>NC_089492.1:79259981-81759981 GCF_036850765.1 Saccopteryx bilineata | reverse complement strand
AGCTCTTTGAGCCTCTTACTATCCAGGCAGAGGCAGCAGCAACCCCATAGCTGGATTATCAGGCTACTAATTAAGGAAGGAAAGACTAGGAGAAAGGCTCCAGGAACACAGACTCTCTCACTGTCGGAGCCTATAAATGCTATTGAGCTTCGACTGCCAACGAGACTAAAGCACAATACATGACATTGCCATAGAGACTTATCAACTGCAAACCTCTACCTGAGCGTGCCAAAGGGGCAGAACCCGGGGTACAGAGTCACCGACCAGGAAGAGGGAGAGAAAAGAAAAAGCAAGAAGATAACCTCTCAAAATCAAGAATAATCTGCAGACTTTATAACCTATACCATTTTATTATATTTGTTCGTTTGTTTCTCTTACCTTCATTCTTGATACTTTTTTTCCTCCTCCAATTTGGCTGATTAACTCTCTACCGGTCTTACTCTCTCCTCTCCTTGAACTACACTACCCATAAGTGTTACATCTCCCATTATCTTTTCTCTTCTCTTCCTTTCTCTCTATGAGGGTTGCACTCCAAAACCCTTAACTCTCTCTCTCTCTCCTTTCTTTTTTCTTCTTTTAGTGGTTACCTCTTTTTTTCTCTCTCTTTCTTTTCTCCCTCTATATTAGTTTCTTCTTTTCTCCTTTACATCTCCTCTCATTCAAACCTCAATAACAAACAAATTATCTTATCTGGGACTCAAACCTATGTTTGTGGCATTTTGGGGGGTTTTTACTTCACCTTTTTAACTCACTAGCAGTGCTCTAATCCCTGGCTCTCCATATTATCTAGTTCTTGTTCCACTAAATACAATAGTAATTTTTTAATTTGTCCCCCCATTTTTCCGTTTTCCTCTTATTCCTCTCATCATAACTCTTAACCAACACCTAAAAGCAAATCATTTCATTCTTGACCCAAATTTTTTCCTTATTTGCTTTTTGTGGGTCCATACGCTCTTTTTTTTTCTTTTTTCTTTTTTTTTTTTTTTGCCCCTTTATTACTTTTCCCCAATTCAGGCCCTCCATCACAGGCATTGTTTGTTATAATTCACAGTCCACCACAAGATTTTCTCAAAAAAGAGGGGAGAGGAGAGGAGAGGAAAAAAGGAGGGGGGGAATAATTTCCTTTTTTTTAATTTTTATTTTATTTTTCTTTATTTCATTATTAATTTTTTTTTTAAAAAAACTCTTTTCGATTTTTTATTTTTTTTATTGTTATTTTTTTTAACTTTTTATTCTTTATTAAATCTCATTAATACTATCAACAAAACCACCCTCAGATGCCATTAAGGAAGAGAAAATCGAATATCATGGATACAAAAGAAAGAGAGGTAACACAGCTAGATGAAGAAAAATCTATGGAGAAAAAATTTAATATATTGGAAACCTTGGAGGTAAATGACAGAGAATTCAAGATAGAAATACTAAAACTCCTCCGAGATATACAAGAAAACACAGAAAGGCAATTTAGGGAGCTCAGAAAACAACTCAATGAACACAAAGAATATATGTCCAAGGAAATTGAAACTATAAAAACAAATCAAACAGAGATGAAAAACTCAATTCACGAGCTGAAAAACAAAGTAACAAGCTTAGCTAATAGAACAGGTCAGATACAAGAGAGGATTAGTGAAATAGAAGACAAGCAACTTGAGGCACAACAGAGAGAAGAAGAAAGAGACTCAAAAATTAAAAAAAATGAGATAGCCCTACAAGAATTATCTGACTCCATCAAAAAGAATAACATAAGAATAATAGGTATATCAGAGGGAGAAGAGAGAGAAAATGGAATGGAGAACATACTCAAACAAATAATAGATGAGAACTTCCCAAGCCTGTGGAAAGAACTAAAGCCTCAAGTTCAAGAAGCAAACAGAACTCCGAGTTCTCTTAACCCCAACAAACCTACTCCAAGGCATATCATAATGAAATTGACACAAACAAACAGCAAAGAAAAAATTCTCAAGGCAGCCAGAGAAAAGAAGAATACAACATATAAAGAAAGGCCCATTAGATTATCATCAGATTTCTCAGCAGAAACTCTACAAGCTAGAAGAGAGTGGACCCCAATATTTAAAGTCCTGAAAGAGAGGAACTTTCAGCCACGAATACTATACCCATCAAAGCTATCCTTCAAATACGAAGGAGAAATAAAAACATTCACAGATACAGAAAAGATGAGGGAATTTATCATCAGAAAACCCCCACTCCAGGAATTACTAAAGGGGGTTCTCCAATCGGATACAAAGAACAAAAAAAAACAGAGCCACAAGTAAAAGCTCCAAGAACACAATAAAACCAAATTTAAACTGTGACAACAACAAAAAGAAAGAGGGGGAGAAGATGGAGATTAACAGTAGCAAAGGATGATGGAGTGCAAAAGTACTCACAAAATAGTTCGCTACAATGAACAGGGTAGGGACCCTTTTCATTACTCAAAGGTAACCACCATTGAAAAAACCACCACAGAAGCACACGAGATAAAAAAGATAGCAACAGAGGAAAGATGTATGGAATACAACCAAATAAAAACAAAAGATAGAAAAACGAAAGAGAAGGATCAAACAAGACACAAAACTAACAGAAAGCAAGATATAAAATGGCAATAGGGAACTCACAATTATCAATAATTACACTAAATGTAAACGGATTAAACTCACCAATAAAAAGGCACAGAGTAGCAGAATGGATTAAAAAAGAAAATCCAACTGTATGCTGCCTACAGGAAACTCATCTAAGTAACAAGGATAAAAACAAATTCAAAGTGAAAGGCTGGAAAACAATACTCCAAGCAAATAACATCCAAAAAAAGGCAGGTGTAGCAATACTCATATCGGATAATGCTGACTACAAGACAGGAAAAGTACTCAGAGACAAAAATGGCCATTTCATAATGGCTAAGGGGACACTGAATCAAGAAGACATAACAATTCTTAATATATATGCACCAAACCAAGGAGCACCAAAATATATAAGACAGCTACTTATTGATCTTAAAACAAAAACTGACAAAATTACAATCATACTTGGAGACCTCAATACACCGCTGACGGCTCTAGATCGGTCATCCAAACAGAGAATCAACAAAGACATAGTGGCCTTAAACAAAACACTAGAGCACCTGGATATGATAGACATCTACAGGACACTTCATCCCAAAGTGACTGAGTATACATTCTTCTCCAGTGTACATGGATCATTCTCAAGAATTGACCATATGTTGGGCCACAAAAACAACATCAGCAAATTCAGAAAAATTGAAGTTGTACCAAGCATATTTTCTGATCATAAAGCCTTGAAACTAGAATTCAACTGCAAAAAAGAGGAAAAAAATCCCACAAAAATATGGAAACTAAACAACATACTTTTAAAAAATGAATGGGTCAAAGAAGAAATAAGTGCAGAGATCAAAAGATATATACAGACTAATGAAAATGACAATACGACATATAAGAATCTATGGGATGCAGCAAAAGCAGTGATAAGAGGGAAGTTCATATCACTTCAGGCATATATGAACAAACAAGAGAGAGCCCAAGTGAACCACTTAACTTCCCACCTTAAGGAACTAGAAAAAGAAGAACAAAGACAACCCAAAACCAGCCGAAGAAAGGAGATAATAAAAATCAGAGCAGAAATAAATGAATTAGAGAACAGAAAAACTATAGAAAAAATTAATAGAACAAGGAGCTGGTTCTTTGAAAAGATCAACAAAATTGACAAACCCTTGGCAAGACTTACCAAGGAAAAAAGAGAAAGAACTCATATAAACAAAATCCAAAATGAAAGAGGGGAAATCACCACAGACACCGTAGGTATACAAAGAATTATTGTAGAATACTATGAAAAACTTTATGCCACTAAATTCAACAACCTAGAAGAAATGGATAAATTCCTAGAACAATACAACCTTCCTAGACTGAGTCAAGAAGAAGCAGAAAGCCTAAACAGACCTATCAGTAGAGAAGAAATAGAAAAAACCATTAAAAACCTCCCCAAAAATAAAAGTCCAGGCCCTGACGGCTATACCAGCGAATTTTATCAAACATTCAAAGAAGACTTGGTTCCTATTCTACTCAAAGTCTTCCAAAAAATTGAAGAAGAAGCAATACTTCCAAACACATTTTATGAGGCCAACATAACCCTCATACCAAAACCAGGCAAGGATGGCACAAAGAAAGAAAACTACAGACCAATATCTCTAATGAATACAGATGCTAAAATACTAAACAAAATACTGGCAAACCGAATACAACAACATATTAAAAAAATAATACATCATGATCAAGTGGGATTCATCCCAGAATCTCAAGGATGGTTCAACATACGTAAAACAGTTAATGTAATACACCATATCAACAAAACAAAGAACAAAAACCACATGATCTTATCAATAGACGCAGAAAAGGCTTTCGATAAAATACAACACAATTTTATGTTTAAGACTCTCAACAAAATGGGTATAGAAGGAAAATATCTCAACATGATAAAGGCCATATATGACAAACCATCAGCTAACATCATATTAAATGGCACTAAACTGAAGGCTTTCCCCCTTAAATCAGGAACAAGACAGCGTTGTCCACTCTCTCCACTCTTATTTAATGTGGTACTAGAGGTTCTTGCCACAGCAATCAGACAAGACAAAGAAATAAAAGGCATCCATATCGGAAAAGAAGAAGTAAAGGTATCACTTTTTGCAGATGATATGATCCTATACATCGAAAACCCCAAAGAATCCACAAAAAGACTACTAGAAACAATAAGCCAATACAGTAAGGTCGCAGGATACAAAATTAACATACAGAAGTCAATAGCCTTTCTATATGCCAACAATGAAACAATTGAGAATGAACTCAAAAGAATAATTTCCTTCACGATTGCAACAAAAAAAAATAAAATACTTAGGAATAAACATAACAAAGAATGTAAAGGACTTATATAATGAAAACTATAAACCATTGTTAAGGGAAATCGAAAAAGATATAATGAGATGGAAGAATATACCTTGTTCTTGGCTAGGAAGAATAAATATAATCAAGATGGCATATTACCCAAAGCAATATACAAATTTAATGCAATTCCCATCAAACTTCCAATGACGTTTTTTAAAGAAATAGAGCAAAAAATCATCAGATTTATATGGAACTATAAAAAACCCCGAATAGCCAAAGCAATCCTAAAGAAAAAGAATGAAGCTGGGGGCATTACAATACCTAACTTCAAACTCTATTATAGGGCCACGACAATCAAAACAGCATGGTATTGGCAGAAAAATAGACACTCAGACCAATGGAACAGAATAGAAAGTCCAGAAATAAAACCACATATATATAGTCAAATAATTTTTGATAAAGGGGCCAACAACACACAATGGAGAAAAGAAAGCCTCTTCAATAAATGGTGCTGGGAAAACTGGAAAGCCACATGCAAAAGAATGAAACTGGACTACAGTCTCTCCCCCTGTACAAAAATTAACTCAAAATGGATCAAAGATCTAAACATAAGACCTGAAACAATTAAGTACATAGAAGAAGACATAGGTTCTCAACTCATGGACCTGGGTTTTAAAGAGCATTTTATGAATTTGACTCCAATGGCAAGAGAAGTGAAGGCAAAAATTAATGAATGGGACTACATCAGACTAAGAAGTTTTTGCTCAGCAAGAGAAACTGATAACAAAATAAACAGAAAGCCAACTAAATGGGAAATGATATTTTCAAACAACAGCTCAGATAAGGGCTTAATATCCAAAATATACAAAGAACTCATAAAACTCAACAACAAACAAACAAACAATCCAATAAAAAATTGGGAAGAGGATTTGAATAGACACTTCTCCCAGGAAGAAATACAAATGGCCAACAGATATATGAAAAGATGCTCATCTTCTTTAGCTATTAGAGAAATGCAAATCAAAACGGCAATGAGATACCACCTCACACCTGTTCGATTAGCTGTTATTAGCAAGTCAGGTAATAGCAAATGTTGGAGAGGCTGTGGAGAAAAAGGAACCCTCATCCACTGTTGGTGGGAATGTAAAGTAGTACAACCAATATGGAAGAAAGTATGGTGGTTCCTCAAAAAACTGAAAATAGAACTACCTTATGACCCAGCAATTCCTCTACTGGGTATATATCCCCAAAACTCAGAAACATTGATACGTAAAGACACATGCAGCCCCATGTTTATTGCAGCATTGTTCACAGTGGCCAGGACATGGAAACAACCAAAAAGCCCATCAATAGATGACTGGATAAAGAAGATGTGGAACATATACACTATGGAATACTACTCAGCCATAAGAAATGATGACATCGGAACATTTACAGCAAAATGGTGGGATCTTGATAACATGATACGAAGCGAAATAAGTAAATCAGAAAAAAACAGGAACTGTATTATTCCATACGTAGGTGGGACATAATAGTGAAACTAAGAGATATTGATAAGAGTGTGGTGGTTACGGGGGGGAGGGGGGAATGGGGAAGGGAAAGGGGGAGGGGGAGGGGCACAGAGAGAACAAGATAGAGGGTGATGGAGGACAATCTGACTTTGGGTGGTGGGTATGCAACATAATTGAACAACAAGATAACCTGGACTTGTTATCTTTGAATATATGTATCCTGATTTATTGATGTCACCCCATTAAAAAAATAAAATTATAAAAAAAAAAAAAAAAAGAAAAACAAAAGAGAAGAATCAAACTAGATACAAAACTAACAGAAAGCAATTTATAAAATGGCAGTAGGGAACCCACAAGTGTCAATAATTACACTAAATGTAAATGGATTAAACTTACCAATAAAAAGACACAGAGTAGCAGAATGGATTAAAAAAGAAAATCCAACTCTATGCTGCCTATAAGAAACACATCTAAGCAACAAGGATAAAAACAAATTCAAAGTGAAAGGCTGGAAAACAATACTACAAGCAAAGAACACCCAAAAAAAAGCAGGCGTAGCAATACTCATATCTAATAATGCTGACTACAAGACAGAAAAAGTACTCAGAGACAAAAATGGTCATTTCATAATGATTAAGGGGAAGTTGAATCAAGAAGACATAACAATCCTTAATATATATGCACCAAACCAAGGAGCACCAAAATATATAAGACAGCTACTTATTGACCTTAAAACAAAAACTAACAAAAATACAATCATACTTGGAGACCTCAATACACCGCTGACGGCTCTAGATCGGTCATCCAAACAGAGAATCAATAAAGATATAGTGGCCTTAAACGAAATACTACAACACCTGGATATGATAGACATCTACAGGACACTTCATCCCAAAGCGACAGAGTATACATTTTTCTCTAGTGTACACGGAACATTCTCAAGAATTGACCATATGTTGGGCCACAAAGACAATATCAGCAAATTTAGAAAAATTGAAATTGTACCAAGCATATTTTCTGATCATAAAGCCTTGAAACTAGAATTCAACTGCAAAAAAGAGGGGGAAAAACCCCCCAAAATGTGGAAACTAAACAACATACTTCTAAAAAATGAATGGGTCAAAGAAGAACTAAGCGCAGAGATCAAAAGATATATACAGACAAATGAAAATGAAAATACGACATATCAGAATCTCTGGGATGCAGCAAAAGCAGTAATAAGAGGAAAGTTCATATACTTCAGGCCTATATGAACAAACAAGAGAGAGCCGAAGTAAACCACTTAACTTCACACCTTAATGAACTAGAAAAAGAAGAACAAAGACAACCCAAAACCAGCCGAAGAAAGGAGATAATAAAAATAAGAGCAGAAATAAATGAAATAGAGAACAGAAAAACTATAGAAAAAAATCAATAAAACAAGGAGCTGGTTCTTTGAAAAGATCAACAAAATTGACAAACCCTTGGCAAGACTCACCAAGGAAAAAAGGCACAGGACTCAAATAAATAAAATCCAAAATGAAAGAGGAGAGATCACCACAGACATCATAGATATACAAAGAATTATTGTAGAATACTATGAAAAATTATATGCCACCAAATACAACAATCTAGAAGAAATGGATAAATTCCTAGAAAAATACAACCTTCCTAGACTGAGTCATGAAGAAGCAGAAAGCCTAAACAGACCAATCAGCAGGGAGGAAATAGAAAAAACTATTAAAAACTCTCCAAAAATAAAAGCCCAGGCCCAGACGGTTATACTAGTGAATTCTATCAAACATTCAAAGAAGACTTGGTTCCTATTCTACTCAAAGTCTTCCAAAAAATTGAAGAAGAAGCAATACTTCCAAACACATTTTATGAGGCCAACATAACCCTCATACCAAAACCTGGCAAGGATGGCACAAAGAAAGAAAACTACAGACCAATATCTCTAATGAATACAGATGCTAAAATACTAAACAAAATACTGGCAAACCGAATACAACAACATATTAAAAAAATAATACATCATGATCAAGTGGGATTCATCCCAGAATCTCAAGAATGGTTGAACATACGCAAAACGGTTAACGTAATATACGATATCAACAAAACAAAGAACAAAAACCACATGATCTTATCAATAGATGCAGAAAAGGCTTTTGATAAAATACAACACTATTTTATGTTTAAGACTCTCAACAAAATGGGTATAGAAGGAAAATATCTCAACATGATAAAGGCCATATATGATAAACCATCAGCCAACATCATATTAAACGGCATAAAACTGAGGACTTTCTACCTTAAATCAGGAACAAGACAGGGTTGTCCACTCTCTCCACTCTTATTTAACGTGGTGCTAGAAGTTCTGGCCAGAGCAATCAGACAAGACAAAGAAATAAAAGGCATCCATATCGGAAAAGAAGAAGTAAAGCTATCACTTTTTGCTGATGATATGATCCTATACATCGAAAACCCGAAGGACTCCACAAAAAGATTATTAGAAACAATATACCAATACAGTAAGGTCGCAGGATACAAAATTAACATACAAAAGTCCATAGCCTTTCTATATGCCAACAATGAAATATTAGAAAACGAACTCAAAAAAATAATCCCCTTCACGATTGCAACAAAAAAAATAAAATACCTAGGAATAAACATAACAAAGAATGTAAAGGACCTATATAATGAAAATTACAAAGCATTGTTAAGGGAAATCGAAAAAGATACAATGAGATGGAAAAATATTCCTTGTTCTTGGATAGGAAGAATAAATATAATCAAAATGGCCATATTACCCAAAGCAATATACAAATTTAATGCAATTCCCATCAAAATCCCTATGAGATTTTTTAAAGAAATGGAACAAAAAACCATCAGATTTATATGGAACTATAAAAAACCCCGAATAGCCAAAACAATCCTAAGGAAAAAGAATGAAGCTGGGGGCATTACAATACCTGACTTTAAACTATATTATAGGGCCACGATAATCAAAACAGCATGGTATTGGCAGAAAAATAGACACTCAGACCAATGGAACAGAATAGAAAGTCCAGAAATAAAACCACATATATATGGTCAAATAATCTTTGATAAAGGGGCCAACATCATACAATGGAGAAAAGAAAGCCTCTTCAACAAATGGTGTTGGGAAAACTGGAAAGCCACATGCAAAAGAATGAAACTCGACTATAGCCTGTTTCCATGTACTAAAATTAATTCAAAATGGATCAAAGACCTAAATATAAGACCTGAAACAATAAAGTACATAGAAGAAGACATAGGTACTAAAATCATGGACCTGGGTTTTAAAGAACATTTTATGAACTTGACTCCAATGACAAGAGAAGTGAAGGCAAAGATAAATGAATGGGACTACATCAGAATAAAAAGTTTTTCCTCAGCAAGAGAAACTGATAACAAAATAAACAGAAAGCCAACTAAATGGGAAATGATATTTTCAAACAACAGCTCAGATAAGGGCCTAATATCCAAAATTTACAAAGAACTCATAAAACTCAACAACAAACAAACAAACAATCCCATAAAAAAATGGGAAGAGGACATGAACAGACACTTCTCCCAGGAAGAGATACAAATGGCCAACAGATATATGAAAAGATGCTCAGCTTCATTAGTTATTAGAGAAATGCAAATCAAAACTACAATGAGATACCACCTCACCCCTGTTAGATTAGCTATTATCAACAAGACGGGTAATAGCAAATGTTGGAGAGGCTGTGGAGAAAAAGGAACCCTCATTCACTGTTGGTGGGACTGTAAAGTAGTACAACCATTATGGAGGAAAGTATGGTGGTTCCTCAAAAAACTGCAAATAGAACTACCTTATGACCCAGCAATCCCTCTACTGGGTATATATCCCCAAAACCTCAGAAACATTGATACGTGAAGACACATGTAGCCCCATGTTCATTGCAGCACTGTTCACAGTGGCCAAGACATGGAAACAACCAAAAAGCCCTTCAATAGAAGACTGGATAAAGAAGATGTGGCACATATACACTATGCAAAACTACTCAGCCATAAGAAATGATGACATCAGATCATTTACAGCAAAATGGTGGGATCTTGATAACATTATAAGGAGTGAAATAAGTAAATCAGAAAAAAACAAGAACTACATGATTCCATACATTGGTGGAACATAAAAATGAGACTAAGAGACATGTACAAGAGTGTGGTAGTTACCAGGGGTGGGGGTAGGGAGGACATGGGAGGGAGGGAGGGAGAGAGTTAGGGGAAGGGGGAGGGGCACAGAGAACTAGATAGAGGGTGGCGGAGGACAATCTGACTTTGGGTGAGGGGTACGCAACATAATTTAATGAGAAAATAACCTAGACATGTTTTCTTTGAATATATGTACCCTGATTTATTAATGTCATCCCATTACCATTAATACAAATTTATTTAAAAAAAAAGCTAACCAAGGAGATTAAAGACTTGTACTCGGAAAATCATAAAACATTGATAAAAGAAATCAGGGAAGATACAAATAAGTGGAGGCATATACCGTGCTCATGGCTAGGAAGAATAAACATCATTAAAATGTCTATATTACCCAAAGCAATTTATAAATTCAATGCGATACCAATTAAAATACCAATGACTTACTTCAAAGATACAGAACACATATTCCAAAAATTTATATGGAACCAAAAGAGAACACGAATAGCCTCAGGAATCTTGAAAAGGAAGAATAAAGCGGGAGGTATCACACTTCCAGATATCAAGTTATATTATAAGGCCATTGTACTCAAAACAGCATGGTACTGGCATAAGAACAGGCACATAGATCAATGGAACAGAAAAGAGAACCCAGAAATAAACCCACAGCTCTATGGACAACTGATATTTGACAAAGAAGGTAAGAAAATACAATGGAGTAAAGACAGCCTCTTCAACAAATGGTGTTGGGAAAATTGGACAGCTACCTGCAAAAAAATGAAACTAGACCACCAACTTATACCACTCACAAAAATAAACTCAAAATGGATAAAAGACTTAAATGTAAGCTATGAAACCATATGCATCTTAGAAGAAAACATAGGCAGTAAGCTCTCTGACATCTCTCACAGCAATATATTTGCTGATTTGTCTCCACAGGCAAGTGAAATAAAAGACAGGATAAACAAATGGGACTTTATCAAACTAAAAAGCTTCTGCACAGCTAAAGACAATAGAAACAGAATAAAAAGACAAACTACACAATGGGAGAATATATTTGACATTGTGTCTGATAAGGGGTTAATAATAAAAATTTATAAAGAACTTGTAAAACTTAATTCCAGGAAGACAAACAATCCAATCCAAAAATGGGCAAAAGAAATGAATAGACACTTCTCCAAAGAGGACACACAGATGGCCAATAGGCATATGAAAAAATCTTCAACATCACTAATGATTAGAGAAATGCAAATTAAAACCACAATGATATCACCTCACACCAGTCAGAATGGTGCTCATCAATAAAACAACACAGAATAAGAGCTGGCGAGGATGTGGAGAAAAGGGAACCGTCCTGCACTGCTGGTGGGAATGCAGACTGGTGCAGCCACTGTGGAAAACAGTATGGAGATTCCTCAAAAAATTAAAAATCGAACTGCCTTTTGACCCAGCTATACCACTGTTAGGAATATACCCCAAGAACACCATAGCACTGTTTGAAAAGAAGAAATGCACCCCCATGTTTATGGCAGCATTGTTCACAATAGCAAAGATTTGGAAACAGCCCAAGTGTCCATCAGAGGACGGGTGGATTAAAAAGCTTTGGTATATATATACTATGGAATACTACTCAGCCATAAGAAATGATGACATAGGATCTTTTACAACAACATGGATGGGCCTTGATAACATTATACTGAGTGAAAGAAGTAAATCAGAAAAAACTAAGAACTATATGATTCCATACATAGGTGGGACATAAAGATGAGACTCAGAGACATGGACAACAGTGTTGGGGTTACAGGGTGGGGGGAGGACAGGGAGGGGGTTGGGGGAGGGGAGGGGCACAAATATCATGACTTCTCAGCATTTGCCATTTTCCCCCCTTAGTCTATAGACAGACAGCAAATATTTACTTATGGTGTTTCCACTATAAAGACTGCTGTTTTAGGGACAAATGTTGATGAACTATTTCAGCAGTTCCTCCTTCTTCAAAGACTTATATGTCAACATAGAGCTCCATGTTTCATAGGACATACTCAAGCTCACTCCATGCTCCCTGGAGCTTTAGCACAAGGGAATGGCCTTTTTGTTGTTGTTGTTGTATTTTTTCTTTTATTTATTTATTTTTTGTATTTTTCTGAAGATGGAAATGGGGAGGCAGTCAGACAGACTCCCGCATGCGGCTGACCCGGATCCGCCTGGCATGCCTACGGGGGGGGGGGAATGCTCTATCCATCTGGGGTGTTGCTCTGTTGCAACCAGAGCCATTCTAGCACCTGAGGCAGAGGCCATGGCGCTATCCTTGGTGCTCGGGGTGGCTTTGCTCTGGTGGAGCCTTGGCTGCAGGAGGGGAAGAGAGAGACAGAGAGGAAGGAGAGGGGGAAGGGTGGACAGGTAGATGGGCGCTTCTTCTGTGTGCTCTGGCTGGGAATCAAACCCAGGAATCCTGCACACCAGGCCGATGCTCTACCACTGAGTCAACCGGCCAGGGCCTAGGAATGCCCTTGTTGATCAAGCTACCCAAAAGAAAATTATATGGAGCAACCAGGACAGACCGAGCAAGTCAGTCTCATACTATTCATCACCAGAACGCTGCAGCCTGGTGTAAACAGTTTCAACTTTCTCGGGAAGCAGCACGGCAGATTGGGAAATCCTGTCCAAGGGGTCCTATACTGCCCCTTCATTTGGAGTTAAACCTCAAGGACCCCTACAGGACAACTTTGGCAGATGGATGTTACTTATATACCTTCATTTGGCAAACAGTTTTATGTCCACATTATAGTGGATACATATTCCGGATCTATAGTAACCTCTGTCAGAACAGGAGAGGCTGCTAAGCATGTTATAGCTCATTGTCTGTATGCATTGTTCTATTATTGGATTGCCTAAACTGGCTAAACTGAAAATGCTCCTGCATATGGAGCAAAAGCATTTACTGTATTTTGTCATGCTTACAATCTTTAAAGTTAAGGTATTATTAAAGTGTACTCAGCAAACATTTTAAGGTCAATTTAAAAAAAAAATTAAAAGGGGATAGGCATATCCTGGAACTCCTACGGGTCTACCATATCATGCTTCGTACTTAAAAAAAAAAAAACATTTCTTTTGAATGCTGATGAACAGGAGACACCAAATCTTTTTCGCCTGCAAACTACTACCTTCTTTATTAGATCCAGCTAATAATACTGTTTTATCTTTTTCCAAATAGCTCCAGATATATGGAAAAGATTTATATAGGTGGATGGGGATCCTCAAACCCCTCAGCGAGATCTTCTGAGCATGGCTTTTAAGATACCTAGAGGCAGAAAAAGCCCTATAGAGATCAGGGGAACTACCAGCTTTTAGGATACACCCTTAAAGGCTCCAATGCCCCAAAGGGGTCTCATAGGATGCCATCTGGGTCCTGTTTCAATAGTGGGAAGGAAGGTCACTGAGCTAAAGCCTGCCAGGCTTACATGCCTCTGCTGTGAGGAAGCAGGGACACTGGAAGGTAGGCTTCCCCCTCGCTCCTCTAAGGGAGGGTTCAGTCTCTTCCAGCCCTGCTCCAGCCACCTATGACCTAACCTTGCCCAGGATGCTGGGGTTTGCCATTGAAGGCTGAAGGTGCCCAGGGCTGTCGGCCCCATCTACGACACTGTGGACGAGCCTAGGGTATTTCTTCCAAGAAGCAGGTAAACTGATCTCATTTGCACAAGGGCCACTTAACTATGTCTTGCCTGAATAGTCAGGTTTTTTATTCTTCCCTCGAAGATCTCTGTTGTAGGTGTTGATAGTCCTATTTTCTGTGGCTTTGCTTAATATATAGTGTTTCCTTTATCCCTCCTACCTCAATGCCCCACTCATATTTCAGGCTGGGACCTACTTTTCATTTAGAGCTCTCTTTCCCCCTTTTTCCAACTTCTATTATGAATCTACCTTTGCCACCCAGCTTAGTGTATCCCAAGGTTCTCTTTACCATGCCACAGTCGCAGAGCTCCAGGGAAAAGCAACCTGGTCTCATCTCTCCAGGCAGAGGAGAACAGAAGCTCCATCTCCACGCATGCTGCAAATGGCTTTTCCAGTCTACCTGAATCATTACCAGCTAGAAGCAGCGGTCATTGGGACTTGGACATGAGCTGCAAAGTATAGAATGGTGACAACAATTCCAGTGCCATGAGGACTTTTCCTGGATGTGGACTTTTCCTGGACACCTGCTCCCTGTGACAGCTCCTAACAGACTGAACTGTGGTTGGGTTGCATTTTTCAGGAATTTGGCATGGTGATGGGGCCAACTTGGGCTTGGTGAACATGTTAAGGACACTACTCTTTTATGGATTCTTGCTGTATTGGCCAAGAGTTTGCTTAAAGGCTTTTAATCACTGTAAAAAAAAATAGAAGACTGGATAAAGAAGATGGGGCACATATACACCATGGTATACTATTCAGCTAGAAGAAATGATGACATCGGATCACTTACAGCAGAATGGTGGAATCTTGATAACATTATGCGGAGTGAAATAAGTGAATCAGTAAAAAACAAGAACTGCAGGATTCCATACATCAGTGGGACATAAAAACGAGACTAAGAGACATGGACAGGCGTGGGGTGGTTACAGGGGGTGGGGGGAGGGGAGGAGGGAGAGGGGGAGGGGTACAAAGAAAACTGGATAGAGGGTGACGGAAGACGATCTCTCTTTGGGTGATGGGTATGCAACAGAACTAAATGACAAGATAACCTGGAAATGTTTTCTTTGAATATATGTACCCAGATTTATTGATGTCACCTCGTTAAAATAAAAATTTATTTATAAACAAAATGTGTAAGGCAACGTTAAAAGAAGACAAATGTTTTTTTTTTCATGTTTTTATAAATTGGTTATCAAATAAACATGATTTTAAATTAATAAAACTGGAACTGGAACTAATATCATTTTTTGAAAAAATATCTCATTCCTCGGGGTCAGCGAGCATGGAAAAACTCACTACTCAAAGGGTTAAACTTGCAATCACTCTGGTTGAGACCTCATCATGAATGAGAAATCATTAGCTGCCTGTCACAGGCCAGGGCCTCAGATAGTGGTGCAGGAAGCTCCTCGCCAGTCCTGCCCTAATTATACGTGGCATTTCTGAGTTTGCTGACAGTGACATTCAACTATGACTCACAAGTGTCCCCACTTCCGTTCACAGTTTATGGCAGACTTTAATCCTTTTTCTAGTGTCGCTGGGATTGGTGGCCACTTCCACTTCCACAGATTAGTGCATTGTTCCTTCTCTCTAGTCGTTTACTTTTTCCTAATCCCTGAAGGATCTGCCCCACATTTCACAAAGTTTTAAAATAACAACTGTGTGGTGAGGTTATAAAATTTATCTTGCAGAAGCATTTGCATGCAAAATTACTTTTAAGTAGTCAAAAATCATACTACTAATATCAGACTGTTAGAACTATCTCAGTTTATACTAGTAGAGTAGGGATTCAGTAAATCACTGGGTGTCTGCTTGCCAGTCTGTAGAGCAGATGGAAGTAACACGTTGCTCTGAAATCTAAGTGTATCAAGCACAAAAAACACAGCTTGAGAGATTGAGTGCAGGTGCCCCAGGAAGAGATAGGCATATGTAACCTCTGGACAAGTGCACTTGGACATAGTCTTTGCACTATATTTTTGATCTTGTATGAATTTATTTTACTTATTACATTATTAAATTGTTACTTTATATTGTTTGCTTTGAATGCAGTGACTCCAGGCTTGGATGCAGGAGGGCTCTTTGAAGAAGCACTAAATGACCTTGGAAGCAGAGGTTAGTGCAGTCTGAGAGGAACAGAAAAGCTAGCAAACCGGGACAGTTCACTATTCGTACTGGATCACTCATTGTCTTGGGGTGTGGGCTGATACACATCACAGGATGTTGAAAGTCCCCCCTCCAGTTCTCCCTTATTGCTACGCATGTGGTAGAGGCATTTTCAGTTCAGTCCCCTCCCCAAGCAATCACTGATGGTGACCAAGTAAAAGGAGACCAGAGGAAGAAACAAAGTCTACAATGATTTACAATCAAACAATATCCAACAAGTAAAATGATGTAAAAATCATGATGTTTACATAGAATGGACACACAGAATTCTTGGCCTCTGGCAGAGGCAGACTCATCAGCATGCCTTTGATCTAAACGCAGCACTGGCCATGGGGAAGCCAGACAGGACGGTCCTGTGGCCTCGCCCAGACCAGCGGGAAGGGAAGGAAACCTGTGGGCATGTTCTCAGTGCTGAACAAGGAGAGCCGGCAAGTCTGGGTCACACACATCGCATGGATGCAGGTTCCCTACAGAACCCTTGGCAGCCACACCCATCTATGGCTGTCCCAACGAGGGTGCATTCTACTAAAGGAAGGATATAGAGTTTGTGGAAATGTTGTCATAAAAAGTTCCCAACTCATGCCTCTCTCTTCTCAGTTCTTCTACAAAGTATTGGCTTGAGAGGATCTGCCCCAGTTAAAAAAAAATAGTACAAAGAGATACTAATTAAAACAGCACGGTACTGGCATAAAATAGATAGCTCAATGGAACAGAACAGAGAGCCCAGAAATAAACCCATGCCTTTATGGACAATTAATATTTGAGAAAGAAGGCAAAAACATACAATGGGGTCAAGATAGTCTCTTCGATAAATGGTGTTGGGAAAACAATAAAAACATGCAAAAAATATGGAACTAGACTACCTCCTCACACCAGACAGGGTGGGGTAAAAGTAGGTTTATAGCTGTGAATATGTGAAAGTTTATTCTTGTATTATTATTTATTATTAAGTATTGTATTATTTTCCATATGAACAACTGTAGGCCTACTTTTGCCCCATCCTGTATACAAGAAATATTCAAAATAGATCGAAGACTTCTAAGACCTGAAACCATAAAACTTCTAGAAGAAAAACATAGGCAATAAACCTTTTGACATCAGTCTTAGCAATATCTTCTTAATACTGTATGTCTCCTCAGGCAAGGGCAACAAAAGAAAAAAGCAAATAGGACTACATCAAACTAAAAACCTTTTGCACAGTGAGGGAAACCTTAAAAAAAAAAAAGGTGACCTGTTGAATGAAAGATGATATTTACTAATAACATATCTGATATAGGGTTAATATCTAAAATATATGAAGAACTGGCACAACTTGACAGCAAAAACAATCCAATTAAAATATGGACAGAGAGGCCCTGGCTGGTTGGCTCAGTGGTAGAGCATCGGCCTGGCATGCAGAAGTCCCAGGTTCAATTCCCGGCCAGGGCACGCAGGAGAAGCGCCCATCTACTTCTCCACCCCTCCCCCTCTCCTTCCTCTCTGTCTTTCTCTTCCCCTCCCGCAGCAGAGGCTCCATTGGAGCAAAGATGGCCCGGGCGCTGGGGATGGCTCCTTGGCCTCTGCCCCAGGTGCTAGAGTGGCTCTGGTCGCAACAGAGCGACACCCCAGAGGGGCAGAGCATCGCCCCCTGGTGGGCAGAGCGTCGCCCCCTGGTGGGCGTGCCGGGTGGATCCCAGTCGGGCGCACGCGGGAGTTTGTCTGACTGTCTCTCCCCGTTTCCAGCTTCAGAAAAATACAAAAAAAAAAAAAAAATGGACAGAGGACCTGAATAGATACCTTTCCAAAGAGGACACACAGGTGGCCGACAGACACATGAAAATCTGCTCAACATCACTAATCATGAAAGAGATGCAAACCACTTCCATAGTGAGGTCTCACCTCACACACACATATAAATACATGTATGTAAATAAATGACACTACAGATTTAAACAAGTCTGTATCCTAGAAGAAACTGACAAAAAATAACTTTCTACTAAACTATCCTGATAGAGTAACTAAATTCTACAGTAACTCATTATAATTAAGAATCTTATGGAAAAATGAGCCACCTACTCAGAGGAAAACTCAGTCTAAATTCAGACTTTTCACCGAGTCCAAAATTCAGTGTCAAATTAACGTCAACCTTTGTACAAAATTTTTTGAATGTCATGGTATGTGAGCAGGAAAATTATTATTTATACATATAAATGACAGATGATCTCAAATATGCAAAACCTCAGATAAAATGTGTGGTGACTCTACATCATAATGAGCCAAAATCTAGTCATGCCTGTACTTCTATATTGGTATTGAAAGTTCCTTTTTTTAAAAAAAAAAATTTTTTTTAATTTATTGATTTCAGTGAGAGAAAGGAAGACAGAGAGGGAGAGAGGAACATCAGTCTGTTCCTATATGTGTCCTGACCAAGGATGAAACCAGCAACCTCTGTGCTTTGGGACAATGCTCTAACCAACTGAGCTATCTGGCCAGGGCACCATTTTAATTTTTAAATATGTCATGGTTTAGACAATGAACTATATAGTCATACTTAATAAATCTACTTGAAATGAACAAACAAAAACACCCGATGACACCATCCAGCCATCTCAGAGATGTACAGAAATAGGGAATCTAGGAACAGCACCATGGTGTTGTCTCAGCTCTGCCTTGTAGGGAGCTTAGGCATCCCTACAAGCCAGATGTCCTAATGAGGTAAAAGCTGAACAAACTGAAAACCAGGGCCTCTCCTTGGGCCTGTCGGAAAACTATGGTCATAAGGTGAATCCCCAACTGGAAGCTGGGCGAACAGGTGAGGAGGGGATGTCAGCCAGCAGCAATCCTGGTACATACAGAAACTGCAGGAGGTTCAAAGTGGAGGGCGCATCAACGACTCAGAGGAGTTGCTGGGGTCGATGCACATCAGTGCAGGAGGCAGATGGGGAAGGGGGCTGCAGCTTTAGTGGGGTTCCCATGCCTTCATGGTTTCTCAATGTCAAAAATCAAGAAAAATCCTGTTTTCTCAGAGAGACAGAGGAAAGTAAGTTTTCAGAAATCATCTCAGAATGTTCTCCAAAATAATGGCCTCTTCAAGGGGAAAACCTTAACCTAGCTTATCCAAAATAGGGAAGAGGAATTGCCCATCTCCTCTAGCCTTCCTGTCTCACTCACAGGAAGGATAAAAGCTGAGGAACTCTTGTGAAGGTCACAGTCTAGGACATGGGCCAACTGAGGACTGAAATTTAATCCCAGGATTACAGACTTCTCCCACCTAACACAACATGCACGAGGCTCCGGTGACATCACCATGGATTACAGTAGAGGAGCTGCACGGTACAGACTCATTTAATTGGAAGATTTTTAGAGAAACTCAGAAACAATGGGGAAAAAATAAAGACACCAGAGGAAATGGACACAGAAAGCTACAGTGAACATTAAACAGCTCAAACATGAAATTCAACTCCAAGTCAGATTAACGTAAAACTTCACACCAAAATCCTATTTGCCATATTTTCTATTGCCTGATATATCATGCCTAACTTTCAAGACATTTCAAATTCCAAGGCATACTAGAAAAAGAAAAAACAGTCTGAAGCAACAAAGCAAACATGTGAATAAGACTCAGATGGGAATTTTCAGAGAGAACTTTAAATAGCTATGACTAATAAATTTTCAAGGGTTCTAACGGAAAATGTTGCAATGTGCGAAGCAGAGGGGTAGTGAAAGTGGAAAGGTGGAACTCTAAGAATCCAAAAGAAATGCTGGAACTCAAAACACTGGTGGAAGAAAAGAATGGCCTTGATGGGTCATCACTAAGCTGGACACTTCTTAGAAAGAATCGATGACCTTGGAGAAGGTCAATAGAAACATCTCAAACTGAAGTGAAAAAGAAAGCAGGATGTGAAGAACAGAATAGAACATCAAAAAACTGTGGTATAATTTCAAAAGGTGTAACATGTGCATAAATGGAATCCCCAAATGAGAAGAACAGGGAAGAGACTACAGTAGAAATATGAATGGCTGAGAATTTTACAAAATTAATGACAGACATCAAACCACAGAGCACACAAAGTGAGATAGGCACTGTTGGTCAGATAGGTTTTTAAATATGATATATATATATATATGTTTGCTTGCTTATAGTTTGCATTGGGTGTGGGGGACAGGCTGTAAGCAGGCAGGATCCTTATAGCCTAAGGCTTGGTTTTAAGACTAAGCTTTTCCCCACACCCTTGACTGATTGTATGATGCGGGGTGGTGCACTCTCATGAGGAATCCCATTATGCCTCAGATAAGTGACTTTGTATCAGAGACTTCCTTGTTTGTATTTTGGATTAAAGGTTTTGATTTCTATACTATAAAGGGGCAGACTGGGAGCTTGCTCTCTCTTGGTTGCTGAGATTAGCATTAGAGAGGAGAGCAGAGAGAGGCCATGTGGAGGAGGCCAGGAGAAGCAGCCAAGATGGTGGAGTGCTGAAGGAAAAGACAGTTTGTGCAGAGTTTGTGCAGGAAGAAGAAAGGAGATGGGGAACAGAGGTGATTAAGTCTGGTGAGCTAGAAACCTTTGATTCTAGAAAACCTGGATAAATCAGTAGCTTTGTGAGCACTGAATGAGTGGGTTTTGGATCCCAGTGTGTGTTTTTACTTGCCCGCCAGGTGCAAGCTAAGATTAAAAATGATGGTCCACCAGTTTTTGGCTTCATTGTTTCATTACCGTCTGTCCTAATCTAATGCAAACCTGCATGGGCCAGGTGGCTGTGATGGTGGCTACAGCAACTGGCTTTATAGGCACCAAAAAACATAGCCAAACTGCAGAAAACTACAGACAAGGAGAATAAATCTTAAAACAAGCTGGAGAAAAAGAATCAATTTATGTAGATAAAGGGGGATATGAATTACAGTGGATTTCTCAGAAATCACACAAGCAAGAAGTGAACGGAGTAAAATAGTTAAGATGGCGGAAGAAAACCCAGTTCTGTATCCACTACAATTACCCTTTGAAAGTAAATAGTGACTTTCTGAGACAAGCAAATACCGAGGAAGCTCATTGCCAATAGACTTGACTTGAAAGAAATGTTAAAAGAAGTTCTTCAGGGAAGAGGAAAATGCTACAAGTCAGAAGCTCAGATCTACAGAAAGAAATGAGTCAAAGAACGGCTCAATAATGGTCAAATGAAATAATTTTTCTCTTAATTGAGCTAAGAGATAACTGTTCCACCAGTGCTGCATCAGGTACTGATAATACATTTAAGGGAAATGAATGGCATCAGTGTTACAGGGGATGGGAGGGAAAGAATGGGACTTCCCTATTAATGAAACTACCTGTAACCATGTGTTGAGCACTACTGTGTTAATAGAAAGGGAACTTAGTTGTAAATGCATGCTGCAAAGTACAAGGTGATGACTAAGTTCTTTAAAAGAAATAAAATTAATATCATGATATAGGAGAGAAAAGTGATATATATAAAATGCTCCATTAAAACCAACAGACAGAACAGGGGCAGAAGAAAACAGAAGAAAGAGACAGTAGCCCAATAACACAAAACTGCCAGAGAGCCTGGCTCTGTCTCTCACACGACATGAATCTACGTGCTTTTCCACACTCAACTTGGAAAGTACTTGGAAAAGGGAGACCAGTCCAGCCAGCTGTCAGAGGGAAACAATAACAGCCACAGTTCAAGCTGCCAGAATGGTGACTATGGTGTGACTTGAGTGCTTTTTGTCCACATTTTCAACCCAGGAAGAGTGACTTAATTTCAAGGAATTAATACTAGACATAAAAAGTGATAGTCTTTGGTTATAGGAGAAAATGATGGTTCACTACTGTTGGTCAAATAAGTTTGTAAATATGATATATATATTGGCCCTGGCCGGTTGGCTCAGCGGTAGAGCGTCGGCCTGGCGTGCGGGGGACCCGGGTTCGATTCCCGGCCAGGGCACATAGGAGAAGCGCCCATTTGCTTCTCCACCCTCTCCCTCCTTCCTCTCTGTCTCTCTCTTCCCCTCCCTCATGCGGGAGTCTGTCTGACTGTCTCTCCCCGTTTCCAGCTTCGGAAAAATACAAAAAAAAAAAAATGATATATATGTTTGCTCGCTTGTGACTTATATTGGGTGTGGGGGACAGGCTATAAGCAGGCCAGGTCGTTGTAGCCTAAGGTTTGGTTTTGGGACTAGGCTTTTCCCCACACCCTTGACTGATTGTATGATCTGGGTGGTGCACTCTCATGAGGAATCCAATTATGCCTTGGATAAATGACTTCGTATCAGAGACTTCCTTGTTTGTATATTGGATTAAGGGATTTTGGTTTCCTACACTATAAAGTGGGACAGACCAGGAGCTTGGACACACAGTTCCTGCTATCACAATTGCAGGGGCTTCCCTGATCCCTTGCCCTTCATGGGAAGAGCTGGTTTTCTGCTTTTCCCTTGTCTTTTTTTGTGGTTTGCCTGTCTTGGTGAGACACCAATAAATAGGATGGCCCCCCATCCTCTGACTCCGCCATTTCTTTATCATCTGCCCGAATCCAATGGGAACCTGCATGTGAATGGCCATGATGGCAGCTCCTGGCCCTACAACTGGCGTAGTTTCCGGCAGGATTCAGAGATTGGTATGGAGCCACCACCCTTGATGGGTGGGATAGAGTACTGGTTGCTGCTCTGGCTCCCCATGGCTGTCCTTTTAGGGGCCATGGGCTACATGTTTTTTACTCAAGAGGAAACTGCCCGAGGTCAAAAGCTTCAGTATGAATTGCAAATAGAACGGCAGAAAAGGCTGGAATTGGAGCGAGCACTGGAGAAGGAATTACGGGTTCGCGAGTTGCAGTTTACCCTGGAAGCTGAATGTTTGCACCGGCAGTTGTTGGAGAAACAACTGCGGATTCAAGAGCTCAAGTCTCAGCTTCTGGCCAAAAGCCAGCAGCCACAGGAGCCTAAATGGTCACCAAAGGAGCAGCAGCATCCGTGCCAGTGGATTGGCTTTGAGTCAGCGGGAGCAGGCGCTTGCGACTCCTCTTCTGAGGATGAGAAGGCTCAGGCTGAAGCTGCCATACGCACACTGAGAGCCCGACCAGTTGTCGCCAAGAAGGTAAAAACCCAGCAACAAAGAGTCCCTCAGGGGCAGCCACAGCCTCCTGCCCAGGTAATGGAACACTCTGTGGTCCGGCCCTATACCCAGGCAGAGCTGATGGAGTTGGGGGCACAATTTAGGCAGAAACCTACCAAATCCCTGGTAGCCTGGTTACTACGATTATGGGATATAGGGGTGGATGGCATCATGCTCTCCGGAACAGAGATGGAGAAGTTGGCCGCCATTACCACACACTCTTCCTTGAGGCAGCGTCTTCAGAACTGCCATGGCAACCCAGGAGACCATACCCTATTAGAATGGGTGATGGCTGCCATTCGTATGGTCTGGCAGAATGCTGGAGAACTGCCGGGGGCAATGAGTCAGTGGCAGTGCTACAGTGAGTTAGTAAAGGTCCTTCAGGAACTAGGTATGAAGAATGCTGTTTTCAACCCTGGGTCTCCTGGGCCAGACGAGGAAGTGTTTACGGCCAAAATGAGGGAATTTGTCCTTGCTAGCACCCCGTCAGCCCTTTTTGGGTCACTTGTGGCTATCTTGGGCCCCTATGTGGGGCAGCCCATCAATGCAGTTACACAGATGGTAGCAGATTTGGGAGAGCTGGAGGCCGCTCGGGATCATAAAGCAGTGAGGGCTGCTGCCTATGTTCCCCCCCAACTAACAAGGGAAACGGGCCTGTAAAGGTTACCCGAACGCAGATGTGGGTAGACTTGATTGCGGCTGGAGCAGATAAGGGGAAATTGGATGGCCAGTCTAATAAAATTCTTTTGGAGCTTTGGCGGCAGCTTAAACCAGAACAGAAGTTCCAGCCACTGAGACGAAAGGCCCCAGCAGCTACCAATAAAATGTTTGGTGCGTGCACAGCTCGGTTACAAGATTATATGATAGAGACGGCCGAGGGAGCGGGGAACTCCCAAGACCCATTGTACCAGTTTGAATAGGAAAAAGGCCGAGGGACCCGTCTAACGGGGATGGGCGGGAATCAGAGGCCACATGTGGAACTGGCTATCCACTGGTCCCCTTCCAATGTACAACAGGTGTTGGCCTTGGTGGATACAGGTGCAGAATGTTCCCTTCTCTATGGAAACCCAGAGCGGTTTGCTGGGACCCCAGTGGCCATTGACGGTTATGGGGGCCAAACTGTTCAAGTGAAGCCAATAACTATTCCATTGGGGATAGGGAGACTGCCTCCTAAGCCATATAAGGTGTATGTATCTCCTATTCCTGAATATATTTTGGGGGTAGATGTCTTGCAAGGACTGTGGTTGGAAACTACAGCTGGGGAGTTCCGGCTGTGGATCAGGGTTGTGAAGGCAGTATTGCGGGGACATGCATCACATTCCCCTTTGCAATTACCCATCCCTCGGCGTGTGACTAACACCAAGCAGTACCGCCTGCCAGGTGGTTATGAAGAAGTCACAGGGACAATCCTTGAACTAAAAAAGGTGGGGATCATCTGGCCAGCACACAGTCCTTACAACTCCCCAGTATGGCCTGTGCGCAAAGCAGATGGAACCTGGAGAATGACAGTAGATTACAGGGAACTTAATAAAGTTGTTCCCCCTTTGCACACTGCTGTTCCCTCGATAGCTAACATGATAGATCGGCTAAGCCATGAGTTGGGGACATACCACTTTGTGGCAGACTTGGCCAATGCTTTTTTCTCTATTGATATAGCCGCAGAGAGTCAAGACCAATTTGCCTTCAGTTGGGAAGGGAGACAATGGACCTTTACAGTGTTACCCCAGGGCTATTTGCATAGCCCCACCTTGTGCCATGGGCTGGTGGCTGCTGACCTGGCTAAGTGGAAACAGCCAGAGGTAGTCCGCATGTACCATTATATTGATGATATTATGCTAACTAGTGATTCTCTTTCAGAATTGGAGCAAGCAGTCCCTACCCTGCTATCCCATTTGAAAGCATGTGGCTGGGCAGTTAACGAGAACAAATTACAAGGACCTGGGTTATCTGTTAAATTCTTGGGAGTTGTCTGGTCGGGTAAGACAAAAGTTATCCCTGACGCAGTTATAGATAAGATTCAAGCATACCCCGTGCCCACTACGGTAAAACAGTTACAGGAATTCTTAGGTTTGTTGGGGTATTGGCGAGCATTTATACCGCATTTGGCTCAGTTACTACGCCCCTTGTACAACCTTATTCGAAAGGGGGTTCGCTGGGATTGGACTGAGCAGGCGCAAGGTTCATTTGCAGCTGCTAAGAGAGCTGTCAAGGTGGCACAGGCCTTGAATGTGTTTGATCCTGCCAGGCCCTGTGAGCTGGATGTTCATGTAACCTCGGAGGGGTTTGGATGGGGCTTGTGGCAGCGGACAGAGCGCCTACGGCAACCTATTGGATTTTGGTCCCAATTGTGGAAAGGTGCTGAAGTTCGTTACTCATTAGTAGAGAAGCAGCTGGCAGCTGTGTATGCTGCCCTCCTGGCAACTGAGAGTATTACAACCACAACACCAGTTACAGTCAAAACAACATACCCTATAGCTGGATGGGTGAGAGATTGGGCAACTAAACCACGTAGTGGTATGGCCCAAATGTCTACCCTGGCCAAGTGGGGTGCCTATCTGCAACAACGCTGTGCTCTTAGCACCAGCCCATTGAGGGCAGAACTGCAGGAAGTCTTGGGTCCAGTCACCTATGCGACCTTAGAGTCAGGTGCAACTGGGGCTCAGGAGGCAGAACCTGAGGTCAGTCCCTACCAGGAGGGGTGGGTGCCCATCCCCGAAGATGCCTGGTATACTGATGGTTCCAGCAGGGGCCAACCTGCCAAATGGACGGCTATCGTCTTCCATCCGGCCACTGAGACTATTTGGATGGACACGGGTACAGGCCAAAGCAGCCAATGGGCAGAATTAAGAGCTGTTTGGCTAGTTGCCCATAATGAACCTTCACCTCTGGTGATCTGTACTGACAGTTGGGCTGTCTATCGTGGACTGACCCTTTGGATTGCTACTTGGCACATTAACCAGTGGATGGTAATGCACCATCCATTATGGGGTCAGGCCATGTGGCAGGACTTATGGGAAATAGGACACCAGAAGCAGGTGACAGTATATCATGTCACAGGGCATGCCCCTCTAGCCCATCCTGGGAATGATGAGGCAGATACGTTGGCAAGGGTGCGATGGTTGGAGACTGCACCTGCAGGTGATGTGGCACAGTGGCTCCACCGGCACCTGCTCCATGCAGGACAGAAAACTATGTGGGCTACGGTTAAAGCTTGGAACTTGCCTGTGTCCTATGCAGAGGTACTTGCAGCCTGTGAGCAATGTGCAGTATGTTCCAAGGAGCACCCTCGGAGACCACTGGTGTCACCTGGACAGATCCAGAGGGGTCATGTCCCACTGACTCGGTGGCAGATAGACATCATTGGACCCTTACCAAAGTCAGAAGGGTACCAGTATGCAGTCACTTGTGTAGATACTGCCACCGGGCTGCTTGCTGCTTACCCCGCTCGTAACCCTGACCAGAGGGCAGTCATACAGGCTCTGGACCGCCTGAGTGCTGCATACGGGCGACCGCTGGTCCTTGAAAGTGACAATGGTACCCACTTCACTGGTTCAACGGTGAGGCAATGGACTCAAAAGCTGGGAGTGGACTCGAAGTACCATGTTCCCTACCACCCCCAGGCTGCTGGTATCATTGAGCGTTATAATGGACTCTTAAAGCAGGGACTGCGACAGGAGGGGGGCACCGGCTCTCTTACTGGATGGACACGCCGCTTATGGACAGTACTTTGGATTTTGAATGAGCGACCTCGATGGGGAAGCCCAGCTCCAGTAGAGGCCCTCCTGCATCAGACAGCTGCCCCTATTCAGTTGCAGATATGCACCAAGGACATTTTACTCAAGCCAGGTTTCGGACAGCAGGGCAACGTGCTCTTGCCTGCTCCAACAGCCCTTCTTAAAGGACAACGGCTTCAATGGACTTGGCCCTGAACTGTACAGGCCCCCCATCTGAGATGGGTGGCCTTGTTGGCACCATGGGGAAAGGGGTTAGAGGTGGACCTCCAGTTAACTCCTTGGGCAACCAGCACCTGGCCACCTAAGGTAGAAGTGTATTATCCCTTGAGTGCTCAAGGGGACAGCATTTTGAAGGGCACCTTTGTAATTTCTTTATGGCCAATAATGAGTTCCCCTATTTTACTACACATAGAACCAGCAGATGCTGGTGTATTGGCCAATAAGGTTTGGTATGCCCGCTCAGGGCGGCCTCTGGTGCCAGCTACGGTGCTGTCTGCAGATAAAACTCTGGCCTGTATTCTGCCAGAGGGAAAGGATTTGCCTCTCTTGGTGCCACTGACAGCTCTCTCATTTCGCCCATAGTTTTTGATCTGTTAATCCTATTGCTGTAGTTGGTACTATTTCTGTTTATGCAATGTATCCTACTCCTTGCACAGTGACCATCATGGAAGATGCCTGTGGTTTAGATTGTAAAGCGAGCAAAAGGGTGGAATGTTGGTCAAATAAGTTTGTAAATATGATATATATGTTTGCTCGCTTGTGACTTATATTGGGTGTGGGGGACAGGCTATAAGCAGGTCAGGTCGTTGTAGCCTAAGGTTTGGTTTTGGGACTAGGCTTTTCCCCACACCCTTGACTGATTGTATGATCTGGGTGGTACACTCTCATGAGGAATCCAATTATGCCTTGGATAAGTGACTTTGTATCAGAGACTTCCTTGTTTGTATATTGGATTAAGGGATTTTGGTTTCCTATACTATAAAGTGGGACAGACCAGGAGCTTGGACACACAGTTCCTGCTATCACAATTGCAGGGGCTTCCCTGATCCCTTGCCCTTCATGGGAAGAGCTGGTTTTCTGCTTTTCCCTTGTCTTCTTTTGTGGTTTGCCTGTCTTGGTGAGACACCAATAAATAGGATGGCCCCCCATCCTCTAACTCCGCCATTTCTTTATTGTCTGCCCGAATCCAATGGGAACCTGCATGTGAATGGCCACGATGGCGGCTCCTGGCCCTACAACTACCACATTCCCCACTGTGAAAACTATCTAGTTCCAGTCATATATGGTTATCTTAGAAAAGTAAATTCTGACCACCTACTGGTCACTCATTATTGAATCGGTACATTCCATGTTTCTGAGAGGTCCAATGCACTAAACTTAGCAATATCATTTATATTTACACACATCTCTTTATAGATTATATAGTCTTTTTATACAGTTTATGTATGGAGGAAGAAGAACAGAATTAGAGAATTACAGTGATTTCTCATCAGAAATCATGGAATGGGGAAAGAGCATGATACTGTAATAAATTGTCTCATGCATAATTACGGAGGCTGGCAAGTCTAAAATTCTCTGAGTTAAGTGGCGCAGTTTGAGTCCAAAGGTCAGTAGGCTGCTGTAGAGCCAGGAAGATCAAAGGCCTCAGGAAGCGGAAGTCCCCCTTATTTAGGAGAAGGTCAGTCTTTTGTCCTGTTGAAGCCTTCAACTGAATAACTGAGGCCCTCCCACATTCTGATGGGCAATCTACTTTATTCAGTCCACCAATTTAAATGTCAGCCTTAGCCAAAAATACTCTCATAGAAAACCCAGAATAACATAAGATCAAATACTAGGGCAACGTGTGGCCTGATCAAGTTACCAGGTAAAATTAACCACCACACATACATAATTCCTCTAAAGAATTGTTAATAATATTGAGTCAACTGCTAACTGATTCACGCCTCTCAGGGAAGGCGTTCATACCATTTGCAGGGTTACTGTTGTGTCTATCTCAGGCTTTTCCTCATGAGGCTCACGCAGCACATAGCCATTCTTTATGTAAACATTCTTAAGCTATGTAAATGTCGAAATAAAACTGTCTATGCCAAGCTGGAGAACTCCTTCAGATGTCTCAATCAAGGGAAGATGCTTTCTTATGTGTGGATTTTGTAATCTTTTTATCTGCATATCAGACACCAGTTTGCAGTATATCTCATAAAAAGGAAAGAAAAGAGTTTTTACTTTCCCTAGAGAAATTTGAAAACCATTAAGCAAGATTTGGGATAATGGGTACATAACGTTGTTTTATTACGCAGTCCTTCTGTTATCCCAAAGAGCACTGTCGCGTTGAATACACTCTAGAGTAATTGTGAGCATGGAGATAACGTGAAACAAAGCCTTCTGAAAATCCCGTCAAGAGGATCTGTCTGCTTCCCTATAACTGCACTTATGACAAGACACTGTCAAACACAGCATCAGAGCGATGCCGACACTGATCACGGTTCAGGAGCTCCTCGTGCTGTCGCTCAACACTGCTCCAGCTCCTGACAGTGGCAGTGCTGTGGGCCCCCCCAGTCCAGCCAGCCCTCACCGAACACGTGCAAGACCCCCATCCGGCCTCCACAGCAGCTTTACAAGGCAGATCCCCACGTAGTTCACCATTGTCCCTCCTCATCCACTGTTTCCCTTTCTACAGTCTCGTTTAGCCACCATGCAAAGATATTACATGGATAATTCCAGAGAGAAATAATTCATAAGTTTTAAAACTACACATTTCTCTGAGTAGTGTGATGAAATCTCAAGCCATCCCCCTTAGTCCCAACAAGGGATGGGAATCATCCCTTTGTCTAGAGTCTCTGATCTTTATACACACCTGGCAGTCACTTAGTAGCCCCTGCTGTTATGAGATTGGCCTTCATGGTATCACAGTGCTTGTGTTCATGTCACCCTTATCTGACATAACAACTGCCCCAAAGTGCAAGAGCAGGGATGCGGTTTGGACTTGCCACAGAGAAGCACGAACTATACGTCTATGCAGGAGCATGCGGTCTGTATGACGTTCAGAACTATCTCAGTTTCAGGCATCCCCTGGGGGTCTTGGCACATGTGCCCGAGGGTAAAGGGTGAGTGTTGTACTGATGAGGAGACTCAAGCTCAGAGAAGCACCATGCCATGGCTACCATCAGAATGAGGCAGAGTCTGAACTTAACATGTTCCATCTGAAACTTCATTCAGTTCATAGTAATTCCTTCCCAGTGAGTTAAAATAAAAAGTTCACCATATTAGTTCATCAGATATCAGTACTGAGTAGTATTTTACAGAACATTATACCCAAAATTTCATGACATCAGAGTTCCTGAAGTCCCAAATTGGGCTTTACAGGTAATGCCTTCATAAATTTAAATTTACACTAAACTCCCTCCGTTTTCAACCATTTCAACCCCATTTCCAGGCTTTGGAATCACATTAGCTGTCAGGGCGCCTTTTAGAGTCAGCTGGGCAAGTGACGCCTGCTCGCCTCTTCTTCTGCAAGCTCTGTTCTTTCCCGCGGAGAGCGTGCTGTGTGATGCGCCCAGTGCCCAAGCTGTTTCCGGGGGAAAGCAAGGTCCTCACACTGTCCTGCTCAGAGGGCAGCGTTTGCCGTGTGTGTGTTTCCTATCCATGGGCCTCTTCCTGCTGCCGGTCAGAGAGGAGGCCTGCATCCCAGCCATCCCCTCAACATCCCTGCGTGTGCACGCGGAGACTGCTCGAACACCCTATTGCCGTGAGCAGTGCATCCTATGGATACTTGGACAGCACTGCCCATGCTGTGACCTGTCCCTTGTGATCCAAGCCTCACCCCCCACCCCCCGCCGCGTAATGCAATGCCATGCATGCCTCTCCCCACGGTGGCGACACCTGCATGGTGCTTGCTGCCGCTCTGATGTGTGATTTGTTCAGGGTACAGGTGCAGATAGACACAAATGTAACATCCAGAGCGCGCAGAAGGAAGTAAGTCACAGGGCACGAAATGTGTGCTAACACCATGCAGCTCCTGAAAGAAAATGGTCACGCAGCTCTGACTGGTGGTCCAGGATCCTCACAACCAAGGCTCTGCTGGGCAGGGCCATGCAGCTTGGCGTGGGCATACAGCAACGTGTCAGGATGCATGGGGACAGAATGCAAGTCAACAGATGAAAGGGGACCAAAAGGGACTTAGAAGTAAACAAGAAGCAGACAAAGGAAGTGCTGGTTCCACTATGTGCAGCCACCCGGGGACATGACCAGCACAAGACCTGATGACCTCGTGTCACACACTGTGGATCCTGTGCAGAGACAGCCGTGGGTCTGGCAATCTTGTGGGAAACTCACTTCCCCATTTACCTCATAACGTTTTCCTATGGTGTGTTATTTTCAAAAATGCCCCATGTTACTAAATCAGTGTCTGATTTTGTGACAGCAAAGAATAGCACATTTAAGAAATGTGCAGCTGAGACAGACACAGAGGACTTAGTGAGATTTACATTTGGTGAATAATTTTTGCATCACCCGTACAACTGACATTCAGCTTTGAAGCCACTGGTCCACTTGCTGTCCGCCACCACACACCACTTATCCCTGTGGACGAGGTAAGGACAGACCCAGCACAATGCAATGTTACACTAACGTTTTATGCTGATGAGTTCTCACTTCAATTAGAGCAAATAGTTGTAATAAAAAAAACCCTACAAGTATCAAAATATGTTTTGAAACTGCTACATTTTACTAAATGAATATGAAATTACAAGAAGTTTTTTTAATCCATTGGAAAATAAATTTTTTTTGTGTATTTTTCTGAAGTGAGAAGCAGGGAGGCAGAAAGACAGACTCTCGCATGTGCCCAACTAGGATCCACCCAGCTGCCCACTAGGGAGTGATGCTCTGCCCATCTGGGGTGTGGCTCTGTTACAACTGGAGCCATTCTAGAGCCTGAGGTGGAGGCCATGGAGCCATCCTCAGCACCTGGGCCAACTTTGCTCCAATGGAGCCTTAGCTGTGGGAGAGGGGGAGGGAGAGAGAGAGAGGAGATGGGGAAGGGTGGAGAAGCATATGGCCGCTTCTCCTGTGTGCACTGGCCAGAAATTAAACCCAGGACTTCTACATGCCAGTTTTATGCTCTACCACTGAGCCAACCGGCTAGGGCCTCCATTGAAATTTTAAAAATTAAGCAGCTCAGGATTTCTTAAAAACAAACTTGAATTGCCTGATTTAGTCTGCACGCATTTCCCAGTGGAATTAGACTGCAAGGAACATACTATATTTCCCCATGTATGAGACACACCATTTGCTGAAAAATTTGAGGTTTAAAAACTGGATGCATCTTATACAGTGGTTGTAGATTTTTTTTACTTGCATTTTCCCACTTTTCTGTGCTTGTTCTGTTTGTGCTCATTGTTTTGCACTTATTACCAGTATATTATAGTAGGTTATATTTTGCCACATTCTGCTCAGAAATGGTTCAGAAAAGATTTTTGTACAGTGCTGAATTCAAGTTAAAAGTGATCCAGTTTGCAAAAATGAATGGAAATCATGCTGCTGAACGTAAGTTTTGTCCTTCTCCAACTGAGAAGGCAATCTGAGACTGGCTACAGGAAGAAGAAATGCTACTGAAAATGCCACGGCAGAAGAAGGCCATGAGAGGCAAGTCAGCAGAATGGCCTGATTGAGAGAGGGAATTGAAGATATGGATTGAAGAGCAAAGGGCCATTGGAATTCCTGTGTCCACAAAGATGGTTCAGCATGAGGCAAGAGAATTGCTGATGAAAAAGAAGTTACTGATTTCAAAGGAGGACACAAATGGTGCTTCAGGTTCATGAAACAGAATGGACTAAGCATGCGTACACTCATTAGACTTGCCCAGAAGATGCCTGAAAACTATGAGCAGAAGGTCCTTGAATTTCATCATTTTGTCATTCAATGCTGGAAGGCACATCAGTTTGAGTTGGGACAGATTGCAAATATGGACGAAGTCCCCCTTTTTTTTTGATGTCCCAAGTAACAGATCTGTTGATTAGAAGGGGGTGAAAACTGTAACTGTGAAGACAAGTGGACATGAAAAGAGCCATTATACAGTTGTTCTAGCTTGTTGTGCTGATGGAAAAAAGATGCCTGACATGCTGATTTTCAAATGCCAAAAGAAGACATTTCCTGAGGAGTGATTATCCATGTTCTGACAAGGGTTGGATGGATCAGGATGGGATTAAGATCTGGTTTTAGAAAGTTTGGAGAAAGAGACCAGGTGTGCTCTTACTCAAACCTGCCCTATTGGTGCTTGATCAGTTCAGGGCACACAAAACAAAAACACAAAGAAGATTGCTGCAGAGCAAAAAGCAAAACTTGCCATCATACCTAGAGGTTTGACATCCCAGCTCCAACCACTTGATGTCAGCATTAACAAACCCTTCAAAGCTGCCATGGGAGATGAATGGAACCAATGGATGAAGTCTTCTGGGGACAATTTGACACCAGTAGGAAGAGTGAAGAAACCAACTATGGGAGAAGTTTTTACCTGGGTGAAAAGATCCTGGGATAATATCGAGATTGAGATCATTGTCAAGTCATTTAATAAGTGTGGCATTTCAAATGCCATCGATGGAACTGAGGATGAGGCAATATTTGAAGATAGTGATTTGTCATCAGACACAGATGAAGACAAGGTAATGGATGAGAGTTTTGACAGTGATGAGGAGTTGTATGAATTTTATGAATAAAACTTGAGTTCAATAACTTTATCTAATACATTTTTTCTCCAAGTTTTGGGCCCTACTATTAAGTTGTGTCATATACATGGGAGTGTCTTATAAATGGGGAAATATGATAGATGATTTTTAATTGGTAAATTAGCAATTGAATGGATAAATGAATGAGTGAATAAACCCATGACTCTAAGGAAAGGGAAAAACTGTTTAAAACTACCTAATGTTAGGATTACATTTATTAATATAAAATGTAGAGAAGTTCTAAGATACTTAGAACATGTTTTATGTAGATATTTAGATTTCTACCAATTAATGTTTACATGTGTGCACACACACAAATCATTGAGAGGAGAAAACCATGACCAAATTGAATAACTGTAAGAACCAAAGCAAATTTTCATCTTAAAATTCATCAGAAAATTTTATTTCCACTCCAAAGTATGGTCCTAAAAAGTGTGCCAACACAAACACCTGCAAATGCTGAATGAATATCACAGAGCCATCACCAGTGGACGTAAGTAGTAAGCACATGAGTGATAAACCCTTGGGGTTCAAAAGGGACAGGGCCATGGAATGGTGATGCAGCTTAGACATATCTGCATCTTCGCAGATCCTGATAGCCAAGGGTCATGCACATTCACAGAGAGTCAAGAAGAGCAAATATTTCTGAATCTCACTTGAATTTGTATTACTAACAATATGGTAAAGGCAACCCCCTTACCCCCAGCTAGGAAAGGGGCCTGCCTTGATCCTTGTCCAAAGATCTTGACAAGAGTGAAAGTACAGTGGTCCCTCATCTACTGCGAGGGTTAGGTTCTGGTACCCCTTGCGTAGGCAAAAATCTGCAAAGTAACAACGTTATACTTATTGTATTATTTATATATATTTTAAGGCTTTATAAACCCTCCCCACACTCTTATGAACCTTTCCCATACTCTTATAAACACTTTCTGTGCTTTGAAACACTTCCTATACTCTAGAAAATACTTATTTTATCACAAAAATAATTAAAATAATAAATATATAAAAATACCTATTTACCACAAAATTCCATGGTGTAGTAAGAAAATCCACAATACAAAATTAGATATATAGAACTTAAAAATCCGCGATATCAGTGAGACTACAAAAAGTGAACTGCGATACAGCAAGGGACCATTGTATATAGACACAGAAGTATGCTCTCCCTCAAACCAGATGTCTTAAAATAACTTTGGATAAAGCTTCATCAACTATAAGTTTGTAACTCAACTCAAAATTACAAAACACACAGGAGTAAGGCAGCATAATGTGACAACCGGAGAAATAGTCGGCATAACTAAAGGCATAATGAAATAGTCGTGTGGGACCCCTCAATCATGGGACACATGATCACCATGTATATACAATTTAAAGGATAAAAAGAGACTGTTTAGAATTCATGGAAGGAAACGTGCTGTAACCACTAGAGAATAAGCAAGTCAGAAAGAGAACCACAGAGATACTCTCTAAGCAGAAACACCGAAATTGAGATCTCAATGTCAAATGACGCATAGATCAGTAATTAGCAACCAAAGAAGAATCTCAAGCTGTTCCTTAGGGTGTGTTGCTGAGAGACTTTCTATTGAAACAGTTGAAATGTGCAGAAATGTTGAGGAGGGGATGTGAATAGAAAGAAGGCTTAACATATATTTCATTAGATTTCAGAAGACTAGAGAAAATAAAGGAGATAAGACTATTTTTTTTTAAATGGCCAAGAAATTTCTAGATTTAAGAAAATCCACAAACCCTTAGATTCAGGGATCATAGCAAATCTCTAGAAGAATGTATCAAAGAGAAAAGGGAAGGACACAAATGTGAGCCTATTATTGATATGAAGACCCCGGAATACATGGTGAATTAAACAGGCCCATTGTAGAACCTAATTCTACAAAGTCATCGTTCCATCATCATGGACTTCCTCGTTCACAGCATCTAGGTGACTGCACCCCAACTACCTCAGACCATTGGAGGGCCGCCACATACCGTGCTCCTCTCACTGACCACCAATGAAAGAGGTGTCCCTTCTGGAAGTGTGGCAGGGGGCTGGATAAATGGCCTCCGGGGGCCGCATGCGGCCCATGGGCCGTAGTTTGGAGACGCCTGACCTACAAGGAGGAGAAGAAGCACGTGCCTTCCCTAAACCACCTGGAAGAGGCGACATGGTAGGCACTGCATCTCGTTAGCAAGTTGTAGGCTATGTGAGTGCTGCCAAACTGAGGCACAGGGAACCTGGAAACAGCAGTTTCTCCTAGAGTAGTCACTTGCCCAGGAAAGCAAAGTGCACCGTTGTAAGATTGTGCTGTCCTGGGCAGTAGCCACTAGTCACATGTACTCTCCCCACTGGCCACAGTCCCAGGGTTCCGTAGCCACAGGTGGTTGGTGTTGGAAAACACAGCTGAGGTTCACTGTCCTAACTCAACTCCCTCCCACCCCCACCGCCCCCTGCTCTAGAAGCTGAGGACTTCCACACTAGAAGAGGGTGAGCCTTCTGTCCTCGGCCCCTCCATTGTCCCACAAATACGCTAACCCTACTTCCACACCTGATTCCCATTCCCACTCTCACCTGAAGCGACAATCCACAGTCCAAGATCTTTGGTTGCAGCCCCCAGGCATAGACATGACCCCTGTTCTAGAGATCTCCACAGTGGAAGGTAGTGGGGTCTGTCTGTGGCCACCCCAGACCCAGTGCCAGTGCAGGGGCAGGAGGATGAACAGGCATTAACATGCCTGTTCCAGCCAGAAAGAGAAGGGAGGCTCCCAGCAGTCACTGGCCCGAAGATCCACCAAGTGGATGTGCCAAGCACTCAGGTGGGAGGCGGATCTGAGACCACCTGGCTCCGGGCTCCAGTGTCAACTCTGTTGTTTCTACATTTGAGAGCATCTTCCTGGGGCCACAGCTCAAGTGACCACAGGAAAACATTCTTTGAGAATATTCTGTTGCAGACTTGTGGAATACTTTAGAAGCTGAACAGCCATAGCTTTTCCATTCCTCGAGGTCACCTGAAATGAAAGTTTTGCACGAGAAAACAAGAGTCTTAATTCACTGCCTGTGATTCCTAGTTTTCCAACCTAAAACTCTTAATTGGAAAATATTGAGAAGGGCATGGAGTCAAGCTGACTCTCCTGCCAAGTCTGCCTCTCCAAAGACACTTGTTTAAATTGCTTCTGTTTGGGGCACAGAAATAAGTGCATTTCTAAAACTCTCCATCAATGTACACTGCCACCATAGCACCATGCTGGATGCCCTAATTGTCATGCAACAGCAGTAGGGCAATACTTAACATGCACCACCCTGTCCACCTCAGCTCTGCTGGCCAGCATGGGTGCCGGAACCGGGACGGCTAGGGAAACAAAGTGTAGGAACACAGACAAAAGCCCAGGTATTTTCTGTCATGTGTCAGGGGTGCGATCACTTACAAAATCTGGGGAGACAAACCGTATTCATGTTCCTTGGCAGTTCTGTCAGATTTGATTGATGTGGCTCAAATACCTTGAATATGGAGAAGCAAAAGGCACTCTTAGGTAGACTGTGATTTATGGCAGAAAGGAAGACATTCACTATCACATCTTTTGGTTATTTGTCTTAAAGAAAGTTTTAGATAAGTTTCTCAAACACAACAATAACCACAGGGGCTTGCGGGGGTAGAGCAGCTGGCCGGCCACTGTCCTAGCTGGTCAGCATCGGGCTTTCCGTGTCTCCTGAGGGACAGTGGGTGTACCTCTGGTGTGTGACAACACAGTTCTGTCACTTGTGCTCAGTTAGCAACACCCAAAGCAATAGAATCTTCTTCCATAAGGCCCAGGTAATGACTTCCTTTAGGACCCTGGAAGAGAGCCTCACCAGGTGTGACCAGAGCAGAAGATTGAAATGCTACTTCACTGACCCTTTTCAATGGCACAGAGATAACATCACAGCAGTTTGGTGTCCTGCCCAGCAGAGTGGGATTTCTATGTTAAATAATGTGCAGGGATTTAAGCAGGAGGTGTCCCATCACTCAGTTCTCAAAGCAAACATCCAAAGGGCATAAAAATAAGAATGGAGAATAATGCTTTCCAAGGCTTACAAAAAGCTCTTTGCTGTTTTTAAAAAACTGATTTTAATTTATTGTGTTAACATGAATTCCTGTATCACACTCAATATAACTCCTTCACCCCACCCCTGTGCCCCCCAATACCCCCCATTATCCCCCTCCCCCTAACGTCCTCCTCCTTCCCTCAGGGATTTGCTGTCCTATTATCTGTATCTCTGTGTTATGTATGTATAATTTCACTAATCCCTTCACCTTCTCTGATCCCATCCCTTCATCCCCTTCCCTCTGACTGCTGTCGCTCTGCTCCCTGTGACCCTGCCTTTGCCTCCATTCTGTTCTTCAGTTCACTTATTCATTAGATTCCATATGTAAGTAAGATCATATGATATTTTTCTTTCTCTGCCTGGCTTATTTCACTTAGCATAATAATCTCAAGGTTCATCCATGCCATTGCAAAGGTAAGATTTTCTTCTTTTTCACAGCTGCATGACATTCCATTGTGCATATGTACCAATGCTTTTTAATCCACTCGCCCACTGACACACTTGGGCTGTTTTTAGATCTTGGTTATTGTAAACAATGCTGCAATAAACATAGGAATGCATAGCATCTTATGAATCAGTGATTTGATACTAGGAAATATTCCTAAAAGTGGGATAGCTGAGTCAAAGGGCAGTTTCATTTTTAATTTTTTGAGAAAATGCCATATAGTTCTCCACAGTGGCTGCACAAGTCTGCATTCCCACCAGCAATGAAGGAGGGTTCCCTTTTCTCCACACCCTCACCAGCACTTGTTGTGTGTTGATTTGTTAATGAGCGCCATTCTGATAGGTGTGAGGTGGTATCTCATTGTGGTTTTAATTTGCATTTCTCTGACGACTAGTGACATTGAACATTTTTTCATATAGCTACTGGCCATCAATATGTCCTCTTTGGAGAAGAGTCTATTCAGTTCCTTTACCCATTTTTAATTGAATTATTTACCTTCCTGGTGCTGAGTTTTAGAAATTCTTTATAAATGTTGGTTATTAACCCCTTATTAGATGTATTGTCGAATATGTTCTTCCATTCTGTGGGTTGCATTTTTATTTTGGTAATGGTATCCTTTACTGTGCAAAAGCTTTTTAGTTTGATATAGTTCCATTTGTTTACTTTGTCCTTTATTTCACTTGCCCATGGAGATATATTGGCAAAAATATTGATAAGAGAAATATCAGAGAGTTACTGCCTATGTTCACTTCCAAGATGTTTATGGTTTCGTGACTTACATTTAAGTCTTTTATCCATTTTGAGTTTACTTTTTTGAATGGTATATGTTGGTGGTCTGGTTTCATTTTTTTGCATGCACTTGTCCAATTTTCCCAACACCATTTCTTAAAGGGACTGTATTTACTCTACTATATGCTCTTACCTCCTTTGTCAAATATAAATTGTCCATAAGGGATGGGTTTATTTCTGGGTTATCTGTTCTGTTCCATTAATCTATATGCCTGTTCTTATGCTAGTACCAAGCTGTTTGAGTACAATAGCCTTGTAGTATAACTTGATACCAGGAAGTGTGATACTTCCCACTATATTCTTCTTTTTCAAGATTTCTGAGGTTATTTGTGTTCTTTTTTAGTTTCATAGAATATTTGTTCTATAACTTTAAAGTATGACATTGGTATTTTAATAGGAATTGCATGGAATTTATAGATTCCTTTGGGTAGTATAGACATTTTAATGATGTTTATTCTTCCTATCCATGAATACGGTATATGCTTCCACTTGTTTGTATCTTCCTTGTTTTCTTTTTTCAATGTCTTATAATATTCCAAGTTCAAGTCTTTTACCTCCTTGGTTAAATTTACTCCTAGTTACTTTATTTTTTTGATGTTGCAATAGTGAAGAGGATTATCTCCTTAATTTCTCTTTCAGACAGTTTATTGTTGGTATATAAAAATACCACTGATTTCTGAGTATTAATTTTATATCCTGCCACCTTGCCAAATTCATTTATCAGATCTAGTAGTTTTTTTGACTGAGACCTTAGGGCTTTCTATGTACAGTACCACATCATCAGCAAATAATGATAGTTTTACTTCTTTTCAAATTTGCTTGCCATTTATTTCTTCTTCTTGTCTGATTGCTGTGGCTAGGACTTCCAGAGCTATGTTGAATAAGGGTGGTGAAAGGGGGCACCCCTGCCTTGTTCCTGATCTTAAGGGGATTGCTTTTCATTTCTGCCCATTGTGAATGATGTTGGCTGTCAATGTGTCCTAGATGGCCTTTATTATGTTGAGGTATGTTCCCTGTATTCTCACTTTGTTGAAAGTTTGATCATAAATGGGTGCTGAATTTTATCAAACAATTTTTCTGCATCTATTGATATAATCATGTAATTTTTATCCTTTTTTTTGTTTATGTGATGAATCATATTTATTGATATTCAAATATTGTACCAACCTTGCCTCCCTGGAATAAATCCCACTTGATCACGATGTATGATCTTTTTGATGTATTGCTGGATCCAGTTTGCTAATATTTTGTTGAGAATTTTAGCATCTATATTCATCAGGGATATTGGCCTTTAGTTTTCTTTCTTTGTAGTGTCTTTATCTGGTTTTGAAATGCGGACAATGCTTGACTCATAAGAGGAGCTTGGAAGTCTTCCTTCCCCTTGAATTTTCTGAAATAGTTGGAGAAGGACAGGCATTAGTTTTTCTTTGTATTTTTGTTAAAATTCACCTGTGAAGCCATCTACTCTAGGACTTTTGTTTACTGGGAGTTTTTTGATAACTGCTTCAATTTTATAATTGAACTGTAATCAGTTTGTTTAGGTTTTCTGATTCTTCCCAATAGAGTTTTGGAAGATTTTATGTTTCCAGAAATTTACCCATTTTGCATAGATTGTCTAATTTTTTGGCATATTGACCTTCATAGTATTTTCTTACAGTCCTTTGCATTTCTGCAGTGTCAGTTTTTACTTCTCCACTTTCATTTCTAATTTTATTTATTTGAGTCCTCTCTCTTTTTTTCTTGATGAGTCTGGTTAAAGGTTTGTTGATCTTGTTCACATTTTCAAAGAAGCAGCTCTTGGTTTCATTGATCCTCTGTATTGTTTTTTTCAATCTCTATGTCTTTTGTTTCTGCTCTGATCTTTATTTTTCCTTCCTTCTACTTACTCTGGGCTTTATTTGTTGTTCTTTCTCTAGTTATTTTAGGTGCGGAGTTAAGTTATTTATTTGAGCTTTTTCTTGCTTCTTAACATATTGCGGACAAATCACAAGAATTTTCATGTTTTCTGTTCTAAGGTTTGTGGCCAATAACGAAAATTCTCAGCTTTTTATTGTTGTGATTTAGAGAGAAACAGTATAATGGAAAATACATTCACTGAAATTAAGAATTACAAGAGGAATTAAAAGTGATTAGTCTCCTGTTGTTAGTAATAAAAATAACTGTTTTTTATATTAATTTTCTATTTATAAAGTGCTCAGTAACCATAGGTAGTGACAAAAAACATAATAAAATTCTGGATATATTTGGTAATAATTTATCAGATATTCCAAGTGAAACTGACAAAAGCTTTGACAGTGTCAGTGATATAGTTATTCATTTAAAATGGCAAAAAATAGTAATTTCAAGTGATTCTGAACCTGAAAACTTGAACAATTCCACACATGATTTTGAGTTTAATTTGCATCTTGGCTGCTGAGATAATGATTGGTTAAGAGAGAACTTTCAATCTAATTTGGAAAAGTTTGAAGGTAATTCTAGGGTTACAGTTATACCATCTGATTCTAAAAACATCATAGAAGTCACCAACTTGATTTTTTTCAATGGTCTGTTTGAACTGTTTTGTCATCAATTAAACATATGTTATAACCAAAATTTGGGAAAGCACAAAATTTTGAAAGCTATAAAGTGGGCTCTTGTTACTCCAACAGATATGAAAATTTCTTTAGGACTTATAGTATTAATGGGGCATACTCGAAAAGATACTTGGAAAGAATATTGGTCTACAAATCCAGTTCTAACTGTTCTAGTATTTCATCAGATGATGAGTCAAAAACATTTTGAACATATATGGACTTATTGGCATTTCAATGACAATGCAAATATGACTAAATCTTCTTCTAGGCTATTTAAAATTCAATCTGTACTTGACCACTTTATTATTAAATTTCAAACTATATATAAACCTATGCGAGAATCATTAGATGAAGGCATGATTCCCTGAAGGGGACATCTTCTATTTCGAATTTACAACCCACCTAAAATTATTAAATATGGTTTACCTGTAAGAATGGTATGTGAAAGCAAGACTGGGTATATTTGCAATATGGAAATTTACACAGATAAAGGAAAAAAATTAAAAGACTCTTTTCTGTCACTACTTCAGCTGTATCTGGAATTGAGGCATCACATATACCAAGATAACTATTACAATAGCATTTCAATTGCAGAAAACTTTCTTGCTACATAAAACAAGAGTTTGCAGAACTATTCTAACAAATAGAGGCTTGCCAAAATGTTTGAAAGATGAAGCATCTACACTTAAAAGAAGTAAAATAGCATTCCGAAATAAAGGTGACACTTTAATATTGATTTGGAAGGATAAAAAAAGAAGTTTGAATTATTTCAACTATCCATAATGCTTCCTCTTATGAAACAGAAAAGACAAATTGGCACACTGGAGAAGAAATAAAGAAGCAAGTTTCCATTGTGCAATATAATAACTATATGCAAGGTGTTGATCTTGCTGACCAATACCTTTCAACATGTAATATCCTTAGAAAAACAGTAAAATGGATGAAGAAAGTAGTGCTTTATCTGATTAATTGTGGACTATTCAATTCATTCAGGATTTATCAAGCACTCAATTTAGAAACCTGAGTAAGATACAAAGACATTCTTTTTTAATTTTATTTTTTTTTGACAGAGTCAGAGAGAGGGGTAGATAGGGACAGACAGACAGGAAGGGAGAGAGATGAGAAGCATCAATTCTTCGTTGCAGCACCTTAGTTGTTCATTGATTGATTTCTCATATATGCCTTGAACATGGGGCTACAGCAGACTGAGTCACCCCTTGCTCCAGCCAGCGACCTTGGGCTTAAGCTGGTGAGTCTTGCTCAAACCAAATGAACCTGTGCTCAGACTGGCAACCTTGGAATTTTGAACCTGGGTCCTCTGTGTCCTAGTCTGATGCTCCATCCACTTTGCCACCACCTGGCCAGGCACAAAGACTTTCTTTTAATAAATAACTTCAAAGTGTAATGGGTATTTAATTTTAAAGTGTGTTTTAACATTTATGTAAAACATTTTTTTGTACTCATTCAATAGAAACTTATCTGGCCACTGGGGAAAGCTAGCAATAAAACAACTGGTTAAGGTATGCCTTAACCAGTTAAGGTATGCCTATAATGCTCTGAACTTTCCTCTCCTGACTGCTTTTTCTGTGACCCATTAATTTTGACTTGTATGTTCATTTTCATTTGTTTCAAGGAAATTTTTTATTTTTTCTTGATCTCATTGTTAACCCATTCATTATTTAATAACATGCTATTTAGCCTCCAACTGTTTGAATATTTTTCAGTTTTTCTATTGTAGTTGAATTCTAGTTTTATGCCATTGTGATCAGAGAAGATGCTTGATATGATTTCATTCTTCTTAAATTTATAGAGACTTGTTTTGTGTCCTGACATGTGGTCTATCCTAGAGAATGTACCATGATCAATTGAAAACAATGTATATTCAGCTGCTTTGGGATAAAAGATTCTGAAGATATCCATTAAATCCAGTTGATCTAGTGTGTCATTTAAGGCCGCTGTTTCTTTGTTAATTTTCTGTCTGGAGGATCTATCCATTGATGTTAGTGGGGTATTAAAATCCCTTATTATTATAGTATTGCTATTGATCTTACCTATTATATCCATCAAAATCTACTTTATATATTTAGATGCTCCTATATTAGATGCATAAATTACAATGGTTATATACTCCTGTTGGATTATCCCCTTTATCATTATGTAGTGACCTTTTTTATCCTGTACTGTAACCTTTTTTAAAGGCTATTTTGTCAGATAAAAGTATTACTACCCCAGCTTTTTTTTTTATTTGCATAAAATACTTTTTTCCATCCCTTCACTTTCAGTTTATGTGTATCTTTTGTTCTGAGGTGGGTCTCTTATAGACAGCATATGTACAGGTCCTCTTTTCTTGTCCATGTAGCTACCATATATCTTTTGATTGGAGCATTTAGTCAATTTACATTTAAGGTTATTATTATATGTACTTATTTATTGCCATTTTTATTCTTTAAATATACAATCACAATCGTATTTCTATTTCCTTTTTTGTTTGCTTTTTTCACAGAAGGCTTCTTAACATTTCTTGCAGTACTGGTTTGGTTGTAATGAATTTCTTGAGTCTTTTTTTATCTGAGAAGATTTCTATTTTTCCTTCAATTTTAAATGATAGCTTTGATGGATAAAGTAGTCTTGGTTGCAGGTTCTTAGTTTGCATCACTTTAAATATTTCTTGCCAATCCTTTCTAGCCTCAAGTGTTTCTGTTAAGTAGTCATATATCATCCTATGGGGGCTCCTCTGTGCTTCTTGAACTTGCATGACTTTTTCTTTCATCAATTTAGCAACATTTTCAGCTACTATTTCTTCAAACAGGTTCTCTCTCCTTTGCTCATTCTCTTCTCCTTCAGGAACCCCTATGATGTGGATGCTGTTGCTCTTCATGTTGTCACAGAGTCTCTTAGAGTTTCCTTAGTCTTTTTTAGCCTCTTTTATTTTTCTGCTCTGCTTCTGTGCTTTTATTTATCTTGTCCTTTAAATCCCTGATTCAATCCTCTGCTTCATCCAGCTTGCTGTTGATTCCTTCTAGTGTGATCTTCATTTCTGATATTGTATTTGTCATTTCTGACTGGTTATTTTTTTATTATTTCAATGTCCTTTTTGATGCTTGCTATCTCTTTATTTAGGTGCTCATTATGTCCATCTACTGTTTCTCTAAGATCCTTGAGCATCCTAAAAATAATGATTTTAAACTCTCTATCTGGTAGTTTGGTTAATCCCATTTCATTTAGTTCTTATTCTGGTTATTTTTTTCTCTTGTTGATTCATTTGGGTTGTATTTCTCTGTCTGCCCATTTTATCTGTGTATTAGATAGTGCTGTCTGAATTTGAAATTTGTTATGGTGTCTTTTTGAGAGAGATGGCCTCAGTGGTACTGATCTTCAGGCCACCTGATTTCCTTGTGCTAGGAATGCTTCATGAGGGTACTAGTTTTCCTCTTGTTGTATGTGAGTATTATATGCAATAGGTCCTTTCATGGGTGTGGTTACCCTTCAGGATTGTTGGGTCTAAGGGTCAATCTTGATCATGTGTATTATACACTGTTCAGTGTCTGTCCTGATTTGTATATTTATTCTCCACAGTGTCTGGTGCCTGCTAGACTCCACCTTTGAGCATGCTGCTGTGTAGCTAGCTGAGTTTAGGGTTGGTGCTGTCTGACACCCACTACTGGTTGTGTTGGTTCTAGATTTTCTTGGGTTGCATCAGTCATTGTTTATAACCTGTCATAGGATACCTGTCTGCTGCTACTACTCTGTTCACTGTTTGTGTCTGCATTTCCTGTGCCTGGGTAGTGTGGAAGGGGCTAACCTTTGTATAAGGGTCAGCTTCCTCCTGCTTAGAGATGACAGCAGCTCCATAAAAGCCCCAAACTCCATAAGATTTGCCTCCACTTCAACTGTTTTACCTCCTCTTGCAGCTCCCAGGTCTTCCTACAGAGTCTCCTATAGAAAGACTCTTTTGTGGACTCAGACAGGCCTCTCCCAACCAACTCCTCTACTGGTTGCAAGCTTGTTGGGTTAGGGTAACTGAGGTTGGGAATACAAGGTTAGTGGGACCCCCTACTTCAAGGTTCTCTTGGTCAAGAGCTCAGTACAGGGAAAATGGCCCCTACTCCCGAGTCTAATACCTCAGCTACTGCTCGATATTCAAACTTCTTTTCTCCAGTAAGGTGAGCAGCAGGTTCATATTGAGAGGGGTCCACAGTCCCTATGCAGAAGTTTTTATAGCTGGTGAGACCCTGGTCTCAGGAAGGAAGACTGAGAGAGTCCTCTCCTGGGGCAAACTGTGCCCCCTCAGAAAGTGGCTAAACCCCTCACCAAAACCAACAATAGGCTTGTGGTGACACACACTTAAATGTTCATGCTCCAAGACTCTCTCCCTTCCACCTGCAGAATCTAACCCATCAGGGCAAGATATCTAGCACCTGAGCTGGCTGACTATGAAGCTCCACCCTATTCAATGCACATGAGTTGCTCTGCCAGTGCTGACCACAGAAAGTAGAACTTGCTTCAGCTGGGCCAGGTGTGAGGAATCATTCCCTAGGATACCCCACTAGCAAGGGTTATTAGCTCCTGAACTGATGCTCTTCACAGGTGACTGCTGAATATGCAAGCCCTGGGCCTCCTTGGAGGGGACCTGGCACAGACAAGTGGGAGACACTGCACGTGACTGACTCTCAGCAACCTTCTTCAAGTTATAAGCAATCCAGAGTTTGTGACTACCTCTGCTGGGCCCAGGTGCTTATGGAAATACCAAGCTGCATATCTAGGTTGGCATTTAACCACACTGGTCCTGGAGGAAGGTCCATTTAAAAGGCTAATGTTCCCTGATCTCTGCCTCCTGTAGCTTCTGTCTGCTGACCACTTGTTGGGCTCAGCCACTGAAAAAATCTCTGGTCGCTACCACCCACTAGTGGGCATTCCAGCTTTCATGGTGGGCAGTAGCAGAGCAACCAAAGTATAAATAAAAAGATAGATTAACTATAGTAAGTTGTTTTATAAAGATTTATCCTGCCAAACCTAGAGAAAATCTGACACAAAATACTTGGTAAGTAATTATTATTATATGCTTTAACTTGCTGTAACTCTGCTTTATAAATTTTATAAAGTAAAGTTACTTCCCTTCTTTATAAATCACCATTACTGTGGAACCGGTGGGCAGTTAGAAAATTTTACTATTAACAGAGATACAAAAGTGGGCGGTAGGTATAAAAAGGTTGACTACCCCTGGTCTAGAGCCTGGGGCAATTCAGGGATTAGGAAGGGTGGTGGGTGTGGCTCTGCTCAGGCCCCAGGTGTCAGTCTGTCCAGACATTTTTTGCAGACCTCTGTAGGTTGCGGCCCCAGGAGTTTAGTAGGTGTGTTCTCTGAGACCCAGAGGTGTGGTCTGTCTGCCCTCCAGACATCTTCTACTGAGTCTCCTGTGAGGCAGAAGTATCAATCATAGACTTGGGAGTGTGCAGGGTAAAGCTCTGGCCTCAATGCCAGAAAACTGAGTCACTGATGTGTCCCCTGCTTCCTGGCTTCCCAAAATGACCCAGTCTCTGTGGGTGGGGCTGGAGAGACTCACGAGGGCAGGGCAGTTGCTTTCCCGCTGTCTGATACCACTCCAAGGGGATTGCTCCACTCAAGACAGATGGTTACTGCAGTATTGGAAAATGAGTCAGCACAGGTGTTCCGGTAGTTGTCCCCCAGTGTCTCTCTCTGAGCCTCCAACTTTATACTCTCCTCATGCAACTCTTGTCCTCTCAGCCCTTCCTCCACAGTAGCTTCGGGTAAGTGGCTGTGAATGACATTTTCTGTGCTGGCCCTTTGGAGCCTGTGTTTCTGAGAGCTTTTTCTCACAGACAGAAACCTGGCTCTTTTCACCACCAAATGCTGTGTGAATGACTCTTCTAGGCTCTGAGGCTCTAGGCTGGGTACCCTGGCCTGTGGCTGAGGACCTCCCCTCTCAAGGCAAACCTCCCGTCAGAGAGTCCCTTTGGACCCTCAGCCCCACTCAGCTCTTAGAAGCGAGGTAGCCCTTTCCATGTCTCTGCCCTTCCTACCAGTCTCGGTGTGGCTTCTTCTGTGATCCTTGGTTATTGAATCCTCTTTGTTTAGTCCAAAGTTGGTTTTTCAAGATGATTGTTCTTAAATTAATTTGTAATCCAATTTGGTCTTGGAAGGTGGTAGTTGGTACATCTACCTACTCCATCGCCATCTTGGAATCTCTCTAACATTTTTACTTTATGAAGGTTTTATTTTTTAACTTTTTTATTTCTTTGTAATAATACTTAGCTTAAAACACAAACTGATCCCTGGCTTCTTGGCTCAGCAATAGAGTGCCAGCCTGGCATGTGGATGTACCAGTTTTGATTCCCAGTTAAGGCACATAGGAGAAGCAACCATATGCTTCTCTACCTCTACCTCTCCCCCTTCTGTCTCTCAAAAAGCTCTTGAAAATGAAAATTTTTAGCCACACATAACAATACTCATGTAAAATGGTGAAAATGGTAAACTGATGTCATGCACGATTATTGAAAGAGGAAATTTGGGTTTCCCTCTCAGGAGAGGCATGGAGATGAGGTTGGAAGGATGTGGCATTTCTGAGAGCCTGCTTCAAGCAGGTGCTTCCTCCTCGTGGTCACAGCTGCTTGTCTCTAGGGCCCTGCCAGAAGAAAATCACATGTACTGATGGGGCACTGAAGTCCTCCCACACCCGGGGCGGTCATGTGAGCCTAAGGTCATTGAGTGTCTTTTAAAGAAGTTGCACACAGAAGGGAGAAAGAAGCTCATAGGTCTGAGGGTGGTGGAAACAACAAAAAGCCTTTGGACCTCAGCCTCTTTTCCACATTCCAGCCACCCTGGGAATCCACAATGCCCACCCAGAAATTTCCTGAGGAGCATTAACCTAGGACCAGAAGTCATTGCAAGCAGAAGACAGAGGGAACTGTCAATCTTCCTCATATTCATCCATCCATCCATTTATCTATCTCTCCATCCATTCATCTATTTCTCCATCCATCCATCTCCCCACCCACCCTTTAATCCAGGGGTCCCCAAACTACAGCCCGCGGGCCACATGCGGCCCCCTGAGGCCATTTATCTGGCCCCTGCTGCACTTCCGGAAGGGGCACCTCTTTCATTGGTGGTCAATGAAAGGAGCACATTGACCATCTCATTAGCCAAAAGCAGGCCCATAGTTCCCATTGAAATACTGGTAAGTTTCTTGATTTAAATTTACTTGTTTTTTATTTTAAATATTGTTTTTGTTCCCGTTTTGTTTTTTTACTTTAAAATAAGATATGTGCAGTGTGCACAGGGATTTGTTCATAGTTTTTTTTTTTTATAGTCCGGCCCTCCAACGGTCTGAGGGACAGTGAACTGGCCCCCTGTGTAAAAAGTTTGGGGACCCCTGCTTTAATCCATCCTTCCATGTTCTACCATCCCTCCACCATCCATCCATCTATCTCTCCATCCACCATCCATCCATCCATCCATCCATCCATTCATCCACCCATCCATCCATCTCTCCATCTATCCATCTATTTCTCCATCCATCCATCTATCCACCCACCCTTTAGTCCATCCATCCATCATCCACCCACCATCCATCCACCATCTATCCATTCATCTACGTATTCATCTATCTCTCCAACCACCCTTTAGTCCATTCATCCACCATCCACCATCCACCTATTGCCAGGAAGAGCCTTAGACCCCTGAGAAAAGACTTTGGGTCAGCATTGACATGGCATCCTCTCAAAAACATGTTGTGAATGACTCTGTTCCAAGCTTCCTCTCAGAGAGCACTAACTTTGAAAGTGAAACCTCATAGTCACAGGCATGTCAAGTGCAGCACACGGAATAGTCTATATGGTAACAACTGTGTATGGTGCCAAGTGGGGACTGGAAATATTGAGGAGATCACTCTGTAATTATATAAACATCTACCCACCATGCTGTATACCTGAAATTAATATAATATTGAATGTCAGTTGCAATTGAAAAATACAAAAAAATGAAGTTTCAAAATAATATTTCATCAGAGATGAGCTTTCATTTAATAATCATAAAAAAAATTCTGTTGGTACAAAAGAGTAAAGACTGGAGAAAAGTTATGAGATAGCACTAAATATACACAGAGAAAAAGGTACTTGTGAAAACACAGTGTGATCAGTGACCGCTTTTCCTGTTCTGTGCATGCCTTTCCCTGGCCGCCCTCACTCAAAATCACAGCTAGCAGTGCACAGGACACACGAATGCTGAGAACCTTCATCTGAAAACCCTGAGAGGAGTCAACAGCCAGATTCTGTCATGGCATGAACTACTTTCTACAGGATCTGTAAAAGGCATTTCTCTGCAAATATGGTAAAAACAGTTTTCCACACTCAGGTTTAGAAGGTGACAAGATATTTTCAGAGCAGAAGTCTCACACAGAATTTTTTCTCAGCAGAAACCTCATGACAAGGTGCTACATCTCCCTACATCCCTGTGGCACTGGTCAAGAGAAAAGGTTGCACCCCGGGTGTCCTTGGGTTGCTGGAGGGTCTTCTCGTAGGACCGAGAACCGTGCATCTCACCACCGTTAGGAGGGGCATCATGAACTCATCACAGGGGCATTGTATCTGTTTTTTAAATAGTTCTGATCATTTTACAAGAAGCATTTGCAAACAACTAAGTAAATAAAGGTATCCAGGTGGCTACACACCTAGAGGTTTTTTTTATTTTTATTTTTAACAAGATAGAGACAAATGGGGACAGACCAATAGGAAAGGAGAGAGATGAGAAGTATCATCTTATAGTTGTGGTAGTTTAGTTGTTCATTGATTGCTTCTTATACGTACCTTGACCAGGGGGCTCCAGTCAAGCCAGTAACCTCTTGCTCAAGCCAGTGACCTTGGACTTCAAGCCAGCGAGCTTGGGCTCAAGTCAAAGACCATAGGTCTATGATCCCATTCTCAAGCTGGATGAGCCCACATTCAAGCTGATGACCTTGGGGTTTTTAACCTGGGTTCTCAGCGTCCCAGACCACATGGTCAGGCCCATGTTTCTAATGTTTGGCAGGCCAGGGTGGAGTTAGCCTGTTCCAAGTCAGAGGAGCATATCCCACAAGAGGCTGGGGTCTCTAGACCATCACTGGTTCATTGTGTAAAAGGATCCCAGCACACACCGAATGCTGTTACATTCCTGGTTCTGGTCTATTCCCAAGAACAGACGTAGAATAAGACCAGCCAGGAGAGTAGATGCGCAGTGACAGGAGACAGTGTCTCTTGTACACTGTCTTCGGGACACATCATTATGTCAGCTTCGAATTAGCTCTGCACATAATCAGAATGGAACCTCTCGTGTGCGGCTGGAACTCATCAAGGCTTGGCACACAGAATCTGTGAGCTTGGGTCTCCACCGTGGGGCTGGCACACATTTAGTGACGTTGGCAGACATTCCTGTGGGGAAAGGTCAACATCAGTGTGACGTTGGCATTTCAGACCCAGGTTTCCCTTGAGGCCTGAAAGTGAACATGGTTTAGGAAGATAAAACACTGCAGTGCAGACACAGTTTTCCATGGGACGTTAGCTACATGGGCATGATGTCCGTGGTTGAAGACCTGCCTTTGTAAACACCAACTTCATCCTAAATGCAACAGTTCATGCTGCCCACTGCTGGGCTCACTAAAACCGACAGACAACTTCTGACATCTTAACTGTTACAATCAAAGGGACAAAATTTAAAAGTAAGAATTTTTTCCCCCTCTGTATAACAGAAGAATTAAATCAGTGCCTTCTCCATTTTGGGCTATATACAAGCCTCTTAATCTGTTTTTTTCCCCAATTTCTGTATTTGTTCAGCCAGAATTCAATGATATTTTATTAATCATTAGTTGCACATTCAATGAATTTTTAAGCTATCCAGCAATGGCAAAATTTACTGCAAATAATCTTAAAAACATTTCTTTGCTTGAATAGTAACAAAATGAGCCAATTTGGCTGGACCTGATACATGTTAACATCTTACATTTTATTAATACATCTAAATGTATAAGTTAACAACCACTTTCATTTATTCCACGTGTCTAACTCATACCTCGCATCCCTTGTTATGGGGCCCTCTCTACTTCTGAGTACTGGTACAGTGACCGCAGCTTGTTGCTGACCCCTGCCCAGAACTTCTGGTGGATGTGCCCTGAGCTATTTTCACTTCTATTTCCAGGGATTCTCCTTCTGTCTGTGAGACCAAAGAGTTTCTTTCTTTCTGCCTCTTCTACTTCTTTACTCTCAAGTTTTATGAGCTCTCTCCTACAGTTCTTAGAGTTCCGACAGTTTGGTGATATTTGTATTTTTAGAATCTTTTAAACATGATCTGAAACACGTTTTTATTAAATGAATGGTAGACACATAATTCTCATAACAACTCTGATGAACTGCACAAACACTTATCTTAGTCACTATTGATTCAGAAATAGAAGCGGTTCTCATAGCCCAATATCTCCCTGACTACTTTTTGGGGGTCAAATTTAGAAATTCAAATGTGTTGCTTTCTCCTGGTCATGGGAAACTTTCAGGGTGTCTGAGAGTGATCGAGCGATGACTGTGCTTCCTTCAGCCTTGTGGTTTCATACCTGTAAGTGACATAAAACCACGCAACAGTGAAAGACTTGTCAGTCTTGTATCCACTCACTGGTCCCTTCAACAACACAGCAGCAAGTTCAAGTTCAAACTGCTGCCTTCAGAAAAGTCGCACACAGCAAATACATGAACAAAGAAACAACTTCTCTAAGCCAAGTGAGGCAACAGCATTTCAAAACAGGTTTTGAGAAAATAACAATTGTCTTCAGAGTGAGACAGACTAAAAGATATATTTTGTGAAGATATTTTTCAATCTCAAAATTGAAGACAAAACAAATGATCTGACACTCAACTTATTTATTAAGAACAAGTTCAAAAAATTAGAAAAACCTAACTAATCAAACCTCCACTCCTAGTGATTGTTGGTGCTGGTGGTGGCGGAGAACAAATACTGTGAAATATGCCCGGACCAGATATAGAGAAAGCTGAAAAAAGAGGGAGAAATAAAGAACCAATGCAACAAAAGAAAACACATAGGAAGACAATACATTTTTCTCTAGCTACTTCAGTTATCACTTTAAATGGGAATGTCTAAATACACTAAAAAACAGAAATTTTCAGATTTGATTAAGAAAAAAAAGAAAAAGCAAAGCCTAGCTCTCTGAAAGACTCTCACTATAAATATAAGAATTTAAATGGGTTAAAAATAAAGAGAAATAGACTTCATGAATATAGTCAAGTATAGGTCTGGAATTCAACCACGGTGCTGAGACAACATTGCTTTTGATAATTACATTCATGGAATGTCAATTAATGAGCAAACAGTAACTGCTGCTCATGGAGCCCTGGGGAGATCCACGGCATGTGAACTGAGTGAGACCACTTCAGAGATGTCACAGCTAATCGGTGCGGCATCTGTAACACTCTCACACTGCACTTCTCAGGTGACATCCTAGGAATCGACACCAAAGGTCCCACCCAGTCTGGCCACTACCAGGAGGAAGGCAGACCCACAGCCCCCTGACATTTTGGCCGTGACATTGGGTGCTTGACTTGTTGATGCTTCTCATTAGTTAATGGGGCACTTTAGCATCCACGCCAACATCATTCCCAACATTCCTCATGTTTACCGCTTCTCCTGGTACAACTCTGACATAAAGCACATGCCTCTATTCTGTACAGACAAGCAGCTTAGGTCTGGGTTTTACGAGATCAAACGTTCCAAGCATTAAGTGGAAATGCTTAACATTGACTTCCTTAGGATTATGCCATTTTTCTTCTGCTGTACGAGTGTGTAAATTTTCACTTTAGAAATTCCAGTCATGCTTTCTGAGCCCTCTGGCTTTGGAAAGCAGCAGACCAAAATGTAACAGAAATGTATTATACTGGGATCCGTGTGCGTGACCCGTTGTTCCCATGGCCTGAATGAAAACGCTGTGATTGTCACCTTTGCGTTTATAAATATACAGGTTCTCAAAGCAGCTCCAAGCCAGTTAATCACCTGTGTCTACCTGTTTTGCAAGTTAAAGCAAACCATGTGACTAAGAAATCAATCAATCACTACTATCGAGTGCTTCCTCCTGGCCTGTACCATGCATGTAGCATACGGCTGTAGCTTTGTTGCCTGATGGGGATTGCTGCACAATCAGTATGGTGAGGGCAAGATTTATAAGTCATTCAATTTGGTGGGGACAATGGAACAGACACCTGTGTTTGCCATGTGGTTCATAGAATTAGTTACATGGACACATGGCTTCTGAGTCTAAATATATAGTTTAAGAAATGACAGTTTTCTATCATGTCTGCAGTACCCATTATATGTACATTAAACTTTATATCTTTATCAGCATGTTTCTAAATATTTCTACATATATCCGTTTTATTTTTTTAAACTTTGTTTATACTTTATATTAATTTTTTCTCATTTTCATACCTTATACACTTGGAGAGATCATCTGTAAGTTACTCAACACAGATGTCAGCATAACAGACGAGGAGAGGAAACATGAAAAATATTTTGGCTTTTCAAATTTCCAGTTTAGATGTCAGGCAAAGGTCAACATGGTGCCCACCTCCTATCATAACTATGTCAAAATAACAACTAAATCACAGAACAACCATTATTTAGAACCACCTGAAATCTGGCTGGTGGAAGTCCTACAACTAGGGAATTAAAGAAAAAGTCCCACAGAGCATGGTAAGAGGGGGGAGATGTTATACAGGCGGGTTGCACACCCAGTGTGGCAGATAAAAATTGGGAGGGATATCTTGGCTGCAAAAGTGCCCCTGAGGAGCCAGGGGACCCAGGCACACATGTCCAGCCCAGGGTTGCAGAGCCAGGAAGAGAAGTCCCCATAACCTCTGGTTGTAAAAACCAGCAGCGAATGAGGCTGAGGGAGACGGAGGCTGCTGGGGTCCCAGGCAGTTCCTGTCAAGGACCTGTGCATGAACTCACTCTGATTCACTCCATCTGAGCTCCAGCGCTGGGCTGCTAACTGGACAAGCACCAGGGACATATGTAGAGGAACCCCATTGCTAGTATCAGGATGAGAGCTGCGGGGGGACAGCTTTCTCCCAAACAGAAGTGCTGGTAGAGGTCATTGTTGCTTTGCTGAGCCCTCCCCACAAAGAGCTGGCAGGCGTGCTCCATATCTGAGTCTCTATCAACCTGGCTAATATTGTTCACCCCTCACTGGTGGTTCCTTGAGACCTACTTCACCCAGTAGACAGCTTCAGACCACCACCCAACCACCTCCACGAGGAGCACACTCAAGGGGCCAACTAAGCAGACACCAGAGCCCTCTGCTGAAGTAAGTCCTGCGCTGTGGGGTGGGCCCCAGCACAGCTGATCCTCCACAGTTGGTGGTGGTTGCAGCCAGTCCTTTCAGCTGATTGGCCTGGCAGTAAATCCCTCCCACTGACATGCCAGCAGCAATCAAAGCTCTATGATAAGAGGAGGGAATACACAGCCTACATGGGGGGGGAAAACCTTAAGTGCCCAGCTTGGTGATCTAGGAGGCTGTGCCACTGGACCCTATGGGACACCCCTACATCAGGCCACTCTATCAAGCTTGGGAGATGTAGCAACTCTACTTAATACACAGAATCAAACACAGGCAGTCTGCGGAAATGAAGAGACAAAGAAACACATCACAAATGAAAAAACTGAACAAAGCTCCAGAAAAAGAACTAAACAAGATATAGATTACAAGAAGGCAGTGGAGTAATCAGATGTTCCAACTGTCACCTACCAGGACCAAATTGGATTACAACTTAATTTAAGAACAATCATCTTGAAAAATCAGCTTTAGACTAAACCAAAAAGAGTTTATAACCAAGGATCACAGAAGAAGCCACACCAAGACTGGTAGGAAGGGCAGAGACTCAGAAAGGGTTACCATGCTCCCAGGAGTGAGTAGGCTGAGGGTCCAGAGGAACTCTCATAATAGGGATGGTCACCTGAAAGGTGTGGGTCCTCAGTGCCAGGCCCAGAACCCCAGTCTAGAGCCCCAGAGCCTAGAAGAGGTGCCCACACAGCATTTGGAAGTGAAAGAGCCAGGTTTCTGTCTGTGTGAAAGACATGAAGCTCTCTGAGACACAGGTTTCATCTTAAGGGACCCACGCAGAAAATCTCCTTCACAGGGACTTACCCAGGGTTCTGGTGAGAGAGAGCTGAGAGAACTAGAGTTGCATGAGGAGAGTGTAAAGGTGGAGCCCTAGGGAGAGATACTGCGGAGGATGACCACTGGAACCCCTGTGCTGAGTCATTCTCTGATACTGCAGTCACCATCTTTCTTGGGTGGAGCAGTCTCCTTTGAGAGGCATCAGTCTGGGGAAAAGCAACAGCTCCACCCTTAGGATACTTTCGTACCCCAATCACAGCAACAGGTCATTCTGAGAGGCCAGGAAGCAAGGGATGCGTCAGTGACTCAGCTTTCTGGTGTTGAAGCCAAAGCTTTCTCTCACATATGCCCGACCCTAAGACTGGTGCTTCCACCTCATGAGAGACTCAGTGGAAACTGTCCAGAGGACAGGAAGAACACACCTCTGGATCTCAGAGCCACATCCACCAGATTCCTGGGGCCATACCCTACTGAGGTCTGTGAAAAAAGTCTGGACAGACTGACACCTGGGGCTCAAAGGTGGAGCAACACCCCCCACCATTCCTAATCCTTGAAATGCTTCAGGCTCTAGAATCTAGCAGAGGTGTTTTCAATGGCTGAGCCCAACAAGCAGTCAGCAGACAGAGGCTGCAGGATGTGGGACTTAGGGAAACTTGGCATTTTAAGTGGACCTTTCCCCAGGCCCAGTAAGTGTAAAAGCCAGCCTAGCTGTGCAGCTGGTATTTATATGTACACCTGAGCAGATCAGAGGAAGCCACAAACTCTGGATTGCTTGTAGCTCCAAGAAGGTTGCTGAGGGCCAGTAATGGGCAGTGTCTCCCACTGGTCTGCAACTGGTTCCTACCACGGCCAAAAATTAGACAACATAGGTAAAATTGACAAATTCCTTGAAACATACAATATTTCAAAAATCAATTAGGAAGAATCAGAAAACCTAACAGACCAATTACAACAAATGAGATTGAAACATTTATGAAAAAACTCCCAACAAACAAAAGTCCTGGGATAGAATGCTTAACAGGAGAATTCTACCAAATATTCAAAAAAGAACTAACTTCTATCCTTCTCCAGCTATTTCAAAATATTCAAGAGGAGGGAAGACTTCCAAGCTCCTTCTATGAAGTGAGCATAATCCTCATTCCAAAACCAGGCAAAGATACTACAAAGAAAAGAAAACTATAGGCCAATATCCCTGATAAATTTAGATGCTAACATTCTCAACAAAATATTAGCAAACCAAATCAGCAATGCATTAAAAAAACCATACATCATGATTATGTGGTATTTGCTCTGGGGAGGCAAGGCTGGTACAATGTTGGCAAATCAATCAATGTGATTCATCACATAAAAACAAAGGAGAAAAATCACATGATAATATCAATAGATGCAGAAAAAGCATTTGATAAAATCCAGCACCCTTTTATGATCAAACGTCTCAGAAAAGTGGGAATATAGGGAACATACCTCAACATGATAAAGGCCATTTATAACACACCTATAGCCAACATCATAATCAATGAAAAAAATTTAAAGCAATTTCCTTAAGATCAGGAATAAAGCAGGGGTGCCCCCTTTTACCACTATTATTCAACATAGTTCTGGAAGTCCTAGCCACAACAATCAGACAAGAAGAAGAAATAAATGGCATCCAAATTGAAAAAGAAGAAGTAAAACTATCATTATTCACTGATGATATGATACTGTACATAGAAAGCCTTAAAGTCTCAGTCAAAAAACTACTAGACCTGATAAATAAATTCAGCATGGTAGCAGGATATAAAATTAATATTCAGAAATCAGAGGCATTTTTATACACCAACAATGAACTGTCTGAAAGAGAAATTAAGAAAACAATCCCTTTCACTATTGCAAAAAACAAAAACAAAAACAAAAAAACCCCAAAATACCTAGGAGTAAATTTAACCAAGGAAGTTAACAACTTATACTCGGAAAATTATAAAACATTGATAAAAAATATCAAGGAAGATACAAACAAGTGGCAGCATATACCATGTTCATGGATAAAAAGAATAAACATCATTAAAATGTCTATATTACCCAAAGCAATTTATAGATTCAATGCAATTCCTATTAAGATACAAAGGACATACTTCAAAGATATAGAACAAATATTCCAAAAATTCATATGAATCCAAAAAAACCATGAATAGCCTCAGCAATCTTGAAAAAGAATATAATGGGTGGTATCATACTTCCTGATATTAAGTTATACTACAAGGCCATTGTACTCAAAACAGCTTGGTACTGGCATAAGAACAGGCATATAGATCAATAAAACAGAAGAGAGAATCCAGAAATAAACCCACACCTTTATGGACAATTGATATTTGACAAAGGAGGTAAGAGCATACAATAGAGTAAAGACAGCCTCTTTAACAAATAGAGTTGGCAAAATTGAACTGGTATTTGCAAAAAAATAAAACTAGACCACCAACTTACACCATTTACAAATAAACTAAAAAGTGATAAAAGACTTAAATGTAACTCGTGAAACCATAATAATTTTGGAAAAAAACATAGAGAGTAAGCTCTCTGACATCTCTTGCAGCAGTATATTTGCTGATTTATTTCCACGGGCAAGTGAAATAAAGGACAGGATGAACAAGTGGGACTATAACAAACTAAAAAGCTTTTGTACAGCGAAAGACAATATAAACAAAATAAAAAGACAAACCGCACAATGGGAGAACATATTCGACAATACATCTGATAAGGGATTGATAACCAAACTTTATGAAGAACATGTAAAACTCAACACCAAGAAGGTAAATGATCCAATCAAAAAAAATGGGCAAAGAAATGAATAGACACTTCTCCAAAGAGGACATACAAATGGCCAATAGGCAGATAAAAAAATGTTCAACATCACTAATCATTAGAGAAATGCAAATAAACCACAATGAGATACCACCTCATACCTGTCAAAATAGCGCTTATTAACAAAACAACACAGAATAAGTGCTGGCGAGAATGTGGAGAAAAGGGTATCCTCCAGCACTGCTGGTGGGAATGCAGACTGGTGCAGCCACTGTGAAAAACAGTATGGAAATTCCTCAAAAAATTATAAATGGAACTGCCTTTTGACCCACCTATCCCACTTTTAGAACTATATACTAAGAATACTAAATCACTGATCAAAAAGAAGAACTGCACCCTTCCATGTTTATTGCAGCATTGTTTACAGTAGCCAAGATCTGGAAACAGCCCATGTGTTCATCAGTGGATGAGTAGATTAAAAAGTAGTGGTACATATACACAATGGAATACTACAAGGACATGAAAAAGAAGAAAATCTTATCTTTTGTGACAACATAAATGGACCTGGAAATTATTTTGCTAAGTGAAATAAGCCAGGCAGAGAAAAAAAATATCATATGACCTCACTCATTTGAGGAATCCAATGAACAATGTGAGCTGAGGAGCAGAATAGAGGCAGAGGTAGGATTAGAGGAATCATATGGAAAGTGGTCAGAGGGCAAGAATATGAGAGAATAGAGGCAGAGGTAGGATTAGAGGAATCATATGGAAAGTGGTCAGAGGGCAAGAATATGAGAGAATGAGATCAGAGTAGGGAAAGAGATTAGTGAAATTATATATACATAACAGTTTTATAGAGAGAAGGACAGCAAATCATGGAGGAAAGGGGGGAAAGCATTGAAGAGAGGAGGTAAGGGCGGTGTCAAGGGGAAAAGTGGGTGAGGGGAGATATATTCAGTGGGACACTTAAATCTATGTAAACACAATAAATTAAAATCAATACAAATTTAAAAAATCAATGAAAAAAAGAGCTGGTTCTTTGAAAAGATAAACAAGATTGACAAATATTTAACCAGACTCATAAAAAAAAAAAGGATGGAAATAAATAAAATTAAAAATGAAAGTAAAGAAGTAACAACTGACACTGCAGAAATGCAAAAGATTGTAAGAAAATACTTTGAAGAGCTATAGACCAAAAATATTGGACAACCTAGGTGAAATGGATAAATTTCTAGAAACATACAATCTTCCAAAACTCAATCAGGAAGAATCAGAAAACCTAAACAGACCAATTACAGCAAATGATAGTAAAGAGTTATCAAAAAATTCCCAACAAATAAAAGTCCTGGACCGGATGGCTTTACAGGTGAATTTTACCAAATGTTCAAAGAAGAACTAATACCCATCCTTCTCCAGCTATTTCAAAAAATTCAAGAAGAGGAAAGACTCCCAAGCTCCTATTATAAGGCAGGCATTATCCTCATTCCAGAACCTTGTAAAAACAATACAAAGAAAGAAAACTATAGAACAATATCCCTGATGAACCTAGACACTAAAATTCTCAACAAAATATTAGCAGACCTGATCCAGCAATACATTTAAAAAGTCATACATCATGATCAAGTGGGATTTATTCTGGGAAGACAAGGCTGGTACACGATTTGCAAATCAATGTGATTCATCACATAAACAAAAGGAAGGATGAAAATCACATGATTAAATCAATAGGTGCAGAAAAAGTATTTGATGAATCCAGTACCCATTTATAATCAAAATACTCAGCAAAGTGGATATACAGGGAACATACCTCAACATAATAAATGCCATCTATGACAAGCCCACAACCAACATCATACTCAATAGGAAAAAATTAAAAGCAATCCTCTTAAGATCAGGAACAAGGCAGGGGTACCCCTTTCACCACTCTTATTCAACATAGTGCTGAAAGTCCTGGCTACAGCAATAGACAAGAAGAAGGAATAAAAGCATCCAAATTTGAAAAGAAGTAAAATTACCATTATTTGTGGATGACATGATACTGTACATAGAAACCCCTAAAGTCTCAGTCAAAAAACTACTAGACCTGATATATGAATTTGGCAAGGTGGCAAGATATAAAATTAATATTCAGAAATCAGTGATATTTTATACACAAAGAATAAACTTTCTGAAAGAGAAATTAAGGAAATAATCTCCTTCACTATTGCAACCACAAAAATAAGTAAAGTACCTAAGTGTAAATTTAACCAAGCAGGTAAAATACATGTACTCAGAAAATTATAAGACATTGAAGAAAGAAATCAAGGAAGATACAAACGCATGGAAGTATATACCATGTTCATGGGTAGGAAGAATAAATGTCATTAAAATGTCTATATTACCCAAAGCAATCTATAAATTCAATGCAATTCCTATTAAAATACCAATGGCATACTTTGAGGATATAGAACAAATATTCCAAAAATTTATATGGAACCAAAAAGAACATGAATAGCCTCAGCAATCTTGAAAATGAAGAATAAAGTGGGTGGTATCAACACTTCCTGATATCAAGTAATGCTACAAAGCCATAGTAATCAAAACAGCTTGATACTGGCATAAGAACAGGCATACAGATTAATGGAACAGAACAGAGAATCCAGAAATAAACCGATGTCTTTATGGTCAATTGATATTTGACAAGGGACGTAAGAGCATACAGTAAAGACAGTCTCTTTAACAAATGATGTTGGGAATATTGAACAGGTTCATGCAAAAAAATGAAACTAGACCACCAACATACACCATTCACAAGAATAAATTCAAAATGGACAAAACACTTAAATGTAAGTCATGAAAGTAAACATCTAGGAAGACAACATAGGCAGTAAACTCTCTGATAACTCTCATAGCAATATTTTTGCTCATTTATCTCCACAAGGAAGTGAAATAAAGGACAAAATAAACAAATGGAACTATATCAAACTAAAAAGCTTTTGCACAACAAAAGACACCATTAACAAAATAAGAAAACAACCCACACAATGGGAGAACATATTCATCAATAAGTCTGATAAGGGGTTAATAACCAAAATTTATAAAGAACTTCTGAAACTCAACACTAGGAAGGTAAACAATCCAATTAGAAAATGGGCAGCCAGCCAGGTGAATAGGGCATCAGACTGGGACGTGGAAGAGACCCCAAGGTCGCCAGCTTGCACGCAAGCTTATCTGGTTTGAGCAAGGCTCACCAGCATTAGCCCAATGTCACTGGCTTAAGCAAGGGATCACTTGGTCTGCTGTAGTCTCTCCTCCCCCATTCAAGGCACATATGAGAGGGCAGTCTATGAACATCGAAGGTGCCGCAACAAAGAACTGATGCTTCTCTCTCCCTTTCTGTCTTTCTGTCCCTCTCTCTGTCTCTCTCTGTCTCTGTCATCCCCCCCAAAAAAAAAATTGAGGAAAGGAACTGAGTAGACAATTTTCCAAAGAGGACATACAGATGGCCAATAGGCATATGAAAAAATGATCCATGTCACTAATCATCAGAGAAATAAAAATTAAAACCACAATGAGATATCACCTCACACCTGTCACAATGGTGCTCATCAACAAAATAAGACAGAATAAGTGCTGACAAGGATGTGGAGAATAGGGAATCCTTCACTGCTGGTGGGAATGCAGACTTGTGCAGCCATTGTGGAGAACAGTTTGGAATTTCCTCAAAAAATTAGAAATGGAACTGCCTTTTGACCCAACTATCTCACTTTTAGGAATATATCCTAAAGAATACTAAATTACTAAGTCAAAAGTTGTACAGCTACCTGCAAAAAAATGAAACTAGACCACCAACTTACACTATTCACAAAAATAAACTCAAAATGGATAAAAGACTTAAATGTAAGTCGTGAAACCATAAGCATCCTAGAGGAAAACATAGGCAATAAGCTCTCTGCATCACTCGCAGCAATATATTTGCTGATTTATCTCCACGGGCAAGGGAAATAAAGGACAAGATAAACAAATGGGACTATATCAAACTAAAATGATTTTGCACAGCTAAAGACAATATGAACAAAATAAAAAGACAAACCAGACAATGGGAGAATATATTCAACAATACATCTGATAAGGGGTTAATAACCAAAATGTATAAAAAACTTGTAAAAACTCGACACCAGGAAGATTAACAGTCTAATCAAAAAATGGGCAAAAGAAAGGAATAGACACTTCTCAAAAAAAGGACATACAGATGGCCAATAGACATATGAAAAAATACTCAACGTCACTAATCATTAGAGAAATGCAAATTAAAACCATAATGTGTCTTGGGGTGAGCCTCTTTGGGTTCATCTTCCTTGGATTCTCTATGCTTCCTGGACTTGTATGTCTATTTCATTCACCAGGTTAGGAAAATTCTCCATCATTATTTTTTTTAAAAGGTTTTCAATTTCTTTCTAGCAGCACCACGATGCAAATGTTGGTACAATTGAAGTTGTTTCAGAGGCCTCTTATACTAGCCTCATTTTTTTTTTCTCTTCTGATTGGGTGGTTTTACCTTCTTATGTTCTAAATCACTAATTTGATTCTCAGCTTTATCTACTCTACTGTAGATTCCTGGTAAATTAGTATTCATTTCAGTTAATATATTTTGTATTTCTGACTGGTCTTTCTTTTATGTGGAGGAGGTTCTCACTAAGTTAATTAAGCATCTTTATAACTACAGTTTTAAACTCTGCATCTATTAAATTGCTTATCTCCATTTTGTTTGTTTCTTTTTCTTTCTTTGGTAATATATTTCCACTTTAGATAGGACCATAAAAGGTGAAGAAATTATTTGGCAAGTATATAGTTTTCTGTCCTACCTTCTTACTTGTGCTTCTGTGTATCTGGCTTTTCCTTTCTGAATCCCTTATAATTTGTTTTCATTTTTTTAAAATTGTATTAATTTTAACTTATTGTGTTTACATGGATTCAAGTGTCCCACTTAGTATAACTCCCTCACCCCATCTCTTCTCTTGTTCCCCATTATACCCCCCTTACCCCTTACCCCTAACTCCCTCCCCCTTCCCTCTGGGATTTGCTGTCCTGTTCATTGTATCTCTGGGTAATATATATATATATATATATATATATATATATATATATATATAATTTCACTAATCTCTTTATCTTCTCTGATCCCATTCCCTTATGCCCCTTCCCTCTGACTGCTGTTCCTCTGGCCCCTGTGACCCCACCTCTGCCTTTATTCTATTCCTCAGTTCACTTTGTTCATTAGATTCCACATATAAATGAGATCATAGTGAAAACATGGAAGCAGAAAAGCAAAAAGAAAAGATGATCAAAAAGTCTGAGGAAACCCTAAGAGAGCTCTGTGACAACATGAGGAAAAACAATATCCACATAATAGGGGTTCCTGAAGGAGAAGAGAAAGAACAAGGACTAGAGAAGCTCTTTGAAGAAATTATAGATGAAAATTTCCCTAAACAGATGCAGGAAAGAGTCACACAAGTTCAAGAAGCAAAGCGAACCCCATTTAAAAAGAACCAAAGAGATCCACACCAAGACATATCATAATCAAAATACCAAAGCTAAGAAATAAAGAAAGAACATTAAAAGCTGTAAGAAAAAAACAGTCAATCACCTACAAAGGAACACCCATAAGAATGACATCCAACTTCTCAACAGAAACACTTGAGGCTAAAAGAGATTGGCAAGAAATATTCAGTCCTGCAGAACAAGAACCTACAACCAAGACTTCTTTATCCAGCAAGACTGTTGTTTAAAATTGAAGGAGAAATAAAAAGCTTCCCAGACCAAAAAAAAACACAAAAACTCAAGGAATTTATTACAACCAAATCAATGCTGCAAGCAATGTTAAGGGGCCTGCTGTAGACAGAACAAAGCAAGAAAAAATATATATATATATATATTAAAAGAGTAATATAAATTTAAAGAATAAACTGGCAATAAATAACTGCATATTAATAATAACCTTAAATATAAATGGGTGAAATGCTTCAATCAAAAGACATAGGGTAGCTGAATGGATAAGAAAATAGGACCTGTACATATGCTATCTACAGGAGACTCACCTCAAAACAAAAGATATACATAGACTGAAAGTAAAAGGATGGAAAAATACATATTTCATGCAAATGGAAATGAAAAAAAAAAAAGCTGGGGTAGCAATACTTATATCTGACAAAATAGACTTTAAAACAAAGACTATAGTAAGGGACAAAGAAGGTCACTACATAATGATAAAGGGAGCAATCCAACAGGAAGAGATAATCATTATAAATATCTATGCACCTAATATAGAAACACCTAAATATATAAAGCAGATTTTGATGGACATAAAGGGATAGATCAACAGCAATACTATAATAGTAGGAGATTTCAATACCCCACTAACACCAATGGATAGATCCTCAAGAAAGAAAATTAACAAAGAAACAGCAGAATTAAGAGACACACTAGATCAACTGGATTTAAAAGATATCTTCAGAACCTTTCACCCTAAATCAGCAGAATATACATTCCTTTCAAGTGCGCATGGTACATTCTCTAGGATAGAACACATGTTAGGGCATAAAAGGACTCTCAACAAATTTAAGAAGATTGAAACCATATCAAGCATCTTCTTTGATCATGTGGCATGAAACTAGAAATCAACTACAATAGAAAAACTGAAAAACACTCAAACACTTGGAAACTAAACAGCATGTTATTAAACAATGAATGGGTCAACAATGAGATCAAGGAAGAAATAAAAAAATTCAGTGAAACAATTGAAAATGAGCATACAACAACTCAAATTCTGTGGGACACAGCAAAAACAGTCCTGAGAGGGAAGTTCATAGTATTAAAGGCATACCTTAAGAAGCTAGAAAAAGCTCAAATAAACAACTTAATCCTGCAACTAAAAGAACTAAAAAAGAAGAGCAAGTAAAGCCTAGAGGAAATACAATAGAAGGATGGAAATAATAAAGATCAGAGTGGAAATAAATGACATAGAGACTAGAAAAACAATTCAGAGGATCAATGAAACCAAGAGCTGGTTCTTTGAAAAAGTAAAGAAGATTGATGAACCTTTAGCCAGACTCACCAAGAAAAAAAAGAGAAAGGACTCAAATAAATAAAATTAGAAATGAGGGTGGAGAAAAGGGAACCCTCCTGTACTGCTTGTGGGAATGCAGACTGGTGCAGCCACTGTGGAAAACAGTATGTAAATTCCTCAAAAAGTTAAAAATGGAACTACCTTTTGACCCAGCCATCTTACTTTCAGGAATATATCCCAAGAACACCACATCAACGAGTCAAAAGGAGAAATGCATCCCCATGTATATGGCAGCATTGTTTACAATAGCCAAGATCTGGAAGCAGCCCAAGTTCCCATCAGTGGATGAGTGGATTTAAAAGCAGTGGTACATATACACAACAGAATACTATGGGGCCATGAAAAAGAAGGAAATATTATTTTTTGCGACAACATGGATGAACCTGGAAACTATTATGTTAAGTGAGATAAGCCAGGCAGAGAAAGAAAAATATCATATGACCTCACTCATATGAGGAATCCGATGAACAATATGCACTGAGGAACGAAATAGAGACAGAGGCAGGATCAAAGGATCCAGAAGGATAGAGGACAGAGGGAAAGGGGATGATAGACTGATAGAATGGAATGAGATCAGAAAAGGAAATCCTGGAGGGAAGGGGGGAGGGCGTTATGGGGAGGAGGACAGGGGGGATGTACTGGGGAACACAGTGGAAGGGAGGATACAATAAATTAAAAAAGAAAAAGACTGTCAGCTGATTTCTTAAAAGACACTTTGCAGGCCAGAAGTGACTGGCAAGAAATATTCAAACTAATGAAAAGCAAGGACCTACAATGAAGATTACTCTAACCAGTAAAGTTATTATTTGGAATCAAAAGGACATATAAAGAGTTCCCCAGACAAAAAAAAATGCTAAAGGCATTCATTCAGACCAGTATTATATGAAATGTTTAAGTGTTGTCTTAAAAAAAAGATAAAAATATGAATAAAATGGCAATAAGTACTCATCTATCAACAACTGAATCTAAAAATAAGAAATAAATGAAGAAGCAGAACAGAAACAGATTCAGATACAGAGCCTACTTGATGGCTGCCAGGTAGAAGGACTGTTGGGTGTACGGGTGAAAAAGATGAAGGGGTTAAGGAGTATAAATTGGTTGTTACAGAATAGTCACAGGGATGTAAAGTACAGCACAGGGAATATTGACAATAATATCCTAATAACTATGTACAGTGTCAGGTCGGTGTGAGATTTATCAGAATGACCAAGTTACATAATGTCTCATCCCTAGAGTGCACAACTAAAACTAATTTAATAATGCATGTCAAGTGTAATTAAAAATAAAAACTTATTTTTAAAATTTACATGAGCCTGTATAGTCTTAAATAAGCTTATCTGGTTTACCTTTCCAGACTAAAAACAAAAACAAAAACAAAAACAATTCTTGGTTAATGGCACAAAACAGCTGACTGACAAGTTGTTTTCCAAAGAGTGTAGCAGAACTCTGACTTCAGCTACCATAGTGTGACCTCCCTAGACCCTTTAGCTCAGGATGGGAGAGAAGAAGGCCCATGTGTGAGCAGCATGTCCCCAGGTGTCATGGCTGCACTAACGTGTACTCCAGGAAGCTCCCAGCAGACCTCACAGTTTGAAACGTCTGGTCAGCTCTTTCTTCTTCTGTATCAAGCGAGTAGAAGACCTTCACATAAGCTAGCTGGCCTCTCACACAGTTCTCTTACCTGGTCCTTCCCTGCTGCAGAGAGACAGGTGAAATAGCATCCTCTTCAAATAAAAAGCAGGGATAGATGTGCCTCCTTCTCATATGTTGGGTACAAATTACTTAGCACCCACTGTTTTCCATCTAAATGTTTTAAATATGCAAATAAAAGGACAAAGAAATCTAATGTTTCAAAGATATGTTTTAATTTTCTTTTTGAAAGTTCTCTCCCCCATTTTTTTTGAAATAGACTTTGTTCCATTTCCAGAGTTTTAATATAGAGAATGATTGGAATATTGTAATGAAGTCTTACATTATTACCTACACCTATGACTGCCTGTTCATATGTATTATGGGCAATGCCATATATTGATTATATAATTTCGTCCCAGCAAATCTTTTCTTTAAGGCCCCAAATACTTCATAACAGGAGTCTCCAGGGAGAGCATAAATGGATATTCAGAGTGTGTTTATGTCCAAAGCCATGTGTACAGACCGCCCAGGTTTTAGTCGCCAGGGTGCTGACATGGGTTCTCTCAAGAGGGTGAAACACTTGCTAAAAGAACATTTGTGAAATGCCATCAGGGACTAAAGATTAAGGGAGAGAAGGTAAATAAAAGGATGTTTTGTCCTCAGTTTGACTTCATGAAAAGAAAATCCCAATTTATTTTAACACCTCCTGCCGGGAGCTCTTCACATATAAGTACCATGTTAACAGGCTGGGAGCCCCCACAGGAGCAGTGGTGGTGTCAGCTGGGATCATGCTTCTCTACAGATGCAGCGTGTAGGACAGGCCAGGATGGCAGCGTTGAATGGGGCAACGAGAACTGTGGGGTCACGGCTTTGGGGACACAAAGTACTTGGAGGGACTCTCTATAGGAGACAGATACCCACCCACAGAAGACGTCCACATCAGTGGAGTTTAAGAAATAGAATTAAAATGATTCTTCTGTCACTCTGAGACCTTCCCTCCATTTAGAAGTGTCAGAGATACCCATCAGAGCAGTTTCTGTCCACCAGGACCAGACCTGAGCCGGCCCTGGGTGGCGGTGAGAGGACCCTCCCAGAGCCCCTCCCTGCAGCCAGGAGACCCCACATCGCAGATGTACTTCTTCCTTCCTGTTCACCAGAATGGGGAAATTATGCTTTTTCCTCTGTTGATGTAACAGCCAATATAATGAGTATGGAACAACACCTCACTAAAGAGTTTACTTGCATTTTCCTAATGAATGCAGCCCATCTTTTCAAATGCCTGAAGGCTATGGTCTGTCTTCTTCGAAAGCACACCTGTACAAGGTCTTTGCCAATGTTCAATCAGGTGGTGGGTTTCCTGCTTGTCAGTCGGAGCAGTCCTGTCTGTACAGTGTGTCTGTAAAGTCATGGTGCACTTTTGACCGGTCACAGGAAAGCAACAAAAGACGATAGAAATGTGAAATTTGCACCAAATAAAAGGAAAACTCTCCCAGTTTCATACCTATTCAGTGCAGTTCGATGTAGGCTCATGCACAAATTTTTTAGGGCTCCTTAGGTAGCTATCCCATATAGCCTCTACGGACTCATCACTGACTAATGGCCTACCAGAACGGGTTTTCTCCACCAAACTGCTGGTTTCCTTCAACTGCTTATCCCACCGAGTAATGTTATTCCTATGTGGTGGCGCTTCATTATAAACGCACCAATATTCACATTGCAGTTTGGTCCCGGATTCGAATTTAGCAAGACACAGAACACACTGAACTTTCCTCTGTACCATCCACATCTCAACTAGCATGGCCGTGGGCTGCTCCGCTGTACACATGGTGTTACATCATCATCTGAGCATGCACAGATGCTGCCACATCATTCTACAGAAACTGGGAGGGTTTTCCTTTAATTTGGTGCAGATTTCACATTTCTATCGTCTTTTGTTGCTTTCCTGTGACCAGTCAAAAGTGCACCATGACTTTACGGACACACTGTATTTTGGATGCTAACTCCCTCTCAGATACAAGATCTGCCCACTTTCCGAAAGTTTACATTAGGCCACTGGACTTTTGCGGAAGACCTATACCCATGTGGTGATGGCTTATCCACGGTGAAATGGACGCTAAGGCTGGTCTTTTGAGAAAGCCAGGTGGCCTAAACAGACCTTCAGAAAGCAGGGATGCTCTTCAGTTTACACCGTTTCATCCCCCAAAGGGTTTCATGGGGATGTTAGTTACTTTCTGATACCGGGGAAACCCATCTGCAATTTGCAAACATTTTCTCCATTGGTTTGCATTTGCATTTCATCCTTTTCTGTACAGGAGTCTTTAGTGTGATGTCCCACCTGTCTATTCTTGCCCCTGTTGCCTGAGTTTTTGGTGACATAGTCAAGAAACCACCATCAAGACGTGCAACACAAAATCTTTCCCTACTATTTCTTCTGGGAGTGTTATAGTTTCAGGGCTTGTGTTTAAGCCCTTAATCCATTTTTAGTTTATTTTTTTCATGTACTATAAAATAAGGGTCCAATTTTTTTTTTTTGCAAAAACCATATGTTCAAGACTTCTCTTTTCTCTCTGGTGGCTTGTTCGTACCCTTACCAATGACCAGCTTCCATTATAGGTCCTGTGCTAGTCCACTTCAATTTCTTCCATTACTGTTTTATGGTGTTCAGTGCACAAGTCTTTTACCTCCCTGGTTACATTGATTTGTAAGTATTTTATTCTTGTTAAAAGTATTGAAAATTAGATTGTGCAAATTTATCTTTCAGACAATTCATTATTGATGTGTAGACATTGAACCTTATTTTATATACTAATTTTGTATCCTGCAACTTCACTAATTTCATGTATTACTTCTAACAGTTACAGTTCTATTCCTAACTGGGTTGGGCAATGTTTTCTTAAATATGACACCAGACACAGGCAACAAAAAGAAAACTATCTGACAAGCTAAATGGATTCTAAAACAGAATCAGATAAATTACACTTCAGCCTTTCATTCTGATGTCTTGGCCAACAGATGAAAATCAAGCTTCATGAAACCTAAGATGGAGATCGATAAGAGGAAATCCTCCTGAATTTGTTTCATGCCTCCTCCTCCTTGTTGCCAATACTGTGATTTCTCAGTTTGATGTTTCATTAGTGAATGAACTTGTGAATAGGTTGGAAAAAAGTAAAACCTCACACTGACATTTTTCCAAAAAGCATCTCAGCCCCGGCCAGGTGGCTCAGATGATAAGCATTGTCCTGGCACACCAAGGTCACAGGTTTAATGCCCAGTCAGGGCACCTATGAGAAACAATCAATGAGTGCATAACGAAATGGAACAACTAAGTGGAAGAACAAGTTGATGCCTCTCTCTGTCTCTGCTTTCCTCTCTCTCTCTTTCTCTCTCTCTCAAATCAATGGAAAACAATAATTTTTTTAAAGCATCATATCACACTTGACTGCAGCTGGTGAAAACATCTGTATTTCAGTTTTTGCCGGTGGCATGATGTTGTCCACTAAATATGAGTAATGCTAGGGACCCAGCATGACCGGTACCAATATGGGTAGAAGTTAGCCAAAGGGACAAATTTCTAACAGATGATACTGGGGAAAGAGTGGAAAATGTGAGTCCCCTGCACTGGGCAGAGAGCTGCTGTGGGCTTCCAGTGGAGCGGGAAGCGTGCTGGGCACAGTGGGTAAGCACTGAAGGAGGGACGAGCTCATGCACGTGGCGGGACCGTGGACTTGAGGGGCAGGCAGATGCACTGTGGGTTCACTTCACATCCTCACATCCGGGGCCAGCTCCCCCAAGCACTCCCTGATCTACAACAAGCTGAACCACAGGGTGACTGGGACCACCTGGAGCTTCCCTGAGAGTCCCGCTGCGAGCAGCCTCACATGGTGTCTGCGTGTGAGCCCTTCATGCACAGCATGCGCTCTGCTGCTGCCCCCACGAATGTGCAGGGACAAACACAGCTGCCTTGCAGGAAGCCCCCGCATCGAGCAGGAAGGTCATCTTGCTCTGGCCAGCAGAGTGGACATGACCAATGACCACCTGTAACTCAGAGTAGACAGTGTCCCTGTCGTGGGTCATCTTACTCTGGAAAGAAGTCTATGCAATGTCTCGCTGGAGAGGCTGGACAGAGCAGGAGGTACGGACAGATAGCTGCAGAGAGGACAGGAAAGGACTGAATGGTGTTTTACATTGTATAACCCCCACTTGATCTCAGATAGAAAACATGGGTGCTGAAATTATTATGGTCGTTCCCTGTCCCAACTCTCAGAGGATGCCTCCAATGGGCAAGACACTATTCCAGGACTTAGGACAAAGAGATACATCAGATGTGATCACATTTTCCTGAGAGCCCTGCAGAGTAACAAGAGAGAACACACAATGGGTGGCTGGAGCTGCCCACTGACTGGTTCCCCAAGGCCCTTGGCCTATGGTCACTACAGGACTCTGAAGGCTCAGGGAAGCCCCTCCACATGGTCACACAATGTGCATTGGCTCATGGAAGTCCTCAAGTACCAGCAGGATCTCAGCTTTGTCCTGTGGAAAATAAATTATCTCAATTTCCAATAAGGCAGAATCATGAGAAAGCAGCAAAGAAGTTGGAAAAAACAGCAAAGGGGAGTTCAACGGGCTAAAAATTTTGAATCTGGAGAATTTATCACTAACTAGCCTGACGACATGCTCTATGTGAGTGAAGAAGGAAAATGAAATAAAGAACCAGCCAAAGACCTCAGGTTCCTCTTGACCAGATTAGAATCACTTTAGACAAAAATTCTGAAAAGCCAGCTCTGGTACTTAAACTGGGAAATCATTTTTTAGGGCTTTGGTAAAATGTAATCTACCACTGATAGTTTATTAGGAGGTTTGGAGGGGAAAGGTGGGGGTAAATAACTAATTTTAAAATATAAATATACCAGAGAGAGGAAACACAACCACAACAAAAATCTCTCGAATCTGCCGCAAATGTATGCTCTGGGCGCAGACTACCTCTGTTCAGGGAGAGGAACGCGGGAACCGGTGTCTGGTGTGTGTTAATCACGGTGATAGGCTGTGCTATCGGCATCGCTAATTGCTTATTTACGATAAAATCTGTAGTGACTTAGGCACTTACTTCAAATCTCATTTTAGTGAATACTTGCAAGTTTTAGAAACAAATAGAAGCACTAACGATAAATATGGATTGCAGCTGCCCTGCATGAAAGTGGGAGAGCTTCTCTGTCTTCTTCTTCTTCTTCTTCTTGTTTGTTTGTTGTTGTTGTTTTCTTGTTTTGTGACAGAGAGAGAGAGTCAGAGAGAGGCACTGACAGGGACAGAAAGGAAGGGAGATGAGAAGCATCAATTCTTCCCTGAGGCACCTTAGTTTTTCATTGATTGCTTTCTCATATGTGCTTGACTGGGGGGCTACAGCAAGCGAATGACCCCTTGCTCAAGCCAATGACCATGGGATCAAGCTGGTGAGCTTGCTCAAACCAGATGAGCCTGCTCAAGCCAGCAACCTCAGGGTTTTGAACCTAGGTCCTCTGTGTCCCAGTCCGATACTCTATCCACTGAGCCACTGCCTGGTAAAGCTTGTCTGCATTTGTTTTTTGTTTTTTTTTGTATTATTCCAAAGATAGAAGCAGGGGGCATGGCAGACAGACAGACTCCTACATGTGCCCAACCAGGATCCACCCTGCATGCGCACCAGGGGGCGATGCTCTGTCCATCTGGGGCACTGCTCTGCTGCAACCAGAGCCATTCTAGCGCCTGAGGCAGAGGCCTTGGAGCCATCCTCAGTGCCTGGGCCAACTTTGCTCCAGTGGAGCCTTGGCTACAGGAGGAGAATAGAGAAATAGAGAGAGAGGAGAGGGGTAAGGGTGGAGAAGCAGATGGGCACTTCTCCTGTGTGCCCTGGCTGGGAATCAGACCCAGAACTTCCACACGCTGGGCCAATGCTCTGCCGCTGAGCCAGTCAGTTGTCTGTTTGTTTTTTAAGAAAAAAAAAAGGAGAGAGAGGGAATACTCTATTTTGTCAGGTGGAAATTACACAGGTGTTGTGATTTTCACTTGGCTTTGACTGGAGTAGTCTTCCATTGTGTGTCATTGTTTGTCTAGTTTTAACTCAGATTTAAATACTAATTTGAAAAGATACATGCACACCTATGTTCACTGAAGCATTGTTTACAATGTCCAAGATAGAGAAGCAGCCTAGGTGCTCATCAGTAGGTGAATGGATAAGGAAGACATAGATATATAGATGTGCATGCACATTACTTGGCAACATGGATGGTGCTAGAGGGTGCTATGCTGAGTGAAGTCAGGGAAAAACAAACACTGTATAATTTCACTTAGGTGTGGAACCTAAAACACTAAACAAACAAACAGATTCACAGAAATAGAAAATCTGATCCTGGCCAGAGGGTTGGGTGATGAGGAAGTGGGGAAAAAGGTGAAGGAGGTTACGAGGCAAGAACTTACAGTTATAAATAAGTCACAGGAGCCCTGGATGGTTGGCTCAGTAGTAAAGTGTCAGCCCAGTGTTTGGAAGTCCCAGGTTTGATTCCCGGCCAGGGCACACAGGAGAAGCGTCCATCTGCTTCTCCATCCCTCCCCCTTCTCTCTCTGTCTCTCTCTGTCTGTCTGTCTCTCTCTCTCTCTCTTTCTCTCTTTCTCATTCTCTCTCTTCCTCCCCTCCTGCAGCCATGGCTCAACTAATTTGAGTGTGTTGGCCCCAGGTGTTGAGGATGTATCCCTCAAGCCTCTGCCTCAGGTGCTAAAAATAGCTTGGTTGCGAGCATGGCCCCAGATGGGCAGAGCATCGGCCCCATACAGGAATTGCTCGGTAGATCCTGGTTGTGGCACATGTGAGATTCTGTGCCACAACTCACTTGGAAAAGAAGAAAATAAATAAATAAGGCACAAGGATGTCAAGTGCAACACAGGGAATACAGTCAGTAATATCACAGTTACTATATGGTGGCAGACAGACAGTGGACGTTCTGTGATCACTTTGTAAGGCATATGAATGTGAAATTTCACTGTGTTGTAGACCTGAAACTGGCATAATATTGTATGTCAACCATACTTGAATTAAAAGGAGCTTTATAGTCAAGAATAAAAATTAGATATGAAAAAAACGTTATTTTTAAAATCTGTATCTGAGGGTCAGTGTTCTCTTATCCATGCTTTGTTAGGAATGACATTTGCTAATATAGCTATGAATAAAAATTAGATATGAAAAAAACGTTATTTTTAAAATCTGTATCTGAGGGTCAGTGTTCTCTTATCTATGCTTTGTTAGGAATGACATTTGCTAATGTAGCTACACCTTTAAATGGGCTGTGATTGAACACGTCTTTTTCCACATGAACTGTTGAAAATCAAAGAGAGATCAGTCACACAAAACAAAGTGTGGTCAAACAATTATGTGAGGAAATGTAATATTATGCTTTTTTGTTAAGTCCTTTAGAAACTGTAATACACTTAAAAGTGTTGTAATTTATATTTTCATAATGCATTTATTTAATAAGGTTTGGCCAACAACCTAGAAAAATACTTCATAAAAATAAGTCATTTGGTTGACCCTGAGGAGAATGAGTTTGTCAGAGCCCCCATTTGTCGCATATGATATCCTAGGCCCCTCACAACACCTCTTTTATTTTGGTTTATTGTATTCACAGTACTGTTTTTGTCTCTTCCTTCCCTGAATCCTGTGTGCACCCGACTGCCCCACAGGGCTCTCACTAATATCGTTGATATAGATCCTTCTAGATCAGTTGTATCCTAGAATATGTATTAATGTTTGGGGGGGGATATGCTTTCAATTTTACACAAAGGTTTATGGTTTATAAATCTTTCTGTTACCTGTTTACCACTTGGCAACATTTCTAAAATTTAAGTTGCTCTATGAATAATTAGACTTGTGCTTCCTACTGTTGCTAAGTTTTCAATCCAGGGGGTCCTCGGGTTACAACAGTCTCAACGTATAATGTTTCAAGTTTACAAAGCGCACTCCCATAAAAATCTTTTAAAAATTGAGACTGTTTCAGCTTACAGCATTAGCGTCATACTTATGGACTATATGGGCAAACTAGTTTGGTTGAGAGCAGTAGAAGAATACACAGTATCACGGCATATGAGTGAGGGAGTTGGTGTCCCCAGTTTGATTACCTACACCATTTTGGACCGTTAAAAGTGCAGGTGTTCCATTTGTGTGAGGCTAGGGTGTGTTTCGACTTACACCAAAATTTGGGTTACATCACTGTTTTAGGAATGGAATTGTGCTGTATGTAACCCAAGGACCCCCTGTGTTACAGAGTTTTAGCACCTGATGGCCCGTGACTGCAGTGACTAAAGCTGGGCACCGTCTCAGTGCCCATGCCTTGGACTGCACCCCAGTGGGCAGCCTGCACAGGCAACGACAGACCCGTGGGAGGATATTTGTGAGCTGAGTCTCCAGGTGTGGGAGATTGGTCCTCAGGAGGCACAAGCACACAATTCCAATAATTTCTGTCAGACCGGTTTCATCAGGTCATATCTCCCAAGTTAGACCGCCCATCTGCCCACAACCTCAAGAGTTCTTGGTAGGATTGGTCTTTCCGATACTTATCATACTGTGAAGGAATATTTCATGCTGTATAATGTGTTGCACTTTTCTGATTTGATACTGACGACTCTGTGGAGAAAAAGCCACTTAACTTTTCCGTCTCGAAACTTACATTCGCCTACTTTACCCATTTTCCTCTGGAATCCCCACTCTTTCTGGTGACATATGAGAGACCTTTTATAGTGGACATATTAACATCTCGTCAACTTTAGACATTGCAAATGTCTTTCACCGTCGTCACCTGTCAAATTTGTTTCTGGAGTTTTTGTTCAATAGATATAATTTTTTGACATAGTCAAAATCATCTATTTTTTTAGCCTTAAAATACAAGACTTTTAATATCTTGTTTCAAAAGTTTCCCCTCCCCACCTGGAGGCCACAAGATTATTTCCTCTCTCTTAGGAGAAGGTATTTTGAAGTCCAAGGTAATTACGTGACAGTTTAAGTCTCATATTTTTAGTTTCCATTTATTTACCTTGTATAACTAAGTTCACAATAGTTATAAAGGCAATTTTAATTGCATTTATAAAATAACTCAGTTAACTGGTAATACAAAATAACTCACTGAGAATACAGAATGACTCACTAAGATGTATGAACAAAAGAACACAAAGATTGTCTTGTGTCTCCACAGTAGAAAGGAAAAAGAAGGGACTGGGAGACCAAAAGTAACTGACCAAAAGTAATCACGGACCTTTCCCGACTTTGTGGAATGTTCTCATCACAGCCTATGAGTTCAAACCTAGCACCTAAACTGGACATTGGAACACAAACCTACTAAGGCAGATTTCAGAGCCTTTCCACAGGTTAGGTGACAACAGAGTACGAGAGGTTCATTTGCGAAGAGATAATACACTTTTGACTCTTTTCGGGTCTTCGGAATGTCTCCTCCCCACTAAAATCGCATCTGCTTTAAGCAAGTGCACAAAACCCCCGTCACTGTCACCGTGGAGGCTCGGCACCCTCCCGGGGAACAGGCAGGGGTTCTCTGCCCAGAGGTCCAGGTTAAGCTTCTTGGGAGATTTGTGAATAAACGTGTCCCTGAATGTTTCCAGTCCTCACTCCACACACTCCCCTGGGAAGAGCGCATCCGCACCCAAGAGACAGCAGCCTCCTGTGCACAGCCCCACCCCTGCCCCCCACCCACCCGGGGCCTCAGTTCAACATCAGGCATCCAGTGTGGCTGCCAGTTCCCCGGGACAGGCTGTTATTCCCTGCTCTCACTGTGGTTCTTTCTGTAATATGCACACGCACACACACATGCATGCACACACACTCTTTCCTTTCCTTTTTGTCCCCAACCACAACCTCATCCTACCTGGTAGCACAGCCCCTCATAACCCATCCTTTCCTTTAAGCAAAACACTTATGAAGGAGAATTTGTAAGCTCTCCCCCTCCAACTCTGGACTGGTAGGGAAGCAATAACACAGATATGCTAGCCAGAGCTGGATGGCTAAGGACATCATTTTGGGGAGATGGAGAGGAGGAGCAATATGTGGGATCTGAAGAGACAGGGAGAAATGTAAGAAAATTCCAGATTTTCAACTCTGTGAGTCCATTATGCCTGAAGGCAAATAATTTAACCCTGAGTTTTTCAACAATATATTATTATTTTTTTTTATTTTTTTTTATTTATTCATTATAGAGAGGAGAGGGAGAGACAAAGAGAGGGACAGAGAGAGAGAGGAGAGACAGAAGGGGGGAGGAGCTGGAAGCATCAACTCCCATATGTGCCTTGACCAGGCAAGCCCAGGGTTTCGAACCGGTGACCTCAGCATTTCCAGGTTGATGCTTTATCCACTGCGCCACCACAGGTCAGGCAACAATATATTATTTTTAAAATGTACTATTTTGACAGACTATATAATTTTAAATACAAATTTTCATCATAACCTTATTCAGTAATTCAATAGTTTTAAACTTTTCTTAAACTATGTTGATCAAATTTTTTTTTGGGGGGGGGAGAGGAAGGAAAGAAAAGTCCCAGATTACAACACTGTATTTATTTCTTGATGCATTCCTCAATTCCTCTCGTGTGATAGTGATTAATGATCTCTGACTTCGGCTGTCTCTTATCCACCTCCTCCGGGTCCCGGTTTAGAAAGTGAAGCTTAACCTTCACTGTTGACCAAGGGTACGGGGAGCCTCCGGGGTAATGACATGCTGCAAATGAGGACTTCTTAAATGGGAACGATAAAGGCTGAGAAGTCAGGTAAAGACTTCTAAAACCACGAAGCTTATGGATGGGTTAGACATGAACTTATTCCCAAAACTGCAGTCTGCTAAAGTCAGGGGCCTTTTTCGAGAATTATTTAAAAGTAATATTAGAGCTGATACATGGAAAACCATCTGTTCATAAGTATAATAAATAGTTCATGCATGTAAATAAAATTTAAGTGCTTTTTGGACATTCATAGTTGATTGATCTCTGGTTATCAAGGTAAAAGAGGAATATTTAGAAATATATGTCTAAATGTAGAGATTAGTGAATTAAGGGAGTTTTTACTTCAAGAATACATAAACTGCCTGACTCTTACAGCGAAGCATATAACTTGGAAGAGATACCTATTTTAAAAAATGTTAACTTTGTGTTCTGGATGTGCCTATGCAGCCGTCATATATCCTGAGCACTGGCCCTGGGCCCCCCAGGTTGATCTTATTAGGATTTCATCAAAAAAATAAGACTCTTGGAGGTATGAAAAAATAAAGACCCACAGCTGAGCTTACCTGTCAGTCAGGTGAACACAGACTAGAAGAGGGCGTGCATAGACAGGATGGGCCACTGAGGGGACATGAGCTTTCATGTGCAGGATAGTGGGGAGGAGCCTGGCAGTCAGGACAGAAGACAATGATAAAAGTCTCGTGTTACTGGTTATAATGTCTTTGGCTCTGGCAGTTGGCTCAGTGGTAGAGTGTCGGCCTGGCGTGTGGATGTCCGAGGTCCAATTCCCAGTCAGGGCACACAGGAAAAGCGCCCATCTGCTTCTCCACCCTTCCCCCTTCTCTCTCTCCCTCTCTCTTTTCCCCTCATGCAGCCATGGCTCAATTGGTTGTAGCGCATCAGCTGAGGCAGTGAGCATGGCTCTGTGAGCCTCCACCACAGGAACTAAAAATACTAATAGCTCGGTTGCGAGCATTAGCCCCAGATGGGGGCTGCTGGTGAATCCTGATCAGGGCACATGAAAGAGTCTGTCTCCTCTCCATTCACATGAAAAGAAGGGGGGAGAAGTCTTCAATGAGGTCCACAAGAGTCTGGCAAACTTGAAATGACTCAACCTGGTTCTTGAACAATTTTATCTGGGTCCAACCAGTCATGGCAAACAAGATCTCTCCTTTGATACCTCCTCAGCATGTCTACTGTAAGTCAATTCTCATTTTACACGTCTATTCCCTTTTTTATGGGTTCCAGAATGAACCCCAAGACCAGGGTTTTCCGTGTAACTTGGCCTTCCTGCATTCAAACAGATGCTTTGTCCATCAGTGCATAGCAGTTTTGGGGTATATTTTCTTACACCACTTTATAAGTGTCTTAGGAAGAAAGCCTGCTTTTCTGAGAGAAAAGATAGTCCCTACGAACAAAGAAATCTCTGTGTGAGAGAATGAGTCTCCTCTCACGTTTTGAGTTTACCTGGTGGGCACGAGGAGGAACAGGTTTAAGGCCAATGCCATGACAGAAGGGGAAATGCATTATTTTAAAAAATAATTCAAAAGACAAATTTTGTTTTTGAAAATTAAGTGTCAGTGGGTTTTACACAGCTGATGAATATCTTATCACTATGACATAAAAGTTACCATATATTAACAACTTGAAAATTAAACCAACATTCTATTCATGTAGTACCAACCACATGCTTCAGGCTGACCTCTGGAACACGAGAAGGTCCCTGTTCTGAGGAGTGTAAAGGGAGGGTTGGTTTATCTGCTAGCGCCTGGCTTCCCAGGCCAGGCCCAGTGCTGCGTGCCTGTGGTGGTCCGCTCCCGAGGAAGGACGCCACGGGATGGGCAGGCCCTTTAGATGGTAAACACAGTGTGTATTTGTCCAACTTTCCACCTTCAGAACCATGGCTGAATTCTTTAAGAGATAGATGGATGGATGAATCAATGAATGTGGTAAGAGACAGAAAGTCTATTCTACAAGAAAGATACTAAACACCTTGGCCAGAGATAGGTCAGGAGGGTGCATTGCAGATGAAACTTATAAAAATGCACTGCTATCAAATGTTAAAATATATATTTTACACCCTGTGAATCTTTGCTCTAGGTACTTTGAATGACAAAGCATTACAAGCAAAAAAAAATTATGTATTACAATAGTATCAAATTAAGGTTCAGAATTCCTCCTATTTATATAAATTTAGAGTAGTGATATGTTAAAATGCATTTTTAATATACTGATTAACACAGCTTTAAACTAAATGAGTTACCATTTACATTAACATAATGTCAACATAATTTCAATTTAAATAAATTTCCATATCTTTTTATCAGAATCCTATTAATATTCAAGTTCATTACCTCTTGCTAAAAACTTACTTAGTTAGAGGTTACATGAATATATCAGTTGTTAAGCATACTTACAACAGTTGAAACTTATTAATTATAAGTTTTAATTGAATGAAAATTTACAATGTACCAGTGGGCAAAGTAAGTCAAATAGAATTCTTTTGTGAGTCTTTGGAGACTGTCTCTCTTCCATTATGCTTGGGAGCCTAGAAAGATACGTTAATACTTTCTTCTGTGCAATTTCATTTATTTATTGCTCTAATTATAAATTATATTCAGAAATGCAACCCTATCTGGGCTCGGTCCTGCAACCTCCCCTCTTCCTGTCACACAAGGAGCCTGTCTCACCGGCTTCCTAAGGAACAGTGTTTCAATGTCCTCATTCTTGGGAGAGATTCCCCTCATGGCTTGGAGTTATGAATCAGTCTTCAAGTCATGAAAAATATGTATTAGGCTGGTTTTAGAGGGAAATACCATTTAGTAACTATGACTCAGGTTGCTAACTGTAGGCTGTTAGAGGCACGAGCTCAGGAATTTAAAATTTTATCTTCTGGGATATACTGATAGGCAATCAGAAGAGAAGTGTTTTAGTTAGAAGGTGACCACCAAACACACCTTAGTGACAGGCGGTTCATTGCAAGTTTAAACCCAGGACATAAAGTTCCCACTGAAGCCACGTCTAACACTGATGTCAAAAGGACGTGGCCATGTGGGCAGGTGGGGTGGCCCTCTGCCAGGGCACTCATCCCATACTGTCTGTGACTCAATTGCTATTGAGGTGTGTAGGGGAGGGGAAGGTTTCTGCCTTAGTTAAGACAGAAACAAAATACAGGGGATTCTTAAAAATATAGAAGGTTATGGACTAAATACATGACATCTGGGAGCCTAGATTGTATCCCACGTAGAGCCACAGAGACCCAGAGCCGGTGCTGACAATAATAGACGTGGGATCCATGGAAACTACTCAAATGCTCTAAGTTTCTATTTCTTCTTCTGGGGGGGGGAGTGAAAGAGTTTTAATGGTGTTGGTGATGGCACAGAGTTCAAACTGATGCCGGCCAGCTTCTCTGTGACAAGGACAGATGTCAGATTCATTGTCGCTGCATCCACAGTGAATAACAGGACAGCAGTTCTGCCAAATCTCACTAGGAGAGGGGCTGGTTCTTGTGAGCACAGGAGCACTTTCAGAGGCTATGATGATGTCAGAGGTTTTGTTCTCATGTTCACAAGGGCAGGAGACCTCCCTGAAGAGGGACAAAAAGGAGAAGAGAAATGTGGCCATTGCAAGGGCCACCACCACCACTCCTGTCCCCTCATCTGCTTTGAGGACTGACTCTCATTTGAATTGTGACATAATGTAGAGATTCCAGAGACTGCTAAGTAGGGCTCTCAGGCCATGGGGAAAACTTACTGGCCCCTCGCATAGGAACCAATATTAAAATGTCTCACATCCAATACAAAAGGGGAGGCACTTTATGTGGAAAATAACTTTCTCCCATTCACCCTGTGCCTCCAGCATTCAATAGTCTCTTTCCAATCTCCACAGCAGCCTTACTTCTGGAGGAGGCAGGAAAAATAAGCAAGAAAATACAAAATTTCTACATTCCATTGTAGGAATGTAGGTTCATTGTAGGCTCTTGGTCTTCCTTCCTCCCTCCGTCCCTCCCTGCCTCCCTTCCTCCCTTCCTTTCTCCTTTTTTCCTTGCTGTTAATTGATTTAGAGTGACAGGAAGAGAGGAAGGGAGAGAAATAGAGGAAGGGAAGTAGAGGGAGGGAGGGAAGAATGGAGAAAGGGAGGGGAAAAGATGGGTAGGAGAGAGGGGGGTAAAGGGGGGAGGGGGAAAAGAGGGAGGGGGAAAAGAGGGAGGGAAGAAAAAGGGGGAGGGAGGAAGGGGGAGGGGGAAAAAGGGGAGGAGGAGAAGGGGAAAGAGGGGAGAAGGGGAAAGAGGGGAGGGGGAAGAGAGGGGAGGAGGGAAAGAGGGGAGAGGGAAAAGAGGGAGGGAGGAAAGGGGGAGGGGGAAAAGAGGGAGGGAGGAAAGAGAGAGAGAAATATCAATTTGTTGCTCTATCTATTTATGCCTTCAATGGTTGAATGTTGTCTGCGCCCTGCCCAAGGATTAAACCCAGAACCCTAGAGCAGGTGTCCCCAAACTATAGCCCCCGGGCCGCATGCGGCCCCCGAGGCCATTTATCCGGCCCCCCGCCGCTCTTCCAGAAGGGGCACCTCTTTCATTGGTGGTCAGTGAGAGGAGCACTGTATGTGGTGGCCCTCCAGCAGTCTGAGAGACAGTGAACTGGCTCCCTGTGTAAAAAGTTTGGGGACCCCTGCAAGTATCAGGATGATGTGCTGAGCAGGACGGCTCTTGGTTGTCTCATCTTGTTCTGGGCTTTTACAGTCTCATGATATATAGCACTCACCCTGTAGAAAGCCCTTGATTGGAACTGAACATGAATGACATGTTAAAATAAATATGTACCATAGGACCACCATCAACATCTAAGAGAAACTACAATCACTACCTGTCAAATAAAGAGTAAAACTCTTAGTGCTGAAAATGGTGACTCAACATCCAATCACCAAGTCAGTTACAGGGTGGAGAAAGCCTGGGGGAGGGTCCAATGTGTCTATGACAAAATGCAAGCTTTTAAAATACTCTGCGCTTTCAGATTTTCCAAAGACACACAGGAAAGAGGCCTGTGCTAGCACGGTCTGTCTCTCCTCACTGTGAGGCTCAGTGAATGCAGTTTAATCATTCTAGTGGGGCATGCCTTTCCACCCCAACAGGAAATATAAAAGTCTAAGAGGTATTAGAAGGCATCTTGAGGGGAGAGTGACACCACCAGGTGGGCAACACAGGTGCTTCCTGACCTCACTCTCCACACAGGAACAGCTAACAGCTATTGACTGACAGAATCCACAACATGCCCGAAACACAGACACCAGCACAGCCTGCACCACAAAGTCAGAGCTACCATATGACCAGGACTACCACTCCTGGGAATATACTCTAGGGAACAAAGACACTAGCTCCACAAGCTACCTGCACCCCGTTCTCACTGTGGCGTTGTTCACAGCAGCCAAGATGAGGAACACGTAGTTCCAGGGGCAGAGGACATGTGTAATGGGATATATTTTAGCCATAAAACACACACACAAAAAAATGTGACACTTGTGACATGGATGAACCCTGAGTGCATTATGCTGAGTGAAATAAGTCAGACAGAGAAAGACAAAAATACTGTATGATCTCACTTATATGGGGAATCTTAAAAAAAAAAATCTTAGAAAAGAGATCAGATTTCCAGATCCCAGAGGCAGAGGGTGGGGAGGACTAGTTTCGTTTACAAGTCAGAACTAGGGACAAAATATCCAACAGGACAATATACAGAAACACCATGAAGGGTTGAGTTCTAAGTGTCCTCATCACAAAGAACTTTTTTTCTTTTTCTGAATTTTGTGTCTCTATGAAAAGATGAATATTAACTTACTGTGGTGACTATTCCATGACATATGTCACTAAAATCATTATGCACTATACCTTAAAATCACACAGTGCTGGATGTCAATTAGAGTTCAAAGGAAAGGAGAAAGAAAAAGCATGACATTACATAACATATATAATGTCCCTTTTAGATTTTTCCAGCTCTCTCTAGGGTTATATTTAGTTATTTAGTGTCTTAGTTAATGTGCTTTTTCCCCAAACTTTCCAAATCCTAAAAAACAGTGGTGCAGGACAAACACCATGACATCAGGCCCCCAGTGTGCCTGGTGTGTGACTGGGGACATCCTCTAACCCAGGGGCCGGGAACCTTTTTGGCTGAGAGAGCCATGAATGCCACATATTTTAAAATGTAATTTCATGAGAGTCATACAATATGTTTAACACTAAATACAAGTAAATGTGTGCATCTTATGTAAGACCAACACTTTTAAAGTACAATAAGTTTCTGAATTCCTTTTAATAACATTGTTATGCTGTTGCTAACCAATGATGAATAAAGTACTTCTTACCATTAATGCACCTTCTGGTGCTGCATGGTTTTGCTGATGGCTTTGTAGTCTGATTGATACATGGTAAGGTTAAGCTTCATGTAGGTGTTGAGACTTCCATTCATTAAACGTGATCGTAGATTGGTCTTAAGATGTGAAAAGACATGCATACATAGAGCCAAATATTGTCAGTACAGTAATACTCACATGCTGCAGTGTGTGGTATGTGATGGGAAGCACATTCCAAGTTTTGACAATCAGCTGGTCCGTGGGTTGAAGTTTTTCCATTTCTCCCCACTTGTGTTTGCTCACCAACTCTGCTTGCTGTCATGCAAGTCTTTCCAAATCTTCATTCAGTGACATGAAATTATTCACCCACATGTCTGAGGCCTTCAGATCAGCAGCTTGTAGCTCAAAATCTCTGATGGAGACACCGGGGATGTAACTCACGTCGGCGCTGTCTACTGCACACTCGTGTGGATGGGTGATGAACTTAAAAAGACAAGTGTGCTCACGATATTCTCCAAAGCGCGTTTTGAATGACTGCAGGAGATTAGATGTGAAGCCTGCTAAGTGCTGGAGATCAAGATGTTGAGCAGGGTCACTTGCTATGCATGCATCTTTAAACTCTGACAGTTTTTCAAAGTGTAGTAAACGACCTGTTTCAATGTCAGCAATGAAGAGTTCCTTCCAGCTTGTTTTCAAATGCAAACACTGCTTGTTGAAGGGATAAGACTGTATTTCCAACACCTTGCATTTTCACATTGAGCTGGTTCAGATGTTCAGTCATGTCCATGAGATAGTAGAACTTTAGGAGCCACTCAGTGTTAGCTAACTCAGGATGCTTGATGGTTTTCATTTCAAAAAAAGTCCTGATTTCGCTCAGACAAGCCGCGAAACAGTTGAGCACCTTCTCTCTTGACAATAAACGCACATTGCTGTGCAGAAGCAGACCAGGATAATTAATTCCCAACTTCACCCAGCAGTGTTTTAAACTGGCAATCATTTAAAGCTCAGGCAATAATAAAGTTGACCACCCGAATGACCAGCAACATCAACTCACCAAGCTGCTCGACACATATCTGAGCACAAAGCACCTCCTGATGTAGAATGCAGTGAAAACTTAGGATGGGTCTCTTCATGTTCATGAAGAAGCGCTACGAATCCTTTGTTTTTCCCCACCATGCACGGAGCACCATCAGTACACACCGAAATAAGTTTATCCATAGGTAGATTTTTTTCTTTAGTGAACTCAGTGAGGGACTTGAATAAATCCTTCCCTCATGTTGTCTCTTTCATATCAAAACAGCAAGACTTTCCTCACGTAGTGTGTCACTGACAGCATACTTTGCAATCATGCTGAACTGGGATGAATGGCTTATGTCTGTTGACTCATCCAAAGCGAGAGAAAAGAATGGTGCTGCATTTATGTCTTTCACTTGTGCTGCCTCAATTTGATTTGCCATCAAAATGGTACAATTACAAATAGTTCTTGCCAACAGAGGCATGTCTTTTATTCATTTGATTATCTTGTCTTTATCCGAAAAGTCATCAAAAAGTTCATTGGCAACATCAAGCATGAATGTTTTGGCATACTCCCCATCTGTGAATGGCTTTCCATTTCTCACAATTGCTAACGCACCAACAAAGCTAGCTGAATTCCAGTCACCTTATTGCGTCCAAACACGAAGTTACTGCTGACTAGCTTGCACTCTGCACAGTAGCTCTTGACATGCTTTCTTCCTGATGTCCCCCACTGGATATTTTGATGCAAATGTAGTATGACGTGTGTTAAAGTGCCGCTTTATATTTGACCATTTCATTGATGCAATTTTATCATTGCATATTAGACACACTGCAGAAACTGCTCTCTCCACAAAGGCGAATTCCTCTGTCCATTCATGCTGAAAAGTATGATACTTCTCATCTTTTTTTCTTTTAGCTATCTTCTTCATCAAAAGGGTTTCTGTAATTAGCTAGCTGACTACTTGATTAAAAGGTGGGAAGTTTACTTCCTGACCTCACAATGACCCGTGTACATTACACATTATCCAATAAAAATTTGGTGTTGTCCTGGAGGACAGCTGTGTTTGGCTCCAGCCACCCACAACCATGAACATGAGCAGTAGGAAATGAATGGATTGTAATACATGAGAATATTTTATATTTTTAACATTATTTTTTTTATAAAAGATTTGTCTGCGAGCCAGATGCAGCTATTAAAAGAGCCACATCTGGCTCATGAGCCATAGGTTCCTAACCCCTGCTCTAACCTCTCTGTTGCCATGTTTTTTTCCGAAGTTAGAAACCGGGAGGCAATCAGAATCCCACATACAATGGACTGGGATCCACCTAGCATGCCCACCAGGGGGCGATGCTCTGCCCAGCCAGGGTGTTGCTCCGTTTCTAGCGAAGCCATTCTAGCGCCAGAGAGGGCATAAAGTGCCACATGGATTCCTTCACATCCCAGGCTCTGAGTCACTCGTGTACGAGCCAACCGATGACACGTGGGCCCCAAATATGAGGGACTCAGGTGTCAGGTCAAGGTCAGGAGATGCCTAACAACAGAGGGTCATCTCCTGGTTTACACAAGAGCTAAGCCTGCAGTGTCACAGACACAGTGCACATGTCAGCTCCGAGAGGGACATGGGCACACAGACTGTGGGGTTAGAGTGAAGAGCATAACCTGGTAATCATGGATTCAAAGTAAACATCATTTTTCTTATCTTTGAGATGGAAATAATAATCACACCTGCTCCATAAAGTTGCCATGATTGTTAAATGAGATGCTGGTCATAAAATGCTACTGGAAGGGTGTGTCTACAATAAGGAACAGCAGCAGAGATGTCCCTAGAATTTTTGGAAGGGACCTAGGAAGCCATCCAAATCCAAACTGGAACCCCATAACTGCTGATCATTCCCAACATTTTCCCTGCCGAACTTCCTAGTGGATGAACACCGTCCTATAGCCTCTCATCATCTGGTCAACGACAGTAGCGGTGCTGATAGAAAACAGCACCCTGAGAATGTTCTGATTTTATACACGTGACAAAGTGTGACTTACGCACCGTGGATGCACAAACCCAACTGCATTTTACCTGCTGGAAATACTTACTTCTCCGTACTATAAAGGAGCCTCATTTTCTACTAAAATTGTTAGCTATGGGTGTTGATGGAAAAGCACAATGGATAGAAATCATTTTCGTGTGTGTGTTACTTAGAGATGCAATTTAAAGTTCTTTGACATCTTTTCTCTCATTCTTTATATCCAAAATGCTTGTCAGCAACTTGTACAATAATTTGTAAAATATTTTAAATTTATATCAGTATGGCAACAAGCAAGGCTGCTTTTACAATGAATTACTTCCTCCTGGGTATGTCTCTTAAAATAACTATTCTTTTCTTATCTTTATGTTAATATTTTTCCTGCATATACAACACTCTCCCTTTGGTAGACTTTATGCAACCTTTTCAACTCATGCTTTAAGGAAAGGTGACCTTTAAAACACATAAATTTCCATAATAGGAAATGCAACCTTAACAGGGAACATGCACCCGAACCAAGACACCGTCAGGACCCCGCAGGTCACGCACCTCGTTTGTGTAGGGCATCCTGAAGTACGCTGGAACTAGACACGTGAATTAATTTAATGCTGTGGCCCGTGCCGTGCTTGCATAAATAATTAAACGAAGCAACACACCCGCTCACCAGCAGCAGCACCCTGATTGTCCTTCCTCCGCACATCCTACCCCCATGTGGTAAATTCACACCATGCATTATTTATCATCTCCAGCCTCACAGTTGTTTAAACACTAGCCATTAAAGTGAACAGGGAAAGTTATTGATGAAACATAATGAGAAAACCACCGCCATGCATTGTCCTTAAAGTAATACTGGGGGTCTGGACTGTTCATCTGTTTGGGGGGTTTTAATACTTAATGAACTTGTTATGAGCAACCACTTGTATTTTTAATAAAGTAAAAAACATGGCAGCCAACTCAGCCACCATCACTGAGTGATGACCTCTACTTCAAGGTCAAGTTTGACACCAAGATTGTCCTATTACCCTGAAGGCAATCCCTCCAAAATCTTATTAAGCCCAGTTATACAATCATTTATTTTTTCAAATGACAGGTGTGCAGGCGCCTCATCCCACAGGCTCCCTGTGAGCAGTGGGTGGTCTCAGTGGAGTGGAGACAGACAGGGGCATTGGGAAGGCAGAATTAGTGGTCTTTGGTGACTGGTGCCCTGAGGTGATAGAGGCAGGAGTCTAGGCTCATGTCTCCTTGTCTGAGTTGAATACCTGTGTCAGAGGAACTGCTAAGCAAAGGCTGACACGTGACCACGTTACTCTTGAACTCACTTCCCCCTCCACTTGAGCATCAGTGCTCTGATCCTCCCTGTCAGTCAGGCGGTTCGCTCGGCCAGGCCTCTCAGTGTGTAAGGTTCTGGAAGATAAATTTGGCCCATGTCCTCTGACTGTTTACCTCACCTTAACCCTTCTGATATAAGTTTATGAGAGAAGCTAAAATAGGGGAAAACCTTCAGGAAAGAGGGAGTATCGATGGAGACACACTTTTAAAAATATTGTCCATTGGCCATGCAGTTCAATACTGTTAGTAATATCAACATCGACTTTGATAACTTTGTGTGGTGACGGACGGTGACTAGACCTGGTGTGGTGAGCACATCGTAAGGTACACCAATGTGGAATTGCTGTGCTCTGCACATGACACTTATACAATGTGTGGCAACAATACTTTAACCCTTTGAGTAGTGAGGTTTTTTTTCATGTTTGCTGACTCCTGGGAGTGAGTTTTCTTTCAAAAAATGAAATTAGTTCCAGTTGCAGTTTTATTAACTTAAAATCATGTTTGTTTGATAACCAATTTATGGGAACAAGAAAAACATACATTTGCCTTTTCTTAATGTTGCCTTACCCATTTATAAAATAAATCAATCATACTCTGGATGATCAGGAGGCATGAGGACATACTTGAACGTTTGTACTCCTCAAAGGGTTAAAAAGAAAAACTCTGTGAAGTCACTGTAAGAGTAGTTTCAGTGCAATGATTAAGAAGTGGAAAATGAAAGAGCGTATAAAATAATCTAAAGGCAAAAGCTTTTTGTCATGCTGTAAGATGACATTTAAATCCTGCACAAGGTCATGATTTCCTTGCCCAGTACTGGTCCCTTCTTAGCTTATACCAGAAACACAGACCTGCTTATCACTCTCACTATGCAACATAATCAAATGTTAACTTGGTCTTTATTAATCCGTGCCACTCACCCAGGATCTTTTTGCCCTTCTCTTAAGCTGGCTAACTCTATTACATCCCAGCTCTCTGAACACCACTTGTAGAAACTCTTCCTTGGTCCCCCAGGCTGATCACCCCTCACTGCCCTGATTCGTGTGTTCCATATCCATTTCACATGGTTTCTGTTCAAGAGCCTGTTTTCCTATTTCTTTTTCTCCTAGACCAGGAGAAGAACACTTTCTCATTCATCTTCAAGTCCCCAGTGCCCAGCACAGTGGCTTGTAATATTGGATGGATGGCTGGGTGGGGGGATGGACAATGAAGGAATGAATGACCTAAGAGAAAGTGCTCGCTGATACATCCTACTGTTGGTGTGGGTTATGATGAGAAGGAAACATGAGCTGTGAGAATGTGGGGGGAAATGCAGAAGCCAAAAAGCTATTTCTAAGAGCAATGAGAGTATTGGGAATGAGCTGTCAGTGAAAACGTCTGAGGAAAGGATCACATACTTGCACTTTAAGTTTACAGTGTGACGATGTTTTAATAGAGTATTAGATATTGGAGTGGTCAGGAGAGGGTTGTGTAAGTGGAACCGAGGGGGATGGATGGACAGCACCCATCAGAGGACAGTGAGGTCCTGACGTTGGTGAGCCCTCATCGGGGGTGTTCCGTCGGGCCAGCAGCTGGAGGGGAGAAGCCATGAGGACTCTGGCTTCTCCTCTATGAGGGTCAGGGAGATGAAAGATGAAGTTACTGGGAGTTACCACAGCAGCCCATAGTCATATGGACTCAAACTCAGTCAGAAATAAGAGATTTGACCATTTCTGGTCCCTTGGGCATCTAGATAACAGTGACCCTTTCCATTCTTGGGTGGAATAAAGACAAACTCCCAGAGACAGACAAGATCATCAGGAATGTGAGCAGCGTCTTCATGTCCCCCATCATAGCCCCTCAGCCTCCTATTCTGTTACCTTCTCCTACTGCACATCCAGCTGTCTTGTCCTCTCCCCTCTGAGCTCCCTCCCACCGGTTAGGAGACCATTTACCCCACGCAATATGGGGCAATCTAGAATCACAGGGGGCGTTAGCTCCCCTGTGCAAGGAAATCCTCAAACAAAAGGGGCAACCCTTTCCCTTCAGCGATGCCTCCTGCCCCACAATCTCCGTGTGTTCCCCTTCTGCCCCACAGCATCTCTGCAAACAGCCTCAGAAGAATGATGGGGCCAGCACTGACATCCCCACCCCCAAGTGTAGGGAGGGAACAGATTTCAAAGAAATGGAGAGATAAATAACCCCTACGAACTGCAGGACCGCACAGCGTGGTCTGCGTGGATAAAACAGATGTTTGGAAAAGATTTTCTTTCCAAAGCCCATGGATGGGACGGATGGGTAAAGGCAGCCACTGCCTTCACACTGGAATTGCTGTGAAATATGGCGAATCCTCTCCTATCCAGACTGACATTCTGAAAGGACTCACTTGTTTTGTGGTTGACCCAGTATGGTAGCTTCCTTGCCTTCTGATCAGAAATTGTAATCAAATGTAGAATTTTGGCACCAATGGGACCAATTCAGTAGTGACACTTAGACCCCATGCAGGACGGTGGTTTGTAGGGATTCACAGAGCCAGGGTCCTGTGTAGGTGGTGCTGCTGCCTGAGGGTTGGAATGAGAAAACAGGAGGGGATGGCAGGGCATTGGGGGTTGGGCATTGGTCAGGTGAGGGCGAGAAGCTGCTGTGGAAATCTGTTAGAATAAGAAACCTGGGAGGCTTATGAAAAATTTGAGAGACTTTTTTTTTTAAACCTTTACATGAGTTTTCTAAAAGAAAGCAAGTTTGCAAATACATTTGTTTATACAAAATATGCTTAGACTTTTATTTTTCAAGGTTTGATGAGTTTTTAAAAAAAGACATTTCTCAGCAATGCAAGGAGGTTTATTTCTGTTTCACTAAAAATTTTTAAGGAGACTTGTCATTGTACTGTACAAATGTTAGGTGCTCAAGGACTGCTTGTATGAACAAGCAGCAATTCTTAGACCCCAAAGGGACAAGTAAAACAATCCTATATCCATTTTAATTCATTTGTAACATTTGTACTTCCAAATGTCTTTTTGGATGCAGGCATTGAAAGAAAAATGTGATTTTTCAAATACAAGTAAAGGGAATGGACTTAAATTCATGTTTAAAACCACTGTTCCTGCCCTTTTCCACAGGCCTATTCATGTTATGAAAATAAAAGGGTGCATTTTATTATCAAGTCCTAGATGAGGGTCAAACTCATGTCTCCTCCAGAAAAGCAGGGTTTCTGAAGGAGCCCCTGGTCAACCCTTCAACCTTATAAAACCCCTGACTCTGGGTCTCCCTCCAAAACAGTGACAGACACCTCAGATGGGCAGGGAGCCCATCCTGCTCACAGACCTGAGCCAAGATGAGAGGCAGAAGTCACAGCTGGAGTTAAACTGGCACACCCAGGAGAGCAGCCTGCCTGGTGGGGTCAGCTCAGGGCTTCAAGGACCATGTTCTTGTGGACAGCAACTCTGGCAGAGCCACTTCTTGCCCCCAGTTACACAAGACTTTATGGGTGACACCATTTCTGAAACAGACTGGAATCTTCTCTCTCATTGCCTGGCCTGGCTGAATGATTGTAACCTTGTGAGAAGATTCCCCACCCAGAACATGCACCCTCCTGCCCCCCTTGACCTGGGATTCTTTTTTTTATTATTATTATTTTTAATTTTTCTGAAGTGAGAAGCGGGGAGGCAGAGAGACAGACTCCCATATGTGCCCAACCAGAAGCCGCCCGGTAAGCCCACTAGGGGACAACGCTCTGCCCAACTGGGGTGTTGCTCCACTGCAACCAGAGCCACACTAGTGCCTGAGGCAGAGGTCATTGAGCCATCCCCAGCGCCTGGGCCAACTTTGCTCCAATGGAGCCTTGGCTAAGGAAGGGGAAGAGAGAGATAGAGAGAAAGGAGAGGGGGAGGGGTGGAGAAGCAGATGGGCGCTTCTCTTGTGTGCCCTGGCCGGGAATTGAACCTGGGACTTCCACATGCCAGGTCGACAGTCTACCACTGAGCCAACTGACCAGCGCTGACCTGGGATTCTTTAATGCCATCTCATAAGCCCTGGACACATAGGGCTAAATAAAGAATGACTCCCTCCTCTGAGGCCATCAGGCAAGTTGGGGAAGCAGGTGCGAATTTGCACAAGTCTAAGAGGATGGACAACAGGCAGGGTGCCAGAACTGGAGGGATGGGGGTGGAGGAGAAGCCGGGTGGCTGCATCACTGTCACAACCTCCTGACCATTTCCCTAACCTGTGAGAAGCTCCACTACCACCACCTGTGTCCTGTTCAGCACATGAACAATGCCCCGGGTGAGTCAGAACTACTTACTCCCACACGGGCAGATTCTTTGAAGTGGTAAGTCAGAGGCATTGGCGAAACTCTATTTTATGGTTCAAACTATTGAGCCTGAGCCTTCATACAAATACTTCATGAAAATGGAAAAGTCGAGGGCATTGGCCAACTGTGGGAAGTCATGAAAGACACAGGACACTTCACACTGATTTGCTTTTCATCCTCCGCAGTGGATCAGAAGTGTATCATCATATAACCATCTGGTTTCCTGGAATTTGGGCTAATCTTTCTCCTTAATCATTTTGGCGCTTTTAGGCCTAGATCAAGAATTTCTGTGGCCCATATTTCTCTTAAGCCTCCACTTTCTGTTTGAAATGTCATTAATTTCTGACGAGGAAACATGGACAAAATTTGCAAATATTCTTCATATGTCTCCTGGACCTGGATAAATATGTCCCACTACACCAGATCACTCAAATTCAATTCAGGCTTTTAGCAAATTTGTGTGTTTACTGAGTGACCACCGAGTGCGATGATAGTCCCCACCCATGCTCACCTTCCTGGTGTCAGCACTGTCATCTACTACCTCAACCCACAGTCACGTCTGCCTTGCTCCTCAACATTGCACTACAGGGAATTTCTGTAATATTCTCGGAGATTTCCAAATAAGCATGTGTTTTTCCCAGACAGGAAGAGTAATTTCTTCTCCATACATTGTGTGTTTTGGCTCCCACAGACTAAAGAGCCTGTTTCCGGCTCATACACTGTCTTCCACCCCTTTGGTAGAAGAAGCAAGAGATATAGTGAGGCCTCCACAAGTTCCGTCCATGAGGACAGAGTCTTCCTGACCTGAGTGCCTCCCAAAGGCCCCAGCTCCAAATGCCAACACACTGGGGATTCGTTTTCAACATAGGAGTTTGAGGGGACACCAACCTTTAGCCCATGGCACACACAGCCCCGCATGCACTCACACTGGTCTGTGTATGCAAGGACGCTCTGTGGGTCGTGCAGATGTCTGTTTCCTGATCCTGATGCTGTAGTCAGGCAAGAAGTTAACAGCAGGCAGATGGGACCTCCCGTGCAGTCTGGTCATGTCCTGTCAATCCATAATCATTTCCAAATGAAAAGTTTTAAAGAAGTCACTGAAGAGAAAATATGTATTATCCCTTGGACAGTGATACTGTCTGTTGTCCAAGATTTAGAATGGTGCCTGCTATGCATAGTGCACAAGAAATCGTTTTTGAATTGCAAGAAAGTTTACCAACATTAAAAGCAGAGAATGTATCTTTAAATTCTAACGATTAACATATATCTAACACGTTACACATGGTGTTCACATTTACTGTCCATTTCTAACCTACAATGGATATGCAGTCAATGTAGGCTTCAAGCCATGAATAAGGCTGACGACACTAAATCCTTGAGTCCCTGAATAATGGAAGTGCAGTGCATGGGAGGCTCTCCAGGTGTGTTACATGCATGCTCTGGTGAATGAGAGCCTTGATCTTGTTAGCATGGAGGAGGAGACATAACCCTCACACTGCCCCAGTTTTCACACTTAGATATGATATTGATTTCTGTACCTTGTTAAATTAAAACTTACTGTCAGAGACCATTTTTTTTGGGGGGGGGACCTTTTAGGATAAGAAAATCAGGCTTCATTTTATCTTAATTCACCTGGTAAAAAAGCTCTCTCCTTCTCTCACTCCCCCAACCCCACCCTACCGCCTCTTTACTGGGTAATGGACAAGGCTTCACTCTAAGCACAGAGTAATCAATACAAAACTAAATACAGTGTCTGCAACCCATCAGGACTAAATGAAAAAGTGTATGAAAACTTTTGTACTTTGAGAGAATCAGTGAAGCCTGCCTATCTGTTACTTAATTTCTTAGCTAGCCAAAGCTCAATTTATTAAAGAGTACTGGATACACTTTTTCAGATGCTCTGATATTAAAGGAATAAAGACTCCTTCCTCCTACATAAAAACCAGGGGCTTACATATGAGTGGAATTTCTCAGGTGGAGATTATTAAGCTATGCAGGCTGATTTAGTATTTCTCTGAAGACACCAGGGACCAGGCTTCCTTCTAATTCATCTCTTTGCAAACCCCAGGGTGTGGCATAAAAGGACTGCTGCAGTTCCGGCCATCTCAACTTCTTTCCAGGAAGCAGGATGGAGGAGAGTAGACCATATCATTTTTGGGGACCCTTAAAAATCTTACATAGATAGTTCATGCCTTAATGATAATAACTTAATCAGCTATTGCACCAGAAGCTAGAAATGTTCTTCTTTTGAAGGGAGGCATTGTGTCTATTAAATATTGTAGTTTTCTGAATTTCAGACAAGAAACATAGAATAGCTCTCAGGAAGCAAATGAATGTCCCTGCTACAGACACCACGTGCTTTACCTCACTTGTGAATTCCTCACTGAGTAGGGCACAAATTAAATACTAATTGAAAAATATAATTATTACAGATTTGCTATGTACTTGTCATTAAGTGCTAGGGGTACCTACAGATGTGGAGAAAATATTTTCAAATCAAGTATTAGATAGGGGACTTGTATCCAAAATATATAAAGAGCTATTACAACTCAACAATGAAAAGTAACTCAATTTTAAAAATGGGCAAATAATATGAATAGATACTTTTTCAAAGAAGATCATGGATGTCTGATAAGACCATGAAAAGATGTTTAACAGCATGAGCCATCAGGGAAGTGAAAACTGAAACCCCAGGAGATCCCACTCCATGCCCAACAGGGTGGCTCTAATTAAGAAGACAGACAGAAGTGGAGCTGGTGAGATGGCAGAGAAACTGGAACCCTCCCATATTCCTACTGAGACTATAAAACAGTGCAGCCACTTTGAAAACCAGTCTGGAAGTTCCTCAAAATGTTAAACACAGAGTTATTAAATGACTCAACAAATCCACTCCCAGGTATATATCCAAGAGAAATCAAAACATACAACCACATAAAAATTTTCACACAAGTATTCATACTAGCATTATTCATAATATATGTTCATATTCACATATATCATAATAATATTCATAATACCCAAAAAGACAAAACAACCGAAATGTCCATCAACTGAAATATAGATAAACCAAAAATGTTATACCTATATAATGGAATATTATTTTGCCATAAAAAGGAGTTTAACACTAATATATGACTCAATATTATGCTCAAAAACATTATGCTTAGTGACAGAAACAAGAGTTGTGATAATTGCACATCACTGTAAATATATTGACTTATACAATCTAAATGATTGGGTTTTATTGAATGCAAGAATAGATAGGCAACTATACATATAATTATGCTTCTTTTACATTTTTCATTTATTTGAGAAAGAGAAAGAGAGAGGAAAGGGGGGAGAGAGAAGAAGGGGGTAGAGAGAGAGAATAAGGGGGAGAGAAAGAAGTGGGAGAGAGAGAAGCATTAGCTTGTTGCTCCACTTAGTTGTTCCATTTAGTTGTACACTCATTGCTTGCTTCTCCTACGTGCCCTGATGGTGGTGGTGGGGGTGTTGAACCTGCAACCTTAGTGCGCCAGGACAATTCTGTATCCACTGAGCCACCCAGCCAGGGCCAACTTATGATTTTTTATTTTTTTTACACCAGAAAAAACCCTTGAAGAAAAGATAGGTTCAAAGTCCATCTGTCAAAACACTTTAAATATTTTATATTCATTAAGATAAAAGAGCCTAATATGTTATCCTTATATGTATTACTATTAATCGTTACTAAGATCAAGAACTTGGCTAAATTCTTTGGGTGTCTTATGACATTAAACCCGGCAAATATTAGTGTTTATTGTTCCCATTTTGCAGTTGAGGAAAATAAGATTAAAGGTCATGGAGCAATTTGTCCAGAGTTACAAGCAGGCTCTGCATCCCAGGGAGTGAGACTCTGGGGCTCTTAGGAGCATCCTACTCCACTTCTACTGGCGCACATACAATGTGCTAGATTTACTGTGTCGTGCTGTTCAAAAAAGAACAAAAAAAGCGAAAATAGGAGTAGATAATATTTATTTCAAGTCTACATAGTCCTGGACACCATGCTAATCCCTGAGTTGAACTGAATGAGGATACTGATGAGCACTGTCCAGTGAGGTTCTAGCACAGGTGATGGAGTGAGGGTGGGGCAGAGACCTGCGAGGGAGGGTGCGTGTGCACCACTGTGGGAAGAGTGCAGGGATCACTGATCTGTGGTGGCGCAGTGGATAAAGTGTCGACCTGGACCACTGAGGTCTCTGGTTCAAAACCTGGGCTTGCCTGGTCAAAATGCACATATAGGAGTTGATGCTTCCTGCTCCTCTCTTGCTTCTCTTTCTTTCTCTCCTATGTAAAATGAATAAATTAAAAAAAAAAACTTTAAAAAAAGTTCAACTGTTAACTTAGCAGGAGGCTCACTGTCTATCGAAGTAGTCTTAATGGAAATGCAGCACAAGCCTCTGGAAGGAAGATGAAGCACAGGCCGAGTGGTGTTTTTAAAAGGTCTCTTTATACCTTGTGGATAATCACTCCATCCTTGTCTGCAGACCAAGCTCTGCAAGAAGAAGAGATCAATTTCCATTTCTTCTAGGTTATCAGAGATTTTGGAGCAGACTAAGAAAGCGTTCACATGTTTAAGTCGGCCTCACTGCAGGCGCTGTCTCCTCCTGCTTCTGTCATTATTCTATGTAACCATGAAACTTAAGATCCAGTGTGGACATGTCATTAGGGTGCAACCCTCTAATGACTGCACTTAGGTCAACAATATTAGATACTGCTCTCAAGTATTTTATAGATGTTTCAGTTTTGTTTGGGTTTCCTCTGGTTTCTTTCATTTCTTTGCCTGCACTAAGAAAACTGCCTGTGGTTTGATTCTGTAATTATTCCTAAATTACGTATCATTCATCAATTTTTTTCTACAGTTTAATCATGAGCAAAGATAGCCTTTCTATACTTAATTTAATGTAATCTTATTAATCATTTGATAAATTTTGCAATGTGATCAACAAGTATTTGGTGTAATTGCTCCTGAAAGCACTGATTATATTTAAATCGAGTTGGTGAATAAATGAAGATAAAAGTTGAGTGGGGGAAGGGAACAGGTTCAAAAATGACAATGAAGAGATTAATCGGAGTGAGTGATCTGTTTTAGAATCAACAACACTTTGGTCGAGATCTCCTTTTACTTATAAATTTTATTTAACTGCATAAATGATGTATTGTGAAAAAGGGAGTAGCCATTACCCTAAGTGTTCTCTTTCGTAGCCAGAACTGAGGAAGAATGTCATGGGAGGCAGAGCTGTGTGGGGTGGGCCTCTTCTCTTTAAGGGAGTCAAGTTTGCCTGAGTTTGTCCAACTTACTCAACACAATATCCTCAGGGTCCATCCATATTGTCACAAATGGAAATATTTCATCATTTTTTATGACTGAGGTATGGGAAGTAAAATAGAAAGTAAGAAATGAATAAACAAGAAAACAAGCTCAGAGACACAACAGCCCAGTGGTTACCAGAGGGGAGGGGCTGAGGGCAGGTTAGGGGGCCGGGGGTCAAGTATATGGTGATGGAAAGAGGCAACACTTTGGGTGGTGAACGCACAGTGCCGTATACAGATGATGTATTATGGAACTGTGGAATGTACACAATTCTGAAACCTATGTAATGTTATAAACCAACGTCATCCCAAAATATTTAATTTTTTTAAAAAGGGAGTATAAAGAGTCAAAGAAACTAGAGTACCCCAAGAATGTCTCCATGAGCTCATCTGTCCTGGTTCGGGCACTCCCCTTTGAAAGGACAGTGACTCAGCTAAGCTGGCTTATGCAGAGATTCACCTTGCCTCGCTCTCACACCCGCATGCTGGATCTCTCTGCTCACACCACGTCAGCTCACACATTGAGCCTCCCTGGCCCTGAATCAGGTAATGGGAGTCTCCTCCCACTTGTGAGCCAGTCTACGGCTGAGAGGATGAAGTGCTCTAACTTGTCAGTCCTGGATCCTGTGACCTTCCCTGGACCCAAGGTCAACAGACCTCGTGGACAAAGAGCAGTTGAGGTCTGGATCCTGGAGAAAAGTCAGGGTGTGCTCCTCAGGACAATGTGTACGGGGTGGATAGACAGATGCCCCAGTGCCTACGAAGGCCTCAGGGGAGCCAGAGGAACCGTTCATGCTGAACTTCTTCCAACACTGACCTTCTGTCCTTCTCCGAAAGAGATGAGACAAACTACTGCATGCCCAGCCCATGCTGTCTGGGCTAAAACGTGCTCAGGGGAATAAGCTACTTCTGTCGGCTGACAGACCCCACGGCACCTGGTCCCAAGTGCTCATCTCCTGATGCATGCCACATGGCACAGCATTGGGAACTTCGCCAGATCCAGAAGATACAGAAAGTTTGCTCCCATGGGAATGTTAGGGGACAACGGGGAAACCAGAGGGCAGAGGTGCTGGTAATAAAATGGGAGTGTGCATGAGGGCACTCTCAGTCAGACAAGCATGTCTCCTCCCTGGACCACAGGTGGCTCGAGTGGAAAACTGACGGCCTGAGAAAGATAAAGGTTTTGCTCAACGTATAACTTGCTGAAACTTTTTTTCTTGTATCTCTGAAGACCTTTCTTCCAAAAAGTTTGTTGGGGAGATAATTCAAATCACAATCTGCCCATCTTCAATGGAAAAAGTTAGTTAAAACTCTCAGGAGGATCCAGTTGTCATAAGGTGGTAAAAATGAAGATGGCGAGAAAGTGGTGGTCAATGGTGAGAAAGTCATCCAGGTGACTTCTGTGCTAAGGCCCTCACTTCCCAATGGAAACAGTCTCACAATGGCTGAGAAAGCTAGGGGGCTGCTGGGGACACGGTTGTCACATGGGCTACCCCCTGGGCTAGAGAGTCTGAATGGTCCACTGCATCTATGTAACAGGTCTGCCACCAAGACGGTCAGTCACAGCAGAGCACCTGAGCCGCACACTCACTTTACCTCACATTCACCTGGCCTGCTGCATGTCACTCACTAGTCCAGTCATCTCCCGTGGCTCATCTATCGCTTTGGGGATTGAATGTATCAAAATCTGGTAGCACACACCCACTTGTATCAACATTTTCCACAGTAAAGATTCCTAGACTCTACTGATGCACTTATCTTGGTAGAGAGAAGATGGCTAAGCAGGTACATTTGAGTAGCAGGTACAGTGGTTGGGAAAACATATCACAGTGCAGTCCTTCTTGCTGTGGCCATATGGGTTGTGGCCCATTGGTGTGCACTGGGCACGTCCCCTTTGGTGGCCACCGCTGACCGCTCTTCAGTGCATGCAGATAAATACAAATACGGGAAAACAGATGGGTATGGAGAGGAGCACATGTCCTAATGGCTGGACTCATGGCTGCTGGAACGCCCTGCACACAGCTGCTCTGAGGATCCAGGAATTACCGACGTGGAGGGTGCACCTGAGAAGCCAGCCTGGCTGGCCTCCTGCCCAGTGAACAAGTGTTTCCTGCTAGAATCCTGCCACACAGGCATCTTGTTTAAACATTCCGAGTGAGTAGATTACTAATACTTTTATTCTTTTAGGTTATATAATTGCTTAAGCCTGTAGAGTCCCCTTTAAAGGAAGCTTTAGTAATACTCATCACTATAAGATGTTAAGAGTTTCTAAATTTAACTTCATCATTTAACACAGCTGCTCTTTCCTATAGCTTTGAGTTAAGCGCCATTTGATAAACATGCCTCCTATGTCTGCAGCCTGTCTCCCCAGCCCTGCTGGAAAATCTATGTAGCAAAGCCCTCTGGCCCCTAGGCAATGCTAGCTACACACACTCTTACCTTTATTGTTACTCAGTCCACATTTGCCCCAACAACTCAACCCTTTTGAACTGTCAACTACAGTACATAAAAGAGAACACAGCAGCATTCAAAAACATTGCATAATATCAGGTAACTACAGTGGAAGATAATTATTAATAATTTAATACATCAAGTAGTTTCAACAGTCAATGTCAAGGGCAGGCTTGTAGCTGAGTGGTGGAGTCAGACGGCGTGGAGTGATACTTAGCAATCCCAGCAATTACTTCTGCGTTACCAGCATATCTACGGGCAACAAGTTAGCATTATCTATCTAAATTCTGGAAGACAGACAGAGTAGCCCAGATCATGGGAAGGAGTACTATATGCAGGCAGGTCTAGCAAGAGGAAAGTAATTTTGGAATTTTGGGATAGGTAATAGAACCCAGTGGAATGTTGGTCAGAAAACAGGTTCACTATCGATGTTGACTACAATACATGAGTAATAACAGGAACACAGACATGTTACTGTCGTGAAGGTCATAAATAAATGTGGCATGAAGACATCACTTTGTTAAATAGTTGTGTTGCTGACCTGGCTGCGATGTGTTTATTATTTTGTGTAAGAAGTGACGCATGGGCCGGGCCTAATTGTGCCCACAGTTGTGGTTTAATGTGATAGATTCAGGAACAAGGAACCAGACAGGTCATTACACCAGAACTTAATTTACTGAGTTTGAAGAGGTGGTTTATAAAATGTTTCCCGAGACTGCAGCAGAACTTATTTATAGAAAATTTTTTACTCTTGATTACCTCCCTGTATCATCCAGTCCAGAAAACAGCAGGCCAACATAGGCCGTTATATCACTCTTAACAGCACAGGACTCTGGTGCTCCAACACCAGCATCTAATGGGCACTCCTTTACTTTCTGCCTACACCAGCAACTGACCAGGATCCCCCAAATGCTGCCTGATTATACTTCACATTTAAATCCCTCCTCTTCTATATTTAGTCTTGTGGGTTCTGAAATCTGAGTGCACCAAGAAGTAGCCATCAGACAAAATTCAGGTCCAAGTGAGTCTGAGTCTTGGTTATCTGTTAAAATAAATATGATACAATCACTGGCCTACCCAGGGCACACACCCCTGTAAGAATCACAGCAAATGACATGTGTGGCAACAAACATGCAGGACACACAGAGACTTTGCTCAGTCCCTAGTCCATTAAGCATGTTAGAGCTGAGACCTGGCCCTAGGACACCCAGGGACATGACTATAAATGCTGCGAGGACCCACCCAGCTCAGAATCTCCTCCTCAATACCTGGCAATTGACTGTTTATCTCCTATGAATCCACATGGACAATGTAAGTGATTAGTTGAGTAGAGCATGACTTACACTAGGAATGAACTACCACACACAGAACACTAAATATTGAACCCAAGCATAAACAGTTATACAAATGATGATAATGGTATTAAGTAATGTTTTAATCTCTATTCCATTCATCACTGTGATAGGACATAGATGCTTTATGATTATCTACAATGCTTATGTTGAGGCATTCTAAGCACCATGTTCATGATTCATTCACACACACACACACACACACACACACACGGAAGCAATTCTAGTCCAAAGGTGAATAGTTAAGTAGGCCGTTCAAAATGAAGGAACTGGGAATGAGTTCAGACCCACCAGTCTTTGCACCATAACTGCCATGATGCACAGGACTTTGCACAGAGGAGCAGGCTGGACAGGTATGGAAAGAAGTTCCCATAGTCATGAAGACAGAAGTCAAATTCTTCCTTTACTAAAAGGCTTATGAGAAGTGAGGGTTGGGTCACTATTTCAGGATGCTTGGCTAAAGAGGCAGGAGACAGAGTCATTGGTGATGTAGGACAGAGTGGGGGTTATCCTTCATAACTAGATATGTGTATTGGCAGGAAAGAAGATCATGGCAGGAAGGGAGAGCTTTACTGTGGCTCAAGAGAGAGAGAGAAATATAAAAACACTGAGATGAGGAGGAAGGGGCAAGGTCCCAGGAGACAGGCTGTGGAAAAGGGTCCTCCTTCCTATGAGGCCAGAGACAAAAATGAGTGATGAGAACATATTTTGGGGACATATTTGGGGGTGCTGAGCTGGTTGGAGACAGAGGTGAGGAGAAGTCAAGGCCATTCCCAACTGAGAGTCATTGCAAACTGGTGAAAGGCCACATTTATCTCCTGGGAGGGAGTGATCAGAAAGCAAGGACCATGAGGAAATAGCATTTGTGAAGGGTCTCTGAGAGCCCAGAGAGGCTCACACCGGGAGCAATTTATAGTCCCACAAGCCAAGTAAGAGTTTGGGCACGTTAATGAACATGAAGGTGAAGTTTCTGCTTAAGACTTAGAACACTGAGTTTAGAGAAGCCAGCAGGAAGCTAATGCAGGTCAACAGTGAGGGGTGAAAGATGGTACATCTGGGAAATTGTCACTGTTATTATGAAACATACAGATTCTTAAGGATTCATGGGCTTGAGGATGGCAGCAGAGTAGGCAGAGGCACAGACTCCCAGCTCACACCATCAAACTGGATTACAAATTAATTTAGGAAAAATCAGCATGGAAAACCAATTCTGGACTACAAGAACAGCTCTCAAAAACCAAGGAGCAAAGAAGAAGCCACATCAAGCCTGGTAGGGAGTGCCAAGGAGCAGAGAGTCTCCCTGCTTACAGGAACAAAGGAGGAGGGTGAGTCTGAGAGCCCAGAAGGGCTCTCACTCCAAGGAAAAGAGCAGAAAATATCACTCAAAGCCACTTGCCTGGGGACCTGGGAATGAGGTGTGTTGAAAGGGCTGGCTTGTCTTCCAAAAAGAAAGGGGAGAGAGAGAGAGACAGATGGTGAGGGGCAGAGGAATGCATGGGATGACCTAAGAAGCTGACTCATTCAGTGCTGGAGGCAGCCATAGCTGGAGAAGGGGTTGATCCTTCCACATAACACAAGATTAAAGTGGTTCCGGGTCACCCATCTCCAGACATCTCTACAGCTCCAACCAGTGCAACAAAACACAGCTGAAAACAAGAAGTGGGGAGGAGGGGCTCTCCACTCAGATCTCCATGGAAATTTGAGATACACCTCCCCATATTGAAGCAGAGAAAGCATCCAGCCCCCAGAGAGAGTAACTGACAGATCAGACCTTCAGAGTCTCAGGTTACACCCACTGCATTCAAGGATACAGTTTCAGATAAGATCCCTGCTGAGATCAGTAAACAAGACTACCAACTGTTAAGAAAACTGAGAAGAAAACAAACAAATCAAGACTTCAAAGCGGCTCTACTACAAAAGCCAAATCCAATAGTGGATTACAAATAACAGCTGATGCCAACCCAAGAAGACCTAGAAATAACACAACTGAAAACTGGAGGCAGACAACACCAAGCCTAGACTCAACCAGCTCTACAAACAATACACCCAAACACACAGACACACTGAGAAGATAGAGAAGTGCAATCCAAATAAAACCCCAAGAGAAACCTCAGGAATTGAACTGAGTGATATGGAAATAACTAAACTTCTGGATGCAGAGTTTAAAATAATGATTGTAAGGATGCTTAGGGATCTTAGAACAACAATGGAAGGTCATTATGAACACCTAAAGAAATAGCAAGTATAAAAAAGGACATTAAAATATTAAAAAAGAATCTGTCGGAGATGACAAATACAATAGCAGAAATGGAGACCCACAATGGAAGGAATTAAAAACAGGATGGAAGAAGCTGAGGATCAAATCAGCAAGTTGGAGGAGAAGTTGAACAAAGTTATAGAAGCAGAGCAGAATAAAGAAAAGAGACTCAAAAAGTTTGAGGAAACTCTAAGAGAGCTCTGTGACAACATAAAGAGAAATAACATCTGCATAATAGGGGTTCCTGAAGAAGAAGAGAAAGAACAAGGGATAGAGACTTTCTTCAATATTATAGCTGAAAACTTCCCTAAATTAATGCAGAAAAAACTCTCACAAGTTCAAGAAGCACAGAGAGCTCCATTAAAGAGAAGCCCAAATAAATCTACATTAAGACACATCATAATTAAAATACTAAGTGATAAAGAGAAAATATTAAAAGCTGCTGGAGAAAAAAAGGCTATCACCTACAAAGAAGCCCGCATAAGAATGACATCCAACTTCTCAATAGAAACACTTGAGGCCAGAAGGGAATGGCAATAAATATTCAAAGTGATGCAGAACAAGAACCTACAACCAAGACTACTTTATCCAGCAAGGCTATCATTTAAAATTGAAGGAGAAATAAAAAGTTTCCCAGACAAAAAAAAAAAACTCAAGAAATTCATTACAACCAAACCAATGCTGCAGGAAATGTTAAGGGGCCTATTTTAAACAGATCAAAGTGGGAAAAGAATATAGCAAAAGAGGAATACAGCTTTAAAGAATAAAATGGTGGCCCTGGCCGGTTGGCTCAGCAGTAGAGCGTTGGCCTGGCATGTGGGGGACCCAGGTTCAATTCTCGGCCAGAGCACATAGGAGAAGCGCCCATTTGCTTCTCCACCCCCCCTCCTTCCTCTCTGTCTCTCTCTTCCCCTCCCGCAGACAAGGCTCCATTGGAGCAAAGATGGCCTGGGTGCTGGGGATGGCTTCTTGGCCTCTGCCCCAGGTGCTAGAGTGGCTCTGGTCACGGCAGAGCGACGCCCTGGAGGGGCAGAGCATCACCCCCTGGTGGGCAGAGCGTCGCCCCTGGTGGGTGTGCCGGGTGGATCCCGGTCGGGCGCATGCGGGAGTCTGTCTGACTGTCTCTCCCCATTTCCAGCTTCAGAAAAAAAAAAAGAATAAAATGGTAATAAATAACTACATATCAATAACAACCTTAAATGTAAATGGATTAAATGATCCAATCAAAAGACATAAGGTAGCTGCATGGATAAGAAAACAGGACCTGTACATATGCTGTCTACAAGAGACACACCTTAAAACAAAAGATGCACATAGACTGAAGGTAAAAGGATAAAAAAAAATATTTCATGCAAATGGAAATGAAAAATATCTGGGGTAGCAATACTTATATCAGACAAAATGGACTTTAAAACAAAGTCTAAGAAAGAGATAAAGAAGGCCACTACATAATGATAAAGGGAGCAATCTAACAGGAAGATACAGTGTGTTCGTAAAGTCAGGGTGCACTTTTGACTGGTCACAGGAATGCAACAAAAGATGATAGAAATGTGAATCTGCACCAAATAAAAGGAAAACTCTTCCAGTTTCTGTGGAATGATGTGGCAGCATGTGTGCATGCGCAGACAATGACGTAACATCGTGTATACAGTAGAGCAGCCCATGGACATGCCAGTCAAGATGTGGACGGTACAGAGGAAAGTTCAGTGTGTTCTGTGGCTCTCTAAACTCAAATCTGTAACCAAAGTGCAACGTGAATATCGGCACATTTATAATGAAGTGCCACCACATAGAAATAACATTACTCACTGGGATAAGCAGTTGAAGGAAACCAGCAGTTTGGTGGAGAAACCCTGTTCTGGTAGGCCATCAGTCAGTGACGAGTCTGTAGAGGCTATATGGGATAGCTACCTAAGGAATCCTAAAAAATCTCTGCGTGAGCCCACATCAAACTGCACTGAATAGGTATGAAACTGGGAGAGTTTTCCTTTTATTTGGTGATTTCACATTTCTATCATCTTTTGTTGCTTTCCTGTGACCAGTCAAAAGTGCACCATGACTTTACGGACACACTTGTAAATATATACACACCTAATATAAGAGCACCTAAATATATATATAGAGAGAGCAGACTTTGATGTATATAAAGGGCAACATCAACAGCAATGCTATAATATTAGGGGATTTCAATACTCCACTAACATCACTAGATTCTCAAGAAAGAAAATTAACAAAGAAACAGCAGACTTAAAGGACAAACTAGATCAACTGGATTTAATAGATATATTCAGAACCTTTCACCCTAAAGCAGCAGAATATACATTCTTTTCATGTGCTCATGGTACATTCTCTAGGATAGACCACATGTTAGGACACAAAAGCAGTCGCAACAAATTTAAGAGGATTGAAATCATATCACAATGGCATGAAACTAGAAATCAACCACAACAGAAACACTCAAAAATTTGCAAACACATGGAAACTAAATAGCAGGTTGTGAAATAAGGAATGGATTAACAATGAGATCAAAGAAGAAATAAAAAAATTCCTAGAAACAAATGATAATGAATATACAACAACTCAAAATTTATGGGACACAGCAAAAGCAGTACTGAGAGGGAAGTTCATAGCACTACAGGCATACTTTAAGAAGCTAGAAAAAGCTCAAATAAACAACTTAACCCTGCATCTAAAAGAACTAGAAAAAGAACAGCAAGTAAAGCCCAGATGTAGTAGAAGAAAGGAAATTATAAAGATCATAGTGGAAATAAATGACATAGAGGCTAAAGAAACAATACAGAGGATCAATGAAACCAGGAGCTGGTTCTTTGAAAAAGTAAACAAGATCAATGAACCTTTAACTGGACTCACCAAGAAAAAAAGACAGAGGACTAAAATTAATAAAATTAGAAATGAGAATGGAGAAATAACAACTGACAAAACAGAAATACAAATTATTGTAGGAAAATACTATGAAGAACTGTATGCCAAAAAACTAGACAACCTAGATGAAATGAACAAATTCCTTGAAACATACAATCTTCCAAAAATTAATCTGGAAGAATCAGAAAACCTAAACAGATGGATTACAACAAATGAGATTGAAACAGTTATCAAAAACTCCCAACAAACAAAAGTCCTGGGTCTGATGGCTTCACAAGTGAATTCTACCAAATATTCAAAGAAGAACTAACTCCTATCCTTCTCAAGCTATTTCAAAAAATTCAAGAGAAAGAAAGACTTCCAAGCTCCTTTTATGAGGTAAGCATAATTCTGATTCCAAAACCAGGCAAAGACAACACAAAGAAAAAAAATTATAGGTCAACAACCCCTGATGAATGTAGATGCTAAAATCCTCAACAAAATATTAGCAAACTGGATCCAGTAATATATGAAAAAAATCATACACCATGATCAAGTGGGATTTATTCTGGGGAGGCAAGGGTGGTTAATACTTGCAAATCATTTAATGTGATTCATCACATAAACAAAAGGAAGGAGTAAAACCACATGATAATTTCAATAGATGCAGAAAAAGCAATTTGATAAAGTCCAGCACCCATTCATGATCAAAACTGTCAGCAAAGTGAGAATACAGGGAACATACCTCAACATGAAAAAGGCCATCTATGACAAACCCACAGCCAACATCATACTCAATGGACAAAAATTAAAAGAAATTCCCTTAAGATCAGGAACAAGGCACGGGTGCCCCCTTTCACCACTCTTATTCAACATAGTCCTGGAAGTCCTAGCCACAGAAAGGTGGCAGGGCATAAAATTAATACTCAGAAATCAGAGGCATTTTTATACACCAACAATGAACAATCAGAAAGAGAAATTAAATAAACAATTCCCTTCACTATTGCAACCAAAAAAAAAAAAAAAAAGTACCTAGGAGTAAATTTAACCAAGGAGATTAAGACTTGTACTTGGAAAATTATAAAACATTGATAAAAGAAATCAAGGAAGATTCAAACAAGTGGAAGCATATACTGTGCTCATGGTTAGGAAGAATAAACATCATTAAAATGTCTATATTACCCAAAGCAATTTATAAATTCAATGCAATACCAATTAAAATACCAATGACATACTTCAAAGATATAGAACACATATTCCAAAAATTTATATGAAACAAAAAAGATCACGAATAGCCTTAGCAATCTTGAGAAAGAAGATAAAGTGGGAGATATCACACTTCTGGATATCAAGTTATACTACAAGGCCATTGTACTCAAAACAGTTTGGTACTAGCATAAGAACAGGTGGATAGATCAACGGAACAGAACAGAGAACCCAGAAGTAAACCCACAGCTCTATGGACAACTGATATTTGACAAAGGAGGTAAGAGCAACAATGGAGTAAAGACAGCCTCTTTAATAAATGCTGTTGGGAAAATTGGACAGCTACCTGCAAAAAAATGAAACTAGATCACCAACTTACACCATTCACAAAAACAAACTTAAAGTGGATAAAAGACTTAAATGTAAGCCTTGAAACCATAAGCATCTTAGAAGAAAACATAGGCAGTAAGCTCTCTGACATCTCTCGCAGAATATATTTACCAATTTATTTCCACGGGCAAGTGAAATAAAAGACATGATAAACAAATGGGACTATATCAATCTAAAAAGCTTTTGCACAGCCTGACCTGTGGTGGTGCAGTGGATAAAGCATTGACCTGGAATGCTGAGGTTGCCAGTTCAAAACCCTGGGCCTGCCCGGTCAAGGCATATATGGGAGTTGATGCTTCCTGCTCCTCCCCTCCTTTCTTTCTTTCTCTCTCTCTCTTCTCTAAAATGAATAAATAAAAATTAAAAAAAAAAGCTTTTGCACAGCTAAAGACAATAAGTACAGAATAAAAAGAAAACTACACAACGGAGAACATATTCAACAATATGTCTGATAAGGGATTAATAACCAAAATTTATAAAGAACTTGTAAAACTCAACACCAGGAAGACAAACAGTCCAATCAAAAAAATGAGCAAAAGAAATGAATAGACAATTCTCCAAAAAGGACATACAGATGGCCAATAGGCATATAAAAAAATGCTCAACATCACTAATTATTAGAGAAATGCAAATTAAAGCCACGATGAGATAACACCTCACACCAGTCAGAATGGTGCTCATCAACAAAACAACACAGAATACAGCTAGTGCTTGACTTACGACCAAGATTGGTTCCAACAGACTTGTCGTAACATGATTTGGTCATAAAGTTGAGTAGGCTATATGTACAGTCTGTGAAATGATGTTATAAAAATCTTTAAGTCATATTTTATCGTAATTTTCTTTCATTATTGTTATATATCATAATTTTCTTTGTTTATTTTATGCCATTTGTATTATTGCTACACCATTTTGTTTCTTATTTTTACATTCGTCAGGTTTAAGTAAAACACTGCATTACCAGTACAACTGGTTTAATATTTGCAAAACATACAAAATTACAAAATACAGGTGCATACAAAAATACAAAATACAGGTGTAAAAAATAACATAGGAAACATTTTCCCAATTGCAGAACATATCAAAATATATAAACATGTACGAAACATTTTATTGGTCACTAGTCCTTGGCTGCAGATCATTGATGCCATCATCTGAGGCAGCAGTTGAGGTTACCGGAGTTGGTTCTTCATAAACATGGTGAGCTTTGTCTGAATTGTATGTTTCTTTTTTTCTTCATAAATTTCTCGATACAGATGATACACATCATACGCCATCTGTTCAATCCTTGCAAATCATTCGATATTTGGGTCCATTGCTTCAAAATGTATAAGAAGTTTATTCAGTAAAGATAAACCTTCTGATAATCCCTTAGTGGTGAACTTTCTCTCTGGCTTCTCCTCTTCTTTCTCTGCTTCTCTTCTTTCTTCTTCCGCCACTCTTTCTTCTTACAGTTCAATTAGCTCTTCATTTGTAAGTTCTCCAGATTCTTTGTCTAGCACCTCTTCGACATCTTCCATTTCATACTCCAAAGAAAGGTCTTTAGCGAGGTTTACTATTTTTTCCCTGAATCGTTTCAAGTTCATGTTCACTGTCAAATCCGTCAAAATCATGAACATAGTGCTTAACACAATTTTTCCAGATGCCATTCATGCACTTTGTCATCACAGCCTCCCAGGCGGCAGTGATATTCTTGATACACATCAAAATGTTGTAGTGTTTCCAAAAATCTCGCAATGTTAGTTCTGAGTCAGCATCTATAGTGGATATTGCTTGAGGGAAGGTGGTTCAGAGATAGTTGGCCTTTAATGTAGCAATCAAACCTTGGTCCATAGGTTAGATGAGTGGAGTTGTGTTTGGCAGAAGAAAAACAAATTTTACATCTGGATGGAGATTGCCTAGATGTGATGGGTGTCCAGGCACATTATCGAGTAGCAATAAAATCTTGAAAGGAATATCTTTCTCCAAACAATATTCTTGAACTTGAGGAATGAAACAGTTCATAAACCAGTCTTCAAACAATCCTTGTGTCATCCATGCTTTACAATGAGCATGAAAGTAGACAGGCAGTGTGTGCTTGTTAACATTCTTGAACACATGCGGGCTGTCTGATAAATTAAGAACGACTTCAGCTTAAAACCTGAGATGTTCCCGCCAAGCAGAGTTAGCCTATCCTTAAATGCTTTAAATTCTGGCATGCTTTTGGCCTTTTTGTGAATATAAGTGCGTGCTGGCATCCGTTTCCAAAATAATCCAGTTTCATCAACATTGAAAATCTGTTCTGTTAGATATCCCTCATCTGTAATTAATTCATCCAGACTATCAACAAACTTACGTGCTCCCTCCTCATCCGCACTCACTGCTTCTCCAGTCACTCGAACACTATGCGTTTTGAATCTTTCTTGAATCTCTGGGACCAGCCAGTGCTTGCTACAAATTCTTGACTATAATCTTCTCCAGCACACTCCTTCAGAGTCTGAAATAGACTTCTCACCTTTATCTGCACAGTAAAAAGACTTACTGGTGTCCATTTCTGAATTTGATCTTCCATCCAAATATATAGCAATTTCTCCATTTCGTGGATGGGCCCGCTTCGTTGCTTTGTTATAACTGTTGATCGCATGGGTACAGAACCTTTCACAGCTTCACGAATTCTTTCTTTATCTTTCAAAATCATCGACACAGTCGAGTGTGATAACTTCGGATCACGTGCAATCACATTCACTTTCTTTCCTCCTTCGTACTGCTTAATTACCTTCATTTTCGTGTCGAGATCGATGGCCTTTCTTTCCTTCTTGGCAGGTTGAGGCATAGACAAAGACAAGTTCCTCTTGGTAGATGTCTTGGGAGAGGTTTGATGAAAAATATCCAAGACACAAAACACAAATTGCTGTACCGAGTCTGGGATAACAGTTGAAATGGTACATGCGGAGATGGTAGTGCTGCCGGAAGCTGGTCAGCACTGTCGTATACCCAGCTGGGCAACACTTGTGCTGCCAGATGTGGAGTAGTCATGGCTAGCGATTGTGGTTGTAAAGCCAAATGGTCTTAAGTTGCATAGGTTGTAATTCGATCAATACCTGTAAGTGCTGGTGAGAAAGGGGAACCTTCCTGCACTGCTGGTGGGAATGCAGACTGGTACAGCCACTGTGGAAAACAGTATGGAGATTCCTCAAAAAATTAAAAATCGAACTGCCTTTTGACCCAGCAATCCCACTTTTAGGAATATACCCTAAGAACACCATAGAACTGTTCCAAAAAGAGAAATGCACCCCATGTTTATGGCAGCATTGTTCACAATAGCGAAGATCTGGAAACAGCCCAAGTGTCCGTCAGTGGACGAGTGGATTAAAAAGCTTTGGTACATATATACTATGGAATACTACTCAGGCATAAGAAATTATGACATCAGATCATTTACAATAACATGGATGGACCTTGATAACATTATACTGAGTGAAAGAAAAAACTAAGAACTATATGAATTCATACATAGATGGGACATAAAAATGAGACTCAGAGACATGGACAAAAACGTGATGGTAATGGGGGGGGGAGTGGGGGAGAGGAAGGGCACAAAGAAAACCAGATAGAAGGTGACGGAAGAAAATTTGACTTTGGGTGAGGGGTATGCAACATAATCAAATGTCAAAATAATCTGGAGATGCTTTCTCTGACATATGTACCCTGATTTATCAATGTCACCCCATTAAAATTAATAATAAATAAATAAATAAATAAATAAACATATAAAAGTATCCATGGGCTCTTACAGGAATTACATATCAACAACCCATCTCACTTGGCTCCTACTTCCAAATTTTGCAGTCTCGCCAGTTCTGGTGCTCTGACTTAGCAGCCCGGTATCAGGAAAGTACGAGCTTTAGAACTTGCATTTCCTGGAATCTAGTTCTGTTTGTTATCATTAATGGCTGGGCTACTGGTTACACAGCATATTTAACAAGCAAATGTGGCAAGTAGCATAATTAACCTGTGTTTCAGTTCCCTCATCTATAAAGTATCTATAAAATGTGTTTACAAATAATACTTTTGTGAGGACTGGTGGAATGTGTATAATGGAACTCAGAGCCATTCAGCACTTGTATCCCAAGTGCTGAATACATTTTACCTGTAATTGTGGCTGCTGGTAGGATTGTTAAGGTTTCATCAAACATTACCTGAAGTATGTTCCTGCTAACAAGTGATGCTAGCTAGCAGTAGCGTTGCTGGTCTTTCAGAACTGAGAGCAGGTATGGGAAGGAGGGAAGGATGCTCCACATCTAAGGATATCAGTGTTGGGGTGTTCTCAACCGACTCTGTTGGAATAATGAGTAATATTCCCTGTTTGCATAATGGAAGCAACAAAACTTCACAACTTGCTGAAATCAGCGGCTATTCCTTGAAGTAATTTTTGACTCAACCTATTTCCTCCATCACCTCCTGTGATGCCTGAAATTGCTGCATTTGGTTACACCAGAGCAGACAGCAGACACATTATCTCTGGCAGGGGGGTACCATGGTCCGTTTTATATCAGTTAGGATAGTTATTTTACGTGGTTACGTTATCATGCTGTGACCAGGAGCGTCTGTTCCCTCTCACAGACTCTGACATAGAAGGACTTCCACAGGAAAGAAGTGGGAGAAGGTTCTGCAAATGAGGGCTGCTGGGGTCCCTCTGAGGGCAGGGGACTCTGGAGGTCCACTCCCAGGTGGTCCAGAGTCCCAGGGCTTCGGCCTGAAAGCTCCCTACAGAAATGCTGCTGGTGGACAGGATTGAAAACATATCACTTGGAAATCCTTTGAAAAGGAATGAGATGATGAAAGATATGACAAAATAAAGGGACTTGGATGGCATTATGTGTCACTCCAGCCCATGATCCTGAACACAGAGAAATAATTATAACAGTTGCAGCTGCCCGTTAGCTGGCCCATCAAACTATCGATTGAATGAGCACTGATACCAGTATCTGTCAGTCACTTTGGCATGCACTTGATACAAAGTCCAATTACCTGCCCCTCAAAACTTTGCAAACTCACTTTGATCCTACCGTTAGAGAGGTCTTCCAGGGGTGGGAGTAAATCACCCTGTGGGCAGGGAGCTGAGCGGGGAAGTATTTAACTCTGTTCAACTTTTGAACTGTTTGCTACATGAGAGACAAGGAAAGCAGACACCGGCACGGTAACCTCCTCGAGGACTTCAGTGTTTAATGCAGGGAGGTGTCACAGAGATGTCACAGAGCCGTGAACTTGGGAAAGGAGCATGTTCGTCACATGAGCCGGCGCAAAGTATGTTGTGTAGCCTTCAGTGTTTTACAAGAAAAAGCAGAAGGAAACTGATTGTCCTCAATGACTCACATTACATCTATTTGGGTTCTTTCTTCCTTTCCCTGGATTTCTGGTCATTATCCAAGTTACATTAAAACTAGACACAGTGTTTTTTATGCTGTTACATCAAAAGTTAGTATTTTATGAGGTCCTCTCTTAGACCTCTAAATGTATAACTTTATATTTATAATACTACGTACATAATATGTGTAGAGAAAGATATAAATATTATTCCACTATTGTTTTAACTTTTTTTGTGATGCTACATATCAGTACTACTATTTTCATTCATCCCCTTTCTTACAAAGAAAACACATTGATAAAGAAAGAAAAGAGATCACCCCAGGAACACTTGCTGAGCAATATTTTTGTTTCTCCCTGACAGAAGTTTGAGTTTATATGTCTGTCCTCAGTAGCAGAAAAAGGATGCCAAAATTTAAAGCCTGAGCTACCCTGTCGTATAAAGAGGCAAGGAGACAGTGTAGATTTTCTGTCCATAAATGCATTTCTTTCTCTTTCACAGAATTCTGCTCTCTAAACCTGCTCCTTACAACAGAACGTTAGAGGAGGAAAACTTGACCGAAACCTAGCTTACCAGAGCACAGGCAAGCACAGGGTCAGCTGGTGGTAAGTCAAATGCTTTCTGCTAATGTACCGTCCCGACAGCTGATGAGGAAATGTAAATACATGAAGCTTACTAATAGCTATTGTTTCTCAGAAACCAGCACCAGCTAAGAGTTTACAACAACAGTATTCTAATCCATTTCACTTCTATATATGAGTATGGGGGGGAAAGAGTGCAGGTTTATAAGCTAAATTTATCTGCTACTCCAACAAAAGTATTAATATTTTCCTATTGTACCATCTCTAAGAATTGAAATTATATGAAAAAAATATAGCTTCCATAAAAAAGTAGAAATATCAGCTCTTACCTTGGGCTAGTTTCATAGTTTTCTGGCAAAAACAAAAACAAAAATCAACTGTGGGTTCTTTCAGTAATTGTATTTTAAAAATAATTTATGCACAGAAAAATGCTCTTTCTTCCAAAAAATTCAAAAACTACTACAGCTTTATAAAACCACTTTCTAGAAATTTTTCTTCTTTTTTTTAAAAAAAGTTACTTATTGGATTAAGAGGAAGGGAGGGAGAGAGAGAGACAGGGAGGAGGAGAGAAAAAGGGAGAGGAAGGGAGAGGGGGAGAGAGAATTTGATTTATTGTTCTACTTATTGATGCAATCATTGATTGATTCCTGCATGTGCCCTGACTGGGGATCAAACCAGCAACCTTGGAGTGTCAGGACAAAGCTCTAACCCACTGAGCTACCTGGCCAAGGCTACACATTTTTCTTCAAGGCTATCCCTCCTCTATCGTACGTCCCTGGATCTTTAGCATTTTCTAAACTTCATATTTTAATCCAATAAATCAAAATAACCTGGGACATCATTTAGTCACACCAATTTCAGGACTCCTGGGAAAAATCAAGCACTCAGCAAATGTTTGAGGTGAAAAACTACCAAATCGACACAGCTTGAGCCCTGAAGAGGCACAGGAGATGTGAGGAGACTGGAGAGAAAGTTAATGAATTCACTGTGGTTTTGAATTGGGAAAAATATCACATGCTTTCCTATTTTGAATGCAATTCTTTTTTTTTTTTTTTTTAATTTTTTATTTATTTATTCATTTTTTAGAGAGGAGAGGGAGAGACAGAGGGGAGAGAGAGAGAGGAGAGACAGAGAGAAGGGGGGAGGAGCTGGAAGCATCAACTCCCATATGTGCCTTGACCAGGCAAGCCCAGGGTTTCGAACCGGCGACCTCAGCATTTCCAGGTCAACGCTTTATCCACTGCGCCACCACAGGTCAGGCTTGAATGCAATTCTTAAAACTGAAAGGCAACAATGGAAAAGTTACCCTGTTTTCTGCCCCTCCTGCTGGACGAACCTATGTTAGTAATTCTGTAGATAGTAGTCTCCTCAGGTCCTAGATCTCTTCACAGGCACCCTGGGAACATCAGTGAGGTCTCGACATTGGGTAACTAATTCTCATTAAAGAAATGACACTCATCATGTTATTCATGTTTTTGCAAAGGCATAATATTTTACTATTATTATAATGAGGTATAGTGAGTTGCAAACAAATCATAGTAAAATGTCAGCTTTTGAATGGAAATTTATGTACATCTCAACTATATGCATGCTGCATAAAACCTCAGTGTCTTGCACTAATAGTGTGCCATATGGTACTGTCTTGCTGGTAGGGAACCATGGATCTAGTGCTATATTTCAAATTAGAACGGGTTGATCTTATTATAGACTGTCAAATAGCAATTGTGTTGAGAGATGCTACTATAATTTCTTCCACTTGCCATATAAGAAAATGAAAAGAGATGTCTTGCAAAACTTCTGAGGCTGAAGTGAGATACTTCAATAGCTCTAGGGAGTTAGAGAGCAGAAATACATGAAATAGAGGCCAGGAAAAAAAAATTAGGGGGAAAAATCAATGAAACCAAAAGTGGGGTATTTTTAATAAATAAACTAACATTGAGCTAGACTAAGAAAAAGAGGAAGAAGACTGAATATTATCAGAAATAGAAGACCCACCATTACAACTGATGCTGCACAAGTAGGCAGCATTAGAGATTGAGGTCGCTGGTTCAAAACCCTGGGCTTGCCTGGTCAAAGCACATATGGGAGTTGATGCTTCCTGCCCCTTCCCCCCTTCCCCCCTTCTCCCTCTCTCTTCCTCCTCTCTAAAATAAATCAAGCCTTGAAATAATTTATAAAAAGAAGAGACTGCTATGAAGAATTACACAGCAACAAACTGGGGCCTGCAGTCAACCTACGACGTCAAACATATTCTCACCTCATGGGGACATCCCTCCTCTTGCTCCCCCTGCCTGAAACTTTGTTCCCAAAACTGTAAAGAGCTCATTCCCTCACCTGGTGAAAGTTGGTTCTCATCTCACCACCTTACTTACAATTGCAATATCCTCCCTTCCCACCAACCCAGTGACCAAAAGAAGAGCCCCCTTGTGTTGTTTTTTCTGCTTAACACTTAGGACCATGTCAAATATAATTATAACTTCATTTTTCCCCCTGTCTTTACTTATGAAAATATGGGCTCCACAGGACTAGGGTTATTATCTGTTGTTCAATATTTTATTTCTAGCACCTAGAAAGGTGACTAGGTGCACATAGGTGCTACTTGATAACTTTTGAATTTATTAAGAAACATGAGCGTTAAACATGTACAATGGTTGGGACATGTGAAAACATCAAAATGCAGAAAATGTCAAGTCTGAAGCAGTGAGTAAATGACATTAAGTTAGATATCCATCCAGATTTTTAAAAATTTATTTTGATGCTAACTCACACTATACATACATGGCCGTATGAGATGAACTGCAGATCTAAATGAACAAGGTGTGACGATAAAACTCTTAGAAGAAAATATCAGAGAATATTTTTGTCAACTTGGGACAGGCAAACATTTTTTTTTTCATTTTTCCGAAGCTGGAAACGGGGAGGCAGTCAGACAGACTCCCGCATGTGCCCGACTGGGATCCATCTGGCATACCCACCAGGGGGTGATGCTCTGCCCATCTGGGGCATCGCTCTGTTGCGTCCAGAGCCAGTCTAGCGCCTGAGGCAGAGGCCACAGAGCCATCCCAGCACCCAGGCCATCTTTGCTCCAATGGAGCCTCGCTGCGGGAGGGGAAGAGAGAGACAGAGAGGAAGGAGAAGGGGAGGGGTGGAGAAGCAAATGGGTGCCTCTCCTGTGTGCCCTAGCCGGGAATCAAATCCGGGAACATTTTTTCTTTAGAGAGGGGAGAGAGAGAGAGAAAGAAAAAGGGTGGGGGAGGAGTAGGAAGCATCAACTTCTATATGTGCCTTGACCATGTAAGCCCAGGGTTTTGAACTAGTGACCTCAGTGTTCCAGGTCGATGCTTTATCCACTGTGCCACCACAGGTCAGGCAACATTTCTTTTATTTTTTTTAATTTTTATTTATTTATTTATTTATTCATTTTTAGAGAGGAGAGAGAGAGACAGAGAGAGAGAAGGGGGGAGGAGCTGGAAGCATCAACTCCCATATGTGCCTTGACCAGGCAAGCCCAAGGTTTCTAACCGGCGACCTCAGCATTTCCAGGTCGATGCTTTATCCACTGCGCCACCACAGGTCAGGAGGCAACATTTCTTAAAAGGCACTAACCATAAGGGAAAATTTGGATCAAGTAGACTCAGTTAAAAACTTTTTATATTAACTGAATGGTCCTTGAGAAGACATTGTTAGTAGAGCCCCTAGGCTAGCTGTGGACTCATAAAAATTACTTGTAATTCTCATTTCCAACCAATGACAATATCCTGTGGGTGGAGCACAGAGCGCATTCCTAGCAGCTGTAGCTGATGCAATGCTGTGAGAATACTCCAGCTCCCAGAAGCCTCCTGGGCATACCCAGGAAGGAAGCTCGTCCACTATAAGGAAGTGACTTAGCACCAACCACGCAGCTCCCTGATCTTTTCAGCCATTGACTATGAAGGACATGCTGTAACATCCTATTGGCTGAACCCATGTATATAAGCCAGCTTACATCCTGAATAAAGCGGATCTGTGTCACTGAACCTGGTCCCCGGAGTCGGGTCTTTGCGTCTCCTTCGTCCTCACCCCCGGCAGGACTTGTCCACAATATCCAGACTATATAACAGTGCATATAAATGAATATCAAAGAAAGACAACCAATGGACAAAAGTGGGTTTGTAAAGATGCATCTCAAAGAAGTATTTTCAGATGTCATTAGAGCTATGAATCTGTCACGCTTAACAGTTATGAAAATGATACCAGTACAAAACCCATTCAAAGAGGTAACATCAAAAAATGGGAGATAAAAAGTTTGGTCAAGAATATGGAACAACACAGTGGCCAGGACATGGAAACAACCAAAAAGCCCGTCAATAGATGACTGGATAAAGAAGATGTGGCACATATACACTATGGAGTACTACTCAGCCATAAGAAATGATGACATCGGATCATTTACAGCAAAATGGTGGGATCTTGATAACATTATACGAAGTGAAATAAGTAAATCAGAAAAAAACAGGAACTGCATTATTCCATACGTAGGTGGGACATAAAAGTGAAACTAAGAGACATTGATAAGAGTGTGGTGGTTGGGGAGGGAGGGGGAAATGGGAGAGGGAAAGGGGGAGGGGGAGGGGCACAAAGAAAACTAGATAGAAGGTGACAGAGGACAATCTGACTTTGGGTGATGGGTATGCAACATAAGTGAACGACAAGATAACCTGGAGTTGTTATCTTTGAATATATGTATCCTGATTTATTGATGTCGCCCCATTAAAAATAAAATTATTAAAAAAAATTAAAATAAAGCTACTATACAATCCCCCCCCTCAAAAAAGAATATGGAACAAGTGGACCCTAAGACATCATTGTTCAGAGTGTAAATTGAGAGCAGAATTTTGGACCCTGGGAGTACCTTCTAAAGATAATAGTATGTGCGCCTAGCAATTCACACTCCTATTCCCAGCAGGAGTGTGCATGTATCTCACCGAAAGACGTGTACGATCACATCTGCAATAGAACCATCTGCAATACTCGCTCTAACTTGGGAGCAGCTCCCATGCCATGTGTTGCACATTACACAGCAAAGAGAGTAAACAACTATGCAGGTACACAACCACACTGACACATTTCACAAGCACAATGAGAAGCAAGAGGCACCAAGAGCACATCCTCCACAAAGCCATGCATGTGCCACTCAGCAACAGGCGACGCTGGGCATGTGGTAGATGTCAGGAAAACGGATCCACCTTTGGACGTGAAGTGACCAGAGGGCTCCTGAAGGGGCACCTGGGTCATGCTTAGTGTCTTCATTTGGGGTCAAGATAAGGAGGCATGCTAACTTTATGATCATTCATCATCCAGGACCTTAGAGAGTTTCAAACTTCTCTGCATTAATATTGTTACACTTATTTTTTTTTTGCTATCCGCCAACTCCGCACTACCACCCCAGAGGTCTTCACCTGTCACCCTCTCATATGTGGACAGAGCCCATCCTTCTGTAGGCTTCATGTGTCCTCTAACATGTTAGCAGAGAAACTACTTATCAGGGTAGGTTTTCAAAGCCGATGTTTGACCACTGTACAGCAGCGTTCTATCTGTCCACATGGGGAAAACTAGGGATTTGGGGCTCTCTTAAGAAGCTAAAACCATCACATAGAGTCTGTCCCGCTGGCCAGACAGTATCCTGGAGGCCAGACTTCAGTCACCAGTACCCAGTGACCAGTACACTCCCCACTGTGCCCTTCTATAAAATGTGCCCCAAAGCTGAAATCACCCAAATTCAACCTCAAATGTGTTTATATAATTACTTTCCTGTTTCCATATGGTCAGTGAATTATAAATCTCCCTTTCTAGAACTCTCCTGTCATGTCCCTTTTCCACACCGAGACCATAATACGGTAACTGGCCTCACTTGTTACTATTTAATGTTTCCCTGAGTAGGAGATGCATCGGGCACTGCAGGGGCACCAAGGCTGCCTTTCCATGCTCACCCCCCATGTAGTGCATCAGGACTGTTGGGTGGAAGTTATTTCTGGTGTTATGGGTCTGAAAAGAATATGAAAACCCCCCTTCATTCTCCCTTATCTTTGCTGAGATCAAGAACGCTGATATTCACGAAACTGAGCATTCACTACTAGCTCTTGAGGACAGTTTGATTATAATTAATGTGCTTGATTTATAAAAGGGTTTCATAGATCAGAAATTATGATTCAAGTAAAAGCCAGAATCCCAGGGGGAGGAAATGTCTTAAAAGGTCTGAGCATTTTCTATTTAATCAAAAATTAGTAATAAGAAAAGATAAACGATTTCTTGTGTTCTGCAGTGCAGAACAGCTGAGGCCCACAGAGACAGACCTGCCCAGACTTTGTAAGGAATGTGAAGATGTGTCTAAGTGATCTTGTGACAAGAGCTCTCCACACAGTATGATGACGGCGATGACTCAGGGGTGCCGATAAGGATAATGGAAAAGGAAGACACGTCAGTGGCCTGTACCGACCAGGACGCTGAGAAGCTGGAATGTCTGTCAGCAGTTTGAATAATGCATTAGTCACAACACGGTGGCAGGGGAGGATGAAAGATTTTGAAGTCCTGTGTCACAGTGAGAAAAATTACTAAGTAATTCAAGGTACAAAGGGGAATGTTTTGTAGGCTCAGATCTGAGTGAGACATCCGAACTAATTTGAAAACATATGCATATATTCCATAATGCAAGCAAAAGGAAAACATTTAACAAAACTTCACAATAGCGCAAAAGTCACTGACAATTCCCATTATTTAGCCTTTACTAATAACACCAAAAAACAAACAAACAAACAACAAAACAGTGCAATTAATAAGGTAACTCCCCATGTATTTTATTTGAAAGTGTCACAATTCTTTTGGGCCTCACAACTTGGGAGGTAGGAACACTGAAGCTTCCAAGCCCAGGCTGAACGAGCCGCCCTGTGACAGCCACACCCTCACGTTCAGCAGGTGTGTCTCCATCCTTCAGGTTCCCTGCATTGACTTGTCCATGGAACTGCATGTCCATGGAAACAATGACTGTTCCAGGTGACTTAGTGCCCGTGTACTGGCAGGTGGGTCCCCAGAAACTCCTTGCCTGACGCTGCCAGTGTCCCAAGTCCCTCAGCAAGTGAAGTTATACTTAAGTTTCTCAGAAAGTTTCTCTGTGGGAGTTTTCTTCAGGCTGGAGCCCGATGCACCTTATTTGGCCTCAGAACCATTGTCTGGTTTGTTCCCAGTAGGTACAAATTAGGTAACAACAGGTACCCTATAGCCATGGTTCCAACAACACTATGGTATGTGTGACCCACCTTACCACACACAGGCTCACATGCACACACACACTCTCCTCAACGACATTCAGTCAGCACCACCGAGCATGAGGCAGTGGCCAATCTCAGGGCCTCTGGTTGCTCTCAAACCAGAGGGGAACTCAGAAACATGGTGGAATGCCACCAATTATACGGCAGAATGGGAGTGATTCCCCTGCAGCCTCGGACCCCACAGAACATGCCACACTTCCCATCGTCCACAATTCCCCTGCAGCCCCTCAACTCTCTGTTCCTCTTGAACACAAATCAAACTCTTGTTCTGAGCCAGAAAACCCGTGAGAATAAAGGAACCACCCTCACATTACTCATGGCCTCTGTCAGCTCCTCACAGGGGTACTTGCTAAAACAAAGCAATTAAACCATAAAATGTAAAGCAATGCAAAGGTGGCATTTGGGACATGAAAGAGTTACTAAGAGTGTCAAGCATAAAGAGGGGCCCTGCAGAATGGGTAATGGTAGTTTTTTTTTTTAATTAAAACAATAGTGCAGTTTAAGAAGTCAACCTAGGAAGATACGGGATGGAGGAAAGGAGATCGAATAAAAAATAAACAGCCTGACCAGGCGATGGCGCAGTGGATAGAGCGTTGGACTGGGATGCCAAGGACCCAGGTTCAAGACCCCGAGGTCACCAGCTTGAGTGCGGGCTCATCTGGTTTGAGCAAAGCTCACCAGCTTGGACCCAAGGTCACTGGCTCGAGCAAGGGGTTACTCGGTCTGCTGAAGGCCCGCGGTCAAGGCACATATGAGAAAGCAATCAATGAACAACTAAGGTGTCGCAATGAAAAACTGATGATTGATGCTTCTCATCTCTCTGTTTCTGTCTGTCTGTCCCTGTCTATCCCTCTCTCTGACTCTCTCTGTCTCTGTCTCTGTAAAAAAAAAATAAAAAAATAAAACTAAACAGACCACACAGCGTATTATGATTGAGCCCCTGCTTTTTCACGAGCGAGATGGTAGTAAAGCATTTGCTCACTGTGATGCTGTGATCAGAAACGATGTTTGCAATATTCATCATGAGACAGACAACATTAGTGTCACATCTTCTTCTCACGTGCTATAACAAAGCCTTGTTTGCAAACTAAAAACTAGCCTTTCCTCAGCTAGTCAAAAGAAACGTAAATGTAATTTAATTTTCAAGTTAAGAAAACATGAAGGCGACAAGACCTTGTGTCCACACGGTTTTCTGTAAACACTGGGAGGATCTTGACGGCATGGTTTCAGTCTGTGGGTTTTGTGTAAGAGGTCACAGGAGTCAGGGAGGGAATAGATTTGCTGTGGACCTGAGCAGTGTTATTTTAAAGGAACTAACTACTAATAATTGTGCTCAGGATAATTAACAAAAATTTATAAGTTACATAAAAACCTCATTTTAATAAACAGTATCTTAATCTCTGTTTTAAAATAATAAGGCTATTTTGTTGTTGTTCAGCTGAAAGCCTATATTACCTCAAACAGTTAAAATAAATTCTAAGACTATCTTACTTAGCAGACAGAAGTAATAGAGTAATGATGTGTGTTTATACATTTGACCCTTGTACAACACAGGTTTGAACAGCAGAGCCCCACTTCAGAGAAAACTAGGGATTTGGGGCTCTGTTAAGAAACTAAAACCATCACATAGAATCTGTCCCGCTGGCCAGACAGTATCCTGGAGGTCAGACTTCAGTCACCAGTACTCAGTGACCAGTACACTCCCCACTGTGCCCTTCTATAAAATGTGCCCCAAAGCTGAAATCACCCAAATTCAACCTCAAATGTGTTTATATAATTACTTTCCTGTTTCCATATGGTCAGTGAATTATAAATCTCCCTTTCTAGAACTCTCCTGTCATGTCCCTTTTCCACACCGAGACCATAATACGGTAACTGGCCTCACTTGTTACTATTTAATGTTTCCCTGAGTAGGAGATGCATCGGGCACTGCAGGGGCACCAAGGCTGCCTTTCCATGCTCACCCCCCATGTAGTGCATCAGGACTGTTGGGTGGAAGTTATTTCTGGTGTTATGGGTCTGAAAAGAATATGAAAACCCCCCTTCATTCTCCCCTATCTTTGCTGAGATCAAGAACGCTGATATTCACGAAACTGAGCATTCACTACTAGCTCTTGAGGACAGTTTGATTATAATTAATGTGCTTGATTTATAAAAGGGTTTCATAGATCAGAAATTATGATTCAAGTAAAAGCCAGAATCCTGGAGCTTGAAGGTAATCCTTGTTCTTTCTTGAAGTGCTCAGAAGCCTTGGAAAGAATTTTGATTCTTATTTAGCTCACATCTCAGATCACTGAGTTTCTAGCCCGACGTTCTTTTGGAAATCCACTCCTAACCTAGTTTGTGGCAACAGCAGTAAGGATGGTTTCCCTAGCATGGCTCTGTGCCTACCATCTGTGGGGTGGCTGGTGCCCATGGTCTTTTCGGAGCAGCTGAAATGAGATGTGTGTCTTCACGGGACAGTTCTAGCCCATGACCTTGAGCATTTTTTATGATGGAGAATTCAAATCCCCCTGGACAGGGCGACCCACTCATTCGCTTTCAGTATATCCCCATCCTGTTTGTATCAGTCAGAGTTCTGTTTCCGATATTTTCAACTAAGAACCCAAAGATACAAACACAAATATGCACATTTTGTAATTCTCCTCAACTTCGCTCAACCCTCTAGCCTCAGGATGGAGAAGGCTACATCGACCTTGGATTGATGTGGGACAGAAAAAGGACAATGAGAATATAATCATGGTCAGACGTGGAAGGAAAGAGAGACGGAGAGAGAGGGAAGGAGTCCGGGCAGATGAACTAGAACAATTTAGAGAGGGAACAGGCTAGACAGGGTGTTTTCCTGAGATAAGATGCCATCTGATTGCAGAAATGAGGTAATGCTGATTATATCAAGACTCAGCCGAGTGAAAGGAAGGTCATGGACAGGGTCATCACGAGGAAACTCAGAGGCCGGTTAGCTGCACAGATGGCACAGCACTGAGTCCCTGGAGGACGAGGTGGGGAGCTGGTGCCACAGTTTCCACGCAGGTAAGTAAAAGGTAGCATTCCGTGGCATCGAGGGTGGAGAGTCGGCCCTAGCTGAATGGAATGGGAATCAACATGAAGTAAGCTTTTAACCTAAGGGCAGAAGAGCACGGGTCTGGAAGCATCAGCAAAGAGAAGGCTGCCCCACACGTGACCGTGCAGACACGCCTCTGTGCACCCTCCCAGCCACCCTGTCCTGCTGTGCAGCTCATGCCAAGCTGTCAAGTCCCTGCGCTCAGCACTGCCGTGCAGAGTGACAGCCCTGCAGAACTGGGAAGAGCCGAAGGCCGCCAGGCACTGAGCACTGCAAACACTGTGACAACAGCTCCCATCACAACTAGAACATGGAAGTGGTGTCTTTTCAGTCGATAAAAAGAAGTATCCTGCCTAATTCTTATTTTGACAAAGTTTTTAGTGAGATATATTATTCACTTAAAAATATTGCTTATTAAAGAAAAAAAAAACCTCACAGAACAGACAACAGTATAGTGATTACAAGAGGGAGTGGGTGGGGAGACAGGGAAGAGGTTGGAGGGGGGATAAACAGTGACAGAAAGAGAGGCGACCTGGAGTGGTGAGCACACAATACAATATACAGTATAGAATTGTGTACCTGACACTTGTATAATTTTACTGGCCAATGCCACCCCCATTAAATTCAATTAAAAAAACTAAAAACAAACAAATTAAAAAAATATTGCTTACTTCCTGGCAAAATAGTAAAATGTGAGCCATGTGACCGTAGAATGCTTTAGGGCAGGGGTCTCAAAGTCAACTCAGCATGTGGGCCGCAGAGCAAGATCACAGCCATTCGGTGGGCCGCACTAGGTCTACAAAAGGCAACTGTTACACAACACTTTTCTCACTGCAGTTGAAAACAAAAAAAAATCAGTACAACAAGCACAATCGTACATGCAGTTTACTCAGTGTCACAAAACGACCAGAAACTGTAGTTCGCATCACAACTGCTGTTAACTAAGCTAATATCTAGCTAAGATGCTAGAGAAATGAAAAATACAAGTAGGCCCCTAGGCTTACTTAATTTTATCCAAAATATTTTGAACTTCGTGGATTAGTCTGCAGGCCCACAAAACTAGCGGGCCGCGAGTTTGAGACCCCTGCTTTAGGGGTTCCACATAGTTATTTAAGGAAACAGTTCAGGGATGGGTAGGGTGTGGCATCCTGAAGGTGAGCATCAGACCCTTAGCACCTGTTTCTGTGCATTATTTAGGGGAATGTACAGTGGCACCGTGAGATACGAGCAGACCAACACACAAAATTTTTTTTAAGATACGAGCTGCGACTCAGTCTGTATTTTTGTCGAGATACAAGCAAAATTCTGAGATACAAGTCATGATTTGGGAAGTTGCTGCTAGTTGGCATGTTGGCACATGAGTCCAGTATCAGCAGCACAACACCAGCAGCTCGTTCTTTCTCACGTGTTACCTGCAGAATCAAGTCGAATCTCGTGGGCTGTACTCATTTTTGAACCATTTTTTCATTTTTTACTAACTTTTTTTGTGTGCTATCATGGGGTTGAAGAGAGTGAGTGTAAAGGACTGTGGTGAGAAGAAGAGAATGATGTCGATAGAAGTAAAGCAAGAAATACTAGATAAACATGAGCGTGGTGTACGAGTGATTGAACTGGCAAGGCTGTACGACAGCAATACTTCTACAATTTGTACCATCCTTAAACAAAAGGATGCCATCAAAAGCACAAATCCAGTGAAAGGAACTATAATTCTGTCCCAATTAAGAACAAATATCCATGAAAAATGGAGAAGCTTCTGCTGGTGTGGGTGAAAGAGAAAGAGCTGGCAGGAGATACAGTGACGGAGACTGTAATATGCGAAAAGGCAGGCATTATTTACGGCGACTTGAAGAAGAAAGAACCATCAACCTCAAAAGAGGCAGCAGAAGATACGTTTAAGGCAAGTCACGGCTGGTTTGAAAATTTCAAGAAGAGATCTGGCATCTACTCGGTGGTGAGGCATGGTGAAGCTGATGTTAAGGCAGCTGAGGAGTACATCACATGTTTTGCTGCGCTTATCACAAAGAAAGGCTACATCCCCGAACAAGTGTTCAACTGACAAAACAGGATTGTTTTGGAAAAGAATGCTCTGGAGGACTTTCATCACCACAGAGGAGAAGAAGCTGCCAGGCCATAAACCCATGAAGGACCATCTGACCCTGGCATTGTATGCAAATGCCAGCAGTGACTGTAAAGTAAAGCCACTGCTAGTGTATGATTCTGAAAATCCTCAAGGCTTTAAGACTCACAAGATTCTTGAAGAAACATTGCAGGTTATGTGGCGTGCCAATGCTAGGGCATGGGTTATGCGGCAGTTTTTTATTGAATGGGTAAATCTCGTCTTTGGTCCTGCAGTGAAGAAATATCTTCAAGAAAATAAACTCCTGATGAAAGCATTACTAATTTTTGATAATGCTCCAGCCCACCCACCTGGTCTTGAAGATGACATTCTCGATGAGTTCAAATTCATAAAAGTCGTCTACCTCCCACCCAATACGACTTCAATCTTGCAACCTATGGATCAGAAGGTCATTTCCAACTTTAACAAACTTTACACAAAGCACTCGTTCTGCCGCTGCTTTGAGGTGACTGAGAATACAATTCTAACCCTTCAAGAGTTTTGGAAAGATCACTACAACATCGTGATATGTTTACAGATTATTGACTTGGCATGGCAAGAACTTACAAGAACTGTGAACTCGGCGTGGGAAAAGTTATGGCCTGATGTTGTTGCAGACAAGGACTTTGAAGGATTTGAACCAGAGACCAAGACTGAGGTAGAAGCATTGGAGGAGATTGTGTCTCTCAGAAAGTCAATGGGTCTGGAGGTAGATGAAGGTGACATAAATGAACTTGTCAAGGAACATAAGGAGGAACTCTCAACTGAGGAGTTGAAGGAGCTACAGATGAGGCAACATACGGAGCTTCTGCAAGAGATTAGTAGTGAGGAGGGGGTAGAGTTGGAGGAAGTGATTTATAGAAGTGAAATTAAAGACATGCTGGCAATGTGGGAGAAGCTTTCTTGTTTCATTGAAAAGAAACACCCAGAAAAAGTTTCAACTGGTCGTGCTTCAGCACTTTTTAATGACACTTGTTTGTCACATTTTCATAACATTTTAAAAGGCAGGCAAAAGCAAACCTCTTTGGATAGATTTTTATTCAAAAGTCCTGCAAGTGAAAGTGCCGAAAGTGCAGCCAAAGAGGCAAAAACAGGTGATGATTAAATGAAAAATACGTAATGTTAAGTTTAGGTTAAGTTTAAAGTTAAGAAAGTGCATTTTTTTACAATTAAGTTTTTGTGGTTTCATTTTAACTAAAGAAAGAGCAGTTCTAGTTTTGTTTAAAGTAAAGAAAATACAGTTTTAGTTTACATTTAGTGTTAAGAAAGTGCAGTTTTAGTTTATGTGTCTACAGTGCCTGCATCCCTTCCTCCCTTTCTCCTCCTCCGCCATTCACCTCCATTAGCTGCATTCGTCTGTCTCCAATGTAAGAATACAGTACTAAATAACACTTTTTTCTTTTATTTCATAGATTTTGTTATGCATTGGTAAAGTATACATGTGTGTTTCTTAATTAAAAACATGCCTTTTTTATAATTTAGGATGGTTTGGGGATGTTTCACAGGGCTGTAACAGATTAAATCTATTTCAGTTATTTTAAATGGGAGAAATTTGTTTCATATACCAGTTGACTGACTTACGAGCTTGATTACAGAACGAATTAAACTCATATCTCAAGGTACCACTGTACTATAATACAGAGGGTGAAGCCACTGTCAGTTGACTTTGGAGTCTCTGTAGAACAGCAGGAAAAATCAAGGGAGACAGGGACAAAGCATTGCTGTAGTAAGCCAAGTTCTGTGCTCTCTAATTACGGTGAACGTTGTGCCTCAAGTATTTCATGGCAAATTCTTTCTTTAGAAAATGAATTCCCTGTTTGTGTCATTTGACCATTTTCCCCCTATTCTTGATGTTAAGGGAAAGTTAACTTTTTATCTTCATCTACATATATATATTTCAATTGTTGTTATCAGTATTTATTTTCTCACTGTCATACATGCCATTTTATAAGTGATAGTAGCATCTAAATTTTTCCTGTAATGTTTTCTGTTTTTACATATTTTTATTGTACTATTTAACAGGCTTTGTCTACTTTGATATCAAATAATCATTGATATTCTTTTTTTTAAATATACAATTTGTTACAAGTATCTCTAAATCCAGAAGTGACATTGGTATATGATGTTAGATACTGTTCTAAACTTCTGTATTTAATTTATTATTTCCAAGTACCTGTCATAACCCCACTCCCAGCCAGTGCATCCTCCCCTGTGCTGACCTGAATGAGGATTTGGGGTCACGTTTCCATCGGCCTCCCTTTTTTGTAAATTCCCAACTCTGTTTGATGACTTTGTTTCTGGCTAGCATCATGACGTGTCACTTTGTGAGCTTTCTATTAATTTTGATACTTGGAGGAGCTTGTTTATGGCCTAGCTATTTTCATTTTTCTTATATTCTAAAAGAACATTTTAAAATCACTTTGCTAATTAAAATGTGGTTTTATTTTTATTGCAACTGCATTAAACATAAAATATAGATAGAGGTTAACTTCTTAGAGTTATAAAATCCTTTCTTCTGAGAGATATGCAGAAACAGACCAAGCCCTACTTATACCAGTCAATTCAGTTTTTGGACCTTTGGAAACACTCAACATTTAACTTTTTTTTTTTCTATTAAGTGAGCAGTGGGAGGAAGGGAGGCAGGGAGGCAGATGCAGTTCTGAGATGTGGTTCTGTCTAAACCACTAAGCTTCCTGCATGGTGAGAACCAGAGATGGAATCCTGGATCAGTGGACCCACTGTGTGCTCCTGGGTGGGTCCTGGACTCTCTCTGCTCCTCATCCTCAGTCCATGGCATGGCCAGGAGGTCTGGCTGGAGGAGAAGGTGGGCAGAGAGACAGACTCCAACATGAGCCCCAACTGGGATCCACCTGGCAAGCCCACTAAGGAGCAATGCTCTGCCCATCTGGGGCCCCTGCTTTGTTGCTTGGCAACCGAGCTATTTCAGTGCCTGAGGCAAGGCCCTGGAGCCATCCTCAGGACCCAGGGCCAACTTGCTGGAACCATTCAAGCCATGGCTGCAGGAAAGAGAGAGAGAGAGAAACGGGCAGGGAGGGGTGGAGAAGCAGATGGGAGCTTCTCCTGTGTACCTGACTGGGAATCGAACCCAGGACTTCCACATGCCGAGCCAACAGTCTACCACTGAGCCAACTGGTCAAGGCCACTTTTTTTTAATTTTTCTTCTATTAATTTTTAAAGAGGAGAGAGAGAGAGAGAGAGAGAGAGAGAGAGAGAGAGAGAGAGAGAAGGGAGAGGGAGGAGCAGGAAGCATCAATTCCCATATGTGCCTTGATCAGGCAAGCCTAGGGTTTTGAACCGGCGACCTCAGCGTTCCAGGTCGACGCTTTATCCACTGCACCACCACAGGTCAGGCAAGGCCACATTTCTTATCTGATATCATTGCAATCTTGTTTGTCTGTCACATTCTCTAAACTGTTTTTGGTAGTATTAGAGGAAGCGTTTGAGTTCTTTAGTATTCATTCTGCCCAATACACTTAGTAGTCCTAGTATTTTCCCTTGATTCTCTCTTTTAAATACAGCAAATAATTTTAATTTTTGTTTAACACCCCCCCACACACACACACACACTTGTAACATTAGGGAAGGTTACAGAATGAAGTTATAACTGTGCAGAACGTAGACAATCTTATAGTATTTCTAAGTCTGATGCTCCTAGTGTTTCACTAGTAATTAAGATACTCATGAAACGGAAGAAAAAACTCCCTCCTCAACCCATCTTAGTTTCCTCTGGAACCCTGTGATCAGACTGGACAATAACACCGATTAACAAGAGAAAAATTAACCAGTCTATTAGCATGTGCATTGTTCATACACACTGAAGTGCCCAGTGATGAGGAACACAAAGGCATGATTAGAACTTGGACTTACAGATCATCTCAGGCTAAAACAAAGGAAATGGGTCTGGGGACTACTGGGTGGGACGAAAGTTGTGGGATGGTGGCCAGAGCCTGGAAAGGGATGGTATGGGTTGCCTGGTCAGGTTTCTCACACAAATTTCAGTCTGTGCCTTCTGTTCTAGTAAGAGTTGCTCTGAGTCTCTTTTCCTCGTACTGGGCAGGGAGACACTTTTGATAAATGTGAATTTTCAATAAACATACATCTCCTTTACAAAAGGAAAACTTGTGACCTCTGTTTAGAGCTTTTCCTGCTGGTTCTCAGTGGCCTTTTGCTCAAAATAATGTATAAACAAAGGAGGCATATTGTGGGATAGCATATCCTGGTACCCCTCACTAGCTATTGTTTTGAAATAAATATTTCTAATCAAATTAGTAACTTTTTTTTTCTATTTTACTTAAGCTTTTTGTTGTTGTTGTTGTTGTTTAGTTTAGTTTTGTTTTAGCTTAGAACAGGGGTCCCCAAACTACGGCCCACAGGCCACATGCGGCCCCCTGAGGCCATTTATCCGGCCCCCGCCGCACTTCTGGAAGGGTATCTCTTTCATTGGTGGTCAGTGAGAGGAGCATAGTTCCCACTGAAATATTCGTCAGTTTGTTGATTTAAATTTACTTGTTCTTTATTTTAAATATTGTATTTGTTCCCGTTTTTTTTTTTTTTTACTTTAAAATAAGATATGTGCAGTGTGCATAGGAATTTGTTCATAGTTTTTTTTATAGTCCGGCCCTCCAACAGTCTGAGAGACAGTGAACTGGCCCCCTGTGTAAAAAGTTTGGGGACCCCTGACTTAGAAACATGTTGTATTGGTCAAATGCTTTCTTGGCATCAATTGAGCCAATACTGACTTCACTCTCTGGATTCACTGAGGTGATGGAGTAAGTTGATGACTTCTTATTGCTAATGCATCATTGTACATAGGCTCCTTCTTACTCACTGGATTTTCTTCCTGTCTCTGATCACATCATCTGTGTTCTTACCATTCACGTTCATAACTTATTTAGAATTACAATTCTAAGGATAGCCCCTCCCGGTGTTCTCCACATATTTAGGTAAAAACCTACACAAATGCCTGTGTTCCCATTAGGAAGTTTCCTTAGTCCCTGTCTAATTAGTAACAAGGTAGCTCAAGGGTTCCTACCATAGCAAAGGCACAACTCCACCATTCTGTGTCCTTACATCTAGAACTATTTTTAAAACAAGAGAAGTGATTAAGTGGTAGGAAGGAATTGCTTTTTGGAATGGTGTGTTTTCTACCTCACATATACCACAGTGCCTTCTCTGACTGTTCATATTTCTCAGGAACAATGTTGACATCCATTTAAAGATAACTCTATTCTGTACTGCAGGTAACAAAGCACAGTGAATAAAAACTGACTTTATAAATGCTTAAAACAGGTCCGTATTTCTTTTTAAAAGGTCACTCTACATTTATCAAGTTTGTTTGTGTTTTTTGTACCCAAATAACCTTTCTAAGAAATATCATAGATCATTTATCTTTAAAAAATTCTAAACACACATGTGGTATCATTCTCCCTTTTTATTTTTTTTATTATTTTTTTTTTCATTTTTCCGAAGCTGGAAACAGGAGGCAGTCAGACAGACTCCCGCATGCACCCGACCAGGATCCACCCGGCATGCCCACCAGGGGGCGATGTTCTGCCCCTCTGGGGCATCGCTCTGTTGCATCCAGAGACATTCTAGCACCTGAGGCAGAGGCCACAGAGCCATCCCCAGCGCCCGGGCCATCTTTGCTCCAATGGAGCCTCGGCTGCAGGAGGGGAAGAGAGAGACAGAGAGGAAGGAGAGGGGGAGGGGTGGAGAAGCAGATGGGCGCTTCTCCTGTGTGCCCTGGCCGGGAATCGAACCCGGGACTTCTGCACACAAGGCCAACGCTCTACTGCTGAGCCAACCGGCCAGCGCCTCATTCTCCCTTTTTAACTGCAAGCCTACCTTAAATATTTTTTATTGCTGGTGAGAGTTAAAATGGTACAAGAATTCTGGGATGCGGTTGAAAAGGCATACTACAAAAGCCATAAAAATTCTGCATGCCTTTTAACCCTATAATTCCACACTATGAAAACCTATATAAAATGGATACGTATCAAAGCAATATTCATAAGAGCAAAGCAATGGGAACAATCTGAATTTCAACCGAGATTTAAATATCTAAATAAGTCAAGACACATTAATGCAATGAACATTAATGCAACTAGTTAAAATAACATGATAAAAATTGACATAGAAGGATATTGGCACTAAAAAAATAAATGTATACCTTAAAGAGAGATGATAACATTTTTATTTAATGGTGATGGTATTTTTATTTAAAATAATCAAACTGTCTTCACTGCCCTGGCACTGTCTTTGCAAAAGTCATTGGCTGAATCCCCCTTCTTCAGCTCTGTGAAGTCTGTTCATACAGCATAACCCCACCGTTGGCGAGTCTAGCCCCTCACAGTGATGTTTCCAGCAGGAAGTGCACAGTTTTCCTAAAGACAGACACTCTTTGACTCATGATGTTCTATGCTGATTAAGACACGTTCTGCAAACTCTTCAGAGCTGACCGCTAGCGCGTTGGGGTGAAGGACAGGACTCAGCACGGAGCTTATCTTCAATGCTGACTATCCCCTCGGTGTGGTCACTACTCAGGAGGTCTGAGGGCCGCTCACCTCCCCTGTTCAGGCTTTTCCTTAGAGCAAAATATATAATAGGGTCACCCCAATTTGCAAAAATGGTCTAATAAATGATTAATTTGGAAATGTTCACAAAGCACTAAATACCTACTACTAATTATCACGATGAAAAGGGCCTAACAGCCTAAAATTATCAGCCACAATTTGTCCTTTTATAAAGCTCCTCTAATCATAGACTTCCAGCAAGCTTTTCTTTGTTACTGCTGAAAAAGAGGCCACAGAATTACAGAGCAGTTCTGACAGGATAAAGAATGTTTCCCTCCATTCAAAGTAGATTCTATTAAAGATAAAGAAATACATATGTGTTTTGCTCATTATGAGTCTAAATGAAATAGCATTTATCATCAGGCATTTGGCCCAATAATAAATAAATGACTGAAATTTCCTGATCAGAAAATATTCAGAGACTTTGAATGTATTAATAAAATTTTCATATGTCATGGATATATATGAAAAATAAAAACAGTTCTTTCCCATCTCTGGACTTTTGTCAGTTCAGTTGGGATTATAGCTGTGTATATAGAATTTCCTGGAGTTCTTAACAGGCTGGTTGGAAATACTGATTGCTATACAATAGCAGTGCCATGTCACCCGCTGTCTATATTCCACACTGTCCTGCCGCATCTGAGTCCTGCTCTATATTCATGGCAGGTCCGGGTTTCCTCCACTGTCATTTCCCCACCACTGACACTTCCCACCTTCATCCTCCACTCTCGGTCCCACCTCACGCCACTGAAATTGCCACATTCCATCCATATTTCCAGTCCCAATGTCAGCGAATCTCTGTGCAGCTTTGGAGACTGTGGACTCCTTGTCATTAAGCTATTCACCAATCCCGTGCTTGGCAACCATGCCTGGACTTTCCTCCTAGTTTCTGTCCCTATATCTCAGTGGCAGTGAAAACGTCCCTCCAGGGGTCCTTGTGGGCCTGCATTTAGCTCTGGTGTCACTCCTGGAAAATCCCCACCTACTTACTGTTCCCGCCTTCAAAGGCTAACCACAGGCCAATGACTTCACATCCTAGTCTATCCTATCCTCAGCTCAAAATCTGACTGCTCTTTTTATTCGTGGCATAGGGAAAAATAAAGGCCTTGCTATATCTGTTAGCCTTTTCCTGCCTCAGTTACCTCACTTGTAAAATGGGGATAATAATGTCAACTGTCAGGTATAATACAAGTATTTACAAGTGAGAGGGGATGAAAGAAACATTTCATGTTTTATAATCATATTAGTGATAGTCGTATTGCTATTTCAGGACTGTGACTAAAATACAAGATGAAAGAAAGGAGTAAGGATAGGTTATTCTATTTATATCAACTTCTATGTCCTTCAGAAAAAGGATTCTCAGTGTGTAAATAAAAAACTATGCAAATGTAATAGAGACTGGTCTCATAAAACTCTGTGGCTTCATGTAGAATGAGAAAATATAATGAAGGAGACCGATTAATACAGAAGTATTTCTTGCTCACAAATAAGTGGGGCAACAGCAAACTAGAAATCTTCTGCACAGAGAAGGTCATTGTCAGCCACAAAAGGTGACCTACAGCACAGGAGAAAGCATTTGGAAATCATGTATACAGTAAGGGGTAATATCCAAAATATATAAATAACTCATACAGCTGAATAATGATAAACAATCCAATTTAAAAATGGGCAAAGAATTTGAACAGACATTTCCAAAGACATGGATGGCCAACAGACACATGAAAAGCTGCTTTGACATCCCTAATCAGACTTCCCTAATCATCAGAGAAATGCTAAGGAAAACAAAAAACGACCTATCACCTCACACCTGTCAGAATGGCTATCACCAAAAAGACAAGAAATTGAGTGTTGTGCTGATGAGGCTGTGAAGAAAAGGAAACTACATATACAATATAAAGCTACTTATACATATTACACAGTGACCCCCACAAAACTGTGCCAATTTAAATCTAAAAAAAGAGAAACATTTTAAAGTTTTGCTTATTTGATAGGCAGAAAAATTATAGCTTCTCATAATCATTAGTTCTGTTTCTTTTTGTTCTCTAAGTTTATTTATATATTTAATGCCTATTCAATTCTGTGAATTATTTTCCAGAACCTTTGGCCATTTTTAAGTTGGATTGTGCCCCTCTTTTTTTGCTCACTTAAATACACATTTCTCATCTATGTTAATATATATGCACTTTAATCTTTTGCACATATATGCTGTTTGCTATTTGAGAAATAGGTATTGACTTTTAAGGAAGTTCTTCATTTTTGGTATTCAAGTTTATAACTCTATTCTGTGTTCGCTTTTATTATTGGGTGCTTAGAAAACTTATCCACATATGAGAACAATGAGGTTTCACCAAGTTTAGGGGTCTCCATTTGTTTTTGTTTGTTTGTTTGTTTGTTTTTTGTTTGATGTTGCATTAGTTACCTATTGCTGGTTAACAAATTGCCACAAACATAGTGGCTTGAAACCGGCATATTCTATCATTGTTTCTATGGCTTGGGAGTTGGGCACAGCCTAGTGATTCCTCTGCCCAGAGTCTCACCGGCTGGGTGACTACAGGGACAGCTGCTCCAGGCTCTCCTATGGTTGTGGGACCCAGGGCACCAGCTCAGCTCTGCAGGATGCCTTCTGATCCTTGCCATGTGGGCTTTCCCAGCACGTATACTTTCTCTTGTGCCAGCAGAGAGAAAACCCAGCATGTGTCCCCCAGCTACTGGGGTCCTATAGACAAACTAGCAGAGTCGTGACAGTAACTTCCTGTCATATCAGGCACAGGCTGAGTTAGGAGCAAGGCATGGAGGGGTCACAGATGTGGCAGAAGCTGGAGAACCAAACTTCTCACTGAGACCTCCACGTGGTCTGTCCTCCACAGCTGTCCCCTCACCTCTCCAGTGGGTGCAGCACCTCGGCCCCTACATGCTCTCCTCAGCCCTTTTGATAAAATCCAGGTTGCAAACTCAGTGCCACCGGATTCACAGGGATGATTTCTCTCTGGAGATTACTTTGCAGAAACTGAGATGAAATTCAGGGAACCCCTTCCTGTAAAGGCCTTAAGAAACTTGGCTCTGTCATCCCTGCCCCTGCCCCCCCAAATAGAATGCTCCTTGGAAAGCTGTCAAGCCCAGCATTTTTAAATAAAGGCTTATGCTAATAGCAGTCTAGTTGATTTCTTCTCATAATTCATTGGTGAGTTAAGATCATTTCTCTTTTTGCCCTGCCTTTTTTTTTTCAACTTAGGCAGATTTTGCTGATAATTTTCTAACTTTTTGAAAGAGATAACACACAACATTTATTTTAGTTCAGTGTTTCTAAACATGGAAGAGTCTTAGGCTGTGGATTTTTCCAGTGAGAGTAACTTCAGACACTTCTCATAAAATCTGATATGATATTCATCATACTACAAATAACTGAGAAGCATGCACTTTATTCTCTTTTATCCAACATAAGGGCACTCTTTAATTTCTATATGGTATTTTTTTTTCAGAAATGTGGTACTTATATTGCTCTTATTTCAAGATTGTCAAAAATAAAACTCAAGATGTTAAAACGTTGATCATGTCTTGCTGGTTTCCACTGTGGAGACAAATGTGGATTTTTATATATAGGCTTTCGAGGAAATAGTCTTTGATTGCTTTGGTAAAAGTTCAGTAAGTAAAGAATTTTTATCCTCTCCGGCCTTTCCTCAAAAGGAGAGTATAAGGCCAGGAGCCGCTGCCACCATGGCCATTCACATGCAGGTTCTCACTGGGTTTGAGCAGACGGTAAAGAAACAGTGGAGCCAAAAAAATGGTGGGCCATTCCTTTATTAAAGTCTCGCACCAGCCAACAAGCAAACAGGCAGGGAAGACTTCTTCCTTCTCTTTCAGTGGCTCCCAAAGCCCTGACACATTCTCCGGTTCCACCACCAGGAGAATCTTCTCCGGTTCCTCCTAGAATCAAAGGCCCCACAAGTCTCAGTAGGGCTCCCAAAGCCCCTCAGCTCTGGTTCCCCATCTGCACACCTTCTCCTCCCTGCCAACATGGCTTCTTCTTCAGCACCCTGCATTCTCTCTGCTCTCCCTGCAAAAATACCTGGGCACTCAGAGACCCCTCCTCCAGCAAACGTTAGCAAAACAATGGCCCTGCCCAAGCAGGAGTGTAATTTGCAATTTCACAGACCACATATACCTGGCGCTGCTCAGCCCCCAATGCAAACTATAAGCAAGCAAACATAAAAATCATATTTTACAAACTTATTTGACCAACAGAGAGGTGTTTGAAATCTAGTGCTGTGTTTGTGTATGGATCAACCTACACACTGTCACCATGGGAAAATTATTCTAAGAGCTGCCTTTTCATTTATTTGTATAATGATAAATTTGCCTTCCAGTGTCTTGTTTGATGCTCTCTCTTTTTCCTGTTACTTGACGCTTTACTTAAAGGCTGTTTTCCTACCGTAGAAATGATGAGTGTGTCTAGATTTGTGTTTAGCCTTCTGCTTGCATTTCCTCCTTGTCCATGCCGTGTCTAGCCCAGCACAGTGACGATCAGACCGGGAGCTTCAAGCTCCTTCTCCCCAGGACTCCCAGAGCCCCTCTGGGTTTGTGAGCATCAGAAAGGAACACGTACCGCTCACGGATCTGCATGTGGCCACATTCATGTGTACCTTGCTTCTATACTCAGTGCTCATAATGCAATAATTCTACTGTCTCATTAGCATTGAAGAGAAACTTGACATGTGTTATTCTTTACCTTTTTCTCTACTACCGAGTATTTTAAAATATAATCTAAACATTTAGTAACTCCTTATTGAGACCTGATTTTTCCCCCCCAATATGTCCCTACTGTCATGGAAATGCTGCATTTGTCTTATATCACACACTACTGAAGAAGCGTTGAGGACCTCGGCTTTCAGGTCAGACGCGCAAAGAGCTGGGCAGTCTTCACACTTGTCCTTACAAGAAAAGAGCTGTACTGAAACTCAGTGACTGTTCTCAGCCTGTCAGAAAGTGATGGTCATAGAGCCATCTGCCACCCAAGTCTGAGAGACAGGTGGACAGAGGATCAGAGCTGAAACCAGTTTACCTGGACAGGGGCTGTGTGTAAATGTAAGGATGCCTGAGGTGCCTGCGAAGGGGAGACACAGACACCCCTCGCTCTACTGAACCTCACAGGTTTTGTGTTTTTTAATAAATCAAAGGTAAGACCATCTACCAGGACAAAGACTACCAACCATTAGTGTTAGTGCTACACTAGCCTTTCGGCAGCTGGTCTGGAACTGAACTCGCAGCACCTGCGAGGAATGTATGTGCACTCTTTCTCCCTGAGGCACCTGGGAGGTCAGACACCAGGGAGGTCAGACACCAGGACATAGGCCCAGTGAGACTAAGACTGCATCTCCCCCTCAGCCTATATGTTACTAGGGCATCAATAAATCAGCAATGGACTACACCCAAAAAAGCCACTGTGCTCAGACTCTAAGAGAGGTTCTTAGGGAAAATGAGAAACAATGGAGCAAGAAGGAAAACAAGGCCCTGGCCGGTTGGCTTAGTGGTAGAGTGTCGGCCTGGCGTGTGGGAGTCCCGGGTTCGATTCCCAGCCAGGGCACACAAGAGAAGCGCCTATCTGCTTCTCCACCCCTCCCCCCTCTCCTTCCTCTCTGTCTCTCTCTTCCCCTCGTGCAGCCAAGGCTCCATTGGAGCAAAGATGGCCCGGGTGCTGAGGATGGCTCTGTGGCCTCTGCCTCAGGCACTAGAATGGCTCTGGATGCAACAGAGCAATGGCCCAGATGAGCAGAGCATCGCCCCCTGGTGGGCATGCCAGGTGGATCCCGGTCGGGCGCATGTGGGAGTCTATCTGACTGCCTCCCCATTTCCAGCTTCAGGAAAAAAAAAAAAGGAAAACAGGAGGGAATGTCATCCCTGATCCTAGAGCTGGATCAGCCATTTGCTAACATAATGTCATCTCAGTTCCTGTCACCTGGGACACCACGCCCATATTTTAAAAAGAAAACAGTTGTTGTATGACATGTAAAGAGCTTAGGAGGCACCACTACCAATCTCAGAAGAAGGGAAGCTGAATAAACTGAAGGCCAGCGTCCACAGGGAAGTCGCTGGCTGGCCAGCCAAGAGGGGTCGTCCAGCACGAGCAGGAGCAGGAGCTCTCCTGGGCTACTGTGAACTCTGCAATGCTAACCAACCTGCTTCTGCAGATTGGGTGTGGATCAGCTGCAGATGAGGAACTCCAGGGGTTTCAGCCTATTGTGGGAGGGTTCTCCCACATGTTCAGAAGTTTTAGTTCCAGGAACCCCACCAGCTGTTCAAGGTAAAGATGGGAGCAAATCTCCTCCTACTTCTTGTGTGTGTATGTGTGTGTGGGGGGGTGATCATTTTAAGTACAGAGTATTCTCGGTCATGAAGACCTGTCCCGAGGGATCACTATTTACTAAGGGACCTAGGAAACACCCGCCTATACCCCACCCCAGTCCCTGTGTCCTTCCTGTCTCACCTGATGGGGGGAAGCTGTATTCTTGTAAAGGTCACGGCCTGGGGTTCTCAGCCCACCCAAGATTGAGACCTTTAGGAATAGAGAATGTCCCCCACCCTGAACCTGGCCACCCTCTCCAACAGCTCCGGTGTAATAATGGGGTTGAAGCTGAAAGACAATACGAGGCTCAGACTCTAAGGGGTCTCTAGAGGGTCCCAAAAGCAAAGGGAAGGCCAAAATGGGGGCATTTTAGCCTCGGGGAGTCAGAGCTGCAGGTCATGGTGAGCACAGTATAAGTGCTAGCCAGGTACATGTGGATCTCACCCTAACTCCCTGCTCATAGTCAGACACACAGATTCCATCCACACACACTGCTGGCTAACTGACTGTGGGGAAAACGGCTGTGTTAGGCTTGCTCGCTGGTTTACTGGCTGCAAGCACTTTGCCTGATTGGTGCGTGGGCACAGCAACTCGTGTAAGGCTGAGGGTGCTTTCCCAGATCGCTCTCCCACCACCTTGAGATGCAGTTTTCCCTGCTCCCTTGCCCTTCACTGCAAAAAAGCAGATTTTCCTTTGTTTATTAGCTCTTTTCCTTTGTGGTTTATTCGTTCACCTGTCTTTGTGAGCCTCTAACAAATGGGTATGGCCCAACGGTTTCTGGCTCCTCAGTTCCTCTACTGCCTGTTTGAATTCAGTGAGCACCTGCCTGGCCTCAGCCACCAGCATTACACCACCCATCCCCCAGTGCTGGACCATGGCCTAGTCCAGTCCACTGCAGTCCTCTGCTCTCAAAGACACAAAGTATTCAAGGGGGTGATGGAGCTAAGACTGAACTCCATTATGACGACTGAGTCAATGGTTTCACAATTTGGGTTTCATGTGTCAGTACTGGGTATTTGAAAACTTGATAATTTAAAGAGAAGTCTATGTTACGCCTCATTAGTAGAGAAAAAACCCTGTTTTGCTAAAAGTGTTGCTAATTAGGGACTGGAGAAATGTAAATACAGCCCTCATTTTTAGTAACTTAAAAATGTAGAACTTTGACACGTGTTCATGAAAACTTAACTCTGTGAAAGATATTTTTATTTTACCTAATCACATTAAAACATGAAATAAAAATTTATTTTATATGGTGACTAAATGTGCTCTAATAATAAAAAAGGGAGGCCTGACTAGGCAGTGGCAGAGTGAATAGAGTGTCAGACTAGAACATGGAGGACCCAGGTTCAAAACCCTGAGGTCACCAGCTTGAGAGTGGGCTCATCTGGTTTGAGCACAGACTCACCAGCTTGAGTGCGGGGTCGCTGGCTTGAGCATAGGATCATAGACATGATGACCCCATGGTCACTGGCTTGAGCCCAAAGGTTGCTGGCTTGAACCCAAGGTTGTTGGCTTGTGCCAGGGATCACTTGCTCTGCTATAGCCCCCCTGGTCAAGGCACATATGAGAAAACAATCAATGAACAATCTAAGGTGCCGCAACAAAGAATTGATGTTTCTCATCTCTCTCTCTTCCTGTCTGTCTGTCCCTATCTGTCTCTGTCAAAAATAACAATAATAATAATAATAAAGGAATGCTGGGGTCCAGCCCCGGGGGGGAACCAGGGGTCCCACAGGAGGAGACGGCGTCGGCAAAATCGAGTGAGAGAGCTGAATTCTCTTTATTCTCTGGTTAGCATTTACTGCCAGGCATCTCTGCCAATGGCTGGTCTAACATTACTTTTTATGCACACACACTAAGTTACAATCACATGGTATTTTGAATACATCATTGTTTTAGTTTCACTATGGTTACATATTTTTAGATAACAGTTAATTCATATCTATAAGCTACAAGTCAGGTGGTAAGTTATTCAAAGTACAGTTATACAATAACTTGAATAGTAATAACAATATTGGCACAAACTTCTAAAAGATTAGTACTAATTAATAACTCTATTTTACTCTTGTTGTGAGTCAAGGGCGCAGAGAGAGAGAGAGCAGACAAAATTATCAAGGACTAGCAAAGGACCACCGCTTGCTCAGGCAAATAGCCTTGAGTTCATGTAGTGTCCTAATTCTTTTTTCACAAGACTACAAAAGGCTTGCTATTAAGAAACTGACATAGTATAAAGAGTAATTTTTACTTAGAGATACATAGAGTGCACCTGCAAGATAGCTAGTAGCAACATAATATCAGAAGGCATTAGTTGCTATTGCTGCTATGAATCCCACCACATTCCTCTCCTTATTCTTGGAAAATGCAAATATCTCATGAGAATGTTTTACTGAGAAAAGCCCAGCAACTGTCTTCAGTGACAAAACAAGTCTTTTAACAAAACATTCTTTACTAGCCAGCTGCACTCCTATCCAAGGCCACGCAACAGGCCACTCTACTACACTTTACCTAAGATTCTAATGTCTAGTTAAACTTTATTTATTTACTATATTCATATACTAGCTAAGTTCTAACTTTATTCTTTCTAACATGATTAACAAGAAGAAATTCTCCTACAAACTTAACCCTTTATGAGGGATATCATGGCCAGCCTTTTATGTTTATGAGCCCAGTTCAAGGGGCTTACAGGCTTTTCTGTGGAACTTACACCTTCTGTCTCACTTCCAAATAAATTACTACAAATCTACAGGGAAAGCACGGTACTATTATCCCTGTGCCATAAATAATAGCACACACCCAGGAAAAGGGGGGAATATAAGGCCAGATTAATTCAAAAGATTAAAGGGGGAAGTATCGTTGTGCCTTTCCTTTTCGATGACTTTGTCAACCTGCAGCTGTTGGTCTTTACTGCGGTGACTCTATCTTCTTTTGCTGTGACTTTGTTAACCAGCAGTTGTGGATCTTCTCCTGCTGTGACCTAGTTAGCCAGCATTAGTGGATCGGCTCCCGACAAAGGGAGAACTTTATGGTCTTTGAATGTATTCAATAAAATAATTGTCTTTTAGCACATCATCATAATACAGCTAAAATAACAAAAGTAATATTTTAAAAGTACTTATCTTTATTGTTTCAATTGTTAAATAGCAAATCTTTCTTCATCAATAATACTATATTCCCTAGTACACTGCTTGTCCACAATGGGCAGCACAGAAAGTAAAAGACTGAGAGTGTGTGAATTATGGTGTTTCACTTCACAATGAAACTTGTTTTCTGCTATAGTGTAAACAGACTTCACGATCCCCCCTCAAAAAGGAAATATTACTTTAAATTATGCAAAATTAGCTTTAAAATTCTCACAACACTTTCAGAACGGACTAATAACAATAAATTATCCTTCTAAAATGGCTCTTTTATGTTTAGTAAAGTTCTAAATGTTTGGGCCATTGCTTAGTTTTTAAATTTTGCTTGTGGCTATATTTAAGGTATTTTTCAGGGGCACTTTTTAAACATCATAGTATCATCCTGGTTACTTTCTTAGGATGTGTGGTCTAATGTATAACTGAAAAATTGAACTCCTAACATAAAATCTCATATAATATCAGCTTTACAGTTATCTTGATTTTTGCAGCAGTTATAATAGAATTGTCAAAAAAATCTGGTAGTAAGCTAGCAGCACAATTATCTCACCAGCGAGCCTGCATTTTCATGCTCTTCATCCTAAATAAAATGAACTCTGTGTGCTGATTAATGAGCTCAGCTGGCTGCCTGCATCCAATTTTTTTCAATTTCTCCATCATGAGTACATTTATGTCTTGAATTTAATTTTGCATGTCACTTTTCACAGAGGTTCTATTTTTTTTTTTAATAAATTTTTATTAATGGTAATGGGATGACATTAATAAATCAGGGTACATATATTCAAAGAAAACATGTCTAGGTTATTTTGTCATCAAATTATGTTGCAAACCCCTCGCCAAAAGTCAGATTGTCCTCCGTCACCCTCTATCTAGTTCTGTGCCCCTCCCCCTCCCCCTAACTCTCTCCCTCCCTCCCTCCCATGTCCTCCCTCCCCCCCACCCTTGGTAACCACCACACTCTTGTCCATGTCTCTTAGTCTTATTTTTATGTTCCACCAATGTATGGAATCATGTAGTTCTTGTTTTTTTCTGATTTGCTTATTTCACTCCTTATAATGTTATCAAGATCCCACCATTTTGCTGTAAATGATCTGATGTCATCATTTCTTATGGCTGAGTAGTATTCCATAGTGTATATGTGCCACATCTTCTTTATCCAGTCTTCTATTGAAGGGCTTTTTGGTTGTTTCCATGTCTTGGCCACTGTGAACAGTGCTGCAATGAACATGGGGCTACATGTGTCTTCACGTATCAATGTTTCTGAGGTTTTGGGGTATATACCCAGTAGAGGGATTGCTGGGTCATAAGGTAGTTCTATTTGCAGTTTTTTGAGGAACCACCATACTTTCCTCCATAATGGTTGTACTACTTTACAGTCCCACCAACAGTGAATGAGGGTTCCTTTTTCTCCACAGCCTCTCCAACATTTGCTATTACCCGTCTTGTTGATAATAGCTAATCTAACAGGAGTGAGGTGGTATCTCATTGTAGTTTTGATTTGCATTTCTCTAATAACTAATGAAGCTGAGCATCTTTTCATATATCTGTTGGCCATTTGTATCTCTTCCTGGGAGAAGTGTCTGTTCATGTCCTCTTCCCATTTTTTTATTGGATTGTTTGTTTGTTTGTTGTTGAGTTTTATGAGTTCTTTGTAAATTTTGGATATTAGGCCCTTATCTGAGCTGTCGTTTGAAAATATCAGTTCCCATATAGTTGGCTGTCTGTTTATTTTGATATCAGTTTCTCTTGCTGAGCAAAAACTTTTAATTCTGATGTAGTCCCATTCATTTATCTTTGCCTTCACTTCTCTTGCCATTGGAGTCAAGTTCATAAAATGTTCTTTAAAACCCAGGTCCATGATTTTAGTACCTATGTCTTCTTCTATGTACTTTATTGTTTCAGGTCTTATATTTAGGTCTTTGATCCCTTTTGAATTAATTTTAGTACACGGGGACAGGCTGTAGTCGAGTTTCATTCTTTTGCATGTGGCTTTCCAGTTTTCCCAACACCATTTGTTGAAGAGGCTTTCTTTTCTCCATTGTGTATTGTTGGCCCCTTTATCAAAGATTATTTGACCATATATATGTGGTTTTATTTCTGGGCTTTCTATTCTGTTCCATTGGTCTGAGTGTCTATTTTTTTTGCCAATACCATGCTGTTTTGATTATCGTGGCCCTATAATATAGTTTAAAGTCAGGTATTGTAATGCCCCAGCTTCATTCTTTTTCCTTAGGATTGTTTTGGCTATTCGGGGTTTTTTATAGTTCCATATAAATCTGATGATTTTTTGTTCCATTTCTTTAAAAATCTCATAGGGATTTTGATGGGAATTGCATTAAATTTGTATATTGCTTTGGGTAATATGGCCATTTTGATGATATTTATTCTTCCTATCCAAGAACAAGGAATATTTTTCCATCTCATTGTATCTTTTTCGATTTCCCTTAACAATGCTTTGTAATTTTCATTATATAGGTCCTTTACGTTCTTTGTTATGTTTATTCCTAGGTATTTTATTTTTTTTGTTGCAATCGTGAAGGGGATTATTTTTTTGAGTTCGTTTTCTAATATTTCATTGTTGGCATATAGAAAGGCTATGGACTTTTGTATGTTAATTTTGTATCCTGCGACCTTACTGTATTGGTTTATTGTTTCTAATAATCTTTTTGTGGAGTCCTTCGGGTTTTCGATGTATAGGATCATATCATCAGCAAAAAGTGATACCTTTACTTCTTCTTTTCCGATATGGATGCCTTTTATTTCTTTGTCTTGTCTGATTGCTCTGGCCAGAACTTCTAGCACCACGTTGAATAAGAGTGGAGAGAGTGGACAACCCTGTCTTGTTCCTGATTTAAGGTAGAAAGTCCTCAGTTTTATGCCGTTTAATAGGATGTTGGCTGATGGTTTATCATATATGGCCTTTATCATGTTGAGATATTTTCCTTCTATACCCATTTTGTTGAGAGTCTTAAACATAAAATTGTGTTGTATTTTATCAAAAGCCTTTTCTGCATCTATTGATAAGATCATGTGGTTTTTGTTCTTTGTTTTGTTGATATGGTGTATTACGTTAACCGTTTTGCGTATGTTGAACCATCCTTGAGATTCTGGGATGAATCCCACTTGATCATGATGTATTATTTTTTTAATATGTTGTTGTATTCGGTTTGCCAGTATTTTGTTTAGTATTTTAGCATCTGTATTCATTAGAGATATTGGTCTGTAGTATTCTTTCTTTGTGCCATCCTTGCCAGGTTTTGGTATGAGGGTTATGTTGGCCTCATAAAATGTGTTTGGAAGTATTGCTTCTTCTTCAATTTTTTGGAAGACTTTGAGTAGAATAGGAACCAAGTCTTCTTTGAATGTTTGATAGAATTCACTAGTATAACCATCTGGGCCTGGACTTTTATTTTTGGGGAGATTTTTAATAGTTTTTTCTATTTCCTCCCTGCTGATTGGTCTGTTTAGGCTTTCTGCTTCTTCATGACTCAGTCTAGGAAGGTTGTATTGTTCTAGGAATTTATCCATTTCTTCTAGATTGTTGTATTTGGTGGCATATAATTTTTCATAGTATTCTACAATAATTCTTTGTATTTCTATGATGTCTGTGGTGATCTCTCCTTTTTCATTTTGGATTTTATTTATTTGAGTCCTGTGTCTTTTTTCGTTGGTGAGTCTTGCCAAGGTTTTGTCAATTTTGTTGATCTTTTCAAAGAACCAGCTCCTTGTTTTATTGATTTTTTCTATAGTTTTTCTGTTCTCTATTTCATTTATTTCTGCTCTGATTTTTATTATCTCCTTTCTTCGGCTGGTTTTGCGTTGTCTTTGTTCTTCTTTTTCTAGTTCCTTAAGGTGTGAAGTTAAGTGGTTTACTTCGGCTCTCTCTTGTTTGTTCATATAGGCCTGAAGTGATATGAACTTTCCTCTTATTACTGCTTTTGCTGCATCCCAGAGATTCTGATATGTCGTATTTTCATTTTCATTTGTCTGTATATATCTTTTGATTTCTGCACTTATTTCTTCTTTGACCCATTCATTTTTTAGAAGTATGTTGTTTAGTTTCCACATTTTTGTGGGTTTTTCCCCCTCTTTTTTGCAGTTGAATTCTAGTTTCAAGGCTTTATGATCAGAAAATATGCTTGGTACAAATTCAATTTTTCTAAATTTGCTGATATTGTCTTTGTGGCCCAACATATGGTCAATTCTTGAGAATGTTCCATGTACACTAGAGAAAAATGTATACTCTGTCGCTTTGGGATGAAGTGTCCTGTAGATGTCTATCATATCCAGGTGTTCTAGTATTTCGTTTAAGGCCACTATATCTTTATTGATTCTCTGTTTGGATGACCGATCTAGAGCCGTCAGCAGTGTATTGAGGTCTCCAAGTATGATTGTATTTTTGTTAGTTTTTGTTTTAAGGTCAATAAGTAGCTGTCTTATATATTTTGGTGCTCCTTGGTTTGGTGCATATATATTAAGGATTGTTATGTCTTCTTGATTCAACTTCCCCTTAATCATTATGAAATGACCATTTTTGTCTCTGAGTACTTTTTCTGTCTTGTAGTCAGCATTATTAGATATGAGTATTGCTATACCTGCTTTTTTTGGGGTGTTGTTTGCTTGGAGTATTGTTTTCCAGCCTTTCACTTTGAATTTGTTTTTATCCTTGTTGCTTAGATGTGTTTCTTGTAGGCAGCATATAGTTGGATTTTCTTTTTTAATCCATTCTGCTACTCTGTGTCTTTTTATTGGTAAGTTTAATCCATTTACATTTAGTGTAATTATTGACACTTGTGGGTTCCCTACTGCCATTTTATAAATTGCTTTCTGTTAGTTTTGTATCTAGTTTGATTCTTCTCTTTTGTTTTTCTATCATTTGTTTTTGTTTGTTTGTATTCCATACTTCTTTCCTCTGTTGCTACCTTTTTTAAGTCAAGTGTTTTTGTGGTGGTTTTTTCAAGGGTGGTTACCATTAAGTAATGAAAAGGGTACCTACCATATTCATTGTAGTACCCTATCTTATAAGTATTTCTGCACTTCATCATCCTTTGCTACTGTTAATCTCCATCCTCTCCCCCCTTTTTTTCCTTTGTTGTCACAGTTTAAGTTTGGTTTTATTGTGTTCTTGGTGGAGCTGTTACTTGTGGTGTTGTTTTCTTTTGTTCTTTGAATCTGGTTAGAAAACCCCCCTTAGTATTTCCTGGAGTGGGGGCTTTCTGTTGATAAATTCTCTCATCTTTTCTGTATTTGTGAATGTTTTTATATCTCCTTCATACTTGAAGGATAGCTTTGATGGGTATAGTATTCTTGGCTGAAAGTTCCTCTCTTTCAGGGCTTTAAATATTGGGGTCCACTCTCTTCTAGCTTGTAGAGTTTCTGCTGAGAAATCTGATGATAATCTAATAGGCCTTCCTTTATATGTTGTACTCTTCTTTTCCCTGGCTGCCTTGAGAATTTTTTCTTTGTCATTGGTTTGTGTCATCTTTATTATGATGTGCCTTGGAGTGGGTTTGTTGGGGTTAAGAAAACTTGGTGTTCTGTTTGCTTCTTGAATTTGAGGCTTTAGTTCCTTCCACAGGCTTGGGAAGTTCTCGTCTATTATTTGTTTGAGTATATTCTCCATTCCATTTTCTTTCTCTTCTCCCTCTGATATACCTATTATTCTTATGTTATTCTTTCTGATGGAGTCAGACAATTCCTGTAGGGCTTTCTCGTTTTTTATTATTTTTGAGTCTCTTTCTTCTTCTCTCTGTTGTGCCTCAAGTTGTTTGTCTTCTATTTCACTAATCCTATCTTCAATCTGGGCTGTTCTGTTAGCTAAGCTTGTTACCTCGTTTTTCAGCTCGTGAATTGAGTTTTTCATTTCTGTTTGATTTGTTTTTATAGTTTCAATTTCCTTGGTAATATATTCTTTGTGTTCATTGAGTTGTTTTCTGATCTCCCTATATTGCCTTTCTGTGTTTTCTTGTATATCTCTGAGTATTTTTAAGATTTCTATTTTAAATTCTCTGTCATTTAGCTCCAAGGCTTCCAATATGTTAAGTCTTTTCTCCATAGATTTTTCCACATCTATTTGTGTTACCTCTCTTTCTTTTGTATCCATAATATTCGATTTCCTCTTTCTTATCGGCATCTGAGGGTGGTCTTATTGATAGCACTAATTAGAATTAATAAAGAGTAAAAAGAAAAAAAAAAGGGTAAAACACCCCACAGAAAAAAACAGTAATAATTTATTATTTCCCCCTTTTTTTCTCTCTTCTCTTTCCCTCCTCTCCCCTCCTCAGGGAAATAACGTGCCTATAATGGAGGGCCTGATTTGGGGTGAAGAGTTCAAGGGGCAAAAAAAGGGAGTAGGGACCTACTAAATACAAAAAAAAAAAAAAAAGGAAGAAAATCTTAGACAAGCATAAGATGATTTGCTTGTAAGTGATGGTCAACTAAGAGATATAATGAGAGGGATAAGAGGGAATCAGAAAAAAGGACCAAAAAAGAATAATAAAGAAGAAAAAATAAAAATAATAAGTAAAAATCTGTTGTATTAAGTGGAGCGAAGACTAAATACAATGGAGACCTTGGGTTGGGAGGACCCAAAATGCCACAAAAATAAACAAACAAGAGAAAAAAAAATAAAAACAAAAGCAAAAAAGAGAAATAAAGCCAAAAAGAAGCCTTGAGTCCCAAATTAACTAATTTGTTCGTGATTGAGGATTATATGGGAGGAAAGTAAAATGAGAAAAGAAAAAATGAATAGAAAGGAAAAAATAAGAAAAAGAGAAAAGCGAAGGAAGAAATAAAATAGGAGGAGAAAAAAACAAAATAAAGCAAGACAAAAAAAAAACAAAAGAGGAGAGAGTGAGAGTTAAGTGTTTTGGAGTATAACCTTAAAGGAGGGTGAGGATGAAGAAGAAAAATAAAATGCAACACTCATGGGTAGTGTAGTTCAAGAAAGGGGAAGCATAAGATGGGCAGAGAATAGAAGGACCGAGGTGGAGGAAATAAAGGCAAAAAGATAGAAGAAACAAACAACAACAACAACAACAAAAAAAAATTAGTGGATCAAGTTGTAAAGTCTGTGGGTTTTTCTTGATTTTGAGAGGTTAACTTCTTCCTTTTTCTTTTCTCTCCCTCTTCCTAGTCGGTGACTCTGTACCCCAGGCTCTGCCCCTGTGTCACTCTTAGGTAGGGATTTGCAGTTGATGGGATTCTATGGCAATGTCATATAATTGGCTTTAGTCTTGCTGGAAGTAAAGGCTTGTTGGCGTTTGCAGGGTCCAACGATGAGAGAGTTTGCTTTCCTGGATTCTCTCTCCTAGTCCCCCCTTTCTGAATTAGCAGCCTGGTGATCCAGCTATAAGGCTGCAACTGCTTCTGCCTGGGGAGTAAGAGGCTCAAAGAGCTGGGAAATCCCCACTCTATCCCCACTCAGTGCAAGGCTTTGGGAAAGGCTCTGAGAGTCAGGGCCTCCAGTGTAATCAGGTGGGGGTGGGAGTCAATTGTTGTCAAGGTGACTGTTCAGCGCCTATCATTTAGTTGGACCTCTCAACCCAGGCTTTCCACACTTTGTAGCCTGTTTTTGCAGGGAAGAAGAGGCACTAGTCTCTGCTTACGACTAGTGTAGTATAGACCTTATTATCTGCCAAGTCCTTCTTGTTAGCGTTTATCCCTGAATATGGAGGCTCTATCAATCAGAAGTTGCCCCCACCCCTTTAGCGAGAGGCACTAAAAAATATCACGCCTCTTGTCTTGGATCGCTGAACTGAGAGAGATCTTATCAATTAGAACCGAGGGTGCGCAGATTTTATGGGTTAAGCTAATTTCAGTGATTGGGTCACAGCTGTGTTTCCGAAGGTATTTTAGGCTGCCTGCGCGCGCCCCTCCCCCAACGCTTGATTGTTAGCTTGAATGGCTGGGTGAGGTGCCCCGCCCACGGAGAGAATCTCCCAAGCCTCTCCCACTCACCCCGCCGCTGGCGGCTGGACCGCACCAGGCGCAGGATAATGGAGCCCCCTGGGTGTGTGGGCCAGTAGGGCGCCCTGGGCGCGTGGAATGCCCAAGGCACGCGCGTGAATGGGGCGCTCCGGGCACCGGTGGCCGGCGACCCCCACTCGCAGTGTGCAGGCCGCTGGGAACGTCAGCGGTGCTCAACCAGACCTGGCGCGCGTGCGGCGGCTCGTGGCAGCCGCTCGCGGTGGCGGTTCGCGGGGGCTCGCGGCAGCTCGCGGGGGCTCTCGGCCACTCGCGGCGGCTTGCGGTTCCCAAGTATATGGGCTGACTCACCGCAGGCGCACTCCCTGGCGGCTTGAATGAGCGTCGCTGCGGTAGTTTCCTCCACACCCTCGTCTCTCAGATTCAAGTGATAACAGTCCTTTTGCTTTCAGTTTGTGTGGAACTCCGGAATGCTCCGAGGATAAATTTTTCTGTTTCTAGTTGATAAATTTGTTGTGATTTAGGGGAGAGCTGTCGGACGCGCTTCTCATGGCGCCATTTCCGTGACGTCACCCCCAGAGGTTCTATTTTAATCTGAGTCTTATTTGGGTCCGTGGTGGAGCTAATTATCTGTTCTGTAGCAATTGCTATAAAAATCTTCACAAGTTGTGTAGACCAAGTTGAAACGAAGTCCTCAAATTCTGCTATTGGGTATTTTTTCTTATTAAATTCAAAATGTTTAATGTGTTTTAACAGTAGATATTAACATTTATTCAAATTTAAAAAATAGCACAGTGGTACCTTGAGATATGAGTTTAATTTGTTCTGTAACCGAGCTCGTAAGTCAGTCAACGCGTATATCAAATTTCTCCCATTTAAAATAACTGAAATAGATTTAATTTGTTCCAGCCCTGTGAAACATCCCCAAAAGATCCTAGATTATGAAAAAGACATGTTTTTAGTTAAGAAACACACATGTATACTTTACCAATGCATAACAAAATATATGAAATAAAAGAAAAAAGTGTTATTTAGTACTGTATTCTTACCTTGGAGACATATGGGTGCAGCTAACGGAGGTGAATGGTGGAGGAGAAGAAAGGGAGGAAGGGAGGCAGGCACTGTAGATACGAAACTAAAACTGCATTTTCTTTAATTTAAAGAAAACTAGAACTGCTCTTTCTTTACTTAAAATGAAACCACAAAAACTTAATTGTAAAAGAATGCACTTTCTTAACTTTAAACTTAAACTAAGCTTAACATTATGTTATTTTTCATTTAATCATCACCTGTTTTTGCCTTTTTGGCTGCACTTTCAGCACTTTCACTTGCAGGACTTTGAATAAAAATCTATCCAAAGAGGTTTGCTTTTGCCTGCCTTTTAAAATGTTACAGAAACATGACAAACAAGTGTCATTAAAAAGTGCTGAAGCACAACCAGTTGAGACTTTTTCTGGGTGTTTCTTTTTAATGAAACTTGAAAGCTTCTCCCACATTGCCAGCATGTCTTTAATTTCACTTGTAGAAATCACTTCTTGTGACTCTACCCCCTCCTCACTACTAATCTCTTGCAGAAGCTCCATATGTTGCATCATCTGTAGCTCCTTCAACTCCTCAGGTGAGGGTTCCTCCTCATGTTCCTCAACAAGCTCTTTTACGTCACCATCATCTACCTCCAGAGCCATTGACTTTCTGAGGGACACAATCTCCTCCAATGCTTCTACCTCGAGCTCAGTCTCTGGTTCGAATCCTTCAAAGTTCCTGTCTGCAACAACATCAGGCCATAACTTTTTCCATGCCGAGTTCAAGGTTCTTCTTGTAACCTCTTGCCATGCCAAGTCAATAATGCATAAACATATCACAATGTTGTAGCAATCTTTCCAAAACTCTTGAAGGGTTAGAATTGTATTCTCAGTCACCTCAAAGCAGTGGCGGAACAAGTGCATTGTGTAAAGCTTTTTAAAGTTGGAAATGACCTTCTGATCCATAGGTTGCAAGATTAAAATCATGTTGGGTGGGAGGTAGAGGATTTTCACAAATTTGAACTCATGGAGAATGTCATCTTTAAGACCAGGTGGGTGGGCTGGAGCATTTTCAAGAATTAGTAATGCTGTCATCAGGAGTTTATTTTCTTGAAGATATTTCTTCACTGCAGGACCAAAGACAAGATTTATCCATTCAATAAAATCTGCCACATAACCCATGCCCTAGCATTGGCACGCCACATAACCTGCAGTTTTTCTTTAAGAATCTTGTGAGTCATAAAGGCTCGAGGATTTTTGGAATGATCCACTAGCTGTGGCTTTAGTTTACAGTCACTGCTGGCATTTGCACACAATGCCAGGGTCAGATGGTCCTTCATGTGTTTATGGCCTGGCAGCTTCTTCTCCTCTGTGGTGACGAAAGTCCTCCGGGGCATTTTTTTCCAAAACAATCCTGTTTTGTCACAGTTGAACACTTGTTCAGGGATGTAGCCTTCCTTTGTGATGTACTCCTCAGCTGCCTGAACGTCAGCACTCGCAGCTTCACCATGCCTCACCACCGAGTGGATGCCAGATCTCTTCTTGAAATTTTCAAACCAGCCATGACTTGCCTTAAACGTATCTTCTGCTGCCTCTTTTGAGGTTGGTGGTTCTTTCTTCTTCAAGTCGCCGTAAATAATATGTGCCTTTTCGCATATTACAGTCTCCATCACTGTATCTCCTGCCAGCTCTTTCTCTTTCACCCACACCAGCAGAAGCTTCTCCATTTCTTCATGGATATTTGTCCTTAATTGGGACAGAATTATAGTTCCTTTCACTGGATTTGCACTTTTGATGGCATCCTTTTGTATAAGGATGGTACAAATTGTAGATGTACTGCAGTTGTACAGCCTTGCCAGTTCAATTACTCATATACCACACTCATGTTTTTCTATTATTTCTTGCTTTACTTCTATAGACATCATTCTCTTCTTCTTACCACTGTCCTTTACACTCACTTTCTTCGGCCCCATGATGGCACACAAAAAGGTTAGTAAAAAGTACAAAAATGATGCAAGAATGAGTACAGCCCACGAGATTCTACTTGATTCTGTGAGGAACACGTGAGAAAGAATGAGATGCTGGTGTTGTGATGCCAATACTGGACCCATGTGCCAACATGCCAACTAGCGGCTGCTTCCTGAATCACAACTCATATCTCGTAATTTCACTTGGTTCTCAAACAAAAATACAGACCAAGTCACAGCTCATATCTTAAAAAAAAAATTTGTATGTTGGTCTGCTCGTATCTCAAGGTACCACTGTATAATGAATTTGAAATCATTGATACTCTTAAGTTGAATAAACACATTTTAATGATAGGGAATCTATCAAAATAGGGAAAGCAGTGTCTTGGTAGCATCTATAGACAATATCTTTTTTATTATTATTATTATTTTATTTTATTTATTCAATTAGAGAGAAGAGAGAGAGGGAGAGAGAGAGAGAGAGAAAAGAGAGAGACAGGGGGGAGGAGCTGGAAGCATCAACTCCCATATGTGCCTTGACCAGGCAAGCCCAGGGTTTCGAACTGGCAACCTCAGCATTTCCAGGTCGACGCTTTATCCACTGCGCCACCACAGGTCAGGCTATAGACAATATCTTTAACTCATGTCTACTACATGCAAGCATGTCCAATAACATGTTTAGATGATGGTAATTTTATTCTTCTGTCTCCATGATGAAGAGCTGAATACTATAAATAAGCATTTCTTCAAACATTATATTGCAAACAGAATAACCCTTCATGAAAGCAGACACTTAGATCTCCCTATAATTAAACCACTATGAGTTGTCACAAACCATGATCACATGCTTATTATTGTTTGGGTCTGGGGACCAGCAGAGACACCTGATGTCCCCTCACCACCAATTGTACAATTGTGGTGAAATAGTTTAATGGATTCACAGAGACAACCAGAAAAGACTATTTTAATAATGACAACTCTTATTTATTCTCTTCTATAAAATACAACTCAAGCTTTTTGCCCTATTAATGACATCTAGATTTGAACTCTCAGAGAGTCTGAAATTCAAATAAACCACATTGATGAAAAGATACATGGGATGGGAATCACTCTAACATAAACAGGGAAGTGTGGAATTAGATGCTTATGGACCAATGAATGTCTGACACCCACCTCAAGCCAATGGGCACGAGAATCCCTGCTCTTTTCAAAAATGCACAGACACACACACATACAGAAAACAGACTTTATCACAACAATATTGTTAAATTATTTATCATCTCTTTCTGCATTCTATAGTCTCCAAAAGTAATAAAATTAGATTCTGATCAATATTGTTCAAGTGAATCAACTCATCCATAACTACTATATTTTACTGAGCAATTACTGGTATAATTGTTAACTGTCTGCTAGTAGCAATTTTAAGTCTGTTTCAGGCATAGTACTTATTTCTAAGCTTATACATGGGATTAATCAGAATTCCATCCATGAGAGGGTTTATAGTCTCTAATGGGTAAGACAGCCATGTAAACAATTATAATAGAAATGTGATAACATGATACCTCTTAAACACTGAGAGTCTGCACAGAACTCAAATAACCCGAGGGTAGAGTTTTGGAGGAAACAGGGATAAATTTTCAGAGGAGCTCATACTGAAACTAAGCTGTGAAGAATACCAGAGAGTCCTTAGGTGCACAGAACAGGAATGGAGACACTAGCAGAGGGAGGATCATGCAGGCTGGGAGACAGGGGAAGGTGAGTGGTTGTACACACAGCCATCCGGTGGCCAGGGCCAAATCAAGACAAACTGGTCTAACACTGGTGTGAACTACATGGACATGTTCTTTTTCACTATTTTTCTACATTTATTCAGGTGACTTTTACTATAAAGAAGAACTTCTCTTTCTCTCCAGTTCTTTTTAGCTATGCCTGACATATATTTATGGATATTTATTTTATTCTGTGTTTTCTCCCATGACTACCGCAGATGTGGCTGTTGGGCACCTCTTCTCATGGCCCCTGGTCCCTTGACATGTCTCTGTCACTTATTTTTTCAGCCCTTTCTTCCTTCCTTCCTCCTTCCCTCCCTCCCTCCCTCCCTCCCTCCCTCCCTCCCTTCCTTTCCTTCCTTCCTGGAACCACAAGACAGTTCAGTCTTCTCCTGTCCTTCCTCCTGCCCCCCAGTGAACCAGCACCCTTGCTAAGAGCTCTGACTCCTACCACGATAGAGCAATGCTATAACCAAGGCCCCCTCAGTGACTACTTACCACTTTCTGCCTAGATGCTTTCTTTTTCTTGTTTTATACACTGTTGCACTACACTAGTTAGAACCTCCAGTGCTGCCTGACTAGGTGGTGGCGCAGTGGATAGAACGTTGGACTGGGATACCAAGGACCCAGGTTAGAGACCCTGAGGTCACCAGCTTGAGCGCAGGCTCATCTGGTTTAAGCAAAAGCTCACAGTTTGGACCCAAGGTCACTGGCTCGAACAAGGGGTTACTCGGTCTGCTGAAGGCCCGCGGTCAAGGCACATATGAAAAAGCAATCAATGAACAACTAAGATGTCGCAACGAAAAACTGATAATTGATGCTTCTCATCTCTCTCTGTTCCTGTCTGTCTGTCCCTGTCTATCCCTCTCCCTGCCTCTCTTTCTGTCTCTGTAAAAAAAAAAAAAAAAAAAAAATAACCTCCAGTGCAGTGTTGAGAAGTAGGAGGGAGCTGTGACTCTCAGCCAGGTTAGTTTTGCCCAACACTAGGGGGCACTTGGAAACTCAAGAGGCATTTTAGGTTGATACAAATTGGGGAGGGGGGTGACTGGCATCTAGTGGAGACAACCCCATATAGCAAAGCATTCCCTTACCCCAAATATCAGTACTGCCGACTCTTGCAAGCCCTGCCTCACAGGAGAAACATTACTCTTTAACTAGACTACGATGGTAACTGCACACAAAACCTAAGGAAAGGCACAAACTAAATCATGTCAAGAAGCCTCCAGGCTTAGCCCAAAGTGGATCTTAATTTAATTAAGGTGATCATTCCCCAGCCTCTCTGTATCACTGGGACCCTCTCAACCCCTCTTAGGTGGGAGAAAACAACAGTGTTTTAGACACCATAGTTCACACCAAGCCCCCACTATCCTAATGGCCTGGACAATATATCTGATAATCAGGAAGAAAAAAAAGATTAGGGGAAAACACATAAATATTAAAAATATTGGAGTAAGTATATAAGAAATTTGAAAGAGATGCAATTAATACAATTAAGAAAAAAGAGGAGGCCCTGGCCAGCTGGCTCAGTGGTAGAGCATCGCCTGGCATGTGGAAGTCCTGGGTTTGATTCCTGGCCAGGGCACACAGGAGAAGTGCCTATCTGCTTCTCCACCCTTCCCCCTCTCCTTCCTATCTCTCTTCCCCTCCTGCAGCCAAGGCTTCACTGGAGAAAAGTTGGTCCAGGCACAAGAATGGCTCCAGTTGCAATGGAGCAATGCCCTAGATGGGTATAGTGTCGCCCCCTAGTGGGCATGCTGGGTGGTTCCCGGTTGAACTCATGCAGGAGTCTGTCTCTCTCTGCCTCCCTGCTTCTCACTTCAGAAAAATACAAAAATAAAAAATAAAAAAGAGGAAAAGATGAGTAATGATGAAGGTCCAATAGAACTAGAACCCAATGAAAAATTTGAAAACAAATGATAGAAAATGTAAAATTCAGAACTCAGTGGCCTGACCTGTGGTGGAACAGTGAATTAAAGTGTCAACCTGAAATGCTGAGGTTGCTGATTCAAAACCCCAGTTTGAAACCCTGGGCTTGCGTAGTCAAGGCACATACGAGAAGCAGCTGAAAGTTGATGCTTTCTGCTCCCCACTCCCGCCTTTCTCTCTCTTCTCTCTAAAATCAATAAATAAAATCTTGAAAAAAAAAGAACTCAGCAGATGGATTTAACAGCATATTGGACAGAGTAATATATAAGACTATTATTACACAGAAACACAGGTCAACAGGAATTATCCAAAGCACAGAACTGGAAAAACTAAACAAACAAAATGCCCAGAAATAATATGAGAGACATGTGTGTGGGACATGGTCAAAGAGAATATATATGGAACTTGAACCCCAGAAAGAGTGAAGAGAGAAATGCACCCAGAAATGTAAGAAGAGATAATGGTTACATTATGCCAAATAAAGGTAAAATATTAATTCTCAATTTACACTCAGCAAATGCAGATGCAGTGAGCAGGGTGACAGAGCAAGTGCACAGAGGTGACCCTTCCCAAGGGCCCCATGTGCAGCACATGGTGTGGTCTGCACTCACCTAGACTGAGAACATGAGAGTGAACATGCAGAAGAACATCTGACACAGACACTATTCTATTTTATCTACATAATTTATGAAGCAAATGGTGATAAAATACATCATTCATGAGTGGAACAGTATTATGCCTTTATAGGTATAAGATGATGATTAAAAATTGTGCAGGAAGTTAATTTGTTGTGAAACCACACTAAATGGAAAGAATTATAAAAAGCACAACCTGTTTCAGACACTTAGGGGAACTTTGGGGCCTTCTCATTCATGAAATGCTGTCTGACTTGTTTTCTCACTAGCTCAATTTAACCAGCTATCTTTATAAACACCAACACTTCTCACTTATATTTGATCCAACCTGATGATTATACCCAAGGCAATCTGAGAAGTTCCTAATCCTTTTATGACATTTACTTCCTCCCTTAAAAGTCCAGTAAAAAAAAAAAAGTAAATTCCAATTTGGAGAACAAGTAGTTTCTTAATCCCCTTGACTAACCCAAGAGGTCACTCTGAGTTTCAAGGTCTTCTGAAAAAAGAGGATTCCACTGAGAATGTAGAGCAACCTTTTGGCAACATGCTGCCTGCCACGTCTTGACCCCAACTCCTCACGTTCTGGGAAATTTTAATAAAAACTCCCTCACAACCAAGAGTAATGAAGTAGAATAGAGTAAAATCTGTGTGGCACATATAAAATGACATTAAACCCGATAAGGGTTAATCGAGGATAGAAATATAAATTCGTTCACTCCTCCATTCTTTTTTAGAAAATGTCTCCTATTAAAGATATCTTTTACAAGGTTTAAAAAAATGGGTTGAGCACATTCAAACTTCCCTCGACTTTAGAGAAAATATTTCTTAAAGTAATTGTGTCTGATAAGTACTAGACATTACTACTTTTTCAAGATTCTCTAAACTTACTTTACTCTCTACTTAATAACATCACAAATTGGCAGATCTGATAAGTATGAATGTTACATGGAATTGTTGGATATTTTTTAATATCGAAGGGAAGCTACAATGAAATTTTTTTTTACCCTTAGCTTTGATCATCCATTGATAATGGGCTGGTGAGTTCATTTTTGTTTCCATTTGTCACATATTTCTGTTATGGAGCGGGCACCCAGTGTGGTCATATGCAACACCAAAGTGAAACTGACAACAATGCACCTGCTCAGAAGTCAGGACCGAAGAGAAACCCGAGTGCCCTGAGTAACAGTCTCCAGCACCACAGTACAAGAAGTGACTTTCACGATATGTTTGCAAATGTTTCACGTGTGGTTTCCAGGGTAATTTGTGTACTGAATATGTTCTGAGGGCATGTCCTGTTGATAGATGCATATAGAGCCCAAAAAAGGGAAAGAAACAAAAATGTACTAATTTTTCAATAGTTGTTCATTTAGCAGACAAATATTTACTAAGACATAAGCACTCTGATTCACTATGATCCATTGACAGCCAGACCGTCACACTGAGGATTTACAAACTGTCACTGTAAGAGCCATTAAAGGGGCAAATACAGACACGCACATGATGCCCTCACTGTTTGGTAATAGAGTGTTTAGGGAGGGGTGGTCTTAGGAAACCACTTGGAAGAGTTGATGCCAGAGCTAAATACCTACTACATTTGAGACACTAATATATGTGATGTGATGTGATGTCAACTTCCCACTAACCTTAAGAATAAACTATTATTCACTTTATGAATGATGACATGGAGGTTCAAGGAGGCTAAGGGAACAGCCCACGCTTCCAGGCAGCATGGGCAGAGCTAAAACCAAAGCCTCTGCTGCAGCGGCAGCCCTGTCACGGTACTGCGATCACGGGGTCTCATGTGCCTGCTGCACAACGTGCAACGTGGGGGCCTCGGGAGGTGAGAATGTCACGCTAAAGCCTGCATCCAGCGGAGGTACATATGTGAAACCAACAGTCTGCGAGGCCTCAAGCCTGGAAAAGCTGATGGAGAGGCAGCCGCACTGGCTGCGGAGGTCTTCAGACTGTGACCCGTGAAGGGGAGGGGCAGCAGCACTGAGAGGGACAGCTCAGAGTAGAGACGCCTAGCCTAGGGCCCCATGTTGGGCACAGATGTCTGGGTCCTAGAATCCTCATTGATTTCCATCATTGGAGGGATGGTATATGAAGAGGTGGCCTCAGCGCCAGCCCGCGGGCCCCTCTGCAGGCTGTCACCAAGCACACTCTGGGGGCTGACGCCCTGCGGCTCTCGCTGCCTTCCGCTGCGTGCCAATCTGTTGACTAAGCTAACAGAGCTTTAGAAAGAAGCATGAATAAAAGTTGATAACATACATTTTAAGGAAAACAGTTTCAGTAGAATTTTTTTTTTCCCAAGGAGGTAAAGGAGAAGAGATTGATACAAACAAAATTTATCAGAATTGTTCTTACTGGAAAAGCATATAACAAGCATAGGGAGTGGAAGGAATACTCTGGCTAAATAGGAGACAGAAACAAAAAATTCCAGAAAGGGCAGCCAGTCGCCCAATAATTTTGTTTAGGAATCAAGCGACTGACATCTGTTAAATACAAGATTCTTTTGACATAACAATGATAGCAATTAATGTTATGAAACTGCTCTAGAATAACAGCGTAGTTGTCAGGAATCACCAAAACGTGCTGCGTGAAATTCTCACGCCGTTGCCATCTCAGAAGAGAGAAGGGAGGCTGCGCGTTGTCGCTGCCCTAACTTTGTTTCACTCTGCAACTCTGGCCAGTGCCATTACGGAGAAAGTGGAATACAGGAAATAAATGCGGGAAAGGAAAAGTCAATTCATGATCACTCACAGATAATATGAGTGTTCACTTCAGAAACCTAAGTCTAACAAAAATCACAGAACCAATGAGAGTATGTAAAAAAAAGCGGGCAAGACTCAAGATTTTTGAAAATTAATATATACCAGCTAAATTTCTAGAAGGGTATTAGAAGAATTAAAAGGAGAAAAATAGTATTTAACTATAAATAATTTGTAGAAAAACTGTACAATTCCAAGGTTAAACCTTACAAGAAATTATACACACACACACACACACACACACACACACATGAATAAAATCACAAAACTTTCTTGAGGTATATAAAATAGATATAATTATTGACATTTAATATATTTCCAAAAAAAATGTTAACAATTCTGAAGAGGTCTTAATAAGTTAACCTTAATAACATTGAAAAATTCACAAGAAAGTTAGTGAGGGCATATTATTATTGTTCTGAAAGACCTTAAACACTATCTGGCTATAGTAACTGAAACAACACTGTGTGTTGTATAATGACAGAAAGTTAAGGAAACAGAATTACATGTGGGTAGAAACTTAGTACATGATAAAGGAGGCATTTCAAACTGGGAACAGAAAGCTTTATCAGTAGGGAATACATGTTTACTACCGCTCTAGCACAAACTGTGTGTGTGTGGGGGGGGGTCAAGGGCAGTTCTTCCCACTCAACTATCACCCTCTACATGCTCAGGGGACGCATCTTCTCTTGAGAGGCTTATTACACTGAGCCACAAAACGGAAAATTGCACCAAATGAAATTTCAAAAATGGCACCGGCCAGTAGTTGATGTCCCTACTCAATGAATGGGAAGGTTTCCTGGGTTCCACTGGGAAGCAGAACCATCCAATGCCCATGTGTGAAGCCAGGCCATCTCTGGTGGTTGGGTCACTACTCTTCCCTAAGGGAATCTTGGTCTTATTCCACTGAGATCTGTCCTTGTGACTGTCCCTGGCTCCTCACTCCTCAATCCCATGTCAACAAGTTTGGTCTGGGGGAAAACTGACCCTGATTCATACTTATTTCTCTCTAAGTTGAAAACCAGCCAGTTTTGATTTTTATACTTTGGTTATAAAAATAAAAATGCTTTCTTTCCTTTTTTATTTTTTTCTTCTTTTTTAACTAAGAATACATCTTAAGACATTAAAAGTTGTTATAGTTTTATTTGGAAAAATTCCAAATATAAATAAAATGGCATATTTTTCTTATTCTTTAATTTTACAAAAACAGTCAATGTTGAAAAAGATATGGAAACATATAATTTCATACACTTTTGGGGAAAGTTTGGAGTTAAAGATTTTTTATTTTTTTAATTTATTTTATTTTATTTTTTACTGATTTTAGAGAGAGAGAAAGGGAGGGAGGGAAAGAGAAAGAGACAGGAACATCACTCTGTTCTTGTATGTGCCCCAACTGGGAATCAAACTAGCAAATCTCCGTGCTTCAGGAGGATGCTCTCATCAACCAAGCTATCCAACCAGGGCTGGTTTTCAAGAATTTGATAAATAATTTGGCACATTCACCCTACTGAAGAATTCTTTTCCCTTAATTTGAAATGCCACCTTTACCATGCACTAAATTTCTGCTCATACACAACTCTTTGATTTGATGCCATTCCAAAGGTCATAAAATGTTACCAAATTGAGAAATAAAAGCATTTGGGAGAATGTCAGCTGTGACTGTATCTCCCAAGTCAAGAATTGGGGACAGGAATCAAATACAAAATTGTTTAATTATACACTAAAAATCAAGTGAAACAGGTTTTATAGAGCCTGGTTTCATCTAATTAAAGACCTCTTTTAATTTAATTATTTGCTTCAGATTTAGTCTCCTTTTGACAACCACAGTTTTGCTTTCCAGAACAGTAGAATGGGAATGCTTGTTTAGTTTCCTGTCAAGAGGGAATAATGGGGACCAGACCACCTGCAGCTCTCTCACTGCTGCAGCCATGGCTCCATTGATTCAACTGCATCTGTCCCAGACACAGAGGATGGTTCTGTGGAGCCTAAGCCCAAGGTGCTAAAAATAGCTCGGTTGCGAGCACGGCCCCAGATAAGCAGAGCATCACCCCAGACTGGGGTGGCCGGGTGGATCCCAGTCGCGACACATGTGGGAGTCTGTCTCTCTATCTTCCCTCCTCTCACTTGCAAAAGAAGAAACAAACAAATTTGAATCCATATTATCATGTCTTGCCCTTCGCCCAGTTCTGGTTCACAGATACTGGTTTCCGTAGGAAACTTCATATTATCAAGTTACATTAATGGACCACTGTGGTATGATATAATTTCATAAGACAAAAGGATAACAATTATCAGATTTTGGAGGGGAGGAATAAATGAGGGTACAAAGGGGGAAAAAACAGAAGAAAAAGCTGTTACTAAAATTGCAATTTGAGCAGAGCAAGAAGACTAGGAATGAATTTTGTTATTTGAGAAATTGTGCCTGTTGGCTTTATATTTGAATATGAATAATCACACGAGGAACAGATGAAATGAGGCATCAGATAAGGAAACCAGATTCCACCCTGGAGGTGACAGAAATTAATTGTTCAACATTAAGCCCATTAATTTTATCCTCTCGATAAAAATCAGATTAAATCTGGTGCTCAGAGAATGTTTTATTGGGGAGGGGCATTCTTATTCTAAAACTATGTGATCTTGATTCTTGAATAGACTTTGTAATGACCAGGAGTTCAAAATTATTCCATGGTCCCTTTAACCAAACACTGTCCAGCCAATTAAACTACAAAACCTTTATGAATACTGTGCTGATGAAAACCATTACTGGTTCATTATAATGAATAATAGTTTCTCTTAAAAATATCACACTAAAAATAAAATAAACAATATAAAGGAATGATACATTTTAGTTGCTCTAAAAATTGTGAGTAGAAAATCTTTCGTTGAGCATAACATTCTTAATTTATCTGCTCAACTTGGTCCTATAAAATATGTGTTCATGTATATGAGAGGAAAACCATTTGTTTCCACTTATCAATATCATAAAACATCAAGATGCATTTATCTTGACTCAGATCTCTATTTATATTTGTAGCTACAGAATACTGCCATAAAATGAAATGGAATAAGAAAAGAGCACACGTAAAACTTAAGTGTTGTGAGGGAGGAAGACGCTTCCTCCCACCCTTCTAGGTTCCTCTCTGCTTGGATAGTGCTATCGATATAGGATAGATGGACCAGAGAAAATGACCAAATCCAACTAATTGCATGTGTACACAGATATGGTAGAGAGGCTATAATCTGACAAAGTCCTTACAGTCTAGGGCTTAGCCTAAGACTAAGCTTTCCCCCACATCCTCTTAAGACTAAGTTCTTCTCCTCACCCTCTTAAAACTAAGCTCTTCTTGCTTAATGAGGCAGTGGCACTGTGGATAGAGCATCAGACTGGGATGTGGAGGATCCAGGTTCAAAATCCCGAGGTCACTGGCTTGGGCGTGGGCTCATCTGGTTTGAACAACGCTTACCAGCTTGAGCCCAAGGTCGCTGGCTTCAGCAACAGGTCACTTGGTCTGCTGTAGCCCCCTTGTCAAGGCACATATGGAAAGCAATCAATGAACAACTAAGGTGCCACAACAAAGAATTGATGCTTCTCATCTCTCTCCCTTCCTGTGTGTCTATATTTATATGCCCCTCTCTTTGTCTCCCTCTGTCTCTGTCACAAACAAAAAAGACTAAACTCTTCCCCACACCCTTTTAAGAGTAAGTTCTTCCCCATACCCTTGGCTGTTGCATGGTGGTGGGGGATGCACTCTTAAGAGGATTCCCATTTATGCCTTAGATATGTGACTTTGTATCAGAAACTTCCTTGTTTTACAAATGGCTTTTGTTCTCTGCACTATATAATAAAGCTGGCCTGGTTTTTCCCGTTCTTGTAGGCCATCAGCCTACAGGAGGCCTTCAATCCCATCCTTTTTCTCTCTGTGTTTATTTCCTAATCTTGCACCATTCCCACTCAAGACCTGCACAATTATTATTCGCACTGGTTCGCAGCAAATGGTGCCCAACGTGGGGCTCAAGTACAGGAAAACAATGCAGAAGTCAGGTGAAGAGACTTCTCCTGGGTTTGCGTGCATGAGTAAGTAAAAGTTTATGGAGAAAGTATAGTTGGGAGTAATAAATTATGGGACAGTTAGGGTAAAAAAAAAAGGGACCTTTTTGTAAAAATGCTTATGTAGCTAGAATGCTTTTTGAACTTGTTCAAGATGTGTGCCCCTGGTTCCTGGAGGAGGGAATGGTTAGCTCTGCTACATGAGAGCAAGTAAGTAAAGTTCTGAAAAGGCAGTGGTGTGAGGAGACTATGGCAGGAGGAATGAAAGTGGTGGTCTCTCTGGCAGTTGGTGCTGTACTCTGCGGCTGGGGGGCTGGGCAACATGGGGTAGTGTGGCTTCTCCTGGTTCTCTCTAGCTACTTGGTCTGCCACTCAGCTAAAATTGAGGTAGGGGAGAAATCTCAGTAGAGTCAACCTGAACCGCCAGTTAGAGCAACTATGGAATTTGAGAATGGTTGGGAGACTCAGGTACTATTAAAGTTACAGATTTCTCTGTTATTGTCTGATTTTGTTTAATATTTTAGCTACAATCCTCTGAACTATCATTTTGTTTCTTTCCTATTCTTTGCCTTGAAATTAGGCAGGGGACCCCTGAAGGACTAGCTTACAAAATTTCCCAAGCAGCTGCCAAGAGTGTATTTTCTTGGGGAGGTTCTGCTAGTTCTATCCTCCAGTGTCCCAGTCAGAAAATGCCCTGAGATTGGGCTGGCACCTTTCTGATCTGGTTGTGCTCTGAAATTCCAGGTTTTTCTCTGGTTTGTCTATGACTCTAGTTTCTGTTTAGTTTTTCTCTGATGTTGTCCAAAAATGTGAATCTTTTAAGACCTGAATTAAGTTCTTGTATGCAAAAATTGGAAATGCCAGCTCTAATATTGAACTAAATAAAATAGTTTGATCCCTGCATTCTTGCTTTAAAATTAAAACATGTAAGAAATACTCATTTAAATTTAAATAGAATTAAATTTTGGATCTTAAACTTATAAATTTAGCTTTTATTTTCTGAGGTTTTACCATGCTGATTGCTGTGCTCTATGTTCTTTGTCTTAAGAGTTGAGGGCCAAGTAGCAACTTGGCTTTGCTCCACTCTTGCAAGCTATCTTGGCATTCCACACTGTTCTCACTCAGGACCTGGACAGTTACTAGCCACACTGGTTCGCAGCAGTGGAGGTTTAGGACATTTTGCTAGAAATTGCCCTACACCCTCTGAAAAACAGTCTTAGCCTCCTCCTAAGGGTAGCCAGCTTCTGCAGCTCCTAGTCTTTGCCCATGCTGCAGGAAAGGAAAACACTGGGCAAATGAATGTAAATCTAAGTATACTGCCTGGAGGGCAGGTGATTCAGGGAAATGGACAGCAGGGCCTTCCCTGGCTCTGTCAAACAGTAGGGGCTATGTCAGTGTTTCCTCAACAAATTCTGATTCCAGCAGGCCAAACATTGCCCAATTATCCTGAGAAACAGCAGGCAGCACTGACTGGACATCAGTCTCACCTCCCAGTTTGTATTAACTCCAGAGATGGGACCTCAAGCTATACCCACAGGAATTTTTGAATTGCTTCTCAGTAATACAGTAGGACACTTATTAGGCAAAGCAGTCTAAGCATGGAAGGATTTTTTTGTTCTCCCTGGAGTAATAGATTCTGATTATATAGGGGAAATTAATGTCATGTCTCACACTCCAAGGAATATAGTTACTATCTCCCCTGACATGAAGATTCCTCAATTAATCCTTTTACCTCTTTCAAGACAAGGCCATACAAAAGGGGCCCCAAGGAGATTGTGGATTTGGCTCCTCTGATTTGCCTATTGGATTCAAAAAATAGATCAGGAATGCCCTGAAATGAAACTAACAACACAAAGGCATAAGTACAGAGGACTCTTAGATATAAGAGTTGATGTATCTGTTATTGCTGAGCTAAATTAGCCTTCTTCCTGGCCCTCTTATGAAGCAGTCACTGAGCTGCAAGGGATGTGGGAAAGTAAATACCCTCAACAAAGCTCTAGTTTTTTACAATGGGAAGATAAGGAAGGTCATACTGGACTTTTTCAGCCTGAACTATGTTCTCCCTGAATGGCCTGTTAATCTGTGTGGTAAAAATGTTTTAAAAAATATGGGAGCATTACTTGTCAGTCCTAATGAGTTAGTCAGTGACAATGCTCCTGCATGTGTAGGAAAAGCATTTACTACATTTTGTCAGACTTTTAGGATTGCCCTAAGAATAGGTATTCCTTACAATCCTCAATGCCGAGGCCTTGTAGAGCATGCCCATCAAACACTTAAAGGTCAATTAAAAAAGAAGAAAGGGAGAGTCGGGTCAAGAGACACCCTACAAGAACAATTGTATAAAGCTTATTTTACTCTTCATTTCTTGACCATTTCCTCCGCAGCTGAGAGGCGCTCTATACCAACTGAGCAATGGCCTAAGCCTCTCATATTGTACTGGGATCTTAGCTGACCCTAATTGGCAAAATTCAATCAAATTACTAACTTGGGGGTGAGGGTATGTTCCAATTTTGTCATCAACAGGTCCTCTTTAAATATCAGCGAGGAACTAGAAACCTGAAGCCTCATCGTGAATTGGCATCAGCCCCTAGAAAGCAAACCCAGTTCCAGAGATCAAGAAGCCATTGACGTTAAGCTTGATGCAAAAACTTAATGTGCTAGAAGCGGTGGTCATAAGACTTGGAAACCAGCTACAGAGTGTGAAAGTGCAACAGCAGCTCCAGTGCCATGAGGACTTTTCCTGGATATGTGTGACTCCTGTTCCTTATAACAGTTCTCAATGGGACTGGAATAAGGTTAAGTTGCATCTGCAAGGAGTATGGAACAATAATGATGTCAGCATTGCCTTGGTGAAATTACATCAACATATTCAGGACATTGAGAACAGCAAAGACTCTATAATAGATCCTGCTGTATTGACTAAGAATTTGCTTGATGATCTGAAAGACTTTAATCCCTTCAATGTATTAAGACCCTCATTTTGGTATCTGTTAGCACTGACTATATTAATTTTATGTTTATTCTGTATTTTTCCAGTCTGCCTCTGAATCGGAATCTGGGAAATCACATGACTACAAATCTCAGCCCTTGAGCTAAAATTAAAAAATAAAAAAGGGGGAACTGTGTGAGACAGGCTGTAAACTGACAAAGTTCTTACAGTCTAGGGCTTAGCCTAAGGCTAAGCTCTTTCCCACACCCTCTTAAGACTAAGCTCTTCCCCATACCCTTGTTTGTTGCATGGTGGGGGGTGATGCACTCTTAAGAGGATTCCCATTTATATATTAGATATGTGACTTTGTATCAGAAACTTCCTTGTTTTAAAAATGGTTTTTGTTCTTTGCACTATATAATAAAGCTGGCCAAGGGTTTTTCCTGTTGTAAATTCAGTTGCCAGGGCCAGCATCACAGCTGCCTGGCCCAAGCAGGTTCGCATTGGATTAAGACAGACAGTAATGAAACAATGGAGCCAAGAACTGGTGGGCCATCATCTTTAATCCTAGCTTTCATCCGGCAGCCAAGTAAAAACACACACTGGGATCCAAAACCCACTCATTCAGTGCTCACAAAGCTACTGACTTATCCGAGTTTCCTAGAATCAAAGGTTTCTAGCTCACTAGACTTATTCAACTCTGTTCCCTATCTCCTTCCTTCTCCCTGCCCAAACTCTGCACAAACTGGCTTCTTTCTCACTCAGCACTCCACCATTCTTGGCTGCTTCTCCTGGCCTCCTCCACGTGGCCTTTCTCTGCTCTCTCCTCTAATGCTAATCTCAGGAACTGAGAGAGAGCAAGCTCTCGGTCTGCCCCACTTTATAGTGTAGAAATCCAAACCTTTAATCCAATATACAAAATAGGGAAGTCTCTAATACAAAGTCACTTTCTGAGGCATGATAGGATTGCACTACCCCACATCAAAAAGGGTGGAAAAGGCTTAGTCTTAAAACTAAGCCTTAGGCTATAAGAATCCTGCCTGCTTATAGCCTGTCCTCCCACATTCAATGCAAACTATAAGCGAGCAAACATATATATCATTATTTACAAACTTATTTGACCAACACCTGTTCTTTTAGGCCATCAGCCTACAGGAAGCCTCCTGATCCCATCCTTTTTCTCTCTGTGCTTATTTCCTAATCTCGCACCGTTCCACTTGAGACCCGCACAATTATGAGTCACGCTGGTTCGTGGCACACAGGGGAACCCCCTACATGAGAGGTGCTGAGACAGAAAGGGAAACTGAGGGACAGACAACATTCTGAGCTCAGGAGGAGGTCAGGAGCCTGGGGCTTCAGAGGGGAAGGTTTCTCTAGGACAGTGAGCAAGCTGAGGCTGAGTAATGAGGTGCTTGCCCTGCCCTATGGAAAGGTCACAGAAAGCTATTTAGCTATTTCTGGTGATAACTCTTCTTACAGACAAGGCCCCAATTTAAATTCTTTAAGGGAGAGGTAAAAGTTTCTCATAACCCACAGGGTCATGACTGCCTTCAGCTTCAAATAATCTACTGGCCAAAGTGGTCCATCTTGGGCCACCTGTTCTGACCCCTACGATGTCTCTGTTCCTCTGTGAAGAAAGGGCTCCATGTGAAAGCAGGTATCATGCGTCACCAGGGTCAGACCTGTAGCAATGTCTCTACGGCCTGTCTTAGCTACAGAAACACTACCAGGATGATGGATGGCTTCAACAACATATCTTGTGAAATCACTTTGAAATACCTAAGTTTTCATTTAGGAAATGATTATTATTTTCAAAGAGAAAACAAATCTTCTGAATGAGAGAGCATGTATGCAGCTCACAGTAACCAGGCATGCAGGTTGTGCACAGTTCACACCTGTGTGAGCCTGTAAGAACTGAATACTGGACTTTCAACTTAAACTGCTTCCAAAAATCCATGTGAGGGGGCAGGGGGAGCACATGCTTCCTGTGAGTGGACAGACAGGTCTACGCTAGAGAAGTTCACCAATATTCCCCTCCTCAGGAAAATCTCTGCCTCAGAATTCTCACCACCTTCAAAAGAAAACCACTTCCTTTGAAAGGGAGGCGTTCAAAGAGTGTGGGACTGATCAGCCTCAGAAGGCCCAGCTCCAGGCTCCAGCATTTACCATTTATGCAGCACTGACCACATGCCAGGACAGCAAACACCAGGGACCAGGAGGAGGGGAAGGAAGTGGAAGATAAGAGAAAGTCAGAAAGGAAACCCAGAAAGAACAACAGAAAAAAGGAATTCGTGCTTGTAGAAGAACTAGTATTTATTTCTTGCTTCAGACAAACATTTCTGAAATGTAAATGATTCAATCACGATTGTTTTATTTTACAATGTCCAGCTCTCCTTTAAGCAACTGAGAATTACATATTTCAGAGATTCAACTGTCCCTAAGGTTTTCCAGAAGCACAGGATGAAAAGAGTAAATTCAGTATTTTATGTAAAAGAGTCAATTAAGCATTTTATATAAACTTTGCCAAATCCAGTTATGGCAAACTTTCCCCCAAGAACTGGCTCAATTAATTCACTTATAAATGCTTCCACATAAATTGTCACCATTCTGTGGTCACTAGGTTTAGCTGTTCCAGAACCTCTCAGAATGTTTAGCAAATGGGGAGAGGTTAGAATGGAAACTCACGTTAGTCAATTCTATTTTGTTTAGCAGCTCTGGCCAAAACGGCTGAGATGGAGGAAGATGATGAATTAAAGTTGCATGTGTTTCTGAATTTTCAGCATCCTGCTGTCTTTTTATTCTGTGACTAAAGATACTGTGCAGTCAAACAGGTCTCAATAGTAGTGCATGTTACTTATACAGAAAGATAACCCTGTATGATACAACTGTGTCCACAGGGTGATGGGACAGGCTACTGTTTATAAACTCTAAAACTATTTATGGAGTTCCTGGAGTGATTGATGTCTTATAATATCCATGAGTCCAGATGAGAACCAAGTTGACAATGACACTGCTCTGCCTTCCTCGCCCCATATGAGGCCCTGATGCTGCTCTTCATGATGGCTGCATGCACCCACTGGCCCCCAACGCATTTCTGGATGACAGAACTTTTCCACCGCCAATACATCCGCAGGTGTCCACACAACCCCAGTGAGACGGCTCAGTAGGGTCTCTTTCGAGCAAATTCCAGAGCATGTCTGTCACAGCTATTAGTCCCCAGAGTTTAGAGAGCACCCCCCACGTAGACAGCTGGCCCCTGAACTTAAACAGCTGGAATTAGGTGAGAGGAACCAGGACACACACGGAAAACTAAACTTTTCAGTGGACAGTCGTACTCCCTCGCGCCTTTTCTACAGCGCTGTAGCAGTTTAGTCCCAGAAAGGCAAAGTCTCCCCAGTGAACCTGAGGTAGGAATGAGGCAGTCGTTTAAAGTTTACTTTGTTCCCTATTTCTCTTGTGAAGTATTTCCTAGGCTCTGAAGGAGATCTTGATGATGGCTGGTCCCACTACAAGAAAGGTTTGTTTTTTTTTACTTCCTTTGCAATTTTCTGCTTTATCTCATGAGCCCTCAAAATGCAGGATGACAAGACAGCAGATGTCTGTAACCATAGCTCACAGTGGTAACACTGAACTGCGGTGGACAGAGACTTGGATGGAAACTGTTGGTCAAATAGTTTGTAAAATGTGATTTTTACGTTTGCTCGCTTATAGTTTGCATTGGGGGCTGGACAGCGCCAGGTATATATGTGGTCTGTGAAATTGCTAATTACCTTCCTGCTTGGGAAGGGCCATTGTTTTGCTAATGTTTGCTGGAGGAGAGGTTTTTGTGCCAGAAAGTTTTGAAAATAGAGAGAAGGAGAAGGAGAGGCAGAAAAGCCATGTTTGCAGAGTGTGAGCAGCGAGAATTCAGGGTGCTGGAGGAAGAAGCCATGTTGGCAGAGAGAGAGAAGGTGTGCAGATAGGGAACCAGAGGCGAGGGGCTTTTGCTAGCTCCACTGAGACTGGTGGGGCCTTTGATTCTAGGAGAAACCAGAGAAAATTCTCCTGGATGTGGAACCAGATAATGTGTCAGGGCTTTGTAAGCTCTGAATGAGTGAAAAGAAAGTGTTTTCCCTGTGTGTTGCTCGTTAGCTGGTGCGAGACTTAAATGAAAGAATGGCACACTGTTTTGTGGCTCCACTGTTTCTTTACCATTTGTCCAAATTCAGTGAGAACCTGTATGTGAATGGCCGTGATGGCCGCGACTGCTGGCCTTACAGAAACAAAACTTTCAGATGTGGAAACCCCACTTCAAATGTGCACATGATGTTCAACAGCTGCTCTTAGGACTGGGAGACACTGTAGGGTTTTTGTTGTTGTTGTTGTTGCTTTTTTTTTTTGTGGTTTTTCTTTGTTTGCTTTTTTTATGGTTGGGTTTTAATTAAAACTAATATCATGGTTAGACAAACATGAGTGGAGCAAGGACGACAGGCCAGGCACAGAAGGCCCCTTAGCAGGGGAGTGAACAAGGGGGCCAGAGAATAGCCCATAAGCATTAAGCCCCCAAGACAGTGAGGTTCTGACCCACATCAAATACACCTAGGTCTCAGTTGTGTTTCAGCTTCAAGCCCAGAAAAGCAGGAAAACCAGACACACGATGCCACAGCAGACCTCAGAACCAGCTGCATTGACTAATGACCCCTCCTAATGCTTACCAATCAGTGTGGACCAGACCCTGAGGAGACACATCTGCAGAGCTGATGGGAAGTCTGCTGAGATCCTCCCCTGAGACCTCCGCTGAGCTCTCCACCCTCAAAAGCCCTTAGGACTGAAAACCCAGTGTGCTCCCCTTCCTGGGACCAAGCCCACACCTTCCTCCTCCTCCTCTATTTTCTTCTTCCCCCAGGTGCATTGTCCTTGTCTCTCTTTTTCTCTTAAGCTTTAGGGTCCCCATAAAACTTACAACCAGGAGAGCTGTGGCCAGCAGCAACTCATCCCAGGCAAACCCCGGGAACCTGTGTCCAATGCTCCCTCTTCTCTGATCGCTCAATTCCTTCTAGTCTAGTGTGTTTCTGCACTGCCAATAAATCCTCTCTCTACTTGACAATTTGTCTCATGATTGAAATCTTTCTCTCAGGAAGACAAGTATCGAATTCTTATTGTTTCCCTGGTGATAATGTTATATTTGAGCAGCGAGAAACAGACGTTTGCCACACAATTAAGTAATCAGTTAAGGAGTTTTTATTTCAAAAGCCGCGACCAACGAAGGAACTAGCGTTCCAAAAAACTTGTGGCCCCAAACACACTAAGGAGCAAGCTTTTAAAGGCAAAATTGCATTCTAGCCAGGGTATGGGGAGGAGTGGAAGCCTAGAAGTAAAACAAAGCAGTGAAACAAGCTCATTTACAATGTTTGTCTACAGTATTAATCAGGGAGAAACATTCTAGGTAGATCTGCAACCTTGCAAAACTAGTCCAAGGCCACAACCTGCAAAACTAGCCCCAAGGCCAGAGGTAGGGAGTCTTTTAAAAAAAGTATGTTCTGCTAAAAGTCTCTTTGTTCTAGAGAAAGTAAGTTCTGCTAAAAGTCTCTTTGTGTCATTTCAATAAGGCCACATAAGGCTTTATTATAACTGCAAAATAAGGTGCTGTTTATGTATACATATTTGTATGTATATAAACACATGTGCATACACATGCATTTTCTATGATTAAAAAAGGAAAATGATTAGGTTACATAGATTTGCGGCATTTTCTTAATATGGTCTCAAATCATCAGAATGTCAGAATTGAGGGCCTTTTAAATGTAAATTCCAATGTAAACATATTCTCATGTTACATTTCCCAAAGAACAAAAGCAAGTGAGCAAGAAATAAAAGGAACATAGCACTGGGCACAGTGAGTGGAGCGGAAGGCACCAGGGAAGAGCCTCAGCTCTGAGACAGCCGTGGGTACCCAGCTCACCCCCGGAGGCGGACAGGCCAGGCTGGCTGAGCGGCTATGGGCAGGACTTGGACCTGGGCTGGCCCTCAGAGTCCTGTGCACTGGATACCAAGCTGTGCGGCTCTCAGGACCCAGACAGCAGGGATTTTGTGTATGTGCTGATGTGAAAGGCATGGTAAGAACCCTAGAGTAAACTGTGCAGATATATACAACATGGCCATGGTGTGCCAGATAAGGCATAACAAAGGCTGCAGACTAAATACCGAAAACAACATAAATGTAACATCTGACAGTTCTGGAAGCTGGAAGGTCCAGATCCAGGTGTCTGCGGGATCCTCCCTCTGGAGGTACAGGGAGGACTCTGCCTGAACCCTACCTCCTGGCTTACGGTAGCTCCTTGCTCTATGATATTATGGCTCTAGACTTTGTGTGGTGTCCTTCCCGCGTGCAGGTCTGTGTCCACATTTCCCTTATGATAAGCACACCAGACATAGTGGGGTCCACTGCACTGTAGGAGGACCTCATCTTTAATTGTTCTATAATGACCCCACTTCCAAACACAGTCACTTTCTGAGGGACCAAGGGTGAGGACTTTAATATAGAAGACTTTGGGGGACACAATTTAACCCACAACAACATAGATGTCTTCTTACAAGCAAAACAAAAATACAGTCCCATGCTCAGACTTTGGAACATAGCTCTGGGTGACATATTCCTCATGCATAAATATACCTGTACTGAAGTCTGTGCAGTAAGCACACTCAGGACCATCGGTGTGGCTTTAATACAGTTCTATTTTGGGACAAAACAATCATGACTTGTCGATAAGCAGCAAGCATGATTTAAAGACATGCGCTTATAAGATTTCAAATCCAGAGCCTTGTCTTTTAAGAAAAATGTGATCTTAAAATGTGCTGTTACTGAGGATGGACAGGATAGTTGTTTACTGGGAGCTACTTGATTTCTGAGGGCACACGGAGAGAGCTGGTCTGAAACTGGCTGAAACCTAATTCTTCTAGAACAAAAATGATAAAATTAACTCGTTCTCACTTTATCTGATCAGTTCCCTTACTAACAAATCTCTGTGAAACTACTCTATCAGGAGGAAAAGAGAAACCTTTTTTCTTTTATAAATAATGTTGGCGAGCAAGTGTGAATTGACTCCGATGTCTACACCAGTGAGCATCACAGGAAGACAAAGAAAGGGCTGCTGCCTCCCAGTCTCCTTGTGCCGGGACATTCCTCCTTCAGCTTTGGTTTCAAAAGGCATGGAGACCGATGGTACCGCTTCTGTAGATTAAGGACCAGATGTTTTAAAGGATGCATGGTCACATTTTTAATAAACTTCAGCTGTCATAGACTCTGTCCATCCATTTAAATATAGAAGATATTTGTGCGCCTGACCTGTGGTGGCGCAGTGGATAAAATGTCGACCTGGAAATGCTGAGGTCGCCGGTTCGAAACCCTGGGCTTGCCTGGTCAAGGCACATATGGGAGTTGATGCTTCCAGCTCCTCCACCCTTCTCTCTCTCTGTCTCTCTCTCCTTTCTCTCTCTCTCTCTCATCTCTCTCTCTCCTCTCTACAAATGAATAAAAAAAACTTTAAAAAAATTATTAAAAAAAAAGAAGATATTTGTGAACTGCCATCAGTATGAACCACATTTTAGCAAGCACTATGGAGGATGAGAGGTAGCTTTAGTTCATGTAGACCAACTGGAATGGTTCACTGAGAGAGAAAACTAAAGCCAGGACACATCACTGCGGAATTAACAATAAAGACAGTAGTTGTTACCATCACGATGATAACAGAAGACTCAGCAGTGATGTGTGCTTCTTGTGTGCCAGGTGCCGTGTAAGGGCTTCATGAACACTCACCCCATTCCCAGCAGCAGTGCTCTGAGGGAGGCAGAGACTCTACCTCTGTCCTACAGATGAAGGCATCGGGTGGGGGCAAGATTATGAGCTAGTCTGCAGTCTGAATACTCACAGGAGGTGCAGCTGAGCTCAGTCACTCAGCCAGGCATCGCCAAGTCCTTTCCCTTGGCCACCCTCACCCATGCGGCTCTCTACTCTGGCATCCGTGCGCCAGAGGGCAAACTAGGGTATTTTTCACCCACATACTGCTGCATCCCACCAAGTACAATTAAAGTAAACAACAATAAGAATAAGGAGAGACCCTATGACCAAACCAAAAAGGATGAGGATGCTCCTTCACTCTCTGTAAACTGGGTTAGATGAGGACAATGAAAAAACGCCAGCTGATATGGACATGGGTCTCAGGGCATTCAGTCTCTCCCTGAAAATCCCCCTGGACCTCACTGCAGGGGCACAGTTCACACAAAGTCAATGTGGGTCCAAGGTGTGCTTGGAGTAGTCAGTCTGAGGAAGAGGCTGGGTCACCGAGAAGCACAGGGCATCCTGGAGAAGACCAAGCCCCAGCTGAGAACAGCAAAGGTGCAGCAGAAAATGCCAGACAAGCGTCTCTACCTCCTATAGCCTTTCCATCTGTCCATCCTCCTAACCTGGAAAGAACTACCCGGGAAGCTAGGGTGAAGGGTCGGGGAAGGAGCAATCCCTGACAGCTGACACATACCAGAGAAGGAGCGTGGGGGACCCGGGAACCAGGCATGGCTTGTTTCTGAGGGAGGAACTCCATAATCGTGGGAGATTGTGTAGAAGTTACTTTACTCCAGGTTCACAAATGGGACAGCTCATTGCCCTGGCTCAGTGCCACTTCTCATCTCAGCACTGAGAAATAAACAGAGAGGGAGCTACAGGGGGCCTTTGCTGAGATAGAACTTTTCAAATTGGGAAAGAATAAACAGGCAAAAAATGACCCCACCTCTGTGGCCAACTCTACCTAATCCTGTGGGAAACAGAGGGGCGCTCCAGATTTTGTGCTTTTTCAGCAGCATTACTACTTCCACATAGCCACACTGTTGTCATCCAAAGGAGGGAGCAGGCCCTTTCAGAGCCAAGCACAATGGGACCCTTGGAAGACATGGCTTGAATGCATCACACCCTCAGCCTGACTAACCAGGACACATGCTGGCATCCACGTCTACATCCGCAGCAGCCTTTGGTCCCTGGACCTCCATGACCCCACGACTCTCCCTGTCACTGGGGTGTCTCCTGCTTCCCTCTGACTGAGCCCCAGACCTCCCTTCCCTCACATGCCCTCAGGTCTGCTGGTCTGAGCTAGCAAACTCCACTTCATCGACATCCTTTCCTGTGAACTTTCCTGCTGTTCTTATCTGGGCTGAAATGTCTGTCCCCAAGGGCAGCCCATTACCAAGGGAAGACCCCTATCTGTCCTATCTGCCACTTCCCAGGTACAGTGCTGACTTTGACCCCCTTTCTACCCTTTCGTCTCTGACTAGAGCCTCAGTAGGAAAGCACACACTTTTTAAATTGCAGTGAACCAACAGTAAAAAAAACTGGCTAAACTGAACTGAAGTGGTTAAAGAAATAAAGTAACTTGGGATACTGGCCAGCCCCGTGGCCACATGCCAGTGGACTTCTAAGAGCCACTGCACCCTCCTGCCGCCATCTCTTCCTGGATGGTGCCTTCGTCCCGCTGAGCTCCACTGTTTCTGTGCTAATGAGTAAAAGACCCCTGTCTCAAGCTCACACCACTGCCTATCAACTACATCAACTGCACCTGCCCGCTGACTTGCTCCACCTCGAGGCCTGCTGCACAGATGGCAAATCCCATTTCCTGCGTCCACTCACTCCGGGACCCAGACCTGGGCCGGTGTGGAGTTTTCCTCCTCCTAATAAACAGTGCTACTGTTCACCTGCTTGCTCCACCCAGTTACGGTTGCCAGGATGCCGCCTCCTCTCTCCTCCACCTGCAGCAGTCCCATCCGGAGTCTTTGGATTCTGTTCCCTCCCCCCCCCCCCCCCCCCCCCCCCGAGGCCTCAAGCACCGTCTCCTCCCAGGTCTTGCACAGCCCACAAGAGTTCTCTCCTGCCGCTTTAGCTGCTTCCCCTCCACCTGTGAACCTCTGCAGGTGAGCTAGTCAGAGAGTGCTGCACCCTGTCTACCTCTGGAAACCCCCCACTGTGTGCACAGTTGATTCCTTTCTCTCCCTTGACCGAAGGCCCTAAAGCAGGGCCATCAGACCATCTTCTCTAGAGAGCCCAACAGTGAAAGATGCATGCATTGCAATCCCCACAGTGCACAGTGGGGCCACCACAGCGCAAAACAGCCACAGGCAAAATGTAACTCCTGTGCATGGCTGCGCTCCAGTAAGCTCATCGATGACACTGACATTTGAATTGCATATAATTTGCACTTCATCCTGTTCTTTGGGTTTTCCCCCAACCATTTAAAAAGATAAAAATTCTTAATTCACAGACACAGAATCAGTTGCTGGGCCAGTCCACCCTAAATAATGACCCCAGGCCACCACTGGGACATCTCCTTATTCCTGATCCCCCAAATACCCCACATGCCTAGCCACACCAGCCTTTCTGCTGCACTAATATCCTCCCTTTTCTTTCCACCCAGACCCCATTCCTGTCCTGACTGATAATAGGCTTCCCCCTTGTTACTCACCCTTCATCCCTTCACAACAGAAGCCCTTCAGAACTTTCTTAGTTTCACTCTGAAGTAGCATTTTTTTACCCCATACAAATATGCTTTTTCATTGCACTGATCACTGCAATAAATTCCTAAGTACATTGTAGTTCCTCAATAAAAGAATGGCACATGCCATAATTCTCCCTACTCACACAGAACACAATGGACAAGGAATCCTTGAGTCAAAGTGGCACGCCTTGCTACCTACAAACACTATGGAATGCTCGTCCTACATGCATTGCACAGGTTCATATAGTGTAAGGAAAAAAGCAGAATTTACAAGCATCTGGGTAAAGAAAGAAGCCACGTAAGGAAAATGGCTGTGTTAGGCTTCCTGACAGGTTTACCAGCTGCAAGCTCTTTGCCTGATTGGTGCGTGGGTGCATAGCCATGCCATGTGTGCATGGTCTATGCAAGGTTATAGGTGCTTTCTCGGGGAGGCAATTCTCCTAGATCCCTCTCCCGCCACTGTGAGGTACAGTTTTCCTTGATCCCTTGCTCTTGCTGTGAATAGCAGATTTTTCATTGTTTATTAGCTCTTTCTCTTTTGGTGTTTATTCACTCACCTGTATTTGCAAGCCTCAAATAAACAGGTAAGGCCCAACACTTTATGGCTCTGCAGTTCCTCTGCCATCTGCCTGAATTCAATAGGAACCTACCTGGCCTCAGCCAATGGTCTTACATCTGGCATAGTTGGCAGGATTTGGAGCAGATTGGTATGGAGCTTCTGACACCCTTGAAGTGTGGGGTAGAGGAGTGGCTGTTGTTCTCCAATGTATGGCTCCCTGTTATTGTCTTTATGGAGGCTGTAGGCAGGGTGTATTTTACAGCCCTGTGAGAGAAAATTGAGAGCTCTGTGCAAGAGGTGACTCAAGGTCGAGAGCTCCAGGGTGAGTTGTGGACTGAGGGGCAATAACGCACGAGCTGGAATGGTCACTGGAGAAAGAGCTGCAGATCCAAGAACAGCAAGTCAGACTGCAGGCTGAGAACCAGTGATGGCATGAACTGGAATGAGCACTGGATAGAAAGGCCGACTGGGTTCGAGAGCTGCAGTGTGAGATGCAGGCTGAGCACCAATGGTGCCTAGAACTGGAGTGGTCTCTAGACAAAGAGTTACAGGTTCGCAAGCTGCAGTTTGCCCTGGAAGCTAAACCTAGGCAGTGACAGCTGTTGGAGAAATAACTGTGGGTTCCAGAGGTTGAGAGTCAGCTTCAGTAGGAGAGCAAGCAATTGCAGAAGCCTTGCAGGCATGGAAGACAGAGCTGCATTCCAGCAAGTGGAGCAGCTCTGATTTGGCAGGATCAGGCGTTTCTGACTCCTCCTCTTCTGAGGTGGAGGCTCGGGCTGCCTCTGCAGACTCAGAGCCCAGCTGCTGGTCACCAAGAAGGTAAAGTCCCAGCAGCAAAGAGTCCCTCGGGGCAACCACAGCCTCCTCCACAAATAGTGGAGCCCTACACCCAGGCAGAACTGATGGAGTTGGGGGTGCAATTCAGGCAGAAACCCATATTGCTGTTGGCAGCCTGACTACTGAGGTTGTAAGAAATAAGAGTGGATGGAATTGTGCTCTCCAGAACAGAGATGGAGAAAATGGCTGCCATTACCACACACTCCTCTTTGAGGCAGCATGTTTAGAACTTCCATGACAACCCAGGAAACCATACCCTATTAGAATGAGTGATGGCTGCCATGTGTATGGTCTGGCAGAATGCTGGAGACTTGCCAGGGGCAGTGAGTTGGTGGCAGTGCTACAATGAGTTAATAAAGGTTCTTTGGGACCTAGGTGTTAAGAATGCTGCTTTTCACCCGGGGTCCTGTGGACTAGATGAGGAAGTGTTTACGGCCAGGATGCAGGATCTTATTATCCTCTGTAGTGCCCCATCTGCCCTTTTTAGGTCACTAGTGGCTATCCTGGGCCCCTATGTGGGACAGCTTGTCAATGCAGTTATACAGATGGTAGCAGATTTGGGGGAGCTGGAGGTAGCATGGAATCACAAAACTGTGAGGGCTGCTGCCCGTGCTGCCCACACACCGGCTAGCAAGAGGAACGGACCTGTGAAAGTTACCTGAGCACAGGTGGGGGTAGATTTGATTGTGGCTGGGGCAGATAGGGAGGAATTGGATGGAAAGCCTACTAAGGTTCTTTTGGAGCTTTGGCAGCAGCTTAAACAAGGACAGAGATTCTAGCCGCGGAGATGAAGGGCCCCAGCAGCTACCAATAAAACGGTTGGTGCGCGGGTGGCATGGTTACAAGATTATATGATGGAGACCGCTGAAGGAGAGGAGGACACCCAAGACCCACTGTTCCAGTTTGAATAGGGGGAAAGCTGAGGGACCCATCTAACAGGGATAGGCGGGGACCAGAGGCTACACATGGAACTGGCTATCCACTGGTCTCCTTCTAATGTACAACAGGTATTGGCCTTGTTGGCTATAGGTGCAAAATGTTCCCTTGTTTATGGGAACCCAGAATGGTTTGCTGGGACCACAGTGCTCATTGATGGTTATGAGGGCCAAACTGTTCAAGTGAAGCCAATAACTATTCCATTGGGGATAGGAAGATTGCCTCCTAAACCATATAAGGCATATGTACCTCCTATTCCTGAATATATTTTGGGGGTTGATGTCTTACAAGGACTGTGGTTGGAAACTACAGTTGGGGAGTTCTGCCTGCGAGTCTGGGTCATGAAGGCAGTATTGCGGGGACATGCAGCACATTCCCCCTTGCAATTACCCGTTCCCAGTGTGTGACTAGCATGAAGCGGTACCTCCTTCCAGGTGGCTATGAAGAAATCACTGGGACAGTCCTTGAACTAGAAAAGTTAGGAGTCATCAAGTTGGCACACAGCTTTTACAATTCCTCAGGGTGGCCTGTGTGCAAACCAGACAGAACCTAGCAAATGACAGTGAATTACACAGAACTGAATAAAGTTGTTCCCCCTTTGCATGCTGCTGTACCCTCAATAGCTAACCTGATGGATTGGTTAAGCCATGAGTTGGGGACATACCACTTAGTGGCAGATTTGGCTAACACATTTTCTCTATTGATATAGCTGCAGTGAGTCAAGACCAATTTGCCTTCACTTGGGAAGGGCGGCAATGGACCTTTACAGTGTTACCCCAGGGCTATTTGCATAGCCCCTCCTTGTGTCATGGGCTGGTGGCTGCTTACCTGGCTGAATGGAAACAACCAGAGGCAGTTCGTATATATCACTATATTGATGACATTATGCTAACTAGTGACTCTCTTCCAGAATTGGAGCAAGCAGTCCCTACCCTGCTATCCCATATAAAAGTGTGTGGCTGGGAAGTCAACGAGGGCAAATCACAAGAACCTGGGTTATCTGTTAAGTTCTTGGGAGTTTTCTTATTGGGTAAGACAAAGGTTATCCCTGACACAGTTATAGATAAGATCCAAGCATACCCCATACCCACTACGGTAAAGCAGTTACAGGAATTCCTAGGTCTGTTGGGGTATGGATAGCATTCATAACCCATTTAGTTCAGTTACTGTGTCCCTTATATCACCTTATTCAGAAGGGGGTCCACTGAGATTGGACTGAGTAGGCACAAGGTGCATTTGCAGCAGCTAAGAGCACTGTCAAGACACAGCACAGGCCTTGAATGTGATTGATCCTGCCAGGCCCATGTATATCCATGTAACTTCTGAGGAGTTTGGATAGAGCCTGTGTCAACAAACAGAGTGCCTATGGCAACCTATTGGGTTTTGGTCCCAGTTGTGGAAAGGCGCTGAAGTCCGTTATTCATTAGTGGAGAAGCAGTGGCAGCTGTGTATACTGCCCTCCTGGCCACTGAGAGTATTACCACCACAACTCCAGTTACGGTCAAGACCACATATCCTATTGCAGGATGGGTGGGAGATTGGGCAACCAAACCTCATAGTGGTATGGGCAAAACCTCTACTGTGGCCAAGTGGGGTACAACTTGCAACAATGCTGTGCTCTTAGCACCAGCCCATTGAGAGCAGAATTTCAGGAAGTCTTGGGTCCAGTCACCTATGTGACCTGAGTCAGGTGCAGCTGGGGCTTAGGAGGCAGAACCTAAAATCAGTCCCTACCAGGAGGGGCAAATGCCCATCCCCAAGGATGCCTGGTACACTGATGGTACTAGCAGGGGCCAACCTGCCAAATGGATGGCCATAGCTTTCCATATGGCTACTGAGACTATTTGGATGGTGTAATGCCGCTGGTCAAGACCAGGCAGGTTCACATTGGATTCAAGCAAATGGTAGAAAAATTGCAGAGCCAGGAAGGGTTGGGCCATTTCATTTAATAAAGTCTCTAATGGCAGACAAGCACACAGGTAGGGGAAACTGCCTCTCAGGCAAATAAACAGCAAAATGGCCCCTCCCAGTGGCGGGCAGGCAACCCGCACATCCGCAATTCCCCTGAGCGCAATCACCCATAGCGTTATATAGGCCATACACACACGGTGCTGCCATGTGTTCACACACTAATCAGGCAAAGGTCTTGCAGCTAGTAAACCAGCGAGCAAGCCAAACACAGCTGCCCCACATTCCACCCCTTTAGGGTTGCTCACTTTACAATGTACATGACAGGAAACAGAGACTACAGCAACAGCAAAAGTTACACAATAATTAGAAAGGTGCCCTTCACAATGTCTCCCTGAGCACTTTGCCCAAAGTGTTACCTGGGGGTCCACCTCTAACTCCTTACCCCCCGGTAGGTAGGAGGACCTGTATAGTCCAGGGCTGTGTCCACAGAAGCTGTAAAGTGTCCTTGGTGTACCTCTGCCAGTGGATGAGAATCAGTGCAGGAGAGCCTCTACAGGTGCCATAGCCCCCCCCCATCAGGGTCTCTCTCATAGTACTGTCCATGAGCGGCATGTCCATCCATCAACTGAGCCGGTGCCCCCCCTCTGGTCGCAGTCCATGAGTCAGTCCATGATAGACAGCCCAGCTGCCTGTGCAAATCACCAAGGTAAAGGTTCATTACAGACAATTAGCCATATAGCTCTTTATTAATAGACCTCAGCACCTTTCCATAGTGTGCTTTCCATTGCCACAAGCTCCATCCAAACCCCTCAGCAAGCTCATAGGGGCTGGCGAAGTCAAACACAGTCAAAGCCTGTGTCATCTTAACAGTTCTCTTAGCTGCTACTGCTGCTGTAAAAAAAACATACACCTATTACCTTCAAATGCCAACACCTGCTGCACATTAGAAAGGGACCAGTGGATAGCCAATTACACATGGGGCCTATGGTCCCCGTCCATCCCTGTCAGACGGGTCCCTCAGCCTTCCCCCTATTCAAACTGGGACAATGGGTCTTGGGGATCCTGTAACCTAAACGCCAGCCATTTTCCAGGCAGATGCTGGGGCCACCTGCTTCCCCCACTTTTTCAGTGGCTGTAATCTCTGTTCTGACTGAAGCTGCCACCAAAGCTTCAACAAGACGTTATTAGGCTTGCCATGTAACTTCTCTCTATCTGCCCCAGCCGCAATTGAGTCTACCCACATCTGTGTTTGGGTAACATCAACAGGCCCATTCCTCTTGCTGGTTGGAGAAGCAGCACAGGTAGCAGCCCTCACAGACTTACGGTCCATCTCTATTCCGGAGAGCATGATGCCATTCACCCCTATGTCTCGCAGCCGCATCAAGCAGGCTGCAAGGAGCTCAGTGGGTTTTGTTGCAGTGCAACCCATGAGGAATGGAACCAGAGCCCAATTTGATTAGGAATTTAAAGGGCCTTTAGTAGCCGGCTGGTGACTGTCCACTGGGATGCAACGAACAGTCCCAAGCTCAGCGGGAGAGAGGTATTTAAGGGTAAAACCACAAGGTTACAGTTGTTAGCACATTTGCACAATATCTTGCAAAAGTACACACTGTTATAAAGATAATAAACCGTCTTCCTGCAATATATGCAAGGCTGAACCACAAAGAATGCATCCTGCCTCTGTTAGCAAGATTAGATCTGAGCCTAACTGCTGAGGCTTGTAAAAATTTTCGACTTGCAGCTGTAGCTATAGACTAGTTCCTCTTAAGCATTGAACTAAATTGGGTCAGGGGTCTTTAGCATGGGCTGGCCAGCACAGGTTTCTGCCTGAATTTCACCCCCAACTCCATCAGCTCTGCCCTGGTGTAGGGCCAAACCACAGAGTGCTCCACTACCTGGGGAGGAGGCTGTGGCTGTCCCTGAGGGACTCTTGATTGCTGGATCTTTACCTTCTTGGCGACCACAGGCCAGGCTCCAAGTCTGTGGATGGCAGTTGCAGCCTGAGTCTCCCCCTTCAGAAGAGGAGGAGTTGGAAACACCTGATCCTGCCAAGTCAGAGCCACTCTGCCAGCAGGAATGCAGATCCATCTTCCACGCCCACTTTGGCTCCTGTGGCAGCTGGCTCAGACCCTGAAGCTGACTCTCGAGCTCCTGAACCCACAGTTGTTTCTCCAACAGCTGTTACTGCCAACGTTCAGCTTTCAGGGAAAACTGCAACTCTTGAACCCATAACTCTTTCTCCAGAGACCGCTCCAGTTCCAGGCGCTGTAGGCACTCAGCCTGCACCTCACACTAAAACTCCAATACCTGGTCGGCCTCCCTTTCCAGCACTTGCTCCAGTCCACACTGTCATTGGCACTCAGTATGCAGCTCATCCTGGAGTTTTTTTACCTCGCTCAGCATCTCACAGAGAGCTCTTCATTTCTTCTTGCAGGACTGTAAAAATCAGCCAGCCCATGGTCCCCAAAAGGACAGCCATAGGGAGCCATTACAATGACCAGTCCTCTACTCCACCCCTCAAGGGTGGCTGCAGCTCCATACTCATCTGCTCCAAACCCTGCTCATTGTGCCAGATGTAATGGTGATGGCCAAGGCCAGGGAGGTTCACATTATATTTGGGCAGATGATAGGAAAAACTGCGGAGCCAGGAAGGGTTGGGCCATTTTGTTTAATAAAGTCTCACAATGGCAGACAAGCAGGCAGGAGAAACCACCTCTCAGGCAAACAACCAGCAAAATGGCCCCTCACAGTGGCAGGCAGGCAATCTGTGCATCCGCAACCTTCCATTTCTCTTCTCTCTCAAGCACAAGCACACATAGCCTTATATAGGCTATGCACACATGCCTCTGTCATGTGCTCATGCACTAATCAAGCAAAGTGCTTGCAGCTGGTACACCAGCAAGCAAGCCTAACCCAACTGGCCCACATTTCACCCCTTGAGGGTTTCTCGCCTCACCATATGTACATTACATACATTCAAAATATAAAAATTATAAAGGTACCCTTCACAATGTTTCCCTGAGCACTCTGCCCAGGGAGTTAACTGGAGGCCCACTTCCAACTCCCCATCCCACAGTGCCACCAAGGACACCCATCATAGGTGGGGGACCTTTAGAGTTCAGGGACTTGTCCATTGAAATAAAAAATGCCCTTGGTGCATCTCTGCAACTGGGTGAGAGAAGTTTCCTGGAGTAGGAGGGCATCTACCTACATCAAGGTCTCTCATACTGTCCAAAGGCAGCATGTCCATCCATCAAGGGAGCTGGTGCCCCCCTCTTGTTGCAGTCCACAATAGACAACCCAGCTAGGTAAAGGTCCACTACAGGCAACTAGGTTCACATAGGGCCTCAGGCCTCCGCCTTTATCCCTACCATCGTGACAGCTCTGAAAATGCTGCCCCCAGGAGGACCACGTGGCAATGGTGGACAACCTCTCCATTTCTGCTCCAGAGAACATGATGCCACCCACACCTATGCCCCACAATTGAAGCAACCCTACCAAGGGCTCAGTAGGTACTATTTGATGCTGAGTTTTTACCTTCTGGATGACCTCTGGCCAAGCTCTGAGTGTGCAGATGGCAGCTTCAGCCTGAGCCTCTTCATCCTCAGAAGAGGAGCTGGAAACGCCTGCTCTCACCGACTCAGAGCCACTCCGCCGGCACAGCTCCGTCTTCGACTCCTGCAGCTGCTGGCTCTCAGCCTGAAGCTGAACCCGCAGTTGTTCCTCCAACTACTGCTGCCAACATTCAACTTCCAGGGCAAACTGCAAGTCACGAACCCGTAGATCACTCCAGTTCCAGGTGCTCAGCAGCTCTGGAACCTGGTCGGCCTCCTCCAGCTCTAGCTCCAGTTCGTGCAGTCATTGCTGCTTAGTATGCAGCTCATCCTGGAGCTTTCGACCTCACTCAACTTCTCAAACAGAGCTCTTAGTTTCTTCACGCATGATTGCAACTCCTGCACCCGACGCTTGAACTCCTTAACCCGCAGTTGTTTCTCCAACAACTGTCACTACCAACGTTCAGCTTCCAGGGCAAACTGCAACTCGTGAACTCGCAATTCCTTCTGCAGAGACCACTCCAGTTCCAGGAGTCATTGTCACTCAGCCTGCACCTCATACCGTAACTCCCGTACCCGGTTGGCCTCCCTTGCTAGTGCTCACTCCAGTTCACACTGTCGCTAGCGCTCAGCATCCTGGAGCTTGCAACCTCGCTCAGCTTCTCACACAGAGCTCTTGGTTACTTCTTGCAGGATTGTGAAAAACACCCAGCCCACAGACTCCACCAGGAGAGACACTGGGAACAGCCACTCCTCTATTTCACCCCTCAAGGGTGTCAGCAGCTCCATACCCATCTGCTCTGAACCCTGCTCCCTGTGTCAGATGTAATGCCTGTGGTCGAGGCCAGGCAGGTTCACATGAGATTTAGGCAGATGGTAGAAAAACTATGGAGCTGGAAAGGGTTGGGCCAAAGATGGATTTAACGGCAGATGCACATTCCACCCCTTTAGGGTTGCTCGCCTCACCATTGACACATTACATACATACCAAAAATGACAATTACAAAGGTACCCTTCACAATGTCCCCCTGAGCACTCTGCCCAGGGAGTCAACTGGAGGCCCTCTTCCAACTCCCCACCCCATGGTGCCGACAGGGACACCCATCATAGGTGGGTGCACAGAGTGCACACCCTTGGCCCTGATTTCTGAAGGGCTATGCAAAACTCCAACTTTACACTTTTTTTTTCCAATGTAAGGCACCCAACATTGTGCCCGGGGCCTCAACCAACCTTAATCTGCCTCTGGGTTGGGCCATTCCATTTAAGAAAGTCTCACAACAGGGGAAAAGCACAGAGGCAGGGGAAACTGCCTCTCAGGCAAACAAACAGCAAAACAGCCCCTCACATTGGCGGGCAGGCAATCTGCGCATCCGCAATCTCTAATCTCCCTTGAGCTCAGGCACCCATAGTCTTATGTAGACCATGTACACGTGGTACTGCTATGCACCCACACACCAACCAGGTAAAGTGCTTACAGCCAGTAACCCCACGAGCAAGCCTAACACAGCTGCCCCACACGTACCAAGGACACCTTTTCATTTCAATGGGCATGGCCCTGGACTGTGTAGGCCCCCACCTATGATGGGTGTCCCTGTTGGCACCATGGGGTGGGGAGTTGGAACTCACTGGGCAGAGTACTCAGGGGGACATTGTGAAAGGTACCTTTGTAATTGTCATTTTTGGTATGTATGTAATGTGTCAGTGGTGAGGCGAGCAACCCTAAAGAAGTGGAATGTGAGGCAGCTGTGCTAGGCTTGCTTACGGTGTTACCAGCTGTAAGCACTTTTGCCTGATTGGTATGTGAGTGTGTGGCTGCGCCACGTGTATGTGGCCTAGATAAAGCTATGGGTGCTTGCACTCGAGAGAGATTGGGGATTGCTGATGCACAGATTGCCTGCCTGCCACTGTGAGGGGCCCTTCTTGCTGTTTGCCTGAGAGGCGGTTTTCCCTGCCTGTGTGCTTGTCTGCCATTGTGAAACTTTATTAAACGGAATGGCTGAACCCTTTCTGGCTCCGCAGTTTTTTTACCATTTGCCCGAATCCGATGTGAACCTGCCTGACCTCGGCCACCGGCATTCAGGGGGACTCTCACAGAGATGACCAATGGCCAGAATAACATGGCTGCAGCAACGCCTCTCACAGCGCTGTTGTAACAGTGGACATTACAATAACCTATCTAGAATGCGACAGCACACAGATGTTAGCTAATAGCAGCATAAGGGTGCTTTAGTAATGTCATTACTTCTTTCCAGGCATATATTCTTTTTCTGTACCAACCAGTCCAAGGCCTAATCTCTTCAAAATGCATGAAGTAAAGTACAGATGTCGGGAGACGCCGTCAATTCTCCCAACCGATTTATAGATTTGGCAGTTGAGAAAACAATCCTCTAGTAAATGAAGTTTTAGTTTTGTCAGTGAATGTTGAACAAGTTTTTTTCATTTATTCATTTGGAAAATTCATTAAGTCTTGTTAGTATTTACTCATTCTTTGACTTAGGTCAATGACTTTTTTGCCTACTATCTATCCAACATTATTTCAGAAACAGTGGTTGGTCCTGACAATTCAAAGTTTAAAAGGACAGATGTCCTGGTCTCTGGTTTCTTATCCAGCCCATATCGAAGATCATGAATGCTTCATTTTAAGTGACTAGGTAAGTAGGTGGATATTTGGACTTTCAAATATTTCAGCGGAGGTGCAGGTTTACACATAAGGGGAAATAACAGAAATGAATGCTATGCACATTAGTGGAGGTCAAATGCCTTAGGCCTTTCCACTCTGTGGTTGGGTGGAGTCTCGGTGTATATTTTTAAAGAGAGTAGGTCTTGGACTGGTTGGTATATATACAAAGCTCATATGCCCAGAAAGATGTGATGACTTTATTGAAGCACCCTAATACCGAATTTAACAGGGGTCATTAAAGAGTGTTAAGAAAAAATTACTGAGCAATGATCATAATCATGCAGACACTGGATACTCATTGTAGATTTGCTAAAGCAGACACATGGCTTCACAGTAGACCTCTCTTTGGAATCCCCAGTCTGTAGTGAAAAGCCTTATCTGATGGGTTGTGTTTGACTGCAACTAGTGAGATCTCACTCTGCATGTCTTATTCAATAAGAAAACTGTATTATCTCTGAAAAGAGAAGCACTGAGGTAAAGTGTCCTTATTTTTGTCAATTTGGCTCCAGTTCAGTTGTGTTAAACTAGTTTGCCAGAAGCCAATTTCCCAAAATTACAGAGTTCACAGTTATTAGTAAGGGTTGGAGAAAGCTTAATAAGATGAGGTAGACTTACTAGCTTTTGGGAACTGCACTGTTTCTTCTGTCTTTTACTCTCCCTAAAATAGTAATTTGTGCATAGGTCAGTGCCAGCCACTGGTGAATAGAGTCAAACTGAAATAGTCTCTACATATATTTTTTTCATGTGATAAATAAAATCTAAGTAATTAAGAATTGTAAAATTTGTATGAGAATGCATGAATTCTTGACATGTCGGAATTTGACTTTCAGCAAAACCAGATCCCTCTCCTCTTACTTGCTTAGGACTTCCCTCACTCAACATTGTTTTCAAAGAGGGATTGAATAGGCGACACTGGTAAATGCAGAGGTTTGCAATATTTTTTAAGCTTTCTGCAGTTTCTTAGGCACACGCAAGGGCAACATTTCCCCTAAGACACAGGAAATGTGCAATGTTTTAGCCTCTGTTTCATTCTATTTGGGCTGAGGCCATAAAACTAACTGGGAGTTTAGTGTCATTCATGTGTCAAGAAATAAAGGCTGAGTGAAAAGAAGCAGCAGTGAATCTGGAGAGGAGGGAATGGACTAAAAGATATCTAGAAATTAGAATCCAGGGCAGGAGTTGGTGAGGGGTATATGGGTTTCTGGACCGTGTTTCTTGGTGGATGTGGTTACAACTTAGAATAAAGGATATAACGTATAGAGGAGGAGGATGAACAAATGTGATACTTTTTTTTTTTTTCAAATTTCAGGTCCCAATATTAAGGTGCATCTTATACATGGGAGCATCTTATACATGGGGAAATATGGTAAGTTTTATGCTTTAATATTTACATGTTTGTTAAAATCTATAAATCTTTTCTTTGTGTGTTGTTTTAGAAAATGGTGCTATTCAATGTCTTCTTTGTTTTCTTGGTTAATGAGCTCATTTTGCTCCTGGAGGTCTCAGCTACTCTGATAGGATGGAGAATAGCAAAGGCTGGCCTAACTTAAGCAAAACATAGTTCAGGGATGAACAGTGGATGGTCAATGGATGGGTCACATGTTTCCATGTCTTTAGCTCCAGAAAGCCACTGTTGCTGCCATACCTGACCAGATGAGTCCATGGGTTAGGTTTTCATGCTTTCCACTATCCCTTTTGTAACATCCTTTGCCCAGAATTAGGAGAAAACATCCTGGGTGTTTGAAGAGCAAGAAGGGGAAGCACCTTGTGAGTTAAAACAGAGTCACTGTCTTTCCCTCACATCCTCTCAAGCACCCTCCTAATGTTGTTCTCAGAGACATCTGAGCATTAGCTTTCAGATGCTCTTGTTGTCTCAAGGCAATGGCTAATGAAGGCATGACAGACATTCATACTGTTCCCTACTTTATCCTCATATATCTTTACTGGGTTTTCTTCTGCCTCAGGCCAAGGCTATTATTCACAAACAAGTTCAAAAACCTCCTAGCCAAGATTTTCTAAATTTTCTATCTTGATTTTCAACCATTTCAAAATGAAACATTGGCCAGGGAGCCAGTTAGGGAATACATTTTATAAAATTGTAGTTCCAATTTGAATTTGGATATTAAACACATTAAGAAAATTCTTGCCTTGGGCTCATAAATACTTGACCTTAGACACTGGAACTTGTCAAACACCAATGATATCTGAACAACATTTAAATAAATGATCTGATACTGAAAAGATTAATTTTGTTAGCAAAAACTGTCACAATAATAGAGTAATTAAAATTATTTTGTGCATTACTATAGTTTAATGACTTTGAATCCATTCTGTTTTATTTTTTCCATGAGAACATTTTTAGAGATTTTTTTACTCAAATTTGGAGTAGAAGTGAGTGGTGTTTTCAAAGGCATTTTCCATGAGCATGTTCTGTGATATTTCAAGGGCAGCTCACAAGGAGGAAGCTCAGAGGCCAGGCGAGCCCATTAGTGAACCACAGTATATGTTAGAGAGTAGAGTGGGGAGCTGGCAGCTAGACTGATGCCAATGATGAAAATAACAATGCCAATGGCATTAACACCAATCGACAGTACTTGCCTGAGTTAATATATGCCTACAATGGAACTTGCCAGATCACAGAGTAGGGGACGCCCCAGCTTTAAGACCTCATAGTTGAGTTCTACATTAACTTTGTGCCATTTTTTCAAGCCCTGTATATCTATCCTGCCAAATCACTGGAAGTGGAAGTCTTCTAAATTTTAAAGTTTGGAAATCATACTTTTCAAATAAAAACTTTTTTCCAGACTTTTTTTTGAGATTTTCATTATTTAAATTATACTTTCATTGATTTTACCATGCTGGGACCAATAATTCTAATTATTCATCTTGCCCTGCTCCCTCAGCTCACTGAGGGTCCTGGGGCTTGCTCATTCATCACCAGTCAGCCAGCCATGATTTGGTATTCCTTTAGCATCTCTAAGTCAGATTTCCTTGACACAGCCAACAGAACATTCTGGAGGACATGGCTGAGTCTATCATTTCAGTCTCTAGAAAATGTGCTCAGGAACTGTTATTCTGTCATTGAGGTATCATTACCTATGGGTGGTCTTTCCAGCTCCATGAATCAGAAACAATTCTCTCCAGGAGCAGTGTCCTCATATGTTGCAGAAATCTCAGGGTGCTGTAGGGTGAAGACAATATCCACAGTGAGCAGACAGGTGCATTCTTTCCCTCTGCACTTTCCTGACTCATTTATAGAAACACAGGAAATGGTATTGCCCCCCAAAGGCTAGAGTTTGCAGATGAACATGTGGGACTTCAATGCAAACTGGAGCAGGCACCTTTGGTGGAGGGAATTTGGGAGAAAGATTCAGCAATGTGAGTTCACATTGCTGTTCTCACATAATACCCATTCAAAACCACACATGTGGTCTCCAAAGGGCTGATTCTGGATGACTATAGTTTACACTGTTGCATCTGTTCTACCCACCTTCAGACATCAGGAACATGAGAGCTTAAACAACTGGTTAATTTCATCTGAATCCTCTTTGGGGAGTAAAACAAAAACCAAACCTAAAAACACTTTGGTAAAGATCCAAGGTAAACCAATTACATGTATTCATGTCTCAATTTCTGATCATTTTCATTTTGCGTTATTGAAAACTTAACCACTGGCATGAGGGCAGCTCTAGAATACGGGTGGTAACTTTCCCGTCATGTCATTCTGGACTGAGGAGTGTAGATTACAGAATTATTCTAACCAACCTGTGTTTACTCATTCATGTGTCAACAACTTTTACTTCATTATGGCTCTTATAATGACTGTTACTGCCCTCCCAGGTCAGGACTGAAAAATCCTATATAATATTAATGAATTCACCAAATTCTCAACAAATAAGCACCTGATATCAGATTTTTTATAAATTATTGATAAGAAAGGCCAAATGCTACCAAGCAAACTTGAAATTTAAAGGGCTTTTTCTATCCCTAAATCTGAAACTAGAATTATAAATGAGCTTATACAAGATCCACCACTCTTGGCCTTAGGGCCACGATAGGTAACAAAACAGAGGAGACCTAGTTTGAGCATCAGGTCAGCTTCAATTTCAAAGTTTCACAACTGAGTCCAACATTTATGTTATTCTATGTCTATGCCAGGTTATTCGCATCAAATCTCCGAATACAGATTCCCACATGATGGCTGGTTGGGGAGTTAGGGACTTTCCTGGAACCCCTGAAATCACACTGTCCACTTAGTCATTTTCTCACCCAGGGAATAATTTATGAACAAAATTCTGCATAAATAACAATACTCTTTTTCATGTAAAACATAACAACAAGGAAAGAAACATGTATTGGACTGTTTATGTGGGTTATGTGCATATAAATCCTTCTTCATGGCTGTTTAAACTCATAGAAATTACTCAATTTGGCTAAGCCCCAGTTTCTTCATCTGTAAAATGGAGCTGATACTGCAGATGTCACAACCCTGCATGAGAATCACAAGAACGGAGGTACCTTGCATTTCACAGATGTGCAGGCTACCTTGATGCATTTTCACCAGTGATCACAAGAAATGCTCTGCCACTTTCAAACTTTCCTTTTTTTCCCACCTTGGTTTCCAGGACTGTTTTATTTCCTCAGGACCCCCATTTTATTAACTGAAGGTGCAGCCTATAATCTAGTTTACCACTACATCCCAAATAGTTGCTGTGTGCTGTGGGCACACCTGCACAGCACGCCACTGTAAGTGTCACAGTGATCGCTGCCATTGGCTCTCTGGCCCCTGGCATTGCTGGCCCCAGCAGCAGGTCAGCTGGCAATTCTGCAGTGTCTGAGCTGTCTCCAGGAAGGGCTTACTCAGCAGCAATACCAATTGCTTTTAAGTAAAATTGAATTTGCATGATGAGTGCTTGACTGAGTTTATACTCTTTCCACCACATCAGGAGCTTTCAAGAAGGAACTTCAGAGGCTGAAATAAAGGAAGATGAAAAGGCAGAAACTTAATAGGAAGCAGACAGTGTGGATGTGACTGCCAAGCACAGCCTGCGTACCACTGCGACTATGACAGTAAATATATCAGAGGTTCTTTTTTCCTTATCTTTCTCCTTTTTAAAATGGCATTCCTCCTTAAAAGTGACAAGAGATACTCTGATACTGAAAGCATAAGAAATATAGAAGAAACACAGCCAAATGTAGAGACTAATTCGAGTATTAAATCTACAAATAAGAAGGCTCTCTGGGTATATCTTCATAAGGAAAGATGGTGCTGTTTATTTAGGGATTTAAAGGATGTAACTGTGCAGGGTAATTCAGTAGGGGAACAACTATGAGTGAGGGAAAGGATAAAAGGAAAAGTCACTGATTGGGAAATGGAACAAGCTATTGAAAGTGAGTATTCACAATGCCCACTGTGTGGTCAGGACCTAATTTTAGAAGTGCAGTTCACAAGCACCATGGTGGGTTTTGACAGTCAGGCCTGTCAAATGTACCTTCTTCTTCTTCCAAGTTTTTTTTTTAAATGAGAGGAGGGAAGATAGATTCCCATGTGTGCCCCAACTGGGATCCATGTCAAAAGCCCTGTCTGGGGCCGATGCTCAATCAACAGAGCTATCTTCAGTGTCCGAGACCAACACTTGAACCACTCTAGCCACTGGCTGTGAAGGAGGAAGAGAGAGAGAGAAGGGAGAGAGGGAGGGGTGGAGAAGCAGATGTGTGCTTCTCATGTGTGCCCTGACTGGTAATCGAACCCAGGACATCTGTATACCGGGCCAACACTCTATCCATTGATCAAACCGGTCAGGGCCTAAAATGTACTTTTTAAAAGGTTTATTTTGTTACTACTGGATTTCACCTGTATTCTAAAGGGCTTTCAGTAACGACTTCATTAGAAGAAATACCAATAATATTTACCCCATTTTTTTTCTTTGTGACAGAGACAGAGAGAGACAGAGAGAGGGACAGAAAGGGACAGACAGGAAGGGAGAGAGATGAGAAGCATCAATTCTTCATTGTGACACCTTAGTTGTTCATTGATTGCTCTCTCATATGTGCCTTGACCAGGGGGCTACAGCAGACTGAGTGACCTCTTGCTCAAGCCAGTGATCTTGGGCTCAAGCTGGTGAGCCTTGCTCAAACCAGAGAAGCAGGCGCTCAAGCTGGCAACCTCGGGGCTTTGAACCTGGGTCCTCCGCATCCCAGTCCAACACTCTATCCACTGCACCACCGCCTGGTCAGGCAATATTTACCCCATTTTACAATAACTCTTTCTAGCAAAAAGCGAGCTCTGTTTGTGATTCAAGGGTTGGCATTTGGATCAAGTAAATTGACATAAATTAAAATATAGAATCTTAATTTCCTAAGTCACTTTTAACAACCCAAGGTTGCATTTTGGTACCTACTATTTATATGCTAAAACAAGAAATTGGTGTCATGAACTGAGTAGACATGTTCATGTCTATTCCAAAGTTTGAAAGAGTAAGAAATATTTTAATAAGTGTCTATTGAACTTATTGATCCCATAATATATTTGTTAGAAATCGTGGAAAATCTTATGCCTTTAATTTAGCATATAAACCAAGAGTTATTTAATTATTAAATAAGAACTATTGTGTGGGCATTGTTTAGATTTAATGTTCAGGAAAAAAATGTTTTATTTTTAAATGAAATTTTCTAGTTTTCAAGTTTGTCTAAAAAGATATCACTATGTATTTATCTTCAAAGTCCCTCCTACTTTGAATATTGATGGTAGTCAGTAAAGTAAAAAGTATCCCATTTTGAGTGCACTAATTTCAGTCATTTTTTTAAATTTCATATCCATTATCTATTCTTACCATACGCACCACAGCGTACTCCTAAATTAATGCTGACTCTGCTTATCCTGCAAGATATTATATGGGTTTTCCAACCCTTCTTAAAAACTAGTCTAATAAAAGTGATTAAGTTAAAACATTATACTCTATTGGAACAGACAGACTCATGACTTGAAACATAATTCCTACATTAATTTCATATTATATTAACTCTGATTAGCTCAATAACTGAGGGGACATAGTATAGTAGATATAGTATGGTAGCCAGGAAAATAAAACCACTGTATTAATTTGTTATTAAATATTATTCTTAGACATAGTCTAGTTCCTGGCTTTAGGCAATACCTTTAAATAAACTGAAAATAATCTATTTCCTTATTTCTTAGCATTCTGGATGCCTTTTTCTCCTTATATACTATTAACAATACTATGGAATGACAGTAAAATTGTAGAAGATAGGATAAATAAACAATGCATACTGACACCGAAAATCTGTTTAAAAATATGTTATTGATGGAGACAATTTTCTCCCTTGAAGGTGAGCTCTTCACAGTCTTATCCAAAAAACAGAAACCTAGGTGGTTGAGTTAAACGGCTCTATGTTCGTGGCAGATGATGACCATGGTGAAATTCAGACTTATGGATTCAGAAGTGTGATGAGATGTGAGTCATTGGCTGTCCACAGGACTACCAAAACAAGGAGACTAGAGGCAACACAGTGATTAAGCAAAAGTTGGGACAAAATGGGGACTTCCCAGAGCAGTACACAGATGATGGCTCTTCAGTGTTTAGTCCTGGGAATCCTGCGGACACTGATCCATTTCTGAAAGGGATGGAAATATTTCCTTATTATCAGATAGTCTCTCCTGGATAGGGCAGGACATGGTTATCCAGCGACTTGGGAAGAAGACTGCTGATGCTGACAGAGGCCCACTGTTGTGTGTTTGAAGTACAGTAACCTGCAGGGTTCTGTTGAGTGACTTAGTCCTCCATGTCCTGGGTGCACAAGCCCTTTACTCTTGTCTTTTCATATTTGCATTCCTTCATTAATGGTCTTGTTCATTTGTTGAGGTCTGTCTTCCTATCCAGACTTAGCTTTAAGGGTGTCAGGGGCTAGCTTTGTTTAGTATTGCCCTAATCCCTTTCTTTGTTTCTAGGATAATGTTCAACTCATAGAAGATATTTAACAAATGCTACTGACTTAGAGTTATTAACTCTGAGGGGCTTTTCTGCTGCTAGATTAGCTACTGGAGCTGTCAGTACTTATTTCTGAATCCCTAAAGAGTGATGTCGAGGGCAGGGTTCCCCTACTCTCAGGTTTCCCGAGGGGAAAGTATAAACTATTTTCTTGTTATTAGCTTATTTCAGTACAAGTGAATTGTAGATTAAAATCAAAATTCAGTTTACTCATTTCAATATTGATTATTAAATTACTGTAGACTTATCTTTAAACTTGAAGGGATTACACTAAAGTTTAATGATGAAGTTGATCATTTGTATTTATTAAGCACTCTCAGAATACTTTGCATGCATTATCTCATTTAAATGGGCCTCATTAATGCACTTACAACTTGGAATATGAAAGAAGGAAATGAGACCTGATGGAAATAAACAGAGGTTGGCGGCAGTAGGTTAATAATAATAAATACTGCAATGATTAATAAATAAATAATACATGAAGGAACTCTGTGTTTTGAGTACCCACCATGCTGAACCTACTTTTGCACACTTCTGTCTTGTACGTACTGCACCCTTCAGTGAGCGGGTCACGGTGCCTGGAAAGCTATGAAGACATGTAGGTCATCATGAGAACTAAAACAGTGTCATTTAACCACCGATCATGAACACATACAAAAAAAGTAATGTCTTTAAAATATTTCCTTGATAACTTTTCTGTCTCTAGAATCCTCCTTATAAATGTGTCAAGGACTGTCCTTTATGAAGGAATTTCTTCAGCCCCTGTGTCTCTCCTGCCAGGTGCCCCTGTGTCTTCCCCCGGCTCTTGCATCTTGTCTACTGTTGCTAAGACTGAGACTGAGATTTCCTCTTTCTGGGAAGGAAACAGATTTGGCTGAGCAAGAAGAAAAGCTTGGAACATCACCGTCCTCCCACCAAAGCAAGTTATTCTTGCTGTTTGTGTTGTTCATCATAATTCTTCTCTTGATACATTACCATGTTGAGTTTCTCCCCCAACAATCCACCAACGAACTCCTTTCCAAAACGGTGAAAAAAGATAGAGATTGAGGGAAAAGCAAGGCCTGTTCTCTCCTATCAAACATGATGCAATCCTTAAAGGAATCCTAAGGAGTGGACTACACCTGACGCATGGGCCAAGTGTTTCAATGAGCTCCCGGGCTGTCCTCAAGAATGGTGCTATCCGGAAAAGCAGACACCCTAAAATGTGTGGTTCCGTGAATTAGATCACACGCAGTCTTGCGTGTGGGGTGAGGTCCATGCGGTAGTGACTACCATGTGTTCTGGGAAACGCGTTCTATTAAGTGCGCCCATCCTGAGGCGGTGCAGCCGCGCTGTGACCATGCTGTCGGGGCTCTTATACACAGGAGTGGATTCGTGTGCGCCGCAGGGAGCACAGGTGAGGCACGTGCGCACTTACCTGCGGCACCCACGCAGCAGCAACCACGCGAAGAAGCCGCCCTGGGTGAACCCGCACAGGCAGCACACCACAGACTGAGTATGGCCGTCTGGGGCACATGCTGGACTCGGTGTGTCACACCGCAATACAGGTCACATATCACTTCCCGTGCCTCAAACTCACCAATCAGGGACCAGCCAGCACAAGCTCTCTACTCACTACCGCAGCGGCCCTGCTGACCGTGCACTCTAGCCATCAGTCCTGACCTTTTTCTCCTTCAGTGTTTCCTAATGGCGGCCGCTGAAGGGCGCCACGTGTCCGGCAGAACCACAGCAAATAGTCCAGTGATCACCCTGGGTTAGAAAGGCTGGGAGAGGCCCGGGCCATAGCCTCACTGTGGATAGACTAGAGGCCCGGCGGTGCCTTGGAGATGTCAGCACGATGAAGCATCCCTGGGGCAGGGCTGTTTCCACTGCATGATGGGATATTTACAAGCATGCATATATTTTGTTATAGTGTTATTATTTGTATCAGGAGAATGATGTATTGAAATATTTTGCAAAAAAAACCCCCAAAAAACATCACCCTGCTTTGTGGATGATGAGTAGGCATATGCCAATGACAAACCATACTTTTATTTCTAGCTTTCTGAAATAAAATGATTAATTCAGGTAATGACCACACCAGCTATAATGATTCTAGCAAATACCTTTTGTTTGCTATTCAAAGAAACAAACACTGAGACACAGCTATACTTGACACCCCATCTAGTAGATGCACGGTTGTGATCACTTTGGGGAATGAGGACACTGAGCAATTTTAAGGATTTTTTCCCCTCTTATTTTATCTTGTTTTATTTGGACTGTATTTACACTCATTGCACCTTAACAGTCTTTGAAACTATTTTCTTAGAATCTAACTCCGGGCATACAGGTGCAAAATTTGAAAACAATACTTGTAGTTCTCTGCAGGTGAGTGTCTCCAAGTTATACTGACCACAGCTTTTGCTGGCAGGCGACCTTCCATGGCAGCTAAATCCCAGAATGGGAGAAAATATTGCATTTATGTCTCAGCCAGAGGTGGATTAAGGTCGGATAAGGCCCTGGACGCAGAAGAAAATATTGGACCCCTTGTCATTAGAAAAAAGTGTAAAGTTGGGGTTTTGCGGGGCCCTTCAGAAGTCAGGGCCCAGAGCGTGTCCTGGTGCACCAACTGTTAAATCTGCCTCTGGTTTAAACTCACTTTCTTTTTAAATTTGTTGTGTGATGCTGTTGCATTCTGTTCAGACTGCTATAGTAAAATACCACAGACAGGATGGCATACAAACAACAGGAATGTATTTCTCACAGTTCCTGAGGCTGGAAGTTCAAGATCTGGGTGCCTTTATAGTCAGAGGAGGGTCACTTTCACATCTCATTGTGTCTTCACCTGTGGAAATGGGGAGGGAGCTCTGTGGACCTCCTTCGTCTAAGGGCACTAATCCCATTCATGAAGGTTCCACCCTTACAACCTAAGTATTTCCCAAAGGTCCCACCTTTGGGGTTTGGATTTGGATGTGTGAATCAGGCTGGGGTACAAACATTCAGACAAATGCAGACTCTATAAAGTTATTTGATTTCATCCGGAAATTGTATTGTATTTTGTGAAATGAAATAAAATAGTCTTTTTTGCCTTGATTACCTTATTAGCCTATAGAATGTAGGTAATAGGCGTGGACATATTGATCATGCAGGATTTTTTTTTTCTTTTTGTGAAGGTAGTTGGGCTCAGCAGGTGCAAAAGAGGCAAGATGAGGAGATTTCATTGTATCCTGTACTGATCTTATGTAGTTTTCTCTTGTGAGGATGAGCTAGAAAATTATTAAATTTTTCTTTATGTGACATTAGATAAGTCTGTTGAGAATTATTAGAATGAAAAATTTAGAGTATTACTGAAAATAACCTTGCTTTGACTAAGAATGTACATTAGACTGTAATGCATATCCACTAAGATATTTATTTCTATAACTAAACACAATATGAATATTTTTGTGAAATACCTTTAAGATTGATTTTCATATACATCTGTAATATAACAATCAAATACTTGTTGCTTCTGGACTGTCTTTGTAGAACTTGCTTATTTGGTGCTCAGGAGGGTCACATGCAGAGTCCATTCTACAATAATTGAGCATTTCAAAAACTTATTATAATATATGTGAATAGAAATGTGAATGTTAGTATGCACCAAATTACAAAGCTACTGAAATATCTCTCAGTTTCTTTGTTGGAGTGGCTGGACTTAGTTTTGCAATTCAGTGCAAGGATCGTGTTTTATGTACCACCAAAGGGAAAAATAACCTTCCAGACTTAAACGTCGGTACTATTGGTGCAAAGAGATGAATCAGACAGAGTGTATCTGGAAAAGTGCACACCAGGGGTGCACACATGTTTCTGAGGGACCTGTGAGTCAAATTTGTGTCATCATTCAGTCAGATCCCAGCAAGTCTTCAAGGAATGCACCTGCAAGTGCAGCGTCCCTCAGAACACTGTCTGATGCAGTCTTGTCTGTGGTGGAAGGGACACATCTGGGTAGCACCTATGACCTATCTTGAGTATCAGAGAAGAACAAAGGGCACTTCTGGCATTTTCAGAGTTAAACAGCAGAAGAAAAATATTCTTAGCATCACATCTTCTTCCATTACTTGGTTAGATTTCCTTCATATGTCGGTTTATGGGAAACAAAAAAAAATCTGTGCTTGAAAAAATTAGGGATTCTCCAAAACTTAGTATCTTCTTTCTACACTGTAAGAAACCCAGGAGTTTTGGGATTCTCCCTACAGTGTGGAGGCTTTTGGTCAATGTTCTAGATTGAGCATTCTGTTTAAAATTTTGCCTTCTCTGAGCAGAGACCAACCAGTGTCCAGCTATCAGACCTTGGAAATTAGCCTTATGGGGACGTAATAAGAACTTTGTACCGTGTCTTCCTCAAAGCCTTGAGACGATTAAAAAACAAATCACAACTGTTTTTCATTTTTGATTCTGTGACACAGACTGGGGACAGATTACTTTACGGGTTGATGTATCATGTGACCCTGGAGCACATTTTGAGCATTTGAAGATTATAAAAGTAATAAAGATTATAAAAAATCCTTGATTACAAATTGATTTTCACATGACCACACATTAACTAGTTATTCTATAATTGTGTATAATTGCTATGTTTTTGTATTACTATGAAGTTTTAGTACTATTTACAAAAAATTTCAGAAGATGACAAAAATTATGGTTTTAATTGAATTAATATGTGACAAATATCAACCTGTCAGACATCAGTAATATTGTTTCTCCTCTTCTTGGCCCCTGGGTTTGCCTTGGCTTTTGTGTTAATAAAAGCTCTTTTCAAACTTTTTACTGGAAGATCACCAAGGCTCAGTCTGTGGATCTTTGCTAATCTTTCTCCAAATTCTCTCCTTATCCAAGGGTATGATTTTTAACCTCTACGTAGATCGCTTCAACATTTTCATCTCAAAATCTTTTTGCTGATATCCCATCCCATATCTAGTAAGTTCTTTCTACACGTTCATGTGTCAGTGTTCCTCCATTATCTCACACGCACAAAGTCCATCAGTGTTTATTCCAAATCTGTTAAGTCTTCTGAGGTACCTGCTCACCTCGCTCCCCCAGCCTCTCAGACCTGAAATCTCACATCTTTTAGTATTCTAATTTTATAACTAATTGCTTTTATAGTGTTATTTACAGAGTGTTTTGGGATCTGACAAGAGTGGCACTGCCAATCCAATCGGGGCCCGATCATGTGTCCATCTCCTTAATGAGATGAAAAATTCCATAGCCCATATGGCAGAACTTCCAAAGGTTTTCCCAAGCCCGTTCATCCCCATCAAGTCCATGAAGATGTAGTTTGACTCCTGCTCCTCAGCCTGCTGCCTGTGGAGGGACTGTTCACTGTTCAAAAGGCCCCAGGCTACAGAATTAGATCAACGTCTTCTGAGACTGGAGGGGACCTAAGATTTATAGATGATCTTCAGCAAAGAAGAGAATGTGTGCTTTGGTATGATTCTGCCTGAAATAGAATATCTGGAATTATAGTGAAATTTGTTTCAACATTTTTTTTTTGGCATTGTAGAGATAAAAAATAAATAAATAAAAGAAAATTTTTTTCTCTCCAATCTATTTTTGGGGACTTACCTATCCAAAGATAAAGGCAGGACAACTAAACAAAAAAAAATAGTGGCTGTTTCTCATTAATCTTAGAGACTTGCAGGGAAAAGCCTCAGAGATGTTTGGTTACTTTCTTAAAGATAACCATTATCGTCTATGAGCATCCTCCATTCTCGTAATTTTTCTTTCTTTTTTTGGTGACAGAGACAGTGAGAGAGACAGATAGAGGAACAGATAGGGACAGACAGACAGGAAGAGAGAGAGAGATGAAAAGCATCATTCTTCATTGAGGCTCCTTAGTTGTTCATTGACTGCTTTCTCATATGTGCCTTGACTAGGGGGCTACAGCAGAGCAAGTAACCCCTTGTTCAAGCCAGTGACCTTAGGCTCAAGCCAGAGACCTTGGGGTTTCAAACCTGGTTCTTCTGTGTCCCAGTCCGACACTCTATCCACTGTGCCACCACCTGGTCAGGCTCCATTCCCATGATTTAAAAAAAATTTTTTTTAAGTGGACAGTGTCTGAGGTGTCAGGCCTCCTTCAGGGATTTTCCAAAATATATTCAGGAGTGTAATGTAGTTGTGTTTCCTCTTTCTGTCCACTCAAATTGCTCCTGTGTTGGAAATCTGGTCATCTCCAAGCCTTCTCAGTCCTCCTGCTACACTCACGTTTTCCAGTCGAACTTTTAAAACATCACACCTAGCCTCAAAAGCCTTCAGGACCCGTCACCTTCTCATAGTCTTTGGAAGTCTTAGGCTGACAGGTAGACCCCTCTCAATCGTGACTCTGTCCTTGAAATCTTACTTGTATTTTCTTAAACTATCAACTCTTACCAACATAGCCAAGTCTCTTTCCTTTCTTCTGCGGCTTCACTTGGAATTTCCAGCCAACATCTTTCAAAATAATCTGGCTACATTAACTAATTAATCTAATTCATCCTATTTGTCAGGATTCATCTCAGTGCCACCATCCCCACGAGGACACACACGTCCTTCCTTCCTCTACTGTGATTGTCTTATGTCCCATTTTACTCTTAGTTTTAGAACATAAAATGTACACTATACTTCAACCAATCTTTAAGCTATGGGACAATAAGAAATGTATTTTACATTTTATGGTGGGTTTTTGTTCTGATATGATGAACACAGCATGTTTGATTGTAGGCTAATATTTCTTCATTAGTTGATCAGTGGTTTAAAAAATTACAGATGGCTTCTCCTCAGGAATGGAAAACTAGGGCATATTATTTTCCTGCTGTGTTTATTATATGTTTATCTTTATAACAAACACAAAAAGAGCAAGAAGAAAGGGAGTTGTTTATATCCTGTAATAAGGTATCTTTTTAATTAACAGGTTATGAATATGTTTACATTCTCCCCTGTGACACTGCTTAGATTGGATCTCTGTGTGCCTGGGAATTCAAAGGCAGTTATAAACAGTATGGTGACATTATTTCTTATATGCATTGCTTTTGTCTCTCTCCTTCTGGAAGCATGTTTTGTTCCTTTGCTCTGAGTTAGTAAGGCTATTCTTTTCCTACTTTCACCATCACTTGAGCAAAGGATTTTGCCTCTATCTGACATAGGTCCTAAACAGACAATATTTCAACTTCCCTTCACATATCAACATAACCATAAGAAATTTCAAACTTTTGCTATGAATTCTTTCTGATTTCACATAGTAAAAAAAATAATCATTGATAACTTTTTCTTGGAGGCTAACACCTAAAATAACAATTTCAATCTAAATCATATTCATAGTTGCAATATCCTTATTTCTTCTTTGGAGTATACATTTCCAAGAGTAAAATGTGTTTACAGATCAGAAAAGAGGTCTCTTACTAGGTCAAATAAAGGTAAGCACAGAAAATATGAATGTGACCAAGTAAAAATTAAATTAAATAAATTGAAAGCATGCTAGCTTCATAAGAGATCCTGGTCATGTCCATTATGTGATTTTAAAGGGCACTCACACAGGACTGTAGCTCACTTTTACGATTATATGGGGAGATTAGTGGTGTGCTGGTATTGAGGCAAACAGTTTTTGAGCTTATGTGGTTCCTAAGATTGTATAGCAATTGTTTAAAAAGCAAGTTTAAGATTTTATGAGAGGAGTAATGGTCTTGAAGGGTTGATTCTAGTGTGCCTGCTATAATTCATAGAATATTTTTTGATACGTTGTGTGTAATATGAGGATATTTGTAAGAATGTTTTATATATTGTTTTTAATTTAGAAGTGACTTTATGTCAAAAGACTTCATATTTCCAAGTCACTGTTTTCTATGTGATGAATATTATTAAATGCCCACAGCATGTGTACACCCAAAGGTCAGCATAAGTCATACACTGTTTGTCCAAGAAGGATCTTGGTCCTTCCTGCGATGTTAGCCACTGTCTTATTACCCAAGTGAAGAGTGTGGCCTCAGCCACTCCTTCTGAAGGGAGTACCTGAGTTGAGAACTAGGAATCTTTATAGAAGTAGTCTGGATGAATCCTATGTACCCTGAAGTTTGAGGATTATGGGGTTAGAGATTGGAAGCATGAGTCATTAAAAGCACACCAACTTGATTGGAGTCCCATTTTATTTATAAGCATGCCATTTTTATTGGGCAGATTAACCTCTCTGCATTTCAATTTCCTTGGCACTCTTAATCATAGTGAAAGAGAAAACAATAGATCTAAGTTGCATTGTTTTTATGAGAATACGGAAACAGACAGCACATAGCCCCCTGAGAAGACTTCCTAGAACATTTTTGAGGCGTGTGAGGTCCTGAGATCCGTGCTCATTAGCAAGTCCAGTGGTAAACTGAACATGCCAGTATTCTTCTATCCAGATTTTATAATCTGGTGGAATTCAACAAATGTTACATCTTCTCTGAATGATGATGGTGACTGAGACCTAAACAGGTAGGGGAAAAATAAAAACTAAAAAAGCAGGATCAGATGCTGTCTGAAAACTATTTTCTTTTTTTTTTTTATTTTTCTGAAGCTAGAAACGGGAGAGACAGACTCCCAGATGCGCCCGACCGGGATCCAACCGGCACGCCCACCAGGGGCGACGCTCTGCCCACCAGGGGGCGATGCTCTGCCCCTCCAGGGCGTCGCTCTGTTGCGACCAGAGCCACTCTAGCGCTTGGGGCAGAGGTCAAGGAGCCATCCCCAGCGCCCGGGCCATTTTTGCTCCAATGGAGCCTCGGCTGCTAGAGGGGAAGAAAGAGACAGAGAGGAAGGAGGAGGGGGAGTGGAGAAGCAGATGGGCGCTTCTCCTGTGTGCCCTGGCCGGGAATCGAACCTGGGACTTCTGCACGCCAGGCTGACGCTCTACCACTGAGCCAACCGGCCAGGGCTCGAAAACTATTTTCTAAAAGAACAAGACAGATGGAGACAATAAGAAGACTCTTCCTGGGCTCCATCTGTCTTCCCTGTGCTCTCTACTTCGTGTCCTTCTTTCTCCGGGTAGCACGTGTTTTCATACGTAGAGGCTGCTGGCTGGCATCACAGTGATCCAGCACTGGTAGATTCAGACAGTGCATTCATCTTCCTGGGAATTTTAAGTTGCACATAATTACAGGGCTTTTGTTTTTCTCTGTAAAAACAATGCTCTGTCTTTCTTTGTTTACTTTACCCTTCACAATTTGTCCCTGGTATCTTTCTGTCCTGGGGTTTGCAAAGAAACAAGAGTTGTCCACTGAATACAGTAATGAGTAAATGAACCAGGATCTTCACTGTCATAAGCCTTATGTTCCCAGGGCTTGGAGTCAGGGTGATGCAGAGGATCAGGAAATACATAGACAAATCAATGAGTAAGTGAGCAAAAGTTCTGATTTCAGATAGTGACACGTGCCAAGAATAATGTGAGACATGGTGATATCATTGAAGGAGACGGATAAGCTTCTTCAGAATAGAGTCTCAGGAAAAGGTTCTGGATCAATAACCTGCCCTGAGGAATTAATTACTTCAAGAAGTTAGTCATTTTACAGGATGGAAAGGGAATTTCAGGCATACGATAACCCTTACATAATAATAAGCTTGTCTTTTGTGGAGGAAACCACAGTGTTTCCAGGATTGGCCTGACAAAAAACCAGGCACTGGGTCATGAGTGGTCTTCAGGGCCAAACAGAAAGGACTTTTCATTGTTTATCTGAGGATAAAACATAGCCACTGGGTAGTGTGAGCAGTTGAGCAATAAAATCAAATTCATGCTTTCTAGAAGGATCTGGCTGCTCTGTATCTGGTGAATATAATGACACAAGAATAAGATGTTATTAGGATATGGTTGTGATAGTCCAGGTGAAGGATGATGCATTGTGGGCTTTGGTTTACCAAAGGAGTTGTTGGATAATCCACACAGAAGTATTTTAGAGGTAGAGTTGGGGAGGTTTACTGAATGATTGTGTGTCACGTGAGGGCAAGGGAGGACTCGATGATGGCCCAGATTTGGGGAATGAACACATGGTTCAATTGGTGCATTGAATGATACATTTGTTGTTACAAGGAAAAAGGCAGTTTTGATCATTGGAAATTTGAAAAGTTTGGAACTCAATAATGAGTTCCAGGAAAGGGTAAATTTGAGCATCACTTATGCACAGGTTGTAGCTGAAGTCATGAGACTTGATGAGAGGGTCTAGATGGAGAGTGTGCTAGACAGGGAGAGATGACTAGAGCTCTGTGACATCTGCATGCCAGGAAGGGAAGGGGCCGCCAAGGAGGAGAGATGAATGAGGCAGGCAGGTAGTCCAGCATCCTTCATGTCTTTGAAGCAAAGAAAGTGTATGTTTTAAGAAACTCCTGTGACCTCTGTCCAATGCTGCTAAAGTCCAGTGAAATAAAGCAGTGAGTGGACCCCTAGCCATAACTATTGGTCATCTTAGAAAGCGCTTTTCCATTGCAGCTGTGGGGAGAAAAGTTTCATGTGATTGGGTTGAAGAGAGGATGGAAAGTTAGGCAAAGGAAAGGACAATCAGAATGGACAGTCCTTTTATGGGAGTTTTGATGGAGACGGGAAGAGGAAAAGGGGGTGGTGACCAGGAGGAATGAGAAGCTATGCAGCACTTTTTCAGAAGAAGGGTAAGACTCAGCCGTGTTGCCTGCCAAGTGAAACGATCCAGCCCAGAGAAGAAGAGAACTTGCTGATGCAGGCGAGAAAAAAACATAATTGCAGAAGCACTATTCTTGAGAAAAATGAACGGGGATGGAATCCAGGATGCAGATGGAGAGCCTGACTTTAAGTGGGTCCAGGACCCTGTGCTCTGTCTTGACACAGCTGATCTGGGATGCAAGCAGGCAGGTGGATGGATTTGCTACAGGTCCTGTCCAGAGGTGCAGAATCGGTAACATAGGTCACGGGAACAGGGACAAGGAAGGACACCCTTAGAGAGCTTATGATCAAATAAATACCTACTAAAATCTTTATTTCTGGGGTGCATGATATCATCATCCACAATGTTTGAAGTGCAGATTCTGGCAATTTTGCGTGCTTTCATTATCCAGCAAGATGCTGTTTATGGCCTTCAAGCCCTGTGTGCAGAGGTTGTGCGTCCCCATCCTGCAGGCCTGTGTTTGCTAGCTGTTTGCACAGATGGATCCAGCCTGTCATTTTTTCTGACACCATTTAAATCACAGCCATAGTTTAATAGTTTCCTAAACCTGATACTATCATTAATTCACTTCCTCAAGGAGCAAGTTCTATTTTAAGGGATATATTGTGTTCAACGGATATACTGTAGAATATTTGTGTAAGAATAAATGAGAGTTTTAGAAGACTTGGTGATCTGTTATGGCTCAAATGAGACCATGTTGAGAAGAATGGCCGGGAGTAGGGGTCACCATCTTAGTCACAACACAGGCAGCACCAAGACCACCTCCTAGAATCCCCAGGCTGTCTGAACTGGGGAGTATTTCTCAACCACTGCTTCCTAATTTTCTCATCTAAAAATAAGGATACTCCCTTTGCCTTTAATTAAAGTGAGGTTTGAGGATTAAATACGAATATTTGTAAACCACCGCATGCCAGCAGCTCCTGGTGTATTTCATGGCACCCATTCCACTTTTAGTCCTGTGACTGTTGACATCACTACTGCAGCTAGAAAATATGTTGGTACTTATTACTTATCCTGTCATAGTTTAAAGTTTAATATACAAATTCCTTTACATTCTACAAAAACATATAGGTGTGTGTGTGTGTGTGTGTGTGTTTAAAAAAAAGAGACCAAAGAATTAAAGTGATGTTATTATGAAGGTCATGCACCTAGTAAGAGAATTCAGCCCTGACTGTCTGAGTCCAGATCCCTGTCCTCTCTATGCTCTGCTGGCTCTCACCACTGCTCTTCATGGGTAGAAAACACTCCTTGCCCTTTGTCCTCTTGTTCCTGATTCAGCTGTCACTCCAGATACGTATAACAATGAAGATCTTATTCATGGCTTCTTCTTACTGGATTTCCCCCATTTCTGGGGGGGAGGAGGAAGGTTTTTTCCTGGGGTACCTCTAACATTCCATGGAAAACAGTGACAGGTGTAATGATCCCAGTTTTACCAGCAATGATTCAAAAGCTTATTTTATTTAAAAAGGATTAAGGATAAAATATAAAGGGTAGATTTTATTTTCTAGAGAGAATTCCTCAGTCTCCCCACATGAAGGAATGTGATATCAGTGACCCATAAAGGTTTCATTTCACTGGTGCCTCGTCCATCTTGGGCAATGAAAGGACCTCGTGCATTTCAGGTGACATTATGTGCTTCTCTCTGTTATCTTTTACCACTGTAATTGTTACGAGTCCAAACTTATCAATAAGAGCATTGAGCACAGTGGTAGTCAACCTGGTCCCTACCGCCCACTAGTGGGCATTTCAGCTTTCATGGTGGGCTATAGCAGAGCAACCAAAGTATAAATAAAAAGATAGATTTAACTATAAGAAGTTGTTTTATAAAGATTTATTCTGCCAAACTTAGCGAAAATCTGACATAAAATACTTGGTAATTATTATTATATGCTTTAACTTGCTGTAACTCTGCTTTATACATTTTATAAAGTTACTTCCCTACTTTATAAATCACCATTATTGTGGAAACGGTGGGCGATTAGAAAATTTTACTACTAACAGAGATACAAAAGTGGGCGGTAGATATTAAAAAAGGTTGACTACCCCTGATCTAGAGTCTCTTCAGAATATTAAACTTCAACTCATGGGGCTTTGAATACACATGGCCACTGTGGTGTTGTGCGACAGGAAGTGCTGTGTGGTTCTCAGGCACAGAAGTGGGTCTTCATACCCAATAGAATCAATAAAATACTCTATTTTCTTCCAGACAGGAATGAGTGAGGTGTCCCTGAAATTATACTTCAAAAAATATTCCCATAGATGCTCCCTCTGAATGTCCTCTAGAGGTGTTAATATTCTGATCAAGAAAGTGTTGAGTCCCTGGGCTGGTAGGTTGGTGGATAGATGCAGACCCAGCATATGGATATCCTGGGTTTGATTCTTGGTCAGGGCACCCAGGGGAAGATACCATTTACTTCTCTCCCTCCCTCTTCCCCTTCTTTCCTTCTTCCCCTCCTGCAGCCAGTGGCTCAATTGGTTCTAGCACGGTCCCAGGTGCTGAGGATAGCTCCATTGGAGCACATAGGTCTCAGGGGCTAAAAATAGCTTGGTATTCAAGCATTGGCCCCAGATGGAGTTGCCTGGTGAATCCAGGATGGTGTGCATACTGAGTCTGCCTCACTATTTTCCCTCTTCTCACTTAAAAAATGTGTTGAGACAAAAGTAACTTTGCAGAGTTTTGGATCAAACAGATTCTGATTTAAATCCTGGTTCTACCACTCAGCACCTTTGTGATTCTGGGCTGTCTTTAATATTTAACTTAGAATAATCCTTACTTTATATTGTTGTGTCAGGTGCGATAACTAACACAAAAAAAACATGTTTGGCTACTATTTTAGAGTACCACTGCAACCAAGCAATAATAATAATAGTCATAGATACCTGTTAAAATACTTCCATCAGCAAAAAACATAAGCTCACAGAGTAGCTCAAACTCTAAGAACATGTATGGACCATGGAGCCAGAGGACCAAGGGGAAGGTGGTGTTCAGGACCACCATATATAATGTCTCATGCCCTGGCCAGATAGTTCAGTTGGTTAGGCTCTAACCGTTAGAGCATCATTCCAAAGCACAGAGGTTGCTGGTTTGCTCCCTGGTCAGGGCACATACAGGAACAGATTGATGCTCCTGTCTCTCTCTCTCCCTCTCTCTCTCTCTCTCTCTCTCTCTCTCTCTTCCTCACTCTAGAATCAATAATGTAAACATTTAAAAAGAAATAAATCTAATGCCTCAAGTCTGTGTCTTTGAAATTTTCCCAAAGAGCTCTCTCTTGTTTTCTTTATCAGTAGGGAGATGATTGTAATACGCACATCACACACTCACACCACAATGACCAGAGAAAGAGCGAATGTGTCTTTTCTCTTTTTTTGGAAGGGGTCAAATCAGGGATAGATGCAGGGAAAGCTTTGTTTTCATCACAAGTGTTCCTATGGGCTTTTTCTCTCCTAAGTAATTTATTATAATTGGCATATTTTGAAAGATTTTTCTAATTTTGTAACCAGAATCATGTGCAAATGTTTTTTATGCCTAGTGATGGATAGCACGGCAAAAAGACTCTGAGGTTTCAGAACCATGAAATTTTAAATACAGTTGTTTGACTACAAGTCTCTTTCAAAGTCTAACAGGGGATCCTTGGCAATTCTTTCCACACAAGCTAGGAATTAACACATAGCTTTATATTGTTAAAAAACAAATTTGACAGCAATATCTGAAAATTCTACAGAATACACATTTTTTGGTGGCATCTAAAATACTCTAAAATTCAATTTAATAAGTATATAGCAATAAAAATTACATAGTATATGTATAATTACATGTAAACTATAGATGATATAAATTATATAACCAGCATTACTTTACATTGTTTTTTCAAGTTATTTGAAGAAGTTTTTCTTTACATCTCAATAGGAATATTGACATATTAATTAATACCAAGTATAATTCAGTTTTCTGCATAAGTCTAGCTATAAATTCATAATAATTTTATTGATCAACCTTTGGTGTTAAATATGACTCAAGTGTTTCCAGATTCAATTTATTATACTTTTTGACACATAGTGAAGCTCTGGCTTCCTATATGACTATGACATGTAACACCCTGATGGATGTAACACCCTGATGGTAGAAAGGATACATTAATTTGTTGAGATTTTGACCTAACTTATAATATTTACTCTCTTAATGTTAAGTGGTATATGGATACCGGAATGGGAGCAATGTTTTGTTTTTTTTTTAATTTTTTGTATTTTTTATGTATTATTTTGACTCTATCAATCAGCAAAAATCATAAATATTGTAAAAGTTTTGAAATTAAATGAGAAGAAAGGCTAAATTGACACCATCTGGAAATCAAGTCTTTTCTGGGATGTATAATATGAACATATTATTGATAAGCAGGAAAAGTCTCTAGTAGAGATTTTTTTAAAGATAATGTACTGGCCCTGGCCGGATGGCTCAGTGGTAGATCGTCGGCCTGGTATGCGGGGGACCCGGGTTCGATTCCCTGCCAGGGCACATAGGAGAAGCGCCCATTTGCTTCTCCACCCCCCCTCCCCTCCTTCCTCTCTGTCTCTCTCTTCCCCTCCTGCAGCCAAGGCTCCATTGGAGCAGGGATGGCCCGGGCGCTGGGGATGGCTCCTTGGCCCTGCCCCAGGCGCTAGAGTGGCTCTGGCCACGGCAGAGCGATGCCCCGGAGGGGCAGAGCATCGCCCCTGGTGGGCATGCCGGGTGGATCCTGGTCGGGCGCATGCAGGAGTCTGACTGTCTCTCCCCATTTCCAGCTTCAGAAAAATACAAAAAAAAAAAAAAAAAAAAAAAGATAATGTGCTATTTGAAGGTCCTATTTCAGAATATTTTTATTAATTTGACAGAAGGGGAAATGTGTACACTTGTTACGTTTGGACGTAATCAGATCCAATCTTCTAGATTTGCAGAGAGGGGTCACAATTTTTTTTTTTTTTTGCTCTGAATTTGTGCAGCAACCTTGAGCAGTTTCTAGTCTGGTGTCTGATATCCCAAGATTCAATAGGCAGGTTCAACCTAATCAGACCTGATTTTACTGTTTACCTGATCACACTGTGCCTCCTCTCTCCTCTCCCTTTCCTGGCATTCCCTTCCAAGGCCTAAAGAGCTGCAGAGAGGCTCCGTGTCCCTTGCAGCTAGTAGGAGATAAAACCTCTTCTGAGGCTGTGGTTCTATTTCACAAACAGGTGTTAGAGCTGGGACACTGGCTAAACCAGGCCCTCCTACCACATCTTCTACTTGGGACTAGTGAGTGTCCCTCAAGGTGCGTCTCCCCAGAAGTCGGTCACTTCACACAAGTTAGCAATTAACATACAGCTTTACTAACACGCGGTTCGTTATAGGAACCCACCATATCCTCTTGGTTTGTAAACCTGCCATGCCCCTTTTCTCTGAATCTAAAGAATCAAAAGATGGCTGGGAATGACTTTAGAGTCATCGGGGAAGATCAAAGCATTTCACGTTGTCGGCCTAATTGTTTAATTAGAAAGTTCCAGTACATCAAAATCTCTTAGCTCAGACAGAGTAGTCAGGCTTCAAATAGCCAGAGAGCTGAGCAGGGTAAATATTTACTCTCTTGAAAACTGCGGGACAGGGATACTGATGCTGCCTGTGCTCTATTACAATGAAACCGCCTGGGGCCCCACACAACCAGTGTGCACAGGCTGGGCATTGACCATCAGCCGTGAGCCCGGCGGCCAGTGAGGGTTCCAGGAGCCCAGCATGCAACTGATTAGAGTGGGCTTTCCACCACCTGTGGTCCCGGCACGCTGGGTAGGGAGCCTTCATTTATCTCCACGGGCAGCAGGGCTCACGCCAGCTGGGTGGCAGGTTGCCGTGAAGTCGGAGGGAATGTGGAGTCCATCACGTTCCAGCTCGAGCTGAAGTCTGACAGAGAGGATCATGGGAAAGCACTGACTTTTGTAATACATGGGACAAGACCATCCAGGATGGAAAGATGAAGCTAGAAAGATCATTCTTACTTGGAGGATTTTTGCTTAAAATTTTAATCCCTACTAATATTTCTCCAATTAAATGAGTTATAGGCATTTTGGCTGAAAGTCAACTTCTACATTAGGGAGCAATATTTTTTAAAAGGGTTTGGCTAGAAATGGAGGCTCCAGCATGTTATTTTATTTGGTCTTGGTCGAGAGGAAGAACAGAAGGAAAGGTGGAGGGGTAAATAATTGGACAAAAGGTAGCTTTTCTCCCAGAAGGCGATGTTGCTCTCCATCAAACCATCACTTGATCCCATAAAATCCTTTTGCGGGAGCCAGGATTGTTTGTTCCTGGGTTTGTTCCTTCATTCATTCATTGAGCTAATGTGTGTCCTGTGCTTTCTTGGCACACAGTGTCAGTGATGACATCCTACGGTGGACAAATGTACCCGCCTCCAGCAGGTCACTCTGTAGGTAAACTAAATGTCAACAATAGTTACAAAGAGCCATGTGACTCCTCAGGAGGGCATTGCATCTTCTTTGATCAGAAGAGTCCAGCAAAAAGTGGCACCTGAGTGGGCACGCACCCATCTGACCAGATAGTGCAGTTCTTTCTCTCTCAGTTACCACTCCACGTATCTTCCCTGCCCTTCCAGAGCTACACGCTCCCCCTGTCGTGCTCACATGATAGCCTTGCCTTATATTTTACACGGGGAATGGGAACCATTCCCAAGGGTGCCCTTTACCTTCTCACGACCGGATCTGCACACCAACCTGCATCTGCCAGAACCTCTTTCCCTTTTTGCTAAACACACAGGGGAGATGTTCTTTCTCTTGGCAATGATGGACCATTCCACATGCACCACCTTCTCTCCGACTTTGTCATTCTGGTTATTTTCTCTCTTCTTGCTGCATTCTCTATCAATCTATCATTTATTTACCCTCTACCCATCTCTTTCTATCTCTCCTGGATGCTTTCCATGTTCCATGTGTCATGTCATGGCACACATATAAAGGTGCTGTTCTGTCGTCTCCTCTTCCCTTCATTCTTTCTCAGATATCTTTTCCAGTCATGTGTGTTTTGTGACCACATATGTGCTAGCAAAACACGTATTAAATCCTCCATCCAGGCTTCCTCTCTAAGCATCTGCATGTGACTGCCTTAATGATATCTTAAACTTAATGAGTCCAAAATTAAAGTATTTCACATTTTAATGAAAATTCCACACGACAGTCAGCTTTGTAGCCAATAACTCGAGTCATCTGGAATCTTCTCTTTTCTTACCTCCTTTTATCAGTTCATCAGCAGGTCTCAGTGGTTCCATCTTTCATGCCTGGTGAGAGTCTATCCTCTTTCTTTCTCTTCTGTTGCCATATTTGCTCAGTCTCTCACCTGCATCATTCATACCAGCTCCTGACATCTCTCTCATTATCGCCCACCTTTCCTCTTCAACCTTTCTCCTCTGAGAAGAAAAACAATCATTTTAAAACACAAATAGAATTATTTTATACCCCTGAATAAAACGTTTCAAAGAATATGAGCTCCATACTCTCCTAGGGCTACGATGCTTTGGGTAGTACAGCTTCTGACTTTGTCTCGAAGCTCTTCCCGGCCACCCACCGTCTCACTCACAGACTCCTTGGCTATCTTTCAATACTTCATTTCTACTAGAGAAAGGCCTTTGCAAATAGAGATACTTTTGACTATAATAGTCAACCCACTTTCTCTTTGTAAGATTGCCTTTTCTTGCATATTGTTAATGCTGAACTTAATTACTTTCTATTCAATTTTTTTTTTCTGAGTATCAAACCTAGCATTGGTCTCTTCTGGCTTTCCTTCTCAAGGGACACTCTTCTTTCTCTTAAAAATTTTGTATCATATTGAAATTGGTTTTTTTTTTTAATTAAATGAGAGAAGGGGAGGCAGACATAGACTCCTGCATGTGCTCTGACCAGGATCCGTTTGCAAGCCCACGAAGGGCGATGCTCTGACCATCTGGAGCATTGCTCTGTTGCTCAGCAACCGAGATCTTAGCACCTGAGGCAGAGGCCATGGAGCCAACTTGCTCCAATAGAGCCATGGCTTCAAGTGGGAGGGAAGAGAAAAGCGAGAGCGGGAGGGGTGGAGAAGCAGATGGGTGTTTCTTCTGTATGCCCTGACTGGGAATTAAATCCAGGACACCCACACACCAGGGTGATACTTTATCACTGAGCCAACCAGTCAAGGCCCTGAAATGGTTTGTTTGTTTATCCATCGTCATTGCCACTAGAAGGTAAAAATTATGATATTAAAGACCATTTTTGTTCTGTTCATAAAAATATTTGGCAAACTTCTGCCACACGATGGGTGCCCAGTACAGCTGTGCAGAATGTACTTCCGTTTCAATATGGCAGACTGAGATACATCTCACGCCATCTCTTCTTTCTCAAGGCCCCATTAGACGATGGAGTGAATTTAAGAGAACATGAAGATATTCCCTTAAGAACATATTTTCAAAAATAAAATGTCTGAAAAACCAAAAGAAAATCACTATTGTCAAATGATTAGCAAGAGCAGAGGAAGCCCCAGACTAGAAACACACTGATGTGGCTGTGGGGAGGAGAGGAGCCAAGCTCAGCAGCAAGTTTAGCAGAAGGAGAGACAGAGACACGTTGCTGAGGACAGACACTATTGAAGTGGGAGTATGGGCAGCTCGTGCACCCATTTCTCCCCTGTGTATCCTACGTGGATAGAAAAAGGTTTCTAGCCAGTTATTTAAGCTTACATAAAAATATCACAGCTTTATTCTCCATAGAAATGATAGGAACTATCATTTCTAGAGGTAGAGGTAAAGCTGATATTGTGTGTTTTACTAAACCAGATTAATTTTTTTTTTACAGAGACAGAGAGAATCAGAGAGAGATATAGGCAGGGACAGACAGACAGGAACGGAGAGAGATGAGAAGCATCAATCATCAGTTTTTCGTTGTGCGTTGCGACACCTTAGTTGTTCATTGATTGCTTTCTCATATGTGCCTTGACTGTGGGCCTTCAGCAGACCAAGTAACCCTTTGCTCAAGCCAGCGACCTTGGGTCCAAGCTGATGAGCTCAAACCAGATGAGCCCGCGCTCAAGCTGGTGACCTTGGGGTCTCAAACCTGGGTCCTTCTGCATTCTAGTTCAATGCTCTATCCACCTGGTCAGGCAAACCAGATTAAATTTTATTCTTTTAAGCATTTAGTTTTTCAAGGTAATGGGTAAGACCTCATCTTATTATATTAAAACAAAAGCCAATTGACTATATATACCTAAACACATAGAGGTCTATTTTATTGACTTAATTTAAATAAGAATAGATCATCAACTGTCACCCTACAATTAACATAAAAGAGAAAAACCAAGGTAAGAAGATAAGAATATTCCAGAAGAATTAAAAACATATGAGAAAATATTAACGAAATTAATAATAATAATTCATGCTGTCAGAAGTTAAAACAGGAAGGGAGAGCTCCATTCCCAGGCAAGTTTGTAGTGGCTCTATTATGCAAAAGTTAAAAAAAAAACAAAACTTTTTTTATTTATATTTTAAAATACATTTAACAGCACAGTTGAGTTAATAATATTAAGCAACACTTACATTTGCCTTCTTAGAGTGACTAATTGGAATTATTAGACACATATAGAGTTTTAAGAAATTAAACATATTACTGTAAATTTAAAAATAAAAATGCATAAAAAAGGAAGAAATTTTGAGGGGCTCTTCAAACATGTAGAACAAAAAACCAAAAAGCTGGGAAGCATAATTTTTAAAAAGGATAAAAAAGACATTTAGAATCAATATAGGATGTTTTATATGTGACTACTTAACAGAAAGTCAAAAATCAGCCGAGACTGGAAGCCAGAGTTTTGTCATTGGAAGGACTTCGAGAGGACAGACAAGAATGAAGAAGAGACTCAAACTTAGATCTATGACTGTGAAATGCCAACAGTTACAATATTTTAAAGTTCAGAAATATTCCTTATTGAAAAAAAAATTATAATATATTCATTAAGAAATGAATATCTGAATGACTACAAATTTGTTAGCTATACTGGAAGTTACAATGTGTGGAGAAAACCTTTTGTTACCAAAAAGAAAAAGAAACGTTTCAGTCTTGATTCTGTACCCAGCCAAAAAGTCATCAAATGTGCAGACAAAACAAAGATACTTTCAAACCCCCTGAAATGTTTTCTTCCATGAACCTATCTTAGGAATTGACTGAATTAAAAGTCTAGAAAAGCAAGGCTGGTAGACGAGGACGAAGGGTAGGGGAAGGCAGAGAGATTCTGCTCCCCATGGGAGTCCACGGTGACAGCTGGGTGCGAAGCTAGGCCAGAGCCTCCCAGTGGATGAAGAGAAGGTGGTGGTTGGCAGCCGTGGAAGAGGGCTTGGAGAGAGTTAGCAGATATGGTAAAACAGATATGAAAATTCTTGGGAAATCCAGAGGAAACGGTAAAGATACAGAATTAAAAACAGAGAAAGAACAATCAGAAAGTTCATGAAAATATTAGAAGCCACAGTCCAAATGAGAAATAAACTTTGATCTCAGTATTTTTTTTTTTTTGATGTGTGGGTAGGGGTAATCTTTTGCTTAATGGAGACTGAAATTTAGTGTTTAGTGCTACTACTACATAATAAGATTGAATATATTTCATGTACAAAATGTCTTTTCACACAAATAAGTACTGTTAAATACTGATATAGATCCACAAACTTATAATTTTAATTGAATATTTTATCACTTGGAAGTCATTTCTAGAGTTCTATTATATTCTTCTCTTGATATATTCACCTTTTAGTATATCATTATATTGTGGGTTAATCACTTCTATTTGAAGGTTAACTAGAAGTTCCTCAACTGTGCTGTTAAATGTATTTTAAAATATAAATAAAAAAAAGTTTTGTTTTTTTTTAACTTTTGCATAATAGAGCCACTACAAACTTGCCTGGGAATGGAGCTCTCCCTTCCTGTTTTAACTTCTGACAGCATGAAACATGTTTAAAGCAGCTTGACGATACTTGTGATTCAAACAACATCAGTTGTTGTAACGTCTGTGTGGCAGCACATGCTCCTCATATAAGCAGTACCCTGTCTTTTGATTTTAGGCTGAATTCATTACAAATATTATCATTGTCTATAATTAATAGTCATTGAGGCAATTATTTTTATTCAAAAAAACTGCATTTGGTCCTGTGCTCCAAAAAAGCCAGGTGAAATGTGACCGATGCTAAGCCATTAAACTTTTGTGAACTTGGGCAGGGCTGATGTTTTGTCCTATTTTTACATCTAGCTTCTATATCTAACAGAAATCTCCCTGATTGACAGTAGGTATGTTCATAAGAGCAAATGAGGCTCGTATTTACGGCAGTCACAAGTTATAGAGGTCAAAGGTGTCCCACAAAGTATCTGTGTGACTATGAAAATGAACACCTGTAGGGTTTAACTGTATTATTTTTTCACGAGTTTTGTTGCTTTGTCCCATTTTTCCTTTTTATGTTCTACATACTATTTTTTATCACCGTCCGTTGTAATACACCTGAGCGGAACCCACCTCCAGTTGTGCTAAACACATGTTTTCTCAGCTTCTTGACAGTATTCTTGCCAGTTGGTCCACTGAGATTATTCACTTCCAACCTGGCTCCCAGTCCTCAAACACACATCTGGACAGTATCAATATCACCTCTTGACGTATCAAATCAATTGGTGGATTTTTTTAAAATTAGCTATTGCTCTTTTACCCAACTTCTCAAATCTTTGAACAACTGTTCTCATCAAAACCTAAGAGTCTTAACTGAATTCATTTTTCCAGGTACCTTTGTTTGGCCACCACAATCAAACACAATTTAATTAACTGGCTGTCGGTCAATGGCTTTCACTGTTTGGTTTATAAATGAGCTGCTCAGAAACTGTTTTGGTTCTAGCCTCACTCTCAGTTTTTATTTTTATGAAGATATTCTGACATGATTAAACATTTCATTTAAAATTTCTAATGTTTCTGTCACCTTCTCGTGAGTTGGGGAATAATGTCATGCATGCTTATGTTGACACCAGTGTGTATTGTATCCTTTCAGCAGAGTTACAATGTCACTGGATAATAAGTGCAGTCTCTATCTTCTAATTCTATAATAAAATAACCTATGCACCCTCTGCCTTGAAAGCAAGACCCTTACAGTCTGTGGCGGTCTTGTTTGTTATTTTGACGTGACGAGTGTGCACCTGTCATATATAAATAATGACATAGCACAGTACACAGATCCATGTGGCAGGGACAGTCCTGCCAAGTCATCACGTGTCACTGTGACAGCTGCACTTTGAGAGGAGAGTTGTGAGGTCTCTGCTACAACTGCCCACCTCTCAGGGGAGCACAAGGGCTGCAAGTATTGCCCGTAGCTGGTGAGCATAGCTGTGTTCTAAGAAAGCTCCAACTGTGGGCAGTGAACTCTGCATTTCATTGGATTTGAATGTGTTACAAAATATTCTGTAAAATGTTAACTCTTTAAAAATGTAATATACAGAAAAACTAATGAGATAACACTTGAAAGAAAGATGTTTTGCTTTTTATAAATGTGAAGTTTTCCCATTTCCTTCTTTCCTTCTTTCTTTCTTTCCTCCCTCCTTCCCTCCCTCCCTCCCTCCCTCCCTCCCTCCCTCCCTCCTTCCTTCCTTCCCTCCCTCCCTCCCTCCCTCCCTTCCTTCCTTCTTTCCTTCCCTCCCTCCCTCCCTCCCTTCCTCCCTCTCTTCCCTCCCTTCCATCCCTCCCTTCCTTTATTTTTATAGGTTTCTCCTCTCAGGTAATCACTGTAGCTCAAAGGACACAATCTGCCTTCCAACCTGGTTCAATGATCACTTATAATTATCACTTATAAAAGTAAAAATATTTAGTGAACTTTGGGAAATTTCACACAATTCAAGCATCTACACAAAACAAAATTTCTGTTAAATTTATAAAATGTCTTTGTCACTTTTTTTTGTAACTGTGTCTTAACCTGCTTTCTTTGCTTCATACTTTGTATTCAGAGTCAAAGAAGATGAGGTCTGATCTTTTCCATTTGGGGACCCAGAGGTCTTCCAGACTGTAGAGTAATTCATTTTGTGCTAATTCTAATTCATTCTCTTCCCCCACCCTCTTTGGCCTCTTTTGTTGTCGTTACAGTTTTTGCCCTGGTCAGTGCAACTCATTTTGTGGAGGACGTTCCTATCTTTGCAAATGGCCCCACAGCCTCGTCCCCAGACCAGCAGCAGTGACTCTAAAACTCAGGCGAATGTGGGGATCAAGTAGGTCCTCCTGTGAGAAGCAGCTATTGGGCCATGCCCAGGAGTTCTGATTTGGCAGCTCTCAGCTGGGGTTCAGAATTTGCATTTCAAAGAAACATTTGATTTGGGTCAAAGGACCACATGCTGAGAAACAGGGAGTTGGAATAAAACATAGGAATGTGAGAAAGTTAGAAAAGTGAAAACGTGAATTGTGGTGCACTAGAATTGGGTGCAGGGTATGTTTATTAAGTAACAAGTGTAAGTGAGGAAAGGGTGCATCCTGGTCCCACCCTGTGGAACCCCCTGCATCCCATGGCTTCATTGTCAATCTCTGCTGATCATCTATCTCACATCAGAGGGGACCTGCACATCACCCGTTCTGTACTCTTAAAAGAAATCCATTAGAATCCCTTCCCTTCTTTGCCCACATCCATCACACTCTCACCTGGTCACATGTGGCTGACATTCCAGGCCCTTTAACCCCAAGAAAACTCTTAAAGCACATTCTTTCACCAAATTCTTCCTCTATCCCCTTCCTAGAATGGGAGCAATTTTTCCGTAATGTTCAAATAGAGCAGTACATCCCCTGTATTCCTTTTACTTCTCTCAAGTGAGGCAGGGTCAGTTGGGAGAGTTAATGATAAAGGAGTCCATCTCAGGTAACATGTATCATTGACCAGCCGCTCTTCAAAAGAATAAGAGAAATTAACCATGAGTAGAAATAGGAAAAATATTCTAAAGAACTCTTTACAGAAAGGCAATTCCAAAATCTAACATTCTCATGGAGATTATTCATGACCTGCACTTTAGGACACCAAATCTACGATGTGGCTTCCTCCTAAATGAATATGAAATACCGTAACACTTCAGATAGTTTTCTGAGACATTGCAATGATGAAAGACAAGCCGTGAGATTTGTTTTCCCAAAAATGATTGTAGGACAACAGAGGATTTCACCTTAAATCGTACGTCAAGATCTAGAGCCATGCCACTTTGTCTTTGGGAATTACTCCATGCCACAGTCTTGCAAGTGGTGCTGGCTTTACGAATAGAACTCTCAGTGGCTACTTTCTGGGCACTGGTGCAAAGCATTAGAACATTCATATTTAAAACTGATATTAAGCCCTGTCAAGGTAGCTCAGTTCATTACAGCATTGTCCCAACATGCCAAGGTTGTGGATTTGATCCTGGGTCAGGGCACATACAAGAATCAATCAATGAATCCATAAATAAGTGGGACAACAACCAGGCCATGTTTCTCTCTCTATCTCTCTCCTCTCTCTCTCTCTTTCTTGCTTTCTCTAAAAGTCAATCAATAAAAAAGAATTAAAATGATATTAATAATGGCTATTGCTATATGTCAGATATTATTTTTTTTCTCCTAACTGTCTAATTTCTGTGCTGTTATAAAAAGTAAAGATAAGACCACCTGCATCCATAAATACTTTTTCCATCCAAAACAATCTAAATGGAAATACTTAGGAGAGGCAAAGCATGTTTTTAGGACATTACTAGAAAATTTCTTGGTGCCTTCTCTTTTGTATGCCCTGTGGGCATAGTCAGCCTAACTGGATATTGGCTTAGGTCCCATCCCCTGTCCCCAGCTCCCACTCAGCACCACTTCCGGCCTGCCTTCCACTGGGAGTCCAAGCAGATGTACTGGACACTTCAGAGGTCCCTACATGAATACACTCAAGAATTGGCAGCATCCCAACACACCTAGAGAGAGAGTTACTTCTAGTGAGCACACTCCTGGCCTTGAGTGACATGAGGTGGGACCATATGGGGACAACTGGCCATTGTGTGTGCACCCTCGTTATCTTTCAGTCACAGCTTTCTGATACAACTTCCTAGCCCTGCTAATCTCAAATTCTTAGTGCTGACCATCTCCTAACATTTCTTTATTCATTACGTATGTGTGATATATTTACTGGTAAGACTTTATCGTCCTCACACCTCATGCCTTGAATACCTTCTAGCTATTAAAATTGCATGTCCAGGAACATGAAATTTTATTCATGCTCGATTTCCTCCAATTTATTGAACAAAGCTTACCTACTGCCCTACAGTTCTCACTGGCGATGCAGAATAATTATTATAAAGTAAACATTAACTCTTATTTTTTAGACTTCTCAGCAAGGTTCAACTTAATTACCATGCTAAAATCCCTATTTAAACCTGCAATTAGTAATACCTGCATATTCTTATCTAAGATCCTTCCCCGCCCCATTAACTAGATGAATGTATCTTGTTGATAATTTCAGATGCTGTAGTAACTGCATAGTTAGTTGCCACTGTTTTTCCTTAGTCTTCCTCTTGTAACACAGATAGTCCAACCCTAATAGGAAACATGTATTGAGTGATTACTAAGGGCCTGAGCTGGGTTGTCCCATCCCCTGAAAGCTGACTCTGTGCATCTCTGCAAGTGTCTGCATTCAGTGGAATTTCACTGGCAGCTCATAAGTGGCCCTGGTGGGAATATTTCACCACAGTAACGGGCAACTACTCAGCAGTTGGATAGTTTTTCCCAGGGGAGCTGATTTATAGCCGCAGCTTATACACAGCAGATACTACTGCTCTTGCCCTCAATGAGCTTATGACTAGCAATTGGAAAAAACAAGTCAACCTTGGGTTTTCATCCTGAAATGATCACTCCGGGTCCACCATGGGGTGATTGATATCAGGATGAGGCTGGCAGTATCGTCAGAACAGTCTCCCAGAAGTGCCTGGGGAATTAGGAAGAATGTGGCTGCAGGGTGTGATGAGCATGGGGCTCGGCAGGACGTGGACTAGAACCGATGCGTTGGGCTTCCATGACCATCTGTGACTGAACGGCTGAGGACTGCTCCTCTGTTCTGACACCTACTGCGAACCAGCACAACTAGCAATTGTCCAGGTCCTGAGTGAGAACAGTGTAGAATGAAGAAATAAACTCAGAGAAAAGAAATGTGAGATTGAGAGGTCTCTGCAAGCTGATAGCAAGTCAGAGCAAAAGCAAAGCCCCTGGTTTGCTTTATTATATAGTGCAGAGCCCTATGTATTATAAATAAGGAAGTCTCCGATACAAAGTCACATATCTGAGGCATAAACAGAAATCCCCCCACCATGTGTAACTGAAATCAACAGTTGAACAAACAAAGGGAGAGAATAAGGGCATGTAAATTGCCTCTAGCAACATAATCAAGCAAGTGAGGTGGAAGGATGGGACCAGTAGAAACACTCAGCTTCACAGCTAACATGGAGGTGTGGGGAAGACCTTAGCCTTTAGCTTAAGCCTTAAACTGCGAGGACTTTGTCAGCTTGCAGTCTCCCACAGACACCTGAACACTGTGCATCCGATGTTTAGGCATTGGACAGCAGGGAGCACCTGAATTATTTTTATGTTCCTAATGGGCACACATACTCAAAGGATTTTCTCACTTCTCATTTGGATTCTATACTGTTAGATTACGTTTTGTACATGGCTGTAGTTCGCATGTCATTCACTTGATCAGATATAGTGTCATTTAACACAGTGACATTGTAGTAATCATCGAATTGTAGCATCTTTGCCTTTTGAAGCTGTTTCACAGAGAGCTGTGTGTTTACTCCGAGCAAGCCACATGGTTCCTCATGGTTGGTCTTCATGACACAAGGAGATCTACTGTTGTCCCCTTTTCATGGGCTAGGAGGCAGAGGTACCCAGAAGCAGTGAGGCCGTGGTCTCAGAAACCGGGTGCTGAAATTAAATTTAGGCAGTTTGTCTGTAGAAGGTACTCTTACCACCGCAAACCCAGTTATTCTTCAAGGAGATACTGAGTTTTGCCACTTTACCTATTTCAGAAACCAACCCCCCCCATGAATAGACCCTCAACATGTTATTTTCTAGGCCATCCTTTCCAGTTTCTCTATAATAAAATTCCTTTTTGTCATCTGTAAAGTTTAGTACTCATAGAATCTGGTAAGGGTTAGATGTGGTGATTCCTGCTCAACTTAGAATGAGGGTTCTGTAAATATTAGTTCAGATTCCCCTCTTCCTTTCTTTCCTTTAGTTTGTTTTCCTTTTTATTCTTCTGTTATGCTTATTATCATCATTATTATGTTAAACTGGGTAACTTTGTCTCGTCTATGTTCTTTACCTAAATCCATGTCCTCCGTTGTGCTGTGTTAGCAATGTCTTGTTTTCTCCTTTGTCTTACACCTTTGTACATTTCTTGGAATTACACTTCACCTGTTTCACATTAACTAGATATCTCTTTTCCCTATGGACTGTAGCACAGTACCGCTCCTGAAGTAGCTTTATGTTGTGTCTTCTAGGAGACGTGTGGCATTTTAACTTAGGGATGCTGAAGATGCATTGGAATTTAAAAGTTTAGATGTTTTAAATTGAAGTCCAGGGTTATTATTTTTTTAATTTCATTCATTAAAGTGGCAGATTTAAAAAACAGCAGGTCAAACGTCATCACGGAAATAAGCTGGCATAAAATGCATAAAACCCAAGGTAAAAGTCTGTAAAGATAAACAGAAGGTGAGTAGGTTGAGAAGGTAGAACATTTTGCATCATTACCAATAAGCCGTGCTTAGCTTTGTGCCAAGACCTAAGAAAACGTGGAAGGCACCATGGGTAGCAAATTCATGATGTCATTGCTAGAGTTTCAAAGACCAAAAGATACCAGATAATGTCAATTGCAATAATATGATAATGAAATATGCAAATATACTCTACCCAGGGTGTAAGTTGCGAAAATGCTAAGTAACCTAAATTTAAAAAATTCATGTAGTGCTCATAACAAATATTTAAAGTGTACTTCCAATGTAGAAGTATATTTGATAATTAGTTGAAGTATTTGGGTTCATTTTATTTTATTTAATAAATCATATATAGTTTATCAAATTTTAAGTGCTATTAAAAAGTAGCTCAAACTACAAATAGTGTTATACAATGGTAATGACTGTGTGGACTTGGCGATACTACTTATTAATTGCAGCATTAATTTGGGTGCCAGTGGTCCATAGCTCATTATTTTGTACATTCTATGTCCAATTCTTTCCAAAAATGCCCATAATTCTACAATTTCATGGGCTGATAGTTGTCTCTTCACTAGTTAAAGCGAAATTTCCTTTGTTTTCTTAAAAATTAATGATTTTGTTGCATTTCTTAAATGGAAATATTTCAATTGGGCCTTAGTATGTATCAGCTTTATTGAGGTGTAATTGATTACACTGAACCAGATGTGCATTGGGAGGTATGCACACACCCATGACACCATCACCACTGTCAAAGTTTATTCCCAATACCTCTTAGAGTTGCCTCACATCTCTGTACACATTTCCACACAAAACAGTTTCGTCTTTTTCATTAGAATGAGATTGTGCTAGGGATATTTCCTCATTTTTCCACCAGCTGGACTCTAAAGCACTTGCGTTTGCTCTCTGTGAACAAGCTCCCGAGGAAGTCCCACACTATTTTCACTCAACTCCACCAGAGTGATACTCCCTCCTGAACAAAGAGATCTGTTGTTTGGCCTGATAATTGTGCTAAGTGAAACAAATGTGCGTCTTTGTTGTCTTTCTTGTAAAATGTGGCGTTGAATCTTGACTCCTGTACTTGCTGTGTGCTGTTAGGCAAATGTCGTATCCTCTTTCATACCACTGAAATCTTCATATTTGTGCCAAGACAGACATCCTTTTGACAATTACTTGAACTAAAAGTGGTTTTGACATCACCTTCTTACATTCTGCTCTGAGCGTGCTCTACAGTTGGCCGATGACAATATGGCCATAGTGTGGCACATTGCCTATTTGGTCCTCAGTCCAATTTCTGGAAACGAGGGACTGGCCCACCTTGTTATACCTTCACAGAGACCAGAGGTAGTTCCTACTGCTGGCTCTCCACTCCCATGGACACTCCCATTACTAACGAGGCTGGCCACCTCTTTGTATTTCTCTTTATCTTCCCCCACTGACGCTGAGATTCTGAGTGTCCTTTCTGCTGTCCCAGTCCCTCCCTCACTTCATTCTCACTTTTTGTGCAATTGCCTGCTGATTCAGGTATTGCTTTTCACCTGGAAGGACGTCAACCAACTTCTGAGTGTTAAGCATAATCCTTTTTCTGACCTTCTTCTTGGTTACTTTCAGTTGCTAGATGGTCATGGGTCACTTTTGCAGAGCCAAAGAAATTTGTCTATTTCTTCTTCCTTCCCTTTTACTATCCCTCCCTCCGTTCCTCCCAGCCTTCCATCCTCCCCCACCATTCTCCTGTAATTCTTATTGTCTCTCCTTCTTCAGCCTTTAAGAAGTCTGAAGTTTGACTTCCAGAAACTGAGGAGAAACTCGATCTTGTATATGTCATATCTACACATATATAGTTTATATGCATCTATAGATTAGAAATAGCTTTCACTGATTGTATATGCACATTTATACCCTAAGAGAGTTGCCATATAAAATACAAGATACCTAGCCAATTTGAATTGCAGATAAACAACAGATAACTCTTTAGCGCATGTCCCACACATGGCATGGGACACACTTTTATTAAAAATTATTTTTTGTTTATATGACATTCAAATGGAACTGTGAGTCATTTTTATTGGCTGAATTGGCAATCTTAAACCTAAGTCATTTTTACTGGCCTGATGTATGCGTTTTTCAGTCACACAATTGTTAAAAATCATTTCGATAATTTTGAAAGTTAAAACTTTTATTTGCCTGCTAGGAGATGTGAAAAAAAAACAAAAACAAAACAGTTACATCAAGAAAAATGGAAATTGGCAGATCTAACTTGATAAAAAAAAACCCTTACTGATGTATGTTATACTCGTCACCACCAAACTACCTATTTTCGCTTTTATAAAAATTGTTATATAGTATTATTTATTATAACATATCTCTAATTCATTTTACTGGAAAAACACAGATGTTTACTTAATAAATAGGTGAATAGCCACCTTATATTAAGTCAGTATACTGAATTATTGTAAAACACTTGTAAATTTTATCAGTTTCCCGAGAGCAGCTGATGACACAGAAGAAAAACTAAATGCAGGAGGGCGGCAAGGAGAAGCAGATGCTGACTCTGAGTGGCTGAGCAGGATGGGAATCAAGACATGAGGTTTTCCCTTTCTGTAAAAGCTCTATGGTAGAACAATTTCACTTATATATCAGCATGAGAGCCAGCTTTATACAGAAGTTATCTCTCAAGTTACATAACACATAAAGAAAAGTGGGTATCATGGGTTGCTCTACCGCTTCAAAAAAAAAAAAAAATCAAAACCCAGAAAGCTTGACTGGCTTAAAGCTTCTTTCTGTCAGATATCGAGTTACGATGACCCCTAGTGGTAACGCAAGGCAAGTGTGCCACGCGAGCACTGACACACCCAGACACTCCTAGACCAGTGGAGCCTTGAATAAAAATGCCTCATGCAGGTATGAAAACTCGCCTAATTCTAACATCGGTCCATGTGTTCCTCTGCATTTAATTCAGAGTAAACTAAAAAAAATGCTCTCACTTTACTTTATACAATCAGGACATGAAACTTACTAAACTAGCAAAAACAAAACTTTAGGTTAAATTTTATCCAGTCAGTGTTTTAAATTCTGACTTCTTCTTCAGACAGCTGCTAGTGATCATGATTTTTAAGTTAACATGAATTTAATGCATTCACAGTCTGAGAAACTTAGGATACTTCGGAAACTATCCGATGCAAACTCTTCATCTCAGAAACAGACTATATAGAGCAAAGAACAATTGCCCAGCCTGTGTTTACTGACAGATGACCAGCACAGTGGCATACCCAGAGTCCATAGGTGCACCTCTCTTGAAGGTCACAGCAGGTACTAGAAGAGGAGAAAAGGCAGAGTGGTGTGGCCTCTGTATGGGACCTCATACTCATTAAGGAAATCTATAATATCTTTCCTAAAGGAAGGTATTAATCTTATTCTCCACAGAATATATTCTCACCCTAAGAGGCCAGAAACAAGGTCTTATATTCTTATTAATGCTAAGGTACAGCTAAGTACAGATAGCAATGACAAAGAAACGTTGGATACTTTGAAAAAATGAACTTAATGGACCCTAAGGTACTATGTTATAGTAACAGAGGATCAAGAAATACAATTAGAAAATACTCTGAGAACATAGATTTTATTTCCATAGAGAACATTTTACACTGCATTTTAGTATGGAATTTGAGTGAGAGTTCAAAAATATTTCAACAATTATGATGTAATAATACAGTCTTTTAAACTTAAAACCTTGAGGACATTATAGACAGCATTCAAGTCCTGGATAGAAAACTGAGCTAATATGTATATATAATATAATAGTTCCCAGAAACTTTGAAATTTAACATTTTATGGGATTGATAAAAATTCATAGATTATTTTGTTTAAAATAAGCAGATTTTAAATATATTTTTCTGCTCCTGGTCAGTATACCAAATTATGAACTTTTATGTTTTTAATTTTGTTTAAATGGAAATATTTGGATGACTATGTTGATATATATGTATATATATATACACACATACATATAACACACACACACATATATATAGATATATATTGAATTCAATGTATATCTATATATCTATTTCAATTTGCATGCAATGGAAAAATGACTCTCTATACATACATACATATACATATACACATATATTTGTTTGTTTTTACATAGTTTAACTATAGTAGAACTTTGGAAGGCTGACAGTTTAAGTCTATAGGTGAGAAATTACCTAATAAAAACAATTAGAATTTATTTAGCTTCAGTCGCTTCCATAGCCAAGTATTGTTCTGATTAACAAAACTTGCTGCTAAACTTGCCTGAGCCCACTGGGAGCCAAGGTCTTCTCCATGCAACCTGACATTCAGTGAGAGGGTATAATATATCTTTAAAAATAATTCAAAAATTATTTTAGCTATGAAAACTATATAACTTTAGTATAAACAAATATGGACAAATTGATCAAAATCTCAAACGTCCAACGTTTCACTGAATAGTTTCTTCATAAAGTACCTAGACTCCCATCCCTGGGTTCTTCAAGAAGTTGCCAAATGACTAGTTACTAGGAAAATGTAGAATAAACATTTTCACGGGAGGGGAACATGGAATGAGGCAGCTACTCCCTTCCCACTCAAAGAGTTGTTTCCATAATTTTTAGATTAACAGTTGAGTCCTCATGGTTCTATGAACTTCGGTCTCCATGCAATTTAAGTGAAAATTAAAAAAAAAAATCAGGCCACATTTCATGTAAACAGAATCCAGCTAACTTCATTATCTTATTTTCCAAGGTAAAACAAGCATCCGAGTAAAGCACTTTATTTATTACTTATTTATTTATTTATTTGTATTTTTCTGAAGCTGGAAATGGGGAGGCAGTCAGACAGACTCTGGTATGCGCCCAACCGGGATCCACCCAGCATGCCCACAAGGGGGTGATGCTCTGCCCATCTGGGGCGTCGCTCTGTTGCAACCAGAGCCATTCTAGCACCTGAGGCAGAGATCATGGAGCCATCCTCAGCGCCCGGGCCATCTTTGCTCCAGTGGAGCCTGGGCTGCGGGAGGGGAAGAGAGAGACAGAGAGGAAGGAGGGGGGAGGGGTGGAGAAGCAGATGGACGCTTCTCCTGTGTGCCCTGGCCGAGAGTCGAACCCGGGACTCCTGCACGCCAGGCTGACGCTCTACCACTGAGCCAACCAGCCAGGGCCTGAGTAAGGCACTTTAAGGTAGAAAATAAATGTTATCTTTAAAATAACTACTTAATGTTTTTAAAGTCATTAAAATGAGTGAATGTAGATGTACCTGTGATAGGGCTGAATGAAAATTCCAAAAACATTCTATCATGTGTGAATATTCCTGTTCCAGATCTTTTCATAGTAACAATTAAACTGCACTTCTAGGTAGCATAGTTGGTTGTCCCATGGAAACTTAATAAGAATATAAGCCCAGGCATAAACTATTTTTCTGCCTCCTTGGGTTCATTTGATGACAGTTTTACTTAGTTATAGGGGAGGATACCTGATACTGAAGGAAATCTTCAAATAATCTAGAAAACTTTTTCTAATTCATTTTTAAGTCTTTCAATTGGATAAGCCTTAATCTTATAGAGAATAGTCACACATTTTACTAACAAAATTAAATTACTAACTGCAGTACCCAATCATGATTTACTGACATTGACTGATATGCTTACATTAAAACCACACTGCTTACATTTTGATTACATAGGCAGAGATTCTGTAAACCTTAGCTCATTGAAAATGACCACAACTATTTTTTCTAAAGAAATACATTCTTATAAGTCTCCAGATTTCCAGACACTGATGACTGTATAATTTACAGTGAAGGAGTCACTTGCTTTTGACCTTGCAAATGACATAAAAACATAACTATTCCAAAGTAAGCAGGATCAGATAATGATGATATCAGAAAAAACAATGACCATATCTAACAGAGATGACAGGAAAGTGAATTCCTCAGGTGATTTTATACATGTGCACCATCGACCCACCCTGCTTATCAACAGCGGGTCAGATCCTGAAAGACATAGAAGAAACTTACTATCATATTAAGTTCCTTAATAGTTAGAAGCAACAGAGGAATGAGTATGCCTTTTCTTGCCTTAAGGAAATTAAAGCTAAGCAAGGTTAAAACATGGCAAAATGAGAAGACACACTGTGGGTGTACCAAGCGCACAGGGACTGAGGTTACCCAGCCTCCTCCCTCCTCTGCCCATCACTGTCTTCCCTTAAACACACTGATGTGGGTTTGCTCACTTTTATTGCTGTTCTTATATGTAGGAAAAGGATTTTCAACTTAGATGTTTAGTTTCTCATTATTGTTGGAAATTAGCTCATAAAATGTTCTCCGAACTCCCCAAGTTTAGATTTCAATCCAATGCCTCTAATTTAATGAAACACTCACTTGTATATCATACATTTTTATTGTGATCTTAGGGCTTTATGGATGCCAATCTAATTTCTATTCTGTTTTCCATTTCCTTTTCTTTGCTGGGTAACTAATGAAAAGTAGATTTAATACACTATGTAATAGTTCAAAAGGGATTAATTGTATTTTGATAACAATGGGGAAGACTGTGATTCCGTGGCTCTTTTTCTTTCACTAAAGAAATGAAAACCTTTATCATTTCCATTAATACCAGTTAAACACATAGCACTTGTTACTCTTCAATATGACCTGTTAGGAATATTCTTCTAGTATCTTCACACCTAACATTTTTTAACATTGTATTTTTCTTTCTTTTTTTTTTTTAAACTTCCTTTGTTAACCAGAGTCCTGGCAAGTCCTTGCTGCTGGCTTGCAACAGTCACATGCTATTGTAATCCCTCATGTCCTGTAGTATTTAACAATTTATAGAACACTTCTCAACACAGTATCTCCTTTAATATTCACAACTACCCAGAGGGTAGGAGATCCCACTTATCGATGAAGAAAATAAAATTCAGAAATATAACGATCTTCCCAAGAGCTGTGCGGTGTCTAAAGGAACTCTGGATTTCTCTCTTCCGTGTTATCGACCACTTGTGTCCTCTCATCATTTCTGTCACTTCACGTTCACTCAGGACACATCTGAAATCCCGAGTATTACCCAATTTTAGCCTGCCATAAGTATTTACATGACCTCAGTGAAACAGCAGTGAATGGTTTCTTAAACTGGACTATTTGTTTATGGTGTTTTCTTACGCCTAGAACAGTTTATTATAATGCACTTTATATATATTTGTATATATATATAAATACATATATAAATATATATTGATATATATAATATATATAAACCAATCAGCTGTAAATTTGACTACGTGTACTTTTTATCAAGTTTCCAACTCACTTAACCTCATCAAGCCTCCATGTCCTCTTCTGGATAATTTGAATTCAAAAGAGGAGATAAAAGCTCAGTGAAGAATTTGAGGAAGAGGACTTTAAAAATGTCCCTCTACCTTATCAATGCCATGTCGCTGCTGAGACTGCTCTGCAAGGAACTAAAAGGGAAGGTCTCAATGGAATAGCTGGAGACCAGAAACATCTGCATGTGCACATCGTGTTTGAAGCTATGGTGATGGTTCTCCTGCAATGACACGGACATGAACTTAAAAGGGTCCATGGTGAAGCAAAGGCGCACCCCTTAAACAAAGCTTTCAGTGACTGTCCGAAGCATGCATCTCCTGCTAATAACAGACACATGAGAGGATGTCAACAGCTCAGACTAACTCAGTATTCTCTGAATTTCAAAAAACACTGCAGGTTTAAGATATGCATGTAGGGAAGAAGGCCTCTAGATTGATGTGATAGAGGAGTGAACCATTTCTTTCACATTCCAAGCTATGGAACTCATTTTTCAGCCTCCTGTTTATCAAGGAATCTGGTTCAATGACAATTATAGCATATTATTTACCTCCAATGTTGTTTTACATGGTTACAATCACTCCCACATCCCAGCATGCCACTCCACTGCTCACATTTATAAGTATCCATCACTTGTCTCTCAGAGTACAGATACCATTTACTTCCTCAGACCCCTTCACTCCCATTAACTTTTTATTGAATTGCTATTAACCTTCACCAGGGCAATTATTTTTTTTTACTATCTTGTTCATTTTTGTTTAATCTCTTTAAGGTCACTGTTCTCCATTCCCATGTCATTCAGAGATTCTTTATTAGTTTGGCAAAGTTGTGAGAAGAAAGTGACAGAAAGCACACACAGGAGAACTCAGAGTTGTGAGGAGAGATTTCGCTAGCCCTCTACAGGGAAGGGTGATAGTCTACATTTTAACTTAAACAGTGCATAGGACAACAGGTCCTTCTCCAAGACCACCCACAAAGATGCTAACACTACTACCATGAGATTAGGGACTTCCTAACTCTGTCCCTTAACAGAGAATCCCATCTGATAGATGAGAGATGGATGGCAAAGACAGTGATTGATTACCTTTGCACAGGTACCCAGCTGAGTCCTTATGGGGAGCGGTTGCATCAAGGTTATTGGACTAGCACAGATGTAAGGTCTACAAAGGTAGTAGATATTATCTACGAAGTGAAACATATGAGAATGTCTAGAAGGCGTTCCAGAGATGGCAAATACACAACAATGTTAGTGAAGATTGAGATTTCCACCCAAGACTTCCTTTAGAGCAGTGGTCCCCAACCCCCGGGCCACGGACCAGTACCGGTCCTTGGGCCATTTGGTACCGGTCCACAGAGAAAGAATAAATAACTTACATTATTTCCATTTTATTTATATTTAAGTCTGAATGGTGTTTTATTTTTAAAAAATGATCAGATTCCCTTTGTTACATCCGTCTAAGACTCACTCTTGACGCTTGTCTTAGTCACGTGATACATTTATCCATCCCACCCTAAAGGCCGGTCCATGAAAATATTTTCTGACATTAAACCGGTCCTTGGCCCAAAAAAGTTGGGGATCACTGCTTTAGAGTAATGTTTAAGGCCTAAAGGGGCACATGAGACTCTGGTCTGATCTCTGCACATCTGTGCAGCCTGTGACCTTCACCTGGCTTTACCTCTGTAAATTGGTTTTATTTACCTCCTTTAGATGCTATCTCAAGGGATAGGAAAAGAGTATAAACTCCCCTCATCCGCCTTTTCTTTTCTCCTATTTTGCTGGAGACAATGTATATGCTTTTTTCTACCTCCTCCTTAATTTTGGACTTTGCTAGATAAACGCATATACTTTCTTTGTATCTCTTCCTTCTCTCATTGTGCACTTTGCTAGATTCTTGATGTACTGACAAATGGTCTGCTGGTGTTCTGTTACATTATGTACACATGGCACCATGTAACTTCTATGCAGGCCTTGCTTTCAGAGTTGCCTTCTAATTGTCTCTTTTATGTAGCTATAATCTGAACCTATGCGTTGCAAAACTTCAAAGCAGAACTGTATTTCTATATAGAAAGTTATTGAGGTGCAGTGGGAAGGTAGGAGTCCTGCCCTAAGAGTAATTTGCTGGAAAGTATCTTTTATGACCACCATTTTCTCCATCTGTGAAACAAAGTCAAAACACGGATGTTGTAGGGGTTAAACGAGTTAGCCTGTGTAGAAACATTTTGTGAATTTTAATATGCTATACATGTAAGTAAGGTATTTCTTCTCATTAAAGGTTCACAGTTCTTTTGTGGGTAGGGCCTGCTGTCCGCAGGGCGGACAGTCAGGGAAGGCTACGCTAGAGACTTGGGTCACTCTGGGCGGGTCATATTTGCTAGTTTTTAAATGCTTAGCTGAAAAACCCCAGTACTCAGCTTTTTTGTGTGTGTGTTCCTCTTTAGTATAGAAAGTATTACATACAGTGCAGTGCAATTTCTGACCGAGTTTTTCAACGTTTTCTATCTGCTTACCAAACATGACGTCTTGTAGCCCTAAATCTGTTTTACCGACTCTTCCCTGACACGTGCCTGGTCCATTCTCTGTGCCACCTCACCTAGGTCCCTGTCACACCTGGAGCGGTCTTTATTCGCTTCTGTGCCCGTACTTCCTTCCAGTGGGCTCCGCTTCTCCTCTGCTGGCTGCCAAGGAAAAGCACACTTGCTGGCCTGGCCCCAAGCACACGCCTGCCCGCCTCCCTCCCCCCTCCTCCAAGCAAACCCTCACCTGCCAAGAGCGTGGGGGAGGGGGGGGGCTGCCCCCATCCGCGGTCTCTCACTGCTGCGGCTCCATTGCCTATTGGCTGCCCCTGAAGTCAGGCCCGCCCGCGATCCTGTGTTTCCCGCCCACGACAGCCCCCACCCTGAGGCAGCCCTCCCCTGAAAATCCCTCTACAGAAGCTCCCCTGCAGTAGCACACCCTTCGGCTGCTTTTGCAGGTCCACACCCCTGCGGCCGCCCCCTGGCCAGCCCGTCCCCCTCCTCCAGTTTGCGCGCGTGGGAGTTCAGGCTGCCCTTCCTCCCTCCCAGCCACCTTCCCGCCACCCGCTCCCAGCCCCCTCACTCCGGCGCTAACACCTGGACCACCTCTCCTGGATCCCAGTGCGCAGGTGTGTTTACACGACTCAACGCCTTGGAAAGTGAGCATTTCCTCCCCGCCTCTGTTTGACTAGCCCCCGCCCCCAACCCTGTGCCCACTCCTCGAGTCCGGTGGGGGCGGAGCGTGGTGATGTTGGAGGGAACTCAGGGGGTGGTGGAGGGACTACAGGGCAAAGGCTCGGTCGGTGAACCCCAACAAAGTTTGGACGCTAGGACATGCGTCTGCGACTCCCCAAACTTGGCCAGCCGAGCCCCCGCCCTCCCTTCCCCGAAGCCCAGGGCCCCACTTCTGGCCACTGAATGGGGCACGCGGCCGCCTCCAGGACTAGGCGCGGTTGTTTCCTCTCGCGCCCGGGGTTCCCGGCAGGGTGGGCGAGGTGACGGACTTGCCCTCTGGGGGTAGTGCTAGGGGTCTGCTCAGGACCCGTCCCCATCCGGGGCCCTGGTCGTCTCTAGGGCGCGGCGCAGTGCGGGCTCCCCTACCACCCGGTGCCTCCTCCCGAGCGCGCGCGCCGGGCGCGTGTGAGCCGCCGTGCAGATGTGTATCTCTGTGTATATGCAGATGTGTGCATGTGTGTGTGCAGATGTGCGTGCGTGCCGCGCGCGCTCCCGCGCGCGCGCGTCCCCGCCCGGCCCGCCGCCAGCGGACCTGGAGGAAGACAGGGAGGAGGAGTTATGTAGATTACGGATGAACGTTCTGGAGGGACGCGAGCAGCGGCGGCCCTTCCGCAGGAGCCCAGCCGGAGGCGGAGGCGGCGGAGCGGGACGCGCGCGGGGCAGACGCACAGGCGGGACGCGGCGCGGGGCCGGCCCGGGCACTCGGCGGCGATGCTGACCGCGGGCGGCCGCTGACCTGCCTGTGCTGCTCGGGCTGCCGAGCGCGGCCCTGCCCCGGCGGCCGTGAACCTGTGGGCGCCTTCCCACCAGGACTTTGGAAAGGAAGCGGGCGAAAGGGTGGGGGGCCGGCGCCGAGAGCTCACGCGTCCGCTGGAGCACAGTCCACTATGATCCTACTCGCTCTCGGCTCTAGAAGACGGCTAGATTTCGTGCATCGCTCGGGGGTGGTTTTCTTGCAAACCTTGCTTTGGATTTTATGTGCTGCCGTCTGCGGAACGGAGCAGTATTTCAATGTGGAGGTAAGGGTATCCGGCTGGCCGCCTTCCCCAGGCTGGGCCGCTCCCGACACGCTTGGTTTCCTCGGGTCCGGGCTTCCCAGAGCAACCGGAGTCTGCACCGAGATTCCTCTAGCCAGACGCGGCTGCACCTCTCGGTCTCGGGGATGGATGCGCGCAGCCCAAGTCCGTTATCCCCGCGGCACAAAGGATGCTTCGCGCTCGGCCGCCGCTGTGCGTCCCGCTGCCGCTGGGAGAGGCCGGCATGGGGCTCGGGGAGGCAGCTCGAGTTCAGGGTGAACCAGCCGCTCGGGGACACAGGACCCAAAACTGGCTGTCTGGCATCCTTGCCGCCTGGGCATTGTTCCGGGAACCTTTCTCCCGTGTTCCATGTCTAACAAAGGATGTTAACATCAGATCTGGAAAGCAGTAGGGATACTTGCTGTGTTAGATTACGCTGCTTTGTGACAAAAACACTTGACCAGGCAGAGTCTTTTTCTCATGGAGACCTAAGTTAATACCAGGAGACTGGATTTGGCGACACAGAGGACTTGGAATCAGCTCTTGTTTAAGTGTCTCCTCCTCCCCTCCCCCGCCTCGAACATCAACATGGCCCAATGTAATAGTTCTGAGGTGTGTTTTAAATTTGATTTCACACTCTTGTGGCAGAGTGGAGAGATTTTAGACTGTCATGGGCTTTGCTTTGAGAACTCTGGAAGCAGACACAAAGCTGTGGGGAACTTAGGGGTAAGGGTTGTCACAGGTCTTCTAAAGTGGCCCTGCTGTCATCCGCTCTGCACCAAAGCCAGTGGGGAAGCCTGTGTCCACCTGGGCTCTTATCCGGGTTTATCCCCCAACACTGTGGAGAAGGCAGCAGGAGGCTCTTGTAAAAAACAACAACAACACACAAAAACAACAAAAAACAAACAAACAAACTCCCTATCATTAGGTCTCTGTCTTCTGAAATCTCAGAAAAATTAGGAGTAAGTCTGAAGAGTCATGTTATTTATTTCCCCCTTATATTGTTGGTCCTTTAACACTCACTGTCATTTTGTTGGGAGTGTGTGTACAATAGCAGGACCTGTTGCACAGTGTTTGAACACGTTTCATGGCACAGATTTCCATACAAAGTGTGCATAAGTGACGTGCGAGGCCACGTTCTGGTATTGCTAACTCTGTTTATAAAAGCCATTCTTAAGGGCTCCATGGAATAAGTGCCAGGTTGGTAGAGAAACAAAGTATTTGAAAAGGGGTCAGCTATAATCGAATGAGTTAAAAAAATTTACAGATGTTAATTATGATTATATTATGCAAAAACCCCAATTTGAAAACGGAAGTTGTTTAACCCTTTGGAAAAAACAAAACAAACAATAAAACCCAACAATCTGTGCCCCTGGATGAGAAGAGAGATGAAAAGGGGCTGAATGGGCAGACTGTTCTTGAGGGCACACTAGAACTTGTGGCATCACATGCCTCTGATGTATGTTTGTATTTGACATTTAAGTCGAGAGATAGTGTAATGTTGAAGACGTACTTAGTTCATAGACTGGTGGGTGGACATGGCAGACTGTCATTCATAGTGTCAGAAAGGCTTCAGGTGGTGCTGGTGGTGATGGGGGTGAGGTGGGACCCTGGGGGGTGGGCACAAGCAAGTGCCCGGTTTTCTCTGGCTCACTGTGGCCATGGAGGCCTGTCCGCTGGGGAAAGGCTTAGATTTGTTTGTAGACATCCTTGGGGTAGCGTCAGTGTTTTCATGATGAATAATTTCCTTTTTAAGGCTAAACATACATATATTGGATTGTATTCCTTCATAGTTTGAATCCCTCAGCTGGTTCTAGCAGATATTATTATGGAAGAAAAAGTTAGGATTTTACCAAAAAATTTTTTTAATTCTAAATTTCCATGTTATCTTTTTTCTTTCTTTGAGATATATGTGAAAAATGGTTTAAGGGCAAAAAATGAGCTATTTCTTCATTTTTAGAACATTTAATGTATTCCATCCGAATTTATTATACCATGCAAAGATTTAATTGTGAAATGTACGAGGTTGTGTCATCTGAGACCTTAAAAAGCTTTTCTAATGGAGATTCTGTAATGATTTGGAGTAGATCATATGCCTCATTGTTTTTATTTTTCCCAAGTAGTTTTCTTTCAGGCACTTGGGCATATCCTTAGACAGGTCTATATACTACTTCCTGGTATGTAATGATAACCTCTCTCTTTCCCAATTGTAAGTGTAGCCGCTGGTTGATTTACCAAAAGGTAGGGAATGTGGGATGACAGGAGAATCTCTGGCATGAGTTTCTGGCCAATTCACTTTTATCTAGTGCATCTTTCTGGTCAGAAACACTACTGGAAAAAATAGGCCATTCCCTCTTCTTCGGAAAAGGCATTTGGATTGTGTATCTCATTCTTGGTTGCACAGCCGACACGGTTGACGCTTCCCATGATTGACTGTCAAGGACATTCTTAAATTAAACAGCTGTGGCATCAGTCATACATGAAGCTCACATGAGCATAATTCTTTTTCAGTAAGCACACCACGTTGTCACTGTTGGGAGGAAGCTCAGGGAGAGGCTTTTCCTGCTGACAGCTGAGATTGCATTGCCTGCTTCCTTCTTCCTTACTGGGGCGGGTGGGCTGGCGGGTGAGGGTGAGGGCGTGGCACAACTGGTGAGACCCCCATCCTTCTTTTCCTTTTTTCTCCTGGAGGTGGGGACTGGGTAGAGGTATCCATGTTAACTCTTTCCTGTCTGCCACGTGGGAGTGCAGACATTCAAAATTATCCATCCTCAGAGCAGGAGGCATTTTTTTAATAGGCTGAGGAAAGCCTGACACAGAAAGAGACAGTGCCTTTTGTTTGTTTCTGTTTTTAAGAAGCAAAAAAGAAACATCTGCAGCCAAGGAAGGGTCAGATTCTGCCGGAGATGCATCCCTCTCCTCATGTATTTATTGGAGACAGGGCCCTTTCTAACGCCAGCCTTTCATTACATACATGTTGAAAGGTTTTTGTGTGTCATCCATTCCTTTTTGGGGAGTGGGCCTTCTGTGTGTAAGAACTAGTGGGTGCCCAGGGGGAACATTGCTGGTAGTGACTCTTGTCAGGCTGCTGTCATTGGACAGCACCCGTATGGCTACTCATCATTGGTCCGGGAAGACGTTGGTTGGCAAAGAGTCATGATTTAAGCTCTAAGAAATCATTTGTCTCTAGAATAGTTTTCTTGTCGTCATGGGGATTTTCATGACCCTGCGCTTTCTGTTTTGTTTTGTGCACTGCAAACATTTTTTTTTCTTTGTGATGAAATTGGAGACTGTAGTTCATGGTAGTCATAACTTTCACCATCAACTTGGATAGTTTGTCAAATGCTAAGTAAACAATGTATTTTAAGCGTTTTTAAATCAATAGCACACATTGCTAGAGAGGAAAATTACTCAAAGCCAATTTAATGGTAAACTAAAAAGGTAATTCTCTGAATGACACACTTACCAAAACATAAGAAGATTATTGTTTTGTGGCAAATATCTTTAAAAAAATGATTTTGTTTTTAATTAAAGAAGGGAGAGAGATTCTAGATTTCAAAAGGATAATTTATGACAAATGAGTTGAACCATTTTTTACAGTTTTCTTGTCACATGTTTTTGTAACTGATTTAGTATTTATTTATTTTTGTTGGGGTCATCTGAATCTACCTAAATGGTCTGACTTCTTGGAGTAGCTCTGTGCTGCCTGTAAACTTGTCAGTGAAAGGTTTCAGAGAGAAAAATTTATATTATGCACATTTGAAAATATCATACGTTGGGGTCACTGTTTCCAACTCGTGTCTGTGATCAGCTTTATTTTATTTGCTCATGGAAAGATGATAGTGTCCCAATGATCTTGTTGGCCTCCATGAGTAAGGGATGCTCTATGTCCGATAGTTCATGCTGTTCAGTGACAGGGCCTGTGTGACAGATTCGTGAAGGTTTCTATCTGCTGCAAGACTCCCAAGTGTTACTAGACCTCCCCAGTGTGCTGTTTAGAATGCTCATGAGGGCCCAAGATGATCAGGACACCAGGAGACTCAGTGGTCCTCAGACCTTCAGCTTTTCCTGCGTGTCACACGTTCACTGTTTGGCTGTTCAGAGCTGGCTGGTCAGGACATCCTGGTTAGAGTCTTTCATGAAGCCCATACAGGTAAGCACAGATCCTGGAGGGAGGCAGGTTGTTTCCCCGTGAGAGACTCACAGAGAAGAATTGGTCAAGCCCAGCCTGCCTCCATAGCTGGCTTCTCTCTTTCAGGCTCTTCTCCACTGTCAAGTGAGGACAGATTTGGATTCAATAGCAACTTTCTTCTTCCTCTTCCTCCTCTTCGTCCTCTTCTTCCTCCTCCTCCTTTTCCTTTTCCTTCTCCTTCTCCGCCTCCTCCTCCTCCTCCTCTTCCTCCTCCTCCTCCTCCTCCTCCTCCTCTTCCTCCTCCTCCTCTTCCTCCTCTTCTTCTTTTTCTTCTTCATCATCATCTTTAACTTTCTGGAGTTAGCTTGAAAGCAATAGAGATGAAGTTTCTATTTTTTTTTATTCATGCTATTTCAGATCCTTGACAAGAAAATTTTAATTCACTTGTTCAGTGGTGTATTTTCTCTGAAATTGGATTAATCAGTGTTTGTATGTAAATTTATTTCACTGCCTGCTCCAAGTGTACCTGTTTATAGCATTTGGTAAATGACCAACTGCAGTTATGTTGGGACCACAAAAGAGCCATTGGATATTTGAATCAATTAGTTAAATTTATTCAATATCAGAAGAGAAAGACTTCATTTTTTTAATGCTCCTTCAGAATCTTTGTGATCATTCAGTATGTGTATTTCAAATTGAGAAAGTCACTTTCCATGTTACTCCCCATCACAGTTTATTTTAAATATCTGTGAATGCGATTGTATCCATTTCATTGCTTCTTGCAGAGGAGTGTAGGTATTAAGAGCACAGGTTGCCTGAATTCTAACCTTAGTCCTTCCACTTACAAGCAAATCATTAAGTTAATAGTGATAAGTTAGTTCCCCTCTGTGAGCCTCAGTCTGCACATCTTTAAAATGAGGATCCTAATAGTATCTGCTTCATAAGGTTCTTTTGATGATTAGATGAATATATGTATATTACATTGGATAGATGGATGAATTTACAGAGATACATGGTTGGATACAATGACAGATGATAGATGCTTTCCTGTGGTTAAACACTTAATTCTTTTTTTTTAAAATTTTTTTTTTATTTTTCTGAAGCTGGAAATGGGGAGAGACAGTCAGACAGACTCCCGCATGCGCCCAGCCGGGATCCACCCGGCACGCCCACCAGGGGCGACACTCCGCCCACCAGGGGGCGATGCTCTGCCCCTCCGGGGGGTCACTCTGCTGAGACCGGAGCCACTCCAGCGCCTGGGGCAGAGGCCAAGGAGCCATCCCCAGCGCCCGGGCCATCTTTGCTCCAATGGAGCCTTGGCTGCGGGAGGGGAAGAGAGAGACAGAGAGGAAGGAGAGGGGGAGGGGGTGGAGAAGCAAATGGGCGCTTCTCCTATGTGCCCTGGCTGGGAATCGAACCCGGGTCTCCCGCACGCCAGGCCGACGCTCTACCGCTGAGCCAACTGGCCAGGGCCCACTTAATTCTTTTTAGATATAATTATTATTAGTAAAAAATAAATGCCGACTCAAAGGTAACTTGGCATGATAACATCTAATTACGTAAATGTCTATCATGTTAGGACATACCAGCTGGTCTAGGAAGATTTTCTTTTAATGCCTTTTTTTATTTTTGTAAAGTATGATATACCGAAACTCAACCAAGCCAACGCCAGTACATTTTCTTCCCGTGGGTTTTTTCTTAGACAGTTTAGTTCAGCAGTGTGATTTTCACATTTTGTCTTGTCATCTGTTACTATCATAGAATGTCAAGTTCAGCTCATACCTTCTCTTGCAAGACTGAGTTTGCCGAAATCTGTTCATCTGTCCCAAGACCGTGAAAAAGAAATAGGCCTTTCTGAGTTGATGGCCTGTTTATTTTAATTGGCTCGAAGCCCAGGTGCCTCCTGTCCACAGAGCAGGATTCCATATGTAGCGGAGACAACTCTGGATTATGCCCCAAATCCAGAACAGAAGAGTCTTTTTATTTTCAATTGCTAGAAGAAGGAGAAAGATGGGGTGAGGAAAAAAGAAAAATATTAAAGTGTTTTCTGCAGTGATAACAATGACAAAACAACAACAGCAATGCTCTGGTCCGTGCCCTGTGGGGAGAGAAGAGATGTGGCAGTGTTGTGTGATGATCCCACACGCAGGACAGGGCACGTGGGCTTGAACTCTGGCTCTGTGCTGACATAGGTTTGATCTTGGATGAGTCATTTCTTTTTTTTTTAATATTTTTTGTTATTTATTCATTTTAGAGAGAGGACAGAGAAAGAAAGAGAGATTGGGGGGGGGGAGCAGGAAGCATCAACTCTCATATATGCCTTAACCAGGCAAGCCCAGGGTTTTGGACCAGCAACCTCAGTGTTCCAGGTCCATGCTTTTTCCACTGCGTTACCACAGGTCAGGCTTGGACAAGTTATTTCTTCACCGTTTTTACCTGCAAAAATGAGAATGCAACCAAACTGTTGTGATGGCCACTTCCAACTTTGAAATTTTCTTCCATTTAGCATGCGGGCTTTAATTTATATAATGAAATGGGAAAAATGCACCCATTTACCTTGTAAATTTTGAGGCAGCTGGGTCACAAAGGTGCGTGTTCCAATTTTTTATTGTTGTTGTTGTTCTGAATGTGTGGCTTCCAGCTAACGTGTGTCATTGTATGCAGTGCCACAGGGTGCTCCATTTTGGAAATAATCCTAGCCTTCTCTTGAGTAGTGAAAACACTGGCAGCAGATTATATGTAATTTTAAAGTTAGTTTTTGGCCAATGCAGGAAACTTAAAAAAATGTAATATTAAAAACATGGCTTGATGTTATTTTGAAAGATACGTATATTATTTATATTTACAAGTGGAACGTCAATCAAAAAAAGACAAGTTGGGATAAAATCAATATGTGATTTCTTTTGTTGGTAGGAGAGGGTCTTTAAATTCAAATCCATCTGTCTATCTGTCTGTCATTGAAAACATAGACACACTTTGTAGTGAGGTGAAGTGCTTATACTGCATGTCCCCTTTGCCCTTGTGGAAAATAATTTTGGCACATGTCTCTTTGAAGGCTATTTCTGTTCTCTATGACACTCTTTGGTTCTGAGTTGAAAAATCAGATTGCGTTTGTTTCATACGATATGCAGCTGATGTGAACTGGCAGGAGTTCTTCATGCTCTAAGGATGAAACACTAACAATATGGGCAACACTTCATTTTCTTTTGCCTTCTTTTGGTTTTTGCTTTGGAAAGTTATTTATAGATTTTGTGGTTATTGGTGAAGTTGCCGGCCATCCAGGCTCCCTGTCATTTAGCCCTCTGAATGGGCGCCCTTTGTCCTCATGCTTCACCACGGCTGTTTGGCATGGGTGCCCTTGGGTTTGGATCCGTGGACTGTCTCCCTGAGCCACATACCAGGAGCTCAGCCAAGACATCCAGAGCGATGCCACCTTCTGCTAAGTCAGCAGTTTTCAGTGGGCGTGCCCAGGCACACGGGCGTGCAGCGAGGATTTTTAGAAACAGGCACTACCTATTTCGTCAGGGACATTGACTTCTTTCCCCTTGGATTGTCAAATAAAAAAGAAATGTTGACAACAGCCAACATGTCAGTAGCCATCTGGTGTGAATGATACAAAATTATATCGATTTTTTTTCAGATTGGCAAAAAAGATGTATTGATGGTTGTGTCGCAGAATTTTAGTAATGAGTTTGCATGTGCTGTGAGGTCAAGGTGGAGATTCACTGTGTCCAGGGACCTGAAGTGTAGTATATAGGGAGTCCAGAGGGCACTGCTGAGCTGTCCACTCACTTCTGGGGAGTGGAAGGACTTGGTTTAACATCAAGGACACCCTGGGGACAGTCAGTGTCTTAACGTGACTCCTAACCAATCACCGAGTTTGAGGAAATCAGTAAACGCATGGTTTCTGATTTAAGATAGCTGTGATTGCATGGTTGATGAGCTGGGATGAAATTAGCTCTTTTTGGGGGGGAGGGTGGGAACGGTGGGCATGACAGTGTGACAGGACTTCCTGTGGGGCTGCTCTCTGTGTCCCTTGCTTTAGGTGCGGACTAGGTCAGCAGCGATAAGCTATTGTGACCGGAGTGCTTATAGCATTCTTACTTTAGCTAACACGACTCATGAAATAATGGTAGTCTTATGGTTTATTAAAAGTAGGATTAATTTAACTTGATCGTGCCTATTAGGTTGTGTGTAGCAAATGTCCCATGTTTAAAGCTTTGGACATCAAGGTTATTTTATTCCTTAATGTCTGCCATTCAACCTCATTGAAAAAATACTTTTCAATGAAAGCACATTAAAAAAAATACGGGTTTTACCTACCTGCATTTCTCCATGTATAAGACGCTCCCACGTATAAGATACACCTTAATTTTGGGGCTCAAAATTTGAAAAAAATGTATTACATAAAGTTATTGAACTCAAGTTTATTCATCATAAAATTCATACAGCTCCTCATCACTGTCAAAACTGCCATTCATTAGCTTGTCCTCATCTGTGTCTGATGACGAATCACTGTCTTCATATGTTGCTTCGTTCTCAGTTCTATTTATGGCATTTGAAATGCCACACTTCTTAAACGAAAATCTACAACCACTGTATAGGAAGCACCCAGTTTTTAGACCCCAGATTTTTCGAAAAAAACGTGCATCTTATACATGGGGAAATACAGTAGTTCTCTTTTTTAAAAAAATATGTAAATAATGAGCCACAAAATTGTGAAAGTGTTTTGTTTTTGTTTTTGTTTTTTCTTTAATGGGAACCTTGCAGATTGTTACATGAGTCTGGTGGAGGGCAGGGGATGAGAAAAGGCCGTTGCTGATGCATTGAGGATTTTCAGTGTTTAGATATTACTATCCACTCACAAGCATCACTCAGATTTTTTTTAGTGTTTTTAGATCTAGTAAGTTAAAGGAAATATGGGTAAGTGTGTGAGTCATGTTCCTGCAGACACATGTTCTCAGAGGAGTGGTGAATTCAAGTGACCAAACAAACCCAAATGTTACCTCAGGGAAATTGAATTGTACAGTATTATTGGTTTTTTTGTTTGTTTGTTTTTTGGGTTTTTTTTTTAAAGTGAGAGGAGGGGAAATAGACACACTCCCGCATGCACCCTGATTGGTATCCACCTGGCAGCCCCCATCTGGGGTGATTCTTGAATCAGCTCAGCTATCCTCAGCATCCGGAGCTGATGCTTGAACCAGCTGAACCACTGGCTGCAGGAGGGGAAGAGAGAGAGAAGGGGGAGGGGGAGGGGAAGAGAAGCAGACAGTCACTTCTCCTGTGTGCCCTGACCAGGAATCAGACCCAGGACAACTGCATGCCGGGCTGGTGCACTATCCATTGAGCAAACCAGCCAGTGCTAGTATGGTATATTTGTGCTTCAGTTAAGGGGGGCAGCATTGCCCCCTTTTATAGGGAAACTGGGTGCAGCTTTGAACTTCATTTCATGTCCCCCCGTTGTATGCACCTGAGATGATGTCAGTGGCTCGCTGCCCGTGCTCAGAGCCTGAGTCATCCGCGGGGGACACATTTTCCCTGGAACTTTCCAGTGTTGAATCCATACTGTGTGTTACTAGTTTCCCATTGTTTGTGGGGATTAGATGCCTGGGTTTGTGTGAGGCTCTGATGTCTGTGTGCTCGTTCTGTCTTCACAGTGTTGCCCTGCGGGTCCTGAACACGTCCTACCTGTTTCTTCCCGTGGGTTCTGGAGGGAATTCACTTTCACTTCCATGGCAAGTGTCAGGCTTGGAGAGTGGGTGACATTTCATGAGAAGCCACATTGCCACTCCCCTCTTCCACTGTGCATAAAGTAGAATAGATTCAGAATCCAAGGTGTACACAGTGATTGGCGTGAAATTGAGAACAGACCTACAGAAACTCCTTCCCAGGTGCGGGGTGCCACTTTTGTGGGGGGCTGGATACTTTATATTGCAACAGCTTGGTTTGTGGAACTCACGTGTCTGCCCCTTCCTGGGAGTTAAGTGACATTGTACATTTGCTCCACGGATGGCTCAGGTGTATTACATCAGCAACCTCTGCCTGATTTTGATTACTCACAAGTCGATTTGTGGCCTTTCTGGATTGTCTGTGGTGTAGTTTTGTAATGATACTGCCAAGACTGTGACACGCCATCTTCTAAGTCAGACCAGGGTCTTTTGTTCCTGGTGATGAGCAGTGTACAGAAACAGTTATGTGCTGGCATCCTTGTCTCATTAGAGAGGTTCTAGGTAACCCGTAAGATGAGGCTGCCTGGAATTAACTGTGACCACCTTTTTAACGACAATAGAGACAATGTTAATTAACAGTGTTGACATCTGCTGTGTGCCTGACAGCACTCAATTTCTTCATAGAGAACTCATTCACAGTTCAGCATGGTCTGTGAGTTTGTCCTGCTGATTCTGCCTCACAAATGACGAATCGGAGGCCCAGGGAGGTTAGGAGTTGCCAGGCTGAGAGGCAGTGCCCAGTGCCACAGCCGCAGGCTCCCACCCCTGAATCCAGGTGAGCATTAATGCCAAGGTTCCAGGAGGATGGTGCAATCTGGCTCTGTCATGGGATTTTTTTTGTGTGTGGAAAAGAGACATCACTGTGCACAGGGAAAGCGCTAGTCTGTCCAACCCAGTGTCACCTAGTGACAACTGCTTAGGCCACTGTGAGTTTGGGGCATTGGTTCCAGATTGATTATATGCTGATCAAAATAGTTTTATGATGTTTTACTTGTTAGAACATTGGTAACCCAGTTTAAATTCCATACAGTATTGAATGTGGCATTATCTTAAGTTGCATGTAATATTGAAGTAATCATATAATCTCATTTCTCAACTATTTGTCTTGTCATAGTTGACCACTGAATGTGATTCTTGAAAGTTTTAAGAAGTGTTCATTATGGCTCTGGCTGGTTGGCTCAGTGGGTGGAGCATTGGCTTGGTCTACAGACATTCTGGGTTCACTCCCCAGTCAAGGCACACAAGAGAAGTGACCATCTGCTTCTCTTTCCCTCCCTCTCCCCCTTCTTTCCCTCTCCCCCTTTTTTCTCTCTTCTCCTCCCACAGCCAGTGGCTTGATTGGTTTGAACATGACTCTGGTTGCTGAGAATAGCTTGTTGGTCTAAGTGTGTCAGCCTCAGGCACTAAAAATAGCTCAGTTGATTTGAGCATCAGCCCCAGAAAGGGGTTGCCTGGTGGATCCTTGTCATGGCACATGTGGGAGTCTGCCTTACTCTCTCCCCTCTTCTCACTTAAAAGAAAAATAAAGTGTTAATTACAATCCAAGATGAAAAGGGCATAACATTGCAGAGAACAAGCAGGATCCCAGGGTCACATCTGTGCCTGCTTGGGGAAGCATGTGCGTGTTCTCTGAGTGCTGGAGTTATGTCCATAAATCGTGGTGACAGAGTAGAAGCTGCAAGGAAACATTTACGTTATTATTGATAATATATTTCTTTCATGGTAACGTAAGGGAGACCTTTCTCAATGACAGCTCAATCAGAGATGGATGAGGAGAGGGCCTTCTGTTTGCCCTTCAGCCTGATGTTCAGTACTGGTCTTTTTTGTGGAGCACATGGAACTTCTACTTGGTGGTTGACCAGGGGTTGTAAACACATCTTCAGTCCTTAATGTCGTTGCTGTAATAGGGTTCCAGGACCCACTTAGGTCATTCAGTAGCCTTTTATGAGAGGACTGTTTCTAAATCAACTTAAAAAGGTGAGAGCCCAGCATATCTTAATGAAACGTCTCTGTGTTAAGTGTCCTTTCAGTTATCTCTTCACTTCCTCTAGCTACAGTTGTCATGAAGTCTGTGTGCAAGTGTTTTGGGAGAACTACTCACAAGTCTTCGCTGTGTCACCACAGTTCAGTGGACGTAACCAAGCCCAGTTATTGACATGTTGCCTCTCTTTCCTCGTGTAGAGATAAGGATCACCAACTTGAGGGCTGGTCCAGGAAGACGGGCCAAGGCAAGGACCAGGCTCCTGGTTTACCCTCCTCCTTCAAATAACCAGAAAATGGACAAAGTATTTGTAACAATGGTTTGCAAGTCACACGACGTCAGGTGGTGAAGGGTGGTCGTCCCTGAGGATGAGCCCGGTGGTTGCCTCAGTTCCCCTTGGGAGAGTTTCCAGGCAGTAGTACAGACAGATTTCCCGAGTTAAGGAGATGGACGTGGGAGTGTCCGGAGACCATGGAGGCGAGAATTCGCAGGTTGGCACACCTGAGGACAGAGCTGCACACTGGAGATCTGCATGGGTGGTGGGGGTTCCCTCAGGTGTTCGGTTGTGAACTTGTCTGCTCACTCCTGCGAAGTGGTGTCTGGGGGCCGGAGAAAGAGTCAGCCCAAAGAACCAGAGGGGGTAATGCTTCATGTTCACGTGGGGCTGGAACAGTGCCTGTCTGTCAGCCAGACTGGGAGCTCCTCTTCTCCAGCACAGTGCGCGAGTCATCTTCCCTGGAAGCGGGAACGAACATGTCCAGCTCTGAAAATTGTTCCTTTCTGTTTAGAAAGTCTTAGAAGTTAGACCTGCAAGGACCAGACTCCAATGGCTCAGTTAGTTCCCAGAACAAAGCTCACTACGAGGAACAAAGCTATCCAGCACCCAGGAAGTTACAGGTCACAATGTGTTTATTCACTAAAACAAGCAAAAAATCACTCTGCATGTGAAGAAGTAGAAAAAACACAACCAAGGGGGGAAAAACGTCAGTCGGAATTGGCACGGGGGTGAGAATTATCAGAGAAGAATGTTAAAAGAATGATTAGAACTCTAGGCTTTGTTTTTTAAAAAAAATGAAGACCTGGAAGATATCAAAAAAGACTCAAATTGAACTTTTAAACATCAAAACTATAATTTCTGAGATTAAAGATGGCTCTTGAAATTTAGGCAGATTTGAAGTTATTGAAGGAGAAAATATAGTAAACTTGAACTCAGCAATAGAAGTTATTCTGAGTGAGACACAGGGAGAAAAGGGCATTTGAAAAGTGAACAGAACCTCAGTGATACATGGGACAGCTTTGTTGGCCTGCAGAAGTGTAACTGGAGTCCCTGCAGGGGGAGGGACAGAAAGTATTAGAAGATTTAATTACAAAAGCTTTCTCTAATTTGGTGGAAAATACATCAACTCATGTATCCAAGAGGCTCAATGATTCTCAAACATAAGACACATGAAGAAAATGATCCCATAATCAAATTGCTCAGGTGAGTGACAAGGAGAAAATCTTTTAAAGCAGAAAGAGAGAGAGAGAGAGAGAGAGAGAGAGAGAGAGAGAGAGAGTGAAGGGAAAGAAAGACACTTTATATATAGAGGAACAACAAAAAGAATGACAGATTTCTTGTCAGAAATAATGCAAACAAGAAGACACTGGAAGAACATCTTGAGAATGCCAAAAAGAAAAAAAAAAGTAATTGTCAACTTGGAATTTTATACTCAGTGAAAATATCTTTCAGAAATGAAGGCAAAGTATAAAAGGTTATTTTCAGGCTCCCAGAAGCCGAAAACTGTCATTACCTGTACACCAGTATGGTGTGAAATGTTAAATGAAGTCCAAAATTGGAGACAGCCCAAGGCCTATCTACACCCACTTGGACAACCTACGCTGAGCCCTCCACAGGACTGAGTGTGACTTAGTCATGATACACAGCACAGCATGGATGGTTCTCAAAATCACTGAAAGTGGACCGAGCTAGACAAAAGGTACACATTCTGTGAGATTTCTGTTTGCATGAAATGATAGCAAATGGACCCTAATTTATTGCAAGAGAAAACAGATCAGTGCTTGCCTGGGACCTGAGGTGGGTTGGAGGGTTGGATCACAGAGGCTGGAGACTTTGCTGGTGGGTGAGGGTCTTCACCACCCTAATTGCAGTGATGGTCTCAGGGTGTATGCCAAAACTTATCAGTAGTTCATCAAGTGAATAGTCCAGTTCTTAGTACCGAGTAACCTGCCTGAGTAAACCACTGTGGATAGGGACTGGTGCGCAGACCTTTGTTGAGGTGGAGAAGTTGCAGTCTGCCTACTAAATATCTGATTGATCAGGGCTTGGTGTTGGACCCTGTCTCATTCTCTCATACTTGTTTGGGCAGCACTGTGGCTTCCTGTGACTTAAGAGTACCTGCAGGCTACAGCCAGGTGTTCTGAGTTCACGTCCCTTTGTTCAGCTCTAGCCTGCGTTCTCATATCTGCTCACCTCCCTGACACGGCATTCTCACTGTGTCCAGTGACAAGCATTTTCTCTGCCCCACCCAGGGTCTCTTATCAGTGTCCTGGCACTGCATACAACCTGGGCATTTGTATCAGGAGAGTGGGTACCATGCCCCCAGCTTCTTGCCCGACCCTCGCTGGTCCCATCAGTCATCTCCTTTCCTAGAAGGTGTATCTTCAGTGTGTTTCTGTCTCGTGCACTTGGCCACAATCTCTTCTGAGCCCCTGGGTCTGGTCTGACATCCCATGTGTCCATGGCCAACACTGCCTCTCATGCTCAGACCCTGTCCTCTCTCTAGCCTCTGCTCCCTATGATGCAGCCCGGGCTCCTCACACTAAGGACCCTGTTCAGGCCTAAAAATTATTGATAGCTCAAATAGTGTTTATTAAGTGGTTTATATCTATGAATAAATCTGGGGATCATTTAAAATATCTATTTAGAAATTCATTTAAAAATAATATTTATCTTGCTTGACCAGGCGGTGGTGCAGTGGATAGAGCATCGGACTGGGATGCGGAGGACCCAGGTTCAAAACCCCAAGGTCGCCGACTTGAGCGTGGGATCATAGACAGGACCCCATGGTCGCTGGCTTGAGCCAAAAGGTCACTAGCTTGAAGCCCAAGGTTGCTGGCTTGAGCAAGGGGTCACTCGCTTTGCTGCAGCCCTGCCCCCGTCACAGCACATATGAGAAAGCAGTCAATGAACAACTAAGGAGACTAAGGAACCGTAACGAAGAACTGATGCTTCTCATCTCTCTCCCTTCCTGTCTGTCTCTATCTGTCCCTTTCTCTGTAACAAAATAAATAAATAAATAAAATTAATGCAGCTAACATTTTTATGAATTTTACAAAAAAATAGTAAAAACAGACATTTTTTTACATTTTTCAAGTACCTTTAATATCTGATGTAACATAAAATAGCTCAATTCTTATAATTGTTTCTGCATTCACACATGCAATGTTGTAAACTAATGAGTGTGTGTTAATAGCAAGCGAATGAGAGGGAAAGGTCAGCTATTGTTATATTAAAGTTTTGACCTAGCTAAATCCTCTGAGAGTTTTAGGACCCCCAGAGGTTCCTGGACTAAACTTAAGCAGGGTTCTGGCAGCCACAGTTTTCCCTTTTCCTCCTGGATCCATCTCCCTGGAGCCCTCACCACAGTGCCCCATGCCTTCCTTTCTTCCTGCTCTGTCCATGTTCCCTGTGCCCAGCGGACATCAGGCCTTCTCCAGCCCCCATCCTCACCCCATCCAAAAGGAACCCTTGATGTATTTGTAAGGACCTTCTCTGCTTACTCTTCAGAGCACCGTCCATAATTGCAATCACAAAGGGTTTTATCTCACCTCACAGGTAGATGCTGAAGTTTGAGAGGAAGACCAAAGCACGCTCTTAAAGTTACTTTTAAACACCCCTCGCTGCCTTATTCATGGCTTAGACTGGCTCAGGGATACCCAGAACCCAGGCATCAACTTCTTTTGTGCCTTTCAGTTTTGATCTTCCCATCTCTGGGACCACGGAGGCCAGAGTCATATTAGTGGGTGTGGAGAGAGGTTTACGAGGACTTGAGTTAACTATTTTTTCTCTCTGTTTGCCTGGAGCATATGGTTAAATTTGGTGTTAAAGAAAATGGCATACGTGTGCAGATAATCTGTTGAATAAGGTTTTTTTTTGTCAGAGTCACATCTGTCTCTGGCCCTTTTCGTGGGTGTTAGTTTCTAGTTTAGTATTTGTTTCAGTTACTTTATTAAGAATATTTAACTTCTAATTGTCAAAAGTCCTATTTTCCTTAATGATCCATGATTAGTTAGTGAGTCGCTTGGACTTGAGAAATTTTTCCTAGACAGCTCCCACATGTCACATCAGTATTTCCCATGTGAATAACTGTTCTCTCTTTCCCTTCACTAACAGAACATTCCTCTTTCTCTTCACTAACAGACTGTTGGTTGGGAATTAAAATTGCTGTAAAATGATTCCTTTTTTTCAGAAGTGTGTATCAGAACACCTAGGAAAAATATACAAGGAAAATAACCGTGTTCAAGTTCAGTGACTTCAATTGTAGTTATTACTATTAATAAATGGCAACTTTCCCCATTTCAGGAAAAAGCAAAAGCAATTTTACTTGTATTTCACTGTATGTCGTAATTCATTTCAGAGCCCCTTTTGGGTACACAGATGATGAAACCCTTGTTATATTATGAACTTTTGTGTCCATTAGCGTGTAAAACCTTAAGAGCGAATGGTCACTTGATCATTTCAAAATTGACCTATTCTTTGTCATGCATAATAATAAAAGACATTATTGATGTATTTTGATTTTGCTAATTTATATTTTTCAGATTAGTCATTTATAATACGACTTTTATTATTTGCTTTCAAAAATCTCCAGCACTTCAAAAGTCCAAAATCATTTGTTTCTTTTTCTCTTCTTCTTCTTTTTGTTTTGAATTTAAACCTTTGATTTATGTAGAATACTTTCGGTGCAGGCCCTGAACTTGGACTCTTAACTCATTTCCCGCAGAGACGAACAGGTGCGTCAGCACTGTGTGATGAGTGATACGTCTTTTCCTCTGTGTCGCTTAGGTTTTATTGAAAACTAACAAGTATAAAATGGCTTCAGACAATGTTGATTTGATCTGAGGGAGCCGAGGGTGGCCTGGGCAACTGTCTGGCGTAGCTCGGCCAGGGCAGCTCTGCTGATACCTCGTGTGCGCTTGGGAACAGAGGCAAACTGCACTGGGTCTCTCGGCAATAGCAAAAACTCCAGAGAACATGCAGCCTCATGGGGCGCCACTGTCTCAGCCGTGTAACCAGCCAGTTGGTCTCTTCTGACCACATTCTTTTGCCTCAAGTACGTTGGTTACATGGCAGGCCCAAGGTCAGGAGCTTGGATATCTGTGCTGCCTCTGATGAGGCCAGGACGAGTGTGGACGGAGGAGGAGTGAAGAACTGGAACCAGTTAGGAACAGGGGTGTTTTCTGCTGCAAGGTTGTTACCTACTTTGAGACTCTTGCCATGAATGAAGTTTCCGTGGTGAAGGGGGATGAGACTCATCACCAGGCAGAGGCCACTTTGGCCAACAAAGGACAAAGATGGGAATAAATGAAGCAGTGTTTGGAGCCTGTGTGATTGAGCGAGGCACAAGCCAAGAGGCTTAAGGTTGAGTTCAAGCAGTCATTTTGACTTATACTCAACATGTGTACTCAACAGGTAAAAAATGAGCAACACTTTTTTCTCCAGCAACTTCTTGGTCTGATTTTATTTGACATGTGACAGTCAAGTTTGTCTCATTCTTTTTTTTTTTAATTTTTTTAAAAAATATTTTTTGTTTTCTTTTTATTTATTCATTTTAGAGAGGAGAGAGTGGGTGAGAGAGAGAGAGATAGAGAGAACGGGGGAGGGGGAGGAGCAGGAAGCATCAACTCCCGTATGTGCCTTGACCAGACAAGTGCAGGGTTTCGAACCGGCGACCTCAGCGTTCCAGGTCGATGCTTTATCCATTGCGCCACCACAAGTCAGGGCTGTCTTATTCTTTTTTCCCCCACGATCTCAATGACTGCTTCTGAGGACCAGGCTGTGAAGTTGACTTTAGATCTGGCATCACGGAAGGTTCATGGTGGCAAGTGCACAGAACCCGGGCTTCGATACCAGTTCTTGTAAGGGTGATGAGGAGGAGAGTTGGTGTCAGAAACAGGAGTTCTGCTAGGGTATCGCTGCTCAGATGCAGAAATCATCGTTATGCTAAAGGTGATTGGTAGATACTACTTTGTTTTAGTTGTATTCTTGCCCACTGTTGACCAAAAAAAAATACCTCGTGAAACAGTAACTAGTTTTAGCCATTTGAATATCCATGTATGAATTTATCATTTGTGTATTTCCTGAGAGCCAGCTGTGAATGGGGCAAAGGATGGAAAAAAAATGTTAGGGTATTGCCAAATCCCTCATAAGCTCAGACCTTGGCAAGTTAATTTCGTCTCATAATTTTTTTTTTTTTTATTGAGAAGCACTGAGATGTTGGAGCTGTGACTGAGTCAGTCCTCACAGTTCTAGGCACTTAAATAAGAGCAGCTTTGTTTCCTCTGTGTTGAAATGTATTTGTAGTGTTACAATTAAACACATGTCTAACTATACACACACAGTGTCACAGCCACGCATATATATGTGTTCCCGCAGAAAAGAGAGAGAATTCAGCATATGTGTGCATATATTGAAAGAGAGCTTTCTGAGTGACTTGGGAACATAAAGCAGCTTTTCATACACATCGTCAGATTTTCATCTTATTTTTAAACTTTGTAGCAAATAAGTCAGTGATAGTAAAAGGAGACAACCGTTTTTCTGCTTCTAGGAAGATATGCACAGGAGGATCACACACCTCAGCTGTTGCCCCCCCCCCCCCCACTCCTTTTTGGCCTTACCTGCGAGAATTATTGCAATTATAAAATGGAGAGAGGCAGAGAAGGAGATGAAGGGGGTTGCTGAGGGTACCGGAGGGGGCTGAGCAAGGCCATTTTCCTCCATCTGCACAACATCCTTAGAAGAATTAGCGTTGCTCGAAGAAATGTGTGGCCTTTGTTCTAGAGTTCTTGGCTGGAGCCCAGTGAGAGGTAACCCTAGTGTTTATTGATCTTGGTTTGAAAAAAAAAAAAGGATGATACTGTTTTTATGGCAAGGTAGAGTAAATGATCTATTAAACTTTAATGTCTTAATGTAAGGCAGGAGTCTTTAAAGATGCAAGTGCTGCCTCCTCTCATTCCAGCCTTTTACCTTCCTCTTTTTTCTAGTCTTTAAACATATGTATGGAAAACAGTCAACTTTGGGATTCTTTGTTGTTTTTTTTTCCCCATCTACCGTTGTTTTGAAGTCATCCTTGTGCTTGTGACCGAGGGCATGTGATTGGCTGGATGAAAAGTCACTCCAATTTCAGGGTCTTCAAAAAACAAGCCTCTCATGTGTGGCTTTCCTCAGCTCTAGGAGATGCTGCGGTTATGGGGGCTCTCTCTCTCTCTCTCTCTCTCTCTTTCTCTCTCTAACTAGAGCTAGAGGGATGGATCTACTATTTAGGCCTGACAATTATTGGATAATATTTTCATAGAGAAAGCTTAAGTTTTAGACTTGAAGAGATACAAGAGTTGAGTCTGATAGAATTTGCATGCAGTTTTTGTGGACGGACTGTATTCCTTTTTTTCTGTATACAGTGTGCTGGTGTGGACATCCTGGCCTCTTTTACAGAGAGACTGCATGTGCCGGGCCTCCAGGTGTTTTTATCGCTTTACCAGGGAAGGCAGAAGTGTACGTGTGTGGCTATGCAGTCTAGTTTGTGCCGATCCGAGGACACGCAGGAGCAATATCAAGGCTTGTGCTGGACAGACAGGGAGGCAGCCGGGAAACTCATCCCGAAGGTCCTGTGCTCCCGGCTCTGATGTCTGCAAGGCAAGTCCGTTTACAGACGCCTTTACAGACTCAGTCATGGGAGGTCAGAGAGGAATGACTTTGTGACGAGGAAGGGCTCTTATCTGCTTTCTGAGGTACATTTGACTATCTTTCTTTTTTCTTTTTTTTAAGTCATCATTGCAGGAAACCTTGCAGTCTGGTGATGTTGTTATGAGTCACCTCACGCTGACTCATGGGATGAAATACTGACAGTTCAGGTCTTAGGCGGCAGAAGCTTTGGTGAAGGTATGATGGCTTCTGCCTGGGCAGGTAGACGTGTCCCCGTTGTGTTTGTGCAACAGGGTTGTCTGGGTGGTTTTCTCAAGTTTTCTCCAGACTGAGGCAGGAGGGGTAATGGGAAACGGGCCTGGCTCTCACTCCTCCCCTTCTGGCTCATTCCTCCAGGTGGACCCAGGCGGAGGACTAGGGCAGGGGGTTGGTGCTAATTGAAGAGTTTAGAGTTTTCAGAACTTTCATTTTTGCCTCTTTAACATCACATTGATACATACGGCTAAAAACGAAAGTGTGAGGCAGGAGTTTAGACAGTCGCTTTCAGAGCAGAAGAGACCAACCGTGAAAAAGAAGTGAGCTTCTCTGTTTGCACTGTGCTGTCTTCAGACTGGGGACAGATGCCTTAAAGCCAGAGTGCAGAGCATAGGACCAGGGTTCCCTGAATAAGCTCCGCCCACTCCACCCTCCCTCCCATGGAAGGTCGCCTCTACCCCACGGCCTCCCTACTCTGTGATTTTAAAAAATTAAGCTTAAAAAGAAAAATAAATTGGATTTGTACTGAGCAAGTTAATACATACACACGTAGTGTTAGACATGAGCAAAGAGCAAAGACAATTTTCCCTATAACTTGTTGTGTTGAAAAAACTCAGCAGTCAGATAGCTCAGTTGGTTAGAGCATTGTCCTGATACACCCAGGTTGTGGGTTCAAATCCCAGTGAGGGCACATACAAGAATCAACCCATGAATGCATGAATAAGTGGAACAGCAAATTGATGTCTCTCTCTATCCCCTTCTTCCTTCTTCCTCTCTCTAAAATGAATGAATACAGTTTTTTCATAAGTGTTCAGCAGATCCATTAAAATAAATTATAACCAGGTATTGAAATTCAGTTTGATTTTCAGACTGGTGCCCCTACAGTGTACGTGTTTAAAGTGAAGTCTCCATTGTAGAGCCACGCAGTAACACTTGTCCATGGAGAGTAAGCAGCACTCCCTGGAGAAGGGGTTGGCAGGGCCTAATTCTTGGTCACCATCACTTGCTGTGCTACGGAGCTATGGGCCTCCGTGTGCTGACGGGCTACCTGCAGGCGCTGCAGACGGGGCCCAGTCCGTGGCTGCTTCTCCAGAAGGAACATTTTGGGAGGTCTGAGGTGCACCTGCAGGTTCTAGGTTTTGAGAAGTGTCCCTCCTCTGCGTTGACTCTGGTGCCGCCATCGACCCGGCTCTAGGAATGTGGTTAGTCTCCCCAAGGACTGTGCTCTGGGCGGGGGCAGTGTCTGCTGCTTCTCCCTCTGAACTGAAGTCAGCTTTCTTGGCCGTGATTCTCTGATTCATCTCTTGTGTCCTCATACACTTGGTAGTCGCACGTGGGAGACCTTCTGTTTCCCAGGCCGCACCTGGAGGAGTGGATGGACCTGCTCTCACGTTTTCTGTCCTCCTGCTGCTGACCGTGTCCAGGCTTCCCCACTGTCTCTCTTCACCTTCTGACCCTTCTGTGTAGGTGCAAGAAGTCCACACCTTGTTTCTCTCTGCTTACCAGCCCTTCCCTTTCCCTCCACCCTTTCAGATGGACCTTTGCTCCGTGCATGACTGAACATGCTGAAGGCACCTGCATGTGTGGACTTGTCACATACAGTTGCATTATTTTTCCTCCAAGTGTCGTCTTCATACACTTGGCTTCTTTACCTTGATTAATAGAGGGCATGTATCTGGCCCTGTGCATGTGTGCCGGTCCTGTGCTATGTTTTTGGATAATATCATATTCCATTTTAACTCTCTGAGGTGGTATCATTACCATTCTCCTTATACAGACAGGAAAACTGAGGTCGCAGAGAAGTGAGACACTTGCCAACCGACACATGTGAAAGCCTGGTTGCAGTTGCAAACAGTCTGGGGGCAGAGCTCACGGGCAGGCTCTGAACATAGCAATGAGTATTTGAAAATATTTGTCCATAGAGTCAGCCTTTTTGGAAGATAGAGATCCTCACTCAGGAACACTTAGATTGCTCTTGAAGGAAGGAGTAAGGTATACTTTCTGTTGTGGAAGGTTTTTCACTGAAAGTCTCTGAATGCAGACTGCCAGCACTGTGTGTTCACAGGTGCACGTCACCTTTCTCTCCCACCTGTTCTGTCTGACCGACGTTGTGTGTACATGTGGGGGGCGGGCGCTGCTGTTGCTATTGCTATAGTAGTTTCCTCATGCAGTGGCGGGGGTTGTTCAGCTGCAGTTTCCTTCCCGGGCTTGAGAAAACCTATGTTCTGGATTCTAGGAGAAAGTGATCATGGATTTGGTTATGAATGGAAAATGGGAACTCGATGTGGAGATTGTCTTCCAAACAAGAAGAGACTGACTTAAATTTCAGGAGTCATGTGGAAACTGTATGTGCCCTTCTGAATTATGAGCCTCAAGCGGATATGACCCTTCTGCATTTCATTGCTAATAGTAACAATGTTAGGTCCAACAAAAGGAAACTCAAACTCAAACACATGCACACACACACACACAAATGTACACACATACATATACACACAAACATGCATACACATGCCCACACGCCGACCGACACACATTTACACATATGCACATGCATGCATGTACACCCATGCACAAGGCTTACTCCTTACCTTGCGAGCCTCAAGGTTGTTATGGAGTCTTGTTCCAGATGTAAACTGAGGAGTGTAACCCGAGTCAGGTACACTGTGTGTGTGTGAGCACATGTACACACAGATACTACTATAAGGTTTCCTCAGTTAATGTAGTGTTGCCAGTTATCAAACCTCCTAACATGCCATCAGTCAAGAAAACACAAGTATCAGGTGTCCATCGTCACTAGTTTGAATGACTCAAATAGCAACGGGACTGAATCTCAGTCTCGTTCTGAAGGGGTTTAGCAGGATCTTCAGTTTCTATTTATTCTTCCTTGCCTTTTTCTCTGGTTAAGTCAGTGCCTAGAAAAGGGTCTGATGCATAAGGTCGCTCATCAAACTCTGGCTGTCAGGACCTGGAATAACGAGGTGCTTCCTATGAGGGTGGAGGCTCAGAGGGTTCTCACTGGCTGCATGTAGATCCCAACCTCACTTCTGTGCAGTATTAGACACAGTGCTCATATACTCTGATGTTGGTTTGCTTTTCTAAAAAGAAAAAGTGTTACCTATTTTATAGATATTAGGATCATAGTGCCTATCTTATTTAGTTCTGAGAATTAAATGAGATTTTAAAAGATATAGTATATATGTATAAGTATATTTTGGTTTACCTTTGTTATAAGTTCTTTAAGTTAAAAGGAAGTAGGTAATGGTCACTTTCATTTTTTTTATTATTTTTTAAAATTTATTGATTTCAGAGAGAGAGTGAAAGGTAATGGGGGAGGAGTGGGAAGAGTCAACTTGTAGTAGTTGCTTTTTGTATGTGCCTTGTCTGGGTAAGCCCAAGCCCAGCGTTTTGAATCAGTGACCTCAACAATCCAGGTCGACACTATCCACTGTGCCACCATATGTCAGGCCTACGTTTTTTGACAGAGACAGAGAGAGTGACAGATAAGGACAGACAGGCAGGAAGGGAGAGAGGTAAGAAGCATCAATTCTTTGTTGTGGCACCTTAGTTGTTCATTGTTTGCTTTCTCATATGTGCCTTGACTGGGAGTGGTTAGCAAAGTGAGTGACCCCTTGTTCAAGCCAGCAACCTTGGGCTCAGGCCAGCGACCTTGGGGTTTCGAACCTGGGTCCTCAGACCCAGGCCGACTGTGAGTGAAGGAAAGCATGCTATGTGGACAGGAGAGGGTGTCTGGGGAGCATGCAGGGACCTTAGTGCTGAATGGCTCAGTATTGGTGAAAGAACACACAAAGGATACAGAAAAGAGGCTGCAGGAGGGACCAGAGCAGAACACAGGGCATTTGGAGCCGGGGAGTGAGGGAGGTGGTACTGAGGGCAGCCAGGTGGGTGCCCTCCCGCCGGCCGCCTGGAGGTGAGGGGGTTGCACCAAGGGTGTCGGATGGCCCCTGTTCTTCAACAGCACCCTGTGTGGAGTGCGGCTGTGAGGACACCGGCACCTTAGGAATCAGAAGTTGGCATAGAAGAGAAAGATGAGTTGACAGTCGATCATTTTGTTTTCAAGTAGCTGATGCTTCAGTTTGTTTAAAAGCCATTGAGGAAACTCTGGAGACAGACGATGGCGATGGCGCACTTGAACATGGTTGCAGTGGTAAATTGTACGTTGTGTATATATATATTCAGTGCAATGGTTAACATGAAAAAGCCCTTGAAGGGAAAGACCCTGCACAAATATAAACGGTGGTTAACTTCAGAGCGGGGTTACTTGGAGACAAGACATCTTGGAGTTTGTTAACCATAACAGGAGATTGGCCTGCGGTTACTTGAATGCAAATACACAGGGTCTTTCCCTTTAATCCCTGGGAAGGACCCAGCTGGGAGGGGGAGGTGACATGAACAGTATAGAGATCATTGTCAGTTTTTATCTCCCAAAAGGGTGGGAAGGGCACAGGGCCCCACATGGTTACAGGATGGTGCCCGTCTTTCCTCAGCAAGCGAGAGCATGTGGGTCTGGCAGGAAGCTTCTTTGGATGTATTGTCTCACTGGCCTTGGGGAGAAAGTAAATGATGAGAGGTAACAACCATGCTTGTCTTTCTGACCCTAACGTAAACAGTTATTGCTGTCATTGTTACAGGCTGGATACGCACATCCCCACACATTCCGCATGAGTCAGAAAGCCGCGTGTGTGCGGGCGCTACTCGGGCGCGGACTACCGGGCTGCTCGTCGGGTGCTCCGGTCAGCACTCTGAGGCTCGGCTGCGAGAGTGTCGCTGCGTGGGTGCTGGGGTCCCTGCCTCTGGCCGTGTGGTACGCTGGCCCTTCCCAGTCACTTTCACGGAAACCATTGAAGGAACTCTGACCCTCATCATGCAGGGGTAGTCAACCTTTTTATACCACCAACCACTTTTATATCTCTGTTAGTAGTAGAATTTTCTAACCGCTCACCAGTTCCACAGTAATGGTGATTTATAAAGTAGGGAAATAACTTTATAAAATTTATAAAGCAGAGTTACAGCAAGTTAAAGCGTATAATAATAATTACTTACCAAGTACTTTATGTTGGATTTTCGCTAAGTTTGGCAGAATAAGTCCTTATAAAACAACTTATTATAGTTAAATCTATCTTTTTATTTCTACTTTGGTTGCTCCGCTACCACCCACCAGGAAAGCTGGAGCGCCCCCTAGTGGGTGGGAGGGACCAGGCTGACCGCCACTGCCATCATGCCATCATGTAAATTTTCTGAGAGGTTACTGTTAGTGGACCAAAGCGGATGGTGTTTGACACCTAATTTATGAAAATCCGTGAGTCTCCTCTGAACAACTGTCACAGACTGTTAGAACATTTGTTCAGGGCTCACACACAAAATTGGTAGTGCCATGGGTATGCTTTGAAAAATATGACAGTGACAGGCTGCTTGGGTCCTGTTATTGTAAAAGAAAAAAAAGGAAGGAAGGAAGGAAGGAAGGAAGGAAGGAAGGAAGGAAGGAAGGAAGGAAGGAAGGAGGGAGGGAGGAAAGGAGGGAGGGAGGGAGGGAGGGAGGGAGGGAGGGAGGGAGGAAGGGAGGAAGGAAGGAAACAAGCAAAGGGGGCATGGGAGCACCATGGTCTTGTTCCCAGTAACCGGGCTGCAGGTATCATCAGAGCCCTGCAGCCTCTCACAGCGGACTGCCACTGGAGGGGAGCACTTCTACTCTCTATTAAGTGAGCCGCCTCAGCGAAACCAGAATCTGGCACCGGCTGAGCCAGGGCCAGCATGCTGTGCGTGTGGGACGCCCAGTGAATAAAAGTGGTGGATAAATGCCTGTGTGTCAGAATCCCATCAGTACCACAGCACTTGAAACATTTCATACGTAATAGAAGAAAGCCATGGAATGTTACCAACTTGAATAATATTAACAATATATACTCTTACATCGTTAATATAGAAAATGTGTTAAAGTAATAGTATATGGAACAAAGCGAAACTCAGCCCAGGGAACGTAAAGGTTTTTTGAAATAAGAAATATGCTAATGCCATGCATGCTGTTAATAGATTACAGACAAAGACCATATGATCCTTGCAAAGAATGCCAAAGGGTTTTTGACAAATTAACTTCCACAACAATTTATTTTTGGAAAACAAAACAGTTCAATTACATGGTTACCTTCTATTTATTTACCAGCATCAAAGGTAAGCGTGATTCCGTAGAAACATTGCTAGTTAAATTCGGGACAAAATAACCACAAAGAGATCATGTTCGTTATTATTAATATTGTTCTCGAAGTTCCATGTAATTAGGAAAGAGGAAGAATGAAGCCCATATATATTGGAAATAGGATGAGCTAGTCAACATTGATCATCTCTTATATGACTCTTCACTGGGAAACCCAATAGAGTCCACTGTATAAATATTTATAGTTTTCTGTCCATTATATTTATAACTCATTGTTTGCATGTAGAAGAAACCCTGTAAGTTTGACTATTAACTGTGCTTCTTTACTGAAGTCTGTTAATATTTCTTGAAAACAAAATATGTAGCGTTTTAGTTACCAAAGAACTGGCAGGAACTGTCTGTGTAAAACTGGACACCCTGCCGTGAGACATGAACAAGCCTGTGGATGTGGGTGGTCGGGTCAGGGGAGCGGTCTGGAGAGGCTCTTAGAGAGAAATTGCTGTAGGATGAGTGGACGTTTTCAGGGTAAAAAGGGTCTCCCAGGTCGATGGGGCAGCATAGAGAGACCTGGGAAAGTGTGGTGGGCTGGGTGCTGGCTGTCCACTCCATGCCGGGCAGCCTTGCACAGGGCTTCCCACAAGGTGTGGGCTGTGTAGAGACAGAGCTTGGGGCTCTGGTGCTGGGTGATTGCCCCAATGTGTGGCCCACAGAACAGCCATAGCTCCCCAGGTGAAAGCTGTTGACCTGTGGGTCAGTGGCTGGGTCCTGGTTTGATTCTGACATCTCAACAGTCTGGGCATCCGTCCCAAGGCAGTCAACACTATCCTATTCCTATATCCTATCATGTTTCCTGGGGGATCATTTTAGGGGTGACTTTACCTTTCTCTGACCATTCCATGGCTATTGTGATGTAGAAGCCCATTGGCTGTTCTCTTACCTGGGAGCACTCTCCGAAATCTTGTGATCATTTCCAGATCACCAAATGACCAAGGAGACAGTCTTATTACACCACTCTACCATTTTAAGTCAGAACAATGATATTTCAAAATTCTGTACTGAAATCTTTGCGTGCTTCCATTTTTTAAAAATTCGAGCAATCTAGAAGCATTTCATTGCGGCACTAACTCTGCAAGGTACTTGGGTTGATAGCTGATACTTCCCATGTGATGGGTGTATCCTCACCGTCCATCACATCTCAGATTTTAGATATGGTACTCCCTCACTGAGTTCCTTGCTGTGGGACTCAGTGTGGCAGGGGGTGGGGTGAACAGGGTACCAAGGCAGCCAGCGATGTAGGCTTCAGGACTTTATTTGCCCTGGGATGGTGGAAAAAAAATTAGAGGCCAGAAGGAGAAACAGAGGGACGGGGCCCGTGGTGACAATTTGTGCGCCCTTTCTGGACGTTGTTCTCAAGTATTTTTAGCGGTTTTGCCTGCCCCATGCCAAATTTCGTGTCACCTGGTGTTAACTTGAGTGGCTTCAGGATAGCTAGTTGCTGCATCCTGCATATGCTCTTTGCCTGAAGCAGACGCAGTCCACTCCTCTGATGAACCCTCCTCACTGAAGGTGCTCAGTACCCTTGGGGGAATTCAGTGCCCTCAGCAGTGCTGGGGAGGGGCTAGGAACACCGAGGGAGCGGCACATCAGGTGTCAGCGCAGGAGTCAGTCACTGCCTAGGAAGAACAACGGGCCTGCGTTACTACGTAGTTTCTCAAAACCAAAACAAGGAGGTCTTTCTGAGAATGCATGGGACCCGGAAGGGAGGACCTCAGGCTCTGCTGACTGAAGGCAAATGAGCTCACGCTCTCCATTGTTCACTGGTTTGCTCACTGGTTGCACCCAACGCAGGCGTGGTTGCCGACCACAAATTCATTTCGTGTCAATCTGCTGTCCCGAGAGATGCCAACTGTGTAACACGCTCCTTAGAGATGGTTGTCAGCTCATGCTCTTGTGGTGCACAGAGTGCTTGTATTTTCTATCTGCCATCTGGAAGAGTGAGCGTTCATTTGCAAAAGAAAGAAAGTGTCCACCTGGCCCACCGTGTCGGCAACGGCAGATCAGCAGAGAGCAAAGGGGCAGCATTTCCCATCCTCTCCCTGGTTGACATCCTTGAATCTCTGGGTTAGCATCTTCCTAATGCATGGGTGCATTTCATCCTCCCAGCCTACCTGGGGGAGATGCAGGTCTGGAGACTTTGGGACTTCTTGTGAATGGCCTAAACAGAATGTTCATAATTAACGAGGTTTGAAGAAAATGCTCCTAATCTCAGTGACAAATTAAATATATGGGAGAGATTTGTGCAAAACAAATTCATACTGAGCTGCTGGATTTTTCACGGCTTTTACTCCTATGCAGAAATCCAAATGTTTTGAGATGGCAGTGAAAAATTAAAATGGAAAAGTTGAGCATCTTCCTAGTTTTGCTTTGGTGGCTTAAGAGTAGTTACCAAAGACAACACAAAGAAAGAAAATTATAGGCCAATATCCCTGCTGAATTTAGATGCTAAAATCCTCAACAAAATATTAGTAAACCAGATCCAGCAATACATGAAAAAAATCATCTATCATGATCAAGTGGGATTTATTCTGGGGAGGCAAGGATGGTACAACATTCGTAAATCAATGTGATTTACCACATAAACAAAAGTATGGAGAAAAACTGCATCAATAGATGCAGAAAAAGCATCTGATAAAATCCAGCACCCATTTATGATCAAAACTCTTAGCAAAGTGGGAATACAAGGAACATACCTCAACATGATAAAAGCCATCTATGACAAACCCACAGCCAACATCATACTCAATGGGCAAAAATTAAAAGCAATTCCCCTAAAATCAGGAACGAAAATGAAACTAGACCACCAACTTACACCATGCACAAAAATAAACTCAAAATGGATAAAGGACTTAAATGTAAATCGTGAAACCATAAGCATCCTAGAAGAAAACTTAGGCAGTAAGCTCACCGACATCTATCACAACAATATCTTTGCTGATTTATCTTCACAGGCAAATGAAATAAAAGACAGGATAAACAAATGGGACTATATTAAACTAAAAAGCTTTTGTGCAGCTAAAGACAATATGAACAGAATAAAAAGACAAACCATACAATGGGAGAACATATTCAACAATATATCTGATAAGGGATTAATAACCAAAATTTATAAAGAACTTGTAAAACTCAACACCAGGAAGACAAACAGTCCAATCAAAAAATGGGCACAAGAAATGAATAGACCCTTCTCCAAAGAGGACATACAGATGGCCAATAGACAAATGAAAAAATGTTCAACATCACTAACCTTTAGAGAAATGCAAATTAAAACCACAATAAGATACCACCTCACACCAGTCAGAATGGCGCTCATCAACAAAACAACACAGGATAGGTGCTGGTGAGGATGTGGAGAAAGGGGAACCCTCCTTCACTGCTGGTGGGAATGCTGATTGGTGCAGCCACAGTGGAAAACAGTATGGAGATTTCTCAAAAAATTAGAAATGGAACTGCCCTTTGACCTAGCCATTCCACTTACAGGAATATATCGCAAGGACACCATATCACTGACTGAAAAAAAGAAATGCACCCCCATGTTTATGGCAGCATTGTTCACAATAGCAAAGATCTGGAAATAGCCCAAATGTCCATCAGTAGACAAGTGGATTAAAAAGCTGTGGTATATATATACAATGGAATACTATGGGGCTATGAAAAAGAAGGAAATCTTACCTTTTGCAACAACATGGATGGACCTGAAACTATTATGTTGAGTGAAATAAGCCAGGCAGAGAAAGAAAAATGTCATATGACCTCACTCATTTGAGGAATCCAAGGAATAATGAGAACTGAGGAACGGAATTGAGACAGAGGAGGGATCAAAGGGAACAGAGGAAAAGAGGACAGAGGGAAAGGGGATGAGAGGATGGGATAAACCTGAAGGGAAGGGGGGAGGGTGCTGTCGGGAGGGGGGCAAGGGAGATGTTGAGGGGAAGAGGGGAGGGGGGATGCATTCGGGGTGACCCTAGAATCTATGTAAACACAATTAATTAAATAAAAAAAATTAAAAAAAAATCTCATTGATAATGTTAATTAAAAAGTCTGAAAAAACAAAACAAAACAAAAAAGAGTAGTTACCACGTGTTGTATGTGTCATTTGCCTGAAGCAGATACATTTCACTCCTCTGATGAACTGTGTAGGGTAATTAAGATGATTTGACTGTTCTGATAGCGCACAGAACAAGAAAATTTTGAATGGTGAAAAATTTTATCAAGTGAAGCAAAGTTTAGCCAACAGTAAAGATAATGCCTTCAGTTTCAAGTATTACAATAGAATGTCTGTGACTTCTACATTCAACTGAATCATTATTTAATATTCTTTTCTTTAACATGGAAACAAAAAGAATGAAACTTTACCTAATTCACAGTTAATTAATTTAACAAATGTAGAGTGTTTCAGAGGGTTATTATGTTTATAGCTGAGACATGGGGGTATTTTCTCTTCAGGGACAGGTAAACTAGCAGAATGTAGAACTGGGTAAAAACTGAGGGACAAGAGTGACTGCTTTTGGCACTTCCTTTTGTGACTTAAGACACAGACCGATGAAGTCAGAGATTATATAGTATTGTAAATCCTATATATTTTGAGGAAATTTTAAAAGTATTTTCTTTGAAGTCACGGGTCCCTAATTTTTGTCTTTATGCTTACTTAGGGCAGTTTTCTGGACTTTTCTAAGAGTGAGCTGAGCATATGCATAAGCACCAAGCAGTGTGTTTGGAGGCAGGAAGGTGAGAATGACGTTCATACCTTACTTAAGCTTCTGTAGGGGGTCATCTGTGAGACCCCGAGACTGAAGACAGAGAGCATAGGACACTGGCAGAATAGGAAAATGTGCACGCATAAGTGCAGGTAAACAGCACTCATCATACCTTTAGGGTTGCACATGCTGCATAACCTCCCGAGAGGGAAGCTCTACTTTGGCTGTCACTGTCAGGATGGGTACCGCACTGTTGTCCTTGTTTCTTAAGAGAATCTTTGTGGCTTGAGTCTCTATTTCTGCAAATTTTCAAGTTTATAAGCGTAGAATGTTAGTTTTCTACACACCTTCATTTGCAGTGTTAAAGGACCTGAGTACTAGCCTTCACGACAGTTGTGTGCCCTGCGTCTCAGGAACAATCTGAAAGTGACTGCTGGACGGCGGGACTGTCTGTGACATCTTCACGGTCTTGCTTTTTGTAAAATGACAGTTACAGTGGCGGCAGCTGATTTTATGGAGTTCAGGAGCGAGGGTGCAGGGTTCCTGCCTTACCGGACTGTGAGGATGGATTCAGGTGTTGCCTGAGCAAGGAGTAGGCTCTGCTCAGTCTGTGTTCAGTGTTCACAGTGACATTTTATGATGCTGGTGAGCATGTTCTCTGGAAATTGTTACTGTAACCATGACTGTGAATCACAGGCCCTTGTGATGCACTTGAGGGGACCCAATTCTGATATTTGACATTAAGGAGCATATGGTGAGGACTGAACAGGATGAAAAGGCCTTTTTTTTTTAGGCTAATCTATTGTATATTGGAACTTGTCCCAGTAGAACCCAAGCTCTGCGTTGATCAGATGTCCCCGATTAGACTTCCCCGTGCAATGGGACACTCCTGCTTATCAGCAGGGCTGGAAGCCTCTTCGAGACTACTCTTGAGACTGCTGTGAGGATTCTACTTATCAGTGCCGACACTAACTGCCAACGGAGGAAAGACACAACCAACACACAAGTTAGTTGCAAGAATCACACAGGCAACTTATTACTCACAAATCCTTTTGGCGTGCCTGGGTACAGCTTAAGGGGGCCCCGTCGGCCTGCTCCTCTCGGCTGACTTTGGTCAGAGCTCAGAGCAGTGTGGAGACAGTCCACTTTTATGTTGGAGTCTGGGTGACTACCGCAGCAGGGGCCCCTTAGGTTTAGTACCTTTTCTGGCCAATGCTTTCTAACAGGTGTCAATCTACAAGGTTATCCTCTCAAGCCACCTTTTTGTGAGTTCCTCTCAGGGAGCCCTTTTTATGTTAATCTACTGAAATGTTACATCAAGCCACTTTTAAGATGTTCCTAGGGAAGCCTCCTGTCTACATCAACCCACTTCTTATCTATATGTAACTTCACACACACACTAACTGAGCCCCATGCAAAAGGCAAAGTCTGTTTATTTTATCTGTACACACTATATTAATTCCTATCCAGACCGCATAACTTTATTTAATTTTCTTAATTGCTTTTAATATTATATCTTAATTATTTTTATATATCTTCCATATTTTTATATATTTAATTACTATAATCTTATATTACTGCACCAGAACTAAAATCATTGTTCATGACCTTGTTCAATAGCCAGTGGCCATCTATCTTAGCTCTAAAAGAATAAGGAAGGAAGGGTATTCTATAACGGCTTAGCCTCATTCTTTTTTTTAAAATTATTTTTATTTATTCATTTCAAAGAAGAGAGACAGAAGAGAGAGATAGAGAGAGAGAGAGAGAAGGGGGAGGAGCAAGAAGCATCAATTCCCATATGTGCCTTGACTAGGCAAGCCCAGGGTTTTGAACCAGTGACCTCAGTGTTCCAGGTCAATGCTCTATCCACTGCACCACCACAGGTCAGGCTTAGCTTCATTCTTGATCAATGAAACTTTATCCCAGATAATCTCGTATTTACTTAGCACATCTGTTATAATCATTTTTTAACTATTTTAAATGATTAGCTACTCTTCCTTTTGATGACCCTACCTAACTTACACAGAATGATGGAAAGATCAACCAACTATTTTGATTCTCATAATTCCTCTTCAGAAGGGGCAAATGAGGCTAAATATTCATATTCCTCCCTATGTTAGCGTCTGAATGCCCCCCTCCCCAGTATCTTGTCTGGGTAACTGTAGTGACTTTGCATTGTTCCTTACATCTTAAAGTGGTTCCCTTTCTAGGACACAATCTTTTGTAAGGAAGGTCAGAGAATTGGGAAATGAAGGAATATGCCTTTGTGTGCACAGTCAGGACAACTTTAGGAAAAGTTTAGTGACATATTATGTGACAAGATGTCTTTTTCAGGTTTGCTTGGGGTGTTCCTGGTGGGACGTTGGTTGCTCTGACTACTAGCTTTCAATGCAGGCTGGCCTTCGATGTCCTTGTTGGTGTGGTTCTTGTCGTGTAGCAACTGGAGCATAGCACACATCGCTTCCCTGCTTTCTTGGCTGGGACAGATGAAGGAGCCTGCTGAGACCCGTTTTCCTTTCCCAGAGCCAGGATTTAATGACGGGGGGGGGGGTCTTTTCCACTTGGACAGTGCATCTGCTGGAATCTGGTCTTAAGTGAGCTTCCACGTCATCCATTCATTTAGTTTTCCATACCTGTATTCAGCACCTACCTCTCTTTTCGGCATTGACTTTATGCTGAGAACAGTACTGGGTACGAGAGATGCAGATCCAGGTAAAATAGAGTCTGTGCTCTAGAGGAACTGCCTTCTGTTGGGGAAGGCGGGCGAGGGTTCCCACCTTTAGGGAAGGCAAGTGAGGCCTCCCCCCTGTTGGAGAAGGTGGGTGAGGGCTCATACTCTGTGGTGAGAAGTATCAGCTTAGGGACACAGAGGCTTCAGGAGCTTGGGGGGGGGCAGTTGCAGAACCAAGGCTTGAGAGACAGTTAAGTGCTTGTAAGTGAGGAAGAGGAAAGGCATGGAGAGAGCCAGGAATTGGGCTTGGGGGCTTATGTGCAAGGGCATAGAGGTGATAGGACATCTGGCATGTTTAGCATGTGTAAGCAGCTATGTCTGCAGACTTAGGGATTAGAGGGGGATGAGAGAGAGAACAGAGGATTGGAAAGATATCAGAAACCAGTCATTAAGTGTCTTATAAAACACTCCACAGGTTGGGGTGACACTCAAAACATGATCATTTCTCCCTTATAAATATCCCTCCTCTCACTGTGCTCACACACAGCTCTCAGCCCCAAGCCAGCTGAGCTGCGTGCTCCACGTGTGAATCTGGCGGGGAGGGACACGGAGTGGGCGGCTGGGCTCACTGTATTTTATCACCAGACCTCAGACAGACACGTCACACTGCTAGACACTCCTCTGCCCTCTGTGGAGTGCTCGCTCCCCCCTCCCCCCATGATGATTCTGTACCGCTTTGTTTTTCCATGTGGGTCAGCCCACCCAGGAGTTTATATGTGTGGTGAGGTAAGGAGAGTGTCTGCGTAGTGAGAGGGGTTAATAAATGTCAGCAGCGTGGGTGATGATGACGATGAAGGTGACAGTTACGTCAACAGGGACTTTGTTGACTGTACTGCTTTGTGCCCCGTGCTGTTTCCACTCCGTTGTGCCCAACGGCACACATACTTGTTTTCTCTTACAGCTGTTCTCTCTACCTGTCCTCAGCACACACTCACCACGATCTCTCCTATCCACTCGTGCCCTCCGTGTTACAGTGGCTCACTTTGGGAAAGAATCCTAACAGTCTCCACCTTGCCAGCTCCAGCTGGCCACCTCTCCTCTCTTCTCTCTTACCGAAAATCTGGGTCCAGTTTGAAACTCTTTTTATCTTAGTTTCCGCAGCTCTGCCCTGTCCTGATGCCTCCTCCTCCTCCTCGTGTCTCGTCAGCGTCAGGAACCTGGGATAATAACACTCCCTTTCAACCGCTGAGTTCTTTCCTGGAAAACATTGGAGCTGTGTATTGTAGAGGTTTTGTTGCTGCTAAATTATTAAGGGGAAGTATTGGACCTGAAGCTGCCTATTAACAGTTTCTAGTGTTTGTAAGCACTCAGTAACGGGTTCATGTGGAATTTTAAATATTTGGATCAGAAGAAGTATTTCGCAGCAACAGACCTCTTTGAATCTGTAAAACGTTCGGAAACACTCAGAATTGTGATTTCAGCCACTCTAATGAGGAATCTAGCATGTCAGTGTTTGGCCATTTGTTTCATTTAATTCATTCTGTTGGATTTGCAGCTAGCATGTAGCGCAGTCAGAATTGATGCATTCTTTGTCACTCCGTGCAAGATTAGTCCAGAGCACAGCGCTAGGTTCCTCCGGTGGGTCCCCTGGAGGGTTCAGGACCAGCTTTTCGTCAAAGCCTGGTTCTTTCCTGCTTAGCTGTGCAAAGCAAGCCAGACAGACACCTTTTCCTGGAACAGTGTGTTTGAAGCCAGCCTGGTAGCAGGGTTGGGTTCTATTTCATTTGATTTGTCTGAGATTATGGAAACATGAGGCTTAGATTCTTGGTCCCTGGGGAAGAAAGCTTGAGGTCTCGTAGTCCGAGCTTCTGTTCAGCATCCTCGGTGCATTCCCTGAGGGTGGCCATGGCTCCCTTCCCTGTGTACTTACAAAGCACCCCTGCCAGAGTCTCACTGCAGTCAAGGTGCATGGACTTACGATTCTGAATGTTCACCTCCTGCCAAGCTTTTCAACACAAGTTCACAACCCTGTACCCCAGGGCTGGGCTACTTTTTCAGTCCCTGTGACAACACAGATACCCACCATGGTTATGTGATCATAGGTGCCTACAGATCATTCTTTGATTATCTGTAATATTGTATGCCGCCGAGTGTAGTGTATGCCCCAGAATACAGTTTGTCTCGGTTCACGGGTCACTGCGGAGAGTTCCAGGACAGTGTGTAGATTCTGGGACATGGTTCAGAGGACAGATATCTTTGGAAAACTGAAGCCAGTATAGCTAGCTTTATAAGAAGAAAAGAAAAGTTAGATTTTTTTTAAGGAAAAGGCACCTTCCAGTGTTCCCTGTGGTTTGAACATATCTTCTGGGACAGTGCAAAATGACTTCATAACAGTGCATGGGACAGAATCTTGATTGTCCCAGTCAATGTGAAATTTTGAACGTGTGGTCGTAGAGATAGTTGCCTTGACCTGTTCCTCTCTAATTCAGAAGCACTTACTTCAAAACTACCAATTACCTGTAAAAAAGAACAAAGGGTTGAAAATGCTTCCAAGGCCCGAAGAAACCTAAAACTCTGAAAAGGAAGCAACCGGGCGTGGGCGGCACTGCCGCTGTGTTGACAGAAGCCCACACACCAGGCTTCACAGCTGGCTGCGTGCCGAGGGTCCTGCAGCCGGAGCCCCAGGTGTGGACTTTCTGCCTCGTGGATGTCAAGGCAGTGACGTGGACATGGGGGTTCAGCCTTCGTTCCTGCTGACGTTCCAGAACTGTGCCGGAGAGCGTTACGATGTGCGACGTGGGTAGCCCATCCCCCTTACTGTGCCCAGGTCAAGGAAGGCCGTGGGCATCACCTACAGTTCTACTACTGTCTGCAAAATGGAAGTGCTGGAACGATTATTATTATTTTTGCTGTAAGAAATGTAAATGGAATTTGTTTCTTGAGCCCAGCTTCCTGTGTGGCCCCATCCTGAATGACACATGGCTGCCTTCTCTGCGGAGCTGATGTTGACTCATTTCCTGATTGATTAAGAAGTTTCTCGCTTCTCTGTTTCTCCTGCTCGCCTTTTCCTGCAAACCACACACTTCAGTGCTGCCCCCAGTCCTGAGTGTTTATGTTGTATGATTCTGCTTGTTTTTGTTTTTGGTGAGGGTGGACCTTTGGCTTGGATTAACTAGAATTGAAATGCCCCTTTTCCCCAAGTTTTGAAGTACCCTTGTTTGGCACTGGGCTAGGCCCCGGAGTACACCATTGGGGGACACGACCCTTTGTCTGAAGGAGTCACAGAGAGCTAGTTTAGCCGCTTCCTAAGTAATCGTGACCAGGTTCTTCTCTGAATCTTAAGATACTTGTAACCTCACAGGTTTGGGGGTTAAATAATACAAGGTGTGTATCAATCTTCCTCCATCTGTAGGTTGTTGAGGACCATCTGTCTATGATGTACGTGTAGTAGTCATGGTAGGTATATATACTGTAAGGCCAAGGGCCGCCACCAGGCACATGCAGGTTCCCATTGAATTCGGTCAGACGGTAAAGAAACTGTGAAACTGAAAACTGGTGGACCACACTTTTATTCTAGCCTCGCACCCAGCTGGCGAGTAAAACACACACAGAGGGAAAACACTTCCCTTTCCATTCAGGTCTCGTAAAGCCACTGACTCATCTGGGTTTTCTAGAATCAAAGGCCCCCATCAGTCTCAGCGGAGCTCGCAAGAGCCCTCACCTCTGTTCCTCATCTTCACACAAACTGGCTTCTCCTTCAGCACCCTGCCATCTAGGCTGCCTTCTCTCTAGCACTTTTCCTCCCTACTCTCACTCTGCAAAAACATGGCCTCTTTCCTCCTCCTCCTTCCTTTTCTTAAAACTTTTTGGTGCGAAAACCCCTCCTCCAGCAACATTAGCATAAAAATAGCCCTTCTCAAGCAGGAAGGTAATTAGCCATTTCATGTGGGCAGTGGCCATTTTTAACAATAAAAGTGAGCAAAATCAAATAACACAAACTTTACAAACTTATTTGCCCAACATATACCATGCCTCTCTATTTCTATGTATAATACACATGGCATCTGTGTTCTATACATGGTGTGTGTATATGTCTGTATCCACGTAAAATGTCACTGATAGAAAGTGCTTTGGAGTGCTTCTCCTGTGTTAGGGAGAGAGGATGACTAATAGGCTCCTTTGCCCAGTGGTTTGTGGAGAATCTGAATCGGAGAAGGAGTTGAATTGAGTGGCCGGGTGGTGATGTGGAGAGAGAAGTACTGATTATGTCATCAGGAGTGGCACTAAGCACGGAGCGATAGCACTGGAGTCCTGGAGCATGTTGTAGAGTTTATAAATTGTTGTAAATCGTCGGGTCCTTTTCCTCACAGAACTGCAGTGCTGAATATGCAGTAACATGTTTCTGGGATGGATGATAAGGTTGTCCATGTGAAATAATATTTCAGCCAAACATGGCATATGTGTCTACTAAATGTTTTCTAACCTTAATACACGAAATAAGAAAACTGAGTACAGACCCAGCCTGGTGTGCATAGCTACTGACATTCGGTTGTAGGAAACGATTGCTTATACCAATGACTTTGAGAGCCAGGGGTATGGTTATGGTAGAATCAGTATATCCTGCTTAATGGAGCCGGGAAATCTACGCAATATTTTAGGCTTATTTTAGCAGAAACTGTTAAATGCTTTCTTCATTTCATGATGCAGTGCATCCCCCTGCCTGTTGCGGCCCAGACCACGTCAAGCTGTTAGGACGCTTGAGTATAGGGTACTTCTTGAAGGCCGTGAGTTAGTGGAGATTATTAATGTAAAAGTGAGACATTTAGTGTGTTGTAAGCTATTGACTTAAAACAATAATCCCCTTCAAATAGAAATAATCGACTCTGGAGGCAAAAACTTACAGATTGAAATCTGATAGCTGGCTGTTCAAGTGTCTATTAACTGAATCTGTTAATAAGACTGGGGTCTTCCAGGCCTGTAGGTATGTTTAAACTTTATAGACACTCTTGTTTCTAATTTTTAATCTATAATGTAGTTGCCAAGTTTCATCTGACTGTCACTGGGTGACATGTGTATTATTCCCCCTAATAGTTTTGATTTGGGTTGATTGGCTGCCCATCTTGGCGGAAGCGGCTGTGATCTCGGATTTAGATTTTTTTTTGTCAATTAAGTCATTTAAGATGTGAGACTACAGAGAGAGGAGATTGGTGATGTGAACGCCCAGAGCTACACAAAATAGGAAAAAATATCAATATATATTTATTTCAGCAACCTGGTTAGAAACTTTCAGTAGTTGACTCTAGAAACTGTAAAAAATATAGATCTTTTGGTGGAAAAGGAAGATGAATGGATGACTTGGATGATGTGTTAACTGGGTGGGACATCGTCTTCTCCCTTCATGGTGTTTTCATGTCACTTTGTTTTGCAAGAACAAACTCATTAAATAGCGTTTTCTGAAATATTTCCTGTGAGTGATCATACAGGTCAGTTGTACTCTTTTTTTCTTACAGAGCACTAAAACAATGTTATAGAAATACAGAAAAGTTGACCAGAGGTGAAAAAAAAATGAAACAATTCTTATCACTTCAAGTGTTCTTAAATGGTCTGTTTCTTTCCAGTGACCTCATGGTGAGCCTGTGTTCTTCTACTTCCTTATTGTATACAATTTTTTTTAACACATAGCCTTTACCTGGTCAACTTAGTTAAACTAATGCTTTCTTCTTTTCACCATGAAATAAGTAAAATTTGGGGCGCAAAAAAAGGAGCTAACAATTCAGAGAGTTCATAGGCTGTGGCTTGCTCACATCAGTTCACCAGCATGACTGTGTTCCAGAATCCAGCTGCGAGTTGGATGGTGTCTGTTCTCATGGGGAACGGCGATAGGCAAGGCAGGACCCTGGGTAGGAGCTGGAGCCGAGGACAGGACCAGCCCTGTCCGTCTGTCCCTCTTCTTCAGAGTACCTGTACCTTCCTTGTTTGCATGGTACTTCATCTGATCAATGTTCCATTGTTACCATGGCTGAATCCCAGTGGCTGGGAACTACTTTTTTCTATTATAAACAATGATAAGGTGAGTCTCTGTACATTTCACGTTTTCCAGAATTGTTAATCGTTTGTCTAGGATTTGATGGATTCAGTCTCTAACATACTATGACCTCTGTAGATGGTGATAGATGTTACGGTCACTATGAAGTGCCATAAGCAGTATACAGACTACATCCTTATGTGTATACCATCATTATCTGTTTTCTCTTTTATCCTCTAGCTTAATACTCTTATGAGCTTTTCATTTGATCGATATGCTATAGTCTCTTAGAGACATTCCAGTTTCTACCTAACCCTGTTCCTTGCCCTCAAATTGTCCCTTAAGCTTGGCAGAACACTTCCACCTGTTTATGCAGATGCTAATGTGGACGGCATCTCTCCGTGGCTTTCTGAAGGTCCTAACTGTGGAGTTGGACAGGGGGTGAGGCAACAGTTCGGTTACTGACAAGTTCCTGAGTCTCTGTGTGTCAGCCTTCCCCTCCTCCGTCTGTAATGTGGACTGACAGGTGGAGGGCAGCGAGGGAAGGGGAAGGGAGCATAGCCCTCCTCTGCCTCCTGCAGACAACCACGTGCAGTTTGCTCGACTCTGTGAGGGTTCCAGGATTATCACGTTCTGATGGGAGATGAAATCTGTTAAGTTGCAGCTGTGCCACCCAAGTAAGTGAGATGGAACTCAACCAAACATCATTATTTTAATTTACTTTCTGTCAGCGACAGGACTCTGTTTTATCCTGCAGCATCTCAATTTTTATACTGTGCCTCTTCTCTATAAAGAAGAAATAACAATGTTTCTGAGTTTTTGAAAGGTCAGAAAGAAAAACATTTTTGGCATGATAAGCCTTTTCTCTTGCCTCTTATTGTAAACACTCATTTAACACTTCCCATGCATCAGGTGACGTGGGAATCACAGGATGAAGTTATAGTCAAAGAGTGCCCTTTTTACCTGAGAGATTTTGTTCAGTCTCACTTTTTCAGCGATTCCCTTTGAGATAAAGGGCTGCTAGGGAGTGGGCTTGCGAAAGGAGAATGAGGGCTGTGGCAGAGAGTGACAGGCGGGGACTCGGTGTGGGTCAGAAGGGGACTCGTAGGGCTTGAAGTCAACTCCCTCTTAAGCTATTCATAGTTTTTCAAATTGCAAACATATTTTAGCCACTGATCTTAAGTATTGTTTCTGACTGCAGAATGTGGTGCATTTTAATCATCTTTCTTCTTGAAGGTGGGCAAGAAATTGGTCTGTTAACCCAGCAGTGGAGTTGGTATAGGGGCCTGGCCCGAGTGGCAGGACGGAGACAGGTGAGTGCCGTCCTGGGCCAGAGGTGTCCCTGTGCCAGGATGCTCCTGATGCAAGTTGGGTGCCCCTCCACATGTGGCTCCTCCTCACCACCAGCCTGTCCTCTACTCTGGGGAAATATGTTTCTCTCCGTGAGTTGAGGGCACCTTTGCTGACCCTCACCCTGCCTCTGTTTGACTGTGAACTCCGTTAAGATGAGGCTCAAGATTACTTTTTGTGCATCCCCGTGTCTCTAGGAGTGCATTCTGCAGATGTTGGTGAAAAGGAAATGCCAGGTGCCCCTTCATCAGTCAGTTGAACAGATACTGTATTCTGTGCCTGAGTTGGGTCAGATGTAGTTCAGTGTGCTGTTTGCCCTGGTACTCCTACCAGAGAGATGAGCCCCACATGTGGTAGATCTCACAGAGGGTATGTACCCTTCTGAGAACACTCAGTACTTAGTAGGTGCAGGAAATACATATATGCCAATGCCAGTCAATACAGATTATCAACAATATACAACCTTTCATTTGTTTGTATTTTTGTTCCCTTCTGCCGTGGTGTTCGCACATACTTCAGAATTCTGCTGATGTGACCCCTAGTGATTTCCTGACAGCTAGAGGGTGACTCCTCCAACTCCTCCTTCGTTCTCTTCCTCATCAGGTTTTCAGAGGTCATGGGCCATGGAACTTTCCACCAAGAGTACATGGATGTCCTCCTATGATGTTCCAGGCCACTGAAGGCCAAGGACGTGTGTGTGTGTGTGTGTGTGTGTGTGTGTGTTGAATGAATGTAAGTCCTTAAGTTTAATGTTCTATAACTAGATTAACTCGATCAAGTGGAAGTGAATCAAATTCAAATTCATCCATAATGTTTCAAGAAGAGCTAGGAAGAGGATGCAAAGTGGCAACTAGTGAAATTTAAGAAAATTAAGTTACTGAATTTGAAATAAGAGAAGGCAAGAAGACACACACATGGAACAGTGGTCATTCTTACTGAGGGCAGAGCAAGGGGTTCTGCAGAACTGTAATGGTTCTGATTTTGAAAACTTTTGTAATACGTTCAGAATTGCTTAAATAGGTTCTGAAAGAAAGGGGGGAAAATAACACTTGGCTGCAGTGACAGAACAAAAACTTCTTGCAAGAATAGCAGGTTTTAATATGTTGACATTTATATTATGGGTAAGGAGGTGACAAGCCAGTGACCCCAAGTTAGGAGTGTGCGTGGCTGCCCTTCTGGTGTGTGTGTGTGTGTGTGTGTGTGAGAGAGAGAGAGAGAGAGAGAACAAAAATGATGGCAAATGCAGTGATATATACACAGTTTGTCTTCTCTGAAAAAGCCTTAACAGTTGGCCCTAGAAGAAAAGTTTACTGTTTCTTCTCTCTGAGTGTTTGCTGGCACTTAGTCCAGAGAGGACACCAAGAGTTCAGCTGCGCACACAGGCAGAGAAGGGGACAGTGTCGCTCAACCTTGTGCAGCACAGCCTGGCCTGGTGTCAATATGCGTGACTTTCCCGTGGTGCTGGAGGGGTCAAGACAGGGCCCAATGCTCTAGAGCCTTGACCCACCTCCAAAAGCAAACTGGAAAGAAGAGCTCAGAGCCATGGTTGATAGTGGTGGATGTTCCAATGATGGGTATTCATCTGCCTCCTATCTCCTGGAGCATCTTCTACTAAAGTGAAAAAGTGATGATTGTCTTCAGTTGACAGTGGGTGGGCATTTTTGTCTATGTTCTAGAAAGTGCCCGATCAGATGTTGTGGCTTCAGGTCTGTGTTTTGACTGGGTCTACGATGTTTTCCTGAAACCGGAAGGCATTTTATGATTAAACATTTTCACAAGAAGGGATTCATATGGTGGAAGGAGAGTTTTCCATGCATCAGTCTCTGTTAATTTGGAGAAAAGACATGCCAAGTTCTTTAAATCCATTTTAGAGGTAAGATCGATCCTCATTGATCACAAGCACATTCAGACTCCAGTTAGGGAGGGCATGTTATGTTTCTTGCTTCTAGCTTCTTTTAAGTTTTTCATTATTCTGCACAGAGTATTGATTAGACAGAAGAACGTGATGTACACAGTGCTGTCTTACAGTCAGGGGACCTGGGTTCCTCTTAGGCTCTTAGCTGTTGACCATTAGGCAAGTCGTCTAACTCCAGTAGGACCTCGTTTCATCGTCTGTGAAATGAGATTTTTTTTTTTAGCTTGAATCGTTAACATCAAGGTCCTTTCAGCTCTAAAATACTAGTTCTATTAGACTGACCATAAACAGGTCTTTTGAGAATATTTAATGAATATTAAATATCACTGGCAGCAATTTTTGCAAGAGATTTCTGTGAAAACAGAACAAAGGTTGTGGCCAAACGGAAGAAATGGATCCAATAACTCCTAAACCGGCTCCGTGAATGGACTGACTCTTCTAGGGGCTTTTGCAGGCTTGGAATTACTAGGAGCTGCTGAATGGTGGGTTTGACTCCAGCGGTTGTTGGCAAACCTTGAAGGGCCCAGCAGGACTCCCTGACTACTCACCAACAGAGAACCTCTGTGTTCTCTGTTATTGTAGGAACTCAGGGAAGTGGGGCGGGGCGGGAGGAGAGGGAAGGCTGGATTCAGCCAGAAGTAGGCAGATGCGGTTTCATCAGACATGCTGTTCTCAGCTCGCTCCTTGCCTTCATTCATGGGAAGAGAGACGGGCACTCGGCTCTCAGTTACTTTTAGAGATGCACTTGACATTAGACAGACAGGATGTCAGGCCGAGGTTTGTTAAGCAAGCTCTGTGTATACATCTGATTTCAACAATACTCACACCGTGGAACCAAAATCACCACAATTAATATAGTCGTCCCCAAGGGTCACCAGCTTTTCTTCCAAAGGCCCCTTTTATGGTTGAATTGAATATTGTTTAATATTTAAGGTCAGACTTAGCTATTTTCAGTAAGTCCAGACTCCTATGATCTTTTAACAGCCTAATATTATTCAGGGAAATAAAAAGCCTGTTTAGAAATCTGCCAGCTTTAGATTACTGCCTTCTTTAAGTTTTACTTAGTTCTTAAACCCCACAGGTCATTTTCGAGTTGTTAGCACCAATAAAGCAGGGAGAAACTCAACCAGTTTCTCTTCTTTCTGGGCGGTTTTTGCCTTTCACTTGGAGTTTCCATCCTGAGGGAGTTCAACAATTCGACACATTTCTGGAAGTTGTACCTCTTGCCAAAGCTCTGTTGTGCCCTCAGATAAAAAGGTGCTTAAACCACATACCCACCTGCTGGGGAATAGCTGAGCACCTGGGGAGTTTATATTATAATCTCCCTAAGGGGATTATTTTATTTTACTTTTATCGATTGATTTTAGAGAGAGGGAGAGGGAGAGAGAAACATCACTTTGTTGTTCCACCCATTTATGTATTCATTGGTTGACTCTTGTATGTTCCCTGACCTGGGATTGAACCCGTAACCTTGGAGTATTGGGGTGACCCTCTGACTAACTGAGCTACCTGGTTAGGGCTCAAAAAAGATTATTTTAGAATGATTGAGTAAGTGGCAGAGATTCTTTGCTTGACCAGACTTAGGCTCCCGAACCTTATCCCGGGCCCACCTGTCACTTCCTTGTGAAGTCCAGTTTTAGTCAGTTTAGTCCCACTGAGTCAATTTAACCAGAAGCCCCTTCTCTTTGTATTGGATCAGGTACCTCTTCCTTCATTACCTGTCAGGTGATGTCTGATCACCTGGCCTATTTTCAGTCAGAATCCCGTTGGGTCGCACCCCTGATGTCCTGTCCATGAGCCCCCACTGGCCACTTTCCTGTGCTCCACTCATGATTGCGCCCTGTTCTGCACTCGGGTCTCTCTCCCCTCTGGCAGTCGTCCCGGATCAAATCCTTCTCTACTGCCTTCACTGCCGTTTTGCTCTGACATGAGTGAGAAGGTTAAAGGAAGGGCTGGGCATGCAGCCTGGGTCGCTGCTGGCTCGATGTACCTGGATGTCCCCACTTCCCACCTTCCCAGGCACGAGCATCCCCAAGGGCCCTGCGCTGTGTTCTGCTCCCGATGTCTACCCAGGTCTTCAGAAACTGCTTCTTCAGTGCTGCTGGTGTCTTGTCCGTAGAGCAGGTGCTCTGTTGGATGGATCTGGGCCACAGGACCAGGGACTGTAGGGAACACTCCTGAGGGCACAGGTTGCCGCTGGACCTGGGGGTCTTCAGTAGCACCCAGAGCAGGGCCTTCTGGTTGCTCCTATGCTGTGGTTGTGCTGCTGTACTGGCCAGTGTTTGAATTGCGACTGCAGATATATGAACATCCAGAGTAGATTTGGGAACAAGTTTATTTTATTCTGAATGCCTTGGGACTTCTTCTGCTAGGTGGGAAAGAGGTCAGAACCCTCTTTTTACAAATATAGACTTATCCTGTCTTTGATGAAGAAAATGATACAAGCATTTCCCCCTAATTTTTTAAAAAAAATATTTAGACCATTACTGGTAATAAGCTTGGCTCAGAAAATATTGCACTATACGAGATAAAATCAGTGGAGGAAGAAAAATGGGTTAAAAAACTGCCTAGGAAATCCACTGGCCACAAACAGGAGACAAGCTGTTTTAATAAGATCAGGGACATGATGCAGAGACGTTTCACAGATAAGCTAGGACAACTTTGAGGTTCAACCAAGAGGAGAGAAAAGAATGACCTCTGGATAAATGAAAAGATAGAGAAGGGGAAAATGAAACTAGCCTCTGAAGAAAAGTCCCCCGGAGCCACGACAGCGGAAACTGCGACCTGAGGGACCTGCGTCCCACTACATTCCACAGAGGCCAACAGCCCCCGCTGCGGGCAGCTCCAGTGGGAAAACTGCTGCCTCCCCACCACTCTCGGGTGCGTCGGACTGTGGAGCGCTCTGAGCTTGGTGCACATGCACAGAAATCCCAGCCGTCACCCGTCCCTCCCGGCTCGTCTTCCTGCTTGCCTCTTTTTAACTCCCTGGAAGGAGTCATATCTTTATTTACAATAAATGCTGTTCCAGGGGCAACGCTGTTATGTTAGAGAAAAACTTTGCTTTTAGGCTTGAAAAGCCCTTATTGGTTCAAATTCAACCTCTGTTGGGGATCCAGACACTCAGCGAAGCCCTGTATTATTCTGACTGTAACTTAGAGGTGTGCATGTGCGTGTGCGTGTGTGTGCGTGTGTGTGTGTGTGTCTAAATTCTTCCCTTGGTGTTTTAAATGAAATTTTTATTTTAGAGTAGGTTTAGATTTCCGCAAAAGTTGTGATGACATTTAGGTAGTTCCCCTGTCCTCTAGAAAGTTTCTCTGTTACTAACATCTCGTGTTAGAATGGTGTGCTTGTCACAACTACGGGTCCTAGGTTGAGACCTTGTCATTAACTGAAGCCACCCCTTGTTCAGATAGACGTAGTTTACATCTAGGCCATTTCTGTTCCAGGATCCTCCCCCCCCACCCCCACCCCGTACCACATCCCACTTAGTTGTTGTATCTCCTCGGGTTCCTCTCTGCTTTGGTGACCGTTTCTCAGGTTTTTCTTGATTTTGATGACTTTGACAGGTTTGAGTTGTCTTGGTGAATTGTTTTGATAGCATGTCTTCTCGATTGGTCTTTACTTAATGTTTTTTCTCATGCTGAGACTGGGGCTATGGGCTTGAAAAGGAAGAGCCCAGAGGGAAAGTCCCACGTTCATCGCATTGTATCAAGGGCACTTCCTGTCCCCGTGGCTCATCACTGTGGATGTGAACCTTGATCGTGTGGCTAAGGTGTTGTTTCAGGGCTCTGCACTGGGAGACCACACCCCCACTCCCATGCTCATTGGAAAGAAGTCAGAATGCACAGGCCACACTTACCAAGTAGGAGTTAGCCTTGGCCAGGTAGTTCAGTTGGTTATAGGGTTGTCCTAATACGCCAAGGTTGTGGGTTTGATCCCTGGTCAAGGTAAATACAAGAATCATTCGATAACAGCATGAACAACTGGAACAACAAATTGATCTCCCCTTCTCTCTTTCCTTTTCTCCCTCTCCCTCTCCCCCACCTCCAATCAATAAATGAAAAAAAAAATTAAATCAAGTGGGAGTTAGGTTCTGTCTTCAAGAAAATGTCTATTTACTATAGGGGATATTGTGACAACTAAATGTATATAAAACTAAATGTATATAGAAGGATTGGGAAAGGATATAATATTGTTTAAATACATATTATTAGTGACAATCATAATAATTAGACTCTCAGATGTGAGTTGGGTGTGCATTTAACCAGCATCTCTGCAAGTAACTGACAACTTTTTTTTTTTTTTTTTCATTTTTCTGAAGCTAGAAACAGGGAGAGACAGTCAGACAGACTCCCACATGTGCCCGACCGGGATCCACCCGGCACGCCCACCAGGGGCAACGCTCTGCCCACCAGGGGGCGATGCTCTGCCCATCCTGGGCGTCGCCATGTTGCGGCCAGAGCCACTCTAGCGCCTGAGGCAGAGGCCACAGAGCCATCCCCAGCGCCCGGGCCATCTTTGCTCCAATGGAGCCTTGGCTGCGGGAGGGGAAGAGAGAGACAGAGAGGAAGGCGCAGCGGAGGGGTGGAGAAGCAAATGGGCGCTTCTCCTGTGTGCCCTGGCCGGGAATCGAACCCGGGTCCTCCGCACGCTAGGCCGACGCTCTACCGCTGAGCCAACCGGCCAGGGCGTAACTGACAACTTTTAAAGTTCAGGGAATAGATGGAAAGACACAAAATAAAATTTTAACCCCTTGAGTAGTACGGACATTCATGTACTTCCTCATGCCTCCTCACCATCCAGAGTAACTGGAACTAATTTCATTTTTGAAAAAAAACTCCCGGGAATCAGCAAGCATGAAAACTTGCTACTCAAAGGGTTAAGTAGGGTAGCAGCTGTTTTCTTAAAGAATGTCCCTATCAGAATTTTCATTTCTACTTTTTTCAGGTGTCCTGGACGAAGACACAGAGGTGCCCATTCATCTTTCATATCTTTTTTTTTTTTTTTTTGCAAATCTGTCTGGCTCTGGCCAGATAAATCAAGTCACCTGATTTTCATTACCCTTTTATTAACCAAATGTTTTCAGAGGCTCCCTTTACAGTCAGTCAGCTTTTCAGTGTGAACTAGGGTGGCACAGACATGTGGAGAGAAAGCAGCCACTGCTGTCTGTGAAGCACGCCCCTTGGATGAGGAAAGAAAGAACAGGAGATACAGCCCTACCCCCTGCGTGCAGCACGGTGGAGAGGCTGCAGCATTCACGAACCTGCGTGCCTGCCCCTGACCTTCACTCTCAAGTTCAAATCCACGGAAAGTGGCTGGTGGTGCAGCTTCACACCTGTGCTCTTTCAACAGAAACTGTACAGAATAGTGTAAGAAAAAGTCACCTTTGTAAGTCATTGTTTATTTAAGACAATGGGGAAATAAAATTGCCCCCCAAAAGGTCCTGGTATATACTTTTGGGGGGAAGTATGATGACTGGAAAACACAGTAATAAAAGCAAAATTGTAAGTTGTCAGTACCCAGAAATGGAAGTTGGCTGAAGCAGTCACTGACTACCTGTACAGATAGTAACATAAAATGTAAAAAAACAAAGCGTATATATTTGTATTCATTTATTATTTTATCTGGAAATATAGGTAATAAATCACCAGTAAATACCACTTTACAAATGTTTTTAGTTCAGTGTCTTTCAGCAACTAACTCAGAGCCTGGGAACGACAGGTTTGCAACAGCCCACAATGGGTCTGGACATTCAAGGTCAGCTTACTGAGGGGATTGGAGAATTTCTTAAAATCCAAAGTGAGTGAGTGTCCTGCGTCATTCATGAAGAAAGACAGATTAGTATGTGAACAAGTCAGTTTGCTACTTTACACCTGGTCTGTATGTTATGCAGGGATCAGCACACGGTAGAGACTCACTGAAGAGAATCTGTTACTAGAATTTATGCTTGATGCTGACCCCTGGTTTAGGTGACCATTGCTTCACATGTCTTCTTTAGAAAGAGAAATTAAGAAATTCTATTGCTCATAATTTTGAGAAAATAAGTATTAAAAATGGCTGGATTTCACAGTGTAGAAGCACACACTGCTCAGGGAAATTAATGTTAGGATCACAGATTCAATTACTTTGCTTCAGTTGGGCTGAATTTTCAAACTGGATGTTCTGAGTAGCATTCTAAGTTCATCTAATTGTTATTATGCCCTTAAAAATATTAGCGGCCCTGGCCGGTTGGCTCAGCGGTAGAGCGTCGGCCTAGCGTGCGGAGGACCCGGGTTCGATTCCCGGCCAGGGCACATAGGAGAAGCGCCCATTTGCTTCTCCACCCCTCCGCCGCGCCTTCCTCTCTGTCTCTCTCTTCCCCTCCCGCAGCCAAGGCTCCATTGGAGCAAAGATGGCCTGGGCGCTGGGGATGGCTCTGTGGCCTCTGCCCCAGGCGCTAGAGTGGCTCTGGTCGCAACATGGCGACACCCAGGAGGGTCGCAACATGACGACGCCCAGGATGGGCAGAGCATCGCCCCCTGGTGGACAGAGCGTCGCCCCTGGTGGGCGTGCCGGGTGGATCCCGGTCGGGCGCATGCGGGAGTCTGTCTGACTGTCTCTCCCTGTTTCTAGCTTCAGAAAAATGCAAAAAAAAAAAAAAAAAAATTAGCGAGTACAGTTAAAAATTCTGGAAAATAATGTGAAGTGTCATTAACATTCCTGCAATTCTGCTCAATTTGTTAGTCCTGCGTTAAGAAGCAGAGGGTACTAATGTTTGAAATTTTCTTAGTAAAAAATGCTACTTAAGTTCCTTTTTTACCTAGATCTTGAGATTTAGATTTTGGAACTGTATTCATTCTTTATGTTGAATAGATCGAGTTTTGCCTTGTTTCTATGGAGCTGGAGCCACAGTTTAGAGGGGAGAACCAGTAAAATGCGTTTGTGTTGGAAAGCTGAGTGTGGAAATGAAAAACTATTAACTGTTGTGATGGGGAGGTCCATGGGGAGCTGTGATTGTCCTTGAAGACAAGGAGTATCCTACAGCAAATAGCATGTGTGTGTGGGGGGGGAATGCAGTGTCCCCTGGAGACCCACAGGTGCCAGAGTCCTAGACCAAAATGCAGGTAAAGGGGTAAAGGGCACCAATAGTCACAGACACTGAGGGCTGCCTTGGTTAAAACTAGGGACCTCTTACAGACACTCTTAACATGTTGTACATGAAGTTTAGGAGGTGTAATGTTTTCTTCACTGACCAACTGCACTTGCACACGTTTCATAGTAGTCTGGTCACTCCTGATCTTTTGATCACTATTCTATGAAACAACCGATGTAGCCGCTGAGCTCCCTTGAGGCATTCCCCAGGGAAAAATAAGTTGATCCCCAGGAAAAATACAATTGCTTATCATTAAGTGGTTTCCCAATGAAATTAGCAATATCCCATTAAAACTTGGGTGGTTTTTTAAATGTTAAGGATATTTTAAAGGAACTCTTTTATTTTTCTAATATTAGCGTTCTAATAGAAGAATTTGATTTAGAGTGTCTTCCGCATGCCAGCACTATGGCTTGGAACTGAAAACTAAAAAAGACGTGCCCAATCTCTTTCTAAAGAAAAGTTCATAGTGCCGTGTGGTGCGTTCTCTGCAGCGGAGGTTTCTGTAGGGCTTTGCAACGTTCCCAGACGGGGAGCCACTAAGTATTGATGGCTTCTGAAGTTGGACGGAGACCATGCGTAAGAATTGGCGAGGCAGAAACGGAGCGCTTTGGGCACTGAACCATATGCTCAGGCCAAGATATGAAGAGATGGAATAATTTAGGAATGGGGTTGGCGTTCTCCAGGGCCAGACTGTATTTTGAATGCAGGGTGGGGGTGAGGTGGGGATAGACGCAGTGGTGAGGAAGGTGAGATGGTTAGAAGGATTGCATGCTGCTTCTATCACTAGACTATTAACGTGGGCAAACACTGCTAAAATAGAACAAGTAAAATATTTTAGCAACATTATACTTAATTTGCTTAAGCCCTCGAGTGTTTGTTGAAAAGCAGACAGAATCTCAACGTCTGCTTCCTTGCGGAGCCCGCTGGCGTGGGGATGTTGGAAATACGCTCTGTTGGACGGAGACGGGGTTTTGTCTTCATGCCAGCTTCCTAAGCTCCTTCTCTCACGGTTTCTTCCCCCCACGGCACTGACTCTGGTGTTGGGTCCCTCAACTACCAGGGTGACTGCTTCCCTGCCCCTTCTAGCCCCTGTAGGTGGGAGGTGCTGGCTGGGGAGGGAGAGTGACAGTCTGGGAGGACATTCCAGTGTCACTCGGAGGAAGGTGGCTTCTGTTCTGATTCAGTCCAAGTAGAGGGCGTCTTGACTGTAGGATGCTGAAGGGGGGACCCTGGGAGTCAGGAAGGGAGGTGTCTTCCTCAAAATGAGGAGGCTGGGGACACAGTGTAAGCCTGACTGGCCTGTCCCTGCCTCTCAGCTTTACTCGGGCCCCCAGCCCCTTCCTCCGCGGGCCCTGGAGGCACGTTAGAGAGGACCCATTAGGTTCTGGGCGGGTACTCAGGGTCACAGACCTGCCTCTTTCTCGTCAAGGTCACTGTCCACTGTCCACAGGATAAGGGCTGCTGGCTGCAGGCCTCACTGAAAATCTCTAAATTTATATCCATCCTAGCAGCTAATATAAGGAGTTGTGTTGGTGATTAGCATTTAAAAATATATATATGATCAAATAAGAGACTTTCCCCCCAAATCATAACAAGCAGGGTTTCAGATTCAATTTGATGAAAAAAAATAGTCTTTTAAGTCTTGTTTATTTGCCATAGGAGTAGTAACTGCACTGTGATTGGGAAACACACTCAACTTGTATTTTTCATTATGTCCAACCTTCGTCCAGCAACATGCTCACCAGCTCCTGCCGGGAGCACGGCCCCTTGTCCCCGTCCTCCCTGACTCCCCAGGGCTGCCGTGTTGATTGTGATGAGCAGGAGCAGCGCTGCCCTGGAAGCCCAGAGTGGGGTTAGGGGAGGTGCCGGGAGCCCTGGCTTCCCCTAGCAGGTTCCAGGTGGGTCTTCTCCAGGAGAGTGGGGGAGGGCGCAGGACTCCTGCCCCCAGTGGAGACCTTAGGGTTTCTACCTCTGCCTCTGTCTTCCACCTCATAACCTTTCTTTGTGTTTCCTGTCTGTTGCTTCTGGTGCTTTCTGGGAATGCTCCTGTGTCTGTATTTCAGCTCACTCAGCTCACTTGCTCGTCTTCCCCCCAAACCTGCTCTTCAGCCTCTATGCTCAGTTTATTATTTACACAGTGACATGGTGTGCACCCAGTGCCTCCCGTTGGACTCTTTGTTGTATCTTCTGGTGCCTACTCAGGTGATCCAAGTTTTCTCTGATCTTCTGGTTGATATTTAATATAATTGTTTCAAATTTGGTCCTGCAGGATCCATGAGTTGTGCAGCACAGGGTGTAGGTGGGTCACACTGTCATTCATTAATACAGAGGTTGTGCTGTGGGTGTGTGCAGCCTCCAGAGATGGTCAGGCAAAGCCCAGCTGGTGCTCCCTGGGATTTAGGAATCGTGTGAGTGTTTTTGTATGTGTGTTTGTGTCTGTGTATGTATGTGTGTGTGTGTGTGTGTTGCCCGGGGGAGTGAGTGTGATCACTGGGAGGTGTGTGATACACCCATGCCTGGCCCCTCTCTCCTTCCTCCAGCCCTTGCCCAGCTGGTCTGTCATGGGGTCCAAGCTGCAGAATGCCCCGGGCGGTCTTGGCACGCTCAGCACGCAGTCAGGATGGAGAACCTCAGACTCCTCGTTGTCGTGGTGAGACATGGCAGTGGAAGGAAGTGTGGGGCACCCGTCCGTCACGTGCTCCGTGACTCTGTTACTGCACCTGGGATGGCCAGGATGAGATTAAGGGCCTGCTCAGAGCAGTGTGGGGGAAGGGACCAACCCCTGTACCCAGAGCCCCCCCATCCCATGACTCGAACTATCTCTGTGCGGGACGGCTTAGTAAGAGGTACACTGAGGTCTCCCACTTCTCTGTTCGTCTCCGTCCTGGTCCACAGGCTCCTGGACCCCCTGGACCGGCAGGAAGGACGGGGGTATAGGGAACAGCCAGTGTCACACAGTGGACGCTTGTGGAGCACCTGTGTCCCTAACGCTGTCCCCTCCTTACACCTTTGGGGGGATCTTGTCATCTGTGTCTGAAAATAATGTAGTCATGACAGTTTATACCATTTAAAAGTATAAAATTTTCCAAACCACAAGATTATGAGGGCTCTATAATAGGGAATACTCTTGTGTTGTAATACTTGTATTGGGGATATCCCGATATAATGTTGAGAACCTTTTTAAAATTTATTAAAATAGATATGTTTTAAACATTTTGTGACAACTCAAGGTAATCATAGTGACTATTACCAACTGTGGCCATTATGTCTTTGCCGTGTTTGGAGCTGGTTAATAGTTTTATCCTTCAGTAGTTGGTGGTTGTGATTTCCTGTGGCCTTTGGAAGAACTGCCATATTTGATTTCCTATTCTTTAGTAGTTTCAATAAAGGATTACTCATCCTATTCAGATTCATATGAAAATGAGTAAATATACACCGAGTGAGACTTAAGTCGAGGAATGAAAGTCAGAGCACAATTTAGCACATTTTTTTTTTCAGTTTTTCACTTCTGGGAAACAGCATGTATTTCTTGGTTTGGAACTGTGTCAGGTAGTTGAACTTTCTGGACTTAAACAATCGCTGGGAGAGAGAGATGATAACTATGATGAAAGAACCTCTCATGTCCTGATGTGGTATTTCCTTTAAACAGCATTCATAGGAAGAGGCATACATTTTAAGCAGGTATCTGTCTGGCTCCATCAGATGTCTGTGTTACCTGCTGAGGTGGAGCCGGGACTAGGTGGTACAGTGGTCCCTCGTCTATCACGGGGTTTGGGTTCCAGAACCCCCCCCCCCGCAATAGGAGAAAATCCGCGAAGTAGCGACATTATATATATTTTATTATTTATATATTTTTAAGGCTTTATAAACCCTCCCCACACTCTTTTAAACCTTTCCCACACTCTTATTAACATTTTCCACACTCTTATAAACACTTCCTATGCTCTTAAACACTTTCTGCACTTTTAAACCTGTATAATTTTAACAACATATAAAATTCTATATGGGTACTCACCAGTGAATGCTAATATTTTAATTAATATTTTTTATATTTTTCTTATATTGTTTTCATTTTTTTAGGCTAGAAAATGCATATTTTACTGCAAAAATAATGAAAATAATAAATATATAAAATATCTATATCAACAAAATCCTATGATAGAGGGAAAAATCCACGATACAAAATTAGATATATACAATTTAAAAATCCGCAATACAGTGAGACTGAGAAAAGTGAACCAACCACAATACAGAAAGGGATGATTGTATTTACCTCCGAGCGGATTTCTATAGGAACGGTCTTCTTGCACAGGAGATCGGCCACGGAATGAAAATTTTATCTTCCACCATCTTAATAGCTGATGTGAGGTGGCCACACTTGGGGGCTTAAAGGTAACCAATGGCCACACTGCTCACCGTGTGCCTGTCACTCAGAGCTGTTCACACACTCCCTTACCTGTGTCATCAAAAATGTACGGAGGTGCGTGTTGCTGAGTCAGACAGGACCGAATTCTTCCATAGATTTTGTTTCTCGATAGAACAAGTGGTTTGTTAAAACATCTGGTATACAACCTGACAGGTCATCTGAATAATACATATTAAATTAGAATATCAAACCAAATTCCTCTCCCTGTGATCTCCCAAGCGAAATCTAGACCTTGTAATTTCCTTACTCTTTTTTGACGGCCGCGCCCTCGCCCTTGCCGTGGGTACTTGATGAAAGCAGGTCGCTGTGGAAGGCGACAGTGTTTCTTCTGTGTTGCCCGTCTTCCCAGGGAACGCGCTCATGTGGTGGCGCATGACGTTATGCAGTCACACCTTCCAGCGGGGCGGTGCCCGGGAAGACCGAAATGTACCATGAGGAATAAAATATATTCGTACCAAAAATGACCAGCGGACCCTCCGATTACTCAGAATATTGGCAAAGCAAGTGTAAGTACTATTTGAGTCATAATGGGAATAGATTGCTTTGTCCAAATAGCTTATCAAAAGGATCCCTAAACTGGAAGCCAACTTTGAAGCCTTTCGCTATGCATGTTTTGCGAGAGGCAGAGAGTTGAACAGAGGAAAAGGAGAGGCAGGGAAGGCGGCCTGAGGTGACCCGATCCACGTTTTCTTCCTACACTGTGCGGACATGGATGTCATATTGACTTGAAATGATTGGATTAATTATCGACAAGGTGCTTCAAACACTCAAGATAGCCTATCTTTTAAATAAGGTTTAACCGATTTATAGATGCAAGATATACTATTAGATCACCCCCTTGCTCTCGTTTTGGGTAATTAACCTGCTACAACGTATGTAATGTTAGATGACTGTGCTGTCACTGTGGATTTCTTCTTAGAAAAACTGGGCTGAATTTTGTCTCTCCTGTTAGCTCTACAATATTTCATGAAAACCTGAAGTAATCAGTCTGTTTTTGACCAAAATTGAGTTTCTCCCACCTAGAAAGACGCCCCCCCCAATTAAACAAAACCTGTTAAATAAGCCACCTCAGGGACGCTGCACCAGCCAGAACTCCATGATTGCTTTTCTGACAGAAGATCGGTTCTTCCTGGTCCCGCTGGGTCCTTGGCCTTAGCATCTTGGTGACTCTGCTGAGAACCTGTCAGCTCTGTCTTGGTGCCGTGCAGACATGGCTCCTGTGTTGCTCTTGTGACCAGTGCAGGTAAATCTCGTGATAGTCCAGCTGTCTGATGGTGGGGCGTTTCTCCGCACTCACCCAGAGGCCCTGTGGGAGGGATGAGCTCACCTGTCAGACAGGGTAACTGTTGGTGCCTGTCAGATTGTTCATCCCTACAGCCCAAACTCAGAGTCTCTGCTGAGCTGGGGACACCCAAGGTCATCTGCTTGTACTGTCCTAGACTCTGAACAGTGAGGAACCACTGGTGGGTTCTTGGTCCCCAGTGGGCAGACCTTGTATGGTAAGAACAGTGGTGTGGGGTCACAGACATGCATGCACCTGTTCTTAACTAGAGGAATTTCTATTCTAATGCTTGTAGATTGAGTCACAGCTATTCGGCCATTGTTGGCAGGGCTGAGAGGAGAGAGGTCACGTGAAACATGGCAAAGGTAGAATATTTTGAACTGAAAACTCTGGAAAGGAAAGCAAAGTGACATTAAAACAGCCTGGGCCTCAGTGTCTATGTTAGTGTGCCGGACTGAGGGAGGGAGGAGCTAAGAGGTCTTCCCCGGGAGCCAATATGCGTGTTGGCCACAGGTTGATGGAAAGCCCTTGGAGCCTCCATCCTTGGGTGCTGGACAGACATCTGAGTAACACCTGCTGAGACTCAGAGGGTAGAAATTGAGGACTAGCATAGCTATGTTCAGAATCTGCCTGGCCAACACTTTGTTCATGTCTGTGACAGGCTTAACAGTGAAGAGAAAAGTTCCAACAGTGGGTAAGGGCCATACCCTTGGGTCCAAAGTCTGGATCTGCCTTTTCCCAATTGTGTGACTTTAGCAGGACTTTCAGCCTCTCTCTGTATTGATTGTCTCAAATTATGGTTTATGTATAACGTTGGGCTCTTGTTAGGATCAATTAAATTAATGAATGTGGAACTCTTCCCCTCTGGAGAGCCTGGTCCTTTAAAAATGCTCATAGGTTTTAGCTTAAAAAAAGCATTTTCAGCACTGGCTGGTTGGCTCAGTGGTAGAACTTCGGCCTGGTGTGTGGATGTCTTGAGTTCAATTCCTGGTCAGGGCACATAGGAAATGCAACCATCTGCTTCTCCACCTCTCCCCTTCCCATCCTCTCTCCTGCAGCCATGGCTCAGTGGTTTGAGTGAGTTGGCTGAGGATGGCTGCGTGACCTCTGCCTTAAATGCTAAAAATAGTGCAGTTGCCAAGCAATGGACCAGATGGGTAGAACATCACTCTTAGGGAGGCTTGCTGGATTGATCCTGTTGTGATGCATATGGGAATCTGTCTCTCTGCCTCCCTTCCTCTCACTTAATAAAAAAAAGAAGAAAATTTCAGAATAACTCTGATATGTATTACAAAAAAAAGGAGTGACACGCCACAGGGGAACTGGGACTGTTTTTTGCCATTTGGTCTCAGATTTCTCTTTTCCACGTCGTTCTCAGGACCTTACACCCAGAGTTCGGTGTGACTTTTGTGTTGAGGTCCACAAAAGCTTTCCAGTCACATTTAAGATCCTATAAGCAAAACAGCATGTTTTTGGAAATTCACAAAATAATAGCAATATTGTATGCTTTTAAACCTGTAACCGTGTTTTTAAATAGATAAGGCAGTGTGGTCCACAGCCGAGAAGAGTGAAATCTGGTAGAGACAGTGCTGGCTCAGAGTGGCCAGCATCCTGAACTTAACTCTGAAGGTTCTTTATTAGGGTTTTTCACTAGGTAAATAAGAAATAAAACAACAACAACAACAACAAACTTATTATTATTCTTTTACCTTTAATGTAAAACAGTTCTGGTGACTCATTTACTTTTTTCCCAAACCACCACTGTCCTTTCCTGTGAGCCTGCCCCCCATCGCTCCCCCGTGGCTTCTGTGGGTGGAGGGGCAAGTGAATGACGCCTCTGCCTTGCCAAGTCACAGCAAGCACAGCGAGGCCCAAGGTGATTTAATTCAAAGTAAAGCCTTTACCGACATCCGTGACCTTGGTTGGGGATATGTTCATCTTTCTATTTTAACATGGATGGACAATGGACTTTCATTTTGGGGTGCTATGCTTGAAGCCTGAAGTGGGGTTTGGAGGACGTTGACCACTTATTGGAAGTACTGAGAAGCCACAGTTTTGAGAATGCGGGCTCTAGTGAGACATGCCTGCAGATGTGTGGATTTGGACTTCTGAGATCCCAGGGTGATTTACTGTCAGGTATTTTTAAAGACAGGTAGGGTCATCATCACTCTTCAACCTTGTCACTGTGGCTAGTTTAGGGTCATAAATAAAAAGAACATTTGGGTAATAGATGTTAACAAATAATACTGTTCTCTAAGTTGTTTTTTTTCCCCACTGATGTGAGTATGTGAGGATTAACTCTGTCTACTTTTGACTGAGGAAGGCTGAAGATTCGAATTTTCTAGGCATAGAATTTAAACTGTCCGCAGGCTTCATTATTGTGACTTGTCTTGCTCATGATAGCGTTCCTCTATGTTTACCATTGCAGAATCTGGTTCTTCTTTAGAATGGATTCACACCATCCCTTTCTATGAGATTGAGGCATTCGGATTGGGAGTCCACCCGGCTGGGGGACGCCACAAGGACCACTCAGTGACAGAGCATTTCTGTGGTCCCTTCTCCTCCATGGTGTCCACATAAAGGAAACTTACTTTACTGCATTGCAAAGTATCATTTGCTTTAAATGATCACCTCTTCTACTCTTAAGTTGTCTGTGGAAGTCACCAGAATGTCAGGTTCTGTACGCCCTTTCCAGAAAGAACCTGGGAGGTGGGCAATGGTGACTGCCCACTCTGTCCTGAGTTCTGGTGGTGTGACTGTGGCAGGCATCACTCCCGATAACTGCTTCTGTGTTCGTTACAGTTTTGTGTGACTCCTGAGTACAAGCCCCCCCCCACCCCCAGCTATCAGAGCTAAAGGATTTAGGGACCCATAGCTCCAAAGTCAGCTGTAAAAGTTGGGGTCTTAGGTGTGTGGTCCAAACACTCCACTGCCCATGGCGAAGCTGGGATTTGGGGGGAGGGGGCTCTTATTCTTTGGCTCTATATCAAGGGTGGGGTTTATGGAGAGCATGTCTCAGCCTTTCCTACCCATGTCGATGTGGGTGTTTCCTCCTAGCCTGAGGGGTAGGAGCCTCTCAGCTGGTTTCTGATTTCTCTTGGAGGAACTGCTTGGTGGGGAGCTGTGTGTGCTCTTTGTCTCGGGAGGAGGGAAAGAGGGGCCCACTAGGTTGCTGTCTTGGTCCCGCCCCTAATACCTCATCGAAACTGAAAGTTTATATCTTTACCGTTGTCCCAGTAAAATTCAGATTAAGTCTTCAATTCTTAGGTTTGAGCCACAGCCAAAACAGGTGTTGTAAAATACCGTTTCTGAGACACTTACCTATAACATGTAAATCACATTGTCCATGGTGTTTTGTTATATCCAGCTTGGCTGAAAAGAGTGCCTAGTAATGAAATTCTTTCTGTACATTTAAAATTATCTCCTTGAGTAGAAGTACAACTTAAAATCAAGGATAGCTTTGCCTGTTGTTAACTTTTGGTAAGCAGTTTTTTATTCCCTCTGAAAAGAAGTTGATTGTTATAACTCTGGGGAGATATTACCACATTTTGCTTACAGTTTACAATCTTTCTTACAACATACATATATGAAATACAGAGCATTCTTTTCCAAATTTTATTTTTTAATAGATGCTAGTGTTGTGGAGGAGCTACCTGTTACTTTTTTTTATTATCACTGATTGATTAGAGAGATAGAATAATGGACAGAGAGAGAAATATTTCCTTGTTGTTCCCTTAGTTGTACATTCATTGGTTGCTTTCCATATGTGCCCTGACCAGGGATTGAACCTGCAATCTTGGCATTGCAGAGCTGGTGTTCTAACTGACGGAGCTAACTGGCCAGGGCCTGTCGGTTGCTTTCAGCGCTGTTGAAGGGAGGTGTTGGCTCTGTGCCCAGCAGAAACTGTGCCTTGTCCCCTGGTTGGCCACTAGCCTGGTGGAGTTCTGGAACTTGGCAGTCTTCAGTGGCGGGCTTTGGTAACATTTTCATTTTCTGAAGGGAAATGCAGTTTTTATGATTCTTTTTTTGCATCAGTTCTTTCAATGAAAAAAATAAAATAAAACAGAAACTAGTGAAAATTTGGGAATCCAAGTGAGTTCTCCGAGTTGTCTCATGAGCATCCTTGGACATGTTTCTTCTGGTTCAGAGCGACTCCTGATGAAAGTTGTCCCACATGGCACGGCACCCTTCTCATGATACAACGCTGTCCCCACAATCCTGTGCCTCTGCCCCGTTCAGTGTTGTTCAAACACGTGAACAGTTTCCTCTCTGCGCAAACTCTGGGTTAATAAATGTTTACTTTCTACTTGCTAATGAACTAGTTATTGAACATCCCCTCTGTGCATGCAGCATCTTTTGTGTGAGTTGTTCCCCGGTGGCACTCAGAAGTCTGGCTGGTGACCAGTGGCGAGGACACAGTAGATGCTCAGAGAGTATGTGTGGCTTGGTGACTGGCGGGCTGAAGGGACGAGTGACTGAGCATCACTGGTCCCGGCAGAGCAGTAGGATAGGATGTTTCTGTCTGAAGGCAGCTACTTGTGTCTTTACTCCCCCTCACTGTTCCCATGATAGTGGAGAACACAGGACAGTCCATAAACTTCCTCTTCATTAAAATAAAAATCATATCTTTTGGCTATACTTTTGTTTAGTATTGAAAAAGGCCTTTCATTTATTACAATCACATTTCTTTAATTTCTTGTCCATTTTTTTTGTAGAGATTCTCTGTGTATAAAAGAATTTATCAATCTTACAACCAACTTGATAACATAAACTTTTCATCTCATAACAAAAGTAATTATATGTAATTGTGAGCCACCCTACCTTGTTTCTCATACCCAATCAAGTGGCAGAATTGACTAGTCTTCCCCGGACACGTTTTCTTTCAGGGCATCAACCGAGGTCATTGGCTCACTTACCCGTTTGTGAATGAGGTGTGTGTTGAGCACCAACAACATCTGGATCAGTCTACTAAAGCCAAGAAATGTGGTGTCTCAGATTTCCCTGTCCTTGGACGTTCACTGTCCAGTGGTCAGTGGGAGATGGCAGGGCACTAAGGGCACCTTTGGGGGACATGTCAGAACTGGCCAGGAAGTCGTATTTATTCTGAAGGCGTGATGAGTTGGCTGAGTTTAAAAACGGGAACCACACAGCAGTGAAAAGAAGAAGCATGGTTGTTGTGGAGTAGGGGCAGCAGATGTTCAAGAAGAGAGGAGTTCCATGGAAAAGGGGGGTGCATAGTTCATGTGACACAGTTCACAAGCCTGAGCACACGTATGTGCAGCAGGAGGGGATTGGTGTTTCTCTCTCTTTGGCCACGGTAAACTCCCTACCTAGGTAATTTATGCATGCCAAGCGAGCTGCCCAGGTGTGTCAAGACTACAGGGGAAATGATTAAAAACAACTGTTGGAGGGCTACAGCATTAGCTTCAGCTTATTAAAAGATGTTTCACACAGAATTCATTTTCTGACAATGTAATAACTTGTAAGTAAAACAAGGTAAGAAGGAGAACGATGTTTGAAAATTTAAAAAGCATGCTTCTAAATAACTCAGCGACTAATAAAGATGGAGGTTGTAAAATACAAACTGGATGAGAGCATAAGGACTACATGTCAGCACATGTGGGATGCAGCTGAAGGAATATTTTTAGGAGAAGGAAATTTATAGTCCAAATTTACATGAGAAAGAGTGAGAGTACAAAATTCATTAACTAAACCTCCAACTCAGAAGTACCGAAGCGTAGATGGGCACATCCACAGATTGTGGGAGGGAGAAACCGGTGACAAGATCACAAAAGTAACATAGGAGAAACACAAGCTTATGACACAGCACAGAACACAGCATGCCGGGAAAGCAGGTTGGCTCTCTGAAGGGCTAGCAGAAGCAGACACACCTGTGCCAGGATTAATAATGTAAAAAGAGAAGACTCAGGTACACTGGAAATGGACATGTAGCTGAGGATGCTACAGAGAGTGAACCACTAGTAAGAGAATATTATGAACTCATTTATGTAGGGAGCCCAGGACACTGAATTGGCTGGGACAATTCCTGGATGCTGACGTGGCCTCATAAACTGTCCTGTACACCTGGCTGTTACCTCCTCTCAGGTCATCATCCACACAGCAGGGAGGTCAGTGCACAAAGCAGATCTCATCCCGCTGCTTGTCTGCCCAATTACAACCCGTAGGTGACTTCCCCTCGCCCAGGGAGGAAGGATGAACTGCTCAGCGTTTCCTGTAGGAGACATGTTCCTGTGCTCGCCTGTCTCCTCTCACCTGTCTCTGCTCTGTCCTTGCTTTCTGCTGTCCTGACGCTCTGTTCTGTTGTCCCTCTGTTCCTGGAGGTGCTGAGTCCCTTTCTGCCCTGGCCTCCACCCCTGTGGTCCCCCACTGATGGCACTGTTCACTATGTTCTCTCAGACACTCTGACCCATGTTCTGGACTCCAGTTCTACAGTGCTTTCTGCCGGGAATATTCTGGGCTCCATCATGCCAACTCTGGTGCCCAGTTAGCCTTGGCATTGCCCCGTGCGTTCCTGTGACAGGTTCTGTCGCATGTAGGGGTGATTCTGTCTTGCTGTTTTTTCTTGTTTATGATATGGATGTGTGCTTGTCATCATGGAGGAAGAATGTCTGTTGAAGTGACTGCTTTAGTCCCCAGAACCTGCCCCGTTGTGAATTCTCATCCCACTTTCTCATTCATCCTGGAAAAATGTGCACCTTTTGTATGCTTGGGTCTCTAGACATGATGACAGGTCAGCCCTGAGCAGAACAGACAAAACCACGACCCTTGTGCAGTTGAACTTTGTATGTGTGCAGGGGGGTGTGGGTACCAAACAAAATCAGTGAGTAGATGCTGTCGGGTGGTGATCAGTGCAGAGGAGACCCTGCGGTGTGGGGGGTTGTCCTCTGAATAGTCTGGACACTAAACGCTCTCTGAGGAGTTGATTCTAGTGATAGTTTGAAAGAGCATTCTACAGTATTCCTCCCCCCCATGACTCTCTCCTCAGGACTTTTCAATATTGTACTTAGAATGAATAACTTCACTGAGTTGTTGTTTTAGGTTATGTCTCTTGCCCAGCTCTGCTTGCAGGAGCGGTAGGTAACAGGGACTCTTTCGTCTTCCAGATCCCATCACACCTGTTCCGTCCCCTTGGTGCTTGTGCACAAATTTAAGGAACACTTGAACAAATGCAGATGTGTAAAGGTACACTGCAACACATCTATTTTTTTTTAACTAAGGGGAGGGAGGATAGACAGACTCCTGCATGTGCCCCATCAGGATTTACCCAGCAACCCCTGTCTGGGGCCGTTGTTCAAACCAACCAAGCCACTGGCTGTGGGAGGGAGAGAGAGAGAAAAAAGGTAGAGGGAGGGGAAGAGAAGTAGATAGATGGTCACTTCTCATGTGTGCCCTGACCGAGAATCGAACCTGGGACATCTGCACACCGGACCGGTGCTCTATCCACTGAACCAACTGGCCGGGGCTGCAACATACCTATTTTATACAGTGCTTTTACAGTGGCTTTATTGCGGTATAATTGACATGCACTAAGTGGTACAGTTTGATCATTTTGATGTGTGTGTTCACCAGTTTTATGTATATGGACTGTGTGCACACCGGCTGTCCTTGTACTCCCAAAGTGTCCATCGACCTGCTTCCTGCATTTTATTGCATTTTATATAAACAGAGCGATTCTGCACGAACGCTTTTGCGCCTGGCTTCTTCCTTCAGCACAACATGTGGAGATTTGTCCGTGTTGCAGATGTCAGTCAGTACTTCCTTCCTATTTATTGCTGAGAAGTATTCCATCACAGGGCTGTAGTGAAGTTTGTTTTCCCTGTTGATAGAGCTACATAGAGTTTTAAGCACTTTGCACTTAACACCTCCCCAGAAATATTAGTCGGAATAGTCTGCACAAGTTGGGGGAAGGAAGCACTGAATTATGAGGTTGCAGCTACAGAAACAAGTTTAAGATTATTTATTCTCGATATTTTCAAATCTGTAGACATTTTTCTTTATCATGTAGGAGTCTGAAAATTGCCTATGATCACTGGCATGCTCTGTGGTTACAAAGAAAACTAGAGAGATGTTTATAATTGGTAGAATTCTAACTTACGCACTCCACTTAAAAAATGACAGTGACTTTAAACCGTGTGTTTACCATCCGTCAGAAGCCTTCTAAAGCTATAGGACAAACCTCATGAAGACAGTGTAGTAAAGAAAATAGGCTGTAACTTTGCCTTTGCATGGAAAGAAGATCCCTCTTAGATTAATCGATCTTCCTGTGGTCACTCAGCTAAAGAGGGGATGATGGAAGTATTCTATTACCATTTTGTTTATGTATTATTTTCCTGTCACCACTTTCTTCTTATGTCCAGTCTGAACCATAAATTAAGTGATGGAAAGTCAGGACATTATGGCTCTTGATGTTTTTAGTGTTGAGTTTCATGTGTCTCTGTGTTGGAACACTGCTCTCTCTGGTCATCCACCTCTGTCCCTCATCAGTGTCTTTTCTGGTTGAGCAGAGTTACTCCAGAGAAGAAGTGGGTAGAGGCCAGAAACTAAACTCTCCACTGTAGTTTCCCTTTTGATGCCCAATTCTACAAAATATCCTCTGCCACTGTCTTTATCCTGGTGTGAGGAGAGGAAGTCTCCCACGTAAGAATGTTAGGATTTTCATTTCTATGTTACATATGTGTATACGTATTCATACAATATGAATATACATGTAAGTATATATAATATATATATTTACAGTAAGTCCCCAAGTTATAGACATCCATCCTACGTACAACTCATACTTAGGAACAGAGCGTCATAAGGGCTGTTGGTAATCAAGTGCAGTTGAACATCAGTGAACATCATATAGAGTTATTCAACTCCCATGGCAAGGAGTAACCGTGAAGACCTTATGGAACTAAACCAGCAATGACAGCGTTTAGGGAAGAAAATGGGGACCTAGAAACCCCAGAACCGAAAAAGTTTTCTACAAAAGAGTTAGCTGATGCTTTTTGTCTCATTGAAGCAGGAATGGCAAAGTTAAAGGAGCAAAATACTGACACAGTTCAGTTCACCAAAGTTTACCATACAGTTACCAAAGGACTGAGACGCCACAGGGCCATTTATGATGAGAAAAAGAAAAACTCTGTACAAACCTCCCTTGATGCCTACTTCAAGAAACTGATCCAGCAGCAGACTCAAATCCTGTCTCTCTAACACCAGTCCCAGCCTCCCCAACAAGTCCATCATCTTCTGCATCATCCAAGATTATCTAAGGTGGTATTTGAAAATGTTTTAAGTATTTATAGTCACAGAAAGGTAAAACACTATGTTAAGATAAACATCTCAGATGTCCTTAATAGGTAAATGTACCTGTTTCAACTTACATACAAATTCAGCTTAAGAACAAACCTGTAGAACCTATCTTATTCATAACCTGGGGTCTGCCTGTAACACACCTTTTCAGAAAGAAGAGACATACTGACTTGAAAAATCTTTTATTGCAAAGAGAAAGGTACCCGCATTTCCGGCATCGGGGGCCCTGTCAGAGGAGACTCTCTGTTGGGCAGTGCCCCCTCTGTCTTGAGTCACATCACGGGACATCAGCTTATCCTGCCTGTGAGCAGGGCCATGCAGGAGCCCACATCAGCTGGAAATGCAAAGAATTCAAAATATTAAAAGTGGAACAAGTATGGAGGAGACGTTGAAGACAGCACGGAGGGGAATCTGACCATATTGCCATATTCGTATCTAATCTGACAGTCCTTAGTCATTGACAGTTGATTCCTAGGCTCAGCCCTCCAATAAGGGGAGCTGCTTTTGCTGTAGTTCTGACTGGCTGAATTGAACTGTCTTGGAGTATTTATCGTGGCCCATCATTTAGACATAAAGTGTTGGGTTCCTGGAATGCTATAGGGAGCAGTGATTAAGAATACAATCAGAAAAGCTTCAGTTTGTAATTGTGCTTCCTCAGACTCTTATTATCAGGGTCACAATTAAATTATTTAATGTCTTCAAGACTCAGTGACCACGTCTAAAGATGGATTTTTTAAAAAAATCAAAGCTGCTATGATTGTTGGTGTAGCAAATGAGAAGTAGACATTGATATCTGATTGTGATACCCAGTGAACAAAATGTGCTCACTGGTGGACACTGAGGGGAGGGCTCTGTTTGTAAGCTCTGCTCTTCTCTGAAGTGTCTTTGACCTTGTTACTGTTTCCTGAGGCACTGCCCTCTGCCCATGGCAACAAAGTGGAGGCAGAGAGCGGCCCTCAGTCTCTCAGAGCGGCTTTGTTAACAACTAATGTAATGTGGTTGGCATTGCATGTACATTCTCTTGAACATTTAACTATTTGGGAAGTATATGTAGCTACTCAATATTAGAGAAGTGAAGTTAAGAGAGAGATTGATTTTAAGGAATTGGTTTGCACAAGTATGGGGGTCCACAGTCCACAGGGTGGGCAGGAGCTAGAGACCCAGAGAAGAGGCGACACTGCACCTGGAGCCTGATGGCCATCTAGACACAGACTTCTCTCATGGAGGGTGGGGAGGTCAGTCTTTTTTTTTAAGACCTTCAACTGATGAGATGAGACCCACCCACATATGGAGGATAACCTGCCTTACTTAAATCTCCTGATTTAAATGTTAATCTCATCTAAAAAATACCCTCCCAGCAACAAGAAGTGTTTGACCAAATGCCTGGGAGCTGTGGCCAGGCAAGTCGTTGTGAAATCAACCCTCACAGCTAGAGATACATTGACCTCTAGGCCCTCAAGACACAGGTGGGGTTCATGTCTGTTCATTTCCCATTCTCCCCATTCGGCGTTCATAAGGGACACCTTTCAGCAACTCATCTGGTCACAAGGTGGAGGAGATCCCAGCAGGTGGCGACCCTGGGAATAGGCACAGGAAACTGTATGATGGGAAACTCTGTATCTAGATCGCCTAGGCTAGGTCAACTTTGAAAAATAAGGATTTGCTGAGTAAACACCCCAATGTTTTTTATCTATGCTTAAAAAATGCACAAAAAATAGATCAGGTTAGCTTTTATTTATGTTCTTTGAGGCATATTTTTTTTAAATTTTATTTATTTACTCATTTTAGAGAAGAGAGAGAGAAAGAGAGAGAGAGAGAGAGAGAGAGAGAAGTGGGGAGGAGCAGGAAGCATCAACTCTCATATGTGCCTTGACTGGGCAAGCCCAGGGTTTCGAACCGGCAACCTCAGCGTTCCAGGTCAATGCTTGATCCACTGCGCCACCACAGGACAGGCTGAGTCATATTTTTATATTTGATTTTTGTGGGGGGAAACATATTATCCTTCACCCAGTTTTAATTTTTGAGCATTTACCGAGTAAATAAAAAAAAATGTAAAAAAAGAAAAATAGTTCTGCAACAGTGGTATAAGTTATTGTTAGAATTTGTCAATTAAAGATTCATTCTTTATCATCATCTGAGTTTATCCTTCTCATCAAAAGAGCTGCATTTGAAGAACAATAGGCACTCTGGAGGAGATGGTTAGTATTTTAGTAATTATGTGAAGGTTTTACTTACATCTGTGGAAATGAGAGTTTTTTTCTTTATTTCTCTAGCTACTTTTTCTTTCCATTCTCTCTTTTTTTTTCTTTTTAACAATTCCACCCTTTAAATGTTGTGATAATGGTTTGAATTTTTAGCAATAGACCTCCCAGAGTTTTTACCAGGAGGTGTGGTGAACATAATTATTTATGTTAGTGGAAAAACAACTGTGGAATAAAGTAAAACCTAAGGCTATTTCCTACTGAAAAGTAAACAAATCAAAACGAAAAAAAATTTTAATCTTTTTTTTGGAATTTTTTATTTTTTCTATTATAATACTTCCTCACTGGCTAAAGAAATATCATAAACATGCTTCAACATTATTACTTACGTAATGCATGTTTGTTGTGTGAGAAACGCAGAAGGGTAGAAGACAGTCACAGCCTTGTCCGTGTTCCCCTGTGACGTGTGACCGATGTGGTGAGTTCAGGCAGGGCAGCCAGCCTGTGGTGGGTTCAGCCTGTTTTGTCTCGGAAACTGTTGCCACCCTGTGCTAATTTCTGTCTCCAAGGCTGGAGGGTGTACCTGTCAGAGGCTCTTCCTGCCCACGTTGGTTGACTCACGCCTGCGTTTTCTGCGAGTTTGACTTGAGGTGCCGTGTTCCTCATAGTACTACTTGATGTACTACAGAGAGAGGAAGTGTTTCAAGACGTAAGATTGGTCATATAGTCACAGGCCTGGGGGAACAAGGCATTCATGTTTAGTCTTTGAGACCAGACAGGTGCGCAGACTGAGGTCATCAGTAATGGCCTTCATCGTGCCCCCGGTCCACGCCGCAGCCCAGACACAGTTAAGAAGCTGAGCTTGGGAATGTGAATTCCCGTCAGCCCTGTCACTCACTAGAGGTTTGCCTTTGAGCGAAGTCATGTGATGTCTGTGCTTCTGTTTCTCCAACTGTAAAATACAGTGGTTGGGCTGAAAGAGTTTGAGATTCCTTCTGCCTCTAAATATCCTTCTTGGGATTTTTATTAACATCTCTAGAAGGTGGTCTTATCAGTAATACGGCATAGAAGATGGTCTTATCAGTAATACGGCAATACCGAGATTTAGGAAGATTGTTAATTACCAAACAGTCTGATGCTTAGATATGCTCATTTGAAATTAATTTATGCAAGACTTTGAGCTATCCTTGAGATAAATTTTTCTTCTGTGTAGTGGGGATGTTTGTACCCTGGCCTGAGTGGGACTGTGACATGTTGTAATGGTGTGTGACTTCATTTTATTACTACTAATACTGACGCTGCCATAAGTGGTGCACAGTGTGAGAAGCCTGGAAGGAACAGCAGGAGGAGGCAGGAACAGTGAGGGTGAGGTTGGTGGTGGCCCTGTCTGAAAGGCGAGTCCCAGCAAGGACAGAGGAGGGGAGCAGCCTCCATCCTGAGACTGGTTTTAACAGCTTATGTTCATTTTAGGTAAAACCTTCCATTGTGACCGTTGCCACAGGTGGGCGAGGTCATCAGCAGTGAGCAGTGTGCACGTGACACTGAGTCCTCACAACACCCCCTGGGATCCATTCTGAGACCACAACACGGACTAGGAAACACCAGATTTTTATTTCCCTTCTAATTGTCTAATCTAGAATGTGTGTTCTAAGCGCAGGCTTACACAATCTCCTGAATGCTCTGTTGTCTGTCCGTATGCTCTCTGCCTCCAGCAGATCCCAGGAGAGGGTGTCCGTCTTCACACACAAACTTGACATCATAAAACTCCAGTCAGTTGTCAGCTTCAGGGTAAAAAGTTGGTGCGTTCCTGCGGGGGGAGTCTCGTTAGGTGACTGAGAATGCCTGTGCCGTGGGCCAGGAGCTACAGTCCGGTTGCTGAAAATAAAATTCCTAAACCTTTTTTTTTTTTTTTATGTCATTTGGACATAACTGAGCCTATACTTCAATACATGTTTTGTCATTGTGTCTTAGCGATGCCTAGTGTTTGGGGGCGACACAGAATGAATGCTTCAGAAGACTGTGGAATCTCTACGCAAAAGACAGACGCATGGTAAACGTGATGTTTGCCTACACGTTTAGGCTCTGCTGGCCCACAGGGGCAGAACACCTGACCCACGGGCTAAGCTTGTGTCCCACACAGAGTAGCTTGAATAATGCTCTGAACGTGACTCTATTACTTTAGGATGGTATTTAAACAGTGAGGACAGGTGTGCGGGGAAAGGGCAGAGGACACTCTGGGGCTTCGACAGGCCCCTCAGCACCTTCCTCCTCGCCGGAGTTCGGAGAGCTGGGCTCTCACTATGTCTGTGTATGAAGGTCAGCACCTACCCTGAATTGGCTATATTTGTCCTCATAGCTCTTGAAGGAAACAAAAGACCCATTGCAGTTAAAGGAGGGTTAGAAAGAAAAGCCCCTTACATGATTAAGTCAGAAAGTAGCGGTGGGTTTTGAAATAATTCCTGGAGGGGACTTGTGGAGTCAGAGCCGTGAAGGCAGAAAGAGTTTGAATCCGAGGGTCCTGTGGTTAGAGCTGTGCCTGGGATGATGGCAGTAGGAAGGGAACTGTGCTCACTCAGCTTGGATTAGAACCTACTCTTGCCAAAATACTTTAACTTTTATTAAACTCTCAGGAAGAGATGAATACCACATTTCAGCTCTGTGGCATATCTCAATTTCTAGTTTGTGTTAGATGAAATTAGGGTACAAGATGACAGCCTCGCATGAATAAACATACTCGGTTTATTGAATGAGAGCCTAAGGTATCAATCTGCTACCTGGCAGTATGAGCCCAACTACATTTAATGTTTTATTAAGGATACGTGATTTAAGATTTCTTCCAGCTCTAAAAATGGGTGTAAATCTGTGTTTCTGGGGAGTCAGTAAAGTGTACCCTCAATAAAACACTGACTTAATCACTCATTGCTATGTGCTTTTTAAATTTAAATCATTAATTGAATGAGACTATTCTCGAGAGGCTAGACTTAGCTCCTTGAAGTTGTACATAATATACATCAGTTTGCATGTTTGGCCACAAGGTAGAATTGTCACTGTGAAATAAGTAGATTTGACACCCACTCTGGGGACCTTTCAACTACAGTAATGATATTAGAAAGCTCAGTGCTTTTGTACCCTGTACCTTAGCTGTTTATTCAAATGTGAGTGAGCTTGCTGTGTGGGAAGCTCCCATGTTAGGGAACTGTGCCCTGAGTCTCTGAAATCTGTCCTTAGTCCACTCAGCATTTATTCAGTCCTGCTTTGTGCAGACTGTCAGCTGGTAGCTTTGGTCATTGACAGAAAAGCACCCTGTTTGAAGAGCTCAGCTTTGGTGTGGAAGGGGCTCCCACAGGTAGAATGTGCTCTTGTAATTAAATGAGAGAGACCCCACATCTGGTCCCAGGATCAGAGTTGTGTCATGATGGGGGCAGCGGGTGGGTTGAACCGTCAGGGGACTGAACCTGATAGGATCTGTGGGATGAGGAAAGGTGTTGTAGGGTGATCAAAGGAATGATCCAGAGGTGTAGGGTCAGGACATTGAGGGAGAAGGCACACCATCTGGCTTGGCACATGATTGCCAGCAGTGGTGTCAGAAGGAAGTCTAGAGAAGCAGGTTGTGCTGCAGGGTGAACAGGCTCACGTGCTGGTTCAGAAACTCATAATTTGCCCTGGCCAGTTGGCTTAGCGGTAGAGCATCGCCCAGCATGTGGAAATCCCAGGTTCGATTCCCAGTCAGGGAAGACAGAAGCAACCATCTCACTTCCTCCTCTGCAGCCATGGCTCAAATGAGTAAGTTGGCTTCAGGCACTGAGGATGGCTCCATGGCCTAGCCTTAGGTTCTGTGATAGCTCAGTTGCTGAGCAACGGAGCAGCAGCCCAGACGGGGGTTGCTGGGTGGATCCCATGTGGGATCCTCTCTCTCTGCCTCCCTACCTCTCACTTGATAAAAAAAAAGAAAAAGAAGAAAGAAACTCGTAACTCAAAGCCAGCTTTGAAGCCCTGCCTGTCTTTGTAGGTGGAAGGGGTTCAATTAAAACCATATCTCATGTTTCATGAACATTAACTTGGTGCTGAATATTCTGCTGAGAACTTTGCTATTTTATTTAATCCTTATGGAAAATTTTAAATGGGTGTATCATTAGCCCTATTGAACCGATGAACCACTTGTGGCTTCAATACATTCTGGAAGCTTCCCAGAGTCACTTGGGTCATGTAACTAACTGGTTTAGAACTCAATTCCCTAGACTCCGGAGTCTATTCTCTGTACTGTGATCTGACTTAGGCCTTAGGAAGGTAATTTTAAAAGCACTGTCTACCTGAGGTCATTGAGAGAAGCAAGTAGGGAGTGTGAAAAAGGTAAAGAGACTTGACAATAAGGTGTGGGTGTGAGGGGTTCATGGGCTTCCACATGAAGGTCAAGGTCAAAGCAGGGAGCTGGTCCAGGAATCAGCAGGTTCTAGACACACCAAAGGCAAGCAGGCCCTCTCTGATGATCAAGCCCCCTTGACGCTGCCTGAGCTGGACACTACAAAGGAGCCACCTTGGTCGGAAGTTCATTTGCAGTTTCTGTGACTGTTTGATCTGTGTTCCTGTGTCATAGGTGCAGCTGTCTTGCATCGGTTCTGTTTCTGGGGAAAGTATGTTTGGTCAGTAATCACATATTTAACATCAGACATTTAAGGCCTTGAGCGCTTTCTCTGAAGATGAAAAACATTTGAAAACCTTCAGCATATACTTGATTGTGTGGGAACAAGGGGATCACCCGGTTTGTCATCCTGTTCTGTATGTGGCTCGGGGCATTTCTGGTGAGAAAGATCATAAGAAATGATCTGACCTGGTGCAGTGAGAACCCACAAATACATAGTCTGTTTAATATATATATATATATAGTCAGTGTAGTTCTGTGACATTTGGAAACTGTTTGGCTAGTTTTACGTCATAAAAGGAGAGTCTTTTTTACTGGGTTCCTGAGTCTTTGCAGGGTGATTTGTCTGTCGTCTGTAGAAGGGTTTCCTGTATGATCTATGGTTACATCAGTGCAGTAAAGATATAAAGCATAGTTTCTTACACAGTTGCTTTGAAATCTGAGATGAAAGCTGTTTCAGACTTTCACATGGGCATTAAATCTCCCATCAAGGTTTAAGGTGATGGTGGGGACCACTCCTTGACTTGCCCCTGGTGTGTGAACTTTGATTCTGAGATGAAAGGCTGGGGGTGGGGCAGTAAGTGCACTGTGACTGGGTTTCCTCCCTCCTCATTCCCTCCTCCTACAGTGTGAGGTCTGGGCGGCAGAGTGGACCCAGAATGTTAAAGTATCTTGACACAGAAAGCATCGTTAGTACTGTTTCCTGTCAGAATCTTGAATATTTTTGCCTGACCAGGCAGTGGCGGAGTGGATCGAGTGTCGACTTGAGACACTGAGGACCCAGGTTCGAAACCCTGAGGTTGCTGGCTTAGGTGTAGACTCATCTGGCTTGAGCACGGGCTCACCAGCTTGAGCGCGAGGTCGCCGACTTGAGTGTGGGATCATAGACATGACCCCATGGTCGCTGCCTTGAGCCCAAAGGTTGCTGGTTGGAAGCCCAAGGTCGCTGGCTGGAACAAGAGGTCACTGGCTCAGCTGGAGCCCCTTGGTTAAGGCACATATGAGAAAGCAATCAATGAACAAGTAAAGTGCCACAACTGGGAGGTGATGCTTCTCATCTCTCTTCCTTCCTGTCTGTTCCTGTCTGTCTCTCAAAAAAATAAAATGAAATAGAAAGTAAAGTATCTTGAATGTTTTATAGATTTGAGATAAGGTGATGACTCAGAATATAATATTTTTAAGGTTATACTTAAAACATATATTGTATGTTTATCACATTACAATATTTTTGGGAAAAACATTTTCAAATGACCACCCCCTGATGCAGAACTTGTTTCAACTTGAACATATTTTAAAATGAAGAAGTTAGAATCATTCTGGTGAAGTTGATGTGTTTCGGGATGGAAGAGAGGAAACCTGCCAGTTATTTACACAAGTGATATTTAAGCTTCATAAAGACTGGGGGGCTGGCAGTAACACCAGCTGGTCCCCTGGGTGCCCTCGCGGTGACCTGCTGTGCCATCGTCAGTGTCCATCGGAGGAGAGAGCTGGTGACTCAGATGTGCTGCGTCGTGACTGCTTTGCTTTCTGCACCACCGGACTTGCACTTCTTGATGCTCCGGGACATGTGCTCTTTGTCACCTTCCTGGGCTAACACCGAGCCTCTGCCTATGGATTTTAGGTAGAGAGAGGCTGGGTACACTTAGACTCTACTTTTGGCTGCTGGTTCTATGGTAAACCCCTGGAATGCTGATCAAGTAAAACACAGCACACGTCGGGACTCTGACATTGATTGAGAAAATTAATAATTTTATGTCTGTCCTGGGTGGAGCAATGGCTCAGTTTTGAGTTGGATAGACCTCTGTTCTTACAGGGAATCATTCAGAATCTACTCAGTCTTTCTGGTCTATTGATTTCACCTTCGTTTCTCAAATTCATCATGGATACAAAGAAGGATGGAAAACGGAATTCTGCTCCTGGTTTTAGGATGGCAGCATAGATACTTTAAGCAAAGTGTCTAAATAATGTTAATGGGGGTCCTGCTTTATGTTGGGCTGTGACAAATACATCACCCAACCCAGTTTAGCAACAGGAACACCGAGACCTGGAAAGGCTGGGCAAATTTCTCTGTACAGGTCTAAGTGCTGGAGGTCTGTCCCTAGCTGTCTAGGAATGACTTGATTCCTGATTGTAGCATTTTGTAAAATAGGTAACTTCCCATGATTCCAGAGTAATCCTGGGTAATAGGGATGTAGGTGACAAATTTATGAATAAGAAAAATTGTATAGTGGGTTTATTTAGCACTTATAAATCTGCATAGTCATCTTATAAGCTTGATCTCATTTCTTAGACGGTATTCGTGTTGCTTTTTCCTTACTGATATTATTACTGAAAAACACAGACTTTAAGTGGTTCCTATGTAGTTTGACTTTCTAACCCTCACCCGATGAACTGGCTGATGATATATCCAAATCAGTCTAGTAAAGGAAAGTTTTAGTTATTAACTACTTTGCTGTTGCTTTCTCTTCTTCCTTCAATAAACAATAAAAAATTGATTAAATGACAAGGGGTCAGTATTTAGGTTCTGTGTGACACTTCAGCCTTGTCTTTCTGGACCTCAGTTTTGATGCCTAAGCAGTGACGCATCATGTGTTAAATGGTGTTTTCTCTTCCCGATGAAGAGCCGTGTGCAGCAGCTGCAGAGCTCTTTTGAGATGTTAGCTCCTGAGCACATTTCATCTGCCCTTGGTCACTTAAAGTAGCTTATCTGTATGGTTCCCAGGGTCACATGGTTCTCAGGCCATGCTTGTCTATGGAGGTCCCCAGACCAGCGGCCTCTCGTCACCTGGGACGTGTTAGAAGTGCAGATTCCTGGCCCTACCCCAGCCCCTGAATCAGCCTCGGGTTTCTGACAATCTGTGTTTGGAGATCCTTTGCCCTGGGAACATGCCCAAATGGTGATGAGCATCATGAAGAAATATTCTGTAAAGTGTGACACTAAGCTCCCATGGAAAGGTGTCAGCTTATTGCCTGTATTTTGTCTCTGAATATTTACTTCTTCTCTTGAGAAAGGGATGTGCGTCTTTCCAGGATATTTTGGTACACAGCTACTCTGTCAATTGGAGAAGTAAGACCAACACTTAATATGTTGTAAATACTCTTTTTTTTTTATTAAGTGAATGGTGGGGAGGCAGGAACAGACTCCCACATGTTCCCCAACTGGGATCCACCCAGCAAGCCCACTACCAGACGATGCTTTTCCCATCTGGGCCCCTGCTGCATTGCTTGGCAACTGAGCTATTTTAGTGCCTGGGGGGAGCCATGAAGCCATCCTCAGTGCCGGGGGCCAACTTTGCTTGAATCATTCAAGCTATGGCTGTGGGAGGGAAGAGAGGGAGAGAGGAGGGGACGAGAGGGGGGAAGCAGATGGTTGCTTCTCCTTTGTGCCCTGACCAGGAATTGAACTTGGGACTTCCACATGCCTGGCTGACACTCTACTACTGAACCACCTGCCCAGGGCAGATACTCTAACCACGTCCTGAGTTTATTGCTTTTACCACCCCATGTCTCTTATGTTCTGTAAATGCAGAATTATTTCTTCTTTGAGTTGTTTAGGCTTGGACACACCCCTATAAGACTTTTAGCTCCCTGTTACCAACTGTGACTGATTTGTAAGCTGAACAGTTTTACCTCCACAAATTCCTCAAGTCCATTTTTCTCTCCCTCCACCCCAGTCACCAGGTCAGTAGGTCATTGCTCTGGCCCCTTCACTGATCAAGTGCCTCTAGTCTTCTTTAGTCAAATACATTTTGTATAAAATACTGCTCTGATTCTGTTGTCCTGCCAACAAAGCCACACTGAACCACCAGACTCTCTCTTCATAAAAGCCAACATCCCCTCCTGGCTAGCCCATCTCTGTGACCTTGTCACAGGTGTGAGATCATCTGTCTCCTCTGCCTGGTCACCTCTGACCCTTCCTTCTCTTTTCTGTTTTCTAGTCAGATAGGGGTCTGAGAGCATACTCTGTTGTTTCGATAGGTTTATGTTCTGTTTGGTGGTGTTTCCTCCTGTTTAGTTTACTTGTGAACCTATGATCTCACAGGATGTGGCCATCTGATGGACTTTGCATGCATTCTGGTTTTTTTTTCAACTTTTTGAGATATGACAGACATGAAAGTTGTGTATATTTAAAGGGTACAGAGTGATGGTTTGATATACTTATGCATTATCATTGCCAAATTCAAACTAATTAATATATCCATTGTGTTGTGTTGACTGTTTTTGTTGGAAAACAATATCTACTCCTTCAACAAATTTCAAGCATATCATACAATATTATTAACTATAGTCACCAGTCTGTACATTGGATTCCATGAACTTATTCATATTTTTGAAACACGAATAGATATTATCTTTTTTTTTTTTTTTTTTTGGCAGAGACAAGAGAGATTCTGAGAGAGGGACAGATAGGGACAGACAGACAGGAAGGGAGAGAGGTGAGAAACATCAATTCTTCATTGTGGCTCCTTAGTTGTTCATTGATTGCTTTCTCATATGTGCCTTGACCGGAAGGCTACAGCAGACCGAGTGACCCCTTGCTCGAGCCAGTGACCTTGGGCTCAAGCTGGTGAGCCTTGCTCAAACCAGATGAGCCCACACTCAAGCTGGTGACCTCGGAGTCTCGAACCTGGGTGCTCAAAATCCCAGTCCAACACTCTATCCACTGTGCCACCACCTGATCAGGCTAGAATTTATCTTTTGACCAACATCTTCCTTGTCTTTAATGTGTAGAGTTACACATATATGTGCTGGGAAACTTAAGACAGTATACAAAATACACACAAGAGAAAGAACAGTCTTATCATGTCATTTCAGTGTTGCCACTTATATATTGATGAAAGCCGTTACTCACATTCATGTGTAGGTTTTGTGTGGATATAAGTTTTTAATTCATTTGTGTAAACACCAAAGAGTGTGATTGCTGTATGGTATGTTAGGAGCATCTTTAGTTTTATATGAAGTCACCAAAATGTCTTTGAAAGTGGCTGCACCACTTTGCATTCCCACCAGCTGTGATGCTCCATGTTCTCACAAACACTTGGTATTGTCAGGGGTCTGATTGTAGCCACTCTCATAGGCGCACAATGGTATCTCATTGTCATTTTACTTTGCAGTTCCCTGACGCCATGTGATGTGGAGCATCTTTCTTGTGCCTGTTTTCCATCAGTATATCTTCTTTGGTGAGGCCTCTCTCTTTGGCCTGTATTCTCATTGAGATGTTTCCATTTTGTTTGTTTGTTCTCAAAGTCATTTATATATGGGTTTTTTTTGTTTTATTTTGTTTTTTCTTCTTTTTTTAAAATTTCATAAGAGTAGGGGAGACAGAAACATACTCTTGCTAGTGCCTTGACCAGGATCCACCTGGCAATCTCACTCTGGGGCATTGCTCCATTGCTCAGCAACTGAACTTTTCTTAGCACCTGAGGCAGAGGCTACAGAGCCATCCTCAGCACCCAAGGCCAACTCACTCCAATCAAGCCATGGCTGCAGGTTGAGGGGGGAGAGAGAGAGAGAGAGAGAGAGAGAGAGAGGTAAGATGGGGAGGGGTGGGGGAGCAGGTGGTCACTTCTCCTGTGTGCCCTGACTAGGAATCAAACCTGGGACATCCACTTACTGGGCCAGTGCTCTACCACTGAGCCAAGAGGCCAGGCAGGGCTTACTCTTTTAAGTAAGCATTCTGTATCAGATGTGTCTTTTACGAATATTTTCTCCCTTCTGTGATTTGTGTTCTCATCCCCTTTAAGTGTGGAGTTTTATATAGTGTTTTTCGTAAAAGTTTTAGACATGTCGAAATGTTGCTTTTAAATATAATTTTGATTTAACAATAGCCAATTAAATGGAAAATTCCATAATTTATTTAATAGTTGCCTATTGATTAGAAGTTCAGGCTCTGTCAGATTGTACCCATGGGGTGAGGATGATTGTTATAAATATTGGTCTAAAGAAATCTTAGTGTATCTCAAATTTACTTATTACTTTGGTGTCAAGATAGACTCTCAAGAGTGAAGTTATTGTATTTAATGTTATAAATATGTAAATAAAATTTACTTATAATCGTTTAGCAGGAACTACACATTATATTTTAATAAATGGGCTGCCAATCCTTACTTTGGCAATCATTTGTTATATGTCATTGGCACCATGCATACATTTTTTTGATATTTTTCTAGTAACATTTAACATATGCAATTTACCATTTCAATAGCATTTATAAAAATCATTTTAATGGCTGTGTAACATTTCATTTAAAAAGGTGTTAGTATTCATTTTAATTGCTTCTATCTGGTTATTTCTATGTGTCTATTAAGCTATTTTTTTTAATAAATTTTTATTAATGGTAATGGGATGACATTAATAAATCAGGGTACATATATTCAAAGAAAACATGTCTAGGTTATTTTGTCATCAAATTATGTTGCAAACCCCTCGCCCAAAGTCAGATTGTCCTCCGTCACCCTCCATCTAGTTCTCTGTGCCCCTCCCCCTCCCCCTAACTCTCTCCCTCCCTCCCTCCCATGTCCTCCCTCCCCCCCCACCCTTGGTAACCACCACACTCTTGTCCATGTCTCTTAGTCTCATTTTTATGTTCCACCAATGTATGGAATCATGTAGTTCTTGTTTTTTTCTGATTTACTTATTTCACTCCTTATAATGTTATCAAGATCCCACCATTTTGCTGTAAATGATCTGATGTCATCATTTCTTATGACTGAGTAGTATTCCATAGTGTATATGTGCCACATCTTCTTTATCCAGTCTTCTATTGAAGGGCTTTTTGGTTGTTTCCATGTCTTGGCCACTGTGAACAGTGCTGCGATGAACATGGGGCTACATGTGTCTTCACGTATCAATGTTTCTGAGGTTTTGGGGTATATACCCAGTAGAGGGATTGCTGGGTCATAAGGTAGTTCTATTTTCAGTTTTTTGAGGAACCACCATACTTTCCTCCATAATGGTTGTACTACTTTACAGTCCCACCAACAGTGAATGAGGGTTCCTTTTTCTCCACAGCCTCTCCAACATTTGCTATTACCCGTCTTGTTGATAATATAAGCTAATTTTTTAAGGAATTTTTTTTTTTTTTTTTTGTGACAGGAACAGAGAGAGACCGAGAGAGGGACAGACAGGAAGGGAGAGAGATGGGAAACATCAATTCTTTGTTGCGGCACCTTAGTTGTTCATTGATTGCTTTTTTATATGTGCTTTGACTGGGGAGCTACAGCAGACCCCTTGCGCAAGCCAGCGACCTTGGGCTCAAGCTGGTGAGCCTTGCTCAAACCAGATGAGCCTGTGCTCAAGCTGGCGATCTAGCGGTTTTGAACCTAGATCCTCCGCATCCCAGTCTGACGCTCTCTCCACTGCGCCACCACCTGGTCAGGCTCAGGAACATTTTTGTACAAATGTGTCTTCTGGTTTTCTCATTATTCTCTTATAATCCTTTCCTAAAAGTGCATCGGAGGAAGTAATTGGGAATTAGCGCTCCTGAAGTATCTTTCCAAAACAGTTTCCAGAGTGCTTTGGCCTTTCATCCCGTTAGCTGGGTGTGACGCAGCTGGGTTCGGTGCCTCCGTGTTAGCACTGAAGATGGTAGGGTGTTCATCCCTGCTGAGTTTATAAGGGAAAACAATATCTGGTTTTAATTTGCATTTCTCTGACGAGTCGTGTCTGAAAATTTCATATTCATTAATCATTTGTATTTCTTCTAGGAACTTTTTCTGTGTAGTCAGCACCAATTTCTAAATTGTACTTGTCTGGTTTTCCATGTGCCGTTCAAGATATTGAGCCTTTGTTGATGCGAGTCATTTTAAGAAACGGTGTGACAGTTATTTTTGAAGTTCCTGCGTGTTTTAGGGAGTTTGCTCTTTAAAGGTGAAGTAAGTAGATTGTTGTATTTCAGGTAGGAAGGGTCTGTTTATGAGACAATCGTAGACCACGGAGTAGAGCTTAAATTTCCTTCTACAGATATTCAGTCTTGTACTCATTCCTTTGAGCAAGAGTAGGAAACGCAACCAGCTTTGAACTTTAGAAGTAACAGAGAACCTGGGAAAGTATCCTAGTGGCGTCAAGATTGAAAAGGATGCTGGCCCTTGCCGGTTGGCTCAGTGGTAGAGCGTCGGCCTGGTGTGCAAAAGTCCCGGGTTCGATTCCCGGCCAGGGCACACAGGAGAAGCGCCCATCTGCTTCTCCACCTCTCCCCCTCTCCTTCCTCTCTGTCTCTCTTCCCCTCCCGCAGCCGAGGCTCCACTGGAGCAAAGATGGCCCGGGCGCTGGGGATGGCTCCTCGGCCTCTGCCCCAGGCGCTAGAGTGGCTCTGGTCGCAACAGAGCGACGCCCCGGAGGGGCAGAGCATCGCCCCCTGGTGGGCAGAGCGTCGCCCCCTGGTGGGCAGAGTGTCGCCCCCTGGTGGGCGTGCCAGGTGGATCCCGGTCAGTCGCATGCGGGAGTCTGTTTGACTGTCTCTCCCCATTTCCGGCTTCAGAATTTAAAGAAACAAACAAAAAAAAATCTAAAAAAAAAAAAAAGGAAAGAAAAGGATGCTGGCCACGTAGCGAGCTTCCTGTGGCTGAGGTGACTGTCCCCGACCTTGGGCGACGGGGAGAGAGTGGAGTGCAGAGACACCCAGCTGAGCCTGACTCATGTCTGTCAGGTTTGGTAACGTGGTTATTTTGGCTCCGTAAGATTTATAATTTTCTATACCTCTATTTTAGGTTTGGGAGATTTACATTTGACGGTGTAAAAATCTCACCATTTCAGTGGGAATTTTCCATCCCCTTCAAGCATAAAAATTCCATCCCTGGTAAGATTGTAAATAAGCCCTTGCCATTACTTCACCAAAATGTAATTTGATGTTTTAAATATCGTTTAAATTTAAATCTCTTGGAACTAATGATGGCATATGTGTATTGTACAGATTTAAATCATTTCCCTCCACAAGTTAACAAATTGTCTAAAAGCAAAGAGACTTTGAAAGAAAACTTGATCTGACAAACCTAACTGACAACCAGTCATTTTAATTTTCTTACCTATTTATTTTATGGGATGGAGTTGATTGATCTGTCTGTCCTCTCTAGATTAGTTTTGTGTATTTGTGGGTAAGAGGGAAGAACTGTCAAACTGAATATCGAATCTCTAGTTGTTTTACTGTTTTTGAGTATTTTCATCTTTTTTTTAATGAGAAATAAATAAGAATGAACCGTATGAGAGCATCTGTTGCTTGGATATTCGTTTCAGAAAGCCAGTTTCTCCTGAATGATTTACACAGGGACTGGAATGGAGGCAGCGCCAACCAGAACAGAAACCTCTACAGCAGAAATATGTAGGGGCCCAGCTGAGTCACTCAGAGATGCCCAGCAGGAGGGGGACACAGTGGGTGTGCAGAGCTGGCTTTGGGAAGGAGAGGGGGCCTGTAGGGAGCCTAGAGTTATCAGAAAAAGAGGTGCCTCATAGCAAAAGATACGTGTGAGAAACTGGACCTATCTGAAAACAACAGGCAAACGTCACTGGGCTTAACTCATGATATTAATGAACAAAAAGCACAAAACATGCTTCTTGTTGTAGCAACTCAGATTACATATGATAAAAATTCAGAGTGATCCTCTGTGAGTGGATGTGGACTGAAGTCACACCGAAGCTTTAAGAAAAACCATTTATCGATCAATTCATTGACCGATTCCTGGATGCCATGAACACGATTAAAAGGCAAACATATAATTGGGAAAATATTTCTAAAGTATATGAAAAAGTATTAAAAATTTAATATATAAAAACACTAGGCCCTGGCCGGTTGGCTCAGCGGTAGAGCGTCGGCCTGGCGTGCGGGGGACCCAGGTTTGATTCCTGTCCAGGGCACATAGGAGAAGCACCCATTTGCTTCTCCACCCCCCCCTCCTTCCTCTCTGTCTCTCTCTTCCCCTCCCGTAGCCAAGGCTCCATTGGAGCAAAGATGGTCCAGGCGCTGGGGATGGCTCCTTGGCCTCTGCCCCAGGCGCTAGAGTGGCTCTGGTTGCGGCAGAGCGACGCCCCGGAGGGGCAGAGCATCGCCCCCTGGTGGGCAGAGCATAGCCCCTGGTGGGCGTGCTGGGTGGATCCTGGTCGGGCGCATGCGGGGGTCTGTCTGACTGTCTCTCCCCGTTTCCAGCTTCAGAAAAAAAAAACACTATATAAGAAAAATGGAGGACATGCCAGTAGAAAAATAGACAAGTAAAACAAAACAAAACAGACACACAGTCCAATCTTTCTAACAATCTAATAAATAAAAATAGAAAAAAAGAAGATGCATTTTTTTTCCCCTAAGAGAGTGACAAAAACAACTTTGACTCAGAGTGTTACTAGCCTGTGGGGTGTTGGCTGACCTCTGACTTGGTCCCAGGAGAAGTGAAAATAGTACAACTCCTCTGGAGTGTTGTGTGACACTGTCAACTGTGAATTATTTGTACCCATCAATACTACTTCAGTCTTTCCATTAATCTTCACAGGAGAAAAATCAGAATTATTCATAAAACTTCTTTTAATGCGTTATTTATAACAAGGATTAATTTGGAACAACCTGAATTTTCGGCTGAGTTTAATCGATGGTAAACTTACACATGAGAATCCTATCCAACCATTGCACTTCGTGTCTTAAGGGATTTATGATACAGGCAGATGTTCATGATGCAACATTAAATTGGAAGGATACAAACCCTTTATAGGTAACACAAAGTTCATGCATGATCACGTGTGCATGCTTGTGTGCAGTGTGGATGGAAAGTGTGTGTTTGTAATCTGTAATGTGGGTGTTTATGGCAGAGAGTGTGAGGGTTGGTACAAATGTTGGGTGTTTTTGTGGATTTGAGCGATTGTGGGATGTGGAGATGCTTGTGCATGTGTGTGTTTTGGGGTAATGTGGGTGGTGTTTGGGTTGGTGGATTTGTAACTGTGTTTATGGGTGTTCACATGTGCCAACAAATGTCCAAAGATGAAAGCATGTAAAACCAATACTTTGAACTGGTCACCATAGCTATAGGTAGGCAAGTATGATTCATTTTCTTTTTTTTCTTTTTTTTTTTTGTATTTTTCTGAAGTTGGAAACGGGCAGGCAGTCAGACAGACTCTTGCATGTGCCTGACCGGGATCCACCCGGCACGCCCACCAAGGGGCGATGCTCTGCCCATCTAGGGCGTCGCTCTGTTGCAACCAGAGCCATTCCAGTGCCTGAGGCAGAGGCCACAGAGCCATCCTCAGCGCCCAGGCCAACTTTGCTCCAATGGAGTCTTGGCTGCGGGAGGGAAAGAGAGAGACAGAGAGGAAGGAGAGGGGAAGGGGTGGAGAAGCAGATGGGCGCTTCACCTGTGCGCCCTGGCCGGGAATCGAACCCGGGACTCCTGCATGCCAGGCTGATGCTCTACCACTGAGCCAACCGGCCAGGGCCTGATTCAATTTCTTATTTACATTTTTATTCAGTAAATGCATTTTCATGTATTTGTGTGTATTCGAGAAAGATGGTTACAACCAATTAATAAAAAACAATGATATTTTCAGTAATTATTAAGAAGTGTCTCTAAGGGTTATACCCCCATCAATTCCAATAAATATGATAATAAATTTAATATAATTTGCATAAAATGATAAATGGGATAAATTTTAAAAGCAGAAAATGGACAAGCAAAAATTTATGTATGTTTTTACTATATCATGGAAACATTTCATGGGCAGCATTAACTTGAACTAAATAGTGTTAGTGTGAGTTATTCTGTTTTCTCTCTCAGTGCCTTGTTTATCCATCTTCAAGAGATAAAATAGCTAATGAATGCTTTACATTAAAGCTGCTTCAGTTATAAATCATATGGTTGCAGAATGTATTTTTGATGTGAAAGAAATCCTTTATGCCTGCGTGTGAAATGGAAGTATTTCAAATATTTGAACAGGTGCCACTTGCTGGTAAGTAATTTGAAGTGTTGGTTGGGATTTATTTAACACCTCACTCAGGAAATGACAGAAAAGATCAGAGGTTCATCTAATCCTTTAGGCCAGAGACTAGCTCACATTATGTCCAGAGCTGTTAATGGGGTATTCTGGAAAAATACATAAATTAAAGGTCACATGGTCAAATAAGGTTGGGAAACGTTCCCTCAAATCCTCTCGTTGATTTTCAGTTCCCATTAGCTGAGTCTCTCAGAAAGAAACCTGCTTGGCTTTGTTTAATTCAGCACTTAGTACATAAATCTGACTATGGAAATATTCTTGTTTTTCATGGATTGCCCATGAACATGTCATGAAAGTAGGGTTCTATAATTTGAGAAATAATGTGCTTAATTCTTTAGTTCAAGCACAGTAACAGGCTTATTTTCAGGTTGAAATAGGTGTTTCCAACAGCTTTACATGGTTAATTCATGTAGACCATCCTAAAAATAAGACCAAAATAGGGTAGTCAATAGTAGTTTGGGATGAAGTCATCAAAATTTATTTCTCAACAACTCCATGTACAGACGGCATAGTTGATGATTTGCATAACCCACCTAAATCACCCTTTTGCAGGCAATAAACATGTGCACATTAGGAAAGGGTAACTCTTGGCAAAGGCAAATTAACCAAAAAAAAAAAATGCATTTACAGTATTTGTAGCTATTTTATTGCCATAGTTTGAGTCCTTCCTAGATGATTGTGTAAATTCTGGTGAGAGATATGACTCATATTAGATGGTGCCCAAATCCTCTGTTAAATCCCTTTTTGTTAAATTGAATTTATTGAGGTGACATTGTTTATAATACCATGCAGGTGTCAAGTGTACATACAATTCAATAAAACGTCGTCTGCAGTCTGCGTCGTGCGCCCACCAGCCCAGGCAAAGGCTCTTGTCCTCTGCGTTTCCCTCACTTTGCCCGGCTCCACCTCCCGCCACCCTTCTTTCCCGCTGGCTATCACCACACTGTTGTCTGTGTCTGTATGTGATGTATATATGTCTTTTGGTTTATTCCTTCACCTTTTGAAATTCTTGAAGAACAACCCTAGGTAAAAGTGATCTTCTATTTATTCTAACCTAATGTTGTGCACAGTGAGGACAGATCAGTTTCTTTATTAAGAGGCACTGTTAGATGCATAAGACCAGTGCCAATACTTTTTATTTCATTTTTAGCAAGAGAGAGAGGAAGAGAGAGAAAGTGGGACATATAGGGACAGACAGTAAGGGAGAGAGATGAGAAGCATCAGTTCTTCATTACGGCACCTTAATTGTTCATTGATTGCTTCTCATATGTGCCTTGACCTGTGGGGCTCCAGCTGAGCCTTAGACACCTTGCTCAAGCCAGGAAACTTGGACTCAAGCCAGTGATCTTGGGCTCAAACCAGTGATTTTGGCCTCAAGCCAGTGACCTTCGGAATCAGTCCAAAGACCTTTGTACTGAAGCCAGTAGCCGTCAGGTCCTGTCTATGATCCCACACTCAAGCCAGCGACCTTGTGCACAAGCCGGCGACCTCAGGGTTTTGAACTAAGGTCCTCTGCATCCCAGGCTGATGCTCTATCCACTGCATCCCAGGCCAATGCTCTATCCGCCTGGTCAAGCATTGTGCCAGCAATTTAAAGGTTTGAAAAACTGTTCTCCACATTCATAAAAGTACCTCCTGAGGCCTGCCACCTGCCGAGTCTCCTGCAGGATCTCCTCATTCACCTTCCTGTCACCCTGCTGGTCCCCAACCTCTCAGTGGCGTTTCTGTCATGATGTTTCCATGTAGATCTGTGTGTCTTTGGACTCCATGGCCTCTGTCTTGTTCCTGGAGTCATCTTCACTCCATTCAACACCAAAATCATCTTTTTTGGGTCCATACCAAATGCTTGCTTTCTGGGAAAACTGTTTTCTGATAGTCTCAGAATTTAAATCATTGGTCTCTTTTGCAGAAATGAATAATTATTTTTAAAAGTCTTTCACTTCCACTTGCTGTCAACTCCTTGAAAGGAAGCTCTGCGTTGAGGTCCCTGCACAGAGCGGGCGCCACACAGGGAGGCGCCCGGGAGGCCTAGCCATGAGGAAGGAGAAAGCTGCCTGCATTGTGTGACAGACAGTACTCGCCCAGGAACGTAAGGCTCTGCGTGGATACATTTATCAACACTGTTATCAACCAAGATAGTAAATAAATGAAGCAAGAACATGTGTTTCCTTTAAAATAAATAAAAATGAACAAGTCTATATAAAAAATGGATGTTTGTTATACAACAAGCCAAAAACCTCCTCCAGCCGTGGTGGGAGGAATGCCACTGATTGTGTGTATGTAAAATCACGATGGGTTTACAGGCCTTGATCTGCATGTAAGTCAGGACCCCTTTGGGCAGCGGGGACAGAAATAAGTAAAACTGCTCTTTTCTTCACTTCCTTTATGGGTTTTGTTAATCAGTGTTAGAATTTTTTTTTTTCATTTTTCCGGAGCTGGAAACGGGGAGGCAGTCAGACAGACTCCCGCACGCGTCCGACCGGGATCCACCCGGCATGCCCACCAGGGGCCGATGTTCTGCTCCTCTGGGGCGTCGCTCTGTTGCATCCAGAGCCATTCTAGCTCCTGAGGCAGAGGCCACAGAGCCATCCTCAGGGCCCGGGCCACCTTTGCTCCAATGGAGCCTTGGCTACGGGAGGGGAAGAGAGAGACAGAGAGGAAGGAGAGGGGGAGGGGTGGAGAAGCAGATGGGCGCTTCTCCTGTGTGTCCTGGCCGAGAATCGAACCCGGGACTCCTGCACGCCAGGCCGACGCTCTACCGCTGAGCCAACCGGCCAGGGCCAGTGTTAGAACTTTTAAAATTATCTCTAGATGTTTTAATATTGTCTCTTGTTTTGCGTTGTTCTGTTTGAGGGCAGATAATTCCAGTTCATCTCGTGCACTGACTGTATTTTATAGTTTTTGACAGTGATTTCTGAAAAATTTCTGAAGATGTTATTTTTCATATGTGCATTTGTGTAGAATTCTCTTAAGGATATTAATTATAAGGGTTTTTTTTTGGTTTTTGACGTTTTCTTTGTGTCTGTTTTTCCTGATTTTTTTTTAATGTTCTATGATTTCCTTTCTCTTGATTCTCATTTTGGAGGTTTTCTTCAGTTGTTTGGTGATCTTTACCTGTGTGTACCTGTGTAAGATTAAAGTGCTCCGGACTTGTTGGACGTCAGGGGCAGGCCTCCCTATTGGGGCCTCCCTGTGGACGGTTGTGTAGCCATCAGGCCTCCCCGCATTCACCCTCTGTAGAGGTTTTGTATGGGGATTGATTTCTCTTGAGACACATTGCTGCCTGAGGAGAATGAGCCTGGCTGCCCACTGGGCCCAGGTGGGGTGGGGGACAGAGTATGGAGATGGTCAGTCACTCAGCCCCTCCCAGAGGTCACTCCAGAGCCTGATCGAGTACCGTACCCTGGCTTTTACCATGTCCCCATCTCTATATTCTGAAGCCTTCAGGTCACATTTTCTTGGAACTGCCCTCCTCTGATGTGGGACAGTTTCTGGATGAGCAGTTGACATGGGTTGGCATCTGAGGGTCTTGCTGATGCTTATCTGACCTTAGTCCTTTGTGAGGTCGCTTATATTCTTTTTTTTGTTTGTTTTGTTTTTTGTATTTTTCTGAAGTTGGAAATGGGGAGGCAGTCAGACAGACTCCCGCATGTGCCCAACCGGGATCCACCCGGCATGCCCACCAGGGGGCGATGCTCTGCCCATCCGGAGCGTCGCTCTGTTGAGACCAGAGCCACTCTAGCGTCTGAGGCAGAGGCCATAGAGCCATCCTCAGCGCCTGGGGCAACTTTGCTCCAATGGAGCCTTGGCTGCGGGAGGGGAAGAGAGACAGAGAGGAAGGAGAGGGGGAGGGGTGGAGAAGCAGATGGGCGCTCTTCCTGTGTGCCCTGGCCGGGAATCGAACCCGGGACTTCCGCACGCCAGACCGACGCTCTACCACTGAGCCAACCGGCCAGGGCCGCTTATATTCTAAGGTAGAGTATCAGGAGGGCCCAGCATAAATGCATATACCTTAGTCTGCATGTTTACCCAGGATGCTTCAAAATTCCCTTTGTATACAGGCAAAATGTGCTGCTAAATTATTGGACATAACTGACTGAGCGATCTAAACCTTTCTGGCTGTCTGTAACTTCCTGACTTGGTCTGACTGTACCCTGCCCTGAAGGCAGTGCCTCGCCTTATGCCCTGGACAGTGGCTGTGGCCTCCACTGGGGAAGCTGTGGTCACAGGTGCCCCTGTGCCTCACCACCACCCTGTCTGTCTTCACTCAGCGTCCTCCCCTTGGCCAGGCGTGCACACCCCTCCCATTGCCAGCTGCCCCTTTCCTGTCCTCGCTTCCTGCAGGAGTCCCCTGACCCCATGGCTCTTATCACTGTGTAATCGTCCATGTATTTCCCTTTTTGTCACCATATTTATTTATTCTTTATTATCTTTCTCAGTTTGCAACACAAGAACTCTGTCAGTCTTTCCCATGGTCTGCTCTAACCATAGTGCTCTAACCACATAACTGGTGCTCTGTAATTAGTGCTTTGATTCAGAGAATTATCTGGCAACTGTGGGCTACTTTCCCGTTGTAACTTAGGTAATCTCTAAGAGTTTCTAAAATATTTTATATAATAATGATTAAACTATTTTCATTCCTCTCTGTTGTTTACTTAGGATGTTGATACAATATCATACTATGGAGTTTGGCTGAGGGGCAGTGTTGGGCCTGAGGGTATTTTCCGGATCCAAGATAACCTGTTAGTTACCTGGAGGGACTGGAAATCAGGTCACCATTAATGCTTTCTGGATTTAGTGGATGTTCTCAATCAATGGCATTCCTGCCTTAGATGTCAAAGTATCCTAATTTGGATTACTAAGGTCTCCTTGGTTTCCTGGGCATTTGCATCAACAGTGAACATGGTTCATACTTACCCAGTATTGCACTAAGAGGTAAGGGTGTCCCGTGCTGTGCAGCTGGAACTTCCTGTGCAGTCCAGCTGGAAGGCCCATGGCAGGGGCCTGGGGACTCGCCCTGGAGCCTCTGGGCCTTGAGCAGGGCAGAGAAACCAACTGGAGAAAGGCAAACGGAAACCCTCCTGTGCAGCCTTCTATGGAAATGCTGTTGGTGCAGTTACTGTTACCTGCATGAAAGTTTCCTGTCTCTTTGTTCATGAAACTTGCCTCTGAGGTATTGTCTGCATGCGTCTCTTTGGCTTGAAGGATTAGAATTATGGTTCCCTCATTGAATGATTCCCGATGGATTCTGCCCACTTTGAGTGTTTGGAAGATTCCTGATGAAAGAGTGCCACGCTCACAGTAGGTAGGCAGATGAGTCAGGAGTGAGGCAGGTGGTCATTGCCACTTCCCAGTTGTGAAAGTCTAAGGCTTCGATCTAAGACCAAGGCTGGCCAGGTGGGGATGGATCTGAGATGTACTCACGGGACAGTCAGTCAGATGTGTAGGCCGGCCGATGGGTTGAGAGAGGTAAGAAGGAAAGAAAGCATGTTTTGGAGACCACTTCCAGGTTTTGAGCCTGGTTGACCGGATGGTGTTGTTCATCTGTATGAGGGACATCAGGTGGGCCCCGTCTTGCCTTCTCCAGGAGCCAGGCAAGCAGTGACAAAGGCTCAGTTTAACCATGGTGACCACGAAGTGCCTGAGGAGACGTCCAGAACGAGAGGTATGGTGGGAGACGCAACTTGCGTTTCTGTAGCTTGGGAAAGAGGCCTCACCTGGCGTTACAGAGCGGGGCATCGGCTCGTAGGTGTCACAGGAAGACTGCCGTTGTTGTTGCTGGCAGCCTCCAGGACACTGCAATCCGTGGTCTGTCACACACTTGGAGGAATCTGAGAGGTTCGGCACCTTGTTTCCTTAGGAGAAAGTGAGTTATCAAAGGGAGGAAAAGTGGGGCTTGGCCGGTTAGTTTACCCTTTTGGGGAATTTAATTTTTGGGTCGGGGGCCTAGTGGGGAGAAAGAAGTATCAGCCAATGGAAAGAGAAAGGACAGCTGGATTCCTCCTCCAGTTTGATGTGTGCTGCTGCTGTGAGCCGCCAGTGGAACTCTTCTTCTTGGCTGCTTCCACTGGTCTGTAATTACTGGGCCAACACCTAATGTCGGTTGTCACAGGGTCCCAAAGCTCTTGAGAAACATAGCGGTTAGGATCAGGACTAGAAAATAATTGCACTCCTCTGAAGCAGCCCTATGACCATCCCAGTTGACCTTGTAGTGGATCATTTCTCTGTTTTTCCTCTGATTTTAGGCAATTCCAGTGAGTCAGGTGTGTGTGCCATCAACGCATCATCCGTATGAGTCTTGTCACTGGCATTATCTCATTGTTTGCCCTGTTCCCCCTAAATGTCAGTGTGCTGTTTCAGTGAATACATTTTGTGAGCAACATTCAATATTGACTCAGGTGGGATGTTTTCTAAGTGAAGACAAATGTCACCATGTGACTGTTTCAGAGACCCGTTCTCCTCATTCTCAAGCCACTTGGAACTGCAGGGTTGACACATTTCAAATTTTAATTTGTAGTGTTTATCAAGTCAAAATAACCATTAAACACAAATGTGTAAATTTGAGTCAGTGTGGAAGATTGTAACATGAAGATTACTGGATTAGTGGTTAATGACGTCACTTCAGAGGCAGGTCTCATTGTCCATAGGTCTGGCCCCTGATATCCAGATGAGGTGCATGGTTTTAGGCAATCTTTGAAAATTGTGCGGGGATATCATATGCTATACCAGAAAGGAGTGTTTTTTAAGAAGACTTTGCTTCTGAATTCTCATGTATTTCCTAGGTCTTCTTAAATTGTAATCACAGAAAAGTTAAATAGTAGCATCACCCCATAGGGGGCTTGCCTGTGGATCCCCGTTGCAGTACATGCATGTGTCTGTCTCTTTGTTTTCCTTGCTCTCACCTGATTAGAAAAAATAAAGAAAGAAAGGAAGGGAGGGAGGGAAAGAGGAAAAGAAAAGTTAAATAGTGTTGAAATGGAATCTTCTGTTTTAATACTTTGCCCACAAATTCCACTCAAAAGAGGTAAACATTTTAGTGACTTCTTGTGTAAACATATAGCAGTTTTGTGTGTGCCTGCAAACCTGGCATACAGGTGTGTGAGAGAGTGAGATCGTGTGTGTGAGTGTGTGTCTGAGTGTGACTGTGTGTCACTAGTCAATAGTTTACATCCGCCTCTTCCTGTCTGATTACAGGGTACGTCTACTTGTTTACACGTGTACACTTCTGCACTAAAACTGTTGCTCCTTCCCCTGGTGTTTCCGGAACACCTGCCCCAGGCCAGGAGCTGCCCTGTGTGCACACACGGCCCCTTAGCTCCTGGGTCCCTTTCCCCAGAGGCAAACAAGTCACTTACAATAAGCATCTGTTTTGGAACTTGTGTGAGAGCAGTCAGATAGGTTAAATATTCCCTAGCAGGGGAGACCTGCTTGTTTGGAGTGAGCTGGGGAGGCTTCTTCTCAGGGGAGACCCAATGGTTGACGGGAAGCCACCAAGCACCAGGAGAAGGTCAGAGCCTCTTCTCCACACTGTTGTCCAGGAAACCCCAAAGCCTCACACCTCAGCTTGTTTATCTGTTCTGTTCTGTAGCAAGAGGTTTCCTCCAGGTTGCTTTTCTGCTGGTAGAAAAACACTGCTATAAACATTTGTACACAAGTCTCCTGGTGCACGTGTGCAAGAATTTCTCTAGGGAACATTCCCACAAATAAATCAGTAAAGTCACAGGATGTTTACGTCTATTTTAATATATTCTTGTTTCCAACCTGTATAAATTTACATATCCATCAGCAGTGTGGAAGATGGCTTGTTACAGTACAGCTTTGCCGGTCCTTTGTAACGCTGAGTTTGGGGTATTTTCCTTAAGTCTGATCAGGCTTGATGGATGTGACTTGAAATAACCTTCCACTTCCACTTCCAACTTCTCTGACTCTGCGTGCCTGTCTCTGCATCTTCGTTGTATTTTCTGTTGGCTTCTGTCCCTTGGGGCCACTCGGCCATTGGTTTTTTATGCTCTTCTCTGTGTTCCCTCTCTTACCCTCTCTCTCTCTGTCTCCTTCTCTCTCTCCTTCCATCCTACTCCTGACTTCCCCCTCTCTGTTCCACAGTAGTCCTCAAACAGCACGGACCTTACCGTTTTTGTTAATTGTGCTGTTCCTTGTTCCCATTGCCAGGGAGCATATGACAGAGTCACCTGCCTTCCCAGTTCCCATGGAGAAGTTCAGGGAAGGGGCAGGATGCTAACTTAGTGTATGTAAATGATACGTGATCGAACAGGAGAACTGATCCATGAATTTGTAGACTTAAGGAAAGGTAGCAGTTTATAAAGATAAAATATAAGCAGTTAGGGACAGTTTTGTTAAGGAAAAAGGCAGAACTAACATCCATGCCTGGTCATGACTCTGAGCTAGTCTTTAAAGTATTATCTTAAATTACAAGATGTGACAGGGTTCTGAGAGAAGTCCTGAGAAGAAGGACTTCAGGTGGAGTGTGGATACTGCTCAGAGGACCTGTGCCTACGAAGGTGAGATCACAGGGAGGCTCACGGGAGGTCATCACTGATGTCACATGACACATAAGGATAACTTTTGTTTTGTTTTGTGGTTTCTTCTTAGTGGCTGTAGGGATCATAGACATTTTTGTCAAGAATGTAACAAGCCTGACCGGTGGTGGTGCAATGGATAGAGTGTTGACCCCACGATTACTGGTTTGATCCTAGGTTTGCCGACTAATTCCCAGGGTCTCTGGCTTGAGCCTGGGTCACCAGCTTAAGCCTGAAGTCACAGGCTTGAGGTCACAGGCTTGATTCCCAAGGTTGCTGGTTCAGAACTTGGTTAAAGCATGCATGAGAAGCAATTAGTGGATACACAACTAAAGGTTGAGCAGCAAGTTGATGCTTCTCTTTCTCCCTTTCCCTTCCTTTCTCTGTCTTAAAAGAAAAAAGAATAATAAAAGTTCACATTTACCTAAAATTGTCCTGTGTTCTCCAGACATTTGGGAATATAACTATGCACCTGGTACCCATGGCTGAGGCTGCTGGGTTAAGCTGGACAGTAGTAGAGGGGGCTGGTGTAGACACAGAGGAGTCCGGACACACATTCTATGGCCCACAGCTAGACCAGTGTGGATAATCCCCGGGGAGCATAGAGGCTTCTAGAGAATTGAAATGCCTGAACTTTTGAGTTCACTGAATGCCAGGATACGGGCTTTGAAAACAGTTCAGGAAGTGAATGATAGCAATCAGTGTCTTGAGCAGGAAAGTTAAAAAAAGGAAATGTTATTTTCGTATGATTAATCTTCCAAGACTAAGGAGGACAGATCAAAACGGAGAGAGTGGAGCCCGGAAATGAGTTATAGGCAGTTAGGAAAGTGACAGGACTTTCAAAAACGAGTCAAGAAGAGCCTGGTCCAGGCAGGTGACCTTGCAGGCGGAACGGGGACAGAGGAGCCTTTTTGTAAACACAAGGGACTTAAATGTTTTAAAATGCCTGTACAGTTATGCCCCAGTTCTGTGACCATTGTCCAGAGCTCTACCCTGGGAGGTGTGGCGTCCTGTCTGGGTGCCCGTGCATGATATCATCTCAGCATCTTTGCTCGTTTTCCCGACAGCTTGGCCAAGGACTCCTTGGTGGCAGACACATTGCTGTTTCTTCGCCTCCTAGTGGCTAGCCTTCTGCCCGTAAAACTCTGGGCACCACACTTAACTAGCATAGCAAGAGTAATAGCAATAATAACAGTGAGGACGACTGTAACATTCTTTACAGCTTGCAAAGCTGTGTCTATCAAAAGCATCAGTGTATTGCGGGTTCATTACCTATATATCCCCACAATTACTCCAAAATTGCTTTTATTCCCAACTGCTCCACTGGTGTTCATGTCCCTCCCAATCACTACTGCACAGTGACCAGAATTACACTTTTCTGACACAGATCTGATGACATTCACATAAAGACTTAAAACCCTCCCTGCTTTCCCCTTCACACCTGCACAGGTAAGATCCTACATGTTGTTTCACGAACCTATCACATGCCTCTTTACCAGACTCACACCCCGGTTACTTGAAGACTTGGAACTCTTTGATGCTATTCCCATTCCTTATTGCTGTGAAACTGTCTTCCCCAAAGCTGAGTGGGTTCAAGCAGCAACAGCGTTTATTTGTGACCCGGGCAGGGCTCAGTCAGGAAAGCTTGTGTCTGCAGGCTCTGCTTGTAAGCTGGGAGGTGGAGTCATGTGAACGCATGCTACACACGTGTTCAGCGGTTGATGCTGGCCCGTTAGCTGGGGCTTTAGTGAGACTGTCAGTGGGGACACCTGCATGTAGCCTCCATGTGTAGCCTGCGCTTTCTTACAGTGTGGAGGCTGTGCTCCCAGAGAAAGCCAGGATGATGCCATGATGGTGCCGTGTTGCTCTCCTGAGGTAACTTCAGGTGTTGGGCAGCATCACTTTTACCACAGGTTCTTCTTGATCAGAAGCAAGTACTGGGCCAGCCTATAATCACACTGAGGAGATATCAGTTGCTTGCTTTGGATGGATCAGTGCCAAAGAATTAGTCCATGTGTTTTAAATCTGGGCCCCCTGCCTCGGGGCTTTCGTGTCTGCTATCTGTTTCCTGACTATGGTATTCTTTTTTCTTTGCTACCTTTTTCTTAAGTTTCAAAAATGTCAGTCCATAGATCTATTTATCCTCTCAGTCTAAACTAAGTCATTTAGTTAGACTTCCACAGCCCTCTGTATTCACAGTGTGAGATGCTGTGTTTATTGTTTGTCCTCCCAGCCAGCCGTCGTCACTGGTGTGACCCCAAGCGTGTCCACCAGTGTGTGCACAGTAGGTTTTCCGTAAATACCTGTTGGGTCAGTGCAGCACGGGAGAGGAGTTCTGTGTACTTGTCTGTGAAGTCCCGTCTTCTCTGGAGGAATCTGGAATGTGTCTTCTAACCTTTGAGCAACTCGAATTTCTGCTCATTAACCCTAAAGCACATACATCTTTAAGGCACAGATAATCTTAGTTCGAAAAAAAAAAATTCTCCATTTCACAAAGCATTTAATCTTTTACGTGCCATGATTATAATGAACATTAAGCTTTTATACTATGCGTTTCCCCTAAAAAAAAAAAAAAAGCTTCATATTTCCAAGAAAGCTCTGGGCAGAGGAAGCTTTCAAGATGTTAAAGCCCAAGGTTGCCCTTAGAGAGAGAATGCTGTGTGTGAGTGCCTTCAGGACTCAGAGGGGGCAACCCCTGTGGTGGTGTTTCTTTCTGTTCATTCTGTCTTCTATAGTGAGGCCAGGGAGTCATTCTCATGAACTCACCTTCCTTACTTCAAACTTAATGCCAAAATTTAGTCTTTCTACAACTTCCACGGACTCATGCTTTGGTAAAATCAAACCATTTTTTTTAATCGTTTGGGGGAAATCTGAAAGAGTTGGGAGATGCCCCCCACCATGTCTTTTTGAAGGCTGTGCTACTTTGAAGGACATAGTTTCTCTCTAGAGAACTCAATAATGTTTAGCCTCTTGAAAGCTATTCACTTTCTCTTTCTCTTGTGACCTGACTTGGTGGTTCTGTTGGGCAGAGAGCTAATGCGGATCATGGGCTGACTGTTTCTGTTTGTTTGTTTCCTATTTTGTTTGTTCAGCAAAGTGGCCCATCTGCCCAGGGCTGAGACTCAGCTGGCTGACCAAGGCAGCCGACTCCCACCCGGGCTGGCTGTGCACGGGGTCCTCCATTGTGTGGGACGCGGGCAGCCTTGTCAGGACAGTGTTTCTGGCTCCCGCCGTTGTCAGTGCGAGGCCATTTTAGACACGCTGAGACTCGTGTCCCTGGACGTGACCTTGCTCTGCTCCTCGGGCACGTTCATTAACCTTTCTCCACCCGTTCCCTCACCTGTAAAACAAGGTTCTACCCGCCTCACGTGCTTGTTGTGATAATCACCTAGGCTGGTGTACTGAGGAGATGAACCCACTGCTTGCCATGGTCGGGGTTAGCGCTCAGTGAGCTGTGTACACGGAGTGCTAGTGCGTTCCTGAAAGCAGTTTTCAGGTGGTAAAAGCAAGTCCGCACCGATACACATCTCCAGGTGTGTGGGTGGAAGGTAGATTCTGACATGTCAAAGGTGAAACCTGATAAGCTCTTTCCCAGCAGTGATCCAAACCATCATGTCATAGGTGCCTTGTTCCAAATTTCCTAGAACTATCCCGCAGTCCAGCAAGTTACTGACATTTGCAAAGTATGCCATAACCTGGACATGACCTTGCTCTGAGATTTCTTATTCTTATTTGGGTGCTGGACACCTCCCTGGGGCCTAGTTGTATGGATGGGGGCCAGAGACATGGAATACTTGGGAAGTATGTATAGCTCAGGGTGCGGGAAACAGCGAAATATTTCTGGTGTGGTTTCTGTTGTGGCATCAGCTGGGCTTTCATCCATGGTGTCCCCACTTACCAACCCTCGTAGTTCTGTCACTCAAGCTCAGAGCGTGTGTTGTGTCTGCCGTGTTAAACAAGACACATAAAGATGAAGGCCAAGCACATCGACAGACGAAGCTCCCATACAGGGAACCTAGTCCCTGTGAGCATGTGGGGGCGTGCAGTCAGGAAAAACCTCTTGGAAGAACTCTAACTTGAACTAAAATATAAAGAATGAGGAGATAGGCATTTTTACATTTTCTTCACAAGAAGTAAATGCAATGTCCCCAAACAGGAAAGAATTTAGCTTGTTCTGGGAACAGAAAAATAGGACCACATGCTTGGAATGTCAGGAGAGGATACTATGAAAAGAAGTGAAAGGTTCACCAGCGACTGTGCGTAGAGTTGGCGGCCACAGTGAAGACTTTGAGTTTATCTTGGTGAACTGCTGAAGGGGTCTAATCAGATGACGACGTTCTTTGCTCTACATTTAAAACAGACAACTCATACCACCTCATACCTGGTAGAATTGCTGTTATATGAAGTAGAAGGACAGAAAACAACGAGTGTTGGTGAGGATATTGAGAAATTAGATCCATTGTGCATTACTGATGAGAGTGTAAAATGGTGACGCCTCTGTTCATGATGGTTAGTTCCTCAAAGTTATACACAGAATTACCAGATAGTCTGGCAGTTCCACTTGTAGATGTGAACCCCAAAGGGCTGAAAGCAGGGACCAAGCAGGTATTTGTAGACAAATGTTCAGGACAGGATTGTGCATGATAGCCAAAAGATGGGAACAGCCCAAATGTCCACTAACAGATCCGTGGGTGAACACAATGTGGGATATTCATACAAGGAACATTATTGGGCATTAATAAGGTTGCATGCTAAATGCTGTAACATAGATGGACCTTAAAAAAATCCTTAAGAGGGTGGGCCACACATAAAAGGACACTCACTATATGATTCCACTTGTATAATGTACCTGGTGTAGTCATATTCTCAGACGGAAGGTAGGATGGAGGCTACCAGGGAGGTTACCAGGGCAGGGAGAGCAGGGTGATGGGGATTTAATGGGTGTAAAACTGGAGTTTGCAGAGATGAAAACTTCCAGGCGGTGGCGCAGTGGCTAGAGTGTCGGACTGGCATGCAGAGGATCCAGTTTCAAAGCCACAGGGTTGCCAGCTTGAGCATGGGCTCATCTGGTTTGAGCATGGGGGTGCTGGCTTGAGTGTGGTATCATAGACATGACCCCATGGTCACTGGCTTGAGCCTAAAGGTCGTTGGCTTGAAGCCCAAAATCGCTGGCTTGAGCCCAAGGGGTCACTTGCTCTGCTGGTGCCTCCAGATCAAGGCACATATGAGAAACTAATCAATGAACAACTAAGGTGCTGCAGTGAAGAATTGATGCTTCTCATCTCTCTTCCTTCCTGCCTGTCTGTCTGTCTGTATCTGTCCCTCTCTCTCTCTCTCATGAAAAAAAATAAAAAAAATATTGAGATGGGTAGTGGTGTCAGATACATAATGTAAATTAAATGCCAACCACATAAAAATGGTTAAAAGTCTCAGTTATGTATAAATATTTTACCACATTGAAGAGAAGACAAGTCACGCTCTTTAGGCAAGGGGGGAGTGGAAGCAACATGAAGACCTGGAGCCCGGGTGGAAGCCACAGCCCCCTGGATGGTGGAGCTGGGGGGATCAGAGCAGAAAAAAGAGTTTCTGTTCAGGGTAGAAAGCCAGGAAATGGGGAAGGATTGCGTCTGAGTGATGAGGAAAGGGGTATTAAGGCTGACTCTTGTATTTCTGTTTGAAATAGCATCGTGGGCAGTGGGGTGAGGTGGTGACAGGGCTAAGTTGGCCTGTCATCAGCACCTTGATGGCATTTCAGGGATTAACTGTAAAAAGAGAATAGCAGGAACGTGTAGACACAGTTGACAGGCAGCGTCCAGGCAGCTAAGAACGTGCCTGAAGGACAGGTGAAGAAGGAAGGAGGTGTGGGTTAGGCAGGGGCTTCAGAGGTGTCTGACACTAACCCTGTGTGGCCACATGTCACATATTCTAGCTTGGAAATGAGACGATTACTGGAGGAGGTGCAGGGCTGTGTGCATCGACATTCCAGATGCTCTTGAATTTGCTGTGTGTGCCACACCCAGAACATACCTACCACCCACAGCTTGGGGTCCTTTGATAATATGAAATGGGATGTCAGTTTCTGTGGGTTTGTTTTCACATGATCAGCTTTCTTGATTTGAAATGTGAATCGTGTCTCCTTAAGATAACTAACTTTTTACAATGAAAAGAGGACAAAAATAAATTGAAGAAAACAATCTTTTTTTTTTTAATTTTTTAAAAATTTTATTTATTCATTTTAGAGAGGAGAGAGAAAGGGAGAGAGAGAAAGAGACAGGAGAGAGAGACAGAGAAGGTGGGGAGGAGCTGGAAGCATCAACTCCCATATGTGCCTTGACCAGGCAAGCCCAGGGTTTCGAACCAGCGACCTCAGCATTTCCAGGTCGACGCTTTATCCGCTGCGCCACCACAGGTCAGGCTGAAGAAAACAATATCTTAAATAAAAGAAACATTTTATTCATTGCAACAATGATACATTATAATATGATAAATGCATAATAAAAACTGGTAATATTTTATATTGTAATTATGCTTACATGCCTATTAATTTTTAATAATAATTGTAAGGAAAAAAGTACTCATTTAGATACAGATACGTCACATCACACACAATGGACTGACTGCATCTGTCGAATATGGACATTTACAGATTAGTCTCCCAATATAAAAAAGGAGGACATGTAGGAGGACGTTTTTCGAGGTGGGACGGAACTTACAAAAGGAGGACTGTCCTCCCTAAAGGAGGACGACTGATCACCTTAGTCTCCAGTGACCTGCTGGGACTCAGATAGGCAGAGCAGGTGACAGCCACGGCAGCCATCATTCAGGCTCTGCTTGGATACTCTTTCCTCCTCTCCCAGGGCTGTGTCCTTGGGCGGGCTCGTTAATCTTTCCGGGGTTTTATTCTGCCTTTTATAAAGCAGAGATAATAAAGCTTAAGGAGCAGACTTGTTAAAGGATCAAAGATAGTGCAGATGAAGTGCCAGCTCCTTGGTGGTGGTCAGAGAAAGTGGCGCACTCCCTGTTCTCAGCAAGGTCTGCTGGCCCTGGGGCCAAAGAGCAGATTACAGGGGGCAGAGTGATCAGGGGATACTTTGAGAAGCATGGACTATTTTGGAAGTCATTCTAAGGGATTTATTCTCCAGGACTTGAGAGCTTTAGTAGTTCCCAACAGAAAAGAAGAACTTGGGAATTGTCACAGAAGAATATAATATATAGATACTGATAAACTGTCAAGGTTGTCCTGTGGGAACAGTATGTGTGTCACATTGGAGAGAACTGATGGATTTAAGGAAGCATCTTCAGTTTTTAATAATAACCGTAGTTTCTTTCTACAAGATCACTGATCTCCACACCTTGTTTCATTTTAATTTTTATTAATTTAAATTTATTGTGTTAACATGGATTCAAGTGTTCCACTCAATATAACACCCTTCCCCCTTCCCTCAGGGATTTGCTATCCTGTTATCTGTATCTATGTGTTATGTATATATAATTTCACTAATCCCTTCACCTTCTCTGATCCCATCCCCTTATCACTCTTCCCTCTGACTGCTGTCCCTCTGCTCCCTGTGACCCTGCCTCTGTCTGTATCCAGTCCCTCAGTTCACTTTTTCAATTAGATTCCACATATAAGTGAGATCATATGATATTTTTTCTTTCTCTGTCTGGCTTACTTCACTTAGCATAATAAGCTCCAGGTCCATCCATGCCATTGCGAAAGGTAAGATTTCCTTCTTTTTCATGGCCACGTAGTATTCCATTGTGTATATGTACCACAGCTTTTTAATACACTTGTCCATTGATGGACACTTGGGCTGTTTCCAGATCTTGGCTATTGTAAACAATGCTGCAATAAACATGGGGGTGCATATCTTCTTTTCAATCAGTGCTTTGGTATTCTTAGGGTATATTCCTAAAAGTGGGATAGCTGGGTCAAAAGGTAGTCCCATTTTTAATTTTTTGAGGAAACGCCATACTATTTTCCACAGTGGCTGCACAAGTCTGCATTCCTACCAGCAGTGCAGGAGGGTTTTCTTTTCTCCATACTCTCGCCAGCACTTACTGTTTGTTGATATGTCAATGAGCGCCATTCTGACAGGTGTGAGGTGGTATCTCATAGTGGTTTTAATTGCATTTCTCTGATGATTAGTGACGTTGAACATTTTTTTCATATACCTATTGGCCATCTGTATGTCCTCTTTGGAGAAGTGTCTGTTCAGTTCTTTTGCCCATTATTTAAATGGAGTGTTTACCTTCTTGGTGTTGAGTTTTAGAAGTTCTTTATCGATTTTGGTTATTAACTCCTTATCAAACATATTGGCAAGTATGTTCTCCCATTGTGTGGATTGTCTTTTTATTTTGTTCATGGTGTCTTTTGCTGTGTAAAAGTTTTCTAGTTTGATATAGTTTCATTTGTTTATTTTATCCTTTGTTTCACTTGCCCGTGGCAATAATTCGGCAAAAATACTGCTATGAGAGATATTGGAGAGTTTACTGCCTATGTTTTCTTCCAACATGTTTATAATTTTGCAACTTACATTAATGTCTTTTATCCACTTTGAGTTTATTTTTGTGAATGATGTAAGTTGTTGATCTAGTTTCATTTTTTTTGCATGTACCTGTCCAATTTTCCCACCACTGTTTATTAAAGAGACGGTCTTTACTCCATTGTATGCTCTTACTTCCACTGTTAAATATCAATTGACCATAAAGGTGTGGGTTTATTTCTGGCTTCTCTGTTATGTTCCATTGATTTCTATACCTGTTCTATGCCAGTGCCCAGCTGTTTTGATTACTATGGCCTTGTAGTATAACTTGATGTCAGGAAGTGTGATACCTCCCACTATTCTTCATTTTTAAGATTCCTGAGGCCGTTTATGTTCTTTTTTGGTTCCATATAAATTTTTGGAATATTTATTCTATATTTTTGAAGTATACCATTGGTATTTTAAGAGGAATTGCATTGAATTTGTAGATTGCTTTGGGTAATAAAGACATTACAAATGGTGTTTATTCTTTCTATCCATGAACATGGTATATGGATCCACTTGTTTGTATCTTCCTTGATTTCTTTTTTCTATGTCTTATAATTTTCTGACTACACGCCTTTACCTCCTTAGTTAAATTTACTCCTAGGTTCTTTATTTTTTTGTTGCAATACTGAAAGGGATTGTTTTCTAAATTTCTTTTTCCAACAGTTTATTGTTGGTGTATAAAAATGCCATTGATTTGTAAATATTAATTTTATATCTTGCCACCTTGACAAATTCATTATTGAGTATAGTAGATTTTTGACTGAGACTTTAGGGTTTTCTATATACAATATCATGTCATCAGCATATAATGATAGCTTTATTTCTTCTTTTCCAATTTGGATGCCTTTTATTTCTTCTTCTTATCTGATTGCTGTGGCTAGCACTTCCAGAGCTGGGTTGCATAAAAGTGGTGAAAGGGGGCATCCCTGCCTTGTTCCAGATCTTTTAATTTTCATGCATTGAGTATAATGTTGGCTATTGGTTTGTCACAGATGACCTTTATCATGTTGAGGTATGTTCCCTGTATTCCCACTTTGCTGAGAGCTTTGATCATAAATGTGTGCTGGATTTTATCAAATACTTTTTCTGCATCTGTGATATAATCATGTGATTTTTATCCTTTCTTTTGTTTACATGATGAAACACATTAATTGATTTGCGAATATTGTACCAGCCTTGCCTCCCTGAAAATCCCACTTGATCATGATGTATGACTTTTTGTATTTTTCTGACATGAAAAATGGGGAGGCAGAGAGATAGAATGCTGCATTTGCCTGACAGGGATCCACTCAGCAAGCCCACTAGTGGGCAGTGATCCGCCCAATAGGGCTTTGCTCTGTTGCAACTGGAGCCATTCTAGTGCCTCAGGCAGAGGACATGGAGCCATAGTCAGTGCCCGGGCCAAGTTTTGCTTGGTTGCCAGAGGGGAAAAGAGAGAGAGGGGGGGGGAGGGGGAGAGAAAGGAAAGAGGGAAGAGTGGAGAAGCAAATGGGTACTTCCCCTGTGTGCCCTGGCTGAGAATCGAACCCAGGACTTCCACACGCTGGGCCGACACTTTACCGCTGTGCCAATCAGTCAGGGCCTGATGTATGGCTCTTTAATCTATTGCTGGATCCAGTTTGCTAATATTTTGTTGAGAATTTTAGTGTCTATATTCATCAGGGATATTGGCCTATAATTTTATTTCTTTGTAGTGTCTTTACCTGGTTTTGGAATGAGGACAATGCTTGCCTCATAAAAGGAGCTTGGAAGTCTTCCCTCCTCTTGAATTTTTCGAAATAATTTGAGAAAGCTAGGTCTTCTTCTTTGAATGTTTGATAAAAATTTGGCTGTAAAGCCATCCAGTCCAGGACTTTTGTTTTGGGGAGTGTTTTGATAACTGTTTCAATTTTATATGTTGTAATTAGTCTGTTTAGGTTTTCTGATTCTTCCAGGTTGAGTTTTGGAAGATTGTACGTCTCTAGGAATTTATCCATTTCACCTAGGTTGTCCAATTTTTGGCATATAGATCTTCACAGTATTTTCTTAAAATCCTTTGTATTTTGGCAGTATCTCTTGTTACTTCTCCACTTTCATTTCTAATTTTATTTTAGTCCTGTCATTTTTTTCTTGATGAGTCTGGTTAAAGGTTCATCAATCATTTTTACCTTTGCAATGAACTAGCTCTTGGTTTCATTGATATTTTGTATTGTTTTTATTAGCCTCTGTGTCATTTATTTCTGCTCTGATATTTATTATTTATTCTACTTCCTCTGGGCTTTATTTGGTGTTCTTTTTCTAGTATTTTTAGTTGCAGGGTTAAGTTGTTTATTTGAGGTTTTATTTTTCTTCTTAAGGTATACCTGTAATGATATGAACTTTTCTCTCAGGACTGCTTTTGCTGTGTCCCGTAAATTTTGAGTTGCTGTATGTTCCTTTTCATTTGTTTTAGTGAAATTTTTTATTTCTTCCTTGATCTCGTTAACCCATTGGTTATTTAATAACCTTAAGTGTTTGAATATATTTTAATTTTTCTGTTGTGGTTGATTTCTAGTTTTATGCCATGTGATCAGAGATGTTTGATATAATATCAATCTTCTTAAATTTATTGCAACTTGTTTTGTGTCCTGACGTGCTCTAGTCTAGAGAATGTACCATGAACACTTGAAAAGAATGTACATTCTGCTGCTTTAGGTGAAAGGTTCTGAAGATATCTATTAAATCCAGTTGATCTAGTGTATCATTTAAGGCCACTATTTCTTTTTAATTTTCTGTCTGGAGGATCTATCCATTGATTTAGTGAGATATTAAAATCCTATACTATTATATTATTGCTGTTGATCTCACCCATTATGTCCATCAACATCTGCTTTATTTTTTTCTTTTAATTTTAAATTTTATTTATTTAGTTCTTTTTTTTTTTGTAGTTTTTCAAAGTGAGAAGTGGGGAGGCAGACAAACTCCCGTATGTGCCTGACGAAATCCACCGGCATTTTCACCAGGAAACGATGCTCTGCTCATCTGGGGCATTGCTCCATTGCAACCAGAGCCGTTCCAGCTCCTGAGGCGGAGGCCATGGAGCCATCCACAGTGCCCGGGCCAACTTTTGCTCCCATGGATTCTTGGCTGTGGGATTAGAAGAGAGAGATAGGAGAGTGGGAAGGGTGGAGAAGCAGATGAGTGCTCTCCTGTGTGCCCTGGCTGGTAATCAAACCTGGGGCTTCCACACACTGGGTCAATGCTCTACCACTGAGCCAACTGGCCAGGGAAAAATCAGCTTTATATATTTAGATGCTTGTATATTAGACTTATAAATATTTATAATGGTTATATTCTCTTGTTGGATTGTTCCTTTTATCGTTTTGAAGTAATCTTCTTTATCCCTTACTAGAACATTGTTTTAAAGGCTATTTTGTCAGATATAAATATTGCTACTCCAACTTTTTTTTTCATATCCATTTGCATGAAATACTTTTCCCATCCTTTCACTTTCAGTGTATGTATGTCTTTTGGTCTGAGGTGAGTCTCTTCTAGACAACATGTCATCTGTATGGATCCTGTTTTCTTATCCATGCAGTTACCCTATGTCTTTTGATTGGAGCATTTAATTCATTTTCATTTAAGGTTATTATTGATATATACTTATTTATTGCCATTTTATTCTTTAAATCTACAATTCTTTTTTTTCTCGATTTCTTTTTTTTTTCTTTGCTCTTTTTACAGCAGGTCCCTTAACATTTTTTGCAGTACTGGTTTGATTATAATGAATTCCTTGAGGTTTTTTTTTTTTGTTTTTTGTTTTTGTCTGGGAAATTTTTTATTTCTCCTTCAAATTTAATTGATAGCCTTGCTGGATAAAGAAGTCTTGTTCATAGGTTCTTGTTTTGAATCACTTTGTATATTTTTTTATCAATCCCTTCTGGCCTCAAGTGTTTCTATGGAAAAGTGGGATGTCATCCTTATGGGGGCTCCTCTGTAGGTAATTAACTGCTTTACTCTAGCAGCTTTTAGTATTTTTTCTTTGTCTCTTAACTTTGGCACTTTAATTATGATGTGTCTTGGTGTATAGGTTTCCTTGGGTTCTTATTTCATAGGACTCTCTGTGTTTCTTGAACTTGTGTGACATTTTCCTTCATCAGTTTAGGGAAATTTTCAGCTGTGATTTTTTTCAAACAGGTTCTCTATCCCTTGCTCGTTCTCTTCTCCTTCAGGAACCCCTATGATGTGGATGTTGTTTCTCTTCATATTGTCACAGAAGTCTCTTAGAGTTTCCTCAGTCTTCTTGTATCTCTTTTTGTTTTGCTGTTTTACTTCTGTGCTTATGTTTATCTTGTCTTCTAAATCACTGATTCGATCCTCTGCTTCATCCACCCTGCTGTTGATTCCTTCTAGTGCAGTCTTTATTTCTGATATTGTATTATTATTTCTACTGGTTCTTTCTTATTATTTCAGTGTCTTTTTTGATGCCTGCTATCTATTTATTTAGGTGCTCATTATATCTGTCCATTGTTGCTCTTAAGATCCTTGAGCATCCTAAAAATCACTATTTTAAACTCTACATATGGTAGTTTGGTTACTTCCATTTCATTTAGCTCTTTTTCTGGGGATTTCTCTTGTTGATTTATTTGGGTTGCATTTCTCTGTCTACCCATTGTGATCTTTGTCTAGGTAGCGCTGTCTAACTTTGAAATTTTTGTGGTATCTTTATGAAGAAGATGGGCTTGGTGATACTGACCTCCAGGCCACCTGTTTTCCTTATTCTAGGAATACTTCTTGAGGGTACTATTTTTCCTCTTATTGTATCTGAATGTTGAATGCAGTTGGTCCTTTTGTGGATACAGTTTTCCCTTCAGGCTGGCTGGCTCTAAGCATCAACCTTGATCATGTGTATTAGACACCGTGCATTGTCTGTCCTACTGGACGTTTTTATTCTCCACAGAGTCTGGTGACTCCTAGACTCCTCCTTTGGGCATACTGCTTGTGTAGCTAACTGAGTCTAGGGTTGATGCCATCTGCCACCCACTACCCAATGTGTTGGCTCTAGATCTTCTTGAGTTGGTGTATTGTTGTTTGTAACTCGCTGTGGGCTACCTGTCTGCAACTACTGCTCTTTTTGTTGTTTGTGTCTGCGTTTTCTGTGCTTGGGTGGTGTGGGAGGGGCCAACCTTTGTATAAGGATCAGTTTCCTCCTGCCTAGAGATGACTGTAGCTCCATAAAAGCCCAAACCTCGGTAAGATTTGCCTCCAGTTTTCAGAGCTGCTCCAGTTCCTCTTGCAGCTCTTCCCAGAGTCTTCTGCAGAAAGACTGTAGTGTAACAGACTGGCCTTACCCAACCAATGCCTGTACAGGTTGCACGCTTTTTGGGTTAGGGTAACTGAAGTTGGAATACGTTAGTGGACCCTACTTCAAGGGTCTCTTGTTCAGGAGCTCAGTACAGGGAATGTGGCTCCTACTCCATAGACTAATGCCTCAGCCACTGCTGGATACTCAAATTTTATTTCTCCTCAAAAAGTTTAGCAGCAGGTTCAGATCAGGTATAGACAACAGCCCCCTTTGCAAAAGTTCTTATAGGTGGTGAGACCCTGGTCTCAGGGAGGAAGACTGAGAGAGTCCTCTTCTGGGGCTGTGACCCCACCAGAAGGTAGCTAAGCGCCTCAACCAGATCCAACAATAGGCTCATACGGACTCACACGTTAAATATCCATGTTCCAAGCCTCTCTCCCTTCCCCCCTGTGGAATCTAGCCCAGCAGGCAGGATATCCAGTACCTTGGCCGGCCGACTGTGAAGCTGCACCCTATCCAGTGCACATGAGCCGCTCTGCCAGTGCTAATCACATAGTAGAACTTACTTCAACTAGACCTGATGTGAGTAACCCTTCCTTAGGATGCCACTCTATCAAGGGACTTTTTTCCTGAACCAGTGCTCTCTGCAGCTGGCCACTGGATGTGCCAGGTCTGCACCTCCCTGGTAGGAACCTGATGCAAACCATTGGGAGACACTGCCTGTGACTGACCCTCAGCAATCTTCTTGGAGCTACAAGCAATCTAAAGTTTGTGGCTATCTCTGCTGGGCCCAGGTGCACATGAAAATACTAAGCTGCACACCTAGGCTTGCTTTTACCCACTCTGGGCCTGGTGGAAGGTCCGCTTAAAAGACCCAAGTTACCATGAGTCCCACCTCCTATAGCCTCTGTCTGCTTGTTGGGCCCAGGCACTGAAAAAACCTCTGCTAGAGTCTAGAGCAGGCATGGCCAATATATGGCCCATGGGCCAGATCCGGCCCATGTAATGAGTTTATGCGGTCCACAATTAAATTTTTAATATTCTTTGCTACTTTAAAATCTCAGCTACTCAGAAGCGGAAGCGTCTTTGATTATTGGAAATCGAGATATTTAAGAAGATAGTGATTTGTGGAAAAGAATTCCCCGTGTGACTAATTTAGGGTTAACTTCCAATAATTGGTCAAATGCATTCGCAATACTTCTTTATTTTTAAAAAAAAATTCCATTATAAAGATTTACAATATTTTGTACTCGTCTGTACTCGATATGAACTGTTTGATGTTTAGCGGTGGCAATGTAAAACCCACATTCTTTTAGGCAGAGTTTGGCAGTGCGCACCCAAGGTCAAACAATTCATTATTTTTGTGGTCAAGTGTGCTGAATCAAGTGGCATTGTAGCATAGACAATAGCTGCAGTTGATAACTGAAAACGTGTCCAGGCTGTTTGTAAAACGAAATAATTGTTTTATTTGTGATATAACCCCTTCAAGCTCATTCTATTAATTAAATAATGTTTCTATTGATTGCGATAGTTTGGATATTTATACAGTATATAATTATATTTTTATTAAAATAATTTTTTTCACTCACATTTATTCATAAACAAATTACACAATAAAATTTTGTTTATTTAAATGAATCGTTTTCGTATTTAACATTTTTTAACTTTAATATTTCATCTGGCCTGTGAAAAAAATGTTCTTTCTAATCTGTCCCGGGGGCAAAAACTGTTGGCCACTCCTGGTCTAGAGCCTGCGGAACTTCAGGGATTAGGAAGGTTGGTGAGTGTGGCTCTGCCCACTGGTGCCAGATGTCAGTCTGTCCAGAATTTTTTCACAGACCTCTGTTGGGTGTGGCTTGAGGAATCTGGTGAGTATGGCCTCTGAGACCCAGAGATGTGGTCTTCCTGCACTCTGAACAGTTTCTACTGAGTCTCCCGTGAGGCGAAATTACAAGTCTTAGACTCAGGAGCATTGGGGGAAAGCTTTGGTCTTAACACCAGAAAACTGAGTTACTGATGTGTCCCTTGCTTTCTGGCCTCTCAGAATGACCCAGTATCTATGACTGGAGCAGGAGAGACTCCCAAGGGCAGGACAGTTGCTTTGCCCCAGGCTGATGATACCACTCCAAGGGGACTGCTCCACTCAAGACAGATGGCAACTGCAGTATTGGAGAATGACTCAGCACAGGGGTTCTAGGGGCCATCCCCCACCATGTCTCTCCCTGGGCCTCCAACTTTACCCTGTCCACCTGCAACTCCAGTCCTCTCAGTCCTCCCTCCACCGGAGCCCCAGATAAGTGTCTGTGAACAAGATTTTCTGTGCAGGCCCTTTAAGACAGAGACTGCATTTCTGAGAGCTCTGTCTCTTTCTCACAGACAGAAACCCAGCTCTTTTCACCTCCAAATGCTGTGTGGGCTCTGGGGCTCTAGGCTGGGGCTCCTGGCCTGGGGCTAAGGACCCACACCACTCAGGGCAACCCTACCCTCAGTGAGAGTGCTCTGGACCCTCAGCCTCAGCTCACTCCACAGGGCAGCCTTTTCTCCGTCTCCACCCTTCCTTCCAGTCTCGGTATAGTTTCTTCGGTGATCCTTGGTTATTGACTCCTCTTCGTTTAGTCCAAAGTGGGTTTTTCAAGATGATTTGTTCTTAAATTAAGTTGTAATCCAATTTGGTCCTAGGAGGTGGCAGTTGGAACACCCACCTATTCTGTCACCATCTTGAAAGATCGCCACAGCTTTGATTGCATACCCCCATCATCAATTTTTCTCAACTTTCACCCTTTTACTTATAATTGTATCCATGAACAAATATACTAAACATAGTGTATGTCTAAAACATACTCAAAATAGAAATAATTAGATGAGCTAGAAATGCCATAAAATTAAGAAATAATTTTGGTACCTCACTTTCTCATCCTGTTTATATTGTTTTGCTCTCATTAGAACTGTCATTAATCTTCTCTTCTTGGACAGTTCTGTGACTGAATTTATGTACTTTATTATTTTGAAAATGCTGATTTAACAGTTTGAAATACAGTGATTTCAAGATTTGTTTATTTCTAATCTTTTTAAGAATTGCCGTGGCCAAAAATGACACTGCACAGAATATGTAGTGTAAGTGGAAGATTACGTCATTTGCTGGTTGCATGTGTGAGCCTCAGGCGACGTTGCTATCCATCAGTTTTGCAGGAGGTCTTGGTAAAATTCAGATGGTAAATTTCCATCTTCCCTGATGGCTGTCGGTTGGTTCTGAAGACAATCAGAAGGTGTTACTTTTCCATATTTTTAACCAGTGGACTTCCAAACCACTGTAATTATTCTTTGGTCAGGTTATTTTATGGGTAAAAAATTCGGTTGCTGGAAATTTAAAGTAGGAGATTACGAGAGAGTTTCAGTAGAGCGTGCAGTATGTCTTTCGGAGTAGGAAGTCGTGTGTTAGTGGAAACATTTCCAAACGTGGGTCTCTACAGTAGTCTCAGCCTGGGACTCCTCTCTCTCCAGAGCTGTCCCTCTGTCCTGCGTTACTCGGGCACCACCTTTGTCTTGGTGGGACAGATCCTGTGTCCTCTATCCAATGCCCTAGACAGCCATTATGGAGCAGCATAGTGTTTGCAATTGCTGTCTGTGCAGGAAAAGATAGCACTTTTTTCTTTTTGCAAAAGAAATGCAGAATTTAAGAAGTTTGGCAACTTAAAAAAAATTTTTCCCGATTGACTTCAGAGAAGGAGGGAGGGAGGAAGAGGGAGAGAGAGACACACACACATCTACTTGCTGTTCCATTTAGTTTTTCCTTTTAGTTGTGCCCTCATTGATTGCTTCTCCCATATGCCCTGACCAGAGATTGAACCCCCATTTTCTACATGCTGGGGTGACACTCTATCCACTGAGCCACTCGACCATAAGATAACTCAGTAATATTTGTATGGTACAAAGTAGTTTCCTAGTTATTCCCCATCATGTCACAGCCTAGTGTAAAATTCCCTCATTTTAAGATGATATAATTGATAAATCCATTTAATCTGCCACAGAAACTTACCATAGGTTGTGATGTGCTGGGGTCCATACCCAGTGCAGGGACATCCAGACCCTCCACGCTGGGGATCTTCCCCCTCCCTCAGGACACCAGTGGGACCTGGGTGACAAACAGTGTGTGAAGTCTGTCTGAGCGAGGGCTCAGGAACAACCCAGACTTGAATAAAAGTGTGTTTTACCCTTCCTACTTTATAGACGGTGCCCATGCAGGGATGTGTGGCAGGCACAGGACGTGAAATGCCCGGGAGTTCTGTGCCCACTTCTCAAGGACACAGTGTTCCAGCTCTGCTTTGAAGCCCCTAAGTGAGGGTCACCTCCTCATCGGTTTTGGTGTTGGTGAGCCTCACTCTGATCCCAGAACACACATGTCCCACGTGCCTGAGGTTCAGATGCATGCCTGGTAGACAAGTCACAGGCTGCAACAGGCAAGGTGACTGGATACAAAGTAGACTCTGGTGAACAATAACTGTAGGAAGTTACCTGTTTGGAAATTATTTCTGTCCACCTAGGGAACGTGCAGATGGTGGGAGTATAAGCATGCTTTGCAGTTGTTGACTATTGGTTGAGTATTTGTCTTGCAGGTGTTTTGGGTCTTGTTTTATCATAGCGTGTGTGTGTGTGCGTGAGTGTGTGCTACATATTCGTCCTTAAAACCCTAATTTCTACTTAGGAAAAACCAGTGAAGACAGATCAGAAGACAGTGTGCGGTACTGCTCTGTAAACTTCCAACACCATGACTTATAACTGATGGGCTGTCCCTGAAGGCTGCTGAATTGTTTCTCTGTCTGTCTGTTTATTATGCAGCTCAGCCCTTACCTTCACCATTGGAGGGTTTTGCCTCCTCAGCTGCTAAGTACACCGTGTGATTCATTCTTAGGCAGATAGGATCACTCTGGTCATGGCCGCTCTTCCTAATTCTCCATTTCCTGTCCGCGCGGCGGTGGTCTCCTGACGGCTGACGTGTGCAGAGAGCTACTTCTGTGTTTTTCCACTGTGACGTTTTCATTTAAGAAGCCATTTATTTATTTATTTATTTATTTTATTTAAAAAAAATTTATTTTTATTTTTATTTTTATTTATTCATTTTAGAGGAGAGAGAGAGAGAGACAGAGAGGAGAGAGAGACAAGGGGGAGGAGCTGGAAGCATCAACTCCCATATGTGCCTTGACCAGGCAAGCCCAGGGTTTCGAACCAGCGACCTCAGCATTTCCAGGCCGATGCTTTATCCACTGCACCACCACAGGTCAGGCCTAAGAAGCCATTTAGCTAGACAGTGAAATTTTAAAGAAATTGATTCTATTTCTGCAATTTTATACCCTGATTCATCCACAGTGGGCATGGGATGGTGATGTAGAGCCGTTTAGATTTTTGAATGAATGGGAAAACTGATTTTTGCCTCGTTAACATATCCTGTGAATGTTGTAGTTCACCAGTTCTGAATGACCACTCTTGCATCAGTATAACTTTTTGGTTAATTGGTAGTTATAATTTATATTTATAATCCCTTTTCAGACTAGAAAATTTAGGCCCTATATTATGCCATTTTTATCACCAGTAAATATATTGCATTTCATGGAGAAATGACCTTAAGCTTTTGATAACTTTGCTGGTGATACTACAAAATAAGGGTGGTTCCTTTTTAGGTGTTTCAGTTAAGAACAAAATTTAACAAATATGTTTAGAAGTCTTATACTGAAAAAATGGAAAATGACTTTAAACTGAGACCTTAGCTATTGGAATACATACTTTAGTTGCATTTCATCAAGAAAGTTAATAATATCAGAATATAATATTAATTACTATAGATTTAATTTTTTTTAGTAAATATGTTAAAATTTAACACAAGGACAATGATTTTTAAAAATTGTGTCCTCAAATTAAAATATGTCAATATGTAAATGGAAGTGACTCTGTAAAGCCAGTAGCCACGGCCACCATCACAGCCACCTGGCCATTAGCTTTAATCCTAGCTTGCACCTGGTGGGCAAGAAATACACACAGAGGGAAAACACTTCCCTTTCCATTCAGGGCTCCCAAAGCCACTGACTCATCTGAGTTTCCTAGAATCAAAGGTTTCTACCTCACCAGCCTTATTTATCTCTGTTCCCCATCTCCTTCTCTCTACACAAACTCTGCACAAACTGGCTTCTCCTTTAGCACTCCACCATCTTGGCTGCTTCTCCTCTCCTCCACATGGCCTGTCTCTGCTCTCCTCCAGCATGGGCTCCTCTGCCTCATTTTATAGCAATGGTTCTCAACCTATAGGTTGCGACCCCGGTGGCGTCGCCTAAAGCCATTAGAAATTACATAATGCATATCAGGTATTTACATTCCGAATCATAACTGTAGCAAATTTACAGTTATGAAGTAGCCACCAAAATTAGTTTTTGGTTTGGGGTCACCGCAATATGAGGAACTGTATTGCGGGGTCACAGCATTAGAAAGGTTGAGAACCACTGTTCTATAATGTAGAAATCAAAACCTTTAATCTAATATTCAAACAAGGAAGTCTCTGATACAAAGTCACTTATCTGAGGCATAATGGGACTCCTCATGAGAGTGCACCACCCCACATCATGCAACAGTCAAGGGTGTGGGGAAAAGCTTAGTTTTGAAAAAAATCTTAGTATTAAAAGGGTGGGAAAGGCTTCGTCTTAAAACTAAGCCGTAGGCTATAACGACGCTGCCTGCTTACAGCCTGTCCCCCACACCCAATGCAAACTATAAGCGAGCAAACATATATATTATATTTATAAACTTCTTTGACCAACGGACTCTTACTGAATCAATACTATGAGAACGTCCTGGTCACCTTTGCCCTTTTACTCCAAGCCGAGCATGCTCACGTGGATTGCGTGATCACTCAGTATGTGGACCTGGTGTGGGCCACACCGCACATTCACTGAAAGTGAACTCTCCCCGAGACACCGGGCTCAGTCACAGATGCATCATGATCTGCAAAGTGATTTTCCAGCTGCAATAAAGTTACAAACCCTTCCTCCCTTGTCTTTCCCTCTGGTAATTTCTAAAATGCATTCGTTCTTTCCCTAATAAATTCATTAATCTAACCATTTAGAAAAAAAAATTTTTTAGAAGGCTAACTGAACATCATTTTAAGATGACTTCTCTGTTGGTTGGGTTCTGCTCTGTGATCCTCCCTCGTAAAGAACAGTGTGTCTCCATTGTATCTTATAAGGCACTGATAAGCTTATGAAGTTCTACAATCAGAGGAGAGTTTACTTCTCCGGCCCTCAGTACTGGCCAGGGAGACTTAAGTAAGAAGATGCGTTCTAAACATTCCCTGCTTGCATGTGCCCTTAGTCACGAGAGAACTAATACCTGCTTGTTTTTACTGATAGTCATTCTTCAGGACATTGCCCCAATATGTGAGTGTGAATCACCAAGTGAATTAACACAAGTTTTCACAGTGTGGTTCCATGAACTGTTAGTGACAAAGACATTCCTTCTGAATGGATTCACTGGAGCTCAATGTGCCTGCCTACTCTCCATTCATACTGCAGTCTAATGAAGGCAATATCTATTGGCCCAGAGTTTAATATTTAAATGTTGGCCTTTGGTTGCTTGGTTTGTCTTCTTGCTCTGCATAAAACAGTGCTTTCTTGGTTGTTCCTTCATTTGAATAATAACTAAGCACAGGGAATGGGTTTTGTCTACTAGGTAGCAAGGTACCTGAATGCCTTAAAGCAGGGGTGAAATTCAAGGTTAGACTTTGCAGCCGCATCTGAGGTTGTATAAGTGGTTGTTCCAGAGATAATGAAATGAGCTGAGTCCGGACAGTAAAAGCAGTCAAGTGTTGCCGCAAGGAAACTTGTTTTTCTCTGAATATATGTCTTCAGTGATCTCAAATGAACTTGCCCATCCCGTGAGCAAAATAAACCAAAGCAAAGAAATTGAAACCAAAGCAAATGTCCCTGATTGGTCACGCCACCCCTTTTTGTTTTGGGACGTGGGGATTGCCAAGAAGTGGATGCTTCTTTGCCCTCTGGCCTGTCCTTCCTCATCGTGCTGAACACTCAGATCCCTCCTACACACTCATGTTGCTTCATTCCAAGGGCAGAACTTCACTCCAGTGGAAGCGGTTTCAAGAACTCAGAGCCATCAGTGAGCACAATATACACCTTAGCCAGAATTATATGTGTGGATTGGTATATTCTCAATCCTCACATGACCCCTACAAATTCAATGTCATTGCCCCCAAATGCACACGACAGGAAATTACTCCTTAAACTGCCCACTATCTTGTGTTTGAGAACTTTGAAAAAATGTCAAAGGGAGAAGCAATCCCGGGAAGGAAATTTGGTAGCTCCAGTCATCCAGGAGACACAATATTTTAAAACAGTGATGCATTTCAGATAACTATGTGTGAAGATGGATGTCTATAGTCTTTTTGTCCCTTTATATTGAATTTATTGGGATATTGGGATGACACTGGCTAGAAAAATTATAGAGGATTCAGGTGCATAATTTTACAACAGATCATGTGTACAATGCGTTGTGTTCACCACCCTCTAAATCAAGTCTCCGCCCCTCACCATGTATCCCTTTACCCTCCTCCCCCGCCTCCCCCTCCCCCCAGCAGCAGTCACCATACTGTTGTCCATGTCCATGAGTTCTTACTCTATTTTTTCACTTAGTTTGTCAAATATTTGTAGATTTAATTTATTATCAAATAAAGTACTGTAAGTTTTTAATTTAGTAGGAAACAAAAAAAGAAGGAGAAGCGAGGGTCTTCCTCTGTGCCACACTTGTCGTTCCCCAGTTTCCCAAACTGTCTGTGGCTCACTACTTTAAGAAGGCTGGAGTGCTAAGACAAGCACTGTGGTCCGCTCGGGATTCGTACAGCCAGAGGACTTTATTCCATACAGACAGAATGAAGGACTTATCCAGGGTCTCCTCTACTTCTGTGTTGACCACAGATCTGGGTGAGACCCTGACCTTCATTCACTGGTATCTGTAGAGGTGGGGTTGACGAGGCACTGTGCATGCGGCCACACTGGTTTTCCTACCAGTGACACTGAGTGTACCGTCCGGCTTATATCTGAGTAGCTGTGTGTCCCCTCGTTGATCACCAGTCTCCTCTAGGAGGATTAACGTTGTGTTATTCAGGGGTCCTTGGCACAGATCTTTTTTTTTCTGTCATACTTCAAATGATCAGACTCTCAGAAGTCTGTAATCTCAACAGGTTAAAGGATGTGGTACAAACTCGAGAGAGGATACTGCCTTGGTAAATTAAAGATTATTTTTCTTATTATTAATTTTAATGGGGTGACATTGATAAATCAGGGTACATATGTTCAGAGAAAACATCTCTAGGTTATTTTGATATTTGATTATGCTGCATTCCCATCACCCAAAGTCCAATTGTCTTCTGTCACCTTCTAACTGGTTTTCTTTGTGCCCCTCCCCTCCCCTTACCCCCTCACTCCCCCCCCCCGTAACCCCCACACTCCTGTCCATGTCTCTGAGTCTCATTTGTATAAAGATTATTTAAGCAAGAGTTTTTCATCTGTGGTTTCCACATTGAAGATTTTGTGGGTGAAAAAACACCATGGATGCGGTTAATACTGCACATCATTGTAAGGCACTTACTTGCTTTTCACACTCATGTAGGGTTAGGTTGGTCAGCAGACGTTTTTTGCTTCAGTAAGAAATGTCATTGAGGGCTCATTGGTTTCATTCTCTCCCCCAGTGATTTTTAACGTTTTTCATCTCACAGCACACATATACTAATGACTAAAATTCTGCAGCACACAAAAAAATATAATTTGGTCAAGATGACAAAAAAAAAGTATAATTTTGGTTCATTCATACCAGATGCCTATTGTTGTGTTGGCTGTTAATGATTTTTTTATTTGACAATCAAAGGAAAAAAAGGCTAATGCCTCTGACTAGTCAGGTTTTGCGTGTTTAAAAATTCTTTTGGCGCACTGCTTATTAAAAATGGCCACCCTAACCCGATGCCAAGGTAGTCAGGCTGGAGTCTCCAGTGTTTTGTGGGAAATGCTGTACATGTTTTCATTGAGAATTATCCCTGGCCAATTTTATTTTTCTTACTTTCTTTTACCATATTATTTATTTATTTATATTTTAATTACAGTTGACATTCAGTATTATCCTGTATTAGTTTTAGGTGTATAGCATAGTCGTTAGATAATCATGTACTTCACAAAATGACCCTCCCCCCCAGTTTCTAGTACCGACTGGGCACCATGTTATTGAGTATGCTCTTCTTGCTGTGTTCTACATCCCCGTGACTGTTCTGTAACTACCAATTTGTACTTCCCAATCCCTTACCTTTTTCCCAATCCTCTTGCCCTCCTTTCTGGCAACCGTCGGTCTATTCTTTCTGTACCTATGAGTCTTTTTCAATCCTGCCCAATGCTTAATGATGTTAGAAAAGATCATTTGATGTTCTTGATCAACAAAGAACCGTAACAGTAAGAATGGTCAACTCGCCTGACCTGTGGTGGCGCAGTGAATGAAACATCAACCTGGAACGCTGAGGTTGGTGGTTCAGAACCCTGGGCTTGCCTGGTCCAGGCATGTATGGAACTTGATGCTTCCTGCTCCTCCACCCTTTCTCTCTCTCTCTCTCTCTAAATTGAATAAAGAAAATCTTAAAAAAAGAAAAAGAATGGTCAGCTGGTCAACTCAGAGTGACCTATAACTAATGATATTGATCTGTAGGCCAAGAAACAAACTTGGACATAAAAATGGTAGATCTCATAGTTTGGCTGATCTTTATAATTAGAAAGAATGACTTACTTCTCAGTTATTTTGAAAAAAACAGCTTTTCATGATAAAGGACATAAAAGAGAACTTGAGGAAAAATTACAGCTCATTTTTTATTATTCTAACTCATTTGTTTGAAAGGTTAAGGCATAAACCAAACATTCATTTTTTAAAACATGCTATTTTTTTATTATGCACTTAAGTTTATATGCTTTATAATCTTTGTATTTGTCTATAAATCACAGGGTTTGTTATTAATGGTTTTCTCTTTACTCATAAATGTGGTTACTGCCGGCTTAGCAACCGTGAGTAAACTAGCAACCAGTCAGCTCTCCAGCCAGTCAGGAATAAATGCAAACAGTGTTATGAAAAAAGAGCCAAGTCAGAATATTAGTGCATATGTCCTATGAAAAGTCCAGCTAAAATCTCATTTTAGGGGAGTTGCACGACAGTTGGTATTGAAGTTGCCTAATATGTAACATATTGCCTTCATTCAGAAAAATATGGCCTCTGGTTCAGACCTCACCATACCTGACAGGTAACTGCATGTGTGTAGGTGATACGGGAGTCTCAGTGTGCTGTCACTGTGGACTGCATGAGTTTTCTGAGTGGAATTTCTATCATGAACCTTCCTGACAGTGATGCATCACTAATCTCTTGCACACGTTTAAAATAAATGTTTTGTTTTCAAAGTGTTGTGCTTATAGTTTTGCACCTTCCAAGGGACCAATTTCTTGAAACTACCAGAAAATACTCCACTACCTGTTCCACATGGGAAGTCGTTGATATCTAATATAGTTTTCTTTTGGTGGAATCAACTTCTACAACTGCTGTTTCTTGTCACTGAAAGGATGACTCCCCTGTGTTTTGATTGTAAGGCTGCACGGAAGTATGTCAGGCTTGGGGCGAAGCTGCATTTTCCTGGGACCATCATGTACAGGACAGGGGGACTCAGTTGGGGAGGGGACGCCTTCTGCTACACAGCACCCTGCTGTCTGTGCCCCAGATGCGATGACTCAGCCTGTTCCAGGCTGATGGGCAGCTCACTGCACTTCCAAAAACCCTTGAGGACCATGGGAGACTGATGTAGGAGACCACATGGTGGGATATACTTTGTATTTTTTTTTTGTATTTTTCCAAAGTGAGAAGTGGGGGAGAAGCAGGCAGTGGGGGAGATCCCGCACGTGCCCGACCGGGATCCACCTGTCATGCCCACCAGGGGGCGATGCTCGGCCCCTCTGGGGTGTTGCTCTGCTGCAATCAGCACCATTCTATCGCCTGAGGCGGAGGCCATGGAACCATCCTCAGCACTCGGGCCAACTTTGCTTCAGTGGAGCCTTGGCTGCGGGAGAGGAAGAGAGAGATACAGAGAAAGGAGAAGGGAAAGGGTGGAGAAGCAGATGGGCGCCTCTCCTCTGTGCCCTGGCTAGGAATCGAACCTAAGACTTCCACACACCAGGCCGATGCTCTACCGCTGAGCCAACCGGCCATAACCGGTGGGACATACTTTGAACATGCAACTGTGCATTTAAAACAAATGCATCAAACATAAACCCAGGGGGCATCGGCTCTCTGATGATGACTCCCCCCCCCTAGATATCCTGGGTTTTTAGAATGCAACAGTAAATGACTCTGAGTTGGAGTTGTTGCTATAGTCACCACTGGGGTGTGTGCTCCCCTCCTTCATCTCTCTGGCATGTCCCAGGTGGCTCTTCCCTAGCAATGAGGAGAATCGAAATCATGAGGTCTTTAGAGGGGAGGTCCAAACCTGCTTAAGATTGTCTGATTTTCCTGCAGGTGACAAACTGCTCACTCACATTTTTGGGATTGAAGTGACTCACCTTAACTATGAAAGAATGTTCTTTGCATGAGAAACAGTTACATAGCCTTGAGGACATCTACCTGCATTTGGGTAGACCAGTTGCATAGACTTTGTACCCAGAACATTGGGGTGGAATCCCATGGCTTCCTTGTGAGAATGAGACTCATTCCAGCTGTAGTCGCTAGCCAGGTGTTCAGGAAATGGGTGTTTAGGTGTGGCAAATGCTCATTCACTCCCCCTTCTAGCAGTATATGTCCAGAGAGTCATAATGTGGAAAAGGTACCATCTTTTATTTGGGTAGGTCAGGTCGAGTTCCTAGAAGGCAGGAATGATCGTATTTTTTTATTTTACCCAGTATTTACTACAGTGCTTTATAAACCGTCAGCTTGCAACAAATGATTCAACTTTTTTTTTCAGTTAGCATTTGTAGGTATATTAGAAAGATTTGTAACAACCACTGAGATTATATTTAAGTAATCTAAACCACAGAATATGTGTTGAGAAGAGATAAACCCTGATATAATTGAAGGGAGAAAACCCTTAAGTAACAGACAGTCTTGCAGAGAAAATAAAGTTTAGAGGTCCACTGTTGACCTAATTTGCTACCATGAAACCATTGTTGCGTTGTGAAGTTGATCGCAGGCGCCGCTGCTTGTCTTGCAGGTCTGGCTGCAGAAGTACGGCTACCTGCCCCCGACAGACCCCAGGATGTCGGTGCTGCGCTCGGCGGAGACCATGCAGTCCGCCCTGGCGGCCATGCAGCAGTTCTACGGCATCAACATGACGGGCAAGGTGGACAGGAACACCATCGAGTAAGTCACGGCTTCCACACCTTCTCTTTGGGTCCTGAGCTGAAACACGTTGTCTGAAAACTTGTAAGGAGCTTCTGTAGCCTCAGATAGTCGCATGTCTCATGAACTTCCCTTTAGAATCTAACCTAGTTAAACTCCAGTCCTCCAAAGCGTCTCACTTTCTCACCAGACTTGTAGCAACACATTTTCTAAATAGGAAAGTGAATATGAATGGGGAAGTCAAAATGGGCACAGTGGCAGCCACCGCAAGAAAAGGGACCATCAGTAAGGTGCTGATTGGCTCTCTGGTTGGGGAGGGCATATGGGCATATCTTGTCCCTGTTGGGTGATGTAACAGCAGTTGCTTGAAATTCACCAAATTAGAATATTGATGCCCAAGGAAAGGGGAAAACAGTATGAATCGGGGCTCTTTGGGGGACAGGGCATCAGAGAGTCATCAGATGACAAGCCTCCCACAAGCAACCAGTCTCTAAATGTGTTAAATCAAAGAGAGGTTTTCCTTGAAAAAGTCTCTGCTTCCAATTGTTTATTAACTCTTTAATATGCTTGTCATTTTATTGATTGATCCATCAATCATTTGTTTGTGTATTTATTCAATCAACTCTTCTTTACTGGGCATTTTCTCTGTGAAAGAAGCAGAGACAGCCTTCGAGGACCTATCTTTTTTCCAGAGGGATTTGAAGTCACAGATCTCTAGATGTAGTCACAAATTATTTACCACAGGTGCACAGGATGTTCCCAACATCATAAAGAGCATTGTCTCTCTGAAGAGCAGAGAAGGAAGTGATTAATTCCTTCAGTGCAGAGGAGCTGCATCAGTGTTTATTGAGTCCTTGATACAAAGTAAATCTCCCTCATCATTTAAGGTGATCATCATACATCAACCATCCACAGGAGGGAAGACAGGGATGCATTTTTCTTTCTCCTTTTTCAAATCAGGAAACAGACTCGGCAAGGAAATGAGTTCAGGGTAGCTGCTGAACCGGGGACCATTGGATGTTTAGATGGGGAACTTTTTGCTGTACTATGCTGTGTACCTTGATGTAGACCTATTTTTCTTTTTAAGGCTTAAATACCTGAAATATTTGGGGTCAGACATATATAATTAATCCTGACTTGTTAAACTAATTTAATGTTTTGTTTTGTTTTTTGGCTAAGAGGAATGGTGATAGTGAGGCAGACTCGCTCATGAACCCCAACTGGAATCCACTCAGCAACCACATCTGGGGCCAATGCTTGAGTACCAAGCTATTTTTAACACCTGAGGCTGACACACTTGAATCAACTGAGCTATCCTCAGCTCCCAGGGCCACACTCAAACCAGTTGAGCCACTGGCTGCAGTAGGGAAAGAGGGAGAGAAGGGAGAGTGTAAAGCAGATGGTTGCTTCACCTGAGTGCCCTGACAGGGAATCAAACCCAGGATGTCCATACACTGGGCCGACACTCTATCCACTGAGCAACTGGCCAGGGAAATATGTAATTTTAAAATTTTATTTTGCCTTCTAATGCTTTAGGGCAGATGTTCGTCATGCCATTTCTGTTTCATCAAAGGCACATGATAAAGTCTTGGAGAGTAAATATCAAAGCAGTTTGAAAAAATAAACACATTCTCTCTCTGAGAATTTTTAAGAGATATATAAATATTAACTTTGGTCTGCATCTGGGAAACAGGATCAATAATTAATGCATCCTGCAAGAGTGAGAAACTTATTATCAATATTGGGAATAAAAAGTGGATATTTTCGACTGGCTGCCCACTCTCTAATCATTGCAGTTGTTTCTTCAAGTTTTTCTTTTAGCACATAATATGGCTCTTGAAAAACCTCCAGGAAGCGCTGCATTTTGTAGCTGTGCACAGTACAGAGTTCCACTTAAATTAGATCCTTATACCAGCGTCTCACAAGTGCTGGCATGGCTCTTCGTTTCCTTGTGTTTCCAGAGCTGTTCTCTTCCAAGTGGGTTTCTTGGAAAATGACCCACTTTTTAAAAATACAATAAATCAAAACCTTGGGAAGCACATTCCTTTTTTGATTTTTTTGTTTAAAATCTGCTTATTACTGGGTACTAAAATTAAGAAAGTGGAGTCTGATAGAAGATGGCATCTTTATGTCCCCCGTTCTGAGAGCTTCCTCGAGTCATCAGAAGGATTCACGGTGGATAGGTTTGATGTCTTAAAATAGGCAGAAAAAGGTCTCTGTGAGGAGATGCTGCAGGGGTCATGTGCAGGATGGGTTCTTCCCGCTGTGGAAGGGTCTGAGAGCCCGTGGTTGTCCTTGGAGGTGCAGGAGACCTTTCTGGCCATGTGTTGGCTCAGGTTCCAGAATGGGAGAGCGGTGTCAGCGTGTGGGCGTTCCAGCAGCGTTTCTGTGAATGGCAGCCTCCCAGATAGCAGACCAGCGCTGCACGGCTGCTTTTCATTGAAAACCAACCAGGGTTCTGGTTTATTCAGGTGCTTTTGCTTTTCCAACGAAACTTGGTCCTGATTCAGTCCTTTTGGAGTTGGAAATGGCTCTTTCCCTTTAAATAGTTTTATTCCTGTAGTGATTTTAGGGAAATCCGCTAATGCCTTGGTAAACTGCATCACCCACTCCCTGCACTGCCACACTACCCCTGTCCTCTGTCCCACTGCCATTGTGCTCACATTAGAACAGTCTGTCGCTCCCTTTGCCCCTTTGTGGCTCAGGTGTTCGACTCAAAGAGTGTACTGTTTCTGTAAGTAAATGCTCCAGAATCACGCTCCTTAAGCGGTTGTCTGTGCTTTTATGATGTCAAAGGGAAGTGTGCGAACAGCCCACACTGTAGGTGCAGCTGATTCTCTCAGACGGTCAAATTATAAGTTTTTATCCAAACCTCTTTCCATAAAAATGGACTACAGTTATAAGCCTAAAATCATTCCTCTGTTTTAAAATCATGTCTTAGTATTCATTTTCATATGCTATCAATGTTTATCCAACTTTGGACTCTTATCAAAATCAATTGTTTTTCAGTTGAATAATTACACCCTCCTTGGCAGACAGACATTTGGTACGTTCAGGCTATGATTCTCGGGTAATTAAAAGCGCTGATGCCAATTGTGGTTACTTCTATTACCACATTGAACAAATTAACCATTTTCAAGCAACAAATGTAGGTATTACCTTAAATGGCGTATTAGATTGCTTTTACATTAATTAGCTTTGGTGTTGGAGAGATAGCAGTAGATACATATGCCTCCACTCCAAAATTAGATCGTTATCACATATGGCACGAGTTCCTTCACATGATTGGTTTCTTAGCTTTTTTTTTTTGTGAGCAAGCTCATTTGCGTCCCTTAATAAATGGAACAATTTATGGTATGCCTAGAAAGAATATTGTTAGTGAGAAGAGAAAAGCATAAGCAAGGCCATAATGAAAATGAGTGTAATTATGTTTCTGTAATGTTAATAGTAAGCATTTTTAAATGTTAGTTCATCTTTTAGGTACACTGTGTTATGCACTGAAGCCTGATAGGATATAAGTTTTAAGCTGATCTTTGGAGCAACACACACACACACACACACACACACACACATACACATACTACACACATACCGGATGATCTCAGTAATTCTGTTTCCTTTATTCAAGCCATGCCCAGAAATTTATCTTAGTCAAAATTACCGAAAAATAGGTAGCTTTTTTCAAAGAATAGCTATGAAACCAATAGAGGGTATTTGAACTTGTCATTTGAGAATTAAAATATTTATTTAGATCTATCAAGAAGCGCAAACATTTTGGCTTAATTATCAATATGTTTCATGATGTTTTTTAACTTTTGTCCAACTCTTCAAATTAAGATGCTTCTGTTTTTCAATTTGGATGTAAAAGATTCATCTGTCATTGAAGTTCTCTTCTTGGGACGTTCTGAGCCTACCAGTGATACACCGTGCGGTGACAGTGCAGGCTGGGTGTGTCCTCGCTGTGGTAGCCACAGAAGGAAGGCTGAGAGCTAAAGGAATTGGAACCTTCGATGTGCCTGCTGAACGGGGGTGGGGGGTGGGGGGGCGGGAGGGAATGCTCACGCAGGGGCTAAGGTTAGCTGAGCTTTTTTTTTATTATTATTATTAAATTTAATGCAGTGACATTGATAAATCAGGGTACCTATGTTGAGAGAAAATATCTCTAGATTATTTTGACATTTGATTGTGCTGTATACCCCTCCCCCAAAGTTAAATTGTCTTCTGTCACCTTCTATCTGGTTTTCTTTGTGCCCCTCCCCTCCCCTAACCCCTCTCTCCTTCTTCACCCCCTCCCCCCTCCCCCAACCTCCCGCCCCTGTTGCCATCACATTCTTGTTCATGTCTCTGAGTCTCATTTTTATGTCCCTTCTATGTATGGATTTATCTTAGTTTTTTTTTTTTTTTCTGATTTACTTATTTCACTCCGTATAATGTTGTCAAGGTCCATCCATGTTATTGTAAATGATCTGATGTCATCATTTCTTATGGCTGAGTAGTATTCCATAGTATATATGTACCAAAGCTTTTTAATCCACTCGACCTCTGACGGACACTTGGGCTGTTTCCAGATCTTCGCTATTGTGAACAATGCTGCCACAAACATGCGGGTGCATTTCTCCTTTTCGATTCGTTCTATGGTGTCCTTGGGGTATATTCCTAAAAGTGGGATAGCTGGGTCAAAAGGCAGTTCGATTTTCAGATTTTTGAGGAATCTCCATACTGTTTTCCACAGTGGCTGCACCAGTCTGCATTCCCACCAGCAGTGCAGGAGGGTTCCCTTTTCTCCACATCCTCGCCAGCACTTATTCTGTGCTGTTTAGCTGAGCTTTTTTGTTCACACTGCTGACGGCAAGGCTTGCTACAGTTATTTCCTGTGCTTGGGATTGTAAGTAGTTTCGCTTTTCAGCTTCAGCTTTGTGAGCAACACCTGTCTCCACACAGACAGCTAGTGGGCTGATAGAAAGAAGAGCCTGTGGACCACAGGACAAGGTCAGCCTATCGGCATTTTAATGCCCTGAGTTACTTTTGAAAATTTTCTTCATGACTGCTGGACTTGACTCCATGAATGAAACAAAACCTACGGATTTTTAAAGTAATAAAAATTAACACATCTGAAAATATCTAGAAGGATCTCTTGAGGACAACTATAAATAGTAGCCCTCACTCTTACCTTTCAGTAGGACTCGGAGGAGTATGGAGGCTAGAAACCTGGCTAATATATTATACTGATGAACATTTTTCTTAGGTTACTGATTCATTCACGCAAGATATACTCCGTGGGTCAGTTTTAATCTTTGGTGAAGGAGGTATGTGTACCTGGTACTCTGCGTGGTCCCAGCCCAGGGGCCTGCGTTCCCATTGTGTCCATTTGAAGAGTTGACTGGGGAGCTCCAGGTTGGGGCACCAGGTTATGAATTACAATGTGGAGGCACCTATTGGGGTCACACAGTGGGTGGTCCTATCAATTTGACATGAATGCCCCACTAATTAAAATATATACATATATATGTATAAAATATATGTAAAATATATGTATGTATTACTGAAATGGCTATAGTTTCATGTACAGTGACTCTTCAAATTACTGCCACCTTGTTTAGAAGCTTGTCGCTATGTGATTTACCTGAAACAGAGGCTCGTGTGTCTGTTGCCGTTCTTATGTTCACATGTAGGTTGGAGTGAGTGGACACCTGTCCATCTGTGGTGTCTGCCTGCTGCTGCTTCTGCTACTGGTGCAACATCCTGTTTGTAAAGTAACTATTATTGTTAAAAGTGTATAATTAGAAGCAGTCACTGTCGCCAGGCTCTGTTCTAAATGTGTCACGTGATTTACATAATTTATTCCTCATAATAACTCAGTAACAGTACTGTTGTCTCCCTTTTATAGAGGAGGAGCCTCAGGAACAGAGAGTAGCAATAACCTGACCACTGTCCCAAGCTCTGAGTCCCCGGCGCTGGGCACTGGGATGGGACCCTGCCATATGGCTCTGGGATCCCCACTCCCAGAGCAGCCTCGACAATACAGCTGCTCTCAAGAGCACTGATTTTAGATATTTTTCCTTTTTACATTGAGTTCATTTTAATGAAGACATTAATGATCTGCCCAACAAATTTAGAAATGCTCTGGTTTCTAAACAATCAGATCAAGACTGAATACCAGCATTCTAGCTGTGAAAACAGAGGGGGTGCCTGCATCCATGCCTAATCATTACAGATGCCCCGCCCCTCAAGACCAGTCCCCACGTCTCTGCTTCCTGCGGACATCAACCTCAAACCTTTGCCATGGAGTCAGGAGAGAAGCATACATATTTGAGCTGTGTGTTGACGCACTGGGACATAAGGGAGTATTAGGAATGATATTTCACAAGAAGAGCACTGCCTGAAAATCACACACATACACGCACACACACGTGCACACACATGTCCAAACCATGTTTCTTTTCTGTGATGCTGTTATCTTAGGGGAGACCATCAGGTTTACTTGTGCATGTAAGTTTTGCACACTTGTTATAGGTGTACATGGGATTTATCAAAATGATATATGGGTGCAACTGATTTATTTCTTTCACAATAAATTCATTTAGATCTGGAAATGACCGCGATTGCCAGACACCTTGCCCCCGAATGACCCCATTAATATACTGTGTGCACTGAGTATGAGCCAACCTTGAGTTCACTGATGGGTCCTCTTAAATACTCACTGTTCCTTATGTCCATTGAGAACTTTCAAAGTTGTATGAAAAGACCTGACTGTTTATGAAATTAGAGACTGTTTTGAATGTTGGAATCATGTAAGAAGCCTGAAAACAGATTCAGCTCAGAGACAGTGTGTCATATTCAGTGTCAGGATGTTCTTTGATCTCATTGTTAGGATTTTACATACTTCAGTAAATCATACTTCATAGTGTCTCTTTGCCACAGTATATGGGTACAAAGGTTGGTGATTCTAAGGTGGCATGTTCTCGACTGAGGGTTGAGACTTGACTTGAGTGAGGACTAAGGGTTCTTTGCATGGTGTTACTGGTTGGTGTCAGGTTCAGCCTGTTCTTCTTTTTTCTTTCTTTCTTTTTTTAGCGAGAGAGAAAGAGAGACAGACAGACAGGAAGGGAGAGACATGAGAAGCATCAACTCGTTGTTGCGGCACCTTAGTTGTTCACTGATTGCTTCTCATATGTGCATTGATCTGGGGGCTCCATCTGAGCCAGTGACCCCTTGCTCAAGCCAGAGACCTTGGGCTCAAGCCAGCGACCATGAGTCACGTCTATGATCCCATGCTCAAGCCAGTGATCCTGCACTCAAGCTGGCGACCTCAGGGTTTCAAGTCTGGGTGCTCAGCATCCCAGGTTGATGCTCTATCCACTGTACCACTGCCTGGTCAGGCAAGTTAAACCTATTCTTACCTTTATTTCTTACACATATGTCATCTACTTTAGATGACTCAGTCTTACATAAAAGTGTCCACACAATAAGCTTCTTTTCAAGAAACAGAGCTGGAAAGATTTACAAAATCTCCAAGAAACACATAGGAGAGTGGGGGAGATCAGTGCATGCAGAGGTGCGAGACGTAGCTCCCTTGCTTCACCTTTCTTACTGGAGACATCCCTGGGCCCTGGCGTATCTGAAAATGTGTCCTTTGGAAGGTGCCATGCTTCCTGGAGGAAACTTACATGCCCAGCATGTATGTGGCCTAAAATGGAAGTGGACAGTGATAAACTTAAAAACTTTTTAGTTACTAACTTTACCTTTTAATTTTGTGAATTATTAATGTAATCTTACAGAATCTATTCTCACTGAACATACATTTGATGCTATCCATTTCAGAATTATTTTCACTAAGAGTATTTCCTTAAATATTTCCTTAGCTAAATGTAAGCATAACCACATTCTGTAGTAAGTACATTTGTTCATATTTAATAACTTTATATTATTTATTATCCCAGTACTTTCAGTGAGATAAGTTAAGGTTAGATATCTGCCTTTAGGCATATTATAACATTTGTTGATGCAGTTAAAAAAAATCTCATATAAAATCCACTTACATCATCATGAGCCCACCATTAATGCTAAGTTTTTGCTATGTAAATCCATATCTCGATCTTAAAATACATAATGAAAAAGAATGGTTGTTCAGTTCCAACTGGTCATTGAGTATTTTTTTTATGCCAGGGGTTCTGCAAGGTACAGGGCGTCTGCAGCTCCCTGCCCAGGGTGTTTTGAAGTTTGGTGAAATCTCTCTTAACTTTTTGTGGTTTCAGAATGCCCAGGACTGTTAGGTTAAAAATCAGAGATCTCCAACCTCAGCTCCGAGTTCAGTTCCACAGGCCAATAACCTGCTAAGTGTTAGCATTTTCAAGACATCTTGTTTGATTTGGGGATTATAATAAACACAAAGAGTAATTTTCTGAAGTAATGTGACCATGTGCTATGATCTAGGTGGGATTCTTAAGTCTGATAACTGCAACGTCTACATTATTCTTGGGGCAGAATAAAAGGGAGAGACTTGCAATGCATTCTGGGAGAGCATCATCTTTTTTAAAAAGTGAAAGTCGTGATTTCATGGTTTCATGAAGTTCCTCTTTGTTTATAAAAACTGGTTAGCTGACTTATCCATGTAACATGCAAACCATTTTATTCATTTTCACAAAACGGACATCATCGAACAGTCTTCTCCCCAGTCAGTTCTTTTCCTTTTAAAGAGTATAGAAGTTGTTAAGTGTCTGGTAACATACGGCAAAAATTGATTCTTTTCTTATCTCTGCTTTCAGAAGCATGTGGGACCATAAAGATTCTTCACTAGCTTTGTAATTGTTAGATTAAATGGGGTCATGTAATGACCCCATTTTCTGAGTCATTAAATAAAAAGCACTGGAAATCTTTCTCCTTGCACAAAACATAAGAATAATTAGAAAAAAGAGCCATGGTCAAATGAGCCTCTAGGAAAAGAAACAACTGCATCTGTATAAGTATTCGAAGTTTATAAATCAAAAGCAGCATTTTAATTTTCTCAATATGAATAAATCTTATTGGTGTGATGCTATAAACCTCATATTTAGAAAAAATGTTTCTTAAGCATTGAATTTGGCTATTATATGGCTGCTACTTGGAAATTAGGATAGTAATGTAGATGAAAAGAAGGAAAAGGTGGAGACAGAAACAAGTTATCATTCTGTAAGGTAGTAGAGAGATGTCGTATATGCCTTCTTAATTCCTGGAACCTTTTATTGAGTTACTGGGGGGACACTGATTAACGGTATTATACAGGTTGATTTCCTTTTGAAGTCCGAGATGAGGGTTGCCAATCAGTAATGGAAGATACTGCTTTTTGCAGCTGGATGAAGAGGCCTCGGTGTGGTGTGCCTGACCAAATGAGAGGCAGCTCCAAATTCAGCGTCCGCCGAAAGCGGTATGCTCTGACGGGCCAGAAGTGGCAGCACAAACACATCACCTACAGGTACGAGCTCCAGGGCCTCAGCCCGTTCTCCATTTGTTTGTCAGAACTGCTTATTTTGACATTTTATCAGACATCTTGCGCACACTGACTACATGGTAATGTATGCCGTGTTCACATCAGGAACTTAAAACTGTGATCACGAAAGAGAATAAATCGTTCATGGGAGGCCTCATAGTCATCCCTGGACACACTAGGTCTCTTCTGTAAAGTAGACATTGTGGCTTCCCGAAATAAATGCCTGTATTCTGAGGGACTGTTGAATGAGTAACCTAACATACGACGTTGTTTTTTACCAGAATTCATAATCTAAAAAACACCTAAGTCATTACATATGTAAATAATTGCCATTTAAACAAAATGTCTTTGAATCTTTTGATGAACTTTTAGTGTCAGTGACAATCTATGGCCAGATTAGCTTTGTAAGAAACCACCGAACTGTCTTCAAAGTGGCTGCACCATTTTGCCTTCTCGCCACCAGCGATGAGAATTCCTGTTGCTCCACATCCTTGTCAGAACTTGATGTTGTCAGTGGTCTAATTTTAGCTCTTCTATCAGGTGTGTAGTGGTTTCTCATTAGTGTTTACATTTTCAGTTCCCTAATGATGTATGACCTTCCTGGGCTTATTTTCCCTCTACACATCTTCTTTGGGGAGATGTCTGTTCAGATCTTTTAAATGAGAGATGAAGCATTCCATAATATCAGTTAGGCTGAGATGATGAATGGTGTTGTTCAGTTCAACCACAACCTCACCTATTTTCTGTCTGTCAGTTACTGATAGAAGGTTGGTCTAGTCTCCACCTGAGACAGTGTATTCTTCTATTTCTATTAGGTTTTGCCTCATGTATATATTTGGTTGTTCTCTTGTTAAGCACATATACTTTTAAGGTTGTTGTGTCTTCTTAAAAAAATCAACACCCTTATCATTACATTAAGTAATGCCCCCTCTTTTTCCCTGGTAATTTTCCTTGCTCTGAAGTCAGCTTTGTCTGAAATTAATATGGTTGTTACAGTTTTATTTTGATTCATGTAACATGGTATATCTCTCTTCATCCCCTTACTTTTAATCTTATAGTGTCTATATTTAAAGTGGGTTTCTTCTAGGAAACACATAGTTGGTCTTTGCTTTCTAATCCACTGTGTCTCTGTCTTTTCATTGGTATATTTTAATCATTCACATTTAAAGTGATTATTGATATAGGTGAATTAATATCCCCCCTAGTTGTAACTCTCTGCTGCCTGTTGCTGTTGTTCTTTATTTTTTGTGGTGGTGTTGTCATTGCTGTTATTGTTTTGATTTCTCTCTTTTTCTGCCTTCTGTGGTTTTAAATGATCGTTTTATACATTTTTGTTTTCTATTAACGTATCAGTGATGCTCTTTAAAAATCATTTTAGTGTTGATCTAGCTTTTGAATTACACATTTACTATTAATCTAAGTCTACTTGTAAGTAACACTATACTACTTCACAGATTGCAGGTACCTTATCAAGGGTGTTCCTCATTTCTCCTTTTAGTCTCTTATTACATTGTTTTAATTCTCTTCACTTACCCATTAATCATCTTCACCCAATATATTATTGCTATTATTATTTTGAACAATTATCTGTTTGATCAATTAAAATAATAATTTTATTTGACTTTTATTTATTTCTTTCCTAATGTTCTTTCTTTCTTTCTTTAAATAGATATGAATTTCTGACCTATGGAATTTTTTTTTCTAAGCTTTTTAAAAAATTTAATGCAAGGTGAGTCTACTGGTAATTGCAGGATGCATCTATTTTTGTAATTGTATTATCCTAATGAGTATTTAGACTATATTAATTAAAATGAAAATACTATGTTAGGTTATATTAATTAGTTTCAGTGTTCTCAGTAAATTTGTCCTTTGGTAAACCCCAATTTTAAGTGAATGGTTCCATGACTGCTGAGGGCACACACTGGTGGTTATTATTTCAGTTTTACAGTTATGCAGGGAAAAGGATCTTAGAAGAAGTTGCTAAGGAATAATGAGCTCCTCTGCAGAAACCCTTCTCATTTTCTTTCTGTACCCAGTGAGCTCACTGACCCTGCCAATATCATTGGCTGCAAAGAGAATCGCAGTTGCTCTGGACATACAACAGGCTGAGAAACAGACCCTGTTTCATTAAGACCTGAAGTAATGTGGACTTAGATCTGCCTGGTCTGGAAAGCTAGAATCTCGGAAAGTAGACAAATATTCAGTGCGAGGTTTCCTCGAGAGACCCCCATGTTCAATCTCCAGTCTGCGACCATTTCTAGTATGTGGAAAAAAAAATGAAGCTCTTTTCAATTGTACAGAATATAAATAAAAGTGAATTGCCTTTCTTAAGCTTTTCAAACAAAATCTTCATTTTATTCATTTTATAGCACTTTATTTTTGAAAATATATATTAAATTTCTGTGCATCACTGAGAATTAGTAAGAATAACCGTCTTATTTTACTCTTGATATCATGGGTTTCTCCGTGTCCTTTATTATTTTAGTCTTCAGTAATCACACTGACTGTTTGAGTGTGTCTCACTGGTGTGAGGTTTATAAGTTGGTAACTTTTGTTTGCAGCTCATTTTGAAGCTCACTCATGTGTCTTGTATTTATCAACAAGGTCACAAATACTGTGTAAGCTAATAAGTCTATAGCGTGAAAAACAGAGATACATTTTCCAATCCAAAGATTGTCCACATTTGTTACTCTGTATTATATGAGATAGCTTCATTTGTCTCAGAACCAGTGTGTATGTACGCAGCATGCCAACAGGATTGCATTTATTTCCTATGTTGTACAATAATTCTTTATTTGAAAACAACATAATTTCTCTGTTATACCTTGAATCCAACTTGGATTCCCCTCAATGACATGCTCAGGACACGCACTGACACTAACTCCCTATTTCCAAAATGACCCATAGAAGATGTATCTCTGTCTCCTGTTCCTTGAATTTCTGAAATTTTTTGTGTTTTTGTTCTTGACCCCTTATTCCTTTTCATCACAAACAGCGATCTTTGTAAACTGGAGTAATACCAGGGTACTTCTCCACTTGCAATTCTTCGGTGGTGTTCTGTCACAGAATGTGGGCCGTCCCAGCCAGCTGTGTGTCCGCTGGTCCTTGGGTGTTGGTGCTCATTTCTACCAGTCAAAACGAGCAGTCCCGTGGTGACCTGGAAAGGTTTGCTCGTGCTGCTCACTGCCCCTTTTTTCCTAGGAATGCAGTGCTAGGCACACATGACTCCTTTTGCCATTGAAACTGCCCTTGTCATTTACTCATCTGGCCTCCTTGCCCCTCCCTGTCATGTCTACAATTTTCTTTTTTTTTTTTTTTCACTTTTTTCTTTCTCATCACCACAATATGTAAGTTCTACAAGAGCAGTCTGCTGCCTGGCTCTGTCTCTCACACCCACTTTTTGTAGTACATTCTTCCAAGTAACTTGTCATAAGCATACTTGCCCACTAATGGGGGGCTTCTGAGATCTTACCTTGTCGGAAGGAAATAATTAACTACTAGGAACTTAGGCGAAATTCTCACGTCACAACATTAACCCACTTGCCTCTTCAACCATCAGACAGAATGTTCAGAGATTAACAAGCTGGAGGAAGCTCAGTGTTAGATGTTATGGTCCAGCTTAGAATTTAAGGCAATGGATGCATGAGTTGAAATGTTTGGGTTGAAAAACAAGCATGCCACTCTGAATTTTCTCCAGGTTCCTCTAAATCTCAACTTCTCTCTTTGTAAAATTGATATATACTCTTGTCTCATTGAGTAACTCCAGGGATTAAATAAGACACTGTGAAATGCTTGCCCAGTAATAATGTGGAGGCCATTCCTGTTATTTTAGCATAATTCCTGCGTGACATTTGTTAACTATCTGGACATAGTTATAATCTGGTTAAAAATGTAACCTGCATGTAAGTTTTTTCACTTGATACTGTATCAAATATTTTTTCCACACTGCTAAAATGCCTTAAAAAGGCACAACTGGCATTGCATGTTCTGAGGACATGCAATGGAGGTACCAGAATTTCACACTTATTCCATTATTAAAAATCGTTTGACTCCCAGTTCTCTTTTATTATTGCAAAAGACTATCACCTGACCATTGTACCATTCTTCATGGGTTAGGATAGTTCCTTAGTGAGAGAGTTCATGGATTCTTGACTATAAGATTGCTCGTGGTGGAGGGGCTCTGAAATGTATTTATGCCTCTCATGGAAGTTACTCATTGCTTTTCACAAAAATGATATGACCTTTTACTACCACAATAGGATATGTACTATATATATTCTCTATAATTATTCATGTTCTATTTAGAAAAAATTATAAAAATAACAGGAAAGAGAAATATCTCATTGCTGCTAAATAAATATTTATAATTATCCCTTTGCTATTAGCATCAAGACAGATAAGCTCATTAGATAAATAACCTCCTAGTTACTTCTTTAAATGTATGTAATTGCTAAATATTTATATTGAAAAAGCTATTCACTTGCATTGCTTATTTTAACTAGAAGAAATTAAGTATATAAAGAAAACAATTGGATATCAGAAGCTCAAATTAATTGACCTCTTTAAAAACTGAGACATGACTGTATCTGTGGGACTGGTGGTCTTAGAATACAATGACATTATTTAGAAGTGACATGTGGGCACACAACAGCTGGGCCCCAAAAAGTAATTATAACCAGAAAGAAATGGAGATATATTATTATTTCATCCCCAAACTGCAGCACCCATCTGATCATTATTAGGCAAAACAGCCTTTCCATGATGGTTCAGGAGGCAGAGTTCCTGCTGGGTCCAGTGGCCCCACTGTCCCCATCCTGCAGGGACCGTCTCACTTATAGCCTTGGCAGAAGAATACCACGCTGCTTAGAATTAACTGTCCCCAGCATGGTGAACTCTAGCTACAGAAACATAAGGATTGAATTTATGCCTTTCCTACTTAGTATTTCACATACTGAATAGATCAAAATCTCTAATAGCTCAGACTCTAAGTAACGAAGCCATGCCAATGACTTTTTTCTCTAAATTTCAGTATAAAGAACGTAACTCCAAAAGTAGGGGACACTGAAACCCGTAAAGCTATCCGCCGTGCCTTCGACGTGTGGCAGAATGTGACTCCTCTGACATTTGAAGAAGTGCCCTACAGTGAATTAGAGAACGGCAAACGAGATGTGGACATAACTATCATTTTTGCTTCTGGTTTCCATGGAGACAGCTCTCCCTTTGATGGCGAGGGAGGGTTTTTGGCTCACGCCTATTTCCCTGGACCAGGAATTGGTGGAGACACTCATTTTGACTCTGATGAGCCGTGGACACTGGGAAATCCGAACCATGATGGTAAGTGCATTATCGTTTTCATTGTAAATAGTTCCCTTTGAACATTTCTTTTTGGAATGCCCAAGTAATCCACAAACTTAAGGGATGGATTCTAAGTTTGTGGCTTTTTGATTAAGATGAGAGGTTTTGTTTTTGTACAGTGTCATCTAAAAGATTTCATACGACTTAAGTCATGGGGTATGCAGTACCAAATACCCCTTTTTCTCCTGATACTTTAATTTCAGTGTTTCCACTTGAAACTTAACCATGGTATGCCTGACCTGTGGTGGCGCAGTGGATAAAGCGTTGACCTGGAAATGCTGAGGTCGCCGGTTCGAAACCCTGGGCTTGCCTGGTCAAGGCACGTATGGGAGTTGATGCTTCCAGCTCCTCTCCACTTTCTCTCTCTGTGTCTCTCTCCTCTCTCTCTCCCTTTCTCTCTCCTCTCTAAAATAAATAAAAAAATTAAAAAAAAAAAAAGAAACTTAACCATGGTTGACATTTGTGGTGTGGCTTGTACTGTATCTTTTATGTTGTTTTCTTTCCTATCCTCACCTTAGGAAAAGTCCCTTTTCTTACTTCTCCTATCCATTTTCTTGTTTTCCCAATCTAATATAACTACAAAATTTATTAGTGTGTATTATATCCTTTACTTTTATAAATAATCACTTTTTTGCCAATCTATTTTGTCACATTACTATCAGTTTTCTAATCTTATTATTCTGATATGCTAAAATAATGTTAAAACAAAAACACTGCAAGTAAAAGGTTACTTGAAATAAGATATGTGTTTCCTCCTAGACATAATCCATACTTCAATTTTATGTCTAAAAAAACATACACAGAATTATAGGATCCTGGAATTAAAAGGTTCCAAAGTAGCCAGCTCCCCAATTCTTGCAATCAAGAATTAAATATGTTTTTCTCAGCATGTAGTAGAATGCTCTTGATAATGTGAGTGTGCCTCCTTTTAGTGACAATTAATCAGCTGATGACACTCTTAATTCCTCCTTGATGAGTTAAGCCAGCCATCTAATAAAACTTGTTTAGTTCATGAGAAGATTGAGTCACCTGTTTTTAGAACACACAGTATTCAAGCACAGGATAGAATGCATGAGGTTGAGTTAAAATGAAAACAAATTTCAAAGAATGAAAAATGTAATCACTATTCATGTTTTACCAAAAAAAAAATCTAGCATTAAACAACGTGGTGTTTTGAATTGTTGTCCACAGGTCTATTGGCTGTAATGTTGAATGATGGTTTCGTTTTTTAAGAATCAGTGTGGAGGCGAATGGCGAACACATGGGGAGATTTCACTGTGGTGGGATGGAAAGCAAACACTTTGGGGTCAGGCAGCCCTGCGTCCAATCTTGGACTAACTGATCCCAGGCCTGGGAAGTCTGCCCCGCGCTGTGCTCCGGTTCTCTCTCTCTTTCTTGTGTTGTAGGGCTGGATATTTGTAAGGAGAAGCCTTTCCTCCTCGGGCCAATGTAACCTCTCTACCTGAGCAGCTGATAATGAAATGTTTACAATCAGCGAGCTGGCCCATCCTGTTTGATGCATAAAACATTTGAAATAAATTGGATTTACTTTATTTTTATCAAAACCCCGCAAGCATTCTGACCTGTTCAGATGCCTTCAGTTTTAAGAATGATTTTAAAGAACGGAAGGGATGTTTGCATTCTGAATGGCTGGGAAAAACAGCACTTACGTTAGAATTTGGCTGAGACAGTCAAAACCGCCTGTGCTTTCGAGGAAGACTTTTTTTCTGAAATCCTGTACAGGGAAAATTGTGTTTTGTGCCAGTCTTGGGTCTGATTGTTACGGTGACTTGACTTCTGTAGCTTTGAAGCTGTGTTGATTTGGCTTTGTGTCCTCATAGGTTTAAAATTATTTTGAAAATCATCTGTGAAGGTGATGGTGCCAATCAAAGTCCTATATTTGTTCTTAAAATAATGAAATCCTCAACAAAGCTGCAGAAATCCTCCGTTGTACCCTTTCTCAGCCGTTTTCTTAAGTGTCAACCAATATTTTTGAAAATAAGAGGTTCTAAGGAAGCAATCTATAGAGGCAACTGAAATGACACAGGAAACGAGAATGTTTATTTATGCTCATTTGCGTGGGACTGGTGTTAGGAATGCATATGTGCTTTGTATGATGTGAGAAGTGTTCCAAGGAATATATGTGTGGGAAGGAAGAATTGAAAAGAATTCTGAAACCCGTGAGCTGAAGGTGTCCTGTGACCCAGGGAGCGATTGACACAGATTATATATTAACACATTTGATTGCCTCTTTAACGTGTATTGCCGTACATGTATAATAATTTTTATAAATAGGCCTATTATTAGAAACCTAGACAAAACTATTATGTAATATTTAGTGTTTTATTTGGAGGGAAAATATTTTTTTTTACTGGTCAGATGGCAATATTTTTTTTCCTCTTGTGGGAGCTTAAAGGAAAGGACTCCGCAATGCCACAGTGCTTCACATTTGTAGAGGATTAGGGAGAAGTTAACTGACTGTTCAAGATCTAATACCATACAGATTGACTGCTGAATTGAAATGCCAACCTATAACGAGCCCCAGCAGGGCAGGGAGGGCAGTGTGTGGGGAGTATTGATCATTTATCTCAAGAACAGCCTCTGGCTCTGCGTGGGGTGTGGTGAATGTGGGGAGAAGGAATGCGTCTGCCCACCCTCGGTCCAACACTAAGATTTCTCTGTATCACAAGTACAGGAGGCACAATTCTGACACCTTCATTGATAAACTTTTTTCTTGCGTCTTGTCCCTGAATGCCCCCTGGCTTGCTTACCTGAGACATTTTCTTTCTGTCCTACTTACTGCTCTTAAGCCCCTAGAAAGCAGCAGCTGCTGCTAGATCGTTTAGCAAAAAATGCAAATGAAAGAGCCTCTCACTAAGTACCCCGCTCATTCTCCACGCGTGCTGCTCAGCTAATGAAGGGCATTTGAATTCCATCTCCCTCACATGAAATAAACGGTCTTAGGCTGCCAGTAATCCTTAATTCATTGTCATACACCTTAACATCAATTCACTCATAGTCATGATACCTTTTGGAAACTCAGCCTAAAACCCTTTAAGGAAATCACACAATAGTTACCTTCAGTGGTGGAATTCAAGTAATTTAACAACCAGTTCTCTGCCCTAATGACCGTTTTAAGTATAAAAAAAAAAAGATATACTGAAAGGTAGTTTATTATTTCAGGCATTTAATACTTAAAGAAGAAGAATAAAAGAGGTGCACAAAAACTAGAGTATGTTATAAGAAAGAGTTTTAAAATATTAATGAAAAAATATTAAATAATACCTGACCAAAAAACCCCCAATAATATTCTTACTTAAGATATTTACATATTGCTTCTTGATAGGCATCCTCACTTGCAATTTTTTTCACCTGTGAATGAAATGAACGGGCAATTGGAATTCGCCATTGTGCAGATGAATGTAAAAAAAGAGTAAGGAATATACATTCGTGATTTCCATATTGGGCGGCTGCCCAGGCCACCTTACAGAAAACCTTTATTAACAGTGCCGTTTTAACAACCCATTCTCCAGACTCAACAAAAAATTAAGTATTGGTTCTGCCAAGCCTGTGCGAACTGGCTGAATCCCACCACTGGTTACATTAAAATAAATAAATAAACACAAGCTTGCACACACACACCACTCCTACTAAAAATGCCTTTTTAGAAGAGATTTTTTCCCCCTCTTTAGTTTTATGGAGTGGATAAGCAAAATGTGCATAGCAATTCTCAATAGAAAATACTACTGTGATATGGTTTTTGAAAAGTATGCATTGCCCGAGTGCGAGTTGGAAAATTTAACTCTGGTGAAATGTTAAGGTTCGTTCTGAACATCATTATCATATTGTTTCCTTGGCGACAGTATAAAGATTAAATGGCACTGCCAGTGTAAACACAAACTTTTCACAAAGACTTTCTAATTAGACAGCTATTGGTCACAGTAGTAGGATTTCAAGTGGTTAACGTCTAATCAGAAAGGGTACCTGTGAAAGTGATAGATACAGCGGTGACAGAAAAAACAGTCTAGAGGCATATCTGACTGTATCGCCTCGTGGCAGTTCTATTAACGGAAAGAATGCAGTGCTCTGTGTCTGTTGGCAGAAAAGCCACTGCCTACATTAAGTGCGGGGATGGCAGTTTGTCTGAAAACCAGGGAGAGAGAGATGATGATCTTAATTTCATCTGAGACATCAAAACCCTTAGATCTATGACCTCAATTTGATGGTTCAGTTTCTGTGTCGCCTTGACTGGGATAAAGGGTATCCAGGTACCTGGTCAGTGTTCTTGTTGTGTCTGTGAGGGTGTCTGCGGGAGAGGTTCACATCTGAATCAGTAGATGGAGGGAAAAAGGCTGCTCCTCACCTGGGCGGTAGGCATCGGCCGGCCTGCTGAGGGCCCAGACGGGACCGTAGAAAAAGGACACGAGTGTCCCCTCTCTTCTTGCTTGTCCTCTGAGACATTTGTCTTTGTCCAGCACTGAACACTAGCTGCCCACAATGCCCAGGCATTCAAACTTGGACTGATTATCAAGACTAATAATGAATTTCTATCTTAGTTTTGTGCACCTTTTTTTTTTTTAAGAATTACAACCATACCATTACAAAAACCTGGTATACTACCAGTTTAGTTATTTTCTTACCATTTAAACACAACAAAACCATTCACTCATTGTTCTCAAATTTAACTGTTAACTCTCTGCTCCATCTGAAATGTTATTTATAACGTTGGCACAACTTTTCCCCTCCCTAGCCTTTTGATACGTATCAGATCAGGAACACGAACAGCTCTTGTCACAGGTCACTGTTGACTCTGCAGCCTGTCTTTGATTACTGCGCCCGAGAACAAGACCCTGGGCTTCACGGACGGTCTCTCCTCTGTTAGGCATCTGAACTAGGCATGTGTGTACTGAACAGTGGAATTGGACCTGAGGTCATGGACTGTCAGCCTGTTATCCATGTTTCCATTGAAAGTTTATTTGACCAGGATGCAAGAGAAAAGTACAGAGATCAAGAGATAATTAAAAACCATCTCTGCCGTTGATCATCATCTGATTCCAGGTTGCAGACAGAAGAAGATAAATAATATCAGGGGCCAGATTTAACTGAGTACTTACCATGTTCCAGATGCTATGTAAATTTATATTATGAACTTAACTCATTTATGCTTCCCAACAGACTTAGAAAATAGAATGTGCAGTTATGTACATTTCACAAGGAAATTGAGACACAAAAAGTTTGGTGACTTGCCCAAGTTTACCTAGTTAGCAACGGCAAATGATACTTAAAAGGATCCTAAGGAATCAGGGAAATGGGATGTATCTTGGAGACTCCAGAGGAAAATGTATCACTAAAAATATTTTATCAAGTGAACCAAAAAAGAAAAAAAAAAGAAAAACAATATTGGAAACAAGTCAGAAACCCCATAAAGGCTCTCTGTGGAACTGGGAAACAAAAGCTATCATTACTGTAAAAACAGACTCTGTCATGTGGAAGAAATCTGGGTAAGTGTTTTCAGGAAAACATAAAAATATAGAATGATGTGAAGCTCAAGGCTACATACAGGAGACTGGAGAGAGAGCTCCAGATTACAATGGTGGGTTCTCCCAAAGGAGGGAAGAATAACAGATATGCAAACACAGCCTTGTTTTAAGTTAAGGCAGTAGTGCACAGTTCAAAAAGAGTCATTGTGAAATTAATACAATCAGACTAATAAGTAAATATAAGCACATCCTGATCGTTATGTGCCCCTTGAGTTGGCTCTGACTCCTGGCTCTGTGCATGAGGGAGCTGTGTCATCAAGGTAAGAAAGAGAAAAGTTGAAAAAGGAAGATTTTCAAAACAGCTGGAAAAAGACACTTCACCTACAGCTAACTGCTCAGGGAACTTTACCAAGCAACATGGAAACCCAGAGAACAATGCAATATTTTGAAAAGCTAAGCAAAAAATTAACTAGAATTACCCAGCAGAACTATAATCCATGGATTAGGATAAAATAGAAAAAAATAAATAAATAAAACAAATGGAAACTTGACCATACATTTAACAGGTATACAAGGCTAAACATTCTATGTATAAATAATGTATAATTGTGCTGTGCAATACATACTGTTTAGTGGGAACCAAGAAGGAATGGTCAATGGCAGGAAGATATTGTCAACTGCTGCCACCCGCACTACAGACCATTCTCAGAGAAAATGCATGAATATGGAAAATTGATGGAGACTAGACACGATATGCTGCCATTTGTTCTGAGGTTCAGAAATAAGTGATGATAAAAGGTCACTTTTACCCAGGCGTGTAAGTGCACTCTCAAAGCAAGGGAAAGATGTCACAGGGGCAAGGGTGGTGACCAGCCCCAGAGGGCTGGGGAAGGGAGTGTGGACCAAGGGAGGAGTCGATGGAGGGCGGGGATGGTGGTGTCCTGTTTTCAAAGTGAGATGGATTTTTAGGATTCTGTTATTACTGCGCTTCATAATCTATGTGTATGTTAGGGATATTGTCTTTCATGTATAAATGGTATGTAATTGTCAATACGTAATTAGAAAAGGATCTTGCAAAGAGGACGACGGCCCAAAGTATGATTTGATCTTAATCACATGTTACCAGTCACATGGAAGTGTCCCTGCAAAGAAGAAAATAAAAAAGCCCATGAATTAAAAATTGAAGGAAAACTGTAATTTTGACCGAGAAAAATAGGAAGAGGGGAATATTAAAGTTTCCGTTTTAGAAATAATCCTAGTATGAAATTACAAGGATCGTAGTATGAGGTCTGGAACAGGGTTTTCTGACCTGGCCCCTGTCGGCGTGGAGGCAGATGAGGGTTTGCTGGGCAGGGAGGTCTCCCACAAATGCGGCTTCCCCCGGCCTCTCTCCATAGAGACCACTAGCTAGTTTAACTTTGATGGCTTTTCAAATGGTACGCTCGTCCTTTTGGAGTTTAAAAATTTTCCATTTTAAAGTAGGCAAAACGCGTTTCTTAATTTCTTCAAACATAGAATGTGGTTTCGCAGACAGTATTTTATCCATTTTCTTTTTCAAAGGTTTTGATGTGAAGTAATTGGTTTTCTGAGCTCTCGTAGGCTGCAGTGGCTTCTCATCAAAATGTTATGAAATGCACTCGGTAAGGTTATTAAGACTTTTGAAAAATATATAAAAAGTAGTATAAAGAACTTAGTTATATATTCAGTATCTGACAAAAAAATTTTAATTCAGTAGAATTGTATTCATAGCAACAGTGGAAACCAGATTAATTTTATCCTCCCAGATTCCATAATTGAGTAAATTACACTTTGAGTTGCACTAGGGCACACGTTGCTGTTGTGGAGCTTTTAAAGCGTGTCCGTACATTCTGTGGTACTGTGCCTTTGTAGCACGCAGTGTGATTCCTCTCTCAGTGAGTTTGGGGCACTTTGTGAGTCACTTCTAACGAGTAGTATATAGTGGTGGTGTTAGGCCATTCAAAGGATATCACTCATGATTGGAGCTAGTGCTTTCTCTGTCTGTCTGTCTCTCTCTGTCTCCCCCCTGCCCTCGCTCTCCCCTTCTTTCTTCCTCAAGATATTTGCCTTTGAACCCAGTCACTATGTTCTGTAGAAACCCAGGCTATATGGAGAGCACAGGTGAAGATGGAGAGACCTGGGTGGAGACGGACCTCCACCAATAACCAATATACATTTGCCAACGAGCTGCCCTGGAGGTGGACCCTCGGGTCGCAGTCAGGTCTCCCAGAGAATACAGAGGCACCTATATGGCCTTGCAGCCTCAGGAGGGAAACTGAGGCTCAGCTCCCTGATGGGGGTGAATAACTGGAACTTCATTCTTGAAGTTATTTTACCAAGAACAGCTAAAAAAAAGAAAATCATATTTAGGGCTTTCAAGTATGAAAGCTTGTTCTTAATGTACATATAAAATTTTTATTTTATGCTTATTGAAAACTAAGGATGTATTACTAATTTCAGGGGATATGCAGAATCCCTTTCTCCACAGCTATAAACAGGTTTCGGTAAACACCCGTTTGCTGTCGGGATAACTAGAAAGCGAAGCAGACAGTGCTTCAGAGGGAAACTGTCTGTGAGGCAGTGAGGGATGGGATGCAATAAATGGGGTCACCTAGAAGAGTTCAGTTCTCCTTTGTCCATGGTGACTGACCAGAGCTGTTTCATCACAACAAAGCAGACCGTGATCCTGGAAGGGGTGAGAGCAGAGGAGTGAGCGCCAGCGTCTGTGCGTCGGCTGTCAGCCCGGAGGAAGCGAGTGTGTTCAAGTGCATACAGTGTGCGGGGGCTGTTAGGAGTTGGCCGTGCTGGGGAGCAGTGGCCGATGGGTTGCACGGGGAAGGTTGAGCCTGACTTCGGGTGGTGGTTTCTTTTTTTTTTTTTAATTTTTATTTATTTATTTATTTTTAGAGAGGATAGAGAGACAGAGAGAAGGGGGAGGAGCTGGAAGCATCAACTCCCATATGTGCCTTGACCAGGCAAGCCCAGGGCTTTGAACCGGCAACCTCAGCGTTTCCAGGTTGACGCTTTGCCCACTGCGCCACCACAGGTCAGGCGGGTGGTGGTTTCTAATGGGTGATTTGCACTGGTGTTGGTACGAGCTCATTTTGGGATCGTGAGTAATGGGGCCATGTCATAGTGGGAATGTTTCCTTCACACCTTTTCCTGTGACCCAGGGCAGTAGGTGTCCTTGGCTAGAGCGTGTTTAGTTCCAGGAAGACTTCTGTATCTCTGAGGATGGTGTTTTGTTCCTGGTTGGACGTGCGGGTTGGTCAGTAAATTCTTACCATTTGTCATGTAAGCTCACAGAAACTCAGCTCCAGAGCAAATGTTAGAAGTCGTTACATTCTTTTTCATTGTTTCTCTTCTTCATCTGTGTCACAAGGTCACATTAACATCTTCTACCTTGGGTTGGGTGATGATGTTTACTCAAGACAAGTATTTATGTGTGTGTGTGTTGGGGGGTAAGTTCATGGAGTCATATTCAGCACCGAGGAAAGACTTTGGGTTCACGCCTACCTGGATACCAACATGCCTTTCCCCTTGCCAGCTATTATGTTACTTAATCCAAGTCTTTGTTTCTTCCACCACTATTTGTCGGTCACTGCACCACCTTGAGGGCTTGTTGTGAGGATTAACTTCTGGGCCAGGTGGTTACCCTATGGGACTTCATTTCTATCCCCTCTTTAAAAAAAAATAGGAGCACTTTCAGTTATTAGGCCTTTTGGAATTAAAAGATAATTTATAGCAAATAAATCTCAGAATCAGGAATTGACACACGGTGTTTGTTTTTAAAATTTTATGTTTCTAATACATTTTATGTCTTACTTTTTCCTGGAAAAGAAATTGCCAAGACTACATTGAAGTCACTTTGTGAATTTATTTTCAAGGAATCTGTAAAAGTTGTGAACTATAGGTGCTTTTTTCATTTCTTTACTTACAACACACACACACACACACACACACACACATTTGACAGGACACTTGGTTTATGGTTTTCTTCCAACTCACACATCCTACAAAGAAAACATTCTTTGTACCATTGGAAATTCGTAAGCATACAGACAACAGAATATTCTTCCAGTTCCTGGGCTAAAACTCCAGTCCTCTCAAATATTCAAAAATGAGACAAGCTATTCTGCTGCACCTATGCTGAAATAAGTAAAACTTGAGGTTTAATTACAGAGCGTGTTGGATAAATCACAGCCGGATAAAAGCATTCCTATTCTTTAAAAAAAAAAATGACATGTTCTTTTCTTTTTGCCTTTATTCTCCTCCTCTGTGTGGCTGTGGTATCCTAATATAAACTGAAGGAGAGTCGATGAGGAAGACACATAGTGAAATCACATCCTTTTGCAAGATCCAGAAATATGTTTCAAAATGTGCTACATGAATACTGGCCAAACCTGAATCCTCTGATTTATTTCTATGTGCCACACCGACGTATGTTTTTAAGTCCACTAGTTGGCATAAAGGTTTTTGATGAACCAGTTCCCCAACCCTCACTATTGTGGACTGCACAGACCCATACTTAGATCTCTTTTATCACACCTGGGACAGAATTGTGAGCTCAGGTCACTGTTCTGAACCGAGAGGTACGGAAAGTCAAAGATTTGTGACTTCTCGCGTTGGCATCAATAGATACAAGTAGTTACCAACCTGTGTGTGAAATAGGGAGCCTCCGAACCCGTATGTGACTATGGTGAGGTGTCAGAGCTTGTGATTGTTTCTGCATTCTGCACGTTTTGTCTGGAACCACTATTATCTTCATGGAAAAAAAGGCAGCTGGGAAGAGTAAAGCAGGGGGATTGCTTTAGAGAGAAAAACAAAGACTTGAAAATCTCCTTTAAATGTTAATATTAAAAAACAAACAAACACCCACCTGTTGAACAACACAGGTCCTTTCGTATAGATGCTTCAGTCGGGAAAACAGGAAGATGTGAACGAGTCCAAAATCTTACGGCTTCTTGTACATGTTTGCTGGTATTTGATTTAAATACGCATGTTGTATAAGAACAGATTAGTTTACAATTTGTCAGTAAAACAGTACTGAAGGCATTATGATCAACTCTAACTTAAAAGTGAGATTGTTTTGGCCCTGGCCGGCTGGCTCAGCAGTAGAGTGTTGGCCCGGCATGTGAAAGTACCAGGTTTGATTCCTGGTCAGGGCACGCAGGAGACACGCCCATCTGCTTCTTTACCCTTCTCCCTCTCCTTTCTCTGTGTGTCTCGCTTCCTCTCCTGCAGCTAAGGCTCCATTGGAGCAAAGTTGGCCTGGGCACTGAGGATGGCTCCATGGCCTCCGCCTCAGGCACTAGAACGACTCCGGCTGCAACGGAGCAACACCCCAGATGGGCAGAGCATCACCCCCTGGTGAGCATGCCGGGTGGATCCCTGTCCGGTGCATGCGGGAGTCTGTCTGTCTACCTCCACTCTTCTAACTTCGGAAAAATAAAAAAAAAAAATTTTTTTTAATGAGATTGTTTTTATGTGGTTGTTTTGCTTTTATTTTTTCTGGAAAACGGAAATTTATCCACACCGAAACAGTCAGGTTTATAACATCAGTTAAAGGAATGATCAGGTGAGAATGGATGAAAAAAAGCAAAACTCTGAAAACAGGTAGGATTTCATCCTTCCCCAGCATTTAAACTCTGTAGTTCTCCACTCTGCTCCTACATCTCTCAGAAAACCAGCAGCTGTGCTTGAACATGGCTGAGTTGCTCCCGCCCATGCGGACATGTCCAGGTGTAAAGAGACCTGCCGTGTGGCTTGACTCTGAGAGCCACACACCCACTCTGGTCGTCTGTCACGTTCCTCACTTGCTTTCCTGTCATCTCTCCCACTCATCCCACCTGGGGCGAGGTGGTGTTACCATCCTTCTGTGACAGACTCTTTCTAGACCTCAGGAACTGGGAATTTTAACCCGTTCTCCAATTTCAGTATTCCTTTAGGAAAGTGGGAATGAACCAGGTAACTACCTGAATGTACTCGATGGCCCCACCCCCTTCCCAGTTCCTAGGCGTCTTCCTTTTCTGTCCTAAAAATACTGTCTCAACATTTGTCTAGGGGTATATACTCATGATGGGCTTAATAAGTTGGGGGGGTGAGGGGGGGAGAATCCTCCAGTATAAAGTATAAAACATTTCTGGAGCCCGAACATTTAGGCTGAAAAAGAAGAAATTATATGAAGAAAGGTATGAATTAATTGGTGAATTATTCTCTTATCTGCAAACACGTACTGGATTCCAGCTTTTGGAGGGTTTTGGAAGACAAGTGGAAAATGGGCATTTTTGTGCTGTGTGCCCCGTAGACTGACCTGGAGCTGGCAGCCTCTCCACCCTGCCTCTGGGCGCCACAGAACACCCAGCGCCCTTCCTGAGACAGCTCCAGCCTCTCCTGCTGAGGTGCACCGGCCGTGGGGACCAGCAAAGACTTACCACTGTGGCACAGGGAGCCTTGCGGGCCTGTCTCCTCTAGGATGAGGTTGGGTCAGTGAAGAAAGGCTTCAAGGAGATAGCCATGGTGGATTGCTAACTATTCATCAACCGTTCAGCTCTAAATGCACGGCGAAAGATAGCCAACTTGAGATGCTGTGTGAAAATAACGTGAAATATTTATAAAAGGGTCTTACATGGCAGCTTTAAAGACCATCACCGTTTTGTTTAGTTTGAAATGAAAAATCAGAATCTAGTTTCACTTTGCTGTCTTGAACAATAATGAGAGTGAAATACAAAGCAGTTTTTACGCAGATATTGGTGGATAAGGGCTTATGATCAAGTCTAACTTAATGATGGGAAATAGTGCAATTCAGAAAATTACTTCAGTTCTCTCTCACCCCAGTGTATTTCTTTCAGATTCAGGGACTCCCGTTTTCCGTTCCTTTCCTCACTCCCTTAGCTGGGTCCTCGTCACCTAGCAGTGTGGACAGCGGAAAGCATCTCTGCTTTCCTTGCCCTTGGACATGTCCCCACTCCAATCACACCCTCAGCTGATGTCAGCTCACTTGACAGTGGAGTCTTTTTGATAGTAAATCCTCATTGTACTGTGGTGCTTCCTACATAACATTCAGACTCTGCAACCTGGCATTCAGGACTCTCCTAAACCTCATCTTAACGCCTTTCCTAACCATGTCTGGGGCTCACACACGCTTGAATCAAGACCACGTGTAACCATGGGTGTCACTCGTATGAATGAAGTCAGCACTTATCTTAAATTTTCTGTCTTGATACTTAATAGTGTTCTGACCTTGGAGCTATAATTTCTTCTAGTGGAAAATGGGGATTCAGGATCTAACTCATAAGTTTGTAGTAGTAACAGGAGTCTAGGAGTTGTTGACTACCACTCATTAAACACTAAACTGTGTCCTAGGGACTGTGCAAAATATTTTATGCTCTTTAACCCACACACTAGTCACTGTACAAGTAAAGAAACTAAGAGGTTAGTAACTTACTAAATTTCATACATATAGTAGCAGAGTTAGGATTTTAAATCTGCTTTGTATTGAAGAACTTAAGTTTGGTTAAACTAATGTCAAAGTCACGTGCAATACTCTGCTTATGTATTAATTTTGGGGAAAGTTCCATAGTTTCTCAAGTTCTCTGAGGAGCTTGTGAACCCCTAAGAACTCAGACTCTCTGAGCTAAACTCTCAGCCTTCCAGTTCAGAATGAAGGGCATGGGCAATTTATCTTAGAGAACCAACCCTTCACGTTGTCTGCCACAAGGTAGAAGTATCAACTACATGTTAGGAAACATTGTTTAGCAATAGGTCAGTAATTCTATAAATAGTTCCTTACACACCATAGATAATAGTATTTTTTTTAAGACTGTATGTTACATAGTGGCTGCGGGCCTAGAAGTTGTAGCTTATGGTACCAGGATTGCTGTAACAGGCGTGTTTAGCATTACCGCGGCAGGATGAAATAGGACTTGGGAGTCCACACATAACAGAAGATACAATTCAGGTCAATTGATGACATGATTATTTTGTGTAAACAGTCACTAAAGTGATCTCTTTCATCCCAGCTGCAGAGCTAGGGAGGGTAGCCTCCGGAATCCTCCTGACCAGCAAATGGCACTGCCGCAGCAAAACTAACACAGACAAGCCACCTGGGAATAGGTGATGTGGCATAACTGCTCTCCGGGCTCAGCGGGAGAGGGGAGAACACGCTTGTAATGTCATGGTGCCATGAGCCACAGCCTCACTTGATTTGTCTCAGCAAGACTTCTGAATTTAGTGAAGACATGCCCAGTTTGCTCAAAAACAGACTTCCTATCCAAACAGTAGCCTAAAGGAATCCAACACGTACTTTGTCCTTAACTATCCAAGCATTTTCCTAGGGTGCCCACTTGACCTGGCTGACGTAAGACCCAAGTGGTTTTCATTGTATTGATGGATTCTGCAGGGCTTATTGAATTAAAAACTATGAATGTTTCCTAGTAGTATACCTTTGAAAAACCTTTACTAATTTTTTTTGGAAGTTCTCTTAGGGCCTGACCTGTGGTGGCGCAGTGGATAAAGCGTCAACCTGGAAACGCTGAGGTTGCCGGTTCAAAACCCTGGGCTTGCCTGGTCAAGGCACATATGGGAGTTGATGCTTCCTGCTCCTCCCCCCTTCTCTCTCTCTCTCTCTCCCCTCTCTATAATGAATAAATAAAAAATTAAAAAAAAAAGTTTAAAAAAAAGTTCTCTTAGATGGGTATTCGGTTTCCTTATTATTTTAAGTGCCGGTGTGTGTGTATGTGTGTGTGTGTGTGTGTGTGTGTGTGTGTGTGTGTGTGTGTGTGTCTCAAGATATAAACAAAGAAATGAGAAATTCAAAACTCAGTGAGTGGAGGACCTTGGAGAGACTGGGCAGCCAGAGGTCTGAAGTGAGAGAAACCAGAGAAGGAGTCAGTGCAGCTGGTGGAAGTGTAATATTTGAGTAGCTTTGTAGGATAATAAGTGTTAGAGTTCCTTTATAGGTATGAAATATTGCGTAGACATTAGCATTCAATGTACATTGCCCACCGCAGGAAGATCGTAGGAGAATGTGCGAGACCGGAAACAGACGTACTCGTGACAAGGAGATTATAAAGACTGCGCTGTGGTTCATTGTTTGCGGCTTGGTGTTCTGAAATTGTGTTGGAGTGCACACAGGCAAGAATATTGGGGATACCAGTGAGCACAACAGGCTGCAGCCTCAGAATATCACGGCAGGAGCAGGTTCTGGTGCAGTGGTGAGAATCAGGAGGCCTGTTCTCTTTGTTGCCCGAGTGCTAATAAGATCAGTGCAGACAACAGCAGAGAACCTTCGACATCATGAAGCGATGCTTAGTTACAGGCAGTGATTACTTCCACCCGTAGGAAAGAGGCCAGGCACATTTATATTATCTAAAACTCATCAAGTGACAGCAACTTTTGTTTCTGGTGGAAGTCCAATCACAGGATTGTACTTTATTGAACAAGGTACCCTTTTAAACTATCGTGAGGCTATCAGTACAGTGTAATTATACTGTTGCCAACCATCTGAAGAATGAATGATAATTACTCAGGGCCCTCGGCCAGACATCCTGAACAAAAGTGCTGTGGCAAACTCGGTGAGTCATGGGTTCCAATCCTGTTGGTTAATTTCCCGTAAAGCCTCACTTTTTTCCCGAGACAAGGAATACCTCCACCCTTGGAAATGGGGCTTAGGAAACAAACTGGATTTATCTGAGGAGAACAGATACATGAAATGAAATGGTTGTGCCAGTTTTTAAATTTGTTTTACTCTTTGGTCTTTTGTAGTTTTCTTATAAGCCAAGCAATAAACATCATATGTGACTAAAAGGTTCTTTTCCTGTGAGAGAGGTTGAGTGCTTTTACTGATTCCACAAGGTCCGAACGGTTGATAGGGGACTTGAGTCCGTGTTTATCTACCCAAGAGGAGAGAATGATTCTCCACATTTACTAGGAACAGGGTTTGGTATACCTGTGTTCTAGGGACGGGAATGTGATATACAAGGAGGGAGGTTATACAGGTTGGATTTTTTCCTTTTGCTAAATAAAAACAAGACATAATCACTGTAAAGTCACAGTGGGACACTGACCAAGAAGTTCGGTTTGGCCAAAAGAGGGCAAGAGTATCTAAAGGTATTTTCTGAGTCAACACTGAGTTCAGCCATCACTCTGGCAGTTCCCAATCACCGGGAGCCAACTTGAGTCCTCAGTGCTCAGTCCCCCTGCTTTGGTTGCTGCTGGTCCTCGGGCTGCTTGAGATCCTTGTTTGCCATGGGGTCCGTGTCTGGTGTAGAAGGCCTTTGACTCTGAGCCCTTCCTGCTACACTTCCCAGATCATCGGGGTGGGCTGCTCTGTCCTGGACAGTGTCTCGTGATATCCGGTGTGTATGTCAGAGAAGGTGTATGGTTTGAAATCCCTGAGGTGCTTGTGTTAGAGCTGGTGTTAAGTAGTCTATGTCTACAAATGCTGGCGGTGTCTCCTTTTCTTCCTGCCCCCTTCTCACCTGTGAGTGTCCATGGGACACAGCCCTGAGGTCGACTCCTGATTTTACACACGTGCAAACATTCCCCATCCCCCATCCCCTTGCAAACGCCCTTCCTTCGTTCTGTGTGTCTCTGCCTGTGTTTAGGATGTGCTCCCCACATGACCTTCAATAGCCACATTTCACTGTTTTCTTACCCAAAGTAGTATCTTTAGAAAACATGTCCTGTTTTACGGTAACTCTGCTGTCCTGTGCCCTTTTATTTTCCACAGTCTGGCCTCCTGATCATCCCAATCATAATTTCTCCTCCCCAGCAGTCAATAAAATGAAACTATCTCTGCGTTCCCCAGGGACTTCCCTTCAACCACATCCCCCTTCATTACCCACGACCACAAGTATTTGCTGACATATTTTGGGCATGGCAGTACCCTTGTCCGAGGCCAAGTCAGAGTAGTAGCCTCCCAGACCTCTCAGCCCATCTCCTCTTGTCTGTTCCTGTTCTTTGCATGAGAGTCAGAAGAAAAATTTATGAGCAGGATGCGTAGAACAGGGCTGGCAAAGTGCACAAATGTTCGCCTATAAGATGTGTGAGGTCCATGGATCTGACATGGAATGTGGTGACCGTAGTTGACGACGCTGTGTTGTGTAATTGAAATTTGGTAAGAGTAAAAATGACACGTTCTCACCTAAAGTGAGTATGTGTGAGGTGATGGGCGTGTTCATTAACTCAAGGAGGGGAATCCTTTCAAAATGTACACATACATTAAATCACCACAGTAGACATTTTTAATATCTTACAATTTTTATTTGTTCATTATACATCAGTAATTCTGGGAGAGGATGGAGAGAAAAGAAAAATCCTGAACCCTTTTTAAGTGGAAATCACATTTTATCCTTTACTACCCTTTAATACTTCGCTCCATGGAAATGGATGTATTCATTCAGCTCATTGAAAGATTAATCATCCACTCTGTGCCGGGCAATATCTTTGAACTGAGCACGCTTTCTTGAGATAATAATGAGAAGTTTCAGTCTTTAAAGAATTCAAAATATATTGGGAAGATTTGCCAACAGATGGTGACACTCAGTGCTGCTGAGGGGCAGCCCAAGGAGCTCTGGGGCCTAAAGGGAGCATGTCGTCACAGCACCCCGTGGGAACATTCATAAAGACCATGACATGGACACAGTCCCATCGTCTGCTCCATTGACACCCAGCGCACCAGGAAGGGAGGGCTATTTCAGGAAGAAGACAGCTCACCAGACACCGTAATGCCTGAGCAACATATAGTTCTGTGACTGGACAGCAGGTCACACCGGGAAGGAAATGGAGGGCAATGTTGGAAAGGTAGGGTAGAGTCTTGGTTATCTGGCTGAAGAATGTGGGATTATCTTGCAGGCAGTGAAAAAAAACAACTTTACATCAAGTTCTTTAAGTGCTTTAAGGGTATTCTTTAGGCAATAATAATCTACCATACATGGAATGTTGGGATCATGTGGTCTAACTGGTCACCCCAAGAAGCACAGGGCATATCTACCCTGCGCCTCTAACTATTTTATGAGTTGCCATCTCTTGTCTTCATTTCCTCTCTTCTCTGTCTGCTGAAACAGTTCTCTCCAGAGAAGTTCCAAATCCATCACCAACAAAATCCCCTTCATAATAACTGATTTTGAGAATGTTCCCTTTAGGTTCTCTTTTGTCACTAAAATCAGTCTCTCCATTGATTGTAATGTCTCCCTGACATGCCTTCAACATGGTGGCTGTTTTCTCTTCTGTATTCCTCTACCACAGACTGGTGCCATGAGGCACGCTTTCCTGTTTACTTTGTAATGCTATTTCGGGGTCACTTTTCTACACTCCTCCTTAGAGACTATGAGCTTAGACTCCAATTTTGTGAGACTGATCTATCCACTGTATCCTTGCTACAGTCACTGATGACCTTCATGTCATTCTCTCTATTGCTTGGTGTAGTTTTCTCCTGGTTTGACCCCACTCCTTTCAACACGACTCTTATTTAAGTCTTAGTGATCTCAACAGGCACGTAGATAACTTTTCCAGTGTTCTGGTCACTCAGTTATTGGATCTCCTTCCCAGTGAGTTGATATTCCATCCTAACCCAGAGACTCACCTACATGGTCAGACACTTGACATTGCTCTAACAAATCTCAATTTCGAATATTGAGGGTGACTACCGCTGAGGGTCTCTCCAGCTCACTCCACTTAACACCATGACTCCAAATACTCTTTGGCCATACCAGGACATAAGTCGATCTTAAATTGATTTTATCATCTTGTCACACTCCTTTTTCATCCCATAATATTATTGCTTCCTTCCTTATACATAATGCCATGGCCAGTCAAATCACTCCCTTACATATACCCACAGCACCTTCGTTTCTCTGCTTTTCTTAGTCACCTTGATACCGACCGTGGTGAAGTCATCAGCGCTGCTTGCACACCACTGAATAAGGCTGGAGAAGAAAGACCTTCCTACAGGGACACCTTCTCCCTCTCCATCATGACCATGAGCACTGCTGACAGTTGTTCTGTGTGACCCCACTGCATTCCCTGTGCACTGCCTCTGCTCAGATATTTCAGACTCTTCTCTCTCCTGTTCCCTCCATAGTCACTTCTCAGCCGATGAATTCCCTGTTTCACTAAGCAAATTAAAGCCTTCAGCAGAGTCTTTCTTAATCATCCTCCAGGACTTCTGCCACCGACCAGAGTCCCTGCTCTTAGTTGCCACCTCCTTCCTGTTGGGTGATGGAACCGCACATTTCCTAACTGTTCAGCTTGTCCTGTCTGTGCTCTCCATCTCGAATGTATACCTCCAGCCTACACGTGCACATGTGGAATTAATAGGTGGACTTGAACCCCCAGTTGAGTGTTTAAAAGGCATCTTTAACTCAATGCTCAAAGAATAAGCTTCTAGTAATGCTACCCACCTCTTACCTCCACCAAAAACAAACAAAAAACAAACAACAGTTTGTTCTAGGGCTTTCTCCATTTCAGGGATTGGCACTCATTCTTCCAGCTGCTAGGGTCAGAAAACGTGGTTTTATCCTTGATCTTTTCGTTCCTCACACCTTGCAGCTTGTCCTTTAAGAAGCCCCATCCTCTTTTCTCAGTACAGCGAGAGTTTCACTGCTTCTCCCTGCCTCCATCATTCCCGCCTCAGTCCAGGTCACCGGCGTCTTGGCCCTAACTGCAGATGGTGACGCACGCCGCTTCCTCGCCCTCTGCCCCCAGCTCTCGAGAGTAATCCCCAGAGTCCTGGCAGATGTCAGTCAGAGGGTGTCCCTGCTCTGCTCAGAAGCTGCCCATGACCCCACTTTGGTCAGAAGCGACCCATCCATCACCAGTGTCTTAAGTTCTCGCATGTTCCCAGCTCCATTTCCTCTCTGACCTCACCCTTTCTCCACTTCATTTCTCCTTACGACTGATCGCTGTGTGACATCCTGTGTGCTTTACTTTTCTGTCTTGCTGCTTTTCAGTGTCCCCAGTTAGAGTGTAAGTGCTACGAGGCCAGGGATTATCTGCATGATTTCTTCTGTACCGTGTCACCAGAGCTTAGACCAGTGCCTGCACATAGTAGGTGAATGTGGACCATGCAGTGAGTGGGACTTTCACACACAGCTACATTGTAGAACCCATGTGCATCATAATACTTGTGTAGTTGCGTTGTGATTCACTGTAGTAACTGAAAGGATGACCATGGAATCAGGCCAAGAGGGGTTTGAGTTCCAGCCGATCCTGGCTTACTGTGTGATTTTGTGCAATGGTAGTTCAGGTCTCTGTGCCTTTAAAATGTACGTAGTAATAGTGACTGACTGACTCATAGGATTGTTGTGAAAATTAAATAAGGAAATGCAGGTCAGAGAGTCAAAGTGCCCCGAGCAGAGTTAGTAAACTTTCCGTAAAGGTAGTCCATATTTTGGTATTAAAATTAATACAGAGGATATTTGTTTTTTGTTGTTTTGATTTTCACGTTCAAGTAATTTGGTAAGAGGAGAAGAAGATAAGCTCTTTGAGATGGGAAATGTTTACTCCTTGTTTTCCTTTTCAGCACCTCGAACTTGTTTCACGCTGGTATTTAATCAGTTATTCTTTGAGAGTCACGTGGGCCCTGACGTGTCTGAATGGCTCGTCTGTGTGTTAATATCATGGGAACTGGCCCCAAGGTTTCATCCACTCCTCTGTGAGGAAATAGTCCTGAGTGAAAAATGTTGCATATATACCTGGCTTTGTATAAAAACAATGAGAATTAAACTAGCCCATCACAGTGCATTATAAAAATGGTTATAGAGGAATTTCCCTAAAAAATGATCCTCATGAAATTTGTGGAGTTAAGTCATACAAGTAAAATGTTACATTTATATTCACGCACGTTGCACTTTTCACTGAGAAACTTAGCTGCCAAACGTGTGACAGCCGCAGTTGTTGGATGCTCACGTGGCCCCGTTGAATTTTGAGCATGCACAAACAGGCTGGCCTGTTGCTCGTGGGTCAGTTCTGATGACCCAGGAGTGGACAGCATGCGGAGGCCATGGACAGGGATTTGACTAAATGGAGTCAGAGCAAGTGTTTCTGAGAGTTTGCACTTAAATATATGTTCCTGTGCAGATTTATCACAGGGGGAGACTTGGGCTATTATAAATTTTTAGTGAGAAGCAGCCTTTCTAAGATAAATTATATTTTTGTTCATTTGACCTATAAGTTGATTAGAGTTGGTATTTACAGAAAAAAAAATTAGTTCCTATGACTGCTGGCTTACACAGCTATATTTCTACATTGTAGGTTAGTAAGGAAAATAAAAGCCTTCATATAAAAAAATGTGAGTTCTCATAGGGAATATAGCCAGTGATATCATAGTCGCTATGTATGGTGCCAGCTGCTTTCTAGGTTTACTGTGGTGATCACTGCGTAAGTTATAAATGTCTGTCACTATGTTGTACACTTGCAACTAATATTATAGTGTATGTCAACTTGAATAGAATTTTTAATTTTTTAAAATAATATAAGTAGGAAAAATAAATGAATAGTTACCTGAGCTCTAGTAGCAGCTCTGCACATACAAAGACGTGCTGTCTTGATACAGTGTCACCTGTACGACTCCATTGACTCACCTGCATTAAAGTAGGGGGCATCCCTGCCCTCTGTTTGCTGAGTGTTAGAATCATGTCCGGTATGATTGTTACAGAAGTGAGGTGTTTTACATGACACGCTTTATGTTGGGGAGGACGTTTCTACAGCATTAGTAGCAATTTCTGGTGTGCTATTCGATCTTCAACTTTTATCCCTCAGTTGTCTCTTTCAGTTTCTGAATTTCTGGGACTTCATAATCACTACTTTCCTATCTCCTCCCCCCTTTTTAAAACAGCCTATTGGGTTTGCCAGTAGGAACCCCAAGGATAAAATCATACAGGTAGGCCCTGGCCGGTTGGCTCAGTGGTAGAGCGTCGGCCTGGCGTGCAGAAGTCCTGGGTTCAATTCCCGGCCAGGGCACACAGGAGAAGCGCCCATCTGCTTCTCCACCCCTCCCCCTCTCCTTCCTCTCTGTCTCTCTCTTCCCCTCCCGCAGCCGAGGCTCCATTGGAGCAAAGATGGCCCGGGCGCTGGGGATGGCTCCTTGGCCTCTGCCCCAGGCGCTTTAGTGGTTCTGGTCGCGGCAGAGCGATGGTTCGTAGGGGCAGAGCATCGCCCCCTGGTGGGCAGAGCATCACCCCTGGTGGGCGTGCCGGGTGGATCCCGGTCGGGCGCATGCGGGAGTCTCTCTGACTGTCTCTCCTCGTTTCCAGCTTCAGAAAAATACCAAAAAAAAAAAAAAAATCATACTGGTAGTTGAAGTCAAGCCTCCCCCCATCCCCCAGCCCACATTTCTCTCAGGTAAAATATTGGTAACACCAAATTGTCTCAACTCCACAACGGATGTTCCTTACAGCCTGTCTTGTCTTCTCATTGTACAGGGAACGACTTGTTTCTCGTAGCAGTTCACGAGCTGGGCCATGCGCTGGGCTTGGAGCACTCCAACGACCCTACCGCCATCATGGCCCCATTCTACCAGTACATGGAGACAGACAACTTCCAGCTCCCCAGTGACGACCTGCAGGGCATCCAGAAGATCTATGGTAGGCCCCCTGGCTTCTGTCTGCTGAGCCCCGCAGGCATCCAGAGATCCTGCTGCAACTGTAGCTTTGCGATAGGTGCTCTAAGTATATGTGAGAGAGAAACCCTGGGCAGGGAGAAAGGTCTAGCTAGCCTATTGGCAAAGGTCTTCAATCAATTAAGTTTTATTGGCAGTCGTTCAAGATAACCTGAATATGCAGATTTATGGGACATTCTTAAATATTGATAAGAATTTTTTTTAAATTGGGTTTCTTTAAAACCTCTAGTTGTAGTAAAGCACTGGTAAACTTTAGTGTTTGAATCAGGTAAAAAAATTATATAATAAATATAACCAATAAAAAACAGTGAAAGATGTAAGAATTTCATTCAAGAGACTGAAACTTTGGTACAAATTCACTGGTTGTCTCTCAAGTTAGGATGGTTGATGTTAGGTATTTCTTAGGTCATTTTTAGAATTGTAGATAATACTCCAGTGCTATGGATATAATGAAATTACTTCAGAACAGAGAAAGTTAACAAACGTGGGAGTGAAAGTTGACAAATGGCTAAGTTGACTAACATATAATTCAAAGTAAATTTGCAGTACAGTACAATCAATTTTATGTATGGGGTTCAGTCAGTGAATGCAAATTAAGACAAAAAGAGAAAGGCTATTATACATGTTGATGATAATCCTAACTCCCTCAATAGAACCACGACCTTTAGAAAGACCTTTGTTTCCTACGTGGTTGTTAAGTACTTGACATTTATCATTTACATAGAGAGACTGTGCTTTACTAACAATGTGCAGCTTTGGCTTTTAGAATACTTGCTATCTGGATGTTAATATGCAATATTCAGAAGATGTTGTTTGCATTTTTAAATAGCACAGTTATAACACTTAAACTTTTTTGTGCATTCATTAGTTTTTCAATTTCAGTATCTCAGCGGTGAGCCTTCTCTCACCGGGTTAAAAAGATTTAAGAGACAAAAAAAACAGGTCCACTTTTGCATTGCTCTTGATTCTGGGGAGACTCAGCAAAGACATTTCTGGCACTCACAGCTGAGGAGCCATCGGGAGGAGTTTCCAGTGATTGACTGACAAAGCGGTCCTTTCCCATGACCTGAATCAGCGGTCTAGACTGAGGGTCTACCAAGGAATGCTCCTTCTATCTCTAAATATGAAGTGCAAACAGGTCTTGTGTTTCTTTTTTAAAAACACACATCGCTTGAGGAATGGTGCTTCCCATCTGTACCAAATTCCATGTGTAAACCCTGGCTTGATTGAGAACCCTCTCTTTACAAATAATCTTTACATGAATATTTTCCTAGTGGCATGTGAATCAGTAGGAGCTTAGATTCTGTGTTCACATGGAACTCTCTCCTAGCAATTCATCAAAACATTTCGTGAGAAGGAAAAAGATGAAAGTCAGGAAAAGGTTATAAAATATAATTGGAGACACTGGGTTAAATAAACTTTGATTCATTGCTGTTTATCTTTTAGAAATATTTACATAGAAGCACAGTCCCTCCAAAGCCAGGGTCAAATGTGGCAGCACTCACGTGCATGGTTCCAGTGTTCATTTTCATTTATTTATTATTTATGCACTGCCTTCTTCCAAAGGAGTTTTGAAAGCAGCTTTTCCAATAGGGGCTGTGAAGCTATAAAAACTGTCATTAAAAATTAACAAAAGAAAGCCTAGTTACTAGGATCCAGGATCAGGCATGACAAGCAGTTTCTGATAGACTTGCTCATGGTTTGTCGAATCAGACAGTTTGTCTTTTTTCAGAAAACACATGATTGTAAAGACCTCTTAGCGCGAGCTCCCGGCTGAGGCCTGGCTGTTCTCTTGTAGCACATTTTCCAGATCTGCTCCAGCTTTAGGTGAGCCAAGTGCTGTCCTCATGTCTCCCAAAGGTCCACCTGACAAGACCCCACCGCCAACCAGACCTCTGCCCACGGTGCCCCCACACCGCTCCGTCCCCCCGGCCGACCCCCGGAAGAACGACAGGCCCAAGCCACCTCGGCCGCCCACGGGCAGACCCTCTTACCCCGGGGCCAGACCCAACATCTGTGATGGCAACTTCAACACGCTGGCCATTCTCCGCCGGGAGATGTTTGTGTTCAAGGTAGGAGCTGGATTTTTTTACTTAAACAGCAGACCAAGGGTCCATAAGATTGCTTTAGAAAACCAGTTCTTATTCATGCGAACACCACTGTCCCAGGCCTCTCACAGTCAGAAGGTTCAAAAATGTATTTTAGAAAAGTAAATGCACACACGGGCCTCAGTGTCTTACAGAAGACACTGAACCGTGCGATTCTGCAGGATGCATTTGTGTCTTCAGGAGCTGTACGGGAGGGGTGGGACCTGTCATGTGTCAGGAACAGGTAAATAAGCCTAATTTACACCATGAACAGGAGCTAATGGAGACGAGGTGCTTGGGATGGTAGTGTCTCCCAGGGCGCATCTTGACAGGATCCCCGTAATTTCACATGACCATGGAAGCACTGTGTCTAGGAGGGAGGAGTGCCAGCCATCTTGTTTGGGGTCTGCTGGTGGCCTTTGAGTTAAATGTCCTCTGTGAGATCGCCATTTTGATTTTATATATGATGCAACTGTGCTCTTGAGTCAGGTATCTGTATCAACCTCATTCATACTATTTTTCAAAAGGTTACAAGCTCAAACTGGTTTTTGCTATATGTGCTTTCTGATGCCTTTGGGTACTCAATCACACTAATAAGCAGTGTGTTAAAGTAAGTCGTATAAGATTGAAAAGTGAATATAGAATAATAATGAAAAGTATTCTTCTCCCTCGATATTTGTAAACTGACCTTAAAGATGAATGAAAAATATGTTTTATGTTGGCATTAGAGTATTAAAAGAGCCATAGTTTTACTGGAGGCATTCATTTAAAAATAAAATAATGTGCCCTCTCTTTGGATAGACACAAATCAATAAACAGGGACATATTGTCTTATTTGTAGAGCATTTCCTGTCTACCAGAGGCTGTACTTTAAAAATATGGATTTTATATAAGTCTTATAGACAAAGGACTCCACTTCCTTTCCTGGATAATGAGATTTGGTTTTGCTAGAATATGCACTTGAGCACTATGCTTTCCAGGAGAAATTGATGCCCTTGCTAAAAAAAAAAAAAACAACCAAAAAATAAACAAAAATAAGAGTAGCATTCTGAAGTTTATAAACGCCTTGTGGTGCTTATTCAGATATCTCCCACTCACTTTAAGCAGACTAATAAATTAAGATGCAAGGATTGACGTACAAAAAAGCTTGTGAGATTTTTTTTGTTTATTCTACAAGTCACCAGATGACGAATGAAGGATGGATTCTGCTTTCACTGTTTTGGCTGATTTGTATCCCTTGATATCACAGTGATGTTACCAAAGTGTGTCCACCTTATTTGAGAATAGGATGTATAATGGAGACTGGGTTCATTGAGTCTTTTTATTGTCCCTGTCTGTCTGTCTAATTGGATTCCCAATCTCAGAGGGGACCTGTCTCTTCATGTCTGATGGTCTTTTTCACCAACTTTCTGCTCTGCGCATTGTGGGAGCTTCATGCGGGTGCTTGGCTGACAAGGTGTGGTGCTGTGGTCATCCCTGGTCCCTGGGGTCGGGAATGATTGGCAAGTACCCAGACCACCTCTGCAGCAGATGCAGTAGCCACTACTTTCAATATCAAAACAGGCATATAAAAATCACTAGTGTTCTGATCCTCCTCCAAAGAAACGGTCCTGTTTCCTTGGCCATCTTTGTCAAAACTCTCTACAGGGAAGAGTTTCTGAAGTCTCCCTGAGTTTAATTTCTTTTTTCACTGATCTAGGCTTTCTTTCTAAGAATAAGTTCTGTTGAAGATAGCTTCTGGTCAACATTTCATTTTTTTGATGTCCACTTGCCCTGTGAATTTGTGTTACGTTATCTCATCATGTTTGTGCTCATCTCCCCTTTCACATGAGGAGTCAGCCTGTGCAGGGAGTTGACTGGGCACCAAGGTTGTGAGACTAGGGCTTAGCCTCTGTCTTTTTAGAGTTGTGCTCCAGGAGTGAAGACAAATGTGACCGTAGGTCCTTGTATGATCAGGAGTAAAGGTACAGCATTGACTTGAAGGGAAACTGTTGATATCTGGTTGAACTTGACTGAGAGGAGGGATATGCTGAATTTCGATAGAGCAGTTTCCTAGGCACATTATAGAAGTTGGTATTTGGTGTACTAAGAAGGTAGTGTGTTGAGGAAGAGAACATAGTCTAGCTTTGTTCATTGTAGTTCTGCAAAGCTGTAAATGATGTAACTCAGAAATATGTAAGATTTGATCACAGTGCAGAGAGCATGGTTGTGTGATACTTGCTCTTAGTTCACAGTTACTGTGACTCTGATAATACATACCTGGATATACTCTGGGCACTAAACTTCAACAATCTCTAAACCTTGTAATAAAACTACAAGATGGATACTGGTCTCTGTGTTACACATGAGAAAATTGAGAATCAGAAAATTTAAGTAGTCGATCCAAGTGACAAGGTCTGTTAGTGTTCAGTAAGTTAGTGTTCAGTAAGTACTTGAACAGCAGGTCTACGTGATTCTAACATCTGTATTTTCACACTACAGTTTACTACTTGAGAGAGTTAGGGAAAGTTTCCAAAGACAGGGAAACTACAAAGTCTATTTCTAAATAACAAATATGAAGGAAATATGTATTGACCTCCTTGTGCCTGATGCAGTTTTAGGCTCTGGCAATGTAGTGCCAAACAGAACAAGCTAGACATGACATGGAGCTGACATTCTGGTTTCCAACGTGGGTGCATGGGTGAGCATGTCACACGGGTAACTTGTCGATGGGAGGACAGGAAAGTCTGCCCATGACCAGGCCCTTTGTCAGTGACTTCTGGTCTGACTGCTCTCTTGGTACCCACATAGGCTAAATGACCTTCACCTCTAGTCAGTGTCCTTCCTCCAAACCTGGTCTTCCTGCCGGGATCACAGCCCATCTCCTGTTCTCACCTGCCTTTCTGTGTTGCCTTCAACAGATGCCGCCATAGTTTTCATCATTTGCTCCATACTCACGGTCCCTTCAAGTGTATTTTTGAATCACCCACTATTTGATATTCCTCTTCAGTGGTGGGATTCAAATAATTTAACAGCTGTTTCTCTGCCATAATGACCGCTTTAAGGATAAAAAGAAAAAGGGAGACCAAGATGGCAGCGGAATAGGCAGATGCACAGACTCCCAGCTCACACCACCAAACCGGATTACAAATTAATTTAGGAACAGTCAGTGTGAAAAACCAATTTTGGATTAAAAGAACAGGTCTCAAAAACTAAGGAGCAAAGAAGCTGCCACACTGAGCCTGGTAGGGAGCTCCGAGCCATGGGGTGGGGGGCGCCCCTGCTTCCAGGAGTGAAAGTGGGGTGAGACTGAGAGCCCAGAAGGGCTCTCATTACAAGGAGAAGAGCAGAAAATATCACTCACAGCTACTTGCCGGGGGACCTGGGAATGAGGTGTGCTGAGAGGGTTGGCTTGTCTTCCAAAAGGAAAGTGAGGAGAGAGAGACAGACCATGATGGGAAGAGGAATGCATGGGATGACCTGAGAAGCTGACTTATCCAGTGCAGAGGAGGCCATACCTGGGGGAGGGGTTGAACCCTCAACAAGACACAAACCTAAAGTGGTCCCAGGTGACCCACCTCCAGAAAGCTCTCCAGCTCCAATCAGAGCAACAAGACACAGCTGAAAACAGGAAGTGGGGAGGAGGGGCAGTAACTCAGGTCTCCATGGAAATCTGAGATACACCTCTCTCTACTGAAATGGAAAAAGCACCCCATGCAGGGAGAGAAGCTGGCAGATCGGCCTTCAGACACTCAGGTTACACCCACCGCATTCCTGGATACAGCTCCAAATAAGCCCCCTCCTGAGATGAGTAAACAAGACTACCACTGAGTTAAGAAAACTGAGAAGAAAACAAACAAATCAAGACTTCAAAGAGTCTCTACTAGGTAAGGAGACCACAGCTGGAAGAAGCCTACAAGTCATAGAGAATAATGGGTAGGCAGAGAAGCATAAGTCACATGCTTCAACAAGATTTAAATCCTCTGATAAAATCTTGGATGAATTGGAAGTAATCAAATTACTGGATGCAGAGTGTAAAATATGATTTTTAGGATGCTTAAAGATCTCAAATCTACAATGGATGGACTTAATGAACACTTCAGTAAAGAAATTGAAAGCATCAAAAAGGACACGGAAATCATAAAGAAGCAGACAGAAATGACAAACACAATATTAGAAATTAAGACTACACTGGAAGAAATTAAAAGCAGGCTTGATGAAGCAGGGGATGAAATCAGCGACTTAGAGGACAAGATGAGTGAAATCATGCAAGTGGAGCAGAAAAAACAAAAGAGACTGAAAAAAATCTGAGGAAACTCTAAGAGAGCTCCGTGACAACCTAAAGAGAAGCAACATCCGCATCATAGGGGTTCCTGAAGAAGAAGGGAAAGAACAAGGGTTAGAGACCTTGTTCAATGAAATCATAGCTGAAAACTTCCCTAAATTGTTTCAGGAAAAAGTCACACAATTTCAAGAAGCACAAAGAATTCCATTAAAGAGAAACCCCCCAAAATATATAGCAAGACACATCATAATTAAAATACCAAAGCTAAAAAATAAAGAGAAAATATTAAAAGCAGCTAGAGAAAAAAAGGCTATCACCTACAAAGGAGCCCACATAAGGATGACATCCAACTTCTCAACAGAAACACTTGAGGCCAGAAGGGAATGGCGAGACATATTCAAAGTAATGCAGAACAAGAGCCTACAACCAAGACTTCTTTATTTAGCAAGGCTATTGTTTAAAATTGAAGGAGAAATAAAAAGCTTCCCAGACAAAAAAAAAAAAAAAAACACAAGGAATTCATTACAACCAAACCAATGCTGCAAGAAATGTTAAGGGACCTATTGTAAACAAAACAAAGGAGGAAAAGAATATAGTAAAAGAGGAATATAACTTTAAAGAATAAAATGGCAATAAACAACTACATATCAATAATAACCTTAAATGCAAATGGATTATATGCTCCAATCAAAAGACATAGGTTAGCTGAATGGATAAGAAAACAGGACCCATACATGTGCTATCTACAGGAGATGCACCTCAAAACAAAATATACACATAGACTGAAAGTAAAACAATGAAAAAAATATTTTATGAAAATGAAAATGAAAAAAAAAAGCTGGGGTAGAAATGTTTATATCTGACAATATAAACTCTAAAACAAAGACTATAGTAAGGGATAAAGAAGGTCACTACATAATGATAAAGGGAGCAATCCAACAGGAAGAGATAACCATTATAAATATCTATGCACCTAATATAGGAGCACCTAAATATATACAGCAGATTGTGATGGTTTACATAAAGGGAGAGATCAACAGCAATACTGTAATAGTAGGGGATTTCAATACCCCACTAACATCAATGGATAGATCCTCAAGAAAGAAAATTAATAAAGAAACAATAGAATTAAGGGGTACACTAGATCAGGGGTGCCCAAACTTTTTACACAGGGGGCCAGTTCACTGTCCCTCAGACCGTTGGAGGGCCACCACATACAGTGCTCCTCTCACTGACCACCAATGAAAGAGGTGCCCCTTTTGGAAGTGCGGAGGGGGCCGGATAAATGGCCTCAGGGGGCTGCATGTGGCCCGCGGGCCGTAGTTTGGGGACGCCTGCACTAGATCAACTGGATTTAATAGATATCTTCAGAACTTTCCACCCTAAAGCAGCAGAATATACATTCAAGTGCTCATGGTACATTCTCCAAGATAGACCACATATTAGGGCATAAAACGAGTCTTAACAAACTTAAGAAGATTGAAACCATATCAAGCTACTTCTCTGACCACAATGGCATGAAACTAGAAATCAACTACAATAGGAAAACTGAAAAACACTCAAACACTTGGAAGCTAAACAGCATGTTATTAAACGACTAGGTCATCAATGTGATCAGGGAAGAAATAAAAACTTCCTTGAAACAAATGAAAATGAGCATACAACAACTCAGAATCTGTGGGACACAGCAAAAGCAGTCCTGAGAGGGAAGTTCATAGCATTACAGGAATACTTTAAGAAGCTAGAAAAAGCTATAAAAAAACAACTTAATCCTGCAACTAAAAGAACTAGAAAAAGAACAAGTAAAGCCTAGAGGAAGTAGAAGGAAAGAAATAATAAAGATCAGAGCAGAAATAAATGACATAGAGACTAAAAATACAATACAGAGGATCATTGAAACCAAGAGCTAGTTCTCTAAATAAGTAAACAAGATTGATGAACGCTTAGCCATACTCACCAAGAAAAAAGGAGAAAGATCTCAAATAAAATTAGAAATGAGGGTGGAGAAGTTACAACAGACATAGCAGAAATACAAAGGATTGTAAGAAAATACTATGAAGAACTGTATGCCAAAAAATTACACTAAAATTTAGGTGAAATGGACAAATTTCTTGAAAAATGTAATCTTTCAAAAATCAATCTGGAAGAATCAGAAAACCTAAATAGACCAATACAACAAATGAGATCAAAACAGTTATCAAAAAACTCTCAACAAACAAAAGTCCTGGGCCAGGTGGCTTCACAGGAGAATTCTACCAAACATTCAAAGAAGAACTAACTCCCATCCTTCTCAAGCTATTTTAAAAAATTCAAGAGGAGGGAAAATTTCTAAGCTCCTTTTATGAGGCGAAGCATAATTCTGATTCCAAAACCAGGCAAAGACAACACAAAGAAAGAAAACTATAGGCCAATATTCCTGAAGAATTTAGATGCTAAAATTCTTAACAAACTATAAGCAAACTGGATCCAGCAATACATGAAAAAAATCATACACCATGATCAAGTGGGATTTATTCTGGGGAGGCAAGGCTGGTACAGTATTTGCAAATCAATCAATGTGATTCATCACATAAACAAAAGGAAGGAGAAAAACCACATGATAATTTCGATAGATGTAGAAAAAGCATTTGATAAAATCCAGCACCCGTTCATGATCAAAACTCTCAGCAAAGTGGGAATACAGGGAACATACCTCAACATGATAAAGGCCATCTATGACAAATCCACAGCCAACATCATACTCAATGGGCAAAAGTTAAAAGCAATCCCCTTAAGATCAGGAACAAGGCAGGGGTGCCTCCTTTCACCACTATTATTCAACATAGTCTTAAAAGTCCTAGCCACAGCAATCAGACAAGAAGAAGAAATAAAAGGCATCCAAATTGGAAAAGAAGAAGTAAAACTATCATTATTTGCTGATGATATGATACTGTATATAGAAAACCCTAAAGTCACAATCAAAAAATTAGTGGGCCTGATAAATGAATTCAGCAATGTGGCAGGATATAAAATTAATACTCAGAAATTAGAGGCATTTTTATATAGCAACAATGATCTGTCTGAAAGAGAAATTAAGAAAACAATCTCCTTCACTATTGCAACAAAAGTAATAAAATACCTAGGAGTTAATTTAACCAAGGAGGTTAAAGACTTGTACTCAGATAATTACAAAACATTGATAAAAGAAATCAAGGAAGATACAAACAAGTGGAAGCATATACCGTTTTCATGGCTAAGAAGAATAAACATCATTAAAATGTCCATATTACCCAAAGCAATTTATAAATTCAATGCAACTCCTATTAAAATACCAAGGACATACTTCAAAGATATAGAACAAATATCCCAAAAATTCGTATGGAACCAAAAAGAACATGAATAGCCTCAGCAATCTTGAAAAAGAAGAATAAAGGGCCTGGTATCACACTTCCGGACATCAAGTTATACCACAAGGTCATTGTACTCAAAACAGCTTGGTACAGGCATAAGAACAGGCATATAGATCAATGGAACAGAACAGAGAACCCATAAACCCTCAGCTTTATGAACAATTGATATTTGACAAGGGTGGTGATAGCATACAATGGAGTAAAGACACTCTCTTTAACAAATGGTGTTGGGAAAATTGGTCAGCTACCTGCAGAAAAATGAAACTAGACCACCAGCTCACACCATTCACAAAAATAAATTCAAAATGGATGAAAGACTTAAATGTTAAGTTATGAAACCATAATCATCCTAGAGGAAAACATAGGCAATAAGCTCTCTGACATCTCTCGCAGCAATGTATTTTCTGATTTATCTCCATGTGTAAGGGAAATAAAGGACAGGATAAACAAATGGGACTATATCAAACTAAAAAGCTTTTGCACAGCTAAAGACAATATGAACAAAATAAAAAGGCAAACCACACAATGGGAGAACATACTCGACAGTACGTCTGTTAAGGGGTTAATAACCAAAATTTATAAAGAACTTGTAAAACTCAACACCAGAAGGTAAACAGTCCAATCAAAATATAGGCCAGGCCCTGGCCGGTTGGCTCAGTGGTAGAGCGTTGGCCTGGTGTGCAGGAGTCCCGGGTTTGATTCCCGGCCAGGGCACACAGGAGAAGCTCCCATCTGCTTCTCCACCCCTCCCCGTCTCCTTCCTCTCTGTCTCTCTCTTCCCCTCCCGCAGCCAAGGCTCCATTGGAGCAAAAGTTGGCCTGGGTGCTGGAGATGGCTCCATGGCCTCTGCCTCAGGTGCTAGAATGGCCCTGGTTGCAGCAGAGCAAGGCCCCAGATGGGCAGATCATTGCCCCCTGGTGGGCATGCCGGTTGGATCCTGGTCAGGCACATGCGGGAGTCTGTCTGACTGCCTCCCCATTTCCAACTTCAGAAAAATACAAAAAAACAAAACAAACAAAAAAACAAAAAATAGGCCAAAGAGATGAATAGACACTTCTCCAGAGAGGACATACAGATGGCCAATAGACATATGAAGAAATACTCAACATCACTAATCATTAGAGAAGTGCAAATTAAAACCACAATGAGATATCACCTCATACCTGTCAGAATGGCGCTCATCAACCAAACAATGCAGAGTAAGTGCTGGCGAGGATGTGGAGAAAAGGGAACCCTACTGCACTGCTGGTGGGAATGCAGACTGGTGCAGCCACTGTGGAAAACAGTATGGAGATTCCTCAAGAAATTAAAAATCGAACTGCCTTTTGACCCAGCCATTTCACTTTTAGGAATATACCTCAAGAATATCATAGCACAGGTTGAAAAGGAGAAATGCACCCCCATGTTTATGGCAGCATTTTACAATAGCCTAGCTCTGGAAACAGCCCAAGTGTCTGTCAGTGGACGAGTGGATTAAAAAGTCTGGTACACATATACAGTGGAATACTATGGGACCATGAAAAAGAAGGAAATATTATTTTTTTTGCGACAACATGGATGGAATTGAAAACTATTATCTTAAGTAAAATAAGCCAGGCAGAGAAAAAAGAAATATCATATTACCTCACTCATCTGAGGAATCCAATGAACAATGTGAACTGAGGAGTGGAATGGAGACAGAGGCGGGATCAAAGGATCCAGAAGGAAAGCAGACAGAGGGAAAGGGGATGATAGGCTGATAGGATGGGATGAGAGCAGAAAAGCAAATCCAGGAGGCAAGGGGGGAGGGCGTTATGGGGGAGGAGACGGGGGATGTACTGGAGAACACAGGTGACATTATAATCTTTGTAAACACAATAAATATTTTTTTAAAAAGTAAAATATAAAAAAAAGGGTATACTGAAAAGTAGTTTGTTATTTTATGCATTTAATACTTAAATAAGAAAAATAAGAGAGGTACACAAAACTAGGTTATAAGAAAGACTTTTAAAATGTTAATGAAAAAATATTAAATAATACCTGACAAAAAACAATAAAACTGTTATTTAAGGTATTTCTATGCTGCTTCTTGAGTAGCATCCTCACTTGCAACTTTTTTCACCATGGACAGAATGAACATTTTCATGAGTGCTTAGAATACACTGTTGCGCAGATGAACATTAAAAAAGAGTAAGAAATGGCCTGACCTGTGGTGGCACAGTAGATAAACCTTTGACCTGGGACGCTGAGGTCACCTGTTCAAAACTATGGGTTGGCCCGATCAAGGCACATAGGAGAGTTGATGCTTCCTGTTCCCCTCTTCTTTTTCTCTCTCTGTTCTCTCTAAAATTAATAAATAAAGTCTTAAAAAGTTTTTTTTAAAGAGAAAGGAATGTAAATTTGTGATTTCCGTGTTGGGCGGCTGCCCAGGCACCCACGTTAGAGAGAACCTTGATCACAAGTGCCATTTTAACAACTAGTTCGCCACACTCAACAAAAAATTAGCTGTCGGTTTGGCAGAACTGGTGTGAACCGGCTGAATCCCACCACTGTCCCTCTTGTTAACATAGCTTGGTTTTCTATTTTTCTTTACTGTGAACTTGCGACACGAATTAAAACCCTGGTATCTCACAACCCTGATCCTCTCCATACTCCTTTCACTTCAGTTTTGCTGTCGCTCTAGTTCTAAAGCTTCTTGACTTGATCCCAGCTTCCCTCCTCAGGTCTTCCCCGTGCCCCGGCCTCCGCCTGCTGTCCTTCACCCCCACATCTCCCAGTGACTTCCATATTTATTCTCTGCGTGCAGTCAGCATGTTTGTAATTCCTGTCTTCTCTGAGTTACTTCTCACTGTGATGTGTCTGTCAACTGGAGTGGAAACTTCCTCAGAGCAGGGTTGGTTCTTTAGACTCTGCCGGACTCAAGCTGATGATTTGCAGCTCAGGGTCATGGCCATTTAATGCAACTATAGCCAGTCTCCTGTTTATGCAGCAGGAACTGACCAGTATGATACTCCTGAAAGTATTCCACTCAGCTAGGTAGTTATTCTTTGCCCAATTGACTCCCATGAGTATTGTTTACTTAAATTCTGTATGTATGATTTTTAGGTACAATAAATAAAATGCCTTTATAAGTAAAAGTTATTATCAGGCAATATTTTTTTTTCTTATTAGAAAGATCCTTTCTGATGCTGAGGTCCCAGGTTTGAAACCACGAGGTTGCCAGCTTGAGAGCAGGGTTGCCAGCTTGAGTGTGGGATAGACGTGACCTCATTGTCACTGGCTTGAGCACATGATCACTGGCTTGAGCAAGGGGTCACTGGCTTGGCTGGAGCCCCCCAGTTAAGGCACATATGAGAGGCAATTAATAAACAGCTAAAGTGATGCAACAACAAGCTGATGCTTCTCATCTCTCTCTCTCCCTTCCTCCCTCTCTCTCTCTGTATCTCTCTGTCTGCCTTGCATGCAGAAAAAAAGGGGGGGCCTTTCTTTGTAGCAGGAGCTGCAGCATAATTCTTGTTAGTGAGTGTCCTCATAGGGATTAGATTTAGTCAAGCCTCCTATTTACATCAAGTGCAAAATGGGTGCATTTGAGTGTGTATTTCTACCTGGGACTACAAATAAGTTACATATTATAGTATAATTGTAGATAAATAGTAGTCTATCCTTATCTATTGTACAAAGAACTCCAGTCTTCTGGCAGCCTTCCTTCATAATCTGTGGGGAGAGCACACAGCCTAAAGCATGGGAGCAAGAATCAAACACAACACTCAGGGACAGAGAAACACTACAGTGACAACAGAAGCAGCTTTGTCCTTGCTTTAGAGGCGACTTGAAGAGCGGTCCCTGAAGACTCTCCGCTGAGTCCCTGCCTCCTGAGGCTGCTTTGGGGGCCAAGCTGACAACACTGTTCAGGTGAATATTCTCAGGGTTCTTTTGGGCACAAGATAAAAGCACGGACTACTTCGTTATTATGTGGTATGAAGGAAACCAGCATGGGCCAAGCTTGTGCAGAATGTATGTCAGCACCCTGTATTTTCCTATATGTAAAAGAATGAAGCAGTGACTGAATTCTTCTTGAAGCCGAGAATAAGTGGAAAAACTGTCTCCAGCACCTGTAGTTCTTTTAGTGCAGAAAAATCTTCAAAACAGGTTTTATCCGACTACTGACCAGCTGTTAATATCAATGGGAACCAAGGAAGGCCAGGGCTTCGCACTAGAGCTAGATAGCAAGCTTGAGGAGGTCACGCTGCATCCTAGGAAGCACAGGAAAGTGGCTTCCCAGTTAGTCCAGAGGAGCAACCCCTCCCCCACTCTGAGTGAGAAAAATATTTCATTGTTTACTTCCCCACCCCTACAGAAAAATCAAAATGGTACGGAAATAATTTGGTTCCTTTTTCTTCACCTAATTCTCTTCTCTTCATTTATTACAAAACTGTTTGTTCTTAAATGTGACCGTTGTCACTTATGACCCCCCACATACTTAATTATACTAAAGAATCACGATCCCTGTTAGTTAGGAACAGAATGTCCAGATTGGACCTCCTTAATACTGGCTGGACTGGCACTGAAGGTACAGTGTCGCGTAGCTAAGCCTCACGAATACCAGGAGACCCAATTTTGGTTTTTGATTTGTTTTGGGTTTTGTTTTTTTTTTGGCTAGATGGAAATAAGAGGTTTTTTATAAGACACAGAGAGAGATTGATTGATTTAGATAGAGATGCTTATTGAAAAAGATAGTAGAGGCTTTCACCCTCAATAACATTTCCATAATGTGGATTTGTGACTAAACTTTTCAAACAATTGCTCAACATTGAACTTAAAAAAAATTGAACCCTTTGATTGTTATATCCAGTAGCATATGATCTTTTGAGTTTTCATGCCAATTTGATTATCATTTTCTGTTAAAGGTCCTCCCATGGGTCAAACTTTATTCATTTCTTTCATTTCTCTTTATTGTAAAATTTCCCTTCCTGTGTTGCACACTCTTCTGTGTCAACTCTACTGTCCACTGACATAATAGAAACAACCCTAGGGTCCAGGTTTGACACCCACCAAGCCCCGTGGTTGACATAGGGAAAAGACCCAAGTGTCACAGTCACCAGGCAGACGTCTGTGGTCAGCATGGAAAGATCAGATATAGGCCCTGACCGGTGGCTCTGTGGGTAGAGCATCATCCTGGCATATGCATGTCCTGGGTTCGATTCCTGGTCAGGGCACACAGAAGTGACCATCTGCTTCTCTCCCACTCCCTCTCCTCCTTCTCTCCCTCTTCCCTTCCTATAGCCAGTGGGTCAGTTGGTCTGAGAGCATTAGCTTGAGGCGCTAAAATTAGCTCGGTACTCAAATGTTGGCCCAAGACGGGGGGGGGGGTAGGGGGTGCTGGGTGGGTCCCAGTTGGGGTGCATGTGAAAGTTTGCCTCACTGTCTCCCCTCCTCTCACTAGGAAGGAAAGAAGGAAGGGAGGAAGGGAGGGAGGGAAGGAGGGAGGGAGGGAGGGAGGGAAGGAGGAAGGAAGGAAGGAAGGAAGGAAGGAAGGAAGGAAGGAAGGAAGGAAGGAAGGAAGGAAGGAGGGAAGGAGGGAAGGAGGGAAGGAGGGAAGGAGGGAAGGAGGGAAGGAGGAGGGAGGGAAGGGGAAGGAGAGGGGACAGAGGTAGGGAGGAAGGAAAGAAAGAAGGAAGGAAGATACAGAACCCTGGTGGCTGGGCTGGGAGTAGTGAGTGGTGAGGCCATGAGGATTCCCACTTGACCTCTCCACCCAGGTGCCAGATCCTACATATGAAAACTCAGCCACTGGTCTTTCTTTCCAAAAAAGGGCAACTCCATTTTTTCCACTTATTTGATAAATGAATTCTTAAAGGTACAGCCACATTGGTTGTCTCTGCCTCCAAAATACACTCAGAATGAAGCCACTTGGTGCCCTCCTACTGTAGTGATGCTACTGAAAGTTCCCGTCATGTCCACCTCAGATTGTCCTATTCCCCCAGGTGGCTTCCTGGTCCTCCCCCCCCCCCACTCTAGTCTGAATGCAGAGCTGCGAACATGATCTTATAAAAACAGCCTCATACCTTCCCCTGAAAGCCCTGCGGTATCCAGCTCGGAGTCAAAGCCAGGGTTCTCAACAGACAGTCCCACTGCTGGCTCTGTGTCACAGTGGTCAAGGTGTGGAAACAACCCAAATGTCCACGGTCAGATTAAAGGGCAAATAGGAGGTAGCACACATACACAATGGAATATTATTCAGCCCTAAAAAGGATGAAATTGTGCCATTTGTAATAATATGGATGATCTGGGAAAACCATACTAAGAGAAATAAGTCAGATACAGAAGGAACATTACTGCATGATCTCACTTATATACAGAATCAGAGAAAAGTCAAACTCCTAGAAACAGGGAGGAGAATGGTGGTGACCAGGGGCTGGGTGGGGAGAGAAGGGAGATTTGGCCATGGGGCAAAACTTCCAGGTGTAAGATGTGTAAGTCCTAGGGACCTAATATGCGACATGGTGACTATAGTTAATAATAATGTATCATTCACTTGAAATTTGATAAGAGAGTAGACCTCTTGTGCTCTCGCCACACACACACAGAAAGAACAAGTGATAATTGTGAGGTGATAAATCTGTTTCTTAGTTTCGTTGTGGTGATTGTGTACACTTGCATCCAAACAACTCTGCACCTTAAACATATACAATTTTTGTTGATGATATAAATGTTTCAGTCAAGTTGGGATGGGGGTGGGGAAGCAACGGTTCTTCCTGTTGCCGGCAGGCTACAAGACCAGCTGCATCCCTCTGCCCCCCCAGTCTACCTCCTCTCTGTCATCTGCTCACATTCACTCACCCTGTTCCAGCCACACTGTCTCCCGTGGGTCCTCGACCTTGCCAGGCACACCTGGCTTTGCAGGTCTTTCCCTGCCCAATGCTAGATAGTCACGTATCCTCCAGATTTCTGCTGTGGGTGGTGAAGTAGCGAAGGCCACCTGCAGTGTCTGTTACTGTCCAGACCATCTGCTGTCACCTAGGTCTCTTCTGGGGCTAGATTCATGACAAGGAACAGCAATATTTGCAGAAATTCAGAAAAGTTCGCTGTTGTTTATCGATACTTTGTGCCATTTTTGTGACCCCCCCCCAGAGCATGGCTTTTTCTTTTACAGTTCGGAGGATCCCCTCCCAGCTCACAGCCTAACGATGTCACTCGTTCATGTTGCTTGGTTACATGGCTGTTTACATCAGGGTGGGGTCACGCTTCATTGCCTGCATTTACTAAGGGACTGCACAGCACCCTAAACACAATAGACAATAAGCATTGTTACCTGTCTCCAAGCTCACTTTCATCATCTGAATAATGGCTGGTGAGTGACAGCATTGGTTTATAATAAGCTCAGGAGATGGTAGCTACTATGCAGCAAGACAGACTGGCCTTTTGAGTTACTCATCGTCTTCCTTAACTCCAATTTCTTTGTTATTTGACATTATTTGTGAAAATAACTTTGAGCTGAATAAAGTAAAGGTGACAAAACAGCTCTAAGTCTTAGGCTACAAGGGAAAGGAAAGGATGGTCTGTTGTTGATGTCACTTTTATGAAAAATACTCTCATGGCAGAGAATCCAAAAAGTGTTTTCTAAACAAAATACATGTAGAGATTACACAGCACAGGTAGTCACACGTAGCTCTGCACGACCAAAAAGTATACTGGTCAGGTTAACAGTACGTTTCATTGGAGTGGGTGCTCATCAGACCACAGGGAGGGTAACCAGGACTTGGTTAGCAGAGAACTAATTAAAAATGCCTTGGACCATAGGGTACGGTAGAATCACAGTCCTTACAAAATTTAGGGTAAACATTTAAGGAAGCAACTGAAATTAGGCATTATTCTGCATTTTTATGCCATTAATTGATTATAAAATATTTATATTCAGTTGTGGTTTAAGACTTACCCCTTGAAACCTTCAGATTGTTTTTATTTTCAGGCCAGTTCTGTGTTGAGGTGAGTAGGTCCACGTGAAGTAGCATGGATTCAGTCACCTCTGTGCCAACTGCCTCCCTGGTCACTTTATTCTGGAGTGACTTTACACATTTTAAGCATGTATTTGGATCCTGGTTTTTGATGCAAGAACACTAATTTCATTAATAATATCAAACAATATTTAATCTATGCTTACAGGGCATAGTTTGGAGACTAATGTTTGTTTCATTATGTAAATTTCATTGTATATAAAGTTATAATGTGGACAAGGCAATCCTATGATGTCAGGCAAATTTATTTCTAGAAGTTTATTCATTGCAAGCAAGTCTGAAAAAACCCTTTATTTCATAACAATACTAATCTTCCCTTTGTAGAATGTTTAATAATATAAATCTTTCTGCATCGCAATGTACTCTCTTGTTCCATGTTTGTTGTAGCCTATATTTTTATTTTGAGATTTTTTTAGGTAAAACTTTCTCCTAGTCATGATTCGTGGTTCAGATCCCATTTACATCAGTACAAGATTAGTGAGCAGAGAGAGCTTAGTTCAGGATTTATGCTGCACATAAAAGGTACTGTGTTTATATTAGAATTTTTGAGAGGAGTTCATTTCTGACTTTTTCCTTCTTGTTTGGCATTTGTGACGATGCCACTGGGAGCTCTTCTGTTTCTGTGAGGCACAAATGAGATGTATCCTTTTCGCTCAGTCTGGTTGTCCACAAGTGACATGAAGTTATTAAACATTCAGCCGGGTTCTTCAAGATTCCTTAAGAATTTTGCTTCTAAGGAATTTTGCAAGACCATCTTGCTTCTATATGTTGCAAAACGGTCTTACATGTATAAATAGTTCAAACCAACTACCATTATTTGCAAATTATTGGCTAATGTATCTGTAAAATTCCATGGAAATCAACAAAAAATATTAAAACTGTCCATGATGCTCAAGATGTTTCAAGCCATGGTGAAAAAAATTAAGAGAGCTTTCCTAATCAGTATTTAGACCAGGCGTCCCCAAACTACAGCCCGTGGGCTGCATGAGGCCCCCTGAGGCCATTTATCCAGCCCCCACTGCACTTCTGGAAGGGGCACCTCTTTCATTGGTGGTCAGTGAGAGGAGCACTGTATGTGGCAACCCTTCAACAGTCTGAGGGACAGTGAATTGGCCCCCTGTGTAAAAAGTTTGGGGACCCCTGATTTAGACTATAGAATCGAAAATAATCCTTTTCACGCCCACAGAAAGTAACTAGCAGGTTTAACCTAACTCGTAGCACCTGGTTCGTTGGCCACATTCAATGAATGATTTATTATGTGAGCACTGTTTTCACTTCCAACACCACCTCCTCCGCATTTAACTTCCATTAGGGAGGTTCCTCGCTGTTTAGTTTATTCTCCAATTTGTGCTTCCTCTGCTCCTTTGAAGTTGCAGAGCTTTTTATACCTTACATTTATTGACATGATTGTTTTAAAGAAACTATAGACAGTATCAATAGCAAATGCATAAGATTGAAAAAAAAAATAGTTCGAGTATAAACTGTAGCATTAGGATGTCTTAACAACAAACAGGAAAATATTCATCGTTTCCAAAATAATAACCCACGCACAGTTATTCACTCTGGAAATAATGAAGTGAGTCTAAAATGAAGAATGGTGTTTGTTCCGGCTTTCTCGCCAGTAGGGAAACAATTTTGCAAGCAGCCCAAATTATCCAGTAATACGTATGGCAGTGGAGCAGCAAATGGTAGTACATCAACTCAGCGGCGTGTAGTGTAATCACTTGAAAGTTTAATTTGGGGGGGATATGTGAAACAATGAGATATGATTATACTGTTTACACAGATAAAATAGTAAATATTAAAAATGCATGTATCATGAAGTGCGTTGTTTGAAATATGTGTGTTGATGAGGCATGGAAATGATAGGAAAATTATGTCAGGCAAATCGGGTTGTGATGGGATTGGGAGTGGATTCTGAGAATGCGTGCTGCTGTGATAATGGATGGACGTTTAATAGCTCAAAATAGTGTAGCATTAGGAAGATAACTGAAGGCTACCATGTCAGTGATGGTGAAGCCGTGTCATTTTCAAAGAGTTATAAGTAGTGAGAGCTGTTAACGTTTTCCTTGGACTTCTCTCTTCGGCTGTGACTGAGAATGGCCGTGTTCAGTTTACAGTGACAAACTGCGGTGACGAAATTCTACCTGACCAGCAAACCATGTCCAATAGATGAGGAGGGACCTGTGCCCACTCTGTTTCCACTCGAAGGAGGACGGCCTCTAGTGATGGAGCTAACGTTTGGGTTTTCTGCCCTTATGTTGTTTTGTGGGCACCATGGTGAGACTGTAGTTCGTTTGCTATAGAAATAGTTTAAAATCATGCAAAGGGACCGGGCACTGGGCAGTTAATCTCGAGCGTGTGGTTAATATATGCAACATGGGGGTGCCGTTTGGGAGGGTGGTCAGCTCGGTGAACACCAGTGGGTTGTGCGCGGTGGGGCCCTCGGCTCAGGCGTGCACGCAGCCAGGGCCCCAGTGACCTCAGCAACCGTCCTTGCTGTGAGAGCTCACGGTGTTCCCCTTCCTGCCTGGAGTGCTGTGCAGAACACCACAGTAACCGTGAGTGGTGGCAGCAGAGTGTGACTGTATTCCTCAGCAGTCCTTGCTCCTAGGAAACTGACCAGCACACTCCTGCACTCATCCATGTTTATTCTTTAATCCCATTAAGTGTTGAGTGGCGACCACAGAAGAGCTAGGCATTGGGCCTGAGATGATGCCCAGGTCACTCCTGTTCTCACCACCAGGGAGATGAAGTCTCAGGGACTGGTATCTGTCACTAGATCGTCATGATCACTGGGACTGCTGTCATAGAGAAGGCACTGGGTGAAGGGTGAGCATGCAGGGAGCCGCACACAGGCTCTCTCACCATACCCATCAGAATGTGCTGAGCTGACAGGCTTGAGGGGTGAGGAGATGGCGCCGTGCCAAGTTAAGGAAGTCACTTGTGGACCTTCAGGCTGAACTTATGAACCTGAGCAACGAGGCTGGAGAGACACGGGTGGGGCCACGCCACGTCGAAGGAGGAGGGGGCGGGACTGTGTGCCATGTGGACAGCGTGAGGTTTTGTTCTTCCACCAGCATAGCTGCCGACAGAATTGACTGGGAGTGGCTGGGTGGGGACAGGACGCAGGGGACAGAGCTCAGGAAAAACGTGGAGCAGATGTTGGCCCTGGGAGACAGAGTCCACTTCTAAGAGGTAGGGTTGACATGACTGTCAGCACAGGGATTTGAGAATCAGGACAGAGAGCAGCTCTGAGAATTGCAGCTCTAGAGCTGGGTGCTGGACACTGGACCAGAGTGTCAGCATTGAATTCTTTTAAAACAAAATGTTCCCTGTAAACATCACAGGGCACTGACCTTGTGAAGGGAACTAGAGAGAGCCAGACAACAGGAGGCTGTCCTACCGGAATTGGATGAGAAGTTTTGTTTTGTTTTGTTTTGTTTTCTGAAGCTGGAAACGGGGAGAGACAGACAGACTCCCGCATGCGCCCGACCGGGATCCACCTGGCACGCCCACCAGGGGCGACGCTCTGCCCACCAGGGGGCGACGCTCTGCCCACCAGGGGGCGATGCTCTGCCCCTCCGGGATGTCGCTCTGCCACGACCAGAGCCACTCTAGCGCCTGGGGCAGAGGCCAAGGAGCCATCCCCAGCGCCCAGGCCATCTTTGCTCCAATGGAGCCTTGGCTGCAGGAGGGAAAGAGAGAGACAGAGAGGAAGGAAGGGGGGGGTGGAGAAGCAAATGGGCGCCTCTCCTATGTGCCCTGGCCGGGAATCGAACCCGGGTCCCCCGCACGCCAGGCCGATGCTCTACCGCTGAGCCAACCGGCCAGGGCGAGAAATACTTTTGTAAATAGAAGTTCCAACGTTTCCGTCCTCTGTACGTATATATGAATGCTGTTTACTAAAACTGTATTCAAAAAAAAGTTGTGCCATACTGTTCATCTGCCCTGTGGAAAGACAGGGAGACCTTTACAGGGAATTACCAGGTGGTGCTGAGCCACACCTCGCCTGGAACAGTGTGTGCGTTCCCAGCCGCAGGTCAGAATCGGGAAGCACAGGTTGTTGCGGTCAGAACACAAGGCCGTTTATATCCCGGAGCTGTGTCAGAGCTGGCCACTCAGGTGCCCTCCCACATCAATCAGCCTCCCTAGTCACAGTCCAGAAGTCCTTTGGAACAGAGACAGCGTTTTTGTGGAATCTTGAATCTTTTCATGTAATGTTATGAGCAGGTTAGAACATCTTTATCGTGTCTGTCAGTGTCACTTTCTGACTGCTCCCATAAGCAAAAGATCGAATAGAGGATCAAAAATAAATAATATGATTAGAATTCTGAGTGTGGGTCTACACATTGGATACTATAAACCATTCCATAAGTTGGACTTTGTGAAAATAATTATATCTGGGTATATTCCTTATTTCAGCATTTCCAAGAAAAAAATCAATATTAAAGTAATGGAAATTTATTTTGCTACAATTACAGTGATTAAGGTAAGGAATTTATGACAAAGAACCCATATTTATTATTCATAGATTGAGAGCAAAATAACGATTGTATAATTCTGACATCTAAAAATTTTCACAAGTTTATCTGAAATTTTACTTACAAATTTGTAAATGTGTTCAATTGTGTTGATTTTCCTTCTTATTAGTGAATTAATTTTCATAGTTTTCACTTGGATTTGCTTCCCCGCGTGTCTGTTAGAGCTGGGTCATGTTGGTACTTGGCACTAAAACTGTTTTCTGCTTTGCTTTCCTTGTCTTAAAAGCAATGAGTGTTAAGCATTTGCACTGTTTGGTTTTGCGGGTTTTTTTTTTAATCTGTTAATTACCTACCTGACCATAGAACTAAACTAAATACTTGCTATGTTATGAAGAATTGGCTTTGCCCAGAAGGAGACCTGGTCCTTGCCTTGACTTTGTGGAAGTATCCAAGTCACACCTGAGAGCAGTGTCTTCCACATGGCGGGGGTGGGCTGCTCCGGGAAAACCCGTCCTGTGATTTAGTTTGTGGTCGGGGCTCTGGGTCATGTGCTGTCAGTTGCCCTAGATACCGAATCCCTCTACGTGATCAGTCAGTCAATCCAGCATCTCAGTGAAATGAAGCCTCGATAAAAACTCTGCACATGGAGGCTCAGGGGTGACTCCTGGTTGGCAGCACCTGTGAGTGTTGTCACACGCCAGCACCAGGACAGCAATACACTGGGGGCGTGGAACTTCTCAGATGTTCATTTGTGAATGCCTTTGGCTGATTTGGATTCTGTATTCTCTCCCTGTAAGAAACTATAACCCTAAGCATAATAGTTTTCATTGCGTTTTTGGGGTCTTTCAGCTCTTAGAATAGTTTTTGGGAACCCCTAAATTGCAGTTAGTTAGTCCAGCAGTGAGGTTGGTCTGTGGGGTCCTCCCTCTAATTCTGCAGGCGTACCGCCTTGCAGTTGTCGAGAGAAGTCGTGGGCGGTCTTATCCATCTGGGGAGGACTTGTGTGTTCTTCATCTCACAGTTTGGCTAACTGGAAGAATTTGATAATATCCAAATTCCCAAAATGCTTCACGATTGAACAGAGCTGCACATTCTTTCATTTAAATTCATTGTTTGAAAAATTAAATGGCTTATGATGTAGCGTCGTAATGCCTCCTTGAATCTGAACACAGCTTTGCAACTCTTAACAAACTGATGTATAGATTTCCTTACAGTGAATACTCACTTGCAGATTGGAAGGGTAGTGCTGCCCGTGTTCCAGGTCACAGTCCTTTCTGTCCCCAGAGTTAGGAGAGAACATTTGAGTAGCACGAATCATACATGGAAACGATCCCTGACAACTTACTTAGAATTAGAATAGATCATATTCTGATTCAACTTAAAAATAACCCCCCCCTTCAAGGAGTAAAAAGTTAAACTAAAATTATGCATTTCCCCCAACTCAGTATTTCAGAACCAATATCAGGAAGTTTAAGGAACAGCCATTTCAGCAGAGGTCATGCAAAGGGCCATGACAGGTAACCTCAGAAATTGTTCTGTGTTCATACAGAGGCAGAACCAGAATCAACGTGGGGCAGGCAGGTATCACTTCAGGAATGGACATGGTCACTGCAGAAGGATGTGGTCCAGTTTCAGAGGCTGGGGTGAGATTGCTCTGCTGAGCATAATAGACACACACTTTCAGTGTTTTTCAAGTTAGAATTGATAATGTTAGGATGACTTCTGTGTTGCCAACTGTGACTGTATCTGGCTGGCAAATGTAAACATGAAAACATGCTCTCTTTGCCCTGGCCGGTTGACTCAGCAGTAGAGCATCAGTCTGGCATGTGGAAGTCCCGGGTTCGATTTCCGGTCAGGGCACACAGGAGTGACCATCTACTTCTCCAACCCTCCCTCTTCTTTCTCTCTTTCTCTCTCTCTCTCTTCCCCTCCCACAGCCATGGTTCAAGCAAAATGGTCCTGGTCACTAAGGATGGCTCCATGGCCTCGCCTCAGGTGCTAAAATAGCTCCCTGTTCAGAGCAATGAAGCAGCGGCCCCAGATGGGCAGAGCATCGCCCCTTAGTGGGCTTGCCAGGTGGATTCTGATCAGGACACATGCAGAAGGCTGCCTCTCTGCCTCCCTGTCTCCTTGCCTCTCACTTAATAAAAAAAAAAGAAAAGAAAGAGAATGTGCCCTCTCGCTCCATGTCTGGGCAGCACTTGCTAAAAGAGCACGTGACTTTCAGGAGCCGGCTGATACTTCACAAGGTGGCAGAGCCTCTGTTGCCTGCAGGGGAGGCCTCGGTCAGTCTTCCTGATGGGCTGTCTCAGGACACAGTGTCAGTCCTGCAGTAAATTATAGACCTGTGGCCGCCAACAAATGACCAGGAACTTCAACTCCTTGTTTTGGGGTTGGTTTTTTTTTTGAGCTAGTTCTATAAATATTTATATTGTTTATTTTGGAAACACCAAAAGACAAAAAAAAAAAAATGACAGTGACCCTCTAAAGCAGGGGTCGGGAACCTATGGCTCCCGAGCCAGATGTGGCTCTTTTGATGGCTGCATCTGGCTTGCAGACAAATCTTTAATAAAAAAAAATGATAATGTTAAAAATATAAAACATTCGCATCTCTTACAAGCCATTCATTTCCAACCACTCATGTTCATGGTTGCAAGTGGCTGGAGCCAATCACAGCTGTTCTCTGGGACAACACCAAATTTTTATTGGATAATGCGTAACATACACGGGTCATTGTATAGCTCTCATGGAATTACATTTTAAAATATTTGTCGTTCATGGCTCTCTCAGCCAAAAAGGTTCCCGACCCCTGCTCTAAAGAAACAAGAAAGCAGAAAATAAAAATTTTCACTTTTGTTCAAAATATAATTTCCAGTGACACTAGAATTTGAAATAAGAACACTGAAGTGCTGAGTCCATTTTAATGCATTATAGCCACGTATGACTTTAAGGGGGTTTTTTTTTTTATCAATAATTTTATGTATTAAACATTTCTTCCATAAATCTCCATAGGATCAGAGAAGCAACCTGTAATCAAACCCATTAGTATTTTTTCACTGAAAGTTGTAACTAGTCCCAATAACCAGGGTAAAAAATGTCTCCAAAAGTCCTCACGTTGGTTCAGTCAGGTTCTCTTCCAGATACGTTTGTCCCAAACTCAAGACACAACTTTCGTTTCTCAAATTATGAATTTTTAGCATTGGGGATGCAATCTACTTGACCCATCATGGAATGAATGTCGTACAACAATGTAAAAAAAAAAAACCCAGCATTTTGACTGTCTCTCCTTTTGACAGTGTCTCAGGACTAGCAGTATTGAGCGTTCCAGAACCTGGTGAGGTACAGAGAGTAGAACGTGTGCTCAAGGTTGGACTAGTGACTGTGGCTTCTTTATGCCAGGCCCTCACTACCGTTTCCAGCACCTTGCGTCCTGATTAGCTCTTGGAGTTGAAACACAGCTCATTGTTAACTGAATCAATCCTGCATAACCTGTGATTTGGGAAGCCTATCAAAGGCTCAGCCAGTACTCTGACAGCACTATTCAAGTAGATACTTGCAAGGATGCTCTTGGCGTTTCCATAGACTCATTAGGTAATCAGGCGTAGATTCATGTTTCAGGGCTGTGCTCGGTGTTGAAGGGCATTGTGGGAGCGCAGAACATCACTGTAGGCACAGTGCTCACTAATTCATCCGGAGGGCTTTTTCTCATTATCTTTCAAATATTTGTAAATAGGATAGGTGCCCCTTGGAATTTTCTCCTAGGTTTTAGCATATTTGGAAACATGTCAATCCCCCCATTTCCCCGATGTTATGCTAATGGGAAAGGGGCATTCAGATATCCCTTTCTTGGGGTAATGGATGGGACCTGAGGTCCCAGGGATGCGTGACTTGCCCTGTGTTGCAGGTGACCAGAGCTAGAGTTGTAGTCTGTCTCCCCCCGCCCCACCCCCACCCCCACCCCCACCCTGCATTGTGCTGTTTTGGCTTTTGTTTCCAGTGGCAAAGAGATATTAATAAAAAAAAAATTATATGGACATTTCGGTTTCTGTGATTATAATAATTACAATACACTTGCATGAAAATCTAAGGTGATTTTTGAGACAAAAATCAATAAAGCTTTTTTATAACTCCTCTCAGAAGATTGTTGTCTTGCCTCCCGCCACACTGCTCAGGGCTGCAGAGAACAACATATGAATGCACCATAAAATCTGTGGAACTCTGCCTTCTGTTTTTGTACCTGACGAGATCAGTCCATAATTTCATAATCATGTGGCCCACCTTGACTCCCAGCTGCATGCCCTGTGTATTAAATAGTATGGGAAGTACCAGGAAATACTCTGTAAAATACCTTATACATCATACAGATAGAGAACTTTCAAACCTGGGTCTTTACTACATAAACTTAAAGACTAGACAGAACACAGCAAACAACTTTGACAATAAAACAATTGCCCATCTTACTTGGCAATAAAAATAATATTAACTAAAAAATTAGTTAACACTATCATTCATTAGTTAATATTGGTTCCTCTCTCTTCTAATCACTCTCAATAATTTCAGATAGTTAGAATGATATATTTATATGTTCATCCACACGTTAATAACAGAAAATAATCTTAGATTGTTTTGGTAGTAATCATATTTGTCAGTAGACCCTGTAGCTACCCAACATCATCTGTTATTTGTAAGGACTTTGTTAGGTTACAAACAGGAAACCACCACAGGGTAGTTATTTTGGACTGAAGCATGTTTGTGAAAAAGAAATTAATATAATTATCCTACATTAAATATATGGTCTAGCACTGCCCAGGTACCCACAATATATGCTTGTGTTACACATGACATAAAGAGCCCTTTCTGTTCTTTCCAGGAACTCACCCCACCTTGGAGGGGGCCCAGACAGACCTGCCTTGTATGGAGTAAATGTCAGGGTCCTTCACTTCACAGCGGGAGCACAGGGTGCTTCGGGGCTGCCTCTGGCACTGTGTGGAGAGATTGTTGTCCTGAAGGTCTTTGATTCTGCCTTCCAAAGATGTCACTTTAATAGCATCATGGAGGTTGCTAGTGTTTACGTGAAAATAAGGTTGTGTTTTGTGCTCAAGGGAAACCGGCACAGCCCCTGAAATCCAGGTGTGACCCTGCAGCATTAAACCTGCCTGTCCAGGAAAGGGCCCCAAAGAGTTTTCTCCTGCTGTGAAAAGTGCTAGTTGGGGGTTATTGTAAAATAACAGCAATTATTTGTGTTATTTTCTTAACTGCTCTTTTTTTTTAACTGCTGTGTTAAATTTCATTTGTAAAAAAAGTGCAAAGAATGAACAGAAATGCGGATATAAAACAAAGTGAAAGCGTAAATCGGAATGGCTGTGCACTCTGGGATGCGAGGAGAGGCAGGAAGGGGGCCAGCTGCTGTTCCCTGGGAAAGGGCGCAGCGTCATGAGCTTCAGTCCCTGGCTTACAAGGCCGGCTGCCTCGGTGACTCAGGCTCGAGAAAACTGTGGACAAACAAAAGTCACTAAAGACTGGCTGATGCATGAGCTGAGATGACAACTTATCCACTTACTGTGACAACTATATTCTCTCCACAGAGAGAATAGGAATTATTTATACCCAAGGTAATTGTCCATTATACGCTGTGTAATCATCGAAGGCTGCTTCTGGAGCCCTCAGGTGGTCTTAACGGCGTCCCTAAAGCCAGCGCGTTTTTGTAGCTCAGTACTTAGTTGACACTGTACCTGGTCACATGTGGTAGGTTTCAGGTCTTACGCACCCCTGCAGAGGATTGCAATGCCCCTGACCAAAATCTGTCTATTTTTACCCCCTTTTCTAGACAACAGTCAAAATCACCCATTTTCAAAACTTTTACTTATGCAGGATTTCTTTAGACTATTTAGGATCGGAGACTTCCATGTCCTCAGCACTCTTCAGTAGGTTTGCATTTGTCCCCAGTGTCCCCAAGAGATGACACCATCTCCTGAGCGGGTCACTGCTACAGATGGCCAGCCTCATGTGGTGTAGGCTAATTTTTCTTGGTTAACTTTCATAAAGGTAAAGTGTGTGCACAATATGTAATGTTCAAGTTGCTACACGTCATATAGGAAGTTTGGAGGATACAAATGGCAAAGACCAAATTGGGAGAGAAAAGTAAATGTATCTTTTTTTATTTGAGGAAGTGCCTTTATATTTCACAATAGTTTATTTCCACGGTGAATGACTTTCATCTCCCTTTCTTGCCCAACGCATCGATCGATTCGTTCATGCAATAAATATTTACAAGGTGCCTGCCTCTGCTTGGCAGCCTCCTAGGATCTGGGATGTTGCAACGAGCTCCACGAAATCCTTCTCCCACAACAAGAAGCTTGATTTGAGTAGGGGGGGGCAGTCAGAAATCAAATAAATATACCTAAGTGTAGAAGCCATCAAGAAATGCAGTAAGGCCCTGGCCGGTTGGCTCAGTGGTAGAGCGTCAGCCTGGCATGCGGGGGACCCGGGTTCGATTCCCGGCCAGGGCACATAGGAGAGCGCCCATTTGCTTCTCCACCCCCACCCCCTCCTTCCTCTCTGTCTCTCTCTTCCCCTCCCGCAGCCAGGGCTCCATTGGAGCAAAGATGGCCCAGGCGCTGGGGATGGCTCCTTGGCCTCTGCCCCAAGCGCTAGAGTGGCTCTGGTCGCGGCAGAGCGATGCCCCGGAGGGGCAGAGCATCGCCCCCTGGTGGGCAGAGCGTCGCCCCTGGTGGGCGTGCCGGGTGGATCCCGGTCGGGCGCATGCGGGAGTCTGTCTGACTGTCTCTCCCCGTTTCCAGCTTCAGAAAAATACAAAAAAAAAAAAAGAAATGCAGTAATGGGATGACAGAAATAGAAGTCAGGCACTAAGACAGGTGTGCAGGGCTGATCTAGTTTGGGTAGCCAAGGGGGATCCTTCCGAAGAGGTGACGTGTAGAACACCAAGGTTTAAACAGCAACAGGAACCAGCAGTGCAAAGACACAAGAAACGAACATTGTGGTTAGACCCACAGCTGAATAACGTTTTTGCTTCTGAAAGTGGTAGTAATGGTGCCTCTGCCTTTGATACTCATGAACCTTCAGCTGACCACACTGGCAGGGTGGAGGGAACATCCTAAGTTCTCAATAGTTATGGGAGGGAGTGCGTTGCTGGTTGAAAAGGGGGAAAGGATTGAGAAGTACAAACTGACAGGTTCAGAATAGGAACGGGGATCTAAAGTGCAGCACATAGAATATAGTCATTGTATTTTTTTTGTAATTGACTATATATAATAATGTAATATTGTAATAACTTTGTAGGGTGTCAGATGGGTACTAGACTTATTGGGGTCATTTTAAGGTATAGACGGTAAATGTCTAACGCCTGTGTTGTACACCTGCAACTAATATTGCATGTGAACTGTAATTGACATTTGTTTTAAGTTTTTAATATCTAGGTATAGTGTTTCTGATAACAATTCGCACAAGAAATATAGATGCCTTAAGATTATCTTCGTCAACATTCTTCCATTGTCTTGGCCCATTATGGCATTTCGGGATTATTTTATCAGTAATTCAGGAGCCTCAAAAAAAATCTCATGGGAGCATATTGTAACATCCATTGAGGACTAAAGTAGTACACAGTTCAATATAAACATGTGTGTATTTGCCCAGGACACAGCCACTAGTCACATGGTGCTCTTGGGCACTTGAAATCTGATGTCACTGAGAAACTGATCTTTCAAATTATATATAAGTAATTTAAATGAAGTAGCCACATGTGGCTAATGGCTACCTTATGGACAGCAGATCCAGAGAATTCACTGTAAATAATTTGTGTTTTATACCATATAAATTAATTTAAAATTGTGAAGCCACAGTTTTGAAATATTAATAAGAGGTAAAAAAGGGATTTTCATACCTTCGTGTGAAATAGACTGGTTTAAAGAAAATCTCAAATGCAGTGCATTTAGAATGAATCAGTCATGCTGTGGCCACCACCCTTTCTCATCTGTTTCTTCTTTGTCACAGACAGAAATACGGTTTCCTCCCCGTGGTGGCTTCAGAGGCGGTGGCACCACAGTCTACACAGGCAGGAACTGAACCAGAACCGTATACAAAAACCTATTATATTGAAGCACATTCATCTCTGTTCCCTTGATGAGTTTTGTGTTCACAGAAATAATTTCCACTATTTGTGACTAGTGAGAAATTCCAGAGAAAGAATCTGATGGAGGAAGAAAAAAATCTACAGGGCAAGTGTAGGTATTCATGGTGTGTCAAAAAGAGAGAGAGAGAGAGATCACTTAATAAGAAGAAATGATAGCAAAGAAATACTGCAAAGCAACAGGTGATCTATTCCCTGGGTGTGATAGACGTTGACTTCCTTTCCTGTAATGCCTCTGAGGTATCCCACGGAGGCCAGGACCATCCCTCCTCACAGAGGATTCTGAAATTCCTCTTAGTTTGCAGATCTTCCAAGGGGAAGACATGCCGTCTCTTTCATGCAGGACCGTGACTGCGTGGAGCCTCTGTACTTGCACAAAGTGTCAAACCTCTTGCATCGCTGTTCTTTTCTCTCGTCCTTAGATTCCTTGTCACTCAGAATAATGTTCAGAAATCACTGGACCACGTCAGTAGTTGTTCAAGGCTCTTTCGTTTGAGTTATTAGGAAGCTTATTTGGCCTTGGCCAGTTTGCTCAGTGGTAGGTGTTGGCCCGGTGTGTGGAAGTCCTGGGTTCAATTCCCAGTCAGTGCACACAGGAAAAGCATCCATCTGCTTCTCCACCCCTCTTACTTCTCTCTCTCTCTCTCTCTCTCTCTCTCTCTTCCCTTCCCTCAACCATGGTTCAAGCAATTTGGCCCGGTCACTGAGGCTCCACGGCCTTGCCTCAGGCGCTAAAATAGCTCAGTTCGGAGCAATGGAGCTACGTCCCAGATGAGCAGAGCATGGCCCTCTAGTGGGCTTGCCAGGTAGATCCCAGTTGAGGCATATACGGGAGTCTCTCTGCCTCCCTGCATCTCTTAAAATAAATAAATAAAAAGAAAAGGAACCTTATTTAATTTATTGTGGAGAAGTTTCTCCTCTTTTTCTTCAACAGTGAACACTAGTGCTGATTCATCTGGGTGTCACTGGGTGAAAATGAAGCAGTAACACAGGGCTCCCCAGCTGCTAATGATTGTGACAATCTGAGCCTCTCATACACAGGGATACACACAGGCAGACACACTCATACACATGCACACACACACCCGCACACACACATGGCATTAGAACTGTTCTTTGTTCCTAAGGCAAGAGGACAGTTACCTCCTGAGCTCCCCATTTAAGTAAATCAACTCCAGCAAAACAATAGCCACAGAAAGGCTTTCCCAGGGCAGATTAGCATAAAGCAATTAGTCATGGTGATGAGGATTAGCCTGTCCTGTTGTGGCAACAGCCTTTGTGAACCCTGAATCACCTCCTTAGGAATCTTTAAGGGCTCTGTGCTTAGGAATTTCTGCGGAATGCTGTCCACCCTTATCTCTCAGGAGCAAACCTCTAATTCTGCACAGGCCTTTAACACCTAAATTTGTTGACAAGTGACTTTGTCAGCCTCCTGCCCCCGCCCCCAGGCCTCAGAGCTTTAGCGCTGTCTTGTGGCTCTGTTTCTGCTTTGTGTCTATTGCTGCTGTCTCCCTACTCTCCACAACGCTTAGCCCCCTGGGCTCCTGCCCCGTAGGGTGAGGTCTGGGAGAAAGAGTATGATCAGAGAGGAAGCAGAAGTTTAGTACCCCATAGTACCCGATAGTGCCCTCCAGCCCTTCGATTCTGCCCATGTTGCATTGGAGACTTCTGTGTCTCAGCCTTCGCAGCAGGACCGCCTAGTGGCGCATTGGCCCAGGGCATCACAGGACACCCTGGGGATAAGCAAAAGGGTCACCCATGAAGCCTGAATTGAGGCTTTAAAATAAATCTGAGAGAGAAGGAATGATAATGATGTTCCGAAAACGAGGGAAATGAGCAAAGGGGCTGGTGAATGAGTGAGTTGTGTCCACATGGGGCTGTGGGTGCCTGGGGGCAGAGCGGAGGCTGCAAGGGCTTCCTGTGGGGACACTGGGGCTCAGTATGGACAGCCAGCCCTGCACCCAGGTCAAGGACTAGATTTCTCTCTCTTTCATCTGCTCAGTTTTCCTCTCTGTCTTGCCGCTGGGCACGGGGCCAGGGCGAGGGAGGGCCTTGTTTGAATGGAATAGAGGGGCCCGTGTTCTGACTAGACAGGGAGTAGATGAATCAGATAGTCTCAGAGAACAATGGGTAGTATCAATACAAAGAAAATAAAACGTGATGAGTTGATAGAAAAAGATTGAGGAGGCCACTTTGTGTTTCTTACTGAGTTTATGGGGGTGACGTTAACTAATGAAATTCTATACATCTCAGGTGTACAACTCTAATACTCATCGGTATACTGTCTTGTGTGTTCACCACACAGTCAAGCTGAGGTGACCACTTTGGAGTCCATGGTTACACAGTTAAACTGGATGCACTGCCCTGTGTACCTTGAGTCGAAAGAACCCTGTGCTTCATTCAGCAGGAGGACAGCCTTTGTCGTAAATGATGCATTTTTCCTCAGGTCACAGAAGAAGGGATGGTAATTTTGATAGGTGTACTAATGACACCACTGTCTCCCACTCATTACAGTCCCTGAATGGTGGCCACACTTAATTATTTTTTTTTACATCCATTACCATGCATAGTTCCAAAAATTGTTTCTTTTTATTTTACTTGAATTTATTGGGATGACATTGGTTAATAAAACTATATCGGTTTCAAGTATACAATTCTACAACACATCATCTGCACACTGCAGAGGGTGTTCACCCCAAGTCAAGTCTCCTTCCATCACCGTTTATCCCCCGTACCCTCCCTGTGCCCTGTGGTAATCACTGTCCTCTTGTCTGAGTCCATGAGTTTATTTTTCTGTGCTTAACCCCTTCACCTTTCTTCACCCAGCCCCCAGCCCCCTCCCCTCTGACAGCTATCAGTCTGTTCTCTGTGTTAATGAGTCTGTTTCTTTTTGTTGTTGTTGTTAGTTTATTGTTGATTAAAGACTTTAATGTTAGACTCAAAACCGTAAAACTCCAGGAAGAAACATAGGCAGTAAAATCTCTGACATTTCTTCTTGCAATATTTTTTCTGCTACATCTCCTCTGGCAAGGGAGACAGAAGGAAATCACATGGGACTACATCAAACTAAGACATTTTTGCATGGGAAAAGAAGCCATTTACTCAATGGCCCCACATTGCAGGGCATTGTGAGAGCACAGAGGACAGGGTTTGACCCAGATTGGAATGCACCTTGATGATTCTTTTTTTCAAGCTCACTTTGTTCATTTGCGGTGCCCATATAGTTTATCTTCCAAGCAGGACACAATGGATGATGACAGGATTCCATGATGCCTCCTTGGGATGATTGGTGGAAGGTGGGGGACCCGGAGAGGTCCCCAACCCTGTAGGAGGAGCGCTCGCTGTCCACAAACACCAGGTGCTTCCCTGTCCCCAGCTGCTCTCATGCTCTGGAAAGCTGTCGTGGCCACAGAGCGAGCAGGGACCAGTCTGCGCTCCCTCTCTCTTTCCACTTGGGCAGCCCTAGGTATGATGTCAGTGCCAAAGTTGAGTGTTTTCCCACGTTCTTTTCAACCACACTGCATGGGTTAGAGAGGTTAGGAGGTGTACCGCGAGAAGCCCTGGGGTTGTTGTGGGTGAGCGTGTAGCTGTCCTTGACTGTCCTGGTGAGGAAGCTGGCGTGGCTGCAGTCCGGGTTCCCCCGTGCTGAGTGCTCTTGTGCTTGGCTTGCAGGACCAGTGGTTCTGGCGAGTGAGGAACAACAGGGTGATGGATGGGTACCCCATGCAGATCACGTACTTCTGGCGTGGCTTGCCCCCGGGTATCGACGCCGTGTATGAAAACAACGACGGGAACTTCGTCTTCTTCAAAGGTAAGTAGCGCCCACGCCTTGCTCTGTTGCACTTGGATCACTGTGTCCAGGGCCCGGTCACCCTCGGAGAGGCAGATCAGGGGACCGTGCTGAGTGAGGGTCGGCGGCTAAGCCATCTCACAAAAGGAACCACAGGCGCTGCCTAGGAACATAAACGAAGTAACATCAATGGTAACGTTAAATTCTCATACTTACGTGCTCTCATATGGTAGCTCACGGAAAAGTCAAGTTTAGGGGTCAGTGCGATCTTGTAGCATTTTTAGATTTTGCTTCAAAGCACCAGAAAAGTAAAATGGATGAACGAATGAATGATTTAAAAGCTGTTTTTCCATTACCTGAGGAGTTCGGGGTTTGAGGGATTTTTTGGTTTTGTTTTGTTTTAGGAGTATTTGGAACTCCTTGCTATCTTATGCAGTGAAATCTGTTTCATGTCTGAACCCTTACCTGATTTAGGCAGTTTATATTAAACACCTTACAGTAAACTAGAAGATTACTCATAAAGGCAAAGAAAAGGTATGGGTAGAAAAAATGCACTTCACCCATGAAATTTACCATTTGTAATTATCGGAGTAACACGTTTTAATGGCATACCTGTTCGGCACACAAAAGTGAACTTAGGTGACAGGTACTCCATCCTCAAAACTTGCTATTTAATTGTCCTCAAAACTTGCTAATATTTAAAACAATAAACCTTATGTCAGGGGGGGAAACCAGGGACAGGAGCCTGACTGAGCTGAGGGTGGGGGCATGTGAGCAGACATGTCTGAGCTGAATTGGGAGTTGGAGGGTAACTAGGTCAAGGATGGACAGGATTGGCTGTGTTGCCCTGGAGTTAAAGGACAGAAAATGAGTTTAAACTGGGAAAGAAGAGGGTCTTTGCCAAAACAAACAAAAGAAGTTATTCTCAGGCTCAAACTAGAAGAATTTGTAGTGATTATGAGGGAAATGAGAACATAGCATTTGGGAAATGCTTAAAATATATCTTTTAAGTGAGGTCCAATCCATGGACAAGGAAAGTGCGGGAAAGTGTATCCTTTGAATTTATTTTGTTTTTACAGATTGCTCCTTGGGAGGAAGGGTCAGGGCCTTAGTTACAAGGACACTTGGGGCCTGCAGTGAACGCTGGTTCCACGGGCTGACTGCCTGTGTGAACTAGGCAAGCTGCTCAGTTTCATTTGCCTTGGTTTCTCCATCCGGAACACGGGATGGTGTTATGCACCCTTGCAGGATTAGTTTGAGGATGAAGTTAATTCTTATGTGTGGCCCGCGCCCTCAGTGATTGCCATCTGCTACGTCTCCTAGTATACCGGTCACTATTTCTGCCCTCCTGACGGCTGGAATAATCATCTAAACCAGTGGCAGTCAACCTGGTCCCTACCGCCCACTAGTGGGCGTTCCAGCTTTCATGGTGGGCAGTAGCGGAGCAACCAAAGTATAAATAAAAAGATAGATTTAACTATAAGTAAGTTGTTGTATAAAGATTTATTCTGCCAAACTTAGTGAAAATCTGACATAAAGTACTTGGTAAGTAATTATTATTATATGCTTTAACTTGCTATAACTCTGCTTTATAAATTTTATAAAGTAAAGTTACTTCCCTACTTTATAAATCACCATTACTGTGGAACTGGTGGGCGGTTAGAAAATTTTACTACTAACAGAGATACAAAAGTGGGCGGTAGGTATAAAAAGGTTGACTTCCCCTGCTCTAAATGATGTGGACGAGGACTGTGGACACAGGAAGGAAACGTCCAACGTGCTGGTATTTGGAGGGAAATGACCCTCCCTCCACTCCTCTCTGCTCCCTGTGCAGCAGGCACAGAAGGAAGGGAGGAATTAGCGCGAGGCTGTGGGCTGGTGGGCTGTGCTGGGGCCCTGTCCCGCCTCTCTCTCAGAGACACCCACAGTCCTGTACTGCTCCCAGGGCCCGACTTATATCCGCTTGCCTTTGTCCTCATCACTCACGGAGCGGTTGTGTCCCTGTCCCACCCACCCTGTCTGAGCAGCAGTTGGACATGGATGCCACCAGAGGCGGACCTAGGGTGCGTTTTCTTCCCTGTCTCCAGGTCTCAGAATTCAGCTGCTGGAGAGGCTGAGTAGCTACTTAAGAAACATTTGGATAAAAGATTGAGACCAAAGGTAGTTAGTAACAGCAGCAGAGGTTAATGTGATTAGACTCGGTATGGTGTTTCTTATTTTGTTATGTGACAACAGGACAGCTTTGTCTCTGGTCATGTGTTTGCCCGTTGCCCATAACAGTGGTCCCCAACCTTTTTTGGGCCACGGACTGGTTTAATGTCAGAAAATATTTTCATGGACTGGCCTTTAGGGTGGGACGGATAAATGTATCACATGACCGAGACAAGCGTCAAGGGTGAGTCTTAGACGGATGTAACAGAGGGAATCTGGCCCTTTTTAAAAAATAAAATATCGTTCAGACTTAAATATAAATAAAATGGAAATAATGTAAGTTATTTATTCTTTCTCTGTGGACCGGTACCGGTCTGTGGCCGGGGCTTGGGTACCACTGGCTAGAACATTTGCCTGTCAGTGGTCTCCTGTGACGTGCTGAGTCTCAGGGGAGGTCTGGTCTCAGAGCCTTCTCGGTCAGGACCCTGTGGTGCATCCTTCTTCCGGGTTACAGCCCGTACTGCCCAGCTGAGAACACGCTGCGCCCTGATGTCAGACCTCGTGTCCAGGGGAGCTGGGATGTTGTGTCCCCTTCCCTAGTCTCCAGCTCCCCAACTGCAGGACAGACCTGGGCATCAGGTGACACATCACCTCCCTCCTGTGGTCACATCACAGTCATGTGGCTGTCTCAGCTTGCCAGTCTTCTTATGGCAGTGATCACCTCAGAAGTCCAGACATTCTCCTTGTCCCTTATCCCACCTGTCTGCCCCTTTGCTCTCTGGACCAGGAGGCAGTCCAGGTCCTTCTTCACTCTGATGTCTGCTCACCACCTGGCTCCCTCTGTATTTTCCTTCTTATTGCTTGTTTATACTCTTCCCGCTAGAAAGTGAGCTCAGTACAACCAGCGTGTACTCCCCTTTCTTTTTCTTCCATAAACTGTTACATTCTCAGCACCTTACACCAGGCTTGACTAACTTTTCTCGTAATGCTCAAGTAGCCAGTGTTTTAACCTTGGCAGCCACGGTCTCTATTACATATCCTTCTTTCTTTTGTTATTGTTGTTTTTAGATTTAAAAAAAGGTAAAAGGTCTTCTCAGATTGTGGACTGTACCAAAACAGGTCACGAGTCACCTTGCTGACCTCTGTTTCAAGTTGATGCCTGAAACATAGTGACCACTAAGCACAGCTGTGTGGGGAGGGCTGACCACTGAGCACAGCTGTGTAGGGAGGACTGACCACTGAGCACAGCTGTGTGGGGAGGGCTGACCACTGAGCACAGCTGTGTGGGGAGGACTGACCACTGAGCACAGCTGTGTGGGGAGGGCTGACCACTGAGCACAGCTGTGTAGGGAGGGCTGACCACTGAGCACAGCTGTGTAGGGAGGGCTGACCACTGAGCACAGCTGTGTGGGGAGGACTGACCACTGAGCACAGCTGTGTGGGGAGGGCTGACCACTGAGCACAGCTGTGTAGGGAGGGCTGACCACTGAGCACAGCTGTGTGTGGGGGGGTGACCACTGAGCACAGCTGTGTGGGGAGGGCTGACCACTGAGCACAGCTGTGTGGGGAGGGCTGACCACTGAGCACAGCTGTGTGGGGAGGGCTGACCACTGAGCACAGCTGTGTGGGGAGGGCTGACCACTGAGCACAGCTGTGTAGGGAGGGCTGACCACTGAGCACAGCTGTGTGGGGAGGGCTGACCACTGAGCACAGCTGTGTGGGGAGGGCTGGTCTGCGTCCGTGCTCGGCCCCACCCGGGAGACTGCACGGGGACCTCGGCTGCTCACCCTCGAAGCTCTTCCTTGGTGGCTGGTCCCATGGCCCTCGTGGCCTTGTTTCCTCTCTCCACACCTTCCTCTTTTTCTCGGGACACAGACCTCCTTCTATGTTTCTCTCCTTCTCCTCTGTACTCCTACTTATCTAGCTTTGTCTCTTGCTCCCCACTGTTGGGACATAACTTATTTAGCCTCAGATTTCCCAGAGATACTCAACCTTAGCCTTGCATATGCATTCCAAGGTGTGGATTTGGTGTAAGTATAAATGAAGGTTTAGTTACAAACTATGAATATTGTCTTAGTGATATAAATATAAACATAATGTGTTGTTTATTCACATGAACTTTTATAAGTATCTTTAAAAGAGTGGGAAGTTGCTAGGTACAACAAAAGCATCATATTCTGATGTGATTTGCAGAATTTTTGAACTCTGGGCAAAATTATGTGTGCATATTACGTTACATGACATGGGAGTCGTCAGCATGTAAATTATTGAAACACAGACGCAAAGCACCCATCCTGTATAGATGTGATCAGTTCTGCATTTTTATGGTCTCGTTGCTTTGGGGGAGTATTTAGTATAGTAAATAATAGATTAAGGGTGCACTCGGCCTCCAGCCAAGATGAAATAATAAGGGTCGGGTTTACCACCCCCACCCCCCACAACCGAAACAACCAAAAATGGAGCTGAGTGTACAAAACAATGATTTTCATGACACTGGACATCAAGAAAGAAAGGACAGTGAACCCTGAGAGTCAGAAAACAAGCAAACCCAACACTTGCAAGAGCACTGCCCAAAGGAGGACCCGTGGGTGGGCAGAGGGACCCCCAAGAGAAGGGGAGAAAGTCCTGAGCCATGTGTGCGTGTAAGGAGACTGCTGGCATCTGGCAGCATGTCACTCAGTAGGGTTAAAGGGAACAGTGCCCAACACACGGGTCTAACGGCATCTGTGTCCCACCAGCCACCTGTCTATGGGGTGTTGGGCGAAACTGAGCAGGGTCTTGCTCAATGGTGAGGGATAATTATCCCAGAATGGGCACTGGTCAGTCCTAACTAACAAATCTTAAAATAGCTGAAGCAAATTGTTTCTAAGTAAGTCCTGAAATAGAGCTAAACAATATTTGTAGGGGTACAAAGATATTCACCCAATGAGGTAAAATCTAGTCTCTGACTTTCCCGTAAGATTAAGAACAAGATAGGGATATCTGAACTTAACAATTCCATGTTTTCCTGGGGGCTTTAGGGTAATAAGGCAAGCAAAATAAAGTAAGACTATTTATAGACAATACGATTATCTATGTAGAAAATGGAATCCACTCAACCAATTACCTATCAAAAGGTTCAGGATACAAGACCATTCGTTATACAAAAAAATAATTATATGTCACTATATTTTCTTTTTTTTCAATTTTATTTAGAAAATTAAATATAATGGGGTGGCATTGATCAATAAGAGTACATAGGTTTCAGGTAAACATCTCTGTAGTAGCATTTGAACTGTTGATTGTGTTGTGTGCCTATCATCAAAAGTCACATCATTTTCTATCACCATATATTTGTCCCTCTTTACTCCACTCCCCCTCAAACCTCCCCCTGGGAACCACTTCACTCTTATCTATGCCCATGAGTCTCATTTTTATATCCCACCTATATGTGAAATCATTATTTTCAAGTACTCTGAAGGGTGTGAGATCTTACCCTATTTGTAGCTAACAAGTTAGCTGACCTGCCTTTCGGCATGTTGATGGAAGACATGAGACTCTCAATCAGAGACAAAAAACAAAACCAGAAGCAGGAACCAGAGCATAGTTCTGCGTGTGCATTGCCTGAGCCCCAGGTCTCAAAGGTGTGATACCAGGAGGGCCAGGCGGCCCCTGTATGTCCAACCAGGTGTATCATAGGAGAGGAGCCACATGCTCTCTGCTCTCTGTTCTAAGTTCCCCATTTTTTTCTAATTTTTGTTTATTTCTCACGTTTTATCACATATTTTTCTTATAAGAACCCTCAGACTTTTTATCAGTAGATCAGTATTTTAAAGAGTTTTTTTTTTTTTTAATCTCTCTCTCAGCCTCACATTTGTAAATGTATGTGTATTTATTTTTCCTTTTTGAGAAACCAGGTCATAGTGTCTCCCTTCTCTGGCTTAGATGTGTCACTGCTTGTATCTGAGTGGTAATCTGGGTGCTGGGTGTGAGCTGGCCACCTGGTTTGGTACATGGGACTGTCACCTGGTACCTGGCATTGTTTAAACCCCCTCGTCTCTCTGCTTGATATTTGGAAGCTAACATGGGCCATTTCCCTCTGTTTACATTCAAAAGTTGGTTTCTTTAATTAGCTGCATAAACAAAAAATGGGAAGTAATAGGCTTTCCTGCAGCACCTGGACACACTCCACACTCCATGCTGGACGGCTAGGTCAGCATCCCTCAGGTGAGCCCTGTGTACGGACCAAAGTGATGTTTTAGTGAGCACAACACGCTGTGCGCCTAGAGTCTTCCCCAGCAGTCATGTTCAGGCGAAATGGTTGTGAGATGAAATATCAAGAATCTTCATTGACAGTGGGGCTCTTACAGTCTTTTTCAAGAATTGGAAATCCATGTAAAAATAAAAAAAATGAAACTGCCAGGGTTCTCAAAACCAGTAACTGTCAAAATCCAGTCGCTGAAAAGCTATCTCAAAATGCATATTGCTGCCATCACTTAATAACTTCCAGATAGGACTTCACATCCCCGCTGACAGTTTCATTTCAAGAGGCAACATTCACTTACAGAGATAGGGAAGAGGAGGGTGATAACGTCCGGGGAATAAGGAAGGCACACAAAAGATGTGCATCCCAAAGGAAGCGCTGTCTAAATCAGGGGACCCTGGAAGATGTCAGAGAAGAGCACTGTTTGGTTAAGAAATGGTTTGTGTGGCTCTCCTTGTCACTTCAATGCAAATGCTCTTGAAGCAGCAGTTTCTTCAGCTGCTCACAGCTCAACACTTCTGCAGGTTTAGGGAGCCTTGGCACTCTTTGAGGTAGAAAGACATTGTTTCTTACAAAGAACAACAGACAACCCGCAAAGGAATCTCAATGGTGAATGGATGAAATGTCATTACAAATGTCTCTTTAGAAGGCAGTGGAAAACCAATGCCTAAAGAGTTACACCAGATAAAGGAATTTATATTCAGCGGCCTTGCCACACACAGGAAATAGGTTTGTCACATGTGACTTGTGCTGTTTCCTTGAATTTGTTCATGTTTATATTGTATATTTACAAGAATTAGTCATCAAAACCAAGAGGCCAAATGTTGTGTATTTTTAGAAAAACCTCCCATGATAATTTACCTGCACTTTCATAGCAATTTACCTGTAATTTCATAACAAAGGAAGGTTTACATTTAGTGTCTTGCCCAAAATCACAGCTAACCGCTGGAAGATCTGTAACCCCTTGTTCTGATTTCAGAGCTGTTGAATACTTTGTTAAACCATAGTTGAAGGGGAAAAAAATGGTCCTTATGACATTTATTTCTAAATCCCTGAAGTATATCGATGTTGATCAATAACAAACCCAATAAATAAGTTAGTGAGTAATCTAACTTCTTTTTTTTTTTTTTTGTCATTTTTCTGAAGCTGGAAACAGGGAGAGACAGTCAGACAGACTCCCGCATGCGCCCGACCGGGATCAACCCGGCACGCCCACCAGGGGTAACGCTCTGCCCACCAGGGGGCGATGCTCTGCCCATCCTGGGCGTCGCCATGTTGCGACCAGAGCCACTTTAGCTCCTGAGGCAGAGGCCACAGAGCCATCCCCAGCGCCCGGGCCATCTTTGCTCCAATGGAGCCTTGGCTGCGGGAGGGGAAGAGAGAGACAGAGAGGAAAGCGCGGCGGAGGGGTGGAGAAGCAAAAATGGGCGCTTCTCCTGTGTGCCCTGGCCGGGAATCGAACCCGGGTCCTCCGCACGCTAGGCCGACACTCTACCGCTGAGCCAACCAGCCAGGGCTCTAACTTCTTTTATAGGAAGACTATCCAGCCATTAAAAAAAGTATGTTCTTATCTTTTCTGTAAAAGCCACATAATAAATACTTTTGGCTTTGCAGATCATATGGTCTTTATCATCACTACTAAACCCTGTCATTGTAGTGTGAAAATGGGACTACACAGTCTGTAAAGAAATAGGTGAGGCTGTGTCCCCATACAATTGTACTTACAAGGACAGGCAGCAGCTGGTGCCCCAGTTTAGTGGCTACTGTAAGTGAAGATATGAAATATGTAAATGAGTGTTGCGGATTCTGAAGAAACAACAGTGCACTTGAATTTTTGAATTAGTATTACTAAGAGTATCTGATGACTAAGGCTACAGTGAGCAAGGCATGCACTGGTGCAGTGGATTAAGTCACCAACACTTCCATAACACATGTGCAGTCATTACTTGATCACGGGGAAGGAAGCAGGAAGTCATCAGCAGTTCTGAAAGCAGACGGCATGTGGACGTGTTCAGTTCTGAGAGTCAGTATGGAATAGGAAGCTGAGTGCTGAATTAAAATACCTGGACTGGAGTAAAAAATCTATTAGCACTTGTGCATTTTAAGCATGTCACTTCTTTGACCTGTGAAATAATTGCATTAGGCTGGATTCCCATCCATTTTTCTAATCCAGAACATCTGAACAATATAATGCCCATCAGTAACAGTGGCTCAGTTCAAGGGTGTTAGGAAGACAGGTGTGAATCAGCTTCCAGACGAGGCCCTGTAATCTTGATAAACATTTTAAAAAGTCATTAGACCCTTTTCCTTGTTAGGAATAAGCATGTCTTTTTAAAAATTTCTTTGTGGGATTTTTGCTTAGTGTCTGGCCCCTCTGCTGGTCCTTCAGCTGCCAATGGTGTGGACCTTGAGTATTTCTGTCATTGTGTCCACAGCTCCCCCAGGGACTGGTTGTAATAGACTCTTTCTGAATAGATATGAGATAGATGGATGGATGGTGGGTGGATGGTGGATGGTGGATGGGTGTATAGGTGGATTGAAGGGTGAGTGGGGAGATGAATGTGTGGGTGGATGGATGGATCGTGGGTGGATGGATGGATGGATGGATGGATGATGGATGAGTGGATTGAAGGGTGAGTGGGGAGATGAATGGGTGGGTGGATGGTTGGGTGTTGGGTGGATAGATGGATGGATGGTGGATGAATGAATTGAAGGGTGGGTGGGGCAATTGATGGGTGTATGGGTGGATTGAAGGGTGAGTGGGGAGATGAATGGATGGGTGGATGGATGGTGGGTGGATGGATGGATGATGGATGAGTGGATTGAAGGGTGAGTGGGGAGATGAATGGGTGGGTGGATGGTTGGGTGGCGGGTGCATAGATGGATGGATGGTGGATGAATGAATTGAAGGGTGGGTGGGGCAATGGATGGGTGTATGGGTGGATTGAAGGGTGAGTGGGGAGATGAATGGGTGGGTGGATGGATGGTGGGTGGATGACTGGATTGAAGGGTGAGTGGGGAGATGAATGGGTGGGTGGACGGATGGATGGATGATGGATGAGTGGATGGATGATGGATGAGTGGACTGAAGGGTGGGTGGGTTGATGGATGGGTGAGTTGATGTTTGGATGGGTGAGTGGATGTATGGATGGAAGAAATGATCAGTGGGGAGATGGATCTCACAGGAGAATTACTGGAGTATATATGATCTATAACATTCTAGCCCCAGACATTAGGTGAGATTAGGGGTTTTTTTGTTTGTTTTTTTATAAAGTTTCTCTGTCTTTAATCAGATTTGTTGGTATTTTCCTCTACCTTCTGCCTAGTACTCTGTCAGTAGGACCAGCTTTTCCCACTTGCTCCTGACCGTGTCAACCTCCTATGAAATTCAGTAAATGCCTTCCTTCTGCCAAAGAAGCAATATTTTCCTTGAGAACCAGACTGTTTGATGGTAAGGTAGTAAAAAACCCACCTCTGCTATGTTAACAGAAAATATTTGAATATGAATCTAACACACTCAAAATCTGAAAAGTAGAAATGAAGTCACATCAGCCTTGTCTTGTGAAAATCTTACCACCTCAGGATGCAAAAGGAATTGTATAATTGTATTTCCTTAGTAAATACTGGAGAATTAAATGTATAACTCATAATCATGAGTCATTTTCTTTGTGCCACAGATACTCAGCAGGTATCCTGTTTTCTTATTTTTGTGTGTGTACAATTAACTGCTGGGATCTCATCATGTGACCTGACAGCTAATGCTTGCTGATGAGCTTTCTGTTTTGCTTGTTTTTTAAAAGAAAATATAACTGCATTAAAAAAATACCCTAGGGTTTGCTCCTAATAGGGGAAAAAAAGCAAATTGAGATCTTCTATAATGAAAATCTCACTGTTTCCTCCTATTACTGATGGAAAACACCAACAGTACAGAGAAGTATTTCCAAACACCTTTTGAAAAAAGCAAAAATTTATAAACAGTAATAAAAGTTCCTGGAAGAACTGTAACCTTTCTTTTCTCATATACTCTCCTCTCCTGAAACACCTGTACAAATGTAAATTGAGCTTCTCTGAATGTTTCCCATGCTCTGTGCACCAGGGAACCCTCATGCCCTATTGGTAGGAATGCAGATTGGTACAACCACTGTGGAAAACAGTACGGAGAGTCCTTAAAACATTAAAAATGGAACTTCCCATGACCTAGTGATTCCACTTCTAGGTACTTATCCCAAGAAACCTGACACACTAATTCAAAAAGACATAAGCACTCCCATGTTCATTGCAGCATTATTTACAATAGCCACAATATGCCTGACCAGGCGGTGGTGCAGTGGATAGAGCTTCGGACTGGGATGCGGAGGACCCAGTTTGAAACCCCAAGGTCGCACTCTTCACTGTGGGCTCATCCAACTTGAGTGCAGGCTCTGCAGCTTGAGCGTAGGGTCGTTAGCTTGAACATGGAATCATAGATATGACCCCATGGTCACTGGCTTGAGCCCAAAGGTGACTGGCTTGAAGCCTTAGGTTGCTGGCTTGAGCCCAAGGTTACTGGCTTGAGCAAGGAGATACTTGCTCTGCTGTAGCCCTCCCTCCTCCCCCGTCAAGGCACATATGAGAAAGCAATAAAAAAAACAACTAAGGTGTCGTAACAAAGAATTGATACTTCTCATCTCTCTCCCTTCCTGTCTGTCTGTCCCTATCTGTCCCTCTTTCTATCACGCACACAAAAAAATACAATATCCATGATATGTAAGCAAGTAGGTGTCCATTGATATGTGGATAAAAAAGTGTGGTATTGATACACAGACACATGTATATATGACTATTAGTCAACCATAAAAAATGAAGTCTTGCCATTTGTGGCAACATCGATGGATCTAGGGGGTATTATGCTAAATGAAATAAGTCAGTCAGAGAAAGGGAAATACCAGATTATTTTATGTAGTGTGAAATCTAAAAAGCAAATTAAAATAAAACTAATACAGTGTAGAGGTTGGTGATTGCCAGAATGGAGAGTGGTTCGAGGAAGGGGTAGGAGTTGGCAAAATGAGTGAAGAAGATCAAGGAGTACAGATAAGTAAGTTAGAAAAGGAGTAAGTCCTGGGGATGTCATGCCCAGCATGGTGACCCTAGTTGATAACACTGTTTTGTATATTTGAAAGGTGCTTAGACAACAGATCTTAAAAGTTCTCATCACAAGAAAAAAGTTGTAATGTGACAGATGGTAACTAGACCTATTTTGGTAGTCATTTTCCAGTATATACAACTATAGAATCATTACGTTGTACACCTGAAGCTAGTATAATGTTCTATGTCAGTTATTCCTCAATTAAAAATGGATGTGAGGGTGGAGAATTGTTTTGTTGGCCAGCGCTGTTGACCCAGCCAGTTGGTGTTAAATGGGTGTGCAGTACAGCAAGTGTGACTTTGTGGTAATGGACAGCATGCTCCAGCAGGGAGTGTGGGCAGGACCGCCTGGGGGCAGAGCGCACAGACTGTGTTATCTGTAGGTAATTCCAAAAGAGCAATAAAATGCACTGTTCTAGTATTTTCCATGTCCTGCAATTTTGAATGCAGGTAGAGTTAAAATTCTCCCCCCTCAATAACCACCTTTAAACAGAGAATGGGTACCAGCTAGATGCAGAAACCAGTTCAAAGCAGGATGACGTTGTAGGGCCGGAGGGACTTGTGAATGTTGATAATGAAGGAAGGGGGTCGGCCTAGAGGAATCGTGCGCACAGAAAGGCGATTCCTATCAGCACAGCAGTCCTAGGATGTCAGTTTGCAAAAAACACCACACTGGCTCAGCCTCCAGCAAAAGCAGGACCTCTGGTTCCCAGAGGAAACTCATGCCTGACCCTTGGTTCAGAACTATGTCATTGTAGCAAGTTGTAGAACTCTATGTCTTAGATTAATTAACAAATTCTGACTGGGTTATTAAATAGTTGCTCATTATATATCCACTTTAGAAAATAACATAAATGTTTCAAAAATAAACTCTGTGTTCCAGACATGGCTGCTGCATAGTTATTGAAGTTATCATGCAGGTGTCATAGAAAACCATTCTCTCTTTTTTTTTTTTTTAATTCAGAAAATTAAATTTAACGGGGTGACATTGATCCATAAGAGTTCATAGGTTTCAGGTAAACATCTCTATAGCATTTGAACTGTTGATTGTGTTGTATACCCTCCACCCAAACTCAAATCATTTTCATCGTCTTATATTTGTCCCTCGTTACACCTTTCCCCCCACTCCTTCCTCCCCAGCGCCCTTCCCCCAACCCCCCTCCCTCTAGTGACCATTTTACTTTTATCTGTTAGTAACTTTCAATGCAATTGTTCGTCGATCGATAGGGTCTGATTTCTGAGATTGAATTAGTGTACTCTGCATTTGCACCTACTCTGCACAGGTAACAAATACTGGGTGTTCAAGGACACAACGCTTCAACCGGGCTACCCGCATGACTTGATTACCCTCGGAAGCGGAATTCCCCCTCATGGCATCGACTCGGCCATCTGGTGGGAGGACGTTGGGAAAACCTATTTCTTCAAGGGAAACAGGTCAGTATACACTTCACCTGAGGAAAGCAGCTCAGGAGTGTTTAGACAAGCCAGGATTTCCCATCTGTCATAGTCATGGACTCTTGGTGGAAGAATTAGTTGTATGGATATCAATGCAAGAATTACTGAAATTGGAAATCGAAAGGTTTTGAATGTATTTTAAAATAAGAGTCAACATAATTCTTCCTCTACTCAGCCTTTTCTTATGAACTTATATAGGTGATATGTATTCTTTCTCTTCTCTGTAAACTTAAGGCACCTTAAATCTGTGGAGACAGTATCTACACACCCCTGCAACACAGTTTCTTGTAATTTTACTTCCTTTATTTAAAAAGTTCCTTTTTTGCAGAGGCTTTTTAATGCTTTTATATGACAAGTTAAATTTTTACACCTAGTTCATTGTGAACATTTTCAAATAATTTTAGTTTAGTCACGAGTTCTGTTTCTTAGAACACTGTTTATTTAGGCACCGGCAGTGGTTGTTAGATGCGAGCCAAACTTGTCATACTGGACTAAGTTCTTTTAGCTTGAAGTACAGTGTTTCTTCCCTGCGCTGTCCTGTCATTTCTTTTCCTTCCATGACATTACTAACAGGGTTTGTAAAAATTAGTGAACTGTCAGTCTCACAATTTGCCATAGCTACTACGTGCAGCTGGCTTCACCCCTGCCCACTGTTGATGTGTATTATGTGTAACATACAAGGTGGAAGCTTTGCTTTTTATTAATTTAAGTTAACGTTAGGTTAAAAAATGACACAGATGAAAAAACAAGTTTTAATTACACTATCACAAGTTGGGTCAAAATATGACACTCCTAAGGAACCTCATTGGTAAGCTGCAGGACTTAGTGTCCATTTTACAAGAAAGTTTAAAGTGTGTATACATGCATTCACACACACATGTGAACAACAGACTTTAATGTCTAACAGCTGTATTTGAGTCACCTTTATAATCTCAGGATAGCTTAACCCTGTAAAACGTTTCCAACTTTAGGAAAAGACATAAACCTTGTTTATTTTGCGATTTACAATTCCTGATTACAAATTATTTCAAACGTTGAGCTTTATCTTTCACCACAAAGGTCTTATAATTTGCCACTGTGGATTAAAATGCATACTTGTAAATCTATTCTGTTACTGACTTTGTTCACATTTTTTTTTTCCTGAAGTGAAAAGCATGGAGACAGAGAGATAGACTCCCACATATGCCAACCCGCATCCACTTGGCATGCTCACTAGGGGGCGATGCTCTGTCCATCTGTGGCGTTGCTTCGTTGCAGCTGGATCCATTCTAGTGCCTGAGGTGGAGGCCCCATGGAGCCATCCTCAAGCGCCCAGGCCAACTTTTGCTCTAATGGAGCCTTGACTGTAGAAGGGGAAGAGAGAGACAGAGAGGAATGAGAGGGGGAGGGGTGGAGAAGCAGATGGGTGCTTCTCCTGTGTGCCCTGACTGAAAATCAAACCAGGGACTTCCACAGGCCAGCCCGATGCTCTACCACCGAGCCAAATGGCCAGGGCCTGTTCACAGATTTTGCCCAATGATTTTTACTAAACCACATGAAGGAAGATTTATCAAACAAAAATTATATTAAAATACAAGATGTCACTGATCACCACAAAACATGCATGCTCTGAGGAAGATGTAGGCGTGCTAGAGCAAGAAAGGGGTGTGGAGAACTGATTACCAGTATGGTGACCGCTAAAGGAAAGCCTGCACACTTATAGCATCATCTCTAAAATAACAGCCCGCAAGGTGGTTAGAGTTTAATTCCTCAGCAGGTTTCATTGCTTAGGACTAGGTTTAGTATGGAGTCGTTGGAGAGTTTCAGTTTCGGGGGTTTTTCTTTCTTTTCTTTTTAATTTTTTATTTCTTTTTTAGCCATAAGGAATTCATAGCTGATCACAAAAACTGTGCCATTATCAGCCATTTTTCCACACCTATAGGCATTACTTTTAAAAATGTTTTCATTCTAAAACTTTAGCATGCATTGAAAAATTTAAATTTAGAAATTAAATGTGGATGACCTACGATCAGTGAAATCAACGAGGATTATTAGAGGCCAGATTTACAGTAGAATAAAGACTATAGTGAATGAGAAAAGGTATTTTATATAAATAGTTCCTTGATGTCCTGCTTGAGAAGATACCTGCAAATACCACACAGTGTGCAGATGTAGTCCTTTGATTTTAAGCTCTGTTCCCATAACTGCTCTACAGGTTTTAAAAAACATTTAAAGCAGGATTTCAGTTAATTTTGCTAAGTGGTCTTCTAGAAGTTGATGAGTTACAGGTGTTTTATACAGTGATTGCTTCATATTTGTGTAATAATAGAATTCCAAAGTATCATTTATGTACTTACAAATAACTCACCCTGGACTAAAAGGCAATGGAGAAGACCCATGCTCTCTAACCCAGATGCAGAAGCAACAACTGGCCGTCTCTTTCACATACAGAACAAGGGAGTCTTTCTTCCTTAGGTTGTATATTTAAAATATGTATCAATTTTCACCTTTTCTATATTTTTCTATGTATGGGTTTGTTTGTTTTGTTTTTGAGAAACACCATATTGAGATTTTATTTGTCTTTACTTCTCTCTACATCTTCTTCCACTGGCATCTTTCTGCTTTAAGACATGTTGGAAAGCTGGAATGGAGGCACAGGCTTGAGATATTTGAAAATCATATTGCAGGCAGGGGCTTCACGAGGTACGGACAATGAAACAATGGTTTCATAAACACACAAACAGCCCGGCAAGTTGAGCTGTAAGTTTCCAGCTTCTCCGTTGATTACGTGGCGCAGAGCTTGTCCTCAGCTCCCTTCCTGCCCTTTTCTTCCTAGGCTGTAATTGGATGCTCGGGTGCTCTCTGATCTCCATAGCATTTAGCTCTGAAAGGCTACATTTCTAAACTGTCTCCCAGCATCTTCTCACAAACACGGCCGAGATTCTGTTGCCATACTTTATTCTAAGCTTAACCTTTGAGAAATTTATTTTCAAAGGAGGAAGTCAAAATACAGATCCAGTTTTGTTTTGTTTTGTTATTTTTCTGATGACCTGATAGAAGTCAAGCAGAGAAGTCCCTTTGTTTCTTCCAGCTTGAGTTGTGTGGTGATGAAGTCATTATTTGGTGTATGTGGCTTTTTTTTCTCTTTTTGTATTTTTCTGAAGTGAGAAGTGGGGGAGGCAGAAAGACAGATTCCCGCATGTGCCTGACCAGGATCCACCTGACAAGCCCACCAGGGGGCAATGCTCTGCCCAACTGGGGTGTTGCTCCATTGCAACCGGAGCCATTTGAGTACCTGAGGTGGAGGCCATGGAGCCATCCTCAGTGCCCAGGCCAGCTATGCTCCAATGGAGCCTTGGCTGCAGGAGGGGAAGAGAGAGAGACAGAGAGGAAGGAGAGGGGGAAGGGTAGAAAAGCAGATGGGCGCTTCTCCTTTGTATCCTGGTGGGAATCAAACCTGGGACTTCCACATGCCAGGTCAACACTCTACCACTGAACCAGCTGGCCAGGGCCATGTGGCTTATTTTTTAATCTTTTTTTTATTCAGTGAGAGGAGCAGAGGCAGAGACAGACTCTCCCACATATACCTGACTGGGATCCACCCAGCTCTGCCCATCTGGGGCGCTGCTCTGTTTCTTAGCAACTGAGTTCTTCTTAGAGCCTGATTGAGGCCATGGAGTCATCCTCAGTGCCTGGGACCAACTTGCTCCAATTGAACCTAGGCTGCAATAGAGGAGGAAGAGAGAGAGAGAGAGAGAGAGAGAGAGAGAGAGAGAGAGAGAGAGAAGCCAGAGGGGAAGAGGTGGAAAAGCAGATGAGTGCTTCTCCTATGTGCCCTAACTGAGAATCAAACCCAGGACATCCACACCCCAGGTTGATGCTCTACCACTGAGCCAACCAGCCAGGACCATTTCTTAATTATTTAATAGAATACAAATTGATCATTTCAGTTCTGTTGCACTTGTAAGAATGTTCCTGAAGAATGAGATTTTTGTATGATTATTTGGATAGGAAAAAGGTGTGCTCGTGGCTACTTAACGGAAGCGAGCAGCCTTACGGTGAGTAGAGAAATGAAACAGAAAAAGGAAGAATTGCTGTGTCCTGTGAAATGACCCTTTGGGCCACATTTATTCAGTTGGAGTTCAGGATCCATCAACATCCTGTCAAAGCCTGTCTTTCCAAATCTGTCCATACCATGTTGTTCTTCTCACAAAAGGAATTTAAGAAAATGTTCTATAACATTTCTTAAATATAGTACTCTATAGTACTACAAGGACAACTTCTGTTTCTTTTGGATATGACTCATGATCAAGTCTAAAAAATAATGAAAGACATCTCGTTCCTAATCATCATTTATTTTGAAGTGCTGATTCCCTGTGCTTCTCTCAAAGAGTCAGCTAGATGAAGCGATAATTCTGCAGGCGAGATCACAGACGTCTCAGAAGAAAAACTATATAAGGTTCATCAGAATAGCCTTTACCATTGGCTAACAGTCCTGCACAAAAGTCCAAAATGTATTCCATTGTGGTATCTACATTCCAAACCCACCAAATGTTTTATTTATACAGTGTTCTGTCCAAACATGTTAATATACATCTCAATGAGCCCCTGAGCTTATTTGTCAGAGAGGAAAAATAAAATCAGTGGAACAAGCTTTTCATCCAAGTTGAAATATGTTTCAATATGTTAGGAGTTAAAATGCCCAGCTGCATTTCTGAATCAGCCTTGGCACCTTTAGAAGGCATCTCTGGACACAGCGAGAGGAGTCCCACTGAGTTTGAGTGTGCTGGGTCTGTGTCAAAACCCCACACACCGCTGGTAGCCCAAGGGTCCCAGCCCGCCCTGAGCGCTTGCAGATTACGAAATGGTCCCAAATTAGAGCACTGCCTTATCTTCTAGCAGAGAGAGGGAGAAACACATTTATTCCGACAAGTTTATACCAGATTCTCTTCCTACAAGAGAGCAGGATAAAATTCACATTTTATTAGCATTTCCTTGAACTGTGGTCTCCATGGGTCTTACATCCCAGGATGTAATAGAAGTGCTCAGCATAGTGTCAGAGATGTCAAATGGAGGTGATGCCTGGGGGAACCAGGGAGGAAGAAAGGCTCATTCTCTCATGAAGAGGAGGATTTGAGCAGCAAAAGAGCAAGAAGGGCAGGTGGATTCATACAGAAAGTTCGTGAGGAGAGGATGAGCAGTGACGTTCAGACAACCAGGCAGTGTCAGTTTGTTTCAACCCTGCAACATTCAAAAGCCAGAAAGATGGCCAAGTCATTATCTCTAAGTTATATGATGCTCAGGACTCTGCCAGTGAACGCACTGAGTGACAGGGCCATCATAGGGTGAAATATAACATGCAATCCAAAAGATTGTGGAGCCATCATAGTGAAATAAGATAAAAAAAAATGCATGTGTACGAATTTACCTTAGAGCCACAAAACACTGCAGAACATATAGGTGTTGTTACATGAATGTTGTGGTCTCTGCTCCTTGGAGAACAAACCTGGTTCCTAAGTACATAGTGATTTTATTTATTGAATTTTTAAAAATTATTGATTGATTTTAAAGAGAGAGGAAGGAAGGAGAGAGAGAGAGAGAGAAGCATTGATTTGTTCCATTGATTTATGCACTTATTGATTAATTCTCTGTATGCCCTGACCAGGGATCAAACCCACAGCCTTGATGTATCTGGACAATTCTCTAACCAGTTGAACTACCCAGCCAGGGATCTCTCTTCAGTCACATGCAGGTGTAATCTTATTGTCCCTAGAATTTTAATTATCCCAGATTTCTATGCTAGCTAAATTTAAAAACTCATCCTATGGTTTACAGCATCTAACAGGTAGAAACACCTGCCTAGTAAACTTAGACATAGTACTGATTGTGCAGAACTTCACATTTTTAGAGATCTTTCTACCTTGCTAGCGTAGTGTATTTTTTGATAACTTGGTTTTATTTGTTTTTTTTTGTTTGTTTGTTTTTTGCTTATAACCCAAAGATACCCTAAACTAGAAGACTGATGAGAGCTAGGGTATATCTGTTTAGTTCAAGGTTGTCTCTTTTGCATCTGCAATACAGCCGGGTAGGGACTCAGGTAGGCATGGAATGAATACATGAAGCAAAATTCTGCTGAAGATTATTTCAAAAGAGATGTCCTACTGCTTACGTAAAATTTTCTTTAGAAATGGATACCTCGAACTTATACACAGGTTGCTGCTACCCTTTTGCAATTGTAAATATGCTTCGCTAGCATTTTTATTAACTTTAGCCGATGGAGTAAATGCACCACAACATACCCAGGCTCCAGGTATGCTTTAACGGAAAGGGAGGGAAGGCTTTTGTTCCGCTGTCTTTCCCGCGATCTGAAGCCATTCTGAATGTCATTAGCAGGTGTGCAGGTGGCACATGGCAGGGACGTGGAATGTTGGCCATGGCTGTTTGCAGACCTCATTTCCTCCCCTACAAGTGGGTTGTTGTTGCTGACTTTCTCCTTTTTTTAGGTATTGGAGGTACAGTGAAGAAATGAAAACCATGGACCCTGGCTATCCCAAGCCCATCACGGTGTGGAAGGGGATCCCTGACTCTCCCCAGGGAGCCTTCGTGCACAAGGAGAACGGTATGCGTCTGTGACTCTGTTTCTGTACAACAGCTTAGCCTTTCATCGTGGGAAGTCATTAGGAATGCCGCGTGGGGACTCCATCCTGTTACCACACGTAGAAACTTCCTTCTTCCAGTTACGTTTAAGAGTCTGCTCCAGATATTTTTTAACCTCAATTTATTTTAGTTTATAAGTAACGGGTGTGAACACCTTTGAAGTCACATCACCCGTTTTTCTGTTAAACTTCATGTGAAGATGATAACACACCCACAGGTCAGGAGCTGGTCCCAGAGAAGACAGGTTGTAACTGTAGTTGAGGTATGGAGACACCTCACATGAGGCACAGTGAGGGTGTAACTTTTAACGTGTGTCTGTGGTTGAGACAGCCAGCAGACCAGGAGGATACCAGCTCAGAAAGGCCAGGCATGGTTGCTTAATAATGAGAAACAGGTAGAGTGGCCCACATCCCTTGTGCTCCCTCCCAGGGATTTGAGACTCAGCCAGAACCTAAGTGAGAAGTGAGCCAAGTAATGGTCATTCCACATGCCCTGACGTTGGCACATGTCAAGGCTGAATACATCTTTCCTCGTGCAGGGATTACTAAATAGGATTAAACCATATCATAATAATTCAAAACAAAATCTAAATACAGTTTCCCAGAACAACGGAAGAACAAAGGAAGAGACAACCTTCTGAAATATACAGAAGAAAAATACCCCATCAAATGATATCTAATAGTCGGCCTGGCGTGCAGAAGACCCAGGTTCGATTCCCGGCCAGGGCACACAGGAGAAGCGCCCATCTGCTTTTCCAGCCCTCCCCCTCTCCTTCCTCTCTGTCTCTCTCTTCCCCTCCTACAGCGAGGCCCCATTGGAGCAAAGATGGCCCGGGTGCTGGGGATGGCTCCTTGGCCTCTGCCCCAGGTGCAAGAGTGGCTCTGGTTGCAACAGAGCGACTCCCCAGAGGGGCAGAGCATCGCCCCCTGGTGGGCAGAGCATCGCCTCCTGGTGGGCGTGCCGGGTGGATCCCGGTCGGGCGCATGCGGGAGTCTGTCTGACTGTCTCTCCCCATTTCCAGCTTCAGAAAAATACAAAAAAAAATAATAAAGTTATATATTTTATGCCTTAAAAAATGATATCTAATAGGAGCCAAGAGAAAAAATAGTGTACCTCTGTAGGTCCTCAATAGCATAAAAAGTCTATAACATGCATCGAAGAACAAGATCATCTTCCCACTTCAAGGTAAACTCCATAAGGAGAAAAATAGTTTCCTTCTCTTCAGACATTGTTTTCTTTTCACGTAGCAAAGAATAACTTTTTAGACCACTGAAAGAGACACAGACCATGTTGGGAAAATCAGTGCTTACAAATGACCCAGAAAACTGCAGATGAAACTTCAGCCTCTCTGGGTCTTCTAGACCTCACCTGGTCCCCGCTCCCTTTTTGATATCCGTCAACATGAGCTCACTTTTCATGTTGCAGGAAATCCCCCTTGAATATCCTCTCTTGGCACCTGATTCCCTTGCACTCAAAATCTCCGTTTACAACCATCAACTTACATGCCCATTATAACCTCTTCAAAGGCAGTCACAACTGGAACAGTTCAATAAACATTAGTTGCTGAAATTAATTTTGTCCCTACCATGACTCTAAAATTTCGCTCCCTGAAGAGAAAATCTCACTGGTGTACGAAAATCTTGTTCTGTGAGCAGCAACATCAACAAATGTGCAAGGTTTCAATCTAGTCTGTCCACACAAATTCTCTATTTTTTTTTCTACTCAAATCTCATAATGTGGCTTCTTCCCTTAAACAAAGACTTTTCAGTTTCTTCTCTGATGTTTGTATGAAAGAGAGCAAGCTCAAATTATAAAGTAAACATGCTGGGATTTATATCTAGACTCAGCGTATTTCCCCATAAGGCTAAATCCATGCCAGTGACATTTGTTAGCCATAAAGTCAGAGATGATAGAGTCCCAAATTGTGTTGTCTGTCCCAATGTAGGAGTTTCTTCCTTAGAATTCTCTCCTAATGGTAATTCTTTTAAAAGTCTGTAAACGTCCATTGTCGATTCTTGAAGGATGTTTTTTGTATTCTAGGGGAATATGCCTTTCTGTAATACATAATACATATTAATTCTGCCATGTTAACCAATGAAATATGACTACTAGAGGCCAATGATTGAGAACCAGCGTATACCAGTTGTGCTATATGACTTCATTACCTAATTTACTTGTCCAACAAAAATGCCTCTTTACCTCATTCTTTATTATTTATAAATGAGGACAGCGCTATCAGCTAGTTTTAAGTAGCCTTTTCTGATAATAAAAGTGGTAAGATTATACATCTATGGTTGGAAACTGGAACATTCCAACCTTGCAGAATGTACTTGAACACACGGTCTCCCAAGAAAGAGAAAAGTTAAAACGTCTTTTTCTACACTGTGTCATTAAAGTCACCGGTGGTCCCTCGTGCCAGGCTTGGTGTTCCTTGTGTCACAGCAGGGAGGCCCAGGCTTTCTGGGAATATAGCTTCCTCAGCTATCATCTTCATGGTTTTCACATGAAACCATCTTAATGTCATAGTTTTTTAATTTACTCTTTGCTCTCCGCTCCCCGAAAATAACTGCAAAAGTCTAAATGACATTTGACTCGTGCAGAATTGAATGGAACAGATTCTTCTCGGCACTCATTAGTCAAAAGTGTTTTATGGCAAGATGTGAGTTTTTCTTTATTTTTATTTTTTTGTATTACAGTTGGCATTCAATTCTATCACTTAGGTAGTGATCCCTCAGTAGGTCTAGTACCCATCTGGCACAGTACCTAGTTGTTACAGGGGTCTTGACCATCGCCCCCTTCAAACTGTTACTATGGTTACTGCTGTCCATGCCCACCTCCTGTGTATTTTATGGTCTCCCCTTAGAAAACGCAGTTTTAAGGGTAATACAGGCTTCTATGTTTAACACTGTTGCATTTTTATCTTGCCAATTGCAGCCCCACTTCTAGCTTTTGAATTTCTCAAAAGAGGATAATTTAGGTAAAAATTCTTCTGAAGTAGCTAGCCTTAGGAAGCGTAACATTTACCAGGTTATTCTATCAAATCTACTCTTTGAATGGAAAATGAACGAGTACATAAACATTTTCTCAACCAACCAATATTTCATAAATGGAAAAACATTATTACTGAGATGAATTATGAAGGTCCTAGGCTATTTCTTTCCAAATACATTTTTATTCTCTAACTCCTACTGACTAGACTTCTTATCACTAAGATGTGTATTCAGTACTCTAATTCGACTTCTGTATTTGTATCATAATATGTTATATAAAATCAGCCCACAGACCTGATAAACATGAAAATGGAGACTTCTGAACTTCGGGGGGTTGCCCGATAGCTCCATAGTGATTAGCTTGAACTAAAACTTAAAGATGTAAACACAGCCACAGCTGTTGGCTTCCAGTCTGTAAGAAGTACGTTCACCTGTTTGAAAGGTCCATTGAGTCCTAGATCAATGCCATTGTTCAATTACGATTGTCCAATGCCCTGTTACTTGGCAGGCCCCCCACAGTGCTTCATCTAAGCCTGTGGAGTAATTGCATTGGATTCATCAGGGTAATCACAAAGCAGCTCCCTGCAGAACAATCTCAACCTCCATGCACTTGTTCTCACTTGGCAAGTTTGCTTCTGATTGCAAAACTGCCCTTCTCAATAAAAAGCAACAGCAGACTTGATGGCATTGGACAGAGAGTGTTCCAAAAGAAAGTGATCTGGAGAGATGCTCTGTCCTTGCCAAAATTTTTTGACAGATATAAGAGGTTTTCTTTCTTTGTTTGTTTGGTTGGGGAGTGGTATCTATTGCAGCCTGGCCTGTTTAGCCAAGGAGTATTTGTTCAAAGATAAGAGATCTCTGAAGGATCCAGTCTTAGATAAATCATTTGTGTTCAGGCTCGGGAGCTGCTCCAAGATTTCACCGGGACTTGGTCATGTTATTTTATCTCTGAGCCTCAGTATCTTTGCCTGGACCATATAGGTAATTAATTCTGCTTGACAGAATGGTTGTGAGAATTATAAGGTGTCATTTACTAAGGTGGTTTTTTTTTTTTTTTTTTTTCATTTTTCTGAAGCTAGAAACAGGGAGAGACAGTCAGACAGACTCCCGCATGCGCCCGACCGGGATCCACCCGGCACGCCCACCAGGGGCGGTGCTCTGCCCCCCAGGGGGCGATGCTCTGCCCATCCTGGGCGTCGCCATATTGCGACCAGAGCCACTCTAGCGCCTGAGGCAGAGGCCACAGAGCCATGCCCAGCGCCCGGGCCATCTCTGCTCCAATGGAGCCTTGGCTGCGGGAGGGGAAGAGAGAGACAGAGAGGAAAGCGCGGCGGAGGGGTGGAGAAGCAAATGGGCGCTTCTCCTGTGTGCCCTGGCCGGGAATCGAACCCGGGTCCTCCGCAAGCTAAGGTGGGGTTTTTTTTATTGATTGATTTTAGAGACAGACGGAGGAAGGGAAAGAGAGAGAGAGAGAGAGAGAGAGAAGCATTCATTTGTTCCGATTAGTTGTACATTTATTGGTTGCTTCCTGTATATGCCCTAACCTGGGATTGAACTTGTAGCCCTGGTATTTCAGGACAATGCTCTGACTGAGCTAACCAGCCAAGTCCTACTTCCTACTAAGTTTTGAACACAGGGCTTCTTCTTCCATAGTAAGTGCTCAATAACATAGGAGGGAAAAAACTCTCGTTAATGATTACTAAATCTAAAGTAGGCATCTGATTCAAAATAGATAGCTCCCAAAATACAGTTTTTAAGTAACCATGACATTAAAACATTTCTTTCAGGCTCTTGAATTTTACCAGAAATCAAGAATTAAATCCAAGAAGGGTAGTCACAAAGAAACATATATGAAAGAGTTGGGGAGAGATAGAAAAAAACTGGGTTATGTACCCAACAAAAACAACAAAAACTTAGAGACTTGTCCTAAGAAAGACACACATATTTGTAGTTTGTCATAAGCTCGCAAAGTCTGCTCTTTGCATCGTTGATGGTTTGCAACATAAGTCATATGCACTGCCAGGTCCTTGAGTCTCCCACATACCACCCCCTCCTCCATGAAATATATGTTAGAGCAAGGGTAGTCAACCTTTTTATACCTACCGCCCACTTTTGTATCTCTGTTAGTAGTAAAATTTTCTAACCACCCACCAGTTCCACAGTAATGGTGATTTATAAAGTAGGGAAGTAACTTTACTTTATAAAATTTATAAAGCAGAGTTACAGCAAGTTAAAGCATATAATAATAATTACTTACCAAGTACTTTACGTAGGATTTTCACTAAGTTTGGCAGAATAAATCTTTATAAAACAACTTACTATAGTTAAATCTATCTTTTTATTTATACTTTGGTTGCTCTGCTACCACCCACCATGAAAGCTGGAACGCCCACTAGTGGGTGGTAGGTACCAGGTTGACTACCACTGTGTTAGAGGGAAATAGTAAAGATAGACTTGTAAATCTATTTATATGCTATTAATTCTTTAAAAAGATTAATATCGGCTTTAGAAGTTCTGTAAAATACAGTTAAGTGACATGAATTTAATGTAGGCTCAGTGAATAAGAAATGTATATAAATGAGGACAGGAGCGAGTCAAAAATGAGGTCAGTGCACGGAATACCAGAGATGGCTGTTTATTTATTAAAATTCTTAGCAGACAAAAGGAAAAACCTCTTGTTGCATGATTTTTTATTTGTTATGATTTCTGCTCCCCATGACAAAGGGCGGACAGACCTGTGGTTGAGGAGGAGGATCACAGCCGCTCGCAGTGCTAAGATGGTTAGAACTCCCCGTGCAGGGGCCCCTGGAGACACTGTGCATGTCCTTGGTCGCAGCCTGAGGCAGATGGTGCTTCAGTTTGTAAGCTGGGGCAGTGGCTCCGACACAGGTGAATGTTGTCACACTGGCGTGCGTTCTGGGCCATCGGTCTTGTAAGCCAGTGGTGGATGGAGTCTCGCTCCAGCGCAGATGAGGGTAGAAGCTCTTAGTTTGGTGTCTTCGCACTGTCAGCAGAGAGCACTTCTCTATGGCTGGGGCTCCCCAGGCATCCGAGGGGACCATTCACTCCCAGAGCACAGTGGCCAGATTTATGTCCATGTGCTGCTGAGCTCAGAACAGTCTTTTCTTCCTAAACAAACAGAGGGGCCCTAACATTTGTCTTTTACATAGTCGATTTAATTGTCTGGACACATCCACTTCCAGCAATAAGCGGTTCCTGTGTGTGTTGTTTCCCCTCCACCCCCAGGCTTTACGTATTTCTACAAAGGAAAGGAGTATTGGAAATTCAACAACCAGATCCTCAAGGTAGAGCCCGGATATCCCAGATCCATCCTGAAGGACTTTATGGGCTGTGACGGACCCACGGACAGGCACAAAGAAGGACACAGCCCGCCTGATGACGTCGACATTGTCATAAAACTGGACAACACAGCCAGCACTGTGAAAGCCATAGCCATCGTCATCCCGTGCATCCTGGCCTTGTGCCTGCTGGTCCTGGTGTATACCGTGTTCCAGTTCAAGAGCAAAGGGACGCCCAGACACATACTGTACTGTAAACGCTCCATGCAGGAGTGGGTGTGACACGGGGCTCCCTGTCCGCGTTTCCAGGAGTTTGTGGTCACTTGAGATTCAAGACAAGAGCTGTTAATGCTGGTTCCTAGCCTGGAGCCGGCTGGTGGCAGCCTCGTTCGGGGCTGACCTTTCAAACCAGAGGGTTGCTGGTCCTGCACATGAGTGGAAATTCAGTCGCAGGGATGCTTCCATGATGCAAGTCTCTGCCGCCCCTCGGTCCCTCGTCTTTCTTTGTCCTTCCGTTCTAGGCCTTTCCTCTGCACGTTTGATGCCCAGTACATATTCAGGGGTAACTCCGGAAGAGGAAACCAAGCAAAAGGTTCTCCCTCCACGTTCTGAGGAGGAGCGCCCTTCTGAAGTCTTAGCCCGTATCTGGGGGTGGGGACGAGAAGCAAAACGGAATACCCACGCATATTTGCTTTTCAGCCAAGGAAAAAAAAATGTTTAAAAGGTGAAACAGAACTACCCATAGTTGAACTTTTCAGGAACGTGTGAAGGCCCAGAACAGCTTTGTCTCCAAAGAGGAGAGCGTTCTGACCTTTCCAGAAAGTCTGCCGCACTGGCCTGCGTTGGGGTGGCGGGACAAGACTGTTGGGACAGCCGTTTTCCAGACAACAAGGGGCCAAAATCTCTGCAATATAGTAACAGCCTTAATAACCTTCCATGTTTCATTTCCTGCAGCTGTTCTCAGCCACGTCCTCCGCGTCTTGTCTCGCCTGTGCCCAGAACTCGACTCAAACAGGACTTGGAACCGTTGGGAAGCATTTCCAGACCCTTCCTGCCACCCCACCTTTGTCGTGTGGGACACCTCCCCACACCCGCCCCCGCCAAGCTGTTTAAGGCCATTGCCCCAGGCCTCCCCTGGGTCGGTCAGGAATATCTATTCTAGCAGAGTGAGAAGCAGCGTGTCCCTGACGTGGTGTGACAATGCGACAGTTGCTTATAAGGCCAGGTGACAGTGTAGCCCAGCAGTGGAACCCTTTGAGAACTATCAGATCAGCCTTCAGAGTCGCAGGGTCATCGGTCTTGCCACCTGGTAGATTCTGAGCGGCGGGGGCAATGGTGACAACAGTCTCAGGTTCAGGAAGGTCAGGGTTTTTTTTTTTGTTTGTTTGTTTGTTTTTTAAAACAGATATCCTATAACCCCATGTATTTTAAGTGACTTATGGTAACACAGAAAATGCATCCATGACAAGCACTGACAATGTGACTTGCCAAGACATTTCCTGGCAAATAAAAAAGGTATTTTATTAAGTATCTTGTAAGAGTGAAATTTTATTTGAGCAACTGATGTTAATAGTCTAAGTCGCCCCCCCCCCCCCACTTGGATTAGACATACTGAGTTTCTGTTTTAAAAACCATTGCATGGGAGTCCGGCCGGCCCCTGGACGTGCCCCACCCACGGCCACTGTTAAAGGGAATGAAAACGCCGACTCGAAGGCGATGATTGTCCTGCGTGGCGGCCATAGTTCTCAAAGGGTTCGTGTGGCTTCCAGCATGCAGCCGCCCGTCTGGTCACTGAAAGAGCCAAGACACCACCAAAGCATCTATCTCTCTGTTAGAATGTCGTTTGTCCCTGACAGCAGTACTGTCATTTTCGTGTGACCTGCGCGGCAGGTTTGTATCAATAATATTTTTCATAGAGAAAACTCAGCAACTGACAGACCTCCTTCTTGATTTTTAGGAGTGGCTTTTCCGGTGAAAGGCTTTCCAGCCGTAGGGGCTGTGAGCTCATTAGAGGTATTCTGTTGGAAAGGACCGCCCCGTGACTCAGACGTGGGCTTGGCTTTGCAGGGGAAAGCCAGCTTCCTAGAGGATTAGCTTTTGAAACAATGAACAGCTTGCCTTGAATTTGATTGTTGATCTGTTGACTGTCTATGACAACAGTGTAAACGTTGTCTTCTGTGGACATTTCTCTTGAAGAGTCCTGTTCTGTGTCTTTGCCCTTTGACCTTTAACTTGCAAACTGGCAGAAATGGAAGGACGTCTGGTGTTTGCTTCCACATTGGAGGGTGGATTGTCCTCTAAGCACCCAGTGAGGGTGAGCTGTTTGCTCCAAGTGGAGAAGGGAGGTGGGTGTCGGGCGTGCAAACAGGCACTGGGCTCGTTCCGATGCACTCGGAAAAAAATGTCCTGGAGGTAGAAATGATTTTTAATTTTCCTTTTATATAATTTCAAGTCTAAAGTCATCATTTTAGTATAAATATAAAACTATAAGGGGAAAAAAAAACCTCTCAAAGTTACTTGAATGGCCGGTGTGGCTTTTGTATAAAGCAGGAATTTTATACTAGTGAGAATTTCTTACTCATTTGCTAACAATACACATTTCCAGATGAATTTTAATGAGGATAGGTATCCATTCTTACTTGGAAATGGATTGTCGAGCTGCCTTGACGTTCATTGCCCTTTATACTCCACATGGCCTGAGAACTAGAACATCTTTTGATCCGGCGCTTTATGGTTGGGTCAGGGAAAACATTGCAACCGCGGTTGCACGCTGCAGGGCCTTGCCGACTGTGGTTCCTCACGCCCTGGACGTGTCTGGTGGAAGGCTGAGAAAAAAGGCCAGTTCAGAAAGAGGAGGGCCTGATGGCCAACGCCGTGCGATGCAGCTGACCTGGCGAGGTGTCGGAGACCCTGTGTGTGGGGGCAGCACCGCCGCAGGCTGACTCCAGGCCCCTGCAGGGGCCGATGCCGCTGTGCTTGAGGGCCCGTCACCTCCGCGCAGTGCGGAGGGCTGTCTGCATGCACAGGCACCTTTACACAGTGTTTGCCGGTGGGAGGACTGGAGGCTTTCAGGACTTTGGTGTCCAGGGGAGAAAAAAAAATGACAAGAAATTACATCTCACTAAAGACTGTAATGAGGAACTATGTCATTTTGGGGATGTGTGTATATCATTGAGGATTTCCATTAACCTACATGGAAAACTGATTATTATTTTTTTTCCCTTTAAAATGAGAAAGAAACTGAAGAAGCAGTCATTTGCCTCTCTATATATTTGTCACAAAATCCTGGTTCATCCTGAGACTCTAGGCATAGAAGGGCTCTACAATAATGGTGCATTTGGAAGGGAAGGACTCAGCTGTGATGCTTTCCTTCCGGAATGTCCCAGACAAGCATGGGGTCATACTTACTTCCACATGAGATGAGATGGAGGTGAGAGGAAAAGGCGTGAACGGCTTCTCACTTTCCCAGAACCTTTATGTGTTTATGCTGTGAGACTACAAGGGACAAGAAAGCGTCAGGGACACACACACAAGTAATCACAAACATGGGGTTCCATTGTTTGTTGTATGCCCAGCACTGTGAGGGGTGGTTGCTGACTCCTCTCCGCTGGGGGGTTCGGGGAAAAGTCTCATTCCTAATGGAGTCGTGAAAGGGAGTGTGACTGATGGACCTAGGATATCAGGGTTGTAATTCAAATACATTCCCATGGGTCAGCCACATATGGTACCAGTTCAGTATCAACAGAGACATACAACCTATTCACCAGTTCCCTTCATATCATCACTAAGACATGGCAAGTTCAAGTCACATCTAGAGCTTCCCAGATTGAAATGAGAACACACAAACTCTGAAAATAATTCTCCACTGGTTCATGGCTTTTCAGTGCTTTTCATAAACAAGGCAATGTTCTTTACATAATTAACTGCATAGTTGATCATTTTAGCCTAATGTTATTGACCTGTGTACTATTAACAGTACTGAGTGAAGAACCAAGATCGCTGGAAAGCCTTTGTTCTTCTCTACAACAGTAAGTCTGCTCCAGGCCTAGAGCTAATGGGGTGAATTCCACCCTGTGTGAGACTAGCGAGGACAACTTCTGTCACAGACCTGAGGGCAAGGCTTTTCTCAATCAGATGCGATCAATTACTAAGTAATAATTTACAAAAATAATTGCTAAGGGATAAGGGACAGAGGCTGACTTGCTGAGTTAAAGCAGATATTACTTTGAGGACTCAGGTTTCTTGTCATCTTTTTCTGCTGACAGGCAGTGTGTCTGTCTCCTATCTGACATGCTTTTATCCCCTTTCGGTGGATTGATTTAAGAATGCAGCATGGGGTGGGGAGGACATTGCCCAACTTCCCTGGTAGTTCCAACATGTGGATGATGTGTGGTGTGGGTCCCAGGAGGTCATGGTCACAATTTCACATTTGCATGTTGTGTTGGTATGTCTAGTATGCAAATGCACACCCAACTTTGTATAAATGCACATCTTAGCATAAGTGTGTCCTTCACAACTCAAAAGTGCTGTCTGAAGAGAGGAATGATGTCATAGTCAACTATACTGAGTTAAAACAAGAGTTGTGGAAAGAATTTTTTAAAATAAGTTTTGAAATTATTTCCAGAAATGAAGAAAGGCCATGGCTGACAGACAGTCCTGAGTCTGTGACATTGTAACATAGATTGAAATGACTTCATGGACAGTGGAGAAATCTTTCTTGGCAGACGTAGCAAAGAGTTAATTTAATGTTCAACGCGCTCAAGAGCATGTTCCAAAATAACATGTGTCAAGCAGAGACGTGCCGTCTAAACCGAACATGTGAAATGCAGACAAACTATTCCAAGTGGGTGTCAGTGTGACTTCAACTAGTGCGACGTCATGAAATGACATCAGCAAGTGAGTGACATCACAGGAGCACGCCGTCTCGTTGCTTCTCCAGTACGTGGGTGTGCTGTGGCCACAGGTGTGGAGGGCCTGACTTGGGCAATCTGTTATTGGTTCTGTGTGGCCTAGGAGAGGACCATAGCTACACGAGAAGAGTTTTATCAGTTACCTTGTAAAAACTAGAAGTTTGTATACTGAAGAGGCCGAGCACCACACCACCAACAAGATACCTAAATAGATATTGATTAAGCAGAAGGAAAATGGAGGACAAGGGAAAACAAGTCTTTTGTAAAATATAAAAACCTGCTACAGCACACTCTTGAGTACAGCGGGAAGTTTTACTTTAGCAAGTATAAAAACACTATAGGAAAATGCAACCTCAGTCTGTCACACTGGTGATGAGCACGGTGAGCCAGGGGTCATGAGTCTCCTCCATCCACACAGCTGACCATCAGGCACCACCTCTGGGCTGCAGATGTCGCTGTTGGGCACCCAGTCACTTCAACTGGGAAGAAGGAATCCTAGCCTCACCTGAGAAAAGCATTTCTCTGGGACAGAACTCCACCCCCCGTGATCACAGGACAGGAAACCCTCCGCGCAGGAGCAGAGGGGCCGCCTTGGCGTCCCTGTCTCACGGAATCGTGAGCTTTGTCTTCCACGGGCTCTAAACATCATTTCTCATCTGAGTCGCTGTCAGTTTGAAACATTGCTGAGTTCAGGTCGGATCAGTTACACCCACTTACCACTATCTCTCGGTATTTTATACATGTGTTCACTTTGATATGTACAGCAATTGCATGAGAAGCCTAAGAACAAAGTCCGGCCCGGGCAGATCCACAGAAATTGAGTGAGAAACCTTATGTGATGTAAAAGTTCAGCCACTTTTCTAGTCAAGTCCTGAAGTAGCAGCCTCCAGTTCTGAAGCATGGCTGTGTGATTTCTTGAGCAGTGCTAACTCTTTACCCCAAGGAAGGACGTGAGTCCTGAGTGCTGGGACAGAGCACTGCGCAGGCGCTCCCAGCTGCAGCCCCTGAAGGACGATGAGCACATAAGGTAACCAATGGTCACTGCCTCATAATTATAAGAAGCTCCATATGCAAGGTAGTTATCTATCAAGATACCTGAAGAGAATGCCTTTCCAGCATAAAGACCAGCGTGTGTTAGTTAGCCTATAGCTTATACCATCATTGGTCTGAGACTAAAGGTCAAGTTAGCACTCAGCGTGTCCTCACATTCAAGGGTACACAGGATGTAGGACAAAGACAGGGTAAACTAGACCTGTTGCTGACCACATAGTTGTCATACACTCCGTGATAGAGCTGGCCTTCTGTGCCCGGAAGATGGCAGACAAAAATCAAGGAAATAGGAGCACGAGGATGTGAGCATTGTGTCACCTAAGGCCACTCAGCTCCAGAGCAAGAGACCATGAACCCTCACTTCACAGGCGAGAACTGGAAAGAGGGGAGGGCCACATGAATAAAGTAAGTGATGGCGTGTTTGACTGACGGAGATGTTTCTTGAGTATTTCATCCTCTCATTTTTCTCCATGAAAAAATATCCCTCAGAAAGTTTTCTGGAGCACTTGGTCCATAGCGCGACTGGGTCCAGGTGGAATTCCTTTGACACATAATGCCACTATGAACTTGATATATCGACTGCTCAGTTGCAAAGGCAATACGTACTTTACTTGAATGAATGATTCCATCTTAAAATCAAGGTCACAGTTTTGGCTGCCACAGAAATAATATCACTGAAGGCCACATTACTGCCTGTCTTCTCACAGCTACTTAGTTTATGCTGTTGCCTGGATAAAATTAGGTGTTTTGGTTCTTTTTGTCACTTCTTTTGTATCGGACATGGGATCTATTGCTCCTTTTTAGGCTCATAAATACAACATTTCGTCGTCTTAATTACTTTGTGACTTCCAAACAAGTGTGTTCGTATCCTGGCTTTTCCTGTTTCTCTGATTCTGAAATTATCTGTTTGCTTTCTGTTTCTCACACAGAAATATGGATGGTTGGGAGGAGTTAAGTCATTTGTCTTTTCGGGTACAGTCTGTGCCTGTCTTTACATTTCTTTTGATTTTCACCTTCTACTTCTTTTCTCCAATGTGATTGATTTTCCCTGACCTTTGTGAGAGGCAGAAGTGGAAAACCTTGGGCCACAGATTTGGAACCCAGATAATACGCCTTTGTCCTCAACTTCCTCCCACAGAGTTTCATGCAAAAACGTAGACCCAGTTTAGTTGCTCCCTCCACCCCAGTCTCTTATATTCGGGTCTACCTTTTATTGAGCAGTTTTCCCCTGAATAACGTGAAATGCAGAGTATGAAGGGTGCTGTCTGTTGATAAACTAGCTGACGAAGTTTGCTTTGGGAGAATTGTCTTAAATCATCACACATACACAAAAAAGTAAATACCATAATATAGTGTTGGTTTAAGGTACAACATGAGTAGAGGAGCGCCTGTCGCCTCGCTCCATGGGTCTAGTTCTCTTTATGTGTAAATTCCATGTATATTAAAGAGAGTAAATAAGAGGACGGGGTATTGGACAGCCTTGTGCTGTCTACTGTTGGACCGTGACAGCATGTCTGTGGGGAGACTTCTATTTTCAGGGGTTCCACAGACTCACCCATAAAAATTTGCTTCAGGCTTAAAAAAGTCTTGAAAGATTTTTTTAGGTGTATAATTGTAAACAAATATATCTTGTTTTTATATTATGGGAGGGAAATAAATGGAATTTACTAGTTCAATTTGGGGCTGATATGACTTTAAATACACTTAGTTTTGACAACATAAAATCTAATTAGTGCGTAGGTTTTTGGGGTGTTTTTTTTAAGAATGAGCTATTGACATTGAGAAAAATTGCCTGCTTCATCGATATAGACACCTATCGTAACAAGGTTTTAAAACTTGTTTACCTGTATAACATTATCTCGATTCTGATATTGGGTCGGTATGATAATGAATGCAATTATCGCCGTCCATACAAGCTATCTGGTAATATAGATTTGGAAATATATAAAATATATTACTAGATAGATTAAGGTGGGGGAGACTCCCATAAATTTAGTTTGTCAAATAAATACTATATATATATATATTTATATATATAGATATATTTTAAAAATTGCGCAGACATTTCTCTTTCAGAATCAGAATGAGAAGCAAGCAATTGCAGAGGAAGTTGCCTCCTGGTTAAACTACATATTTTGTAGCTTCTTAGGAAAATTGTGTTTTCCATACTTTATGGTGGTTAAGGGAAGTTAAGGGAATTTAATGCATAAAATTAATGCAGACTTCCTTCAAATAGCATTAAACTGTGAAGCAGAGAGAAACACTAGAATATTAAATATTTAGGCCATTACCGTTTGGTCGTTGGACAATACTTCATCTTAGTTTTCATTCCTGCGATATTTCCCAGTTTTGGAGAGAGTATTCAACCTAATGTTAAGCTTCTGGATTGTCCCCATTCCACTCAACATGATTCCACTGAATCGTTGATGCCGTATGGTTTTCTGTGCGCAGGTAAAGAAGGAACGTGTTTGTTTGTGGAACGGGTTTCCAGGTTTGCAGTCGTCCCTGGTGTCTGCACAGAATTCTATACATGTGTACCATCTTCAGTCCAGCATATTACATGTATTTCTTTTTTCAGATAGCTTTCACTGACAAACACAAAGCTTGTTTGTGTGCAAATATAAGGCTAAATAAATGGTGCTAAAGTGTATTATGACTGTCAGCTATAACCAGGCAAAATTTTGTGGTGCTTACATTAATTTTTTTTCCATTGGTTTCATCAATCGATGCATTGAACAGTGTTTATTATTCACATGTTGTCTTTATTAGTAAATCAAGGTCTCATTGCATGTCGTTAAATAAAACAGTTGACTAGTCTGTGTCATGGCTCGCCAAGCTATTATTTCTCCTAATTTCTTACAGTGTTGTGTCATTAAAGGTCAAGGGGCCATGCTATTACTCTCACTGCCATAGACCATTAACATGACTGAACTTCCCTCCCAGGTCCTTATGTTTACAACGCTCTAACCCTTTGACTGCCACAGGGACCTTGAACCACATGCGTGTCACAAACGAGAATCATCCGCATGGTCTCCAGCCTGGCAATCAGAGCGCTAAGGACTGTGCAGTGACGTGTTCTATATTTATTGATTTCTATTTATTTTGTGTCCACTAGCGGAGGAGATTTGGGATGGGGCAGTTTTTGTCTGTTGTATGTGTCTTAACCTCGAGCACGGTTAAATGGCTTTTATACTATGGCATCTTCTGTGTTTTATCATCAACTCATTGTGTTGTAATTAAACAACTGTCAATAAATAGGAGAACGGAGAAATGGCCCGTGGACACTGTGGTTTTACTCAATGAGTGCTGTATATACGTTTGTGGTGAGAGTTTAGGCTGTGAGCTAGAGAGGTAGCCTTTACCATCTATGTCTTCCTCACCAATATGAAATGGAAAAGGGAAACACTTAAGTAATTTAGGCCAAAAAATGTCTTCTGTGTTTACCTGAATTGGCAAGTATATTAAACTGGCCGCATCAACAGGAGAATTGTCCCACTACTAACTTGATGGTACGACAGACCAGGAATGGGAGCAGGATGCGTGACTACATAGAGTAAATTGTAGGCAAGTGCCAGTGAACCCAGGCTATGTGAGGAGTCCATCACCACTTGAAAAAGATAAAGATCACTTTTGGATAAGTGAGTATAATTGATTGTATAAAGCCATGAGTCATGATGGTCTAGATCAGTGGTAGTCAACCTGGTCCCTACCGCCCACTAGTGGGCGTTCCTGCTTTCATGGTGGGCGGTAGCGGAGCAACCAAAGTATAAATAAAAAGATAGATTTAACTATAGTAAGTTGTTTTATAAAGATTTATTCTGCCAAACTTAGCGAAAATCCTACGTAAAGTACTTGGTAAGTAATTATTATTATATGCTTTAACTTACTATAACTGCTTTATAAATTTTATAAAGTAAAGTTACTTCCCTACTTTATAAATCACCATTACTGTGGGACCAGTGGGCGGTTAGAAAATTTTACTACTAACAGAGATACAAAAGTGGGCGGTAGGTATAAAAAGGTTGACTACCCTGGTCTAGATAATCAGAGGACTTAATTATCATACCAAGTTTCTGTGAGAATCTTGTGGAAGGATGTTTTCCCCCCTATTTTTCTTTGCGATAGGAGTGTAGTGAAGGGCAGTCAGGAACTCAGAACTGACTGATTCAGAAAACACAGAATAAGGAGAAACACTTCCAAAGTTAACATCTCAATGTTATCCTTTCTAGAATATCAAGTAGTGGCCTGTAATCAAGTGCTCGACCAAGAGCTTTCCAATAATCAGACTGATGGGTTGAGTGCCCAGAGGGTCCGCTGAATTTTAGGAAGAATAGGAATGTGTGTTGGAAATCAAGCAACATGTGCTTTATTCTCTCATGAAAAAGGTCAAGGTGCATCTGTGCATCAAGAAATGGATCTCATAGCTTGTGATCCACACAGGGGAGGAATCCTGACACAGGGCAGTGACCATGGTCCCAGGGAATGGTCTACAGCAGTAGACTGCAGAGACAGGGGACCCCATTGTTGAAATCTGCATCCAGAGTGAGCTCCCTGGGAGCTTGGAGACCCATCTCAGAGAGTGGAAGGCAGGCACCCAAGGAAGAGCTGCTGGGATCTGGGGACGTGTCAGCACCTCGGAGCCTCCATGTGTAGCCAACTAACTACAGTAATATTTTCCTCAGAAGGCTTTAAAAGAAAGATAGCCTTTATTATTATTATTTTTGTAAGGCTATTACAGATGTGAAGCCATATCAGGCTGAAGCCAAGAAATGGCTCTCCCTGGTTTTTATTATCAAAGAGGAAGAAAATAAGTTAGAATGATCAGTCTTGCCCAGGAGAGCATTTATTGTTCTTAGGCACCTGAATTATTTATTTATTTGACATCAAAGCACATGGTGATAATGACCCACCTCACCTGACTTTTACCACAATCAGGGATCAAATTAGAAGAACATATTGTGGAGAAAAAGGAAAATGCAGGTAGGGTTATGGGAAATCTAATAACACCCCCTGCCACTCTTATGGACACATAAATACTGTTTTTTTAGGTGAGTGATAATGTTTGCCCGTTATAATTCTTTTATGGAAAGTATTTGAATATGTGTGGCTTCAACCCAGTTTGATATACTCTGTCACCCTCAAGTCAGTCCCCTAGAGTGCCATCGGTTGTCTCTTCCTCCTCTGTGTCCTGCACTCCTCACCTCTCCTCTGGACTTATTTCCTCAAATGATATCTTTATTATTAAATCTAATATTTCTAATTCTCTATCTTATTTGGATTCTTAACTGGATTTGATGCCAACGGTGAATCTGCCATCCACACTGTCTCTGGACCGCCACTTTGAGGGGAACCCCTCCTCCCTTCTCCGTCACCCCCATACCAGTGATTGATTCCATACTCCCCACCCAGTAGCCCTCAGTAAAATGCTGGTTCCCAACCAAACAAGAGAGTTTAGCTCTTTCCCCTACCACATTGAACTTTTGAAATAATCCTTGTGAATTTACACAAGTTTACCTTACTCTAGGCTCTTAACCTCAATCCTGGGGTCACTTGTATGAAGCCCAAGATGTCCTCAAACCGAGATAATATCTGACCTCACTGTAGTCTCAGCGTCTCCCGAGAGAGTAACCTTTAACTAATAGGCACCAGTGAGGTGTCAACCTCTGTTTCCCGCAGGTAGGTGCCTCTGCTGACCTGTCTTCTCCGTCTACCTGTTGTGTTGTGCACCCCTTGGCCCCCTTTCTGTTTGCTGGTTGGGAGAATGCTGCCTACTCAGGAGTCATTGAATGAGGCTAACTTGATCTTTACATTCACTCAGCAAAGTTATGTGTGTTACCAGTTCCCACAATAGCTTTCCCTCAAGAACACTGTAGAATTTACCCGACATGTGACATGTGTCGAAAAGCACTTTCAGGTCAAATGGATCCTGCACAGGCATGTAATTTTGCTCCCTCCAAAACCCTACTAAAATTATAGGGAATAGATTTTCTCTTTTTTCCCTTTTTCTATATTTTGTCAAAGACTTAAAATAGGAAATGCAAGCAACGAGGCAACAGCGAGATTTGGAAAGCAGGAAGCAAGCCAACATGTGGTCGCTGGTTAAGTGGAGCCAAGGAGATCAAGCTCAGGAAACACACAGAGTCTAAGGGCTCAGGGTTGAAGGAGCTCACTGGGTTAAGAAGGACTGAAACAGTTGAAACTCTAGGTCCATCCAGGCCTCCATGTCTTTGACGATGGCTCTTCTGATCTCCAGTGCAAAACTTATTTCCTCAAATGATATCTTTATTATTAAATCTAATTTCCGATCTCCAGTCTTGTGTGGGGAAGGGAGAAGAAGGGCTCTGAGTTGGAGAGTGCTGATGTTCCGCCACAAAAAGAGAGGCTCGCATCAGTGTCTGCGTGTTGATGTCAGCGCCCAAACTCTCAGCTCTGGAACGTAGTGCAGTCAGTATTGAGGGCGCTTGTTTTGCTCTGTTATCCTTCAGGCAAGAAAGTGGGAGTTTTTCTCGCATGAATCTGCCCACCCCAAGAGGAAAGACAATAAAATCGGTATTCAGGGTTTCTCCCCCAAAGAGCCAGCAAGGAACCACTTTGTTAAAGCTCTGGTAAGCAGTGTTCTCTGGCACACAGGACCAAAGAACCAAGGCTTTTTAGGCACCTAAAGACAGATTCTAACAGGTGACAGTGACCAAAACCAACAAAGAAATCAACACAACAGGAAGGAAGGAAACAACATTGTGCAGGGAGAAAAATACTTTTAAAACAATCTTAACTACCCTGTAGAAGGAAAGTAGGATATTTTTAATCTTTTGCTTGAACATTAAAAATATGATAGGAGCTATCCAAAACTCAATACATTGAAAGTAAAAGTTAAATCTCTTGGAGAATGCAACAGCAAGAACAGAAATAAATAAAGCATAGTAAAATTCTAGAGCAAAACATGAGGATGTCAGAGGCCAGATATGCAAGCCCAGGAAAGGCGGTGGTCTCACATATTTAGAGTTCTGGAAAAGGAACAGGAAAAGAAGCAGAGGTTTGATCATCATGGCCATCAGCAAAATTATGGAGATGTGAGTTTGCAGACTGAAAGGATCCAGAGATGTCCAGCAGAATGGATGGAAACAGACACAGGGAGTATCACCGTGACAATTCAGGGCACGGAGACAAAGGAGGCTCTAGAAGCTTTCAGACACAGGGTGGGAAATTTGCTTAAGACCAAAAAACAAAAAATTATAGTGGCCTCATATTTTTACAAAGTGACACCGGAAAATTGAGATCATGGAGTAATGTCTTAGAAATTACGGATAAAAAATTTCATTCTTGAACTCTCAATACTGGCAAATATTGACAATTAAATGTGAGCTAGAATAAAAACAGCAATGAGTCCAAAAATGTTTCTTCCTTTGTTCCTCTTCTCAGCGAGAAGATACGCTCTACGAAATGGTGAGAAATCCAAGAGAAAAAAAAACGAATTCAGAAAAACAGGAGCCCAAGCAACAGGAAGAAAGATGCAAAGGGATTTCTCAAAGGGTGGTGGTCATAGGTGCTCTCTGGGTTGCAGCAGGTCATCAGCACCAATGCTCAGACGGGTGGCCGCGCAGAGGGGCTAACATGCCCTTGACTCATTCCAGTGACTTACGTTGCCATGCAGTCCTCGCTAACCTGCAAAGCAGCTGCAGGATGTGCTCCCTGAAAACATCAAAAGAAATGAAGGAAAACAGTGCATACCTTCTGAGGAACAGAGAATACATTTCTTAGGAAATTCAAAGGAATTTCCTTTAATAACAGCAAAAAAAAATCCTAGGGTAACAGGCCCAGGGAGCAAATAGTCCAAATAGATGTAGAGTGGATGACACTAACAGAAGTGACTGCCCATGTGTGTGTTTGTGTGTGTGCATAGATGTGCCTCATTGTGCATCTCTGTGCATTCATGTGTGCATATTTGTGCATGGGTGTATGTCTTTGTGTATCTGTATGCATTCATTCACCCACACAGAGTGAAACCAATAGATTACTTGATGTGAATGACTTGATGAGAAAGCCTCCTGAGAGGTTTTGGAAGGTATAGGAAGAATTGACAATAAATAAAATAAAAATGAAGCAAGTCTTAAAACAAGGCAATTGTTTATTTAAGAAACAGTTTTGTGGCCCTGGCCGGTTGGCTCAGTGGTAGAGCGTCGGCCTGGCGTGCAGGGGACCCGGGTTCGATTCCCGGCCAGGGCACACGGGAGAAGTGCCCATTTGCTTCTCTACCCCCCCTTCCTCTCTGTCTCTCTCTTCCCCTCCCGCAGCCGGGGCTCCACTGGAGCAAAGATGGCCCGGGCGCTGGGGATGACTCCTTGGCCTCTGCCCCAGGCGCTAGAGTGGCTCTGGTCATGGCAGAGCGACGCCCCGGAGGGGCAGAGCATCGCCCCCTGGTGGGCAGAGCATCGCCCCTGGTGGGCGTGCTGGGTGGATCCCAGTCAGGCGCATGTGGGAGTCTGTCTGACTGTCTCTCCCCGTTTCCAGCTTCAGGAAAAAAAAAAATTAAGAAACAGTTTTGAAAAATTATAATAAAGGTCCAACTCAGTGCTCAGTTCTGTGCAGCTATAGGACACGGTAATGTAAAAATCACATCTTTGTTTAATCCAAAATTATAATGAACTATATTGCGAGCATGGGGGAGAATAAACAGAGGAAGGCAGCTTAATTTCCATCTAACAAGATGGAAATCAAAAGATGAGGTCTAAAATTGACTAATTTCAAGATAAAAGTAGATGTATAGTTTTTACCTTCTGAGCTGCTCAATTCCAGGCAGGAAAGAAGATTAGCCAAAAAGGTATCAATAGAGGTTTTGGAGAGAGGACAATGGGGGATAGGGTGGGGCTGGTTATATTTTGTTATAGCTTTATTTTTGTATAACGTGTTTTCAATGATGTAACTGCATTAACCTGACAATAGAAAGCTCACATTAAAGCACAAAAACAATCTATGGTCAACATGCTCAAATTTTCATGGACACAGGGGTGCTCTGACTGTAACTGTTTTGTCTCTGTTCCTGGATGTTTGTCACACTCATTTCATCACCATTTTTCTTTTCACCCACCTCCTGCACTTTCCACTGTGTCTTTGACCCCCTCCCCTCCTCCTCCACAGTGTTTGTAGTCCCTTTCCCAGCAGAGGAGGGGAGCCAGGAAAATATCTATCAGCAACTGCTTTTCAAGGACACTTGACCCTTACCACAGGGAGATGTTTGGTTGATCATTTTAGGATGATAACAGCCTGGGAAACAGAGGTCTTTTGGTTTTGTTAACTGTGAGAAGTCTTCTTCAAAGGAAGATCAGTGGAGTAAGCAACCATCAGAAAAATTAAATTGGAACAGTATGCCGACTCACTCCAACCATCCCACCAAAAAGTGAGACTCCTCACAAGACAGGGAAAGTGGAAGGTCCGATAGAGAAATATTTGTGTGCTTTAAGAAAATACTTGCAACATTAACATGTTATATGTCAACTTAATGGTTTTACAGTGAGATTATATTCTTTCTGAAAAATAAATGAGGTTGGTTCATTTGATACTGAGTATTTGCTACATTTCAGATATTAGGACAAGGGATAGGCTGTGCAAAGCTAAATAGGACAGCAAAATTTTCTCAAACTATTAGCTTTATTGTAATTAGTATATTGCATACCATGAGACTCACAGCACAGCGAAACATAACCTATGCTATAATGTGAGAAATATTGTAGTATAGGTGCAGCTAGATCATGAGGGGACCCAGATGGTAATATCCCTGGGGTTATCAGGGAAGACTTTGTAAAGTAGCAAAACAAAAGTGAAAGGTAACATTTGAACAGCAGGAAAGGACCATTTTAGGCAAAAGTAATAGACAGGCATACAAGGGAGAACATATATAGCACATTTGGGAAAATGAGTTATTCTAGAACCAGAGTCCAATGTGCATGATGGAGACTTGAGTAAGGCAAGTTCAAAGATAAAGACAAAGGCAAGGTCAGGAAAGGATTTGATGCCACCACCAGTCTGGTGGTTCTGTGAATGACACAATACCTTTGAGAGGATTTGTGCTTTGTCTGCAGTTAGCTGTCTTCTCTGGCATGCATCTGACTAAAATGGATGGGGAGGACCAGCAGTGCTCTATCCTGGTGAGACTAGGAATGGTGAAAATCCATCTATTTTAAAAGGGTACATAATAGAAATGGCATATATGACTGAATTATCACCTGTGTCTCCTATAGTAAGGTGCAATAGAGGACCCAGTGTTGACCACATGTAGTGGTAGGAGAGACGATGACTCCAGGGTGGTGGGGCTGAAGACACCACTCTGATTACACCTGAAAGCTTAAAGAAAGAAAACTGTTTTAAGTTAAATTCCTATCTGCTTGGCTCAGGCATTTTCTGAAAGCTAAGTACTTTTAATTTCTTAGCTTGTGCAGCCACAAATCTGAGCAAGCCAGAAACAGAACCCATTTGACTCAGTATGTTCCCTCATTTCAATGCCAATTAATTCATAGCCTCATTCGATCTCTTCTATGAAGCACAGAGTTTGGACTGAGCAAGGAAAGAGCCATTGTTGTTGAAATGAGAAAATTATAAGATTAATAGAGCTCCAGATACCAAGATGGCAGCAGAGTAGGCAGGCACACAGACTCCCAGCTCACACCACCAGATTGGATTACAAATTAATTTAGGAACAATCAGCGTGAAGTACCAACTTTGGATTAAAAGAACAGATCTCAAAAACCAAGGAGCAAAGAAGAAGCCACACCAAGCCTGGTAGGGAGTACAGAGGTATGGTGGGGGCTCCCCTGCTTCCAGGAGTGAGGGGGGGTGAGGCTGAGAGCAAAGAGGGGCTCTCATTACAAGGAGAAGAGAAGAAAATATCACGCACAGCCACTTGCCTGGGGACCTGGGTATGAGGTGAGCTGAGAGGTCTGGCTTGTCATCCAAAAGGAAAGGGGGGAGAGAAAGACAGACGGTGATGGGCAGAGAAATGCATGGGATGACCTGAGAAGCTGACTCATCCAGTGCGGAGGCAGCCATAGCTGGGGGAGGGGTTGATCTCCACACAGCACAAGCCTAAAGTGGTTCCGGGTGACCCACCTACAGAAAGCTCTCCAGCTTTAGTCAGTGCAAAAAGACACAGCTGAAAACAGGAAGTGGGGAAGAGGGGCATTAACTCAGGTCTCCATGGAGATCTGAGATACACCTCCCGCTTCTGAAGCTGAGAAAGCAGCTCAGCCCAGAGCTGGCAGAGTCTCAGAGCTTACATCCAGCACATTCCTGGATACACTTTCAAATAAGTCCCCTGCTGAGATCAGTAAACAAGTTTACCACTGAGTTAAGAAAACTGAAAAGAAAACAAAATAATCAAGACTTCAAAGTGGCTCTACTAAGTAAGGAGACTACAACTGGAAGAAGCCAAGTCATACATAATGAGAAGGCAGAGAAGCATAAGTCATATGCTTCAACAAGATAAATCCTCAGAAAAAGTCCTGGATGAATCAGAAGTAATCGAATTACCAGATACAGAGTATAAAATAATGATTGTTAGGATGCTTAAAAATCTCAAAGCTACAATGGATGGACTTAATGTACACCTCAATAAAGAAATTGTAAGCATCAAAAAGGACACGGAAATCATAAAGAAGAACAAGACAGAAATGACAAACACAATATCAGAAATGTAGACTACACTAGAGAGAATTAAAAGCAGGCTGAATGAAGCAGAGGATTGAATCAGCGACTTAGAGGACAAGATAAGTGAAAGCACAGAAGCAGAAAAGCAAAAAGAAAGAGGATTAAAAAGTCTGATGAAATTCTAAGAGAGATCTGTGACAACATGAACAGAAACAATATCTACATAATAGGGATTCCTGAAGGAGAAGAGAAAGAACAAGGACTAGAGAAGCTCTTTGAAGAAATTTTAACTGAAAATTTTCCTAAATTGATGCAGGAAAGAGTCACACAAGTTCAAGAAGCAGAGAGAACCCCATTAAAAAGGAACCCAAAAAGACCCACACCAAGACATATCATAATCAAAAAACCAAAGCTAAGAAATAAAGAATATTAAAACCTGTAAGAGAAAAACAGTCAATCACCTAAAAAAAGAACACTCATAAGGATGACATCTGACTTCTCAACAGAAACACTTGAGGCCAGAAGGGATTGGCAAGAAATATTCAAAGTAATGCAGAACAAGAACCTACAACCAAGACTTCTTTATCCAGCAAAATGATCATTTAAAATTGAAGGAGAAATAAAAAGCTTTTCAGACCAAAAAAAAAACAATACAAAACTCAAGGAATTTATTACAACCAAACCAATGCTGCAAAAACATATTAAGGGGCCTGCTATAGACAGAAAAAAAGTGTGGGGGGGCATATATATATATGAATATAGATTTAAAGAAAAATGGCAGGCAATAAACAACTACATATCAATAATAACCTTAAATGTAAATAGTTTAAATGCTCCATTTAAAAGACATAGGGTAGCTGAATGGATAAGAAAATAGGATCCGTTCATATGCTATCTACAGGAGACCCACCTCAAAACAAAAGATACACATAGACTGAAAGTAAAAGAATGGGAAAAAAATTTTATGGAAATGGAAATGAAAAAAATCTGGAGTAGCAGTACTTATATCTGACAAAATAAACTTTAAAACAAAGACTATTGTAAGGGATAAAGAAGGTCACTACAAAATGATAAAGGGAGCAATCCAACAGGAAGAGATAAACATTATAAATATCTATGCACCTAATATAGGAGCACCTAAATATATAAAGCAGATTTTGATGAACATAAAGGGAGAGATCAACAGCAATACTATAATAGTAGGGGATTTCAATACCCCACTAACATCAATGGATAGCTCCTCAAGAAAAAAAAAACTAACAAAGAAACAGCAGAATTAAGGAATACACTAGATCAACTGGATTTAATAGATATCTTCAGAACCTTTCACCCTAAAGCAGCAGAATATACATTCTTTTCAAGTGCTCATGGTACATTCTCCAGGATAGACCACATATTAGGGCATAAAACGAGTCCTGACAAATTTAAGAAGATTGAAACCATATCAAGCATCTTCTCTGACCACAATGGCTTGAAACTAGAAATCAACTACAATAGGAAAACTGAAAAACACTCAAACACTTGGAAACTAAACAGCATGTTATTAAATAACAAATGGATCAACAATGAGATCAAGGAAGAAATAAAAAATTTCCTTGAAACAAATGAAAATGAGCATACAACAACTCAAAATTCATGGGACACAGCTAAAGCAGCCCTGAGAGGGAAGTTTACAGGCAAACCTTAAAAAGCTAGAAAAAAACTCAAATAAACAACTTGATTCTGTTACTGAAAGAACTAGAAAAAGAACAGCAAGTAAAGCCTACAGGAAGTAGAGGGAAGGAAATAATAAATATTAGAGCAGAAATAAATGACATAGAGACTATAAAAACAATATAGAGGATCAATTAAACCAAGAGCTGGTTCTTTGAAAAAGTAAAGAAGATCGATGAACCCTTAGCCAGGCTCACCAAGAAAAAAAGAGAAAGGACTCAAATAAATAAAATTAGAAATGAAGGTGGAGAAATAACAACTGACACAACAGAAATACAAAAGATTGTAAGAAAATTCTATGAAGAACTCTATGCTAAAAAATTAAACAACTTTGGTGAAATGGACAAATTTCTTGAAAAATATAATCTTTAAAAAATCTGTCTGGGAGAATCAGAAAACCTAAATAGACCAATTACAACAAATGAGATCGAAACAGTTATCAAAAAACTCCCAACAAGCAAAAGCCCTGGGCCAGATTACTTCACAGGTGAATTCTACCAAACATTCAAAGAAGAACTGACTCCTATCCTTCTCAAGCTATTTCAAAAAATTCAAGAGGAGGGAAAACTTTCAAGCTCCTACCGGATCCTGCAATACATGAAAAAAAATCATACATCATGATCAGGTAAGATTTATTCTGGGGAGGCAAGGCTGGTACAATATTCACAAATCAATCAATGTTATTCATCACATAAACAAAAGGAAGGAGAAAAACCACATGATAATTTCAATAGATGCAGAAAAAGCATTTGATAAAATCCAGCACCCATTCATGATCAAAACTCTCAGCAAAGTGGGAATACAGGGAACATACCTCAACATGATAAAGGCCATCTCTGACAGACCCACAGCCAACATCATAATCAACGGGCAAAAGTTAAAAGCAACCCTCTTAAGGTCAGGAATAAGGCAGGGGTGCCACCTTTCACCACTCTTATTCAATATAGTTCTGGAAGTCCTAGCCACAGCAATCAGACAAGAAGAAGAAATAAAAGGCTTCCAAATTGGAAAAGAAGAAGTAAAACTATAATTATTTGCTGATGATATGATACTGTACATAGAAAACCTCAAAGTCGCAGTCAAAAAACTACTGGACCTGATAAAAGAATTCAGTAAGGTGTCAGGATATAAAGTCAATATTCAGAAATCAATGGCATTTTTATACACCAAAAATGATCTGTCTGAAAGAGAAATTAAGAAAAAAATTCCCTTCACTATTACAACAACAACAACAAAAAATACCTAGGAGTAAATTTAACCAAGGAGATTAAAGATTTGTTCTTGGAAAATTATAAAACATTGTTAAAGGAAATCAAGGAATATACAAACAAGTGGAAGCATATACCGTGCTCATAGTTAGGAAGAATAAACATCATTAAAATGTCCATATTACCCAAAGCAATTTATAAATTTATTGCAATTCCTATGAAAATACCAAGGACATCAAAGATATAGAAGAAATATTCCAAAAATTAATATGGAACCAAAAAAGAACATGAATAGTCTCAGCAATTTTGAAAAAGAAAAAAAAAAGGGTGGTATCACACTTCCAGACGTCAAGTTATACACAAGGCCATCATACTCAAAACAGCTTGGTACTGGCATAAGAACAGGCATATAGATCAATGGAACAGAACAGAGAACCAAGAAATAAACCCACATATTTATGGACAATTGATATTTGACAAGGGTAGTAATAGCATACAATGGAGTAAAGACAGTCTCTTTAACAAATGGTGTTGGGAAAATTGGTCAGCTACCTGAAAAAAAAAAAAATGAAACTAGATCACCAACGTACACCATTCACAAAAATAAACTCAAAATGGATAAAAGACTTAAATGTAAGTCATAAACCATAAGCATCCTAGAGGAAAACATAGGCAATAAGCTCTCTGACATCACTCGCTGCATTGTATTTGCTGATTTATCTCCACGGGCAAAGGAAATAAAGGACAGGATAAACAAATGGGACTATATCAAACTAAAAAGCTTTTGCACAGCTAAAGACCGTATGAACAGAATAAAGAGGCAAACCACACAATGGGAGAACATATTCAACAATACGTCTGATAAGGGGTTAATAACCAAAATTTATAAAGAACTTGTAAAAATCAACACAAGGAAGATAAATAATCTAATCAAAAATGGGCAAAAGAAATGAATAAACACTTCTCCAAAGAGGACCTACAGATGGCCAATAGGCATATGAAAAAATGCTCAACGTCACTAATTATTAGAGAAATGCAAATTAAAACCACAATGAGATATCAACTCACACCATTCAGAATGGCGCTCATCAACAAAACAACACAGAATAAGTGCTGGCGAGGATGTGGAGAAAAGGGAACCCTCCTCCACTGCTGGTGGGAATGCAGACTCATGCAACCACAGTGGAAAACAGTATGGAGATTCCTCAAAAAATTAAAAATGAACTGCCTTTTGACCCAGCCATCCCACTTTTAGGAATATAACCCAAGAATACCACATCAACGATTCAAAAGGAGAAATGCACCCCCATGTTTATGGCAGCATTGTTCACAATAGCCAAGATCTGGAAACAGCACAGGTGTCTGATGGTGGACAAATGGATTAAAAATCAGTGGTACATATACACAATGGAATACTATGGGGCAATGAAAAAAAAGGTAATATTACTTTTTGCAACAACATGGATGACCCTGGAAACTATTATGCTAAGTAAAATAAGCCAGGCAGAGAAAGAAAAATATCATATGACCTCACTCATTTGAGGAACTTGACGAACAATATGAACTGAGGAGTGGAATAGAGACAGAGGCGGGATCAAAGGGTCCAGAAGGAAAGCGGACAGAGGGAAAGGGGATGATAGGCTGATAGGATGGGATGACAGCAGAAAAGCAAATCCTAGAGGGAAGCGGGGAGGGTGTTACGGGAAGGGGGACAGGACGAATGTACTGGGGAACACGGGAGACATTACAATAAATTAATAATAAAAAAAGAATAAAAAATTCATAGTGCTCCAAATTCCAAGTCCACTCTGAGTTTCGGTATCTCCTTTTCTCTAATCTGTTGAGGTTGTTTCTGCCTTGTTTAAATGCCACATGGTGACTTCTTTAATGGAGAAGTTAAAAACATAAAATTCTTGCCTCATGCTTCACACATTTAATTGTCTCCAGGTCTAAAAATCATGTTCCAACACACCCTCCAAGAAAATAACTAAGATATCAAACATTTCGACACAGTTTACATACCCCAGATTACAAAGTCTAGCTAGTTTTTTCACCCAGGTTTTAGGGAATGGGTGAGGGCATGGATTTGGATGCCACTAGACCACAGAGAGAAGAGTGTGTTTTTAATTGGCTAAATTTACCAGCCTGGGTTCAATGACCAGAGGTTCTGCAAAAAAGGAGCAAGGTTGAGCAGCAGGACTCCAGGAAGACTGGAATTTATATGGGGCCACATAATTGAAGAAGAGATGCCGAACATTCCTTGCATTAATACAGAAGAGCCCGAACACTTAGGGAGATGGAACACAGGGGTGGATAAATCACGTGTGACTCACTCAGCTGTACCTGTGTCTGCCACCAGGTGAGGCCAGGGGCTGTGCCTGTGATAGGAGATGAGCATCCCCCTCCAGAAAAAAATCTTTCAGTGCTTGTCCTCAATAGGCAGCAGTGCTGGCAGGGGTGGGGGGATCAGCAGGTGAAAGGGGTTTACTATTTTTGACAAGGACTCTAAGACCAGTTCATAGAGAGTCTCCAGGAACAGAGAAGTCCAAGTCACAATAATTGACCTTTTCTAAAGGCAAGGAGTATGTGGTCTCCATTACAATCCCTGGGTGCTTGGAGGTAGGGAGCTACTTGTTAAAGCCCCCGAGACCGAAATAGCAGAGTATCCCACACAGTCCAACTGAGCTGTAGAACTGGTCAAAATAATTTATCCCCCACTGGTGAATGGGAGCTTCCTCAGCCATCCTGGGCCAGACCCCAGACCTGAAGTGGTTTGTGGACTTGGCATCTGTGGACCTAGAAAATGTGTCACCAGGTACCACGGAGGAAATACCCTTCAGTGATATCGCAGCGGGGACAGGGTATTTCCCCTGACCTTCCCTTGAAGCATCTGTGGCCATGTCGCAGGTAACCTTGCTTTAGAGTAAGGTAAATAGCCAGACTTTTAGTGACGTTTTAACACCTCTTTGCTCTAACTCCAGTTCCTAAGGACCTAAACAGCAACTCTGGACTTCAGCAAGTGCCATAGGGGAGAGTTTTCAATTCCAATTAACCCCAACAGGATCCTGGCACAGGTGGTGGTTATTTCCCTAATGAATTTGGAGTATTACCTTTTTATCACCTGGTCGAGTCTCTGTGTTGGGTACCCATTTAGGTGAAGAACAATTATAATGAGTACAACCCAATTGGATCTCCCAGGCCTCTCTTTTTATACCAAAAATAAACCTGCACCCCTGGAATAATGCAGAAACATTAGGTCCGTTATTAAAAGCCTTGACGAATTCTAAGATCATGATTGCTACCATGTTACCATTTACCTCTCCACATCAGCTAGTGAAGAACCTGAAAGTATTTTGGGGAATGATGGTGTATTATCATAGTGATACTCAGATGGTGATTCTGACAGATGTTTCTTTTCAGTATATTCCAATTAGTGTAGAACATGAGTTGCATTTGCCCTGCCTTGGCCTGGGTCTGAGTCCACCTTTACCACAGTGCCATCACTTGAGGTCAACTCTGCGCTATCATTTGGATTGAGTGTAACTGAATCGTCCTTACTCCTCCATAGGATTCCTGCTCCCAACTACACCAAGGACAGCCTGGTGACAAAACCTGGCCAGCTGAGCTAGGGGACTTGGGGCCAGAGTGTCAGTGTGTCAATAAATGTCACAGAAACTCTGCCCTGTGCCCAAAGAAATTTCTCATTGTTTGGGGGCCATGTCAGAATAATTTCTATAAATTAATATTGCAAAGCATTAACAAGTTGCACTTGGGAGACACTACCATCGAGAAAAAGGTGCATGTACCTTTGTTGGACACAGCCCTTTAACTCGTGAACTCAATCTTCAAAGACAGCTGGGCACATAGGCTCCGAGAAACAGGCATCTATCTGTCCGTGATATAGATGATTGCTCTAGGGTTGTGGTTACCTGGTGGACCTACTTGTATTCACACTGTTTTTGGAAGATTCAACACAGAGCAATCTTTAGAGCTCTGGAACCAGAATCAAGCACTATTTACCAAGTAACTAGTCTCTTTTTGAGAAATAATTCCAGACTTGCTACTGTGCCGTGTCAGATCCCGGACCTCCAGCCATAAGCTGCTGGCACTCGCTGTGAGCTGAGGGACCCACCTCGCCACGAGGGAAAGCGCCCCCATTAGGCTCCATTCTCCAGGGACAGGAGGATCCTGGGTGAGGTCTGCAGGTGTGATCCGAGCACACAGGTTGCGTGAAAGTGTGGTGCACGTTCTTGACGCACCTCTACCGGCTGCAGGGCCAACCATGCTCAAGTTCCAGCAGTCCCCTACGGGTGAACAGGTCACCTGGGATGGTGACAACACAGAGGACTGTGGCAGTGTGACAGTCTATCCCAGGAGAGGCTCTGAAGGACAGCGGGGACAGAGAGCGTTCCAGTGACAGGTCTCCACTGTGGCTGAACAGAGAGAAGAAGGTCTGAGGTCTCCACACTGGTGACCAGACCGCAGCTGTGAGCTTCACCAGAGGGGAAGGGAGCTGAAGGGACAAGAGGGGAACAGTCTTCATTGTCTCAGGTTTTGGAAAGGGAGCAGTCACAATAGTGACTTCTTTTTCCCCGCAACAGTGTTTTCTCACAACTAAAATTGCTATCTACTCAGTGGATGGCATTGCGCATGCTTTGAGTTTTCTGGCTATAAAGTATTAGGAGACTTTATAGAGGTGAGAACTTTTTTTTCTGAAAATATAAGTGATGCGACATTGTCAGCTGGCTTGTTAGTAGATATTCAAGAACTTAGACTGGAAGCAAAGCTACTCAAATGTTTAAGAGTTCCTCTCTCACTGAGACGGACAGGCGTGAGGGAGCACAGTGAATCGCCAGGTAAACTTGGGGAACCTGGCAAGTCGCTTCCCTGACCTTTGGCCTCAGTCTACTAATGTAATTGTTATCCTAGCGCTTTCCTGTTTCATTATTCTAGAGGATCATTAAGATGACAAGGCTTCATTAAAAGAAAAATTCATTTGGCGATATGGATAAGAGATTAATATGACAGTTCAGTGTGATGCTATTGGGGGGTAAAAGAGTTTCATTTCTTAGACCATACATTTCAGATATTGATTTTATAGCATGCGCCCTTAGACATAGTTTTGAGGTCTTCCTCAAAGATGCTCATTACTGTGGACATGTAAGGCTATGGAGGGCCATACAGATTCCTGCGTTCCACCTCAGACTTGCTGAATTAAATTTAACAAATGCTTCAGATATTGTTGTTTGAGGTTTGGAAAACAGCCACTTACCACTGATGGCTCATTCTTTCCTGAGAGTATTCTTTGCTTAGCCAACAAAATGTAACCTATCGTTTTCCATAAGATGCCACCCCATGTCTGTTGACATGGACAGGGAGCACCTGTGTGTCACTTGTCAGGGTGTCAGAGTGCTTGTAACTTAATGAACAAGGATGTCAGGAAGAAGAGGTGACCCAGAGTATATTCTCTTCTAAACAGAAGACTTATTCTAGATCAGACACTAGTAATGCTCCCATTTGAATTTGTTTGTGGCCGTGAATTATTCAGTATCCTGACGGTGACGTTGGAGGTGACCCTCATGCATTCCTGTGCTGGTCATGAGGCAGAACACCTCCTACAGAGCGTATTTAATTGCCCAGATGTTTGTATGGAATAAGTGCCATTAATCATAGTATTGATTATGTTTCTCCCTTCTCTCCAGTGGGCTTCTATTTTTCAACGGTCCCCTGAAGTGACAGACAGAGCTTCCTTGTTAACCAGGACTTCCTAGTTTGCAACCTAAAGAGTGGATGAAAAATTCAATGTGCGCCATTTAGATCTGCTGCTTTGGTGGAAAAGGTAGTCATTTTGGTCACTTCCTGTTTGCAACAAAGCAGGTTCTGTGCTGCGGTTCCAACAGCTGGGCCCCTTTCCTCCAGTGGGTATGTCCCTGCACCCAGAACTGGCCTTGGGCTAACTGTCTAGTGGCAAGGCTTTGGCTGGCTCTCTGACAGCCCACTGTCCCTGCCCTGCCCTGCCATCCAAGCTTCAGGCTTCTGAACTGTGCTCCGTTTCCAAGATCTCAGCTATCAGCCAGTGTAGCTTAAAATTTGCAAGCCTGTGTGTCTTCAAGAGGACTCCATCCACATTTTAGTAGCAACCTTTAAAATCATTCCACATTCATCCTCAAAACCGGAACACATTTATGGAGCAAAAAGTTTTTTAAAAATCACTTGATTAAAACTCTAACACTTCCTAAGAGCTTTCTATCTTTTAGGCCAAGTTAATTGCTTTTATTCTGGTTTAGGAGAGGTTACTGGTTAATGTTAAAGGATGTCTTTCTGGGTTCCGTTCCCTAACCTGTAAAATGAAGTTGTTAAACTAGATTATTCAGAATCACTTCCAGCTCCGAAATGTCATAGTCTTAAGAAGTCAGATTGCTTCCTCATGGGTCACATGGGACATGAAAAGGTCACACAGGACCTCCAGTTTATAGAGGGGACTGGCCATGAGCTCAGTAGCACCTGGGCACCAGCACTTGATGGCACTTGATGTTTGATTTCTTTGGTTCTGGGATCCATATTTAACAATATGTAAAGGACTTTATAAAGACAACAAAAATAATTAGTAGATAATGAGCAAAGGTCTTTCTGCAAGAAAACGTGTCATGTTAATGAAAAGTTAACTTGAGCAACTATTCAGAGACACAAATGAAACAGACGCTTGAAACCAAAACACGAAGCTTTACAATGAACCAGATTACAAACGATTTTTAGTCTGTGTATTGCCTAATGCATCTCTGTGCTTCAGGGACTTGGTGAAACTCAGTGTCAGGTTTTGCTCATCACCCCACCCAGCGTTTAGGGGGCCTGGTCCAGAGCTGACTACCTAAATATTAAGTGGCATGCACCAGGCCAAGGTAGAATGAACTGTGTGCTCTACCTTGATAAAAATGCCTCGGTAACTGTAGAAGTTAGACTCACTTCAGAGTTCTGCCCTCAGTGGGTAACGGTCCCCCTCCTTTCTGTATCCCAGCTCTGTCCTGTATCTCACAGAGCCACACACCAAGCTCCTCTACCACCCTCACATCCTAGATGACAGGGGCCAGGCTCACAAGAACAGACCCTCACAGCTCTTTTTTTTTTTTTAATAATTTTATTTTTTTAATGGGGTGACATCAATAAATCAGGATACATATATTCAAAGATAACAAGTCCAGGTTATCTTGTCATTCAATTATGTTGCATACCCACCACCCAAAGTCAGATTGTCCTCTGTCACCTTCTATCTTGTTTTCTTTGTGCCCCTCCCCACCCCCTTTCCCTCTCCCATTCCCCCCTCCCCCCCCGTAACCACCACACTCTTATCAATGTCTCTTAGTTTCACTTTTATGTCCCACCTATGTATGGAATAATGCAGTTCCTGTTTTTTTCTGATTTACTTATTTCGCTTCGTATCATGTTATCAAGATCCCACCATTTTGCTGTAAATGTTCCGATGTCATCATTTCTTATGGCCGAGTAGTATTCCATAGTGTATATGTGCCACATCTTCTTTATCCAGTCATCTATTGATGGGATTTTTGGTTGTTTCCATGTCCTGGCCACTGTGAACAATGCTGCAATAAACATGGGGCTGCATGTGTCTTTATGTATCAATGTTTCTGAGTTTTTGGGATATATACCCAGTAGAGGGATTGCTGGGTCATAAGGTAGTTCTATTTTCAGTTTTTTGAGGAACCACCATACTTGCTTCCATAATGGTTGTACTACTTTACATTCCCACCAACAGTGTATGAGGGTTCCTTTTTCTCCACAGCCTCTCCAACATTTGCTATTACCTGTCTTGCTAATAATAGCTAATCGAACAGGTGTGAGGTGATATCTCATTGCCGTTTTGATTTGCATTTCTCTAATAGCTAAAGAAGATGAGCATCTTTTCATATATCTGTTGGCCATTTGTATTTCTTCCTGGGAGAAGTGTCTGTTCATATCCTCTTCCCATTTTTTTTATTGGATTGTTTGTTTGTTTGTTGTTGAGTTTTATGAGTTCTTTGTATATTTTGGATATTAGGCCCTTATCTGAGCTGTTGTTTGAAAATATCATTTCCCATTTAGTTGGCTTTCTGTTTATTTTGTTATCAGTTTCTCTTGCTGAGCAAAAACTTCTTAGTCTGATATAGTCCCATTCATTAATTTTTGCCTTCACTTCTCTTGCCTGTGGAGTCAAATTCATAAAATGCTCTTTAAAACCCAGGTCCATGAGTTGAGTACCTATGTCTTCTTCTATGTACTTAATTGTTTCAGGTCTTATGTTTAGATCTTTGATCCATTTTGAGTTAATTTTTGTACAGGGGGAGAGACTGTAGTCCAGTTTCATTCTTTTGCATGTGGCTTTCCAGTTTTCCCAGCACCATTTATTGAAGAGGCTTTCTTTTCTCCATTGTGTGTTGTTGGCCCCTTTATCAAAAATTATTTGACTATATATATGTGGTTTTATTTCTGGACTTTCTATTCTGTTCCATTAGACCCTCACAGCTCTTTAAACACATTTCTTGGACAGAGAATTCCTGGGCCCCATGTGTCAGAGTGTGTGTGTGTCTTTGTGTGTACCAGTGTGTTGTATGTGTACTACACTGTGTGTGTGCTCTGTGTGCATGTTGTGTGGGTGCATATGTTTGTGTATGTATGTGATTACATGTGTGCATGTGGTGTGTGTGCTCTATGTGCATGTTGTGTGGGTGCATATGTGTTGCATATATGTATATATGCATGTGTATGTTGTGTGTGGGATCTGTGTGCATGTGTGTGCATATGTGTTGTGTGTATGCTTTGTGTGTGTGTTGTGTATGTACATATATCTAATATGTGCTGGGTGCGTGTTGTGTGGGTGCATGTGTACGTGTGTGCATGTTGTGGATGTGTGTGTATGTGTGTCCTCTCTGTATGGGCCACCATTCAGCCCTCTGCATGCCAGCACCTGTGAGGAGCAGTGTGGCAGGATCTGCTGATAAAGCTGACCCCAGCAGCATGCCCATTGCTTGGACCCAGAAGTGGGACTGGACTTGGCTGAGGACTGTTATGCTCCACCCCTGCTCGAAGGCCCTCACTTCGGCCATTGCTCTGTCTTGCCCGCTGACTGATCTTTCGGTAGTCATCATGCTATAATTGTCTTCCCTTGTCTGAAGACTTCTTAATAAGACCTTTCTCCTTCCCCGTTTGCCACTGTCTGTGCTTCATCTTAAATATGCTGCATGTCCAGCTATCTCTTGTTTTATTTTCTGTGCTCCAATCTCACAGTCAGATGTCTTTTTCTTTCTTCTTTTCTGGAGTTTTACAATTTAAAGATTCCAAGGCCACTTGAGTGGATTACAGTTATAAATTAAACACGCTGGGCTCTGGCCGGTTGGCTCAGTGGTAGAATGTCGGCCTGGCGTGCAGGAGTCCTGGGTTCGATTCCCGGCCAGGGCACACAGGAGAAGCACCCATCTGCTTCTCCAGCCCTCCCGCTCTCCTTCCTTTCTGTCTCTCTCTTCCCCTCCCGCAGCCAAGGCTCCACTGGAGCAAAATTTCCCTGGGCGCTGAGGATGGCTCTGTGGCCTCTGCCTCAGGTGCTAGAATGGCTCTGATTGCGGCAGAGCGACGCCCCCTGGTGGGCAGAGCATCGCCCCCTGGTGGGCATGCCGGGTGGATCCCGGTCGGGCGCATGTGGGAGTCTGTCTGACTGCCTCCCCGTTTCCAGCTTCGGAAAAATACAAAAAAAAATTAAACACGCTGTTGATTTCATCATTAATGAAATTATTTTGAAGTTTCTATCTACTCTGATCATGTTGTCTGCCCAGAGCACACATATGCCTTCTTAAGGAAAAATAATTAATGCATTCCATAGAGCAACGGACTGTTTCTAGCATTTAATCAAGGAAAAACTAAGCTGATCTCCAATCCTCACCCCGTCAGAACCAGTTATTTTGAAAATTAAATTCCTTAAAATAACTTATAAATAATCAGAATGACTAAAGGAAATAAATCAGTATTAAAAAGGGTGACACCTTGTAGACTCTTAATTACAGACACAGAATCTATGATAGCTGTTCTCTTGGGGCTTATCCTGTCACAGTGTTGTTATCATACACTACTATAATTAATGCTAATATTAAGCTATTTATACTTCGATCACATGGACCTCACTAGTAACAAGGAGTGTCCATACTGTTGATGTCCAGGACGGCAGATGTCAGATCACTCTTCCCCGTTCCTCAGTAATGGAATATAGGGGTTCTGTATATTATTATTGATGTTTTTCTGTACACCTGAAATTATATTAAAATATAAAGGTAAGAAAGAAGCAAAAAAGAGAGGGAAGAAAGGAAGATTGAAGATAGGGCAAATTGGGAAGGAGGGAGGTTGTCCCTGGCCTTGAGGTAGAATGGGTCTCCGCTGGCTTGGTGGGGTTCACTGTCTAGAATGCTGAGGTAGAGGGTGGATGTGTCAGATTCATAGCACAGCCACCCACCTTTATTCCCGGGAGGCAAGTTACCAGGTTTAAGGTTCTTTGCTGCTTCAGTCCTTACTTAAGATCCTCAAAATACGATAGCATACAGGTTACTCCTCTGGTCACCATGGAAATGCTAAATTAACTCCGTTGGTGTCTACTTACTATGTGCTGCTCTCTTTACTGAATTAAAATATTTATTTTTTTGCTGTAATATGATGACTCTCATATATCTCAGGAAACAGTTAAGGGCAGATTTCAGAGCAGAAATGATCACGGAATATTCTCTACCCACCATTCACTTAGCAGCTGCTAATTTTGTGACCAGCTCTATGACTTGTTAGTTGATACAAGAACTATTCATTTAAGAAGAAAATAATTTTTTATACTCTTGAGGAAATTAAATGATGATTCTTTAAACATTATAACATGAAAGGGATGTAACAGAATAACTCCGCCCTGTTCCACCCCCCTCCCCCTTGGCCTCTGAAAGTCTAAATTGGAAAATGCCTTCTTGGTGCCATTTTAATTAAAAGCAATTGAATTTAAGCAGTGGAGATAAACAAGGAATTGGAAGCCCCAAGCCTTAATTTATCACTTTGATGGGGCAGATTATGGAAACTGTATTTTAAATATAGGTCTCTGTTGGTTTGAGCTACAAGAACTCCATTAGGTACGTTGCTGCGAGGCCCATTCCTGGTCTTGCATTTAATTGTCGTCTCGCCTAGTTGATTAAATAAAGATTAGTGTTTATTATCTTCACAGCATTTTATAAGCTTTAACAGCCAAGGTTAAAAAGGCCTTCTCTGAGCTGGGCAGGCCTGTTGCTTTATCCTCAATTAGAGATAGATGAATAGAAACCAAGATTTTCAAGGTCTTTGTATAACGACAACATGGAAAGTAGAAAGGTCATGAGTTTTTTGTTTTGTTTTGTTTTTTTGACAGAGGTAGAGAGAAATACAGAGAGAGCCAGATAGGGATAGATAGGTAGGATGAGAGAGAGATGAGAAGCATCAATTTTTTGTTGTGGCACCTTAGTTGTTCATTGATTGCTTTCTCATATGTGCCTTGACCAGGGGGCTACAGCAGAGCGAGTGACCCCTTGCTCAAGCCAATGACCTTGGGCTCAAGCTGGTGAGCCTTGCTCAAACCAGATGAGCCCGTGCTCAAGCCAGTGACCTAAGGGTTTTGAACCTGGGTCCTCCACATCCCAGTCTGATGCTCTATCTACTGTGCCACCGCCTGGTCAGGCGTACGTCTTAACTTTCACCTGTGTCCTGAACCATTTCCCATATGGGCCATCTATCGCTCACAAAACTCTGGAGGTCATCTGTCAGGTGTTAGGGTTGTCCCAAACTTGAGAAGAGAGGAAACCTAGGTAGCATCTTCTTCCTTTGCCATAGCTCCCTGAAGAAGATGCTCTATAGTCATCATTATGTTGGTTTCCTACGGTCACTGCAGTCAATGGTCACAAACAGGGGCTTAAAACAACACAGGTGTGTTCTCTCACAGGTCTGGAGGTCAGAAGTCCTCACTTTAAGGTGTCACAGGGCTTGCTGTTCCTTGACACTCGAAGGTGGAATCCATCTTTTTGCCTTGGAAGCTTCCAGAGGCCACCTGCATTCCTCGGCTGGTGGCCTCTTTCTCCACCTGCCAGGCTAGCCTCTTACCATGGCCATACCTCTTCACAGACTTGGACCCAACTGTCCACTGATTATGATTATCTGGTCCAATGGAATGATTTAGAATAATCTACCTCATCTAAAAATCCTTAACTGGATCATATTTGCAAATGCCCTTTTGCTATGCAAAGTAATGTATTCACAGGTCCAGGGATAGGATGTGGGTGTCTCTGGGTGGCAACCTCTGAAAACTCATCTACGGGGCAAGACAACTGATGTACACTCTCTCTTCCCTTCCATGCTCTTTGGATTAAAATTTCTGAGGTCCAGGTGGCTACAGAGATGGAACGTGATCCCCAAGGACACAAAGCAGTTGGAATAGAATGCTGGGTGCAGTCACTGGCGGGGCTTTGTGTTGGGAATATAAAATTCCAGCCTGGTGTGGTTCTGGGCAAGGCATGGGGAGGGCCCAGTCTCTGTTGATGAGTGAGCAGCCAGGAAATGCAAAACAGCAACAAGAAGGCACCCTGGTTTCATCTGCTCTTCAAATCTCCTGCACCCGGTTCTTCCAGAACATCTCATCCTCGGGCCTCAGGAACTTCCTGCTGACGTGCTACCTGCAAGGTATTGAAAAGTCAACATATCGGATGACGTATCCAGAGGAAGAACATGAAACCTTACCTGTCCTTGTCCTCACCTCCCAACCCTGGCCTCTAATACTGGCCCAACTCAGCCATTGGCTTATAGAGGAACCACAGGCCAGACACATCATTCCCGGAGCCTCAATTTTTATATCCCTGAAAGGGACACAATTATCCTCACTGTACCACATTCTGTGGGCTTTAAGGGAGATCAGGCACAATGACCAGTTGGCACATATTAATTGGTCAGCTAGAAAACAAAAACAAATCCAGATACTAAGGGGTACACGCTTATCAAGAACTTCACTCAAGTTCCACTTTTAAGCCATCAGCCAACCATGGGAGAGCATGTGGGGCAGGACTGATGGGGTCAGGATGCACATGTCACTCAGCCATTAATCCCATGCATCCTTAGATCCTGCCAGGCGTATGCTGGGCACAGTTGTCAGGGCACAACCTGAGGAGACAACTTGTTACAATAACATGCCGAGCATTATGATGGAGAGACGAACAAATGTCTGTGGGAACACAGACAAACAGGTGTACCCCGTCCCCAGCCCCTGCTGCCTGTGCTGTACGTGGTGAGAACGACTGGCATCTGCACATGGGATCCCAACCTTTATGTGAGTCCCCTTGCTTGACAGAGGACTTGCAGGCTTTGTTTCCAAGGCCCTGGGCAGGCAAGAGTGTTTGTTACTTCTCAGAAAAGACCAAAGAAATTATGGGTAAAACACAGTCACGTAATATCCGCTCAAAATCTTTTGGTTCAGGCACCTGAGACCTAGGTCTTGGCTGACTGCCCATGAAAACATTAGTATTTTCTTAAGCTAATCACATTGTTTCTTGGCAAAGAACAGTTTGAGTCTTCATGAGCTCCTGTCTAAGAGATGGTCCCTTGTCTTGGGCACATGGCCTCTTTCAGGAAGCCCACCCACCCTGCTTCTTCTCTGCTCAATATCCCATCAACCTGAAGCCGAAGCAGTCCCAAACCACAGAAAACAGTCGAGAGCAGAGATCTGGAAGGAGGAAGGGTGGCACAGCTGTGTGTTTGAAGCCGTGTCCCTTCCTCTGCTGTTAGGCAGACAGAAGTATGACTTGGGGACTTTATTACTTTTAGAAGATGCCACCCATACAGAGCAGAGCAGGGGTCCTCCCAAGCAGTTTCCAAGGGGATTTCATCTTTATTGGAAAGAAACCAGCGCTGGTCCCAGCTGCTCTGGCTTTGGATGGAAATCCACCTTTCATCAGCAGGATGTACAAAGTGCTGTCTGGCAGGTGGTCCCCTGTATGGTTCAATGCTATTTCATGTCATTTAGTTTAAAACTTCTCCCATCATGCTAGAGACAGAGAAGACAAGGTTCAGGTGCTGAATGGAATAGTCTTAGCTCCGTTAGAATAGACTGTCAACAAATTTGATAAAAAGAAAGAAAGAAAGAAAGAAAGAAAGAAAGAAAGAAAGAAAGAAAGAAAGAAAGAAAGAAAGAAAGAAAGAACAGCTAAGAGAACAACAACAACAAAAAGAACCACTAAGAGAACGGATTTGAATGGAATCTGAAGAACGTAGCCTGGTGTTTCCTTGAGTGTTCCCAGACGTGGAAATGAAAAGAATGAAGGTTGATTCTGGTAGCAGAAGTGCACATGATGCAGAATAAAGTAGTTGTGCCTGGTCTGTGGTGGCACAGCGAATAGAGCGTTGACCTGGAATGCTGAGGTTGCCAGTCCGAAACTCTGGGCTTGCCCAGTCAAGGCACATACAGGAAGCAACTACTATGAGTCGATGCTTCCTGCTTCTCCCCCTCTTTCTTTCTCTCCTCTATGTAAAAAATCAATAAAATAAAAAAAAACTTTAAAAAAAGAATAAAGTCGTTGTAGAGAAAAAGTCGCCCTGAAACGACCATGTGCCCTCAGTGCCCTTTCTCGTCTCCTCACTACGGCCATCTCCAAAACTCAGAACACTCGTAATGTCGGCATTCTTGATCTCAGGAGACATAAATGAAGAGGGTTTGTACGGACTCGTTTCATGCCAGTGGAGGAAGTAAGCAGCTGACCACGAAGCCATCAAATTGCTGCTTGTAATCAACAAACATATTATTCTGGGACACTCCGTTTGTGAATTAGACCATCACTTCCATGCTCTAGCCAAGGCAGTGGTATTAAGTAAATTGGCATGCTTTTTATTATAACAGCAGGTTGAACCCTCCCTACGAAAGTCGTACAATCATCATGTGCATTGTCATGAGAGAGGAACACGGTGTCCAAAGTTGGAGCAATGACATTGGAGCGTTTGGACCTGTGGCTCTTGCTGGCTCTGTGGAGCGAGACCAAGGACATTGAAGAGTCTGGCTATAGTCAGCCAGCTCTCCAAACCAAAGCACTATCCTTGAATTCACAGGCTTGAAAAAAAATAATTGGGCTGTACTTGAAAGAAGCCCTGAATGTTTTCTTATTTTTCCTGGCATGTGTAATTTCAAACCTCACCTGTTTTCTCATCCCCTTTCATATAGCGTGTTGAAAACTGCCAAGATCTCTGTCCCTAATATAGACATCCTGGATGGAGAGGGACCAGACGCTGCCTCATGTTTGGAAGTTCCCAGTGAATCCATGAAAGGGCCTTTCACTCACTATGTGTCCACAGCAGTAACTGCCCATTTAGCACAGTCTAAGTGGTGATGTGTGCAGGTGCGTGTATGTGTGTGTGTGTGTGTGTGTGCTGTAACACTCCCTTTTAGTCTACAACAGTGGCTGTAAGCTTGGAAACATATTAGATAATTGAGAATAAATTATCCAGAAAGACTCTAATTCTGGAGCATTATTAGAAAATTAAGTATTTAGGTAATTAATGTATTTTATACTTCCTATAAATAGTCCCATTGTATCTCCTAGGTGCAGTGCTCTGTAAAGAGCTGTTGGAAATGTGACCCTGACTGCAGCCTCTGACCCCCTAGCAACAGTCAGGCCAGGGAGTGGGGGACCCATAAGTACTGATGGACAAACTGCGGTTGATAAGTAGCCTCATTAACATGTTAGGGGAGTCACTCTGTGCAGGGCACTGTGCTGAATACTTTACATATGTACTTGATGGACACTGTTATTGTTCTTGTTTTCTGTATAAAGAAATTGAGACCCAAAGTTAAGAGGTTTGCCCAACATTTCACAATTGAAAGTGATGCATTGATTCACCCATTTTTCTGTTTATTCCAAGAACAAATTGTTACTATGTACAGATTATGTGCCCAACGCTGTCTGTCTGAGATACTGGTGTGTGGAGTGATGGACACTCACTCTAGAACCTGGCTCTGAGGAAGACCAACCAAATACAAACTGACAATTAAAAAATATGTCAGGAAGCAGTAGCTGTAATTTAAAAAAATAAACATCAAAACAGGACAAAGTAATGGACAGAATGGTTGGTGGTGGAGGTATCCTATTTTTTATAAGGTATTAGGGATGGCAAGAGATAACATCTAAATTCTTTTTTTCGTTCAAAAATTCAATAACTTTGTAACATTTTTTAAATAAAAATAATACATACTCACTGGTAGAATATTTAGAATTCTAAAAAAAAAAAAAAGATAAAAGGTAATACATTAAATAAAATTCAAAATAAAAAATATCATTATTCCACCACTATCCACTATCATTATTTTAATGTTTATCTTATGAGGTAATTTAAACATGGGGATCATACTGGTTACATAATTTTATGTCATGATTTTTGTCCTAACTCTGGAGGATTATCATTTTTCAGTGTTATTAAATATTCTTATAACATATGATTTGAATACTTGCAAGATATTGGACCAAACAAAGTCTATTTAACATTTCTGTTGTAGTTACCCTTTCTGTTGTATGTGTATATTACCTCCAATGTTTTGGTACTATAAATAACATTTTTTCTCCTTTTATTCATATAAATAACATTTAGATGACAACTTATGTACATAACTTGTAGGTCTCTCTTGTTATTAGAGCATATTTTAATTTTTAAAACTTTATATATTTATTTTTAAGAGAGACAGGGACATTGATCTGTTCCTCTATGTTCCCTGGCCAGGGAATTGAACCAGCACTCCGGGACAATGCTCTATGCAGCTGAGCTATCTCGCCAAAGCTGAACTTTGTTTTTGTTTTCAGAGAGACAGAGAGAGGAAGGCAGAGCAAGGGGTGGGAGAAGAGAAGCACTCATTTGTTGTTCCACTCGGTTGTACATTCATTGGCCGCTTCCTGTGTGAGCACTGACTGCGGATCGAACCTTGTCGTTCTGGGACGAGGCTCTTAACTGACTGACCTAACTGACCAGGACCAGGGCAAATTTTTAAATGCTGAATTTCTGGCTAAACATACACATAAAGCCAAACTTGCTTTCTGGAAGGGTCGTATCAACCAATTCTTCCAACAAGCTTGCAGGAATCCCAACTAATTAACATACAACAGCTAATTTTAAGAAGTGAAAATATGATTATAGTTATAATTCATATTGGGGATATTGAAAACATTTTCTAAATTCAGCACCCCAAACTTGGACGACTGCTGAGAACGCTAGCTCGTCTATTGGCTGAAGGATGTTTTTCTAGTACTCACCTGTGGCGAGCATGACAGTAGAACTCATTTCTGGTTTAAACCTGTTGGTTCAGTCACTTGTTGTACAGTCATAAAACATGTATTTAGCTCTGACACTGGGTCAAGCAATATGCTAAGATCTGACAGTGAACAAAGCAAACTCCCTGTTATTGTGAAGCTTTATTCTTATGGGAAATTTTTTTTTAAATAGCTAAAATCCCAACAAGTGAGCTGCTGTGGGAAATGTGAGCTCCACCAGCATGTAGAGTCCATGAATACAGTTTTGGACTATTTCTGTTGCCTGTTGTGTCCCTCACACCTAGACTAGTGCCTGGAACATGAGTGTTTGCTGAATGAAATAATAAATAAGCAAAGCAGGCAACAGGCACAGAGACTATCTGCTGAGGGTGTGAGCAGGTTCGGGTGTGAGCAGGTTCTGAGAGGGTGGTCTGAGGGGCGTGATGCCAGTGGGATGGAGTGGAGATGTCCCACAATAAGGGAGAGGAAGGAGAGGCACAGATGCATTAGGAGGTGGAAGGTGGACCTAGGACCGTGGACATCTCTGGAATGTGGTCTGACTGACAGGATTGACTTGGATTTCAGTAGGATCACTCCTTGTTCTGGATTCTCAAGGCAGAGATGGGGCCTGGGGACCATGTTGGGGGACAGTCACAATGACCATGCTTTTGGAATGATTGCTGGAGCTGAGTAAGCGTGGACATGGCAATGGTAGTCCATTGGGCTGTAGTCTGAGGACAGAGCCAGAGTCCAGGGTGGTGGCCAAGATGGTGGCCCCAGCACTAAAGGCTACAGTTGTTTTTCACTAGGAAAATGTGTAAAAAGAATGTTAAACACACACACACACAAAAACAAAACAAAACAAAACACAACACACACACACACAAAAAACCAGGGAATTAGGACATGGCTTTCTAATAGGCTTATATTAGTTTAAACAACTTTGCAAAGAAATAAGCAGTATTTAATGTTATTGAAAATGTTTTAGGAATGAAAATGGATAATATGTAAAGCAAAATGAGTTTGTTTTGAATATGCAGAGTAATATATACATTGTGATAAGAAAGATTTTTTATTAGAATTTGTAGTCAAAGTAGCTAGACTTTTCCAGCCCTCAAATTCAGATTTATGTCTGGGTAAGAGGTGGTCTGGCTTTACAGTGGGAAATGGAGTAGTGTTGTCATGGTGATGGTCCTGGGGTGAAGATGTGGCCGGGACACCTGATACACGTCAGCATCTTGAGGACGCTCAGTTGTATATCAACAGCACCTAGCAAGAGCATTTTCTCTACACCCAGGTATGATGGCATCTGAGTTATTGCTGCAAATCTAACTTTATCCTTTATCCACAGACTAGTAAATGCTTGAAAATACACATCCTATGTTTTTTTCCAGGGCTGGATATTGACACAGGAATCATTTTAATTCTTATTATAAATCTGTGCAGTCCGTTGAAATTGATTGTATGACTATCTTTAGATCTTGCAATAATTTCACTTGGCAATCTGCTGATACATTTAATCCTTGACAAATACTATTCTAACCATTCTGCAAAATATCCAAAACAACCTTCAAAGCGGTCTTGTGGCAACGAAGTCATGGGATGATCACGAGAGGGAACCCTTGTGCTGAAGCAACCTAAGGCATCTTGTACTATGTGGGGGTAGATTTTTCTCCGGATTTCTTAGCCATCTACAACTCTTAATTAAAAGGAACAGAACCTAAAGACATAGTCAAAGGTAGATTAAGGTCGGTTGAGGCCCCGGCCGCAGAAGAAATGTTGGTCCACTTAAAAAAAAGAGACAGGGAAAATAAAAATACATGTTTACCATATTTTTAAACAAATAAAAGATATTATGTACTATAAATGTTAAAATTGCACATATGAAACCAAACTTGGTGTCGTTAGAAAAAAGTGTAAAGATGGGGTTTTGTGGGGCCCTTCAGAAGTCGGGGCCTGCCATTAAATCCGCCTCTGGACACAGTGATGAGGGTTGGAAGTGATTAGGGTAAATTTTTGTGGCCACATGAAGGCAATCTACCATGGTGGAGACCAACAGCTTTCTCCAACGGGAAGGCCCAATCAAATTTAATTAGCAAAAAAGAATCATACAAGGTTGGTAGCAAAGGCACACATATACTCCCCCCAAGGATTTACTTGCAATAAAACTGAAACAGTCTCAGAAAGAAACGGCACTTTTCACTTTGAGAAAATTCACCCCAAATGAGCTCTATGGCTTGTGCCTTTGTGCAATCCTTTCTCTCTGAATTCTCTCTGTTGATTCTGTATACCTCAAGGGCCTCAGTCAGGACACCTCCCACCATATCATACGTTTTCTGGTGACATGCTTCCCCAGCTTCCTTTGTCAGAGTCCTGGGTGCAGACCCACCACGACCTGACTTCCTATAACATATACCTTCTTTGAGTTACCAAATGACCATGTTCAGGCCTATTGGAACCCCAGACAAAGCTCTTCCTTCAGCAGGGGCCACTGAAGGCCATGCAGACTCCTCCACCACCCCTGGAGACTGCCATAGAGTTTTATATCTTCCTTGTGCCCATTGGCCATCAGAGAGGTTCCAACAAGTCCACTTTCAGCAGACACAACATTCCTGGAGGGCAGACATTTGGATGACACATCAGTGGCCTGTTTAGTCCCTAGAGGTGACTGAGTCCATGTTCAGTTATGAAGCAGATTCTCCCATCTATACTTAAAAGTCTTACTGACAAACTGACCTTAGTGCCACAGTTATAGCAACTTGGGCCCCAAGAAAGCATTGTGGCTCGCTGGATCCAATTTTGGAGCCCTGTGAATTTGTGGAGAATGAACATTCAAAGCCAAAGAAACACGCTCAGACCTAATTGCTTTACAACCTTTCAGCCACAAACCAGGGAAGTCAACTCTTATACTGTGGCCCACTCTTTTGGGCAGGTAAACATGGCTCTCACAGCTGGGCTAATAGTATAACTATGCCTAGCAGTTAAATGAAACTCTCATGCTCTTTGAGGGTGGCAGTGCAAAGTTCTACCAGGAAGGTCGTGGGGATCTGAAGTTAGTGATAATAAACTTATAAAAGTTTTGGAGACTTCAATAGCCTACTTAAAAAAATGTTTTAAAAACTCTCTTGAAATTTATGTTTCAATGTGTAAAAGCAATAAATGGAATTCAAGGCAGACAAGAGTCTTATCTTCCATGTCCTTCCATTCTAACCAGGGAATGATCATAAGCAGCCCAGAAAAATCTTCTTAAAAACCTGTGTTACAGTTCTGCCTGATCATCCATCTCTAAATAGGAATCAAACAGGTCTGTGAGAAAAGACAGGCAGTGGGGAGCAGAAGGCTAGTTGTATAGCAATAACCTGCTGCTTTTTTGGAAATCTAAGGGGAAACTGAGGCACGAGGCTAGGGTGGGAATGAGGCCAAGTAAGGGAGACACTGAAACACTTAGTGGGTCCCATTTGCTCTGAAATGCTTCGTTGGACATGCAAATAAAACATAGTCATTCCCTAAAACATTCAGGCACCCAGTGAAGGTTTGCTGAATGCCCTTAGGTCAAGACAATGAAGAATGCAGAGTTCATCACTTTCTAATTATATGTTCATATGTCACTACATTTGCTCCCTCCCCTACTCTTCCTTGTAGAGCTGAGAACAAGGCATGGGGTTGGCCGGAGCCTCCGTGGCTCTGTGGAACCACACTTCTGCCTTTCCCGTGTGTTGCCCATGTGAGATGTGAAATGTCTGCCCCACGCTGCGCGTCATGCCGACAGCAGCACTCATGCCCTGCTCCCTCCAGTGCCAGGAGCTCATGGGGCTACTGTCCTCGTCATCGGTCCCTGCTCCATTACCTAGAGAAACATCCTAAAGTGTAGGTCCCCAGCCAGCCATGGTGGGTCCTAAGGAGGACTCCTCCATTGGTTACAATAGAGAGAGTTTAGTTTGCCCTCATTTCGCTGCTTTGCTACTTAGAGGATTCCTACTAAAAGTTCCACATTCCCATTTCACAACACGAAATAAGGTGGAGAGATCAGATCCAGTAAGTTTCTGCTCACATTTTGTTCAAGAAACTCTAACTCTCTTCAACTCTGGTTTCTCCAGTATACAGAAGCAGCCTGCTTCCTCACTTTCTAATATTTCAAAACTGTGAAACCAGTTTTGTATGCCCTAATGAACAGGGAAAGGTAGAATAAAAGTTGTGAAGCAATGCACTGTCCACAGATAAATCTCATTGATTTTATACATCAGTTAACTTTAAATTAGCACGATGCCCAAGCATTGCATTCTGATTAACAGAAAGAACAAACCCCTGCGTGCATTTTTTGAGACATAGTTGTTGTTATCTCTGATCATTTGGGTTGACTGCATGCACATACATTTACACATTTGTTAATTTAATCATCACAAACAAGCTATTGTTGCACAATACTACCAGTTGGGAAGATTAAGGCTCAGAACATTTAAGAAAAACACTATAAGATAAGGTAGCACATAATAACATGGTCTTTACTATCAAACCTATACCAGTTTCATTCCAGATCCTCCACCAACTTCAGCATTTTTTTTATTCAATCTTGCCAAGCCTCATTTCCTCTTCTGTAAATTGGGGGTGATAATCACAGTGGTGTCTGCAGTTGTTAGATTAAATATGAGCAGGCATGCAAGGTGTTTAACACAACACTTGACATATGGAAAGGAGTTGGTAAATGTTAGCTACATGCTACTAGCAATATCAGTAATTTACCTGGCAATATGGCCCAAAAAGTGGTCGAGGTGACCATGTCACTTCTGTGGGGGTCTAGAGTCTTTGCTCCTATCCCATTGGTCAACTGACTTGCATCGCCTGTAAAATGAGAGTATTCAATATGGACCACTTGCTCTTCTAGTTTTGAGATACTGTAATTCTGGGGCACGAAGAAGCTTGTTAATTCCTCATTCTATTTCATCTAAATACACACTGCTCTATCAGACCATAGGGATCACTAATTATAACAGTGAATTAGTCTTTTCTTGAAACTTCACTGTCATTGCATGCTCAGAATCAGTTATCTAACCTCAAAATTTTGTCCTTAAATGAAGAATGTATTTGTATAGCTCAGGTTGCTTCATTTATAATGAGGTAAGTCTGAAATTTAAAAAACCGTCAGGTATCTGATTTGAATTCTTTAACTAGAAAGAGACATCCTCTTAAATAAAATAGCTACACAGATCACATTTTGGTTTTGCCCACAATAGACCATTTTTAAGAAAAAAAATTAAAACTTTGAACCACAAAGCATATACAGTCAGTAGGTTAACAGTTTCCTTGTTTTACTTGTGAAGGGAATTAGGTGCATCTACCCAGGGAGTTGATTGAGTAGGGAAGGCATAACCAACCCCAATACTGCAGTGAAGCCAACTTATGTGGGGCTGTCTCGACCCTGAGGCATCATGTTGCATCAACGCATCAAATGTCAAGGACACAATCTCATGTGCAGGTACATAGCATCATGGGCAGAGGTGGATTTAATGGGACACCTTGGGCCCTGATTTCTTAATGGCCACACAAAACCCCAACTTTACTCCTTATTCTCATGACACCGAGTTTGGTTTCATATGTGCAATTTTAACATTAATAGTACATAATATTTTTTATTTATTTAAAAATATGGTTACCATGTATTTTTATTTTCCCTCTCTTTTTTTTTAAGGGGTCCAATTATTTTCTACTGTGCCCGGGACCTCAACTGACCTTAATCCACCTCTGATCATCAGGACACAAGATCCAGACTAACTCTGTGTGGCGGCAGCTCTGAGTACATACTTCACATAAGGAAGCTCACTCGGCTCTGAGCAGGTGATTTCTGGACAGAGGGGATCTGAAAATGTTGTTTATGGTGAAATGTAGAAAAGAAAGGCTCTTAGCTTAAGTAACTTTTAGCAGAATTTACTTTCTCTAAAACAAAGAGACTTTCAGCAGAACTTACTTTTTCTAAAAGACTCCCTACCCCTGGTCTTGATGCTGGTTTCCCCAGCTGTGGCCTGGGATAGTTCTGCAAGGTTGCAGATGTTCCCAGAATGTGTCTCCCTGTGTTAATCTTATCAATAAACATTGTAAAAGAGCTTGTTTCACTGCTTTGTTTTACTATGATGCTTTCCTTCCTCCTCATTCCCCAATCAGTATGTAATTTTGTCTTTAAAAGTTAACCTCAAACTGTGTTCAGGGCTGCTTGATTTGAATGACTTAGGTCTCCCTGCAGTTGCCAGCTTTAAAATAAAGACTCCTTAATTTGGCTACTTAATTGTTTGGCAAAATGTCTGTTTCTTGCTGTTCCAATACAAAAATGGTTGGGAAAACAGAAATTTCTTTTGCTGGATTGAGTTATTGTTGGTCAAATAAGTTTGTAAATATGATATATATGTTTGCTCACTTATAGTTTATATTGGGTGTGGGGACAGGCTGTAAGCAGGCCGGGTCATTATAGCCTAAGGTTTAGTTTTAAGACTAAGCTTTTCCCCACACCCTTGACTGATTGCATGATGTGGGGTGGTGCACTCTCATAAGAAATCCCATTATGCCTCAGATAAGTGACTTTGTATCAGAGACTTCCTTATTTGTATATTGGATTAAAGGTTTTGATTTCTACACTATAAAATGGGGCAGAACGGGAGCTTGCTCTCTCTTGGTTCCTGAGATTAGCATTAGAGAGGAGAGCAGAGAAAGTCCACGTGGACGAGAGGAGAGGCAACCAAGATGGTGGAGTGCTGAAAGAGAAGCTAGTTTGTGCAGAGTTTGTGTAGAGAGAAGGAAATGGGGAACAGAGGTGAATAGGGCTGGTGAGGTAGAAACTTTGATTCTAGGAAACTCGGATAAGTCAGTGGCTTTGGAACCCTGAATGGAAAGGGAAGTGTTTTCCCACTTGTGTGTGTTTCTCGCATGCTGAGTGCAAGCTAGGATTAAAGCTAATGGCCCACCAGTTCTTGGCTCTGTTGTTTTATTACCGTCTGTCTGAATCAAATGCGAACCTGCATGGGCCAGGCGGCTGTGATGGTGGCTGTGGCTACTGGCCTTACAGTTATTTACATGAAGGAGGAGAAACCAGAAGAATGCAGAGGAGAGGGGGACCTGCAATGTCTGGGGTCTTACACTCCAGCCTGTGACCTCAGTGTTCTTGACCGAGGGAACAAGGCCAGACAAAAATCTTTGAAAAATAACAAACCACAGGTGTGCACCTTGCTGGTTATCAGTTCCTTGAAATGAACTGCAGCTCTAGTAAGAAGAATGAGTGATAGGATTATCAAGGACAGACCCTCTGTCTACCTCTCCCCTTCCCTTCCCTAAGACAGGAATGTCACGTAGGCCTGCAAACAAAGAAGTCATAGAAATCAGGCATTTGTCATGTGAAAGCTAAAGCTGTAAAGGTATATAAGATGTAAGAAATCTAACTTCGGAAAGCATGTGTTTTGGTTTCCTCTTTTGGGGTCACACTGCTCTGCCGGCTGAATAAATCCTACTTCCTTCATCAAGTTGTCTGGGCATTTCTGTCCTCCTTTGATTCCTGTAATATACATACCCTCAAAACATACTCCATTTTTTTATTGGAAATTTTTTCCTGCTCAGTTCACCCACGAGATTTTCATGGTCAAGGGTAAATCTTCAACTCTGAAGATTCTTGCTGAAGGTAATACTCCCATATGTACAAATGTGTATTTAAATTTATTTCTTAGTATATTGAATGTGTACATATGAGACCTTAATAGATGCATAGTAATCATTTACTGAAAAAACTAAATATCCGTCACCTTTGAAAAACCAACTATATAAGAACAGGCACAGTTAGCTGCTGATGTTAAGAAGAAGTCAGGCCCCCTATGCCTTGTCCCTGAAGAGGAAGAAATGAGAAGAATTCAAGGGAAGGGAGCCTGTAGGGATAGCTGAGTCAACCAGTTATGGATTAACTATTTTCTAAAGTTCTCTGAAAGGCTACCTGGGGCCACTTGCTACACAGAGCAAAGAAGATAGAACTTATCTGAAAACTCCTTTCCCTTTCTTTTCTTAAAAACTTTTAAGAAATAATGTTTAGATACCTTAATTAAAAAATTCCAACACTGATCCTCTGAACCCACCTGTTGGTCAAATAAGTTTGTTAATATGATATATATATTATATATATATATATATATATATATATATATATATATATATATATATATGTTTTCTCGCTTATAGTTTGCATTTGGTGTGGGGGACAGGCTGTAAACTGGCAAAGTCATTATAGCCTAAGGCTTAGTTTTAAGACTAAGCCTTTCCCACTCTTTTAATACTAAGATCTTTTCAAAACTAAGCTTTTCCCCACACCCTTGACTGTTGCATGATGTGAGTGGTGCACTCTTATGAGGAATCCCATTTATGCCTCAGATAAGTGACTTTGTATCTGAGACTTCCTTATTTGTAAATTGGCTTAAAGGTTTTGCTTTCTACACTATAAAATGGGGCAGACCAGAGGCTCTCTCTCTCTCTCTTGGTTCCTGAAATTAGCATTGCAGGAGAGAGTCAGCCAAGATGGTGGAGTGCTGAAGGAGAAGCCAGTTTGTGCAGAGAGAAGGAGATGGGGAACAGAGGTGAGTAAGGCTGGTGAGGTAGAAACCTTTGATTCTAGGAAACTAAGATGAGTCAGTGGCTTTGGGAGCCCTGAATGGAAAGGGAAGTGTTTTCCCACTGTGTGTATTTCTTGCCTGCCAGGTGTGAGCTAGGATTGAAGCTAATGGCCCACCAGTTCTTGGCTCCGTTGTTTCATTACTGTCTGTTTGAATCAAATGCAAACCTGCATGGGCCAGGCGGCTGTGATGGTGGCCGTGACTACTGGCCATACACCACCTAAACTCACCCTCCCATCCTGGAGTCATGAGAGTGAAGTATACCTCTAGAGAAAGGGATCACAAGCCCCTTGCATGAAAACCTGTATTCTGTTAAAGGTATACAATCTGTAAGAAAATCAATTTTGAGGAGCACATATCTTTGGAGCTAATAGGCCCGTGTGCTCTGCCGGATTTTAATAAATTCTCTTTTCCTCTAATAAAGTTATCTGAGTGTCTATCCTCTGTTTGGTTGCTTCCTGCTACAGTGTAAAGTTGGTCTCGACCATGGAGTGTCTCACAAAACTGGCTGTGAGTGTTTTGTCTGTGAGTGTCATTGCACTCACAGATGACCCCACCAAGGAGTAGAGTAGTGGAGTAATTTCTTCAAGTCTGTGCTTTTTAACATGTTGTAAGCTTTATATCTGGTTGTTTTTTCTTTATTGTCTTTGTCATTCTTTAGAAAATGGTGGATTTAGCAAGGTGGATTTAGCAAGATGAGGACCATATAAAGCTGCTTCGAGTTTCACTTGTAGTCTAATTCCTCTCTGTGAGGGAGCCAGTGCATATCGCCAGAGGCAAGTACCTATGAAGAGGAGCTTTAAATCCCAAGGTAGGAAAGGTCATGGGCTTGAAGGTTCCCCCATTCTTCTTCCTTTTTCTAAATAAGACAGAAATTGAAATATTTCAAGTATAGTATGGGGCTTCCATATGGATTTTAAGGATGGGCTATGTAAAGCTAGTAGCTGCGGCCACCATCACAGCCGCCTGGCCCATGCAGGTTCGCATTTGATTCAGACAGACGGTAATGAAACAATGGAGCCAAGAACAGGTGGGCCATTACCTTTAATCCTAGCTTGCACCTGCCAGCAGGCAAGAAAATATACACAGTGGGAAAACACTTCCCTTTTCATTCAGAGCTCCTGAAGCCACTGACTTATCCGAGTTTCCTAGAATCAAAGGTTTCTATGTCACCAACCTTATTCACCTCTGTTCCCCATCTCCTTCTCTTTGCACAAACTCTGCATAAACTGGCTTCTCCTTCAGCACTCCACCATCTTGGCTGCCTCTCCTCTGCAATGCTGATGGCAGGAACCGTGCAAGAGAGCCCCCAGTCTGCCTTATTTTATAGCGTAGAAATTAAAGCCTTTCATCCAATATACAAATAAAGAAGTCTCTGATACAAAGCCACTTATCTGAGGCATAAATGGGATTCCTCATAAGAGTGCAGCACCTTGCCAGCTTACAGCCTGTCTCCCACACCCAATGCAAACTATAAGAGAGCAAACATATACATCATATTTACAAACTTATTTGGCCAACAGGCTACAAATAAACTTTCATGCATGAAACAAATTCACAAACAGTATGTGACTAATGACAACTATATATATACATACACTGGGTATTTATTTTTTAAAATTTAAGTATAGTTGGTATATATGATATTAGTTTCAGGTGTTCACTATACTGATTTGACATTTTAATACCTACAACATGATGACCCCATGAAGGCTAGTAGTAATCATCTGTCACTGTGCAAACTTACCACAATGTTATTGACTCTATTCCTTTCCCTTTTCATCCATCCCCCAACCCTCTCCCCACCGGCAACCAGTAGTTTGCTCTCTGTTTCTATGAGTCTGATGTTGTTCTGTTTTGTTTGTTTAGTAGTTTTAAATCCCACATATAAGTTTATTATTTGACTTTCTGACTTAAGTTGCATTTAACATTGTATGCTCAAGGTCCAGGATTTTAGAATAGCGCTAAAATTATACAAATTGAAGACCAGATCTCTCTCTAAGAGAGGTATCAGAGTCATAGGAAATATTCATATCCCACAATTGGAGAAAACTCCCCCAATATTTCTGAAAGCTGTTACAGGACATAACAGCCTGACCTATATTTCCCTGGGGCCTATATTTCTAAAATTTGAAGAAAAAAAAGAAGAAGAAGGGTTTTCTTGAGGTTGCGGAATACCTGCTATAAACCCACGAATTATGTTTTAAAAGCTCTCTGTGATTTCTGAGATGTGTCAGAGGGACAGTGACTACAGGGTAGACTAGAGCAAAGTCAGAGGAAGGAAGTGGGCTGTGTGGATGCTACAAATGCAGGCACTGCAGCAGAGAAAAGTGTGCACCTGGCCACACCTGAGGGCAGGATGCCAGCCGGTTGTCAGATCTCACTCCGATAGAGAAGACACTGAGCAAGACTTGGAGGAAGACTCTGGGATTTCAGATTTCCCTAAAGAACTCAACATTCTTTCATCATGAATTCCAGCATATCTTTGTTTTGGGGTGTAGAAAACATCTTCTGGTTTGGGGTGATTGACAAGGAGTGGTTGGGCATAAGAGCTCCCCGTACAGGCCCTCCCAACTCCAACTTAATTGAGGTTTCTGTCTGTAAATGTGTGCATACTTATCATGTCCTAGCCTAAATACGCTGCTAAACCTAGGTATAGAATATAACAAACTGGGAAATAACACTGAAGTATGTTCAGATATGTAAATTGTGTCACATCCCGATGAATAATAATTAATGATTGTTCTCGTTTTTAAGTCATACTTTCATTGTTACAAGATACCGTTTTGGCAGAGTTCAGAATGGAAAATTAATTCTTCAGATTTTAAAATGAAACCATCAATTCTTTAGCTGATCTATCACAACAAATATTACCAATTTTACTGTGTTAAAACTAAGCTGAGGCACATTAAGTACAAGTGTGTATTTGGGTGAACTTAGATAGGAAGCAAGTTGCACCAAACCAAAAGTATTTGGGATGCAGCACCTACAGGAGCAAGGGGAGAGATTTTTATAAAGATGGGAAAGAAAACAAGGAAATTATTTTTTATGTAATTATTTTCAGTTACAGTTTACATTTCATATTATTTTGTATTTGTTTCAGGTATATGGCATAGTGGTTAGACAATCATATACTTTAAATAGTGTTCCCCCAATATTTTAAGTACCCACCTAACACCGTACATAATAATTACAGTATTATTGACTCTATTCTCTATGCTGTACTTTACATCCCCATGAGAATTCTGTAATCTCCAATTTGCACTTCTTAATCCCTTCATCTTTTTCACCCAGTCTCTCAACACCCCTCCCATCTGGCAACCATCAGTCTGTTCCCTGTGCCTATGAGTCTGTTTCTATGTTGTCTGCTTGTTTATTTTGTTGTTTAGATTCCACATATAATTGAAATCACATGGTATTTGTCTTTCTCTGACTAACATTTCACTGAGCATAGTACATTCTAAGTCTATCTATACTGTTGCAAAATATAAGTTTTTTGTTTGTTTGTTTGGATTAGTTATAGCTTAAGCTGTTGGCTTATTTGAGAAAGCCTGGATGGTAGTTTGTGGTTGGCTGTTCTTAAGTTGCATTTTCTCAGATTCAAGTGCACTGACTCCGGCTTAGGTTCTGTGTTGCCTAGGTAGATGACCAAGGTATCAGAGACATCTCAGTCAAATGACCTCACATGTAGTCACTTTAAGTCCCTTAACTTTGTTTCTGAAAATCTGAACCAGTTGTTTAAATTAGATGACAGGTTATCTGTGCTCAGTGTGTTGCCTCTGCATTTTGAGGACATCTTGCTAAAAATCTCTCTTAAGTACCTTACAAGTGAATTTGTTTATCCATTGTAGTGGCACCAGCTGGTAGATTTGAGATGAGAGAGCAGAAATTAACAGTGGCAGAGGAATGAAAATGTAAACTAATTTTTTTTTTATTTGCACATTTCTTTATTTGCCTCTCAGAGAAAGGACTATAGCTCTAGGAGTTGGTGCGGGAAAGCCAGGGGATATCAACTTGTCATGTAATCAGTTATAGGCCCTGTCTGTGCAAAGCTGGAACACCATCTGCAAACTGAAAAATCATTGTTAGTCAGTCAACCCACTGTATGTCCACATGATAGGGGGAAAAAGGAAGGTTGAGGGTTTTTTTTTGCACTTTCCAATATATTCATATTAAACATTGTATTAACCAGGGCATGCTTTTACAGAACACCAACAGCAATTTCAAAGGTGCAACAACATTAAAGTTTACTAACATTATTGGTTTGTTAATTGATTTAACATCAGGAAGGTTCTCTTAAGGCTCAGGAGAAATATCTTTTTATTTTCTTCTTTTCTGAGTGAGAGTAGGCAATATAGAGGGACAGATGCCTGTATGTGCCCCAACTGGGATTCACCTGGCAACACCCGTCTGGGGCCATACTTGCAACCATTCTATTTTTACTGCCTGAGGCAGAGGCTCCACTTAGCCATCCTTAGCTCTTAGGGCCGATGCTCTTGACCCAATGGCTCAAGCTATGGCTGTGGGAGGAGAAGAGAGAGAGAGAGAAGTGGAAGGGGGAGGGGTGGAGAAACAAATGATTGCTTCTCCTGTGTGCCTGATTGGGAATCAAATCCAGGACATCCACATACCAAGCCAAAACTCTACTGCCGAGGCAACCGGCCAGGGCCACAGGAGTATTTTTATGACTGAATGAGAAAGACTTCCTCTGAAACATGTATACTTACATGGAGTTTATCAGTGTTTAAAACAAGCACTTTTTACTTCTTTCCACATGGTGTGGAATTTAAAATACTGAAGGCATAATAAAAATAGAAGGCATAATAGAATAGAATTCTGCAACATGAAAACACGTTACAGTACTTCAGGAACAACACCCTGCTCAGCATTAGTCTACAGCTACCTTTGAAGAATCAATCCTTCTACATGTATTCATTGAGTATTTACTAAATAAATATTCTATTAGACACCGGGGTCACCCAGAGTGATGAGGAGATGGTAAAATGCAGTCTTTTCTAGCGACTCTCGAAACTCTGATGATTATAAATGCTGTGCATTTTATGTTAATTCAGATTATATTAGTTTAGAATGATACAGTACAAAATATTAATGAAATCTCATTTTATAAACCAAATTTCCAAAAAAATACTGCCAGCTCTTATTAGTATTTACATCCAGGAGATAGTTAGTGTTGGAGTAGGTGAATTTTGAATAATATAAAGTCTTCAAAAATACATGATTTTCATAGAATTCTTGTTGCCTTACTTTATTTTTTTCCTTTCTTTTCTGGGAAGTCAAGCTAGTCTTTTTAATAACACACTGAAAGTGCTTCTAGTCAGTGTTTCCCCTTATCTATAGAAAGGCTAAAAAAAAAACAACCTTTCACTAAGGTATGGCATATGCATAGACTAAATCACAAGACTACAGCTTAATACAGTTGTGCAAACTTAGCACCGTATTTTATTCAGCACATGCATCCAGAATCAATAAAACCAGCAAGTTCTGGAGCCTCCTCCTGCTCCCTTTGGGGCACCCCCCTGCAAATATGATCTCCATTTTCACTTCAAACACCATGGATTGATTAGTTTGTTTTTGAACTACGCGTGGAATCATTTCGTATGTGTTTTTTGTGTCTAGCTCATCTCATGTAGTATTTTGCTTGAGCATTTTATTTTCACCATAAAATATATATGGGACTGGCTACCCCTGGGGGTTGCAAGTACATAAATATTGCATATTTACCATACTAGAAGTTGGATAAGTATGTTTAATGCATAATATCCTTTAATCATCCATTAAACCTGGAAAGTAGGCAGTGCTATTACCTGAGCTTAGAGAGCTGGCGTGTTTTCCCAGGTTGTGCCATTGAAGGAGCTGGGAGTGAGACAGCCCACACCCAGGTTGATCTTTAGAAAGAAAGAATGAAAATTCTGTCTTAAGTGCTTTTATTTTGAGTTTCTGTTATAAACAGCTGAACTATATCCCAACTGCCACAGAATTTGACACACGAAAGTGATGTCTTCACATCACACATCTTGGAAATATATAATATTCGGTGCCTGCACTGTCTGGAGTTGGGCCACAGAGACACAGATATTCCTGGCTGAGAAGCAGCGGTGCTGTTCCAAAGCGTTTAGTAAAACTGTTCTCATGACATCCGGGAAATGAGACCAAACGCTGACCGGTACCACCACCCAGGGGGGAAACGTTGAAAAGAGTCCCGAATGCCAATATACATAGGTATGTGATGATGCTTTGAACAAGTCAAAGGAAAAATGAGCTTAGGCTATAGGCTATTCAGTTTATAGCAGAAACGGAGGTGCCTCCAGCTCGGACCGGCTGTGCTCTCTGGCTGCACCCAACCCCATGCTGGCTGAGCGGCTGGTAACTAGGAGCCTTGACAGTCAAAACAAAATACAGAAACGGCTTTTGTGTGTCCCTTAAACAAAAACATTTGTGCGAAGGGGCTGTGAGGCTGGCAAGAGAGGTGCCTGCAGGTCATTCTCACACATGTCCAGTTTAAGAGTCTTAGGCCTGAGAGAGGAAGCCACCCTGGAGGCAGATATTGTACTAAGGGATTGTCTCTTGCCTAAGCTTATTATCTAGGTTCTTTTAGGTTTGCCTCTATTGAGTTAGGAAAGAGGATTAAGCAGAAAGACTAGTAAATAGACAAGATAAGGCTTTAGGCTTCAAAATATAAATACGTGAGACCTTTGGTGGTAGTGACATGCACAAAGAATTTGTTGGAGGTGAATATACTAGGAACCTGTTAAGTTTCCAGAGGGTTTTGTTGACAGAGATTGCAAGTGTGGGTGCAAAGGTTATTATATATTATAGGATCCCCACAAGGCCTGTGCCCCCAGTAGGGCTGTAGGACAGACATGTCTACAATTTCCATACAGTGGGATTTGACAACCACAGTGGGCTGGGACTTCTGTGTGGTTTCCGTTCTCCCTGTTTCTGAATATGGTTTTTCAGGGACATTATCTTGTTCTGACTACATAATTGTGTACAAGGCATGTTTATTTGCGTGTGTAGGGAAGGCGTGAATGACCTTTTTCTATTTAGAAGTCAGCAGACCTGCCAAAAAGGCTATTGGGTCTCATAAAGGGGGTGCGTAAGTGTTATGATCCTCTCATTTGAGCTGAATGCATGAACCGACTAGGGAGCTGGAATTATACCTCTTGGAGAGGATGAGTGTGGTCTATGGGTGCAAAGATACGCTCATAATACTTAGGGATTGAAGGGCCCACCTTAGAAAGGCTACCTGTTTCCCTCTATCTAACAGCTGTTCCATAATGTCATGTGTTCTAAAAGTTAAACTATTTTCTCAGCCAGAGATGATGCTCTCTAGGTTCCCTGTCTATTTCACTAAGTGTAGCAATCGGGACACTTTTGTGATGTGGGGCACTTTGGATTACATCCTCAGGAGGACGGAGCATGCTATTCTTCCCCATCCTTCATCCTGAAACAGGAAGTCTGTGGTAGGCCAGCATCCTGTGGAAGAGGAGAGACTCTGGTAGACTGAAGCTTGAACCAGGAGTGAGCTGAGTTAGCTGTCACCACACCACTCCTGGATCACTATCTTGCCTTATAAGGGAAATAAACTGCTGTGCTGTTTAATTCATTTTTACTTGGGGCTGTACCACCCACAGGGCTGTTTCTAGGTGTTAACATCTGCCTGGTAGAGTCTGAAGCTGCTAGAATTCCCAGGCTAATCACCACCCCCTCAAAGAACTGTTTTGCTTACCCTTTTTCTTCATATGTGATAACGTTGGAAGCTTTGAGAAATACTATCTTCACCTGACCAGGTGGTGGTGCAGTGGATAGAGCATTGGACTGGGATGTGGAGGACCCAGGTTCGAGACTCCGAGGTCACCAGCTTGAATGCGGGCTCATCTGGTTTGAGCAGAGCTCACCAGCTTGAACCCAAGGTCACTGGCTCGAGCAAGGGGTTACTGGGTCTGCTGTAGGCCTGTGGCCAAGGCACATATGAGGAAGCAATCAATGAATAACTAAGGTGTTGCAACGAAAAACTAATGATTGATGCTTCTCAGCCCTCTGTTTCTGTCTGTCTGTCCCTATTTGACTCTGTCTCTCTGACTCTCTCTGTCTCTGTAAAAAAAAAAAAAAAAAAAGAAATACTATTTTCGTCAATTAAAGAATTCTCTTGTGTAGGGCAAACCAATGTGTTTCAAGTGGGAAAAAAGTGAGTTAGGTTTGCTGGCTTGTATTTTGCACTGGCATGGGGGAGCGCCCTGTGTGTGGTCTGGGGAAGGCTGCGGGTGCTTGTCCTCAGGCGGCAGATTGTAAATTGCCGATTGCCTGCCTCCATGGGGAGGGGCGATTTTTTGCTATTGTTTGCGAGAGAAGGGGTATTTCTGCAGAGGAGCCTGTTTTGCTTGTGGGAGCCTGAGTCCTGTGAGTCCGTGAGTAGGGAGGGGGTTGGGGCTTGGCAGCCCTGAGTGAGAGGGAAGCGGTCTTCTCTGCTTGCTGGCTCGTTCGCCATTACAAAACTTTAATAAACAGAATGGCCCACCATTTTCTGGCTCCATAGTTCCTTTACCATCTTCCTGAATCCAATAGGAACCTGCATGGCCAGGGTGGTGATCACTGGTCTTACACATTATTTTAGGGCATGGGTAGCCCACTGGATGGAAACCTCAAGAATGCCAAGTACAACAGTAAGATAGAACAGAGATGTGACCAGACTATGCAAACAGTGGCCAGCCGAGTTTTCTTTTATAGCAAGGAGATCCAGGCTCTCACCCCTAAGCTCTCAGCCTGAGAATGGGGCTCCAGCATCCTTTATTATTCTGGGTTATTGGAAGGACCCTGTAGGGGTGAGCCTGGGTAGCAAACAGGCAGGCACTGGCTCCTCCACGAAAGCATTATTGCCCGGGTTCTCAGCCCAGCTCCCCAAACAAAGCGACAAATCCCCATGCGAGAGTCATCCCCACAGATTCCAAGTTGTCCTTTTTGCCTGTCCTTAAACATAGACACTGGTCTTGGTGGTCTGGCCTAGAAGCTCTGTAATTCTTTAGAACGATACCCGAGTGGCTTAATGTAAAATATAAACACACACCCTGAACGTTAACATGAGTGGTGGAGGAGAAGTTCATTGCAAAAATATTTAATGCAACTCCTTGGACCAAGAGAGTGAGGACATTTCTAGTTGCCTTCTGAATCTATACGGGATCAGAAGTTCTTGATGTCTGTCAGTCATGAACAAGGCCAATTTAATGACTTCTTGTTTGGAGCACTAAACCATTCATAGATGTCAAGGGATATAGAACAATGGTTTGGCAAACAGGATGGTGAGGCCCCAAAGCCTCTGCCCACACAGTTGTCTCCTCAAGGGAATGGTAATTCAGGCTATTACTTTCCAACCAACCCAGACTCCCTAGGTCTCAGCAGTCTCTATATATTCATGACTAATGGTTTCTCTGCTGTCTGGAATTGAAATGTGAAATAATTTGAAGGGGACCACACCTTCCCTCCAGGCCCTTATTGACCATGAGAAAGAAAATTCTTCCAACTGGGCAAGTAGAGGTAGAGCATAGAAATAAGTTATCTTGTGACACACTAAGTAATGTTACAGGACACAGAGCCAGGAAGGCTCCCATTCTGTGGCTAGTCATCTGACCTATCAATATATGCCTTTCAGACGAGATCGGGCGCATGCAGGGTGGTATGGCCATAGACAATATATGCCTTTCCACCTCAGTGCAATCTTGACTGTGACTCTCTTTATAAGAGGAACTAAATAGGCTGCCCTAGGCCTGCCCATTGACTAGGGTCTATGGCCTAGATCAGAAAGGATAAGATGGGCCAGTGAGGTCTCTGCTCCCAGAACCTGAAGGAAGAAACACAAGGCAAATGAACTCCTTCTCTATAGAAATTAAAGAAGCAACATTATGGTAGAAAGAGAGGGGCCATGTGTTTGCTAACAAACACTCTTGTCATCCAAATTTCAGCACGCATCGGACCTTCTCAGGGAGGTCTTCCTCCACCTTTACCTGGACTACATTCCTTGCCTGTGATGAACTTACCCTCCTGGCACTCATCATAACAACACGTTTGATGTATTTTTCTTCTCCTTACATAAACACGTGTGATTGCTCAAGTGAAAAAAAAAACCCCACTCTCTCACTCCCAAGTTCAAGCCATCAGCAAGCCCTGGAAATCTTACTATACTTCCAGAACATAATCGGAAACCTGACTACGTTTCCCCTGTATCCACTGCCAGTGCCTCACCCAGTTTTCCATCTTGTCTCCACGGGGCTGACAGAAGCTGCCAAAAGCTTACGTGCTTTCTGATCTCTGCTTTCACCTTTCTCTCCACTTTCCCCAAAGTCAATGAAACAATCTTCAAAAAATGTAAATTGTTCCAAATCACTTCTTTGCCTAAAATGATCCAGAGACTTTCCACTGTGCTGAGAAAACTGTCCAGACTCTTCGAAACGGACTCCAAAGCAGGCGAGGGCTCTGGTCTGCCACTAAGGTCTCTCCTCACCTGCTCTCCAGCTCTTCTGCATGGCCAGTTCTGTTTCTCTCCTAGGCCCTTCATTCCCAAGCACGCTTCCACTCAGCCGTCCTCAATGTTCAGAGGTTGCGTCCTTACAGGGAATGGCCTGGGTAGTAGTGTAACTTGCAGTCATTTTTCTCTGTGACTTAGACACTGAATGGCATATGCTATCAAAGTCTAAGAATATTAGTTCCCTAATTTGAATGACCTAAATTGTTGGCCGCCTCAGCTCTGCAGAAAAGATACTGTTATATGTTTTGCAGCAAATTTAAGGACTTATTCCATACATTGTAAGTGTTAAGTGTTTCTCAAAGAAAAAAAGAAAAAGAATGGTTCCTCCAGTACTGCCTTCATACCCCTGTTCGTATATTCATTTAATACTTATCAATTGGGGAATTTTGCACAAATGGGCATCTGTCAATTGAAACAATTATTAACAGTCCTCACAGAGGTCCAATAAATGGACTTGATCTATAATTCTCAATCTTGACTGCATATTTGTATCTTTGGGGCAATTCTACAATTATCTGTACCCAGGTCCTACCGAAGCATGGTTCCTTCCAATTAAACTGAGTTTTGGGGATAGGGGTCAACATATGGATTTTTTTAATGCTCCCCACAAGCAGCTGGGGTTCCTGATGAGTTCCTGTCCTTTGTTATTGAAGCAGTTCTTTCTTCACATTCTTCTGAGCTGCACTAATGCTCCCTGTGCCCAAATGAGCTCAATGTGAGTGTCAGTCCCCACTTTCTCCATTCGAGGCCCCGGTGACTGAGTGATGAGGCCTTTCTGACTTGTTTCCAATCAGCCTGTGTCAGTTTTGTGTTTTTTTTTTCTGAGTTGTAAATATCCTTTCTAGCAGAGCACCCATAAACGAGATGATTTTCAAGTGTCTGCATCCACCTGTGCCCCAGGATAGGGAGAACGGCAGAAAAGCTATTGGTCCCTGGACAGTTACCACAGGCTCCTTTCCTAGGTAACGAGGGGTCACTTCTTTCCAATCCCACACACAAAAATGCAAGCTGACAGATTAAGAACCAAGCTTTTTACAGAGTGATAACATTGAGTATTTGGGGCTGGGGGAAAAGGCAGCTTCAGGACATTTTCCCTCCATCTTACTGTGAAAGCGCCATGACTGTTTTATGATAACAGGTACCTCAGAGGGGATGTAACTTCTAGTCACGATGTGGTTTTCATCTGAAGTGTGTGATAAAGACAGAAAATAAGGCTTTTAAGCTGTCCTGACCGTGTAACTCAGTAGATGAGAGAGTCAGCCTGATACCCCAAGGTTGTGGGTTTGATCCCCAATCAGGACACGTATTAGAATCGAGCAAGGAATGCATAAATAAGTGGGACAACAAACCAATGTTTCTCTCTCTCTTTCCCTCCTTTCCTCTCTCTCTCTAAAATCAGTAAAAATAAATAATTTCTTTTTTTAAAAGAAGGATTTTGTGCCAGCATGTGGAGTAAGTTAAGAGAAGACAGAACAGAGGCCGCCAGGAGAGCCATGTCAGGCACAGGATGAATCTCGTCCTGAAGTCTGAGCGTGTGCCTGCCTCCTGGATCAAGGTGACCCCTGTGGACGCCCGGGACCGGAGAGCAGGTGGCTGCAGGAGGCCAGGCATTCCAAGCTCCCATTCTTGGGTTCAGCTTTGAAATGCTGGCCTGCTGGTGGAACCAAGTGAATGAGTCCAATGTGATCGGTACCCTGGGAATGGCCCTGGTGCTTCTGAGCAGCTGTTAACATGCACACGGAAGCAGGAGCTTTGAATGGACAGCTGCACCTGCCTTCTTGCAGCAGCACTAAGAGCCAGTCTGCTCCCAGTCACTTCTTTCCTTCCGGTTGACCTTGTTTGGGTTACACAGTTGGGAACACACATTTGGCCCAGCAAGTTCATGAGGCTTCGACAAATCACTGGGCACAGTTGTCCTTCTGCGAAAGAAACTAGAATAGCTACTGTGAGCTGACATTCAGTCATGGCAGGTCCCCTGCAGGCTGAGCTCCCTGCTGAACGCCAGCGTGCTGACCCAGTTGAGTGTGGCTTAGTGAGACATCCCTTGGCCATGTTTGTTTACACTGTCGATGATTCTTGTTTGTATCCTGAACAAATCCGTGAATCTCTGTTAATGGTGCATCATATCCAAGAGGTGTAGTTTCTCTTCTCCAGCAAAAACCCTGGGTGGACAATGTGCACGGGCTTTGGTGTGATAGTAGGCACATCACCATGTTTTTCAGAGTCAGAAATGGAGGAGAGAACAGCCTAGAGAGAGGCTGCAAGCTCGGAGGAACCCACTGAGAGCAGACGGTGCCTGGCCTCATGCAGCTCCTCAGTTCGTGGTTTGCTGTTTGGGTGGCGATCACTGCCTTTGAACGCAGGGTCCCTGGGCAAGTGGACGTCTGCTTTACAGGGGACACCTACCACATGTGGCTGCGGCTCTGCACAACTGTCCCTTTAGCTCAGTGGGCATCAGTAGGTAAAATACAACCAATTCCCAGAGCTGTTAAAAAAAAAAAGCCAGTTTTTTATATAGATGATGATAATGATGATGAGAACGGCAATAATTTAATTTGAAAAATAGGAAGTATTTAGGGGTTGACCATGGAGCAGGGGGAAGATTTCCTATCTCAGTTAAAGATGACCCTTCTCTCTGCCCTCACCCAAGATTTCTCCCTGATGCTGGGTGTGTATTCCTCTCCGTTGTCGTATACGTCTCCAAAAAGTCTATCGGTTGAAAGTATCTTTGTGTCGTCTCTTCCTAGGATCACCACCAACCACCGTAGCGGGAGGGGGCTACAGGCCCTTGTATAGTCACATAAATTAGTTCAATAACTGAATTTCTTTCTGGAAACCTCACTGAAACCCACTTTTAAGGAGGATAGGGGCTTTCATTGGTGAGATCGTCTTGAAGAACTGGGGACAGTCAGACGTAGGGACAGGACTCTCTGGGACTTGGGGGCTTGAAAGAGCACCAGGACTTGGGTATTGGAGGGTTAGGGAAAAGTGCATAGAGAAATGTAGAACGTGATGTAAAAAGAAACGCAGGGGAAAAAAATGCTACCTGAAAAAGGCTTTTGGGATGTAGCAGATCATGGCTTCTAGAGGATATGTAGTTAGAAAATGGCAACAACCAGCCATATGACCAAAAATGGAAGACATATGCTCACTTTCCTTTTGCCTTCTCTTTTTCCTATTTCCTTTCCCCTCCCCCTTTCTTTGCTCCTGCATATTAATCATGAAGACCATTTGTTGATAGTCCAGCATCAGCAGACGTGCACTAAAACACATAACGAAGAGCTTGGTACCAGGTTGACATGCAGGCTATAGTGACAACAATGATGTTGGCATCAGAGTGTGAAGGGAAGCTGATTCTGGGGACCCACATGCCCAGGACCTCTTGATGGGATGGAGAGCCTGGCTGACTCTCTGCTTCATACCTCAGACCCTACTCTGCCTGGTTCCCACCCCCCTGTTCATTTACTCTTCTTAATAATCCTGCCTGATAAGTGTCCCACTCCTGAAGGAGACAGAAGGTCACAGAGGTCATGGCAGTTGCCCAGGTGACACGTGGGATCGAACATATTACACCTGGAATTGAATATTCTGGGGCAGCTGTGTTAGGCTCGCTTGCGGGTTTACCAGCTGCAAACACTTTGCTTGATTAGTGTGTAAGCACGTGGGAGAGGCACGTAGCCTATATAAGGCTGTGGGTGCTGCCCCTGGAGGGTGATTCTCCCAGATCGCTCTCCCACCACCATGAGGTGTGGTTTTCCTTGCTCCTTTGCCCTTACTGTGAATAGCAGATTTTCCTCTGTTTATTAGCTCTTTCACTTTTCTGGTTTATTTGCTCACCTGTCTTTATGAGCCTCCAATAAACGGGTATGGCCTGACACTTTCCTTCTCCGCAGTTTCTCTACTGTCTGCCAGAATCCAATGTGAACCTGCCTGGCTTCGGCCACCAGCATTACAAACATAATTATGAGGATGACACAAGACATCATTTAGGAAAGGAAATGTGACCTTACCAATAAAATTTAAAAATACAATCTGTTATTTGATCAGGGATGTCCTGCAATAAAACTTAAAAAAAAAAAGCACTGTGAAACAAATGCCGAATGTTTTAGGACAACAAAACTTATCACCTTCTTGGTTTTGAGAGGAGCGTCTGCAACAGAGTAACATGATTTTGAAAGTCCACATTTGGTTTTCAGGTTGGTCGCTATGCCCAGGTGCCCGGCTGAGAGATAGACGAAGCCCATGACTGGGTACCATTTCCTTATCGTCTCCTCTGCTCTATAGCAGACACAGTTTTCTGCTCCCAGAGGGAGTTCCTCTGCCCGTTTTCACAAAGGTGAGCACTTGTTCTTTCCAGGATGCAGACTGTGGGGCACCCGTGTCAGGCTTGTCCACGGGTTTACCAGCTGCAAGCACTTTGCTTGTTCGTGCGTGAGCACATGGCAGAGGCACGTGTGTGTAGCCTATATAACGCTATATATAGGTGCTTCCTCTGGGCAATGATTTCCCAGATCGCTCTCCCGCCCCCAGGAGGTACTCTTTTCCTTGCTCCCTTGCCCTTACTGTGAATAGCAGATTTTCCTTTGTTTATTAGCTCTTTCCCTTTTGTTGTTTATTTGCTCACCTGTCTTTGCGAGTTCCCAATAAATGGGTATGGCCCGACACTTTCCGGCTCCACAGTTTCTCTACAGTCTGCCTGAATCCAATGTGAACCTGCCTGGCCTCAGCCACCGACCAGCATTATAGGAACTCTCCCTGGAAAGCAGACCATATGTTCCCGCGGTGGCAGAGGGCTCAGTGTGAAAGTCAGCCAAACTGTGTCAGCCGGTCCCTAGTCATGAGAGTGCTTCAGGGTAACCTCAACACTGCCTATGCAGTCAGTCCACTCCCAGACACAGGCAGGAGCACAAGTGCTCATGGAGTCCTGTGGCAACCCCAAGTGAGCTGCCAAGCTAACTATTTTAGTGGTACTCGCGACCAGGGAGTAGTTCTCTCAAATGCATAGGACACAGATACACAGATATGCAGAAAAGGTGGGATTTGGATACGTCCAGATATTCAGACAAAAAAAATAAATTGGTAGAGCGCAGGCCAGGTGTGTGGATGTCCCAGGTTCGATTCCCAGTCAGAGCACATAGGAGAAGTACTTATCTGCTTCTCCACCCTTTCCCATCTTGCTTCTCTCTCTCACTTTCTCTCTCTCTCTCTTCCCCTCCTGCAACCATGGCTTGATTGACTCCAGCAAGTTGGCCTCAGGTGCTGAGGAAGGCTCCATGGCCTCCACCTCAGGCACTAAAAAAATGGTATGGTTGCTGAGCAATGGAGCAACAGCCCCAGATGGGCAGAGCATTGCCCCCTAGTGGGCTTTCAGGGTGGATCCTGGGTGCATGTGGAAGTCTGTCTCCGCCTCCCCTCCTCTCACTAAAATAAAATTAAGTAGTTAAATAAATAAATAAAAATAGAAATCAGAGTTCTTTAAAAATAAGTGTGGTGTGAGGTGAGTAGAGGATTTGGGCAATCATTGCTCAGGGTTTGCTGTTTCCCCGTAAATCTGGGATCACTTTTAACCCTTGCACACCAGAGAAGAGGCACAGGTTTGTCTCCTTCTTGCAGCTGTAGTGTGGTTAACGCAAGTGGATCATGATGCTAATTAAGAGGACTGCATTTTTATCTGGACGGTTTTCTGGGCATAAAAGCTGCACATAATTGTAATATTAATGAAGTGTTTGTGGATATTTGGGTGGAATTTGTTTTGTTGTAAGACAGCTTTACGATCACTATCTCTATATAAACATTTTCTCTTTTTAGCAATGAAAGTCCCCTCTTGAAGCAATGAGAGACAGAAAAATACAGAATTACCCACCGAGGAAAAGTATTTGAGCATCATAAAATGAATTTACAAAACTTTAAAATATAGAATTCTACTTTATTTAAATAAAAGAAAATCCATTTTGTTTCAGTGGCCAATAATAAACATTAGAGCTAATAAACAGAAATGCTTTGTGAGTATTGAAGTCGAGACGAATCAACAATTAAGGGTGCAGAGCTGCAAAGTACCTTCTAGAGTGCCTTATTAATATTCATTTTCAAATACACAAAAGAAGCATACACTGTAAGAGATGTATTCAAGGAAAGGGTAAAATAATTGGGCTATATCTTTTGCAAAACATTTTTTTAAGTACAGTTTTGAGAAGTCTAAGTATACAGAAAAATGTTTGAAGAATTCAGATATTTTTAAGTAGATTTTCAGAGCTGGCACAGAAATACCATTGTTGAAAAAAATTAAATCTGAGCACATCCAATGCATTCAAGAGTAATACCATTAAGTGTTTCAAATATAAATACATATGGTTTGTTTCTGCTTTTGATTTTCAGAGAGATCTAATAATTTGAACCGCGCTCTGGCATTGGTCACCGTGAGAGTCATTCAGGGTTAAATTCTAGCTTCCTGGCATCAGCTGTGGAAAGCCACTTGCCTTCTCTGAGCCTCGATATGTCCATCTAATATACAATGCATCTTGACGTGGTGAACTATTATACTGATAGAGTAAGATACTGCCCACCAATGCTCTCAAGAGATGGCAGAGATAACACATGTAGTTCTGTTTAATGTAACTCAATTTCATACAAGTGGAACGCTGCATCACGCCTGCAGATCCTGTTCCTGGTGATTGACATTGTATGACATTTACTGTCCTAAGCCTACATGGAACATTTCTTCAAGATCAAAATAAGGCTTGTCTGGTTGGGTAAGATCTACCTGAAGTTTCCTAGCCAGGAGGTGGTGGTGTTGGGTAGATTTAACTCTAAAGCCTATGTTCCCAACCACACCTGTGATTTCATATTTATGACACATGAGTCAAATAAAAGTTGTCTCTTACGGAGAGATGTTCACTGCAAAGTAGGCTCCGTTGGAGTCTGTCAAGAGGACATTTGTTTTGAAGACACCAAGGGGATCTTGCTATTGGGTATCTTCAGTAGGAATGATGCTAGCTGTCATAATAGCCAAAACAATATTGTCAGCTTATGTCATCTGTATATGGTACAGAGAAAGGGCCTGAAATGAAATTGCTTTTCTGAAATTCTTGGGTGAGGGCAGAGATAACTTCAATAAGTATTTGAAATGTTAAAAAGGCAAGAAAAAAATTACAATTGAATTGGCTGGGAAGATAATATCCAGATCAAGACTTCATCAGAATGTCCTTGAAGTGACATAAACAGTTTTCAGCAAGGGCTACTTGTGACCCTGAGCCATGAGGAACCAATGCAGCCAAGTGGACATGAGGCCCTTCACCTGCTGCCCACGATGGCATCCCGGTTACTGCTGGTACCAATTGTGTTTTTTATTTATTTATTATTATTATTTTTTTTTACAGAGACAGAGAGTCAGAGAGAGGGATAGACAGGGACAGACAGACAGGAACAGAGAGATGAGAAGCATCAATCATTAGTTTTTCGTTGCGCATTGCGACGCCTTAGTTGTTCATTGATTGCTTTCTCCTACGTGCCTTGAACGCGGGCCTTCAGCAGACGGAGTAACCCCTTGCTTGAGCCAGCGACCTTGGGTCCAAGCTGGTGAGCTTTTTGCTCAAACCAGATGAGTCCACGCTCAAGTTGGCAACCTCAGGGTCTCGAACCTGGCTCCTTGGCCTCCCAGTCCAACGCTCTATCCACTGCACCACCGCCTGGTCAGGTCCAATTGTGTTTTTGAGGGAAAATTACTCAACCTATGCATTTAGTACTGTTTCTCATCTGTAGATGGAGGATGATGATATTCTCTATATTACTGGACTAAAGAGGTCTGTCTGCCTGTGCATCAAAGCCTAACGAGCTTGCAGCAAAGAAAGTAAGGGTTTAGTTTTAGGAAGTGTCCCAAGCCCAGGGACACAGGTGAGCTAATGCTCCAAGACGTGGCTCCCTGATGGCTTCCAGGGGATGGGTGATATAGGAGAAAATCATTAATCATGGTGACTAAGAGGGTTAGCATTGTGATCTCTCCTGATTGGGAGGTGTTGGGGTAGAGGGTCATTGGTCATTATATCTGGTCCTCATATCAGCCATGGTGTCAATTTTTCTGTTTTTGCTGCTTTTCTGAGCCCAGAGTCAAACACAATTCTCTCTGGCGTCAACAGACCCGAGGCTTTATCCCTAAGGTTGTTTAATGCTGACCAGGGTCTCATGGTCCTGAGGGCTTAATGCCGGAGGGGGTAGACAAGCAAGGGAGAAGGAGGCAGGTGTATCGGTGTGCTGGGTGAGGACTCTTTGAATCAAAAAGGTCATGTTAAAGAAATGAAAAATCACCTATTAGGTATAAAGTGGTTGGAATGACCTCTGATCACACAGAAACAGTTCCTGGAAAGTGGTGAGCATTGGGTCAGTGTTGGCTCTTGACACTTTTATTGACACATTTTATTATGAGAGTCTTAAGACGGTTTTCTTCCATATGGTCTCTTATCTTCATTTCAGCCCTAAACCCGCTGCAGCTCCCTTCTGTTAAGCAGAGGCAGACAAATATTGCTGAAGTACCTTGACTTTTTTAAAAATTATATAATGGAAATGTCCCTAACCTAAATTTTATCTCCTTCAATTCAGCCTGCTTCTTTCGATTAATTTTTTTTAAAATCTGAGGATAGCCACTTATTATAAACATAAGGTAAAAGTATTTTGACAGACTGACCTACTAACTGGTAAACCTAAATCCTTCTGGCCTCTGTAGAGCGGGGCCCACTAGATCTGCTCCTGAGAAAGGAGGGGCTTTGACTCACACGGCCTCCTCTGTGTGGCTGCAGACCACTGCTCAACAGTGCGTTGTCCTCTGAAAGAGACACTGTGGTTCCCTGACGTGACATCCTGTGGCCTTCAAAGGGCGTTTTGCTTTGGTGCCCACAGGACATGAAGTGTTTTCACAGGCTTTACAAGAGAACAGTGTTCAGGTTGCGACACTGAGGCCCTTTCATACCACAGAGGGTCCAGTCTCATAGCCCAGCGTGGTTGGCCGTCTCTGCTCCCCACTGGTGGGGCCAAGCACCCAGATGTGCTGGAGTGCACGCCTGCCCCATTTGTGGGGCCGGGCCTGAGCCAGAGACCGTCCAGAGTGAGAGCGGGACATAATAAATCATCCTGTGTGAGCGACCACTGGGCTATCCAGCCGTGTGAATGCAGCCATTGATACTGTCCTGGAGTGAAGGGGTATTAGAGAACAGGAGATACAGTGAAATGTTTGCAATGCATAGTGTGTGTGTGGAGAGGGGGGTGCTCTTCAGGGTAGAAATTCAAACATTGAATAGCTTTTCATCCACTGTTTATTCATCCATCAGTCCTTCTTTCATAAAATGATTTTTGAGAAACTGCATAGATTTGGGTGGGGAGAGGGCTGAGGATAGTAGAAACAGAAACTTCTCTCAAATGCTTCTCTGAGGTAGAGGGAGCTTAAGTATGTGGTTCTGTTGTTTCCGTGTCCATTTGTGAATGCATACACACTGCATACCATGTGCACACGTGTGTGTTGACTGCATATGAATTCATTATAAACAGTGCCCGCATTTACCTGTGCAGATATAACTGAGAAACAGGGCTCAAGGATTTAATGTTGTCGAAACTCATTAAAGAGAGTTGTTTAACAACTCTCAGACTCACTGGGAAACTCCTAGCAAAGTAACTGATGGACTGCTTTCTGAAAAGAGCATTGTTTATGATACTAAAACCTATGTACAAATCATTGGCCATTTCTCGTTGCCTTCTGAATGGGCTTTGCACAGGAAACCATGCATTCGTTACCGTACACGGTGGAGTGCAGCTCTACCCGAGATCTGATGTGAAGTGACACATGTTTGTTACATGTCCTGCTATGCATTGCTGTCTCCTAGTAAAATTCTTCCAGTTTTAAGAATCCTTCCTCATCGTCGGGAGTTTACTTCTTCATGAAAGGACAAATAAACAAAGAATAGAAATTGGGATGATGGGTGGCAGCATATTGAAAATAGAGTTTTCTCAGAGTGAAATAATAATAATAATAATAGTAATATCCTTTCTTCACAAATTTCAGCACCCAGATCAGCAGAGTTTAGTGGGAATTATGTGACAGTTGAAATAAACCATGAATCTTAACGGAGATGTCGATGGGGTCTTGTCTTGTTTTGTCCATTATATATTCACATTTTGCATTTTCTTTCAAGGATGAAACTATATGTTAGTATAGGGTGAATTTCAGCAACTACCTAACAAACCTTTAAGATTTCACAATTCACTTTTATTTTCTCTCAAAGTGTTTTTGTGATAAATCATAATGATCATTGAATTGAGGAAAGTCTAAAATAGTACCTATTTTGGATATGCAAACACCACTTACTCTTAAACACTGTAATATTTTATGCTGTCTCTGTCACAGAAATCATCAAGTAGCAATTTCCCAACTGTGTGTGGCGAGAGGAACATCTGTTACAGGAGGATTAAAAGGTTTCCCTTTTGATCAAACCGCTTTTGCCTTGTTACACCCTCGGTAACCTAATGAAATCCATACTCGAGAGCAGCAAAGTGACCTGCTTTTGCTGCCAAGGGCCACAGAGAACAAGTTACACGTGGAAAAATAAAAACCAGTGGTATTTAAGCCTAAGCTGTGAGCTTTATAGAATTGTGACAATAGGAATCCAAGGTCAAGTTTCTGTCTAGTTTTCTAGCTGTCTGAATTTGATGCTCAGGTTGTAGCCAGTAGTGTCCTGGTCAAATGTTGTTCTGGGGAAAAAACAACAACAGAAAACAAAAAACAACCACTGCCACTACACAAATTAAAAGCTCTGATTTGTAATTTTTGTGGTAGAAATATCCTCACTGTGGCAGATTTGAAGTTCACAGTGTTCAGTGGCTTTCCACAAAATCCCTGGTTCATAACAATTAGCTCTTGCGCATCCTCAGGAGTCAACCCCAGAGCACCACTCAGATCCAACAGAGAAACCCCTCCTGTGCCTTCACCGGCCCCTGTGAGTCTTGTTTGCTCCTAGAGCCACGTGCCCGTTTACCTGTGTTCTCAAGGGACCATCCTTCATCACTAGAAAATCTATGAAGGCGACGTGCACATCTGGGTCACATAGTTCCTCAATTCCTCCTCCGTTCCATGTTCTCCCAATAAATCTTCATTGCTTACTGTGGGTTGTGGGTGCTGGCATGCTTGTAGGTTGAATTTGATCTTCTTTTTTTTTTCTGAATTTAATAATATTTATTTAAAAACGTTGCAAAAAGGAGGGACAACTTGACCTATAGAAATTGTATTTCAGCTCACCCTTTTTTGAGCTTATACTAAAACGTGACATCACTAACCCATCATGTATCCATAATATAGGTCTGTGACGGCAAACCTTTTTATAAAAACTGCCCACTTTTGCAGTGCTGGTCAACCTGGTCACTCCCACCCACTAGTGGGTGTTCCAGCTTTCATGGCGGGCCATTTACTGCGCCCTTTGGTTGCTCCATTACTACCCACCATGAAAGCTGGAATGCCCACTAGTGGGTGGGAGGGACCCTGTTGTTGACCAGCACTGCAAAAGTGGGCGGTTTTTATAAAAAGGTTCGCCATCATGGATATAGGTCAATAAATCATCTTATTATTCTGTAACTCAAACCAGCCACCTTATGACGTCAAGGCTGTGTTATCATGGGTGGTTCAACAATAAAAAAATTCCATAAAACACAACAACATTGTGAGTAGTGAGCTATTAGCTGTAGTTTACAAGGACTTTTCTTCTGAAAACTCTGATACTAATTTACTTTATTTTCTGAGGGGTCAGCTCTGGGTGGTCCATAACTGATCTGGGCCTTGGTATCCCTGTTATTGCTGTTATTGTTATCACTTATCAAATAGAATGTATGAGTTACAGAATACAGTATTTGAATATTTAGCAGCTTACACCAGCGATTTTTAACCAGTGTGCTGCAAGAATTTTTAAAACATGCTATGCCTGTGTAGTGAGGGGCACTGACCTCTTTTCTCTTAGATTGTCAAATAGCCACCTGGTGTGAATAAGTCCAAAGTATACCTTTTATTTATTTATTTATTTTGTCAAATCAGCCCAAAACTATAATATATCTTTTGTCATGCCACAGAATTTTAGTAATTACTTTATGTGTGCCATGGGATGAAAAAGGTTGAAATTCGCTGGCTTACACTATTAATAACCATTCATTAGCTCCATGGTTCCTGTGGGTCACAGATTCGGGATAGGCTTACAGGATAGCTCTAGCATGGGGCTTGTCATGTAGTTGCCATGGAGATGTCCATGGGGGATAGTGGGGGGCTGCTGTCACCCATGGTCTGGCTGGTCTGGGCCCGCCAGGGTAGTACTGGTCGTTGATGGAGTTGTAGTCTCTGCCACGCGGGCTCCAGAGGGCTGTTGGATCTTCTCACTCTGCAGTCCCTGAGGGAGGGGACTGTTTCCACAACCTATGGTCTGAAATCAAACACTGTGATTTCCAGTGTTCCGTGGTTACGGGTCATCCCTGAGGGAAATGAGAGGAGAGAGTCCCTTGAGTCATCTTGGAGGGTTGCAACACATAGAGGTTCTGCTCTGTTTTGTTAAACAGGTTTTATTTAAGGGAGACATCTGGAAGCCTGGATTTTCAGCCAGCTGAGCCAATAGATTGACAGACACTACTCGTTTTACATAGACTATATGAGATATAAAATTGTTATGAAGTTCCCCTTATTTCCTGGATGCAACCTCTTTCCTCAGTGAATAAAGGAAGATGTCATGGACTGACATGAGGGAGAAGTGGGTTCTGCCCCATCAATGCATCAAGACAACACAGAGGTGACCGCATGGCCCACGGCTCTACCGCTGAGCCAACTGGCCAGGGCCGATGTATTATTTTTTAAATATGTTGTTGTATTTGATTTGCTAGTATTTGTTTAGTATTTTAGCATCTGTATTCATTAGAGATATAGGTCTGTAGTTTTCTTTTTTTGTGCCATCCTTGCCAGTTTTGGTATGAGGGTTATGTTGGCCTGATAAAATGTGTTTGGAAGTATTTCTTCTTCTTCAATTTTTTGGAAGACTTTGAGTAGAATAGGAACCAAGTCTTCGTTGAATGTTTGATAGAATTCACTAGTATAGCCGTCTGGCCCTGGACTTTTATTTTTGGGGAGGTTTTTAATAGTTTTTTAAATTTTCTCCCTTCTTATGGGTCTGTTTAGGTTTTCTGCTTCTTCATGACTCAGTCTAGGAAGGTTGTATTGTTCTAGGAATTCATCCATTTCTTCTAGATTGTTGAATTTGGTGGCATATAGTTTTTCATAGTATTCTTCAATAATTCTTTGTATATCTATGATATCTGTGGTGATTTCTCCTCTTTCATTTTGGATTTTGTTTACATGAGTCCTTTTCCTTGGTGAGTCTTGCCAAGGGTTTGTCAATTTTGTTAATCTTTTCAAAGAACCAACTCTTTGTTTTATTAATTTTTTTGATAGTTTTACTGTTCTCTATTTCATTTGTTTCTGCTCTGATTTTTATTATTTCCTTTCTTCGGCTGGTTTTGGGTTGTCTTTGTTTTTCTAGTTCCTTAAGATATGAAGTTAAGTGGTTTACTTGGGCTCTCTCTTGTTTGTTCATATAGGCTTGTAGTAATATGAACTTTCCTTTTACTACTGCTTTTGCTGCATCCCAGAGATTCTGATATGTTGTATTGTTATTTTCGTTTTGCTGTATGTAACTTTCAATCTCTGCGCTTATTTCTTCTTTGACCCACTCATTTTTTAAAAGTATGTTGTTTAGTTTCCACATTTTTGTGTGTTTTTTACCTCTTTTTTACAGTTGAATTCTAGTTTCAAGGCTTTATGATAGAAAATATGCTTGGTATAATTTCAATTTTTCTGAATTTGCTGATGTTATTTTTGTGGCCCAACATATGGTAATTCTTGAGAATGTTCCATGTACACTAGAGAAAAACGTATACTCTGGCACTTTGGGATGAAATGTCCTGTAGATGTCTATCATATCCAATTGTTCTAGTGTTTTGTTTAAGGCCAATACTTCTTTATTAATTTTCTTTTTGGATAAACGATCTAGAGCCATCAGCGGTGTATTGAAGTCTCCAAGTATGACTGTATTTTTGTCAGTTTTTGTTTTTAGGTCAGTTAGTAGCTGTTTTATATATTTTGGTGCTACTTGGTTTGGTAAATATATATTAAGAAGTGTTATATCTTCTTGATTCAGTGTCCCCTTAATCTTTATGAAATGATCATTTTTTTTTACTTTTATTAATTTTTAGAGAGGAGAGAGAATGAGAGAGAGAGAGAGAGAGAGAGAGAGAGAAGGGGGAGGGAGGAGCAGGAAGCATCAACTCCCATATGTGCCTTGACCAGGCAAGCCCAGGATTTTGAACCGGCAATCTCAGCATTCCAGGTTGACGCTTTATCCACTGTGCCACCACAGGTCAGGCAGAAATGATCATTTTTGTCTCTGATTACTTTTGCTGTCTTATAGTCAGCATTGTTAGATATGAGTATTGTTACACCTGCTTTTTTTTTTGGATGTTATTTTCTTGGAGTATTGTTTTCCAGTCTTTCCCTTTGAATTTGTTTTTATCCTTGTTGCTTAGATGTGTTTCTTGTAGGCAGCGTAGAGTTGGATTTTCTTTTTTAATCCATTCTGCTACTCTGTGTCTTTTTATTCGTGAGTTCAATCCATTTACATTTAGTGTAATTATTGACACTTGAGGGTTTCCTATTGCCATTTTATATATTGCTTTCTGTTAGTTTTGTATATTATTTGATTCTTCTCTTTTATTTTTCTATCATTTGTATTTGTTTGGTTGTAATCCATACTTCTTTTCTCTTTACTTCTTTTTTCAAGCCATGTGCTTCTGTGGTGGTTTTTTCAGGGGTGGTTAGCATTAAGTAATAAAAAGGGTACCTACCATGTTCATTGTAGTACACTATCTCATGAGTGCTTTTGCACTCCATCCTCCTTTGCTACTGTTAATCTTCGTCCTCTCCCCTTTTTTGTTTTTGTTGTCACAGTTTAAATTTGATTTTATTGTGTTCTTGGTGGATTTTACTTGTGGTTTCGTTTTGTTTTGTTCTTTGTATCTGGTCAGAAAACCCCCTTTCGTATTTCTTGAAGTGGCGGTTTTCTGGTGATAAATTTTCTCATCTTTTCTATATCTGTGAATGTTTTTTATTTCTCCTTTGTATTTGAAGGATAGCTTTGATGGGTATAGTATTCTTGACTGGAAGTTTCTCTCTTTCAGAACTTTAAATATTGAGGTCCACTCTCTTCTAGCTTATAGAGTTTCTGCTGGAAAGGCCTTCCTTTATATGTTGTATTCTTTTCCCTGGCTGCCTTGAAAAAATTTTTTTTCATTGGTTTGTGCCAATTTCATTATGATATGCCCTGGAGTAGGTTTGTTGGGGTTAAGATAACTCGGTGTTCTATTTGCTTCTGGAATTTGAGGCTTTAGTTCTTTCCATAGGCTTGGGAAGTTCTTGTCTATTATTTGTTTGAATATGTTTTCCATTCCATTTTCTCTCTTTTCTTCTGAGATACCTATTATTCTTATGTTGCTCTTTTTGATGGAGTCAGACAATTCCTGTAGGGCTTTCTCATTTTTTTTTTAAATTCATGAGTGTCTCTCTTCTTCTCTCTGTTGTGCCTCTAGTTGTCTGTCTTCTAAGTCACTAATTCTCTTCTTTATCTAGCCTATTCTATTAGCTAAATTAGCTAAGCTTGTTACCTTGTTTTTCAGTTCATGAATTGAGCTTTTCATATCTGTTTGATTAGATTTCATAATTTCAATTTCTTTGGTAATATATTCTTTCTGTTCATTGAGTTGTTTTTTAAGCTCCCTAAATTGCCTTTTTGTGTTTCTTGTATAACTCTGAGTATTTTTAGGATTTTTATTTTAAATTCTCTGTCATTTAACTCCAAGTTTTCCAATATATTAAAATTTTTTTCTATATATTTTCCTCACCTATCTGTGCTACATCTCTCTATTTTGTATCTATGATATTCAATTTTCTTTTCTTTAATGGCATCTGAGGGTGGTTTTGTTAATAACACTAATAAGAAATAATAATAAAAAATAATTTTTTTTTCCAGAAAATACCATGAAAAACTGAGAATTATATTGTGCTAAATGAAACAAAAACTTCCTAGAATGGAGGGCCTGAGTTGGGGAGAAGTGACAAAAATGAGGTAAGGACCCACAAAATGCTACAAGGAAAAATTTGGATAAAGAATAAAATAATTTGCTTGTAAATGATGGTCGAATGAGTAATATAGTGAAAGAGACAAAAGGAAAACAAGAAAAAGAAAAAGAAAAAAAAATACTATTGTATTAAGTGGATCAAAAACTACATAGAATGGAGAGCTAGGGTTGGGGGGAATGCTAATGAGTTGAAAAGTGAAGTAAAAAGCATACAAAATGCCACAAAGAAAATATTTGAATCCAAAATAAAAATAATTTGTGAGTGAGTATTGAATGTGAGGAAAAGTGAAAGAGAAAAAAAGAAACTGAGAGATGGAGGAAAAAGAAAAAGAAAAAGAAAAAAAAAAGGAGAGAGTTATGGTTTTTGGAATGTAACCCTCATAGAGAGAAAGAAAAAAAGAAAAGAAAAAAAAAAGTGGAAAAAGTTATAAAGACTGGATTATTCTAGATTCTGAGAGGTTATCTTTTTCCTTATTCTTTCTTCTCTCTTTTTTTGGTCGGTGGCACTGTATCCCAGGCTCTGCCCCTGTGGCATGCTTAGGTAGAGATTTGCAGTTGATGTGTCACTATGGCAATGACATATATTAGGCCTCAGTCTCATTGGTAGTCAGGGCTTGTTAGCATTTGCAGGCTCCAACAATGGGAGAGTCTGTTTTTCCGGAGCCTTTCTCCAAGTCTCTTCTTTCTGAACCAACAGCCTGGTGATTCAGCTGTGAAGTTTCCCCTGTCACTGTCTGGAGAGTAAGAGGCCCTAAGAGCTGGCAAATCCCCACTCTATCCCCAATCAGAGCTGCCAGCATAATCAGGCAGGGCTGGGAGCCAATTGCTCTCAAGGTGTCTATGAGCCTCCAGGCATGTCTAGTATGCCCCAGCACTCTGTGGGACCACTCTCTCCAGGCTTTTTCACTTTGTAACCTGTATTGGCTGGCAGGAAGAAGCCCTAGTCGCTGCCTGCAGAACAGGAGGTCTTAAAAGCTGCCAAATCCCTTCTTTTAGAGCACAGCACTGAGTATGAAAGCTCTGCTGACCAGAGCCACCAGCTTAAGCAGGTAGGGGGGTGAGTTGACTTCTATTCAGGCTCCTTTCTAAGGTTCCCTGGGTATATTTAGTTAAATTTGCCTTAGCGTTCCATGGGATTGCTCTCTGCAGGTTTCTCCCTTGTTAAAAAGACTACAGCCTAGCCTGCCCAACTTCTGCAATGTTCTCTGAGGTCTGTTCTGTAGGTATGTGTATTTCACCCTGTATCAGCTGGCAGGAAGTTGCCCCAGCTACTGTGTGCAGAGCAAGAGGCCCTAAAAAATATCACATCTCTCCATCGGGTTCTCTTAGATCGCTGACCTTTGTTCGGTGTATGTGTATTTCAGATGCTCCTGGGATCGTTTTTCTATCTCTAGTCGAACTTGTTGAAATTTTGGGGAGAGGTATTGGGAGCCCTCCTCACAGTGCCATTTCTCTGACATCACTCTGGCTGTCTGTTTTGTTGTCAGTTTCTTTTGCTGTGCAGAAACTTCTTGGTTTGATGTAGTCCCATTCATTTATCTTTGCCTTTACTGCCCTTGCCTTTGGGGTCAAATTCATAAAATTTTCTCTACTGCCAAGGTCCAGAAGTTTAGTACTTCTGTTTTCTTCTATGTAATGTATTGTTTCAGGTCTTCTATTTAGGTCTTTGATCCATTTTGAATTAATTTTTGTGCAAGCGGTAAACTGTAGTCAAGTTTCATTCTTTTGCATGTGGTTTTTCAATTTTCCCAGCACCATTTATTGAAGAGGCTTTCTTTTCTCCATTGTGTGTTTTTGGCTTCTTTATCAAAGATGATTTGACCAAATATATGTGGTTTTATTTCTGGGCTCTCTATTATGTTCCATTGGTCTGTATGTCTGTTTCTCTGCCAATACCATGCTGTTTTGATTATCGTTGCTCTGTAGTATAATTTGAAATTAGGTATAGTCATGGTTCCAGCTTTGGTTTTTGTTTTTTTTTATTTATTTAGGATTACTTTGGTTATTCAGATTTTTTATAGTTCCATATAAACCTGATAATTTTTTGTTCAATTTCCTTAAAAATGACATTGGAATTTTGATGGAAATTGCATTAAATTTGTATATTGCTTTGGGTAATATGGCCATTTTAACTACATTTATTCTTCCTATTCAAGAACAAGGAGTATTTTTCCATTTTGTTGTGTTTTTTTTTATTTCCTTTAATAATGCTTTGTAGTTTTCAGTATATAGGTCCTTTACATTCTTTGTTATGTTTATTCCGAGGTATTTTTTTTGTTGTTTCAATTGTAAAAGGGATTAATTTTTTTAGTTCATTTTCTGAAGTTTTATTGTTTAGAACAATAGACTTTTGTATATTAATTTTGTATCCTGTGACCTTATTGTATTGGTTTATTGTTTCTAGTAGACTTTCTGTGGAGTCTTTGGAGTTTTTGATGTGCAGGATCATATCATTTGCAAAAAGTGAAACCTTTACTTCTTTCCCTATATGAAAAACTTTTATTTCTTTCTCTTGTCTGATTGCTGTCTAGAACTTCCACCCCTATGTTGAATAGGAGTGGAGAGAGTGGACAGTCTTGTCTTGTTCTTGATTTTAGAGGAAAAGTTTTCAGTTTTTTGCCATTTAATATAATGTCAGCTGATGGTTTGTCATAAATGGCCTTTATTATGTTGAGATATTTTCCTTTTATACACATTTTGTTGAGTGTTTTAAACAAAAGGATATTGTAGTTTAACAAATGCCTTTTCTGCATCTATTGATAGGATCGTATGGTTTTGATCTTTATTTTGTTGATATGTTGTATTATGTTAATTGTTTTACATATGTTGAACCATCCTTGTGCTTCTGGGATGAATTCCACTTGATCATGATATATTAGTTCTTTAATATTTGGTTTGTTATTATTTTGTTTAGGATTTTTGCATCTGTATTCTTTAGAGATATTGATCTGTAGTTTTCTTTTTCTGTGTTGTCCTTGCCAGGTTTTGATATGAGAGTTATGTTGACCTGATAAAATGTGTTTGGAAGTATTTCTTCTTCTTCAATTTTTTTGGAAGACTTTGAGAAATATAGGAACCAAATCTTCTTTGAATGTTTGGTAGAATTCACTAGTATAGCCGTCTGGCTCTGGACTTTTATTTTTGGGGTGGTTTTTGATAGTTGTTTCTATTTTTTCCCTGATTATGGATCTATTTAAGCTTTCTACTTTGTGATACAGTCTAAGAAGATTGCACTGTTCTAGGAATTTATCCCTTTCTTTTTGATTGTTGAATTTGGTGGCATATAGTTTTTTATAATATTCTACAAGAATCCTTTGTATATCTATGATATCTGTGGTAATTTCTCCTCTTTCATTTCAGATTTTGTTTATGAGTCCTTTCTCTCTTTTTTTTAGTGAGTCTTGCCAGGGATTTGTCAATTTTGTTGATCTTTTTAAAGAATCAGCTCTTTGTTGTATTGATTTTTTCTATATGTTTTCTTTTTTCTATTTTATTTATTTCCATTCTAATTTTTATTATTTCCTTTCTTCTTTGGGTTTTGGGTTGCCTTTGTTCTTTTTTTTCTAGTTCCTTAAGATGTGATGTTTAATTGTTTACTTGGGCTCTCTCTTGTTTTTCGATATAAGCCTGTGATGATATGAACTTCCTTCTTATTATTGCTTTTGCTGCATTCCAGAGTTTTTGATATATCATATTGTCATTTTTGTTTATATTATATATTTTGTTTATATTATATATTTTCGATCTCTGCTTTTACTTTTTCTTTGACCTAGTCATTTTTTTAGAAGTATGTTAATTTCCACATTTTTGTTGGTTTATTCACTTCTGTTTTGCAGTTGAATTTTAGTTTCAAAGCTTTATGGTCAGAGAATATGCTTGGTATAATTTCATCTTTCTAAATTTTGTTGATGTTAGTTTTGTGCCCATATTCTTGAGAATGTTCCATGTACACTGGAGACAAATGTATAATCTGACATTCTGGGATGAGATGTTCTGTAGATGTCTATTATGTCCATTTGTTCTAGTGTTTCATTTAAGGTCAATATTTCTTTATTGATTTTCTGTTTGGATGAATGATCTAAAGCCATCAGTGGTGTATTGAGATCTCCAAGTATGATTATATTTTTGTTGGTTTGTATTTTTGATCAGTTATTAAGTGGCATATATATTTTGTGCTTCTTGGTTTGGTGCATATATATTAAGAAGTATTATGTCTTCTTGATACAATGTCCTTTTTATCATTATAAAATGACCATCTTAGTGTCTGGCTACCTTTGTTGTCTTGATGTCAGCATTGTCAGATATGAGTATGGCTACACCTGCTTTTCTTTGGATACAATTTGCTTGGAGAATTGTTTTCTAACCTTTCACTTTGAGTCTGTTTTTATCCTTGTAGCTTAGATGTGTCTCTTGAAAGCAGCATACAGTTGGGTTTTGTGTGGCAAACAGGCTGCAAGCTGACAGAGTTCTTGCAGTTTAGTTTGTGGAGGACTGGCAGTAAGCTGACAAAGTCCTTGTGGTGCACCCCCTTAACTCATTTTCTGGATTAAGTTCCAAAGGCAATTTACATGCCCTTCCTCTCACCCTTTGTTTGTTCAACTGTTGGTTGAAATGTTATGCATGATGGGGGGATTTTTGTTTAAACCTTAGGAGGATTCCTGTTTATGCCTCAGATATGTAACTTTGTATTGGAGATTTCCTTGTTTTGCAAAGAGCTCTGAGTTATATAATAAAGCAAAGAAGGGGTTTCTCTGCTCTTATAGGATCAGCCTACAGAGAGACCTCCCAATCCCATTCTTTTTCTCTCTGTTTATTTCCTAATCCTGTACCATTCCCACTCAAGACCTGCATGATTACAAGTCCCTCTGGCTCAAGGTTGTTTTATTTCTTGGTCCAATCTGCTACTCTCTGTCTCTTTATTGGTGAGCTCAATTCATTTACATTTAGTAAAATTATTGATACTTGAGGGTTTCCTATTGCCATCTTGTATGTGGCTTTCTGATAGCTCTGTATTTTGTTTGATTTTTCTTTTCTGTTTTTCTGTCATTTGTTTTTGTTTGGTGGAATTCCATACTTCTATCCTCTGTTTCCTCTTTTTTTAAGCTATGTGTTTCAGTAGTGGCATTTTTAGGGGTGGTTACCATTAGGTTATTAAAAGAAAAAGTATCATATTTACTAGAGTCCATTATCTCATGGGTACTTTGCACTCCATCTTCCTTTGCTACTGCTAATCTTATCCTCTCCCCTTTTATGTTATGTTATTGTTGTCACAGATTATCCTTGTTTTTATTGTGGTCCTGTTGGAGCTTTACTTGTAGTTTTTTGTTTGTTTGTTTTTGTTTTTTGTATCTGGTCAGATAATCCTCTTTAGTATTTCCTGTAGTGCGGGTTTTTTAGGTGATAAATTCCTTTAGCTTTTGTATGTCTGTACATGTTTTCAATTCCCCTTCATAGTTGAAGGATAGCTTTGATGGATATAGTATTCTTGGCTAGTAGATCCTCTTTTTCAGTACTTTAAATGTTGGTGTCCACTCTCTTCTGGTTTGTAGAGTTTCTGTTGAGAAATTTGATAATAACCTAATGGACCTTCCTTTATATGTTATATTCTTCTTTTCCCTAGCTGCCTTGGGGATTCTTTGTTATTGATTTGTGATCATTTTATTGTGATGTGCTTTGGAGTAAGTCTGTTTAGTTTGAGATAACTTGGTGTTCTCTTTGCTTCTTGGATTTGAGGCTCTATCTCTTTCCACAGGCTTGGGAAGTTTTCATTGATTATATGTTTCAAAATGTTCTCCATTCCCTTTTCCCTCTCTTTTTCTGATATACCCATTATTCTTATATTGCTCATTTGATGGAGTCAGACAATTCTTGTAGGGCTTTCTCATTTTTTTTATATTCATGGGTCTCTTTTCTGTAGTATCTCTAATGCCTGTCTTTAATGTCACTAATTCTCTCCTCTATGGGCCTGTTCTATTAGCTAAGCTTGTTACCTCATTTTTCAGTTCATGTATTGAGTTTTTCATCTCTGGTTCTTTTATAGTTTATTTCCTTGGTGAAGTACTCTTTTTGTTCATTAAGTTGTTTTTTGAGCTCACTAAATTGCCTTTCAGTGTTTTCTTGCATCTTAATGAGTATTTTTAGAACTTCAATCTTGAATTCTCTGTCTTTTAGCTCCAAGGTTTCCATGTAATTGAGATTTGTTTTCTGGAGATTTTTCATTTTCTATCTGAACTGTCTCTGTCTTGTGTTTCCATGATATATGATTTCTTCCTTGAGAGTAGTATTATTAATGGCATTTGAGAGTAGTATTATTAATAATACTAGCAAGAGATAACTAAAAAATATTTTTAAAAAATACAGTGAAAAAATGAAAATTCAATAAATAATTGTAAATAGAACAAAAACTACAAATAACAAGAAGCAAAAACTGAGGAAAAATGAAAAATAAAAAATAATAAAGTAAAAAACAATCAAAACACCACAAAAAGAAGTATGAGTGAAAAATATAATACTTTGATGAAATATGATGTCAGGTGAGAGGGGAAAGACAGAGATAAAGAAAAAAAGGGGAGAGAGATGGAGGAAAAAGAAAACAGAGAAAAAAAAGAAGTAAAAGAGAAAGCATGAGAAATGAAATCCTTGCAAAAACCAAGAATAAAAAATATAACAACTAAGGATAATGAAGTTCAAATGGGAAAATGAGAAAGAATAAAAATGAGAAAAAGCAAAAAAGAATGTATTTTTTTTTCAGTTCTGAGAGGTAACTTATTCCTTTTTCTGGCAGGAGGTGCTGTTTTACAAGATTTGCCTCTGTAAGGTTCTTGGGTGGAGTTCTGCTGAGGTGTTGCTATCATAATGATGAAGGCTGGGTCACAGTCTCGTTGGCAGGAGGGGCTTGTTGTTTGGGCTTTGCAATTTTATGGCTCTAACAATGGCCAACTAGGAGTCTTCCAGGGTCCTCTGGTGCCCTTTCTCATGTCTCAATAGAGCAGAGGATCAAGCATCTGGGCACCCCCACTTCTCACAGGGAGAGCCACCTGGAGACTCAGCTGAGGGGGATCTACCACAGCTACTATTCTCCCAACAAGGAGAGCAGTGTGGGCCTGGGAGGCCGGGGTGACAAAGCCTGGTCCCTCCTCTGCTAGCCCTCAAAGCACAATCCTGGGCAGGGCAGGGGCTGTGAGCAGCAAGCCAGTGCTCGAGCTTCAGGAGCAGGTGAGGCACATATTACAGATCAAGCCGGCCTTCACGCCAGGAAGTCCAAACTCCGCAGGTAGTGTGGGCAGCTCAAACATGCCTCTGCGCCCTGATCTTTAAGGGCTATTTACACACAGATCTTGGGAGTGCACATCACAGGCTTTGTGTGCACCTAGTGCCCTTGATCTCAAGGTGCAGCAGATACGGGAAACTGGCCCTGCTCCTGATGTTGGTTGCCGGCCTTATTTCAGCTTCTTCCCTTCAGTCTCTCCTCTTCTCCTGGCTCTGAAACAAAGCGCACTCTGAAGGTGCCTCCCTTCCTCAGATCAGTGAGAAAAGAGAAAAGCTCTTTTTTCCAGCTTTTTTCTTCTGTGAGTGGGATTCTATCTTTGGCCCGCCTTCTCATGCAATCATACCTTTGTCTATCTGGTATGTGTACATTTCAGGTTCATCTGGGATCTGTTCTCTGTGTATAATTGTAGAATTTGTTGAAATTTCAAAGGAGAGATCAGGAGTATCATTCACACTGCCATTTCTCTAATGTCACTCTCAAATTGTTTATAGTAAAACCTACGCTACAAGGCTTGTTGCAGGACTGAACCACTTAACATATGTGGGGTGTTCAAAAAAGTGCCTTTTATGTTTTAAGTGCTCTATGAGTTTTGGCTCTTTTTTTTCTCATTGATTTGCTGGTGTTGTACTCTGTAACATTTTTCTACCATTTTTGGAGAGAGCAGACATATGATGCATCAGGAATTTTAGTATCTTGAGTCCTCACTGCAAATCTATAACATGAGATATCATTAAATATTTTCATTTTACACAAGAGGAGGCTGAAGTGAATCAAGGTGAGGAGCCCGCTTAATACTAGACACAAGCATTATTCCTCACCTCACACTAGGGCATGGGCATCTGGGCCTGCTGCTTCCCCTGCCGGGGCTGTGGGCTCTGCTTTTAAACAAAACACCCAGGATGTGCCCTCGAAGGACCATCGCAGAAGAAGTGGGTGTGTGGGATTGTAAGAGCTGGATAAGGGGCATGATGGGCAGACAAGTCTGACTCCATCCTGGAGCTAATCCTCCCTCTTGACTGAACCTGGACCCAGTCACCTTATTTCCCTTGAGACTGAGGGTTGACCGACAGAAAGAGTGGAGGTTGTAACCTCAGAACCAGCTCAGAAAGGTCCTTTTCTGTTTAAGGAGATTCTGATTTATGTTTCAGAGACAACAAGCCAAAACTGTTGAGTCATGCAGCCCAGGCAGATGCAGAGGTGAGAACTTTGACCTCCATCTGCTCGGATGCCAAAATCTTCCCCTGCCTCTACATAACCAAAGTACCAGGACAAGACCAGAACTTGAACTCCAGAATCTTTCAGAAGCCAAAGATTGGCTGTCCAGGAAGATCCCTTGTTGGTGCCCCTTTACCATAAAAGGCCAAGCTCCAAGTTCCCTCAATTAGAATGTGCCCACCTGCACTTCTGCATACCTGTTCCCCCTAAACCCTTAAAAGCCTTAACCTGGTCCAGCGAGTGAGATGATCTGAGGTACCCATCTTCTCAGTTGGTGACTTCTCAATCAATAACCCTTTCCTTACTCCAAACTTGGACATGTTGAGGTTTGGCCTTGTGAAGAATTGGGTACATGAACCAGTGTTCAGTAACAGCCTGATATAGGAGATCTATAAGTCTCTCCAGACACTAGTCAGAAATTGTTCTGCATCACCTTGGGACTCTACTGCTCAAGGTTGAGAAAGTGCAACCAGATTGGAGAGGATAATTCTGATGGAGAAGGTTCTCTCTAGCTATTGAGACAGAGGTGAAAGCATGTAGGATGTTGGAGTATCAGAGCAGGTAGTGGATTGGTGCTGAGTGTGGGTTGTTGAACGTCAGGGGTCCAATAAAATCCGTGAGGTCAAGATCTTTGAGTTAGGGACTGGCAGGGATGCTGCACAGCAGAGAGTCTCTGCTCAGCTAATGTGGAGATCAGTCCAAGCCTCGGAAGAATGAGGAGCCGGCATTCAAGTCACAGCTCAGGAGTGGGTACCAGCAGGTGTGAGCTGCCAGGAGATGGAAAAATAAAGAAGAAGAAACAAGAAAAGCCACTCAGTACATAAAAGGGATTCAGAAAAACAGCCCCAGTAAAGAACCAGAAACAAAACAGGGAGCCGAGCTTTGAAGAGACTTGGTGGTTTCATTTGTAGAGCTGAGGGGAGCTAGGCTGTGGTAGGGGCTTGTTTTGATCCTGTGACTGTGGTTTGCAGAGAATAATAGCTAATATTTATTATATATCTTGCAAAACTGCCACTACTTGTCCTTTGGCAGCACATACAGTAAGCCCCTTAAAAGTCTCATCCCAGCAATAGCCTTTAGCTCAGGCTCACCGTGCCACCTCGGCACCGGGTCCAGATGTGGACAAAGCTACAGTTCCATAGCTTCTTTTCAGTCTGAAGATGAGTGACATCAGGGTAAGTTATCTGCCCCTACACACCCATAAAAACACACAACAGCGGGGGAGTCCTAGGATGCCTGCATGATTTGTGGACTCCGATGCAATGTTAAAATGCACGACCCCTTGTTCAAATATCAAGAATTTCAGTGGGGACAGCAGAGAGCTAAATGAAGCCCAGGGCCCTTCTAACTATTAGGCCCTTAGCATAGGCACAGTTCACACACACACGAGGGTACCCCTCCTTCCATGCATAAAGTGGGAACAGGAGTGTTTCACAACCCAAGTCGTGTGACCAACGCTTCAGAAGGCCAAACCTCAAAGCATCCGAGTTTAGGGTAAGGAAAGATTTCGTGATCAAGAAGTCACTAATGGAGCAGACCTAGTGGTGACTCAGATCTCAGTCACTGGACCAGTTTAAGGGTTTTTCAGGGTTTGGGAGGACAGGTATACTGGAAATGCTGGTGGGCAAGTTTTAATTTGGGTAACTTGGAGCTTGGCCATTTATGATAAACAGGTGTCAATACGAGATCTTCCTGGACAGCTGACCCTTGCCTTTTAAATGGTTCAGGTGTTTAAGTTCTTGTCCTGTCCTGCTTCTTTGAGTCTGTGGAGGAGAGGGTCAAGATTTTGGTTTAGATGCAGCTGGAGGTCAAAGTTCTCTCCTCTGTGCATGCCTGGGCTGCATGACTTGTGGGTTTGGTCTCTGGTCTGTTAAAAGCACATTCGTGTCTTGTTAAATAGGACAGGACCCTTTGGAGCTGGTTCTGTATCTATAGGAACATTTCAATACCCAACAGGGTCCATGTTGTGTGTCCCTTGTTTTGGACTCTAAGCTGTGTTCTGATCTTAGTGTCTCATCCGAGCCATTCTTCCTTTCCACTAAACGCAGCCCTTGCTTTAACAGATTACAAAATCTTCATTTTTAAGGTATGTTTTTTCAGTTTACTCCTTTCTATAGAAATTTGGGGTCCTAAAACTCGCATCTCATTTTGTCCTGCTCCTGAACCTTGTAGTCCAAGATAATAAAATTCTTTAATTTTTTAAAAAATCTTACATTTCATTAGGCAAAAGTGTTTTTGAAGTCAGCCTTTCTCTAGGTGGGTGTCCCAGTAGAGCCCAAGCTCTATGTCAATCAGGTGTCCCCGATTTGACTTCCTTGCATAGTGGGACACTCCTGCTTAACAGCAGGGCTGGCAGCCTCTTTAAGACTACTCTTGAGGCGGCTATGAGGACTCTAAGGATTCTACTTATTAGTGCTGAGACCAACTGCCACCGAAGGAAAGACATGACTGACAAACAAGTTAGTTGCAAGAATCACACAGTCAGTTTGTTACTCACAAATCCTTTTGGCATGCCTGGGTACAGTTTACAGGGCTCTGTCGGCGTGCTCCAGTCCGCTGTCTTTGGTCAGAGCAGTGAAGAGACTGTCTGTGTTCAACCTTGGTGCCTGGGCAACTTCCCTGGCTGGGGAGCCCCTTAGCTTTAGGACCTTTTCTGGCCTATGCCTTCTAACAGGTGTCAATCTACAGGATTATCACCTCAAACCACCTTTTTGGGAGTTCCTCTCAGGGAGCCCTTTTTATGTTAATCTACTGAAATGTTACATCAAGCCACTTTTAAGGTGTTCCTAGGGAAGCTTCTTGCTTATGTTAACCTACAGGGTTATGACATCAAACCACTATATATATATAACTTCACACACACACTAGCTGGGCCCTGTGCGAAAGGCAGAGTCTGCCTATCCTATCTGTACACACTAGATTAATTCCTATCCAGACGACATAGCCTTATTCACTTGCCTTAATGGCTTTTAATATTATATCCTAATTTATTTCTATATATCTTCCATATTTTTCTATATTTCTACATATTTAATTACTATAACATTATATTACTGTAACAGTGGGTCCTCATGTGGCTGCAGTGGGAGAAGGCCCTTCAGAATCTTGGGAACCTTGGGACTCAGTAGAGATGATCTACTCACCTCTTTAGGGGTCTTTGTCTTTTGTCTCAAAGGGGTTGTGAGCCACCAATTTAAATCTTTGTGAAGTTCTCACTGAGGGTTTCCAAGGGCACCTTTACTTCCTCTCTGATCTTCCTCGAGGCCATGCTTTTCTGGCTGTTTCCTGGATTTGATATTTGCCTCTAAGTCTCTTTCTAACAGAGAATAGTTTGCTTGGGGGAGGCAGGTAGGAGGAAGTCGTTTTATTATCAAATTCAGCAAGACTTGAATCCTTAGATAGTCTCCAATTTCTGCTTCTACCTTAGCTAACCTCTCTCTGTGAGTTATGTGTGTGGCTAAAACACACTTATTGGCACAATTTGTAAGGAAGTGTCCTTAGCACCATTCCTTCCTTGGGGTATTTTCTATTTTCTACATGATAACAGTAAACACTTTTTCTAAAATTTCCCCAAATTGTGACAAAGTCCTCCATTCCTCTAAGTTCTAGTGAGCATTTTTCTACTTGCCCTTCAGCCTCACTAACAACCTCCTAGGGGCCTGTTCAAGTTCTGCTCACTGTCCCCAGTGCCCTTCCACATGCCCCTCCTTGCCTCTGCCCAAAGCTAAGCTGTGTATCTTACTGTCCCAGTAGAGCCCAAGCTCTATGTTGATCAGGTGTCCCCGATTCGATTTCCCTGTGCAGTGTGACACTCCTGCTTAACAAGAGGGCTAGTGGCCTCTTCGAAACTACTCTTGAGGTGGCTATGAGGATTCTTCTTATTGGTACCTAGACCAGTTGTCATTGGAGGAAAGACACAACCGACACACAAGTTAGTTGCAAGAATCACACAGGCAGTTTATTACTTACGAATCCTATGGTGTGCCTGGGGACAGCTTAATGGGTCCTTGTCGTCAGGCTCCTCTGGGCTTCTCCTGGCATGGAGTCTGACCTACTAACTGCAGCTGGGGTCCTCTCAGCTTTAGAACCTTTTCTGGCACATGCCTTCTATTCTAACAGGTGTTAATCATAGGATTATCACATCAAGCCACTTTTGGGGAGTTCCTCGCAGAGAGCTCTTTTTATCTACATAATTTCACACACACACTAACTAGGCCCTGCACAGAGGGCATAATCTGCCTCTCATATCTCTACATACTTGTAAGGCCAGTGGCTGCCGTTGTTGTGGCCATGCTGGTTCTCACTGGATTCAGGCCGACGGTAAAGGAACTGTGGAGCCAGAAAATGATGGGGCATTTTGTTTATTAATCTCATAACAGCGGATGAGCAAACAGGCAGGAAGACCACTTCCCTCTCACTCAGGGCTCCCCCAAAGCCCCAATCCCTTCCAGACTCACAACCTGGACTCACAGGCCCCCACCAGCCTCAGCACTGTCCAGCCAAACAGGCCCGGCAAAAATACCCCTTCTCCAGCAAACCATCCGCTGCCTGAGGGCAAGCACCCACAGTCTTTCACAGACCGCACACACACATGGTGCTGCCCCACACCAATGCAAGATACAAGCAAGCAAACCTAAACACATTTTATAAACTTGTTCCACACTTGAAACACATTGGTTTGCCCAACAACACTAGATTTGCTTTCACTCAGAGGGCGTAGCCTTATTCACTTGCCTTAATAACTTTTAATATTATATCCTAACTTATTTTTATATATATTCTATATTTTTATATATTTCTATATATTCAATTACTATAATATAATATTACTATAACATTTACCCCTCAGGGTCTTGTACAGAGACACGTGGTTGCCGCAACAACTTCTGTATCTGTCGGATTTCAGTAGGAGAAGCAGAATCACTGTGCCATTGAATGAGAGATTCGGTAAGAAATTAAACTACACAATTCTGGTTGCTGGTGGAAGAGTCTAGGCAAAACTTTGCCTCTGCATTTAGTGTTGGATCTGCCATGGCTGCAGGTCACCTAGGCCATGATTCAAGAAAGAAAGAAGGATATGGATGAGGAAGCAAAGGCAACAGCACAAGACAGAATCTGTAAGAATGGACTAGATCTGGAAAGAGGAATTGGACCCATGGCCAGCCTCAGTGACACAGGGCACATGCAGAGGAGCAGGCATCTTTGGTCTCAGGTATGCACATGCCAAGCCTTGGAGGAGCTGAGGGAGGGCAGCGGTGGGAGCTGGTGGCCCTGCTCTGACCTTCAGAGTACCTGCACTGACCCTTGGAGCCTAAACAGAGCTGCCTCATCTCCACCAGCCAGACCCCACACAAACCCCCGTGCTCACCCCAGGTTGGAACCATACAGGAGAGGGAATTCCAGAAACCTCAGTCCAGCTCAGTTCATAGACCCAGTGTGGAGCCACCAGCGAAGACCTCCTGAAAACCAGCTGTTCATGTTGGGTTTTTAAACACGTGAAGGACTGGAGGGCAAAGCAGTTACCAAAGTCAAAGAACGGGGTTCAAGGACACAACTGGGGTTCAAGCACAATGAGCTCAACAGACAGGGTCCAGGAATGTGAGCCCCGCAGAGTGCCATGAGGTCTGTGGAGAATAGGATGTCACCCTTCAGGGGAGCTGATAACAAGCCTTGAATAGCACACTGTGCCGACGGGGCAGAATGTGTGAGGCAGAGAATGGCAAAATTTGAAGCACAAGTCTGACCTGTATTGAAGGAGGTCAGATTTTGTATACAAGTAAAAAACTCTAAGACATAGGGAGGCTGCTCAGGTCCTCCGAGGGGCCCTGGCAGGATGTGTGAGTGGGGAAAAGCCAGGGGAAGCTTGCTCATTAGCCCAGAAAAGAATAACAACCAAGAGAACCTCACACCAAGGCATCGGAGGGAGACTTCAATGTTGTCTGGGAAATAGGAAGTTGTGGCTACAGCAAAGATTTAACAGGAAGTTCCAAAGTGGCCTCAGTGCAGAACTTTCTCAGTGACTGCTTCAGTATCTCCTGTCACATTTCATGGAAAAAAAATCATATCATTGGGATTGTTTATTTCTAAGAAAGTAGGTTACATCTAATGCTGACTAGAACCATCATATTTATTTAACTCTTTCATCTTATTTATTTCTCCTGGCTTTTCTTTTTCTTTTTTTCCCTTCTCAGTTCTTTATGTGTACAACAAACAGTTCCCTGATCATGGCAGTGTGATGTATGACAGAGGGAGAGAATTTTCTTACTTGTGAGATCTGTAACTCCTAGTGGACAATCCAGGTGAATTACGTTTCATGTGTTTGTAGCCACTGAGGATGATGAAGACATTTCCCAGTCAACCATTAACATCAGAACACATACTGTTTTACTTGGCCATTGGCCTTGGCCTCTTAAGCTCCAGAGTGATGCTAATTTCCCAGCACAGAAGACAATTTCAGGGCAGGAGGTCTGCCCCCACCACCCATCCTCCGTGAGAGCCTATATACAATGTAAAACCTTCCAATTCCCAGGATTCCCTGTGGTCACGTAAGGAAGTGGTTCCTGGTTCCTCCTTGGCAGATCCAGAAATGGACCCGCTGGTCATGTCTGACAACCATGTGCCCCCACCTCCCGTCCCTGGTGTGTCCCAGTGCAGCTCCTGAAGCTCTTTCCCTGAGACATTTGCAGAGAAAGATGTCCTCTGCGCCCTCTCACAGTTTGGAGCAGAAAGGGAGTTGTGGTGAGCGCTGGGGGGTGTCTTCCACCTGGTGTCCTCAGTGTCCTTCCTCCTCCTGTTTGATTAAATCGGGGTCCCATTGGGGAGCTTCCTGCTCCCAAGCTTCAGGCACCTGCAGCTTTGCACAAGACAACATCTCCACCATAAGACTATTGCAAGTGCAAGGCATTGAGTGTGCTACCAGGTCACAGCATTTAGTGAACCCACACACCTTTATCCCTGGATCGCACTCTGAGTGGTAATAAATCGTATTTGCTTTATTTCATTCTGTTATTGAAAACTGTGTTCTAGACTTTCTTCCTCCATGAAGATTAAATTCATCCTAATATCTAATTATCCAGTAAGTTCAGCATCTCTACTGTCCCCATTACAGCCTTCATAGCCTAAGAGGATCCCTAACCTCCTTTCAAAATGTGTATGTGCCTGTGTTTGCATATGTGCATGTAGGTAGCCCCCGCTTGGCCACATTAACATGTTTATGGGTGATTTAAAGCACAGACCATGCTCACATTTACACAGAATGTGGGACTTACTCTATCCATTCTTGTTATAGGCATGCAGCCCAGTATCATGAAGATTAACCGTAATAATTTCTTGTATAATTCTTCGAATGTGTGGTCCTTTCCACTGGTCCAGGAAGCTGGTGTCACACACATTTGTGACTAAGAGGAAGAATTCTACAGGATTTAACAAATGGCCAGGAAAATATCCTCAGCATTTTAGTGTAGCCATTCCCTGTAGAAGGACAGCTATACATACCTGCAGAGAACAGTAAGTATGAACTAAATGTGTATCCTTCATTAAATACAACCTCCCTTAGAAGCATTCGTCTGACAGTGCTGATGAGACTGGTGATATGACCAATGACCCAGACAATGCAGTAGAAAGAAAAAAATACACAACTCAAAATCCTCCTCCCAGCCTGTCCCCCCAGCCCTTCCTCGGACCATGGCCTTCAGTTTCCCCCGATCTGAGTGGGTGTTTCTATCTCTCTCAGGACCTTCAGCCCTGCCTTCCCTTAGTTCTCCAGCTCCTAATATTCCTCCTACCTCTAAGATGTGTCAGGGTTTGGGTCCAAGGAGGAGTCACAGGCCATGATATTTTACCATCTAGTCACAAGTTTTTATTTCTTCATGCCTTAAGATGAAATTCAAATGCCATGACATCTCTGAAGCTTTTGTGACGAAATAACTTATTACTTATTTTTCAGAGAGATTTTGTTCACACTGTTTGTATTCCCATCCCTCTCCAGTCTCTCCAGACCCGTTTTTTGTCATCTTCCTCAGGGAAGATTGTGATGCAGGATCCCGAGTAGTGGTTGATAGAAGACACTGTCGTTCCTGAGTTTTAACAGTATTATGTGTTGGTGACAAACTGAGCCTGGCAAATAAGTAAACGAGTGAGGGGTTGTCCCTGAAGACTTCCAACTGCCACATAGACTCCCTGACGAACGGAGACGTGTAAACAATGGATTCCACGCGGGAATGCCACATTTGCCAGACTTTCTCATTTTTTCAAAGGAAGGGAGAAATCTGCATTTTAATGGGAAATACAAATTTTCAATACAATTTGAACACATATTACTTAAAATCGAACCTGTGGGCATATTGCAGCTCACCAATTCACCTGTGTGTAACCTTTCCCCTAAAGGCCTAGAGGGTTATGCTGGAAAGAGGTGGGCAGGGTGGGGAGCTTCCATGGAGGAAAGAATTGCCCTATCCTCAAAAAGAAACATGGGGTGGTTACCCAACTGTGGGGATCTCCACTCTGCTCCAGAATAGGGTGTCCCAGGGTCCCAAACTCTTACATCCCCAACTTTGATGAAATGTCCTGGAACCCAAGCTCGGCATAAAACAAGTATTAGCTTCCTGCTGGTGCTACAGGAAAAGACACAAACATGGTGGCTGGCAGTTGGAAATCTGAAGTGAGTGTCCCTGGATTAAAGCCAGGTGTGTCAACAAGGTTGGTTCTCTCTGGAGGCTCGAGGAGAATCTATCTCCTGGTCTTTACCAGCTTGGAGGCTACCAGTGTTCCTTGGCTCATGACCCCTTCCTGAAATCAATTCACATGCTTGCTCCATCATCACATTGGTGACTTCCTCCTTTGACCTTTTTGAAGGACCCTTGTGATTACATGTTGGACCCACCTGGATAGTACAGGATAACTTTCCATCTCAGGATCCTTAGCCATACCTGCAAGTCCCCTTCGCCATGAGCACTAACATCCACAGGTTCCAGGCATTGGGATGGGGCCATTTCTCAGCCTCCCACAAAACATCTGACTGCCAGATAAAGTGTTATGATGACACCTGCCTCATCCTTTACATGTGGCAGGTGTCATCATAACACCTGCCTCATCCTTTACATGTGGCAAAAAAAACCTGTTGAAGTCTTCTAAATAAGTCTCCTAAAGAAGACACAGGCCAGCTGATGACCATTGAGACAAGATTTCCTTCAGTGCAATAAGACAAAGACTTGAAATGTTATTTCAGTGAACTGATATGTGTCTGCTTTGTGGAGTAAGAGTCACACATAACCCCATCCCCCAACCCCCACATATGGAGTTTTTGCTTCCTCTGTGTTTCATCTTCACATTCTGCCTCCTCTGCAAAGGAGCGGATGTACTCGCCAGAACAGTGGCTTATTGGTGTGTCTGTGTCCTGGACCATACGTGTTCTTTATTTTTGTATTAGCCACCCTTCCCTCGGGGCCAAATGCATTAAATAAATATTGACCTGAGTGAAGAAGTAGATACAGGAGATGCAAAAGAGGCTCAGAACACCTATTATTGTTTCTCCTTTTTATACCTCACCAAGGAAATATTGGGGAGGAAAGATCACAGGTCAGAAACCTTCCTTGGGAAGCACTTTTTTAAAATTTCACCTTCAAAACAGCTTTTCAAAAGGTTACTGGAATTCTCACAGATATCGAAATCAAGGCTCAGAACTTAGGCATTGCATCCAAGATCAGTTAGTGACTCAGCAGTCATGTTGGGTTTGGGGCAGACTCCTCTGACTCCTGTGATGGGGCATTCTTTCCTAATTATTTAAAATATCGTTTTTAGGTAAATGCAGTTATCAGTTGTTTTCTGGCTTCCTATCACTGGCTTGAGTTGTTGCTGTTTGCTGAAAATAATGCATGCTCCCTTCCCCCTTGGTTTTTTTTCCTCGTCCACCCTTTCTGCCAACCGCTGTGGCCCCTGGAACAAAGCACAGTAGCTTTCTGAGACCACAGATCCTTCAGGGCCAGAATCAGGAAAGCAGCAGCTTTCTTCTTCCCCTGGCTTCCCACAGAATCCTGGCAGCCCTGCAGTGTTTATTCATGCGAGTTCTCCACCACACAGGAGAGAGAACCAAGCTTGTTAAATTCTAAATACACTTATTATTGCTGGGATACAATTTTTTTTAAAGAGTCAAAAGTTCAAATGCTATAGAAATGTTTACTTGAAACCTCTGTACTCATTTTTTTTTTTTTTTTGTATTTTTTCTGAAGTGAGAAGCAGGGAGGCAGAGAGACAGACTCCTGCATGTGCTTGACCGGGATCAACCTGGCATGCCCATTAGGGGGTGATGCTCTGTCCATCTGGGGCGCTGCTCCGTTTCAACTGGAGCCATTCTAGCGCCTGAGGCAGAGGCCATGGAGCCATCCTCAGGGCCTGGGCCGACTTTGTTCCAATGGAGCCTTGGCTGTGGGAGGGGAAGAGAGAGATAGAGAGAGGAGAGGAAGAAGGGTGGAGAAGCAGATGGGCGCTTCTCCTGTGTGCCCTGGCTGGGAATCAAACCTGGGACTTCCACATGCTGGGCTGATGCTCTACCACTGAGCCAACTAGCCAGAGCCAAAATCTATGTACTCTTATTGAACAATGTCATTTTGTTAAAGTTAATTTTCAAAATAAAAATTTTAAATAAAAAAAAGAATTTTTTCTTGAATATTGGGAAAAAATGTAGGTACTGTCACATGAAATGATTTCCTTCCTTCCTCCATAGAGGTGTTGAAATCTCTATCATGTGAGTTAAAGATTTTAGGAAGCGCACCACACAAACAGACACTGGCTGCTGGATGAAGGACATCGCAAAAAAGGACCATTCTCATTTCCAGCAGTCTGTCCCTACTTTCTGTCCCTAAAGGACATGTGTCAAAAGTTGCCTCCTTCATTCTTGTAATAACAGCTCTTGGACTCCCCGCCTGTCTTCGCACCATGTGCAAAGAGCGAGCGCCCTCTCATCTCAGAGGTGACACAATGCTCACAGAAACGTTCAATGCACTTGGTCAGATTTACTCCATTTCAAAGCAATATGCTTTGTTGTTATCTTGTAAATAACCATGATGTCACTGGCTGTCCTAGAGCTGCAGTGGCAGAATAAACACCCAAAATCAGCCAGCCAAATACCCCAAATCCTTCACTTTGAACTATGGAAAGTTGTTGGCAGTCAGTAGCAACTATTTCAACAAGATTTTATTTAGAAATTCTAATGGTTACAAGTTACAAATCTCTAAGAAATTTTTCTCCTAATTCTTTCTTTAGAGTCCACTATTAAATTTGTTTCATTAAAATAGATATATTTTGGGGGACAGTTTTTCCTCTAGTATTTCTTTCTTTTTTAAAAAAATTTTAATACCCGCATTTTAATGGGAAATACAAATTTTCAATACAATTTGAACACATATTCTGTCTGAATTGAAGACTGAAGTACAGTCACACATGACTCGGGAGTTTTTCTTCTTCATGTAACTTATGGGTGGTTTTCAATTCATCTTGACAATAAGTAAAGAATTCTCAGACAGCACTATTTTACTGGAAAGTCCGTTGGCCTAAATGAAAATAGTTCAAAAATTAAAGACTGCCTCATCTTTTTGTTTAATATTAAGAATGGTAGTTATTGTTGAATGTTTAATAGACATATAGCTTATACACAATCCCATAAATACTAAAATTATACCATAATTTTATCTTTATTATTCTGCCTCAGGTTCTTATTTAATATTTATAAACATGTTGGCTTAAAAATGTTATGCATTATTGAGCGAATCAACCCTCTTATGATAATTTTATTAACTGTGTTTGCCGCTCTTTATCATGAAGTTTCTTCACAAGCATTTCCCTACATAAAGTTAGAATTTTTCACAATCTTGCAATAATAAATATAAATTTTATTTTCTACAACTGATAGAATTTCACCATAGAAACACGCAAAGATGACATCACTCTGTGTTACTTCTAGAAGGCTAACCAATATTTGAAAGTGAGTATCAGATATTAAAAATGAATGTAAATGGCCCATGAAGCCATTGATCAATTTGCATTGATATTAATATATGTTGCTGGCCTGTGAATTCGCATTATCAATCATGCACAGGCTCAGGTTACCCAGAGAACTTCACAGAGTCGGCATTTGGTTATTTGACCCTCCAAAGACTGTAATTGCAGTGGAAAAGCAGAATCTGGCCAGAAAGTAGATGGCAGAATACTGCAGACAAATCCAAAATTTAGCTCATCCTAAGTTATTCTGACTATTCTTTAAGATGGGGCAGTTTAAATTGGAGTTCTAATGTGTCAAACTACTGACAAAACCTTCAAATATCTGGAGTGCTACACCCCAGAAATCTCAGCATGCCAACGACCAAATAAACCTGGTTTCTGCTTATGTCGTTTTTAATTTTATTTTTCTGAGTTAAGGAAAGGATTATTGATTGGGAAGGCACCAACTGAGAAGATGCAAAGCCTAAATGGGCCTCAAATCCATCTTGTTCGCGGCAGTAGGTTAAGGATTTTCAAGGGTTTAGGAGGAACAGGTATGCAGAAGCCTGGCAGGCAAAATCTAATTAGGGCATGTTGGAGCTTGGCCATTATAGCAAAGGGGTGTCAGCACCCAATCTTCCTGGATGGCAGGCTCTGTGCTTCTGAAAGTGTCTAGTTTCAAGTTCTGGTCCTTTGGAGGAGGGTGGCGAGACCTTGGTTCTGGTGCAGCTGGAGGTCAAAGTTCTCTCTTCTGCTCATGCCCGGGTTGCATGACTTGCTGTTTTGGTCTGTGGTCCCTGAAACATAGCTCAGCATCTTGTTAAACAAAAAAGGCCCTTTGGAGCTGGTTTTGAGGCTACAAGGCCAGGACTGGTTTCAGAAAAGCCAAGGAGGATTAGACTTGTGGGAAGGGAACAAATCCTCTCAGTCATGAGGTGGAAACATCAGTGCAGAGGCTTTTCTGGGAGAGAAGGGCTTGAGGAAGACACTAAAAGAAGGAGGAAAGAAGAAGAGAAACATTTGAGATGAAACACGAGAAGTTATGACAGAAAGGCACAAAGGAACGTGAGACAGCAACTGTCCCAAGGGCCACCGAATACGTGGCGGTACCACTGTTAGAACAGGAAGTTGAAAAACAAGGGAAGTGATTTGATTCAATGAGGCAGGTGGATTTTGAGGTCACAGCAGAATAACCTCGTACAGCTTTTAAGCAAGAAGCTGGAAAGATGATACATTTTTAGAACTTGTAAAACGACTCAGTGCAGGCTTTGAAGTCTTGATTCCATCCGCACATCAGCAGAGTAGAGGCTGTGGGAAGGAATGAGGACAGCACGGGACACCAGGTGCACATGCAGGTGGCTACTCACCTGAGAGGGGCCGGAGAAGAGCAACCAGTGAAAACCACGCAGCAGCAGGTGCTGACAACGGGAAGAAAGTGCAGGCAGTGTCCCGGAGAGGGGCTTTCAGGAATAGTGGACACTCGGTAATAAATGCAGCAGAAAGGTCAGGAGGACAGTGTGGAAAAATAACTCCTGAACTTTAGACAAGAGCCACAGCGTCTGTTTCACACCTGCTGGAGGGAAGCCGACGCTCCCGTGATGAAGGAGGGTGGTGAAAGATTAAACAGTGGAGATGGGGTCTCTGGCGCACGAGCCTTTCATCTTCATGAGGTCCCCCAGCCGACACGTCCAAAGCTGCTCCACGCCTTTGTGTCATATTTGTTCAACACTGCGGACTGAAAAATCTGGGGAGTTGGTAATAAAATGCCTACGTGTTAACTTCCAGGGACTTGAAGGCACTGGCTCTCGCAGGAGATAATGTATTCATTTGTTAAAGGTCCTCCTTACCGCCTGATGATATTGATTTGAGTAGATAATATGGCTCTCTGGGTGCTGTTTTACCGTGTGTGCTCTGGTATCTAAATTCACATGGGTTTTTTTTTTTGAGTGCAGATGGTGACTTTATTTATTTTTTTAATTTCACAACAGAGGCATTATCAGAGCTGTTTTCAAAATAAGTATCCAAAATACTGTGATTGATGAGTCTTGCAGCCACCCATCTCTTACAGTCATAGACCTTAGCAGGGCCTTCGATTTGCAAATGGGAAAACATGCAACACAGACCATGGTGAAGTCGCTGCTGGGCAGATTGTATCCCATCTCACTTTCCCATAAATATTTAATCTTAAAAGAGTAAGTCAAATCCATATGACCTTTGATCACATGTTGATACTGAAATATTTCATGATCACATATGTTCTTCTTTGTTTTGGTGTTTTGGAAAATATAAGGGATTTTGTTGTATAAATAGAAGAGGTGAGTTTTTTTTATGTTAATGCTTCTTATTCATGCATATGGTATATGCTTCCATTTATTTGTATCTTTTTCCACTTCTTTTCGGTGTCTTATAATAATTGTCCAGGTACTGGTTGTTTACATTTTTGGTTAAATTTATTCCTAGGTTTTATAATTTCTTATATTAGTTATTTAGAAATTAAATTTAATGGGGTAACATTGGTCAATAAGAATACATGGGTATCAGGTAAACATCTCTATAGCATTTGAACTATTGATTTTGAACTGTTGGTTGCATTGTGTGTAGCAGAGGTGAACTTAATTCAAATTCTTGTAGCTGAAGTTTCAACTAGACTCAGACTTTGATATGCTGTGTTTATTGTTTATTTGCAGTCACATTGCCATCTAGCTAGAGAAAAGTAAGCAGGATAAAGTGTTATTTCCATATTCAAAGACAGGCACACACACTTGTAGGCTAGATGAGATTTTAGTTAACTTGGGAGAGAACTTGACAGCTTCACTGTTCACATTCCTTCCTTGAAGTCACTGTTGAGAGAAGAAACATTCATGTCTGGTGACCTCACCAGGATTGCTTGGGAGAGGACTGATACAGAAGAGTGCTCCCATATTTTTAGATATTTTGGGTGCCTACCTTTGTGAGGGCACATCAAGAAATAGAGAATCTCTGAACATCTGCTGGCTACGGGGAGCCCTAAACCTACTACGAGGGTGAAAACCCCTGACTCAGCGATATTGTCTCTCCTAAAGGGGCTCCTTAGCCAGGCTTCTTCCCCACAACCTTCCTCCAGCTTAATAATACTATCCTCAACATTTTTGAAAGGCTAACAGGTAGCCTCCTGTTCTTAGAAAGTCACGTAACTCAGAATGTATGAAGGGCCTAAAAGTGACATTACTACATGTGACTCAAAGATGGGGAATACACTTCAAAAAGTGTCCTGAAATGCCCAAGAAGTTGTTTGAATATGTAGACAGATGTGTTGGAGGGGGACAGAAAGTGATATTCAATTGCTATTATTTTAGAGATGGAGTTCTCATAAAAATATTACAAAATTGACTCTATGGTCCAATTTGAGATACAATTTCCTCATGTTCTGTATAGCTTTTTGGCCCACATGGAGTACTAAGTTTATTTTTCCAAAAACCTAAATAGCTTTCCAAATAGAGCCCCAATTCTTCTATAGGCTCACTGTGTGAGCTTGGACCTATGTAAGTCTATTATCAGTCAGAAAGAATTTAATGGGATTTATAACATTCTTTATACAGCTCATGAGTCCAACAAGAGGTCCTTCTCCAGGTCAGGACACTAACACTGCCATGCTAGACATCTACTCGGGAAGTTCAAAGCAAGATAATCATCCCACTACTGTGTTTCTTATCCTTACATCTCTGAGTCTGAATGTGTTATCCTTGCTCCTCTGTGATCATCTGTGCTAAAATGGTCTCACTTTTTATGTATCCTGTAATGGCAGGGCCCTGGGGGCTAGTGTGCTGGGAGTCTTGAAGCCAGAGCTATAGCTGAGGATTGTTAATGCTGCTTAATTTTCAGACCTTCTCGAGGAGGACTTATAAAAGGCAATGCCAGCCTGGGTAATTTGTTTTATTTTCATACTCTAGTGTTTAGCAAGATGGAAACATTTTCCTCCATTTGTACCATTTTCACATTTCATTGTCATGCCTGGGTGTGAGAAATTATGACAAACCCTTTGTTTACATAAGTATGAAGTTTGGAGGAATAGCCTCTGTAAAACTTGCCCATGATAATTTGTAAATGAGATTTTTTTAAGTTTAAATTCTACTGTATATTCTAAAAACAACAACAACAACAAATATTCGTATGTATAGAAATATTTCCTACTGTTTGGCATAACCCACAATCATTAGCTGTAAGCTTAGTTCTTCAGTACACATTGCTGCATTCCAACAGTGAACATTTGTGTTTTTATTTTAAAAAAAAAAAAGAGAGAGAATATGACTAATGTTGGTCAACATGGGGAGAAATTGGAAACTTTTTCATTGCTGTGAAACTGTAAATTTGTTTAGCCAGTATGGAAAACAGTTTAGAGATTCCTCAAAACGTTAGATACAGAATTAGCATGTGGCCCAGTAATTCCACTCCTAAGTCTGAACTCCAAAGAATTGAAAACAGTTATCCAACAACTTGTACATGAATGTCCATCCCAGCACTGTTTACAACAGGCAGAACGTAGCAACAGCCCCCATATGTACAGACAGATGGAAGGATGAACAGATGTTGGCATAGCCGTTCAATGGGATGTTATTCACCACTAAAAGGGATGAAGTCCTCACAGGTGCTACAACGTGTGTGACCTTCATGAACATGCTGCTAGGTGAACAAAGACAGATACAACAGGTCACATATTGTGTGATTCCACTCATATGAATGTCCCAGATAGGTATGTCTATTGGGGATATAAGCAGAGGGTGTGGTGCCAGGGTTGGTGGGAGCTGGCCATGCAGGGTAACTACTTCACAAGTGTCGCGTGATACTCAGAGTGATGGGAATGTTTGGGGACCGGATGGAGATTGCAGTTGCCCAGTGTAGTGAATGTACCAAACACCTCTGAACTGTTCACTTAAAAATGTTTAATTTTATATTCTGTGAATTTTACCTCAATAAAATGTTTGCATTTATATCAATAACTGTTTAAATTCTAGATTTTGGCATTTTTCTCAGAATATTATATTGTGTGTAATTTCATTTGCACATCAAAGAGTTAACCTGAGAAAAGAACATTTAGAAAGCCAGGTATACATTTGGAACTTCCACAACAGGTATACTTAAACCATGTCCTATAATTAAAACAGAAGTTGGAGAACAGATGACTGGATTTCCTTTCAACGTATTTTCTAAACTTTAAATTTGACTCACTTCAAAATTGTTTTAAACATTGGATTGCTCCATTATTTAAAGTTGGGAGTTATTTTCTAAAGTGTGATTTATAGACATTGCTGTAGACATTTCAGGAACATCACTTTGTCAGCAAATTTCACAACACTCTTCCAAAAAACATAATTGCTTCTTTATCCTCTGACTGGGGAGGTAGCTCACCTGACTTGCATGGTTTGGCTCTGGCAAGCCTGGAGGAAGACACCTGGGTTGCCCCGCCGATGGGTTATGGCTGAGTGGACCATGACGACCTGAGCACACAAGTTCCTTATGCATCGGTGCTCTTCCACTGGTACAAAATTTCTTGAGTTTACCTCATCCCAGTGTTGATTCCCATTAAATGTAATAGTTTTTCTTCTTTGGGGGTATTGCTTCCTGAGGCCAAAGTCTTGGGTATTAAGATTGGATTGGGACAGAGGGATAAAGATGGATTGTTTTCCTCGAGTTTCTTGTTTCTAATGCAGGCATATAGTTGAATCCTGCATGCATTTTATTTTAATTTTTCCATCCGGTAGACATTGATGGAATGAGAACAATTGCTACGGATGGCCCCATCAAATGAAATTTACTTGGTCAAGGAAGAAATAGTTTATTTGTATCACCCAGGACTCTACAACCTCTGAGGTCACATTGATCCCTAGTTAAGTATTTCATAAATGACTTAAAAGACTGAAAATATGGTCGGACATATGTTATGTTTATGTCACTTTTGCTCATAAGAATTAATTTCCTCCACATGTTATGAAAGGGCATACACATCTGCTGGCTACCAGAGGGTGCTACCCATTACTGTTAACACGATGGATGTCACATCATTTGAATCATAACGTAAGGCCTTGTTCTTATGAAGGACAGAAATTTATGCTCTTCTATTTAAAAAAAGAAATCCCCTTTTATGCTTTATCTGTACAAATGTGTATACTGAGAAAAAGGCCCATCTTTGCATCCACTTCAGTTATAACTTAGTTTCCTAATATGGTACTATTTTTTATAGGACAATATGTTAATTCTAAAGTCTCAAATCTACTACAATTTTCAAACAGTGGCAGCAAATTGCACATAAATTGGCAGTGCAAAGCCACAACCAAAATCTGTTTGAAATTTGGATAACAAACATTGCCTTGGAGATAGAACAGAACTGAAATACATTTAGACAATGCCAACAATCTAACTACTTATATACATAGTAACCCGAGAACCATGCAGACTAAGATGCACAGATCTGAGGATCAGGATAAACCAGAATTGAATGTAACACTGAGATTCTGTGTGTAAAGTTAAGCCCTCATATGGAATATACCACCTCGCAGGTTCATCACGCCCTGGCCACACACTCCACACTTAGCTCACATCCGTACATCAACATGTGTCCGTCTTTATTGTGGACTGCATGTAGTCCTGATCTCAATGGAGAGGTAAGAGGGACTGAGATAATTTTAAAAATATTATGTTGGGAAAGTGGGAAGAAATTACTATAATCTCATTTGGAAGAGAAAAAGACAAAAGAAGTCAGTCATTTTTATTTTCATTTTTAAGTCATCCAGTGTCTGCAACAAGTAAGGCTCTGTGTTGTATGGACTCCTTGTGCTTCTTTCAGGGAGATTAGCCTGTTTCTCTCTCTCTCTCTCTCTCTCTCTCTCTCTCTCTCTCTCTCTCCCCCCTCTCTCTCTCTGTGTGTAAGGGAATGACTAAGCTACAAAACTACAAAAATAACTGTAGTACAAGATGGAACTGCATTTCAAGGAGAATTAGAGGTTCAGTGGCAGTGGGTCAAGGACAAGTTTTGTGGAAAATGAGGTTTACATTTGGTGAGTGACACTTGAAGTCAGTTGGGTGAGGGCAGAACCTGGGCCTGTCCAGTTCTTGTGGAAACCTGAATAATAGCAGTTCCTAGAGCAGAGATGGGCTCAAACATGACTGTTTAACAAAATAACTGCGGGCAGAAGTGGGGGGTGGCAGTTAGGATGCTGTAGGTGGAAGGGACCGCATAGAAGGCTGTAGAAAACAGAAGAATTTGGGGAAATGGTAGTCCATTAGTTTTTTCTGGGATGTCATGGATGTGTGATAAAAATGAAAAACTACAATTTTAGCACTTAATTTTTCAGGTTTTTTTATGTAATCTCACCTCGCTTTTTAGATGAGGAAACTCGGGGTTACGTGACTTACTCAAAGTTAAAATTTGGGAAGTGTTAAAACCAGGTTCAACTTCTGGCAAGTGTCCGGGGAACTGCTACCAGACTAACCACTGCATAGAAACAGTTGAATAAAATGTGAAGCATCCACACTCACACATGCATGCCCCACAAACAAGAGCAGGACCAGCGTCGACACTAAGAAAAAGGGAAGGGACTGGGTACGTCTCTCCTTTTGTACTCAGATCTTTAAGGAGTAAATAAAAGAGCACTGGAAATGGAGACTAACAGGGAAAATACTAAAGTCAACATTTTCTATTATGGTCTTTAAAATACACAACTATTCAAAGCAAAAACCATAACACTGCATTGTGAAGTTTATAATCTGGAGACGTGAGTCACACGACAATTTTGGAGAGTAAATGGTCTCTACACGTCATATGTGTTAGGGCAATATTATTCTCTGTGTGATGATTCTAACATTTTTTTAAAAATTTAACTTTGCATTTGAAGATGTTAGCAGATGCAGGTGTAAGAAATCAGACAGCTAGAACTCAGCACACTTTGTTCGTTTCCCCCAGAAGTGACATCTAACAGACAAACACAATATCACAAGTGGAAGAGCAACACAAATTCCTTGCATTGTTCTTCCATAACCACACTGACCCTGTTTATCCCCTCTCCACCTCTCAGTAACTCCTGGCAACTGTCCATCTGCCTTCCATGTCCAGAATTCTGTCATGCTGAGAATGCAGGACAAATGAAATCATGTGGCACATAGTGTTTTGGGACGGGTTTTTCTCACTCAGCATTCCCTGGGGTCTCATCCTGGGTATCATCACTAGTCTGACTCTTTTTTTCTGCTGAACAATATCCAGTGATATGGGTGCACCTCCCCACGCTCCTGCTGCAGGACAGCTGGGTGCATTCCAGTTTGGATCTATGATGAATAAAGCTAGAATAATCACGTACAGGTTTTGTGTCATCATAAATCTTAATTTCTCAGAGACAACTAAGTGCCCCAAGTGCAACCGCTAAGTCACACAGTAGTTTCAGACTTCCTTCTTAAAGAAAACCACTGAATGGATTTCCAAATCAGCTGCACAATGCAACTTTTCCACCAGCAATGCACGAGAGCGCCAGTTTCTCCACGTCCTTTCCAGCATCAGGTGTTGGTACTATTTTTAAATTTTAGCCTTTCTGAAAGGTGTGTGATCATGCCTGCTGGGCTTCATTGCATTTCTTTAATGGTGAGAGAGGGTGGACACTCCCATGTGCACATCGGTCGTTTATATATATATCTTTTTCTCTGGTGAAATGCCTCTTTGTGTTTTTCACAGTTAAGTTTTGGAAGCATGTCTATTCCCTCTTCCTGAGAGGGAAAGCCTACACTATTTTAAGAACATCGTTGTGTACAATAAACTGTACATATTGAAAGCACACAGTTTGATGGGTTTTGAGTTACATATCACCTGTAAGTTGACTAAATGTTCCTAAATTTACATGGACATGGCAAGAACCTAACATAGCTGAAAAAATTTTGAAAAATAACAGTTGGTGGACTTCCCGCTTACCAGACTGAAAAAGATTCCTTCAGGAGTCAACATTCAATTGCGAACACACTGTGGTGTTGAAATCAGAACTGACAAACAGTCTGATGGAAGAGGACAGACGGCCCAGGAGTGCCTCCACAGACAAGCCACTTTAGTACAATGATAGCAGGGAAGCCCCCTTAGAAAAGCAACATCTTTTCAATAAACTGTGTCCACCAGCTAACAGTCCTGCAGAAAATGGTAGCCTCATTTTCTACCTTACACCGTTCCTGAAACTTAATTTCATGTGGACCTAGAATTCTATGAAATAATGAAATAAAATGAATCCAGAAGAGATGCCCCAGGCAAAGTATTTATGGAAGGTTTATTTGGTAGCTCAGGTGAGAGGGAATAAGGAACATCGGTGCCTCGTTATAGCAGGGGTCCACCTGAGCATCTGTAGAGGGTGGAGGGAGAGGGTTCCACCATCGGTTGTGGGAGCCAAGCAGCTGAAATTGTCACTTGGAACTGTGACTTCGCCACTGGGTGGAGAAGGAATGGTTAATATCTCAACAGATAAAAGAAAAGTTAAGAATGGAACTATGTATTTCTAACTGCATAGGCTATAAATATCTGATGTATTCAGAAGTTGTGACCAGTTTTCTCCTCATAACCACTGAAAAGAGATGCACAAATGTCCCAATAGGTACAAGGGCAGCTCTGAGCAAGATGGGCTGCCTCCCTGTACAGCTGTCTGCTCGCTGATAAATAGCTGAGGGCTAAGGGACTCTCCTCTTAGGTCCCTGATATATGATGTGGCTGGGAATGAGTGATTGCCAACATCTGGAGAATCTTAGTTAAGACGCTTTTCCATGAACATTATTCTTTGCATGTGTCTGATTCACATGGGATAGCAGATAGACATGTCAACAAGGTTATTGGATTACCAATTCCTGAAAGACTCTCTTAGTCTTCCAAGGATCAATCTTCATGTTGGGTTGATGAAAACATGTTTCTGAGGTCAGAAAGCTCCTGCTTAGTGTTTTGAATTCTGTAATATTTCTCCATAATATTTCTCCTCCATTGTTAAAGAGCAAGCCTCATACACCTAGTATATGTACCAGCGAAACATAACTATTTGATTATTAAGCTGGGAACACTGGAGGATAATACATGTTTCTATCACAAACATTTCTGAAGAAAACTTTCAAAAAACAAAAGAAGGAAGATTAAAACCATTATAAATGTTTTGAATTGAGTATATTAAAAAAAAACAACAAAAAACTATGGGTTCATTTTTAACAAACATCCAAACCATTGTTTTACAATACATAGCTAAAAATATTTGTTGTTTTACTAATTCAATTTTATTTGCTAATTTATTTCCTGTATAGATGAGGCAATTCTTTCATGAGATGACATTTCATTTTCATTTATTTAAAACTATAGTTCCTGCCTGACCAGGCGGTGGCACAGTGGGTAGAGCGTCGGACTGGGATGCAGAGGACCCAAGTTCGAGACCCCGAGATTGCCAGCTTGAGCGCGGGCTCATCTGGTTTGAGCAAAAGCTCATCAGCTTGGACCCAAGGTCACTGGCTTGAGGAAGGGGTTACTTGGTCTGCTATAGCCTCACGGTCAAGGCACATATGAGAAAGCAATCAATGAACAACTAAGGTGTCACAACAAAAAACTAATGATTGATGCTTCTCATCTCTCTCCATTACTGTCTGTCTATCCCTATCTATTCCTCTCTCTGACTCTCTCTCTCTGTCTCTGTAAAATAAATAAATAAATAAAATAAAACTATAGTTCCTTTCAGATATTTTAACAATATTATTTTTTCTGAATTCTGAAAGATAATTTTATCTTTAGATTATTTTTCATTGTTTCTTTTTGTTTTATTTTTCTGAGCTCCTCATTTTCCAAATTTCAATGAATAGACATAGGTTCCTTTGTAACTCAAGGCTCCTCTTTCAGGGGTTATCATTCTATACAGTTTCATGAAAAGCAACTATTATCTTAATCTCTTTTTTATGACACATTTTGTTTAGATTTATGTACACAGGTGAAATCCCAATTTTTTAAAATGGGGAAATAGAGGATCAGAAATGTAGGTTGTCTTGGGTCACATGACTAAAAGTCAAACACCAGGGATTTTAACTGATGTCCTGCCTCTTTAAACAACATTGATTATAGAGCACAACACTAGACAATAACTGGATTATGACTGGATGACCACTGAACTATGACCGGATGATCACTGGTTTCTAAGCAGATGATAAAATATAAAAATAGAGAAAATTTTAATATTTGGAAAATAGACTAAACTTTAGTTGAAGCCATGTCCCTTTAGAAGATAAAAGTTCAAGACATTAAAAGCTGATTGGGGATTCAAAGATGGCAACGGATTAGGCAGACATTCCAACTGCTACCACCCAGAACCAAATTGGATTACAACTTAATTTAAGAACAGTCATCTTGAAAAACCAACTTTGGACTAAAGGAAAAGTAGTCTATAACCAAGGATCACAGAAGAAGCCACACGAGACTGGTAGGGAGGGTGCAGATCCAGAAAGGGCTGACTACTCATAGGAGCTAGTGGTGGCTCAGTGTCTGGAGAGACTCTCATTGCGAGAGGGATCACTCTGAAAGGTGTGAGTCCTAAGCCCCAGGCCTGGAGCCCCAGCCTTGAGCCCCAGAACCTATAAGAGGCACCCACACAGCATTTGGAGGTGAAAAGAGCCAGATTTCTGTCTGCAAGAAAGAGACAGAACTCTCAGTGACACAAGTTCTATTTTAAAGGGCTGGTGCAGAAAATCTCATTCATAGCCACTTACCCGGGGTTCCGGTGGAGGAGAGATTAGAGGACTGGAGTTGGGTGAAGAGAGTGTAAAGTTGGAGGACCAGGGAAAGACACTGTGGGGGATGGCCACCAGAACCCCTGTGCTGAGTCATTCTCTGCTAATGCAGTCGCCATCTTTCTTGGGTGGAGCAGTCCCCTCTGAGTGGCACCAGCCTGGGGAGAAGCAATGGCTCTGCCCTCGGGAGCATATCCTGCTCAAGTCATGGCTTCTGAGTTGTGCTGAGAAGCCAGGAAGCAGGGACACATCAGTGACTCAGTTTTCTGGTGTTGAAGCCAGAGCTTCCTTTCACCCTAACACTCCAGAGTCTAAGACTGATCATTCCACCTCATGGGGAGACTCAGTGGAAACTGTCCAGAGTGCAGGCAGACTAGACTTCTTGGTTTCAGAGGTCACAACCTCTGAACTCTTGGGGCCACATACTACTGAGGGCTGTGGAGAAAGTCTGGACAGACTGACACCTGGGGCCGGGGGTGGAGCCACACCCATTACCCTTCCTAATCCTTGAATTGCTGCAGGCTCTAGATTCTAGCAGAGGATTTTTCAATGGCTGAGCCCAACAAGCAGCCAGTAAGCAGACCGAGGCTGCAGGAGGTGGGACTCAGGGAACCATCCCCCGGGTTCAGAGTAGGTAAAAGCCAGCCTAGGTGTGCAGCTTGGTATGTCCATATACACCTGGGCCCAGCAGAGGTACCAAAAACTCTTGATTGCTTATAGCTCCAAGAAGGTTGCTAAAGGCCAGTCATGGGCAGTATCTTCCACTGGTCTGCACTGAGTTCCTTCTAGAGAGGCCCAGGGTGGCACATCCAGTGGCCAGCTGTGGAGAGCATTGATTCAGGACCTAACAAACCTTGCTAGAGTGGTCTTCAAAGGAAAGGCTTCTCACACCTGGCACAGCTGAGGTAAGTTTTGCTCTCTGTGATCAGCACCCTCAAGGCAGCTGATGTGCATTGGATAGGGAGGAGCTTCACAGTCAGCTGGCCCAGGTGCTGGATATCCTGCCCTATTGGGCTAGACTACAAAAGGGGAAGGGATAGAGGCTTGGAGCATGGACATTTAAAGTGTGGGTCCCTGTGAGCCTAGTGTTGGATCTGGTCAATGGCCTTAGCCACATTCTGGGGGGGGGGCACAGTCAGCCCCAGAAGAGGACTCTCTCAGACTTTTTACCTGAGATCAGGGTCTCACCAGCTGTGAGAATTTCTGCATAGGGGACTGTACCCCACTTTGACCTGAACCAGCTGTTCACCTTGTTGGGGAGAAATAAATTTTGAGTATCCATCAGTGGCTGAGGGATTAGGCCCTGGGGTAGGGGCCACATTCCCCATACTGAACTACTGACCAAGAGACCCCTAAAATAGGGGGTCCTACTAATGTGGATTCGCAACCCCAGCTGCCATAACCCCAAAAGCCTGCACCCTGAAGAGGGGTTGGTTGGGTGAGGTCAGTCTAGGCCCAAAGTACAGTGTTTTTACAGAAGATTCTGTGGAAAGACCAGGCAGCTGCAAGATGAGGTGGAACAACTGAAAAGTGGAGGCAACTCTTAAGGATCTTGGGTTTTTATGGAGCTGCTTTCATCTCTAAGCAGGAGGAAGCTGATCCTTATACATTAGTTGGCTCTTCCTACACTACCCAGGCACAGAAAATGAAGACACAAACAGCAAAATGTACAGTAGCTGCAGACAGTTAACCCATAGTAGGTTACAAACAACATGTGGTGCAAACCCAAGAAGATCTAGAACCAACACAATGGATAGTGGGTGGCAGACAGCAATCACCCTAAACTCAGCTAGCTTCACAAGCAGCACATCCAAAGGAGGAGTCTAGCAGGCACCAGACACTGTGGAGAATAAATACACCCAACAACATGGACATTGCACAGTGTGTAATACATGTGATGAAGATTGACCCTTAGAGGTAGCCAGCCTAAAGGAATAAACATACTCACAAGAGGTCCAACTCCCTTTAATACTCACAGACAACAGGAGGGAAAATAGTAACCCTGAGAAGCATTCTTAGAACAAGAAAAATAGTACCCTTAAGAAGCATTCCTAAAACAAGGAAAACAGGTGGCCTGGAGGTGAGTACCACTGAACCCATCTTCCATATAAAGGAACTATAAGGCCTGACCTGTGGTGGTGCAGTGGATAAAGCATCGACCTGGAATGCTGAGGTCTCCGGTTAAAAACCCTGGGCTTGCCTGGTCAAGGCACATATGGGAGTTGATGCTTCCTGCTCCTCCCCCTGTTCTCTATCTCTCCCCCCTCTATCTAATAAAAATGAATAAATAAAATCTAAAAAAAAGAAACTATTAAAAGTTTAATGTCAGACAGTGCTACCTAATACACAGACAAAATGGGTAGACAGAAAAATGTGACCTAAATGAATCAACAAGACAATCCCCATAAAAAGAACTAAAAGAAATGGAAATAATCAAACTACCAAATGCAGAGTTTAAAATAATGATTTTTAGAATGCTCAAGGATCTTAGATTAACAATTGATGGTCATAATAACACCTAAATAGAAATATAGCAAACATAAAAAAACACCCACATTAAAATAATAAAAAAGAACCATTCAGAAATGACAAATACAATATCAGAAATGAAGGTGGCACTAGAAGGAATCAACAGCAGGCTGGATTGAATCAGCTATTTAGAAGACAAGATAAACATAAGCACAGAAGTAGAGCAGCAAAACAAAGAGATGCAAGAAGACTGAGGATTCTCTAAGAGACCTCTGTGACAACATGAAGAGAAACAACATCCATATTATAGGTGTTCCTGAAGGAGAAAAGAATGAACAAGGGATAGAGAACCTGTTTGAAGAAATCATAGCTGAAAACTTCCTTAAATTGATGAAGGAAAAAGTCACACAAGTTCCAGAAGCACAGAGTGTTCCATTAAAGAGAAACCAAAGGAGGCCTACTTCAAGACACATCATAATTAAAATGCCAAAATTAAGAGACAAAGAAAGAAACTAAAAGCTTCAAGAGAAAAGCAGTTAATTACTTATAGAGGAGCCCCCAGAAGGATGACATCTGACTTCTCAACAGAAACACTTGAGGCCAGAAGGGATTGGCAAGAAACATTCAGAATGATGCAAAACAAGCACCTACAACCAAGACTACTTTCTCCAGCAAGGCTATTATTTAAAATAGAAGGAGAAATAAAAAGCTTCCAGGACAAAACAAACAAAAAAACAAAAAAACAAAAAAAAAAGTTAAGGAATTCATTACAACCAAACCAGTCCTGCAAGAAATGTTAAGGGGCCAGCTATAAAAAAAAGCAAAGGAAAAAAAAGAATTTGAGAAAAAGAGGAATGTAGATTTATGAATAAATTGAGAACAAATAAGTACATGTCAATAATAATCTCAAATATAAATGGATTATATGCTCCAGTTAAAAGACATAGGGTAGCTGCATGGATAAGAAAACAAGAACCTTACATTTGCTGTCTAGAAGAGACCCACCTTAGAACAAAAGATACACATAGACTGAAAGTGAAATGATGGAAAAAAGTATTTCACGCAAATGGAAATGAAAAAAAAGCTGGGGTAGCAATACTTATATCTGACAAAATAGACTTTAAAACAAAGTAAGGGCTAAAGGAGGTCACTACATAATGACAAATGGAGCAATCCAACAGGAGGATATAACCATTATAAATATTTATGTGCCTAATATAGAATCATTTAAATACAAAAAGCAGATTTTGATGAACATAAATGGTGAGATTGACAGCAATACTATAGTAGTAAAGGTTTTTAATGCCCTACTAACATCAATGGATAGATCCTCTAGACAGAAAATTAACAAAGAAACAGTGGCCTTAAATGATACACTAGATCAACAGGATTTAATTGACATCTTCAGAACCTTTCACCCCAAAGCAGCAGAATATACATTCTTTACAAGTTCTCATGGTACATTCTCTAGAATTGACCACATGTTAGGACACAAAATGAATCTCAATAAATTGAAGAAGATTGAAATCATATCAAGCATCTATTGTGATCACAATGGCATGAAACTAGAAACCAACTACAATAGAAAAACTGAAAAACATTCAACCACTTGGAGGCTAAATAGCATGTTATTAAATAATGAATGGGTTAACAATGAGATCAAGGAAGAAATAAAAAATTAACAAATGAAAATTAACATAAAACAACTCAAAATTTATGGTACACAGCAAAAGCAGTCCTGGGAGGGAAGTTTATAGCATTACAGGCATACCTTAAGAAGCAAAAAAAAGCTCATATAAACAACTTAACCCTACATCTAAAAGGACTAGAAAAAGAAGAAAAAATAAAGCCCAAAGGAAGTAGAAAGAAGAAAATAGCAAAGATCAGAGGAAAATAAATGACATAGAGGCTAAAAGAACAATAAGGAAGATTAATGAAACCAAGAGCTGGTTCTTTGAAAAGGTAAAGAAGATTGAAGAACCTTTAACCAGACTTATCAAGAGAAAAGATGCAAATAAATAAAATTAGAAATGAAAATGGAGAAGTAATAACTGACACCACAGAAATACAAAGGATTGTAGGAAAATATTATGAAGATCTATATGCCAAAAAATTGGACAATTTAGACAAAATGGATAAATTCTTAGAAACATATTATCTTCTAAAACTCAATCTGGAAGAATCAGAAAACCTAAACAGACCAATTACAACAAATGGAATTGAAACAATTATCAAATACTCCCAGGAAACAAAATCTAGGATCAGATGGTTTCATAGGCAAATTTTACCAAATATTCAAAGAACTAACACCTATCGTTCTCAAGCTATTTCAAAAAATTCAAGAGAAGGGAGGAATTTGAAGCTCCTTTTAAGAGGCAAGCATTGTCCTTATTCCAAAACTAGGTAAAGACACTTCAAAGAAAAAAAACTATGGGCCTATATTACTGATGAACTTAGATGCTAAAATTCTCAACAAAATATTAGCAAACCAGATCCAGCAATACATGAAAAAAATTGTACATCATGATCAAGTGGATTTTATTCTGGGGAGGCAAGGCTGGTACAATATTCGCAAATCAATAAGTGTGCTTCATCACATAAACAAAAATAAAGACAAAAAAATCACATGATTATATCAATAAATGCAGAAAAGGCATTTGATAAAATCCAGCACCCATTAAGGATCAAAATTCTCAGCAAAGTAGGACTACAGGGAACATACCTCAACATGATAAAGGCCACCTATGACAAACCCACAGTCAATATCAAACTCAATGGGCAAAAATTAAAAGCAATCCCCTTAAGATCAGGAACAAGGCAAGGGTGCCCCCTTTCACCACTCTTATTCAACATAGTTCTGGGAGTCCTAGCCACAGCAATCAGACAAGAAGAAATAAAAGGCATCCAAATTGGAAAAGGAGTAAAAGTATCATTATTTGCTGATGACATGATACTGTATATAGAGAAACCTTAAAGTCTCAGTCAAAATACTACTAGACCTGATAAATAAATTAGGCAAGGTGGCAGGATATAAAATTCATATTCATAAATCAGTGGCATTTTTACACACCAACAATAAACTGTCTGAAAGAGAAATTAAGGAAACAATCCCCTTCATTATTGCAACAACAACAAAAAATAAAGTACCTAGGAGTAAATTTAACCAAAGAGGTAAAAGATTTGTACACGGAAAGTTATAAAACATTGATGAAAGAAATCAAGAAAGATACAAACAAGTGGAAGCATATACTGTGTTCGTGGTTGGGAAGAATGAACATCATTAAAATGTCTATATTACCAAAACAATCTATGTATTCACTTCAATTCCTATTAAAATACCAATGGCATACTTCAAAGATCTAGAAGAAATATTCCAAAGAAGAACACAAATAGCCTCAGGAATCTTGAAAATGGAGAATAAAGTGGGAGGTATCACACTTCCTGATATCAACTTATACTATAAAGCCATAGTAATAAAGCCGTCAGAATGGCACTCATTAACAAATCAACACACAATAAGTGCTGGTGAGGATATGGAGAAAAGGGAACCCTCCTGCACTGCTGGTGGGAATGCAGACTTGTGCAGCCACTGTGGAAAACAGTATGGCATTTCCTCAAAAAATTAAAAATGGAATGTTTTTTGACTCAGCTATCCCACTTTTAGGAATATATCCTAAGAATACCAAATCACTGAATCTAAAGAAGATATGCACCCCCATGTTTATTGCAGCATTGTTTACAATAGCCAAGATCTGGAAACAGTCTAAGTATCTGTCAGTGGATTAGTGAATTAAAAAGCATTGTGGATTAAAATACATAATGGAATACTATGCGGCCATGATAAAGAAGGAAATGTTACCTTTTGTGACAGCATGGATGGACCTGGAGATTATTTTGTTAAGTGAAATAAGCCAGGCAGAGAAAGACAAATATCATATGTTCTCACTTATAAGTGGAATCTAATGAACAAAGTGAACTGAAGAACAGAGGCAGGGTCACAGGGACCAGAGGGACAGCAGTCAGAGTGAAGAAGGATGAGGAGATAGGATCAGAGAAGGTGAAGGGATTAGTGAAATTATATACATAACACAGGGATATAGATAACAGGACAGCAAATCTTAGAGGGAAAGGGGGAAGTAGTTAAGGGGAGGGGAGTAAAGGGGTATAAAAAGGGACACAGGATTGTGGGGTGAGGAAGTTATATTGAGTGGGACACTTGAATCCATCTAAATACAATAAATTAAGATCAATAAAAAAAAAGACACTAAAAGCTGGAGTATGCCCTGGCCAGGTATCTCAGTTGGTTAGTGTCATCCTGACATGCCAAGGTTGGGGGTTCAATCCCAGTCAGGGCACATACAAGAATAAAAACAATGAACGTATAAATACATTGAACAGAAAATCATGTTCTCTCTCTTACTTTTCTCTGTCTCTTTCTTCATCTTCTCTCTCTCTCTCTCTCTGCCTTTTTCTCTAAAATTGATTAAAAAAAATTAAAATCTGGAGCAGATTTTGCAGCCAGGTTTCTGTTGGCTACTTTGGATTCAGTTCAGAGTGGGCCTTCGAATAGAACATGCAATTTACAAGTGCCTGCTGACTACCTAGGGGCTCCTTATGGTGGGTCTTATCAAGAAAAATAATTTCCAGAAAAAACACCGACTCAGCTCTTCCCCAGAAAGCAAAAGCAAAGTTAGTAGCACAACCTGAAATTTATATGATTATTAGGGATAATTTGCACTTCAGTGTGAAAATAATTTTTTTACACATTCGGAAATAAACCAAGATATTAAGAACAAAACGTAGCCTCATTGCATTTTTGAAGAAATAAAACCAGTTTTTCAAATACTTTGTAGATAATGAACATTCAGGTAATTTTAATTTTAATATGATACCTGCTACCATGTTATATATGATGATAAGAGAGTAAAGTTAATAATAATATAACTACACTGTATTACTCAAGCCAGGAAAATTTCTAGTGCTCACCATAAATTGTGTATGTCCCATCAGTAACCTGGCATAAAAGAATGAATGCCTTCGTCCCATCTCTCCATTTGTAAGAATATATTTTGATGTGTGAAGGGTTATTTTACTTTTGAACAGTGTTTTTAATGAATATTTCTTAAAGAAATACAGCACACAAACATACTCTGCAGGCTGTAAATTACAGTCAATGGCCTGCCTGTGAGCTCATGTGTACTTTCTGAATATATGGGTTTGTCTGATTGGGTGGTTTAAGTACTGTCACCTGTGACTGTCACAATTTATTACAGTCTTCTTTATTGAACTATGTGTCTTTATCTCCATTTCTGCTCTATTGCCTTCTTTTTGTGAAACTTGAAATAGAAAGTATGTAATTTCACACCCGCCCATACAGAACAGCACAATAACCTTGAAATCCTGATGTTGATTGGGTCACTTTCTCTGCTGAGTTTTTGACTGCTGCCCTGTCCTCTTCCAGGTGTTCCAACACACAGTTCTCAGTTTCATTCCCATATAACTTAGACTGTAACACTCAATTCTATATCATCCTAGCTTTTCTACAAAAAGTATTTTATCTTGACCCTCCTAGATGAACAATTTAAGTTATACTGCTGCACCCCAAACATTTGAACATTTAAATATTTGAAAAAGAGAACCAACATTTCAGATAAATTTTTAGTGTAGGGAAGCCCGCTTACCGCAGGGATTGAAACACTTTATGTTTAATATCCTATTACTTAGGGCAGGTTTGAAACCCAGAGGATATAAACCATCATGGTTGTGAGGAATTAATTTGAGAATAATTACCTTTTTTTTTAAGTCATAAAGATTCTTGGAAAGATTATCATGGTGCTAACAGCTTAATGACTACAGCCTGAATGAAGAAGCAAGGATCATTCAAAAACTGAGTCCCAGAAAATGATACAATAATGGTTAATTGGGTTAATTCTTTTTTAAGCAACTGACCATAAAAGAAAAATAAATAAATAAGTAAATGAAATTACCAGATCAAGTCAGATTTTTGACAGTGCATAAGAAAATAATTAGCTGGATATTTTACTCTTAAATGGAAAGCTTTGTAGACCTAACTTCAGGCATCTATGGAATGCACAGCTTCATTTATTTTTATTTTGACTCCAAGCTCTGGTCTAAGATTTCCACAGCCTTTGTTTGAGTAGTTATATTGGGTCACGTCTCACAGAGGCTTGCAACCTTTGGTATATCTAAAATATAATGTTTTATTTTCTTTGAGGAAATCATGGCCTTTGTGAGACATGCTCATAGGGTAATGAGATGCTCTTTGTATTTCTTGTCAATTGGCAGCAAAGTTAATTCCAAAACAGAAGTTCCAAAGAGCATTTTGAATAATGAGGGCTTTGTTGGAAAAGCACGCAGCCTCTAGACATGACTGTCTTGAAGAAAAACCTTTGTTTGTTATTGATATTCTGATATATCCTTGTGGCAAAACCAAGCAGGACAGCAGAAAATCAAGCACACATCTGGTCTCCCATCTATGTCAAGTGCTGTGGGCTCACAGGAAACTGAAGATAATATAGTTTTCTGCAAGATGCTTTGATCAAAGTATTGGGGAAGTGGGCTTGATAACTCTAGTCTAGGCCACTAGTGAGATAAGCCTGCAGCCAATGAGAGGGTCAGTGACCTGAGTGGTCAAGGAGGCTCAGCAAAAAGGTCAGGTAAAAGACCCTGGTTCCTCAAATCTGACTTCAGCTTGGGTTTATAAGGTGAAGTTAAAACGTGGGTCCCCAAGAGAACCTCTGTGGTCTACGAACCTGGAGGCAGGAGAGAAGAGATGTGTTGAGGGCAGGAGAGCTGGGAAGTAGAGAGGGAGGGCAGCTCTCCAGGACACTGGCCACCAGGGAGTGTCACCAGCACAGTAGCCAATGTAGACCTGAGCATCGAACTCTGTTGCAACGTGTGATCATGGTTACTCCATCAAGTTCATTTCGAATGGTCAATTCTTTCTCTTTTTCTTTTAATCAGGGAAAAAGGGAAGAATAATGGCTGGATTTTCACCAGGACTCAGCGTGGAAGGACTGGGCCGTTGGGAGGCATCGCTCACATCCATCTCTGTTTCCTGACTCCCTCGGCTTCCAATCTTCTGTCTTTGAAGGGAGCAAGCCCACAGGAAATCAGGTTTGCCTGTTTCTTCCACTGTCCTTTCTCCCTGAACACCTGAGAGGCGAGGAATGCCAGAACGCTGATCCACACCTGAGGCAACTGGGGTGCCTTCTGGCTCTGCTGCTGCTGCCTGTTGCCATGTGTGTTTTTGGGAGGAAGGCTGTGGAATTAGGGGCAAAGGCTCAACTCAGAGGTTGCTGAGGGGTCGCCTGGCACAATGCACACCAGAGTCCCTCTGCTGTCCCCAGAGGCTCCCTTTGTGTGCTTATTAACACGGTTCCTGCTTTTTGAGTCTGAATTCGAAACTGGTGAACGAGAGCCCAAGAAAGACTTTAAGTTTCAGATCATTTTATTTTTCAGCAAGGGATTCAGTTGACACATTAACTAGGTCTTGAGACTTTTCTTGGAGAAATGGTCCTAAAACCCAGAGACGGATTATGGTCGGTTGAGGCCCAGGGCACAGAAAACAATATTGGGCCCCTGAAAAAAAAAAAGAGAGACAGGGAAAATAAAAATATATGTTAAGCATATTTTTAAATAAATAAAAAATATTATGTACTAGTAATGTTAAAATTGCACATATGAAACCAAACCTGGTGTCATTAGAAAAAAATGTCAAGTTGGGGTTTTGCAGGGCCCTTCAGAAGTTGTGGCCCAGGATGCACGCCTGGTGCACCCATCATTAAATCCGCCTCTGCTGAAACCCATCTTGGAGTGAATGGTGTGATCCCGCTGCTCTAGCATCCACATGGGGCTCCTGGCTGTGCTGTGATCCTAGACGGGGGCGGAAGCTGAAGTGTGGTCAGGGGACAAGTCCTAGGACCGCCCAGGCAGCACAGGGACAGCGTGAGAAACAGGAGACGCGTTAGTGCTGTCGCTGTTAGGTGTGGGATGTGGACCACCTCCACCTCGTCCATAAATCCAGGAGCTTAGGATATTTTGGCTTCATGGACTGTCTTTAAATATTTTTCTCTTTCAGGCCCTGGCCGGTTGGCTCAGCGGTAGAGCGTCGGCCTGGCATGCGGGGGACCCAGGTTCGATTCCTGGCCAGGGAACATAGGAGAAGCGCCCATTTGCTTCTCCAACCCCCCCTCCTTCCTCTCTGTCTCTCTCTTCCCCTCCCACAGCCAAGGCTCCATTGGAGCAAAGATGGCCCGGGCACTGGGGATGGCTCCTTGGCCTCTGCCCTGGGCGCTGGAGTGGCTCTGGTCGCGGCAGAGCGATGCCCCGGAGGGGCAGAGCATCGCCCCCTGGTGGGCAGAGCTTAGCCCCTGGTGGGCGTGCCGGGTGGATCCCGGTCGGGCGCATGCGGGAGTCTGTCTGACTGTCTCTCCCCGTTTCCAGCTTCAGGAAAAAAAAAATTAAAAAAAAATATTTTTCTCTTTCATACACCCACATTCCTAGCAGCATGCTCACAATCACCAAAAGGTTGAGAGAACTCAAGTGTTTGCTGACAGATGAACGGAGAGACACAATGTGGGGTCTGCAGACAATGGAATACCACTCAGCTTTCAAAAGGAGGGAAACCCTGTCCCATGTTCCAATGTGACTGAACCTCTCAGACATTATGCTGAGTCAGCAGTCACAAAAAAGGACAACACCTGTGTGATTCCTCTCATATGAGGTTCCTAGAATGATCAAATTCAAAAGCACAGGAATTATGTAGAATGGTGGGAGGGGGAGGGGAAATTAGTTGTAACAGGTACAAAAGACAAAAAAAGTTGTAGAGGTAAAAGTTATGATGCCTGCACAACAATGTGAATGTTCAAAATGCTACTGGACTGGACCTTTAAAAATGGTCAGAAGGGCCTGACCGGGCGGTGGCGCAGTGGATAGACTATCGAACTGGGATGCAGAAGACCCAGGTTCAAGACCCTGAGGTCGCCAGCTTGAGCAAGGGCTTATCTGGTTTGAGCAAAAGCCCACCAGCTTGAGCCCAAGGTCGCTGGCTCAAGCAAGGGGTTACTCAGTCTGCTGAAGGCCCGCGGTCAAGGCATGTATGAGAAAGCAATCAATGAACACTTAAGGTTTTGCAATGCGCAATGAAAATCTGATGGTTGATGCTTCTCATCTCTCCATTCCTGTCTGTCTTTCCCTCTCTCTGACTCTCTCTCTGTCTCTGTAAAAAAAAAATGGTCAGAAGGGGTAAATTTTACCAAATGGTCCACTCACACATGCCTGCTGACCCAAAGTGAGACAGATGCAGCCTGCCTGGAGGAGGGGCAGCTGACCTCACATAAGAGGGGCAGGCTTCTCTAACTCATCCCTAGTAATGATCTTCCCGTAGCAGTAAGTAGACCAGGAACAGACCCAGATCAATGTAAACCTGAGCATCAGGGAAAATCCATAACACTGAGGTTTGTTGGGAGGAAGTTCACCTTAGGTTACTGTTGTTTTGTGTGTGTGTGTGTGTGTGTGTGTGTGTGTGTGTGTGTGATTCTGTGATTTTTTTTTAAAAAAAATAAAATTTGATGGAGTGACATGAATCAATAAGAGTACATAGGTTTCAGATAAACATTTCCATGGCATTTAAACTGTTGATTATGTTGTATACTTATCACCCAAGGTCAAATCATTTTTAATTTTGACATGACTTTTTGTGTTAAACTCAATTTTAAAAAAATTGATGTTGTTGGAAATACAAAGTGAAGACCCTGTACTCAAATTTTAGAACCCAGGTCATCTCTGGGAAGCGCTTTGGGGTCTCCCACCCCAGGGTCTACTCCCTGTTACTGCACTCTGTTGGACGCCATTGTCTGAATCTTGCCATCTTTATTTCTGTAACCAAGTCAAATGCTTACCCCCTGCTTTCCCTAAAAAGAACCTGGAGGGCCCTGGAGCTTGGGTTTTCTGTAGTTGGCTATTCGTTCAGTTTGGGAAAAAACTAGAAAATGTCTCTATCATAGGCCCACCTGAAAAATGCTGTGCCCTTTCTCTGAAGCACACTTGGCCTATTTGGAGCAGAGGCACACGGACAGGATGCCCATTTATCTGGCTGTTTCCTTCCTATTCCACGGCTCCCCTCTCCCTGACGGACGGCACGAAGCAATGGCCACCACAGAGGTGTGAGTGTGGGGAGCATGGCTCACGTCTCCAGTCAGTGTCCCACATGGCCAGGTCGTAGGGGAAGCGCTGCTCGATTTAACATGGCTTGGTACATGCAGCTCGACTTGTGGGCTGCTCTGTGTCAAGAGGAGCAGCTAGTTCCTATTTATAAAAGGATCCATGTCTTGAGCAGTATACTGAGAAAGGAAAATATGGCGTTAGAAGGTCCAGTGATATTCTAGTAACTTACCTGGGGTCGAGAAACAAAACCTGTATGCTGAATTAATCTGGGTGTTTGTAGTACCTTCCAGTGCTGAGGGGCAGAGAAAGGTAAGATTATCTCCTGTCAGGTGGTGGTGCTTGCCAGGGGCTCTCTCCTTTGATTTAGGATTCTCTGTTGAATGTAAGATTGCTATAGTTTTGGTTAATGCTGCTTCCACCTAGAATTAAGAAAGAGTTGACAAATAAATATGGGGGATATTTACTATAAAGCCAGAACAGTTACACAAGTTATACTGTTCAAACCTCCCCTATGCTCTTTGAAAATAGCTATTATTACCAACATTTGAGGAAACGGGTGCTCATGAAGACCAAGGGATTTGTCCGGAATGCGTACCCAGCTGCAGCCCAATGGGGATTGGAACCCAGGTCTCTGGGATGCATCAGAGCAAAGAGGAAGGTGGGGTTTGCAAAAAGTAAAGAACATACATAGGTCTATTCCTGTCTGGGTTTGCAAGAGAAGTCTGGATGATTAGCACAGTGCCTCCTCCAGGCTAAGGGAGGTATGAGCTTTGTTCCATTCTGGTGTGCGTCACTTCTCGAGGAGGCCATTACATTTCTGCCCTATTACTGGAATATTCCCCATCCCCTTTCCTTTGGTTTAATATTGTGACTTCTAAACACTTCTCCAGGTTCCTCTCTGATCTAACATATCCAAACATCGACGTTCCTGGGCATCGACATCATGGTCTCTTTTGAGCATTTGTGTTGAAGTGAACTGGTGTCAGCCGGAAATAATCTTTGAAAATAATAGTGGGTGGCCACCATTTCACATTGTCTCTTTAAATGAACAGACTCTTTCTGTTTCATACAATCTGGTCCAGGTCAGTGTGTCCCGATATCCCACACATCAAACCCCAGGATCCTGCATAGGAACAGCGCTGCCTTTGTCTTCCAATTAGTGTCTCTGCAAACCAGCAGGTTTGCAGTGGATTCCCTCCAAGGTCTTGGCCAGAAGTGATTTAACTTCTGTCTGATGACTTCCTTGCAGTGTCTCTTAAATTGGTGGAAGAGGCTCAGTTGGAAGCAACTTATGGTTGTTGCTTTGTTTTCAAGATTGATTTGAAAAGCACTAGAGGAGAACTCACCTAAAAGTGTAAATTAGAGTGAACAAATTTCAAAGAATTATCTTTGAAAGATGAGCCTTTACCATGCTCTGACCAACAAGGAAGGTCCCCAGGCATCCCCTCCTCTTGGAGTTTGTTTTTCATCACAAAAAATGTTTTTCATCACAAAAAAACTGCGGCAACGTAAGCAGTTGATGAAAACCCAAGATGTGTTTGTATCTTTTATTTGCCTATATTCCTTTCCCTGGAATCCATTCTTTTTTTGGGGAAAAAAAATAACAGGATGGCATTTCCAGAATTACTGCTTTTCTGGAATGCATCTTTAATATGCTTTCCGAAGTGAGATGAGCAGAGAGGAGGGCAAGGAGCCACAAATTATGCAAACCTTCCCACTGCGACTGAAAAATTTGGCTGTGTATAAAAATTGTCATCGGTAATTGCAGAGTCAGAGTGAATTGTGGCCTGGAGGCACTCAAACAGAAGGTCTAACGAACCTCGTGTCTCACAAAATGGCACAACATACGGCCTGTTAAGTTCAAAAAAAGAAATGCTCAGCTTGCCACCGTGAAGCCGCAGCCATGCTTGGGGGTGATGGGACGTGACCTTGAGCGCTGTGTATGCTGCCTTGCGCCACGTCCACAGTGAATTTAGAAACAAAAGCTGCTGCTATGGGGCACAGCCACTGGGCTCCGTCGTAGACATCTGTTTGGGACTGGAGCGTCACCGGTATCAAGCAGCTGAATCTGCCTGGCTTAAGTGTAAATGACAACTTTGTTTCAAACTGGGCAGAAGTTTGACTTCCACTTCACACCTTGGTTGTCTAGCCTGCCTAGTGGTGGCTAGAATCACTGAAACCTGTTTCAAGACCACATACAGCCTCATACCCACCCTGAAGTTCAAGATCCTGAGAGCCGCGGAATCAACATTTAGGCTCGTGTAAGAAAGTCGGTTCGGGTTGTGGTACCAACCTGGCGGGAATTTCTTCTTTAAATAACTAGACTAAGCACCAAGCAAAATAACAGTTCTCGACAGCACAGAACAGCAATGTGCGATCCCGGAGAATGTGCCCCGTCGGGTGTGAATTCTGCGAGGGCGGAGTCTTCAGGACTAAACGCAGTGCAGAGCTGTTCCTGCTTCGCCTCTGCTTTTCTGGAAATGAGTTGCCATGCACATTTCTGTTGATTTTCATCCTTTCTACTTCGAAGCAAGGAAAAAGAGACAGCTTAGAGGTATAGTCTTTGAAGGCTGGATGGAGCAGGTGTCTAAGATGTATGCTCAGGCCACTGCCGGCCGAGCTAGGCCATGTCTTAGATGGTAACAATCACCGGCCAAACCCACGTGAAGGAGAGGATGAAGTGGACCCTGAATAAAAGTCCCATCACATTGGCGGAGAAACTCACTTATTTATACAATATTGTTAGTGTCTTTTTAAGCTTGATTCATTATGTTGAAAAAATTTTACAGTTCATCAGAAGACCAGCTGTAGTTTCTGTGTCTTCTCAGTGAATAAAACCACCAACAGATGGAAAGACAAGAGATTAATGCTTATTATTATAAAATATAAGAATTAGCAGCGATTTCTAGGAACCGAGATCTTAACTGTTAAAAAAAAATCCTAATTACAATGTCCTCTTGACTGCTAGAACTAGAAATGAAGAGTAATGGTGGAGGCAGGGTAAGCTGCCTGGTGTCGGGTGCGTCTTTATGAGGACCCTTGAGTATGAAAGTAATGATTAAGTGAGGCTCGGCCGCAATAGCTGTGCTGCACTGCATTCCATTCAAATCACATCTGTCCAAGGCTTTACATTCAAGTATTATCTTCATATCGATTTAACAAGCCTGTCGAAATGACAACTTGTGGTAATTCTGGGTTTTATTTCATTTTATACTTTAGTTGGCTGGTGGGATTTTCGTAAACTTGAAGTATAGATGTGCAGTGTTTTATCCAGGAAGATGCTATTGTCCATTTTAAAGAGACAGTGTCCGGGTAGGATTCTAGGCTCCTCTTTTTTTTTTTTTTTTTTTAACGTTCAGATTAGGGGTAAAAGCAGGAAAATGCAGAGGCTCTGTGACCTGAAAGTGCAGAGCAATCTTTCTATGGTTCCTTCCTCCCGTGGCTCTTTTTTTTTTTTTTTTTTTTTTTGTATTTTTCTGAAGCTGGAAACCTGGAGGCAGTCAGACAGACTCCCGCATGCTCCCGACTGGGATCCACCCGGGATGCCCACCAGGGGGCGATGCTCTGCCCATCTGAGGCGTCGCTCTGTTGCACCCAGAGCCATTCTAGCACCTGAGGCAGAGGCCACAGAGCCATCCTCAGCACCTGGGCCAACTTTGCTCCAATGGAGCCTTGGCTGTGGGAGGGGAAGAGAGAGACAGAGAGGAAGGAGAGGGGGAGGGGTGGAGAAGCAGATGGGCACTTCTCCTGTGTGCCCTGGCCGGGAATCAAACCCGGGACTCCCGCACACCAGGCTGATGCTCTACCACTGAGCAAACCGGCCAGGGCACGTGGCTCTTCTTATAGATGCTACTCTTTATGTCTGCGCCTAGGGGAGTGGCCAGCACACAACGTGCACACAGTGCTGCCGAGTGAGTGCACGGAAGATAAACACGTGAACACAGTGCCCCACTGCCAGACAGGCTGAGCTGTTAGAATTTCTTACACCGAAATGAAATTCTTCCCCAGATCTCCCCGTCTTGCTGCAAAGAACGACTCTATTCCGCCTCCTGATCAGCAAGCCTGCAAATGCTCAAGCCGATCTTTCCTCCTTGAGGCCACAGACTCTGAGTTCCTCAGACTGTTCCTGCTAGGAAAATGTTCAGACACGTTCCAAATCCTGTTCCTTCTCCGTCAACTCACTCAAGTTTTCTTTGAGTCCTCGTAAGTTATTTCAACTCTGTGGGGCACTGTGTATGTGGATTGGACCCAGGAAGGCATGGGTTCCAGGCCAAACTTAGCCCTTAATGAGTTGGAAGGGAAGTCTGAGAGGACAGACCAGCATTTCCTGAGATCTATTTTTTTTAAATGCATGAAATTGGGGCAATGAAGATTGAAAATTGTGTATGTGGAATCCCTGCAGATGGTCTAGAGCAGGGGTCCCCAAACTACGGCCCGCGGGCCACATGCGGCCCCCTGAGGCCATTTATCCGGCCCCCGCCACACTTCCAGAAAGGGCACCTCTTTCATTGGTGGTCAGTGAGAGGAGCATAGTTCCCATTGAAATACTGGTCAGTTTGTTGATTTAAATTTACTTGTTCTTTATTTTAAATATTGTATTTGTTCCCGTTTTGTTTTTTTACTTTAAAATAAGATATGTGCAGTGTGCATAGTGATTTGTTCATAGTTTTTTTTTAGTCCGGCCCTCCAATGGTCTGAGGGACAGTGAACTGGCCCCCTGTGTAAAAAGTTTGGGGACCCCTGGTCTAGAGTAGCAATTTTCAACCTTTTTCATCTCATGGCACACATGAACTAATTACTAAAATTCTGTGGCACACCAAGAAATATACTTTTTGCTGATCTGACAAAATAAAATAGGTATAATTTTGACTCATCCACATTGGACGGCTATTGTGTTGTTGGCTGTTGCCATTTTAAGGGAAATGAGGTCTGTGTCCTGGCTAGATAGTCAGCTATTGCATCTTTTAAAAATTCTTGTGGCACACTGGTAGAAAATTGATGGTCTAGAGTAAAATGTGCTCAGTTAACTTCTGTCATAGACAGACCTAAAATATAATAATATTTTTATTATTTGTTCATATAACTGTGCAAGAAGTTCCACATGGGTGGGTGTCCCAGTAGAACCCCATCTCTATGTGCATCCGGAGTCCCAGAAATGATTTCCTTGTGCAGTGGGACACTCCTGCTTAATAGCAGGGCTGGCGGCTTCATTTGAGACTACTCTTGAGGCAGCTATAAGGAATTCTACTTATTAGTACAGAGACCAATTGCCATGGGAGGAAAAACATGATGACACACAGTTAGTTGCAAGAATGACACAGGCAGTTTATTACACACAAATCCTTAAGACGTGCCTAGGTACAGCTTAATAGGGCCCCATCACCATGCTCCTCTCAGCCATCCTTTGTCAGAGTGGCAAGGAGACAGTCTACATTCAATGTTGGAGTCTGTACAACTAACTAGCTGGGGGCCCCTTGGCTTTAGAACCTTTTTCTGGCACATGCCTTCTAACAGGTGTTAATCTATGAGATTATCACATCAAGCCACTTTTTGGAAGTTCCTGGCAGGGAACCCTTTTAAATGTTAATCTACAGATTATCACATCAAGCCACTTTTTTTTTTGGTATTTTTCTGAAGTGAGAAGCAGGGAGACAGAGAGATAGACTCCCACATGTGCCTGACTGGGAGCCACCTGGCATGACCACCAGGGGGCGATGCTGTGCCCATCTGGGCTGTTGGTTGCTCCATTGTAACGGGAGCCATTCTAGCACCTGAGGCAGAGATCATGGAGCCATCCTCAGTGCCTGGGCCAACTTTATTCCAATGGAACCTTGGCTGTGGGAGGGGAAGAGAAAGACAGAGAAAAAGGAGAGGGAGAAGGGTGGAGAAGCAGATGGGCATTTGTCCTGTGTGCCCTGGCTGGGAATCGAACCCAGGACTTCCACACGCCGGCCCAATGCTCTACTGTTGAACCAACTGGCCAGAGCTCAAGTCACTTTTTATCTATATATAACTTCACACAAACACTAACTGGGCCCTGTGCAAAAGGCATAATATGCCTATCATAACTCTATACACTAGCTTATCTCCCACCCAGAGGGTGTAGCCTTATTCAATTGCCTTAATGGCTTTTAATACTATATCCTAACTTATTTCTATATATCTTCTATACAGTATTTTTCTATATTTCTATATATTTAATTATTATAACACTATATTACTTTAACAGTGGGGTAGGGTTGTGTATCTATGAATTGGGTTTGTGTGTTCCCCAAAAATCCGTATGTTGAAACCTAATTTTCATATTACATGGTGGTATGAGGGAGGAGTACTAGGGAGGTGATTAGGTCAGGAGAATGGAGCTCTTCTGGATGGAATTAGTGTCCTTATAACAAGACCCCAGGAGTTCTCACTCCTCTCATGTGAGGATGGGAGAGAAGAGGGCATCTATGAACCAGGAAATGGGTCTTCACCAGACACCAGATCTACCAGCACCTTGGTCTTGAACTTCCAGCTTCCAGAACTCTCAAGAATAAATTTCTATTGTTTAAGCACCCCTGTCTATAACAGAAGCCAAACTCCTACAGAGTTTCAGGGACTGAGGTTGAAGGAACCTGTGCTCTTTAACAGGGGGCCTCCGGGGTCACCAAGGATGACCATCCAGTCAGCAAGGAGGGGATAGAATGGAACAGAAGAACGAGAAAAGGGGACTTTTCTGTGCCAGACGTGCACATCGCATCTGTTGCTTGGAGTCCCGTTCCTGTCTAGGACTCATAGGGCCTTGTGGTGAGACAAGGGAACCAGAGGAAAAGAATGAAATATGATACACCAAAAATTTCTAGTTTACCTCAGGAAACTCTATTAAATTAGATAAGTCTCACGTTACGTTGTAGTCACATTATTTTTGGACCACGTTAGATTTGTGGACATGTTCACAATCTGAGCGTGTTTTTCTTTTTTTTAGTGTTCTCTTCTGAAATTCTGGGCAATAATTTTTAAACTAAAAAGTCTTTATTGTTATCCAACTAAAAAAAATGAACTCTAATAATTTGAAAAACACATGAAAACCTGCAAAAAAAAGCCAATGTCATCCCACTACATAAAGGGGGACGCTAATAACTACCTTTGGGATAGCATCAAGATAAGATTTTATATACATGAAATAAATTGGACCAATTGGTTTCTAGGGTTAGTCATATTTGTCAACCTTTTACAGTATAAATATTACGATTATTTTCCTATGCAAATATATACATTTTTTACCCAACATGGATCACTGCCTTTGTATTTTGTGTGGTTGGCTTTTAAAATATATTATGAACTTGTTTTTCTGAATTATATTCATTTTCTATGCCAAGCAACAAACTACCATAGCCTCGTAGCTTAAAACAGCAACTGTTTTTATCTGATGGTCTCTGTGGATGCGGAGTCCAGACGCGGCCTCCTTAGGTTATGGTCTTAGGGACTCAGGCTGGTCTCCCTGGAGCGTGGCCTCTCCCAAGTTCATTTGGGCCATTAGACAATCAGGCTGCTTCTGGCTGTAAGACCGGGGTCCCTGCTTCTTGCTGGCTTTTGTCAGTGGGCTGCCTGAGGTCCCCACCACTCAGCTGCCTCTCTGGGCAGCTCATGTCTTCAAAGTCAGCAGACTAATTCCTGTTATGCTTTGAATCTTTAATTTCAGGAAGCTCCTTGTCACTCTGAAGGGCTGAATTGATTAGGTCAGGTCCAGCCTGGAGAACCTGCTGTTTGATGACTTCAAAGTCAATTGATTTGAGACCTCAATTACACCTTTAAAATTCCTTAACCTTGGTCATTTAAAGAAACCTAATCACAGGAGTGAAATCTGTCACACCTACAGGTTCAGGTAACACTGTGCGGGGGGGGGGGGGGGCTACACAGTCTTACCGCAGATGGGAGTGGGATACAGGAATCTTGGGGCCATCAGAGAATTCTGCCAACTACAGTCATTAATCTTTTTATGCCGTCTGCAATAGCTATCAGTCCTGTTGGCCATAGATCTGTGATGACCCCCCTCCTGGGCACGGGGCACAAACAATGGCAAGTTCTTGTCCTCTTGCTGTGAAGTGTTGCAACCTGAGTTCCTTTGAGCAGAGAAAAGAGAGATGTGTGTTGCTTCAGAATGGAAGACTTAAGTACCAGCGAGGGAGTTAGCAATGTTTCCTTTCTTTCTGGCACAGCAACCAGGAATGACTGAGCGGGGGCTGCATTGTTCTCAGATCTGCATGACTGATGCGCAGTGGCCTGTCGCTGGTCTGTGATGGCATGGACACCAGCAAGAAATGATTTGTGTTGTTTGAAAGCATTAAGTGTTATGTCTGTCATAATAATAAAGTTTTTCCTCTTGTCTTAGATTCACGACACATTTTTAATAACAAGTAGAATTTTACATACATTCTTGCTAACAGTTGCTGTCCTAGTTTTGGTCCAGATTCCAACTTGTCCAAATAATTTTGAATCTGATTCACTCATCATCTTAGCAATGCCTTTAGTTTTGGGTCACCTGAGCATTGGCTAAGTAGCCTTAGATGTCTTAGTACAAATAATGAACACAGATATTGATGATGACTGGGTCACTGACTGGGTCTCTGCCATGTCCCTAGGTAGGTGCTCAAATAACAAAGAGCTATTAATCACCAACCCAGGCACCATTATTCAACAGAGCCATGTAAAAGGGCACAACCATGATTTACTGGTTGAAAAAAAAATAATAGCATGTTACTGAAATAAAGATGACCTGATAAAATGAAACCACAGCATTATGTCATGACTTCTAAAATTATTATTTTTTAATTTATTTTTTTCTTCTTTTTCCAAGTGAGGGAGAGGAGATAGACTCCTGCATGAATCCCGATTGGGATCTACCCGGCAACCACTGTCTGGGCTGATACTCTGCCCATCTGAGGCCCAAGCTCACAACTGAGCTATTTTTAGCACCTGAAGCAGAGGCTCCATGGAGCTATCCTCGGTGCCTTGGGCCAGTGTGCTGGAAATAGCTTGAGCCATAGCTGCAGGAAGGCAAGAGAAAAAGAGAGAGAAGGGGAAAGGGGAGGGGTGGAGAAGCAGATAGGTGCTTCTCTCATGTTCGCTGACCGGGAATTGAACCCAGGACATCCACACGCCAGGCTGACACTCTATCACTGAACAACTGACCAGGGCTTAAAATTCTTTCTTTTTAAGGTTTTATCAGGGTATAATTTATATGTCATGAAAATCACTCCTTGTGTCCATTCAGTGTCTTTCATGTCCCTCCGCACCTTCTCAGTTCCCTCCCCACCCCCTCAGTTTCCTTCCCACCCCCTTCCAACTTCTTCCAGAAGCTCATGCCCTGTCTCAGCATCACTGAAGGCGTCTGTGACCTTCTCACTCCTGGTGCCCATCCTTGGCGTCTTCCCAGCAGACTCTCCCACACTGCATGTCTTCCCAAATCTCTGCTTTCCAAGACATTTCCCACCTCACACATCCTTGAACTTAAGGGTCATTGAATCTATTTTATGAGGCACTTGCATCAGTTCTCCATCGTCAACTACAAGACTCAACATAGCTTTGCTCTTTCCGCTCCCATTGTAGTTGTCCCTGTCCCCAACAACCTGAGATCAAGGTAACATTCATGGAATTATAAAGCTACATTCACCTCCCTCCCTGTCCCTCTCTTTCTATAGGATTCCATATGTATGGTGATCAGCAGTGTGAGATTCCACCAGACATGTGAATACAAACTTAGTAATTGGTTTGCAGACACGCAAATGGTACAATCAGTCAGATGTGAGGTCAGTACATGGGCAGTTTGAGTTCATGCCTTTTGTCTCAGGGTGTTAACTTTCCCTCTTTCAGATGACAGTTTGTATGATCACCTTAATCTAGGCCTTAGATTGAACAAGAAAACATTGGCTAATATCACTAAAACATTCAACAAGCCCTGCTGCCAAGTTGGAAGCAAGCGGGGAAGTAACTGGACATGGTATACCTTAGGGTGAGCACACCCCTGAGCAGGATAATACGTGGGGAAAGGTCCAGCTCCGTCGGCGGGACTGACTCCTTGTGCTTGTCATTCACTGGGGACATACCATGAACAAGTGCCCACATTATCCCACACAGGCTCACTGACACCTGGTGGTGAAGAGGAAGGCTGGAGGGCTCACCAGCTCTGATTTCTAGGGTAAGGTGTGTCCTCTTGTCACACCTGCACACCCAGCCCAGATTAGTTAAACGACTTGTCCCCAGGTCCAGCAGCTAATGAGGGGAGATGGGATTTAAACAGATTCCAAACCCTCTCTTTTAACTGGTATGCTGTTCTGAAAAAGGAAACCCATTTATTCTGCGATTTCAAAGGAAAACGAGGTCTGAGCAGTGGAGGCCATGGCGAGCACCTGAGCTCTGATGGGAGAATCTGTAGAGCAGAAAGCTGTCCATAGGCCCTTTGGCCAAGTAGTCAGGCGGGTTTGGCTGAGACATGTCAGGGCATGGTTGAGCGAAGCAGAGATTTATGGCTAGAGAAAAAATTGACTGTGACCTGAGTGCAAAACTTGAGTGACAGGGAATCAGGTAAGTGGAAGAAGTGCCTGCTCCCCTAAAGACAGGAGAGACCATGGGCAGTGGCTTTGGGCGCTTCTGTCCCCACGTTGGCCACTGAATAATACAGTCCCTCTGGAAGGCCTGGTGGCTACCAGGCCGTGGGGAGGGAAATGTCACAGAAAACAACCTGTTACGTGAGTCCACACTTGCTATCCACAGGCAACAACGCAAGGTGTAATTCCATCATCCACCCTAAGTTTAAATGTGAGGATGAATCAGGTTGCATTAATGGATGGGACCAAATGTTTTGCACCAACTCTTCCTCCTGAAAGCCATCAGGTCCTGACAAGCTGATATCTATCTGGAATGCTTAGATTCGAGGTTGTCATCTGTAGGGCTCATAGCTGAAAATGCAGATGTAAATAAAGAGGAAGTCAGTGGACATGGCTTCCATCCCAGGGCATTTAAGCGAGGAAGTCAGTGGACATGGCTTCCATCCTAGGGCATTTATGGCTTCACAAAGCACAGAAGCACAGGCTGACCTGGGAATTGGCAAGCGATTTTTCATCTTGGCATCTTCCTTTCAGGTGGGTTAGAATCTCCACTCAGAGCCTTCTCCTTCTTCTTTATTTGAAAACCCAACACATTGTAAGCATCAATCAAAAGTCATGCTTTCTGTTGACTTAGCTCCAGTCCAAATATTATATTGACCATGTTTACAAGATTTGATTATTTTTTCCACCAAATAGAATTTCCCGTGCCATTATCCATAGTATGTGGCTTAGTATTTTGGTTGATGGATTATTTTCACTTGGAAAATTATCCAGACATATTTAAATGCATTTAATCAAAATTCCCAATACTCAAAAGCACAGGGGGAAAGATCTATTTCTTTCAAACAAAGTGCTTTGGGGACAAGGTGTGAAATTGATTTTACAGGTGACTACCAATGATCTGGATATTTCCTAAGTTGTTTTTAAGAACTTGTCTTTTTTTTTTTTAAATCAGTCTTTGAAAAGTCATAAGACAATATGACACCTCTCAATGTATGAGGTCTTTGAAGAGAGTGAGTGTGTGTACATCAGTGACAGGAAGGTATATAAGAAGTAGGATTTGTTGTGGGGACAGAGAGCCTCTTTCACTAGAACATGTACCTAAATTCTGTAATAGAATATGGATCTTAGCATTAGCTCTGAAACTTAGGGCCTATAGGTCTTTACCTGCATGTAAATCAGCTTTCCAAGGGAATTGTCTTCCTTTTCTCTGAGTATTACCCCACTAACCTAGAGGTTAAATGACAAAAAATATATATATATATCAATCATACTTTATTCCCGGGTCTCCTCTAGGAAGACACTGACCTGGACCAGAGTCCTGCCATTTCCTGCCCTGACAGCGGGTGTACCTCTGCTCACCGCACCGGGTAAGATTTCTGCTTCAATGTAAAATCAAGTCTACTCTGAGCACATCAAGACCATCTCTAGGCAAATTGGCACAGTTGGAAACTGCACGGTGGGCCAGTGTTTCTGTTGTGTGTGGGGAGTAAGTGCAGTCCAGATGGAGGGCCAGGGAGGAATGGCCCAGGTGCTAGAGAGTCAGGAGATGCTCAGAGGGTCATGTGATACTCTGAGAGTCAGGGCATGCTCAGAGGATGGAGGGATGAGACACCGGGTGCTGCTGCTGTGATCATTCTTCCTAGAGGATGTGTGATATCTCAGGATATTGGGAAATATTCGGGCATAGCATGGAGTCCTGGGATGAGAAACACCTGGTCTGCTGTTAAGCGTGGTGTGACAGAGGGCTGATAAACACTTTGTTTCCTGCGTTGGTAACTGTCTTGGTGGTGAGACAATAAGACATGAAGGAGGAGATAGGAAAAGGTACATCTTAAATTATTTTTAATAGAAGGGATTATTTTTTATACCTGCAAAAAATTTAAAAAATAAACACCACAGTACACCTTTATATAGACACACATAGAGTATATTGTTTGGATTTTATTCTATAAAACTTTTTGAAATGTTTTTCCTAACATAAAAAGGATGTCTTCATCTTGCATGTATGAAATTTATTTCATAAAGCACAAGTAAGTATACATAATCATTGTCACTTTTTTGTCTATAGTTATGACACATGCCTGTTTTATTTATATGTGAAAATTCCTTTTCAGTCCTTCAAATATATCATATTAATTTCCTGTAGAATTCCAAAATTTGATTATATGCCCATCATCTCTTAAAAGTTATCTTTTGAATTTATTAAAACAGCTTCCTGCTATTTTGTAGTTAACCATATTTTTGAAGCGAAACTAAATCTCCAGAGAAATGCACGTAAGTGTCAAACTATAGATGAAAAATATGTGGGACTTGCCTGGCTATCCATATTGTCTTAAAAAGTAGAAAGAATTAAAAAAAACCTACTAAAGAAACATTTATGATTTAATGTGCACATTGTGCGGCCTGCTACAGACTGTCACTGAAGACTTCTCCCACACGCTGGAATCACCGGGAGGAAGCCGTTTGTGGTGTCATAGAAAGTCCCCCCTTCCTAATACCCATGTAGATATTACCTGGTGTCTGAGCTTACAAATGGCGAGCCCATGAGAACGTCATTATGGATCCACTTTTCTTTATTCTCTTGACAGAATTGTAACTACTACTGCTAAGGAATCTGTGTGTGTGTAGAAGAGGGTCTATAAAGGTTTTATACCTGAAGAAGGCAGAGGCATCGGAAGATGGGTTACCCTGCCAGAATCGGAACTCAGTTCCCTGTTCTCAACTTGTTTTCACAGACTCACCTCTGGGTTCATTTCCTGCCATGAATCAGGAGAGTCAGAGCGAGGTCAGCTTATGCTGCGAGATCTTGCAAATTTAGAAGCCAAAGGGAAGAGTTTCAGTGCAGTTAACTGTTTAAGTCATTCTCAGGGTAGTGCTTTTTGTGGAAATGACCATGGTTTTTAATATTGAATGTCTCTGTAAAAACAGGATATTCAAAATTTATCATTTATTTAAAAAAGTAGTAACAATGGTTCTGTCCGACTCCCATCATAGTGCCTGCTGGCCACCTGAGATGAAGAAGAAACTGTCCCAAGGCCACTGCCCTGTTCAATGCTGGCTGTCTCTTTGAAACTCTGACCTCTGTCTGACCTGTGGTGGCGCAGTGGATACTGCGTCGACCTGGAAATGCTGAGGTCGCCGGTTCGAAACCCTGGGCTTGCCTGGTCAAGGCACATATGGGAGTTGATGCTTCCAGCTCCTCCCCCCTTCTCTCTCTCTGTCTCTCTCTCTCTCTCCCTCTCTCTCTCCTCTCTAAAAATGAATAAATAAAAAAAGAAAAAAAAGATTAAAAAAAAAAAAGAAACTCTGACTTCTGCACTGGTGTCACTTGCTTGGAGCAGGTCTCCAATGCCACAGTGTGGACGTCAGACTCACAGCTCTTGCATGCCTCCTGGACTCCAGCGAGGGGCAGAAGTGCCTGAACTCTCATCAGCAAGAAACACTTTTTTTTTCTTTCTGTTTTCCAGATTCTGGAGATTTAGATCAACAATGGAATTTTTTTTTGGGGGGGGTATTTTTCCGAAGCCAGAAACGGGGAGGCAGTCAGACAGACTCCCGCATGTGCCCGACCAGGATCCACCCGGCATGCCCACCAGGGGGAGATGCTCTACCCATCCGGGGCATCACTCTGTTGTGACCAGAGCCACTCTAGCACCTGAGGCAGAGGCCACAGAGCCATCCTCAGCACCCGGGCCAACTTTGCTCCAATGGAACCTCGGCTGCAGGAGGGGAAGAGAGAGACAGAGAGAAAGAGAGGGGGAAGGGTGGAGAAGCAGATGGGCACTTCTTCTGTGTGCCCTGGCCGGGAATCGAACCCGGGACTCCTGCACGCCAGGCCGATGCTCTACCACTGAGCAAACCAGCCAGGGCCTCAACAATGGAATTTTGAGGGGTTTTTGTTTCCCCTCTAAATTGAACCCAATGTACTGTTGTAAATCTAACAATGGAAACAATGACATTGATTTGTGATGAGAAAAACAATGGCTCCAAACATTTTTACAGCACATACAAGGCAGTCATCGTGATTGGCCCATGACTGTGCTTTCCTAGAAACTCATCAATCTGAATGTCCCATGCTCCATATTCTTACTATCCCTGCTTCAATGAATGGTGTGCAATTTAACTTGGACTAGAGACTTTCTAGGAAATATATATACACATACATATTTCCTAAAGTGGGGTCATTTATCTGGACAGATGGCCATGAGAGCTGAACACATTTTGCATGAAGGCTGGAGTATAGGGTGGTTTTTTTATATATAAAAAGAGACTTCTTGTAAAAAAATTCACTATATCATGGGGGAAAACACCATCTTTCACCCATGCGTTGCTAAGCTTTCAAAAAATCACTGAGAACAAAGACCAGTGTGCTGATGTATTATCTTTGATTCAAAGGCTCATCGTTCCATAGAGTTGAGTTCAATTCCAGTTAACTTTTTATCTTAGCAATTTGTAACACAAATTTGGAGAAGAGAAAAACAGTATTTATTGAGACTGTGTTTAGGCTGGGATTTGACAGAGGCTAAATCACTTTACTCTTTTGTTTCTCTCTTTCAGAATTACAGTGATCAATATTTCAGTTGGGGAGACAGACACAGAGACAGTGAGTGTGAAGGTTGTGTGATCAGCGCAGTCACATGTGCCCCGTGGTAGCGGCTCAGAACCATAGGTGCTATTCCATTGTGCACGGAGAAATTGCTGACCTCCAGGAGATGATTCTATAGATAGACTGCCATCTGTGTTTTTGTAAATTTTTATCTTAGCCTGACCAGGCAGTGGCACAGTGGAAAGCAGTGGCCTGAGATGTTGAGGACCCAGGTTTAAAACCCTGAGGTCACAGGGTTGAGCGCAAACTCCATCTGGCTTAAGCGTGGGCTCACCAGCTTGAGTAAAAGGTAGCCAGCTTGGACATAAGATCATAGACATGACCCCATGGTCGCTGGCTTGAGGCCCAAGGTCACTGGCTTAAGCAAGGGGTCACTGGCTTGGCTAGAGCCCCTCAGTCAAGGCACATATGAGAAAGCAATCAATGAACAATTAAGGTGCCGCGAAGAAGAACTTATGCTTCTCATCTCTTTCTCCCTTCTTCTCTGTCTGTCCCTGTCTGCCCCTCTTACTCTCTCTCACTAAAAAAAAAAAAAAAAAAAAAAAAAAAAAAAAAAATTCTATCCTAGACACTTGGTCTTCAGTTGCACTCTGGACAATGGAGTGTTTTCTGACAGTTTTCTGAGCTGCCCTGTTTCTGCTCTTGGTCCATGCTCTTCCCCATCTGAGTTCTCCTTATCACCGTTCTCCAGTAAACATCCCAGTCTTCCTTTATGGGCCAGGGCAAGGGCCAACTCCCCACCGAAGTTCTTGAATTTCTTCAGGTGGAATTAATGATCCTTCCCAAGATCACAAAATCATTTTCCTTTATTACTCAAAATTCTCTGTTCAGTAAATTGGTGTGTATGTGTCTATATAATTGCTTCTGATGTTATAATTTTGGGGGGAGAAAAATTGCATTTTATTTATATGTAATCTTTGCTTTACCCATTACAATAGCTTGCACTCAATAAATGTTTTGAATTAGCTTTCTAGTTGATAGTATACTGTATAAATTAGCATTTTGTGTTTTCAGAGATATTGGAAATAACTAAGGGCTGATTAATTTAGGGGTACCACAATGGGATATAAAGCATGTGTTCTAGAGAAATCTCTACAGCATTTAGCACATAAATATTGATAATTCTCTATTTTTGTTATTGAAATATAGTCTTTTATATTAATTTCTAAAAGGCTGCTCCTCACCCAATATTCATTACAACTATTGAAAAACTTAAAATTTCAATAGAAAGTTTTCCTAATTAGGCTAAGGACACATGCCATATTTTAACTCTTTACACAATTCTTACAAAACAAGGTAAGTTCTTTATTTCTGTTATCCCAGACATACCTTTGATCATTTTTAGCCTAATGTTCAGTCATTTAATCAGAGTGACAATGGCCAGCCATAAAAATAAACTTTGTTCTCTATAGTGGTGATGATTTAATATTGCAAGGATGTGTGAGATCAGATCTGAATCTCAGATCCTCGAGCCTTAAGGATCATCTATCAATAGTTAAGGCTTTCTGCGTTTTATAGGTTTACAGGTGCAAGTGCATTGTTTCAGTTTCCATGCCTGATGTTAGCATTTGTTGCTCCCAGCCCTACACTGTTGTGGCTATTGCATATCCTCACACAGTATGGTGACTTCCTGAAATGTCCACAACCACTGAAATCATCCCTTACGCCAGGTCTGTCCCACAGAGACAGATCGACAACATGCATGTCACCAGCATGTGGAAACCAGAACCAAGCACTTCCAATTTCATACACAGTAATCTTCCTGGATGTTATGATCCCTGGGTCATCCTGCCACCTCACAACATGGAAGAATGGCACAGACAGTGGTATCCATCTCTCTTTTTCAGTTCCTCCCTCTCTCCTTCCCCCCCTGTGACATGCTCTCTCGCTCACTGAAGGGTTGATGAGCATGACACACTAGCCTTTCTGTTTCTAAAAGTGCATACACGCACCAGCAAATCTGTCTGTAATACACAGGGAATCTGAACTGTGTCAAGACCCTCTCTGAAGGGCCTGTGATTTTACCCAAATTTCAAGCTAAGAGATGAGCCTGCTGCAGTTCATGTGTGTTGATGGAAGACGCAGGCCTCTGAGGATGGAGACCAAGGACTTCATGACTTACAGCAGAGCAGACACCATGAACTGCATGCCTGCATTGGCCCCACGTCCCATAGGGATGAAATAAGGGAGGCCCAGGAGCAAGTGTGTGCCTGGAGGGTTTGTGTCACCACTGAGGAACTCTGGGTTTAGAAAACTTCATTCTTTCACAGTGGTCACGAGCACACCTGCTCCACTGTGCCCTAGAGAGCAACTACGTCTCTAACCAATAGTTGTTGCCCATACAAGCGTCCTTGAAAACATAGTCCAGAACCAAAGGTGTCACAGGACATGTAGAGATGGGAGAAACCCTTGGGGAACTCCCTCCCATCCAAGAAGGGTGCACATAATCCTGAGAGTTGGTTGGTGCGTGCAGCATGGGTTTATTGCCTCTGGCTCATGACTGCATGCTGTTTTCACCTAATGCAAAAATAATTGCTATGCAGAAATATAATTACTCTAAAGTGCTATACAAATACAATTGGTAAAGATGACATAGCAATGCCCAGTGTTGGTGAGAGTGTGAGAAACATGCACCTACATGGCTGGTGTTAGTGTAACTAGGCACATTTTTAGCAGGCAAATGTGTCATTAGGCATCAGAAGTCTTAGTCTGGATTTGACAAATGCCCTAATATTTTTTTTTCTCAAAGAAATCAATACAAATGTGAACAAAGACAGAAATATTTATTAGTTATATTTCTTATAAAAAATAGAAACTGCTTATATTATAAATAAAAGGCAATGATTTAAGGAAATTAGAGTTCACTCATATAAAGGATGACTATATAAAATGAAAACTGTGTTATAAAAGAATTCTCATTACCATGGTAAAATATTCATAGTATAGGCCTAGAGGCTACAAAACAGCATGTACCACAAATCATAATTTTAAAAAAGGAAGTGCATAGCTTTGTGTGCATGTGGGGATATCAATGTGGAATTACTAAAAAATTGCATCCTAAAATGTCTACATTCATGGTGGTTACAATTGAAAATTGAGACTAGTAATTATTTGCAAATAAATTTGTTTCCTTTAAGTTTTCTGGGTTTTTTAAATCCATTTTCGATGTTATTTTTCTCTTTATTGTGTATGTAACATTTTATAATTAAAATATGCATGTCTTTTCCCTTTTAACTCAGACCTTTTGAGTGTAACCTAGAGCCTCTTCCCAGCATAGAGAGTAGGACTGGTAATTGTCCCGGATTGCTACACGATCAGTTATGACACACCTGTGAGTCAGATACTGTGCTTACATCACACCTCAGCATCCATCTTGGGGAGAAACATAGTGTTGGACAAAATAAATTAATAATAAAATGAGCTAATAACAACATAAGCTAAATATAAAAATAAAAATTTATTTCATAAATGTGTTTTCTTCATCAGGGAAAATATATGAATTATCTGCTTCTGATTAAATTATTGATAAACATAAAATGTATAGTACTTTAAATTTGAATATTAAGAAGAGAAAATATAGTAACAGTTGTGTATAAGTTTGACTTTCACATTGTGAATAGAGTATTTTTACTTCCGTGGAGTTCTTCTGTGGAGAATGTTTGTCAGTGGTAGCTAAGAACTGTCTCCCTCACCCCATCGCAGAAGTTACAAAAGCAAACTAGTTTAATTTAAACAATGTAAATATTTGAATTTTAAATATTAGACAGTTATTAAAAGACTCCTACTTTTCAATATCATGAATTTTAATTTTAATACACATTTCGCCATACCTTTGGCCTGTATACCAAATTCAACATATTATTTCTTTAAAGCTATCCAAAAATTATGTGTACTCTTGAGTAGTTAACTCAAAGTAAATAAAACAGTGTTCATGATTTGGAAATATTAAACTTTGCCCTACACTACGATTTTTCAAATTAATTTAAAATACCATTTTAACAAAATGATTTATTTAAATAATAACTTTAAATCGCATTTATCTCATGCCCAACAAAAACTGATAACATTATTTTTAAATTCCTTACTTTGTTCAAAAATTCTATATGATTTCGAAAGAAAGATCTCGTCATGAATACGAGACAGAGAAGGCAAGTATGTTTGGTGTATAGTGGTTGAATCAATATTTTGAAACAAAACACACATCCCAAGTACAACAAAGCCTCATCTACTAAATCTCCTTGTTGTTTTATGTGGGGGGGGGAGCAGATATCTTTTCTTTGCCCTCCAGATGCTCACTGGTGCCTTGTTCCCGCACTTTCTGCCCCCGGAATTGGTCCTCTGATGACAGCCTACCTGCACACATGTGATGGTCAGTCCCACCGTGTGGGAGCATGTATTCCATAGAAACCCAAACATGCTACAGTTGGTAGATTTTTCCCTCTTCGAGCCCCGAGTCAGTAAACATTTACCAGCAAAAGGCCCTAATTCATATCTATAATCAACACTGTTAGTTACAGACATTATCAAAAATTATCAAACTACTGTTTGTGTGTGTCTGTGTTCTGTGTGTGTGTCCGTGAGTATGTACATGTGTGTATAAAATTAAGAGGGAGTCATGGGAACCACTTGCTGTTGAGAATCCTCATCATTCTTCTCCAGGCAGAAAGCAATGTTTGATTGGATGGAGTTAAGCATGCGGAACATTCTCCACAAGTGAAATGACTGGTTGTTATTCATCAGTGTATTCATAGTTCAACTCAAGTGAACTATGGGGTCAACTGGGAAACAGTGAAAGGAAGGGAGCACTCTTGAATATTTACAGATTTACAGCAGGGAAACTGTGGTGTGGAGGTTACCACATCCATATTTCCTGACTCAAATACAGTTTCCTCTTCTTCCCAATTTAAGAGTTTGAAAGATCTGTACCATTGTATCAATTATTTGAAAGACTATGTAGACTGTGTACAGTTGTTAAACTGTGGAAAAGGACAAGGCAAACATATCCAAATCCAAATCTTATTATTAATAATTACTATTGAAAATACATACCTAGAACAGAAAGAGGGATGATTCCTTGTTTACCCCATTAACACTGAGGCATTTAAAGAAATTAATATCCTTGAACATAGAACAAACAAGTAGAAACTGCAAGGCTTTTTGAAGTCACAGTAATGTGCTTAACAAATAAAGCCGTAAATCCAGTTCAAGCCTTCCTCCTGGGAGGGGAAGCCGAACGGAGACTGAGCCCAGACAGATGGAGCAGGGGATGGCAGCGGCTGGATGAGGGGAGGATCATATCACTGAACCAGAATAAATTCCTGCCTAAGCCTGAGGAGGAAACTGCTCGGAGAAAGAGATATAGAGCCAACAGATTGCGATTGGAAACACACAGACGCCTGCTTTCTCTCCACATTACCAGAGGCAGTGGAGGACAAAATTGTGCTGTGAGCTCTGTCAGAGACAAGGGATGGTACCCTGCAGAGCTGCAGGCCATGTGAGGGCCATCCCAGGGAACTGAACAGCTGGGCCACCCTGGAAAGCTTAAATGAAGGCACATCCCGAATTGCACCGAGCACCCCGCTGTCCCATGAGCCAGGACAGCCTGACATATGGTGTGTGGGCACGCAGGCCCTTTTATACTGTAGCTCCTTACGCCCAAACTAGGAGGGATGTGGAGCTGAAATGTGTTAATTGTCTTCTGAGCTTGTTCCTTTGGGTGCTAGGAGTGATGTGGGTGAGAAAATGTGTTTGGTTGTGTGCAGGTTTAAATCACACCACATCAATAGATGTTTTGATGGCTGAGGTGTGAGAGACGTATGTTTTTTGCATGACTTAGCATACAGCTAAGTTTTTGAACCCCCAAATATACAGAATATAGATCTGAAGTTTATTTCAGCATGAATGCAACAACTGAACGTAACTTGGAACCATTTGCTTTCAATTGAAAAACTTTTGGATTCAAAGCATTGAGCAATATGATCTAATTAAAAAAAAACAAAACAAGAGGCTGTCCTTACCCTGCTAAAATTATGTATTCTGCCATTGACAGCTATATCTTAAATAATATTATGATTCTGTTCACTAAAATCCCTGAGATTTAAAAAAAAACACAAAAACCAGTATCTTGGTGAACAACAGTATATTTAAGACTCTTCCAAGCATATTTGAAAGTGAAAGATGCTGTTAAGTTAGTATTTTTAAAAAAGTATTTTCAAGAAGCAGAGTCTGACAAAATGAATTATGAAACAATTTGTTTTAAGTGTAAGATAGTGAAATAGCCTAAAGATTGGGAAGCGACACCACACAGAGGCATTAATTGACTGCAGTAAATATCATCCGTAAGGCACAGAGCAGTCCATGAGGGGAGTGTCATACACCTATCCGTTAAGTATGATTTTTTTTTTTTTTGTATTTTTCTGAAGCTGGAAAGGGGGAGAAATAGTCATACAGACTCCCGCATGCGCCCGACCGGGATCCACCCGGCACGCCCACCAGGGGCGATGCTCTGCCCACCAAGGGGCGATGCTCTGCCCACCAGGGGGCGATGTTCTGCCCCTCCGGGGCATTGCTCTGCCGTGACCAGAGCCACTCTAGCGCCTGGGGCAGAGGCCAAGGAGCCATCCCCAGCGCCCGGGCCATCTTTGCTCCAATGGAGCCTTGGCTGCGGGAGGGGAAGAGAGACAGAGAGGAAGGAGGGGGTGGAGGTAGAGAAGCAAATGGGCGCTTCTCCTGTGTGCCCTGGCCGGGAATCGAACCCGGGTCCTCCGCACGCTAGGCTGACGCTCTACCACTGAGCCAACTGGCCAGGGCTAAGTATGATTTTCTTTTTTTTGCATTTTTCTGAAGCTGGAAACAGGGAGAGACAGTCAGACAGACTCCCGCATGCGCCCGACCGGGATCCAACCGGCACGCCCACCATGGGGCCACGCTCTGCCCACCTGGGGGCGATGCTCTGCCCATCCTGGGCATCGCCATGTTGCGACCAGAGCCACTCCAGTGCCTGAGGCAGAGGCCACAGAGTCATCCCCAGCACCCGGGCCATCATTGCTCCAATGGAGCCTTGGCTGCGGGAGGGGAAGAGAGAGACAGAGAGGAAAGCGTGGCGGAGGGGTGGAGAAGCAAATGGGCGCTTCTCCTGTGTGCCCTGGCCGGGAATCGAACCCGGGTCCTCCGCACGCTAGGCCGACGCTCTACCACTGAGCCAACTGGCCAGGGCTAAGTATGATTTTCTTTTTTTTGCATTTTTCTGAAGCTGGAAACAGGGAGAGACAGTCAGACAGACTCCCGCATGCGCCCGACCGGGATCCAACCGGCACGCCCACCATGGGGCCACGCTCTGCCCACCTGGGGGCGATGCTCTGCCCATCCTGGGCATCGCCATGTTGCGACCAGAGCCACTCCAGTGCCTGAGGCAGAGGCCACAGAGTCATCCCCAGCACCCGGGCCATCATTGCTCCAATGGAGCCTTGGCTGCGGGAGGGGAAGAGAGAGACAGAGAGGAAAGCGTGGCGGAGGGGTGGAGAAGCAAATGGGCGCTTCTCCTGTGTGCCCTGGCCGGGAATCGAACCCGGGTCCTCCGCACGCTAGGCCGACGCTCTACCACTGAGCCAACGGGCCAGGGCCAGTATGATTTTTAATGAAGTACAGCATATACACAGAAATGTACTCAAGTCATCACATAGCTCGTGCATTTTTCAAAACTGAGAACACCCACATAACCTGCCCTTGGATCAAGAATTAAAATATTTTGGCCCTGGCTTGTTGGCTTAGTGGTAGAGTGTCTGCCTGGCATGTGGAAGTCCTGGGTTCGATTCCTGGCCAGAGCACACAGGAGAAGTGCTCATCTGCTTCTTCACCCTCCCCCCTCTCCTTTCTCTCTATTTCTTTCTTCACTTCCAGCAGCCAAGGCTCCATTGGGGCAAAGTTACCCCAGGCACTGAGGACGGCCCCATGGCTTCTGCCTCAGGTGCTAGAATGGCTCCAGGTTTAACAGAGCAATGCCCAGATGGACAGAGCATCATCCCTAGTGGGTTTGCCGGGTAGATCCTGGCCAGGCGCATACAGGAGTTTGCTTCTCTGCCTCTCCGCTTCTCACTTCATAAAAACTTAAAAAAAAAAAAAAAGAAACAAAATATTTCTAGTTCCAGGAGTTATGCCTTGTGCACTATTTAGACATAATATCCACTTTCTGGGATAGACTGGACCCTGAATTCTGACACTGTATGTAGGTTCTTCATAAAATCTGCTCCTCCTAGGTTGGCCATTCCTGTGACAGGACACAGTGCCTATCATATGCCCAAACTGGGCATGCCCTGTGCTGTTCCGTCCTTAAAACAACCCTGTGAAGTAGAGATCATTATTGTTATCTGCACTTCATAAACAAGAGAACAACGTTTCTAGTATTTAAGGACTACTGTGGCGATGACAGGAGAGGCTGGAGACTGCCGTTTGCAAGTTGCAGGACCTCACACTAAAGATGGCTCCTTGGGTGTTACTGATTTCCACAAGCATTTCCACTCCTACAGAGCTTTCATTTCTTTGGGAAAAATATTTCTCAAGGTAAGGCACACAAGTTCAAATATTGTCATAGCACCTGCTTTCATAGGTATGTAATACATCATGTAATGCTCATCAATTTTATGGCACAGTTGTGTTTGGAAACATGAGAGAATGCATTGGACAAGGGTTCACACATGTTGAATCCCTGCAGCACCAAGTCCCTGTTACCAATGGTGACATGTATGCACCGGGACATGCAAGACTGGTGGAGAAAGCTCAGTCTCAGAAATGAGAAAGACACATTACAGTCCCCTCTGAAATCTGGGGCAGGATTTAAAAAAAAGTAAAAATGTTGGCCAGCGAAGTGAGTGGTCAGTTCTCTTAGGGAGGATGTGGTTATATTCGGAAAGATTTCAGGGAAAAAAAAAGAAATTAGTGTTTATTAGTTCTGGAAAGGACAATAGAGTTAAAACAGAGTGCATCTGAGGCAAAGCGATCAGCACCATCAGGCATGGAGCAGCGTGTGGGGAGCTGCAGTGTGAGGTGAGGAGGAGGTATACAGGAGGTCTGCGCTGTGAAAAGGTGGCCCATCTGAACTGAGAGACAGCCATGGCAACAAAACATAACATCTGAACAGATGCAAGTAAAAAACTGGTGACACCTGATAGAAGACTGGAGTTTGGGACACAGTGACGCACAGATGTTAATCTCTTTGTTTTGACCAACACACCATAGTTTTATCCCGTGTGAAAATTGGGGTGAAGGGTGGGTGAAGGGTAAAAGGAGCTCTGCACTGTTTAGGCAACTTTTCTGTAAAACTAAGTTGATTCTCAAGCTAAAGATTTATTAAAAATAAAAAGGAGGCTCAAGTGTCAAAGAGAGAACTTCTCCATCTTGATTCTTGCTCTTTCCATTTCTCCTGGCAAATGTTTGCTCCGGGGCCACTGGAAGGGATACAGCGGCAGAATGAACCCTTTACTGTCAGGCAACCAGGAGACTTTGCGAAGGAAGCTGCTGGGTCCCCATGAGTCTGCCCCTCCCACTTCTCTCAGCCTCTGCCCCAGGAAAGCAAGTCTTGGAAAAGAGCGGGGGAGAGCGGAATGCCACAGACTGCGGTAGGGGTTAGCAATGGGAATGTATTTCCCACAGTTCTGGAGACTGAAAGTTCAAGACCAAGAAGCCAGCAGGATTGGCTTCTTGTGAGGGGTCATTGCATTGTCCCCATCTGCCTTTCCTCAGTCTCTCTGGAACCTTAGGGTATGGATCTCATCAGGAGGACTGCATCCCTCATGATTCTCACCTGAGTCTAGTTACTGCCCACAAGCCCCATTTCCAAATACTATCAAGTTGGAGGGCAGGTTTATTACCTGAGTTGGGGGGACACGATTTAGTCCATAGCAAATAGTATAATGCATCTGGAAACCTAGATGAAATGGGTAATATACATGGTGAGGCAAAAGTAGCTTTATAGTTGTAAGTAAACAAAATACAGCGATTATTCTTTTTCATTTTTTATTAATTATTTTATTTTCCATACTAAAAGCCTACTTTTGCCCTAGAAGTTTGCATATTGCCACATGCCATTATATCTAAGAACTAACAATTATGAAATGTATAATTAATTTAGGTAGCACTCTGGAAAAAAAGCACGAGGGGACTGGATGGCAGAAGGTGAAGGCATTAGCCAAAAGATTTATATACAAAACATATAGACACAGACAACCAAGTGGAGATAGCGAGAAGGAAGGGGGAGTGGAGGTAAGGGGAGGAGGACAAAGGCAAGGGGAGTGGGGACTGGAGGAGACTTTGCTTGGGGCAGAGGCAGGGTCTGCTCTCCTCCTTTCCACGAGGACCGCAATGTGGCAGCCCCTCACGCTGTCACAGGGGCTGTGGGATGCAGCCATGTTGAGTTTGTGGAACCACAGACAGAAGACGCCATTTTACGTGTCTTGGTTAATGGGGCAGGCGAGCACTAAAGAAACCCAACGGAAGAGTCCTGCGTTTTTGTTGTTGAAAAAAGTGAAGGTTTTTCTTCTTTCCTAGAAGCCTAGATTTCATCTAGACTTTTTACGTTAATTAGGATTGATGTGTTACACAACTTAAAATCAGAAGCCTAGGAAACCAAGAAAGATGATTTCTATGGTAAATATATTTATTTAAAAAGCAATATATCTAAAAAACAATACTTTTCAACTTTGGTTTCAGAAGAAATAAGCAACAACTAAAGTTGAAATCATAACCATTGATTTGGTATGGTAATAAGAACCTAAGCGCTTACCTTTATATCTCTCCCTTATTAAATCATGAAGACTTTAAAAATAATCTGATGCTTTGTCAGAGATAGGGGAGAAAGAGTACCTCTAAAATGAAATATTTTCTCAACTATTATAAAGTAGTTATAATTTATTAAGAAATTCAAAAGGTTTGTGTACAGTGTGTATGTGTGATGTTGTGCATGCGAGTGTGTGTGGGCGTAAGAGAGATCCAAAACTAGGATTTAAGAAAACATATTTTAATGCTCTAATATACTTAATATTTTTGTGTTTTTAAAAATAGAGCCTCTTCATTCCCCTCCAACAAAGAATGTTGTTTTATAACACATCTTTAGGAAATGAGATGTAAGATTTTACTAAAGAGATTATGTTGGCAAAATTAGAGTTGGGGCACTTCCAAGTTCCCATGGGGAATATAATAAATTCTCAAGAGAGATGACCTTTTCACTTGGAGTCAGCAATTTGGCTACCATGAGAAGTCAGTGGATGAAGAATTACACCAAGAACACATGAAATTTAATAGGCAAAAACTCTACCAGACCATTATGAAATGTCAGTGAAACACTTTCTTCCTTAAATCAATTATTATAAAAAAAAAGAAAAGAAAAGAAAAAAAGAAACTCAGTTTTCTTTGCTTTAAAAAGTGTGTTTTAGAGCAAAAAATTGTGTCAGCTTCATATAAAACCTATATTTTTTATAAATACAACTGTTTTTAGGGAGCATATTACTATCAGCTATGATGATAATCTTAATCATGATGTGCTGCGTACTTTGCATGAACTTATGTTAATCTTTCCATCTAACAATTTAGGGAGGCATTATCATCCCCATTTCTTAGATGAGAAAACTGAGGTATACAGAAATTAATTTGACCAGGATCAGACTAGCAGTAAATGTTAAAGAAAGAATTCATAATCAGGTCTGTCTGATTCTAAATCTAACCTCTTTCTTCTATATCACTGAGATTCAGTTTGGGGCCAACAGTCAAATATAGAGGATCTGAGGAAATCTAGGATATTTAAAGTGAGAAAGGAAATTCTAGATGGAGTAGAATACTGGAGAATTATTTAGCCAATATATAATATATATATAATACATGGAAGTACATTTACTTAATGCTGCCTAAATATCACTTCTGTTTAATTTTCTATACATTAAACTGTTCATGTTATGTTTTTTGGCTACCAGAAGGCAGTTGCTTATATATTTATATATATAAGCACATAGAATTTTATACGTGTTTTAGTAATTATCTTTGCTCTTTTGATGGAAGCTATATAAATGTTTTTATATGTGTTGTTTACACAAACACACTTATAGATATTACATTGTCAGGTGATGCTACTCATCTTCCAGAATCTTATCAAAAGAAAGTGCATTCATTACAAGAGAAAGAAGGCAATAAACATCAGTGTGGACGTGGTTTCAGTAGAAAACTCCATTTCTTTGAAGATAGTTCAATCTATACCTTGGGCTAGAGGACATAGCTGAAAGTTAATATATCCACATTATAATAAGATAGGCCATTTAAAGCAATTTGACGCTCCCTGAGTACAGTCAAATGACTGTTAAGATTATGAAACTGGTTTTGTCTTGCCAAGGACAAATGAACAGCCCATGACTCAACCAACTGCACTGTTTCGTCTAAGAATGAACACCTCTCCTCCTGAATCATTAGCTTATAAAACTGAAGACAGTTTTCTTGGCAGAAATTAATTGAGGTTTCAGATGAGCTGGAGTTGATTGGGCTAAACTATTGCAAGGTTTTTGCTTTCCTTAAGAAGGGAGAAAATGCTTAAGACAGGCTCTAATGAGCCAAAGAGCACATTGAAATCTTCAGTATCATGGATAAGAACATAACAGGGTGTGTAACTAAAATGCTCATAAAGGAAGATAAATAGGATGTTAAAAAAAGAAAAACAAAAAAACCCTGATTGTTCTAAGAAAAGAAAGAAATGAAAGAGTAATGATTAAAGAACAAGTGGGACAAAATCAAAGCAAGATGGTGGACACAGACCATTGACATGAAAGTAGAGGACCTCTCCTTGCATGCTGGTCTGCTCTAGGACCAAGTAGAGAACATGCAGGTAGGCCTGAACAAAGCCTCCCAAGGATGGGTCTATGTCAAAGGCAGGGAGGAGCTAATCAGGGGTCCCCAAACTTTTTACACAGGGAGCCAGTTTACTGTCCCTCAGACCATTGGAGGGCCGCCACATACAGTGCTCCTCTCACTGACCACCAATGAAAGAGGTGCTCCTTCCGGAAGTGCAGGGGGGGGCGGATAAATGGCCTCAGGGGGCCGCATGTGACCTGTGGGCCATAGTTTGGGGACGCCTGAGAAGGAGCTCCCTAAGGCCAAAGCTGAGACAATCCAACCAACAACAAATGATAAGTATTTATGAGACCACTCATTAGTTAATATAAAATAAATAAATAAATAAAACGGGAAAGTAAACAAGTCTTTGTCATATGACAATTCCAAATAATTTATAGCTCTACCCTCAGGGAGCTGGAGCACAGTCTGTTCTCCTAAAGCAGGGGCTGTGAAGGTGATGTCCTTTCAGAGGGAACACTATGGAAAGGGGTGAGGGAAGGACAGTGACCTCATGGTACAGGAACCCAACTAACAGTACTTAGTGGGGTGATCAAGATTAGCATCAATGCTGATAAATCACATTGATAGTACCCTTGAGGGATAGCATTTTATCTGCGCAGTCTTCCTCCAAAGAAACATAACCTCAGTATAATCATGAAGAAAAAAGGATGGTCCAGGCCAGTTGCTCAGTGGTACAGTGTCAGCCTGGCATGTGGAAGTTTCAGGTTCGATTCCCGGTCAGGGCACACAGGAGAAGTGATCATTTGCTTCTCCATACCTTTTCCTTTTCCTTTTCTCTCTTCCTCTCCTGCAAACCAAGGCTCCAACAGTTAGAGCAAGTTGGCTCTGAGTGCTGAGGATGGCTCCATGGCCTTGCCTCAGGCACTAAAAAAGAACTCAGTTGCTGAGCAACAGAGCAACAACTCAGCCTGACAGGGTAGGGGAATTGCCAGGTGGATCTGGTTGGGGTGCATGTGGGAGTCTGTCTCTCTGCCTCCCTAATTCTCACTTAAAAATAAATAAAAAGAAAGGCTGAATCCCAATTAAGAAACATTCTACAGAACTGTCAATGTCATAAAAATAAGGGAGCTCAGAGAAACTAACAAATCACAGGAGCCTAAGGAAACATGACTAATGTGATATCGAGAGTCAGAGCACGGGAAAGAAAAAACATTAGGTAAAAATTAAGGAAAGTTGAATATAAAATATAAATGTTAGTTATACTAATGTACCAATAGTTCATTAATTATATTAAATTCATTTTAATATAAGGTATTTATAATAGAGAAAACTGAATGCAGAGTCTATGTGAACTCTTTATACTATCTTTTCAACTTTTCTACAAATCTACAATTTTAAAACAAAATGTTTATTTTAAAAAAATATCTACAGTGCCTAAATAAGAATTCATCAAAAATTATCATACTCAATAAAATATTTAATGAACAATGTATCATTTATATGGAACCACTTGTATATATATATATGTATATTACCATGAACCAATATGTATATATATATATATTACATGGAAAGCTAAGTTGAAGGAAAAGAATGAGAAGAAATATATCAAATGCTATTGAACAGAAATCTTGACTGAATGCTTTAATACCATAAAATAAAGAGTGTAAGGATATTTTAGTATCAGAAAACAAAGACGTTAAAAATAAAAAGCTAAAGAGGAATGCTTAAAAATAAAGACATTCTTCAACACGAAGATACAGCAAATCTACATTTGTATGTACCTAGAATCAGAGTTTAAATATTCAAACTATAAAAACAGTGACAAATTTCAAAGAAAAAACAGACAAAACCTCAGTCTAAGCTGGGAACTTTAAAACATCTTATTCAGAAACTGATAAAATAGGTGAATAAAATATATATGACTATAAAAATTTGAAAATATATTAATCAATTGTATCTCTCTTACCTGTATATCTATATCTATATCAAGACTTTCACTATACTCAAACAACTAAAAACAAATATAAAACAAGCCTTATCCATTTCCAAAGGCTTTAAGTCATACATAATAAGTTCTATGAACACAATGGAATTAAACTAAAAATGACTAAAAGAAAGGTAACTAGAAAAATTCCAAGTGAATCACACTTATAAATAATCCATGAATCTATGTAACCCAACAAAATGCATATCAGAAAATATGTTGAGCTAAATGATGTGCAATATTATGTTGGATGAGTTAAAATAGTGCTTAAAAGGAAATTTAGAATATATTTTTTAAAAGGTTGAGAACCAATGATTCATCTCCCTTCTAAAGAAGACAAAAGAAGACCTAATTAAATTCAAAAGAAGAAATAGAAAGTAAATCTTAAAGTGACTGTATGCATCAACAAAACAGAAACTAGTTATACAATAGAGATCTACACAGTCAGAAGTTGATGCTTTAAAAATATTAATTACTAAGTTTCAAAAATATTATTTAATACAAGAAGAGAGACAAGCTAATTATCAATTTCTGGAATAAAAGAATAAGACAAGGCTACAGATCTTAAAGACAAGAACACTGTATTAAAAAGACCGCATGAGCAACACTTATTTGTAATATACTTGAAAAATTAGATTTAAGTGGCCAGGGGATAACATAAGGAAATAAAACATATAAATACAGGAGAGGAAAAAATAAAAACCCCAGCATACTAATGAGGGTTCAATGCAGGAGCACTCTCTAGTGTGGAACAAAACTCTAATGCTCTGTCCAAGGGGAAAGGCTGCCGCCCACCTGATGCCCCTGCCAGTGACCTGATGCTTGGGAAGATCTGAGCTGTCTGGGACATCCTTCTCACCCTCCCACACATGACGGGCTCTAAGCAAAGTGCACTCCACTGTTCTTTAAAACAGGGCTCCTCCCACTCGCAGCTCCTGGTGTTGGGGATGATTTGCATGAATGTGACAGTCTCCTCCGTGGATCACAGGCACTGTGCCTGCTAGATGCAGTCAACTGGAAAATACCTTTCGAGACACTGTGGTGGGCCTCCTGGATGTATATTCCAGCTTTGGGAGCCCTGACCTGTGACACCCTATGTACAAAAACAGTGCTCACAAGGTAACTTTCCAGGCATCACTGTACACTAGCAACCAGGTCAGGCCTCCTCTGAGCTCTTCTTGCTGTGGCTGGAATCATGTCCATTTGATCAGGTGCTGTGTTCTCAAAGATCTGCAATGGCAAAGTGCCACAGACTTGAGGCTTAAACAACAGAAATCTGTCTACTCATAGTTCTGGAGGCTGGAAACCCAGGATCCAAGTGTTGGCAGGTGGGTTTTCTCCATAGCCCTTCTGGTTGGCTCACAGATGCCCATTTGGCGCTACTCACACAGCTTTCCCTCGTGTTCACGCAACACTGGTGTCTCTTCCTCTTTTCATATGAGCACCAGTCATGGGGGATGACAGCCTCACCCTCATGACCAAATTTTTCCTTATTCACCTCTCTAAAGTCCCTGTCTCCCATCACACAGGGGAGTAGGGCATCAGCATAGGGATTTTACAGAACACAGTTTAATGCATGACAGGCGCCACTCCAGCCAGGTCATTTCTGGGATGTGAAAGATGCCAGTGCACCAATGGTCTGTCTCTAAGCGTCTCTGTGCTCTAAGTACAAAAAGCAGTCCAAATGACCATCAAACAGTTTTGTTTTTAGAGACAGGACTTGGTTGTAGATGGGAAAGGAAAAAAGTACTACCACACCCAGTTATGAAGAATACAGACTTTAAACACTCTACTAAAAATCCACTTGGCAGAATGAAGTAAAATTTAGAACTTTGCATGCTTTTTAAGTCAAAATGATAATTACATTTCCAAGAATTAATACAACTCTCTTCAAATGAACACAATCAGGGATATATGTATTAATTGTCTACTACTTTCTTATAGACAACATAAAGATTGATAATAAATTATATGTAGGAATATATTTTGGTAAGCACATTGTTATATATATTATATATTTCACTCTGGAATATCCTCATTTGCAATTTGTTAATATATATAATAATGGTTTGTGGGGGAGGGAAGTGAAAGAAACAGTGTGTTTAAAGCAGTGTTGTAATATGAACTAAGAAGTCAACACATTTAAGAAAGTGCATTTCAGAGAAGAAGTGTTCGCATTACACAGTGTCCATAGAGAAGAATTTTTTGTTGTTGTGTTGTTGTTTTTAAGGAAGTGAACTAATAAGTGTGGCAAATGTAAGTCTAAAGATCAGAAAATCAATTACTTTTAACAGAGACATCCATTGTTTTAGAAAAATTATCAAGATAGTTACGAAAAAGCAGAATAACCACCCACCTGACTTAGAACAATAACTTCCAATGTAGATATCATGGAAGAAGATGTATTGTATAATGCAAACGGTATTTATCTTCAGCCTAACTATGGCTTTATAGAATTAGGGGAAATACACTCCTCAGTATTTAGAATTTGAATTGCTTTCCCCACATGATTTTATTTCAGAACACAAGATTTCAGGACAAGTATTGTAAACTAGGGGAATTACATTGTTTAAGCCAAAAAAAAAAAAAAAAATGTCTGAGCACATCCTGTGGATATGGGTGGGCGTTTCTCCTGAAGGAAGTGGTCCTTCTCACTGGCCTTCCTGCCCTGAAAAGAACTGGTGTTTTAGGAAAATAGGGAGAGAAAAAATACCCTTTCTGAGACCAAAAGGTTGAGAGCTTCGTGGTGCAGAATCTCTTAGTCATATGTGGGCACAACAACAGCTGATGCTCTGACACATGGAAGCCATCAGGAGAGCACAGTTTAGGTCAAGATCCTGTGAGTCATCACTGCTTCGCTGATGAAATGCCCCTCTTACTGGTGAGCAAGGTCAAGTCTCCTGCTCAGATGGACACTCTTTTCCCTGCCTGCTGTTAGTGAGGGGGCTGGTGAATGTCTTACAGCCCACTCTGAGGGTAAGATGGGAGCCTTCATGTGTAGTATTTGCTGCTTGCAATTCCCACTACGGCCAAGTTTAATGCTAAGCTCCATGTTGAGAAGGGGAGCAGCTGGCAGCCAGCATGAGCCTACTGGTTTCTAGGCACAAGAAGCCAGAAGTGATGGAGCAGCCACAGCTGACCGAGAGTGCGAACACAGCTGAGACCCCTGGAGAGGCACCTGCTCTCTGAGAACCATGACCTCTAGACCCCAGAACTGAATTTACAGGAACAAGCTGTGGCTAGTTTGCTCAGTGGTAGAGCATCAGCCCAGCAAATGGATTTCCTGGGTTTGATTCCTGGTCAGGGTACAAGGGAGAAACACTCATCTGCTTCTCTACCTCTTTCCCTTCTCCCTTTCTCTCTATTCCCCTCCCACAGCCATGGCTTGACTGGCTCCAGCAAGTTGGCCCTAGGTGCTGAGGATTGCTTTGTGGCTTCTGCCACAGGCACTAAAAAAATGGCTTGGTTGCTGAGTAATAGAGCAATGGCCCCAGGTGGCAAAGCATCATCTCCTAGTAGGCTTTCCAGGGCACATGTGGAAGTTTGTCTCTCTGCCTCCCTTCCTCTCACTAAAATAGAAAAAAAAAAGAATTTGCAGGGACAAATTTCCTGAGTGAGTCCCAGAATGAGGTAATATGGGCTGCTCCTATCTGTGCTCCTTGGTTCCTAGACCTGTGTGCTCTACCTTGGGGAATATGGCACCAGGTCATTTTTATGATTTAGAGTGCATACAGCATCCTAGCAAATGGGTTCCTATTTCTGCAGTCTTATCTCCAAGTCTGCACTGTAGGGGTGCTGTCAAAGCATTGACCTATCATGCTGTCTATTTGGTAGAACCAGTGGGTCCCTTGGGCATGTGCCCATTGCTGCATCCCCTTTGCTGCATAGGGGTGACCAAGAGGGCCCAGCTGTCCCTTTCAGCTTGACTAAAACTCTTTTTTTTAGGTGAGAGGAGGGGAGATAGTGGGCAGACTCCAGCATGTGCCTGACTGCAATGTACCTGGCAACCTCATTTGGGACCGATGCTCAAGCACAGAGCTATTTTTAGCACTCGAGGCTGATGAGCTCCAATGGAGCTGTCCTCAGCACCTGGGGCCAATGCTTGAACCAGTTGAGCCACTGGCTGTGGGAGGGGAAAAGAGAGAAAAGGGGGAGGGGAGAGAAGCAGATGGTTGCTTCTCCTGTGTGCCCTGACTGGTAATTGAACCCAGGATGTCCATATGCGTGGCTGGTGCTGTATCCACTGAGCCACTGGCCAGGGCTGACTAAAGCTTTAGACAGGCTCTAGGCCCTCACCTCTCTTTTCTTAGAGCATTTACTTTAGAAGACTTGTAGTTAAAAATTCTTTCTCAGTCCCTTTGACATGTAAATGTTTTTTAAATTTTTCTTGAAAGTTTTATACCCCAAGGATGTCTTTCTAAAAGACCTGGAGCCATTCTTTTGAAAGGTCATCACCCAGGATGCTAGAGCCCTGTCTCCTAGGCTGTGGGAGAGCAGGGGCCCAACTTCTAGGAAGGTCACTTAGCAAATATAGCTGTTTAAATGCAGAGGGAAACGTTAGCAAACTCAGGAAAAACTCAATGTGTCTGACACAGTGCTAACCACCCTCCCCACTAAATATCCCGAGTCCTTCCCCACGAGCTCAGTGCAGCCCTTAGAAACTCCCGTCCTGTTTCAACACAACTGAGTTCTGACAGAGCTTGTCTTCTTTCCTCTGTTGCAATGGACTTGGAAAATTCTTCCTTGGCTGTTTAACTGTGTTCAGTGCAATGTTTGCTTCCAAGCCCATCTTCTGGGAAACACTCTGGAAGTGAACCTAACTGTGAACTTTTGGATATTGGAGCCAGCTGAGGTCCTTGAGGCAGAAGAAACCTATCATACTTGGGATAAAGGGATCCCTGATCCTTCCAGGGTAGGATGAGTCTCTTTGTAGCACACGGGAAGCTCTTATTTATTTTTAAAAAATTCTTTATGCTTTTAATTTTTGTTTTCCTGAACTTCTAAAATGAGCTTCTTATCATTTCTAGTTTTACTGGTCAATAAGCATTGTTTCAAAAAATGGACGCATGTACCATAGTATCTTAAAGTGGAAGGAAATGCAAGATTGCAGAGATAAATGCCATAACAGTATGTATAGAAAAACAAGCAAACCAAATATTGAGTGATCTCTAAGTTGATTTCCTGAATCCCTGATGCTGGCTGGTTCCCACAACTTCCAGTTGTAAATTAAACATGACGTGATGTGCTTTCCACTGTTCTCTGGCTTTCTGAAGATCTCTTTCTTCTTATTAAAAAAGGGTAACAATTGTGTAATAAAGCAGATCATTAGTACATTATTTCCATAATCAGTTTCATATATATATGGATATATATATATGAATAGATATATATCTATTCTGAAATGATGTGCTGGTTTTTCTCCAAAGTGAATTGTTATTAAAAATTCAGAAATAGATTAAAAGTCTGGAAAGCTCTTATTCCCACCAACTCGTTTTCCATCAGTTTCCTGAGGGGAGGATCCAGCCTGTGGAAGGTGTGGGCTGAGTGTTTCATGGGAGAACTCTGACATCCTCTGAGGTCAACATTTTATTGCCATTTTCAGAATCACAAAAGTATGTCTTATGAAAGGAGGAAACGGTCGGGCTCTCCTGGCGGGAAAGAGACTGTCTCTCCACACTTTCTAGGCCTAGGCTTCACTCCAAGCTTTGCCACCCCCGTCAGGGTGCTTGTAGGCACGCACTTAGTTGTACAGCTGCTGTTTGCCCACCTAGTAAGCTGTTACACTCTTGTTTGCTGTTGCAACCTATTGGGTGAATCTTCCCTGAGGCTCTTGCAGCACCCTCTTCCTGCCTTCAGACAACACTTGGTCGTCTAGGTCCTGTTCCTCACACAACCAGCACTTGTCTTGAAAAAAAATCCTCCATAATCCTTCCGTATGCCTCTTCATATGTTGCCTCCACCTCCCTAAGCCATCAGCAATGTGGGATGGACCGAGTGAACAATAAAACTGCAAGTACTGGGTTTTCTTCAGTGGAGGGGCATGGAGCCTCTGGTGAGTGAGTGAACAGGCTTCCCCTGAAATCCTCCTCAGCCAATTTACCTGAACCCAAACCAGAATACAGGTAGTGTTTCGGGAAATTTATTTAACCTTCCCTAATGTATATCTAAAGTTCTATGCAGAGAGAGGAAAAATTACCTGTTGTGTCTAGTCAAAATTATTATTAAAATTATCTATTAAATAGATAAATGTTTGTCCATAAATCTACTAAATGGATAACTCCAATCTTGCCTAATCTTCCTTATTGGAGAATAAAGAGAGGAATGAGGTAGGTAAGAAATTTTCCCAAGATCCCATGAGGATGTTGTGGGCAAACAAATGTAGAACCTAGTAGGCCTATTGATTCCTTTCGCTGTCAGAAAAACCTAGACAAATTCTTCCTCTTAAAATGGAAGATGGAAATAACATGTACAGTAATTATTTGGTCATCGACTTATTGTTTTTATGAAACTCTTCATATCCTTTAAAAGGAACACTAGAAAAAATTACTACCTACAAAGCTATTTCGAATGGCTATTATAATCATTCATCATCTTAAATAGAGAGAGAGCGTGATGTTACCCAGAATGCCTAATGACAGGTATTCTCAAGTGTTGACCTAGAAGTCTAGAAGTGGACCTCATCCTTCTACAGGTTCTGTAAACAAGAATTCTAATTTCTAAAGCCTGGTATTCAGGTGGCAAAGATGAAAACATAAATTAGATTTGGTGTAGACTTCCTTGAAAGTAGAAGTTAAATTATTCTCATGTGGAAAATTCTATATCCATTAACTCCCCTTTGGTTTTATAAAGGTTCCATTTGATTTTATATATTATTTGGAACTCCTCAATAATCTATCAATACTATAATATTCAGCATTGCAAAAAGATGCATCTAATAATGTAAGGATCTTATCGCTACATTGGTTCCCAAAGGCTTCTGGTGGGAGTGTCTTATTGTTTGTTACATAGGCTACTATTGAGTGGTCTAGCTTGGATTTAGTGGTGGTTATAAGCACAATTATCAAATGAAGATAAATGTTCCACTCCAACTGGCGAAACATTTAGAAGAGAAAGTCAGTGAGAATCAAAATTATTTTAGGCATAATAAATATTTTTCAAGTTAAGGACAGAGCAGGAAAATAAAACTCTCTTATTTTTAATCCATACCTGAATTAAAACATATCTTTGTTGATCATTACTATAAGAAAGGCCATTGAGCTAAGTGTGGCAGGGTGTTCAAAAATTTGTGACAATCGATCATCATTTCCAAGAAGAGAAAAAACACTGAAATGTACATTGGAAGGCTGAATGTTACTACAGTGTCCCTCATGGTGATAAACAATGAACTGAGCTGTGCCTTATCGACAAATTGTCCCAGTAACAAAAAGTTAATTTTAAAAGAGTCTGTGATGAGGTAAACAAAAATGATTAAAAATGAACCAGTTAAAGTCAATTCAACTCAATTTAAAAAATTATTTATTTTTAACACGGTTGATGTAATTAAAAAAACCCCACCCCCCTCCTACCCAGAGGCAGGGATTTCATTAAAATTCTAAGGGACATTTTTCTGTTTTAAGCAGAGATCCAGGCTTTATCTGCAGTTGGTAGGGTCCTGTTTGCTATTTTGCCAATGTGGCTCTTTTCACATGCAAATCATTGCTAACATTTCTAGTTTCATTACCAGAAAAGATAAATTCTTTGAGGTAGTAGATGAGGTGCAGATAGGATTAACATTCTAGCTTTCATCTTGTCGGGTCAAACCCTGCAAATTCCTAGGTTAGACAAGCAGGCAGGACCTCGGATTGTAATGAGGACAGAAATCAATCCCACATGCCTGGGACAAGAGCGGCCAGCTTTGGACTCGAAGAACAGGGGAGGGCTTCAAAGGCTGTAATCTCCAGAGCACTTTTAGCTTCCTAATGACTTTATTGAACTTTCTACTTCCTTCTTAAGTAAGGATTGTTTCTCCTTACAAATGGCTTTCACTAGGGGACGTATCCTTTTTACCCTCTGTTCTTGGGAGAAACAACTAGTATTCTAAGTAAATTGTCAGGAGAGAGACCTTGGAAAACTGTCACACAGGCGGCTGAGTTGAGCCCTTAGCTTTGGCGTGGCTGATATACTTTGGTACCTGAAACAGTACAAGAGCCTTTAATCATTGGTTTCAGTTACCATTCATTACCGAAAATTCTGCTTGCGCTCAGCTTTATTTGTGACCGGTCATAATCATGACATTCCAGCATCCCCTTCCTTCTGGCTGACTGCTAATTTTAACTTCTCATATATTTTAATGGAAGGGGAAGAAAAACAATCATGCTGCCCTGTGTTCCCATGGCAATGTGTCAGACATGGAAGAATAAAGAGGATAGTATGATATTTAAGAAACATGATTGCTGCTTGACCAGGCAGTGGTGCAGTGGATAGAGCATTGGACTGGGACAAGGGAGGACCCAGGTACGAAACCCAGAGGTCGCCGGCTTGATCACGGGCTCATCTGGTTTGAGCGAGGTTCACCACCTTGAGCCCAAGGTCGCTGGCTTGAGCAAGGGGTCACTCGCTCTGCTATAGCCCCCCAGTCAAGGCACATATGAGAAAGCAGTCAATGAACAACTAAGGTGCTGCAACAAAGAATTGATGTTTCTCATCTCTCTCCCTTCTGTCTATCTGTCCCTCTCTCTGTCTCTGTCACCAAAAAAAAAAAAAGAAAAGAGAAGGAACATGATTGCTCATTTGTGTAAGAGGGATGTCATGTTAAGCTTCTCTTGAGATAAAAACTTTTGTGCAAAGTAAACTCATAGGAACACAACAGGACGAGCTGATGGAGAAGATATTTAGGAATCGGGAGCATGACTTTCCCTAGCCACACCCTGCCCCTAACCGTCCTCTCCACCCTCACACTCACGATGGGGCAACAGCATGCTGGCAGGCAGGCTGTCCTGACATCAGTCATTAGCCGTCTTTAGATCCCTGCAAGCCCAGGCCCTTTGGTGAAACGTCACATTTGCATGGCAGGCGCTCTGGGTGGACTGTCCCCTTCTCTGTCAGTGTGGTGATGCTACTTGTAAAGGAACAATGGCCTGCTGAAGTCTCAGTCCACTGTCTCCTACCTTCACCCACAAATACATGCATCTGAGATGCGCATTCTTCCTTCTTTACAACACTTCCATGATTTCTTTTCCTCGTTCAAATTTTTAAATCTTACAGTGTTGCTGGGTCTGACCTGGCCACTGACTGCCTCCCTGAATTTCTCCTAAGCCCCTCGTTGCCGTGTCACTTCACTGAGTCGATTGACGGACAGGAAAGGCACACACAGAAAGGTTACAATCTGACACCTGTGACACTGTCACCATCCCAAGACAGTAAACTTCTAAGTAAGATCATCTCTGAAGCTTTGCACCATCCTCCTAGCTTCAGTCCTTCCCTGGGAGACCCATGACAAGTTGTCTGTCATACAGGTTAGTTTGTGCATGCCAGAGTGTCATAGAAATGGATCGCTACAGTGTGTAGTCTTCCTTCTCTCACTCCTTCAGCATAACTATTATGAGAACCACCCTTGTTCTTAAGTGAATAAAAGATTCCTTTCTTGTGATCTCTGGATGGGATTCCATTGTAGCAATATGCCACAAGTCTTTATCTATTCACTTGCTAATGGACAATTTGGTTATTTCTAACTTTTGACTATTTCAAATAAAAGTGCTACAAATATTTGTACAGAAGTTTTTATATAGACATATCTTTCTTCCTGGAAGAATACCAAGGAGTCAAATGGGAAGACAATTCATTAGAAGTGAGCTTGGCATTTTAAGCTGCCCACCTGTTTTCTGGAGGGGTCATTCCATTCCTTAGGTGTGCATGAGAGGCTACATTCTCACCAACACTTGGCACGGTCTATGAGGTAAATTTAGACATTGTCATAGATGTGTTGTGGAATCTTATGGCTTTAATATATTTTTTCACTAATGATGCTCAGCAACCTTCCATGTGTTTCTTTCAAATCTAATATATATTCTTTGACAACATGTCTGTTCAAATTTTTGGCCATTTTCCCCCCTTGTTTATGGTTTGGTTTCAAGTGTTCTCTATATATTCTGGATGCAAGTCCTTTCTCATATCTACACTTTGTAAGTAGTTTTTCTCAGTTTGTGGTTTACGTTTTCATTCTTTTACTCATGCCTTTCAAAGGGCAGATAATTTTTAAAAAAATTTTTTTTTAAATTTATTTTTAGAGAGGAGAGAAACAGAGAGAGAGAAGGGGGGAGGAGCTGGAAGCATCAACTCCCATATGTGCCTTGACCAGGCAAGCCCAGGGTTTCGAACCGGCGACCTCAGTATTTCCAGGTCGACACTTTATCCACTGCGCCACCACAGGTCAGGCAAAGGGCAGATAATTTTTAACTTTAATGAGGTCCAGTTTATTCTTTTCTTTTATACATTTTGTTTTTGACATTATATAAAATATATAAGAAATCTTTGCCTAATCAAAGTCTGGAAGATGTTCTCCTATACTTCTGAAAGTTTCATAGTTTTAGGTTTTCTGTGTAGGTCTAGGATCAATTTTGAGTTAACTTTTACACCTGGTACAAGGAATTAATTAAATTTCACTTTTGCATATGGATATTCAATTGTTTCCATATCACCTATTGGAACAGTATCCTTTCTCCACTAAATTGCCTTTGTATGTTGTTCAAAATAATTTGTCTATATGTAATTGTACCTATTTTTGGACTCTATTCATTTCTATCAATCTATCGATGCAAATACCATGTATATTGATTATTATTATTTTTTTTTTTTACAGAGACAGAGAGAAAGAAAGAGGGATAGACAGGGACAGATAGACAGGAATGGAGAAATGATAAGCATCAATCCTCAGTTTTTTATTGTGACATCTTTGTTGTTCATTGATTGCTTTCTTATATGTGCCTTGACCGTGGGCCTTCAGCAGACCGAGTAACCCCCTGCTCAAGCCAGCGACCTTGGATCCAAGCTGGTGAGCTTTTGCTCAAACCAGATGAGCCAGCGCTCAAGCTGGCGGCCTCGGGGTCTTGAACCTGGGTTTTCTGCATCCCAGTCCAATGCTCTATCTACTGAGCCACCGCCTGGTCAGGCAATTATTGTAGTTTTATTTTGTCTTAAAATTAGGTAATATTAGCCCTCACAGCTTCAGACATTGTTCTTTTTCCAAGTTGGTTTACTTATTCTAGGTCTTTTAAATTTCACTATGAATTTTAGAACCAGCTTTTAAATTGCTAAAAAAAAATGCTGCCATTTTTAAACAGTTTTATTGCATTACAATTTACAAGGCATAAAATTCACACATGTCATGTGTGCAATTAAAAGAGTTTAAATAAGTTTATACAGTTGGACAACTATCAAATTTAGTTTAAAAACATGCTCACCACCCCAAAATATCCCTCTTATCTCTTTGCCATGAACTCCCTTTCCCACCTACCCGTAAGCAAGCACTAATTTTTTTCTTTCTCTCTGCATTTGCCTTTTCTGGACAATTTATATAAATGGAGTCCTACAATGTACAGTATTACATCTAACTGCTTTTGCTTAGCATGATGTCTTGAGGTTATTCCATGTTGAAATATGTGTCCATATTTCATTCTTTTTTATTTCTTGATAGTTTCCATTCTATGGATGGCCAGATTTAGCTTACTCACTAGCTTACTGATGAACACCTGGGTTGGTCCCGTGTTTTGGCATCTAGGAAATGATGCTGCTGTAAACATTTGCATGAAAGTCTGCGTGTAGATGTATACTGCCATATCTCCTGGGAAGAGTCCTAGAAAAGCAATTGATAGGTCATACGCTAAAGATCTGTTCAACATTTAAAAACATAGATTTTATTTGTTTATTTATTTATTGTGACAGAGACAGAGAGAGAGACAGACAGAGGTACAGATAGAGACAGATAGACAGGAAAGGAAAGAGATGAGAAGCATCAATTCTTTGTTGCGGCTCCTTAGTTGTTCATTGATTGCTTTTTCATATGTACCTTGACCGGTGGAGAGGGGCTGGGGGGGCTACAGCACAGTGAATGACCCCTTATTCAAACCAGCGATCTTTGGGCTCAAGCCAGTGACCATGAGGTCATGTCCATGATCCCATGTTCAAGCCAGTGATCCTGCGCTCAAGCTGGGTCAGCCCGCACTCAAGCCGGCAACCTTGGGGTTTTGAATCAGGGTTCTCTGCATTCCAGTCCAGTGCTCCATCCACTGCACCACTGCCTGGTCAAGCCATAGATTTTACTTTTAAGAGCAGTTTTACGTTCACAGCTAAATTCAGCAAAAAGCAGTACGTTCTTATAAATTCCCTCCCTGTACACATGCACAACCTCCCCACCATCAACATCTCCCACCATAATGATACATTAGTTATAATCAATGAGCCTACATTAATACATCCTCGTCATCATCATCCAAAGTCCACAGTTTAAGTGCGTGTACTGTGTTCTGTGGTTCTGAGAAATGCACAAGGACGTGTCTCTACACTTATATTGTCATACGGAGCATGTTCACTGCCTTAGAGTCCTCTATGCTCCACCTGCTCAGCACTCCCTCTTTTTCAGCTCCTGACAACCACTCATCTTTTTCCTGTCATCATGGTTTCTCTTTTTCAGAATGCCATAGAGTTGGAATTATACAGCATGTAGCTTTTGAGGCTGGCTTCTTTCACTTAGTAGATGCATTTCAGAGTTTTCTTAGTCTTTCTAGGCTTGATAGCTCATTTCTTTTTATCCCTGAATAATATTCCATTGTCTGAATGAACCATAGTTTAGTTACCCATTCAGTTACTGAAGGACATCTTGGTAGCTTCCACATTCTGGCAACTATGAATAAAGCTGCTATAAACATCTGTGTGCAGGTTTTTTGTACAGACACCAGTTTTGAACTCATTTGGGTAAATGCCAAATAGTGTGACAGCTTTGATTGTACAGTGGTATGTTTAATTTTGTAAGAAACCACCCAACTGTCTTCCAGAGTGACTGTACCATTCACATTTCCAGAAGCTGTGAATGAGAGTTCCTGTTGGTCCATGTCCTCATCAGCACTTTGTGTTTCCTAAGATCTGGATTTTGGCTATTCTGATGGGTGTGCAGCAGTATCTCATCATTGGTTTAATTTTCATTCCCTGATGACCTATGATGTGGAGCATTCTTTTATAAGCTTTTCCCATCTGTACATCTTTTGTGGTCAGATGTCTGTTCTGGTCTTGTGTCCATTTTTAAAATCAGGTTTTTAAATTTTTATGTTGTCAAGTTTCAAGTTCTTTGCATATGTTGGATAAGCCTTTAATTAGATGTGTTTTTTGCAAATATTTTCTCTTAGGCAGTGGTTTGTCTTGTGATTCTCCTGATAGTGTCACTAACAGAGCAGATTAAAAAAATTTAATAGTGCTCAGTTTGTCAATTATTTCTTTCATGAAAATAAGCAACTCGGCTGTTTTAGCCAAAAAATCATTGTATAGTCAACATTACTTAGATTTTCTCCCCTCTGATCTCTAGATGTTTTGTGGTTCCGTATTTTACATTTAAGTCTGTGATTCATTTTGAGTTTAGTTTAGGGACACATGTAGATTTGTGTGCCGACACCTGCCTTTAAGCCAGGAAAGAAGGTCACACCAAAGCCCGACCCCAGCATCCTGACCTCAGACTGGCAGAGAATAAGCGTCTTTTGTGTAATTCACTTTGTGTCCAAGTCCAAGCTAAAACACCATACACTTATGAGGCATTATCATCCCATAATCAGAGAAAGAACCTCATGATTAAACTCATGGTCCACTATACCATCCTGTTTCTGTTTCTATTAACCAGGGTCCACTTGGTTCTTACAGAGAGAAATTCAATCGAAAAGAAAGAAAGAAAGAAAGAAAGAAAGAAAGAAAGAAAGAAAGAAAGAAAGAAAGAAGAAAAGGAAGGAAGGAAGGAAGGAAGGAAGGAAGGAAGGAAGGAAGGAAGGAAGGAAAAGAAGGAAGGAAAGAACGAAAGAAAGAAAGAAAGAAAGAGAAAGAAAAGGAAGGAAGGAAGGAAGGAAGGAAGGAAGGAAGGAAGGAAGGAAGGAAGGAAAAAAGAAAGAAAGAAAGAAAGAAAGAAAGAAAGAAAGAAAGAAAGAAAGAAAGAAAGAAAGAAAGACTTAAAGCAATAAAGAAACCAATTGGTTTATGTAACCAGAAGCCTATGGGAAGGCTGAATTGTGAGGTTTGAAAATACTGTTAGAATTCCATGTTTCAGCTCTGTGTCACTGATGACCCATGCCTGCAGAGGCCAGGTGGGCACAGAGTAGCCTTGCCTGCCAACCTCCCAATGTCTTCTATAGCCTCCCCCACATCACGGGAAATGCCTGAGCACTGCACTTTCCTGAGCTCCTTGTCAGCGGCTTCCTATCTGGTTCTTACAACCAGTAGCACAGTTTCAGCAGATTTGAAAGGACTAAGAGAAGAAGAACCCCCATGCCCCTGCTGTAGGCAGATGTATGGCAGAGAAAGTCTGCAGACATGGGCTTTGCTGTCAGTGTTCACGTGGCCCGACAGATCAGCTTCACTGTGGCCACTCCCAGCATCTGAGAGCACCAGATAGCTTTCTGCAGATCCCACATTTCTTATTTCCTGAAATCGAGCAAGGACTGTCTCTGACCTGTGCTCTCTAGCCCTTCTGAAGGTGCCGCCAGCCCCTGATAACATGCCAGGGACACTGCCGCTTGGGAGGTCAAAGAAAATTCCTTTCCCTGATAGAACACTGAGGATTGCAATCGAACAATAAGCCCCTTACAGCTAGTCTAAAAAAAATAACAAAGGAACATTTATTTAGCATCCGCATCAATTTCCCCAAATAAGCATCAACTTGCTTAGGTCATTTGCCCACGTCTGAAAAAAATCACTGTGTTTGGCCTTAATCTTGGGAAGTTCCCAACAGATACAGGATGGATGGTAGGGACCCCAGACTGTCAGACCATAGAATCACAAACAATGGAAGGGAGGTATTTCCACAAGAAAGAACTAGAAGTGAGATCAGAAGAGAAAAACGTCGACAATGGTGTTCTCCTCATCAACACAAAATAACTATCCTGCAAAGATTCTTGGTTTGACGTTTTATGAAAAATGGAATCAATTGCCTTGTCCAATAAAAGTGTGTGCTACTTATTGGGGGGCAGAGATGGCAAATTCTGTTAGCATTTTCTTGAACAAATAGCAGTTATGTTCTCCTTTAATTTATTATATCTGCCTATCAATTCACTGAGAGGTCAAGGAAAGGAAAGGACATCATACTGTACCAGTTAGAGATAAAAAGTGTAATCTTCTGTCTCTCCAACAGAATGTAAAATTTCTTTTTCATCTTAGCAGTTAATCAATTAAAAATTTCACATCAATTAGTTATCACAAAACAGTCACAGTCCTGTAAAGTACAGCACAAGGGATATAGTCAATAATATTGTGATAACTGTGGGTGCAGTGCCAGATTAGGTGCTGGAATTATCAGGGGACTGGTTTGTAAAGTATATGATTGTCTACCAGCTGAAACTAATACAGTACAAAATAATGTTAAATGTATACTGTAACTGAAAAATACAATTTAAAAAAAATCAAACACTCATAATTTTTATATATAGAAATTAGGTACCTATTGTAAATATGTTTTCTTATATGTTTCTTCTATGAATTTTGAAATTTTAAAGTTTAATAAATTGAATTACAAGAAACTAAAGAATAACAGAATGTCATATGTGCTATTGCTCTTCTTAAAGACATTTAAAATGCACTGAGAATGTTTTAGGTAGCACAAGAGCTGGAGTTGTTAGACATGAAAACAGACAATACAAGCCAGACAGATGTTTTGCCTTCTTCTCTTATTGTTATGATTATAAAGCAGCTATGACCCTCTGACATCATTCAGAAGGTGCCCACATTCCCATATTTGGTGTATCCTCCACATTGTATGGGATTGTCCCCAAACTCCAGTTATGAAGCTGGGTCAGTGCCATGTGTTGGCTGAGACTCATTGTTAACAGAAAGGACAGGTGGACCACGAGGGGGCCATGCCTGCCTTGTTGGTGCTAAGACCCCAACACACGCTCTTCAGTGACCAGGCTTTGGACCCATGGCTGCCCCTCACTGCCCGGAGTGTGGTGGTACAGTCTACCCATTTGCCTGGCTGAAATATACCTGTTAGGAGAGGAGGATTGAGGAACGCAGGCAGCCCCAGTCCTGGTAGGAAGTGTCAGAGCGTGAACACCCATCTAACGGTAGCTTCATTCCTCAACCTGAAATGTGCGAGGTTACTTGTGCCTTCGCACCCAGCTCTGACTCATGCTTTTTATCCCTGTATAGAATATCACCATCTCAAATAAACACACTTTATCCACTTGTTTCAGTATTGTGTTATTTAAAAGTGCTGCCATAAATGATTTTACAACTCTTTGTAAGTGTCAAACATTTTTCTGGAATCTGTGCATATCTGACATTTGTGTGTGTATGTATGAGTGTGAGTGTCTATGTATCTGTGTATATGTGTTTATGTGTGTCTGAGTTTGTGTGCATGTGTGAGTGTGTGCCTATGTGTCTTTGTGTGTTTGTGTATATCTTTGTATGTGTGTTTATGTGTCTGTATTTGTGAATGCATCTGTAAGTGTATGTCTATGTGTGCATCTGTGTATGTGTGTAAATTCTGAACATACGATAAGATTTAAATGCATTACACTTAATTAAATACAGGTCTTTAAATCTAAAATTCTAGGGTGTAGATATGGTTGGGATTTCAATTTTTAATTTTGATATTAGAAAGATAATTTGTTACACACACTGTATCCTACACATCAGTATCAGGGAGACTTGGGCCAGTTTATAACAAACACGCACACATGCACAAGGATGCACACACACAAGTATGACTGCAGTGAAGTTGTTTCTGCACCTGTAACATTTCCAGCAACATCTGTCCTTGACAGCATTCTCTAAGATGCTAGGAGCTCTCTCTACAGTTCTCTTTTCTGGGTTCTCAGAAGAATTACCTTAACGTCCATACTTCTGTCAACAGTCTTGCCAAGACAATCTAGGCTTTTCTATCATGTGCCTCAGGACTGTCCCAGATGGACCATTACCCAATTCCACAACCACATCTGCATTTCTAGGTATTTGTCTCAGCAGCTGTGATGACCATCCTCTTACTCGGACATGATTACAGACCCACTCTACCCCAGTATGGTACCATGTGAATTAATTACTTCAGCACCAACTCTATTTCCAAATAAGTTCCCTTTCTGAAACAGTGGAGCTTGGGCGTTAACACCTCTACTAGGATGAACACAGTTCAACCACTAACAATATCTATCAATGAACTCATATTCAGAATATATAAAGAACTTTGACAGCACAATATTAAAAAGATAAATAACCTATATAAAGTGGGCAAAGAACTAGAAAAAACACCTCTTCAAAGATGATAGACAAATCGCCAATATGTGCATAGCAATATGCTCGTATCATTAGTTAACAGGAAAGTGGAAACAAAGACCACAGTGAGATATCACTGCATTCCTACAGGGGTGACTGTAATAATAGTAATAAAATTAATGAAATGATTTCTTATATTGCCAGAGTATGTCGAACCCTCTGACATTACTGGAGGGAATGTAAAATTGTGCTACCCCTTGAAAAACAGTACTGAAGTTCCTCAAAATGTTAAGAAAAATTACCATAGGATCCAGAAATCCCAATCTGTATTACGTGTAGCCAACAGAAAAGAAAATGTATCTCCACACAAAAACTGGTGCAAGAGGGTTCATGGCAGCAATCTTCATAACAGCCGAAAAGTTGGGAAAAATCCCCCACCCAAATGTCCATGAACTGATGAGCAGATAAATGAAATATGGAACACCTACATGATAGAAAATTGTATTGTCATCAAAGGACATGAAATTCTGATGCAGGCTACAACGTGGACAGTCCTCGAAAACATGATGCTAAAAGAAGGACACCGGTCAAAAAACACCACATGCTGTGTGAGTCTGTTGAGGTGAAATGTCCCAGAGGAGACATACCTTTAGACTAGCAGGAAGGAGTGGTGGTAGCTGCAACTCACTTGGTGAATGTACTAACCCCATGATGGTGAACCTATGACATGCATGTCAGCACTGACACGTGTAGCCATTTTCAATGACACGCAGCTGCATGCGGCCGCATACCAGAGAAGTATGGGGCCACATGCTGAGAAGGACATTTCATCCTTGGCTCCTGCACAGCCAGGTGCAGTAGCCGAGGATAAAACATTTGCTGTAGTGTAGACACTCTGTGCCGGAGGTCTGTAGGCCATTCCGGTTAGGCTGTTAGGGGATATTTGACCTCACTTCTGGCTGGTGGAGCAGGGAGCAGCAGAATGCCGCAGGGGACATCTCTGGGGGCCCTGTGATTGCCATTACCAGCAACCACATAACCACAGCAACCATCATCCAATCTACTGTTCTGGGGTGTTGGGGATTTCTAATTGACCATCATTACTGAGATAAGTGAGGAGGAGGCTGGGAGAGGCGAGGGCCTGTGCTATGGGTGCCATTTCCCACCATTAGAAATAGCGGCAGCCATCTTAATTTACATAGGATGCAACTTGCAGAATTTCAAGACAGCATCTGGGCTCAGGTGTTTGTCAACTTGAGGTCAAAGCTTGAGAATCTGGAAAGGTGCTGCTTGGAGAATCAAGAGGAGTGCCACTTCGAACAGGAAATTTGGAGTGCCTGGAACCAATTACCAGCACTTTTAGCACCCTGAAAAATATAGCAATGGCTTTGCTCACAATTTTTCCCTCTATGTACTTTTGTGAGACCTTATTCTCAGTGTTAAATAATATCAAAACCAACAAAAGAAACAGATTGACAGATGAAGTTAGTAGCGCTTGCTTGAGCTTGAAGTGTACAAAATACCAACCTTCAATTGAAGATTTAGCCAACAAAATTCAGCAACACAAAAAGTCACTAATAGGTAGGTTAGTTAAAGAATTTTCCCTCCCCCTCACTTATCTTAGTTCACAGCACCCCACACAAGTTAAATAATATCAAGACCAACAAAAGAAACCGACTGACAGATGAACAAAGAAGTCACTGAGCAGGTAAGTTAAATAATTAGTTTTTGGTTTATTAAATACAGTTATATATTACAATTATACATTTTTGTTATTTAGACTATAAATATCACAAAATTATGGTTTTTTTCTCGAAGTGACACACTTTGGGGATTTACTTAGGATGCAACTTGCAGAATTTCAAGACAGCATCTGGGCTCAGGTGTTTGTCAACTTGAGGTCAAAGCTTGAGAATCTGGAAAGGTGCTGCTTGGAGAATCAAGAGGAGTGCCACTTCGAACAGGAAATTTGGAGTGCCTGGAACCAATTACCAGCACTTTTAGCACCCTGAAAAATATAGCAATGGCTTTGCTCACAATTTTTCCCTCTATGTACTTTTGCAAAGTACATAGTTTTTTGGCAATGTTGACACACCCGAGTTATGCTCAGTTTTTTGGCAAATGTTGACACACCAAGCTCAAAGGATTGCCCATCACTGCACTAACCATTACTGGTCTGGAAACTCCATGGATGAGTTTCATGGAATGGAAATCACATTGAAGTAAAGATATGAAAAAAAAATGAATGATAAAAATAAATCTGTTCTTTAAACTATAGTGAAGATTTTCAGAACATATTCTTTGAAAGCATTTAAGGTACAAATTATCGGGTATATATGCTGCAATTGTTTTGCCTTAGTAAAATTTTAGTGAAGTGAAATGAAATTTTAAAAGGTGCTAATAAAAAGAAGCTCCAATGCTTAGAAGGAAACCAAGGATTGTCCTTGAAAATGAGGTTGCATTTTACCTGTATATTGAAAGTAAAAATCGGAAAGTGTAAAAACTTGGACTTAGAAGTGACTGGCGCTGTCACACAGGTCCTCTGACTCTTAATTTACATGGTCAACTGTGGTAACATATTTGCTATATTTTATGCACCAGAATGTGCCCTCTTCCTGTGCTTTTTTGGAGGAGAAAGTGAATAAAAAAGTAATATAAAGAGCTTTGGGAAATATAATTTAATGCTAAGGAGTCGTGACTTCTTTCGGGTCCTCTAACTTCAGGTTGAACTGTTCCTTTTTTCTTTGATATTGTCAGATCTGAGGTGACACTCTATCTCTGTTCACCATTCCCCCTCAAGGTGACTCTCACCGGCGTCCTTACGGGGCATGTCAGGATGGTGGTGGAACGAATCACCTGTGGGACTGAAAGGATCAAAGGGCTGAGAGTGAGCTGAAAAATAAGAGGTCTGTCAAAGAATAAATTCATTCAAAGGTAAAATAATAATCTCCTATCAATATAAAATAACGGTATGTCAAAGACCTTATTTAATTGACTGCTTGATGAAAGAATCAGTGAGATGCTCCAACCTTGCCAAGGACCACACGTGTTTGGGTGGCAGAGACTGTGGTGTGCATCGACAATCAGACACTCTCTGACTTATCCACAAGGCATGTAACTGCACTACACCAGACGTTCTTTTGCATTTCTGGGGATAGTGTTTATTTGTGTTACTGGTTTCCTACCACTTGCAGAGCTGTAAATTAGCTCAAAGACTATGGAAGTTGAGACAAAGAGAATGGATGAATTATAGGGCATCCAGTAATGATTTTTTTTTTGCCTATTTCAAAGTATTTCTCAATTTTTTTTCTGACAATGCAGATTTCTAATAGAGATGCTTCCTGTTTATGAGGGGGGATGTTGGGAAAATAGAGAATTGATATGGTTAAAACATGGAATCTAGAAGAATAAATTAATTCTAGAAACCTGTCTCCCTAAATCATATGCAATTGCTTAAACCTGAAGTGAAGTTACATGACAGGTTCTTAGAGGGGTTTTCTTAAACAATACTTCAGTAATGTTTCTTATAAAATTAGTCATGCAATCAATTAGTCGATGCATTTATCAATCTATCTGTTTGCTTGTCTATCATCTATCTATCTATCTATCATCTATCTATCTATTTATCTATCATCTATCTATTCATCTATCCACTCATTTATTTACTGGTTTATGTATAACCATTTTTACATTTATAATTAGGGGCCTGAATTCTAGGATTATTTATCTATTTATTTATTTATTTTAGAGATGCAAGGAGGAGAGAGAAAGAGAAAGAGAGAGAGAAGGGTGGGAGAGGAGTTAGAAGCATCAACTCTCACATGTGCCCTGACCAGGCAAGTCCGGGGTTTTGAGCTGGCGACCTTGGCATTCCAGGTTGGCACTTTATTCACTGTGGCACCACAGTCAGGTTAGGATTACTTCTATTTTTATCAGGTGTGAATGCAATCTGACAAAAATAATAAACATTGTAAGTGCTGATTCCTTGGCAATGTGAATTAGTGATTGTCTTAGCAATAGCAGAGGGCACATGCCTCTTCCCTGGGAACGGCCTCATAGCCACATGCTGAGGTGCACAGCAGCAGTTCTTCAGGATTCCTAGTGAGGGTGGTCTGGGCTCTGTATGAATAGTCCTCGGTAGTGGTACAGGATGGCCTGCAGGTCACCCAGAAGGCCCTTGGCAGTACTCAGAGCTTTCCCACTGCCGTCCCACTCAGCATACAGACGGGCACAGCTGGCTGCTCCTGACTTATCTGCCAGTGCTGACACACGCCTGAACTACTTCAGGGTGGGGGGCTCTGTAAGGCATGGGCTGATGTGATTTTCCATCTATTGCAAACATGATCCCTTTGACAACTTCTGGGGCTCCAAAAGTACCATTTGTGAAGAAGCAAGTTTGCAGTGGTGTTGGAGTAAGACTTGCTCACTGCTCTTTCCATCATCAAACTTGATTTAGAACACAATGCTTGGGGTCCCCTGAAGAGAGCAGATGTTTAGATTTTTTGTGTGAAAATGGCTGGGTATGCTTTATCGCCTGCCCCCCCCAGTACCTCATTCGGTAGTGCCTGAAATGTCCATTGTACTCCTTTGTCTGAATTAAAATTACTCTGCCAATAAGAGAATAATTATTTTAGCTATCAACACCTGGCTAAAAATAGTGTACCAATTAGTGAGGTCCTGACAGAATGGCATGGCATGTGAACCAGATAAAATCTGGTTGGAAAAAAGGAAAGAAAAGCCAAGAGAAACCCTTGAAGCCGAGACAGATACACCCACGCAGTAAGGAAGAGGAAGACATCTGCTGGGGCAGAAGAGTGTCCACAAGGCCTGATGTCATTCGTGATTTTACACAATGCTTAGGTTGTTCATGCCACACTTCCATTTTTCTTTCTTCTTCTTAGTGCTTAAGGTTCCCTTTCTTGTTGTTTGTCTTTCAAATCAACTTATTGAGGTTTTTTGACATGTAAAAAGCTGTACATAGGTAATGTGTACAACTCACTGAATTTGGGGATAGGTATACACCCATGAAACCATCACCATGGTCAAGGCCATAGATCCATCCATCATGTCCCAAAATCTTCTCCCACTCCCTATATTACTCTTATTGTGTGTGAGAGAGACAAATAGAGCACAATGTAAGACCTCCTCTATTAGCATATCTATCTTAAGCATACAATGCACTATTGCTAGCTACAGGCACTCTGCTGCATAGATCTCCAGAACTCACGTATATTGCAAAACCCAAATCTGTATACTGACCATCATCTCCTCATTCCCCCCTCCTCACCTCTGTCAACCACCATTCTACTCTCTGCTTCTATAGGTTTGACTCGTTCAGATCTGCCACACATGTGAAATGATAGTCTTTGTCTTCCTGTGACCTGTGTATTTCACATGAACATAATGTCCCCTGTTGTCCATCTGTGGAGTCACAATTGGCAGAACCTCTCTCTTTCTAAGGCTGAGTATTATTCCACTGCATGTACAGGCCACATCTTTATCCATTCCTCCACAGACGGACACTTAGGTCATTGCCATGTCCCTACGATTATGGACAGAGCCTCAGTACAGAGAGGGGTGTCCTGGTCTCTTCTGGATAGTGATCTCATCTCACTTGATAAACACCCAGTTGTAAAATTGCTGGGTTGATCACAGGGTGGCTCTATTTTTGGTATTCTGATGAAACTTCATGCTGCTTTCCACGGCAGCTGCACTGAAGTGCAATCCCACTAACAGGGCATGAGTGTTCTTCGTTCCTCTGCATCCTCGCCAACACTTGTTGTTTATTTTTATTTTTTACTAATAGCTGTTTGATAGGTCGTTGTTTGTTTATTTCTATGTTGATGACCTGTGCTTTTGGTGTCACATCCAAAAAAACCCATTGGCAAATCCAATGTCAAGGAGCTTTGCCCCCTATTCTCCCCTAGGAGTTTTAAGGCTTCAGGTCTCACATCTGAGTCTTTAATCCAGGTAGAGTTGCTCTGTGTATGATGTAAGAGAAGGGTCCAAGTTCATTCTTCTGCCTTTGAATAGTGAGTTTTCCTGGGAAATTATTTCTTCATTTTGTAGTTTTGGTGTGCTTGCTGAAGGTTAGCTGACCGCATACATATGGTTTATTTCTGGGTTCTGTTCTGTTCCATGTTGGTCCATCTTTCTGTTTTCTCCCTCATATGGCATGTCCTACAGAGTAGTATCATATTTTACAGTTATTGTATCAGTTCAGGAATTCTTCATATGAAGCTTCCCCTGTTAAATCACTGAGAAGTTCTAGCTCTGATTGGACCCAGTGCAAGGTTACACGATTCCTCACACCCTGTCCCCCCCCCCAAATAGAGATTATTAATGGGTGGCTTGAGTATTCAGCAAATTCTTTTAAGTGCATGAGTGGGAGATGCTCAAGGGGTATCCAGAACCTCCCCTGATTTGCATGTATTCTCTTAGAGGTGGAGACTATAGCTTTCAATTCTTTCTTTCTTTCTTTCTTTCTTTCTTTCTTTCTTTCTTTCTTTCTTTCTTTCTTTCTTTCTTTCTTTCTTTTTTGTATTTTTCTGAAGCTGGAAATGGGGAGAGACAGTCAGACAAACTCCTGCATGCACCCGACCGGGATCCACCCCGCACGCCCACCAGGGGCGACACTCTGCTCACCAGGGGGCGATGCTCTGCCCCTCTGGGGCGTCACTCTGCCGCGACCAGAGCCACTCCAGCACCTGGGGCAGAGGCCAAGGAGCCATCCTCAGCGCCCAGGCCATCTTTGCTCCGATGGAGCCTTGGCTGCAGGAAGGGAAGAGGGAGACAGAGAGGAAGGAGGGGCGGGGGGTGGAGAAGCAAATGGGCACTTCTCCTATGTGCCCTGGCCGGGAATCGAACCCAGGTCCCCCACACGCCAGGCCGACGCTCTACCGCTGAGCCAACTGGCTAGGGCTCAATTATTTCTTATGAATGTCATTTATCAATATAAGACTAAGGACCATTATTCTAGTCAAGAAAGTGAGTCTCAGACCAGAGAGCCTTTTGGAATCACCTGTGGAGTCTTTAACACTACCTCTGTCCCGGCCCTTCCCAAAACGAAGTCAGAACTTCTGGCGGCGGGGCACAGGTATTGGTAGTGTTGAAGCACCCCAGAGAATGTGGATGTGCAGCTGGTTGGGTCACTGCTCCGATGCCCGCGGCCTTTTGGTTCCTCTCAACCACTCACGATCATCGTACTTGCCTGTCTATAATGGAGGACTGTTCATGGGACAGAAAGCGGCCCCTTCCAGGGTTTCAAAGTGCTCTGACAGCGACTTAACATCCCAGTGTCTAACTCATTTCTCTCTTGACACCTAACTGTTCAATTCCTCTACATGAATAGTCACTCCTCAGTAATGAGCAGGGGTTAAGACAAAAATAAAATAAAAGAAATTATACTCTTTTTTTTTTCAGTGGAAGTCAAAAAAGGCCCTCTAGCAGGTAAATAATGCCCTGTGGAGTATGACACAGAAATATTCGCAAGATAAAAATGACCTTTCAAGTGGTAGAAAGTGACCTTTTAGAGGAAATTTCCCAAGCACTGTTGAGAGGGCTCATTTAGAAAATGCCACCTAACCACGAAGTAAAGGCATGTTCTGAACAAAATGATTGTATATTTAGCTTGAACTTTATACAAGCGATTTCACTGTTCCTGACATAGCGCATTGACAAGGAAGGAGAGATCACCATTCTTTCTAAGCGTGGAAGCAAAAACTGACTAAATATGCCAATTCTAAGTCAATATACCTTTTCAAATAGTGTCATAATAAACTCTGTGATACTCTTTATTTCTGCCACAAAGAGATGAAAATGTGTTTTTATAGGAAACCTTACACATGACATAGCATAAATTATGTCATATAAATAAAGGTGAATGCAAAATACACCCTACATCCATTTTTGGTTTTCTGGAAATACTCTTTTTTTTTTTTTTACAGAGACAGAGAGAGTGTCAGAGAGAGGACAGACAGACAGGAACAGAGAGAGATGAGAAGCATCAATCATCAGTTTTTTGTTGAGACACCTTAGTTGTTCATTGATTGCTTTCTCATATGTGCCTTGACCGTGGGCCTTCAGCAAACTGAATAACCCCTTGCTCGAGCCAGCGACCATGGGTCCAAGCTGGTGAGCTTTTGCTCAAACCAGATGAGCCCGCGCTCAAGCTGGCAACCTTGGGGTCTCAAACCTGGGTCCCCCGCATCCCAGTCCGATGCTCCATCCACTGCGCCACCGCCTGATCAGGCTCTGGAAATATTCTTAACAAAATCTTATTTGTGCTGTGCTCATGAGCTGAGCTCCTGAATCCCTTTGTATTTGTCATGGTAACTGCTGTGGACTGACTGTGCCTCCAGGATGTCTATGATGCAATTCTAACCCCCATGGGGATGGGATTAGTAGGCGGGGAGATTGGGAGACAGGTGTCACTCATTGGCAGGGGCCCTTGTGAATGGGCTAGGACCCTTATCAAAGAGACCCAAGAGAGTTTTCTGTTCCTTCTGTCATGGGAGGACACAGTGAGAAGACAGCTGTTTTTGAACGAGGAAGCTGATCCTTACTGTGCACTGAATCTGCCGGCACTTGGACCTTGAATTTCCAGCTGCCAAGACAGTGAGAAACAAAGGTCTGTTGTAGACAAGCCTCCCAGCCCGTGGTGTGTTATTAGAGTTGTCTAAACGGTCTAAGACAGGAAATTATTGAAGTAAGGAAGTCAGGTTCTTCATTTCCAGCTAATTTTCTCATCTTATCTGACAGATTACTGGTTAAATAAATGGTCCTTCTGCTGCGATCTGAAGGCCAGCGGTCTACACAGCAGATGAGAGGAGAAAACTATCTTACAGTGTATGACTGACCATGGAAGGCCCTGTGCCCTGTGCCATGAGCCCGAGCAGTTTGACTGAGGAGCCATGAATTGGGATCCAGAGTGGACCTGATACCGACAGAAATGGAACCATCAATCCACGGATTCTTCCGGATCTGAGTTACGACCATGATTTTCCCTTGTGGATGGTGCAGGCTACATTTTAGAAAACATGCTAAGAAGATTGGAGGGAAAGTACTGATTACAATATTAGAAAAAATTCCAGGAATTTAGCTTGTGACTGACTTTATTACTGCTGATTAGAACAGAGTGACACACAGATTTACCTTGTTTAGAAACACCTGCTTTTACAAACTAGAGTTCAGCATGCCTTAGAACTGGGTGAGGGAGGGTGTCAAACATTGGTACCAGGGCACTGTAGTCACTAAGATAATCTTGCAGATGTAGTGAAAACACAGACAAGGCCTGGGAAAAGTGCTTATGAATGACATTGCATGACAGCTCCACACTCACTGGCGGGCTGGTGCCTAATGTCCCCTATAAAGGGAATGACAGTGTGCCCACTTCATCGTGCATCACATGAACTATTGTACAGAAGACACACACATACACACATAGAATTACACCTAGACTATTCTGTATTTCTAAAGGAAACAGAAACAGCATGTCCTGATTTCAGTTTTTTGGTATGGAAATCCTTGTTAGTCTTCTTATTTTTTCCTTTTATTTAGTTTTCTCTGATACAATGGATATAGGTTTGTAAGAAACAAAAACAAAACAATTTAATTTTTAAAATGCCACGGTGACTTTGAACTATTTTAACAAAAACAACAGTGGAGAGGCAAGGCCTTCTGAGCATGAAGAAGACACATCCAGCTCCATTGCTTCGAAGATGTTCTCTGTTCCCCAGCTTTGCTCTGTGTCCTAGAATCAGCTGGCACTTCTCACCAGTTCCAAGCATAAATGACAGAAGGGGTGAAAGACAGCAGAGTCACTGCTTCCTGCCGGGCAGGTGGAGGTGTCTCTAATTTGCAAGGCTGTGTATCTGGGAATCAGAGGAAGCCTGTGGTCGGAGCAGTGATTTGGGCCCTGGTAACAGCGGCCTCTGGAATCATGAAAAAGGGGACAGGAAGTGAAGTCATGTGGCTCTTATTTCACTTTTTCTTGCATCAGTAACAAAATATGAGTGTCCCTTTCATTATTCCTGCCCAAAACTGGAAAGGGGAAGCTCAGAGTGCTAGACAGGCTCATGAAGTCAACAACAGTGCTGCTAACACCCAAACTTAACAAACAGCACAGATCTCAGCCATGAGGGTCAGAACTCGGCAAAGGGACTGAGACCAGTTTCACCCACAGCAGCTTCCTCATCACGATGCTGTTTCCTAGATATTTAGTGAGCAGCTACACAGCATGATTTTAGCGTGGTTTTCCTCAGAGGGCTCCCTGCTCTGCAGGGACTCATTCTCAGAGCAGTGACCTTCACCAGGCAGAAAAAGTCAGTATAAGGGAGTGTCCTTTAAGTTTTGTATAGGCTATAATAGTCCAATTGTGATGAGAACTCTTATTATAGAACCAACAACTTCCAGTTTGGGTCGGGGGAATCCTGGAAGTCAGGACATAATCTCTGATCCTTGGCGAATTTATAAAGAACGGATGTCCAATGAAAAGGACCTGCTCCCTGTACGCACTGGTGTGGAGCTTCTCAGCTCAGTCACATTGGTCTAGGTTTGCAGTATCTTGGAGGAAGCAATCGTCTGGCAAACAGGTTCATATACAAAGATCTTTTATGACTTCTCCCCTAGGTGCTACTAAAGTAGGAAAGAAAAAGCAGATTGTCTCTTTTGTCCATTAACAACGGATGCTCAGCTTCATGACATAAAGGATTTAAGGTGGTGTGTGAGTGTATCACTGGGAATCTCTATTCCCTAGTGTGTCTTCTCAATATTCAGTGAGTCTAAGGTCCTGTGGAACCAGCAGAGCAGTCTTAATCTTTCGGGTCACTGTAGATGCTTCTGCAAGTCAATACTGATGGTGCTATTTTGGCAATGACTTTACAGGTATAAAATACAGGGTTACACTTGTAGAAAAAAAAAGTCTATTTCAGTGGAAAGCTATGTGTCATCTTCTGACATTGGCTCTAAGGTGAAGGCTCGGTTAGGTCCAGAATAGAAATAACAGAGTGAAGAGCACAATGGGGAAAGGACACTTTTTTTTTGTCTTGCACTAATACTTAAGTTTTAAAAGTTATGAAATATTATAAACTTCTAGCAAAATGTGCCCAACTTTGGGAGACTTGTTTTCTTGGTGTATTTTTTATTGCCATTACCAGTAACATGAAATATTATTCATATGTGTTTTTCTGTATTATATGCTCAGATAGTAAACATTTTGTGCCTTACTAGAATAACCTTCTATGTTTTATGTTGACTTTCTGATGCCCTTGATTATTTAAGACAACAAAAGTTCCTCACTTAGGAGAGAGCTAAGGTTCTTTATTCTTGTGTCGCCTTTGATCTTTAATTTTCAAATATTTTATTGTCACTTTGAAATGAGTAGCAATATTTATTTTTCTCTTGGGCACACTGATCTGTTTCCTATTGGAAGTGTTAAAAATCTCTTCATAACTTTTGATTTGTTTACATTTTTCCAAATCAAATTTTAAGTATAAAATCAAATTATATAACATTTAGGCTATCACATGCCTAAAACTACCTCTGAAATTTCCCAGACAGATCCTGGAAAATCACAACAATTTACAAGGTCTTCAGCCTTGTAAAAAGAGAGGAAACAATAAGATTTATCTGATAGATTCCTCTTGATGAGCTGTATGGGGAGAGTTGCTGAATCAGCAGAGATGCTCTGATTGGTTTCTGTAAATGTTAGCTGTATGAATATTTCAGAATGGGCACTTCCTGGCAACCTGCTGCTGTCCTCACTGTCCACAGTGTGTTTCTATTTCCTGTTGTCTTGGCGCCCCTTTGACTGTCATTAGGCCTCATCTGTGTATTGCGTCAGCCACAATTTCAGTTATATTTTAAAATGTTAATGTCATTGCATCATTACCTCTTTAATTTGAATATAGCATCTTCTAAGATAGAGGCTTTCAACCGGGGATTCACAGTAATTGCCTATCCAGTTTAATAGTGTGCAGCTGTTGACACCCACAGCGGACGCACCGACTCTCCACCTGACATCCTCACTGTCTTCTCGGTCTGCTCTTCTGTGTGCTCCGTATAATCATGACATCATGTGTCAAGGTTGCTATTTTTATATCAAGACACTTTTCTGTAAAGATTAATATCACTCAGGTTTAAAAATGGAAACAAAACTCACTGTCTTCTTTGAAAATAGAATTTGTTTATAATTGTTTTGTCTGAAGTCTTTTTTGGGGAGTGGATTGACATTATATCTTGTTTTGTTTCCCTATTGGGCTGCGTCTGTCTCTTTATGAATCCTCATTAAAACCTCTCGCTTTGAAAACAATTAGTAGGAGTGAGTCTTGTCATCTACTGACAGTGTTGTTGCTGTTTCACCCTCCGATACTTCCCTGGGAGTCTACAACTTGATCAACAGGCTTCGTCCTCGACAGAGGACTCTCCAAGGGCCCACTGAACAGGATGTGGCCCAGGACCTTTGGGTCCAGGCTTCTGATGGCCTCATTGAAGCAAACTCGGAGACCATACCAGTGGAGCTGGGTCAGGAGTCGCAGAATTTTAGTCATGGAATAGATGAGGTCGTGAGACTGCTCACCCAAGGCCCAGTGAAACAGAATCACACAGGACTGAATTAACCGGTGAGGAGGATGCTAAGTTTTATTGGGAATACTGTTTAATGTTTTAATGTCCTGGTTTCTGGATATATAAGGAAGCCCTTTCTCTTTCTTCTTAAACTGTCTATAGCTCATAATAACTTAGTAGACTCTGCTTTAGTAAGCGGAAATACACAAAACGTATGTAAATGATATCTTACCTTGCTGAGCCCTCCAGAATCTGGAAACTCTTACAGCATAGTCTTATTTTCACAGTGATATATATATATATAGCTAATGGAAGAGGCAACGACAGTTTGTCCTCCTGCTAGGACATCACTGGGAACCTTGGTTATACCAATCTCGGCATGCAAGGTCATATTTAAGATGGATGCACATTTAGGTAGGTCTCAGCAGACACTTTGAAGAAGCTATGATTGATTTGATGGGACCACTCTTATAGGAAAGTAGACGTTACTTCCCAGCAGGTCCAGAAAGCAGGATATTCTGAAAACCTTGAAAAAAGAGAAATTCACCCAAATAAACAGGTACCGCAGGTGACATGAAATGCTGAGCTCCTGGCTTGGCTTCTGAGCCTCAGGAGGCTTTTAAGGTCCCATCTGAGCTTTCTCATGAAAACATTCAGTAAAAATCTTAAGAAGGCTCACATGGCACATTAACACATTTGCTGCACCTATGTAAATAATCAGGCCAAGTCTAATAAAACATCAAGATTTCTTTAAATTTTTATGAAAAGAGGAGAAGCTGTGGGGAGAAAACTGAGCAGAAAACTACTGCGCTCTGTAGTCCGCCTCTCCAGGTTTTCATATTCTAGCTCTGCTTACCGTCTCTGAGCTATTTTGCAACTTTTGTAAAGTTAGTTGTAGGTACTTGATGATATGCAAATTCTGTCCGTCAGTTAATAACTTTAATTAACTTCCTTCCAGTGTGGAAAACACATTTGCATTTCATCTTGACATCCCCTTACTCCATGCAAATGCATGCTATTTTCTCTTCTCTTCTGAACCAGTAATCACGTCTGCCTGGTTTCCATATATTCACACGCGGTAATTTTGGCACCTGTATGTGAATCGTAATCTTACTTTTTTTTCTAAAAATTATCTTTTAATATTTTCCTTTAGGTATACTCACAATGAATTGAAAATACCACAACTGAAGAGAGTTTAGTAGTTGCCGTAACTACTGTATGGATCATGATACTACCAACAGTGTCAGAACGTGTCATTTCTGATGTGTTAAGTACTTAAAATTGTTGTAAAATATGGGTCTATTAATAAAAAGAAAAAATGGATTATTCTTGCCATAGTAGAGCGATTTCTTTGCCCATTTGTAGCAATAAGCAAAGTTGCCTTAACTGTAGGTCAGCAAAGTTACAAGGTGGAGACTAAAGCTAAGTAATCCTGGGGACCAGCTAGTTCTCTGTTGGTAGTTTGGGGCCATCATTCTCCTACAGTCTCATTAAACCGGGTATGAGATTACTTTAGACCAAGGGTAGTCAACCTTTTTATACCTACTGCCCACTTATCTATCTCTGTTAGTAGTAAAATTTTCTAACAGCCCACCGGTTCCACAGGAATGGTGATTTATAAAGTAGGGAAGTAACTTTACTTTATAAATTTATAAAGCAGAGTTACAGCAAGTTAAAGCATATAATAATAATTCCTTACCAAGTACTTTATGTCGGATTTTTGCTAAGTTTGGCAGAATAAATCTTTATAAAACAAATTACTATAGTTAAATCTATTTTTTTATTTATACTTTGGTTGCTCTGCTACCACCCACCATGAAAGCTGGAACATCCATAGTGGATGGTAGGGACCAAGTTGACTACCACTGCTTTAGATGGCTGTTGGCTCTTGGCAGGCTTGGCCCTCTCAGGACCCATGCATGTGGTAAATGTGGCTTCATCAACTCCAGAGTCTCTGCCTTCTACAAGAAAAATAAATAATTTTTTTTTTACTTCTGTAAAGAATGAGCATAGACATTGAATTTCTCCCTCTCTCTTTTCTCTTTTTTATTCACAGAAATGAGAAGAGTATAAAGATTTAGACTCTCCCTGACATGTTTATGCCACAGCTCTTAGAAAGTCAACATGGCAGCTTCATCTTAAGTAGGAACTTCTAACATATCAATACCGTGGTCACACTTATCTAAGAAGTCATTATCCTTTAACATTTTACAGCCTAACAGAGATCATGCAAGGGGAAAAAACTTTTTAAATTGTACTATCTATTATTTTGATATTATTATTATTATTGTTGTTCTCTTGTAGTCAAAGGTTTACCATGAGTTTTTCATATACCTTAAATTCAATTAGGATCTGAAAATCATAGGACTCAGGTATCAGATCAGGCAAAGGTTTTTGTAATGAGTTCATTGAATTTCAAGGAAAAAAAATGGCCAAGTACCCTAGGACTCTGCATTTTAGAGACATGTATTCAAAACAGGGCCCATGACAGTGCTTCCTGAGCACGACAAACACGGGACACATTACCTTATTTATGGGTCCATAGGGACACCTTCATAAAATGATGATCACTTAAAATCGGATGATACCATAAATCTCTGTCCCCTTTGGCAATGATTTCTACTAATCTGCAGTTGGTCCTTGTGGAAATTTCCTGTTCCAGCATTTACAAATAAATAATATTGACACTCTACAACCATCATGATTCTTTTCCTGTCTTACTTTTAATTTCTTTTTTCCCCAAACTTCTTTTGCCATCTTTCCTCCTTGACTAATTTCATCCTGATATTAATATATATTTTCTAGCAGAACAAACGGTAGCTACTTTCTAGGAAGCTAAACATGAAGAAGTGTAGCTCTATTTTAAAAAACAGGAAATGAAGAAGAGGTTGACTTAAATAAATTCAAATGGATCTTGTTTTTTTATTTTCTTTTTTCTTTTTTAGGTGAGAGGAAGGGAGATACTGAGGCAGACTTCTGCATGTGCTCAGACCGGGATTCACCCAGCAACCCCACCTAGGGCTGATGCTTGAGTACTGAGCTATTGTCAGCATCAAAGTGCTTTAGTGGAGCTTTCCTCAGCACCCAGGGCCACTCTCGAACCATTTAAGCCACTGGCTACAGGAGGTGAAAGGGAGAAAAAGAGGAGAGGGAGGGGGAGAGAAGCAGATGGTCATTTCTCCTATATGTGCCCTGACTGAGAATTGAACCTGGGACAACCATACACCAGACTGATGCTCTATTCACTGAGCCACTGGCCAGGGCAAAATGTATCTCATTATAATAGACAAAAAATTGTACTGCTAAACTCAAAAGAGGTGAGATTGTTATTAAAAAACATGTATTGTTTTAGCATTTTAAATGATGAATGAAAAAATTAGAGAAATTTCAGAAGATGGTAAAGCATTTTACATTTTGGAAAGAAGGGGAAAGGGTGAGTGTAATGTCATGACCTTCCAAAGAAGAGAGTTTAAGTGTATTAAAGAGGTTGGTAAAATTTTCTTCCATATTTCTTAAGAAATAAGCTTAACAGCCATCTGTACAATTTTAGGCAATAAATTGATACATAACAAGAGGAAATAAATATAACAATTAATTGAGTTAGAGCTTAAAGAATGTTAGACAAGATTCTCTCAGATTAATATTGATCCGTTTATTGCCTTTTCTTTTATATATATCAGACTTGTTTGTTTCAAGTTCATGCCATGCTTATTTCTTAGATTATACTTATTCATCCCTTTAAGGAAGGCAAAAATAACAATGATTTTAAATTTATTTTCTGATAGATTTTTAAAAAGTTTTTTCTCAGCCTGACCAGGTAGTGGTGTAGTGGATAAAGTGTCAGCCTGGGACCCAGAGGACCCAGGTTTGAAATCCCAAGGTCGCTGGCTTGAGCACAAGCTCATCTGGTTTGAGCAAAGCTCACCAACTAGAGCCCAAGGTCGTTGGCTTGAGCAAGAGGTCATTCAGTCTGCTGTAGTGCCCCCCCCCAATCAAGGCACAACTGAGAAAGTAGTCAATGAACAACTAAGGTGCCTCAACAAAGAATTGATGCTTCTTATCTCTATCCCTTCTTGTCTGTCTGTCCCCATCTGTCCATTCTCTGTCTCTGTCACAAAAAAAAAGTTTTTTCTCATGATTTTTTTTAACAAGAGAGACAGAGAGAGGGACAGATGGGGACAGATAGACAAGAAGGGAGAGAGATGAGAAGGGAAAGAGAGAGACAAGAAGGGGAGAGAGAAGTCATAGTTGTGGCACTTGATTGCTTTCTCATATATTCCTTGACCAAGGAGTTCCAGGCGAGCCCGTGACCCTTTGATCAAGCCAGTGAACTTGGATTCAAGCCAGTCACTTAGGGCTTCAAACCAGTGACCTTTGGGCTCAAGCCAGTGACCATGGGGTCATGTCATGATCACATGCTCAAGCTGGCAATCCCAAGCTCAAGCTGATAAGCCCACACTCAAGCATGAATGAGCCCATGCTCAAGCTGATGAGCTCAGGGTCTCACACCCAGGTCCTCAGCATCCCAAGTTCATGCTCTATCCCCAGTGCTACTGCCTGGTCAGGCTTTTCTAGTTCTTACCATCTGGATTTCTATGAATAAGACTACATTTTAAAAAACACCTCTGTGAACAACTGATGATGGTGCCTAACAGAGTCAATGACACTTAGTATGATTCTTCAGCAGGATCGCTGTAGTAATGGTCCACATTTCAGGTTGTAATAGCATGCTGGGCAGCCATGTGCATGTAAATCTTGATGCTCAATACCATGAAAATACCCATGAGCAGTGCTCACTGAGGGACCATGAAGCAGAAGACCACGCAGGGGAGCCTCCAGCCCCAGCAAATTTTTTAAAACAGCCAGGACACTCTATGTCAATGTGGTACTGCATCCTTTAGTGGTCATTTCTTCTTAAAATGGTTTGGAACATTTCTCAGATTCTGAAACATCATCTGACACATCTCCGATGTGGGGCAAACATCTGTGAGTTTCTCACATCTTTTATACATGCAAGGACCATTTCCTCCTGGGGAAAGGGGTGTTCTGTGAGGCCTGGGATATTATAGCATCACTGGTACCTAATTGGAAATGATTAATTCCTCTGGTTTGTACACCAGGGAGCTGGAAACTTCATTAACTAAGACAAATACAGCGCTGATGTGTTATCCTGGACCTACATGTAAATTCTCAGTCTGTTAATTTCACAAGGAGCCGAGGAGTCTTCAGTTACCACTTGTCCATAAAGACATTAAAGCTGGATGAACTCAGATGCATGTAACAGCCTCCCCATGGCCTCTTTTAGCTCTGCTGTGGTATTACGAAACACAGTCCTCTAATTCCATTTAAAATGTTGGTGAAAGTGAAGGGAAAGTAAGGAAAATGGAATGTAGACTTTCAGTGAGCTCCTCAGAAAATCAACCTCTTACTCTAGAAAAATATATACATATTTACTGTGAAATGTCAGGCAATTAGGACAGAACTGATTCCTGAAATAGATACGAACCGGCTCAGTTATAAAACACCAGAACTCACATCTTCTCTCTGGTTTCCTTTCAATAGACAGAAGGATGGAGACCTGTTAATTTGTACAGATGTGTACATTACAATTAACTTGGCATGACCAAAGTGTAAACCAAAATAGACATACTATCGGATAATGGGAAATACCAGAAGCTAGAATATATGCACCCTTATGTTCATTGCAGCATTACTTATGATAGCCAAGATTTGAAAGCAGCCCAAGTACTCATCAGTGGATGAGTGGATAAAAAAGCTCCATTATATTTACACAATGGAATACTATGTGGCCATAAAAAAAGAAGAAAAATTTACCTTTTGCAATAGCATGGATGAACCTGGAGATTATTATGCTAGCGAAACATGCCAGTCAGAGAAAGATAAGTACCATATGAGTTCATTCCTATGTGGAATCTAATGAACAAAATGAACTAAAAGCATAATAGAAACAGACTCAGATATAGAGGCCAGGCTGACAGCTGCTGGGGGTGGGGGATAGGGTGTTGAGTGAAGGAAGTGTAAGGATAGAGCAAAAAAAGACAAAAAGACAAAAAGAAAAAACTCATGGACACAAACAACAGTGTGGTGATTGCTGACGGGGAGGAGGGGAGAAAGGAGGGAGGGGAGGGTCTCTAGGGGGATAAGTGGTGATGGATGAGGACTTGACTTGTGACGTGAACACATAATATATTGCACAGAGATGTGCTGTAGAACTGGGCAGCTGTGAAACCTGTATAATTATGTTAACCAGAGTCACCCCAATAAATTTAATTAAAAATTATTGATTATTATAGTATTCTTGTGAGAAATCACTGAATATTACTAAAATAATTATCTGTTATATGGATGTTTTTGAAGACTATAACAATTTTCCTAAGAGTGTATTGACTGATTCTCCAAAATTATTATCTATGTGGACTCTAGACAAAGAGTATTGAGGAGATTCCTAAACTGTGTCAACCATTATTGTCTCAGGTGGGGACAGCTATTGATGACCTCTCCAATTTCAAGGCTGTCAAACGCAGGACAAGGCACCGTGATTGAGTGCTTGTCCAATGGCATGCTACCATCTGTTTAATTGGCGACCTATGATCTTTCGAAAAAAATGTAGACCTTGAACCTCTGATACGATAAAAGCAGTGTACCTATGATAGACAGAGCTTCTTCATGTGTAACCATTTTGAGTTATGTGAACATTTCATAGAAATTGGCCCTGAGAAATCACTTAAGTGCTGACAGCTGGCCACGTTCATTATATTCACCAATGTTTTAAATTTTAACCATCAGTGTGTGTGTATATATATATATATATATATATATATATATACTTGTTTATAGAAAACTAATATATTTTTCATATAGTCCATTAAGTTGTATTTTTACTTAACTTTTACAGTATATTGCTTTCAAATTTCTCTTGAACATTTCATGCTAGCTGACTGGAAATTTGGCAACAAAATGTTAACCTGAAGTTTCTAGCATAGATCATCAGCTTCACATAAATGGATAGTTTAGCTTCACACATTTAGATTTTGCAAATTTTCTAATATCTGTACATTGTAATTTGAGCAGAGTCTGTTGCACTCCACTCACGAGAAGGCAATAATGGCACATTCTTACAGATGCATAGAGGAGCCTCATAGGACAGACATTCTCCACGAGTTAGACCTGCAGTCTCCTGACATGTTGAAAGTAAACTGACTCACTCTATCTGGTGATGAAGTACCTAGATCAGATGAAAGGAAAGAAGGATGGAAGAAAAGAAGGAAGGAAGGAAGGAAGGAAGGAAGGAAGGAAGGAAGGAAGGAAGGAAGGAAGGAAGGAAGGAAAGAAGGAAGGAAAGAAGGAAGGAAGGAAACAAGGAGAGAAAGAGAAAGAAAGAGAAAGAAAAAAAGAGAGAGAGAGAGAAAGAAAGAAAGAAAGAAAGAAAGAAAGGAAGAAAGGAAGGAAGGAAGGAAGAAAGGAAGAAAGGAAGAAAGAGAAAGAAAGAAAAATTCAGAATCTCATTCTGGAAATGGAAATTCTAGGTTCCATTTTGCAGAATGGCAGTCACCTTCTGTTTTCAGCCTTTAAAGGTGTGTTTGATTGGTTGCTTTTTTTTCTCCAAGGCTTTCTTTGTGACCTCACAGTTTATTCATTGTGTTCTGGAATCACTTCTAAAAATTTGAACTGGGCTTAGTCAAGAGAAACCATAGGGAAATCTTTGCTACTTATGTCATCAGGTTATCTTATATTTTAAATGTAATATTTGAAGAAGATAGAGAAGGATGTAAAGGAAATCTCCAAGGCAGAGTGGGTTAGTGGTTCTTCACGACCAGGAGTTACCTGCCCATTTCTCTTCCCTCCTTCCTTCATGTATCCAATAAGTTCTTACTAGACACTCAGGTGTAAAACAGTGATGGACTATGAGAAACTGTAGGTAAAAGGACTTGAAAGTCCTCAGTGCAGGAGGAGGTGGGCTATTGTGAAAATGCACTCAAGAATGTATTACAGCTTTCACACAGATTCATGTACATTTTAAACTCCATGTAAACAATTAAGATACAAGTGTTTCCAGGGTTGGGGAAAAAGCTAATGAGTGTAGAAAGACAAAATGCATTACTCCCAAGTTAAAATAATTGGAGTTATCTTCATGAAAGGTAGAATTTAAATTGAGGCTTTTTTTTTTTGGTATGTATGTGAAGAAAGAGTGAAGACAGGGAACATATAAAATGGAGTCACTTTACTGAGCTGCTAAAATTATGAACATGATGAAAGTTGAGGTAGGAAGAAAGATGATTCTTGTTCTAACTAGGCTGGAAACTTTTTGTAACTTTCCAGTTCTGTGGTCAATGCTTAGATAGACATCTGGACCTCCAGATAGCCCTCTAATTATCCCTGAAGGGCTTATGTTTCCAGGTCACCTGGTCACTCTGCCACATATACATCCATCCAACCAACATCCATTATCCAGAGCACAGGGACTGACCAGACTTCCTGGCTTCCATCACCCTGGTGGCCTGCCATCTGACTATAACCATCCTGGACCAATACTAGGGTTAAGAATGCAGGACTGAGAATTCTCAACAAAGTTGCTGTAAGATCTTTTAACTTTTTTTTCTTTTTTGGGATACTTCTGGGTGTTTGCCTAGCTGTGTTTCCAGGGTGCAAACTCCCAGATCCTTGAATAAATCTCTATCATTTATTTCTAGCAAAGCCTCCTTACTCTTTTTGAGTTCATTCAACATATAGTATGGGTATTGAAATATTGGAGTTTATCTGGAGAGCTAAATCACAAATAAAGAAGTTCAAGGCTTATATATGAAACAATAAATGATTCATTTTGGCTAAATGTCAGAGTGTTCAGAAAATGTTAGAAATGGAATATTCAATGTTCCCTTACTTTCTGCAAGCATGTCCTTGACCTCAGCTGTCCAGAGAGACTATGGAAAGCTATAAGATATAGGAGGTTCTTTGGTAGGAAAAGCTGCTAGGACTCACTGTCTTTTCTGGTCCAAAATACCCCAAATCTAATCATTTCTCCCAATTCCCTAAGTATCTGTCTGTCACCATGGCTCCTCCTTCTGTATTTAACTTGTTTAAATCTGGCATTGCAAGTCTGACCTCCACCTGGTCTGACCCACACAGAGCTCAACCAAAGAGCTTCCTTTGCCCTCTGTTTGCCACCAAAGTCCACCTACAACTGTGTTGCCCATTCCCCCCATTATCTGCCCTCTTGGAGAAAAAGAAACTCGTATCTGCCTTCTTTGAGAAAAAGAAACTTGTAAAAGAACTCTTGTGCCTGACCTGTGGTGGCGCAGTGGATAAAGCGTCAACCTGGAAACACTGAGGTTGCCGGTTCAAAACCCTGGCTTGCCTGGTCAAGGCACATATGGGAGTTGATGCTTCCTGCTCCTCCCCCTTCTCTCTCTCTCTCTCTCTCTCTCTCTCTCCCCCCTTCTCTCTTCTCTAAAATGAATAAATAAATTAAAAAAAAAAAAAAAGAACTCTTGTGAGGGTGAGCTTGAGGGGCACATCAAAAAGGACTCTCATTCTGACTGGAGTCAGTGAGACTAGACAACTGTATTAACCACGACAGCGACATGAGCAAACATAGGAGATTTGCAAAGAAGTTCTGAGCTAGTAATGGATGTAAGATTTGGAAAATTAGTTCAAGAAGAGATAGCAATGCCCTATATTCAGTAGGGTTTCAACAAATAAATGAATGAATGATAGCCGATCCCAGGCTAAACCACTTTGGGGAGCTTCCCATATTTCAGTGCCTATGAAATAAATATAAAGAAGCAGATATCACTGTCTTTGCAAGTATCTGCCATGTCCCCATCTAAGGGCAGAACCTGTCCACATGAGGCTGGTTTTATGTTGCTTCGTGGCCACGGCACCTACAGCTGTCTGCTCTGACTCACACAGAGAAGGAAGGTGCCACATTGAAGTCCCATATGAGAAACACGTGACAGGGAAGGAAATAAAGTTTGCGCCCATATCTCAGAACTACTCTGCTCTCAAACTCGATGGCTAATGGAGGATATGGCAGATTTGGTTGTGGTGGAGGGTCAAGTCTTTGAGTGAGGGAGGAAGTGGGATGTCATAAGTAAACCAAAATCAACTGGCAAGTGGTCACCGGCAATGCTCTTCCAAATATAATCATATCCCCGGGTTTAGGAAGTGCTCACTCATAGAATGGCCTATACGGTGTTACCACTTGGGTCTCTCATCAATGGCCACCATAGTGTTTGTTTCTGGGGATAGAAACAAGGCTCCTTGAAGCTAAAATTTCCTTCACAGGCACCACTGGAGAGAAAACTATGTCCTTGTTTTTTCTTTATTTTTTCTCTCTGTGGGGTTGATCTTTTTCCTTTTTGCTCTTAAAAGAAAAAATGGTGACATTTTGATTTCTGGTTTACATGCCTGTGGATTATAGTCTCAAATAACAAATTTAAAAATACATACTCATGAAGTTACAATGGCATATACCCATGTATCATCTACATCTGTTTGCTTTAGGCTACACTTTACAATTCACATTTTCTAGACAAAAGGAAAATGTCAAGTCAAAATTATTTTATTATTTGTGAAGGAAAATTATCCAAAGAGTGTTGGTAATTGCAAAAAAAAAAAAAAAGTTCACTGGAAATTTCAATAAGTTTGTTCAAAATAAGCACTGTATCATTGTAGCTTTATCAGCTTTGAAACCTTTTTTGGTTGGTTTCCTAGAGGAAAATTATGATGTTCATGTATGTAATGGGGTTCATTTTTATCCATATAATGATGAAGCTGATTGACAATTATTTCCTAAAATCCAGCAGAATACTGCTCATTTTAAAAGAAGTCATGCAAATGTATCTTGAAGGCCCTCAGGGTCAGGATGGGGTTGAGAGTGATGGTATTCTCCAGATTGTTCTAAACTCATGGAAAGTCATATTAGTAAGTAAGGAAAAAGGACCACTGTATAAAGTCTCTACGATTTTACGGGACGGGAGACTGAGGAGGTAATCAACCCATATTCGATGTTCCTGCGTTATCCTATGGGACAAACACTTTACCCATCTCTAGTAAATTAGTGAGTGTGGTTAATCTCATACTGTGTCTGCCTCACTGGGCCATTGTCTGGCCATTTAACCCCCTCCCCATCATTATATGGTTATTTATTTCTATAATCTTGCATTTCATGAAGGGTTTTCCTGTGTTTGCTTCTCCATGTGGCAACCTTCTACTCCTCTGTGATGGTCCAGCTCAAATGCCCCTCCATGGTCCGGGACTTTGCGATCACCCCTGGGTGTTGCTCTGTTTGTGTCTCTAACACAGTGGCTACACCCTGGTAGACAGTTTGCCCATGTGGGCTCCAACCTCTATTGTCTTTAGGATGCCCTACCCCTTCAGACCAACAGGGTAACTTGTCCCTTTTGATATCACAGATGTTTAGGCATGGACTAGACGACATCAAAGCCTGACTCATGGGGTGAGCACCATTCAGGTGCAGTCAGAGGGGTGCATGATGAGGAAGGAGAGAGACCCAAAGCACTATGGACGTGAAAAACAACCTTAATTAACCTCATGTGGAACCATTCTCAAGTCACTACCCTCTTCCCCAAGGTCACTGCTATAATGGCTACATCATAGATTAACTTTCATGTATACACACTTGACACAAATGAAACTGTATGATATATGTATAATATACACATTTTCCTATGTGATTTATTTTGTTCAACACAATGCTTATGAGACCCACCCATGTTTTTCTATGTATAAATTCTACTATCTCAGAGTGAGAGTCAGAGAGAAGGATAGATAGGGACAGACAGACAGGAATGGAGAGAGATGAGAAGCATCAAAGATTAGTTTTTCGTTGGGACACCTTAGTTGTTCATTGATTGCTTTCTCATATGTACCTTGACCGTGGGGCTCCAGCGGACCGAGTAACCCCTTGCTCAAGCCAGTGACCTTGGGTCCAAGCTGGTAAGCCTTGCTCAAACCAGATGAGCCTGCGCTTGAGCTGGTGACCTCGGGGTCTGGAACCTGGGTCCTCCGCATCCCAGTCCGACGCTCTATCCACTGCACCACTGCCTGGTCAGGCTCTATTGTCTTCTTAACACACTAATGTCATGGTGTGTTCAATCTCTTTGAGACTCAATTTCACACAAGGAGGAGCAAGTCTTTCTGTGTGTCATATACTGTATAGTGTCACCACCTTAAACATAACAAGTGGTGAGTAAAGCCTTGAAACTGTAGGTGTCTTGAAAACAAAAGTGTACTACAACTACAAATTGGGTGGTTAACCTTTGCTAGGGACTCAGTTTCCCTATTATGTCTCCATTTGGATCATGATTGGCCATTTTATATACAAATCAACTTTCTCTTAGTTTTGTATGAATTGCTATATGTGAGACAGCCATCACTTTAGCTAATCTTGTACTGCAAAAGATAAAAAATTTAGGTATTTTAATTCCTATTATGCATCTGAGAATTACTCCTTATAAAATTTTGTGAGTTTTGGTGTCCAGCAAAAAGAGCCATTTTTACTGCAACTGGGCAGCACAGTACGCTCTGCACCAAACTGATGTAGAGCTCACCAAGTCCTGGGGAAGGCAGTCCAGTTCCTCAGTGCCGATGGCTGAAAAGTTCATCAAAGCACTTCACTGCTCAGAGATGTACTTCCCACCATATCCAAACCTAATAGATATGGATAACACATATTAGGAAATCTGGTTGAAAAACAGTCTGTCACTGCAGGTGTGACTGCGACATGGATTGTGTAATGGTCAAAAGTTATGTGTGTATAAGAAATGGGGGGACTCCTGGACCCCAAGCCCCAGGTCCAATACATAGTGTGTAACCAGAGGAAGTAATTATCAAGGGTATTGAAAGAAATCCCAATATTTAGAATGGTTAATTGCATGTGATTTCCATAATATTATCAAAATATGGTAAAATATTTTACAAATGGGAAGTCAAAAGACATTAAATAAAATGTATTGACTATATTTCACTTTGGGAATATGTATAAACCTAAAGGATAAAGCCCAATTTGATGGCCACTTCTCTCTACAAAGTGATGACCATTGCCAAAGCAGCATCAGAGAGTGGAGATGCTGAACAGAGCGTCAGACACAGACTGGGGGGACTCTCTTGCGGGTAGGCCAAGATCCATAAAAAAGTATGAGTCCCAATGACTATTGCAGGCTTTCAGGAACACTCCAAAAGGTTTCAATGTGAGGAATAATGGACATAAAACAGACCAACCCAGCTTTGAATATTTTCAGTCAAATGAACGGCATCTGAGATGGCTATTAGCTCTTGCATAGATTTCAAAAAGAAAACAAAATACAATAGAAAATAAAACAAAAGTCCACTTATGTCTGCAGGAAGATACTAGAGCTCCTAATCAACTTTAAAATTTTTCATATATAATGTCCATTTATTAAATAATGACCAGGCAGATTAGAAGACAAGATAGAACTGAAAAGTGAGAGGAAAAAAATAGAAATTAGAAGCAACCCAAAAGGAGATACAAATAATGAAATTTTGAGTCATGGCATTTAAAGTAAATGACCAGATGCCTTCAAAAATTAAATAACAAGTTTGATAAATTGGAAAAGAAATGAAAAGTGAAAAAAGAGAACAGGTTGGGAATTTTATCTATAGATAAAAAAACCTATTACAGGTGGTAAAATTAAGATCAGATTAGATATAACAGAACAGAGAAACATTGATTTAGAAGATAAAAGTCTGTGATGAAAAAATAATGAAAAAACACAGAAAAAGAATACAAAAAATATACAAAAAAATGAATAGCAGATTAAAAATGTCATTTGAAAAATCCAATGGCTAAGAAAGACTATACCAGATGATCTTAAAGAAAAAAAATAATTGTGAAAGCAAACTCTATCCAATGTGAAGATTTATTATAAAGATATAGTAACATAAAAGAGTGATGTAAGTAAGTGAAACAGATTAATTAGTCCAGATTTAGACTCTATCTATATAAACATCTTATTTATGACAAATTTAGCATTGTGGAGCATTTGTGAAAAGATAACTCAACAAAAAAAATTCAGTCTTGGCCCTGGCTGGTTGGCTCAGTGGTAGAGTACTTGGCTCAGCAGGTGGAAGTCCTGGGTTTGATTTCCAGGCAGGGCACATAGGCCCATCTATTTCTCCACCCTTCTCCTTGTCCTTTATCTCTCTCTTCCCCTCCTGCAGCCAAGGCTTCATTGGAGCAAAGTTGCCCCTAGACACCGAGGATGGCTCCATGATCTCTGCCTCAGGTGCTAGAATGGCTTCGGCCACAAAAGAGCAACACCCCAGATGGGCAGAGCATCACCCCCTAATGGGCTTGCTGGGTGGATCCTAGTTGGGTGCATACAAGAGTCTGTCTTTCTGCCTCTCACTTCTCACTTCAGAAAAATATAAATAAAAAAAGAAAAAAAAAGATTTGGTCTTGATTAGTTATTCCTATGGAAAAATATGAAATAATCTCTACTTCACACCATATATAAAACTCAATTTCAGTTGAATTGTAGATCTAAATGTGAAATAGAAACAATGATTTTAAAATAAAACTTACACATATGTTTGTGAATCTGAGTTGGACTAATTTTTCATAAGGGATAGAAGAACCAGAAACCATGAGCAAAAGAGTAAGAATTTGAACTATATACAATTTAAAAACTTCTGCTTATCAAAAAATTAGAGTAAAAAGGCAAACTTCCAAGTGGGAAAGTATAATTGTAACAATAGATAACCCATAAAAGGCTTACAAGTAGAATATATACAGACTACCGTGATTCAATAAGAAAAAAAGTCAAGCCAATTTTAGAAAAAAAATCGGCAGAAAATTTCAACAATCGTATTTAAATATAGAATATTCAAGTGGCCAATGAGCATAGGATACTGTACTCAACCTCATTAGTAATCATAATTAAGAGACTTAAGATCACAATGAACTATGATTATTCATTTAAGAGTTATTGGAAACATTAAAAATATAAACAATATCAAATGATTCTAAGGATGTGCAACCAGTGGACCTCGTATGCACTGCAGAAAGAAACGTAAATGCACACAGCCACTTTAGAAAATGCCGACAAATTTCAACATGCACATACGGTATGACCCAGCACACACACACACACATTCAGTAGAAACCCATAAATATATGTGCACCAGAAACCATGTCAAAAATGTAAACAACATTTTTTTGTAATTGCTTCAACCTGAAACCCACTTTCTCATCAATAGTAGAATAAATAAAACCTGCATATTCACCGATAAAAAAAAATAATATACAACAATAAAAATAAACAACTACAGTACAGGTCAGAAAGTTGACTAAAAATTCACAGATATAATGTTAAGTAAAAGAAACTAGAAAAGTAATTTATAATTTATGAATCTGTTCATATAAAATCAAATATAGGCCAACTACCCAACAGTGTCATTAATTCAACATAATTTGAACTTTGGGAAGCAGAAGAGAGTAGTGATTAAAATCGATCAGGAAAGGGGTTTCTGAGGTGATGATAATCACAAGGTAGCACCACTTTTCTGTCTCAAGTATCCCTTGAACAACATGATTTTGAGTCATGGCAACAATGAAGTACTTGGAGAACTGGTGAAATGCTCCGAGGGTCCGAGGAAGACAACAGCCGCGGTCAGCAGACTGAAGGACTGAAATGTCATCCCTAGCCTTACTTAGATATTTATTAGCCAGTATGAAGAACTCAAGGAAACAGACAGAAGAAGTTCTCAGGGGGCTGAAGTAAATAAAGGACAAGGAACATGCTGACTTCCAATTTCTGTTCTGAGAGCCTAAACATGTCTTGTTGCTGAACTGATCCTGCTGTTTTGCTGTTTCCAGCACGCATTGTTTCCAGTGTGGGTCAGAGAGGCTCCTGGACTCTCATCCCTCAGGGCTTTTGCTCTAGAGTGCCTCACTGTCTCTAATTGTCCACAGCATATTCCTACAGTTTTAGACTGTGTGGGTCCATTAATATGTGGAATATATATATATATATATATATATATATATATATATATATATATATTAGAAAACTTTTTAGAGATTTGTCACCATTTGAAAAAATTTAGAGGCAAACCTTAAATTTTTCTTAATGATGTTTTCTTTTGGCTTGATTATTTCACAGTGCATAATACGTATTACATTGAAGTCTTACCAGTAAGGCTTTGAGTCAATGGTAGGCAGTTACTAGTTAAGTTTTCAGGGAGTCAAATATTACATATGAACTTTTTTACTGCACAGGGGATTGGTGCCCATCTTTGTTCAAGAGTAGACTGTACTGATTGTCAGGAAGATATTTGGAAGTTCCTGGAAAAACATCCTATCGAAGGTTTCCCAAAGCCGACATCTTGACAACTTTTCTTCCAACATATCTATTTGTTGTGACCACCTTTGGCATGTGTTGAACTAATTTTATAAGCTGCTGTTAGGGACTCTGGGAAATTAGTTCCTCGTCTTCCAGGCTCCATAATAGAAAAAAAGGGATTGCAGTGGGTGGAGGGGGGAGTGGTAGGAATTCCAGAAAGAAAACCCAGAAAATCAGATAATACATTTTGTTTAGAAATACAAAGCAGGCACTTATGCCAGATGGAAGGTTGAGCATTTATGCAGAAATAAGCAGGAAGGGCTAGGACATGCTGTGGAGACTAGTTTGCACAAATGAGGAAACAGTTACATCCTTTGACTGTCGTGCCATATGCTCACGTAGTCACCCAAAAACTTATCTTTCTCCTCTACAGAAGTTCATAGTCTAGCAATGCTACTAAAAAAACTCCAAAAAGCAAAAAAACAACAAAACCCCCCGACATAGGTAGGTACTGAGCCACTTGTTTCAATTTAAGCACATTTTAAACAATGTTAAACGTGTGCTTGTGTGCACGTGCTCACTCAGACATGTGGTGTCTACAACAGCATGTGGTAAGCTTTTAATAAACCTATGTGCAATGAAAGCATGTGTAATTCATGGTGCACGTGTTGCTAGGTATTCTCTAGGCTCACAAAATAGAATTAAAGACAAAGACGACCCCGATGGGTAAAAGGAAGGGATGAAAAGGTTTGCTGTTACTGTTCCCAGAATCAATGAACAGGAAGATGAGGCGAAAGGAAATAATGTGTTAACTGATCTCTATTCGTTTTTCTTGTTTTCCAGGCTTTGAGACTTCACATTATCAATACTGTGTGTGTGTGTTTTATAATCAATAATCTTACTGAGCCGGTGGCTGAAGCAATGACAGAAATCAAGTGTTTTCAGTAGTGAAGTGCTACCGACTTCCCCTGCGTAGGCTACCTGTGACTTCTGCCAGACAGAATTCTGTCCAGATGGTCGAGTAACACAGATGAACAAGACAGGTTTTTCCATAAACTGCTTTATACACAATGGCAAAGTGGCCTTTCAATCACTTTTATAGGAAGCACATTATGTCTTAAATTTGCACAGTGAAATATTAACGGCCTTCCCTTTTACATTTTTTTTTTTTTAGCTTGCAAGGTGATATCATTTATGGGTTAATTTATGATGATGCGCTCAAAGACATTTTGTAGTTGCCTCATATTTTTCTACTTCTGGGTAATGATAAAAGTTTAACAGTGATTAAATCTCCTTTTTCTGTGACTGTCAGATTGTGTGCATCGGAATGTCAATCTAATAGAGTGATCTCAAGTTGAATTATTTCTAACAGAGCATTGAAGAAAACTCACCATCAATTGGACACTCATTGAACTTTAGTTCTCTGTCAGACCCTGGGAATTCAGAGATAAAGACTGTCTTTGGCCCTTCAAGAACTTCCACACAAGTAACTTTAAGTATTTTTCTAGACTTCTTTTCAAATGTTTGCCCCAAAAAGCCTAAATTACCTTTAATTGGTTTAGTAGCAACGGAAGGAACAAGCTTTGTTTGGGAAACACGTTTAAAAGAAATGAACACATTTTATCAACTTACAGAAGTTGTTTGCTCTATTAAAATGAGTAGTATAATTTTTGTCTTGTAGGTTTTCTCTGTTTTGAAATCCCCATGTGTCCTTACGTTACAGCAGTAACTGCCACCACACAACAACAAAAAAAAGACAGAAAACAAGGCCCTGGCTGGGTGGCTCAGTAGATAAAGCCTCATCCTGAGGCACTGAGGTCATGAATTCGATCCCTGGTCAGGCTATGAGAAGCAAGCAATGAGTGTACAACTAAACGACATAGCTAAGTAGAACAACGAGTTGATGCTTCTTTCTCTTTTTCTCTCTCTTTTCCTCTTAAATCAATGAAAAATATATTTTGATAAGTGAGAAAATAAGATCTCAGATCTCACACATCTACAAAGGCCATGCCTCCGACTTCTCAGAGGAGAAGCAGTAAGCTGTGTGTCTGTTCCCTGCACTGTGGGGCATGACTGTCTATGCCGAGCCGGTCCTCTCCAGCCCTGGGTCCTGGCTCGAGCTCCAGCGGGACCTTGGGAAGTCGTCTGCATTTTTAGTGTGCAGGGGCCAACTGAACATTGCCCAAATTCAGTGCAGTAACCAAGAGCAGGGACCATCGTTATCTGAATGCCTGCAGGATTAAGGATTTCAGTTCCCTTAATTCAAATGTCGAAATAATTTCTTGAAGTGGAAAAAATTATCCCCATTTTATTGTTAAGGAACCTAATGATTAAGTTTGTTATAGGCCAGTTTGTGTCTGACACGGCCTCCATGATAGTGCTATCTGGGACCTTTGTCCACAAAGTTCTTCCCACTCCATTGCGCTGCCTCCCTGCCCCCAGTCAGGTGTTACCTGGAAATATATTGGGTGTGTAGCACTTCTACTGGCTCACTAGAATTATTCTTCTCAGAAAAACAATTTTTGAGGCTCTATATCAAAATGGATTTTTTTTTTTAGTGACTTAGTTACATTATCTACACTTCTCACAAAAATTAGGGAATATTTGATCACTTCATATTCATTTTGAAATATCCCCTAATTTTTGTGAGCAGTATATTTGTAATCACAGAGAACAGGCTGACATTCTGTCCTAAAATCATCCTGTCAATTACTATTTCAGAGAGGGTCTGTCTGCTTCTGAAAACTTGATTGAAGATGAATTCTGAAAGATTTTCAATCCAAATCATAAAGTTCACTGGAAAGGGTAGTTCAAATTCGACACCCTGTGCTACAGGCTGAATTGTGGGCTATCCTCATTCCCCCTAAATTTATATGCTGCGATCCTAGCCCCCTTGGGCCTCAGAGTGAGACTATATTTGGAGACAGGGTCTTTCATGAGGTCATGGAGTAAAAATGAGGTCATATTACTGGGTCTTAATGCAATACAACTTTGTCCTATGAGAAAAGGTGAGGACACTGACACACACACAGAGAAGCCCAGGTGAATACGATTGTCTACAAGCTGAGCATGGAGGCCACAGTACAGCTAACCCTGCCAGCACCTTGAGTTCAGATTCCTAGCCTCCATAATTAAGGGGAAAGATGTGTCTTCGTTCAAGCTGCCCAGTTTGTGTACCTTGTCTCGGCAGCTCTTCCGCACTGATGAATTGTCTCACCCAATACTCTAGGGACTGAGTTTTTCTGCCTCCTATCTTCCAACAGTACAACTTAGGGATTATTTATAAGATACAGAAAGAACTATAATAGCCCAACATATTAAGTTGTTTGTGATGGTAGTAGAGAGACTGAATGGGATGAGAGCTTAGAGTCTCTCAATATTTAGGTTGAATAACAAATCTGTGGGCTATCTTGTCAAGAACAGGAAGTATGATCTTAAGAGCATTAATTATAAGCCTGATATTATATGTTGCTTGTTAGATGTCTAGAAGATTTGATGTGTCAACAGTGAAAAACTACTTTCACCTTAAGATATCTCACCAGTAGGCCAACAAAAGTGTTTAACACTATTGGGCTCACCACTTCTTGGAGTTAGGCCATTAAAAAAGTCTGTTAATAAATAAATATGTCACCTAGGTGAAACAACCAATTAGGGCTTTAATTATTATTGATATGATAGTGTAAATTAATATAATAGATAGCATAGCCAATCACAGCCTGTTCCTGTAGCACATAGACATGGCAGTTTGGTGGAGGATGGTTGAAGGCTGACCCAAGCACAGTCATTACTGTGGGAGGTACAGGTGGAAGGAAAGGAGGGAAATACTGAAAGAAAAATTGAGGCACCACTCTGGCCAGGTAGCTCAGTTGGATGGAGAATCATCCTTATACACCAAGGTTGTGGGTTCAATCCCCCGGTTGAGGGCACTTACAAGGATCAAGCAATGAATGTATAAATAAGTGGAAAAACAGATCGATGTTTCTCTCTCTGTGTGTGTTTCTTCCTTTCTCTCTCTCTCTAAAAAACTAATAAAATAATAAAAAATAATAGGAAAAAACAGGCACTAAAGAGAGACAAAGCCACAGGCAGAGAAAGACTACTTGCTTTAGTCTGAACCCAATGTCACACAAAAGCACAACAGAAACTGTGGGCAAATCTGTCCTTACAGATGAACAGTGATTTCAGGCAGGTGCCCGTGGTGGCTGACGTCTCTTGTCACATATTGGGTAGTGAAGTCACAGCTCTGAGCCTCCCACAATGTGCACCTGATCTAGCTCTGACAGGCTGAGAACTGAGCATGGCTCAAAGGACACAGAACACGCATCCCAGTCTCCAGTGCATTCTCTGTGTCTTCCTCTTGTTTCCTAGTATACATAGTGTGAACAGAATGAAACTGCCAGTATTGGGCCATTTTGACACTCAACATAATTTGTTAGATCTAGAAATATATGGCCTTGTTGAAGCACACATGTGTGCACGCATACACACACACTTGCACTCATGCTCGCGCTCACACTAGTGAGGTGGAGCCCAAGATAAGAGCCTACTTCTTCCACCACAAAATATGAGACAAGTAATAAGAAAATGTTTTTGTAAATTTATGTTGCATAGACCATCATCTTAGCTTGCAGTTTTTAAATCCCTCTTAATCTTTATCCACCTTTTTGGAGGGAGAAACTGAAACTATTTTAAATGAAAAGATAAATTGCACTATGTCCACAGTAAAGACTGATCCTATTTTGCACATAAGGGAAGCACCAAGATTGCATCCCCTTCCCCCTCCTGGTAGGGCTGCTCCCAACTCAATTCTGAAGACATGGGGCCGTCTCCGAGGACCATGGCACTGGCTCGGGATAATGAACTTGGCCAGATGGCTAGCAGCCGAAAACAATTACGCAGCAATGCACACACGGCCTCTCATAAGGAGAATTGAAACTCGCCTGACAAAATGAGATCATTTTACAATCATAGTAAATAACCACTACTGCCCCTCAGCTACCTACTGTCCCTGATTTACAACGATCAATAATTTAAACTCCAGCGGCTGCAATGAAGTGATCACATGTCAGTGAACCTGCATCTGTGTCTACTCCTGTAGTTACCTGGTTCTCTCTCTGCATTTGTTCTTGGTCCTGTGCTTACCATCTACTAAGTCAGCAAGGCCGGGAAACTACCTCTGGGTCTCGGTGAATGTGGACACGTCTCTGCCTCACTGTTGTTAAAGGGTCAGTCAGCCTCCCTTCTTCTTCTTTTTTTTTTTTTTTTTTTTTTTTTTTTTTTTCCAAAGCTGGAAACGGGGAGAGACAGTCAGACAGACTCCCGCATGCGCCCAACCGGGATCCACCCGGCACGCCCACCAGGGGCGACACTCTGCCCACCAGGGGGCGATGCTCTGCCCCTCCAGGGGTGTCGCACTGCCACGACCAGAGCCACTCTAGCGCCTGAGGCAGAGGCCAAGGAGCCATCCCCAGCGCCTGGGCCATCTTTGCTCCAATGGAGCCTCGCTGCGGGAGGGGAAGAGAGAGACAGAGAGGAAGGAGAGGGGGAGGGGTGGAGAAGCAGATGGGCACTTCTCCTGTGTGCCCTGGCCGGGAATCGAACCCGGGACCCCTTGCACGCCAGGCCGATGCTCTACCACTGAGCCAACTGGCCAGGGCCAGCCTCCCTTCTGAAGGGCAGCCATGTGCTTCTCATCCGCTCACATCGGGCTGCTGAAAAGGACAAGGCCATGACCAGGTTGACGGCTTCTCTCCGTGGCATGGGAGACTCAGAACCATGAGAAATGCAGAAATCTGGCATCTGTAAAGAAACCGCTCACATACAGCCATCCCGGTGTGTGTGTGTGTATGCGCGCGCGCGCACATGCACGGAGACTTTAATTGCCTGTTTTTAAAGCAAGCCTACCTTTTACTAAACAGTTGGCTAAAAATCCCTGTGGGCCTTCCTGTTCCATTCAAATGTGAGTCACCGAACTGATTAAGCTCATCAGTTCAAGCTTTTGTTTTTATTGACTTGCTCTATAGTGTGAAGCCATCTTCTATGAACAGCCCTGTGAATCCTGAAAGTGGATATGATGCACTCATCACCTCTCAGCCATCCTCCCATTTCTGATGACACACAAGTGGCATCTCAAATCCAGAACCCTGAGCAGTTCACCCTCCTGCACGGTCAGAATCTGGCCTGGAGTCTCATGACTAGGCTCTCAAAAGTTATTTGTTTGTGTGAGCAGATGACGTCATTTCCTTCCAAAATGCAATGACAATTACAAATGACTTTTAAGTAATGAAATCACTGGGTTCTGTGAAGTCCACTGGGGATTGAACTCTAGCCCATCTCACAGTGATTTCAGGTACAGGATATAACAATGGAACAGGCAAAAATCACAATGCATGTAATTAAAAACGTGCAATTTATACTTCTATACGAGGAAAAAGCCTAAAACACTAGCAGGGACCCCAAACTTTTTACACAAGGGGCCAGTTCACTGTCCTTCAGACGGTTGGAGGGCCGCCACATACAGTGCTCCTCTCACTGACCACCAATGAAAGAGGTGCCCCTTCCGGAAGTGCGGCGGGGCCAGATAAATGGCCTCAGGGGGCCGCATGCGGCCCACAGACCTTAGTTTGGGGACGCCTGCACTACACTATAAAACAAAGGCCATGAGAGAAGGAGAGATATCAGGTACAGCTGCGGTGTGAGCCATGTTCATCCTCACCCTCTCATCTGAGGGCACGGACTACTTTCACGCCTCTTAGCATCTTCTTCATTTTCAGAAGGCTCCCCACACTACTCTCAGATCCCCCTCCAGAAAGCCCCCTGAGGTTGCTCCTGCCTTCTTCCGTCTTTAATTAATTGACTGAGGTATCCAACATGTATTCTTACCTGAGAGTCCCTTCTGTGCCTGGCAGGTGCCAGGAGATGCTGAAAAGAAAAATGGCATCGCCCTTCCAAGCTGGGAGCCTCCAATCTCCTGGCGACACCAACATGCAACCAGAAGGTGGGAAATACCTGAGACCCAGGCACTCAGACAGTGGGTGTCCAGGGCACAGTTGTTCAGCAGGCTGACAGGCAAGTGTGGTGATTTCACAGGGATGAAGGCAGACGTAAGCGGTCTCTCCTGCCTCCTAGCTCTTGCATTTTGGCCAGTACCATACCCATCTGTAGTCCACTGCCTACCTGTCAATGGGAAACAAAGACACCTGTCTCAGTGTTAAGGACTGGACAAAATGCAGGTGAAGCACCTTGAACCAAATGCTGAGAACCTACATGGGCTAGTTCATGGCCAGGGGAAGCCTGGCAGCTATGTCAGACCAATTCTCAATGTTCCTTTAAACATTTTAAAGCAGCAGAAAGACAGGGTCAGATGATGCTTTAGAAAGGTGAGTTTGTCGCCTGACCTGTGGTGGCACAGTGGATAAAACGTCGACCTGGAAATGCTGAGGTCGCCGGTTCAAAACCCTGGGCTTGCCTGGTCAAGGCACATATGGGAGTTGATGCTTCCAGCTCCTCCCCCTTCTCTCTCTCTCTGTCTCTCCTCTCTCTCTCTCTGTCTCTCCCTCTCCTCTCTAAAATGAATAAAAAAATAAAAAAAAAAGAAGAAGAAAGGTGAGTTTGTCAACAGTGACCAAGAGGGATGGGAAGAAGAGCCTGAAGCAGGAGACAGGAGGCTGAAAATAGTTCACACACGAAATTAAAGGACTGGGAAGCAGAGGGTACAGGCATCCCGGCTGACCAGGCTGATAAAAATGGGGGAGATCCCACGAGGGAAAGAAGTGGCCCTCAGTCTCCAGAACGTAGAGACTGTCCCTCAGGGACAGCAGTGGGTATCTGTACCTCGAGCTGTCACAGGAGACTGGACATCTCAGGCGTCTTGACTCACTCAGCTGTCCCAACAACACCATGATTTCTGCACTGTTCCCTCCTTTTTAGATGAGGAAACATCAAGAAGTTTAATCAACTTTCCCAAGTGCCGGAGAAAGAGCCACATTCTGGCCCTTTGCTGCTGGATGACGTGAGCCTAGCCTGCTTATCACTACTCCCCATCTACCTGAGGATGTAACCGTGACTTTTACATTGAGAAGGGATGGCGACAGATCAATCAAAAGCATATCAGGGGAGAAGGTGTTTGGGGTGCAGAAGACAACAGTCCTCCTCCACTGACTCATCCTATTTCAATGGGTGGGAACATAAAGATCAGCGCATGGCTGGGTCTGTTCGTGCCCCTCCCTGAGGCTCCACTCCAAGGACACATGGGGCCTGGATCCTCTCGTCCGTGTATTCTGTGAGGAGCATGGGTAAGGGGCACAGAGTTGAAAACTCATCCAGTTTCCTCTCAATTGTCATTCACTGTTAAAGTTTATGATGCTACTGGTATTGATGGGTTGGTCTCAGGCACTGCTTCTTATCAATATCATTGTCTTTTTTTGCACAAGCTTTTTCTTTTACTCACAGTTTTGCGTGTAATTATTGCTTCTTCATTTCCTGGACCTTAAAAGGTATTTTGGTTAAAAAGTAATGCAAAAACCTTGACACTCTGACAATCTGTTGAGTCAAAACAAGAGGTGGACTGCATCGTGACGTGGGCTGAAATAAACGGGAGTGTCCACCATCTGATCACCCACTTTTGTTTTCTGTCTGACTCAACTCTTGAAGAGAGCTTTAGTGTCCACAGTGGGAGCTGCTGACCACAGGGTGTCTGAGTCAAGGTCACATTCAGAAATAACAGGCGGAAGAACTCATGACCACAGTGAGAAAAGCAAAGAGAAAAGGTTACGTATTAAATTGAAAAAATATCTAACATTTAGGGCAACAGCAAAGCTTACTTATCCATAAAATATTGATCAGAGATACAAGCTCACCATGTTGGCTTGGTGTTTGTATAATTCTCCCAGCTGCTATAAAGAAAGAAATCACCTAACCAGAGAACAGGGACCTTTTATCAAATTTCAGAGAGAGCAGAGTAAAGCATCACCTCATTTCCATATAATGTTTCACCATTTAGATATCATCCTAACAAAACTCTGAAAAGACTCAATGTTTTCTGTTTGTTTTTCAAGGAGACAGAAATTTTAAAGAAATAAAAATAAAAAATGAGGTTGATAGACTGAAGTGATACGGGGTCATTTATTTATCTTGTTTTAATTATTTACCCTGTAGGACTATATCTGTACCATCCCAGACAGATAGAATTGTGTCCTAGATGTATTGATTTTCGTACGGAACTACATCACATAGCCTCCCTGTATTAAGGAAGGAAAAGACATTATCATGCTAGTCTAAATCGCCTCTATAATTTGGGTGCACTTCTTTCTTGTTTGCCTGGTCTCCGCTTTTATGTAACAACTGTTACATGCTTAGTGGCAAGTGACCTTTAGTATGTGATGGGTTATCTTTAACGCAGCATGTGCTCACAGGTCAGGAAGGTGGCCATGTGTGGAGGCACGCACAGATCTTTCTAGAACAATTATTAAAGTCCTTTCTGTTTCTTCTCTACTCCTAAAGCAATAAGGTTGGCTTTTATTTTGTAGGTACTATGCCATATTATTTACAATGAAGCATTTTTTCCGTTTCCCGCTTTTTAGGGTTTGTGAGATAAAACTTCTCATTACTTAATAGTTCTCCCTTAAGGTAGTCTGATCCTAGCTCAAAGAAAACTTTTAAAGGAGACTTTTGCTGACAAAACAGTTGTTTATGTTCATTCCTGAGTCATGGTTGAGAATTTATGTGGGAAAATGCCATTGAGGGGTGAGGAGGAATAAGGAAAGGAATGGATAGTCAGTTTTTATTTTTATTTATTTATTTATATTTTGCATTTTCCTGAAGTGAGAAGTGGGGAGAATCCTACATGCGTCCGCCCGGGATCCACCTGGCATGCCCACTACGGGACAATGCTCTGCCCACCTGGAGCATTGACTCATTGCAATCAGAACCATTCTAGCACCTGAGGTGGAGGCCATGGAGCCATCCTCAGTGCCCGGGCAACTTTGCTCCAATGGAGCCTTGACTGCGGGAGGGAAAGAGATAGAAAGGAAGGAGACGGGGAAGGTGGTGAAGCTGATGGGTGCTTCTCCTGTATGTCCTGGCCGGGAATCGAACCTGGGACTTCCACGTGCTAGGCTGATGCTCTACCACTGAGCCAGCTGGCCAGGGCTGGGTAGTTAGTTTTGAGATGTTTTGATGTAATTCTCAGGGGCTTTCTCAACAAAATTTGATACATCCCTGAAGAGAAACAAGCTTAAGATTGAATGTCAATCTCCCAAAAAAGAAATATCTGGAAACTATACTGCTACAGACACGGACCCAACACTATGAAGCATAGCACATACTAGCCCTACATCCTAGATGATATGGTATGCCTCAACATTTTCATTCATCTCCCATTTATACTGTGGGGTAATATTCAGTGTTCCCAATTTTTGAAATCAGTCCTGAGTTCCGGTGCCGTCTCATCAGTAGCATATATGCTCAGCACCTCTTCCTCCCTCCCAGGCAAGCATACCAATATAACTGAAATAATGGCATGTCAAACAACAAATATTTAGCAACATAGCTCAGAAAATTATAATAGTTCACTATAAATTGTTATGATGTCATTTAAACATCAGTTTTGATGGTCAATACTAAGACATGTTTACTACATGATTTGGGGGATAAGAACAAAAGGTTGGACTTACATTGCAATTACTATTTTTCTATTTAAAAGTCATAGGTATATAAAAAATAGCAACTATACTACTTTCATATTCAAATATGGGTATGCTTAACTCGTTTCCAATAACATAAGCAGTTTGTAATAAAAACTAAGAGAAAATAAAGGCTTGTTGATGAAAATTAAAATTAGTTTCTTTCCTCTGCATCTTAAAATTTATTTGCATTCATTTTATTTTTATTTATTTATTCACTAATCTTTACTTATTTTTATTTATTTAGTAATACATAAATTTTTTTTTTTGTATTTTTCTGAAGCTGGAAACAGGGAGAGACAAACAGACTCCCGCATGCGCCCGACCGGGATCCACCCGGCACGCCCACCAGGGGGTGACGCTCTGCCCACCAGGGGTCGATGCTCTGCCCCTCCGGGGCATCGCTCTGCCGCAACCAGAGCCACTCTAGCACCTGGGGCAGAGGCCAAGGAGCCATCCCCAGCGCCCGGGCCATCTTTGCTCCAATGGAGCCTTGGCTGCGGGAGGGGAAGAGAGAGACAGAGAGGAAGAAGGGGGTGGGGGGTGGAGAAGCAAATGGGCGCTTCTCCTATGTGCCCTGGCCGGGAATCGAACCTGGGTCCCCCGCACGCCAGGCCGATGCTCTACCGCTGAGCCAACCGGCCAGGGCTAGTAATACATAAATATTTAATAATAAATAAACTCATTTTAAAGGTTTACTTGTATTCACTGATCTTTCATTAGTAAAGTTCAATCGTTTTAACTGCCTTTAAAGTATACAACTCAGGCCCTGGCCGGTTGGCTCAGTGGTAGAACGTTGGCCTGGCGTGCAGAAGTCCCGGGTTCGATTTCCAGCCAGGACACACAGGAGAAGCGCCCATCTGCTTCTTCACCCCTCCCCCTCTCCTTCCTCTCTGTCTCTCTCTTCCCCTCCCGCAGCCGAGGCTCCATTGGAGCAAGGATGGCCCGGGCGCTGGGGATGGCTCCTTGGCCTCTGCCCCAGGTGCTAGAGTGGCTCTGGTCGCAACAGAGCCACGCCCCGGAGGGGCAGAGCATCTCCCCCTGGTGGGCGTGCCGGGTGGATCCCAGTCGGGCGCATGCTGGAGTCTGTCTGACTGTCTCTCTCCGTTTCTAGCTTCAGAAAAATACAAAAAAAAAAAGTATAGAACTCATTAAAGAAAACATAGATGAAGTTGAATTTATACTATCTTAATTATGAATCATGTCATCCATTTTCAAACCTAGGTCCCATGAACTAATTCTATTAAAACCACATAAAAAATTGTTTAAAGTTTTTCTTGACTAAGCTTGCATTTCCAAAGATATTTCTCAAGAGCCAGCTCAATGATTTGAAAGCCATCTGTTCTATAGACTGAAATAATATAGCTAAAGCAAGGAATGGAGAAAAATTCCTGTATTCCCCCTACAGGGAAGAGAAAAATGAAAAAAATGTAATGGAATTCCCCTGGAAATGTTGAGAACCTTCCTCCTGACAGAGAATCTAACTGGAGAAGCACTTTTAACATATGTGTCTACAACCACATACATTAATCAACGTATCATTTCCAGGTTGAGTTTAATATGAGTAACTTGTACTCTCTTTGACCTAATATGTTTATTTTACCAACGTCGAGAAAGAGTAGGTTTAAAAGACAATAAAAAAACCTTTTGATCACATAGGTCAAATAATTTTGAAAACCATATGTATGGTTAATGAACACTTTCATTTGTAGACCTCATTGTTTAATTATTTTCTGATTGTTAATAAGTAATAATCTTTTAGAATGAAACAGACCTGAGAAAATGAAAACCTGTTTAAAAAATAATGATCATATGCTATTAAAAGAATGAGTGGTTTTTCAAGAATGAAGGAAGTCTAAAGGACTGTCAGAGGAAAAGAGATTTCTCAGAGGATTCAAGTGCCTTTCATCACCCTCAGTTTGCTAATGTGATGAATTATTATTCAGTACTAAAGCTAAGCAAATTACATCAGAGAATGCTTGGGTAATTTACCTAGTCTTGATCTCAGCCCCAAATGCCAAGAAGCGAAGAGAATGTTCAAATAATTTATGTTACTTAAGAGAATGCTTTTCTGAACAGTCAGCAGAAGACTACTCTAAATGCATGTGTGAAATTAATGACAACATTCTATGTGCACACAGCAAATTGATTCATTAGTTCAGTAAGTGACTAAGGGAGTGGCTATTACATCTCAGATACTGTTCTAGACACCCCCAAGTGTGGTCATAAGCTAGATCTCTCTGATGGAGGTCTACACTCCACTGAGAGGGTGGAAACTGATAATGAACAAACAAGTACATCAATATAATAACTTCCGAACCAGTAAGTACAGGAATAAATTAGATAAAGGTGAGGTGTTACTGGATGGGAGGATGGGAAAAGCTTGCCAGGAAAGATCTCTGAGCAAAGGTCACTTCCAAAAACAGTTAAGAAATGGAGTAAACAAACAAATAAATAAAACCTTGGTGACTAAATGGTAGGTATAAAGAACGGGGTTGGCACTGAAGTTTCCATCTTACGTAACAGGGTAGAACGTTGTGTCATATGTAAAGTTAGAAAATTTGTGTAGCAGAATAGATGTAGAGGAAGATATTAAGTTGGGGTGTGGAATTTCAGAACACCCTTACATTTTTAGCACCTGTGGCAAGAGTGCAAACGGAGGGCCACATCTACACAGGGCGTTCCTATTCTTCATAGGTCCATTCTATTTTATTCAGAGTGGATTTCCAGTGTACAGCCCTTCACTGAAGGTCAATCAATAACACAGTTTCTAATGGCTGATGAGTATGGCGGAAGTCCTCCATCATTGCAACATCAGGTCAGGATTGTATAAGTACAAATATGGGATAGCTGGTCCCAGCAAAATTTCTACATCTGCACAATTGTTCAAAAATTCATACACTTTGGGCAGGACATTTCCCCCCAAAATGGTATTTCCTGTTTTTGATTGAGCTAAAAATATCAACAGGAGAATTTTCTTGATAGTTTTGTAGAAAGATTTTATATCACAGGCTGCGACAGAAGCCAAATGGAAATTTTAAAAATATAGAGACAGAGGAAAATAATAAAACCCATGCTCACATCTTGCTGCATTGGAGGTTTTTAAAATTTATGTCTCCTAACCACCATTTCCATTTTTATTTTTCAAAGATTTCCTGTAACTTTTTGCTATTACGTTTATTTCTCAGGGCAGTATGCATGCTTACCTCGTCACCTGCCCAGTTTTAATAATATGTGTAAAATACATCATGTCATACTTGAATTATGTCAGCCCTTTAATAAGAGATGCTCGTCTATTTGTTGGAACTCCCCCTCTCTGTATTTCCTTAACATCTTTGTGGAAAAATACACTGCTCACAAAAATTAAGGGATCAGGGGATGTACAGATACTCCAGTACACTCAGCCTTTTGTTATTTTTTTATTATTTTTTTAATTTTATTATTTTTTTTTTGTATTTTTCTGAAGCCGGAAATGGGGAGGCAGTCAGACAGACTCCCACATGCGCCTGACCGGGATCCACCCAGCATGCCCACCAGGGGGTGATGCTCTGCCCATCTGGGGGTCGCTCTGCCGCAATCAGAGCCATTCTAGTGCCTGAGGCAGAGGCCACAGAGCCATCCTCAGTGCCCGGGCAAAGTTTGCTCCAATGGAGCCTTGGCTGTGGGAAGGGAAGAGAGAGACAGAGAGGAAGGAGAGGGGGAAGGGTGGAGAAGCAGATAGGTGTTTCTCCTGTGTGCCCTGGCTGGGAATCGAACCTGGGACTCCCACACGCCAGGCCGATGCTCTACCACTGAGCCAACCGGACAGGGTCTTCTCAGCCTTTTGTATAGTGCATTTTCACCAATGAAATAAAAGTTGGTTTTGCATCTCATTTGCATAATTGAATAACTTTCTTTGACTTGATTGCTTTTCTGATGTTCTTGCTTAATAAAAAAAATCAAATGTTTCTTATCACTTCATATTCATTTTGAAGTATCCCTTAATTTTTGTGAGCAGTATATTTGCTTATATATTATGTTAAATAAACCAAGTGTTGAGAAACAAAAAATAGAGTCATGAGTATAAAAATTACTCTCAAAAGATTAAGTGTACTTCAGCAATATAAATGCCTTTATGTAGAATTCAGTGATACAATGCTTTATCTTTAATCACATTCGTCATTCAATTACCCATTCGTTCAACAAAGAAAATATTCTCAAGCATCTGATGAGAGTACAAACTAGTATGTATAATTCACATCACATAGATATTCCATATTCAGAGTGGCACTGCTTGAAAGCTGGGGAAACTTCTCCAAAAACATCTTTTCCAAATACAGATAACCCAGACATGCTTGCCTCAGCAAAACACCAAGAACCAGGCACACACAACTTTTATTTTTTTAATAAAAGTGCATGAGGAAAGGTAGAATTTCAGTCTTGTCTATGTTCAAAAAAGAATGTGTGTTTATCAGTGAAATTTTAATTTTTTAACACTTGATCTCTCTGAATAACAGGACTTATAATAAAAAAAGGAATTGTGTACCTCTTTAGTGTAAAACAAAACAAAATTACAGAAAAAAAATGATTTACTCCAATTTAAGGTTCCACATCAATATTAGCATAAGTCATTATTTTTCCAGGAAAATTCATGAATTAAATTAATTTTATATTTACCAAGAGGGTAGTGTCAATAGCACTTGAAATTATTTTATTGAAATATATCTTCTTTGACTATAGTTTAATGAGATATTTCTGTTAGAAAACTGAGAATTTATTTTTTAGGTTACATTAAGTAAAAAGAGTATATAGTGGAAATAATACTCAATAAAATAAAATGGGTGCATAAAGATTTTGAAGTGACAAAGGTACAGTACAGATACTGTAACATATAATCTTAACAACGATCATGAGAATATGCCTGGTTGGCAGGTGTCCACAAATCTGTAAGCCAAATAGCAAACAGGCCAATGGTGTGTGAATTGGGACACGAAGAGATGGGACAGCTACATACAAAATGCTGAGAGGTGCACATGTTCACTGCTAAGGACTCACTGCCAAACTTCACAAATGGAAGGGGTAGGAAAATGAAGATCGCACTCGGGTTTTAAATAGAATAATTAATTAAAAATTAATTTAAAAAACAGTAGTCGTACCTCCATAGTCTCTCCTCTTGCAGCCACAGTTCAGGTAGCTCTTCCCTTTCCAAGAAAAAGACAGCAGGTGCGCTCTCGGTGGACCTGAGCAGAGAGATTCTACGTCTCCAGACAACAGTCATGGGTAGGTGGGACAGTGCCATGCTGAAATTCCAGAAAACGGGCAAGACCCACCAGCCCTTTTCCATATGTGTCTCAGAGGACACAGCAGCCAAGGTTATCTGGAGACCAGAGGATTCCTTTCTGGGAACACTGACCAGACAAGGAAAACGGCCGACAAGTGGTGACAGACACGACCTGCTCTGGCTTCTTTCCCTGTAATAAAGTCCACCCTTGAAAGTCTCTGTCCAAGCAGAGGACATGCCCATGAACGTTTTTGTCCTTTACCATTAATCATAAATGAAGGGTCAAGGGTCATCCCTCATTGAGGAAAGCCTCCAATATTAAATAAACAAGCAAACAAATAAAAACAGATCTCAACAAACCAAAAGGAATGTGAAAAACACAACTACAATGAGGAGAACAGAAGAACACTTACAAAAGTTGTAACTGATATCCTCAGAAGAGAGGACATAATGCATATTAGATCAAAGAACTAGAGGCTATAAAAAAGAGTAAGAAATAAAGATAAAGAAAGGTTCGCTGAAATTAAAATACAAGATATTTTAAAATCCAGTTGAAACATTAGAACATAAAGTGAAGATACCTCAGAGGAAATAAAACCAGAACAGAAAGATGAAAACTACAAAAAAAAAAAAGATGTTTTTAAAATGAGAGAAGCAGCTGTGAAGTTTTAGCATATAAATTATAACAAAAATGGGACCTCAAAGAGAATGGAAGGAGAGAGGAGGAGGAGGGCAAGGGGGAGTAAGAAATTTCTTTTCTTTCTTTCTTTTTTTAATTTTAATTTTTCCAAAGTGAGAAGCAAGGGGCGGCAGATAGACAGACTCTGGCATGTGCTGGACTGGGATCCACTTGGCATGCCCACCAGGGGGTGATGCTCGGCCCATTTGGGACGTTTCTCTGCTGCAACTGGAGCCATTCTAGCACCTGAGGCAGAGGCCATGGAGCTCTCCTCAGCGTGGGACCCAACTTTGCTCCAATGGAGCCTTGGTTGTGGTAAGGGAAGAGAGAGACAGAGAGAAAGGAGAGGGGGAAGGGTGGAGAAGCAGACGTACACTTCTTTGTGTCCTGGCCAGGAATCGAATCCGGAACGTCCACTTCTGGGCCGATGCTCTACCACTGAGCCAACCACTCAGGGCTAGGGAGTAGGAAATTTCTTAGCATGGAGGACATAAATTTGAAGAATAAAAGAACTCCTCAAGTGACCAGGATTGATTGAACATAATCATGATATTTTAGACCACTGGGTTTAATTAACATGCTATAAAGCTTCCAGAGATGGGCAAACAAATAAATAAACAACAGGTCACATAAAAAAATCAGGAGACAGAGCAACATTGTATTATCAGTGGCAATACTGTAATCTTAAACGGACACAACACTTTGCAAAATCTGAGGGCAAACTTTCAGTCTAGAACTCTAAGCCTGGTTGTATTTGTCTTCTATTGCTCCATAACCAATTACCACAGCTCATTGGCCTTTAGCAACATTATGTTCCATACGTCAGGAGTCTGTCTCATCACCTCTGCTCTGGGCTTCACCAGGCTGAAGTACAAGTCTCAGCTCAGGGTCGTGATCTCATCTGAGGCTCAGGGTCCCCTCAAGGTCACTTATTGTTGTTCGAATGCAGTCCTTATGATTATAGGGCTGAAGTCCTCACTTTCTGACTGTCAACCAAACTGCTTTCTGCTCCTAGGGGCTACCACTGTTACCTGCATTGTGGCCTTCCTACAATAGGGTAATTTGGTCCTTTGAGGCCAGCAGAAGACTGTCCCTCATTTCAAACCTCTCAGACCTCTTTAAGAGGATCACTTAATACAAGTCAGCTCCATACAGGATGATATCCTTTCTGATGAACTCAAAGCCACTGACTAGATTTTAAAACATCTATAAAACCCCCTTTTCTGTATAATGTAACTCAATCATGGGGTCATATTCACAAGCCTCTCTCACCCTCAAGGGGAGAAGATTTGACAGGTTGTGTGCACCTGGGACATATGTCTCAGGAACCATCTTAGAATTCTCCTGCTATGCTGGCCAATATATTTGTCAAGGTAGCAAGCATTTATGTAATCTTTAGCATGCATGTTATTCAAATGATCTCTCATATACCCTTTCTTGAAAGCTATGGAGGAGTGTGTAGGTAACTAACAAAAAGGACTGTATGGGAATATCCAAAGAGTGGAGGACTCAGAGAACACCAAGAGTGACAGTGGAGGGAAATCCTAGGATGAGAGATGGATGGGTCCAGGGGGGGATGCTGTCATGAAAAATGAAACCACCACATCCATGCACAGAGAAGAGAATCACACTGAGAATTTGGGAGTGAATTAGTGATAAGTACATTGTAAACTAAGAAAGCAGACAAAAATAGTGAGAGACTTCCAGGGATTTTTTTTTAAAGTACAAGATACAAAACATTCATGTTTTATTATTGCCTAATGATATCTGTGTGGATATTGACTACTGAGTTAACTCAAAATTATAATTTAGTTCAATCGGGAGAATGGGAGGCAGTAGGCACCCTTGCCTTTGTCTGAAGTTAATGAGAAAAATGTTTGAACTTTTTCTTTCATTGTAAAAAATTAAGAACAAGTTCTACAAATGAGAAATCAGTAAATAGGAATTAAATGAATTGGTTTGAAACACAGAGATAGACTTCTAGTACAAACGTGCCAATGTAAATCAACATTTATCTCTTGTCCTCCTCTTGGAAGTTATTTGGAAACAAAAACTATTAAAACTCTGTGTTCAGCAAAAGAGCAGAGCATCTAATCCCCTGGTTTGTCTGAGAGGTGAAGGCTTCTGGCAGAGCTGAAATTAGGCAGACGCTATGCAGGAAGAAATAGAGCCCAGAAGCCGTGGGGAGAAACCCCAGCGCAGGGACTAGCCCGGAGCAGTGCATCTCAGACAGTCCTAACTCCGAGACAGCATGTTGCAAATGAAGGTCTCCCTGGAAGGTACAGAATCTGTCCTTGAGCTTCCTAACATCAGGGTGAACCTCAGGGTGAGCTGAGCTGGCATAAGATGGTCTTGGGACACAACGTGATTTTGAGATGTTGAGGGTGTGAGGCTATAATAGGATCACCCAGACAAACGTGTGTGTGTGTGTGTGTGTGTGTGTAAGTGTGTGTGTGTGTGTAAGTGTGCAATAGAACTTCAGCCTAATAGAAAAAAAGATAGAAAAAGAGTACCTTTGTGCTAGCCTGAATTGCCCTCTTGGTTAGACCCCTTTTTTCCCTCCTTCAAACCCCTTGCAAAAGGGTGGTTCAGGAAGACCCTAATCACTCATGGGGAAGGAAATAAAAATAATATAGAGCAGCAAAGTTATAAAAATAATGTAAAAAAGGCCTGACCTGTGGTGGCGCAGTGGATAAAGCGTCGACCTGGAATGCTGAGGTTGCTGGTTCAAAATCCTGGGCTTGCCTGGTCAAGGCACATATGGGAGTTGATGCTTCCTGCTCCTCCCCTCTTTCTCTCTCTCTCTCCTCTAAAATGAATAAATAAAAATTTAAAAAAAAAATAATGTAAAAAAAAGAGAGAAAAAAATAAACATGTTGTCTGTGAGCAAATGAAAATTATGTCCAAATAAGCTGTCATGATGAGGAAATCAGAAAACCTTAGCAAAACAACCGCACCTTGAAACAAATCTATGACACATAAGTGCAAGACACAGCAAAAAGATGTTATAATAGTAGGGAGTGATAAGTGAACTGGCAAAATTCACAATCAAAAAGTAAATCAAAGAAATGAAGAAAGCGAAGGGAGCATTTGGAAGAGCAGACATTGCAGCAACCCTAGTCAAGAATACAGAGGAAGCAGTAAGACAACTGAGAAAAACAAAATGACACGAGAAATACTAAAAATAGTGAGAAGAAAATAATAGCTAAAATGATAGGCAAGAGACAGCTATCAGATGCATAACTATCATTTCTAAAAAATAAAAAAAGAGAATAAAGTAAATGTCCAGACTAACACACTGAATTTAATTTTGTAAAAATCTGGAATAACTCATGCCTTTAAGTAGATGTTTAAATGGCACACTAAATGTCAGAGGGGAAAACGACTTAAAATGATTAGCACAAACATCTTCTAGTAACATTACAAGTCTTCAAGTATATAAAAATAATACTTTAGGAAGCAAGGAAAAATACCAAGCCATATAATAGTGAAAAATGTCTGGATGGGTTCCTATTTCTATCAAAACTTTTGGTGTTAAAAGTTCCAGGTAGGGAAAAATAAGGAGAAGATGAAGAGAAGGAAATGATAGGTGACTGTCAGTGTTGCTCTGAGTAGGAAGATAAGAGATACTGGCTATGAAGATAAAGGATTTAGAGAAGTGATTAGAGGGGTAAGTTTTCATTACAAAGGAAACTCCGAAATAAAAAAGGCAATCCATCCAAAGTATTAGAATAAGTTAAGGCATAAAACACATCACATAGTAAAGACTTCCAATTAGAAAAATATATATGTAATATGAAGGAAATAAGAACAAAAGGTTGCCATTACCAAAAAATGTAAATTGTTTTATTTCATCTATTGAAATAAAGAGTTGTAGACTGGATCACCAAACAAAAAGCCAACTCTGTTATGCAAAACAGATGAACCTAAAACAACATGAGTTTTAAAAATTGAACTTAGCCCTGGCCAGATAGCTATTGTCCCAAAGCGTACAGGTTGCTTTGTCAGTCCCTGGTCAGGGCACATATGGGAACAGATCGATGTTCCCGTCTCTCTCTCTCTCTCTTTAAAATCAACAAAATAAACATTTTTTTAAAAAGTTGAATTTAAATCATAGCAGGCAAATTTGATAGCAAAGGAAGAGGAGGAGAGGGGGAAGTGGAGGAGAGACTAGAAGGGGAGAAAAAAAAAGAGAGAGCAAGAAGAAAAAGCAATAAAGGGGAAAATATATGGTTTACAATATCGAACACAGTAAGATTTAGGCTTTAATTAAGCAGAAGACAGATTTTGTCTGAACAGGAATCAGCCAGAATATTGTGAAAGAAATTCAAGAATTTTTATTTTCCTATCTTTTGTCTTTTTTTCCTCTTGATTATCTTGTTTCTTTTTTTTTTTAAAGGGTATCAGCAGCTTTTACTTTTTAAAAGCCACATAATGAAATATCATTGGCAAATACATAATTGGCTGTGTTATCTAACATGGATTCCAGTGGTAAGTGACTAGAGCCGGGAGACAGCAGGCAACTCCAGATTCTGGCCAGAGTGTAGGTTACTCCGGCCTTAACCAGTGCAGTATCAGTGGAAATGGAAAGTGGGCTGGAACTGCTTCCTTTCGTGCCTTGAGATTTCTGATGGTCTGTATGTGGGTGTCTATATGTAGGGCCGTCATACATAGGAATGTGTACATTATATGTTTCCTTTTTTTCACAGAGAATCACAAATCCAAATATTATGGCAATTTTATACTGTTCATGGTTGTTTTGTTTCGCCAGTTTGCTTCTTAGATCTGTTTTTCCCCCTGGTCTTTTGCTTACTGCTTCATTCTTATTTAACATTCTTATTTTGCTTACTGCTTCATTCTTATTTACTGTTGTTTAATACAGAAAAATAAAAGAATCAGAGCAAAAACATATTATAACCAAATTAGGAAATCATACAACGTTAAAAGTAATTAGAATATTAAAGATATCGAATATTGATACAAAAGCTAAAAATGAGACCCCCCAAAAAGTGAAAGTATAGTTGATAATGATTCACATGATTTTAACACTAAAAAGAAATAAAAGCAAAAGCAAGGACAATTCTTTAAATAAATACAGTTATAAAATATTAATTCTAAAGAAGAATAAAGCTGTAAGGCAATAACATGATAAACTACTGAATGACATAGACTTATAAGAGCAATATAAAAGTAAGAATGAAAGTTAATTTAATGCTAAAAAGAGTCAAATAGTCTTCAAAAGTAAGGACAAAAGGGGCTTAGATATGCAGGCGCTAATATAGTTTGAGAATGCCAAGAGTCAGTGCTGGAAGTCCTTGAATTTGCAGTTCATGGAGCCATCATGAAGCTGGGCAGGTAAGGGATCTGAATTCCTAGCTGAGGCTGTGAACACATGTCCTCAGAGGCTCACAGATGAGGGCAAACGAACTGCTTCAGAGTAAACGATCAAGTATTTCAAGCTCAATCCTTATCAAGCAGAGAAAAATCAAGAGTTGCATTTTAATAGATTTCAATCCTATCAGAGTCAAAACTCTTATTTTTCTTTAAGTCACTACCAGACATAAAATGCTTAGGGTGTTAAGGAACAGATATGTTTATTTGGGCTAATAAATTATAATATTTTTTCTTCACTATCTCCAATTCTTTTGAAAGTAATGGATGAACTTACTGAATTTTTCTCACTGAGTATTTGTGTCCTGACTAGTCAGTGGGCCACAGTATGCACGCTCAGAGAGCCACAGCTGAGCCTGTTTGGGCCACTGGGACACACACTCTCCTTACCTATGGTGTTACTACGCCCCATAGTGTTTCCACAGTACATTTGGGTGGTTTTACGACTTATGCCTGCTGATTGACTGACTTGTGACAGCTGTATAAAGTTATCCAGATTCTGCTTAGAAACATTCTAAAAATGATGACCTTTTTCTCAGAATAGGTTAAATCATCACAGATCCAAGTTCATAACAATGATTAAAATGTTGGTTGCTGCTGGTTCTTTTGTACCAGATCACCCCAACCTGTCCTCCTACCCTCTGGACCGTAACTCTCGTAAGTGGAAGCGACAAAGCTACTTTGTCATCAGTTCAGCCTCAAGCACAATTTCTAGCACATAGTAAGTACTTAAATAACTGAAACATTTATCAATAAACCATTAGAAATGTCACATTTAAAATCTTAGCATTGCCTGACCAGGCGGTGGCACAGTGGATAGAGCGTCAGACTAGGACACGAAGGACCCAGGTTCGAAACCCCAAGGTCACCAGCTTGAGTTGCAGGCTTGTCTAGTTTGAGCAAGGCTCACCAGCTTGAGCCCAAGGGGTCACTCGCTCTGCTGTAGCCCCCCCCTCCCCATCATATGAGAAAGCAATCAATGAGAAACTAAGGTGCTGCAACAAAGAATTGATGCTTCTCATCTCTCTCTCCATTCCAGTCTGTCTGTCCCTCTCTCTCTGTCTCTGTCACAAAAAAGTAAAAATATAAAAAATATCTTAGCATCTATTGTTGATGCTAATTGGAAGCCAATAACTACATTGCCTAATTATTTTCTAGTGATGAAATCCTTTTAAAAGCTACAGTTGCATTTTCTTAAAAAAACAACAACAAACAAACACATTAGCTTTGTATTATTCCTACCAAAGAAACTGTTACACTGAAGATGTTATACTTCAATGACCCAATCTACAATTAACAAGGGTTCAGGGCAGGGAGAATGAAGCTGGTATCAAATTTGTGTTTGAAGTTTCTGTTGTGACACAAGACACTGATTTTGGGAAGAATTCAGTGTCTTTAAACTTAGAAATGAGAATAAGTAACAGCCCTAACTTCCCTTAGAAACACAGATGAAAGGCTGAATGGTGGTTTAACTGTGGACTGTCCACGAGGACCCGGGTGAGACCACGATCTGCTGTGTAGTTGTGTAGTTTTGAGCCAGAAAAACAAACTATCTTGGCTCTGTCTCTTCATTTAGACTCTAAATGAAGGTTTATAAAATGTGCATATTTACCAAAGTATGGGGGTGTGAATAAATGCATACGATTGGCAGATTGACAATGCTTAAAGATTTTAAGCATTAGAAACAATAAATGGGAGAATTGTTAGTGTTGACTGACAGTGGTGACTATAAATTGAGCCCATCATCGGCAGGATAGAGTCCATGTTCAAAATAGCCAGACTGATCAACAACATGGGGAAGGAGTGAAAATCTGCAAAACAAAGTGTAAGAAAACAGGTTAATGAATTGTTAAACAAAGTTTATGTATTATTTACAGCAACATAATATATAATGTCTTGATGTACATCATTAGGCTCTATCTTCCTTTCTCTTTATCTTCGTTACTTTCTGTGTCTGACAACATTTTGTTAACACTTTACAGAATTATGCACTTTGCTCCTTTTCTGTAGGTTCCTTTTCCTCACTTGCTTAAATATTTCATAACAAAAGTGCCTTGAACTCATGAGACTTCACAAAGTAGTGTTCACTAGGGTATGTTACTACCAGTCTACTTCCCCTCCTCTGTCTCCTACTACGCAGTACTTTAATACCTGACAAACACTTGCCAAAAACACATGCATCTGCACATAATTTTTGATATTTGGAAATATGGTTTTGTTTGTTTGTCTGTTTTGCTGAAAAACACATTCCCCAGACCCTTTAAAAAGGAGTTTGGAGACTCCCCATCATTTTCATCTTCAGGGAGATTCATGCAATAGACCCGCTGCTTCCAGGTTATGGAATATGGCCGGAAAAGTGACTTCCACATTAAGGATCCTGTTACCACCCCCCTTTCTACATAAAATGGCAAGACTCTGTGTGTGTATAAAAGAGTTATATTTTGAAAATATCTTTCTTTAGAACATTTCAGTTCTACTCTCTTCAAAAATGTCCACCATATGATAATGTTGTCCACTAGTCACCATGGAATACATTAGATCCTCAGGTGTCATCCATTTATAACAGCAGGTCTGTTCCCTTTAACCTCTCCCTAGTCCCCAACTCCTTGGCTGCTAGCAACCATGTTTTCACTTTCTGTTTCTAGGACTTTGACTCTTTTTTGAGATTCCACATGTACGTGATGCCATGCGGCACTGCTTTTCACTGTCTGTTTTATTTCACTCAACATAATACCCTCCAGACTCATTCGTGTTGTTGCAAATGGCAAGACTTCTCTCATTTTAAGGCTGAATAGTATGCCATTGTGTGTGTGTGTGCGTGCGTGCGTGTGTGTGTGCGTGCGTGTGTGTGTGTGTCACGTTTTCTTTCTCCATGTATCCATCGGCAGACATTTAGGTTGTTACTATACCTTGGCTGTTGTGAATAGCGTTGCTATTAAATGAGAGTCCAACTATCTCTGAGATGATGATTTCATTGCTTTTGGATGTATACCTAGAACGAGGATTGCTGGGTCACATGATAGTTCTATTTTCTCCACAACCTCACGTTATCTCTTATAATTTTGATGACAGCCATACTGACAGATGTGAGGTGACATCTCACAGTGATATTGATTTTCATTTCCCCCATGATTAGTGATATTGAGCACCTGTTCAGGTACCTGTTGGTCATTTGTATGTTAACTTTGAACAGACATCTATTCAGGCCTTTTGCTCGAGACTTCTTGAAAGCGAGCTAACTGTGAAAACCCAAATTACTAATATGTAGTGCATTTCTGTCCTATCATGGATTTTCAAACAGGTAAAGCCAGCATAAAAATTCAAAATTCCGATAAACAGAGCTGTTATGATGATATCTGTAATATATATATACACATATAAATATATATAATATATATAAAATATACATTATATATATTTTCCTATGTAATTAGCTGGAGTAAGGCTTTCTTTTTTTAATTTTTATTAATTTCAATTTATTGTGTTAACATGGATTTAAGTGTTCCACTGAATATAAATCCCTCACCATGACCCTCATGTCCCTATTTACAGCCGCTTTACCCCCTCCACCTATCTCCCTCCCCACTTCCTTCTGGGATTTGCTGTTTTGTTATCTGTATCGATGTGTTATGTATATATAATTTCATGAATCCTTTCACCTTCTCTGACCCCATCCCCTCATCCCCCTTCCTTCTGACCACTGTCCCACTGCTCCCTGTGACCTGGCTTCTGCCTCTATTCCATTCCTCAGTTCAGTTTGTTCATTAGATTCTACATATAAGTGAGATCATATGATATTTGTCTTTCTCTACATGGCTTATTTTGCTTAGCATAATAAACTCCAGGTCCATCCATGCCATCCCAAAAGGTAAGATTTCCTTCTTTTTCACAGCTGCATACTATTCCGTTGTGCATATGTACCACAGCTTTTTAATCCACTTTTACATTGATGGACATGGAGGCTATTTCCAGATCTTGGCTATTGTAAACAATGCTGCAATAAACATGGGGGTGCATATCTTCTTTTGAATCAGTGATTTGATTTTCTTAGGAATGTATTCCTAAAAGTTGAATATCTGTGGCAAAAGGCAGCTCCATTTTTAACTCTTTGAGGAATCTCCATACTGTTCTCCACAGTGGCTGTACAAATCTGCATTCCCACCTGCAGTGCAGAAGGGTTCTCTTTTCTCCACACCCTCACCAGCACTTATTGTTTGTTGATTTGTTAATGAGCACCATTCGACAGGTATGAGGTGGTATCTCTTTGTGGTTTTAATTTGCATTTCTCTGATGATTAGTAACATTGAACTTTTTTCATATGCCTATTGGCCATCTGTATGTCCTCTTTGGAAACATACAGTTCTTTTTACCCATTTCTTAATTGAATTGTTTACCTTCCTGGTGTTGAGTTTTAGAAGTTCTTTAGAAATTTTGGTTATTAAACCCTTATCAGACTTACTGGCAAATATGTTCTCCCATTGTGTGGGTTGTCTTTTAATTTTGTTCATGGTGTCCTTTGCTGTGCAAATCTTTTTAGTTTGATATAGTCCTGTTTGTTTATTTTGTCCCTTATTTCACTTGCTCATGGAGATAAATAAGCAAAAATATTGCTATGAGAAATATCAGAGAGTTTACTGCCTATGAATTTTTCCAAGATGTATATAGCTTCATGACTTACATTTAAGTATTTTACCCATTTTGAGTTTATTTTAGTGAATGGTATGAGTTGGTAGTCTAGTTCAATTTTTTTGCATGTACCTTTCCAATTTTCCCAACATAATTTATTAAAGAGATTGTCTTTACTCCATTGCTGGCTCTTACCTCCTTTGTCAAATATTATTTGACCATAAAGATGTGGGTTTATTTCTGGGTTCTCTGCTCTGTTCTATTCATCTGTATGCCTGCTCTTATGCCAGTACCAAGCTGCTTTGATTACAATGGGCTTATAGTATAACTTGATATCAGGAAGTGTGATACCTCCCACTTTATTCTTCATTTTCAAGATTGCTGATGCTATTCTTGTTCTTTTTTGGTTCCATATAAATTTTTGGAATATTTTTTCTATCTCTTTGAAGTACGTCATTGGTATTTTAATAGGATCTTCATTAAATTTATAGATTGCTTAGGGTAGTATAGACATTTTAATGATGTTTATTCTTCCTATCCATGAACATGGTATATGCTTCCATATGTTTGTATCTTCCTTTATTTTTTCATTGTCTTATAATTTTCTCAGTACAATTCTTTTACCTTCTTGGTTAAATTTACCTAGGTACTTTATTTGTTGTTGTTACAATAGTGAAGGAAATAGTTTTCTTAATTTCTTTTTGAGACAGTTTATTGTTGGTGTATAAAAATGTCACTGATTTCTGAATATTAATTTTATATCCTTCCCCCTCGCTGAATTCATTTATAAGATCTAATAGTTTTTTGACTGAGACTTTAGGGTTTTCTATGTACAATATTATATCATCCTCAAATAATGATACTTTTACTCCTTCTCTTCCAATTTGGATGCCATTTATTTCTCCTTCTTGTCTGATTGCTGTGGCTAGGACTTCCAGAATTCTGTTAACAAGAGTGGTAAAAGGGGGCATCCCTGCCTTGTTCTTGATCTTAAGGGCATTGCTTTCCATTTTTGCCCATTGAGTATAAGGTTGGCTGTTGGTTTGTCATAGATGGCCTTTATTATGTTGTGGTATGTTCCCTGTATTCTCTGCTGAGAGTTTTGATTATAAATAGGTGCTAAATTTTATCAAATGCTTTTTCTACATCTATTGATACAATCTTGTGATTTTTATCCTTACTTTCGTTTATGTGATAAATCACATTGATTGATTTGCAAATATTGTGCCAGCCTTGCCTCCCCAGAATAAATCCCACTTGATTATAATGTATAATTATTAAAAATATATTGCTGGATTTGGTTTTCTAATATTTTGTTGAGAATCTTAATGTCTATGTTCATCAGAGATATTGGTGTATAGTTTTCTTTCTTTGCAGTGTCTTTACCTGGTTTTGGAATAAGAATTATGCTTGCCTCATAGAAGGAGCTTGGAAGTCTTCCTTCCTCTTGAATTTTTTGAAATAGCTTGAAAAGGATATGTGTTAGTTCTTGAACATTTGATAAAATTTGCCTGTGAAGATATCTGGTCCAGGACTTTTGTTTGCTGAGAGTTTTTTGATAACTGTTTAAATTTGATTTGTTTTATTGGTCTGTTTAGGTTTTCTGATTTTTCCAGATTGGGTTTTAGAAAATTGAATGTTTTTAGGAATTTATCCATTTCATCTAAGTTGTCCAATATTTAGGAATTTATCCATTTCATCTAAGTTGTCCAATATTTTGGCATATAGATCTCCATAGTATTTTCTTACAATCCTTTATATTTCTGTGGTGTAAGTTTTTGCTTCTGCACTTTCATTTCTAATTTTACTCATTTGAGTCCTCTCTCTTTTTCTCTGATGAGTCTGGTTAAAGGTTTGTCAATTTTGTTTACCTTCTCAAAGAACCAATTCTTATTTTTATTGATCTTTGTATTGGTTTTTTAGCCTCTATGTCATCTATTTCCACTCTGATCTTTATTATTTTCTTTCTTCTACTTCTTCTAGGTTTTAATTGTTGTTCTTTTTCTAGTTCTTTTAGGCACTGGATTAGGTTGTTTATTTGAGCTTTTTCTTGTTTCTAAAGGTATGCCTGTAATGCTAAGAACTTCTCTCTCAGGATTGCTTTTGCTGTGTCCCATAAATTTTGAGTTGTTTTATGTTCATTTTAATTTTTTAAAGAAAATTGTTGATTTCTACTTGCTCTCATTGTTAACCCATTCAATATTTAATTACATGCTATTTAGCCTTCAAGTGTTTGGATGTGTCTGTTTTTCTATTGTAGTTGATTTCTAGTTTCATGCCATTCTGATCAGAAAAGATGCTTGATATGATTTCAATATTTATAAATTTATTGAGATTTGTTTTGTGTCCTAACATGTGGTCAATTCTAGAGATGTATCATGAGCACTTAAAAGAATGTATATTCTACTGCTTTGGGGTGAAAGGTTCTGAAGATATCAATTAAATCCAGTTGATCAGGTGTGTCATTTAAGGTTGCTGTTTCTTTGTTAACTTCCTGTCTGGAGGATCTATCTATTGATGTTAGTGGGGTATTAAAATCCCCTACTGTTATAGTGTTGCTGTTGATATTGCCCTTTATGTCCATCAAAATCTGCTTTATAGATTTATGTGCTCTTATATTAGTTGCATAAATATTTACAATGGTTATATTCTTCTTTGCATTGTTCTCTTTATCATTATGTAGTGACCTTCTTTATCCCTTATTACAGCCTTTGTTTAAAAGGCTGTTTTGTCAGATATAAGTATTGCTGCCGCAGCTTTTTTTTTTAATTTTTCCTTGCATAAAACTTCTTCTCTTCATCCCTTCACTTTCAATCTATGTATGTTTTTTTGTTCTGAGGTGGGTCTCTTGTAGATGGCATGTGTATAGGTCTTGTTTTCTTATCCATGCAGCTACCTTATGTCTTTTGATTAGAGCATTTACTCCATTTATATTTAAGGTTATTATTCATATGTACTTATATATTGCCATTTTATTCTTTAAATATATAATTCTCTTTCTCTTTATTTCTTTTTTCTTTTGTTCTTTTTATAGTAGGCCCCTTAACATTTCTTCAGTGCTGGTTTGGTTTTAAGGAATTCTTAGAGTCTTTCTTGGTCTTGGAAGGGTTTTATTTCTCTTTCCATTTTAAATGATAGCCTTGCTGGATAAAGTAGTCTTGGTTGTAGTTGTTTGTTTTGCTTCACTTTAAATATTTCTTACCTATCCCTCTGGCCTTGAGTGTTTCTATGATTTCTTCAAACAGCTTCTCTATCCCTTGTTTGTTCTCTTCTCCATCAGGAGCCCCTATGATGCAGATGTTGTTTCTCTTTATGTTGTCGTAGAGCTTTCATAGAGTTTCCTCAGTGTTTTTGCACCTCTTTCCTTTTAACTGTTCTGCTTCTTTGCTTTCATTTATCTTGTCCTCTAAATTTCTGATTTGATCCTCTGCTTCATCCAGCCTCCTGTTGATTCCTTCTAGTGCAGTCTTCATTTCTGATATTGTATTCATCCTTTCTGACTGATTCTTTTTTATGGTTTCAATGTTCTTTTTGCTGCTTGCTATCTCTTTATTTAGGTACTCATTATGACCATCTACTTACTGTTGCTCTAAGATTCTTGATCATCCTAAAAATTATTATTTTAAACTCTGTATCTGGTAGTTTGCTTAGTTATTTTTCTGGGAATTTCTCTTGTTGATTTATTTGGGTCATATTTCTTTGTCCATTTTGTCTGTGTATTAGCACTATCTGACTTTCAAAATTTTTGTGGTGTCTTTATGAGGAAGATGACTTCAGTGATACTTATATCCAGCCACCTGATTTTCTTGCTCTAGGAATACTTCTTGAGCATAGTATTTTCCCTCCTGCTGTATATGAGTATTGAATGAAGTAGGTCTTTTTGTGGGTGCTTTTATACTTCAAGCTGGCTTGCTCTAAGGGTCAACTTTGATCATGTGTATTAGGCATTCTGCAGTCTCTCTCCTGTTGGCATATTTACTCTTTACTTTGTCTGGTGCCTGCTGTACTCCGCCTTTGGGTTGTGCTGCTTGTGTAGGTAGCTGAGACTAATGTTGCTGCTGTCTGCCATCTACTACCAGTTGTGTTGGCTCTAGATATTCTTGGGTTGGCATCAGCCAGTGTTTGTAACCTGCCATGGGCTACCTGTCTGTAGCTACTGCACTGTTCACTGTTTGTGTCTGTGTTTTCTGTACATGAGTAGAGTGGGAGGGGCAGACCTGTGTATAAAGTTCATCTTCCTCCTGCTTAGAGATGAGAGCTGCTCCGTAAAAGCCGCAGGTTCGATAAGATCTGCCTCCACTTTTCAGCTGCTCCCCATCTTCTTGCAGCTGCCTGGTCTTCCCATACAGTCTTCTGTAGTAAGATTGTAGCGTGGGCTCAGACTGGCCACACCCAAACTTTGCCTCTACAGGTTGCAAGCTTGTTGGGTTAGGGCAGCTGAGGATAAGAATACAACATTAATGGGATCCTCTACTTTAGGGGTCTCTTGGTCAATTGGTCAGTAGCTCAGTATGGAGAATGTGGAGATTAGGCTCTTATGTCAGTGTCTAATCCCTCAGCCACAACTTGATTCTTAAATTTTACTTCTCACTCACAAGATAAGCCGTAGGTTCAGATCGAATGTGGCCAACAGTTCTCTCTGTAGATGTTCTTATAGCTTTTGATGCTCAGGTCTCAGGGAGGAAGACTGAGAGAGTCCTCTTCTGTGGTTGACTGTGCCCCCTTCAAAAAGTGGCTAAGCCCCTCTACCAGATCCAACAATAGGCTCACAGGGACTCTCACATTAAATGTCCATATTCTAAGCATCCCTCCCTTCCCCTGTGGAATCTGGCTCTACAGAGCAGGATATATAACACCCAGGCCAGCTGACTATGAAGCTCCACCCTATCCAATGCACATGAGCCACTGTATCGGTGATCATAGCAGGCAGAATTTACCTCAGCTGGGCCAGCTGGGCTGAGCCCTTTCTTAGGATACCACTCTAGCAAGGGTTGTTAGGTTCTGAACCGATGCTTTCCGCAGTTGACCATTGAATGTGCCTGTGCTTGGCCTCCCTGATAGGATCCCAGTGCAGACCAGTGGGAGACACTTCCCATGACTGGCCCTCAGCAACCTACTTGGAGCTACAAGCAACCCAGAGTTTGTGGCTGCCTCTGCTGAGCCCAGGAACCCATGGAAATACCAAGTTGCACACTTATGCTGGCTTGTACCCACACTGTGTCTGGGTGAAGGTCCACTTAAAAGGCCAAGGTTCCTGAGCTTGACCAGGTGGTTGTACAGTGGATAGAGTATTGGACTGCAAAGCCAAGAACTCAGGTTTGAAACCTCGAGGTTGCTGGCTTGAGCATAGGCTCATCTGGATTGATCAAGGCTTACCAGATTAAGCCCAGGGTTGCTGGCTTGAGCAAGGGGTACTCGGTCTGTTGTACCCCTCTGGTCAAGGCACATATGAGAAAACAATCAATGAACAACTAAGGTGCCACAATAAAGAATTGGTGCTTCTTATTTCTCTCCCTTCCTGTCTGTTCCTATCTGTCCTTCTTTCTCTGTCTGTCTCTGTCACAAAACAATAAAAAGTCCAATGTTTGCTGAGTCTCACCTCCTGCAGCCTATGTCTGCAGGCTGCTTGTTGGACTTGGCCATTGAAAAAACCTCTGGTAGGGTCTAGAACCTGTAGCAATTCAGGGATTAGGAAGGGTAGTGGGTGTGGCTCCAAACCTTGGCCCCAGTTGTTAGTCTGTTTAGACTTTTTTCACAGACCTCAGTAAGGTGTGGCCACAGGAGTCTGGTGGGCGTGGCCTCTGACACCCAGAGGTGTGATCTGTGCTCACTCCAGACAGTTTCTACTGAGTCTTTCATAAGGCTGAATCACCAGTCTTAGAATCAGGAGCATGTAGGGGAAAGCTCTGGCCTCAACACCAGAAAACCAAATTGCTGACATGCTCCCTGTTTCCTGGCTTCTCAGCAGGACCCTCTGGCCATGACTGGACCTGGAGAGATTCCAGAGGGTGGGACAGTTGCTTTTCCCCAGGTTGATGCTGCTCAGAGGGGATTACTCCACCCAAGAAAGATGGTGACTGCAGTTTTGGAGAATGAGTCAGCACACATCTCCTACAGTGTCTCTCCCTGGGCCTCCAACTTTACACTCTACTCATACAACTCTAGTCCTCTCAGCTCTCCCTCCACCAGAACCCCAGGTAAGTGGCTGTGAACAAGATTTTCTGTGCAGGCCCTTTAAAATGGACCTGTGTCTCTGAGATCTTTGTCTCTTTCTCGCAGACAGAAATCCAGCTCTTTTTACCTCCAAATACTGTGTGTATGCCTATTCTAGATTCTGATGCTCTAGGCTGGGACTCTGGGCCTGGGGTTGAGCACCAGAGTGACCCTGCTTACAGTGAGAGTCCTTCTGGACCCTTAGCCACCACTAGCTCCTGGGAGGAAGGCAGCCCTTTCCATATCTCCACCCTTCCTACCAGTCTCAGTGTGGCTTCTTCTGTGATCCTTGGTTATAGACTCCTCTTCATTTAGTCCAAAGTTGGTTATTCAAGATGATTTTTCTTAAATTTAGCCCAATTTGGTCCTGGGAGGTGATGGTTGGAACGTCTGCTTACTCCATCGCCATCTTGGAATCTTCTGATATCTGTAATATTAATTTAAACCACGAAAGGAGAAAAACTGTCCTTTTTCTTGTTTGTGAGTATATAGGTCAAGCACTGTCTAGTTCTGTCATTTGAAAGTTTGAGTCACTCTTCTTCAGCAGAGAAGTTGTTTATGTCTTCCTTGAAAAAAGGATAAGGCCTCTGTGAGGGAAGGAAATTCTCTGTTGTTTAAGTAAAATGCTCTCAGCATTTGAGTGGCAGGCCCCTGGATTAGTCTTGCTTGGCTCTGGCTCCAAGAAAACATTCATAGATCAAAGCATGTGTTAGCTCTAAGCTACCATGTATGATTTATGATTTTAATTTCAAATTCCCCAGATGCGGAAAAAAATACAGTAGAAAACTTGCTTGCTCTAGGGTCTAAATCTGGGACACAGGTTTTGCCTGGGTCGTGGCACATGACGTTATTTACATTCCAGGAAGAGTGTCCTCTTACTTGATTCTTAAGTTCAGTGTTCCTTTCAGTTAGATTAGAAGGTACTGCTCACTTTACATCATGGTTACTTTGACCTCCTGTAGAAAAATGAAGGTAAACCTGTTTTAAAAGGAAAAGAGACTAATCAAACTTCAACCCTCTAGTTTTGTACCTCGAAGTAACTTTCATTAACAGAGGAATGGAAGCCCTGGTTTTCATACCATTCTCTCCTCTGACGGAAACTACAACAGTCAGCCTCCTTCGGTTCCAGGTGCCCTGTGCTTGCAGGTGAGATGATCTGTGGAATCTTATATTATTATGTTTCTAAAACAAAGGTTAGATTACAATTTATAACCATGATATGTATCTTTAAAAACACACAGATCATGTAATTAAAATGTATTGAGCTTAGCCATTAGAAACAAATCAAATTTTGTTTAGGCTGATTCTATGAATAAATAAATGTGATAGCAGTGGGGGTGAGGAGAATGTACAATAGCCTTCCACGCTCTCAGTCACGAACTGTGACACTTTCATGTGCACTTGAAAGTGAACTGGCGACAGTTGTTCTTTCCCTGGATGCCCACTAGGATAACATCTTCTCGTTACCAGTCAAAGAATATGCCAAAACCCTCACTGATCTATTTTTAGTCACTAGATTAAATCTTTTGAGAAAATATAGGCTGATATAAAAGAAGCAATTCCTATCTTTTCAAGTTTGTATTTTTGGGGGTGACTTGACAATGGTCATAAGTTCACATACATACAGCTCAGCATGTCCCCCTGAAAAAGATGTGGTCAACAAGTAAATGTTGGTATTATATTCTATATGTGATAGTATACTAGTGAACTCTAAATCTTTTTTTCTCACTAAATGCTGATTTCATGCAGGAAATTCCAGGGCAGATATTAGATTATTATGGAAAACAAAAGATCTTCCTATTGTCATGTGCTACTTGTGTAAAAATAACTTTCAAAGTTCAAACAGCAAATAGCAGTATGTTATGTGAATGGTTTTAATCTATGAGTGACTGATTTTTCAGAATTTTTTTCTTGATTTATAGTCTTGACTTATTATACTATGTTATACATATAACATAGTATAATATATATAGTATTTCCCTATGTATAAGATGCTCCCATGTATAAGACACATCTTAATTTTGGAGCATGAAATTTGAAAGAAAAATGTATTAGATAAAGTTATTGAACTCAAGTTTTATTCATCATACAACTCCACATCACTGTCAAAACTCCCTTCCATTAGCTTGTCCTCATCTGTGTCTGATGATGAATCACTGTCTTCAACAATGAGCACAAAAACAAGTGCAAAAAAGCAGGAAATGCAAGTAAAAAAATTCTATAACCACTGTGTAAGACACACCCAATTTTTAGATCCCAAAGTTTTGGAAAAGGTGTGCATCTTATACATAGGGGAAATACAGTATTTTTAAAACATAACCTGATTGATGATGGTGCAGTGGATAAAGTATTGACCTAGAACACTGTGGTCTCTGGTTCAAAACCCCGAGGTCACTGGCTTTGGGTGTGGGCTCATCAGCCCAAGGTCCAATCCCAGGTCAAGGCACTAAAGTGAAAGTAACTATGAATTGATGCTTCTCATTCTCTCTGATCCTTCTCTTTCCTTGTCTCTCTCTCTCCTGTCTCTGCCTCTATCTTTCTAAAAATAAAAACTAACACATAAATCTTCCTATAAGTACAAAATAATAAATCTTGCTACATAAAGTATTTAAATCCCCTGATTTAGATTATAAAAGACTACCACAGGGCTTTGCTAAGTTATACAAAATAAGGTTTCATCATTAGATGTGATGTTCAGGGTTAAAGCTTTTATTTTAGTATGTCAAATAACTTCATGTATCAATTCTAGCAAAAATATGACTGAATAGAGATACCTTGTTTGGTAATTTTACTAGATCTGTTTATGATAAATTTACTATCAAGGTTCTGTTTCCATATAAAAATATGAAGGGTCAAACATGATAGATTCTGGATTATCTGTAATTGCTGCCTCCACAGGTGAGACTGTTGGGGTTAGAAACTACTAAGCTCACAGGGCTTAGAAAATACCTCAAGTTCCACCAAATAGTCAAGAAACATGAAACACAACCCATAAACTCAAGGTGATCATGTAGTAATTTGACACCAGAGCAAAACTTAATATAGAATCCAGAATATCTACTGTGTATCATTAAAATGTCCAATTCACAAACAAAAATTGCTAGATATGTGTCTGTTTGGTCTTTATTTATGTTAGGGAAAGCTTCATGAGGACAGCACTGTATCCCAACAGTAAAACAAACCCAAATAATTGACAAAATCATAATTTTGGAAACTATTAGAGATATCAGATCTCATAGGAACTGAATTCCAAAGAGTAACATGCACCTACAAAGACCATCCATAAAGCAGATAAGGAAAAAAGCAAATGAATTTTTAAAAAGCCTTAAAAGTAAAGTATGAACTAGTGTGATATTTCAGAATCTGGGAGCTATAGGCAGAGTAGCTTTCTGCCCCTAAGGATGCTCTCATCAGAAAGGCCCAGGGAAGATAGCCCACCAGGGAGAGGGTCCCTTGGTGGTGAAAACCCTGCTCACTTCCTAGACCCTTCTTCCACAGACTGCAAAAGTCATCACCCCACTGGGTTAGGGGTCCATTATAAGCCTGGCTAGCTCTGTCTCACTATACACCCAGATCCTTCACCTACATATTCCATCAACATATAGACTTGACCAAGGTGCAATCCCCACACTATTGTGTGTCAAAGCTTTTTTTTTCCCCTTGCTTAATCACTTCACTTTTTTCACCCAGTCCTCTAGCCCCTAGCCCTTCTGACAGCTGTCAGTCTGTTCTCTGTATATCTGAGTCTGTTTCTATTTTGTTAGTTTATTTTGTTCGTTAGGTTCTACATATGATTGAAATCACATACTTGTCTTTCTCTGGCTGATTTACTTCACTTAGAATAATAATCTCGAGGACCTTCCATGCTACCCCAAAAGGTAAGATTTCCTTCTTTTTACTGCTAAGAAGTATTTCATTGTGTAAATGTAACAACGCTTTTTTAACCACTAGTTTACTGATGGGCACTTGGGCTGTTTCCAAGTCTTGTTTATTATAAATAATACTGCAATGAACATAGGAGTGCATATATTCTTTTGAATTAATGTTTCAGATTTCTTTGGACATATTCCCAAAAGTGAACTTGCTGAGCCATAAAGCAGTTCCATTTTTAATGTTTTTGAGAAATCTCCATGCTGCTTTCCAAAGTGACTGCATCAATCTACATTCCCACCAACAATGTACAAGGGTTCCCTTTTCTCCACATCCTCACCAACATTTGTTGTTTGTTGACTTATTGATGATAGCCATTCTGACAGGTGTGAGTGATATAGCTCACTGTGGTTTTAATGTGCATTTCTCTGATTAGTGACATTGAGCATCTTCATATGTTTATCTGCCATCCGTATGTCTTTTTTGGAGAAGTGTCTATGCCAGTTCTTTGCTCAGTTCTTATTTGAACTATTGTGTTTTTGGTGTTGAGTTTTATAAGTTCCTTGTAAATTTTGGATCTTAAGCCCTTATCAGATGTATCAGTAAGTGTGTTCTTCCATTAATAAAAAAAGATGAAAAATAATTGAATGTTTCTTAAACCTTTCTTTTATTAAAGGTTCACATTTCATATGTTAATCTATGATATTATCCACAACTCTCCATGAGAAAATGAGGTTTACATATTTTAGTCAATTTATTACTTGATTACAGACAAAATATGAACATTTTCTTTTTCTTGTTACTTTAATGAAAATTTGACCCTCTTTTGATATATTTACAACATGAATTTATCATCTTCAATTCAAGGTCTTTTTTATGTTTTCTTTTGTAACGTAAAATAATACTTCTCTAAAAAAGGAAACATACAGTATAAGCTAAGGATTACTATAAAGCTTATGCCATGGGACTTAGTTATTGAACCCAGAATGGAAGAATGCAAGTTCAGTGGGTTGACTTGGTCAATGTCATTAAATTTGCCAATGTACCTCTTATACATCCTTACCACCTTTATCAGTGTTTTGGACTCTACTGTTCTGAACTGTGCTTACTTACATGCAACTGAGTAGAGATTCCAGATAAAATCTCTTTATATTTTGAAGAGATTAAAAATTTCTCTGTCCTGCCTGATCAGGTGATGGCATATGGATGGAGTGTCAGACTGGGACTCAGAGAACACAGGTTTGAAACCCCAAGGTTGCTGACTTGAGCATGGGCTCACCAGCTTGAGCACAGGGTTGCTGGCTTGAGTGTGGGATCATAGACATGACTCCATGGTCGCTGGCTAGAGCCCTAAGGTCGCTGATTTGAAGCTCAAGGTTGCTGGCTTAAGCCCAATGTTGCTGGCTTGAGCAAGGGGTCACTGGTTCAGGTGGAGCACCCCAGTCCAAGCACATAATAAGAAAACAATCAATGAACAACTAAGGAGTTGCAATGAAGAACTGGTGCTTCTCATCTCTCTCTCTTCCTGTCTATACCTATCTGCCCCTCTCTCTGTCTCTCTGTATCATTAAAAAAAATATGTCTCCCTCTCCAAAATGTTTTAAAATTAGTCAATCATTTAAATTCACATTGCAATATGCTTACATAACATATACTATCTTGCAGGAAATTAATATTGTACAGTGTAATATGCATGAGAACAATGTGTATGATTTTTTTCATTTGGATAATCAACAGATAAATCCCCTTAAACATCATATAACTGAGGGATGGTTTAAACAAATTTCCTAAAACTACTGAGCTCAACCAAAGGCCAGTGGGGAAAGTTGTGATTTATTTGAGTCCTACATCAAAGCCTCTAGTTTTCATTAAAGAAATGCCCTGCAGGGGTTTTAGAATTGGGATATGCTGAAAGGATTGCATAAAATTATTTCTCTGGCATCGATTTCATGAGAAACTTTAGTTATCCTAAGTAGAAGTTGGCTTCCTGGACTGCCCATGGCCATTGGTTTAACATGCTCTTGCTGAGTATTTGAGGACAGGCATGGAGGTATTCCCAGTGCACTGCCTCTGCTTGGGCTTGACTAGATGTTGCAACAATTCCACATTCTCAGTGCTTATTCTGAGCATCCAAGGTATTAATGTAACAGTAAATACAGAAAAACTGGCTTGACAGAACTGTTTATGTAAGGAAAAGCATCCATCTTAACTAAGTATTGGATAAGTGAGAGATTGAAAAACTTAATTGTGATCATGATTATTTTCTATATCATAGATTAATTCTCTTGCAATCTCTTCCATTTTTTTTAGTAGATTCAATAATATATTTTGGTAAACTACAATGAAACATTGCTCCATTAGGAATTATAAGAATTTACTTTATAAAAATTATTCATCTATCTAGCTATGTATCTATCTATGTATCTCTGTATCTATCAAGACCTTAGTTTTTAAAGAGCAGTTTTAGGTTTACAACAAAATTGAGTGTGATATAGAGATTTTCCATCTATTCCCTGTCCTCACATACACACAGCCTTCCTCAATCAACATCACTGCCTAGATGGTACCTTTATTTTTTCTTTACCAAGGATGGATCTCTATTAACACATTATAATCACTTGAAGTCCACAGTTTACCTTAGTATTCTCTCCTGGTTTTGACAGTCTGTGGGTTTAGATGAATGTATAATAACATGCATCATCATTACCGTATCATATGGAGTATGTTCACTGCCTTAGAAGTCCTCTGTGCTCCACTTGCTTATCCCTCCCTAACCCCTGGCATGCACTGATCTTTTCTGTCTCTACAGTTGTGCCTGTGCCAGAATATCAGGTAGCTGGAACTATACACCATATCTTTTCATAGTGTGAAAGCTCATCTCTCTTTATCACTAAATAATATTCCATTGTGTAGATGTACCACATTTTAGTTGAGTTAAATACGAACATCATGTCGATAAAGCTAAATGCACACATCAGTCAACATCTTCCACTTTTTAGCTGGGTGTTTGTTTCTCATTTGGTGTTGATGTTGATATTGGTATTGGTAAAATCAGGAAAGGAATACAAAATGCAGGCAGCTGTTCAGAGAGAAATGAGAGACGGGACTTCACAGCCACCAATTAGAACTGCGCACAAACTCCTTGTGCCGCCTCTTCCTTCCTCTGTCACATAACAATCCCTTCCATAGGACGAAGCTCGCAAAACACCCAGCTCAGCGTTCTGAAACTCATTTCATCCTTTCCAGATGAAAAATAATGCTGATCACTTTCCTCTCCTTACAGAGCCTTCTAAATAATTTATGACTTTGTTTCTGAACTTGAAGCCACTGCACTTTGTCTCTAAACCCATCAGAAACTTCTCATTGGGTTGCCAAGTAGTCAGAGAATTACTATGACTTAATCTTCTGAAATACCACTAGCTATTTTTCTTTTCAGAATGTGCCCTGCTAATAAATACCCAGCAATTTACCTGAAAATAAGTCACTGATGACTAGTACAGACTTATGCTGGACCAATAATTCACTTCTGAAATTTGATACCGTTCATCAAGTCCTGTCTTGATAACAAAGGTGATTCATTAGTGAGCACTGAGGATACCCAGGGCACTCGGCCATGACAACGGAGTGAACCAAAGGCATGTAAAAAATGTCCAAACAACATGTCAGGGTCCCATGAAAGCATTTGAAATTACTGAAGGCAAATCTTTAACTCACAACTGTAGGATTTATATTAACAGCTACACAAATAAAACCATGCAGATAGTCCAGGGATGTTGAATCCTTCTACGCCTTACAATCAAGACAATGTTCATGTATGAGAGAGCACAGATTCCAAAGTGGTTGGGGTGAGGTGAAGCTATATAGTGACGCTAACTCTGGACCATAACCCAAGACAAAATCCAAGCAGCAGCCTTGTAAAGACAAATAATTCAGAAAAGCATGCTTTTAGATGGAGCGGGCTGGTAATAAGCATGGCCCTTAATTTAGAGTCAGGGAGGCCAGCTTTTGGATCCAGGATTCATATGTCTCCTGAATAATCACAGACAAATAATTAACTTAAAATGCTCATCTAAAGAAAAGAAAGGAAGAGGTTGATACAGAACCATAAATGGGTTGTGATATAAACATGACATAACCAGTTTTCTTTCCTAAGTGAGAAATATTTGTTATTTAAATGATCTCAGATATCCTAATTTTCTCTATAGAGCATATCATATAAAATCTACTGTCGAGGTAAAACAAAAGTGCTTTTTGCCCAGCCAGGTAGCTAAGTTGCTTGAAACATCATCCAGATAGACTGTGGTTGTGGGTTTGATTCCTAGTCAGGGCACATACAAGAACCAACCAATGAATGCATGAATGAGTGGAAAAATAAGTAAATATCTCTATCCATCTCTCTCTCTCTCTCTTTCTAAAATCAATCAATCAATAAAAGTTAAAAAAAGAATGAAAGCATTTTAGATAAAACTGGTATTCATATTTAGTCCTTATAGCTAAAGATGGTGTAGATAATAAAATCCAAATTCACAAATGTTGCCTGACCTGTTATTCTCAGAAATTCAACATTCACACCAGGCATATATCTCTGAGCCCCAGAGATTACAGAGATTAAGCACACCCAGATCAGCTGAGGTACATGCATGGTGTTTCCCATGATCACAGTGACTGGACTCAATACCGACATCTTTATCTGGTCAAGCCCCAAAAAAGTGCTCCTCGAAGTCTAGCATACAAGGTACCTGGTCAGTACTACATGGTTTTTGTGATTCTTATTTAAAATGCGGAGTCGCTGAAACCGAGGCAGATCATCTAAATCGATTAAGAGGTTCCCTGGTTATTTTTGTGGATACTAAAATAAAGTGGACAACCTCTGAAAAACATAAACAGCTTTCACAAACACAATCGAGGTCAACGCAACCAATTAAGTTACACGTAAAAAGGGTCCATCTGAACAATAAGTGGTTGTACAAGTATTTTAGAACTGCTGAATTTCTAATACCAGTGATGGCATCCTCTGTCTACACAGAGCTGGCTACCTATGCTGTGGGCCTTGTAGCATGTTTCTGTAGTGTAACCACCAAGTATATCTACACCTTCTCCAAACATCATGACCGGGTCTGGCTACACCTCAGAACTGAAATGCCTATGATATCGTAGACTTGGAGACACTACACCAACTGCTCCTCTTCTCTCTGACTCTCATTCCCGTATTCACACCACATTCTGTTCTCTGGCCACAGAGGTCCCCACTGCAGGACTTCAACCGCTCCATTTCTTCACTCTACAATCCCTTTGCACCGTGAGATTTGTACCCCACTTCACTAGAACACCCCTAAAGTCCAAAGTGCTATTAATTACCCAATTTCCTCTGTACTAATGTATTAATTGAAAATTCATTATATGCCAGACACTAAAGTAAGCATTATGTCTAATCTGCACGATTACTCTGTAGGGTGGATTTTACTTAACAGATGAAGATATTAAGACTGTAGGAGACTGAATCATTCTCGAAGACTGCATCATACAGGGCACGCTCTTCAATCAGAGGCGTGTGCTGGTGTCATCTCTCCTAGTCACAGTCCAAATCGATCGCTGACTAGGCTCACAAAACGATGCCATTTGATCAACCCTCCTTTGTTGATGAACTGTTTGCTTCTATAAAGAGAAACCTCCCCTGTTCTTACTCAGTGGTACAGCTTAGATAAGACAAGAAGGTAGAAAAGCTGCCTGAGTCTTTCCCTCCATTTACCAGATTCAAACCAAGTGTCATTCTGATCCCCTAAGCAAACTTCCTGTCAAGACATTTCTTCTTACTGTTTTGTTTTCACCCATTAACGTTGGAAGATGACTCAAGAAAATACAATCACCATCTGTAGAAGGGTGGAACTCTGGGAAATTATATCCGTATTTCTGGGAAAGTGAGACCAGAAAGAATAATTTGTCATGAGAAACTGGAGAGGCTGGAATACTTCCAACTTCCTAAAATGACATTTTAAGTAACATTTAAGAGTAATACAGAAATTAGAAGGCAAATCTAACCAGTCTACCTTATTTAGTTACTTTAAAAGTGCTATTAACTTGGGTCTTAGGTTAAAAGAAGTCATAATTTAAGACGACCTATGAGTCAAAACAGGTTTTAACCATTTTCCCTATAATGACAGTAACAAATTCAAAGGCCTGAAAATTGTTTTTGTGGTTTTACATATTAGAAATGCAAGTGTTGCCTTTTTAAATTGAAGTAAATTTAGATGCTCAGAGAGGAGTCATCCATGTTAATCCAAGTCTCTTAAGGAAATATCAAATGCTATGTTGATATTGTGATCGATCCCTACTTGTAATGGGTGTGTGTGTGTGTGTGTGTGTGTGTGTGTGTGTGTGTGTGTGTGTGTGAAGTATCTGAAGGCAGAGTGGCTGCCGGCCACATGACGCACCAGCACAGAATGGGACATAAGTAACCACCTAGCTTTCCCGTTATAGTTTCATGTGGTAAAACCGAATTTATGGAACATTTTATCTTGTACAGGATGACAAAATTGCTTTGCAATAACAGACTTTTGTTGTTGTTGAGAAAGCAATTGGCACAAACAACAGAGCCTCAGGGGAGTGGAGAGCTCGGCTTCAGTGTTCACACTTGGTGCATCCCTCAACACACCTGTGGATTTCAAGTAAACCCCCCAAACTAGAAGTTCCATTTTTCACACTTCCCTTTTCAAAAACTCATATTTTTATATAGGGTGTAGGGATTCAAGATGAGTCACCGCAAGATGTGCCTCTGGTGTGTGAATTATTTTTGAGACAAAGGCAACTGACACCCTGATGGTATAAGAGAAACTTCTGCCCCCTCCCCTCACCTAGAAGAATCTGAATTAGGGGCCATGTCCATAATAAAAGTCATCACTTATTCAGTAACTCTTTCTACCCTGTGTATAGGGCAGGACAAACACCTACTTGCTGAGCATCTGCTTGTCTTACCATCTTGTAATGACCTACTCCGCTCCGAAGCCCAGGTGTGGTTTCCTATACATCCATATGCAATTAAATTTGGTCACTCTGTCTTGTTTCTCTGTCTCCTGCAGATTTAATTATCAAACTTAGAAAAAATAACCTGGAGGGTAGAGGGAATTTCTTCATTCCCCACATGGGAACTATAGGTAGACACTCTTCCTGAAGGTCTTTTGAGACTTTGTTTTCCTTTGATAATGGTGTCTTCATATGGCACATCAGCCCAGTGACTTACTGAAAGATTTTCCATCATGGTCTTTTCCCATTAAAAGTGTATGAAAAGGTTTTGTCAGTATTCTGTGCTGTTGTGCTCATAAGTGTCACAAGAAAACAGAACAGCGCCATGATCTAATTCTGGAATACAGGTTACGAGTAGCTGACCTACATTGTCATCATGAATTCCTGCCGCTCCAAGACGATTGCATCCCCTGAACAATTTCTCAGTGATCATCTTTCCTTCCTTGGTGCTGGCTAACCCCAGAAAACTCATGTCTTACCAACCAGGACACCTTGGAAGTTCTAAAGTTGTCTCAATTATAACAGCAACAGGTATTACTCATTGACTATTTTAAGTGTCTTTGGAAAAAGGAAATGATTTGTTGCTTCAAATAAAATATTCCGATTTCTTTCCATTCTCTGCCTTTGAAATGATGCTTTTCCAAAGAAAGAGTCCATATGGCGCTTAATGGTCTCTGCCTTCGCACAGCTAATGTGTAAAGGCTGTTAACCGTTCAGTCGGAATGCTTAAATCATTTTTAGTGTGCTCATAGTCACAGATTTTATCGCTTTCTTCAGTAACCTACTCCACACTAATAATCTACCAAGTAAGGAGTGTTGCTCTAACTTCCCAAGGTTCCTCTTCCCTTAGTTTAGAGCAAGGTTTTTATTTTTCATCATCCAATTTTGTGACATTCATTTTCTAGGATTTTCGAATACTTTCATCGCCTACTTTTCTTTTAAGGCAAAAGAGACATTCAATTCACCTCACCTTTCAGAAGTGGCTGTAATTTTTTATTAGTTTAGAGGCTCCTTGCAAGATCTGACTAACAATAAATACTCATGCAATAGATACAGTGACAAGTGTCCACATCGTCTTGTCTAGTGTTATCACATTTCTCATTTGCAAAATGTTGCTCAGTATCACACATGTTAAGGACTCAGCAGTGATATATAATGAAGACCATTGTTAAATGCCATAAAATTTCACTAGGGGATATATAAAAATTTCATTCCCCCGTCATTTAGGCCGAATTACGCTGTTTCAGAAGCCCACTCTCAGGAAGCAGAAAGGGGTGACCCAGCATGCCCTGTCTCAGCAGTTTCTCCACCTCCCAGGTCAGTCTCCTCACCAACATTCTGTCTTAACACTATCCAGATGAAAAATTTAAAAACACTGAAATTCCTCCTGACCTTACATTTCTCTCCCCACATTTCTTTGTACTTACTCTCCGTGTCTCAGCTCCCTTTCAAAGAATCTCCTTGAAGGAATTGTCTTCATAGACTTCTCACCCCCTCTGCTCCTCAGCCGCCGGGTCAGGCTACCCTTCCTTCGCCGTCCTCGACATTCTCGCCACAGACCTGCTTCTTGCCAAACAAACTGTCATGTCCCGTCCCTTTCTTATTTCTCATCGTTGTGAGTTGGACAGTCTGACTGTTCCCAGCATTTTGAAATACATGATTTCATCTCTAGACTCAGTTAGTTTTCTCTCTACTTTGGGGGCTTTTCCAACAGCTACTCTTCTTTCAGGGCTTTGACCTTGGTGCTCCTGTTTCCTGTATTTACGTTCTCCCCTTGGGTGAGTTCATTCTGTGTCCTCGCTTCAAACCCTCTGATGTGCTGAGTCTGTCCCCGCTGCTTGTATTTTCTGCCTGAGTCTGCTCCTTCTCTCTCAACATCTTCACTTGGATGTTCGGATACATCTGAAATGTCACATTTCCAAAGTGGAACATTTAATTTCCAACACCCAAATCTGCTATCTCCGAAGCATTCCTATTTCTGTCCTACTCAGTTCACCAGGAAAGCTGTCCAGGGAGTAGCTAACTATTCTGTCCTGGCTCTTTCTGACATCTCCTGTCCAGTTCATGGAGCAAGTAAGTCCTTTTTGGTTCTGACATTAGTATCTAGCCCAATCTGACTATATCTTTTCATACTCACTGCTGCTGCGCTAAGACAAGTTCATTACCTGTCACTTAGGCAACGGCAATAGCCTCCTAATTGAGAGTCTGCCCCAAATCTTAACTTTGACAGTCCATTCTCAACTCAACAGCCAGAGTGATAAATCATCTTTATACCTGAGACACTTCACTAATACCCAACATTCTTAGACTAAACGCAAGTATCTTGCCACGGATGAATATATTCAAAATGATCTGGTATCTGTGAAACAACGCATTGAACACATATTCCATTCTTTTATACCATGTTATTCTCCATGTGTGGAATGTCCTTTCTTCTTTTTAGTTCCAGGATAACATTGCAAAGGTGACAAGCCCTGCATGCATTTCTGTCTAGGTACCACACTTCTTCCTCATTCTTCCCTACCTCTCCCCACCTCACCTGCACATCTTTATTCAAGCAACTAAGCCATCTGCATCCATTGACCATTGACGAAGACCAATGATATGAAAGAGCAGTAATGAGATCCCGCCCCAACCCCACTTGCACATCTTTATTCAAGCAACTAAGCCATCTGCATCCATTGACCATTGACGAAGACCAATGATATGAAAGAGCAGTAATGAGATCCCGCCCCAACCCCACTAGACTAAGAGTAGGGAACTCCATGGGGAAGAACGAGGAGGAGCAAAGGAGGGGAGAGCGATAAGAATGGCAAGGACCAGGAGGACAGAGCTGGACAGGGACCATTATTTCATCAGGTTACAAATGAACATTTTAACCCTCAAATAACCTGGGGGTCTCTTCACATCCTGTCTTTTCTAATCCACAGGGGCACTTGGAACAATGATTCTGCTTAAATTCAGTCTCTGACTTCCAGCCTCCCTTCCCCCGAACAACACAGCCAGTCCTACTTAGGGTGTAACTGGATCTAACCACACCGCCACAGTGGCAGTAAGAGAACAAACTATTAAAAATACACCACTAAGAAGAAGAAAATCATCAAGGCCCAATAACACTTACATTTTCATATCTCCTTTCTCAGTTTCATGAATACTCCTGTCCCAGCTAGCCTGACGCCCTAACGGGAAATGTTCCCCGGGAAGGTAGCATCATGGTGGAACTGAAAAGACGAGCCCCATTTTCCTCCAGAGGGCAGAGTGCATTGTCCAACAGAAACGTTCACAGGGTCTTCCCCCGGAATCACAAGAACTACCATACCTGAGTGTTCCAATATCCTGCTAGTATTTTTTCCCCATTCATTGCCCTGCATCCTAAAAGGCTTCCAACCAAGGAAAATGAAACAACTAGTGTTGTTCATGTCATCACAAATAAATAAATAAATACCTAGTCCCTTCGACTCACATGGTCTGCTGAGATAGTTTTCACACATAATTGTTTCAAAAACCCGTTTGCTCTACTCTCCCATCACCACTGGTTTACCATTGTGAAGACGTATCTTCCCCTGAACCTGGGTTCTCTGGTCTGTACACTAAGGAAAGTAATGATAAAAACAGGATATGGATTCAACGAGATCATAAATGTCATTGATTGGTAGAATGCGTGGCTAAACTAGGCACAGAATGGGCAGAGGCGGATTTAATGGCAGGCACACTGGGTGCGCACCATGGGCCCCAACTTCCGTAGGGCCCTGCAAAACCCTAAACTTACACTTCTTTCTAATGACACCAGGTTTGGTTCCATAAGTGCAATTTTAACATTATTAGTACATAGTACAGCTAGTGCTTGACTTATGACCACAATTGATTCTGACAGACCGGTTGTAACACGATTTGGTCATAAGTTGAGTAGGCTATATGTACAGTACTGTGAAATGATGTTATAAAAATCTTTAAGTCATATTTTATCATAATTTTCTTTCATTATTGTTATATATCATAATTTTCTTTGTACATTTTATGCCATTTATATCATCTCTACACCATTTTGTTTCTTATTTTTACATTCGTCAGGTTTAAGTAAAACACTGCATTACCAGTACAAATGGTTTAATATTTGCAAAGACAATTTCCTCTTGGTAGACATCTTGGGAGGGGTTTGATGAAAAATATCCAAGACACAAAACACAAATTGCTGTACCGAGTCTGGGATAACAGTTGAAATGGTGCACATGGAGATGGTAGTGCTGCTGGAAGCTGGTCTGCACTGTCATATGCCCAGCTAGGCAACGCTTGCGCTGCCAGACGTGGAGCAGTCGTGGCTAGTGATTGTGGTCGTCAAGTTGAATGGTCGTAAGTTGCATAGGTCGTAAGTTGATCAACATTTGTATTTTTTATTTATTTAAAAATATGGTTAACATGTATTTTTATTTTCTCTGTCTCTCTCTTTTTTTCAAGGGGCCCAATATTTTCTTCTGGACCCAGTGCCTCCACCGACCTTAATCTGCCTCTGGGAATGGGAGTCGGCCACTTTTACTTTTATGAGTTGTACATGTGTCTCTGGGAATCCTTCCCAGATTTCTCTGTGGATTCCCCTTCCTTTCTGCCCCTCTTCCACGTCAGCATGTTTAAAGTATATGTTTAATACTTTGAACTGACATTGTCAGACCAACATGAAGGTGATGAAGACCCAGCCATGACCTCTCCTCTAGCAGGTGCATAGGTACAGGTACTTTCTGCTTCTCCCCAACGGGGTGCAGCAGCTGCTCTAAACTCAGCCTGCCCTGTGTGAGTTAAGATCCTCTAAAATCTTGTCTTACTTCCAGATTCCAATGTAGTACTCAACAACGTCCCTCTGCCCCTGGGGCTTCCCCTGTCTCTTATTTTCCACTTCACATAGACCACCAAACACCTTTGTTCCCCTGCACCGCCATGATACAGGACACACTCTGACCTGTTGTATGGCAGTTGATGCCTACCTGGAACCCTGGTCTTAGGAGGACAACCTGTAATGCAGTCTCCATACTGTCACCAGAGGTGTGTCAAAATATGTCTGGGCTCATAGTTGTCCAGAAAAGTCGCAGCAGCTCTTAAGAAGAAATCAGAACCCTAGCTCTGCCTGTCATACCCACTCATGCTCTTTTGGTTCCCCCACTGCCCGCCGACACGCCACCATGTGCTATTCCATGCTTCCATTCCTCGTCATATCCCCGAAGTCCTTTCTCCTGCCTTGTCTGCCTGGAAAACACTCCGTCCAAATCCACTTTGGGCTTGTCTCCCTTGACGACTGTCCTGGAAAGACCACTTTGTCACCAGCATTCTCTCTGTGACCCTGCACAGAGGAACCTCACTCCTGGTGCCCCCAAGTGGATTATGGGCTCCTCCTCTTTGCGAATCAGTCCTGTGGCTGCTGATTGGGGGTCTGGCACCAATGAGGAGCCTTCCTCTTTGGCCAGTGGCTGTTTCAAAGAAAGTCTGGCCAAAGATATTTAGAAACTTTGAAATTGAGAATGGGAATTTCTCAGGTTTTAAATATTTCTCAATGTTAATTTCTAACACACTAAATATTATAGATACAGCTAGTGCTGTGTGGTTAACTATTTAAAAATGAAATACAGAAACCAATTTTTGTGTCACAACCTGACTCACAGTATGTGCTGATGTCCCGTAATGGCTGATGTCATCCATCAGGTGAGGTCCCTGAGTACAGTGTAGAACAGTCCCTCATAATCAGCCCTGCAGGCCAGTGTGTCCCTGGATGCAACCCAAACACCCAAGAGGTCCTGGGATGGAGAAATGCGCGACCCACTGGTCTGCCACTGATCTCGGGACTGGTGCAGGTGGAGCTTCCTCAGACACAGCAGTCGACCACTTTGTAAGTCTGTTTTCCTCTTTGAACTGCAATCCTCCACCAAAATCTGCACATTTAATTTTTAAAAACTAACAACTTTTGGAATCGCATAAATTGACTCTCTATTGGAAGCACGTGTGGACACTGACATAAAATTTGTATTATATACATGTTTACTTTCTTGCTAATGAAGTGATCACATTGACAGCAATAACTTCGTAATTTTTACAGGTGTAAGTAAAGAAACAAAATTAATCTTCAAAACTATCACTTCAGCTAAATGAAATCCTACTTTACAGACTATTATTAAACATGAATTCTGTAGCTGCACATACAGCCTCACCTTTAGAAATCATCTTCCTCAGGTATTTACTCCCTTTTTTATGAGGTGATAATACACCTGTAAATTCTGTATTCTTGTGAGTTGTAAAAACACTGTGTCTCTTTTTGCACCTTACTGTATGTTACATGTGATAAACAATGACAAGCAGTTTACGCTAATTACATGTCATTACCAGTGTTTTTAGAAAAAAAAATTTCTGGATTTCTTAAAACGTACTATGCACTTTTTAGGCTCATAGTTGCATGAACATTTGATTGCAAAAAAAAAGTGCTAATTATAAACAGAATACATTTTAGATTTTAGGCATGGAGTCAATGAGAATGAATTTGCAGAAGATCTGAGGTGTTCACTTTTCTTAGTGTTTCGTGTTGAAGAGTGTTTGATTGGCAATTCTTGAAGAGGAGGTGTCGGCCTTGAGGCTAAGCCTGGAACAGACCAGAAGAGTGGTCCCGGCTGTCTCCTGCAGGCTTCCCGCTTAACTGTCTTACCCTGAGCACAGTTGCGGCATGCTCATCTCACAGTACAGAGAAATGTGCAGAAGCTGGGTGTACACACGGAGACTCCTCCAGGGCGTTTGGGAGGTGCACAGTTAACAGGCTGGTCTGCAACCTCTATTTTCTCAAAGTGGGGGAGGCATCCTCAAGGGAGAAGGAAGCTGACTCTGTTCACTCTCCTTGTAAACATGGTCACCGTCCCACTGGCAAACAAAATAATGGTTTTCTCTGGAGAGACTTTATCTTTGGAATGGTTTTAGCTGCATGCACCCCATCTATCTGGGGTGGCTCGTGATAAACAAACCTGGAATCTACAGCTTTATGAGCTACAGCCCCTGAGAAATGTCAGAGAAGACACACATGCACACTCGTATAAGGATAGATGGGGGTGTTTCCTGACCCAAACGGCTCTTTGTGGGTAGGACGCTGTGTATTTGGCACCAAGTGCTTCCTGCAACCTCAGAGGACAACAGGGAGCTGCCCCAGGAAGCCAGGTCTGTCCTCTGTGCCAGGGTCCGCGGGTGCTCGGCCCAGTCCTGTCATCAGTGAATCTCTACACGAAGTAAAATCTCAGGTTTATGTCGGTCTTATTGAAAAATCCAGTCCTTTATGCTATCACACTACTTCAGAACATTATTTTGCAACTATTAATTATTACACTTCCTTAAAATGAAAACCTGGGAAAAGTGCTCGCCTGGACGGGGCAGTGTGAGAGCAGGTGTAGCAGACAGTCTCCTACTCACCCATGCAGAGCGCGGTCTCTGAGGGAGCCTGGTTTCCAGGACGGAAACCCACCACCTGCTCCACAGCAAACTCGGACACTCCGCGCCTCGGGGCTGCTCACAGAGAGGTGTTCCTCTTCCCGGACCCGACCTGTCCCTCTGCAGAGGGCAAACTGACTGGCTTTGGTCTCAGTTTCACTGTCTGTTTTCACCCTTGAGTAGATCATGAGTCTAATTTCATGAGTATCAATAAGTATTTATTTAAAGTAATAAAATAAAATGGAGTAGCATAGAATAGATAAAAAACAGAAACTAAAAGGGGAGCTAAGGATTTTTAGAAAAGATGTGAGTTCATAGAACTCGAAAATATATACACATGTATTAAAAGAGAAAAAAAAATTATTTCTCTCTCTCTCTCTCTCTCTTTTGGAGAAAGACTAACTCTCCACCAAGTCCCTGTGATTAATTTACAGTAATGACAGCTCACTCTTCTTGCTGGTTCCTGAGTGAGTCCCAACTGCACCGGGGTGGAGGAGAGGAGGACCTCGTTCACATTGCCATCAGCCTCCTCTCACTGGTCCTCATGGGAACAGAGAGTTTCGGGAACAGGCAGAGAAAAGACACTAAGTTGCATTCTCACAGGGTGCCATTTCATTTAGGAAAATTCACCAACATCTCAAAAGAATAGTATTAAAAAACAAACAAACAAACAAAAAACATATGCTAGACACCATCTGCAAATCTGGAGGCTGTCAATATTGAATTTTCAACAAAGGAGAGAGAATGGTTGCAAACATTTGTGGACTCCTGTCCCTTCTTCAACCACAGTTCTTTCTCTCTTGGTTTAGTGATTTGCATAGATGTCTTTTTAAAACACCCTCTACTGAAACATGTGCTCTACTGATGAGTCTTTAGGAATAGCCAAGAAATTTCAGATATATCCCAGTTTTTCTGAGATGTAGCAGGCAGATGTGCTATAAGAGCATTCTTCCCTGTGGCCTTGGGGGGGGTGTGCATGGAACCACAACAGCATTCTGGACTTCCAACCTCAAACATTTCTGTTGTGCTAAGATGTCAAGTTTGTGGGAATCTGTTATGGTCATTCTAAGACATCAATACACACACATCCAAACCCCTACTTCCATGATCTGTTACTAAGGAGTATCACATTGCAAGCTCATTTCCTCTTACTCAGGACACACACTGCCCACCTTAAACTTCTAGTCTGCCTTTCTCCAAGTGACCACCAACAGCAACTCCAAACAAACGTTCTCAGAGTAGCGCAATTACACCCTGGTTTCTGAGCCTCAAAGGTTTGTAGTTTGTCAGAACCTTATTAAAACATCACAGCCAGAACCAAACATATTCCAGATGTGGGATCTCCAAGGCAATGTAAAATATGTCCGAGTTTAATCTCTGAACAGAGCAATTCTATTATTTCCATGTAATAATTGTGTGAGCCTCTTAATAGTGTCAATACAGTGTTGAAACCTATTAAATTTGTAATCTACTAAAACTTCCAAATCTTTTTCCTATGAACATTATTAAATTCTAGTCCAATCCAGCTTACAAGTGAACATAGATTTATTGGACCAATAAAAGGTATTATATGTGCCTCTAAAATTGCTATCAGTTTGAGCCTGTACTTTTTAGCTATGCTGCCTATTTCTAATTTGGGTTTTTGAATGTCAGTGCATAAAATAAATCCTCTAGTTTGCATTGCTTGAGAATTGGGTAAGCATGCTATCAATATTTTCATCAAAGTTGGTGATAGAAATGCTAAGCAGGTTATGATAAATTGTATTAAAATATGATCAAAAATAGAGTTCAGTGGTGAAGCAATATAAACTTCCTCCAACCAAGCATCTAAATCAGTTGATATTTTTAGGACACTATTCAATCAGAAAGGAACCCTTTAGAACAGGGGTACTCAACCTTTTTATACCTACTGTTCACTTTTGTATCTCTGTTAGTAGTAAAATTTTCTAACCGCCCACTGGTTCCACAGTAATGGTGATTTATAAAGTAGGGAAGTAACTTTATAAAATTTATAAAGCAAAGTTACAGCAAGTTAAAGTATATAATAATAATTACTTACCAAGTACTTTATGTTGGATTTTCACTAAGTTTGGAAGAATAAATCTTTATAAAACAACTTACTATAGTTAAATCTATCTTTTCATTTATACTTTGGCTGCTCCGCTACCGCGCACCATGAAAGCTGGAATGCCCAGTAGTGGGCGGTAAGGACCAGCTTGACCACCACTGCTTTAGAATATCAACATCAACCCACATTTTATCATATAGCTCACTAGAAGAAGATAAGTTGTCCGGTGTAGCTTGTGTTAGCAAAAACTTAGCAATACTTTTATATTACATTAATTTTCTTCTAATAAATAAAAATTAAAAAAATAAAATCAGGTTATTTTTTCATGATTCATTTGTGGAGAAATTTTACTGTTTTAAGTGTTTACCAATCATTTACAACCCGTCTGTCTAATATGATATTCCAGATTCTTCTCTTAGGAATTCAGATTTGCTTCCAAGTTTGTGGTTTCTGGAATCAACCCTTTGTCTCTTCGTAAAAATGGACCCTGCCTTAAAAGTGTTGATTTATCAGCAATTTAATTTTTACAGTATTAGTAGTTTTGCCACACATTCCCCCCACCTCTCATGGTGTTCCAGTTTTCTGTTTATGGTGTTTTCTCTGAGCATTCCTGCTGATGACCGGCTTCCTTAGAGGAAAATGCTGAAGCAAAGGACCCTGAGTGGGTTTTCCTGGAGCGTTAACATTACCCCTGAGGAAGAACTCCATCCAGCCTTGTTTGTTTTGCTGAGGACATGGCAGAGTCGGCAGAACCCTCATTCTGAAGGCTTCAAAGAGATAGCGTCTTCAGGAAATTCTTATAACACTTGTCTTCATGGTACTTACATTCCCAGCATTTGAGTTAATCTCTCATGAGAAGACTCTGTTTTCAAAAGTCACCCAAGAAATGCAAATTTTACATTTCTGTGTGATACATGTTCTGTAATAAGACGATTTCCTAAACTATGCTGTGTGGGTCATTAGTGTTCTGAAAGATATTCAATAAATTATTAGAAGAAAATTAAAATTTCTGTATATAAATATATTTGGGAAATAACCACTCTCTAACTTTCCTCTTAGTGTTTTATTGTATAGTAGATAATACATCAACAGTAATAAGAATGATAAATCCGGCCCTGGCCGGTTGGCTCAGTGGTAGAGCGTTGGCCTGGCATGCAGAAGTCCCGGGTTCGATTCCCGGCCAGGGCACACAGGAGAAACGCCCATCTGCTTCTCCACCCCTCCCCCTCTCCTTCCTCTCTGCCTCTCTATTCCCCTCCTGCAGCCTAGGCTCCATTGGAGCAAAGATGGCCCGGGCACTGGGGATGGCTCCTTGGCCTCTGCCCCAGGCGCTAAAGTGGCTCTAGTCGCAACAGAGCGACGCCCCGGAGGGGCAGAGCGTTGCCCCCTGGTGGGCGTGCCAGGTGGATCCCGGTTGGGCGCATGCGGGAGTCTGTCTGACTGTCTCTCCCCGTTTCCAGCTTCAGAAAAATACAAAAAAAAAAAAAAAAAAAAAAAAAAAAAGAATGATAAATCCTGCAGGAAAAGGAACCTCTTTAACTTTGTGTGACATGGAGTTTCATAGAATAATTGAACACAAGACATTTTTTCTCCAGAACACCTCTTAACACCTATTCCAAGTAGTACACTGGATGAGAAAGCACTAAATTAAGTCATTAGCCCAAGAACTTCAACATGAATTACTATATCCCCTGTTAAAGAAAGACTTCTGCTCACCAGTGGGTAAAGCAGTGGATGCTCTCAGAGCAGGTAGGTGCACATGGGTCCTCAGCCCCGGGGACTCTGCCTGTGACTGAGCAAGGCAGGCTGGGCAGCTCTGGTCATTTAGGCCAAATGAGGGGCAGCATCTCAGAGCCTCCCCCTGGGCTCGCCCAAGGCTTTGTGGAGTCTTCATTTCAATTCAGCTCTCTCTGAATCACCTAATTCCTCCACTTCTTCTCACGTGCTAATCCCACATCTTACCTCCCACACCCCCCAGTCTCTGTCTCAGCATCTGCTTCTTGAAAACTTCTGTGATAACTGGAAAGCAAAAAGTAAATTAAAAAAAAAAAAAGGCTTTGATCTCCCCCCCCTTTTTTTTTGACAAATAATGTTAGTGAGAGGTGGGAGGTCAAGGCAGGTTTGGAACAGAGGCGTGTCAGAGTGAAGCCACCTGGAGAGCCAGCATGATCAGGACACGTGAACAGGGAGTCCGTCCGTGAACTCCAGACGTGTCAGGGCAGGGGAGGGAGGAGGGCTAAAGAAAATGAAGAACTCCAAGGGCAGATATAGCTGCAATTTAACTACATTCTTTTGGTTGATCTAATGATAGGTCTAAATGAACAATGTTCCTATGGTCTCGGGGCCAAGGGCAAAACTGACCTTAATTTTAAACAAGACTATAAATTAGGGTCTGGGCTGGAATGTCAGTCCGTTTCATTATCTTGCCTAATTCCAAACCTCTGCTGAAGCTAGCGTCATGGCTGCAGGAAGTGGTGAGGCTGACACGGCAGAAACATTTTCTGGACCGAGACTTATCGAAGAGTCAATTCAGGGGAAAATAACACAGCCTTATTTAAACACAGACAACAGTGTGGTGGTGACCAGATCAAAGGGGGTGGCAGGTAGCCAAGGAGAGAGGGGCCAGATTTATGGTGATAGAAAGGGAGTGGACTTTGGATCATGGGCACACAACGCAATATACAGACCATGTATCATAGAAATGTGCACTTGAAACCTATTTGATCTTATTAACCAGTGTTGCCCCTATTCCTTTAATAAAAATAAATAAATAAGATAACATAGCCTTAAAACTAGTTTTTGCAATAGATTGAATCAATTCATTCAGCCACTTAAGTAAGAAAGCAATTCCAAAATCTGGCTAAACTGAGCAAATCTTGTATTTATCAAATTAAATATACACAAAATTATATTTGAAACAGATATAAAACTCTACTTGGGCTATTATACGCTGAATTAACCCCTATATTCAGTTCTCCGGTATATCATGCCGGGTAGACCAGTCTTTTCATTGCTTCCTATTGGTCAACAATCTCTTCACGGTTGGTCTACACCGAGTCTCTCAAAGAGGACTGTCATGAGAGATATCTGAGAACAATAACACTACATTTTCAATTACATTTATATTTCGAGAAAAGGGGATGTTTTATGCCTTCCTTGGTGCAGACACCTAGACACGAAATGTACTTTATAAATCAATAAAATAAACAAATATGCCTTAATTCAAAAACCAGGGCTGTGATTTAAGAATTAGTCATCTCATTCATATAGTTTAAGTAAAGTTTATTCCTCTACAGCTCATGGACATGAATCAACACAGACACTGCTGGAGATGTACGAGTTTAATTATTTGTCTCTGTACACACGTGAAAGTTCAATATATTTCCAAAGAAAAATAAAACTCATAGAACTTAATAATGATCCCTCTCAGAAAGCAATATGAATTTTTCACTTCTCATCTACCATCCCTCCCGTATCCTACTCTCCAAGGATTTCAGGGAATTTAGAGTATGAGATGTAATTTATATAAAGACAGAAAAATGTGAGACATCAGAATGCATTTCAAATATTTGTTCTTGGAGTCAAAGTCACATCCAGCTCTAGGACAGATCTTTTCTAATCTTTAAAGGTAGAATTTGTAAGTACTATGTTAATGTCTCCACTGTTCTTCTAGGAGATATTTGAAGCTAGTTCCTCCTAAGGAGATGCTGAACCTCCCCACAGAGGCTTCTAGGGAGGTACTGGAGTAAGCAGAATATTCCTCTACTGAGATAGATGAAGTATTACTGCTATCATGACATCAACAGAGAATGGAGACAAAGTTACCATGTTCTCACTATCTTCTCATCCTCTGCTAGGTCTGGTACACACGTTGTTTCAGGATCCTTAGAGATTGCAATCGGTTCAATAGATGGCAAGCCAATACTTTTTCAGGTAAGGTAATTAAGTTGTGTAATATTTTCAAAACATCTTATTTTCTAACTTGTTGGTATTTGACTTGAACTTTAAGTGGTGAAATCTGTGTCCTCTGTCCTTCATTAGGTGGCCCCTGTCAGTAGCATGGCTCCCGTCAGTATTTAGTTCAGGAGTCCCCAAACTACGACCCGCGGGCCGGATGCGGCCCCCTGAGCCCATTTATCCGGCCCCCACCACACTTCTGGAAGTAGCACCTATTTCATTGGTGGTCAGTGAGAGGAGTACACATCCGCATCCTGTGCTCCTGGAGTACTGTATGTGGTGGCGCCACAAAGCGCAACGTCGCTCACGTACAGTACTAATACTGGTGACGTGGGATGCGCACGTCACGGCTCCGGAAGCATGTCATATCACTTGTTCCGGCTAGCAGTGACAAATATGGAACTGGACATTGATCATCTCATTAGCCAAAAGCAGGCCCATAGTTCCCATTGAAATACTGGTCAGTTTGTTGATTTAAATTTACTTGTTCTTTATTTTAAATATTGTATTTGTTCCCATTTTGGTTTTTTTACTTTAAAATAAGGTATGTGCAGTGTGCATAGGGATTTGTTCATAGTTTTTTTTTTTATAGTCCGGCCCTCCAACGGTCTGAGGGGCAGTGAACTGGCCCCCTGTGTAAAAAGTTTGGGGACCTCTGATTTAGTTCATATAATATCTTATTTTTAAAACAAGTTTTGTTTTGTTTCTTTGTTTTCATATTGTATAAGTTACTTAGACTTATTTTCAGAATTAAAACAAAAAGCTTGATAGGATTTTAGAGTTGTTGAGGTAAGAATCTATAGAGCTGATTTAATACCTGTACTTTTAAAACTATGTTTTTGTTTTAATTCACTGGCAGTCCATGAAGTACAGGTTTGAATCATTGACTCTAAGTCCATGATAGAATAGATGAAACTGTTTTTTTGTTTTAAAAGTCCCAAATACTGGCCCTGGCCAGTTGGCTCAGTGGTAGAGCATCGGCCTGGCGTGCGGAAGTCCTGGGTTTGATTCCAAGCCAGGGCACACAGGAGAAATGCCCATCTGCTTCTCCACCCTTCCCCCTCTCCTTCCTCTCTGCCTCTCTCTTCCCCTCCCACAGCCAAGGCTCCATTGGAGCAAAGATGGCCCGGACGCTGGGGATGGCTCCTTGGCCTCTACCCCAGGCGCTAGAGTGGCTCTGGTCGCGACAGAACGACACCCCGGAGGGGCAGAGCATCGCCCTCTGGTGGGCAGAGCGTCACCCCCTGGTAGGCGTGCCAGGTGGATCCTGGTCGGGCGCATGTGGGAGTCTGTCTAACTGTCTCTCCCCGTTTCCAGCTTCAGAAAAAAAAAAAAAAAGCCCCAAATACTATGGCGTTATAATAATTAGCAGTATCTGTGGTGATAACAGCCTGCTGTGTTATTGCAAAAATCAAAATTTCAAAAGACTTCTAAACTTCTAATCATCCCCTTGTCACCTCTCCCTTCTGCATATACTGTAGCAAGGCAATTTTGTTTAGAGAATGAAGCTGTCCCAAGCACAGCATTGGATTTTCCAGGCTCTTTCCTGGCTCATACTCATGAAGAAATGGTGAGGACTTACATTAACCTCTTCTAGAAACCTGAGAGTCCATCTAGACCACTCCTGGACATCACACTTCTTCCTTTTCCCTAACAGCAAACTCCAGGCCAGTCTAGTTGGTACTCAGGACACAGCCAAAAGGGAACCATAATTCAAAATTATTTCTGTTCAGCCACCTGGCTTCTTTTTTGTTTAAATGGGCAATGTGCTAGACCACAGGATAATGATTCTTGGTTCAGTACACTGCACACCAGGTCCCCCAGTAGTAGCCTACATGGGCCAAAATGGTGGACAAAAGGTGTCTCTGTAAGTTTTGTATAAACTTTGCCCTTCTTGCACCTGACCTTTCTAGACAAGACGTCTGGGCTCAAGTAAAAGAGGGTTGACAAAAAAGTAAATTTATAGTCACTAGACTGGGACAACCCCAATTTGGGGAGTAGAAGGAGCAAACAGTCGCGGTGGTACCTGGGGAGGGGAAGTGCAGACTCCAGAAAGTGCAATGAAGGTGAGAGGACGTTAATTTCTTTTGTCTTTCAGAACCCTGAACATTTCTCATAAGGAAGACATTCGCATGCAGTCCAAGGCACTGTATCAAGCACCCTGACATACTGATTGCTGCCATCTCCTGCCAGAACAAGGTTGCCGTGATTATCCCCACTCTCCTTAATCACACATGGAAGTGAGCCAGAGACTGCAGAGCACAGCTGCAGCTCTCGTGCAAGCAGCTGTCACTGCCCTTGGGCATCTCTCCCACCTCCATGCCCGTGACTGTCCCTCACTCATCCTCAGGCAGGCTCCTGTTTGGTCGCATGAACCAACAGAGAAGGTGAACGGGTTCCCTTCAGGAAGTCCCATCTAAATAAAAGGCGTAGCCATAAGCATCTGGACTGAAATGAGAACTCAGAGCTGTCAGCTCACTAGGTGGCCACAGAGAAGGTCACGCTGGCCCTGCTGACGTAGGGCTCAGTCACCGTAACAGCTTCATTTTCCAACGTCACCGTGTGTACCCGGATGCTGTGCCTCTTGTCATTCACTTGCCTTCTTCCTAAAATCATGCTGATTCACAGCTTAGCAAAGATTACGGGGGACATTCACGTGTTAAAAAGGTGACAGTAGATGATGCCACTCTCAGATGACCACAGAGGTCTCTCACGTGAGGCCACCCATGATTACTCAGGGGGCTCCCAGAGGGACAACTACTCAACATCTGCGTACAGCCATCATTAGATGTGACGGCATAAAGTTTGTCTCTGACATTGACTGAGATGATACTACAAGTCTCTGAATGGCTCTTGCAACCATATCAGCTCACTGTTGAATGAGTTTTTATGGATGGGCAGTTGCCCCAGGCATTCCTACATGCCCAGGCAGAGTCAGTGTGATGACTAACACATCCACCTGTTCTTGGATTAATTAATGCCTCAGGGAACATGAGAAGGTCACCACAGGACCTTAAGGAGAAAGCCACCAGGATAGTTAAGATAGAGCCTGGTGGTTTATGGGATGTGTTCAGCAGGCTGAGTTCAGGATGTTAGGGTCATTTTCCCTGTAGCCCCACAAGATGGCTTCACTCTGTTGCTTGGAGTCCTACAGAGAGAATTCTTAATTAAATGCATTACATAAAAAAAGAATTACAGACATGGTTCTCATATTAATCAGAGTCACTGATGAAGTAGAAAAACTCAGCAGAAGCTAAGAGAGTACAAAAGATGGTACAAAATGAAGGGTGGTGCTCGTGTTGTGAGTAGACACACTGACAGCTGTTACTCCTGATGTTTTCCCGAGGTGTCTGCATAGGACGCAGCCTGGGAAGGCTGAGTTACTGCTTCCCTCGGGAGCAAGGACCTGGTTGGCTTACAGCCTCGGGGGAAAAAGAGAGTTTCATTCTGGTCCCGACAACAACAGGCTCACTGCCTGTTATAGAGTGCTTGGGTGCCCAGGGTTCCTCTCCTGTGACCTGTGTGACCACGGGGGGATGGTGTTGTGGACCTGACATAAGACGCTGGTACTTCTGCTATCTCAATGCTGTGTGTAGTATGTTCCTTGTCTCTGGCCTGACGGTCTTGTGTCCTCTATAAGCACCCATAAACCAGGTGGCAGGATAAATGATTACCCTCAAATGGAGTAAAATATTAAACATTTTGTTGTTTATTATGTTTAAGACTACATATTGCTTGACTTAGTAGAAGAAGAGAGGGAAAAAGACGCATTTAATAGAGTCAGGATAATTGGGGCAATGTGCTAAGAAACAGAAAAACCGATGTGCCCACCTAAGGAGACTAACAAGCATCATCACGAAATCGGTGCATAAAGCAGATTTCCAATACTTGGGCCAGTTCATTTCAGGGAAGTAAACTTTTAATGAAGGTTATTTTTCATCAATGTTGAGCATTTGAAGGTTACAATCTACCAGTAAAGACGAAGGCATGAAAACAAAAAAAACAACAACATCCCATTGCCAAGAGTCTGAAGTAAGAGGTGAGGACACAATGGGGAGTGACAACTGGTTTGCAAACCCAGGGGAGAAGTCCCCATCTCAGCGTTGACGGCAATAATTCCACCTGTTGCTACCCTTCGTGCCAAGAGAGAAGCTGCCGGCAGTGAGAACTGCGGAAAAATAAATCAGGTTGTATATGCTTTTGCTTGTGTTCATGTACCACAAAAATGGGTGTGGTTCTCACCACAGAAATGGAGTCCATCGTGTTCACATCTTCAGATAGCTGGTGTATTATCTCCATAGAGACAAGGACTGAGGAGCCCCAGCGGTGACTGCCATGCAGGGACCAGTGTGGGCATAGCCATGTGGCCCGGTGGTGCCTCATGCCAATGCATTCACCAGCCCATGCTGCTGCTCCATGTCACCCGACTTTCCACCTTGCTCCCCCCATTAAAACATGGAAAAGACTGTGCTTATCTTTTCCCTCCACACATTGTAATATGTACATACCATATTTCCCCATGTATCATATAAGATGCTGCCATGTATCAGACACACCTTAATTTTGGGGCCTGAAATTTGAAAAAATATATATTACATAAATTTATTGAAGTCAAGTTTTAGTCATCATAAAATCCATACAACTCCTCATCACTGTCAAAGCTCCCATCCGTTAGCTTGTCCTCATCTGTGTCTGATGACGAATCACTGTCTTCAACAATGAGTGCAAAAACAAGTGCAAAAAAGCAGGAAATGCAAGTTAAAAAAAAATCTACAACCACTGTATAAGATGCACCCAGCTTTTAGACCTCAAATTTTTTTCAAGAAAGTGTGCGTCTTATACATGGGGAAATACAGTATTTTCTAGAAGAGGATTTGTAGTAGCACAGGTTAGCCGTGAAAAAGAGAGCTTTCCGCCACTTCCCCATGGCCTCATGTCACCATTCCACTTAACCTCTTTGAGATGATGGCAACCTCTCCCACTCACGTCACAGGTTATTACAGAGATTGAGTTAGATAATGCATGTAAAAGCCCCCAGAGTGTCTACAGTGTTGTAAAATGGGAGGGAGTGTTATGACCAACACAAGGGATAACAGGCCTGTTTTTTCTGCCATGTAGCTAATTAGGAAAAAAATTTCAAAAATGGTACCTTATCTCCCCCGGATTCTGGGATGCTTTCCTGAAACAAAATTTTTTTTCTTTTTTTTTACTTTTTTCTGAAGCTGGAAACGGGGAGAGACAGTCAGACAGACTCCCGCATGCGCCCAATCGGGATCCACCCGGCACGCCCACCAGGGGCAACGCTCTGCCCACCAGGGGGCAATGCTCTGCCCCTCCCGGGCATCGCTCTGCCGTGGCCAGAGCCACTCTAGTGCCTGAGGCAGAGGCCAAGCAGCCATCCCCAGCGCCTGGGCCATCTTTGCTCCAATGGAGCCTTGGCTGCGGGAGGGGAAGAGAGAGACAGAGGAAGGGGGGGGGGTGGAGAAACAAATGGGCGCTTCTCCTATGTGCCCTGGCTGGGAATCAAACCCGGGTCCCCCGCACACCAGGCCAACGCTCTACCGCTGAGCCAACCAGCCAGGGCGAAACGAATTTTTATAAAGATTATTTTTGCTTGTTATCTGAATTATTATATCAGGTCTGACAGAAGTTCTACAACTTTTTTTTTTTTAAATCAGTGTTTTCTTAGTTTTAGGGGAAAAATCACTTAAGTTTATATGAATGATAATATGTACATACTTTCATATTATGGTAAAATAAAAATGAGAAATACACAATTAGTCTATTCCCTTCAAGGATTTTGTTATGTACCCTAATATTCACAAGTTCAAAACCAATTCAATATATGAACCTTTTGCAACCATGTTCAAAGAAATTTTTTAATGCACATAGCACTTTAAGTAGAACAAATTATTCACTGAAAACATAAAAAATAACTTGTCTTGATTTTCCACATTTAAAATGAAATACATAAAGAATTTCTGTAAATAATTTTTGCTGACTCCAAGGGAAGCTTCAGTGAGCTAAGCTCTGTGTTTTGCAAATGTGCAGGATAAGTGACGGCAAGTTAAACACATTGATTTAAATGACCTCGATTGGTTTTCTTCAGGCAACTCAATATTGATCGCTCACTTTTCCTGTGTAGTCAGAAAACCAGTGAGATTGCAGTGATTGCAAAATGCAGAGAAAATATCTTTGGTGGGAAAGAAAGAAAGGCAGTCTTCAGTTATGTTACTAATTAACACTGTCAGTTATGAAGAAATAAATCCAAGTAGAATATATATTTTAAAACAGTAGTGTACCAAAATGGTAATGTTCTAAATGGTTCATTTTGGATAATGGAAACATTTGAGATATTCTTACCTTGCAGAGAAGATGGTCTATTTTCCCCCAGCTCTAATATCATAGTGGTGTTTGACTGTCATTGCTAACATCAATGTACCACATGAATATGGTCACCTCAATAATTAGTATGCATAGTCTTTTCTTACAATGGCTTTGTCAGATGAGCATTATCCTCATTTGATAGAAATAAACTCAGGTAGCCTGACTCATTCACCATCACACAGCTAAAACTTTGTGTATTTTCAGCCCAGACTTCAAAGACAAGATCAGACCACCCACCCACCATACTGCACCATTCCTTATGTCTCACTGAACAGCCAATATGCACGGACTGTCTCTCCATCCTTACTGGATACTGTGCATGTAAGATGACCCCTTATGATGCACACACAGGTAGTAATGATTATAGAAATGTTACTTCTTCCATCAGTTCAATGCCACAGAGAGCCCTCTGTGCATGATAAGGTCAACAGGGCCACAACAAAACAAATTTACAAAGTCAAATATTGAGTCTCCTGTTCTATACCCTCTTTTTCTATGAATACCAAAATGTTTCTTCATATGACCACAGCTCCGACATGCAATTCCAAAACCACATCACCATGACAATCCATGTGTTCTTTTGTCTCTCCATCTTGATTTCTTCTTCCTATTGACGCTTAGTCCACCTTTCACTTACATTACATGTATAAGCATGTAATGGGGCAATAAAACTATTTAAGTATAACTCGTATAACCCTGAAGTTTGAACTAGCTTTGAAGAAAGAGAAGGTGATATTTCATTAAGTGGTGCTGGTCCCCCAGGATGAGGATACATCATATGTCAAGGTCCTGTGGAAGGGACCACTAGGCATTCAGTAACTCAAGAAGGCCCATGTGACAACCCTGGAGAGCACATGGGAGCATGGTATGAGAGAGTATGTTGGGCTTCACTTAAGAGCACTGATAAATTATTCTATTCTTTTAAATATGGGAAGAGTACAGAGATCAAGAGAAGGTCAGATTTGTCTTTCAAAGAGATGACTCCAGCTGGAATGTGAATGTTGACACTGAGAAACCATCAGAGTCGACTCTCATATTTAAATGTGAAACATCTTTTGGGTGTTTGGAGAGGAGATGTCTGCCTTTCCAGTTATATTCTGCTAAGTTCAATACTTTAAAGGTGTTTGTTGACTCAGAGTATAGCCACAGAGTATAAATTTGCACTTAAAGTTTTACTAAGAAAATAAACCCCTGGGAATAATCAACAATTACAGTATGTTAAATATAACAATATCTTAAATATTCTGACTATCTTATCTTTGGTGGTATAATTATAGAACATATTTTATACAATAATTGGTAAGAGAGCAGGTCAAGTAAGTGGTATTTTTAGCACCAAGCTCTCAATAATGGAAGTCAGTGTCAGTGGGAAAAGTGATTTGTTAGCTATGTGGACACTATCCTGGGATGTTGGAGAAGAGAAAGTTTGGCTGAGGAAACTGAGGAGTCTGTGACAAATGCACTCAATTCAGCAGAAAAAGCTACATATTCAGTGGTTCTGTCCTTTCTACTCCAATGGTGACAAGTAACAAATTCGACTGAGTAATTTTTCACGCCCTATAGGCACAGACTGTCAAGAAATAGCTGCCATTCTGTTGGACTATAACACCTAGCTGGCTGAGAAGACTACTGATATCATGACAGTAAAAAAAGTGTTTGTCTTCAGAAAAGAAGTCCACAAAAATTTGTTCACGCTTCCTGAAATGGGATACTTTAGCTCACTGGTGAAGTGCATTCTTTTCTTGAAGCCTGGAGGTTAGTAACTTAGCTACTTCCTTTGATAGGCCCAAATCTCTTACTAAGTCATTCAATTTGGGTTGGCTAAACTGCTGAGGGGTTAATGACTGCTTGGCATCAGAAGAAGACCCTTCAGATTCTACAACCATTTCCTCATGCATCTTATCAAAATACACTTGATCACCATGTTCACTTTCTTCGTCCTTAGAAGAAAGAAAACCATTGAAAACTGGAACCTGGAGTATCTCAGAGTGTGGGTTAGGTCGTATTGCTGAATGAATATTAGGATATGCAATTATATGCCATTTTTTCTTGCTGATGCCCTTTGTATGGATCAGACAGAAATAACAGCCCCTGCTGTGGTCCTCAGGTTCACGCCAAACCATGGGAATACCAAAAGGCATTCCTTTGCATTTTTCTTTTGTCTAGTCACAAAACATTTCCTCACAATTATGACACACAATATGAGAAGCCCAATTCTTGTCTTGATTGCCAAGGGGAGCTTGAAAATAGGCGATATATGCACGTGTCACAAATGATGAAATATTGCGCCTTTGATGTTGAAGTGTGTAAGAGCCACATATATAACAGAAGGTATCAGGACTATTCTTACATTTTATGCCTACTCAAAGAAGCCATGATTCAATCTTAAAACAAAATAAGAGGTTGTTTTTATCAGATAATAATTTTTTACATTTAAAAACAACTACAGTTATGTAAAAGTGATGTTTGTAAAACATTAATTGCCTTGTGGTTATGTTCAATACAAGAGTCATTGCCTTTTAACTCCAATTTAAAAACCAATGCATGCCATTAACTGTAACAAAAAATAAATTAAAATTGCATAAAAACTAGAACATGCACCAAAAAACGGACTTCAGATTTGGAATCAATGATGCAGAAATATATAGAAACAGTTCTAAGAACCTATGCAACAGAAAATGAAAAAGAAAATTGTTCCCCAGTGTTCTGATGATGGTAGCCTATGAGGTTGATTTAAAAAAGTGAGTAAGGTACAATAATCCCTTTAAAACATCAAGCTGTGACTCCAGATTAACAGATAATTGTGACAAGAAAAAGAAGAGGGTATAAGGCTTGAGATTTTGTGGGAAGAGTGGTAGCTGCTGATAGAATGGAACAGAAGGGATGTTACAATATTCCAAACTTCCCTGACAGTGATGGGAATCCTGGGGAAAGGAGTGGCCTCCTTTGACGATGAAGAGTGACAACAGTGAACAGGGTGGGTATTAGCTGATGAGGCGATGGTGCAGTAGAGGAAGATGTGTATTTCAACACAAATCAAGGTCATGAAAATTCATAAAGAAGGTGGCACTTGGTGTACTCTGGTTTTTGCATCAGTTTAATTGGCATTTAATTTCTTCCTCTTACACATTGAATTTATTAAAGTTGCAAAAATACAGTAGTGAGAGTTTTGAAGGCACTGAGATGACATACTGTGGAGGGGGGAAGACGCACAAAATTAGTGTGGTGGGCTGAGGTCCCACGTTCCAGAATTTATTGCTTATATTTGGGCTGCAATGAGGTGGTTGGAAAGGGAATTCTACATCAATATTTGAGCTCACCCTCTCAGACACAGACCCTGAGTCAACAAAACACTTCAACTTCCTATATTTATTGAAACAAAATACATGCCAACTGACATCCTGAAATGTGAAAATACTCTTTGGTATCTGTCTTTCAGAGGAAGTATCCGATATGAATGAATTTGCTTTTTAAAACAAGGATACAAGAGTTATTTCATGTTGCTTAACTCTTGCCTATCATGGTATAACTTCATTTGAAAAACTTGGGTGTTAAAAATTACTCTCCACACAATAAAATAAACATACTTCTCTATTTTCCATTTAAGAGAGATGATTAGAAATTATTATACAGTATTTCTGGCATTCTCAATGTAGTATTTCCATGATTTCTTTTTTATCCCAGATGACATGACTTTAGAGTCTCAACTGGGCCTTCCCACAGTAGGTACGGTTGTCTCCGTTTCTTCCTCCCTGAACAGAAACGGGATCTGCCCGCGATGAACACAGAAGCTCACTGTGAGCATCACCACAGCAGGAAGGCTAACTCTGAGGTCTTGCAAAGCTGTGATGGGGAACAGCTGCACCTTTCAAGAGGATTCCAATGTCAGTGGACCATCCACTACTGTCCCAAAATGTGCCTCCACCAATTATTTAGAAGAGTTGAGAAAGAGCCAAGGAAGAAACTCAGAAAGAAAGGTTGGCAACATCACCCACTGTCCCAGGGCTGGCCATTGCAGCAGAAAATCAATGTGGACACTGAAAATGTGAAGTACAATTTACCCCTGGGGTCTCAATGTTGTCCTGGAAACAATATAATACACTCAGTTACATGCAGATGGAGGAAGATGGTTCATTGCTGGGTCTCACTGCCTGGCTCCAAGGATGGACCAAGGGCAGAGCTCCATGTGTGGCAGACAGGTGAGGGGACTCCCATTGTGTTTCCAAACCATGTTCCAACAACAACACAACCTGGGCCAAGGCTCTTCTCCTTCAGATCATGTTAGCATTAAGAACATGGGACCACATTTTTGAAGTGTGGTTTTAAAAATGAATCTCTAGTTCAACAAATTTTTACAGACTTCTTCTGTTCAAGACAATAACACAAGCTCCTGTTCTGTAGCTTTCATACTCAACCAACAAAAGCTATTGTCAAAGGAGTCCACACATATGGTATTCATAAGATAAGTTTAGTTTACTTCATATGATTTTATTTTATTCTGGAGTTCTTGCAACTCAGATAGTCTTCAATTACTGGAGATAATTTAATAATGCTGTTTTTCTTAGACAAAGAACTATTCACTGCTTAAAATCAGAAAATGGCTATGAGAAACTTCAGGGATGAGTGAATTCTTGTATTAGCTTTTAGAAATACATCAGTCACATTTTGTGACACCAGGCCTTAGCTGACGAAGTGGCCTTTTCTTTTGTTTTTTGAGACTATGAGAGAACCCACATCATTTAAAATAAAAACAAATATTTCATTTTACTAAAAATTCCCACTGATAAAAATTAAACAAACAAAGAAACAAACAAACAAAAAAACCTCTGAGATCCTCTATCCTTTTCTAAAAATTCCGGGATATGTCCACAGTTAGAAGAAACCTCGCAGCCACTGTGGACTCTGGGCATTGCTATTTTATTTAACACACCGCTTTCCCAGAAGAGCTGCCACTTATTCCACGTAACGTAGTCAGAAACACATTTCTCTCGGCTCTGAGTGGAAGGAAATGTCTACCCAGTCCAGGAGAGCAGCAACGACAGTTACCTTCAGAACCAAAGTATGTGTGTCATGTGGTTGTGATGGAGTTCAAAGAGATTCAGCACACAGTCAGACCACAAATAATGGACTCATGCAGGCCATCTCTCTTTCAAAGGTAAATGAAGAGAGGGGAAAATTATCTAGGCAACAACCAAAACAAGAAGTAAATCATTGACCTAAAGTTGTAGAATTAAGTTATAAATATGTCAAGGGTTTCTACAAAAAGAAGTGCTTTAAATAAATATGCAGTGTATTCAATAAAATAAAATAATAAAAACTTTATTACATAAGAGAGATAAAAGTAGCTGTGAAATAGAACTGGTTTTTTGAGAATCTGAATGGAATTAGAAGGAATTTAATAGAGTTAATGAGAAAAAGGAAAACTATAAACACACTAGTAAACTAACGTGCACCTGTGATACCAAGAGAGAAGGTACACCATCATAGCATAGAAAATTATACCAGTCATGCTAAGGAATAATTGAAAGTTCTTTAGTAGTCAAAGAGAAAAAAAAACAGAAGAAAATGATAAAAAAAAAAGCCTGACCTGTGGTGGTGCAGTGGATAAAGCGTCGACCTGGAATGCTGAGGTCGCCGGTTCAAAACCCTGGGCTTGCCTGGTCAAGGCACATATGGGAGTTGATGCTTCCTGCTCCTCCCTCTCCCTTCTTTCTCTCTCTCTCTCACTCACTCTTCCTCCTCTCTAAAAATTAGTGAAAGTTAAAAAAATTTAAAAAAAATATTACATTTCTGAATGAAAGGGAAATGATCCATTTACATGATTATTAGAATTTGAGAAGGAAGCAGAAATGACTGCCAGAGAAATACAAGAGCAAGCAAGACAGAGTGAGCGACAGCTCCATCTTAGAACAGATCATCCATTCTGTTTAATACAATGGCAATTACAAAACATCTACTGTCTATCCACTATAAAACAGTACACATACATGTATGTGTGTGTGTTCATCTCAAAGATAATATAAGAATTATATATATAAGGAAATGCCATATTTCCCCATGTCTAATATGCTCCCTTTTCCAAAAATTTTGAGTCTAAAAACTGGGTGCTTCTTATACAATGGTTGTAGATTTTTTTATTCGCATTTCCTGCTTCTTCATGAAGATGAGGAGCTGTATGAATTTTATGATGAATAAAACTTGAGTTCAATAACTTTATGTAATACTTTCTTTTTTCAAATTTTGGGCCCCAAAAATTAGGTGCATCTTATACGTGGAGCATCTTATACATGAGGAGATATATATATATACATACACACACACACACACACACACACACACACACACATACATACACATTCCCCGTTACAGTTCTTGAAATTCTTGTATTATCTTTGTATTTTTTATATATACATATATATAAATACACACACTGATAAAATTTGGGGGATTTAAGAATTAAGAAAAATATTCTTCAAGAATACAAACTTAAAAATAACAAGTCTCACAGCGTGTCAAATGCATTGAATGAAAAGTAATACATTGTTATAAGACGTACTTTCCTGAATGGATAATGTGCACCTGACAAAGAATTGTCTCCAGGATGGCAAGGATGGCTTAGCTCTAGAAAACCCACTAAAGGGATTCATCATACGCAGTCAATGGGAATAAATTCCATGAGAAGAGCAGGCCCCTGGGAGGCTCTTTGAACTCCAGGGCCATTTGAGAGCAGGGCTCCGGTTTCCTGCCCTTGATGAACAAATGCCTGGGGCAGTGGTGGACCAGCTGTCTGCTCAGAATTGTACAGGAGAAACACTGCCCTCATCTGGGGAAGGCAGGTGTCACAGTGCAGCCTGCTGACAGGAGAGAGGAAACCAAGGTTGAGTGGGCTCTTCACATACCACTTTCTGAGAATCAGCCATTTTCCACCAGTCTGGGGGAAGCCGGTGTTTTTAAAGAAGACTGGGTTCGGTAGCATTTCTAATCCCTTCGTGTCTCCTCATCACATTTTCTCCAAGCAGACTCATTACAATGATCATTCAATGCACAAAGGCAGTTTAATTACATTTCCCAATATAGCGACATTATCATTTCATGAAGCTGCCTATCATCTGGATCCTAAAATAACCACAGTTGGGTCTCTGCGCATGTTAACATATAATCAACAACAATTCTCAGAGAGTGGCCTTTCCTTGACCCAGAGCTGAAAAGAAATGGCGGTATATAGTTTCATGCTCGGAAGGCTTTGAAAATGAGCTAACCGTTTAGAATAAGAGCTTTTGTTGGTGGCTATTGTCACAAATTTCACTGTGTATGGTATTGTCTAAAAAATTGTCATCAATTTACTGCAGCAGACAAGCAATGGTAGGTCCTTTAGGGGTTGTCAAATATGGGTTTGCCCCTTTATTATTACTTAGCATGCAAACTATTTAAGAATCTGAATGTTTAGGCACTATTAGAAAAACCCAAGGATTTATGAACTTGGACTCCAAACCCAGAGGCGCTTCCTACAGTGACTACTTCCCCGAATGCCTGGTAGACCCCCGGACTATCTCACACTATACTTCCTTGTGTCACTGGGCAAGCTAGTTTATTTTGCATGAGTGACTCACGAGTATTTGCTTATTATCTCACTTCCACTTCTATAAACATATTTAGCACAGGAAAATCTACTATGACAAGTCTTGCCAAAGAAAGCTATATTTAATACCCGTCCACCTCGCGTGGCATTAAAAAAATATTTCTCTCTCTCTTGGTGCTTTGTGATAATACAGAAAAAAAAGAGGAATGTTTCAAAGTGGAGAAATATTTCTTCATGGCTTTTAATAACATGGGAGGGTAATTCAATAAAGATATTGAACCCAGCATTACAGGGAGGGATAAGTGACTTTCTTTTTTATGTTTCAGATACTACAATAAAAGCTTGGGTCAAGTAAGGTTCTTGTTTACTGCCTGGTTTTATTTTATTTATGTATTTCTTTCTGTTTTACACATGTATCTTTTCTGAATCATTTATATTTTACTTCTTTGCCCCTTAAGAGTGTAATTTCTAAGAACAGGGATGTTTCTTGCATCATTACAATGCAATAATCAAATTCAGGAAATTTAAAATAAGTACAATACTTTCATCCAACCAACAAGCCACATTTCAGTTTTGTCAACTCTCCTAATAATGTCCTTTAGAGCAGTGGTCCCCAACCCTTGGTCCGCGGACCGGTACCGATTCGTGGGCCATTTGGTACTGGTCCACAGAGAAAGAATAAATAACTTATATTATTTCTGTTTTATTTATATTTAAATCTGAACGATGTTTTATTTTTAAAAAATGACCAGATTCTCTCTGTTACATTTGTCTAAGACTCCCTCTTGACGCTTGTCTCATAAGTTCGACAATTATATTTAAAAATACTACAGTTTTTATACCAGTTGCATAATTTTATTTTGTGCATTTATCCATCCCACCCTAAAGGCCGGTCCGTGAAAATATTTTCTGACATTAAACTGGTCCGTGGCCCAAAAAATGTTGGAGACCGCTTCTGCCTTAGAGCGTTTCCCGTGCCAATACAGGACCTGGCCCAAGGTCACAGACGGCATGTTTATATCTTGTCTTATGAGTTGTGTTTCATGTTTACCCCATTTTCAATAAAATTTTCAATCTTTTATTCAATATTTAAAAATTTTTATGCATATTAAAATTATTAGCCCTTTATCTCTGATATGTAATGCAAATATTTTCTTAAAATTGGTCATTTGGCTTTTTACTTTGCTTATCATATATTTATGCCTATGCAAAAACTGTGGAGTTTTTTTTACTGAATTTATTGGGATGACATTGGTTAATAAAATCATATGTTTTAAGGTGTACAATTCTATATCAATTATATGTTGTTTATTTTAACAAGTTAGTTCCATGGCATTTACATGAGACTAAAAATACAAAGTTTTTGGTCCTGGCTGGTGGCTCAGTGGATAGAGCATCAGCCAGGCTTATGGACATCTCAGGATCAAGTCCTGGGTTCAATTCCCAGTCGGGGCACACAGAAGAAGCAACCATCTGCTTTTCCCCTAACCTTTCCCCCCTACTCTCTCTCTTCCTCTGCCATAGCCAGTGGCTTAGCTGGTTTTAGCATGGCCCTGCATGCTGAGGATAGCTCTGTTGAAGTTCATCAAATTCAGGTGCAAAAAATAGTTCAGTACTCAAGTATGAGCCCCAGATGGGGTTGTCAGGTAGATTCCAGTTAGGGCTTATGCAGGATCTTCCTCACTATCTCCCCCACTCTCACCTAAAAAAATATATATGTGTATATATATAATATATATATATATAATATATATATATTATATATATATATATATTATGATGATCAGAGTTGGAAATCTATTAACTCTTCTAAGTACTCTTGTTTTGCCACTATTTTATTCCTTTATATGTTTCTCTTTGGTATCACTTGTAGTACATTAGGTTAATCATATACTCCAGCTCACACCCATCATAACATTTATCCATGCTCAGAATTCCCTCTTTTGGTCCTGGAAAGTTGGCTCAGTGGATAGTGTTGCCTGGCACATGGACATCTGGAGTTTGATTCCTGGTCAGAGCACACATGATAAGTAACTATCTGCTTTTCTTCCTCTCCCTCTCCTCCTTCTCTTGATTTTCCCCTCTCACAGCTAGTGGCTTGGTTGATTCAAGCATCAGCCCCAGATGGGGGTTTCCAGGTGAATTCTTGTTGTAATGCATGCAAGAGTATGTTTCTCTAGTTCCCTTTTCTCACTTAAAAAAAAAAAGAAAGAGAAAATTTGAGATACCAAAATGATGATGGAATAGCCACATCTCAGGACCAAATTGGATTACAAATTACTTTAAAAACAACCATCTTGAAAAACCAACTTTGGACTTAACGAAGAGGAGTCTATAATCAAGGATCACAGAATAAGCCACAACAAGACTGGTAGGAAGGGCAGAGACGTGGAAAGTGCTGCCCCGCTCCCAGGAGTGTGTGGCTGGGGGACTGGAGGGGCTCTCACTGTGGGAAGGGTCATCCTGAGAAGTGTGGGTCTGCAGCCCCAGTCCCAGAGCCCCAGCCTAGAACTCCAGAGCCTAGAAGAGGCACCTACACAGCATTTGGTGGTAATAAGAGCCAAGGTTTCTGTCTGTGAGAAAAACAGAGCTCTCAGAGATGCAGGTTTCATCTTAAAGGGTCAATGCAGACAATCTTGTTCACAGCCACCTACCTAGAGTTCCAGGAAGGGAGGTCTGAGAGGACTAGAGTTGATTGAGAAAAGTGTGAAGTGATGACCCAGGGAGAGACACTGTGGGGCTGGCCACTGGAATCCTTGTGTTGAGTCATTCTCCAATACCACAGTCATCATCTTTCTTGGGCGGGGCTGTCCCCTCTGAGCAGCATCAGCCTAGGGAAAAGCAGCTGCCTCACACTTGGGAGTCTCTCCTGCCCCACCCTATGGAGACTCGGTAGTTCTGAGAAGAGAGGAAGCAGGGGCCACATAAGTGACTCAGTTTTCTGGTGTTGAGGTCAGGGCTTTCCCCCCACATTCTCTCAAGTCTATGACTAGTGATTCACCCTCATGGGAGACTCAGTAGAAACTGTCCAGATTGTGGGGAGACCATATCTTTGGGTCTGAGAGGCCATACCCACTGGACTAATGGGGCCACACCCTAATGAGGTCTGTGAAAAAAGTCTGGACAGACATCAGGGGCTAAGTGCTGAGCCACACCCACCACCTTTCCTAATCCCTGAATTGCTGCAGGCTCTAGACTCTAACAGATGTTTTTTCAATAGCTGAGCCCAACAAGCAGGCAGCAGACAGAGGCTGCAGGAGGCAGGACTCAGGGAACCTTGGTCTTTTAATTGGACCTTTCCCAAGGCCCAGAGTGGGTAAAAACCAGCCTAGGTGTGCAGGTTGATATTTTCATGAGCACCTTGACTCAGCAGAGGCAGCCACAAACTCTGTATTGTTTGTAGCTTCAAGAAAATTGCTGAGGGCCAGTCATGCGCAGTATTCTCCACTGGTCTGCACCGGGTTCCCTCCAAGGAAGAACAGGGCAGGCACATCGAGGGACCAGCTGTGGAAAGCATCGATTCAGAACCTAGCAACCCTTGCTAGAGGGAAGGGTTCCTCATATCTAGCACAGCTGAGGCAAGTTCTACTATTTATGATCAGCACCGGCACAGTGGCTCATGTGCATTGGACCATGTAGATCTTCACAGTCAACTGGCCTGGGTACAGAATATTGTGTCCTACCTGAGCTAGATTCCACTAGGCCATGGACATTTAAAGTGTGGGTTCCTGTGAGCCTATTGTTGAGTCAGATCAAGGGGCTTAGCCACTTTCTGGGGGGGGGGGGCACAGGCAGCCCTAGGAGAAGACTCTCAGTTTTCCTGAGACCAGCATCTCATCAGCTGGAAGAATTTCTCCAGAGGAAAATGTTGGCCCCACTCGATCTGAACCTGCTGCTCACCTTGCTGGAGAAATAAAATTTAAATATCCAGCAGTGACTGAGAGATCAGACTCTGAAGTAGGGGCCACTTTCCCTGTATGGAGTCCTGACTAAAAGACCCTTAAAGTAGGGGTCCCACTAATGTCATATTCAAAATCTCAGCTGCCCTAACCCACCAAGCTTTCAACCTATAGAGAGATGGGTGGGGTGAGGCCATTCTGAGCCCCACACTACAGTTGTTCTACAGAAAATTCTGTGGGAAGATCAGGCAGCTGCAAGAGAAGGGGGAACAGCTGAAAAGGGTGGCAAATCTTACAGAGCCTTGGGCTTTTACAGAACTGCTATTATCTCTAAGCAAGAGGAAGCTGATCCTTATATATTACCCAGGCACAGAAAACGCAGACACAAAGAGTAAAGAGAGCAGTAGCTCCAGAAAGGTAGCCCATGGCAGGTTACAAACAATGGCTGACGCCAACCCAAGAAGATCAAGAGCCAAAAAAACTGGTAGTCGGTGGCAGACAGCACCAACATTAGACTCAGCTAACTACACAAACAGCATGCACAAAGGAGGGGTCCAGCAGGCACCAAACACTATGAAAAATAAATATACCGACAGGACAGGCACAGCACAGTGTCTAATACACATAATCAAGGTTGAACTTTAGAGTAAGCCAGCATAAAAGATAATCGCACCCATGAAAGGACCTACTGCATTCAATACTCACATGCAACAAGAGGGAAAATACTATGCTCAAGAAGCATTCCTAGAGCAAGGAAATCAGGTGGCTGGATATCAGTACCATTGAGGCCATCTTCCTCATAAAGACACCACAACAAATTTGAATGTCAGACAGTGCTATCTAATACAAAGATAAAATGGACAAATAAATATGACCCAAATAAATCTACAAGAGAAATCCCCAGAAAAATATCTAAATAAAATGGAAGTAAGCAAACTACCAGATATAGAGCTTAAAATAATAATTTTTAGGATGCTCAAGGATCTTAGAGCAACAATGGATGGACATAATGAGTACCTAAAGAAAGAGATAGCAAGGAGCAAAAAGAACATTGAAACCATAAAAAAGAATCAGTCAGAAATGACAAATACAATATCAGAAATGAAGACTGCACTAGAAGGCTGGATAAAGCCAAGAATCAAATCAGCAATTTAGAGGACAAGATAAATGAAAGAATAGAAGTAGAATAGCAAAATAAAGAGAGGCTCAAAAAAGACTGAAGACACTCTAAGACAGGGGTCCCCAAACTTTTTACACAGGGGACCATTTCACTGTCTCTCAGACTGTTGGAGGGCCGGACTATAAAAAAAACTATGAACAAATTCCTATGCACACTGCACATATCTTATTTTAAAGTAAAAAAACAAAAAGGGAACAAATACAATATTTAAAATAAAGAACAAGTAAATTTAAATCAACAAACTGACCAGTATTTCAATGGGAACTATGGGCCTGCTTTTGGCTAAGGAGATGGTCAATGTGCTCCTCTCACTGACCACCAATGAAAGAGGTGCCCCTTCCGGAAGTGTGGCAGGGGCCAGATAAATGGTCTCAGGGGGCTGCATGCGGCCTGTGGGCTATAGTTTGGGGACCCCTGCTCTAAGAGAGCTCTGCATCAACATGAAGAGAAACAATATCCACATCATATGGGTTTTTGAAGGAGAAGAGAATGACAAGGGATAGAGAACCTGTTTGAAGAAGTCATAGCTGAAAAATTTTCTAAATTGATGAAGGAAAAAGTGACACAACTTCAGAAAGCACAGATACACCCATTAAAGATGAATCCAAGGAGATCTATGTCAAGAAACATCATAATTAAATTGCCAAAGTTAAGAGACAAAAAAAGAATGCTAAGAGCTGCAAAAGAAAAGCAGTTAATTATCTATAGAGGAGCCTCTGTAGATGACATCAGGCTTCTCAACAGACACACTGGAGGCCAGAAGGGATTGGCAAGAAATATTCAAAGTGATGCAAAACAAGCACCTACAACCAAGACTACTTTATCCAGCAAGGCTATTATTTAAAATTGGTGGAGAAATACAAAACTTCCCAGACAAAGAAAGACTCTATGAATTCATTAAAACCAAACCAGCACTACAAGAAATGTTGAAGGGCCTGCTTTAAAAAGAGCAAAAGAAAAGAGAAATCAAGAGAAAAGGATTATATATTTAAAGAATAAAATGACAATAAATAAGTACATATCAATAATAACCTTAAATGTAAATGGATTAAATGTTCCAATCAAAAGACATAATTTAGCTGCATGAATAAGAAAACAGGACCCGTACATATGTTGTCTACAAAAGACCCACCTCAGAACAAAAGATATACATAGACTGAAAGTGAATGGATGGAAAAAAGTATTTCACACAAATAGAAATAAAAAAAAAATGTTGGGGTAGCAATGCTTATATCTGACAAAATAGCCTTTAAAGCAAAGGCTATATATAGTAAGGGATAAAGAAGGCCACTACATAATGAAAGAGGGAACAATCCAACAGGAGGATACAACCATTGTAAATATTTATGGGCCTAATATAGGAGCATCTAAATATATAAAGCAGATTTTAATGGATTCAAATGGTGAGATTGACAGCAATACTATAATAGTATAAGATTTTAATACCCCACTTACATCAATGGATAGATCCTCCAGATAGAACATTAACAAAGAAGTAGGAACCTTAAATGACACACTAGATCAACTGGATTTAATTGATATCTTCAGAAACTTTCACCCCAAAGCAGTAGAATATACATTCTTTTCAAGTGCTCATGGTACATTCTCTAGGATAGATCACATATTAGGACACAAGACAAGTCTCAATAAATTTAAAAAGATTGAAATCATATCAAGCACCTACTCTGATCAAAATGTCATGAAACTAGAAATCAACTACAATAGAAAGACTGAAAAGTATTCAAACACTTGGAGGCTAAATAGCATGTTAGTAAATAATGAATAGGTTAACAATGAGATCAAGGAAAAAAACAAAATTTTTTTGAAACAAATGATAATGAACATAAAATAACCCAAAATCTATGGAACAAAGCAATAGCAGTCCTGAGAGGGAAGTTCACAGAATTGCAGGCATACCTTAAGAAGCAAGAAAAAGCTCAAATAAACAACCTAATCCTCCACCTAAAATAACTAGACAAAAAACAACAAATAAAGCCCAGAGGAAGTAGAAAGAAGGAAATAATAAAGATTAGAGCAGAAATAAATGACAGAGAGGATAAAAAAAAAAAAACAATACAAAAGATCCAAAAACCCAATAGCTAGTTCTTTGAAAAGATAAATAAGATCAACAATTCTTTAACTAGACTCCTTAAAAAAAAGAGAGAGAGAAAGTGGACTCAAATTAATAAAATTAGAAATGAAAGTGGAGAAGTAATTTCAACTGACAAACAGAAATACAAAAAAATTGTAAGAAAGTACTATGAAGATCTATATGCAAAAAATAGGACAACCTAAGGGAAATGTATAAATTCCTAGAAACATTTAATCTTCCAAAACTCAATCTGGAAGAATCAGAAAACCTAAACAGACCAATTACAACAAATAAAATTCAAATAATTATCAAAACACTCCCAGCAAACAAAAGTCTTGGACTGGTTGGCTTCAAAGGTGAATATTATAACACATTAAAATATCTGAAACTTTCAACATTTTTTCACCTTCACTGACACTATTATCCAGTTTCCCAATTTTCAGGAGTCTCACTGTTAAAATGCAAGCTTCCTAGTAAACAAGAACATCAAACACTTATTAGTTGTTTGGTGACTCTCTGTATTGAATGACAGGTTCCTGTCCTTGGCTCCATGGTTATTATTAGTCTTCCTGTATCTTTCATGTTGACTTGTAGGAGTTTGTTTTACATCCTAGTTATTTTTTGTTCAGACAGGAAGTTGCCTTCTTCTGGCCTTCAGAGATGGTGAGTGCCCTGTGTTGACATTGTCTGGTCAGTCTCCATTAAGAGTCTCTTCAGAGTGATGACTGTGGGCTCTAACACATTTCCACCTGTTGGTTCTGCCATTTCAGTGTGGCCTCTAGTCATGCTGAAGATGGAACAGTACACACCATGGTTTAACCACAGTGTTTCTTAAGTATCTGACTATAATTAATGTTCATCATGATTGTGTTAAACCAATTGATCAAAAGAGACATAGTTCCCTAATATGCTAGCTATAGGAGAGGCTGAGAAAATTTTGATGGGTATGTAGACAGTGATCACTATCTGCCCCACCATCCTTAAATTTGACATAATTTAGTCCATCAAATTTTAATGCTGTGGTTTGTGTTTTGAGTATTTTCTCTTTTTTTATCAATTTTTATTAATTTTAATAGGATGACATCCATAAATCAGGATACATATGTTCAAAGAAAACATGTCCAGGTTATCTTGTCATTCAATTATGTTGCATACCCATCACCCAAAGTCAGATTGTCCTCCGTCACCTTCTATCTAGTTTTCTTTGTGCCACCCCCCGTCCCCCCCATAACCACCACACTCTTGTCCATGTCTTTTAGTCTCGTTTTTATGTCCCACCTATGTATGGAATCATGCAGTTCTTGTTTTTTTCTGATTTATCAAGAAAAAACTATTTTGAGTTATCAAGATCCAACTATTTTGTTGCAAATGATCCAATGTCATCATTTCTTATGGCTGAGTAGTATTCCATAGTACATATGTACCATATCTTCTTTAACCAGTCATATATTGAAGGGATTTTTGGTTGTTTCCTTGTCTTGGCCACTGTGAACAATGCTGCAATGAACATGGGGCTGCATGTGTCTTTACGTATCAATGTTTCTGAGTTTTGGGGGTATATACCCAGTAGAGAGATTGCTGGGTCATAAGGTAGTTCTATTTTTAGTTTTTTGAGGAACCACCATACTTTCTTCCATAATGGTTGTACTACTTTACATTCCCACCAACAGTGAATGAGGGTTCCTTTTTCTCCACAGCCTCTCCAACATTTGCTATTACCTGTCTTGTTGATAATAGCTAATCTAACAGGTGTGAGGTGGTATCTCATTGTAGTTTTGAGGGAATTTTCATCATGAAGTATTTCTCCATTCTGAAAACCTCCTCCCAACGTTCTTTCACCAAGTTTACTTCCTGCATTTTCTTGCATCAGCAGTGTATTTTTAGCCTGTGTATTCAGGTCTTTGCTCTATGAGGAATGCCTGTTTGGTTGGCTGGAACATGGAAGTGTCTGACTACATTTCTTCAACCAGATTCCTAGCCTCTCTGGGTGTAATAATCTCTTCTTCCCCCTTTGTGTTCTGCTTCTCATTTTGTTGACAAGTTATGATCTCAAAGACCTAATTCCAAGATCACTTTTTCTATATTTTCTTAACCATCTTTTGTTTTCATTATTAATACTAAAGTCAGCATTTTCCATTTAAATTCCAAATACCTTCTATATCTTGATTTCTAAAACTTGCTTAAAATGTATTAATTTGTTAACTAGCCTATTGATTTAGCAAGTATCAAATATGTGTTTCCATATTCTAAGAACTAGATAAACAGGGTAGACATAATTGACCATTTTTTGTACATTAAACATATTGATTAGTGACTGTGGGTAAGCTATTTAGTCTCTTTCACGGCCTCAGTTTTCTCACCTCTAAAATGAAGAGAATTTTTCTTGTAATTCTGTTGGGAGAATTAAACATTTCAATAGAGCACTCTTTAAGGTCCTGTATGTAGTTTGTTTTCATTAAGAGTTAATCACTACTATTATATTAATTATCATCATTGTTTCTATTGACTGCCCCAAATCTCCACTTTTAAAGTTCTTCTATTATTTATATTTAACATTGACTTTCTGGTTGCTTAAGGGTTAAAATAAACAGTAAAGAACTTGATAAATATGCCATGGGAAGAAACAAAAATTGACCACTGAGAAATGAAGCAACAAAGAGCTATCCTTCCTTTTGCCCAAAAAACAAGGTAGATGAGACAGAACTTGGCCAATCCCTCGGAGCTCATTCAGCAAAGAGCACCAACTCCATCCCCATGGCCTCCAGGGAATCACCTAAGAATAAAAAACATTTCCTAGTATTCTACAATGAGCCTTTGTATATCTATGATATCTGTGGTAATTTTTCCTCTTTCATTTCAGATTTTGTTTATATGAGTTTTTTCTCTTTTTTCCTTAGTGAATCTTGCAAGGGGTTTGGCAATTTTGTTGATCTTTTCAGAGAACCAGCTCTTTGTTGAATTAATTTTTTTCTATAGTTTTTCTGTTCTCTATTTCATTTATTTCTACTCTAATTTTTATTATTTCCTTTCTTCTGCTGGTTTTGGATTGCCTTTATTCTTCTTTTTCTAGTTCCTTAAGATGTGATGTTAAGTTGTTTACTTGGGCTCTCTCTTGTTTTTTGATATAAGCCTGTAATGATATAAATTTCCTTCTTATTACTGTTTTTGCTGCATCCCAGATATTCTAATATGTCATGTTGTCATTTTCATTTGTCTGTATATATGTTTTGATCTCTACTTTTATTTCTTCTTTGACACAGTCTTTTTTAGAAGTATGTTGTTTAATTTCCACATTTTTGTGAGTTTGTTTATTTTTTGCAGTTGAATTCTAATTTCAAATCCTTATAGTCAGAGAATATGCTTGATATTATTTCAATCTTTCTCAATTTGTTGATTTTAGTTTTGTGGCCCAACATATGGCCTATTCTTGAGAATATTCCATGTACACTGGAGAATAATGTATACTCTGATGTTCTGGGATAAAATGTCCTGTAGATGTCTATTATGTCCATTTGTTTTAGTGTTTCATTTAAGGCTGATATTTCTTTATTTATTTTGTGTTGGGTTGAATGTTCTAGAACCATCAGTGGTGTATTGACATCTCCAAGTATGATTGTATTTTTGTTGGTTTGTATTTTTAGATCAGTTAGTAGATGTCTTATATTTTTTGGTCCTCCCTGATTTGGTGCATATATATTAAAAAGTTTTTATGTCTTCTTGATATAATGCCCCCTTTATCATTATGAAATGACCATCTTTGTCTCTGGTTACATTTGTTGCCTTATAGTCAGCATTGTCAGATATGAGTATGGCTATACTTGCTTTTCTTTGGATATTATTTGCTTGAAGAATTGTTTTCCAACCTTTCACTTTGAATCTATTTTTATTTTTGTAGTATAGTTGTGTCTCTTGAATGCAGCACACAGTTGGGCTTTACTTTTTTATACAATCTGCTACTATGTGCCTCTTTATTGGTGAATTCAACCCATTTACATTTAGTGTAATTATTGGCATTTGAGGATCTCCTATTGCCATTTTGTATATTGCTTTTTGATAGTTCTGAGTCATTTGTTTTTGTTTGGTGGTATTCCACATTTCTTTCTTCTGTTTCTTCTTTTTTAAATTGTGTGTTTCAGTAGTGGCATTTTAAGGGTGGTTATCAAAAGGCAAAGGAAGTAAAGGCAAAAATAAATGAATGGGACTATATCAAACTAAGAAGCTTCTGCACAGCAAAAGAAACTGAAAACCAAATAGACAGCCAACTAAATAGGAGATGATATTTGCAAACAACAGCTCAAATAAGGGGTTAATACCCAAAATATTTAAAGAACTCACAAAACTCAACAACAAACAAGCAAAGAATACAATAAAAAAATCGGGAGAGGACATGAACAGACACTTCTTCCAATAAGAAATACAAATGGCCAATAGAGATATGAAAAGATGCTCATCTTCACTAGCTATTAGAGAAATGCAAATAAAAACTTCAATGTCATACCACCTCACACCTGTTAGATTAGCCATTATCAACAAAACAAAACAGGTAATAAGTGTTGGAGAGGCTGTGGAGAAAAAGGAACCCTCATTCACTGTTGGTGGGAATGTAAATTAATATAACTACAATGGTAGAAAGTTTGGTGGTTCCTAAAAAAATTAAGAATAGAACTACCATATGACCCATCAATCGCTCTACTGGGTATATACCCCCAAAACTTGAAAATATTGGTACATAAAGACATGTGCACTGCCATGTTCATCGCAGCATTGTTCACAGTGGCCAAGACATGGAAATAACCAAAGTGCCCTTCAATAGAGGGTTGGATAAAGGTGATATGGTACATATATACTATGGAACACTACTCAGCCATAAGAAACAATGACATAGTATCATTTATGACAACATTGATGGACCTTGATAAATTATACAGAGTGAAATAAGTAAATCAGAAAAAGCTAAGAACTATATGATTCCATACATAGGTGGGACACAAAGTTGAGACTCATGGATATAGGTAAGAGTACAGTGGTTACCAGGAAGAGGGAGAAGAATGAAGAAGGAGTGGATGGGGGAAGGGGAGAGGCATAAATGGGAGACAAATATAAGGTGATGGAGGATAATCTGACTTTGGGTGATGGGTATACAACATAAGTGGCTGTCCAAATGATGTGGAGATATTTGCCCAAAATCTATGTACTCTTGTTGACCAATGTTACCCTGTTAAATTTAATCATCTAAATTAAAAAAAAAAGCAAAAGAAAAGTTTTCTTAAAGAGGAGGAAGCACCTATGCCGATATGAGACACAGTAGGGGAGTAAAACTCTGGTGGACTGGTGGACAGCATTCTACCCACTTGTTTACACTTGATCCTTGTTGGAAACGAGAGTCGTAGGACAGATTGCCTTCACCCTGCCAGGAGTTTTATTAATAACTTTTCTCAAAATTACTATTGTGACATTAATGTTAACATAGTGTTTTAAAAATATGTGAAACCTTGAATTTAATGCCATAAATACTAGTTTTTTAAAAAGTATGTGACCTTCAAAAATGTGTCCATACCACCAGTTACTGAAAACTTCATTAAAGCTAGGATGGATGCTTCCCACTCCACCTACTAAACTCACTTTTATTTTTTGTAAGTTCCCTATTGTTAAATGATTCAAATTACAAATAGAGAATAATTTTCCTGGATAAAAGAAGAAAGCATATACCAGCATGTCACTGAAAAACTGTAAATAGTACCCTTGTCTGTTAGATAATTTTCTGTTTCTTATGACTCTCAATCTGCATATAAATCAATTTTGAATGACAGCTCTAATGCATTTGAGCCAGACATTTGCCACCATAGTTTGCTCGTTGGTATAGTGCCAAATATCTTTCACTTGAAGGTAACCTAGCATTTTCTGAATTAATGACATAATTGGTTTTCTATTTCCAGGTTGTTAACTAATCCTAAATAAACTTGAATGTAAATGTTCTAGACACAGAAGAGAAAACTTGGCTAAAATGATGCAGAATGCCACAGACACTGGAAAGGTCATAAGCATCAAGAACAAAACTGGTTACAACACTTGAATTTAGTTGTTGACTGGTGTTTTAGGCCATGTCTAAAACAAACAAAAAACAAACTTCATTGCTTCCCTTCCTGAGTTCATGAACAAAACATCTCTGCTGTGTTCTAGGGCTAACATGTGCCTGTTCAACTAATATTCCCAACATAGTAAAATCACCACAGAATACAGAGGGAGAAAGCACATGGACCTCATTGCCTGTCTCCAACTGGCTTCTTGAACTGGTCAAGTGTAAGGTTCCACCCACATAATTACAGTGCCCCCTGGAGAGTAGTCATTCAATTTTATCCCAGGGCTAAATTGGGGCTCACACTTGGACTTCAACAAGAAAGAAGAAAAATCACCAGGAAGACATCAGAATTCTGACAAAGAAATTTTCCCACCTTTCCCAGTGAATAAAGGCCCCATGAGTCTGAATTCTTTGGTGAGTCTTCCTATTTTGAGAAATATCTATATCTATATATCTATATCTAGATAGATAGATAGATAGATAGATAGATAGATAGATAGATAGATAGATAGATAGATGATAGATAATGAATGACAGAATAAGGATATTTTTCATGTTACTCTTTATGTAGACTTCCATCTTCAGGAATGACTTACTGGTGCTTTCACGGGGACTAACTTTACTCCTGAGCCACAAAAGGTGACTCCTAAGGGTGATATACAGCTTTGTGGTGAAAGATAAACACAATGCAAGGTGCTTCCAGTATGACAGAGACTTTTAAAATGGGTCCAGGCCAGCTTAAAAAGACTTTCATAAATTTCAATTAACTCAGTGCAAGTTATTTCTCCACATGTTGTGCACATCTGTATTCTCAATTTGAATGCTTTTTTATTCCTTGTTGGACGCAATCTGGTCTCATAGCCAAGAAAAACAATAATCCACCCAGCTGTGTTGGCTTGGAACAGGAGTGACATCAAACGGCCTGTTGAATTGAGGATATTTATTCTTTGGGGGTCAGAGTTCCAGCTCTCCACTGGAGAAAACCATATTTGAAAATGGTATTAAATTTTTGTGTACTATAAAGTGGATTTTTGAAAAACACATGTTGAAAAATCAGCAGGTACCCGGAATTTCATTTCAGGGCAGAGTGCGAGCCTTTCTATCAAACAGAGTGGATCTATTTGAATAGCAACAAAATGTGATACTCATCTGCCCAGTACACCACAACTCTCATTAGACCCCCCTCTGACAGTAATAGAGATAAGATTATGAAAGTCAAGGCTGAGTTGCCTTATCTGCATTGCTGGAAATATATTCACTGGCAATGGAATAAGAGATTATCTTGGATGAAAGATATTGTCATTTTCAGTGTGCATGAAAAGTCCTCCCACAGAAAGAAAAGATTCAAGGAAAAATATTTTTTGAATAGTTTCTAATTTTTTTAATGATAAGTTTAAAAAGAAATTTGGGAAAAAATATTCTATCAATTGTGGACTTTGGGCTGTGATTTCCTACCTTACAAAGTGAACTTGTGAGTTTTAAATTAAGTGTCTGCCACTTTAGTATTTTGATATTCATCCCATTTACTCAAGGCTGTTCACCTACACTTCCACATTTTGTACTACTGTTCGTTTCTTTTGGTGAGGTAAAATTATCTTGGTATTGAATTAACATGGAATTTTGAAAAAGGTCATGAAGATCGTCACTTAACTGAACTACATTCAGCAGGCAGTTGGATGGAATTACTGTCTTTGAATGCACAAACTTTATTTGTTTCTCTTTATGTATATGCTCTATGTCATCAAGATACAATTTCTAAACTATAAAATTCCAGTGGCTTCTGAAATCACTGAAAAAATGGTGATGGAAGGAGACTTTACTTGGGGCAGTGAACACAGTGCAGTATACAGAGATGTGTTGTAGAACTGTACTCCCAAAACCTGTATAATTTTGTTAACCAATGTCATCCCAGTAAACTCAATAAAAAGGAAAAAAATGGAAATGTGTTTTGGACAAACTAAATTTTACTGAAAAGAAAAATACAAATTTTGAGATGCCTGGTGGTGGCCTTGGTGACATGATCGTCATTTCTGCCACCATGGTGACTCACTTTGATATGTGTTTCCTGTATATTATATGTATTTAAGTTAAAGGTTTTGCTTATTGTTGAAAAAGACTTCATGATGGTCAAGACCTTGAATTATAATTTTTACCTAATATGTTTGGTAAAAAATAAAATAGAAAAATTTCTGAGGAAATTCACTGATTCCTTAAGGACAATTCCTGAAGTACTTTGAGTGGACAGGGAATTATAGTCCCCTCCCTCCAATTAGTTAACCCCCATCCTTAAGCTGCTTTATCTGTTACTATTATTAATTAAGAGAAAAGGCAGTAGGGAGGTTGTCAATCAAGGTCTGATTTATTGTATCATTTCCAGTGAAATTTCTACAAGAAGTACCTCCCCACACACACGAACAAACACAAGATAAAACTGTAAGTCTGTGATTCACATCTTAACAAATAAGGATGAGACAGCAGGACTTTCAGAGGAGAAAGAAATGTTTCCTCGTGAGGTGAGAAGCACGAAGTCTGGTTAATTGTCCTGCAGAGAGAATACCTACCAGTCATCTTAGACTTCATTTGTGTTCTTGGTCAGCAAAATTTAAAACTCATTGCTTTCTTACTGGCATCCATCACACGCTACTCACCAAAGAGAAATGTGTTGGCCTGAGTGCAAAGGCAATAAAATTTTCGCAGTTCAACATCATCTTGGAGAATCTTAACACTCCAAGGAAGGAGTAGACAAAGCCATTTTTGAGTTCCCCAATTTGCTTTGCATTTATTGCTGACAGAGTCAGAACTTAAAATTGATTAAAAGTCAGAGATAATTTGCTGATTGACATGTAAAAGATCATTCCTCAAGACCACTTTCTTCCTCATCTCACTGTAGTTCAGGATATTCCACTTAGATATTTCTTTGCTTAGAACTTCCCTCTCCACAGTTCGAAACCCTGGGCTTGCCTGGTCAAGGCACATATGGGAGTTGATGCTTCCAGCTCCTCCCCCGCTTCTCTCTCTCTGTCTCTCCTCTCTCTCTCTGTCTCTCCCTCTCCTCTCTAAAAATTGAATAAATAAATTTTTAAAAGTTTTTTTAAAAAAAACGAAAAAAAAAAAAAACTTCCCTCTCCAGTTTCTGTACTCAGAGCTTTGTTATGTGCCCCCTCCTCAGGAGAAAATGGGGAACATTCAATCCAAGCTGACCCACCCCACTCCCTGCTACTGTCTTTTCCATTATCCTTTTTATTTCATAAAGTATTTTATTATTATACTGATGAATCTCCTGGGTAGCTTCAGAAGAGGGAATGCAGGAAGTGTGTCCCAGAACAATTTGGATTGGTCTGAAGTTCACTCACCCGCACTGTGGGGGTCAAGGCTGGTGGCCAGGCTAGGGTTATACCTCTCACCCTAGAATGAGGGGGGTCCCCTCAAGGAAATTCAAGTTGCTGGAGGGCAAAGTGGACAGTTTGCAGCATCACAACAATAGTCCATCACCTCATCCAACCAGCTTCACATGGTCATACATCCACCATCCCCAAAGCCTAAACAATTCTTGATGCTAACAAACAGCTGGGGCAAAGGATACCTCAAAGGTCCCTGGCTGGTTGACTCAGCAGTAGAGCATCGGCCTGGCATGTAGATGTCTCATGTTCAATTCCCAGTTGGGGTACACAGGAGAAGCGCCCATCTGTTTCTCTATCCTTCCCCTTCTCATTTTTCTCTCTCTCTCGCTCTCTTTCTCTTCTTCTCTTGCAGGTAAGGCTCAATTAGATGTTGGGCAGATAAAATATATTATGTTCACTTTGTTAAGATGGCGCTGCCCACGTGGAAGCCCGTCGCCCAGGTAATTGCTTAGGATGGGCGTGATTGTATTAGTGTGTGTTGGGGAGGGCTTTCGTGCCAGAAGGTTTTAGAAGAAAGAGAGATCACGTTGTTCCGGGAGAAGAGGGATTATGTTCTAGGAGGAGAGCAGAGAAGAGAGCAGAAAAAGGCCACGTGAAGGAGAGGAGAAGCAGTCAAGATGGCAGAGTGCTGAAAGAGAAGCCAGTTAGTGCAGAGTTTGTGCAGAGAGAAGGAGATGGGCAACAAAGGAGAATGAGGCTGGTGAGGTAGACACCTTTGATTCTAGGAAACTCAGATAAGTCAGATTTGTGAGCACTGAATAAGTGGGTTTTGGAGCCCAGTGTGTGTTTTTACTTGCCCGCTGGGTGCAAGCTAGGATTAAAGATAATGGATCACCATTTTGTGGCTCTGTTGTTTCATTACTGTCCGTCCGAATCCAATGCGAACCTGCATGGGCCAGGCAGCTGTGATGGTGGCCGTGGTTACTGGCTTTACATTAGAGCTAGTAGTTTCTGGGCTCTGAGGATGCTCCATGGCCTCCACCTGACTCGGTTGCAACAGAGCAAGGGCCCCACGTGGGCATGCCGGGTGGATCCCAGTTGCGGCACATGCGGGAGTCTGTCTCTGCTTCCACTCCTCTCACTGAAGTTTTTTAAAAAATGGTACCTCAAAGGATAAGATCTGAGTTTTCAGAGTTTTTAATGGAAAGATAATGACTTGATTAAGAAGTATAGTAATTTTATGTTTGTTTTATATAAAATCTTTTTAGAAAATAATACTTAAATGTAGACATAGTGTGCATATTAGATTTTATTTCAGAACTTCTAGATCTAAATTTACATCCATTAATAGGCAGCAACTTATTTCTAATCTGAAAAAAAATTACGATTTCCTTTCTATTTAACAGAGGAAGGATAAAGGCATTCACTGAAGGCAGTACCAGCTGGTCTGTTGGTACTCAGTTATTGTCCATATAATTTCTGTTCCCTTTCAGAATTTGGAAGGTAGCAACGTGATTTACATCTTGACCAACCCCCCCCCAAAAAAAACACCACTTTTACTGAAATATGTATCAATTTAGTACTTCAGGATGATTGAATGTAAATCTGACACACTGTGTAGAAACCCTTTAAAATATTTGCCTTAGATAAGTGCATTTTAGTTTTATGTTATTCCAGGATAAAAGCTAGTTAAATCAAGTTGCTTATTTATAAGGCATTATTGCATATTCTTAATCCACCTCCACAATAAATTTATTCTGTGCCCTTGTGATTATTTGTGCCAGATTTTAGTTTTATTTTATTTTATTTTTTATTGAATATATTGGGATGACACTGGTTAATAAAACCATTGATGTTTCAGGTATACAAATTCATAACACATCAGTTGTACACTGCACTGTGTCCACCACCCATGACAAGTCCCCCTCCATCACTGTCTACCCCCCTACCCTTCTTCATCTCCCCCCCACCCAGATTTCAGGGTTAGGATTGCAGACACTAGAATGGGAAAATACAGTAGAAATCAGAATATCTTCTTAAAATTCAAATGCTTTTGTTTCTGGAGATAAATGCAGAACAATTTCACTCCCAAAGGGAGGACTATAATGCCTTCCTTCAAAGTTCTGTGTTTAAGGTGCACACTTCCAGGCAATCAATATCATTTGGGATAAAGAAAGCAGGAGTCTAGAAGCCTTACACACCCTCACTCGAGATCAAGGTGGGAAAGGATCTCTGGTGGCTCTTCAATAATTTTATAACTAATTTTAGCAGGGTTTTGATTTTGTATTTGCTTCTCTCATAACAGCTTTTCTGTTAAAAATCAATTCTCTGGGTCCTGGCTGGTTGGCTCAATGGTAGAGCATCAGCCTGGTGTGCAGGAGTCCCAGGTTCGATTCCTGGCCAGGGCATACAGAAGAAGTGCCCATCTGCTCCTCCACCCCTCCCCCTCTGCTTCCTCTCTGTCTCTCTTTTCCCCTCCTGCAGCCAAGGCTTCATAGGAGCAAAGTTGGCCTGGGTGCTGAGGATGGCTCTGTGGCCTCTGCCTCAGGTGCTAGAATGGCCCTGGTTGCAACAGAACAATGCCCCAGATGGGCAGAGTATCACCCCCTGGTGGGAATGCTGGGTGGATCCCGGTCGGACACATGTGGGAGTCTGTCTGACTGCCTCCCCATTTCCAACTTCAGAAAAATACAAAAAAAATCAATTCTCTGAGGTGATGTCAGAGAAATGGTGCCAAGAGGGGTGTTCCCGATATCTCCTCTCAAAATTTCAACAAATTCAACAACTAAAAACAGAGAAAAAAATCTCAGGAGCACCTGAAATATACACACACCAGACAAAGGTATGATTGGGTGAAAAGGTGGCTGAATATATAATTCACTCTGAAGAAAATAAGATGAAGAATGAGGTATTTCGCTTTCCTCACTGATCTGAGGAAGGAACTTTCATCTGGAGCTGAGCAAAGTGGAGGGCCAGAGGCAGAGGAAAGAAGCTGGGTTAGGGTAGATGATCAAGTAGATGGAAGCACATGCCTGCTTTGTCTGATAGTAGATGCAGGGCGAGTACGGGTGGCAGGCTCAAAGATGTGCGGAGTGCCCACAGGTGCCAGCCCCAGTGCCAGCAGCTTTGTGCACTCCCAGCTCTGCAATCACAGGCAGTGTGCAAGTGGCTCCACCTGGCACCACTGATGTGGGTGCATAGGCTCGCGGGCTGGTGGGCTTAGCCCAAGATTATCAATGATACACATTTGCATGGGCTGTTGCCAGTGTCTTTGTGCATTCCTAGTTCCACCACCACCAGCATGGGAAGTACGCAAGGGCCAGAATCCCTAGACCTGGGTCTTCCCAGTAGGGCACCTCTGCGGGGCAAATACAGGCTTCAAAGTGCATTCCTGCATTCCCGGCTCTGAATGAGATCACAGGCGCTATCTGCCTAAGTGGGGAGGTGCAGACTTCCATGTGCCCTGCTGAAATTGTGGGGGCTGGGCATGCACATGGCTTGCTGTGGGCTACCAAACAGTGCACAAGAGAGAAGCCTGTGGAGATTAGACCTGCAGAACACTGAGGCATACTAGAAATGCCCAGGAACCCTTATAAAGGTGCTTGATCTGCAATCAGCGCCCAGCCCTGCCTGCTCTTGCTGGCAGCTCTGGTTGGCACGGCCTTACCCAGAACTACGCTTTGAATGGTACTGGAGGAAGGAACTGGCTGCTCTTAGAGCCTCTTGCTCTGCAAGCAATGGCTGGGGCGAACCTCACCACTAAGTCCCCAGGCTACTAGTTAAGGTGGAAGAGATGTGTGGAGAGGCATCTGGAAAACTGAGACTTCCATTGTCAGAGCCTCCAAGCCCTAACAAGCCCCACATACCAATGGGACTGAGGCCCACCCTACTTCATTGCCATAGTGATACAACAGCAAACCTTTGCTAAATAACCTCACAGGGGCAAGACCTGTAGTACAGCATAACCTGCCATAAAAAGGGAAGAAGCTACCTCTCAAAACCAAAAAAAAAAATTACATTTTTATAACTTTTTTTTTCATATTGGTCATTTTATCTTCTATCCTTTTTATTCCTTCCGTTTCCTTTTGAACTTCATTATTCATAGTTGTTAATATTTTTCATTCTTGTTTTTTATGGGGGTTTCATTTCAAAACACTTTACTTTTTTCTCTCTTTTTTTCTTTTTCTTTTTCACTCATTTATTCATCATTTATCAACAAATTATTATATTTAAAATTCATATTTTTCTTTGTGGCATTTTGCGTGTTTTTGACATCATTTTTTATCTCTTTTGTCATTTTTTCTCAGTTCTGGCTCCTTGTTCTCTGTAGTTTTTGTTCCACTTATCATTCTAGAATTTTCATTTTTTCACTGTATCTTTTCAAATTTTATTTTACTTTTTTCATTATCTCTTATTAGTCTTATTAATAATACAACTTTAAAATGCCATTAAGAAAAAATAAATCAAATATCATGGATACAAAAGACAGAGATGTAGCTCAGATAGATGATAAAAAATCTCTGGAAAAAAATTTCAATTGCTTGAAAACGTTGGAGTTAAATGACAGAGAATTAAAAATTGAAGTCCTAAAAATATTTAGGGAAATACAAAAAAGCACAAAAGGCAATTAAGAGAGCTCAAAAAACAATTTAATAAACAAAAGAATAATTCACAATGGAAACTGAAACTATAAAAAGGAACCAAACAGAGATGTAAAACTCAATATATGAACTGAAAAATGAGATAACAAGATTAGCTAATAGAACAGGCCAGACAGAGGAGAGAATTAGTGACATAGAAGACAGGCAACTAGACATACTACAGAGAGAAGAGGAGAGAGACTCACAAATTTAAAAAAATGAGAAAATGAGAAAATGACAAAGTCCTACAGGAATTGTCTGACTCCATCAGAAAAAGCAACATAAGAATAATGGGTATATCAGAAGGAGAAGAGAGAGAAAATGAAATGCAGAACATATTCAAACAAATAATCGATGAGAACTTCCCAAGTCTGTGAAAGAATTGGAGCTTCAAATCCAAGAAGCAAACAGAATATACCAAGTTACCTTAACCCAAAAAGATCTACTCCAAGGCATACCTTAATGAAATTACAACAAACCGATGACAAAGAAAAAATTCTCAAGGCAGCCAGGGAAAAGAAGAATACAACATATAAAGGAAGGCCCATTATGTTATCATCAGATTTCTCAGCAGAAACTGTACAAGCCAGAAGAGAGTGGACCCCAATATTTAAAGTACTGAAGAGAGGAACTTCCAGCCAAGAATACTGTACCCATCAAAGCTATCTTTCAAATACAAAGGGGAAATAAAAACATTCACAGAAATAGAAAAGATGAGGGAATTTATCACCAGAAAACCCCTACTTCAGGGAATACTAAAGGGGGTTATCCAACCTGATACAAAAAACAAACAAAACAAAATCACAAGTGAAAGCTCCAACAAGATAACAATAAAAACACAATTAATCTGTGACAACAAAAACAAAAAAGGGGAGAGGACAAAGATTAACAGTAGCAAAGGAGAATGGAGTGCAGAAGCACTCTTGAGATAACATACTACAATGAATATGATATATAGCCTTTTTATTACCTAATGGTAACCACCCCTGAAAAAACCACTACAGAAACACATGGCTTAAAAAAATAAGAAACAGAGGAAAGAAGTATGAAATACAACCAAACAAAAACAAATGACAGAAACACAAAAGAGAAGAACCAAACAAGATACAGAGTTATCAGAAAGCAATACATAAAATGGAAATAGAAAACATTCAAGTGTCAATAATTACATTAAAAGTAAATGGATCAATTTCACCAATAAAAAGACACAGAGTAGCAGAGTGGATCAAAAAAGAAAATCCAACTGTATACTGCCTTCAACAAACACATCTACGCTAAAGATAAAAACAAATTCAAAGTGATAGGTTGGAAAACAATTATTCAAGCAAATAATATCCAAAAAAAGCAGGTGTAGGCCCTGGCCGGTTGGCTCAGCGGTAGAGCGTCGGCCTGGCGTGCGGAGGACCTGGGTTCGATTCCCGGCCAGGGCACACAGGAGAAGCGCCCATTTGCTTCTCCACCCCTCCGCCGCGCTTTTCTCTCTGTCTCTCTCTTCCCCTCCCGCAGCTGGGGCTCCATTGGAGCAAAGATGGCCCGGGCGCTGGGGATGGCTCTGTGGCCTCTACCTCAGGCGCTAGAGTGGCTCTGGTCACAACATGGCGATGCCCAGGATGGGCAGAGCATCGCCCCCTGGTGGGCAGAGCGTCGCCCCTGGTGGGCGTGCCGGGTGTATCCCGGTCGGGCGCATGCGGGAGTCTGTCTGACTGTCTCTCCCCGTTTCCAGCTTCAGAAAAATGAAAAAAAAAAAGAAAAAAAAAAAAAAAAAAAGCAGGTGTAGCCATACTCATATCTAACAATGCTGACTACAAGACAGCAAAGGTAATCAGAGACAAAGATGGTGATTTCATAATGATAAAGGGGACATTGAATCAAAAAGACATAACATTTCTTAATATATACACACCAAACCAAGGAGCGCCAAAATATATAAGACATCTACTAACTGATCTAAAAATATAAGCTGACAAAAATAACATTGAATCAAAAAGACATAACATTTCTTAATATATACGCACCAAACCAAGGAGCACCAAAATATATAAGACATCTACTAACTGATCTAAAAATATAAGCCAACAAAAATACAATCATACTTGGAGATCTCAATATACCACTGATGGCTCTAGATCAGTGTTTCCCAACCTTTTTTGTGCCATGCCCCACCTTAACCTTTCTAAAATTTTTATGTCCCCCCCTATGTAACATACATAATTTTTAACATTAAAAAATTGATTTGTTCACTTAATAAACATAAATGATAGGTTCTAGGAAGAAATCACTATGAAATTGTTAACAAAACACAGTAAGTAAAATTTCAAAACGTATAATGAAAAACAGAAATTTAAATTCCAAATAATTTTAATACAGATTTTTCTATATTAATTTATTATTTTAATTTAGTGTGATCCTTGCACTCAATGCTTGCTGCACAGAGATTTTATATTAGGTTCCAATTTGGTTAGCTTTAGTCTCAAGTCTCCACGTTGTGTTATATCCAGCCGATTTCTTTGTTTTACCAGTAAATCATTTACAGCACTAAATCCACATTCAGCTAAACATGAAGATGGAAACGGTAGCAATAGTTTTCTTGCACATTTGGTTGAATTTGGGTATTTGATTTCTGTTTCCTCACAAAGCCATGCCATCGCTCCTTTGATATTAAATAAAGCTTTAACTGACTCATCATTTTGCAATTCTGCGAGTTCTTCTTGATACTGCATATTTGATATATCAGACAAATCCACTAACATTGGCTGCATCATCCATGTTGGGAAATCAATTTGTTTTAAATCAGAAAATCTTTCTTTTAAATCAGCCGATAGAATATTTAAATGATTGACAAGAACAAGTAAAGCGGTATCAGTTACTTCACATTTTTGGAGCCAATGAAACTGTTTAAAGTTTTTGTTGTTAATATGTTTCTGACATAACTCAATATTGGTAATGAAACCAAATATCTTTGCTTTTGCATCGACAAGTTTTCTTTGTTCCTTGAAGTTGCTTATTTAATATATTTAGTTTTTCAAAGATATCGGCTAAATAACTCACAAATGCTTTACCATCTATTGTTAACAGATATTTGATTTCAGGTTTGTCGCTTAAAAAATCACTAAGAGTATCAAACAGTTCCATAAATCTTTTCAAACAGTTTCCTTTAGATAGCCATCTGACTTCAGTATGAAGTAAAAGTCTCACATGGTCTTCATTTTGTTCTTCACAAAATAGCTTGAAAAGACGCTCACATTTGGCACTAGCTTTATTAGCATTAACACACTTTATTACTGTATGTAATACTTCATTCAGAACAGGCAAGATGTTTTTAGCTACTAAGTTTTCCCTATGAATAACACAATGCACAAGAATCATTTCTGGATTCGCATCTTTCATCAATTTTAAGCAGCCATTTTTCTTGCCCATCATATTGGGAGCACCATCTGCAGCACAAGATGTTATATTTTTCATTGGTATATCATTGACATCTAAGTAGTTTTTTTAGCTTATTATATATATCTTTGGAGGTAGTGGTGCTTTCTAATCTTTTACAGAACAACATTTCTTCAGCAAAATGTCCTTTATCAATATATCTTATGTAAGTTATCAATACTGCCTCACTGTCTCTCAAAGTTGATTCATCCATTTGCAAGGAGAATTTTCTTGTTTTCAGCTTTTCAATAAGTTGTTTTTCAATATCCTCACTCATTTCGTCTATTCTTCTGCTAACAGTATTGTCACTGAGTGGCATAGCTTTTACATCTTTGTCATCTTTTTCAAGAACCGTTATAAGAAATGCTGATTTGACGGTTTTATTAAATTCTCTCCTACAGTGTGATTTTCTCCAGTTTTAGCGATGAATAAAGAAATTTGATAACTAGCCTCAAGAACACGATTATTAGTTGAAGTATGAGCAGTAAATAGAGACTTTAATGTTCTTTTTTCAAAATTTTTCTTTAAAGTTTTAAAGTAACTCAAATCTGAATTAATATGAGCACTATGTTTTGCCTTCAAATGCGCCTCAAGATGACCTCGTTTCATTGATTCGTTGGTCAAGCATTGCTGGCATAAAAGACAAAAAGGAATCCGCTCATCGTGAACAGCGGGTATGAACCCAAATTTTAAATATTCCTCCGAATATTGACTAGTTTTTTCTTGCTTGCACCACTCATTTTACTATGGGCTATAAGAAATAAAAATAAGATCAATTAAAAACTAATATTAAAATATGTGTTAAAATATATTCAATGTGACATAGAGTAAACGTATACTAAAAATTCATATTTATTTAAATGTATATAACACATTTACTACACTACCACTGCAAATCAAAAGGTATCTATATTTTTTCCACTTGACAAAATTTTCTGGAAAGTTATGCTTCTAAAATTAAAATTGTCATGCATGCACTATTATAGCCCCAATAATATTTATAAAATATTAGTGCTTTCTAGCCCCGATCCAAGAAGTACTTAATAAAGAGTTTAATATTGATAAAAATAAAATCAAATACTTACCAATTATATCTATACAATATATATATTTATTAAATCAACAAGCTTTTACAACAGTTTTGACTGACATGTATTTCAAATTAACACCAACTGAATGATGTGAAACACTACAGAAGTTGCGATGGGCCAATTAGGTGAGAATAACTGCGTTGTTTAGCGAGTTTTTAAAACGTCCGGGGTTCCCTGTGGCAGATGGCACACTCCGTGGTGAACCCAGGATGAAGTTTACTTGATGACGCCAACCACCCAGTTGATATTTTGGTCTCGTCAAATGAAATTATACTTAATAATTATTTACCGCAATTATTTAAGAATTGCATTTTTTGTTAAATTTGGCACCGATATCTAGCATTGTATTTAAATGGCCTGGGGTTAAAGAGTTAAAGTCGTGTCGATTCCATTTTCAAATTGCCCCCCTTAACTATCGAACTGCCCTCCTGTGTTGCGTGGGCCCCATGTTGTGAAACACCACTCTAGATTTTTCATCCAAACAGAAAATCAATAAAGAAATATTGGCTCTAAATGAAACACTAGAACAATTAGATATGATAGACCTCTACAGAGGCCAACATAACCCTCATACCGCAACCTGGCAAAGACAATACAAAGAAAAAAGAAACTACAAACCAATATCTTTAATGAATACAGAATCTAAAATCCTAAACAAAATACTAGCAAATCAAATGCAACAACACATTAAAAAAATAATTCATCCTGATCAAACGAAGTTTATTCCAGAATCACAAGGATGGTTCAACATACGTAAAACAGTTAACATAATACACCATATCAAAAAAACAAAGAAAAATAACCATATGATCCTATCTATAATTCAGAAAAGGCATTTGATAAAATAGAACCCCATTTTCTGTTTAAAACACTAAACAAAATGGGTATAGAAGGAAAATATCTTCACATAATAAAGGCCATTTATGAAAATCCATCAGCTGACATCATATTAAATAGCAAAAAAACTGAAAACTTTTCCTTTAAAATCAGGAACAAGACAAGGCTACCTACTCTCTCCACTCTTATTCAACATAGTGCTGGAAATTCTAGCCAGAGCAATCAGACAAGAGAAAGAAATAAAAGGCATTCATATTGGGGGAAAAAAGTAAAGGTTTCACTTTTTGCAGATAATATCCTGCACATCAAAAGCCCCAAAGTCTCCACAAAAAGACAATTAGAAACAATAAACCAATAAACAATAAACCAATTTTGTATCCTGTAAGGTCACAGAATACAAAATTAGTATACAGAAATCTATTGTCTTCCTATATGCCAACAATGAAACTTCAGAAAATGAACTAAAAAAAAAAATAATCCCTTTTACGATTGCAACAATAAAAAAATAAGATACTAGGAATAAACATAACAAAGAATGTAAAGGAACTATGTAATGAAAAATACAAAGCATTGTTAAGGGAAATCGAAAAAAGTATAATGAGATGGAAAAATATTCCTTGTTCTTGGATAGAAAGAATAAATATAGTTAAAATGACCATATTACCCAAAACAATACACAAATTTAATGCAATTCCCATCAAAATTCCAATGTCATTTTTTAAAGAAATGAAACAAAAAATTATCAGGTTTATATGGAACTATAAAAAAACTCAAATAGCCAAAGTAATCCAAAGGAAAAAGAATGAAGCTGGGGGCATTACAATACTTGACCTCAAATTATATTATAGAGCCATGATAATCAAAACAGCATTGTATTGGCAGAAAAATAGACACTCAGACCAATGGAATGGAATAGAGAGCCCAGAAATAAAACCACATATATTGTATATATGGTCAAATCATCTTTGATAAAGGAGCCAAAAACACACAATGGAGGAAAGAAAGCCTCTTCAGTAAATGGTGTTGGGAAAACTGGAGAGCCACTGCAAATAATAAAATTTGACTACAGTTTTTCTCCTTGTACAAAAATTAATTCAAAATGGATCAAAGACCTAAATATAAGACCTGAAACAATAAATTACATAGAAGAAAACATAGGTATTAAACTCATGGACCTTGGCCATACAGAGCATTTTATGAATTTGACTCCAAAGGCAAGGGAAGTGAAGGCAAAGATAAATGAATGGGACTACATCAGACTAAGAAGCTTTTGCACAGCAAAAGAAACTGACAACAAAACAAAGAGCTAACTAAATGGGAGATGATATTTTCAAACCATAAGTCAGATAAGGGCCTAATATCCAAAATATACAAAGAACTCACAAACCTCAACAACAAAAATTCGATAAAAAAATGGGAAGAGGATATGAACTGACACTTCTCCCAGGACGAAATACAAATGGCCAACAGATATATGAAAAAATGCTCATCTTCAATAGCTATTAGGGAAATGCAAATTAAAACTACAATGAGATACCACCTGACACCTGTTTGATTAGCTATTATCTACAAGACAGGTAATAGCAAATGTTGGAGAGGCTGTGCAGAAAAAGGAACCCTCATTCACTGTTGGTGGGAATGTAAAGTGGTACAACCATTATGGAAGAAAGTATGGTGGTTCTTCAAAAACTAAGAATAGAAGTGATGACAGAGAAATGGTACCGTAAGGAGCGATACTGATAAATCTCCCCAAAATTTCAACAACTTCTTCAACCAGAGACAGAAAAATTTATCCTCGGAGCGTCTAGAGGTCCCACACTGAACACGAAGGTATGATCGAGTGAAAAATTGACTAAATATATAATCAACCCCAATGGAAATAGGATGGTAAAAGGAACACTCCGCCTTCCTCACTAACCTAAACAAGGTCTGCTTTCACTTGGAACTGAGAGTATAGGAACTAAGGTGGGCAAAGGGTCAGTGAATAGAGCCAGGCTGCAGCACAAATGTCTGAGCCAGGCTATGGCATGGACGTCCAAGCCAAGGAAAAACTGTGCTTGTGGCGACCCAATCAACACAAGCTAATGCTCGCGCCAAACTCAGACAAAGAAAGACAAGTGCAGCAGCGATTAGCCCTGATATCCTGGTCAGCGAGTGTGGCTAGAGTGAGAGAGGTTCCTCCTAGTGCCCCGGGAGTGGGCGCCCATGTTACCTGACAGAGGGGCAGAATCAGAGGCCTTTGTGTGGGCCAAGACCAGAGTCTCGGGGTTGAAGAGCGGTGCATGGGAAGTGCTCTCGAACTTCTCTGGGCAGGCAGGGCACCTCACCCAGGATGAGTGGCAGCCACCCCGATACTCAGGTCGGTGAGTGCAGATAGTGTGCGAGTGGTTCCTCATAATACCTCAGCAATGGGCGCTTGTGTTTCTGAACAGAGGGGCAGAGTCAGAGGCCTTTGTGTGGGCTGTAATCAGAGTCTCGGTGCCGCCCCTGCACTCTGAAGGGCGGCACGCAGGGTGTGCGCAAAAGCAAAATTCCCTACGCTCGAACTTCTCCGGGCGGGTGGGGCGCCTCACCCAGCCATACAAGCTAACAGACCCAGGAAGGATTAGCTTAAACCACAGTTTGCTCGCCTCCCAACTGACCTATGCGACCCTAACTGACAAGATCTCTCTCAGTTCAGTGATTTAAGACAAGAGACATTATATTTTTTAGTGCCTCTTGCTATGCTGTGCACATAGGGGTGGGGGCAACTTCTGATTGGCAGAGCTTTCATACTCAAGGCTATATGTTAAAAAGAGGGATTTGGCAGCTTGTAAGTCTTCTTGCTTTGCAAACAGTGACTAGGGCATCTTCTACCCAGCCAAAACAGGTTACAAAGTGCCAAAAGCCTGAGGAAAGTGGTCCCACAGAGTGCTGAGGCATTCTGGGCACACCTAGAGGCACATAGAAAGGCACCTTGAAAACAATTGGCTCCCAGCCCTGCCTGATTATGCTAGCAGCTCTGACTGATAAAGCCTTACCCAGAGCCCTGTGCTGAGTGGGGATAGAGTGGGGATTTGCCAGCTCTTTGAGCCTCTTACTCTCCAGGCAGAGGCAGCAGCAAACCCATAGCTGGATCATCAGGCTGCTAATTCAGGAAGGAAAGACTAGGAGAGAGGCTCCGGGAAAATGGACTCTCTCATTTTTGGAGCCTGCAAATGCTAATGAGCCTCGACTGCCAACGAGACGGAAGCCTAATATATGACATCGCCATAGAGACTTATCAACTGCAAACCTCTACCTAAGCGTGTCACAGGGGCAGAACCCGGGGTACAGAGTCACCAACCAGGAAGAGGGAGAGAAAAAAACCCCAAGAAGATAGCCTTTCAAAATCAAGAAAAATCCACAGACTTTATAACCTTTTCCATTTTATTTTATTTGTTTGTTTGTTCCTTTCATCTTCTTGTCTTGATTATTTTCTTCTTCTTCCACTTTGGTTGCTTTATTCTCTGCTGGTCTTACTCTTTCCTCTTCTTGAACTATACTACCCATAAGTGTTACATCTCCCATTTTCTTTCCTTTCTTTTTCCTTTCTCTCTATGAGGGTTGCACTCCAAAACCCTTAACACTATCTCTCTCTCTTTTTGTTCTTTTCTCTTCTTTTCGTTTTTTCCTCTTTCTTTTTTTTCCTTCTATATTAGTTTCTTCTTTGCTCCTTTACTTTTCTTCTCATTCAACCCTCAATCAAGAACAAATTATTTTATTTGGAACTCAAATTTCTCTTTGTGGCACTTGAGTGTTTTTTACTTTGCTTTTTTAACTCATTAGCAGTGCTCCAAACCCTGGCTCTCCATTTTATCTAGTTTTTGCTACACTAAATACAATAGTAATTTTTTAATTTTTCCCCTTTTTCCTGTTTCCGTCTTATCCCTCTCATTATATCTCTTAGTCAACCATCACTTAAAAGCAAATAATTTTATTCTTGACCCAATTTTTTTCCTTTTTTGCATTTTGTGGGTCCATACCCCCTTTTTTTGCTCCTTTATTACTTCTCCCCAACTCAGGCCCTCCATTATAGATAGTTTTTGTTCTATTTAGCACAATATAATTCAGTTTATCACAATTTTTTCTCAAGAAGGAGGGGAGAGGAGAGGAGAGGAAATAACAAAGGGAAATAATTTTTTTTACTGTTTATTAATTCTCATTACTACTATCAAGAAAACCACTCTCAGATGCCATTAAGAAAAGGAAATCAAATGTCATGGATACAAAAGACAGAGAGGAAGTACAGATAGATAAGAAAATATCTATGGAGAAAAAAATTAATATATTGGAAACCTTGGAGCTAAATGACAGAGAATTTAAATTAGAAATTCTAAAAATACTCAGGGATATACAAGAAAACACAGAAAGGCAATTTAGGGAGCTCAGAAAACAACTCAATGAACACAAAGACTATATTACCAAGGAAAATGAAACTATAAAAACAAATCAAACAGAGATGAAAAACTCAATTCACAAACTGAAAAATGAGGTAACAACCTTAGCTAATAGAACAGGCCAGATAGAAGATAGGATTAGTGAAATAGAAGACAAGCAACTTGAAGCACAACAGAGAGAAGAAGAAAGAGACTCAAAAATTTTAAAAAATGAGAAAGCCCTACAGGAATTGTCTGACTCCATCAAAAAGACTAACATAAGAATAAAAGGTATATCAGAGGGAGAAGAGAGAGAAAATGGAATGGAGAACATATTCAAACAAATAATAGATGAGAACTTTCCAAGCCTGTGGAAAGAACTAAAGCCTCAACTTCAAGAAGCAAACAGAACACTGAGTTTTCTTAACCCCAACAAACCTACTCCAAGGCACATCATAATAAAATTGGCACAAACCAACGACAAAGAAAAAATTCTCAAGGCAGCCAGGGAAAAGAAGAATACAACATATAAAAGAGGCCTATTAGATTATCATCAGATTTCTCAACAGAAACTCTACAAGCTAGAAGAGAGTGGACCCCAATATTTAAAGTCCTGAAAGAGAGGAACTTTCAGCCAAGAATACTATACCCATCAAAGCTATCCTTCAAATACGCAGGAGAAATAAAAACATTCACAGATACAGAAAATATGAGGGAATTTATCATCAGAAAACCCCCACTCCAGAAATTACTAAAGGGGATTTTCCAACAGATACAAAGAACAAAACAAAACAAAATCACAAGTAAAAGCTCCACCAAGAAAACAATAAAACCAAATTTAAACTGTGACAACAAAAAAAAAGGGGGGGGGGAGAGGACAGAGATTAACAGTAGCAATGGAAGATGGAGTGCAGAACTACTCACAAGACAGTGCACTACAATGAATAGAGTTGAACCCTTTTCACTACTTAATGGTAACCACCCTTGAAAAAACCACCACAGAAGTACATGACTTAAAAAAGATAGCAACAGGGGAAAGAAGTATGGAATACAACCAAACAAAAACAAAGGATAGAAAAACAAAAGAGAAGAACCAAACAAGATATAAAACTTACAGAAAGCAATTTATAAAATGGCAATATGGAACATACAGGTGTCAATAATTATACAAAATGTAAATGGATTAAACTCACCAATAAAAAGACACAGAGTAGCAAAATGGATTAAAAAAGAAAATCCAACTGTACGCTGCCTACAAGAAACACATCTAAGCAACAACGATAAAAACACATTCTAAGTGAAAGGCTGGAAAACAATACTCCAAGAAAATAACATCCAAAAAAAAGCAGGTGTAGCAATACTCATATCTAATAATGCTGACTACAAGACAGCAAAAGTATTCAGAGACAAAAATGGTCATTTCATAATGATTAAGGGGACACTGAATCAAGAAGACATAACAATCCTTAATATATATGCACCAAACCAAGGAGCACCAAAATATATAAGACAACTACTTATTGACCTTAAAACAAAAACTGACAAAAATACAATCATACTTGGAGACCTCAATATACCGCTAAGAGCTCTAGATCATTCATCCAGACAGAGAATCAATAAAGATATAATGGCCTTAAACAAAACACTAGAGCACTTGGATATGATAGACATCTACAGGTCATTTCATCCCAAAGTGACAGAGTATACATTTTTCTCCAGTGTACATGGATTATTCTCAAGAATTGACCATATGTTGGGCCACAAAGATAACATCAGCAAATTCAGAGAAATCTAAATTGTACCAAGCATATTTTCTGATCATAAAGTCTTGAAATTAGAATTCAACTGCAAAAAAGAGGAAAAAACCCCCACAAAAATATGGAAACTAAACAACATACTTTTAAAAAATGAATGGGCCAAAGAAGAAATAACCGCAGAGATCAAAAGATATATACAGACAAATGAAAATGACAATACGACATATCAGAATCTATGGGATGCAGCAGAAGCAGTGATAAGAGGGAAGATCATATCACTTCAGGCCTATATGAATAAACAAGAGAGAGCCCAAGTAAACCACTTAACTTCACACCTTAAGGAACTAGAAAAAGAAGAAAAAAGACAACCCAATACCAACTGAAGAAAGGAGATAATATAAATCAGAGCAGAAATAAATGAAACAGAGAACAGAAAAACTATAGAAAAAATTAATAGAACAAGGAGCTGGTTCTTTGAATAGATCAACAAAATTGACAAACCCTTGGCAAGACTCACCAAGGAAAAAAGAGAAAGGACTCATATAAACAAAATCCAAAATGAAAGAGGAGAGATCACCACTGATATCATAGATATACAAAGAATTATTGGAGAATACTATGAAAAACTATATGCCACTAAATTCAACAGTCTAAAAGAAATGGATAAATTACTGGAACAATACAACCTTCCTAGACTGAGTCAAGAAGAAGCAGAAAGCCTAAACAGACCAATTATCAGGGAAGAAATAGAAAAAACTATTAAAAACCTCCCCAAAATAAAAGTCCAGGCCCAGGCAGTTATACTAGTGAATTCTATTAAACATTCAAAGAAGACTTGGTTCCTATTCTCCTCAAAGTCTTCCAAAAAATTGAAGAAGAAGCAATACTTCCAAACACATTTTATGAGGCCAACATAACCCTCATACCAAAACCAGGCAAGGATGCCACAAAACAAGAAAACTACAGACCAATATCTCTAATGAATACAGATGCTAAAATACTAAACAAAATACTAGCAAATTGAATACAACAACATATTAAAAAAAAATAATACATCACGATCAAGTGGAATTCATCCCAGAATCTCAAGGATGGTTCAACATACGTAAAACGGTTAACGTAATACACCATATCAACTAAACAAAGAACAAAACCGCATGATCTTATCAATAGATGCAGAAAAGGCATTCAATTAAATATAACACAAACACAATTTTATGTTTAAGACACTCAACAAAATGGGTATAGAAGGAAATATCTCAACATGATAAAGGCCATATATGATAAACCATCAGCTAACATCATATTAAATGGCACAAAACTGAAGTCTTTTCCCCTCAAATCAGGAACAAGACAGGTTTGTCCACTCCCTCCACTCTTATTTAACATGGTGCTAGAAGTTCTAGCCAGAGCAATCAGACAAGACAAAGAAATAAAAGGCATCCATATCAGAAAAGAAGAAGTAAAGGTATCACTATTTGCAGATGATATGATCCTATTTGTCGAAAACCCCAAAGAATCCACAAAAAGACTACTAGAAACAATAAGCCAATACAGTAAGGTCACAGGATACAAAATTAATATACAGAAGTCCATAGCCTTTCTATATGCCAACAATGAAACATTAGAGAACGAACTCAAAAAAATAATGCCCTTCACGATAGCAACAAAAAAAATAAAATACCTAGAAATAAACTAACAAAGAATGTAAAGGACCTATATAATGAAAACTACAAAGCATTGTTAAGGGAAATCAAAAAAGATACAATGAGATGGAAAAATATTCCTTGTTCTTGGATAGGAAGAATAAATATAATCAAAATGGCCATATTACCCAAAGCAATATACAAATTTAATGCAATTCCCATAAAAATTCCAATGAAATTTTTAAAGAAATAGAACAAAAAATCATCAGATTTATATGGAACTATAAAAAACCTCAAATAGCCAAAGCAATCCTAAAGAAAAAGAATGAAGCTGGGGGCATTACAATACCTGACTTCAAAATATATTATAGAGCCACGACAATTAAAACAGCATGGTATTGGCAGAAAAATAGACATTCAGACCAATGGAATAGAATACAAAGTCCAGAAATAAGACCACATATACATGGTCAAATAATTTTTGATAAAGGGGCCAACAACACACAATGAAGAAAAGAAAACCTCTTCAACAAATGGCTGGGAAAACTGGAAAGCTACATGCAAAAGAATGAAACTCGACTACAGTTTGTCCCCTTGTACTAAAATTAATTCAAAATGGATCAAAATCCTAAATATAAGACCTGAAACAATGAAGTACATAGAAGAAGACATAGGTACTAAACTCATGGACCTGGGTTTTAAAGAACATTTTATGAATTTGACTCCAAATGCAAGGGAAGTGAAGGCAAAGATAAATGAATGGGATTACATCAGACTAAGAAGTTTTGCTCAGCAAGAGAAACTGACAACAAAATAAACAGACAGCCAACTAAATGGGAAATGATATTTTCAAACAACAGCTCAGATAAGGGCCCAAAATATATAAAGAACTCATAAAAGTCAACAACAAACAAACAATCCAATAAAAAATGGGAAGAGGACATGAACAGACATTTCTCCCAGGAAGAAATACAAATGGCCAACAGATATATGAAAAGATGCTCATCTTCTTTAGTTATTAGAGAAATGCAAATCAAAACTGCAATGAGATACCACCTCACACCTGTTAGATTAGGTATTATTAACAAAACAGGTAATAGCAAATGTTGGAGAGGCTGTGGAGAAAAAGGAACCCTCATTCACTCTTGGTGGGAATGTAAAGTAGTACAACCATTATGAAAGAAAGTATGGTGGTTCCTCAAAAAACTGAAAATAGAACTACCTTATGATCCAGCAATCCCTCTACTGGGTATATACCCCCAAAACTCAGAAACATTGATACGTAAAGACACATGTAGCCCCATGTTCATTGCAGCATTATTCACAGTGGCCAAGACATGGAAACAACCAAAAACCCCTTTAATAGATGACTGGATAAAGAAGATGTGGCACATATACACTATGGAATACTACTCAGCCATAAGAAATGATGACATTGGATCATTTACAACAAAATGGTGGGATCTTGATAACATTATACGGAATGAAATAAGTAAATTAGAAAAAACCAAGAACTGCATTATTCCATATATAGGTGGGACATAAAAACGAGACTAAGAGACATGGACAAGAGTGTGGTGGTTACTGGGGGGGGGAGTAGAGGGAGGAAGAGGGGGAGGGGAGGAGCACAAAGAAGACTAGATAGAAGGTGACGGAGGACAATCTGACTTTGGGGGATGAGTATGCAACATAATTGATTGACAAGATAACCTGGACATGTTTTCTTTGAACATATGTACCCTGATGTATTGATGTTACCCCATTAAAATTAATAAAAATTTAAAAAAGTTACTAAATCATAAAAAAACACAAAAAACTAAGAATAGCACTACCATGTGACCCAGGAATCCCTCTACTGGGTATATACCCCCAAGACTCAGAAACATTGATACATAAAGACACATGCAGCCCCATGTTCATCACAGCATTGTTCACAGTAGCCAAGACATGGAAACAACCATAATTTCTTTCAATAGAGAACTGGGTAAAGAAGATTTGGTACATATATACTATGGAATACTACTCAGCCATAAGAAATGATGACATAGGATCATTTACAGCAACATGGATGGACCTTGATAACATTATAGTGAGTAAAATAAGTAAATAAGAAAAAGCTAAGAACGGTATGATTCCATACATAGGTGGGACACAAAATTGAGACTCACGGACATGGATAAGAGTGCAGTGGTTATCAGGGGGAGGAGGAGGGAGGAGAGAAAGGGGTTGGGGGAGGGGAGGGCATGTAGAAAACCAAATAAAAGGTGCCAGAGGACAATTTGACTTTGGGTGATGGGTATAAAACAACATAATCAAACGTCAAAATGATCTGGAGATGTTTTTTCTGAATTTATATATGCTAATTGATCAGTGTCACCCCGCTAAAATTAATTGTCTAAATAAAATTTTTAAAAAATCAATTCTCTGAAACCTAAGAACACCTGGGCTCTTACTCCAATTGAACCTGAATTTCAGGCACATCCAAACAGGGTGACCTTTGATGCATTATTTATACCCAGGGGAACTTTACCCTATAATTATTATCATGCATATTTAATTAGAGTTCTCAATTAAATGCCCGTAATCCTATCCGAAAGGAGGAGACATGCATTTACAACAAGCACAGTGCATGAGGATGTAAAAATAAAATGAAAAGAAACCATTTTCAAGATGGGATTTCTCATGAGGAAATGACAGTTTGGCGATTGTAGTTATGAGACATGGGTATAACTGTCGTTATCTTTGGAGCAATCCAAAGAGGAACAGTGATTCCCCCTCCACACCTGCTCTGCCATGGAACATGCATTAGACATGGTGGTAATAGGCCTGATTGATGGTGTAGAAATCACAGTTGTCTGTTTTGAGGACATACAACAGTGACTGTCTATCACAGTCGCATTGTATGTTTTATTCTATTGAAGCTAACCATTCAGATGTTTCCTTGCCATATATATTCTTAAACTGAGCTAGAGCCCTACTGTCATATGGCCCTAAATAAAAGAAAGGAAGGAAGTCGAAAGAAACTGTCTATTTGGAGACATTTGCAGTGACACAGACATGACTAGTCTGAAAGGTAAATTATCTAAAGGAAATTAGTGTAATCACTAACAGCTACTTCCTTGTTTTTGGAGCCTTTCTATAGTGAATGTGCTTCTGGCGCACCTAGAATCCCCACCACCACCATGCAGAGTATCACCCCATACCTGTGCACTTAATCATTCCCACCATGGATTCCTCTCATGAGAACCTCTGAGTCTTTAACCCTGCATGGACACGTGTTCTTCAACCCACCAAAGAATGAGCATGAACCCTTTAAACAGTACTCATTGGGATCAAAATGGATTTTATGGACATATCTGCTGGCTTCCCTTGCATGAAGATTTTCACAATTTCAAAGGAAAATGAATGGGACAGAAAAAGAAACGGAGATCATAGGACTTAAATATTAAAACCATTGGGACCTGTTTCTAACGTTGAGAAATATGGGAACAGTTTGAAATTTTCTAAATTATCACAAAATAAGCAAGGGAGCCTCAAACCACCACCCTCCTCATTCACAGCAGCATTTTCTCTGTGCTTGAGACTCTTTACAATTGCTTTTGGCTATATCCAACTGAAAACATAACTATTTAAGTTTTCAGGCATATTCTCTGGTACTCAGATGAGTGTTTTACAAAGTAAAATGCCATAATGGCGGGTCTCCTGATTATCGAACTGAAAATTACAGGCATTCTTTAGAATTAGCACCACTGTGCAGGCCTAAGGAATCACACAGGTTATCAGCACCAACAGAAATCCCTTCCTTGCTTCTGTTGATGTATTCAATAGTTGTCCCTTCCGTTCTCATAAACCCCTACCCTCGCCCTATTCGGAAGTGTATGTGGGCTTCTGCCTGAATCAGAGCTTCCCAAACAACGATTCCCTTGATTCTATATAGATGCTGTTGCCTCTCAATTAGCCTTTGATTTTTAGGTACACAGAACATCTTTAACTGTTTATCCCAGTGTTAATCTGTCTTGTGTTAATATGATTATTAGTCGAGCTGGAAGAACTTAGAAGGGCAGAGGGAAAATTCTTTCATTCCTTCCCGACAACGTTACTTACGTCTGTACTGAAACATCTAGCCGCAGGGAGGAAGACGGTAACAAGAGGAGATGATTGAATTAACAGATGTGGACTTAAAATAGCCACTCAGACTATATTCAAGACTCTGAAAGAAACATTAACAAAATAATTACTGAAAAGAAGGCTATAAGAAATAATCTATAGGAACTTTTAGTGAGGGAAGTAAAGTGTCTGAAATGAGAAATTCACAAGGGCTCCCCTTCACCCTGCATGAAGCAACCGAGGCTGGTGGCAGTGGCAGAGCCGGGGCAGGGGCAGACGATGGGAGCAGGTGATGGTGGAGCAGGTGGTGGGGGCAGGTGATGGTGGGGACAGGGGATGGGAGCAGGTGATGATGAGGGCAGGGAATGGAAGGCAGGTGGTGGGGGCAGGTCATAGGAGCCGGTGATGCGGGCAGGTGATGGGGGACAGGTGATGGGGGCAGGTGGGGAATAAAGGCCAGAGCTCCTACCCCTGGTGTCTGTTGGGCCACCCTCCTTCCCCAGCACCTGGGACAGAGGGAGACGATGAGGGTTCCCATACAGTCAGTCATCAGGCCAGGACCAGCTGCATAGCCAGAAGATAGCAGCATGTGGGGGCAGGAGGCTGCAGCGGACTCGCTGGCTGTCCACAGCCCCACACTGCCTGGAGCTCTGGCTGCCGTGCAGTCAATTGCACTTGACGTCCTCCCTCTCTGGGGACAGGGAGTGAGGCACAGAGGCCTTTTGATAAATAGTGAGGCCTCCGTGCTGTTCTGTCTCTCTGCAATGGAAAGCCTAAGGGTAAACACAGGGTGACATGTTCTACTTTTCTTTTAAAAATTAATTCTGGAGAAGCTGTGGTAGGATTCTAGTTGGGAGGAAGATCCAATTACCTAAGAAGGGCTTTTCAGGGCCTTGGGTTACAGGGAAAGAACCTTGTTTAACTAAGTTGGTTTCTTTTTGCTTATACATTTCATCAATTTGTGCAAAGAGCCAAACAGGCTCTGACCAAAGGTTTCCGGTTCCTTGCCGACTGTGATTAACAGTACGTATTTTCAAATGCTTTCTAATCCTGAGTTGCAACATAAGAAGTGCATCTACCTGCTAGAGAGACCACCTAGGCAGAGAGAGGGACCCAGCTGGGCACAGCCTTTCAGGCATTCCTGCCAAGGTGACAGGGAGTCGTGTGAGTGGAGCCACACTGGCACCTCTAAATGTGCCATCTTCCAGGTAAGTACCTCTGAGGAACCACAGACAGTGTCACCCTCAGCAGAAGAATCATTCAGGAAGTCATACCTAAACTCCTAACCTAAAAATCACAGCATGTAATAAAATGGTATTTATTTCCAACCAGAACAAAAAAAAAATGCTTGCTATTTAAAATTATTTTATAAAAGTTTTATACATGTTGAACATTATTTTTTTTACATATAAAATTATGAGTTTGGAAACGTTTTAAGAGAGAAGATAAATATTGATTCTAATCACTTCTCTCATTTCGTTCCTTGCATAGATCGTGCCATAACAGCTAAATGAGGAGAGAATGGTCAAAAACATTAACAGAACAGTCACAATAGGGCAGCCGCATTTCAGTTCCCTTAGTAAAAGTGAATCTCTGAATGATGATTTTACAAGTTGAGGGATAAGCAATAACAGGTGTTAGCCATTTCAAAGAAAAGTTCAATTATTTCCACTGTAAAATTGCTTTTTTAGATCAGTTTAGTTTAGGGTATTTATTCAGGAGAACATTTGCAAACAGCAGCTCCCGCCAATGTGCAGGCTGCTCCCCGTGAAAGGTCAGGGTGAGCTGTAGGTGTGGCCAAAGCCATTCACCCTGTATGGGTACACAGACATCAGATGTACGGGGACAATACACTAGATGTGAGAATAGGTAAGAGCTGAGTCCTCCCAAACATACTGAATAGTTATTACTCCAGTCACTGACGTAGGACACACGGGTGTGCACACACACACACACACGGGCACACACTGCTTTGTTGTTCAAGGTAAAATACAGATGAAAGGGAGCCATGTTAGTATCCAGACATCCAGGATGAATCATCCAGGAAGAATACTTTGCACAAGTTTAGAAACTGCAGGTCACCCACATGCTTCCATGAAACTCAGGTTTGGAGCAGTGACCCCCTTTGTCATTAGGCCTCGTGGGAGACAGCCTGTTCAAGTGCATCATGTTACATCTGTGCCTTTGAAGAAGGCATGAACCACAGGCTGTCAGTCCCCTACCCCCTGGACCCACACAGCTGGGGAAGAGACCCCAGACAAGTGTCTGGACATCCAGGCTGTGCAGCACAAATCAGAATGGACACAGTCACTCGAGGAGGCTCTTTCCCTCCTCAGATACTTCTAAGGGAAACCTCTGTGAAGAAAGGAGGTGAAGCCACCCTAAAGTAACACTGTATCCATTCATGCAGAACTTTGCACTGAGCTGTAATTTTTTTTAATTTTTTTTTTTTTTTTGTATTTTTCTGAAGCTGGAAACGGGGAGAGACAGTCAGACAGACTGCTGCATGCGCCCGACCGGGATCCACCTGGCACGCCCACCAGGGGCTATGCTCTGCCCACCAGGGGGCGATGCTCTGCCCATCCTGGGTGTCGCTATGCTGCGACCAGAGCCACTCTAGCGCCTGAGGCAGAGGCCACAGAGCCATCCCCAGCGCCCGGGCCATCCTTGCTCCAATGGAGCCTTGGCTGCGGGAGGGGAAGAGAGAGACAGAGAGGAAGGAGAGGGGGAGGGGTGGAGAAGCAGATGGGTGCTTCTCCTGTGTGCCCTGGCCGGGATTCGAACCCGGGACTTCTGCACACCAGGCCGACGCTCTACCACTGAGCCAAGCAGCCACGGGGCCAGCTGTAATTTTAATTTAGGTTTCACGGCTCCACAGTTCAACCCCTTGCCCATGCCGAGCACATGTAAGCTGGCAGAGAACAAGTACAGGGTACTGGTGGCTCTGGAAATCTCCTCCATTAGCAGAGTGATGGGGCTGCCAGCTCTGCCAGCAGAACAATTGTCAGCCCTGGCCGGGTGCTGCTGAATGGTCAGAGCACCCTCCTAGAGCACCAGAGGTTGTGAGTTCCATCCCCATTCAGGGCACATATGAGAAGCAATCAGTGGCTGCACAACTAAATGGAACAACTAAGCGGAACAGTGAATTGATACTTCTCTGTGATGAAGTACAGGCCAATGGGATTTAAGCAAAGGGGATGAAAAGGTCTGTTAAAATTATGATCTTGAGGCCAAAATCTGTAAAAAAAAAAAAATGGTTCAGACTCTTACCTCCTCCAACAATGATTTAATACGTTTGATAGTTAATTTTATGTGACAACCATGCTGGACGATGATACCCAGATATTTTGTTGAACATTCTGATGTTTCATGAGGGTGATATCTGAATGAATTCTACATTTAATTTGGCGGAATCTGCCTGACCAGGCAGTGGCACAGTGCATAGAGTGTCAGACTGGGATGCGGCGGACCTAGGTTCGAGACCCCGAGGTCGCCAGCTTGAACGCGGGCTCATCTGGACCAAAGGTCGCTGGTTTGAGCAAGGGGTTACTAGGTCTGCTGTAGCCCCACGGTCAAGGCACATATAAGAAAGTAATCAATGAACAACTGAGGTGTTGCAACAAAAAACTAATGATTGATGCTTCTCATCTCTCTCCATTTTTGTCTATCTGTCCCCATCTAACCCTCTCTCTGACTCTCTCTCTGTCTCTGTAAAAAAAAAGTTTGTGGAATCTGAGTAAAGCAGATTGTCCTCCATAACGTGGTTGGCCTCATCCAATCAGTTGAAGGGCTTAAAAGAACAAAGGCTGATCCTCCTCCCCCAGCAAGAGGGCATTCTGCCACCATGCGGCCTTCAATACCTGATTCAAACAAAACTTGAGTACATTTTAACAAACTGTAATTTCACATTTCTTCTTTATAGAGGTCCTATCACCTGCTCAAGCCACAACTGGTGCATGAACAAGACTGCTCTTTAACTCTATACCTTCTGCTTCAACCAGTGAGTTTCATTCAGATACATCCCATCTAGATTTCTCTAGATGTACATGTCCACTCTGATTTCCCCCAAAGCCTACGTTTCCAATTACTTAATGAACAACTTTAGTTGGAGTTCTAATAGGAATTAGAAATATAACACAGCCACAATAGAATTCTTCATTTTCCCCAGATTGTATTCTTTCTTCTTTCAAAGTCTTCTTGGTAAATGTTACCATTGTGCTTATTGATCCAACCTAAACCTTGCCATTATTATAAAATATTTTCCTTTCCTTCCCCATCAACCTCCCCCACCCTTATCAGTACCACTCTGATCTAATGTCACGTGCCATCCTAATGGATTGGGTAGCAGCCAGAGTCACCATGTGATTCAGACCATGGCACTCTGCTGTCCTACCAGCACATCACACCATGAAGACAGTACAGACTGGCCACACTGCCCAGCGTCTCTGGGCTGCCCACTCTGCAGTCCGCACCACCGCCCTCTCTCCCGGGTAAACACACGTTAAATGTAAACACACATTGTAGCCACTCCGGCGTTCTTGCTGCTGTGCACACATGCCAGGCCCCGCTGGCCGCCTGCCGAGGCCCCTGACTGGGTCATTTTCTGCCTGTAACTATTCCCTATGAAATTTTATGTGATTGTTTTCCTTCTGGTCAGGCACAATTTAGCCTAACAGAATTCCTACTAAAGTCTCTCCACTGACCACTCTGCTTTGTTTTCTATATAGAACATATTTCAGAAATATTCTACATGTTGACCAGACCAGTGCCCATGGAACCCAATATAATGCCAGTCACTGGTGAACTTAGAGCTTGTTTCTACCCTCATCTCTCTAGCATAGAAAACAGTGACTGGCACACAGCTAGCTCTTAATGAATTTTTGAAAACTGAAGGAATAAACTCTAAATACAGCTATCCAGTTTCAAATGCAGACAAGTTTCAGTAAATGTAAGCTTTGAATCGAGCATGCATTTTGGTTTGGCATACAACATTGACTAAGACAGATGCACCCGTCGAATGCCCATGCTTTATTTAAAGATTACAGTACACTGGCATTCACTGACATTTGAAAACTCCTTTTCAATTTCTTCAAATGCATTCAGTCCTGAAACAGAAAGCCCAGTGTATTCACTTTATGATTCTACGATGCCTTTCCTGTTCACTGAACCGTGTTTCTTTCAGACCAGCCTTGTCTTTTGAATGTGACAACTTTAGAGAGATAATGGGTATTTTAGAAAATCAGAAGAAGCACTGAGGGAGGGAGTGGTGCCAAAAATACAGCCACTGATAAGTGAAGAAAGCAGAATGGGAGTGTGGAGAGTCCTAACACTGAGTCTGCAAATCCTCATCTTTCTGCTCAGTTTCTCTTCCAGGGTCTAGAGAATGACTTATATGAAGACTGATGTATTTGGAATATGTTGAATCCAGTTTCTTTCTTAAAGCATTTTAGGCTAAAGAATGAAAATAAAATAATTACTATTTGTATTGCTTTAAAAAGAAAAAGCAATACATATAATTAAACCTGTCAGAAAAATTGTGAGCATTCATTTGATTGTACAATAAAAACAACTTGTGGAACCTCCAAGTATTCAGACAGGTGAGTGGGGAGAAAGAGCTAGTTTTCAGTATAGTAAAATTTAGGAGACAATAAAGCATTTTTGGTAATTAGATCTTATCTAATTTACATTGCCATTTGAAATCTGAGTGCCACCTGGTGGCCATTCTGGCCTCACAGGGGTGACAAGGGGGATATATGATTGTTATACACACCCTAATCTTCACTTTGATGGATGTATGTGTGTATGTGTGCATATGTGTCTGTACGTTTGCTTTAAAATAATGGTGTCTACATTCTTGCTTACTGTTTTTACCATCTATGAGACACAAAGACACAGAACAACCAGAACATGGAGGAAGAAGTTGTGCTAAAACATATCTTTGTTATGTGACACCTCCGTGTTGCTTTCCATCCTAACACATCCGAGTCTTTACCGCAGGAACTACAAATGCTGAAATCTCGACAAGATCGCTGTGCAAACTTTCTTCTGCAGTATTTCCTAAATGCTGAGCCACAAGTTCATATTCTTACTAAGTCAAATTCTAAGACATTGTTACTTCTAGAAAGAGCAGCAACATGTCTTTGGGCCTGAAATGTGTGAAGTTTAGAGGAAGGTAGGAGAGTTCCTTGTGCACACGCATAGCACTTACAACTGACAACATGATGGCCACCATTCCAAGTACTTGGCGTCCACAGCTGCCAACGCCTAACAGGGTGTGCACATTGATTGTCCCATTTGACATTTAAAAAAGTCTGACGCCTTATCGGGGTTAAAGTCACTGAATCAAACACACAGTGAGCATGCACCAGTGAGGTTCCTAAATCTGACATTCTAGAGCCATGCTCACCTCTGTGCCACTCACTGGGGGGGGGGGGGGGGCTCTGAGTTCTCCGCCCCCTCCTTCCGGCTTCCCTCCTTCACTCACTCACTTATTCAGCCTCTATCCAAAGCACTGATCTGAAAAGAAGCATGAGTGACACTGTCTCCATTACTGATCCAGAAATGGACAGATCCCAGAAATTAATCATCTAATGTATATAGTATCTTCGCTTATGGGAAGCTGCATTTCATAAAAAAAAATTCCTAAGAAATAACTTACTTATATTTTCAATTAAACACACTTAGCAAACTGATTCTCTATATGTTTCCGTCAAGAGGATTCCTTTGATTATGGTGCCAAAATAAAGTCATTTAGACAACCCACCTCTATAAATTTTTTTTTATAATTTTATTTTTTTAATGGGGTGACATCAATAAATCAGGATACATATATTCAAAGATAACATGTCCAGGTTATCTTGTCGTTCAATTATGTTGCATACCCATCACCCAAAGTCAGATTGTCCTCTGTCACCTTCTATCTTGTTTTCTTTGTGCCCCTTCCCTTCCCCCTTTCCCTCTCCCCCCTCCCCCCGTAACCACCACACTCTTATCAATGTCTCTTAGTCTCACTTTTATGTCCCACCTACGTATGGAATGATGCAGTTCCTGGTTTTTTCTGATTTACTTATTTCACTTCGTATAATGTTATCAAGATCCCACCATTTTGCTGCCTCTATAAATTTATTGGTTAATATTTCCTTTATTAAACTGAATTTATTAAGGTGACATTGGTTAATAAAATTATACAGGTTTCAGCTGTAGAATTCTAAGACGCATTGTCTGTATATTGTATTGTATGTTCACTACCCAAAATCAAGTCTCCTTTCATCACAATTTATCCTCCCTTACCCTCTTCTTCCTCTCCTCATCCCCCTATGCCTTCCCTCTGGTCATCGTCATGCTGTTGTCTGTGTCTTTGAGGTCTTTTTTTTTCTTAATCCCTTCACCTTCTGTAATTCAGTCCCTTAAACCCTCTCCCCTCTGACAGCTGTCAGTCTGTTCCACATATCCATGTCTCTGTTTCTATTTGGTTTATTTTATTCATTAGACTGCATATGTAAGTGAAATCATATGGCACTTGTCTTTTTCTGACTGTCTTATTTCACTTAGCATAATGTTCTCCAGGTCCATCCATGCTGTTGCAAAAGGTAAGATTTCCTTCTTTTCTATGGCTGAGTAGTATTCTGGGAATATATCCAAAGAAACTCAAAGTACTAATTCAAAAGAATATATGCAACCTATGTTCACTGCAGAGTTATTTACAATAGCCAAGATCTGGAAGGAACCCAAGTGTCCATCAGTAGATGAGTGGATATTGATTATTATTTCATGTATCTCCCCACTTATTCCCATACTCACTCAGTGTGCAGTTTTCAGCACCTGTCATGTGATATCTGTAGGCACTTCTCTGAAACACAAGGGTGGGCAAAACCAGGCATGTCCCTGCAGGCATGTGATTCACGGTGTTTTGTGGGAAAATGATACTCAACCAATAATCACGACAATCCCAACAGGATACATACCACAGAAAGAGAAAAGGACATTAAGCTCTGAGAAGTTTGAAGTGGGAAACTCACATTTGTTTGGAAGATGCAAAAAAGGTAAGTCTACGCAGGCGACCACTACAATGAAAACTGAGAGGTAGCTGGGAGGTGGCCACCTGCGTGCATACTGGCGTTCAGATGGTGGAGCTTTTAGAGAGACATCACTTAGTTGGAAAAGATCCTCTCAGTGTTCTGTCCTGCACATCTGCTCCCTCAGTGTATGCCCTATTAAGATGACATCACAGCTTACACCAGTTATCTGAACAGCTCACAGTGGTCCCCTGAAGGGTGATGCACTGAGAGCTCATCTGAGAAATACTGCCTGTGTATGTCAGGGTCCATCTGAAGGACCCAAAGGAGAAATCTTCCCAAAAGACTCGGGACCAGACACTGGATTTGGGTCTCAGGATTATGGAGCCCCGGGGATGCTCATAGACACATAGAGGTTGACGAGTCGGCCGTGTGTGCATATGTCTGCTTTTCTGTGTGTTGGTTGGTGGAGGATGTGGACGAGGGCACTGCCTGACCTGGGAGGCAGGGCGCTGCTGTGACGGTGCCCTCGCCCACGGCTTGCAAACCTGTGTGTTTCGCCCACACAGTGCTGCGACACAGAGAAACAGGTACAGTGTTTATCAGGGTCCCTGCTGCTTTCAGACAAAGACTTCACCCATTATGTGATGAAGAAGTCATAAAAACTGAGTGTGCCTTTGACTGGGGCCACCATAGTTCAGGGACTTGATTTGTCTTTCTTCTCTCACAGATGTGACAGTTAACTTGCAATAATTCCTCAGATGCCTTTTGAGTGGCATTTAAAGTTTCAAGCTCTTCATAAATAAAGTGATAATGTTTTCCTGCCCTTAGTCCCTAGTTGGGGGTCTCTCTTTCCCCTCCCTCCCTACCTCCTTCTCTTCTTTCCTTCTTCTTCCCTTCTTGCTTTCTAGTTCATCCCTCAGCACCAGTGTCACTATGGCTAAAATTCTCCTCTTATGCCTTTGACTTAGTCTCAAAGAGCAGATTTGCTAAATTCAATATGAAATTGGGCAAAACAATGGCCAAGAGTGCGGCAAAGCTCATTCAAGGGGCCGCACAAATTTTTGTTTTTGGTTCTTAAGTATCTGCAGCATAAATCAGTAGTCACAGAATTTTTATCCCTCTGCACCAAGTGCAGCCAGGTTCCCTCGGTATGGTAATTTCTTACCGATGTGAGCAGGGTTCCCCAAACTTTTTACACTGGGGCCAGTTTACTGTCCCTCAGACCGTTGGAGGGCCGGATTATAAAAAAAAAAAAACTATGAACAAATCCCTATGCACACTGCACATATCTTATTTTAAAGTAAAAAAACAAAACGGGAATAAATACAATTTTTAAAATAAATAACAAGTAAATTTAAATCAACAAACTGACCAGTATTTCAATGGGAACTATGGTCCTGCTTTTGGCTAATGAGATGGTCAACGTCCAGATCCATATTTGTCACTGCTAGCCCTAACAAGTGATAGGACGCGCTTCCGGAGCCGTGACGCATACGTCCCACGTCACCGGAAGTAGTACTGTACGTGAGCGACACCGTACTTTACTCCTCTCACTGACCACCAATGAAAGAGGTGCCCCTTCCGGAAGTGTGGCGGGCCTGATAAATGGTCTCAGGGGGCCGCATGTGGCCCGCGGGCCGTAGTTTGGGGACCCCTGGATGTGAGAGTCTGACGTTAGAAAATGCACAGCATACTGAGTGACAAACCCACGACCCCTCCCTCCTGAGCCGTGCTCACCTGGCCAGTGCTGACTTACTGTCTGCACCTGCACCCTGAGGATGTCAGCACCTGCCCCTTCGTGGTCACCTGTGCAGCCCTCAGGCTACCCTCAGTCTCTCTCTCGGTGTCTGCAGGTCCTACTGGACTGAAGCCTCTGCTGTGGCCTGCACTTTGGGATGCTCATTAGCTGCCCGGCCCTGTATGCAGGACAGCGCTCCTGACGTGCAGGGCTCAGGAATGTCGGCTGAATAAATGAGTGGATAGAAACAACTGGATAATTCTGAATTCACTGAGGTTTGCCATCTGTTCCCAGTCAACATTGCTTTCCATCAGTTGTTCTTGTAACTGGAGCCAAACTCAGACTTCATTTACCTCTAGGTCTCTTGGTGTTGGTTTTATTATTGTTATTATTGTTATTTGCACTTTTTGGAACTGAAAGATCATTTCTATAAAATTGTAAATGATGGCTGATGGCATATAGAAGTGTTGCGGTGACAATGAACCACTCGGAGACCAGATGACATGCTCTGAGAGCCTGAGGGGGGCAGCAGCCCCAGTCAACAGACAGAATGACTGAAGCCCCATCCCAGACTTACTCAGATATTTATGAGCCAGCACAAATAACTCGAGGAAGCAGACAGCAGAAGTTTTTTTTTTTTTGGGGGGGGGTGAAGTAAAGCAGTGGTCCCCAACCCCCGGGCCGCGGACCGGTATCAGTCCGTGGGTCATTTGGTACTGGTCTGCAGAGAAAAAATAAATAACTTACATTATTTCCGTTTTATTTATATTTAAGTCTGAACGGTGTTTTATTTTTAAAAAATGACCAGATTCCCTTTGTTATATCTGCCTAAGACTCACTCTTGACGCTTTTCTCGGTCACGTGATACATTTTTCCGTCCCACTCTAAAGGCCAGTCCGTGAAAATATTTTCTGACATTAAACTGGTCCATGGCCCAAAAAAGGTTGGGGACCACTGAAGTAAAAGGACAAGGAACATGCCGACTTTTAATCTTAGTCTGAGAGCCTAAACATTTCTGTGTTACCGAATCTTATCCTACTGTTCTGTTATCTCCAGCACGCACTGTTTCTGGTACGGGCCAGAGAGGCCCCTGAACTCTCGTCCACTTAGTGATTTCACCCTAGGTCATTTCACTGTCTCTAATTGTTGTCCTAACTCTGCATATTTTCAGAACATATTCCTACATAAATATTTTCTTATAAAAAAGATATTTGTCTTAAAGTAAAGGAATGATGGGATGTCAGGAACAACCTAGTAAAAGAGGTCAGTTAGCTATGGACCGCTGGCCACATTCAGGCAGGCAGCTTGTTTTGTGGGTAAAGTTTTATTGGTACACAGCCACACACACAGTACATTTCTGGCTGTCGTGGCCGCCTTCACACTACCAACGCCCAAAATATTTACAACCTAGCTGTGTACAGAAAGAAGTTTGCTGACATCTGATAGAAGTTAAGAAAGGTTTGTTTTGGCTGACCTTCCAAAAATTCCCATATTGCCACCACTTAAACAATTCCTACTTTCCTTTGGAAAAGCCTGGCTCCAAGTGATGTAAAACATTAGCACCTGCCACTCAGCTTTCAGATGGTGCATAAAAGTCACATCAGCAGGGAGGGACAAGCTGGATGTTGCTTGCACACAGCTCAGAAGTAGTGCGCTCTACAAAAATGGCTACTGATTTAGGACTTCTGATCATGTTCATTGAAAATTTTATGTCAGTTTGGGGGGAAAATCACTATGATAGTCTGACATATTTTTGTAAATTTGTCTTGTCTTCACTGATCTGTAGTAGGTCTTTGTATATTCATGTACATCCTTCGCACATATCTATTTGTGCAGATAGAGACAACACTGACGCGTTGTTAGAGGCTTCTGTTAATCTGGAGGCTGCTTTTCATTGCCTTCTATCAGTGCTTCCTGTCAATATGCAAAAGCAATCCTCATTTAAATGGAGTTCAGTTTAATCCATACTTTTCTCAATAGTGCTTTTGTTTCGTGGTCAGTAACTCTTGGCTTAGCCAAAGGCATAGTCTGTTGTTCTATCCAGAAACCTAGGATGTAAACGTGACCTTTCATCCTGATCTTGGAGCTGTTTGCGAGTGTGATGAGAAGAATGGGTTGATGTTTGCCCTAAGCATGTCCAGAAGAGCCAGCACAGCTCATAGAAACAATGGATCTTTGCTTGTTGCACAGGAGGGGGTAAGTTTTTCCTAAGTCAGGTGGTAATACACGTGGGTCTGTTTTTAAACTCTCCAAAAGCCAAATGCTGAGTATTTTAGCATGTGCATCACATGGTATCTGTCACAATTACTCAACTCAACTGTTGTGCAAAGGCAACCACAGGCTGCTTTTATGTAAGTGATGGCTACGGCCGTGTCCCAATAAAACTTTATAAAAGCAGTGGCTGGTGACAGAACATGGTGTGCCAACCACACTCCAGTCAGCTCCACTGGTCTACCCGTCTGGGCCTGCACAGTGCCACCTTCATCCTCGTTGGTGTATATATCACATTGCACATGGTGAGTTCGCTCAGTTTTTATCCCCTTGGAAATGTCTTCATTTGGCCTTTTCCATGAAGGAGGAAGGATATTTTTGATGGACTTGTTTTTGTTTCATTTTGTTTCTTTGAAAATGCCAGTTCCTTTCCTCCAGGCTGCACTCAGGCTGGTTAACAGTATGGCTTCTCTGAAGGGAATGCACCTCTCCTCCCTGCTATTAGCTTTTCCTTTATCTCTCCTTCCTTTTTTTATTTTTTACAAGTTTTTCAGGACATGCTTAGGTGTGATGTAAATTTTATTTGTCCTTCCAGGTGGATCATAGGGCCTGTTTAAACCGTGGCTCGATGTTTTTGTCAGTTGGGAAAAGTCTTGATCAATACCTCTGTAAATCCTTCTGTCTTCTGAATGCCAATTGCACCTGTGGTAGACTGTTTTATCGTGTCTTGATGGCTCTGACTGCCATTTCTGTATTTCTGCTGCCCTTGCTCTCCTGGACCCCGTGGGGAAGTGTCTACCAATCTACTCAATACAATGCTGATAAACAGTCTACCTATTTCTTAATTTCATTTATGATATTCTTAGTTCCCGTGTGTCCATTTTGTTCTTCTTTACGGATTCCAATATTCAGGTATAATTTCCACCTCTCTATCTAGTGTTTATACAACATACTAACCACAGCTTTCACTATGCACATTTATCATCATAGCCACGGATACATGATACCAGATTAGAACAGGACTTAATGGCCCCTGTAAGTGAAACACCTCTGGGTCCATTTCTATTTTCTATTTCTTTCCACGTTGTTTTTCAGCTGCCTGATTTTTATCTCTTAGCAAATCTGGTGAGTTTAAAGACTGAACTCCAGACACTGCATAAAAAAAAAAAGAAGAAAACCTATTCAACCTTTGAAAGATGCTAATTTTCCGTGGGGGTTGGGGATTCTGTGTTTCTTCAGGAGAGCAGATGAATTAGTGGGAAATAACTTTAATCCAGTCTCCGACCAAGATGACTACAGACTGGGTTTTGGAGTGTTTTCTAGGCCTCTCTGTTCTGATTTGCTCTCAGTCCTAGGGTGTGTCCTGGACAGTCACTGCCGAACAGCTAGATTTCACTCCCAGAGACCATTTTCTTTGGAAGGCTGTGAACTCCAATTTGTTCCCTCATCCATGTGAGACTACTGAGGTCCCTGATTAGTTTTTAGCCTCTCATATGTCAATTTCTGCTTCAGTTTTCTGCATCTTGTGCACAGTTTAGGAATTGCCAGGATGCTTTGAGGGAGCAAATAACCCCAAATCTCAGACTCACTTCTCTATACATTACTTTTTTTGGGGGGGGGGATCTTGCCCCATAATATGATGGCTGCCTTCATAAGCCTCCACTCTGATTTTATCTTCCCTGCCTTAAGAGACTACAGTAGAAAAACAGAGCTGAAGTTCTCTGCCCAGTTGGAAGTGCCTGGGTAGAAACTCGTCAGATATCTGAGGCTCATCTTCATGTGCTTCCCCTCCTCCTGGTGTCTTGGGCCAGGAGTCTGGCTGCTTCCTTACTTTACAAGATTTTCAAACAGCTTTGCTGTTTGTTACTTGTTGTCTTGTGTGATCTAGCTTTCCTTGTTCCTCTCCATGGGAACACTGATCTTATATAAGCTCATTCTTTTATACAGGGGGCTATTCAAACAAGACATTCTAGCCTTCCTCTTATGCAATGCATTCCTCATTTTCAGGGGTCCTCACTGCTATGATAGTCTTAGGGGTTTTATGGGTTATCCAAATTGGCCATCTCAGTTACTCTCATTTCAAAGAAAGCAGGAAAAACTGTAGAGAGCTGGGACAGGAACTAGTGGCTGTCACGGTTACACAAGTTCCCCTGAGGTCCTGACTTCAGTGCTATCTTTGACATCAGGGGGCTCATAAAATACGGTCTTTATTATATATACTGCTAACATTGATAGTCAAAACATTGTCTGACTTTTATCCAATATATAACTGGCTTTTTATTGGATAAAATGTGCAGAATTCTACTCCTAATATACTGACATCAAGAATACAGCATCGCCAATGTCCGAGAAGTAGACTATTAAGGAGCAGAGAACAGTGTGCTATATAGGGAGTATTACGGAGTAGAAAGACACTGAGTCTATATTAGCCCAAGACCTCCCTCTCTGGTCTGAGTCCTTTCCCTTGAGGCTACATGGATGAGGTTTAATGTACTTTAAGCTGAAACACAGTAGACATCTTAAGTCAGCTTTCACACTTCCTGCTTATTCCCATGAGTGTCCAGGTGTGTTTCTAACCTGATTCTGTGTCAGGGTCTTCACTCGGGAACACTCCCTTGGGGACATGTTCTGGCTTCAATGGCCCTTCTGGCTACTGTGTCCAGAATATACTTCATCTTCAGGCATGCTCTGAACAGCCCAGGATGCCGTGAGCACCCCCGCCCACCTGAAAGATATTCTCTGTCTAATGCTAATTATTCCTGTGAGGAGGTAACCAGCATCTGGCTATTACAATGTTAACACACTCCATCTCGACTACCAGCTAAAGAAAATTAAATAAATGTGTCTGCTGAAACACTATACCCTTATTCTGTCTCTTTGTATTTTTGAAATCACAAGTTATCCTTATTAAGTTTTACCTTTTAAGAATTACTTTATTGTTTTTGTCTAATAACCTGTTTTTGAAACTTCGTTTCTCATAACCCTTTTCTTTTAAATGCATGGCTATGTCCACATAGTCAAGAAATCCCATTACCTACTAAAATCTTCCAAAAACTACATTTTTGTGATTGGTATCATTGCAAGTCACCATCTCCAATGCAGCCTGCACCATGAGATGTTGACATAAATGGTTCAAAAGTGAACTTTGCTTTTATTCTCCTGGTCCCTCTTTAGAAAACAATTTTGTTGACTAATAACTTAGTAAAAATAACTGGTTAGGACTTAATATACATAGAATTAACTTATTTTAGAAGTTTGTGATAGTGTTTAAATAAAATCAAACTCATCTTTTAGTAATATCTATATTCCGTGTGAATCATTGACGTTATTAGTGCTAACATCTACAACATGAAGATGTTTGCCATTCCACTAGGACACTTATGTAGATGAATACTTGAATTGTTCATTTGGTGTTGAGTTGTGTGAGTTCCTTACATATTTTGGATATGAACCCTTTGTCAGAGCTGTTGTTAGCAAATATTTTCCCCATTCGGTTGGTTGCCTTTTGTTTTGTTGATGGTTTCTTTTGCTGTGCAGAAGCTTTTTAGTTTGAGATAGTCCCATACAACTCAACATCAAACAAACAAATCAACTGAAAAATGAGCGGAGGGCCTGGAAAGACACTTCTCTCATGAAGACATACAAATGGCAAACAGACATATGAAAAGCTGCTCAACTTCACTAGCTATTAGAAAAATGCAAATCAAAACTACAATGAGATACCGTTTCACACCTGTTAGTGACTGTTATCAACAAGATAAGTAACAACTATTGGAGAAGTTGTGAAGCAAAAGGAACCCTCCTTCACTGCTGGTGGGAATGTAAACTGGTACAGCCACCATGCAAAACAGTATAGTGTTTTCTTGTGACCCCGCCTCTACCTCTATTCCATTCCTCAGTTCATTTTGTTCATTAGATTTCACGTATAAATGACATCATATGATCTTTGTCTTTCTCTTCATGGCTTATTTCACTTAGCATAATAATTCCAGGTCCATCCATTGCACAAGGTAAGATTTCCTTCTTTTTCACAGCTGTGTAGTATTCCATTGTGTATATGTACCACTCTACAACTGACAGACACTTGGGCTGTTTCCAGACTTTGGCTATTGTAAACATTGCTGCAATAAACATGGGGTTCATATCTTCTGTTGAATCAATGTGTTGGGATTCTTAGGATATATTCCTAAAAGTAGGATAGCAGGGTCAAAAGGCAGTTCCATTTTTAATTTTTTAAGGAAACACTATACTGTTTTCCACAATGGCTGCACAAGTCTGCCTTCCCACCACCAGTGTAGGAGGGTTCCCTTTTCTCCACACCCTCGCCAGCACTTATTGTGTGTTGATTTGTTAATGAGTGACATTCTGACAAGTGTGAGGTGGTATCTCATTGGGGTTTTAATTTGCATTTCTCTAATAATTACTGATGTTGAACGTTTTTTCATATGCCTGTTGGCCATCAAAATATCCTCTTTGGAGAAGTGTCTATTCAGTTCCTTTGCCCATTTTTTAATTGGACAGTTTTAGTTTTAGAAGTTCTTTATAAATTTTGATAATTAACCCCTTATCAGATGTATTGGTGAATATGTTCTTCCATTGTGCAGGTTGTCTTTTTATTTTGTTAATGGTGTCTTTTGATATGCCAAAGCTTTTTAGTTTGATACAATCCCATTTGTTTATTTTGTCCCTTATTTCACTTGCCCATTGAGATAAATCTGCAGAAATATTGCTATGAGAGATATCAGAGAGTTTACTACCTATGTTTTCTTCCAAGATGTTTATGTCTTTTATCCATTTAAATCTTTTATCCATTTTGAGTTTATCTTTGTGAATGGTGTAAGTTGTTGGTCTAGTTTCATTTTTTTTTTTTTTTTGGCATGTACCTATCCAATTTTCCCAGCATCATTTATTAGAGAGATTTTCTTTAGTCCATTGTACACTCTTACCTCCTTTGTCAAATATCAATTGACCATAATGGCACAGGTTTATTTCTGGGTTCTCTGTTCTGTTCCATTGATCTGTATGCTGTTTTCATTACAATGGCCTTGTAGTGTAACTTGATATCAGGAGGTGTGATACTTCCCACTTTATTCTTAATTTTCAAGATTGCTGAAGCTATTTGGGTTCTTTTTGGTTCCATATAAATTATTGAATTATTTGTTCTATATCTTAGAAGCATGCCATTGGTATTTTAATAGGAATTGCATGGAATTTATGGATTGCTTTGGGTAGTATAGACATTTTAACAATGTTTATTCTTCCTATCCCTGAACATGATATATGCTTCCACTTGTTTGTATCTTCCTTGATTTCTTTTTCAGTATCTTTTAATTTTCTAAGTACAAGTCTTTTACCTCCTTGATTGAATTTATTCCTAGGTTCTTTATTTTTCTATTGTTATTGTGAAGGAGATTTTTTCCTTTATTTCTCTTTTTGAGAGTTTATTGTTGGTGTATTAAAATGCCACTGATTTCTGAATATTGATTTTATATCCTGCCACCTTGCTGAATTCATTTATCAGGTTTAGTAGTTTTTTAATGAGATTTTAGATTTTTTTATGTACAGTGCCATGCCATCAGCAATAATAATAGTTTTACTTCTTATCCAATTTGGATGCTTTTATTTCTCCTTCTTGTCTGATTGTTGTGGCTAGGACTTTCAGAACTATGTTGAATAAGAGTGGTGAGAGGGGGCATCCATGCCTTGTTCCTGATCTTAAGGGGATTGCTTTTAATTTCTGCACGCTGAGTGTGATATTGGCTGTCGGTTTGCAATAGATGGCCTTTATCATATTGAGGTATATTCCATTTCCACTTTGCTAGAGTTTTGGTCATAAATGGGTGCTGGATTTTAACAAATGCTTTTATACATCTATTGATATAATCATGTGATTTTTATGCTTCTTTTTGTTTATGTGATGTATCACATTTATTGATTTGCAAATACTGTACTAGCCATGCCACCCTGAAATAGATCCCACTTGTTTATGATGTATGATGTTTTTGATGTATTGCTGGATCCAATTTGCTAATATTTTGTTGAGCATATTAGCATCTATGTTCATCAGGGATATTGGCCTATAGTTTTCTTTCTTTGTAGTGTCTTTACCTGGTTTTGAAATGAGGACAATGCTTGCTTCATAAAGGGAGCTTGGAAGTCTTTCCTCCTCTTAAATTTTTTGAAATAGCTTGAGAAGAATAGCTGTTAGTTATTCTTTAAATGTTTGATAAAATTTGCCTGTGAAGCAACTGGTCCAGGACTTTTGTTTTTTGGGAGTTTTTTGATAACTGTTTCAATTTCATTTGTTGTAATCATTCTATTTAGGTTTTCTGACTCTTCCAGATTAAGTTTTGGAAGGTTGTACAGTATATTTCTAAGAATTTATACATTTCTCTTAGGTTGTCCCAGTTTTTGGCATATATATCTTCATAGTATTCTCTTACAATTTTTTGTATTTATGTGGTGTCAGTTGAAATTACTTCTCCACTTTCATTTCTAATTTTATTTACTTGAGTCCTCTCTCTCTTTTTTTTTTATGAGTCTAGTTAAAGATTTGTCAATCTTGTTTACCTTTTCAAAGACCAGCTCTTGGTTTCATTGATCTTTTTATTGTTTTTTTAGACTCTATGTCATTTATTTTCACTCTGATCTTTATTATTTCTTTCATGCTATTTCCTCTGGGCTTTATTTGTTGTTCTTTGTCTAGTTCTTTTAGGTGGAGGATTAGGTTGTTTATTTGAGTTTTGTCTTGCTTCTTAAGGTATGCCTATAATGCTATAAACTTCCCTCTAAGGACTACTTTTGCTTTTTTCCCATAGATTTTTGGTTGTTTTATGTTCATTATCATTTGTTTCAAGAAAATTTTTGTTTTCTTCCTTGATCTCATTGTTAACCTATTCATTATTTAATAACATGCTATTTAGCCTCCAACTGTTTGAATATTTTTCAGTCTTTCTTTTTAGATGATTTTTAGTTTCATGCCATTGTGATCAGAGAAGATGCTTGATATGATTTCAATCTTCTTAAATTTATTGAGACTTGTCTTGTGTCTTAATATGTAGTCTATCCTAGAAAAAGTACCATGAGCACTTGAAAAGAATGCATATTCTGCTGCTTTGGGGTGAAAGATTCTGATAATATCAATTAAATCTAGTTGAACTAGTGCAGTGGATCTCAAACTTTTTGAAGTTGGGGTGCATTTAAAATCCTTCAAATAATTGTCGGCTCATTATATACAAATTTCTGAGAAATAAGTTATAATAATTAAGTCAAATATTAAAGAAAAAATATAAAGTCCTAGTGTGCTTTTATGGTAATTAAATGAAATAAATACGACAAAATTAAATTTATTCTGACATTATAACACATTTCTATGTTACATTTTTTGAGTTATGCTTTTTAGAATTTGTAATAAAGAAGAATTAAAAAATTAAAAAATGACAAAAAGTTATCTTTTTATATATATAGATACATTCTTAGTAAGATTTAGTAAATTCAGCAGGTCCCAGTGCCAGCGTGTTAAGTTTTTTCATTCTTGTGTTTATGAGAAACTTGAGCTTGGTGTGTCCTAGAGATTTCTTCAGTGTTTGGGCATATATTTGAAAGGCAAATTCTCCTTTCCTCATCAATACATTGAAAAATTCTTCTCTCTTTACTCTTAAATGTGTTGAGTGTAGAAAATCTTAATTCATACAAATAGGATGTTGAAAATTGTAGTAAATATTCAAAGCTTTTTTAGATATTGCCACATACTCTTCTTTCATAGAAATCCAAAAGACTTCAAGAGACAATTCCTTATGTTTAATCATCAATCCAACACCCCCACCATACATATCATCTTAACTTTACACCAAACAAACAATAGAAAAAACTTGCCTCCAATCCTCTGGGGAACATCAGAGATAGTGTAAACAATCCAGCACCACAGTTTATTAGCCTTTTGCAACCTAATCAGGCAAGTGAGGTGGGGGTTGGGCAGACTGTCAGCTTACAGCCAATTCCCCACACCTCTGTCCCCTAAAAGTCTAAATTTTAAAAACTCTGTTGGTTTTTTGGACCCCAACAGGCACATATTTTTCTGGAATACCATAAGGTGCACCTAGAAATCTCCCAGGGTGCACCAGCACACACTTTGAGAACCACTGATTTAGTGTGTCATTTCAGGTCGCTGTTTCTTTGTTAATTTTGTGTCGAAGATCTATCCATTGATGTAAGTGGGGTATTAAAATCTCATACTATTATATTATTGCTGTCGATCTCACCCTTTATTTCTATTAAAATCTGCTTTGTATATTTAGGTGCTCCTATTTTAGGCCCATAAATATTTACAATGGTATATCCTCCTGTTGGATTGCTCCCTCTTCTATTACGTAGTGACCTTCTTTATCCCTTACTATATATAGCCTTTGTTTTAAAAATACAAAGGCTTTGTTTGTCAGATATAAGTATTGCTACCCCAGTTTTTTTTTCATTTCCATTTGCATGAAATACTTTTCATCTCTTCTCTTTCAATCTGTGTGTATCTTTTGTTCTGAGGTGAGTCTCATGTAGACAGCACATGTACGGGTCCTGTTTTCTTATCCATGCAGCTACCTTATGTCTTTTGATTAGAGCATTTACTCCATTTATAGCTAAGGTTATTATTGATATGTACTTATTTATTGCCATTTAATTTTTAAAATATATAAACATACAATCTTATTTCTTTTGATTTCTTTTTTTTTTTTTTAATAAATTTTTATTAATGGTAATGGGATGACATTAATAAATCAGGGTACATATATTCAAAGAAAACATGTCTAGGTTATTTTGTCATCAAATTATGTTGCAAACCCCTCGCCCAAAGTCAGATTGTCCTCCGTCACCCTCTATCTAGTTCTCTGTGCCCCTCCCCCTCCCCCTAACTCTCCCTCCCTCCCTCCCATATCCTCCCTCCCCCCCCGCCCTTGGTAACCACCACACTCTTGTCCATGTCTCTTAGTCTCATTTTTATGTTCCACCAATGTATGGAATCATGTAGTTCTTGTTTTTTTCTGATTTGCTTATTTCACTCCTTATAATGTTATCAAGATCCCACCATTTTGCTGTAAATGATCTGATGTCATCATTTCTTATGGCTGAGTAGTATTCCATAGTGTATATGTGCCACATCTTCTTTATCCAGTCTTCTATTGAAGGGCTTTTTGGTTGTTTCCATGTCTTGGCCACTGTGAACAGTGCTGCAATGAACATGGGGCTACATGTGTCTTCACGTATCAATGATTTCTTTTTATCTTTGCTCTTTTTATAGCAGATCCCTTAACGTTTCTTGCAGTGCTGGTTTGGTTTTAATAAATTCTTAAAGTCTTTGTCTGGGAAGCTTTTTATTCCTTTTTCAATTTTAAATGATAGCCTTGCTGGATTAAGTAATCTTGGTTTTAGGTGCTTGTTTTGCATCACTTTGAAAATTTTTGCCTACTCTCCCTTCTGGCCTCAAGTGTTTCTGTTGAAAAGTCAGATGTCATACTAATGGGGGCTCCTCTGTAGGTAATTAACTGCTTTTCTCTTGCAGCTCTTAGCATTCTTTTTTTGTTTCCTAACTTTGGCAATTTAATTATGATGTGTCTTGGCATAGGTCTCCTTGGGTTCATCTTTAATATCTGTGCTTCCTGAACCTGTGTCACTGTTTACTTCATCAATTTAGGGAAGTTTTCAGCTATGATTTCTTCAAACAGCTTCTCTATCCCTTGTTTGTTCTCTTCTCCTTCAGAAAACTGTATAATGCGGATGTTGTTTCTCTTCATATTGTCGCAGAGCTCTCAGAGTTTCCTCAGTGTTTTTGCACCTCTTTCCTTTTTACTGCTCTGCTTCTGTGCTTTCATTTATCTTGTCCTGTAAATCATTGATTTGATTCTCTGCTTCATCCAGCCTGCTGTTAATTCCTTCTAGTGCAGTCCTCATTTCTAATATCGTATTTTTTGTTTCTGACATTCTTTTTTATGGTTTCAATATCCTTTTTGCTGCTTGCTATCTCTTTATTTAGGTACTTGTTATGACCATCCATTGTTACTCTAAGACCCTTAAGCATCTTAAACATCATTATTTTAAACCAGGGGTCTCCAAACTACGGCCTGCGGGCCACATGCGCCCCCCTGAGGCCATTTATCTGGCCCTTGCCGCACTTCCAGAAGGGCCACCTCTTTCATTGGTGGTCAGTGAGAGGATGCATCCTGTGCTCCTGGAGTACTGTATGTGGTGGTGCCACAAAGTGTGGTGTCGCTCATGCACAGTACTACTTCCGTTGATGCGGGATGCACATGTCACAGCTCTGGAAGTGCATCATATCACTTGTTACAGCTAGCAGTGACAAATATGGAACCAGACATTGACCATCTTATTAGCCAAAAGCAGGCCCATAGTTCCCATTGAAATATTGGTCAGTTTGTTGATTTAAATTTACTTGTTCTTTATTTTAAATATTGTATTTGTTCCCATTTTGTTTTTTTACTTTAAAATAAGATATGTGCAGTGTAAATAGGGATTTGTTTATAGTTTTTTTATAGTCCGGCCCTCCAATGGTCTGAGGGCCAGTGAACTGGCCTCCTGTGTAAAAAGTTTGGGACCCCTGTTTTAAACTCTACATCTGGTAGTTTGGTTACTTCTATTTTGAAGAGTTCTTTTTCTGGGGATTTCTCTTATTGCTTCATTTAGGCCATATTTCTTTATCTACTCTTTTTGTCTGTGTATTAAGTAGCACTGTCTGACTTTGAAATTTGTCATGGTGTCTTTATGAGGACGATGGCCTCAGTGGTACTGATCTCCAGGCCACTGGATTTCCTTGCTCTAAGAATGCTTCTTGAGCATAGTATTTCCCTCCTTGTATATGAGTATTGAATGCCGTAGGTCATTTCGTAGGTGGTTTTACCCTTCAGGCTGGCTTGCTCAAAGGTCAACCTTGCCCATGTGTATTAGACACTCTGTAGTGTCTGTTCTGTTGGGTGTATTTATTCTCCACAGTGTCTTGTGCCTGCTGGACCCCTCCTTTGTGCATGCTGTTTGTGTCGTTAGCTGAGTCTAATGTTGGTGTTGTATGCCACCCACTACCAACTGTGTTGGCTCTTGATCTTCTTGGGTTGGCATCAGTCATTGTTTGTCACCTGCCATGGGCTACCTGTCTGGAGCTACTGCTCTGTTAGCTGTTTGTGTCTGTGTTTCCTGTGCCTGGGTACTGATGGAGGGGCCAACCTGTGTGTAAGGTTCAGCTTCCTCTTGCTTAGAGATGATATCAGCTATGTAAAGACCCAGGCTCAGTAAAATTTGCCTCCACTTTTCAGCTGCTTCCCTTCCTCTTGTAGCTGCCTGGTCTTCCCACAGAGTTTTGTGTAGAAAGATTATAGTGTGGACTTAGACTTCCCCCAACCAACCAAACCCTCTACAGTTTGCACACTTGGTGGGGTAGGGTAGTTAAGATTTTGAGTACAATGTTAGTGGGACCCCCTACTTCAGGAGTTCTTGGTCAGGTCTCTGTATGGGGAAAGTGGCCCCTACTTCAGAGCCTAATCCCTCAGCCAGTGCTGAATACTCAAATTTTATTTTTCCCCAGCAAGGTAAGCAGCAGGTTCAGATTGAGTGGGGCCCATAGTGCCTTCTGCAGAAGTTCTTCTAGATGGTGAGATGCTGGTCTCAAGAAAATTGAGAGTACTCTCCTAAGGCTTACTGTGCTTCCCCCTTCTAGAAAGTGGCTAAGCCCCTTGACCTGACCCAACAATATGCTCACAGGGACCCATACTTCAAATGTCTGTGCTCTAAGCCTCTCTCCCTTCCGTCTGTGGAATCTAGCCCAGCAAGGCAGAATATCCAGTAGCTAGGCTGGCTGACTGTGAAGCTCTACCTTGTCCAATGCATATGAGCCACTGTACTGGTGCTGATCACAGATAGCAGAACTCATCTCATCTGGGCCAGGTGTCAGTAACCCTTCCTTAGGACACACCATTAGGAAGAGTTGTTAGATCTTGAACCAATGCTCTCCACAGCTGACTGCTGGATGTACCAGTCCTGGGCCTCGCTGGAGAGAACCCCACATTTACAAGTGAGAGACACTGTCCACGACTGGCCCTCAGCAACCTTTTTGGATCTACAAGCAACTCAGAGTTTGTGGCTACCTTTGCTGAACCCAGGTACACATGGAAATACCAAGCTGTATAACTAGGCTGGCTTTTACCCACACTGGGCCTGAGGGAAGGTTTACTTAAAAGGCCATGGTTTTCTGAGTCCCACCTTTTTCAGCCTCTGTCTGCTGGCTTCTAGTTGGACTTGGCCACTTAAAAAACCTCTGGTAGAGTCTAGAGCAGGGGTCTCAAACTCAACTCAGCATGTGGGCCGCAGAGCAAGATCACAGCTGTTCGGCAAATACAAGTAGGCCCCTAAGCTTACTTAATTTTATCCAAAATATTTTGAACTTCGTAGATTAGTCTGCGGGCCGCGGACTGCGAGTTTGAGACCCCTGGTCTAGAACCTACCTGAGGCAATTTAGGGATTAGGAAGGGTGGTGGGTATGGCTCAGCCACAGGTGTCAGTCTGTCCAAAGTTATTTCACAGACCTCAGTAGGGTGTGGCCCCCAGTAGTTTGGTGGGTGTGGCTTCTGAGATGCAGAGATGTGGTCTTCCCATATTCTACACAGTTTTTACTGAGTCTCCTGTGAAGCAGAAGCACCAGTCATAGATTTTGGAGCGTGTGGGGAAAAGCTCTGTCCTCAATGCCAAAAAAACAAAGTCACTGATGCCCCCCCTGCTTCCTGGCTTCTCAGCATGACCCACTTTCCATGGGTGGGGCTGGAGAGACTCCTGAGGGTGGGGCAGTAGCTTTTCCCCAGGCTGATGCTGCTCAGAGGGGACTGTTGTACTCAAGAAAGATGGCGACTGCAGTATTGGAGAATGACTCAGCACAGGGTTTGCGGTGGCTGTCCCCCACAGTGTCTCTCCCTGGGCCTCCAACTTTACACTCTCCTCATGTAACTCTATTTCTCTCAGCTCTTGCTTTCCAGGGCCCAAGGTATGTGACTGAATAATTTTCTACACTGGCCCATTAAGATGGAGTCTACAACTTTGGGAGCTCCATCTTTCTTGTAGACAGAAACCTCGGCTCTTTTCACCTTCAAATGCTTTGTGAGTGCCTCTTCTAGGCTCTGGGGCTCCAGGGTGGGGCTCCAGGCCCAGGGCTGAGAATCCCCCGTCTCAGGTCAAACCTCCCCACAGTGAGAATCCCTTTGTACTCTCAGCTTCACTTGCTCCTGGGAACAGGGCAGCCCTTTCTGCATCCTGCCCTTCCTACCAATCTCCGTGTGGCTCTTTCTGTAATCCTTGGTTATAGACTCCTCTTCCTTTAGTCCAAAGTTGGTTTCTCAAGATGATTGTTCTTAAATTAAATTGTAATCCAAATTATTCCTGAGAGGTGGCAGTTAGAACATCTGCCTACTCCGTCAACATCTTGGAATTCCCCTAAGTAAGACAATTCTAACAAGATCAGAGGCGGATTAAGGTCAGTTGAGGCCCCTTAAAACAGAAGAAAATATTCATCCCCTTAAAAAAAGAGAGAGACAGGGAAAATAAAAATACATGTTAACCGTATTTTTAAATAAATAAATAATATTATGTACTATTGTTAAAACTTCACATATGAAACCAAACTTCATGTTATTAGAAAAAAAGTATAAAGTTGGCGTTTTGCCGGACCCTTCAGAAGTTGGGATCCAGGGTGCACGTCTGGTGCGCCCACCATTAAATCTGCCTCTGAACAAGATGATATGTCATCAAGATTTAGCAAAAATATTGGAATATTATACACCTTAAAAATGTTAGTTCCTTTACTTGTTGGATGATAATTATAGCTGGCTGTTACAATGGAACTTTCTCTGCTGTCTCTGAATTTCAGGTGGGGTCACAGAGATTCAAAGAATTAAAAGTGACATGGCAGCCTAGCTAGGCAGAGCTCGCTGAGGGTTCCCCAGAAGGACAGCCTATGAGCTGCCTTAGCCAACCTGAGGTGATGAATGGAACCAACAAGACAGGCAAGACGGTTGACAGTGGAAGCTGCCTCTTCACACCTCAAGTCCAGTCACTGGCTTAAGAGATGCCATCAAGAGCAGGGCTAAGTTTATCACCTGGAGCAGGAGGGAGACCAGCCGGAGCAGCGAGGGCAGGATAAGGCTCCCTGGCCTAGGCCACTGGCAGTGATGGCCACAGCCTGAGGAGTCCATTGTGGGGTCTGGCTGCTCTGATGGGAGCAGAGGGGTGCACAGCTATTTCCAGAGACCTTGCTGAACTCTAGGGGTTACCCAGCTTTAAGTTATTCCAAAAATGGTTTCCCCAGAGGGCCTCCTGCCTGTGTGAAGACGCCTTGGATGAGAGAGGCAGTAGCCCACATCCCATGAAGAAGGGACAGGCAGTAGGTAAAAGTATTGATCAACTTACAACCTATGCAACTTACGATCATTTGACTTTATGACCACAATCGCTAGCCACGACTGCTCCACGTCTGGCAGCATAAGCATTGCCTAGCTGGGCGTACGACAGTGCAGACCAGCTTACGGCAGCACTACCATCTCCGTGTGCACCATTTCAACTGTTATCCCAGACTCGGTACAGCAATTTGTGTTTTGTGTCTTGGATATTTTTCATCAAACCCCTCCCAAGATGTCTACCAAGAGGAAATTGTCTTTGCAAATATTAAGCCAGTTATACTGGTAATGCAGTGTTTTACTTAAACCTGACGAATGTAAAAATAAGAAACAAAATGGTGTAGAGATGATAAAAATGGCATAAAATGAACAAAGAAAATTATGATATATAACAATAATGAAAGAAAATTATGATAAAATATGACTTAAAGATTTTTATAACATCATTTCACAGTACTGTACATATAGCCTGCTCAACTTATGACCAAATCATGTTATGACCAGTCTGTCGGAACCAATCGTGGTAGTAAGTCGAGCACTAGCTGTACAAGCTGCCGACCAAGGTTGCATTCCTGCCTCTGCAGAGGTGCGGAGCAAGATGTGTCACCTCGCCTCCAGGAAAGAAGAGACAGTACCCTGGTACCAGCCACTCCATTCCAGTTACAACAGTCCATCTTCCCCCTCTTCCTGTGCTCTGCCTTGGAGAGCCAGCAGCAGGGAGCAGGGGGAAGGGGAGAAGAAGAAGGGCAGGAGGGGAGAAAGGAAGAGGGGGGAGGGGAGGAGGGGGTGGGAGAGGAGGGGTGGCGGAGGGGGGGAGGAAGGAAGGAGAACAGCCCTCTGACCTTGCCTCTCTAACATGGCCAGTTTGCAGTATAGACAGCAGAGTCATAGCCGCCCAGTGCAGAGACTCAGTAGAAAGAGCCTACACTGCATGGCTCTGACCAGTCACGTAAGCTCAACGGATCCCATATTATTTGGGGCATATACGGGTGGCTTAATATTTCCACTGGCCAAGTTTAATAATGAGTGTGAGTTCTGTCCTGGGAACTCTTATCGAACTGTGTTGTGTCTAAAGCAAAGAGTATTAAATAACTCCTTAGTTTTCTGTCTATTGAGTATAACGTTATACAAAGACATTTTCATTTGTACTAGAAGTTCAATTTTTAACATTTAAAAATGTTTTTCATTGTAAATGTGTTAAATGAACAAAGCTGCTTTTTTAATAATAGAATTTTCTTGGACACTTACAAACCAGTGGGAATTAATTCAGGCCTAATTCTTCCGTACTGACAAAAATGAGTTAGATGAATGCACTATTCTTTGTTAAATATAATAGAACGCTCTCACTGACACAATTTTTAAACTGCTATTTCCATACTATTTTAAGTCATCTATTGGGTTTTTGTACATTCAGGATGTGAACATATTCAGGAAATACATTAACACTCATAACTATTTACTAATGCCTGTTCTCAGGTAGGATGCACAACAAGCATGGTGGAGAAGACAAGATTCCCGCCCTCTGGTGGTGGAGGCAGGAATGAACAGTGAGTGGATAATGTCATATCTTACAGTCACACAAACATGCAGGGACAAATATATGGTGACAGAAAATGATTTGACTTTGGGTGATGGGCACACAACAAAATTAACAGTTCAAATGCTATAGAGATGTTTACCTGAGACCTATGTACTCTTATTAATCAATGCCACCTCGTTAAATTTAATTTTCTACACTTGATCTTAGCCAAAAGGCGGAGAAGCGATAAATTTAATTTTCTAAATAAAAACTTTAAAAAATATATAGAAATGCAAACTGGGAAGGTGATATAAAACAAAAAGGGATTTCACTTTGGAGGATTAAGTATTACAATGGGTTTTCATTTTTCTATAAACTTCTTATTTTTATTTTTATTTTTATTTTTATTTTTTCATTTTTCTGAAGCTGGAAACAGGGAGAGACAGTCAGACAGACTCCCGCATGCACCCGACCGGGATCCACCCGGCACGCCCACCAGGGGGCGACGCTCTGCCCACCAGGGGGCGATGCTCTGCCCATCCTGGGCGTCGCCATGTTGCGACCCTCCTGGGTGTCGCCATATTGCGACCAGAGCCACTCTAGCGCCTGGGGCAGAGGCCACAGAGCCATCCCCAGCGCCCGGGCCATCCCTTGCTCCAATGGAGCCTTGGCTGCGGGAGGGGAAGAGAGAGACAGAGAGGAAGGCGCGGCGGAGGGGTGGAAAAGCAAATGGGCGCTTCTCCTATGTGCCCTGGCCGGGAATCGAACCCGGGTCCTCCGCACGCTAGGCCGACGCTCTACCGCTGAGCCAACCGGCCAGGGCCTATAAACTTCTTTTCATTTGGATTCTCCCATACACCAGGTGAAAATAACAGAGAGGGTCCCATTTTCCTGAGCTCATGACTCAAAGCCAATGCAGCAGCACTGAGCGGCAAGGGGAGTCACATGAGCTTTAGGAACAACACCCCAGGGTAACCAGAATGGCTGAAATCTAAGAGCAGTGACAACCCCATGCTGGTGAGGATGCAGAGAAACCAGACCCCTCGTGCTTGGCTGGTGAAAATACATAATGACATGGCTGGTTAGACATGACAGCTTTTTCTGTCTCATAGAATAACTCGACAGGCAACTCATATACAATGCAATGATTACACTTCATGGTGCCTCTCTATTACTTTTTACAGAAGCATGAGAATCTACAATTATCTATAAAAGGTCAATTTTTAAAACAACAGCAACTTCTAAGTAAAAGCATCAGTATTTTTGTTTCTTGGTAACTCATGGAATATTTTTTTCTTAATATAGCTTACAGAAATCAATAACCACGCCAGGAAAAAAAAAAAGATAAGCATCAAATTAATAACTTCTGTTAATCAAAATGCATTGTTAAGAAAATCAATGAGCACCCTACAAACATATTTGCTATAGATACTGACAAAACATATCAGACAAAAGACTGGTGTCCAAGATCTATATCAATACCAAATTCCTCTGTTTTATTAATATTAAAAAAAAGCAGTAAAAGAGATGGACAAAAGGTTTGGACAGAAGCTTTACAAAAGAAAATTGATGGATGTCTGAAATCAACATAAAAGTCTTCAGTCTCACTATTTACCTGGCAAATGAAAAATGACAGTCACAGGCAGGTACCACCAGACAGCCATCAGAACAGACAACATTTAAAAGACTGTCTTTGGGTGGTGGGCACACAATGCAACACATGGATCATGTATCACAGAAATGTACCCTTGAAACTTATATGATCTTATTAACCAATGTTATCTCCAATAAGTGAACTTTTTTAAATGAGAATTAAAAAAAAAAAAAACCTAAAAATCAAAGACTGACAACACTACGTGGTAGCCAGGTCGTGGAACAACTGAGCTTTCACGTGTTGTGGGCAGGAATGTGAAAGCTTATCAGAATCTTTGAAGGATCTGAGATGTCGCCTATTCACAGGTGTACAATTTGTCTGCCACAGTGTTGTAGATGCTGGGAGAAGACTGGACACTACCCAGATAAAGGACATTTCATTACAGCAATGAAAGGACTGGGAGCATCCACATGTCCACCAGTGTGAAGAGGGCCCGGAACACCTAAATACCAATAAGAGATTGTGTTATAAGGACAGAAACCATGGTTTAAGAACTTGCATGTTTTATAACTGACAGTGAACCGCTCCTTAATCAGGAGGGGACACGGCCTCCATCACCCCAGCCGTTGGCCAGATAAACATTGTGTAAAGATTGTCTGACTCAAAAAGCAGGCAGCGCCTCATCTGCAGGATTGGTGCAGAAATGCAGAAACACCAAGAACTGTCTCTCCACGTCACTCTGGGGACAAGTAGCAGCTTCTTATAAGCAAAACAGAGAATACTCATGTCTATCAATTGCACACAGTAGGCCATGAGAATGAAAGTGCATGTTCACAAAACGGCTGTGCAAGAGTGGTGTGGCAGTTTAGTCTCTAACAACTATAACAGAAATCAGCCCAGATACCCACCAGAAAACAATGCAAAAAAAAAAAAAAAAAAAGCTTTGGGAGATCCATTATACTGGAATACTGCTCAGCAGAAAAATAAAATAGATAAAAATAAATAAACTATGACTTTTTTATATAAGCAACAAAATGAATGAATCTAGAAGACATTATACTGAGTGGATCATGCCTTACACAAAAGAAGTTAGGCTCTATCATTCGATTTTCATGATATTCTAGAAAAGGCAAACTATGCTGGGAAGAAATAATGAGTTGGAGGTGAGGGCAGAAGTTTACTGGGACGGGGAACAGGAATTCTTGAGGTGATGTTCATGATCTGTAATTTCAAAGTACTGGTTAAGCTCAGAGACCATACACTTGTACATTTTATTGTATTTTGATTTTATGTCAAAACTACTATATACAAATATAGTATTTATTAATGACATCAACACTTAAATATTCAGGAATGATGTTTCTATTGTTCACAATTTAAGTGCATTGAATGAAACGGACTAGTAAACCTTATAAAAATTAATAACTTGATAGATACAAATTAAAGCAAGTAGAATACGGTCAAAGTTGTGGGTAGAAGGTGTTTATTAAGTTCTTTCCCATTTACTTTAAAAATATTTTATTATAATGTAGGAAAACTTTCTACAATAGACAAATAATGAAGTTAGAAACCTTTATAATATCAGGGAAAGAATAGGCATTTAGACTTAAAGTAGACAGGTGTGTTTTTATTAAACCTTATGTCAGCACTGAAGGAGGTGGTTCTTTGCCCCCAGCCCCAACCTCAAGGTCCCAACTCCCCGAGGTCTGGTCTTCCCTCTGCAGTGTGACTTTGTTCCTGAGTTCACTGCCATGGCTTTGTAGTTCATGCCTTGGAGTCTTAGTGTCTAAAACGATGCCCAGCGGATAGTACTTCCTTAACAATTGTATATGTTAAGTTGAACTGACTAGAATCACTCAGTTCCATTAACTGCCCACGCCTTCCCTAACTTCACTTTCCAAACACACCCGTGGAGTAGCAGTCAGTCCTGAATATCACAACGCTGGAGAGAACACCTGTGAGGGTTCCAGCGTAATGTGCTTCCTCATCGAAACTCTTAATAAACAACTAAGTTTTGTCTTTCAGCCACCGGGGAAAAGACAGAAGAGCGATCGCATTACAGAAGCAGGTGTGTGGCAACATTTCAATTGTGAAACTCATGTTCCATGATACCTCTCAGGACAATGCTACACAAAAAGAAGAAATAAGCATTTTATCCATTAATGTAAATGAATTCAACTGGTTTTACACAGCACTACTTATCCAGGGCACTTTGTCAATATTTGACTAAAGTAAGCCTTATTTCATAATTACGTAATGTGCATTAAAGTTTATATAACATTCAAAATAGAGTTTTAGTTCTACGAAACACAGAACTCAAAAGGGAAAGGGAGAGCCGTTTTCCATTTAGACAGCTTTTGTACTATACAGTGTTTATTCAGGTCCTTTCTCTTCTTAAATGTGTGCCATTCTGACTTTGAGTCCCTCTGAGAAAAAGGTTCACCTAATCCTGAGAGTTGGCAGCATCCAGCACGTGTTCTGTGCTTTACTCACACTGCGGGTAAATTTCTCTTGCTTTGCAAAAGCAAAAGGTTATGAGAATCAGAGTATGTGTGGGGACAAAATGCCTTTCACCCACCAACCAACTTCTCAGCAGGCCGCCCATAACTCAAAGGGCAGTTTACATACCCACATGGTTATTCTAATAAGGTCATAATATGCCGTGTTTATTGTCCTGCTCTCTCTGCCCCTCCCTCCTGGCACCCACTGGGCGCAGGACCGCATAAATTTATGAGTAAGTGGCTAGGAGTTCGATAACATGGTAGCGTGCACACATTTCAACTCATTCAGAGACAGTTCTACTAGCTGCCTTGGACATACTGGCCTTGGGCCTCACCCTGAAACACCTAATTGCTATCATGAACTTCAGAGGTAGGCATGTGGAGTGCCATGCCCACACACGTGGCAGAAAATGTGAGGGGGTGGCCACCCCGTCAAGCATAGAAATGACCATCCTATGTCTGTGTGGGTGCGCCCTAACTTGTTAACACACCTGCACTCTTCTAAACTCCTTCAGCAGGGGTCTCCAGACTTGGCCCTGAGGGTTCTTACACAGTTTCAATGCGTACTCTTCCAGACCAGGGGTTTATTTAGTGAACTCCTTGATCTAGTCACTGGAGAGACGTTGACTGAGCCTGGATCACATCTGCCCACACCTGGCACAGCATTCCTGCTCGGAGGACCACCAGGCAGACTCAGCTCCCTTCTTCTGTCTCAATCTGGGCTGGGGAACACACCGAATGTTCTTATTCTTCGCTCATAAACATAACTTCTAGACTTTTTTTTTTTTAAATAATGACATTACCTTGAATTGTTGAAATTGATGCAAAAACACCAACTGTTGGAACATGGTGCTTTCGACTGCATGAACTGGTAGAAAATGAATTCCAATTTGTGAAAACCTTCTAATTATTCCAATTCTAACCTCCAAACATGTCCCCTTCATGGAATGTCTCACTCATGAACTGTCCTGTGTTCTGGCGAGTCTGAGGGTAGATTTCCTAAAACCACCTCTGTCCGCTACTCCTGCACCCCATCGGGGTTTATTTCTTTAAGCAAAACATATGTTGATTTGATTTTAGTTAGTTCCACATGTATCAATAAAGCCCCAAGCCCGGGCTGTTATTGTCTCTCCTTCCTGCCACCTGTAGGACACGATTCCTGGGGCTCCTTTATAAACAGGGGCTGCTTTTATTTCTTTACTTTCCTTCAGAAATATGTGTGCAGAGTAGATGACACAGGTGGAGATGTGTCTGAGCGCAGGGGCAGTGTCCAGGAATGTCCTGACATTCTTGAAACTCCAAGGAAAACATCCTGAAAATCCCTGTCTGGGGAAAACATATTGCACGACTTTACCTCCTGCGACTTCAAAGAGCAAAGAGGAACCTTATCCCCCTCGTCCTAGGCCTGCCTCCCCTTTGGTCTTCTTATCTGCAGTTGGGTAAACAGCTGCCTGTTCACCAAATCCCCCCGATTGAGGGCTTGGGCCTTGTAGGAGCTCATCCTCTCATACTGAGTCGTGAGTGTAATAATAAATACAGAGGATTGAGTTTCTCCTCCACATGAAAACATCTCCATTCCTCGGATAATTATCACCAGTATGCTCTGGACCATGTCTGGTTCCATCTGATCTTGTTTTTTAAAGTTCATTATGCACACATTTCCACCCTAATACTGGAGCTGAGGTGGTCTAGCTTGACCGTCTGAGAAACACCGCATGTGTTTTTTACTATGTAAGTAAAGACACAGGATTGTTCACACGCTCATGGAAGTGCCAGCGCCCCAGGCTGGTGTGGAACGCTCACTTGCAAACCTGGAGAGTGACAAGCAGAACCACAGGACTTGGACATACAGGCTCTGGAGCCTGAAGTACAAGAGTGGGCTCCCCATCCTCAGGCAGCAGCTCCGGCCTTCCAGGCCTTGGTTTCTCCCCTCATCTTCTTGACATGGGGACGGAAGAAGCTCAATGTGGGGTCTCGGCCTCAGTCAGAGACAGACTTGCCTCACATTCCTGGAGCTTCAACCTCAGGTTATTACTCAGAAGTGCCCACGTCAAGGATGCGGGCGTTCTGTCTTCCTGGTTTCTCATGTCACATCGTGTCTTAGTGGCCATGGTCAGATTATTTTTGGAATTTGGTATGGTTTTCTTTCAAAAGCCCCCACATTTTGTAACTTTCAGACTTCACAACATCTAAGTCTGTCCTTTCCAAAAGTAATTATTTAGTAAACATTACTCTTATTTACTATTGGAAAACTCATCCAGAATATCACATGAATTTTTCTTGCTCTTTCCTGTCTGTATCTTAAAGACTTAATTCCGTAGCCCTCATAGGCTAATAATGTTCACCAGAGGCCACGAGACTCACTTTTCCACTTTCCTCTCAAACAACATGGGTTGTGAGGGTGAAACACAAGCAGCATTTTTGGGGTCAGTAAGACACCAAGAATGTTCAGTTTCAAACTTTACTGATTCTGGCATGACTCCCACTCTGGAAAGACAGTGATATCGACTCAGCCAGTTTCTGCTTTTCATGACCAAGTTTAGTTTCCTTGACTTTCTCCTTGAATGACAGATGAGGAGAATGGACTGAAAATAAATGGATCTGAATTCCTATCCTGCGTCACCACAACTTGGCTTGGCAGGGACCTTGCCGACCGTTCCCTCTTCCCTCACCGCAAAGAGGAACTCCACTTCGCACGTCTCTGTGCTCAGTACTACACAATGTTTCAGATATCAACAGAAGCCAGTTGATGTGAACAAAGAAAATTATAAATTGTGTTTCTGAGGAAAGAGAGTATCCTTGGTCCCAGGAAAAGTGTTGGAAAACAGGTTCTAGAGGAGATGAAGGAATGGAAGAGAAGCTGTATTGACAAGAACAGGGTACCTAAAACAATGTTGATAAACAAATACTCCTCTTTCAGGACTACAGCATAGACAGAGGAACTAGTATAGACCAGCTAGATCCTGAAATCATAACAACACTCTTCAAAGAATCTAAAACTGAAAAAAGTAATCCAGCAATAGTTTATGATGATATATTCACGAATACTTTGTTTTAAAATGTCTACAGATTTAGTAACAGATACTGCACGACCATGCATTGCCCTTTATCACTGACCGCGCATGGACTCAGAAGACAAACTCCTCACAAATTCCAGAACACACACAGCTTTCTCTGATGCAAGAGTTAGAATCACAACATCACAATTTACTGTCTGTGCAGTGTGCAAACCCCTTAAGACTGCCTACATCTCAATATCCTCTTCCAAAAACCAGTAATGATAGTGTTACTTTGATCCTAGACTTTTCTGTTAGTACAGAATGGGATAATACATGAAAACACTTAGCTGAGTGCGGGGCACCATAGCAAATTATAAATATATATAGAGAGAGATAATTATCATATAACTTATAAAATTATAATATTATGTATAAAATATCATATATAATATTATGCATATATTGTATTATATAAAATAAGAGCATAGATAATGAAATGTTTAACCTTTTTGTCTACTGCACTGCAGGACTCACTACAGAAACCTTCCCGGTGACAGATGTTGCCATGACAAGATAACCGCAACTCATGGATGAAAACCCAGTGGTTCACTCATGAAGAATGGTAGCACAGTGTTTGAAATGACTGTGCAAATTCAGGACTTTGGCTAAAAAAAATTCATCAACAGACTGCCACATCAGATCTGTGCGCAGGTGACGTGTACTGTGTGCCCGGTTTCGCTGATGACCTCATACACCATCTGTCTTGCCACTCACCTGGCTGAGGCTCAGTGACGTGTCTCAGCCCCTCTGCTTGCGCTCCGGAGCCCCAGAGGTGGCCCTGCTGAGACCCTCACCCCAAGGAAAGCAGCACAGTTTGTTGCTGATGTCTTTGCAATTCTTTGAATGGAGGGCTGACTTAAGAGCAAACTGTTTCCTTTCATAAACTTCTTTTTAAAATATTTTTTTTCAATAAGCTTCTGCTATCATCATGCTGGGTATTATCCATCCCCACCCCATCTGGGCTGAGCGGCTAAGCCAGCTTCGACCAAGGTGCTGGGGTAACCTCCCTCATGCGAACACGCTGCGGTCAAAATGTAACTCATCCCTGAAAACATCCAATGTTACAGATACAAGGATTGGCCAAAATTATCATACCAATATGTGCGCCCGTGGTTCCGTAAGTCCCAACCATAGCATTAACCCAGCAAATGCCTTTGACACAATTTTATGTTAATTTTTAAACTGAAGCATTGACTAAACAAACCTTTCTCTCCTCTGGAAATACAGAGATGTCTTCAGAAAAATAAATGAATAAACACATAAAAGAACCTTTGCTTCAGAATAACCCTCATTTTCTATTGAACACTTTTTTAAATGAAATTAACAGGCAGATAATCCATCTTTTGCATAGTATATTCTCTTAGTTGGCAAGACTGTCTTTAATTTTCAGCCTGGCATTTCATGTACAACAGGACAAAGTCAACACTTTGAAGTTAGAGGAGATTGAAGCTATACAGAAGTGAAGACTTCCCGGGAAGTGCACCAGAATAAATCTCTTTTAGCTGCTTGGAGAACCCCAAGGTGATGACTCCCTCCCCAACTTGATCTCCACGTCTGCGTCACAGCAATTCAGGCTGAACTGCAGCCCTTATCTCCGCCTGCCAGATGGCCCAAAGGTGCTTTCTCTGACCCTAAAAAGGGTAATTGCTTAACAGCTGAGAGAGGTGGGTACATGTGGCAATAAGAAGCTGAAAAGAATAATTTAAGAAGGAATAATAGAATCTGGATTTTAATAATTCATAAGGTTCCTTAACGGGCAAGATTTTTAATTGCATCTTTATCAGCTGTCGCTTTCAAATCCGAGCGCCTCACAGCAATAAACAGCTTCACAGTTAGCGCCAACATGCTGCAGCGGCATTGTCTGATATTGTTTGAAAATGCTCTTTAGGCTCTTCTGGCTAAAATTACGGGAACAAAATGGATGCTCAGATGTTACAGGACAACATTAACACAGAAGCTTTTTTTGACAGTGTATTTTTAATAGAAAGCAACCAACTGAATTAGGCTTTCATGTCATTATTTTTTAATTGGATTTATTGGCTGACATTGGTTAATAAAATTACATAGATTTGAAGTGTACAATTCTGTAATACATCACCTGTATATTGCACTGTGTGTTCACCACCCCAAGTCAAGTCTCCTTCCATCACCATTTATCCCCCTTTACCCTCTCCTACCCCCACTTCCCTTTCCCTCTGATAATCACTGTACTATTGTCTGTGTGTATGTGATCTTTCTTCTTTGCTTAATCCCTTCAACTTTCTCACTCAGCTGCCAACCCCCTTCCCTTCTGACAGCTGTCAGTCTGTTCTCTGTATCTATGAGTCTGTGTCTATTTTGTTTGTTAGTTTATTTTGTTCATTAGAGTCTACATATAAGTAATGTCATATGGTGCTTGTCTTTCCCTGACTGGTTTATTTCACTCAGCAAAATAATTTCCAGGTCCATCCATGCTGTTATGAAAGGTAAGATTTCCTTCTTTTTTATGGTCCATTGTGTAAAATGTATCACAGCTTTTTTATTCTCTCGTCTAGTGATGGACACTTGGGATACTTCCATATTTTGGCTATTGTGAATAATGCTGCAGTGAACATAGGAGTGCATATGTTCTTTCAAATTACTGTTTTGGCTCTGCTTGCCAATGCATCTGATAAGAGCTTAATATCCAAAATTTATAAGCAACTTATAAAACTTAACACTAAAAAAAAAAACCCTCCAATTAAGAAATGGGCAAATGACCTGCATGGACAAACTTCTCCATAGAGGACATACAGATGACCAATAGACATATGAAAAGATGTTCAATGTCACTAATCATCACAGAAATGCAAATTAAAACCACAGTGAGCTATCACCTCACATCTGTCAGAATGGCGCTCATCAATAAATTAACAAACAACAAGTGTTGAGAAGATGTGGAGAAAAGGGAATCCTGTGCACTATTGGTGGGAATGCAGACTGGTGCAGAAACTGTGGAAAGTGGCATGAAGTTCCCTCAAAATTTTTAAAATGGAGCTGCCTAATGACATAGTGATTACACTTCTGGAAATATATCAGGCCATTTCTATTAGATATAAGAAAAAAAGACATACAAAGTGAAATTTAAAAATTTGCAATGAGGGCCCTGGCCAGTTGGCTCAGCGGTAGAGCATCGGCCTGGCGTGCGGGGGACCCGGGTTCGATTCCTGGCCAGGGCACATAGGAGAAGCGCTCATTTGCTTCTCCACCCCCACCCCCTCCTTCCTCTCTGTCTCTCTCTTCCCCTCCCGCAGCCAAGGCTCCATTGGAGCATAGATGGCCCGGGCACTGGGGATGGCTCCTTGGCCTCTGCCCCAGGCACTAGAGTGGCTCTGGTCGCGGCAGAGCGACGCCCCGGAGGGGCAGAGCATCGCCCCCTGGTGGGCAGAGCATCACCCCTGGTGGGCGTGCTGGGTGGATCCTGGTCGGGTGCATGCGGGAGTCTGTCTGACTGTCTCTCCCTGTTTCCAGCTTCAGAAAAAAAAAAAAAATTTGCAATGAACTAGAGCATTCACAATAGCATACATTGTTTGTTGATTTTTGAACAAATTTTGTTCCCGAAAACTTTGCATTATAAACATAGTTAGTCTTAAAATCTTCTGCTTTTACTGTTGCCCTGGCAACACATGTCCTATATGAAGTAGAAGCATGAGTTACCCTCAACTTGGAGACAGGCCAGAGAAGTTATTGGTGCCGACACAAATTCTGCACTGGGACATCAGGTGGACTCTGTGTTCCATTCCCTGCAGAGAATGTACTCAGTCTCTTCCACTGGGTAAATAGTGTTAAAATTCTTGCCCCCAAAGCAGCTCCCACAATTGTCTCAGATGATTCCTCATTACACTGAAACACAAAGTAGAAACAGGAAATCAATCCATGGGGTGTCTCATCTACATACTAAGACACTGTTGGGCAAATGAGTTGTAATATCTGTATTTTCTGGTTTTGCTCACTTTGGTTGTTAGAAATGGCGCTGCCCATATAAATGGCCATTGCCAGGTGATAATATTAATTACCTTCCTGATTGGGAAGGGACTTGGTTATGCTAATGTGTGCTGGGGGAGGGATTGTCTCGCCCAGAAGCTTTAAAAGGAGGAGCTAGGAGGCCATTTTGGAGAGAGGAGACCACATTGTTGTAAGGAAGAGAGGCCATGTGGTTGTGGAAGAGGAAGGGAACAAGATGGTGGAATGCTGAAGGAGAAGCCATGCAAGAGGAGATGGGGAACAGAGGTGAATAGGACTGGTGAGGGCCTTTGATTCCAGGAAAAACCGGAAATATTCTCTTGGTTGTGGAACAGGAGAACATGTGAGTGGGTTTTGGTGCCCTGTGTATTTATTTTAATCATTGGCCGGTACAAGTCTAGAATAAAGGAAAATGGCCCACCAGTTCTTGGCTCTGTTGTTTCACTACAATCTGCCTGAATTAAATGCAAACTACAAAAGCCAGGCAGCTGTGACAGTGGCCATGGCTACAGGCCTTATAGACACCATTGATATAAACGCTGTTGTATCAACGATAGCAAAGTAACTTATTGTTCTGACATCACTGCATGCCTTGAGGAAAAATTCTGAAATCAGACTTTTCTTTTTCAAGGTTGTGTATACCAATAGAGAAGTGTAGTACTCCAGCCCGCTGGGAACTAACTACCAGTGTTGCATGGAAAAAACCTATTCAAGACACAAACTTATGTCAAGAGGAAGAGAGAGGGAGGCCTGCCAAGGGAGGCAAAGGGAGACCTCCTGAATCTCCTTCTCCTTTAGCTTTTATTATCAGAAGCAGAACAGAGGTAACAGGATTACAAGGGAGGAAGATCAGGTGACAAGGGGAAGACTGATTAATGGATTTTTTTTCTGACATGGAGAAAGGGCTAATTTGATCAGAACATTCTTTTTTTTGCTAATTAATAAGCACAAAGGAAAGGGCGATCCAGAACCTCTAAGCTAATTTTCTAAAGCCTGTTCACAAGCATTCCTTTGTGTCTGCAGAAAGGTCACCCACTCACACTTCCTTGGTGTTTGCATCTGAGAGACAGTCACTCAGGGCTTTTAACTAAAGTTCCACAATCCAAGGTATAGGGTTCAAGGTTAAACGGGTGATTCCCGACAGAGGAGTATATGAGCATTGGGTTATTTGTGATGTTGCCAACGGTCATGAGGGGACGTCCCTGTATTGTTTCCTTTCCTTTTACTTTGTGAGCTCTTAGCCCTTTTAATTAGATTTCATGTTAGTCATCAGACAGTGTTTGTTGGTATGTATAAGAGATTGTATACTTTAGTGATATTTTGGCTATAAAAACAAAAAACTCACTTCATTTTTGTCTTGAATGATGACATCACCACTGTAAGGCCAGTAGCCAAGGCCACCATCACAGCTGCCTGGCCCGTGCAGGTTCGCATTTGATTCAGAAAGATGGTATTGAAACAACAGAGCCAAGAACTGGTGGGCCATTACCTTTAATCCTAGCTTGCACCAGGCAGGCAAGAAATACACACAGTGGGAAAACACTTCCCTTTCCATTCAGGACTCCCAAAGCCACTGACTCATCTGAGTTTCCTAGAATCAAAGGTTTCTACCTCACCAGCTTTATTCACCTCTGTTCCCCATCTCCTTCTCTCTGCACAAACTCTGCACAAACTGGCTTCTCCTTCAGCACTCCACCATCTTGGCTGCTTTTCTTCTGCAATCCTAATTTTCAGGAACCGAGAGAGCACAAGCCCCCAGTCTGCCCCATTTTATAGTGTAGAAATTCAAACCTTTAAGCCAATATACAAAAAAGGAAGTCTATGATACAAAGCCACTTATCTGAGACATAAATGGGATTCCTCATAAGAGTGCACCACCCCACATCATGCAATAGTCAAGAGCAGGGGTCCCCAAACTATGGCCTGTGGGCCTCATGTGGCCCCCTGAGGCCATTTATCTGGCCCCCGCCACACTTCCAGAAGGGGCACCTCTTTCATTGGTCGTCAGTGAGAGGAGCATAGTTCCCATTTGTTGGGCAGATAAAATGTATTATGCTCACTTTGTTAAAGATAACACGAGGAGGCCATCGCCCAGGTGATATTAATGTGTGTTGGGGTGGGCTAAAGGCAGGCAGAATCCTTGTAGCCTGGGGCTTGGTTTTGGGATTAAGCCTTTCCAAACCCTTTTTGATGTGGGGTGGTACAATCCAATCATGCCTCAGAGAAGTGACTTTGTATTAGGGACTTCCCTACTTTGTATATTGGATTAGAGGTTGTGAAGCTACAATATAAAATGGGGGCGGAATGAGAGTTGGGGCTCTTGGTTCCTGAGATTAGCATGAGAGAGCAGAGAAAGTAGAGCCAGCAGCAGAAGGAGGCCACGTGGAGTAGGCCAGGAGAAGCAGCCAAGATGGTGGAGTGCTGAGTGAGATGCCAGTTTGTGTAGAGTTTGTATCTGGGAGAAGGAAGGAGATGGGGAACTGAGGAGAATAAGGCTGGTGAGCTAGAGACCTTTGATTCTAGGAAACTCGGATAAATCAGTAGCTTTGTGAGCACTGAATGTGATTGGGTTTTGGAGCCCAGTGTGTGTTTTTACTTGCCCGCCGGGTGCAAGCTAGAATTAAAGACTATGGCCCACCAGTTTTTGGCTCCGCTGTTTCTTTACCGACTGTCCGAATCCAATGCGAACCTACATGGGCTGGGTTGCTGTGATGGTGGCCCTGGCCCTGCCTGCTGGCTTTACACCGACTGTCCGAATCCAATGCGAACCTGCATAGGCCAGAAGACTGCTGTGATAGTGGCCCTGACCCTGGCTTTTGGCTTTACACCATTGAAATACTGGTCAGTTTGTTGATTTAAATTTACTTGTTCTTCATTTGAAATATTGTATTTGTTCTCATTTTGTTTTTCTACTTTAAGATATGTGCAGTGTGCATAGGGAATTGTTCAAAGTTTTTTTTATAGTCCGGCCCTCCAATGGTCTGAGGGACAGTGAACTGGCCCCCTGTGTAAAAAGTTTGGGGACCCCTGGTCAAGAGTGTGAGGAAAAGCTTAGTGTTGAGAAAATCTTAGTATTAAAAGGGTGGGAAAGGCTTAGTCTTAAAACTGAGCCTTAGGCTATAAGGATTCTGCCTGCCCACAGCCTGCCCCCCACACCCAATGCAAACTATAAGCGAGCAAACATATACATCATGTTTGCAAACTTATTTGTCCCACATCCACCATCATCCCATCATCCTCAACCTCACTGAAAAAGAAAGCCAGAATTATGGCAGCATTTTCCCTGGTTTAATCTGAAATTTATTGATGTCATCTAGAATCTGGGTCTTCTCCCATTTCTCTACTCTGTACTTTACTGAGTTAGATATTTGCCCTCATAGACATTCTTCTAGGAGTTAGAAAACCCTGCAGCCATTCTAGGCATCACTTCCTAGGAGAGCAATCAAAGGAAAAAGACAGTTTGGCTTTACTTTCTCAAAGAATAAAGAAATGTATCTTCACAGACCTTGAAGGAAAACTCTCCCCCATTCTCACTGGCCACAGTCAGACTAAGCCAGTCACAGGCCAGGGACATAGGGCTGCCATGAGTGGCCAAGATGGATCAGGATTGCTCTTCTGGGTTAAGGAATGGTACAAGGGTACAGATGCTTTCAAATCTACTTATTAAAGAATGTCTCGATAGGTCAAATAAGTCTGCAAATATGATGTTTATGTTTGCTCGCTTATAGTTTGCAGTGGGTGCGGGAGACAGGTTGTAAGCCGGCAAAGTCATTATAGCCTAAGGCTTAATTTTAAGACTGTTGGGCAGATAAAATGTATTATGCTCACTTTGTTAAAGAGGCCGTTGCCTAGGTGATATTAATGTGTGTTGAGAATTGTTGTAGCCTGAGGCTTGGTTTTGGGATTAAGCCTGTCCCACCCTTTTTGATGTAGGGCGGTACAATCCTATCATGCCTCAGAGGGTGACTTTGTATTAGAGACTTCCCTATTTTGTATATTGGATTAAGGGTTTGGATTTCTACACTATAAAATGGGGACAGAATGAAAGTTTGGGCTCTTGGTTCCTGGGATCATTAGAGGAGAGAACAGCAGAGAACAGAAGGAGGCCACGTGGAGTAGGCCAGGAGAAGCAGCTAAGATATCGGAGTGCTGAGTGAGATGCCAGTTTGTGTAGAGTTTGTATCTGGGATAAGGAAGGAGATGGGGAACTGAGGAGAATAAGTCTGGTGAGCTAGAAACCTTTGATTCTAGGAAACTCGGATAAGTCAGTGGCTTTGTGAGCACTGAGTGTGATTGGGTTTTGGAGCCCAGTGTGTATTTTTACTTGCCCGCCGGGTGCAAGGTAGGATTAAAGGCTATGGCCCACCAGTTTTTGGCTCCGTTGTTTCTTTACCGACTGTCCGAATCCAATGCGAACCTGCATGGGCCGGGCGGCTGTGATGGTGGCCCTGTAAGCCTTTCCCACCCTTTTAATACTAAGATCTTTTCAAAACTAAGCTTTTCCCCACACCCTTGACTGTTGCATGATGTAAGGTGGTGCACTCTTATGAGAAATCCCATTTATGCCTCAGATAAGTGGTTTTGTATCAGAGACTTCCTTTTTTTGTATATTGGCTTAAAGGCTTTAATTTCTACACTATAAAGTGAATCAGACCAGGAGCATGCTCACTCAGATCCTGCCATCAGCATTGCAGAGGAGAGGTAGCCAAGATGGTGGAGTGCTGAAGGAGAAGCCAGTTTGTGCAGAGAGAAGGAGATGAGCAACAGAGGTGAATAAGGCTTGTGGGGCCTTTGATTCTAGGAATATTCAGATGAGTCAGTGGCTTTGGGAGCCCTGAATGGAAAGGGAAGTGTTTACCCACTGTGTATATTTTCTTGCCCACTGGGTGTGAGCTAGGATTAAAGATAATGGCCCACCAGTTCTTGGCTCCATTGTTTCATTACCGTCTGTCCAAATCAAATGCAAACCTGCATTGGCCAGGTGGCTGTGATGGTGGCCATGGCTACTACTTTAACAGTCTCCAAGTCACCCAGACACTGAGATTCATTCTGAGGTCATTCCTACACTGTATTCTGTGAAAACTATTTTTGAAAATTTTAATTAAAAATAACAGTAATCTTTATTTGAAAGTACAGCAGTTACAAGCATTGGGATAAATTGTCATCTTGCAAACATTTGAATTTATCTTAAGAATTTGTGTTGTCCCAATCTAAATCTTGAAATTCCATCACTTTTTAGTTCTTTAATTAGTCACTTGATGTTACTTAAACTATGTACAGTCGCCTCAATTTCTATCTTTGTAGAAGACTGATTTTAGATTAACTCAGAGGTCCGGAACCTATGGCTTGCAAGCCAGATGTGGCTCTTTTGATGGCTGCATCTGGCTTGCAGACAAATCTTTAATAAAAAATAATAATATCGTTAAAAATATAAAACATTCTCATGTATTACAATCCATTCATTTCCTACTGCTCATGTTCATGGTTGCGGGTGGCTGGAGCCAATCACAGCTGTCCTCCGGGACAATACCAAACTTTTATTAGATAATGCGTAACATACATGGGTCGTTGTATGGCTGTCACGGAATTACATTTTAAAATATATGGCGTTCATGGCTCTCTCAGCCAAAAAGGTTCCCAACCCCTGGATTAACTGAACAAAGATGTTTTATTAAAATTAATCACAAAGATTGTTTTCTAAAATGTCAAGATTGTTTTCAAAATGGGTTGAAAGTCAATAATTTTAGGAACTTTTCTATTTTTAAAAATCTTGATGTCTGTTATAATGCAAAATGATTAAAAGTCCTCTGAAATTATAGCTTAGTTTGACAGCTTACTGTCTTCATGACCAACTATGTTTCTGCTTGTAATTTCATGTGATACATATATATTTCAAGTTTTCATTATTATAATTTATCCACTTTTCATTGTTTCCCACCAAAAACAAAACAAAACAATAAATGGATAATCAAGCCCTTTAGAGACACAAACAGCTAAAGCAAATATAGTCAGTACTTTCTTGATAGAGTTCTGCTTCCCTAGAGACCTCAGAATACAATCAAGACAAAAACAAATACAAGACCCTGACCAGGTGGTGATGCAGTGGATAGAGCGTCGGACTGGGACGCGGAGCACCCAGGTTCAAAACCCAAGGTTGCCAACTTGAGTGCGGGCTCATCTGGTTTGAGCAAAGTTCACCAGCTTGAGCCCAAGATCTCTGGCTTGAGCAAGGGATAACTCAGTCTGCTGTAGCCATCTGGTCAAGGCACATATGAGAAAGCAATCAATGAACAACCAAGGTGTCACAATGAAGAATTGATGCTTCTCATCTGTCTCCCTTCCTGTCTGTCTGTCCCTATCTGTCCCTCTCTCTGTCTTTGTCATTGAAAAAATGCAAGTTATAAATAAAAATATAAATGTAAAATTTTAAGAATGTATCTTTTTAGGCACCATAATAGCAGCAATAGTACTTATTTAGTTTAGGTTCTGGGATTTCTATCATGACAAACAGAAATATTTCCTCTAGGCATGTCCAGTTCATTGGGGTGACACTGTTGGAAATACTACACACAGAAGTTTTATGTGTGTGTTGTGTGTGTGCCTGTGTGCTGGGAAGTCAAGCCATGGACTCTGAACATTTGTTCATTTTTGTTTTCCATCAACCGCTTTTCCTGAAGCACCCTGTCCCTGTGAGGGACTGTGCCTCCCTATCCACATCTTCATGGTGTGCAACTGCTACAGCCCTACCAATTGGTTGTGACATAGTGACTTGAACCCAAGTGAGCTGTTGAGCGTACACATCAATCCTTAAGCATTAGGTGACTAATCCCTTAGCCAACCCTTGTGAAATCTGTCTTGACTTTAAAACTCTTTAAGGTTAGATTTTAATTTAGAATTTAATTTTCACTTATTTTGCTATTATAGGACAATTTAGGAGAATAAAAATACTTCACCCAAAGCACTGACGTGCAGACTTGTTTGTATCAGGATTTTCATTTATTTATCACTGCTGCATGAGAAGAGCCATAGAGCAAGTAAATGGATCTTGCCTGACCTGACCTGTGGTGGTGCAGTGGACAAAATGTCAACCTGGAATGCTGAAGTCGCTGGTTCAAAACCCTGGGCTTGCCAGGTCAACGCACATATGGGAGTTGAAGCTTCCTCTCCTCCTTCCTTATCTCTCTCTCTCTCTCTCTCACCTCTCTAAAATAAATAAATAAATAAAATCTTTAAAAAAATAAAATGGATCTTAAATGACAACAAACATCCAAATGCCTTGTCTTAATAACTAACTCATTAACACAGTAGAAAAACTACCCTGAATTGTTAAAACTGGGATTATATAAAGTATGGTGATAAATTAAATATTTCAGGAAATGTGTTACAGGGGCAATTTTGATATGCAAGGAAGCAAAATAAATTTATTTGTTTCTACACAAAGGATGATTTAAGAAGAAAAGTAAGTGTACTTTAAAATTAAGAAAAATTTGTATCACCGCAAACAAGCTCCTGGAGAGTAAACATGGACTAGATTCAAGATGCTGCATCATTCGTGTTTAATAGATGTGGTGAACAAGAGCACAGATTGGGGAAACAATGGTTTGTCTTGAATTTGAAAAAAGAGCTTGCATATAATTATAGGCATATTACCAAATTGTTTTGAAAAATAACTTCAAAATTGGGAAATGTACTGAAGATGCTGCAAAATCTTTGTTATAGTAAAGAAATTCATATGTAATTCAGTGCAAATATAATGATAGTTTATAATGACCAATGTAGTCTGATGAAGATTGAAAATTTAAGATCAAATATAGAACCAGAAATACCTAATTAAATATATAGACTTACTTTAATTAGAAACTTATTTTATATGTATTTTACTATATATTTATACCTTTCTAACATACTTATACAATAATTTACTATGGCCTGAACTAAGGCATGGTGTTTTCCCGAGATAAACAACGGGCCGGGAACTGCACACTCCTTCACCTTGTATACATCTATCTTGGTTTTTCTGACAATATCATCTCTAGGACTCTGTTACCTAAACTATATCGGCATTGAGACACATTACAGTATGATTTGGATTTAATAATTAACTAAATTGTTTTAAAGTTTAAAAGTTAGCATAGACATTCTGATATAACTAATAATTATAAAGGACACTTAATGAGTTTTATTCAATATGCATTGAGTTTTCCCCTTTTAATGCTTTTCGCATCTTATTTTAAATAATCTTAAAGTCAGACCTGCAGAAAGGAATTGTCTCTATCCCTGCTTTAGAAATAAGCAAACTGAGTGACGAGGACAATGAACTTCTAAAGTCACAGATGGAATGATGATACGACACCAGGTGCCCATCCCAGTGAATGAATGTCAGCCGTCTACAAAATAAAACTGTCTGCAAAGGCAATGATCTGGTCTGGTTTAGGGGAAATCACTCACCATATTCACTCACACTGTCAGTAGAGTGAGAACATTGAGGTGGACAGTCTCGAAGTCTTCCTCAGCCCTGACAGCCCATGGTAGCTGCCCAGTCCTTCAGTCTGAGCAGCATTTTCAAGGATGATGAGAAACCTCCCCTGTGGTACTTACGGCTGCTCTATACTAACCTAGACCCGATGAACTCATCACCATCCACTGTGAATTGTTACATACAAATCATTAGATATTAATTGGTATAGGTCATAAACCACATTTCAAATGGGCTATGCAAAAAACTAATTCTGATGGTTTTGAATGGGACATCATTCAGGAATTAGATCTATTCCAAGTATACTGTATCTATCAGATAGCTATCAGATACATTAAGGTGGATATATAGATATCTATAAATACAGGTATAAAGATATAGATACAGATTATCTATTTATCTGTCTACCTACCTGTTTATCTGTCTACCTACCTACCGGCAATAGCCACGTAGGACTCAAGGAAAACAAAAGAACCAGGCTGAAAGAGAGGTTACAAAAAGACCCGGTAAGTTATCCCTATTGAAAATGGCTTCTCACTTCTCTCTCCACAAGTTCTGTGTGGCTGCTTGTGTCCTGATCTAATTATAGGCCTCAGTTTTGCATCCTGTCCTTAACCCAGGACAGAATTCCTGTGCCTAGAACAGGGGTCAGGAACCTATGGCTCGTGAGCCAGATGTGTCTCTTTTGATGACTGCATCTGGCTGTCAGACAAATCTTTAATAAAAAAAATAATAACGTTAAAAATATAAAACATTCTCATGTATTACAATCCATTCATTTCCTACCGCTCATGTTCATGGTTGCGGGTACCTGGAGCCAATCACAGCTGTCCTCTGGGACAACCCCAAATTTTTATTGGATAATGCGTAAGGTACATGGGTTGTTGTTTCGCTCTCATGAAATTACATTTTAAAACATGTGGCGTTCATGGCTCTCTCAGCCAAAAAGGTTCCCAACCCCTGGCCTAGAAAGTAGGGAGGGAACAGGCAGAAAACAGGTGACTGATTAAGTTCCTTCTAAGTGAGAAAATACAATTACAAACAAGCTGCAAGATAAGCAACAATGCAAAGCATTATTAAGGACAGATGTGTTACATAATGTAATATGCTTTCTAAAATAAAATATTGAAAGGGTGAATTCAGTCTTGTGATATAGCTATCACAAGTGAGAAGAATCAGAAAGTATAAACTTGACTCAGGCATTGGACACTGTCAGCACGGAAGGGCCTGGAATTTTAAGACAGTATTATGATTGATTCATAGACTCATCAAGAAATAATCACTCAGTTACAGCAAACTCAAGTCGACCTTAAATTCATAACAGCTTTATCTTTCTGACTTTAGTGTTTGTTCCCAAAAGACCTAATTAGTATAAATTAATGGAATCTTTACTAGGAACCAATAAGGGATACAAGCTGTAAGTTATTTTAATTTAAAAATTAGAACCTCAGACCTTGCATTTAAGTAAGTCTAGACCATAATCCATGTTACTCAGTTGATAAATCTGAATTATTAAGACCCCACATAATAGAATGTGTCCCTTTTATGTAACTAAACCTTATGAAAATAAAAATAATTTATGGTGGTAAAAAAAAGACAAGGTCTATTACTTCATGCCTGCTGTGGGAGGCTAGCAAGGGCTTGAATCTGCTTTTTAAATAAATGCCCATACTCATTAGCAGTCCTGAAGTAATCATTAGAGCATCCCCTATGTGACAAGATGTTGCTAAATGTTGGAGGGTTAGGCGCTTAGATTATTCCCACCACCCACGAGAGCCAGGATAGGGAGGGGTCACCATCCCCAGAAGGAGAAAGGCCAGGGGTGCTGGCCATGATGGGAAAGCCAGAGCCTCCACAAGAGCCCCTGGGTACATTTGGGCAATGTGATCTTCACTAAGCTCTACCCAAAAGGGTAGTCCCGTGAGACTGCTGTCTGCTGCCGTGCAGTAAGGTGCAGGAGCAGCGTGTCTAGGGACTAGTGGAGAAGCTGACAAAACTCAGAGCCTCATTACATGACAAACAGGAGGCCGGGGATAACCATCCTCCGGGCCACATTGGGGCCACCATCCTCCATGTTTCCTTCAGCATCTGTTCCTCACTGTCTGCCTTTTTTGGGCCCTTTCTGAATGCAGTCACTGGGCTAACATAGTCCTCTTCGTCCATCTCTCAGACTTGTGAGGAAGGAAAGAGCAAAGGGACATTTCTGCACACCAAGGATCCAGTCAAAAATCAAATTGTCATGGGATATAAACTGCAGTCTAAGGGAACAGAATCGATAATATCCTAACTATGTGTGAGACCAGGTGAGTACTTGGAACATTGAGGGACTGCTCTGTAAATCGCATGATTTTCTAGCCACTTTGCTATATACATTTGAAACAAATACAGAATAATGTTCAATGTAATCTGTAATTGATATATATATATCAATTATATATATCAATATATAATATATATATATAAATATAAACAAATTTTCAAAATCAATCAGGTCCAAGGGAAAACTTCTCTTAGGGAGCAAAAGATTTCAAGGTTTCTAGAAGACACCTTTCCCTACAGTTTATTGATTTAACAAACACGCCCTGTCGGATGGAGCTGGTGCCGAGTATTTCTGGTGTTCAGAGAGCCCGGAGGATGAAAACTCTCCCTGTCACATAAGCAGGGAGATGGTCAGTCTATCTTGACCAAAGTACTGGCTAAATATTTGTGGAAAAAGAGAGAAGGAAACAGAGAATTCATTGAGGAAGAAAAAAAAAACATAAATATAATCTGATGCTTAAAGAAAGTGCATTTTGTAAAGTAGCCAGGTTCCCCACCTTGAACCACAAACATTTATGATGAGATGCGCTGGAGATTAGAAGTTCCTATAATTAGTGTGTCCACCACCCTCCTTCACTGTCTGTTTTTGGGAAGGGACCCTCCGCTGTGAAGAAATCTGAGGGGACCCGCCTGAGCTGCTTGCTGTGCCTGTCATGGCGTTTCAGAGCTGTCAGAGGGAGGCACTCGGCCAGCATCCTGCCAGAGCCCAGGATGGAGACATGGCCTGAGGAATGGGTTGGAAACCCACTGTGGGCCCATCACCATGCGCACTCTCTGGGGGAGCTTCTGGACCTCTAATGCAGAGCTGTGAAAATCTTCTGATATTGAAAAAAAAATTAAAAGAAAGAGAGAAAGAAAGAGAGAGAAAGGAAGGAAGGAGGGAGGGAGGGAGGGGAGGGAAGAAGGAAGGAAGGAAGGAAGGAAGGAAGGAAGGAAGGAAGGAAGGAAGGAAGGAAGGAAGGAAGGAAGGGAGGGAGGGAAGGAGGGAGAGAGGGAGGGAGGGAGGGGAGGGGAGGAAAGAAGGAAGGAAGGAAGGAAGGAAGGAAGGAAGGAAGGAAGGAAGGAAGGAAGGAAGGAAGGAAGGAAGGAAGGGAGGGAAGGAGGGAGAGAGGGAGGGAGGGAGGGGAGGGGAGGGAAGAAAGAAGGAAGGAAGGAAGGAAGGAAGGAAGGAAGGAAGGAAGGAAGGAAGGAAGGAAGGAAGGAAGGAAGGAAATCTGTCTTCAGTGAACACCTATAAAGGAACATTTTAAGAAACTAGGATATTTGAACCCTTCTCCTTCCCTCCATGGTGCTTTCCTCCTGTGGGGACCAGGGCAAACCCAAGGTCAGTGCTGTCTGTGCTGCAGGTAGAGGGGTGGTCATGAATTTATGAGCCAGAGTTAATATTTAGGATGAGTAGCTGGCTTTAAACACACAAGAAGGCAACTTTTCCAGAAAAATGAATGTTTAGAAAGTGAGCAAAAAGTAAGAACCTGTATTGTGGTATTTCATGATGCATTTGAAAATAAATTTACTTCAACAAGAAATTCTAAAGGAGCTAGGGGGAAAAACCAATAGCTGATGAACCTAAAGAAACGAGGCTGAGAAACAGCCTAAGAATTTGGCATATGATCATATCACCCTTTTTTTTTTTTCCATCCTGTTCTGGGCTGACATTGGTGTGGTACAATTTCAGGCTGTTTCCATTACATTGCACATGATGATAAATATTAAATGGTTTACAGCCTCCCTGAGGTCACACAGACTCAGACCCTTCAGGAGTGAAAAGTTTCTCATTGTCACCACACATCACCCAAACTCCCAGCACTGAGTAAAATGATACAATCTGCTTTTTCCCTCCGGAGTCACTAACAGTCTTTGCAGAGCGCTATCCATCTTATTAATTTGCTCTGATTTGGGTACGCGTTATAGATATTCAGACACGGAGCTTTGTAAAATATTTTCTGGGATCTCATAAATGTTGCCTGGCTCATAAAAACACAGCAATAGTTTAAAGTCAAAAATTGCAGATTTTTAGTGTTAGGTTTATGGATGTGAACTACAAAAATAAAATAAAAAAATATGTCATCTTCGAATTTTCCAATTTCTTATCCCCTCACTTATCTACAATACCCTAAAGTTGCACACACACGTACATGTGCACGGACACATGCACATACACAGCACACATCATATATATGCTCAGTCTTATATGTGGATGCTGAGTATGCTAATGAAGGGAGAACACAAACACAGCCTCTGTGGTTACAAATAATGTGGGAAGAAGCTTCATTCATCACTGACATATGTAATCAAGGTGAAGAAAGAATTTGATGGATGGCCCTGGCTGGTTGGCTCAGTGGACATAATCTCAGCCTGGCATACAAACATCCAGGTTCAAGTCCTGGTCAGGGCACACATGAGAAGTGACCATCTGCTTCTCCTCTCCTCCTCTCCTCCTTCTCTCTCTTTTTCCCTCCCTCAGCTAGTGGCTTGATTGGCTCGAGGGTTGGCCCCAGATGGGGGTTGCCAAGTGGATCCTGGTCAGGGTGCATGCAGGAGTCTGTCTCTCTGTCTTCCCTCCTCTCACTTAAAAAAAAAAAAAAGAATTTGATGGATTGGCATATTTGGTGTGTACAATTGAAACAATTTTCTTGTAATGTGAATGAACCCACAAAACTCTTTGGAGAAGAAAAAAATCAAAGTGACTAAAATCAATCCATTGATTTTTAATTCATCATGCTCCTAACATTAGTGTAGGTGATTTCATAAAAGCCACCTTTTATGAAGTTTCTAAAACAAATAAAAAGGAACCATGAGCACAAATATCAATATGTTTCTAGTGAGCCCATTTGAAAATACTTATGAGAGAGAAAGAAGCCACAGGTGGAAACATATCAGTTGAAGCCATGTACTCAATTTTTCCCAGGAATGGTTCCTTGCTGAACAATTAGATGTCAGAGAGTTCACAGTCCTGAGTGTGGTCATGGAGGACTGTGTTGACCAGCCTGATGCCTCCACATCTGTGTTACATCTGTTTAAACAGAGCTATCGGAGGGAAGGCAAAGCATCAGACGCCAGGAAAATGTACATTCTTTTACAGACACAGGCTCTGTCATCAAAGCGATGTAATAGCCCACTTTATGGAAAATCCCTAACTCACTGTTTCCAAGAAAAAGGCTTATTTTGAAGACATAAACATGCTCCATTTCTTTTGAAATCAAGATTAGGTCATATTTTACAGACTTAATAACAAATAGATTATGTTTTAAAATATATACATTAATGAATCAAGGGAGGTAAAGGCCTCTAGGAGGCTGTTAATTTGCTCCTGCTTTGGTAGTTAGAGGAAGTCTTATGTAACCACACATGTAGCACCATGGGTGGGGCAGACAGCATAGCATGGAATTTAGCAATAAAGGCTGACTCTGAAACTGTCTGTGATATACAATTCTGCAAGCCTGCCTCTTCTCTTCTTTGAAAATTGTTATAAATCCTTCTTCTAGTGAAATGCAAGAAATTTTTAAAAATGGCTGTCCATAAAATAAACACTGCTCATGATCAGCCATGAACTCACGTATTCCAATACTCAATGTACAAACTTCAAATAAGTCGCTTATAAATCTTAGGTATGAGTCTGAGTCTCATATTCAGCCAGAAACTGTGCAGGCATTATTATTATTATTATTATCATTATTATTATTATCATCATTATTATTATTTTGACAGAGAAAGAGCGAGAATCAGAGAAAGGGATAGATAGGGACAGACAGGAAGGGAGAGAGATTGAAGTATCAACTCTTCATTGCAGCACCTCAGTTGTTCATTGATTGCTTTCTCATATGCACCTTGACCAAGAGGCTGAAACAGAGTGAATGACCTCTTGCTCAAGCCAGCGACCTTGGACTTCAAGCCAGTGACTTTTGGGCTCAAGCCAGTGACCATGGGGTCATGTCTATGATCCCGCACTCAAGCCAGTGACCCTGCACTCAAGCTGGTGAACCCGCACTCAAAGCGGCAACCTGGGAGTTTCAAATCTGGGTCTTCTGCATCCCAGTTTGACACGCTATCCACTGTGCCACCACCTGGTCAGGCTATGTGCAGCCATTATCGATATGTTATTGATCTCTCATAATTGACAAATACTGTTGAGGCACTTTGAGTCTAGATACACAAAGCTTAATAAAGCATGATTCTATGTGACTCTTTATTTTGGCACTTCTTGAAAGGTACTTTAAATTTCTGTTACATCCACCTTTCAACCCAATTATCATTTTTTCTTCTAGATGTCCCAAGAAGATCATGATTTAAATCAACATGTTAGTCAATCCTTAGAAAGAAAGCCCACTGGTGCGTGCTTGAGACACACTTTGCATCCTTCTCATCATGCCTTGTGTTTAAAGCAAAAGATAGCTTTAATTTTCACTCCTAGTGATAGTGACAATACAGTTGAGAATGTTTCCCAAGATAATAGGACTGAAAATAACTACTCCATATTTATTAAATCCTGGAAGTAATAGATATTTCATTCTCCATACCTTAATTCTGTAGTGTTGCACTTATTCAAGAGACAAACTGTGGTTGAATGTATTCTTAACTAGCATATTGTGACCACGATAGTACCACGTTCTTTTGATGTGCATGAGCATTTTCTACATTAAATTGTTTGGAACTAATATCTATATGTAGTCAGCCAGATGCAGACACCCATGTATTCCTCTTTTTAAGACAAAACAACTACTTCTGCATTTTCTCCAGCTTCTAAGTTGTATTACAGTGGCAATTCTGTAAACTTGATAGTGGATTCCTGTAATGACCTAGGAACTTCAGTTTCTAGTCTCATGGCTTTGGGCCCAGTTTCAAATTACTGTTTTCATAATAGCTCTTGGGAGTAACTTCTTTTAAAACACGAATAATTGTTATTGAGTTTGTCTCAACCTTTCTTCCTTGTTATTACTTTTGTTCTCTTGTTTCCAGTCCAGGGAATTCAATATTTTTTTGGATCCTCCTATTTCTGTGAATTTAAATGTTTATTTACTTTCCCCTAACTTATTTGTAAAGCCCGTCCAGGCATTTTAGAGCAATTCCTCTTTATGCGACCTGTCCTCTACAATTTTTAACTACACTATTTTAGTTAACTTTCTTACCCTGTCACCTCTTCTCACCATTAATTCTTTGGCTAGTACCAATATGGAGTGCTGGATAAAGAGAAATAGTATAAAATAAATAAAAGCTTAAAAGTAAAAGTGACCTTTGGTGGCCAGAGCACAGAGCATGGCGAGAAGAGTTATGGAAGATGTATCTTCTTTCCCGAAAGGTGTATGTGAAAGATCTTCAACTCCATTCTTGCAACACAATGTATCACAGGAAGTAGGAAAGCCAATGTCTTGAAAATGGGCAAGTGATATAATAACGTTTTTAGAAAAGCATAGTTCTGGTAACCATGTGATACATGATCAATAAGTATTGCTTAGAAATGCTCTGAGTGAGTTGATAAGTCATACTGAAGTAAGACAAAGGAAAGACACTCAATTTAGACTTGGCGAGCTGACCACGGAGGGGGCTACATTTTTATATGTGCAATAATTTGTTTTGACATATGATTCAGCCTCAGAGACTTTTTTTTTCTGAAGTTGGAAACAGGAAGGCAGTCAGACAAACTCCCACATGCACCCGACCTGGATCCACCCAGCATGCCCAGCAGGGGGCAATGCTCTGCCCATCTGGGGTGTCACTCTGTTGCAACCAGAGCCATTCTAGTGCCTGAGGCAGAGGCCACAGAGCCATCCTCAGTGCCCGGGCCAACTTTGCTCCAGCGGAGCTTTGGCTGCAGAAGGGAAGAGAGAGACAGAGAGGAAGGAGAGTGGGAGGGGTGGAGAAGCAGATGGGCGCTTCTCCTGTGTGCCCTGGCTGAGAATCGAGCCTGGGACTCTTGCACGCCAGGCCGACGCTCTACCACTGAGCCACCCGGCCAGGGCCTCAGAGACTATTTGACAGCAGTCCCTCAAGACTCCGTTTGAGGAGAAATAAGAAAAGTCTGCCCAGATAAATGAAATGTAACATTAAGTATGCTGTAAGAAACTTAATGAGGCTACCTGATCTACAGAAGTGCTAATCAATTATTTTAAGATGGTAAGGTGTTCTTCTTCATGTGGAGTTATGGGGCAAAAGAATGACTACATGGCAATATGTGAATTGAAGTATTATCAGTGGATAATATTAATGAATAGAGCTCCCATTATGGAGTTTAAAGTCTAGTGAGGAACAATAAATAACAAAAATAATCTCACCAAACATTGCAAAATTGCAACTATAAAACAAACAAAACTGATCAGATGGCCATGCACTATTTTGCAAGCTTTACAAGGGCAAAGACCCTGCTTTCGGGTTCATCATTCCATCCACTTGCCTCGCTCAGGTCTGGGAGGCTTTGTATATCTTACACTACCTGGTCCCAGTGCACTGAAATAAGATGTCAATGCTTATTCATGGACTTGGGTTCAATCACGCTAAGGAGAAAGGAAAGAAAATCAAGGTCAAGGCTAAAGTGAAGCCCTCAGAAATCTTTGAGAGCATTACACAAAGGCACCCATCTTCCAGTGTGGGCACAAAATCGGTGTAAGATGCCTATTGGTTAATGATGTAGGGGACGTTGGCCAGCTGTTAGATTCAAAATACCAGAGGATAAGACTACCACAATGTTTTAGAGGAAGAGTTACACTTCTTTTTTTTTTTTTTTGAAGTTGGAAACAGGGAGGCAGTCAGACAGACTCCTGCATGCACCCGACCGGGATCCACCTGGCACACCCACCAGGGGGTGATGCTCTGCCCATCTGGGGTGTTGCTCTGTTGCAACCAGGGCCATTCTAGCGCCTGAGGCAGAGGCCACAGAACCATCCTCAGCGCCTGGGCAAACTATGCTCCAATGGAGCCTTGGCTGCGGGAGGGGAAGAGAGAGACAGAGAGGAAGGAGAGGGGGAGGGGTGGAGAAGCAGATGGGCGCTTCTCCTGTGTGCCCTGGCTGGGAATCGAACCCAGGACTCCTGCATGCCAGGCTGATGCTCTACCATTGAGCCAACTGGCCAGGGCCAAATTACACTTCTAAAATGGAAAATAAACATGTCTCAGGCACCAAGTAGGTGTACACAAATATGACCCTCAGTGACACAACAAGTGTGTTCACCCAGGAATATGTTCCTTGTGCAAACAAAATTACGTAGAATTTAATCACGAAAATAGGAGGAAAGAAAGCACAAAATTTAAATGTAAATGTGCGAGATAAAGGGTATAAGTAAAGGTTAGATTATATAATGTAGACAAATTTAAAATATATTTGGAACAAAAGTGGTGACTATTGGCATTCTCCGCAGATGTTTCTGCCCATCTTCTTAGCAGCTCTGAGTCACAGAGCTGGCAACTTTTCACGGGTGTCTTTCTAGTGAATGGCTTCAGAAGGTAGAGACAGTGTCCCCCACTGAGAAGAAGGCAGGTTTGCTTGCTGTCCAGAATAATAAAGATAATCTCTCCCTCTGTGGGAAAGGTGGGGCAGGATTGCTAGCAACTATCTAATAGATGGTGTTCTGTAAGCACAGAGTCCCTCTGCTGTGGCTGAACCCACTGGTGGTGTTCCCCTGCCTGGGCTGCTCCCCACCGTTTCTATGGGACATGAGGAGCAGGGGAGCCAATGCAAACAGGAAGCTCATTCTTCTTGGTGGGCCATGAGGAATGAAGTCCCATGTCTCTGACTCAAGCATCTCGTGTCTTCTTTCAGGATCCATGATGCCAGAACAGACTAATTTGTTATCTTAAACCTTTCAGAGTCCCTCACAACACCTATTTTACTTAAACTATGAATATAAAATAAGAAGACACAGGAACTATGCTTAGGGATAATTTCCCAATGGTTACTAAATAATTATTTTCAGAGTTTTTTTTTCAATTTTTAATGAAAAAGAATGAATCTGCTTCCATTCATTATATAGCACAGTGGTCCCCAACCTTTTTTGGGCCACGGACTGGTTTAATGTCAGAAAATATTTTCACGGACTGGCCTTTAGGGTGGGATGGATAAATGTATCACGTGACCGAGACAAGAGTCAAGAGTGAGTCTTGGATGTAACAGAGGGAATCTAGTCATTTTTTAAAAATAAAACATCATTCAGACTTAAATATAAATAAAACGGAAGTAATGTAAGTTATTTATTCTTTCTCTGTGGACTGGTACCAAATAGCCCACAGACTGGTACCGGTATGCGGCCCAGGGTTTGGGGGCCACTGATATAGCAGATCTGAAAGTGTTAAAATTGCTTTTGTTAGATATATTTCTAAAAATCTTAGCTAAGATCCAAACAGGGATGAAATTTTAAAATATTCATATGTATTTTCTAATATTAGCAGTATTTTAACACCAAAACATGAACAACATCCCCAGTTAACAAATATCAACCAATACTACTAATGAAAAGATATTAAAAGCCCTGGCCAGACAGCTCAGTTGGTTAGAGCATCGTCCAGATGCACAGAGGTTGCCGGTTTGATCCCCGGTCAGGGCACATACAGGAGCAGCTCGATGTTCCTGTCTCTCTCTCTCTCTCTCTCTCTCTTTCTCACGCGCGTGCGCGCTGAAATCAATAAATTAAAAAAATAAGAAAAAGAAAATATAATAAATTTAACTGAATAGTAAGATAAATCTACCATGAGCAAACAGAATTTTTCCCAAAATCAACCCAATGGAGATTTGAATTAAATGATCTGTTAACAAAACACATTACAGAGCAGGTCAAATAAGGCAGGCTGTGTAACAGTCATATGACAAAAGCTTGAAAAAAAATTTAGAAAAACTGAGAATGAGAATATTACCCCACCACAACAACACTGACTGTCTATTTCAAACAAATAATAGTGAATTTCAACATCTGGGTTTCTTAATCCATGTTTAAGCAAGATTCCACTTGGAACAAAAGAGTTCCATATTACAATATTGCATGACTCAGAAATGCAGTTTATATATTCTCTTCTTGGGGATATCCTATTTCGTGAGATAAAAACTGCAATAAAAATTATGTTTGAGCACAGTGAAAACTTGTTATCAGTCTGGAATGTTTTTATAAAACAGAAGGGAAATGTTCGCAACGTCCCTCCACCAAAATATGAACACTGATGAGATGTCCCTTTGGAGGCCTGTTCAGGAGCGATGGACACTTTCCTTTATCTGATTTTATTGAAACTTTCGTATTTGGCAAAAAAAAAAATGCATGGCTAGATAGAAAAACAGCTTGTATTGTACTTAGCATGGGACAGATGCTTCGGAGTGAACGGCACTGAGAGAGGCCACCCTTTGTCTTCCCTGAAGCATGTCTGTACTGGGTTGAGGAAACTGTGAAATGACCACTTCAAAGTTCTTGGGTGATGCTGCCTGAAATTAATTCTCCTTATCAGATGTGGACATTAAAATGAAAACTGCCCGCATTGTCCTAAATATAACAGATATTCCCGCATTTGTGTGAGGCTTGTCATGAGGCACGCGAGACAGCTGACACATTTTGATGAGCTCTTTCTATAAACACCAGAAAGCATGCCAACAATTCTATGCATGAGTAATTTAAGGAAACACGTATCAGTGTTGCTGGCTTTTACTATGCTCTTTAAATTCGATTTTAACTCTAACTTTACTACTATTTATTTGGTCAACGGTAAAAAAAAAAAGAAGTTTATTGCTTTCTATACCAGCATTTGGGAACTGTTTGAATTTGCAGAGATACATTTCTGTCACTCAGAAAGTGCACATAGGTTTTCACCATATAACTGGTTGCTAGTCACAGAATAACTGTGACTGACTCATCATTAATCAAATACTTACTGATTGTTTTGCCAATGCACAGTGCTTGTTACTGAGGCAGATAAACTAATAATGATTAATATTTATGATTTGACAGGGCACTGATCATTGCTTCACTTATATTAAACATATGTTTGTACTCTTTAACTGCCTCTCCCATCATGCATAAACATTGAGGACACTTTGACATGGCATCATTTAGTTGTAAATACATGTTTTCACATATATATTATGGTTTAAATATTGCTGCCCTGGTTGCAATCATATAGATCAATGACTTTCTACCTTTTTCATCTCAGAGTACTAATTACTAAAAACGTTTGCACACCAAAAAATATGTTTTTTGGGTCCTGGCAAAAGGCTCAGTGGTAGAGCATCAGCCCAGCATATGATTGTCCTGGGTTCAACTCCTGGTCAGGGCACACAGGAGAAGCAACTGTCTGCTTCTTCTCCCCTCTCTCCCCTTTATATCTCTCTTCCCCTTCTGTACCCAGTGGCTCAATTGGTCTGAGCATAGCCCTAATGCTGAGGAGAGCTCCTTTGGAGCATCAGCCTCAGGCACTAAAAATAGCTCAGTACTGGAGCATCAGCCCCAGATGGGGTTGCTGGGTGGATCCCAGTTGGACGCATGTGGGAGTCTGCCTAACTATCTCCCCTCGTCTCACCTAAATATATATACATCTACAATATATATTTTTTGCAAATTTGACCAAAAAAAGGTATGATTTTGGTTCATTCACATTAGGCAGTTATTCTTATGTTAGCTGTTGTCATTATCTTATTTGACAATCTAATGAAAAGAGGTCAGTGTCCCTGACTAAATAGTCAGGCATAGCATGTCTTAAAAATTCTTGTGAAATACTGATTGAAAATTTCTAATAGAGATAGACAAGTATGATATAAGGTGATGGAAAATGATTTGACCTTGGGTGATGGGCACACAACTCAGTCAGCAGCAGTTCAAATGCTATAGAGGTGTTTGCCTGAGACCTATGTACTCTTGTTGATCAGTGTCACCCTACTAAATGTAATTTTCTAAATAACAGTTTTTTAAAAAAGAGACATAGATGTTGTTATGGACTAATGTTTGTGCCCCACCCCAAAATTTTGTATGTTAAAGTCTTATTTCCTAAAATGATATTTGGGGGTGGGGGAAGTCATTAGATTTGGAGAAGATGGGTCTCCCATAATGAGGGTCATGTTCTAAAATGAAGAGGATGAGACCGGAGCATGCCCTCCTCTCCCATGCAAGAATACACTAAGAAAGCAGCAGCTGGTAAGGCAGGAGGAGCACCTCACTGAGAGGGAAGTCTGCTGGCACCTTGACCTTGGGCTGCAAGTCTCCAGAACGTCAAAAGACAATGCACGCTGTCAAGTCACCCGGTCTATGTGTTCTGTCATCACAGCTTGAGTCAAGACAGATGCCTCTTATGAACTGCTCCCAAATTTAAAATGTTTTCTTTCATTTCTAGAAGATCTGCCTTCCCACTAATTATGAAGAATAACTTCTCTATTTTGGGATATATATATATATATATATATATTCTAAATATAACAATATATTCAGAAATTTTACATGGAATTGCCCTTCTAGCATGGGGTAAGTTCTTTTATGAATGTACTCATATTCCTAGATTGTGGCTGTCTTGTATAAGAACATTACTTTCTGTATTCTAAGTCTGTTCTGTTCTTTGTTTAATATTTCTTATTCTTTTCACATGTTCCACATCCATTCCAGGTAGAGCTATTCTATTTATATTAATGATGCACTAATCTATACTGGCAAAACATGGTCAGTTTTTATATTAAATACCAGAGAGCAAAAAAAGATGTTAAAATCAAACTTTGTATTCACTAGTACTGAATATATTTTAATTCCTTGCTTTCAGTAACATTTATTAAATTAAACTCAGATAATATTAAGAAACCATAAAATACTTTAATGGTAAAATATAATTCAGTTTTACTTTAGCTTAAAAATTAAAAAACAACTTGTGATAAGTAACTTAAATTGTGCACCCCCCCAAAAAAACAAGGACTTATTGCCTAGTTTAGTAATGGTGCCTATCCCATAAATCAGAGGAAGCATAAACAGCTAATAAGATATATTCTTGTGACTATTAAAACATCTTTAACATGTAAGGAATTATTTGTGGTTTTACAATTCTCAGCCGGACCTTAGTCATAAAGGAACGTCATAGCCCAGGTCAAAGAACTAATTATCTTCTCTCCTAAATGATATCTCTTAATTTCACATAAAATTAACACCACATCTGCCACACTGGGTTCAGTCTATAATATGGAAATTATCTCTGATTTTAGAGGAGAAGGGACAGTACCCAAGCAAGTAGATATTTACAGAAGGACCAGAAGGACTGGAAAAGTCCAAATGGTGAAGTCAGAGTTCCTACTGATGGGACAGAGATGAGACACATCACTGCTTTCCCATGGCCCAAATGGTGATTTCTGCTTCCTTTCAGAATCTGCACCACTTGCGAATGCATCTCACTCGTGCGATCTAAGCCATGCATTCAAACCTAGGGGCCAAGATTCTCAGAAATACTGCAGATGGTAGCCCCTAATGTGAGGAAACTGAGGATGGCTGTGATGTTCTGAGTACCAGGACACCCTACACAATGTTAGAAGGTCAAGGTGGGCATGAGTCATAGGCTCTGTGTGAGGATACCCAACCAACGACAGTCTAGCTCTTATAAAATCAAATCTTTTTATTAAAATAAAGACCTGAGTTTCAGAATCTGCCTCTTCTTGCTTCCCCTGCTCATAAATCCTAAAATGACTACACATCACACACAATGGCCTCCGAGCACAGCTGCGTCTGAAGGAAACAGTGTATAAGAAATAACCCTAAAAAAAAAAAAAAGAAAAGAAAAAAAATGAACTTAAAGTTCTTGTAGGCACTGAACGAATGCAAATTGTTAGTGCAAAATATGATAGAAAAATGCATATTAGACAGAAAACTATTTTGTTTCTTTGCGTGACTGATTTTTAGATTTAAAATAATGGATAGTTTATTCATTTTTTGTTTTTTAACACAAGCTGCCTTTAGTACAAAAACATTCCTTCAAGTTTCAGCAAGACGGGTTATTAGGCATTGCCTTTTTTCCACACTATTTTAAATGATATCATACTCTTAAAATGCATGATGCAAAAAAAGCCCTATCTTTTGGCATAAGCATAACGTTTGTTGGCTATAGAATTGAACAATTTTTGGCTCATCTATCATATGGTTTTTGTATTATTAGCGAACCACTCTACTAAAAACTCAGGCAAAGTCACCATAGAAGAGGAATCCCAGGCTTGATAAACAGAACCAGCTGCCCCCAACCACGGATTCTGTTCTCTGCCCAGCATCGAGCCTCCCCTGCAGACACATTGTTTCTGGGAGATCATTCCTATATCCTCAAGTATAGGTAAAGGAACTGTCCCTTTCTTTTTGATACATGTTATAACTCAAACTCACAAATTCACACAGAATGAAGAAAATCCCAACCCTGCCTTCAGCAGGATTGTCTGGCAACATAGAATGTGACAGAAACTGGGGCTGTCGTGTTTCCCGTTCTTGAGTTCCCAACGCCATCATTTATTTCCTTTTCTCCAATTCCCACGGTCAGGCTTAATGGTTCCTAAAAATTTCTTCTATCAGCGTGTCCTTCTCATCCTACACGTGCTTCTTTTACTTTCATAAATTCTGATTCCAGACTAACATCCCACAGGTCTAATTTTTTTTTTTTTTTTTTTTACAATGAACCTTTCATTCTGGCATCTATCTAGGGCTGGGGCTCACAACCTTTCTTGTGTTAAACTTATTTAATTTGGAGACTCCTTATGAGATTTCCCCCACATACCCATAGATACCTCCTGAAGGTGTTCCTAAACCGATGCAGTTACAAAAGTCTCAGGAGGAATTTCACGGCACTGGGACAGCTTGCCCTGCTGAGCATGTGCTCACAAACAGCAGCGGTGAGTGCCGATGAACAACTCGCTATCTAGACTGGGTTGCAGCCTCCCTGTGGAACAGTTTTAGAGCCAATCTCCTGCAGATGAGGCCGGCAGCACTGAGGCAGGTTGAAATGTATAAGGAGTTGTACTGGGAAAACACAGAAACAATAGGAGACTTCCTTAATATTTAAAAATAAATCAGCTTCATTTAATAATTAGTTTAGTGTTACATAAGATATATGTAAATATTATCTATATTCTTGATCTGATCTAATAATGTCACCTGTCAACTTAAAAACTCTCACATGGTAAGGTAGAATTTCTTTCAATTTACCATTGTTTTAAAGTGAATTCAAAATATGGGAAACATCTCTAGTAAGAAACTCCCCACTAGTCTATTGATGCCAAAATAAAATGTGTAACTATTTGCTCCTATAATGTCTACATTCCCTTCTATGGTGTGCAATTCTACACACATTTTCTCTCTGCCCACATATCGCTTCTAACACAGGTTGCTTCTCGGTAAATGTTTGTTGACTGAATTAGTGAAGGGAGAAGAGCTATTATGTATTTAGCTGCAGCTGCAGCCACAGCCTAGGAGTCCTCCAGGAAATTTCAAAGGTCTACCACCCAGCAGTTTCCTGAACCCTCAGCCACTGAGGCCATGCATTCTTTTCAAACTGTATGTGATGCATCAACTGGTTGACTCACTATCTGGATTTACGTGCTTTGTTCAAATGCCCTCAAAGTACCATCCACCATCTAGGACTTGGATTGGAGTGGAGCGTATGCAATTTTCATAACAAGGGAAGAAATGTATTCATTCTTAAGAAAAGACCAAATTAGATATTTCTTCCACTCAAAGCCATTTAATTTAGTCAGACTAATTTCATAGGCTAGTTTGTGCTAGTTTTGACATAAGTAAGAGGTGTTATGACAAGGTTTGAGTTTAACATTCATGAAGGACCTAGAAAGGCAAGTGAAAGGTGTTTGAAGTCATAATGTTCATGGGACATTTTCTTAACAAAAATGTAAGGTATACAATCACATAAAGTGTCAGTTTTTACAGCAACATAAAGTGGGAATAGAGCCTGACCAGGTGGTGGTACAATGGATAGAGCGTCAAACTGGGATGCAGAGGACCCAGGTTCAAAACCCCAAGGTTACCGGCTTGAGCGTGGACTCATCTGGTTTGAGCACAGCTCACCAGCTTGAACCCAAGGGCACTGGCTGGAGCAAAGGGTCACTCGCTCTGCTGTAGCCCCCCGGTCAAGGCACATATGAGAAAGTAATCAATGAACAACTACGGAGACTAAGGAGCCACAACGAAGAATTGAAGCTTCTCATTTCTCTCTCTTCCTGTCTGTCTGTCCCTATCTGTCTCTCTCTCTCTCTCTGTCTCTGTCAAAAGAGAGAGAGAGAGAGAGAGAGAGAGAGAGAGACACTAGAAAGGCAAGAAGTGGATATTGTTGCCAGGATATATGTTTTGAAGAGCTATGAAAAGTATCTCTTAAATGCTGAATAAGACATGAAGTCAGCAATAAGAAAAAGCCAAAACAAGTCATTGTTAGTTATCCACTTCATAATATTTACCAGGATGAATGAATTTACTCAGAAATAAAATCTGTATCTTGATCTAGTAAAAACATTACAGTATGTATTGCTTGTCTTCTTGTCGCAATGCAGTAATCTTAACATTAGAGGTCTGTGTTCTGCAAATTCTGGGTAGAGAAAGGTTTTGTCAGTCAAATAAAAAGAACGCAAAAATAAAGACAGAAATATAACAAAATGTTTGAAATCCTGAAATGCAGATTGTTACACCAGTGATCGGAACCGAGCAAGGAAGATACAATAGGCACACAATGTGTTTGGGGGGGGGGGGGTTAAAGTGAATTAGTCCCTGGACATCAGAAATGAAATAGATATAAAAAAAAGAGATTCAGAAACAACCAAGGAAAATGCTGATGGAATATAATAAACCTGAGCAAGTTCTAATGGGAACGAAGAGAGCGATAGGATTCATTTTATGTGAACAGCCAGAGGTGAATTAAACAAGAGAAGAACATTGAGGCTGGTTTCACAGGACTTTACCTGGCAGAAAGATTAAAAAGAGAATTCAAAGTAAAATGCATATTCCTGAATGGGTGTAGGTGTGAAAGAGCACAGGGTATTCAAGAAAACTTAAATCATTTTTGCAGCATGAAGTAGGTGTGTCCACAGAGAGAGGGGAGTGATGGGAAACAGCAGAGCTATTGGGATTAAACAGCAGCAAGGACCATGCATGTGCATGAGGCATTTACATTTTAATGTATATGGCAAATCACTGGAGGTGTTATTCACAGCACAAATATCGTTTAATGCTAATATTTTTTTACAGTTCAACACTGGTGCTTATCTAACACATTTGTATTTGGGAAACAAGCTCTGTTGGAAGAATTTCTCAATTTATCCATTTAACTTTATGTGTTCATATGGCCTGAATGTTTATCAAAGGCAAAAACTTCTGAAAGGCTATCACACAGGTGAAAGTTACATTATGTCCTGTTCATATTTTTGGATGCTCAGTGACATAGAAGAATGTTAGTTCTGTATATGGGAAGTTCCAACTTCAAAAAAAATATGGAGCAAAATTTGGCATTCACATATTAATTTAGTTTGAACCAAGAAGAATTTTTAAATTCTTCTGAAAAATTGCTAAAAAAAAAGAAGAAAACAGATATGAAATTGCAGTGTGAAGGGTAAAATGAATCACCTACAACTCGATGATTGACTATTGATGTAACATTAGTAAAGAGAAATGTTTCCTATTAATGCTAGCCAACTACTTGAAATTAATTTACAAGAATAGTGAACAATTAGATAGTCAAATGTATCATAATTGAAATCAGACCAATTAACCTTTTGAGTAGTATGAACATTCATGTACGTCCTCATTCAAAGGGCTAACAAAAAACTTACTACTCAAAGAGTTAGAAACCATTCTATATTACTATTTATCATAATGTAGTACAACCATCAAGTTTGATGATTGGTTCTGAATCACTTCAGAAATAAGCAGTCAGGATGTCTCAATTTGAAAAGTAGTCAAGGACTGCAAAAATGAGAACATATCAAATAGGGATTTTATGCACCTATGTGGTGAGATCTAGTCATCACATAATACTTGGCAGACCTGGAATAATGATAACTATTATCACATAAATAGAACACACATAGAATTATCTTGGTATTGTTAGAAATGAGTGTTCTTTGATCATTCAAATATCAACATATCTGACCAAGCACCTTGATTTTCAGGCCCCTATGAAGTATGGGCTTACTAATTGAGCAGTGAGGGAGGGGTAGGATCAAAGGCAACCACATGGCTGTGCGTTTTTATATTACACACACAAAAACATGTCAGACCCTGCTCTTTGTGTGCACAGGCACACCCACTCGAAGCACTGACATGATCTGGTAATACAATTCTATTGGACTTTCATTGCTGGTAAGAGTAGAACAGAAAGGGGAGAGAAATCTCCTGCAGAGAACTCGATTGTCTGCACAAAATGAAAGCAGCCTGCTTGAGGAAACTGGAACGCGAAGAGGATTGTTTGGGTTCTAGAACTGCACTCTTGGTATTGATTCTGGAGGAGAAAATGGGGACCAAGAAGCTACACAGAGCTCCTGACAGCTTCTTAGACTTAAAGGGGCAGAATTTGGAGTCCAGGCCTTGCAAACCAAGTCCTCATGAAGCAGGCTGGGATCTTGACTGCTCCACTTTAGGAATAGGGTGAGGGGATGTCTCTTGCAGGGACTGACATTCTTAGTCATCCAGGACACTGGGTCAACCTGATGCCTGCCAGAGTGCCAATGGTCACTGCATCTGGCCAGGGTCAGATTTAAATACACTGCCATTACAAAGTAACCAGGCACAGGAGTAGAAAAGGCAGGTGACACACACATACAGAGAGAGAGAGAATGGATGACAGAAGAAGATTGAGATGATGAAGGAAATCAGACAAGGACTCTGAACCCTGAATAATTATGTTGTGCATGTTCCGGACAAGACTGAACGCTGAAACAGAGAACTAGGAACTACAAAAAGAAAAAACCAAATGAAAATTCCAGATCTAAACACTAAAACAACCAAAATTTATGTGTGAGTGGATGGCCTTAACAGAAGACACAGCCATAGATGAAAATGTCATTCGGAGGAGACAAGACAAAATAAAATACCTAGAACACATCACAAATAAATAGATGAAAATTCAAATGGACGCAGAAGTAGCGAGGGACTTGTGACAGGGTGCAATGCACCTGAAACTGGAATCCCAAGGGGGGAAAAGAGAACACAGCAATATTTGGAGAAAAAAATAATTGAGAATTTTTCAAAATTTAAGAAAGCTACCCAGCCACAGATTTAAAAGTTTCATAAAAATCCCAAATATGATTTCAAACAAAACAAAAATATACGTACTGTAGACATAACAATAAACTATTAACTCCAGAGGCAGAAGAACATCTTAAAAGCATCCATGAAAAAAAAAATACAGATCACTCACAACGAGCAACAATTAGATGGAGAAAACAGTACAAAACATTCTCACGGTAATAAAACTAAAAATTGCTCACCAGAAATCTGTATCCAGGAAAACAGCATTAAAAATAATGGCTAAACAAAGACATTTGCAGGCAAACCAAAGCAGAGGCTGTGCCTGCAGGCAAACCTTTTTTTTTTAGAACCAAAGAAGTTATGACAGCCCTTTGAAATAGATTTTGAGTTGAATAGTAATAAAAAAAGAAAATATCAAACTTATGTGACAAACAGTAGGTATGCTTACTGAGGAATTTATATTCTAGGTGCATATATTTTACAAAAAAAAAAAAAGATTGAAAAATCAATGAACTAAGTATTTACCTGAAGAAATCAGAGTAAGACTGGCAAATTAAATCCACAGAAAAGAAATGAAACTAAATGATAAAGTTCAGTGTAAAATTAATGTAAAGGAAAGCATAAAGGAAAAATACAAGTTTTATTTTCCCCCAAACTTGATAGAACTCTGGAGAAAGTAGTTTAAAAAAAAAATGAAACAAATAATCAAAATCAGCAATGTCAAATGGACATCACTGAAATTCTACACACATTATATAAACCATAAGAGGAAATTTTAAATAACTGAATGAAAACAAATTTAAAAATTCCTGGAAAAATATGACTTATTAAATTAACTAAAAATAAAGAGAAAGCCTGATTAGTCTAAAGCCATTAAATAAATTAAAACCACAATGAAAACCCTTGCCAGGAAGCAAACGCCAGGTCCTAACAGCATCAGCAACAAATCCTGCCAGTATTTCGGGAGAAATGATGCAGCCTCCTAAGAGGACACAAAGCATGACCAGAAAGGAAAACTGTCGGTCAATTTCTACAAACCGACATACAAAATTCAGCGATATGTTGGGAGCGCGAATAAACCAATTGGAGTTAGTATCAGAAGGTTGCTCTGGTAAGCTCCCGGACCTCAGGAAAGTGAGATGTCTGGCCTCAGGACATCAAGTCCAATCATGGACAGTTCCTGCTAGATCCACCAAGTCATAGGTCAGGCAGACCCACAGCAACACAGAAGTAGAATTGGCCAAACAGACGGGGCAGGAGCAGGGTCAGAGGGCACAGGTAAGCTGAGTTGGCCAGGGCCCTCAGTCATCCACCACTATTGCACACACACCTTTGCCTCACTCACACCTGCAGCTGCATAGAAGATTTCAGGTCATAGATGAAAAGGTTCAATCACTGTGTGTATACAGGCGTATAATAGACACCTGCCAGGCTAGAGCCCATTGGAAGGGCTCAGAGATGGGAAGTGCACACTGTTCAGGAGACAGCCTCAGGAAGTAGGTTTCATCGACTACTCAGTGTAGAAACTGGCTTGAAGTAAGAACATGCAGTTTCCTTAAGCAGTGACTAATGGCTTGGCTGGGGGTTCAGAGGCCTGGAAGGAACAATGTTGGAAGATGAACTGTGGAGAAGAACACAGGTCCAGCCATGTGGTGTGAAGATCTGGGCTTCACATGTTAGCGCCCAACAGAGAGCCTGTTCCATGTAGGGACACTGATCCCACAGACAGGGTGACTGCCAGTAACAGGAGCCAGTCCTGCTGGGGGCAAGTAGTCACGCTGGTGGAGCAGCTGTGGTGGGAAGGACAGAGATTATCTGTGGAACTGCTGAGGGGTTCCCACTCTCCAAGGCTTCCACGGCTGAAAAGTCCCACGACCCACAGATAAATCCAGGCTGCGTCCCTAACATGACACCATCCCTGAGAGGAGTGAGAACTCACTTGGTTAATTACTCTGGGCCTGTTCTCTGTGGATGAGAATCCCTTTGGACTCGAGTGATGTACACTATGCTCCAGGACCACAGGCTGCGGCGTATCTGGGCTACTCTTCACTACATTCACTAGTCCTGCTAACACAGCAACCCATTCAATATAAGATTGGAGTATGGTTTCACTTCACAGAAACACAGACCCACCATTTGGGAGTGCTGGCCCAGCGAATGAAGGGGACACCCAGGCAAAGGCACAGCTGGGTGCCAGCCTGGAGCCACCACCCGGTGTGTTGCACCATCGTCTGGTACAACACACACACAGGCCCAATGACCATTATTTCACATGGTGTCCCCATGGGCAGAATACATGATCTGGAAACCAAGGGCTGGAAGTAGGAAACACCCCACTTAGTTGCTAACCATGACCAAATTGCGGAACTTAGGTTCCCTGCTCCCAAAACTCGGGGCCCTTTGGATTATGAGCTTCTCGTCCTCACAGGGAGATATTCCTACCAGGGAACACAGGAGAGTTCTTCCAAACTGAGAGCTATGGTTACTGCTGGTCATGGCTGCCTCCTTGTGTCCGGAGACCAGCAGGAGGGAAGAGGATTCACCATCCCCACAGTGATGACTGATCATGACTGTCAGACCCTGCTACAGATGGAGGCAGCATAACACACCTGCCTCCCTCTGACCGGTGACACCCTCTTCACTCCTGTACAACATCATACTGATGTGCATGCCCGAACGCATGCAAATTTTCATCTAAGTTTATTTTCTGGGAACCTAATCCTAAAACAAAAGCCTTTGGTGCATTGATAGAGAATGCCATTATATGTACTGAATAAATAATGATTTGAATTTTTGAGGAAATAAAAAATAAGAGCAAAGATGTATTAAGTTCCTAGTGCCAGGAACTGTTGTTCTAAGCTTTCCACACTACTAATCCATTTGATCCCACAAGAATCCTATAAAGGCAGAGACAGATGATTCTCTCTACTGCACAACGGTAAAAACTGAGGATTAGCAAAATGCACTAACTTGCTCAGCTTGTACCTAAGCACTGTCTTTCCACCCTTCTTAACAGCTATGAGGAATTTAAAGCCTGCTTTTTCAACTGTTGCTATTCGTTTCCTTTATAAAATGAAAATGGAGAAAATTAAACAACAATTTAGTACTCATTAATCCAAGAAAGTGTTATTTCAAAACCCGCCTGTACTTGTTTCATCCTCATCTCCTCACTCCCCCCCCCCACCGGCCAGCCCCTCCCTCCCTGAGGCCTCATCTTTGAGGTGGGCTTTTCCCCTGATTGGTATGGAAGCCATTCTAATGGGAAAGCCAATGCTCTTATGTTACTACCAAAGCTAATGGCACAGAGCCAGTCCAAGCAACCCTTTCCACAACTCCTCTGCTCATTGGATGTTCCCAGGGCAACCGGGCAGGCAGCCAATGGAGGCCAGGCAGCCCACACTTCTGGTGCCCACTGTCCAGCTGCCCAATGACTTTGCCTCTCTCTCCCTGTAAGGTGAGTATAGCTCGGGGGGCCTCGAGCACACAGAGCAGGCCCAGCTCTGCTGAGACACAGAGCCCACCATGAAGAAAGCTGAGATCAGCCATCCTTCAGCCACCAAAGTCACGACCTCCCATCTTCAACTGATCTACCACACAGATAATGAGACAGGTATACACCTGAGTCACAGAAAAAAAATAGACATTTTAGGGTAACTAGGTCACCCTGATTACAGCTAAGATACTATATACTTGGTGTAACAGTATCCTATTCTGACCATCTCAAGTCTGGTTTTTAAAGTTGTCTCTGATTGTCTTGTTTATTTTAAGAAATCCAAATGGAGGAATCATATCAACCTGAAGATCTGAAGAAAAGAAGAGGAAGGCTTACAAGTAGAGACCTCACAAATGGCCGCGAGCGGAACTTTCATGTTCCAATAATAAACACTTAGCTGCCTTCGACGGCTTTCCTTCCCCAAAGACATAACATCAACAGAATCCCCATCCTGGTACCCGTGCAATCACTTAGCAAATATTTTATATCATCTGCTAGTATAAATTAACATTGGTTCACCATTTACGAGTTATTCACACCTACGTTCTTTATCATTTTTCATTTCAATTTCCTGTTATCTACTTTTGTGGTTTCCCCTCCAAACTTTCCTGGCCACCTTCTCTATTTCTGTTTAACAAAATTAACTACCATAGAGGGTGGGAGTGGGGGGGTGTTCTGGGCATGTGAAATACAGTTTATGCTCATATGGTAATTTATTAATCATCGTATTATTCTTCAGACAAACAACTATGAACCTACTTTTAACAACCCTGTATATTCTTTTGTTCTTCCCAGACACGTTGCTTATTTCTCAATATATTTTTGCCTTTTGTAATACATGACCTGTCTTATTATTTCATACATTTTCATAATCTCACTTGTCATTATTTTATAGAATGATGAGATCTGCTCAAGCTATTTTTAATACCCTTACATAACTCATCTTCATTGAATAGAGGCTCTGGGGCAAATTTTACAATAATCCTGGCACTTTAGAGTCAAATTTAGAGAAATTTATAAACCATACATTGAAATTATAGCTCTTTTTTACCTCATAAAACATAGACAACTAATTTGAACAATTGTTCATTCTTTGGTGCAAGAATATGCATTAAACTAATTTATATTAATTACTGGCCTACTCAAACTAGCAGTTATAACAGATATTAATAAAAGTACTATCCTGTGGTATTAATTTTTAGTGTCAGATTTACATAAATTATTTCTTATATTTGCTCTTGAAGAATTAAATGAGATAGCTAAATGCAGTTCAACTGGCCATTTATTTTACTAATAGGATTAAAGATTTATATAGAATTATCTTACTATATTGAAAATCTATTTTCTTTCTAGTTTATTTTGCTAAAACAGATACAGGATGTAAGAACACAAGTCGGCTGTAGAGATCACGGTGCTCACGCCGTGTACGTGTGGAAAGGAACTAGCATCTCAAACTGATGAGAAGGAAATTCAGTTCTCATGTTAATTTGTGGCACAAAATGTATTTTTGGATCAAAGCATTTTGTAGTTAAGAAATCCCACTATAAAAATTTACCATAAATGGGTAATGCATTTTTAGCCTCTCCATAGCTCTTGGGGATAGCCAGTGAGCCGACACATGGCGACAGCTCCTGCATTTTGAAGTGTCTACAAAGTACAAGTTCATCATTCACTTCCATATGTCCCCCGGTTTATCACGGCCCGAAGCCTCACACCGTCCATGGTAGTGAATCCATAAGGGGTTGGAAACTCAAGATCTGAAATAAGATACCCCCCCTACCTTTTCTGGAGGTCCACAGTGGTGACACGACCCTTTCTGTCACAAAACCACCTGTGACATTAGCTTCATGACACTGTGTCCCCTCAGGACATCTCTTCCTGATGGGTAAGCTTCTCAACCAATGTTGAGGAAACCGGGATTTATTCTAAGAATTTGATAGTATGTCTTCATCTGGACTGTGCATCAGAGTCCCTTGAATGGCTTCTAAAGGACCTATTTCTTGGCGTCGTTCCTGGAATTTCTGATTTGGCAGGTCAGAGGCAGGGACCCAGACTTTGCATTTTGGTGAGACCCACAGACGTCGATGTCTCTGATTGCCATGTCATCCTCTGAGAATCCTCATCTTCCACAAACAGCATTCACACATAAGAAAAGTCAGAAACTGGGGAGTTTGTGTGGTTGTTTTTTTTTTTTTTATCACTTCTAATACCTAGATAAACCAAAAGTCCAAACGAGACCTTTTTCTTTTTTTTAATTGGAAACTCTTTCTAGTAACATCTGAAGTGAAATAAAAATATTTCCATTATAACCAACGTCGGGATTTTTTATTGACTGAGCTGTATGTTTCACAGATGGTTCCACTGAAATGTTTGTAAGTGTCTAAGGATTTACTATCAGTAGAGCAGACGTGTGAAATATTTGAGGGAAAATAATGGAAATCCTTACCATACCAATAAGCTTATCTTCTCCACGACCCCACATCTGGCCGGCAGAAACACAGCCTCAGGTGTTCGCTTTCCTTGTAATTGTATGAGGATGAGATGTAAACAAGGACTATTACATGTTTAGGACCAGACAGGTTCTGGGAAGCCTTACTCTGAGCAGATGATGTCAGATATCGTCTGGATCCTGAGAGGGCAGGGCAGGTACCTGTGATGGAACACCAGCAACAGTGATTAGATGAGGGGTGAGCCTGTGCCCACGGGTTCTGCGACAGAGCAATGTTTTGAAATGAGAGAACTTGAAGGATTACTCAAGGATTCAGATTTTAAAAAAAGATAGTTAAGTCACACTGAGTGCGCTGATGGCCTATGTGTGGTAGGTATGTGTGGACTGTGCAGCCATCTGGTCTCAGGTTTCTGAGACAGGGTGAGATGCTTTAAGGAAATGGTTGAAGTGATCCTCACCAGTTCATGGATCCCGTCAAATATGTATAGTCTGTACCTCCTCAAATGGCTTTATAACTCAGTTAATTCTTAATGGTTTTTACCTCCAGGAAAAAAAATAATTTAAATATTGGCTTTCCCTTTCAAACGTATATATGCTCATGGATGAGACATTAAATTAAGAATGTTGCAAAGCCACATTGTGTAGACAAGTACTGTAATGAGCTGTTTGTTAAAATAAATCTATAGTTTGTACAAACGCTATAATTATTTAGGGGATTTTAAGATCATTTAAAGTCAACAAGAAAAAATCATATACCGTTAGCAAGGAGCCCACTCTGAGATGCTACTGGGAATGGAAGGTCTGAAACAAAGGGGCAATGCAATGAACATGGTAAAACTGGGAGAGAGCCGTCACAACCTCACTGCGTCTTGCCAATTCCCCGGAGAACCAAGACAGATCTCATGGGAATGGAGCAACAATGTCAGCGGAAAGACCGGGCTTGCTGTTTAATCAGACTTGTTTTGTATATATCGGTTTGCACATTCTGAGGGGTGGGGGCTAGACTGAATGCTAGCTGTTTGCACATACACGCAGGCATGTGCACACATGCATGCACACACACAAACATCCTGGGTGTTTCAGGAGAGGCACCAATAAGAGTTTGTGCTGTTGTTTCAAGTCATGCATAATTAAAGACAGGAGGCTTACAGAGAATAAGCTGAAATTCAAAGCCTTTCTGCAAAACAACGACCAATCCAGCTCTCAAATGTCAAAGCAGCCTGAGTCTAGCGGCCGTCAAAGCCCTTGGAGCCGTCACAGGAGGCCGCAGGGCTGGTTTCCCAGGAAGACCTCAAGGTCCTGACGTGGAGGGAAGGAGGACATGTTTGCTGGAACAGGTCTGAGTGTGCAACACAGGATATGTCTGAAATATTATGTGAGGCTTCTGACCAAGAAAAGCATTTCACTCTGTTGGCTCATGTGTCCAAGAGGAGACAGCTTTGTTTTAAGAGAGCACCAGAAGGCAAATCCCAGCTGTTCTGAGCATATGTTTTATGTTTAATAAAAAGGATTGTTCCAAAATTGTTATTTGTCTGGTAACTATCATAAACTAGTTATGTAAGTTTAAAAAGTTATAATTTTCCAATAAATTATTTCAGTTGGCCTAAAAAGACCCTTTATATGATATTTGGGGGATTATATAAGACCAGTAACTAAAACTTTCAGGTGGAAAATTGAGCTCACTCGACTAACTTCTCTAATGACTCTTCTTTAGCTAGAAAGTCACAGTTATGAGAAACAGAAAACAGGTAAGCTGAGGCCAAGGCTGAGGGGATGAATACTAGTAATAAGGTAAACCAACCGAGATGTGGTCAGTTCTCTTACACTAGCTAACGGGGAATCACTGCATCGAGTTAAACACAAGACTCCTCGGAGCTCTCAAGCTCTCTGAGAAATTAAGGAGAAACCTGAACAAAGGGGTCCATACATCATTTTGCACTAGTGTTTGGGTCTCTTTGGGTAAATTCCTAAAAGTGGAATTGCTTGGTCAAAAGGCAGCTCCTCTTTTAATTTTCTGAGGTAACTCCTTACTGTTTGTTCTCCACAGTGGCTGCAACAGTCTGCATTCCCACCAGCAGTGCAGGAGGGTTCCCTTTTCTCCACACCCTCGCCAGCACTGTTTTGTGTTGATTTATTGATGAGGGCATTCTGACAGGTGTGAGGTGGTAACTCATTGTGGTTTTAATTTTTATCTATCTTATGCTTAGTGATGTTGAATATCCTTTCATATGTCTATTGGCCATCTGTGCATCCTCTTTGGAGAAGTGTCCGTACAGGTCCTCCGCCCACTTTTTAAGCATAAGGAATATAGTCAATAATATGATAACTAGGTATGGTGCCAGGTTAGTACCAGAAATATTGGGGGAAACACTTTGCAAAGTATATGACTGTCTAGCCACCCTGCTGTACACCTGAAACCAATACAAAATAATGTTAAATGTACAGTATATTTAAAAATAAATATTAAAATTCTTTAGGAAAAAATAAATCCTGAAAATGGAAACTGGGATATTGCAGGCAATGTTTGTTTCCAAAATGTATCTGAGAATGAAATTGTTAGTTCTTTTCTTTCACCAGGAAGATTTCAGGGGAAATTAATATGATTCCATTATATAACAGGAATCCAACTAAACAAGACAGAGACAGAGAGAAGCATGGCCAGACTGCGACAGCAGAGGAGGGTACGGCAGTAAATGCTCGTGTTCAACCTGGTGATCTGCACACGCGATTGATGACTATGGTTTTCTGCTCTCTCCTCTGTAATTGGAAGGGATGGGAACAAGTCGTTGGTATGCTCCTCGCCTTTGCAAGTCTATAACACAGTACTAAGTGACCAGTAAGGGCTGTGTGTGAGTAAGGCCTTCATTCCCACTGACGTCTCTGTGGCCAGGTCCTGGGGGTTCTGCAGCCGTGACATTGGGTCAGCCCAGAAGCACAGTTAGGTTTTTCATTCTATTTTTACTAGAGCATTTTCACTACCCAGTGCTTGTTAGTTCCTGTTTTTTATTTGTTTGTTTTTCAGTAACAGCCATCCTAGCAGTTGTGTGCTTTTCTTAAGCTCAAATTTTTCTTTTCATTGCTCTATTTTCTATTATTTTCTCACTTCTTCTACTTCCAGTGGTTGTCAGTAAACTTTTCCTCAAGGGACATATTGGGAAATGGAGTGTCTCCACTTTCTTCCTTTGGACTCATCTTCCTGGGGCACTCCATTGCACCTGTGCCCACCCCACTCCTCTTCCTGGGACACTCCATTGCACCTGTGCCCACCCCACTCCTCTTCCTGGGACACTCCATTGCACCTGTGCCCACCCCACTCCTCTTCCTGGGACACTCCATTGCACCTGTGCCCACCCCACTCCTCTTCCTGGGACACTCCATTGCACCTGTGCCCACCCCACTCCTCTTCCTGGGACACTCCATTGCACCTGTGCCCACCCCACTCCTCTTCCTGGGACACTCCATTGCACCTGTGCCCACCCCACTCCTCTTCCTGGGACACTCCATTGCACCTGTGCCCACCCCACTCCTCTTCCTGGGACACTCCATTGCACCTGTGCCCACCCCACTCCTCTTCCTGGGACACTCCATTGCACCTGTGCCCACCCCACTCCTCTTCCTGGGACACTCCATTGCACCTGTGCCCACCCCACTCCTCTTCCTGGGGCACTCCATTGCACCTGTGCCCACCCCACTCCTCTTCCTGGGACACTCCATTGCACCTGTGCCCACCCCACTCCTCTTCCTGGGGCACTCCATTGCACCTGTGCCCACCCCACTCCTCTCCAGGCCCGTGACAGATATCTCATCACCAGGGTCCCCCCCCCCGTCATTCCAGAACGACCCCCTCTGCCTTCTCCTGAGTCTCAGCCTTTGCTTCTTGGATCGTATCCTCTCCTTGGTCTTCATTCACTCCCTTTATCTGTTTAATGCAAACTCTACTGGCTTCCTTAGGTGACAAATGCGACACAATGGCAGAGACAGGTGAGGCAAGCCCCAGCAGATCTGTCTCATGACCAATGTATACATCTCCACACCTGCTCCCATCCCCCCTGCTCGGACTTCCTTCAACAACCACCGCAGAGAAGAGCAGCCCCTCTTCTTTCCCACGCTGGGCCTTCTGATCCTTTGACAGTTCTGGATATGGATGTCCCTTAATTCAGGATTTTCTCTTGAATGAGTTGGTGTGACATAAGTCCCTGGGTATTTGGTGTCCCCGCCCAGGAGCCTTCTTTGTTCTCCTCTCCTGCGAATCAGATCCAGACTTCGTCAGTGGTGGCAGGAAAAACAGCCAGCCAAGTGTGGAAAGGTGCTAGGGATTTCAGTTCTTAAACAGCTTTCAAACGCCCACCCTCATTTCGGGGCTCTCACTGAACCCCTGCAGGGATCTAGACATGTCAGTGCCCAAGCCTGCTGATGTCTCTCTGTTGAAGAAAAAGTTAACCGTTGGTTTTTTTCACTCTCAGTTTAGAGTGAAATTTATATTTCTCAGGTTCTAAGCCAGTTAGAAATTGACCTGCTTCCCAGCTTCTGAGGTTATGTGGCCCCGTGCTCCTCTCTTGCTGTCACCATTCCTATGTGACACCAGCCCATACACGTTTCATCTAGCATGGCGTCCGGACCACTGTCCACTTCTGACACCTGTGTGCACCCTGCTTTTCTCAGATGACACCTTAATCTCTATAGAAAATGTCCTACATCTATAGACGTTGGGGGATTCCAGGGTGCTTGTTGCTTCTGGTTGCACACAAAATACTTTATTCCCAGTCCTCTGGGTTCTTCTTGTCCAGTTGTCTTACTTCTGGGATCAGCGGCTACTCAAAACCTACTGACTAGGGGCCACCATCCACACCCTCTGTCTTCATCGCATCTAACAGAACACCAGATTTCCTGACATATCCTTTTCTACATAGGCGGATATTTCATGGGAGCCTGGGCCCATCCCCAGAGCCAAAGGTAAAACCTGCAGGTCTGACAAAGGGCAAATTTGCTGAAGAAAGTTGGCCTGTCTGGAGGTTGAGCTGACTTGCTGAGAGGGGCAAAAAGGAAAGCTGATGTGCATCTGGGACATTGGACTTAGGACCCTGGGAGCCTTCTTCTACCTAAGGACACGTTGTTATGTGCGAAAGTAATATCATTATGCTAAACGCTTCACTAGGAGATTTTTTTGTTACTTGCAGCTCAAAGTGTCCTAAATAATAAAACACTTAATTACATTTGCTTGTCCAAATTATTATATTATGTTATATTAATAGGCCATATGTCAATGGAGAATATTTTCTCTGAGTGTAGTGATGTTTAAAAGGTGAGCCAAAAAGAATTTGATTAAAACTGAAGTTCATTTATGGAAACAGACTCTATAAACTGCTGAGATTTACAGTTTGCAGGTTCTGTAGGGAGGGGGCATGTATGAATTTAGATGTGGGTTCTTCTTCCAGAGTGATCATTATGAGACTCAGGGTCACTCTCGTGTATGTTAAGAAAATTATACCTGATCTAGCTATCGTTTGTTGATTTTTCAACATGTGAAACTACTACTGTAGAAAACATTTGATTCAGGTGGGATGAATATAAATTTGAAGACTACTGAGTTTTGATTTTTTCTTTTTATTTTTGTGAGAGAGACGGACAGATAGGAAGGGAGAGAGATAAGAAGCATCAAATCATAGTTGTGGCACCTTAGTTGTTCATTGATTGCTTCTCATGTGTGCCTTCACTGGGCGGGGGGGAAGGAGCTCCAGCCAGTGTCCCCTTTCTCAAACCAGTGACCTTGGGCCTCAAGCCAGAGACCATGGGGTCATAACTATGATCTTACGCTTAAGCCAGTGACCTTGATGTTTTGAACCTGGGTCCTCAGCGTCCCAGGCCGATGCTCAATCCACTGTGCCACCACCTGTTCAGGCTGAAGACTGCTGATTTTTAAGAAGCAGCATTCCAAAGCATTCCTCTATAACCATAATGTTTTGTTACTATTTTAAAATTTGAACAACTTAACATTATTCAGCAAACATTTCTTGATCATGTTATTCTCTTAGGAGCCAAACAGAGATAACTGTATAAGTAAGATTTAGTCTTGGGTCCTGGAGGGTCCTGACTTCCAGTCTTAAACCTGGCACCCCCCCACACCTGCTGGCTGCTTGTCCGCTTCTACTCTAGAGTTTTCTCATGCTCGTGTGTGTGCTCAGACGACAGTGGGATCAAGTCTCACCGGTCCTGAGTTCCTCTCAGCATGCTGGTGCTTTACCTGGCCATATTTCATTCTACCCATTCACCTTAGCTGAGCCCTTCATTTCCCCTCTTTGTTATACCCCCCTGCTCTCCTTATAATTTTGGTGGAAATGCTCAAGTGCATTCCATAGCCTGAACCGATCAAGTTCCCGTCTCTCTGCCCCTTTTCCTGGAACTAGTAAGTGAAAGAGAAAAGTACTGACTACTATCAGCAAGAATGAGGCATCGCCTCTCTCTTCTTTGGCTCCACGTTTTCCTTACCTGAGAAATCTGCTTGACTCTCCCATACCTTTCGGAGCAAAGCAAAGAAACAAGAAAGAACTCCCGGAGTAGAACCAGACCCGTCTGCTTAGTCTTACTATTTTCTGTGTAAGCCCAGCTTCCTGATGGAGTGATGCCTTCATCCCTCCCAGCAATTCACCTTCCTCCATTTTGGGGCGATGGGACAGACACCACCAAGAAAAGATGCACAACAGATGTAAGAATGGCGTGGAATTCACATGACAGCATCAGAGCCATACTGAGCAGTATTGCTTTTGGTAACACTGTCAATTGCAGAGTCTAACTATTTCTGGGTGATGACCCAATAAACCCAGAGATGGCAACATCAGGACTGTTAAAATACACAAGTGCAAAAGAGAAATAGACAAATACCTTTTTTTTTTTTTTTTGATAAAGACTTTTTTTTTATTGTAACGGGGTTCTAGTTCTCTGGAGAGCAGTCCGGCTCTACTTAATGGGTGGCTGGGTTTGTTCACTGTTTGGTTAAAGAGGCTGTGTTTGCTGCTCCCCTGTAGCTCCCCTGGAGCAGTGACTTTACTTCCTGCTCCACCTGGCAGGATCTCTCGAAGCCCCCAAACTTTGTTCCTGAAAGCACCATCCAGGTAAGGCTGCTTGACCAGAAGGTCAGGAGACGGGAGCCTGGCTCTCTTCTGCCAGCCAGCAGTGCTGAGGCCAGAGGACCGGGTCAGGGTGAGAACAGGTATGGAAAATGAGAGTTGGGGAAAGGACTATTAATTGGGAAATAAAACATTTGAGAAACAGAAGCAGGCTTCAGGGGCAGGTTCTCAGAGCGGTGTTGCCGTAAGACGGACAGAGATCACCTGTCTTTATTTCTTCCAGTAATCTACTTAGACTTCAAAGGACGACCTCAGGCCCCAAATTTCAACTGCCCACTTCAATATGCTGCTGAGAACCATGCACCCCTTTCCTTCCTGCCTAGGTTAAAGATCCGATAGTGCACTTACAGATGCTTCTCTGTGAAGTCACTTCATTCTCTTTTAAGTTTAAAAGAACACGCTTCATCTGTGTAAAGATTTCATTATCATAAAATTCACATACCACGGACAGTTACCAAGCAGACACATAACTACCAAATAGTTATTAAATACAAAATAGGAACAAACTAGGGTCTTTTTTCCTGCAATCACATTTCCAAGGAAATGATAAAATTCTGCCTCCCTCATTTTCAAATCTGGTATGTTTTGTCGTCACAATGAATAGAGCTTTCTTCTGTCACTGAGATACACAGACACACTCTATTTAAGATGTTCAGGAAGGACACTCTTCTTAAACTGACAAATGCAATGAGTATAAGAAAGTGGCAGGAGAGAATTTCATGGGATTAAGAGATAGAGAGAATAAATACCAAATTATAAAAACTCTGAAAAATAAAACTGTTAAAAGGGAAAGAGCAATTACATAATAGGAAAAATTCACATTTTAGGGGAAAAATGTCAAAATCCTTTTTATTATTACTGACCATTTGTGAAAGGGAAATCATTACTTAAGGCAAAGGAAAGGACATTCCCTTAATCTCTGAATAAGAGATCCTAAAATTGTGGTTAATATAGTAGGAACACTAAAGTTAGGCAAAAATGGGGAAAAAAACAATAAAAAAAATAGCAAAATTCAATACTTTCATTCAAAATCACCAAAATGCCCAGTGAATGAGCAATAATGTTACTGTGAGGCATAAGTCTACAAGAATTGACTAATTAAAAATTTTCAATTCTAGCTACTCTGTTTAAAAAAGAGACAGTGACAAGTAACAAACTGGTCAAAAAAGATAATGAAGCCCTAAGAAGACACATGAGAAGACTTGTGTTTCTTTAGAGGGGAAAAAATGAAGTCATTTAATAGAAATTAGAGGTGATTTTGGTCTTACATAAGTAAAGTTTTCTTTTTTCTTTTGTAACCAAAAATCATTCAAATGAGGTACTCTGGTGGGTTCTGGGTTTTTTTCCTGGAGCTACTCAGAAAGAGACGAGAAAAACATTGCCATAAAGTATTTCTGACATTTACCTGGCTAAAGACAGGCAGCTTGAACAGGAGGTTTGTCAAGAACCTTACAGATCTATTTTCTTGCAACGCTATAATTTCATGGTAATTCAAGCACTTTGTACTGTCAATACTCTCCATTTATGTGAACAGGCATCAACTCCTGTATTTTACTTCATTTAAAAGACAAGAGCTTGAAAAGCACCTTCCGACAGCAATTTGTACACGAGCTGATATATATTCATGGTTTATTGAGCATGAAAGATTGAGAGGAACTGTACCCGAGACTGCATTATTTATCATGGGAAGAAGGTATTAAACAGCAAGCCATGAAAGAAATTAAAAAAACAAACAGAATGGTAGTAAAAGCCTCTATTGTTTATGGTATTTTCAAATCAAACATAAGTCCAGACTCTGAGGGTTGCTGGGGAGGGTCAGGGACCTCTTCCTGGAACCAAGCACTAAGCAAATGTATTCTCTCCAACAATGAATGAGATCATATGATATAACCAGGACAAACAGAAACCCTGAGAAGGTGAATGTTGACTGGTTGGTTTAGTATGATGTGGGCTTTTCCTTACGGTTCTCATCAGAAATAAGGTGACAAACACAAAAGAATGTTTATTAACACCTATGAAAGTTCTAACCTTCCTCTGTGCTCAGTTCCTCATCTGTAAAGTAGAAAATGATGAACAATAGAACCTACTTCACCTGGCTTTCTAGAGAGTTAAGTGAGCTGATCCAGTGGAAGGCTCGAAGTCCTAGCTTCTGTTAACTATTACTATGACCGTGAAGACTTTCTCAACTTCTAGCTATTTAATAATTTCACCAAATTAACCAATACTGTGCACATCCAACATAAAATATAGTGAGTCATATGCAAGAAAACCAAAATGTATGCAGCTAGAAGGTCCTCTTACATTCAATTATTGCAAAAATCCTAGAAACACTTTGATGCATATTGAACAATGTACAATTGCATAATATAATTACTCAGTACCAAAGTTAATGTGTGAAAATAATTTTGTTAGCCATATGGAAGTTTTGTTGAGCACTTTGAGCTCTTTAAAAGGAGAAGGATGTGCACCCCTCCTCCCAATGACTGTCACATTATAATTGTGGGTTTAACCAGAGAAAACATTTAGATTGAAAAAAAAATCATAGAAAATAGGTGTTTTCTACTTTCAGGTCTTACTGAAGATTAACTTTTGTTCTATTTGTCAAAAAAATAAAATAAAAAAGAAAGAATATAAAAAGGGGGGGGAGATGCTGAAAGGGTCGATATTGCCTTTGGTTGTAGTTTATGCCAGAAAGATACAGAATCCTAATCTCTCAAACATGGGATGCATGTGACATTCCAAAAGCTGAGTATTTCATTACATATCTTAAGATTGTAATGTTTGTGGCCCTGGCCGGTTGGCTCAGTGGTAGAGTGTCAGCTCGTTGGTTGGAAGTCCTGGGGGTTTGATTCCCAGCTAGGGCACACAGGAGAAGGGCCCATTTGCTTCTCCACCCTTCCCTCTCTCCTTCCTCTCAGTCTCTCTCTTTCCCTCCCACAACCAAAGCTCCATGGGAGCAGAGTTGGCCCAGGCGCTGAGGATGGCTCCATGGCCTCAGCCTCAGGCACTAGAATGGCTCAGGTTGCAATGGAGCAATGCCCCAGATGGGCGGAGCATAGCCCCCTGGTGGGCATACAGGATAGATACTGGTCGGGTGCATGCAGTAGTCTGTTTGTCTGCTGCCCCCCTGCTTCTCACTTCGGAAAATACAAAAAAAAAGATTGTAATGTTTGTATATATGTATACACACACATAATATATATTTTTCTCCTTAATTCTTCAATATAACCAACTTTCCCCATTAGTTAATGACTGATTTCTGTTCTGTTGGAAAGAGGACATGTTCTGTGTCATTTTTGTTATATCGGAGGGCAGAGAATAGGTCTAACCTGTACTCATGGCTTGACAATTTCATAACCTAAAACAGTAAATGGGTGTGAGGACAACAGAGCCCGTGTTAAAGGAGAGAGGGTCCTTTCCCAGGGCAGTTAGCTGAGGGTTAATGACTGATGACGAGGAATAGGGCATGTTATACGGGGGCTGCAGTGGCAGGATTCAGAGTACTGCAAGTCCGTGGGCTGACAGACTCTCGAGTGAGGGGGAAGACGGATACCGAAGAAGAGAGAGGAAAACCGAGGGGTTTAACTAAGTACTAGGGGTGGGTGGCAGAACAAAAGTAGCTGGATTTGTGTGTTTGAATTTGATGGAAGAGGGATACTCTCCACTTTAACAAAAATATATAAAAACTGAATTTCCAGAAATCTGTCTTACCTGTCTATTTGCTTTTATCTACCTATCTCTCTACAAAAGCGCCACTTATAAATATATTTCTGTTCTTATATCTAACTCCATCTCTACCTCTAATTCTGTCTTATTCTTTGAAAATAATTAAAATCTACTACTGAGTCCTGCACAATTTAGAGCAGACCCACTTCACAGTGCAATGTTACATATCATGGGTCGGCAGAGGGCAGAGACAGGATTCAATGCTCACATCATTACAAGGGTTACGTATACAACTAGTCAGGTCTCCCCATCGTAGGCTGTTAAACAGGTAAACTCCAGGCAGGCAACTTGGTGGAAACAATAGATTTCCTCTTACTTCTTCTCTGCTTATCACTGACCCAAGTCGTTTCCATTGTGCCTGTCCTCTATCTTTGAGTCTGCGCCCCCTAACCCAATTGTGCACACACTGTGCAGGGCAAACCCTCACCACATCTCACTTGGACTATCAACACTGTTCTCTTATTGTGTTCTTGCTTCCAATTCCCGCCAGTGTGATCTCCTTAAAATAGAAATATCATGGCATCATTTCCCTACATGAAATAACTACAGGACCCATCGGCCTCACAAGACAAAGCCCAAGCCTTCAGTAGGGCACATAATGTTTCATCAGGATGTAGATTTCACTCAGGACCAGCTACATGGTGTGAGTCCAGGGAAAAAGAAAATGCAAGCCTCTTAGTAATCAGTTATTCAAAACTTGAGCATGGGGATGACAGCACTAACCCTAGCATGGGCCTCCTAAGCTGGTCTTGACCTCCCTCACCACTCACCACAACACTGAGGACATTCCTGCACTGTTCCCCCAGGTTTAGGAACACCTGAGTAACTACAGACCCTGAAGTCCGTGTTTTCCCTTCAGTCCTCTGCAGCGCCACTCAGACCTGCCATCTAGAAGTCTTCCTTTTGTAGATGTGCTTGGGAAAATGTTTACTTTATCTTAAGGACTCAGCTCTTATCTCTTAATAACAAAACATCTGAAAAATTGAGTAGTTCACTGCTTTCTGAATGACACCATCATGCTCAGGGATACAGTTGCACTGATCACATATAATTACAGATTTTACTTTTTTTGTGTGAAAGAGACAGGAGAAGGATAAGGACAGACAGAAAGGAAGAGAGATGAGAAGCATCAATTCTTTGTTGTAGTACCTTAGCTGTTCATTGACTACTTTCTCATATGTGCCTTGACTGGCAGGGCGGCTGCAGCAGAGTGAGTGACCCTTTGCTCAAGCCAGTGATCTTGGGCTCAAACTGGTGATCTTGGCCTTCAAGCCAGCAACCTTTGGGCTCAAACCAGTGACCCATGGGATCATGTCTATGATTTCATGCTCAAGCCAGTGAAACCACGCTCAAGCTGGTGAGCCTACATTCAAGCCAGATAAGCCTATGCTTAAGCCAGAGTCCTCAGGGTTTCAAACCTGGGGCTTCTGTGCCCCAGTCCAATGCTCTATCCAATGCACCACCACCTGGTCAGGCTACATATTTTTTTTCTCTGAGTTTGGATGAGCCCCAAGAGGAGGATCCCTATTTTGATTACATTTTAATTTCCTTTGCTTGGTTCAGTGCCTGGCACGTATTAAGCATGCCACAACTGGATTCTGAATGATTCATCTATAATAAAAATTCTAACTAGTTTAAAGTTGTGGGCAACTAATATTTGCACTGTTTATGTAAGTTCAGAGTCATACTTGCTATAATTCTAGGTCAAGTTAAAAGTTTGCCTGGGTTGCAAATCTGAAACCATTTTGTATTTGAAGACAACTAGGGTAATCAGAATAGTGTTTTAAAATGTCCCTTAGGTGAGCCACATGCAGCGTGGAAGCCACTTTCAAACCTACTCTGAATCCTCTACAAAGGGAAGTAGAAGCAAACTGATATCTTTTCTATTTCTACTTATATTGCTATTATTTTTATTTAAATTAAAAGTTTTTCAGATGATGTATAGATCAATTATTACTGTAAAGCATAAATTATCAAAAATAAAAAGCTTGAGCATCAAGTGATTGAGCAGTGAGAGACATCATATGATTGCCTGTGGGTCTCTCCACTGGAGTGGGAGTCACAGAAGTTGGACAGATTCGGGTACCAGAGGAAACATCGAAATGGTGATGTTGATAATTGAAGAGGTACACAGCTATATATTTTTAAGTAAGCTATTTTAGAGTTATGTGCAAGTCTGATTTTAAAAATATTTTTTTCCAAATAATATGGGTATTAATTCTATTTGCATATACCATGGTTTGGATGTTTGTGCCTCATCTTTGTAATGCCCAAAGTGATGGGACTAGGACAACGGGGCTTTGGGAGGTACTTAGATCATGAGGGTGGAGCCCCATGAATGGGATTGGTACTCTTAATCATGAGACCCCACAGACATTGGAGGACGTGCAGGAAGAGGGTCCTCAACAGAATATAACCATCCTGCCTGACCTGTGGTTTCCCAATGGGTAGAGAGTAGACCTGAAATGCAGAATACAGCCATCCTGGTGTTTTGATTTTGAACTTCCCAGCTTCCAGAACTGTAAGAAATGCATTTCTGCTGTAGACAAGCCAGCAAGTGTACAGTAATTTGTTAGAGCTGCCCAAAGGGACTAAATCATCTTATATATAATATAGAACACATAGAAAAGAAGCTCTGATTTGCAAACAAGTTCAGATGATAAAAAAAAAAACAAAACAAACAAACAAAAAAAAACTATTGTTTTATAGGTTTGGAAAGCAAGATTTTTTTTTTTTTATTAAGTGAGAGGTAGGGAGACAGAGACAGACTCCCACATGTGCCCTGACTGCGATCCACCCAGCAAGCCCACTATTGGGCAATGCTCTGCCTATCTGAGGCCACTGCTCCATTGCTCACCAATCAAGCTATTTTAGTGCCTGAGGTAAGGCCATGGAGCCATCCTCAGCACCCAGGGCCAACTTGCTCCAATTGAGCCATGGCTGCAGGAGGGAAAGAGAGAGAGAAACAGACAGGGAAGAGGGAAGGGTAAATGGTCGCTTCTGTGCACTTTGACCAGGAATTGAATCCGGGATTTTCACACACTGGGCCAATGCTCTACCACTGAGCCAACTGGCCAGGGCCAGAAGGCAACAATTTAAGCTTCTTATTTTCCTTTCAATTTTATATTTAATATAATGATCCAAAGCATTGTATTTAATTTAAATATATTCATTGGGGCTTAGATGTCAGAATTCTTATTTTAAATTTTTGGTTATGACATCAGAGAAATGGCACCATGAGAAGTGCTCCTGATACCTCTCCCTGAAACTTCAATAAATTCAACAACTAGAGACAGAAAAACAATCTCAGGAGCATCTGAAATACACATACATCAAACAAAGGTACGATTGGGCAAAATGATGGCTGAATATATAATCCACTCTGAAGGAAATAAGATGGAGAATAGAGTATTCTGCTTTCCTCACTGACCTGAGCAACATCTGCTTTCACTTGGAACTGAGAGAAAGCAAGGGCTGGGGGCACGGAAAAAGCTGGGCTAGGACAGAGATGTTCAAGACGAGGAGAGAATGTGCCTGTGGCTCAGCCCACACAGCTAATGCCAGCGGCAGACCCTGGCAGTGGTGGGCCAGCAGTTGCCTTGTTTACTTCCGGTATCCCAGTCGGTGAGTGCAGGCAGTGTGCGAGTGGATCCACCTGGTACTTTGAGCATGGGTGCCCATGTTCCTGGATGGAGGGGCTGGGTTGGAGACTGTCCCTCTGAGTAGTGGCCCTCTGCGTGGGCAGTGACCAGAGTTTCTGAATAACCCCAGCTTCCCAAACAACAGCGCACAGAAAGTGCACAAAAGCCGACTTCTCTATGCCCGGACATATCTGGGCGTGGCACCTCCGCCAGCCATACAGGCTAACAAAGCACACTCCTGGGAAGAGAATTGCAGAAGTGGTGGGGGAAGGGCGCGCAGGCAGCTTGCAGACAGCCTCTGGAGAGCAGACCTGCAGAGTGCTGAGGCATACTAGACATGCCCAAAGGCTCATAGAAAGACACCTGAAAGGCAATCAGCTCCCAGCCCTGCCTAATTACGCTGGTGGCTCTGGCTGGCAAAGCCTTACCCAGAACCCTGTGTTGAATGGGGATAGATGGCAGATTTGGCAGCTCTTAGAGCCTCTTGCTCTCCAGGCAATGGCTGGAGCAATTTCACAGCTGGGTCCTCAGGCTGTTGGTTCAGGAAGAAGAGATTTGGGGAGAGGCTCCAGGAAAACAAACTCTCCCATTGTCGGAGCCTGCAAATGCTAACAAGCCCCACCTACTAATGGGACTGAGGCCTAGTTAATGTCATCACCATAGCGACACAACAGCAAATCTCTGCCTAAGAGTACCACAGGGGCAGAACCTGGGGTACAGCGCCACCAGCCAAAAAGAGAGAGAAGAAGGAAAAAAGAAGAAGATAACCTCTCAAAATCAAGAATAATCCACTACAATGAGATACTACCTCATACCTTTTAGATTAGCTATTATCAACAAGACAGGTAATAACAAATGTTGGAGAGGCTATGGAGAAAAAGGAACCATCATCCACTGTTGGTGGGAATGTAAAGTAGTACAACCAGTATTGAAGAAAGTATGGTGGTTCCTCAAAAAAATTAAAAATAGAACAACCATATGACCCAGCAATCCCTCTACTGGGAATATACCCCCATAATTCAAAAACACTGGTACGTAAAGACACATGCAACCCCATGTTCATTGCAGCATTTGTCACAGTGGCCAAGACATGGAAACAACCAAAAAGCCCTTCAATATATGATTGGATAAAGAAGATGTGGTATATATATATTATGGCTTACTACTCAGCCATAGAAATGATGACATTGGGTCATTTACAACAACATGAATGGACCTTGATAACATTATACTGAGTGGAATAAGTAAATCAGAAAAAACTAAGAACTATATGATTTCATACATAGGTGGGACACAAAAATGAGACTCAGGGACATGGACAAGAATGTGGTGGTTATGGGGGGGAGGAAGGGGGGAGAAGGGGGTGGGGGGAGAGGAGGGGCACAAAGAAAACCAGATAGAAGGTGGTGGAAGACTATATGACTTTGGGTGATGGGTATGCAACATAATCAAATGTCACGATAATCTGGAGATGTTTTCTCTGAACCTATTTACCCTGATTGATCAATGTCACCCCATTAAAACTAATAAAAAAAGAAAAAAATTTTGGTCAATATAATTTGTTATGGAAAATATTATTTTTATGATATAAGACCCCAGTAAAGAAAAAACAGAACAACACAAAAAGAACTAAAAGATACTATTGTCCAATATAAATATATTACTAGGAAGGTATTTATATGAATGAGTTAGTCAGAAGCTTGTCTGCAGGAATATGTAGAAGTACACAGTAATTTGGGAGAGCATTATAGTGAATTCAGATAATAAAATAAACAGAACATAATCATTGCCGAAAACCCAGCTTTTTGTAAGCTGGTATCTTTAATAACTGACTAGGGGGTTCTTGAGGTTCCTGGGAATGCTTGTCCAGTTATGCTTCCACTTTCCAAAGCCTGGGGTAACTCCGTGATAGTGCAAGGAGTCTCTCACTGTCTTATCCTAGAAAGAAATGATGATTGGAGATAATTAATCCTGTCACCACTCAACTTTAAAATTTATAAATAGCATAAACAGCATGAATTCCACAGAAAGATGAGTAGAAAAGCAAAAAAGCCCCAAAAAACTATCTCCTAAAATGTGTAAAGATAGATTTTTTTCACCTAAGCAAAACATATAGAAGATATAATCTATACATGATTTCTATTTAAAAATTTTTAAAATTCATATCTATGAATTATTTCTCAATGGAGCTATTTTTTTGAAGTTTTAAAAAGAAGGATATGAAAAAGTATAACTTTGAATTTATAAAGTGTGTTTTTTCTGAGATCCTGATACTCTACATATGGCATGTAGTTTATCTTCCTGAGGCTGAAACTACACAAGGTATTTTTGTGCTATTTATAACATGCATTGTTTCACTGAGATCTGAATATCTGGAACGTGAGGAACCAGGGTTCTGTGGGTTGAGAAATCCCAAATTAGGGCTTGGAAATGTTAGTGAGTAATACAGCTCAAAGTGGTAAAGCCCTTGTCCACCATCATTAATCCTCAGGAAAATACAAATTAAAATACAATGAAATATCACCTCACATCTGTCAGAATGGCTCTCATCAATAAATCAACAAATAAGTGCTTGCAAGAATGTGGAGGAAAAGGGACCCTTGTGCACTGCTGGTGGGAATTCAATTGGTGCAGCCACTGTGGAAAACAGTAAGGAGTTAACTCAAAAAATTAAAAATGGAACTGCCTTTCGACCCAGTGACTCCATTTCTGGGAATATATCCAAAGAAACTCAAGATACAGATTCGAGAAGATATAGGCACCCCCATGCTCACTGCAGCATTATTTACAACAGCCAGGATGCGGGAACAGCCTGAGTGCCCAGCAATACATGAGTGGATAGAGAAGAGGTGCATATATTCAATGAAATATTATTCAGTCATTAAATTTAAAAAAGAAAGAAATCTTGCTATTTGTGACAACATTGATGGACCTAGAGGATATTTTGTTAACTGAAATAGAGAAAGACAAATACCATATGATTTCACTATATGTGGAATCTAAATAAACAAAACAGAAACAGCTCCATGGAACAGAGAACAAGCTGATGCTTGCCAAAGGGGAGGGGGTTAGGGCATAGGAAATACATAAACAAACAAATAAATGTGATAAAGTCCAGACTGGACATTAATTCAGTCTTTATGTTACTACACAATAAAAGCTCTAAATATAGTATAACCTACTTAAGTAAATAGTCCACAAAACCCACAAAACTTAATGATAATAATGACTAAAAAGTAAAACGGAAGAAAATTTGTGACCAAAAGGAGAGCAGAACATCAGAGAGATGTATGAATACGGGGAAAGGGACATGCGGGTTCTCTGTTGTCAGACGCGGATAACAACAGAAATAGTATTTGGTTAGCATTAGTGTCAAATGGCCTTATGTTACTTATCACCCTTCATTTATATTTCTATAGTTGCAAAGCCAATTGGAGATAATTATAATAGAAGATGCAAGGAGAGCAAGGGAGACCAAGAGCCAGGCTACAGGACAAGGCACAGGACAGAAGGAAGATAAGAACAACGCTGGTTTAATATAAGTTATTGCGTTTTAGCACCAAACATTTACATCTTCACAGGCAGCTAAGTTGAAATTATATTTTATAAACTTCCTGGTTCTCTTTTCCAAACAAAACAACTCTATCTCTGAAAGTATAGACAGACACCATGAACGGTAATATATAACATAAATTTTATATCAGTTTGTTTTTTTTTTTCAAGAAAAAATAGGCATCCTAAAATTTGCTGTCCCACTGAGTATAAAGAAAGTAGCAATTTCTTTCATTTTTCTAAGTTAAATTTAATCTACTGCAAAATTCACTCTTTGAACTTAGGATAAATTTGGATATAAACACACTTGGCTATCACTCCTATTCTACTTAGATAGTGTCAATGTCATGGGTCTAATGTGATGTAAGCCTTTGCAGGAACATCCGGTCTCCACAGGGACACTACTGCAGGCTCTGCTCTACACCCACCTCTAGCGGGTGGTGACTGTCACCATGAGACACCCTGTCTGTGGTCCGCCCTCTGCAGGAGTCCCACACAGCTCTCTGACGGGTGCCGCCTCAGCAGACACAGCTCCTCCCTCCTGGGGAGCACATGAAACTCCTCAGAAAATCTTCAAGAAGCTCTTCCAACACTCCTCCGTTCCCAGTGTCCGGCAACCACATGGACACCCTTCTCTACCTCTGCTCCGTCTTTGGAGTGGCTGTGAAGACTTTCCCATTAAAGACCCCTTATGAACACAATGGGGCTGCAAGTTGGAACATTAGACGTTGGCCACATTTATCCTTTTTATCCTTACTAATTTACTTTGGAAAATATCAATTTTTAAAGGACTATGTTGTAAAAATAGTCAGCTATATTTTTTAAATTTATTCTTATGTAAGATTTGGTAATAGAAAGAATTTCTTCTTACTCCATTTAGGCTATTGTTTTAATTATCAAACACAGCTAAAATAAAAAAATAGAAAAATATTATCTTTCTCCAAAATTAGGAATGGTCTAAAATGTATTATCTTATGTCATTATATTCTCTGTCTGTCTCTCTCTCTCTCTCTTCAGTGTGAAAAAATATACATAACATTTACCATTAGCATGTGGTAGGCATTCAGTCCAGTGGCATAAGCACATTCACATTGCTGTGCAGCCATCCCCACCACCAATCTCCAGAACATTTTCATCTTCCCAAACTGAAACTTTGCCCCCATTAGACAACCACACCCCATGCTGCTCACCCCGAGGCCCAGGACCCCCTATCCTGCCTCCTGTCTCTGAGAATGCAGGACGGAGCAGGACTGTCGCAAGTACCCTAGGAGTAGGGTCACACCATATTTGCGCCTTTGTGTCTGGCGTCTCTCACTGAGCATGGCGTCCTCAAGGTCCATCCACATCCCACCCCCTGTCCTGCCTCCTGTCTCTGAGAATGCAGGATGGAGCAGGACTGCCGCAAGTACCCTAGGAGTAGGGTCACACCATATCTGCACCTTTGTGTCTGGCGTCTCTCACTGAGCATGGTGTCCTCAAGGTCCATCCACATCCCAGCCTGAGTCAGAGCCTCCTGTTCTCTTACAGTATTTTTACCTGGGAAACATGACCATTTTTTGGCAACAAAGATAAGAAAGAAATTGGAATTAATGAGCTTAGTGGACAATAAATTAAAGCCTGGCTTTGCGGGGTGCACACACACACACGTGGTCATGGGGGGAGACACTGAGTGACTCTGGGAGCAGGAGGGAAGGCAGAGGCTCCTCTCACAGCAGTCATGTTTTTCCACTGCACAGGAAAATTAACTTGAACACTCAGCCCTTCTTCATTTGAGGTTCACATTGGATTTGGAGCTTTTTAGATTTATTGCTTGGTTTCAAAACGGACAAAACCTTCCTAACAGCCTCCCTATGCATTCTCTTCCCAAATCTTGGGAAAGCCAGCAGGTTTTTCTATTAAAAGCCTGATCATATGAATCATGTAAGATGTCACTGTTATGAAACAATGTAGGGAAGACAAAGACCGCCAAGTGAAACACAGAGGGTGGACCCCACAGCACATTCCCACAGTCTCAAACACGCACTCCAGGGTGAACCGCCCCTGACGTTCTGATGACAGAACTTGGTGCTCCAGGCCGTCATTCTCACCAGGACTCAGCTCTCTCCAGAAACTGCATTTATGTTTCCCAGATGACTACATCTTTTATCAAAAGCAGCAGCTGAGAAATGGACAAGCTCAGCATCAGAGAAGTCAGTTCTCCGTTACTACCAGTTTCACCCACAGGCAAACAGGGGAAAGGGTAGGGGACAGGCAGCTGCTGGCTTCGGATTCTCAAGAAGACCATTGAGTTTCCATTAAGACCGAGATGGGGAAAACTCATGACCATCTGAAGGCAAAAGACTTGTTCTTCAGGAAACTGAATTGTTCATTTACAAACTTAGGTTATGCTTTGTTTTGTTTGTTTTTTTACCTTGGAAACATATGAGACAAATTTATCAATAAATGCATAATACTCAGGAGAAAAATAAAGTACACAAATGTGCATAGTATTCTAGCTACAGATAAGTCTTCATTGATGTGACCACAAAAATATACATTTTTTTTTGCCTGACTCGTGGTGGCACAGTGGATAAAGCATCGACCTGAAACTCTGAGGTTACCAGTTCAAATCCCTGGACTTGCCTGGTCAAGGCACATATGGGAGTTGATACTTCCTGCACCTCCTCCCCTCTCTCTCTTTCTCTCTGTCTCTCTCTCTCTCTCTTCTCTAAAATGAATAAATAATATATATATGTACATTTTAATTGATTTTTGTGAATTTGTCATATACCTTTCTTACTTATTTAAACGTATATAAACTTATTATTACAATAGTTATTGGATTTGAAAATATTTTCTGCCATTCCACAGGTTGCTTGTTCATTTTGTTGATGGTTTCTTTACTGTGAAGAAGTTTTTTAATCTGCTGTCATCCCACTTATTTTTGCTTTTGTTGCCTTTGCTTGTGGTGTCAAATCCAAAAAGTCACTGTCAAGACCAATGTCAAAGAGCTTACCACCTATGCCTTCTCCTAAAAGCCTTATGGTTTTAGGTTGTCTTATGTTCAAGTCTAAACATAACTCTAAATCAATTCTGAGTTGATTTTTGTGTATAATGTAAGACAATGGTCTTGTGTGGCTGTCCAGTTTTCCCAATACCAGTTATTGACTAGACTGCCCTTTCCTCATTGTATAATCTTGACTCCTTTGTCATAAATTAACTGACCATGTACATGTGGATTTATTTCTGGGGTCTCTACTCTGTTCCACTGATCTGTGTGTTTGTTTTTATGCTGGTCAGTACCATGCTCTTTTGATTGCTACATTCTGTAATATGGTCTGAAATGAAGAAGCATGAAGCCTCCAGTTTTGTTCTTTTTTCTCAAGATTGCTTTGGCTATTTGTGGTCTTTGCTGGTTTCATACAAATTTAGGATTCTTTGGTTTTTGTTTTTCTTTTTCCTATGAAAAACGCCATTTACATTTTAATAGGGACTTGACTGAATCTTTAGACAGCTTTAGATAGTATAGACATTTTAAGAATGTTAACTCTTCTAACCCATGAGCACAGACAGAATATCTTTCCATTTATTTGTGTCTTCAATTCCTTTTTTCAATGTCTTAGAGTTTTCAGTGTACATGTCTTTCACCTCTTTGGGTAAATTTATTCACAAGTATTTTGTTCTTTTTGATACAATGGTAAATGGGATTGTTTCCTTAATTTCTCTCTCTGAGAGTTCATTATCAGGGTACTAGGATACAGCTGATTTTTGTATTCTGACTGTGTATCCTGAAAATTTACTGAATTTTAAAAATTTTCTAACAGTTCTTTGGTAGCATCATTAGGTTTTTCTACATATAGTATCATGTCATCTGCAAATAGAGAATGTTTTACTTATTCTTTTTTGATTTAGATACCTTTTATTTCTTTGCAAATCATGTATCTAGTGGGTGTTAATATCTGGACTATATACAGAAAAATTCAATAGCAAAAAACAACAACAACAAAAAAAAAACAATTCAACTAAAAATGGGTGGGCCAGGAAAATGAACAGACACTCTTCCAAAGAAGACATACAGATGGCTAACAGAAACATGATAAGATGCTCAACATCACTAATCATCAGGGAAATGCAAATCAAACCACAATGAGATGTCACCTCACACCTGTCATAATGGCTATAATCAAAAAGATACGATGCCTGACCTGTGGTGGTGCAGTGGATAAAGTGTTGACCTAGAACACTGAAGTCACTGGTTCAAAACCCCTGGCTTACCTGGTCAAGGCACATATGGGAACTGATGCTTCTTGTTCCCCCTCTTTCCTTCTCTCTTTCTCTTTCCCTCTCCCCTCTCTCTGAAATGAATAAATAAAAATAAATAAAAAAGACAAGAGAGAGCAAGCACTGGTAGTATGTGGAGAAAAGTGAACCCTTTGGCATCTTTGGTGGGAATGAAAATTGGTGCAGTTACTATGGAAAAGTATAGAAATCCCACCATTTAGTGAAGATAGAACCACCATATGATCTAGCAACCCCACTTCTGGGTATATATCTGAAGGAAATAATATTTGTACGATAGCTGCCCTCCCATGTTCATTGCAGCATTATTCACAATAACCATGATATGAAACAACCTACATGTCCATTGACACAAGAATGGATATAAAGGACTTGGGCTGTATATACAATGGATATTATTCACCATAAGAGAGAAGGAAATCCTGCCATTCAGACAATATAGATGAAGCTTGAGAGTTTTATGCTAAATAGAATATGTCAGACAGAGAAAGACAAGTACTACATGGTATCACTTATATGTGTAAAAAATTTTTTTTAAAGTTTACATGTGTTGGCACTGCATATGGATATCCCAGGTTCAATTCCTGGTCAGGGCACAAAGGAAAAGTGACCATCTGCTTCTCCACCCTTCCCCTGCTCCCTTCTCTCTCTCTTCTCCTCCCGTAGCCATGGCTCGGTTGGAGCAAGTTGGCCCCAGGCACTGAGGATAGCTCCATGGCCTCGCCTCAGGTGCCCAGCAACAAAGCAATGGTCCCAGATGGGCAGAGCATCACCCAGTAAGGGGCTTGCCAGGTGGATCCCATTTGGGGTGTATGTGGGAGTCTGTCTCTCTGCCTCCTTGCCTCTCACTGAAGAAAAATTACAAAATAAAAAAGAAGTCAACACATTGAAACAGAGAGTAAAAAAGTGACTGCTTGAGGATGGAGGGTTGGAGAAATAGGGAGAGGTTGGTAAAAGAGTGCAAACTTCCAACTATAGAAGAATAAGATGAGAATCTAATATATAACAAGGTGACTATAGTTGACAACGCAATACTGTTCAATTGACACAAGCTAAGAGAGTAGACTTAAAAATGTTATCAACAAAAAGTAAATAAATAAATATGTGAACTGTTAATTAGCTAAATAAGGGGAATTTTTTCACAATGAACACATATCACCACTATATGAACTTTAAATAGTTTATCATTTTAGGTTGACTATATCTTAATAAAGCAAAATATTTTTTAAATGTTTTAGAAATTCAAAACTACCCATGGCCTTCAGCTCTTGCTGCAGTGACCAGTCCACATATAACCCCAACACTCTAAGGCAGCACCTTCCAACCTTGTGACTTTTATTGGCTACAAGGTACCTGGTTTACACATGAGGATGATGTCAGAAAGCCCTTGTATTGTTGACGTGCACACAGTTTTGGTGCAATTCTGCAAACCCACTGGCCTGTTCTGGGAAATTATTTTATGTGCTGAATCCCAACAGATATTTCACTTGTCAATTCTTCCCTCATCCTCTACGTCCAGCTCAGCTTTCTAAATTCAAAGCAAACAGCCATCAAATAAGAAACACCAAAACACTATCTCCTTACTTGCCCTTTAAACCTCTTCTTTCACTGGGGCCTGATATCCTGGCTTCTCACTTGCAGGTGGTGACAGTGGCCAGCTTCCATTTCCTACAAAGGGACCCTCCCGCTGGGACTGATTAACAGTTCTGCCCACTGCCCCAAATCTCTTTCTTGAAATTTCATCCTCCACCTGCTGATAAAGGGACACTAGTTTCTTGCACATAACATATGTAACTGACATACATACAGTTTAGACAGACATGATATGACTCACCGCTGTTTTAAATAACTTTTGAATTATAATTGGTCTCAAGAAATACTTATATTTTTATATGAAATATAAAGTCATAGAGCTTGGGGGCTTCCCATTGAAGGACGTATCTGAGAAACAAACATATATATCCATGATAAGACATTTCAATAGCTAACGTACAAAATTAACATTAAAACTTTTCCTACTTTTTTTTCCCATTGCAAAGGGAAAAATAAGGAAATTACAACAGCTTGATTTTGAATACGGTGAATTACACTGTTACAACTCCACAAGTTCCACGACATGCATCACCATCTAAAATAAATTCTCAGCTCAGAAAGAAAAAGCTTCCCAACAGCTAGCAACTCCCACACTGAAAAAGTGTTGCCAAATAAAAAAAGAACAATTAAAACTAGAAAAGTACTTCATATAGAGTTAGCGCTTAGCAAGCAGATCTTACCGGACTGAACTGAAGGATATTTTAATCTGATAGAAAAACAGGTAAATCAGAGAAATCTAGAATTATGTTTGGATGGGAAGGGCTCACATGATCATTGTCCCTACAAAATATCTAGTGGGCCTGATCTTTGTATATCCTCACACAAATTAGGAAAGCAGTAAGGAGGAATGTAAAAATACTAAGCAGGATGGCATTAGCGACCACAGACTATCTTAGCATAACTAGAGGTTGAGACTTCAGCAAGACAGTCAAGCAAAGTCAGAGGAGTCCGCGGAACCTGTCCTCCCATCGCGCTTCCCTGTTTCCTTCACGGCATCCTTTAGAGACCGTCTCACAGGGTTACAGCTACATCTTCACCCTGCTTCCTCAGCCAGAACTTAGTGCTCAACAAATGTCAGCATTTGTTTCTTCTCTTTATCCATCTTGAGAAACATGAATTCACGGAAAATGGTAATCACCCATCTTCATCACCTCACAATGGCAGGCCTCCTTTGTGCGCATCCTGTGCGTGGCGCTGGACCCATGACTGTAACTGAGACCTTGAACTCAAGGGGCCTGGCATCCGGAGCAGCAGCAGAAGGAGGATTACTCATAACGACACTGCGTTCACAGAGAGAGATGCGAGAGGTGAGGAGAAGCTTCAATTCTCCATGTAACAGCCACAGATACAGTTCAGGGCATGAATCATGACTCTTTCTTTTCACAATAATACCAACAATGAGAAGAATAAGAAACGATGGATATTACGATGAAAAGATCGACCAAGAGGTGGTATAATAAGAGGAAAAAAAGGGATTTTCACTTAACTATAAATTGCATTTCATTTCAATCACGGAGACTAGCCAGCAGCCTCAATTCCATTAACATAAGGACTTGGCACACAAAGACAGCACAACTAGTGAGGTTTAATTTAGTGGCCTTGTGTTCATCACTGAGGGCCCAAAGAGAGCCACAAAATAACTTTTAGAAAGGAAAGTAGATTTATGAGGGGAACTGAAGGCACTAATGGAACGTTGCCTGCAGAAAAAAGAATAAACTGATATTTAATTTGACTGGCAGTAGTATAATGAAGGCACGATATTAAGGCCAAAGAGCTGTTGGTGAACACTGACTCAAACATGTGTCAATAATAAAATATATAAATAAATGAATAAACGTATGCAGCCAGTGCATTTGGACATTTATATTTGCTTAAAATTGGGTTCCCTCTGCTCCCCAGAGAATTATGTATTTTTGGCTCTGAACTTATGGACAAGAAATAACTTGGATTGGCTATTACATAAGTGAGTGAGAATTTTTATTTTGCTTTGTTTTCTTAGTGAGTCACTTTATGGAGTTGCTGTATGAGCTGTGCTTTCTCAGCAGTTTGGAGATATGCAATAAATTGTGTCCATTCTGCCCCCTCTTTAAAGTAATTGGCAGTTAATATTCTTAGATTGATTAAGTATAGAGGTTGATTAAAATAAATCTAAACAAGTGTAACAAGTTCATTATTTAAAATGTCCACTGAGAATTGGACTACCAGGTTCTTCCCAACAGACCCCTTTTCCAAAATCCATAAATCTATTTAACCCATGAAAATTGAAGTTATGGACTAGAATCATGACTTGGAAGTTTATTTCTACAACCTATTGAATATTTACATTAAAAATTTCTAAATACAGTGAAAATTAATATGGAGTAATTACTTCAGACATTTTAAAATATACTTCTCAGTATTTTTAGTCTTTTTACTTGCTTCAGTTCTTTTTATGTCAAAGTGAATAACTTACAATTCTACTGATTCATATTTATTACTTCATTCTAAGTGATTAGATTAAGCAAAAAAAAACAAGTCTATTCTGAAAATAAATTTGAATGAATTATATAGAGTACAACTATCACTATAATATTAGTTTTGAGTTGAAACTGTTTAAAGGATTCAAATATTTTAGGATATTCAAGTAAAATCTGATAAAGGCATTAAAAATTCATTTACTTATCAAACTATCCTTCCAGTTCTGCGCTCAATTTAACACTAAGTATTTAGTTTTCTCTGTGTTTAATGCTACTGTTTTTAATGGTCTCTATTTGCAAGTACCTTAAACTGTACTTTAAAAGAGAAAAAGACATGTGAATAAAGCATCAATAACAGTTTGGTACTTGACTGAGCCATGACCATATCCATGTGCATTAAGTAAGACAGGACCACAGAGTGGCGGGGACCATCACAACATACTTTCGAGTGTGATATTGTGACATGAAGGAAGTCTCAGCCTCAAAGTAGAAGAAGAAGTAGGGAAACCCAGGAACCGACCCAGATAAAATATGTCTGGAAAAGGAAACCTGTAGAGACCGGGTCTAGCACAAAAGCTAAGTGTTGGAGGGGCTCACACACACTCAGACACTGAAGAGGTTCACAGAGGCAGGAATGCAGGAAGCTCAGGGGACAGGGGAGCCGGGGACATAACTGTGGAATGAACAAACTGCACAAGCACAGACACAAGACACTTTCTACCAGAAATGTTTGCTCAGGAGAACCAGAAAGAGTACAGGAAAGAACATATGGAAAACCCAGAATGTTTCTGGTTACTGTTAGCAATACTGAGAAATGATTATTTCCTCCCCAAATTTCTACTTTTCACTTCATTGTCCATCATAGTGCTAAGTGCTAGCTCCCATCTCCTGGTCCTAGCCCTCTAGCCATTCCTGGTACAATGATATCCTGTCTGTCATCATGACCTTTATTCCATGGATATCCTTAAATAAAAGCCACATGTCCTGGGCCTGGTTGTTATGTCAGGTGTGCACAGGTGCGTGATCTCTCAGATGTCAGGAAGCACTCACACGAGCCCACTGTGTGTGTCTCTTCCAACGGCCCATATCGTGACATTGCTTTGTGAGCTTGAACTTGTCTATGATAGGAATGTTCACACCATGAAAACTGGCAAATGCCACAAGCCAGGGGTGTGTGCTTTGGGTAAGGGGGGCAGTTTTTTAAACACTGATTAACAGACTATGTGTAGGACTGTGTATTTTTTCATACACTTTCCAACTGGTTTTTCATTCCAGTTTCTAGGAATCTGTCAAAAAAAAGGTGCACGGAGAACCTCTTCTGCTTAAGGCTGCTGGGCGAGCGAGTGGGAACGTGTAAGTGCACACGCTCTTCTTGTTGCTTCAGGAACAATGTCTACAAATATGAAATGGCATGTGCTCAGGCCCATAGGAGTTTTAACATATGTCCCAGTGCCCCAATACTCCCTGTCACACCCACTATGGAAAGAGGGGAAATCGTGGTGAAGCTCTGTGGCAATTCCTCGGCTCTAGAACTGATGTCCTGCCAAAAGCAGTCATTCAGTGCTATACAGTAAGGGAACACTTCTAACAAAAATTCTTGTTGCAGATGAGCTTGCACAGTTGGCAAAAAATCTATCTGTTAGGACTTGGGGGACAAGAGTGACAAGCTATTGGTACAACTCTATGACTCTCTCTCGTGAATGGTTCTTGCAATAATGTTGGTCAGTTTGAGAGCCTGATGCATCCAGCTAGGAGCTCCACGAATCAGTTTCTGAATATGTGACAGCAATGTTTCTGACAGCAGGACATTTTTTTTTACAGGGACAGAGATTCAGAGAGAGGGATAGACAGGGACAGACAGACAGAAAACAGAGAAAGATAAGAAGCATCAATCATCAGTTTTTCGTTGCAACACCTTAGTTGTTCATTGATTGCTTTCTCGTATGTGCCTTGAGCACAGGCCTTCAGCAGACTGAGTAACCCCTTGCTCAAGCCAGCGACCTTGGGTCCAAGCTGGTGAGCTTTTTGGTCAAGCCATATAGCCAGCGCTCAAGCTGGTGACCTCGAGGTCTGGAACCTGGGTCCTCTGCAACCCAATCCGATGCTCTATCCACTGTGCCACCACCTGTTCAGGCAATGCAGGACATTTTTAAAGAAAGAAGAGTTTGGATGAAGGCCTTCAAGCTTCCAATTTCCAGGGATTCTCCCATAAACTTGAGGAGACATCAACAAAATCATTCACCCTATCAGCAGTGAAAACACCTACTAGTGGTGTATACCCTTTCTTCATTCATTCTTCATAACTGCCGAGTTCCTATGAGACAGCTGTACCTGTCAATCTCTCTCCATTATTGAAATTACAGTCTACTCCAGAAACATGACAATAAACAGTTACTAAGTAGTTCAGGTGAAGGTGTTTCTTTCAGACAAGAGAGAGAACTATAAGACATTCAGTAGGGCAGGTGATCTCAGCAGGGGCAAACTCTTACAAAATCACAGGCAAAATTTTAAAAACATATTTGGTTTCCCTTCAGGGAAATTAGAAAGTATGAAGATACTATTTATCTTTAAGTTTTTGTGTACAAGATTAAAGAGATGATCAAATTTTATTTTAGAAAGTGTGAGAATTTAAAAGGAAAGATACTATATATTTTAATAGTAGACTGAGTCTTAGTTTTTGAGTAAACTATAATGTTTGGAGCCAAGCCAAGCCTGGTGGGAGCTAAGTCAGTGTCCATCGACTGATCGGAATGTAAATGCAGAAAAATAACTGTATCAAGAACAGGGAAGGAGGACGCATCGAGGAAGAACTAAGTCGCCCTGCCAAGGACTGTGTCACCGCAGATGGTCATGGGAGGGAGTGTGTAACGTGGAAATCCATCCCGCCCTTGGCTTCACTCTTCAGAGAAAAACAGAAATAAATATTTGGAGAGTTTTCCTGCATCCCCACCCTGCCCTACAGGACAGAGTCACTCAGCATCTGGTCAGGAACGGCCACTGGAGTCCCAGAGCCCAGCCTGACACTGAGCTGTTTGGAAAACCATTACCCTTCTTCTAGTTGTGAGAAGAAGCCATTGGAGTGGTATTTTTGTTTGTTTGTTTTTATTAAATATCCTACTTAAAATCCCTGCCTGCCTGCCACTTCCACTTTCTATAGATGGTATGGTGTCTCATACCACATTCTACCATGTCAGTCAAACACATAAACAGCAGTTGCTTCTTCAAAGCTAGTATGTTGTCATAGGTCTTTTATGTTGTGAGTTTTTCTACATAATCTGGAGACCATTTCTCAGCTGTGCTACAATCACCAGTCACCTCTTTTTTGTTTCTAAGATTGTTAAAGGCCTTCACCCATGCTGTAGGTCTTGAAGGAGGTACTGAACAGGTGAGGCAGAGCTGGTGAGGATGGGAACAACAATGATATTTCCTATAGTCAATTTTTCAAAGGGCCCCAAGTTGGAGTCATCCCACCGCAGTGTGAAAATCGCTACGGTCGCTCATTTTCCCTTGGCATATCCATCACAAAAGAAAGGCAATTCTAACCTCACTTACCAACCACATTCTAGGGTCCTCATAGAAAGCTCCCTAAAACTGCAAAGACCTCACTGTATCTGTAGCTGGGCAGATGCAAGCTAGGATAACTGGGTGACTCGGACAACTTCTGAATCCCTCCAGTCCTCACTCCCCACAAACAAGAAAAGCAATAGTTAGAGTTAAAGAGGTTTAATGATACAACATATGTAAATTGTGGTGGGTACCTATTGCATCCCCTTCCCTTTCTGTTTAGAGGGTAAAAATGGAGTTACTACTGACTTACATTGCATGTATTTTATAACACAGTACTTAGCTATAAGGAGCTAAAAAATATATTTTTGTTTCCCTTTGTATTCAGGCTCTCTGAAAAGGTTATCACTAATTTAATATGGTCTACCACGAGGAAAGAATGATTAATTATCCTTTACATTGTGTTGCAATCTCTAGTAATTTACCTTGAAATTTTTCCATTCCTTTTGTTGTTCCTTTCGCAAATATTCATTTCTGACATCCTCCTGCGAGAAAACATAAGAATAGATTAAGTGAGCCAAATTTTATTCAATTACTTAGTATTCTGTACCATGACTCAAACCACTCCATTTCTAATCAAAGCAGACTTTCAGTGTGAACAACCATGGGTAGCCAGAAGAGCTGAATGAGCCCCCTGTAAAGAGACGGTTGCCTTATTTCACAATATGTCTGGTACAAAGGTGAACTCGAAACTACCAAGGTTAACAGGGTCCTGAAATGTAGTCCCACTGCCAGCTTACTTGGATAATTATCAAAAATATAAATAATCTAGTTACATCAATCAAGACACACACACATATACACAGTTTTCCAGGTAGTCTTACATCTTAACAAACACTTCCATTTTGTAAAATAAAAAACCACTATGAAACAAGGGGGGTAATATTAGACCTGCTTCCAGTTTTTATTTCATTTTTTATTTATTCATTTTTAAAGAGAGAGAGAGAGGATAGAGAGAGAAGTAGGTAGGAGCAGGAAACATCAACTTCCATATGTGCCTTGACCAGGCAAGCCCAGGGTTTCTAACCGGTGACCTCAGCGTTCTAGGTTGACACTTTATCCACTGTGCCACCACAGACCAGGCCTGCTCCAAGTTTTCAAATGAAGATTTGGCAACATAATTTCTCTGGTGCTATTATGTCACATTTAGACTGTCCATCCATTTTTTTCTATGTATATCATCTATTTTTTTATTATCTTCCCATTTGTTGAATAAATATTTATGTAATATGTACTAAAAAATAAAAACCAACAACTATTTTACTAATGGTCTCCCACCGAACTTTTAGTTATCATATGTAGAAGGATATTTTTACACTTTAGAACATGATTAAACACTTAAATATAAAAACAGATTTCTTAAGCAGCAAAGATAGCACCAGTTAATTAATATTCCTACTATTCATATCAAAACTTGTAATAGTACCCAGAGCCCTGCATGAGCGAGACAACCGAATGATAGAGCCTGACTGCATACACTATCGCACATAGCGAAGATGTTAAAAAAGTATCATGTACAACAGCTTGTGTCTCTTCTCAATATGGTCTTTGACATCAAATAGTAAGTTTACAGTGGATCCATAGAATGAATAAGTTGTTATAGTTGATGAAATAATCACATAAATTAATCAAGAGTGAGTCACATGGATTGTTCATTTGCATCAAACACCTGAAAATTCAAACCACACTGCACATCTCTCAGGCCCTGGTAGTTCAGCAGGCACACAAGTATCTTGCCTAGTTCATTCCTTATGTTTTTACTTCAGCATTCAGAAAATTCCTGTTTACAGTGTCTCCTGGGTAACAAATGTATAAAAACCCCTTTTGTTTTTATTTGTGGATTTGTGATAGCTTGGCACTCTCTTTTGAAACCATGCCTGTCCTGACTCCTGGTGTAATGCAAACCTCGGGATGAACTGTGGGGCGGGTGGCTTTCCTGACTGCACTCCTCACTCAAGGACAATCCACTGGAGAACATCGCATTGTATAACAACTAATGACTCCGCTGTCTTTTTGGCAGTCCACATGAGACATCTTTCAATGAAAACAGAAAGCAGATGTGAAACATTAGCTGACATCCAGGGAGACACACTGAACGTAGGCAGAGAGTGGGATCCTGAAACCCTTGGCTGTGCAAGAAGTACTGACCGGTGAGCGCCAGAGTTCCTGGATGCATCCTCTGGTTTTGGAAGAGCAGCATTTCATTCATGTATTCGAGAATAATACTGCCACCCCCCGCATTCCAATCTCCACACTGCTGCCAAAACTACTTTTCTCTTATAAAGAATCATAATAATACATTCAATATTTTAAACAGTAACTAATTTGATTATGTTCAAAATTATTTCTACATTAAAAGAACAAAATAAAAGACAATAACATGTCAAGGTAATTCATCTGCACCATCACAATAATTTCTTAAATTAACCTTCTTTGTCAAAAAATTCCAAGTGGCTTTCTCCATTATCCATTATCACCTTACTCAAATACTAGCTTCTCATACACCTGACACTCTACAGCGTGTTTTCCTCTAATTAGAAGCTTGTGAGTCACTGGACTTATTTACCACTATCTTCAGAACCTAGGATCAAGGAGACAGCAGGTGCTCAACAAACGTTGACTAAATGAGAGAGGAAAGAAATCTAGTCATTTTGTTTGCCTGCCTTCTTTCCTTCCTTCCTTCCTCCCTTCCTTCCTTCTTTCCTTCCTTCTTTTGATGGAGTGGGAAGAAGGAGGGAGAGGGGCCATCCTCATAGTGCCACACACAGTACCTTGAATTTGATAGATCTGAATTAAGGTTTCACCCTAACTAACCCCTTTACAAATGATATTTCAGCCAATGTTATTTGTAATTAAAGTATAAATTACATACAATAAAATGTACTTCTCTTGTTGTAAGGTGCCAAAAGCTACAGAATTAATATTAATATTTTAGGAAGCTTAAAGAACATTTTGTTGATTTGGGCTGGGTGTACAGAAAGGTTTTGTGGATGACCTCTCTGTACTTGTGTGATTAGCATAAAACCAATATGGCTGATGGCATTGTGTTATAAATGCAGAAGAGGAAGGAAGGAGACTTGGATTCTCTGACCTTCCCCCATACCTATGGGGGAAGGGTGAATAGCTGGCCAGGTACAGGAAGAAAAAGATTAAATTAAAATCTTTTTTTATACTGATGAATCATTTACAGCAGCGGTTCTCAACCTGTGACCCCGGCGGGGGTCGAACGACCAAAACACAGGATTGCCTAAAGCCATCGGAAAATACATATTTATTATACAATACATTTTTAAATAAAATATGTATTTCCGATGGCATTAGGCGACCCCTGTGTTTTGGTCATTCGACCCCCGCTGGGGTCGCGACCCACAGGTTGAGAACCACTGATTTACAGGCTAATCCCTATGGAAACTACCCCTCCCCTCCTGAAAGCATGTAGTTAATGTATGTATCCCTAAACAAAAGGTATAAACTTATGTCGTGATGTCAAGTTTTTTCCCCTCCCATGTATAATTAAGAGTATATAAACAGCCCCTGAACTATTTTTGGGATCTGCACAATTTGGGTCTGTTGCCCTGTGTCAGCCATATGCGACTGGCATATTTAATAAATTTCCTCCTTTAATAAAACTTTTCAAAAATGTATTTGGACTACATGCCTCTACTAAAACCCGTGGACTTGTGGATTGGGTACTTTACAACACTCTTATATTTTCTGTCTCATGAGCTTTGACCATCATATACATGTGTAATCCTTACCCAAACAAGATTCAAACAAACAGAACCACCACCTTTTTATTGGTTCCTTTTCACAGAAGCAATCCCTTCATGACTTCCATCACTGGTGTTTACTTTTTACTCTGCACACAAAAATTAGGGGAACGGGGAATGTTCAGATTCTCCAATACTTTTAGCCTTTTGTATAGTGTATTTTCACCAGTAAAATAAAAGTTGGTTTTGCATCTCATTTGCATAATTGAACAACTTTCTTTGACTTGTTGTTTGCTTTTCTGATGTTCTTGTTTAATAAAAAAATTAAATGCTTCCTTTTTATTGCTTTATATTCATTTTAAAATATTCCCTAATTTTTGTGAGCAGTATATTTTACTAAATGCATGTCCTTTTTTTTGTTTAGTTTTCACTAAACATTGTATATTACATATACTGCTTTGTTTCTTGTCTTTCTGCTTAACAAGAGCACACCTAGGAGCTCTTTTCATATTAATACATTGGGAAATACATCAACCCCCAGCCCCCAGGTTCAGTGTTATCCCTTGAATGGACATACCACTGTTTAATTAATGAGGCTCTATTAATGAACATTTAGTCAAAATCCTCCACTCTTAAAATCCTGCATTGAAAAATCTTTAACATATACTATTTCCTGTGTGTCCCAGTGGGTCTGAGAAATTACCCAAAGTGGAAATTCTGGATCAAATGGTTATGTGCCTTTTTTATCTTAGTTACTACCAAATTGTTTCTCAAAGATTATAAGAACCGATCTTTTGATATATCAAATTTACATATTTTTCTACTCACTCATCCTACAAATGATTAGAAACTTAGCACAGTGACACATGGCCCAAGACTCCTTTGCTACCCCTTACATTTCATTGTTTTGTTATTAGTTCTTCTATTGGTTAGTTTCTTACATTTACATTGTATACCTAATGAAATGTCTAGTTTTTTTTTTGAACCACTGTTTCAGTCATCCCCAAATACTTTAGTATTTCAAATAATTGAGGAAGTTTTCCTAGATACTCAGAACAACCATCAAAATCTGGAAACTTTGATAATTCAGTCAAGAAGGTATCTGAAAGGGTTTTCCACTGCACTGTTTCTTACCTTTGTAATCGGGGCACATTTCATGGGAAGTGACTGTGAAATTGTTAAAGTACTATTCAAATATCCAATTATTCATTCACTTATTTCTATGAGTTTGGGGTCCTAGCTTTCAATTTTATCCTACGGATCTGGAATCACATTATCATTATTCACTGTGGCATCCTAGCTTTTCCAGAGTTGATGAGCAGGAAGCCTTCCAGCTGACCCATGTGCCCTGCCGAAGCATGACCATCACTCTGGAGCTTGCCTTCCTCTGGGGAACCTCAGGATGCTTCAAGGTCGGGCTTTAATTCCCTTCTTCAGGAAGCACTGGAACTGGAGTGGAGAAGGTCTTCAGAACTCAGTGTGGCTTCCAGGTGTGGTCATTGCTACCCACAAGGCCTCCCAGCAGGTGTAGAAGTACACAGGTACACAGGTGCACACGTACACACACTTAACACTCTGAACTCCCGTGCAACATTGCAGGGTTTGTTCTCACTACTTTCTCCTTGCTTACATTACAGCTCACTCCTCCACCAGGAGTCACCTGGCATGACTCACCTTAACATATTTTATTTACATATCTGAATGAGAGCCCAGCTTAGACACCCACATGGGCCGCCCCTCCCGGTCCTGTTCACTGAGCTGGCACATCACACACTCTACAGTCTACATGGATCATCCAGGCATTTGATAATACGTGGCTGCACCTGCCACTCAAGCCTGAACCCCACGCAGTTCTCCTAAGTCTGAGATCTCGCGAGTGCTAGGTACATACACAAACATGGTTCCCGAGGGAGCCCACCTGCCTTGGGGTAGCCGAGTGAACCTGCCCTTGAGTGCATGCATTCTGTCCCAGCTGCCTGACCCCACCCCCATAAGGCCTCCGTCCCTGGAAGCTAAGTACTCCTGCTCTGATGTCTCTGCTACTGCCAAGAATGCATGGTCAAGAGGGGCAGGAAACGCTGGGAAAGACAAAGGAAGCCCTTCTACACTCCTTTTGTTATTGATGTTAAAATATGTGACCTATGAAGTAAATAATGGCTTGTTTTTATAAAATAGAAACGAACGTGTCATTAAAAAATAGTAAATTCAAATCAATATTGACTCTTTAAAGTGAGAAATAAGTATTTTGTTGTTGGTGGTGGTAGTGATACATTTTAAGACTTATTCATATTTTGTTATAAGGATGTCTCTGTTTAATGCAGTTCCATACAACATGCATTTTCTCCAGTTCTTGTATAACCGTGCAGAAAACATATTTTCTTTAATCTGGACATACATATACTTATTTATTTTTGCTTTGATTCAAACTGGCCTCCCCCACTGCCCTGACTCACCCACCTCTCTCTGCTTTGCTTAATCATTAAGCCCCCAGGACGGTTTTCATTAGCACCCTTTAGTCTTAGAAATAAGGTTCTAGGCCTGTTGGCTACAGAAACAGAGTTTTCAATCAAACTAAAGACAGTACTTTGGTCTTGGTTGTGTTTTAGCTGCAGTCTCAGGGAAACGGAATGATCCCATAGAACACATCCTTGTGAAGCTGGACAAAACAACTTCATGGCTGATGTCAGGACGATGCAATAATCAACTACTCCTACCCTAGCACCAACCAGTCAATAGAGACCATGACCCTAACTCCCTTAGTCACCCATTAATGATTTTTCTGTATATAACTCGATCCCTGGAAGTCATTGGGCAGCCAGGTCTTTGAGCACTAGCTCACCTGTGACTCCAGGCATGGTGCCATTTCCTCAATAAATCCTCATTTTCTTGTCTGCAAGCAAACAGCTGTTCGTGTCTTATCGGGCCTTGATACATGCAGGAAAACGGATCCCAGTCTGGGTACATTATTTAAATAGCCCTTAAGAGATCATGCAATTTTATACTGTTAGAAATGAAGGACCCATGAAATAATTTACAATTGAAGGTACTGGTGATTCTTCACTTAGGTAGCAAATATGAGTTAATTCATTTTACTCCTTCCTATTTAAAGTGTTCTTGTCATCCCCTTAAGATCTTAAATTCATCACCAAGTATTGTCTCTGAAAAAACAAGGCACTGGAGTAAAAGAAAGAAAGCAGTAATTGCATATGTACCTTTTAAAATTTATAATAATTGTTTACGGAAATTTAATCAGAGGAGGGTTTGATTCTTATAATCTAAAAATAACATTCACATGCCAAAAAATTAGTAACTTTGTCTAACAGATAAAGCATAAGTAAAAACCAAACTGTATGGTACTGCTCTTATAATTTTAGAAAGAAACTCATTTGTGGGTATAATGAATGAGAAAGAAAGTTAACTTTACAAAGTAGAACAAAATCTGTTGTCCAAAAAAAGCAAAACATTGACTAGCTTTGTAAAGAATCAGTCTCACCTGGAGCAAAAACATGACTTTGACCCTTGTATCTGTATAGAAGCAACACTTAGGAAAAGATTATAGAATCTCTGACACAGAACCTTAAACATAATTACATTAGCACCATAGTATTGCAATGCCATTGATAATTTTCTTGACCCATAGCTTCCAATAGATTGGGTTTCCCTACTGCTCTGGTAAGTCAGGCCATTATTGAATATAAAGGCCATTATAAAAGGCTGTCTTATACTAACCTAAAATAAAGTTTCTTATGACTTCCAACCATCAATTCTTATTCTGGAATCTGAGACATGAGTCCATTTATACCTCCTACATAAAATATTTTAAAATGATTTATATAGTGCAATCACTATTATTTTCAATATCATGACTATCTTTCTTTATATAAATTCTTTTGCTTTTTCAATTAAGTTGCCAACTCTCCTTTGCAAATGCTTGCGCTGTTCCTAACCAGAAAAACATGTGAGATGAGATCCAACATTTGTGATATAATTTTTAACATAAAAATATGCAGTAAAAATAACATCCTAAAAATGAAATCCCTAAACTTCAGACCTCTCCTACAATTCCAAATAGATGTCATATTATCTTCATATTATGTTACTTGAATTTACTCTTTTCAAAAAAAATGGTGGTATTGTTATCTCATGAGATTTCAGGTGACATCATCAATTTCTCAGGAAAAAATATGTGTGTGGTCCTAGAGCAAAATAGTTATTACAATTTGAATTATTGAAAAATTTTTATGTGCGGCAAGTATTTTAAACTTGTTTAAACAAATTTATCTTTTTATTTTACAGTAAAATTAGTCAAAATAATAAGACATAAAAATCTCTAAGTTGTCTTACCCCAAGAACTTTGCTACTCTAAGAACTGTACTTAGTATTTGATAATGTGGGGGAGGGAAAGGTACAAAACATTCTTGCAGCTTCCAAATTACGACTCTATCAAGCAAACAGCTATATTTATTTTCAAAGTCTAGTATTAGATTATTCAGAGCCTAACATCTATGACTAATATTCCACTGTTGCAAAGAAAATAAATTGATTTGTTTCTGTTAGCTGCTGTGGAAGTGAAAATGAAAGAAATAAGTACTCATGCCTGAAAAAATAAAGAAAAAAAATAAGATGTCAATCTCTGCTGTTCAATTTTATACCTACTCACTATTAAAGAAATGATAACTGTACATTTCCACTTAGGACTATATCTAGAGGAAAGCTTTTTCCAATATACAAGTAGTCCTGCTTAATTTGTTCCTAGTATCTCTTGTTTATGAGCTCCAAGCTGGAGAAGGTGCAACAGTTTTAGATGGGGTGAGATAAATCCAGTTTGGCATGACTGGAAATATGCAAGTGTTGAGAGCACAACAGACCAGAAAGATACACTACAAAACAGGAAACACGTGATCTGATAAAGATAATGATAATCTCATATACATATATAAATGGTAGATATATAATACCTTTTCTGCAGAAGGAGTATTTGATTGGGAGACTAGCCAGTTAATGACTATCCTAAATTAATGAATATACTAACAAAGTGGCCTCTTGGACTGTCTCTTCACATGCAGAGTGGCTGACTTCAGTGTAGACCTTCAGAACAAAGTGATTCCACAAGAGAATGGTAAGTGATGAGCTTCCATTCAGCTTCCAGGTTAGAGAAACTAGGTCTGCACACTTGACCCTGACAGAGCCAAGAACAGGCTCTTCCATTTCCCAGGTCAGCATCCGTTTGGAAGTACAAACAGGTACAGCATGGAAAAAACACAGCCACATGCTGTATTTCCTCCCATGTCACCCAATGGGCTTTTCTCATTCTTCTGGAGGGTTAATACAGAATAGTTAATTTCTGAAATCCTGTTGCTGTTTTCTTATCAATAATTTTCTAGTTTAAATATTTCAGAGCCACATTTCCAATGATTGCTAATATTTATTTGTAGTTTTTAATTGCTTCTGTTTCTTGGGTCTTTTCAATATGCTTTTATCCCACTTGGTTATTTTATTTTTATGTCTTTATTTTTTATGTTTTATGTACTAGAAATATTTTATTTTCAACTCATATTGAAATGCTAGTTTTGATTTGGAAGACAGAAGCATTTATCTGCATCATTAACAACTTTCTGTGGGTTTTTTTAATGGATTTTCATCTGCAATGTTTTATGTTAAGAGTAGAAAATATTAATGGTCATGAAGAACCTTAGTTTTTATTTGTTATCTTCTACACACATCATTCTTGAAACACGAGTCACAATTTTTGAAAAAGGAACCAGTATCTCTAGCCAAGGGTATTAAAGAAAATGTATAAAGAAGACATTCTCAACCACCAATTATTTCAAACCCAATTTTTTTCCATCATAAAATACTTTCTAAGGAACTTGATTAAACAGTAGTTGAACTGTATTCAGTCATGTATGCTATTTATTTTCTTTCCTTGCTAAAATAAAAATAGAAATGTATCTTATGGTTGAGCTTTCAAAAGTAATCAAGTATATAAAATGAAAATAAAACCCCTGCCTTGTTGTTCCCTCCAGGCACACTGCCCACCTTATAGGTAACCAGTGACTGATGCCAACAGTGACTAGGAACATACAAGCTGGCATCCTGATAACAAGAACCAGGTCTGTAAAGATGTGCTGTCAAATGAATATTCATAAGGGAAACAAGAAAATTTTGAGGAGGAATAAGGTGATTTTCCTGGGTCAATACCAGCCTAATCAATGCTCATTCCTATAAGAACATGTATTACTGGAAAATTGGCACTTCATTGTTTGCATTACGGGACAACCATTGTGTTAATTAAGTTAGGACACTCACTGCATGTGCAAGAATTTTCTGGTTCATGCTTTGATATAGCAATATAAAATACCAGTTAACCTTTAAAATATAAAACAGCATTCTAACACTGACAGCAATCAGTTCCCTGGATTAGCTGGTCTCCTGCTCACCTCACACTAACCTCCAGGGGTGGTCAGAGATAAAGAAAGAGGAGGACATGGTTGCACCTGAACAGCTAACATTTTAGCAAATTGGAGGTAATTTTAAATAACAGGTAAATGAAGTTAAATGATGTTCCAGGCACAAAAGTGCAATAAAACAGAACCAGAAGGGAGAGATGAGCCTGCCCTTGGTGAGCAGCTTTGGCGGGGCTTCAGAGAAAATGTTTCCTGTGGGTAAAATGTGGAAGGTGAACCTTCTGCCCAGGCTGATAAGACAAGAACACAACTTAGGCAAAGGCCTTTTGGGTGTGAAACAAGATGAGACATGCAGGAAAGTCTCACATTTGATATGAGCAGGGCACAAAGTATAGAAGAGTAAATGGCAGGAGAGGTCCCTGCTGTCGGCAGGTCAAATCATGGGTGGGCTTGTTTCAGCTCAATCCCTCCGACTCTGACCAGTAAGCCATGGATAAGAGCGAATGGGTTTTAGTTTTGAGAGAGAGCTTAGAGGTCATGTTAGCCACATTAATCAAAGACTTCCTAAATCATTTGCACTCATTGGATGGATGTGATCTGTAAGCAACATTACACAGAATCCCTTAGCCCATCTGCCATTACTGAAAAGGTCCGGAGAGCAAAGCTCAGAGTCTGAAATATGTACAGTCAATACAGGAAACTGTGGGCTTGGAAAGAGGGTCATTACTTGAGAAGTATATCAGGATGGTTGACTCACATAGGAAATCATTAGCACATGTGCTTTTGCCTGGATTGTCTAATCCATTGCATGTGTTTCAATCCTTAAACTAAACTGTTGAGATATCACTTCACGGTATGTTTTTGTTTTCAATTAGTTAAAGATATTTATTTACATTCTTTATGCAAGAGACCAAGCTGGGTGCTGCTATGGGGTTTCTGAAATAAAAAGTATTTGCCCCAGATAAGTACTAGACTTATTGTAGGATATAATTATGTCTAATTATTATGTTGTATACTTGAAATTAATATCATATTGTACGCCAACTGTAATTGGAAAATAAATTAATTTTATGTAAATGAAAAATAAAAGTATTGCCTTTACTTTTAAAATGTATAGTCTTATTGGAGGAATGCAGGGTGTAGGCATTTGAACTATTAAATAATATAACTGATGAATACAGGAAGATAGCAAAAGGTCAAAATCAAAACCGTGCCGTATCTAAATCAAAGTGTGGCTCATTTAAGTATACCTAGAGCTTCCAAAGTATGAAATGTTAACAAAAAAAAGATGGCATTTGTGTAAGGGATTACTCAAGATGCAGTACTGTGTGGGAAGCAGCCAAAGTCACGAGAGCCATAGGCTGGCTTCAAATTCTAGCCATGGGATTCCATAATGAGATCACCCTGGCAAATTTATCAAACTTCCTTGTACCTCAGTTTCCTTATCCTGAAAACTGAACTAATAATAGCAGCCACCTCATAAAGTTGTTGCAAAGATTTAAGTTATTAAATGGAAAGCATTGAGCAAACATCTTAGTGTGTATCAGTCCATGCTAGAATATTAAGCATTGTGTTCAAGTGTAAAAATATAAGGTTTTGGGGGTATACTATCCATCTCTATCTCTCTGTCTATAAAAATTATCAATCTTCATTTTTTTCAATACCTTATTGTCTGATAGAGAATAATTTTAAAGCTCAGTTCCTCCTCCCAATAACCTTCGGCATTTTCAGAAATGGGCAACCTCTCTAGTAAGGGCTAGATGGGGAAATTAAAAAAAAAAGTGGAAAAACTTCCAATAGGTTATATAGCTTTTCAGGCAGGTTCACTACAGTCTTTTTTTTTTTTTTTTTTTACAGGGACAGAGAGTCAAATAGAGGAATAGATAGGGACAGACAGTCAGGAACGGACAGAGATGAGAAGCATCAATCATCAGTTTTTTGTTGCAACACCATCGTTGTTCATTGATTGCTTTCTCATATGTGCCATGACCGCGGGCCTTCAGCAGACTGAGTAACCTCCCGCTTGAGCCAGTTACTTTGGGTCCATGTTAGTGAGCTTTTTGCTCAAGCCAGATGAGCCCGCGCCCAAGCTGGCAACCCCAGGGTCTCGAACCCGGGTCCTTCCGCATCCCAGTCCGATGCTCTATCCACTGCGCCACCACCTGGTCAAGCCACTGCAGTCTTTTGTTCCTGTTGCCCGGCATTTTACTGTCATTTATAGCTTTTCTCTCTCTTCTCACAAGCTATCCCTCACATCTCTCTAAAAGCCACTATTCCAAAGAAAGGACTAGGGTCTCCTTTCTCCTACGTTCCGCTGAAATGCTGAATGGCTTCTAGCTTAGTGTAAATTATTCCTGATTATTTTGTGGTTGGTGTTGGTGTGAGTAATGAAAACACTGCACCAGAATTCCGCCTTTAAAAGTAGGGAATTTGGTAATACACTTTTGGCTGCAGAGTATAAGCAGGCTGTCTTACTTTATGAAAACTGCAGCCTTCTCACCAACTCTGCACCCCAGCTGAGCAACACTGAGACAGGCCAGATGTAAGAGATGCAAGAACCCTGCTGAGCTAATCTTTATCCTGGAGGAAATCCCAGAATATTCTGGCCAGGGAAAGGTGAAAGAAAGCACTTAGGATGACATCATGTACTGCTTTAAGTCCGGAAGCAATAATGAATAGCTTGCTTTGTTTACTTGTATTTGAGATCTCGAAGACAACACCCAATGTGAAATGCCATGGGGCATATGTATCATGAAAAATAAACAAAATGCGAAAAGCGAAAAGTCATTTTTAATTAACATAATGATTACAAAAAAGCTCAGCTGAACAGATGTCCCTTGCTGTGTGCCCAGAAGTTCAGTGAACTGGGTCTCTGTCAAGTCAAGAGAAAAAAAAAATAGTGCAACACACTCAAGATTTTGGGAAACTTACTAGAAACATTCTTTGTAACTGTATGTAGATATAGACAATCTTCCAAAATGTCAAATGTCAATTAAACATAAAGGTCATAGATTATAATTGGATTCCATCTCTGAGGAATTACAATTTATTAAATCATTTCATGAAACCTATATGGAAGTCATTAAACTATGTAGGCTGGGCATGAATAACCAGTATCAAACCTTCCCATACTCACCTTCCTATGTAAAAATCTCAATGGAATTCTAGTGATGTTTGGGAGGAGATCTGACTATATAAAAATCAAGTCTTTTGCAAAATATGACACCAGACTATTTCGCAGACTAGTGTACCATAAATACCCATCATATTCTCTCTATTTCAACCTTGTGTTGTCCTTACAAAGTCAATGATTCATGTGGTGCTTAAAGTATAGCTCATTTTACCACTCCCTACTGTGTACTCCTGGAAAAGCCTGTCCATTTTTCAGGAAATGCTCTGTGTAGAATCACTCCATCTAAGATCTTCTATACTGTCCACCTGCAGAATTAGCAGTCCCCTCTCTGGTCCTATTGTTCTTGGTAAGAATGAGTTCTAACCCTCTACAGAGGCTAAAGGAAGTCAGAGTATGATTAGATTAGTGATGTGCAAAAATCTGTAGGTAGGATGCCTAATTTACTGACATGGTTAACATATAGATTTTGAGAAGATATATATTTTTAAATTTCAAAGCATAAAGTAGAGAAGATTGAAAACAAAAGTGTACCAGTAACCCCATCATGTCATCCCTATAAAATGAATCAATTTTGCTATTATTTCACAAGTATTAATGTTAGTTCTGTTCAAATCTTAATTCTGAGTCCCTTAAAGAAAAAAAAAACCTAGAACTTTTATAAGCATATCGCTCATATTGGGAACAATTTCAAATATATTTGTAAAATGCATAACTCCAAGAAGGAGATGTTTTTGGTAGAACCCTGGGCTTTGAGAGGAGACGCTAGAAGTCTACACACTAGAAGGGAAACCTAAAAACAGACCAGTCATGATTAAATCAAGGTGATCTTCCCATAACTTCTCTGCTAACTAGAAAAATAATATTATTCTCTCTGGAGGAAAATAATGTCATTCAGAGCTTCTATAATTTTGCCAGGCTGTTTTTCAAAGAGTTTGTATCATAATTCATAATTCATTCCCACCAACAATATATGAGTTCCAATAATTTCACATCTTGGCCAACTCTTAACATTGTCAGTCTTTATAACTTATTATATGTGTAGTGATATTTTACTATGGTTTTATTATTTATTACCTTGATGACTAAATATGTTGACCATTTATTCATGTGCTTTTTGATGATTTGTATATGCTGTTTTCTGACATGTATGTTCAAAACTTTGAACGTTTTAATTAGTTTATCCTCTTTTGTTTTTCCTTTACAGAAGATGCTTTTATATTCTGAATAAAAGCCCTTTAACACATATATATTTTGCAAAGATGTTCTTTTAGGTGTGGTTTACTTTTGTACCTTATTAATCACAGTGTTTTATAAGTTTTAAGATAAATTTGCATACAACAAAATTTACACTGTTGAAGTGTACAGTTCAGTTTTTTTACATATTCACAGACTTATAGAACTATTGACATTATCTAATTTTAGAAGAGCAGAAAATTTTAATTGTGTAGTTCAACTTATCACTATTTTTCTTCATATGGTTCATGTTTTCTGTCTCCTAATAAATCGTTGTCTATTCCAACTTGCAAAGATTTTTCTCCTATGCTTTCTTTTCTTTTTTAATTTTGACACTCTTTAATGGTGTGCATGAAGTAGGGTAAGGGACAAGATTTATATTTTTTCATACATGTATCCAATATTTACAGCATGATATATATAAAAGATGATCCTTTCCTCGTTAAAGTACTTGGGAAACTGTGGACCATACCTGCTTGAATCTACTTCTATGTTATCCCATTCCAGTGCTTCATGTCTATTCTTATGCCAACATCACTTGATAATGCAGCACTACAGTATTTGTGGAAATCTGGTTCATCAACTTTAGTCTGTTCTCATCTATTTAAAATATTTTTATATATTTCTAAAGCATTTTGGCTATTCCGTGTACTCTGCATTTCCATATTAATTTTTATAATCAGTTTGCTAATTTCTAAAGAAAAGTATCCTGGGATTTGCATTGTAATTGTGTTTAACAATAAATCAAATTGGCAATAATTGCTATATTAACAATTTTGAGTCTTTCAATCCATGAACATGGTATATACCTATACTTATTTAAGTCTTATTTGGTTTTTATCAACAATTATTTTCAGTTTTCAGTGTACTTAAATGTTTTATGGTTTCAATAGTATTTTATTTAATTTCTTTTCCCTTGTTTTATTGAGATATAATTGACAAATAAAATTATAAATATTTAAAGTCTATAACATGATGATTTGATATACATATATATGGTGAAATGATTAACACAAATTAATTAGCACAATTAACACATTATCTCACATAGTTCAATTTTTCTTTGGCAAGTAAATGCTAAAATATTTAAATAAGGAATTACTACATCCAATTTAGTATGCTAACAAAATAATATCAAGTTGGTTTTATTTACAGTAGGACAACATTGATTGAATATGTGAAAAGCTCAGTATCTTATCTTAAAAAATAAAGTTAATATTTCCTCAATAGATGCAGAACAAACATTTAGTAAAACTCAATACTGGTTGTGATAAAAAAAAAACCCTTAGCAAACCATAATTTTAAAGGATTTCCTTGATCTGACCGAGGATATACACATATATACACATTTACATACAGTTAACATGGTGGAATACTGAAACATCTACTAAATATTGTATTGATGTGCCCTTTGATGCAATGACTCAAGGGAATATTTTTAAATATAAAGAATAAAAAGGTAAAATAAATTTGTCATTATGCATAGGTGGCATGATTTTTCTCACCAAAATTATATGTACATTTTTTATATTGTGTTGTGTGCATGTGTATAAATCCTATCAAGAATTATTCAATTTTTGTTTAAGGAGGTAGCTGACTGGTTAGGTTCAGGCTGTAAGTTACAACACTTATGGGTGCTGTGTGTCCACTGTCACTTAAGTTTTCAAAGACTTTCAAAGGCTCTTTAGATCTGTCTTAATATGCCATCCATGACTAGCCTTTTCAAAGTCTTTTTTAATGCTAACTAGGAACAGATTTATGCATTTTCAGCTCAGGTGTGACCTCAGGGCATTTTAAAACAAATGTATAAACTTACATTTATTGCATTTTATCTCTGGTGAGCTCACTGCTCACTTGGTGCTACTTTGAATTCTTGTCTTTTTCCCCAATCTACCTAACACTATTTACTTTTGGAATGCTCAATCACTTCTAGATGTCTCTAGCCAGGGGCTGCAGCTTCATTCAGTGAGTGAGAGGAAGGAGTGTGTTTCTTCCATCTAACCGAGAACTGGGGTCAATAGCATGGTTCTTAAAAACTAACACTGGAAAAAACCATCACCCCCATAAATGGTCAGGTGAATTTTATATACTTGTACCATGGACTGGGAGCATATTTATACCTAGTGCTACCATTTATCAATAAAAAAGAACCAAAAACTGCTACATATAACAGCATGGATAAATGTCATAGACATCCTATAAAGGCAGAGGGGTAGTAAGCCAAAGACAAAATAGTGCATAGTATATAATTCCAGTATATGAAGTTCAAGAGGAGGTAACACTAGCTTATGATGGGAAAGTAAGACTGATTATTACCTTTGAGGAGAGATAATTGCTAGGGGGTAGAAATGAGGGAGGCTTTGGGGTGCAGGCAACATACCCTATGGTGAACCTTGTGAACCCTGTAGTGGTCACATGGCTTTTGTCACTGCAAATAAATTCACCTACCTGTGACCTGTACAGTTAAAAGATGCACACTTGTACTATAAGCATATTATACTTCAATATCAATGTCTATGAGAAAATAAAAATAATAAAGTGAAGCAAACAGTGGTCAAGTCATACTGTACTTCAGTTTTTATTTGTAAAAACTTTCAGGATTGTGGTAACTGCTACTTAGTTAATCTGTATCGTTGTTTTATCTTCCTCATGCAGTCAACTTGGAAAATACTCTCTCTACCACCCGATCTCTCAGACTGACTCTCTCTTTTCCCCAATCATCTTTCTCATATAACTCTACTTAGAGTCACAATGCAAGTTAAACCTGAGTTATGTGCACTTAAAAAAAGAGCTAACTATTTATCACTAATTCGAAACAAAACCTGAATAAATGAAAGATTTGGAATTTTATTAAGGCTTCTAAATGTGAAGAACATTAATCCTCCAAGGTGTGTGTGTGTGTGTGTGTGTGTGTGTGTGTGTGTGTGTGTGTATATATATATATATAAGCCACGTGAATAAGAAATTCTATTCTTTAGTAATAAATTGTGAGTTTCCTTAGAATTGACGCCTTTGGTGCTGAAATGATAGGTAGGGCCTTTAGAAGATCACTGCACAACAGAAATGATGAGCACTGAATACATCAGTATGGTTAACAATAGAATGGACATATCATATATTAGCTTGTCAAGTTATGTCTAAGAAACAACAAAAAGAAATAAATCTATCACATGGGGACTTTAATTTCCTACTGGATAGAGTTAATGACAATCCAGTCCTGTTGGAAATTTGAGGATCTTTAGCTCCCTGGAGGTGATACATGTAAACAGTACATCTCTGGTAAACTTCTCTGTCATTCTTTTAAATGCAGATCGAATCATTTGTGCAATAAGAAAAACCTAACAGCATTAATTATAATCACATAGCAGACATAAAGTGACCCAGTTGCATTTATTGTCTGTACTTGGAACATTTCATGAGCAGATATCTATTGCACCCCTATACACATGCTACATGACAGCAATGGAAGGCTCTTTGTAAAGGCAGTAGCATGGCTCTCTTGGCTTGTTTCAAAAATAAAACTCCTTTGAAAACAACAGAGAACATCAAATGCTCTTTATGGTTTCTAAATTATGAAAAAAATTAAGTTGTTCCAATAAGGGAAATGTTTTAGGGAACTTGAAAACCTGTTTTCAAAAGCAGAAATCATTGCCAAGTTTTAGAAATTTGCTTTATATTATTTTCCTTCTGAAACACCATGATTACAAACAGAAGGATTCTCACAATAATTACGCATGAAAAGAGAAGAACATTAAATCAAGAGTAACTTTAAGAGACTATAATATTTTTTCTAATTAAAAGCAGTGATTTTCACAGTGCAATTTGCATTTTGCTTCTTACATTTTATTTTCATAATTGATTTGGTAGGAATATAAAATAAGGTAGTCACACTAGATCTTAAAATTTCTTTGTACTTACAGTTATTATCTGTTTATATTTTACAGAACATTTCAGTTTAAACTAAAATTTAAAAATTGGGCTTTATATAGTATGAATGATCCGTAGTAATCAGAATGTTTAGGAGTGGAAATGTAATAGAATAAATTATCCATGGCAAATAACTAAATAAATGCTAGCCTATTGGAGCTATTTAAAAGATACCTAAAGGGAAAAATCAGGTCTTATCTATTTCATTAAAAATATTTTCAAATTGTATTAATATTATAATTATTTTCTCTGTCCATTCTCTTTTATCATACATTAATTCATTAAGCAAATGAAGAAAATAGTAATTCTTCCTAAAATTCTCTGGTAATAATCTTGGTCATTTTTACATATTGCTTTAGTATATTCTTATCTGAACCATGAATATAATAATACGGTAGTATATATAATATATTTACAAAATTATATCATTTTGATAACATTGGTTAAAGGTAAAATGATTTAAATTATGCAATTGCCACTAGGTGATAATGATTCATCTGAACTCAGTTCATCTCACATTTCTAAAGCATCTTTTCTTATGAAAACACATACAATATTGGAAAATAAAAGAAACTAAGACTGAGAGAAATCGCAACAGCAGAGGAAAAATGAGGGCCCAAAAAAAGAGGTGATGCAAATGACATGTATACACTTGGCACAGCCCAAATGTTGCTGCCCATTTTCTAGAGATGGAACACAAATTTAGCCTAAAGTTTTCTAATAGTCAACACAAGGAAAGATCAATGACTTATTTAATGGGTCACAGTATCCTTGAAGTGAAAATAAAGTACTCACTGAGGAAGAGATCCATTCCTAGGACTATAACCAGAAAAACATTTCCCATGTGTCTTAATGAAAAGAATATTAGAAATTACACCCACACCTACATTCCTAAAGTTTAATACAATCAGAAGCAGTCTGACATTTCTAGTAATAACATCCTCAAATTACACTGGGCTGTGATACGGAACATTATTCAGCACAACCAAAGCCATCTAATTTGGATGAACACACTGTCACATAAACCCAGCAATGCACTGCGGTGTGTCCAAGGCAGGGGGCTTCATATTTTCACTTTATATGAAGAGCTTTCATGTGTGCACATGAATGCTCATGGTACATATAGGAGCAGAGATTATAGAGAACCCAATACTGCTTTCAAAAATAATTTAATAACTTAGTATTTTTTACTCCTTTTCTCCCCCTAAAAGGCAGATTGAAAGTTATAGATCTGAACATAGGGGTAGCCCAAATAATTGTTTAGGACATTCTCAGTCATCGATTCTGAAGGGTGTGAGAATAAATGATGAGTTCTATGGTTACCCTTTCTGACAACGTTTTGTATTATTACTATTTTAATTCTTGTTTGAGACAAAACCAACTGCTTTAAGTATTAGTTGAACTAAGTGTTGCTGTCATATTTTTAAAGGTCATGGCATTAATGAGGAAAACATGGACAATCTAGTTTGGGCTAAGGGTATTAAAAATGTAATTTGACTTTTATTTCAGAACCAAAGAACGATGTTTTTACAAAATGTGTTTTTAGATTGATGCCACCTAAAAATGCCTACCTTAATAAACAAGGAAAGTCTCAAGTGAACAACCTAACTTTACACTTTGAAATATAAAAGAAAGATCAAATGAAGCCCAAAGTTAGAAGGAGAAAGGAAGTAACAAGGATCAGAGTTGGAATAAATGAAATGGAGACCAAAAAAAAAAAGACAATAGAAAAGATCAATGAAACTAAAAACTGGTTCTTTAAAGAAAAAAAAGTAAAATTGACAAACCTTCTCCTAAAATCAACAAAAAAGAATAGATAATTCAAATAAATAAAATAAAAAATAAAACAGGAGGCTATAATCTATACTCAGAGATACAGGATCATAAAATACTACTATGAACAATATGACATCAATAAACTTGATAATCTAGAAAAAAATGTATAAATTTATAGAAACATACAACCTACAAAGATTGACTCACTGTGAAATAAAAAATCTGAACAGATCGGTTGCTAGTAAGGAGCTTGAATCAGGAATCAACCCCCCCCCCCCATGAACAAAAGTGTAGGACCAGATGTCTTCACTGGTGAATTCCATTATATAGTCGAGGAAGAATTAATGCCATCTCTTTTCCAACTCTTCCAAAAACTTAGAAGAGGGGTACCAATCCCATATTTCAGGAGGCCAGAATAATGTTGATAACAAAGCCAAGCAAGGATACTACAACAAAAAGAAAATTACAGGCCAATATCTCCAAGGAACATAGACACAAAAATTTACAATAAAATATTAGCAAAACAAATTCAACAATACATTCAAAGATCATATATCATGATCAAGTAAGATTTATTCTGGGGATTCATGAATGGTTCAACATCTACAAGTCAGTCAATGTGATACACCACATTAATAAAATGAGAGATTAAAACCACAGGGTCATCTGAATCACTACAGAAAAACACTGGACAAAATTCAACATCCATTGATGATAAAAATAAAAAAAGGTGGTACAGAAGGAACACACCTCAACATAATAAAGGAGCTTCAAGAGAAAGGACACACAGAGTGAAAATGTCTCCAATGTACTTTAAAAAGAGTTTGAGATGAAGAGGGAAAAGAATAGGGTGGAATCATTTGGAAAAGTTGTGGCTGAGAATTTTCCAAAACTGATGACAGTTATAGACCTCTGGGTTCAAAAAGCTCTAAAACCAAAATAGAATAAATAGAAATAAAACCAAAACCAAAGATAGACGCATCAAATTAAAATTGCTGAAAAGCAAAGATAAATAGACTCCTTAAAGTCCCAGGAGTTAATTTTGTGCATATTGATAAGATTTTGTTTTAAGATTTAAATGGAAATCCATAGAGGAGGGTAATTAACAAAGCAATTGTGAAGAACAAGTGGGAGATTTTACTCTACCAACAAATAAAAATTTATATATAATCTTCAAAAATTAAATCATTGCTGCATTAATACTTGATTGATAGACATTGTACCTATATTTTAAAAAATGAAGGCCTGAACAGGCAGTGGCACAGTGGATAGAACTTTGGAATGGGATGCAAAAGACCCAGGTTCGAAATCCCAAGGTCACCAGCTTGAGCGCAGGGTCATCTGGTTTGAGCAAGGCTCACTAGCTTGAGCCCAAGGTTGCTGGCTTGAGCAAGGGGTCACTTGGTCTGCTGTAACCCCCCAGTCAAGGCACATATGAGAGAGCAATCAATGAACAATCAAGGTGTCACAATGAAGAATTGATGATTCTTATCTGTCTCCCTTCCTGTCTGTCTGTCCCTAGCTGTCCCTCTCTCTGTCTCTCTCTCTCTCACACACACACACACACACACACACACACACACACACAAAGAAATAGAGAATACATAAACACAAGTATGTAGCCCAGTTGATTTATAACTAGGTGGCAGTGCAATTCATTAGGTGAAGAATGGTTTTATTATTTCAAGGAGTTGGGAAATTGGGTAAACATGAAAAAATAAAATAAAAACAAAAACTTGATCCTAAATTCATATCAGAGACTAAAGTCAATTCTAGATCACTATAGATTAATTATGAAAGGTAAAACGATAGAGTGCTTAGAAGTAAACACAGGAGAATGAAGCACAGCTTGAGCAGGTAAGTGGGGAGGGGGGACAAGGTGAACACAGACGAAGGCCCTTTATGGCAACACACTCAAGAACTTATCTTCATTTAAAATTCTAGTAATTAGGCAAGCATGACTGAATTGTGTCTGAAATGCCCCATTTTTATAAACTAGTCAAAATACTTCTAGGTCTGTGGGAAAATGCTGACCAGCATGAGTGAACCACTGAAAAGACACAAGTGTTTTATTCGGATACATAGTCTTCTCCAATTAGTTAACAAAATAATGTTAGCTTGTGCAAAGGAGAGGAATAGATGCCACTCTCTCAAGCAGCATCAGTGACCACATCATGACAGATACTTTAAAATAAAATGTTCATGATCGTTAGGATGGAGGAGAACTGCGTGGATTTTTGTGTCCTGTGCTACAGGGTTGCACACATGTGACTACCATTGTATGAGCATCTGTTCCCGCCCCAACAGACTGGAAGCTGGACTCGGCACCTTTTTCCACTCAGCATAAAAAAAAATTCACATTAAAGTCCTTAATGAGTAATTGAAGATGTTAAAAAGAAACAGAATGCTGCCTTTAAAGCTGACATTGCAAACAATTCAAAGTTTAATTAGAAATGTGTGCTTTCTTCTAAGTTTGTCTGTAGCCACGCTTCCAAACTAGGGGTTTCTCCTTGGTCCACTGTGCTTTTTGTGCTGCTGGATCAATGTCTTTTCCTTTGATACCTTACACCCCATTACGCTCAGGTCCCCTGGATGTGGATCCAGACCTGTGCGCCAACTGGTGGCTGTTCCAGACCTTCCCCGCACTTCCTACTCCCACCAACCCTGAGAATCACGTCTCTCCTTCTCATTTGTACATTTTCCAAACAAACAAACAAAATATCTACATCCCCTTCAAAAGCCACCATCTGTAAATGTTTTGCAACTCCAGGGTTTCCTTGCTATGCCAAGCGCTCCACTGACTGCTGACTTAGACTACTGTCCCATCTAGGGGATACAGGTGCCTTGTCAGTGGCCTCTTCTGGTCTGTTGTCCCTTACCCATCCGATGACTTAGCTGTGAGGAAAGCCTCCACTCTTTTTATTTTTTTCAAGTGTACAATTCTATAATACATCATCTGTTTATTGCATTGTGTATTCTCTACTCAAAAGTCAAACCTCCTTCTGTCACCATATATTTTACTCCTTCGCCCTTTTCTATCTCCCTACTCTTTTCTCTGGTAACCTCCATAGTGTTGTCTGTACCTTTGATTTTCAGTTCTATCTCTAACTTATGAGTGAAATCATATGGTTGTTCACTTTTATTTTCTTACTCATTTAAAGATCCATCATGTTGTTGCAAATGGCAGAGTTTCATCTTTTTTATGGCTGAGTAGTATTCCACTATATATACCATATCTTTATCTATTGATGTTTCATCTTTTTCAAAATGCCTGAACTAGTTCCCCATCTATAAATATAAAAATAGATATTTATTTATTTTATTCACTTAAATTCATTGTATTAACATGGATTCAAGTATCCCACTCAATATAACACCCTCACAAACCACCCCCCTGTACCCCTTTAAACAACCTATAACCTCCTCCCCCTAACTCCCTGCCTCTTTCCCTCTGGGATTTATTGCCTGTTATCTGTAACTATGTGTTAAGTATATATAATTTCACTCATGCCTTCACCTTCTCTGATCCCATCCCCTCATAACCCTACACTCTGACTTCTGCCTCTATTCTATTCCTCAGTTCACTTTGTTCATTAGATTCCACATATAAGTGAGATCGTAAGATATTTGTTTTTCTCTTCCTGGTTTATTTCACTTAGCACAATAATCTCCAGGTACATCCATTCTATTGAAAAAGGTAAGATGGCCATGTAGTACTCTATTGTGTATGTGTACCACCACTTTTTATTCCACTCGTCTACTGTCAGATACTTAAGTTGTTTTCAGATCTTGGCTATTGTAAAAAATGCTGCAAGAAAATAGGGGTGTATATCTTCTTTTGAATCAGTGATTTTGTATTCTTAGGATATATTCTTAATAGTTGGATAGCTGGGTCAAAAGGCAGTTCCATTTTTAAATTTCTTTTTTTTTTTTTTTTTTTCATTTTTCTGAAGCTGGAAACGGGGAGAGACAGTCAGACAGACTCCCGCATGCGCCCGACCGGGATCCACCCAGCACACCCACCAGGGGCGACGCTCTGCCCACCAGGGGGGCGATGCTCTGCCCATCCTGGGCGTCGCCATGTTGCGACCAGAGCCACTGTAGCGCCTGAGGTAGAGGCCACAGAGCCATCCCCAGCACCCGGGCCATCTTTGCTCCAATGGAGCCTTGGCTGCGGGAGGGGAAGAGAGAGACAGAGAGGAAAGCGCGGCGGAGGGGTGGAGAAGCAAATGGGCGCTTCTCCTGTGTGCCCTGGCCGGGAATCGAACCCGGGTCCTCCGCACGCTAGGCCGACGCTCTACCGCTGAGCCAACTGGCCAGGGCCATTTTTAAATTTCTGAAGAAACTCCATACTGTTTTCCACAGTGGCTGCACAAGTTTGCATTCCCACCAGCAGTGCAGAAGGGTTCCCTTTCTCCACATCCTCGCCAGCATTTATTGTGTGTTGTTTTGTTAATGAGCGCCATTCTGACAGGTGTAAGGTGGTATCTCATCGTGGTTTTAATTTGCATTTCTCTGATGATTAGTGATGTTGAACATTTTTTCATATGCCTATTGGCCATCTGTATGTCCTTTTTGGAGAAGTGTCTGTTCAGTTCTTTCACTCATTTTTAATTGGATTGTTTATCTTTCTGGTGTTGAATTTTAGAATTTCTTTATAAATTTTGGTTATTAACCCCTTATCAGACTATTGGCGAATATGTTCTCCCAATGTGTGGGTTGTCCTTTTCTTTTGTTAATGGTGTCTTTTGCTGTGCAAAAGCTTTTTAGTTTGATATAGTCCCCTTTGTTTATTTTCTCCCTTATTTCACTTGCCCATGAAGATAAATCAGCAAAAATATTGCTACAAGAAATATCAGAAAGCTTACTGCTTATGTTTTCTTCCAAGATTTTTATGGTTTCGTGACTTATATTTAAGTCTTTTATCCATTTTGAGTTTAGTTTTGTGAATAGTGTAAATTGGTGGTCCAGTTTCATTTTTTTGCATGTACCTGTACAATTTTCTCAACACCACTTATTAAAGAAACTGTCTTTACTGCACTGTATGCTCTTACCACTTTTGTCAAATATCAATTGACTATAAAGGTGTGGATTTATTTCTGGGTTCTCTGTTCTGTTCTATTGATCTGTATGCCTGTTCTTATGCCATTGCCAAGCTGTTTTGATTACAATGGCCTTGTAGTATAAACTGATATCAGGAAGTGTAATACCTCCCACTTTAGTCTTCATTTTCAAGATTGCTGAGGCTATTCAGGTTCTTTTTTGGTTCCATATAAATTTGTGGGATTTTTGTTCTATATATTTGAAGTATGCCACTGGTATGTTAATAGGAATTACATTGAATCTTTAGAATACTTTGGGTAGTATAGACATTTTAATGAAGTTTACTCTTCCTAGCCATGAACACTGTATATGCTTCCACTTGATTATAACTTCCTTGATTTCTTTTTTTAATGTCTTATAATTTATCAAGTACAAGTTCTTTTACCTTCTTGGTTAAATTTACTCCTAGCTACTTTATTTTTTTGTTGTTCTTGCAATATTGAAAGTGATTATTTCCTTAATTTCTCTTTCAGAGAGTTTATTGTTGGTGTATAAAAATGCCAATGATTTCTGAATATAATTTTATACCCTGCCACCTTGCTGAATTCATTTATCAGGTCCAGTAGTTTTCTGACTGGGACTTTTGGTTTTTCTCAATACAGTATCATGTCATCTGCAAATGATAGTTTTACTTCTTCTTTTCCAATTTGTATGCCTTTTATTTCTTCTTCTTGTCTTATTACTGTGGGTAGGACTTCCAGAATTATGTTGAATAAGTGTGATGAAAGGGGGCAGCCCTGCCTTGTTCCTGACCTTAAGGGACTTTTAATTTTTGCCCATTGAGTATGATGTTGGATGTCAGTTTGTCATAGATGACCTTTATTATGTTGCAGTATGTTCCCTGTATTCCCACTTTGTGGAGAGTTTTGATCATAAATCGGTGCTATATTTTATCAAATGCTTTTTCTGCATCTATTTATATAAGCATGTGATTTTTATTTTTCCTTTTGTTTATGTGATTAATCATATTGATTGATTTAAGAATATTGTACCAGCCTTGCCTCCCCAGAATAAATTCCATTTGATCATGATGTATGACTTATTTAATGTCTTGCTGGGTCCAGTTTGCTAATATTTTGTTGAGAATTTTAGCATCTATGTTCATCAGGAATATTGGCCTATAGTTTTCTTTCTTTTTAGTGTCTTTACCTGGTTTTGAAATAAGGATAATGCTAGCCTCATAAAAGGAGCTCAGAAATCTTCCCATCTCTTGAATTTTTTGAGCTAGTGTGAGAAGGATAGGTGTTAGTGTTTGTTCTTCTTTGAATATTTGGTACAATTTGCTTGTGAAGCCTTCTGGTCCAGGACCTTTGTTTGCTGGGAGTTTTTTGATAACTGTTTCAAATTCATTTGTTGTAATCAGTCTGTTTAGGTTTTCTGATTCTTCCAGATTGAGTTTTGTATGATTGTATGTTTCTAGGAATTTATCTATTTCACCTAGGTTGTCCAACTTTTGGCATATAGCTCTTCATAGTATTTTCTTACAATCTTTTGTATTTCTGTGGTGTCAGTTCTTACTTCTACACTTTCATTTCTAATTTTATTTCCTTGAGTCCTTTCTCTTTTTTTCTAGATGACTTTGGTTAAAGGTTTATCAATTATTTTTACCTCTTCAAAGAACCAGCTGTTGGTTTCATTGATCTTTTGTATATTTTTTTAGCCTCTGTGTCATTTATTTCCATTCTGACCTTTATTATTTCCTTCCTTCTACTTCTTCTGGGCTTTAATTGTTGCTCTTTTTCTAGTTCCTTGAGATACAGGGTTAAGTTCTTTATTTAAGCTTTTTATTGCTTCTTAAGGTATGTCTGTAATGTTATGAACTTCCTTCTGAGGACTGCTCTACTGTGTCCCATAAATTTGAAGTTGTTGTATGTTCATTTTCATTTGTTTCAAGAAAATTTTTTATTTCTTTGATCTTGTTGTTAACCCAATCATTATTTAATAACATGCTATTTAGACTCCAACTGTTTAAGTGTTTTTTAGTTTTTATATTATAGTTGATTTCTAGTTTCATGCCATTGTGATTAGAGAAGATGCTTGATATAAAATCAATATTCTTAAATTTATTGAGACTCTTTTTTTGTTCTAACATGTGGTATATTCTAGAGAATGTACCATACGCACTTGGAAAGAATGTATATTCTGCTGGTTTGGGGTAAAAGGTCCTGAAGCTCAATTACATCCAGATGATCTAGTGTGTCATTTAAGGCCACTGCTTTTTTGTTATTTTTCTGTCTGGAGGATCTACCCATTGATGTTAGTAGGGTATTAAAATTCTCTGCTGTTATACTATTGCTGTTGTTCTCACCCTTTACGTTCATCAAAATCTGCTTTATATATATTTATATATATTTACGTGCTCCTATATTAGGCGCATAAATATTTACAATGGTTATATTCTCCTGTTGCATTGCTCCCTTTATCATTATGTATTGACCTTCTTTATTTCTTTCTATAGCCTTTCTTTTAAAGGCTATTTTGTCAGATACAAGTCTTGTTACCCCAGCTCTTTTTTATTTCCGTTTGCATGAAATACTTTTTAGCATCCCTTCATTCTCAGTCCATGTGTATTTTTTGTTCTGAGGTGGGTCTCTTGTAGACAGCATATGTATAGGTCCTGTTTTCTTATCCATGCAACTACCGTATGTCTTTTGATTAGAGCATTTAATCTACTCACATTTAAGGCTATTCTTGATATATACTTACTGATTGTCATTTTATTCTTTAAACCGACAATCCTCTTTTTCTCAATTTCTATTTTTCCTTTGTTCTTTTTCCAACAAGCCCTTTAATGTTTCTTGCAGGTCTGGTTTGGTTGTAATATATTCCTTAAGTTTTTATAGTCTGCGAAGGTTTTTATTTCTCCTTCAATTTTAAATAATAGCCTTGCTGGACAAAGAAGTCTTGGTTGTAGGGGCTTATTTTGCATTACTTTGAATATATCTTGCCAATCCCTCAAGTGTTTCTGTTGAGAAGTCAGATGTCATCCTTATGGGGGCTTCTCTGTAGGTAATCAACTGCTTTTTTCTTGCAGCTTTTTAGTATTCTTTCTTTGTCTCTTAACTTTGGCATTTTAATTATGATGTGTCTTGGTGTAGGCCTCCTTCGGTTCCTCTTTAATGGGAATATCTGTGCTTCTCAAACTTGTGTGACTTTTTCCTTCATCGATTTAGGGAAATTTTGGGTACGATTTCTTCAAACAGGTTCTCTATCCCTTGTTTCATCTCTTCTCCTTCAGGAACCCCTATGATGCGAATGTTGTTTCTCTTCATGTTGTCACAGAGGTCTCCTAGAGTTTCCTTTGTCTTTTAGAGCCTCTTTTCTTTTTGTTGTTCTTCTTCTTTGCTTTCATGTATCTTGTCCTCTAAATCATTGATTCAATCCTCTGCTTCATCCAGCTTGCTGTTGATTCCCTCTAGTGCAGTCTTTATTTCTGATATCATATTAGTTGTCATTTCTGACTGGTTCTTTTTTATGATTTCAATGTCTTTTTTGATGCTTGCTAGCTCTTTCTTTAGGTGCTCATTATGTTTAAGCACTGTTCCTCTAAGATCCTTGAGAATCTTAAAAATCATTATTTTAAACTCTTTATCTGGAAGTTTGATTACTTCCATTTCATTTAGTTCTTTTACTGGGGATTTCGCTTGTTGACTCATTTGGGTCATATTTCTTTGCTCATTTTGTCTGTATATTAGGTAGCACTGTTTGACTTTGAAATTTTTGTGGTCTTTATGAGAAAGATGGTCTTTGTGGTACTGACCTCTAGGCTACCTGTTTTTCTTGTTCCAGGAATGCTTCTTGAGGGTACTATTTTCCCTCCTATTGCATGTGAATATTGAATGCAGTTGGTCCTTTTGTGGATACAATTATGCCTTCAGGCTGGTTTGCTCTAAGGGTCAACCTTGATCATGTGTGTTACACTCTGTGCAATGTTTGCCCCGTTGGGTGTATTTATTCTCTACAATATCTGGTGTCTGCTATACTTCTTTGGGTGTGCTGCTTGTCTAGGTAACTGAGTCTAGGGTTGGTGCTGTCTGCCCCTCTCTACCAGTTGTGTTTGTTCTAGATCTTCTTGGTTTGGCATCAGCTGTTGTTTTTAATGCACTGTGGGCCACCTGTCTGCAGCTACCGCTCTTTCCACTGTTTGTGTCTGTGTTTTCTGTGCCTGGGTATTATCGGAGGGGCCAATCTTTGTATAAGGATCAGCTTCCTCCTGTTTAGAGATGACAACAGCTCCATAAAAGTTCCAAACTTCATAAGATTTGTCTCCACTTTTCAGCTGTTCCTCCTCCTCTTACATCTGCCTGGTCTTCCCACAGAGTCTTCTGTACAATGACTATAGTGTGGGCTTAGACTGGCCTCACCCAACCAAACCTTCTACAGTGTACACTTGGTGATTTAAGGCAGCTGAGGTTAGAAATACAATGTTAGTGAAACCCCCTACTTCAAGGGTCTCTTGGTCAGGAGCTCAGTATGAAAAATGTGGCCCCTACTCCAGAGCCTAATCCTTCAGCCACTGCTGGGTACTGAAATTTTATTTCTTCCCTCAATGTGAGTAGCACTTTTAGATCAAATTTGGGCAAAAGTTCCCTCTGCAGAAGTTTTTACAGCTGGTGAGACCCTGGTCTCAGGGAAGATGACTGAGATAGTCCTCTTCTGGGACTGACTGTGCCCCTCCAGAAGGTGGTGATGCCCCTCGTTCAGATCCAACAATTTATTTAACAAGGCTCACAGGGACCCGCATGTTAAATATCCATGTTCCAAGCCTCTCTACCTTCCCCTTGTGGAATCTAGCCCAGAAGAGCAGGAGATCCAGCACCCAACCAGCTGACTATGAAGCTTTACCCTATCCAATGCACATGAACCATTGTGCTGGTGCTGATTACCAGAGAGCTGAACTTACCTCAGCTGGGCCAGGTGTGAGGAGCTCTTCCTTAGGATACCAGTCTAGCAAGGCTTGTTAGGTCCTGAGCCAATGCTCTCCAAGCTGGCCACTGGATAAGCCACCCCTAGGCCTTCCTGGCAAGAACCCAAAGCAGACCAGTGGGCGACAGGCAGTACCCGTGACTGGCCCTAAGCAACCTTCTTGGAGCTATAAGCAATCTAGGGTTCGTGGCTGCCTCTTCTGGCCTCAGGTGCACATGGAAATACCAAGCTGCACACCTACACTGGGCTTTACCCATTCTTGGCCTGGGTAAAGGTATGCTTAAAGTGCAAAGGTTCCCTGCATCACACCTCCTGCAGCCTCTGTTTGTTGGCTCCTTTTTGAGTTCAGCCACTGAAAACCTCTAGTAGAATCTAAAGCCTGTGGCAATTCAGGGGTTATGAAGGGTGATGGGTGTGCTCTGCCCTTTAGTCCCAGGGGTTAGTCTGTCCAGACTTTTTCCTCAGACCTCAGTACGGTGGGGCCTCAGAAGTCCAGTGGGTATGACCTCTGAGACCCAGAGGTGTGGTCTGCCTGCACTCCGGAAAGTTTCTACTGAGTATCCCTTGAGGCAGAATTGGCAGTCTTAGATTCAGGAGCATGTGTAGGAAAGCTTCAGCCTCAACACCAGAAAACTGAATCACTCAAGTGTCACCTGCTTTCTGGCCTCTAAGAATGATCCAGTCTCCATGACTGGGATAGGAGAGACTCCTGAGAATGAAGTAGTTTTTTTCCCCAGGTTGATGCCTCTCAGAGAAGACTGCTCCACCCAAAAAGATGGCAACTACAGTACTGGAGAACCACTCAGTACAAAGGTTCCAGTGGCCATCCCCCACTGTGTCTTTTTCTGGACCTCCAACTTTACACTCTCTTCATGAACCTCTATTCTTCTTCATAGAAGCCCCAGGTATGTGGCTGTGAACAAGGTTTTCTATGCAGGCCCTTTAAGACAAAGCGTTTGTCTCTGAGAACTCCATCTCTTTCTTGCAGACAGAAACCCAGCTTTCTTCACCTCCAATGCTGTGTGGATGCCTCTTCTTGGCTTTGGGGCTTTAGGCTGGGCCCCACACCTCTCAGGGAAATCCTCCCCCTAGTGAGAGTCTCTCCAGACCCTCAGCTGTTACTTGCTCTTGAGAGTGGGGCAACCTTTTCCACCTCTCCAACCTTCCTACCAGTCTCAGTGTGGCTTCTTCTGTGATCCTTGGTTATAGACTCCTCTTTGTTTAGTCCAAAGTTCATTTTTCAAGATGATTATTCTTAAATTAAGTTGTAATCCAATTTAATCCTGGGAGGTAGCAGTTGGAACTTCTGCCTACTCCATTGCCATCTTGGAATCCACTGAAAGCCTCCTGTATTAATTCTGGGTTTTCCCTCCCAGTCGTGTCAGGTAAAGTCATACTTGTGTCAGCAGGGTTCAGTATTAGTATGCCAAATTCATGGACTATGCAATGATTAGTGCTACAGAAGGAGAGGTTTTGAGGTGAGCTCAGAAGTTCAATCCTGACATACTTGCAACATGGCATCCTCAGAGCCAGAGTCCACTGACCACAAGTATCTTTATGTGTACTCCCTCCATGTTAGCCCCACCTTTGCATTTCTGCTCTACTCTAAACCTCTCTACTTCCATGAGCTGACTTCTCTAGGACAAGAGTATAGTCTCTACCCTTTAAACAACTGTGATAAATGACTTCCTGTTTTTACTTCCCAGAGGTTTGGAAAACCTTTGTTTTATTTCCAAAATCTTCTTCATGTCTCAAGGGATCTCATGACCTCTACAAAGAGGACCACCACCAGAACTGAATGAGTGGGCAGTCGTGGTGCCCATGGAAACTTGAAGGTCAGTGTCTCCCTGTGGCCCAGCACTTAAACCTCAGGTGGCTGAGCACATATTAGTAATTCATGAATGGGACACTTTGGACTGATAACTTATGTTTCAAGTCCCCTACTCCATTTCATCCACAGAAATGTGCTTGAATTACCTCTAATCTTCATTCTTCTGAATCAGCTTTACTGAGAGACAGAGAGCAGGAAAGAGATTTTGATTTTAATGAATTCAAGGTATTTTCAGAAAAGCTAATTTATAAATTGCTCTTGAAGTGACTATCTCTAGGTAGTTCCAGTGTTTCATCTATATCATCTTATCAAAAGGCTTACTACCAAGTCAAGAATTTTAATATACATGCAGGAGTCTTTTATTACCTGTATTTTTGACTTACAATCAGAATCTTGTATCTTAATCTTTTTTTATTGTTTTTTTTTTTTTTACAGAGAGAGAGTCAAATAGAAGGATAGATAGGGACAGAGAGACAAGAATGGAGAGAGATGAGAAGCATCAATTATTAGTTTTTCATTGTGACACCTTAGTTCAGGAGTCGGAAACCTATGGCTCATGAGCCAGATGTGGCTCTTTTGATGGCTGCATCTGGCTCACAGACAAATCTTTAATAAAAAAAAATAATAACATTAAAAATATAAAACATTCTCTTGTATTGCAATCCATTCATTTCCTACTACTCATGTTCATGGTTGCAGGTGCTGGAGCCAATCACAGCTGTCCTCTAGCACAACACCAAATTTTTTTGTTGTTGTTGTTTTAATTATAATTTTATTTTTTTAATGGGGCGACATCAATAAATCAGGTTACATATATTCAAAGATCAACAAGTCCAGGTTATCTCGTCTTTCAATTATGTTGCATACCCATCACCCAAAGTCAGATTGTCCTCTGTCACCTTCTATCTAGTTTTCTTTGTGCCCCTCCCTCTCCCCCTTTCCCTCTCCCTTTCCTCCCTCCCCCCGTAACCACCACACTCTTATCAATGTCTCTTAGTTTCACTTTTATGTCCCACCTACGTATGGAATAATGCAGTTCCTGTTTTTTTCTGATTTACTTATTTCACTTTGTATAATGTTATCAAGATCCCACCATTTTGCTGTAAATGATCCGATGTCATCATTTCTTATGGCTGAGTAGTATTCCATAGTGTATATGTGCCACATTTTCTTTATCCAATCATCTATTGATGGGCTTTTTGGTTGTTTCCATGTCCTGGCCACTGTGAACAATGCTGCAATGAACATGGGGCTGCATGTGTCTTTACGTATCAATGTTTCTGAGTTTTGGGGGTATATACCCAGTAGAGGGATTGCTGGGTCATAAGGTAGTTCTATTTTCAGTTTTTTGAGGAACCACCATACTTTCTTCCATAATGGTTGTACTACTTTACATTCCCACCAACAGTGGATGAGGGTTCCTTTTTCTCCACAGCCTCTCCAACATTTGCTATTACCTGTCTTGTTAATAATAGCTAATCTAACAGGTGTGAGGTGGTATCTCATTGCAGTTTTGATTTGCATTTCTCTAATAACTAAAGAAGATGAGCATCTTTTCATATATCTGTTGGCCATTTGTACTTCCTCCTGGGAGAAGACAACACCAAATTTTTATTGGATAATGTGTAATGTACATGGGTCATTGTATAGCTCTCATGGAATTACATTTTAAAATATGTGGCGTTCATGGCTCTCTCAGACAAAAAGTTTCCCGACCCCTGCCTTAGTTGTTCATTGATTGCTTTCTCATATGTACCTTGACTGTGGGGCTACAGCAGACTGAGTAACCCCTTGCTTGAGCTAGTGACTTTGGGTCCAAGTTGGTGAGCTTTGCTCAAACCAGATGAGCCCACGCTCAAGCTGGCGACCTTGAGTTCTCAAACCTGGGTCCTCCTCATCCTAGTCCAACGCTCTATCCACTGTGCCACCGCCTGGTCAGGCTTGTATCTTAATCTTATCTACTTTCCAATTCATAATATTCTTACAGTAACACAAACAGGTATCTACCTTACATAATCCTAGCACTGGTCTTAAAAATGATTTTCTAATCTCTTTCATTTTTATACTTCATGGATGCTACTCCTGAGCATCTCAGTGACACAAATCCATGTCATTGGCATTACATCCAGATACGTTTCTCTATTTTTGTGTAGCTTTTAATCTCCCCAAATCATTCTACCACTTAGTTGATGATCAATTACACAAGAGGGTACTTTATCCAGGCAATGCTACCCTACAGGTGATGCTCACCATGGACACCTCATTACAATCCTGGAAAGGTTTAACTATCTTAAGAAACCAGTTTCCTGTTGTGTTTCAATTCCATATCCACTGCCAACATCAAACTTCAGAACAAAATTTTTTCATTCCTTCTCTCAGACATAAAATGGTGTATATATTTGGCCCCTTATTTGAGTCTCTTAGTATTAAACTGTGCACTTGGCAAATGCTCATCTCACAACGTCACTCTTCTACAAAGTCACATGCCAACAACCATCATGGTTTGTGTCGTTTGGCAACCTCAGTGAGGAAATGCTCTGGTATCACTTTCCTCATGATGATTTCATTCAAAATGGACCTGAGAGCTGCACCTTCACTTCCAAACCCCAGATGAGTTCTCAAAATACAACCCAGATGTCATCCCCTTTTGGGGACCTTTCTTTACCACACTTTAGTCTTAAAGAGGGATTCAACCTGTGTTCAAATTCAACGATAAAGAAGCATCAAAGTGACACATGAATTTATCAAAGGGTTTTGTGGGGGAAAGCAGGGAGGGCAAGCACCAAGCACCCCACTATAAACACATCAGTCTTTAATAATTCCCTTCAGGGTTTTGGACCTCAAAGACCCTGTTTGGTCAAACTGTCAACCCGTTTCCTCTTCCCTTGGACTTGGCTACCATTTTGTTATATCACACATCATAGACTGCCACCTCTACAAAAACCCACTGCAGACATGTGGCCGGGGGCTCTTTAGGATATAATTGCTCTTTATGCAAAGCAATATCATCTGGCCATCAGGCTTTGTTCAGACCTGCTGGAATGTTAGTGACTTGAACTTTCTCCATGTTCTTCATTATATCATAAAATTGCTCAAGATTTTCTTCATATTTCTTGTTTAAGTTATTCAATATTCTAGCATGAACTAACTAAATAGTCTAATGCAGACCTCTATGCACTGTATAACCTAATATAGAAACAAGTTTTATAGAGATCAGCGTAAGGTATACTTATTGTAACTATGAGGAATGCTTTGTTATCATAAGAAGAACATGTACAACTAAAAAATAATGATTCATAGCTTTAAACATCTGTTTAAATGTTTGTACTGTTCTTAAAAATGTAAAACCCTTTTACTCTTTTCATTGTGGTGAAAGCACTTACCATAAGATTTACCCTCTTAACAGACTTGAGTATATAGTAATGTATTGTTATCTATAAGCACAATGTTGTACTCTAGATCTCTAGAATGTATTACTCTCCATAACTGAGACTTTATATTCATGGATTAGCAACTTCCCATACCCCTCCTCCATGAGCCTAATTTATATACCCCAGATAAGTGGAATCATTCTGTATTTGTCCCTATGTGACTGGCTTATTTTATTTATCATAAGATCCTCAAGGTTCATCTATGTTGTACATATTGCTGGTATGCAAAAGAATGAAATTGGACTCTTATCCCACAGCATACACAAAAGTCAAGTCACAATGGAATAAAGACTAAAGTATAAGGCCTAAAACTATAAAATCCTAGGAGAAAATAACACATGACATTCTGCTTTGTAAGGCTGATTATATGGTATACTTTTGTTGAGACAGGCTAGGAAAGTCTTTGTAGTCTGTTATAAAACAGCATGTTACCAAATATATTACCATAAGTAATATTACAACACATGAGTAAGTAGATGGATCATTTACAACTTATACAAATATCTTATTCTACTCTATTCTAGAGAGTAGATAATATTATAGGCTTGCTTATAATATTAACATGTAATAGATTTTTTTTGCATTGAATTACCATGAACAGTGACAGTTATTATAACTTGAATATTTTACTTACATCTGTGAGATGGTCAAAAGTCAGTTTAGCTGTCTGGAGCATAAGTTGCTGGGTCACTGGATCTAATTCTAAAGGAAAGCCAAAGAAAACATTTAGAATCTCATCAACAGTAATAAAAATAGGTAAAAAGTAGAGAAGTTGCTCATCTTATCTTATATTTTGATATAGGAGATAAAATTGAATTTCTTCCAATAATAAAATTGATTCATTGATACTTCTTCCTAAATTCACAAAGACACCCAAATCATCACACAGAATTTTAGTATAACCATTTCACCTAATGCATACAATACCTAATTTCATAATCAAAAACTATAAATGGTTTAGTACTTAACATGTAGCAGACATTATTGGGTTACCTACTCCAAAGCCATTACTTTATCCCTGACCAGACACTTACCTCATCAGAGAGTAAAAATACCAGATATTTGCTTTTTATTTTTCCAAGACCCTAAGTTCCTAAGGCCTAGGCATGTCACCAAAACTAAAACAGTCATAACTTATCCAAATGGCACATTTGAGGATAAGAAGAGAATATTCACAATCTTCTTGGCTGATAGAGCACACCAGAAACTTTTGCCAATGGGATTTAGGAGATGGTGTGTGGAGGGGGGGACTTTGGTGAAAATCTAGATTCCAATACTTCAAAGACGGGCAACTACCCTCTATGTTTTGGACAAGGCTGAGATGCGTCACAGGGTCTGCAGCATCATGGACATATGAAGGGACAAGATGAAGGACTCTGGCCAACACATGGAGGTCAGCTGAGTGAGAAGACCAACAAAACCAGAGTCCTTGCTGACCACCACAAAATAATTTGCTTCTTTTATATAATTAATAGCAATAGCTTTATCCTTTTAATTGGCTCTTTTTTTACTAGCATAAAAAGCATTCTAAATAACATATTAATAAATATTAACACATAATTAAATTGGAGATCCTGGAATTTTGTGCACAACCCCTGCAATTATTAACCTGTTCTATTCATTCTTCCTCCTTAGGCTTATGTAACCTTCATGTGCTCTTCTTTTTCTTCAGTATTGGGCTATATGAGAAATCCACTAATGTTTTTAAGGTAAAGATGTTTATTTCAAAACATGCTAATGACATGACATCAGTAAAACTATTAACCAATCTTATAGTCTACTTTAAAAGTATATTCATGAAAAATCATGATATAACATCATATCTTGAAGACTGCTCCAAATAACAGAATCCAAGAAGCAGAGGGGTAGTTTATCACTCAATCTCATTTGATTGTAATGATAGGAACACATTCAAACCAACTAAAGTTAAAAAGACACGTGCCTAAAAAGGATCTACAAAACAATACAGTGGACCCTAACGACACAGCACACAGAATGAGATCAGAGATCAGGAAGAGGAGGCCGGGTGTTGGCCCTGTGCCTGGTCCTGCAGGGTCTTTCTCATGCCCTCTTCCACATCTGCCCATGTCCTCATGGCCTTGAATCACAGAACAAGCTCACATAATCCTGTAATGCAGGAAACTACCAGCTGGCCCCAGTATTTGTAAGTTTATGTATTTAGAAAAGGTCATTGGCTTGTCCAAACCCATGAATTTGTTTGCATCAGGTTAAAAGTATATCTTTAGTCTAAATGAATAACATGGAAAGAAAAGCTCTCTTCTGGGATGTAAATAGGATATGAAAAACTCACATAATCATCTCACTGTAAGTAATAAATGTAGCCTCTGCTATTGTTTTTGTTGTTGTCATTAACATAGGGAAGAACCCAAAATTATATGAATTTTCCCTTGATTTTTCTTTTTTTTTACAGAGACAAACAGAGAGTCATAGAGAGAGATAGGGACAGACAGACAAGAACAAAGAGAGATGAGAAGCATCAATCATTAGTTTTTCATTGTGACACCATAAGTTGTTCATCAACCACCCTCTCACATGTGCCTTGACCATGGGGCTACAGCGGACCGAGTAACCCCTTGCTCAAACCAGCAACCTTAGGTCCAAGCTGATGAACTTTCCTCAAACCAGATGAGCCCACACTCAAGCTGGCAACCTCGGGGTCTCGAACCTGGGTCCTCCGCATCCCAGTTCGACGCTTTATCCACTGTGCCACCGCCTGGTCAGGCTTTCCTTGATTTGATGGGTGTAGAAAGAATAAGAATATCATTGTGGTGACAGATGACATAGCATTTAATAGTCACATTTTTCACACCAACTATAGATTACCCAAATTACAATTTTGCATTTAATTAGTAATTTAAAATATCAAGTAATTTATATCAGAGAAAGAAATACTAAGGCTAAGTAAATCAATGTTAAGAAGCAGTTGTGGTGTGCTTATAACATTAACTTTTGATAAGGCTTTAACTTTTAAATTGTATTTGAATAGCGAAAAAGAAAAAAATAGTCTGGTGGTGGGTGGTCATTTCATAGGCAGATTTTATTTGGAATGGGTGACCTCTCTCATCTCAAGCCAAGGCAACAGACAGAAATTCAAAATGAGGAGACCTCATCTCTGAGCAGCAGTCACCTCCGACAAACAAAACCATCCCTTCCATTTCTAACAATGCTTTAAGAAAGAAAGAGGCCACCTTTTGCCCAGGTGGGTGCAGAAAGGCTGTGTGACTCCATTTCAGTAATTATGAGAGCCATACAAAGATGATCGTTCCCCTTCCTTTGTAACTTCAGAGAGACTTCAAGAGGGGCAGAGGGAAAAGTCACGTCAGACATGTGATCCAAATGGTCCTGCTGTTCATGAGCTTTACTGAGGAAGAATGCCCTTGGCAGGTGACACATTTATTATAGTGCTTACGCGGAGCTCCGAAACTGCAGCAATGGTGACAGAAATGCTATTGCACCTGTGTTTGCTGAACAGAAAAATGGGAAAACTAAGGATTTCTTTAAAACATGAGTATGTAATGTTTCTCATTTATTCTAAAAATATGGTGAAATTATATTGATCTATTTTTTAATATTAAGTTAACCTTAAATTTCTGGAATAAACAAAACTTGTTTGTGGTAAATAATCCTCTGTATATATTCTTAGATTCAGTATACTAACATTGTGTTACAATTTTGCATATATGCTTAATTATGAGATTGTCTTGTAAGTTGTTTTTTTTTCTCGTAATGTCCTGGCCACGTTTTAGTGTAAAGGCCAATTGAGGTTTAGGAGTGTTCCACCACCTGCTCTTTAGAAGAGCTCATGCAGGAGTCACCTATGTCTTCCTTAAATGTTTACTAGAATTCACAGATGATCAAACTAAACAGGCTTTTAGGGGAAGGTTTCGAATGATGTAATTCAGTTTCTTTACTTGACTGAAAAGTATTTACATTTTCTATTTCTTTTTTGTGCAAATTTGCTACCAATTTGACTTTCTAGGAGGTAGTCCATTTTATCTAAAGAGTCAAACTCATTGGCATATAGTGGCTTGTAAGAGTTTCTTGTGCTTTTGCACATGAGCGTTTGTAGTGCTCTCTCCTGTTCATATCTAATATGATAGCAGTTCCTCCCTCCCTCCCTCTCTCTTAGTCCTTCTCTCTATCTGTCTTGTTCTCCCCCCACCCCTAGGAATTATTCCAGAGCTGTCCCAGTTTACTTGCTTGTTTTCAGAAGCACACTGTGATTTTGCTGGTCATATCCATGTCAGACTTTTTTCTAAGCACTGAATTCTGTTTTTATTATTTTCCTTTGAATTATTTTATTTAAATCCATTTTCTTTTTCCCAACACCTTGAAGCAGGGAATGAGCTCCTTGATTTCATCCCTTCTGTTTTTTCCATTTGGAGCTACTACATTTTCCTCTAAGCATAATGACTTCAAGTTACAATCAGCCAGTGTGGCATGTAATTAGTATTTTCCCTTCAATAAAGGTTGAAACATGTTTCTATTTCCACTGTATTTGTCCTTAACCATTGCTTTTTAGAAATATTTGTCTTTATTTACAAACATGTTGAACTTTCCTAATTATCTATTTCTTTTATTTCTGGATTCACCTTCTTAAGGATCACATCCTTGAAATTTGGTGAAATATACCACATAAGAGCACAGGATTAGTTTTTCTAAATGCCAGATGTTCCTACTGATATTTTTACTGAGGTAGAATTTTCATACTATAAAATTAACCACTTTCAATATTTTAAAAGTATATAATTTGGTGTTTTATAACATATTCACACTTTGGGCAGCCATCATTGCTGTCTAATTCTGGAATGTGTTCATCCCTCGAAACAAGTGCTAACCTATTAGCATTCATTCTCCATGCTCCCCTCCCCCCACTAATCTACTTTCTGTCTCTATAGATTTTCCTATTCTGGATACTCCATACAAATAGAATCATACAATATGTAGCTTTTTATGTCTATTGTTTTTACTAACATAATGCTGTCAAAGTCCATCATGTTGTAGCATAAATCGGTACTTCATCACTGATTCGGATAGTTTTTGTGTGAATTTCTGAGGATTTTCTATATATGCAATAATGTCATCAGAAATGAAGGATTGGATTAATTCTTCCCTTCCAAGAAGGATATCTTGTTTCCTTGCCTATGTTTTCCGGAGGCAATCTCCACCTATGAGGCTGCAGGCACCACAGGATGCCCACCAGCACTGCCAGAATGTTCCTTTGCTAGGACACCTGCAATTTTACCACCATAAGAATTTCAGGAGTCTAACACAAGACAATCCAGACAATCTGCAGAAATGAAAAGTGACCTATGGCCACAGAAGATCCTATAAAGCAGTGGTTCTCACAGTGTGCTCCTCAGATTAGCAGCATAAGTGCCAGCAGGGTCCTGGCTAGAACTACGTGTGTTTGGCCTGACCTAACAGTGGCACAGTGGATAAGAATGTCAAACTGGGATGCAGAGGACCCAGGTTCAAAGCCCTGAGGTCGCCGGCTTGAGTGAGGGCTCACTATCTTGAGCGCAGGGTCACTAGCTTGAGTGTGGTATCATAGACATGACCACATGGTTGTTGGCTTCAGCCCAAGGTCACTGGCTTGAGCAAGGGGTCACTCGCTCTGCTGCAGTCCGCCCCCCCCCCCGTCAAAGCATATATGAGAAAGCAATTAGTGAACAACTAAGGAGCTGCAATGAAGAATTGATGCTTCTCATCTCTCTCACTTCCTGCCTGTCTGTCCCTCTCTCTGTCTCTCACTCTGTCTCAGTCACACACATAACAAAAAAAGAACTATGTGTGTTTGGACCTCAACCAGACTCACTGAATTGAAACCCTGATTGTGGAGGTTAGAAACTGACATGCTCAAGAGAAAGAGAGAGAGAGACACGGTCACAGGGAACACTAATGCCACTCACTCAAAGTCAGCTTGCTACACTCACTGCCCATGTGGACAGCACCTCCTGGGCTGGGCTCACATCGCTGGCCACCTTTTGGGACTACTGGAAGCCCAGCAGACCCCTCTCTGTGGGGTCTTTCTTGAAAATTCGTGGTAGGTGTCTTGGGGCTAGAAGAAAAAACAGACCTACAGTGTCCAGTACCCAGTTCCCTGAGGGCAGGGACAGCTTTCACAGTGCAGGGTTTCCAGGGAAATGAAGTTTCTTCATTTTAACAATACACTGGAAACAGCTTGTGAAATGGAATCCAAAACACTAAATACTAAATTACAGAAAATAATTTTTAATGGGAAAATAGTTGTGTACTTTCATTATATTGTTAACTTTTTACAAGAAGTTTTGAATAAAACTAAAAGTATAAAATATGTAACAATGGGAACCATGATGTTTAATTAATTAATATTATTAGTATATGTCTTCTGTTACATGGTACTCATTTTCAAGTGTGCATGTGGTAGACACATTAAAATAGAATAGCAAAAACAAAACAACAAGCACAAGGATAGAAGAGATCTGACCAGATGACAAATATAAGATACACATTTTATATCAGCAGTGGCTAAGCTGTTTAGGTTCACCACATAAAATTGAAGGGATATAATTAAATCAGAATGCAAAATTCACCCAGTTACATCACAAACCAAGGACGCTGGATATTAAAAATAAAACAATCCTTCAAGTGAATGAAAGCTCAAATCATTTTAAAATACAGCTACAGAGAAGTAAAGTAGCAAGAAACTCAAGAGTGAAAACATAGTGTCTCCTAGAATATTATGCAAGTTCAGATTTTTCTAGGTAATTGTACCCTAGAAAGTTTGGTCACACATGACCTTGGAAAATGGTTGCTTGAATGGGGCCACACTGATGGGTGTCTGTGAAAGTCTCAGACACAGGCGTGTCTAAATAAAGTCACCTGTGCACACCGCCCCCCTTGGCTGACATTTGAGAAGCAGGAGCCTAGCCATCTTGGTTAACCAGAGCAATATGCTGATTAGCAGCTAGCTTTTGTTAATTTTACTTTCTGCTTTTGCACAGATGCTATTTTGTCCTAGTTTGAATATTTAGAAGGAACACATATAAAATCACATGATGTATCAGAGGAATTGGAATGTTATAAGAAAACAGACACCATATATATATATATATATATATATATATATATATATATATATATATGGACAACATGAATGTCACTTTCCCAATTTGCCTAAGTGAGAATAATGAAGGATAAGAACATCTCAATTTAAACTAGAAAAACATCAGGTTATTTAAATTTTTTCCTGAATTTTTAATATTATAAATCTAAGATATGGAAGCCACCTCTGATTAGCAGGAAAGTACAATCCAGCAGAGTTGTGCCCCAGCGTAGTAATGAATGTTGAAATAATCCTCATAAAATTTCATACAGTTGCAGTAATGAAAGAAAAAAAAGTCAAATCTTTCTCCTATATAATCAAAACCATCTATGCTTTAAAATTTCATACTGTTGGCGGGAGTGAACACACAATGTGGTGTACAGTGATGTGTTGTAGAACTGAGCACCTGAAACTTGTATAGTAATTATGTTCACTAGTGTCACCCTAAGAAATTCAATAAAATATAAAATTGCATACTGTTTTAACAATATTATTTAGGATTCTATTCACTTCGTGGCCACTTATCAGTCTTTATGGAAAAACAATATTCTAATGTCATTAAAACAACATTTATCTCAATACTACTGTGTATTAAAGAGAAAATTCATTTAATTCACAGGGAATGTTTTAGTACATATAACAGTGGCAATTCAGAAAACAGTATCACTAAATTACAATTATTATAGATATAGATGTAAAAAAATCTCAATTAGGAAAACATGCTTATTACATTCAAGACTAAAAAATTGTCAATAAATGCCTATCAATAAAATTTCAATACATTTATTTCTGTTGATGGCTTATTATCTGCTATGAGTTTATTAATCTTTTTCAATGAAGCAGCTTTTGGCAATAGCAGCATAACGCTTGTAAGGATATGTAGAATGTGTCTGTAAGTACATGTGTAAATGAAACAAAGGTATAAAGGTATACCTAGGCTAATCCTACCTATGAAACGCCTGAACATAACTATTTTTAGTAAGTGATAACTTAATCATGGAGTTGTAAGGAATTCTGTGGTTTATTCACTCAGTCAACGTGTTTAGCGTCAACCAAATGCCAGAAATGAGGGTAAACAAAAGAGACTCTGACCTTGGGTACCTATATATTCTAGTGCTGGAGATAGACAAGTAATTAAAATAATTAAAATAAGACATGAAAAAAATTGTAATAAGTACTATGGGATCAGAATAAAAAGGAACAGTAGCTCAAAGTCTTTGGAAAGTTTCAGAAAGGCGTATGAATTAAGTGGAGTCTCAAGCATAAGCTGCAGAAATTAGAACCCTGTATTTTCTGTCACGTAGATAGACACTGAAAGTTTATGCTCAATTTGGGCCACTACTTTAAAAAAAAAATAACAGTTTTATTGTTTAGTGTCAGGTATTGCTCAATATTTTTTAATATTTTAAAATTCTTTTTTATGATTTTAATTTATTGTGTTTACATAGATTCAAGTGTCCCACTGAATATATCTCCCCCCACCTCCACCCCGCTTTGCCCCTCCCCCAAATGCCTTCCACCCTTCCCTCCAGGATTTGCTGTCCTGTTCTCTATAATGCTATGATATGTATATATAATTTCACTGATATCTTTCCTTTCTCTGATCCCATCCTCTCATCCCCTTTCCCTCTGACCACTTTCCCTCTGGTCCCTTTGATCCCGCCTCTGCCTCTATTCTGTTCCTCAGTTCACATTGTTCATTGGATTCCTCAAATGAGTGAGGTCACATGATATTTTTTTTTCTCTGACTGGCTTATTTTACTTAGCATGATAGTTTTCAGGTCCATCCATGTTGTCGCAAAAGGTAAGATTTTCTTCTTCGTTGTTGCCAGGTAGTATTCCACTGTGTATATGTACCACTGCTTTTTAATCCACTCGTCCACTGAAGGACACTTGGGCTGTTTCCAGATCTTGGCTATTGTAAACAATGCTGCAGTAAACATGGAAGTACATTTCTTCTTTTGAGTCAGTGATTTGGTATTCATAGGATATATTCCTAAAAGTGGGATAGCTGTGTCAAAGGGTAGATCTATTTTTAATTTTTTGAGGAATCTCCGTACTGTTTTCCACAGTGGCTGCACCAGTCTGCATTCCCAACAGCAGTGCAGGAGGGTTCCTCTTTCTCCGCACCCTCGCCAGCACCTGTTATGTGTTATTTTGTTAATAAGCGCCATTCTGAGAGGTGTGAGGTGGTATCTCATTGTGGTTTTAATTTGCATTTCTCTAATAATTAGTGATGTAGAACATTTTTTCATATGCCTGTTGGCCATCTGTATGTCCTCTTTGGAGAAGTGTCTATTCATTTATTTTGCCCATTTTTTGATTGGATTGTTTACCTTCCTGATGTTGAGTTTTACAAGTTCTTTATAAATTTTTGGTTATTAACTCCTTGTCAGATGTATTGGCAAATATATTCTCTTAATGTGAGCATTGTCTTTTTATTTTGTTAATGGTGTCTTTAGCTGTGCAAAAGCTTTTTAGTTTCATATAGTCCCATTTGTTCATTCTGTCCTTTATTTCACTTGCCCGTGGAGATAAATCAGTAAATATATTGCTATGAGAGATATCGAAGAGTTTAGTGCTTATGTTTTTTCCAAGATGTTTATAGTTTCATGACTTACATTTAAATCTTTTATCCATTTTGAGTTTAGTTTTGTGAATGGTGTAAGTTGGTGATCCAGTTTCATTCTTTTCAGTACCTGTCCAATTTTCCCAACACCATTTGTTAAAGAGACTGTCTTTACTCCATTGTATGGTCTTACCTCCTTTGTCAAATATCAATTGTCCATATAGGTGTGGATTTATTTCTGGGTTCTCTGTTCTGTTCCATTGATCTGTATGCCTGTTCTTATGCCAGTACCAAGCTGTTCTGAGTACAATGGCCTTGTAGTATAACTTGATATCAGAAAGTGTGATACCCCCACTTTATTCTTTTTCAGGATTGCTGAGGCTATTCGTGTTCTTTTTGGGTTCCATATAAATTTTTGGAATATTTTTTCTAAATCTTTGAAGCATGTCATGGGCATTTTAATAGGAATTGCATTGAATTTATAGATTGCTTTGGGTGATATTTACATTTTAATGATGTTTATTCTTGCTATCCATGAACACAGTATATGTTTTCACTTGTTTGTATCTTCCTTGATTTCCTTTATCAATGTTTTATAATTTTCTGAGTACAAGTCTTTAACCTCCTTGGTTAAATTTACTCCTAGGTACTTTATTGATTTTGTTGAAATAGTGAAGGGTATTGTTTCTTAATTTCTCTTTCAGATAGTTCATTGTTGGTGTATAACAACGCCACTGACCTGACCAGGCAGTGGCACAGTGGATAGAGTGTTGGACTGGGATGTAGAGGACCCAGGTTCAAGACCCCGAGGTCACAAGCTCATCTGCTTGTGAGCAAAGCTCACAAGCTTGGAACCAAAGTCGCTAGCTTGAGCAAGGGGTTACTTGGTCTGCTGAAGGCCTATGGTCAAGGCACATATGAGAAAGCAATCAATGAACAACTAAGTTGTCACAACGAAAAACTGATGTTTGATGCTTCTTATCTTTCTCCGTTCCTGTCTGTCTGTCCCTATCTATTCCTCTCTCTGACTCTGTCTCTGAAATAAAAAAATGCCACTGATTTCTGAATATTGATTTTATATCCTGCCACCTTGTTGAATTCATTTATTCAGTCCAGTAGTTTTTTGACTGAGACTTTAGGGTTTTCTAAGTACAGTATCATATCATCAGCAAACAATGATAGTTTTATTTCGTCTTTTCCAATTTGGATGCTTTTTATCTCTTTTTCTTGTCTGATTGCTGTGGCTAGGACTTCCAGAACTATGTTGAATAACAGTGGTGACAGGGGCACCTCTGCCTTTTTCCTGATCTTAAGTGGATTTCTTTCCATTTTTGCCCATTGAGTATGATCTTGGTTGTGGGTCTGTCATAGATGACCTTTATCATGTTGAGGTCACTTGTTTGAAACACTGGGCTTTCCTGATCAAGGTATATATGGGAGTTGAGGCTTGCTGCTTCTTCCTCTCTTCTCTTTCTCTCTTTCTCTCCTCCCCCCTCTAAAAATAAATAAATAAATAATATATATGATATATATATATCATATATATATATATATATATATATAATAAAAACAGCCTGTGAGGAGAAATGAGCTGGGTTACATTAAAATTAATAACTTCTCATTTAAGAAAAATAATAGATAAATTGATTAAGAAAATTCAAGCCAAAAAGTAAGAGAGAATATTTACAATACAGTATCTATATCTGACTCATGTCAGATATGTATATCTATACTCATGTATATAATTTATGGAGAAATCTATAAATTGTTAAAAATACAGCCAAAATTCAATTGATCAAATGGTTCAAATAGGCACTTATACAAAAACAATATCCAAATCACAAGTTAATATACTTTAAAATTGCTTAACTTTGCTATTCTTCAAGGTAATGCATATTGAAATCATAGCGAGATAATATTTTCTACCCATCAAAATCACTGAAAAGAAAAATGTAGAAAATACCAATATTTGGCAAAGGTTGGAAGTAATGAGAATTCTTACAGATATATGGATAGAGTGTAAATGTGCATGTATCAATTTGAAGAATCATATTTCAGTATTTACCTAGGCTGAACATATGTATAGACTACAATCTAGAAATTTCATTCTAAGAAATAGGACCACTTGAAATGTGTGCAAGGAAAGGCATTTATTAAGATGCAAAGTGTTGGTGACGTCACGGAAATGGCGCCATGAGAAGCGCGTCCGACAGCTCTCCCCTAAATCACAACAAATTTATCAACTAGAAACAGAAAAATTTATCCTCGGAGCATTCCGGAGTTCCACACAAACTGAAAGCAAAAGGACTGTTATCACTTGAATCTGAGAGATGAGGGTGTGGAGGAAGCTACCGCAGCAGCGACGCTCATTCAAGCCGCGAGGGAGTGCACCTGCGGTGAGTCAGCCCATATACTTGGGAACCGCGAGCCACCGCGAGCGGCCGAAGAGAGCCGCCACCGCGAGCCGCTGCGAGCCCCCGCGAGACGCCGCCGCGAGCGGCCGCTGCGAACCGCCACCGCGAGCGGCCGCCACGAGCCGCCCGGTCCGGTTGAGCACCGCTGACGTTCCCAGCGGCCCGCACACTGCGAGTGGGGGTCGCCGGCCACCGGAGCGCCCCATTCGTGCACGTGCCTTGGGCATTCCACGCGCCCAGGGCGCCCTGCTGGCCCGCACACCCAGGGGGCTCCATTATCCTGCGCCTGGTGCGGTCCAGCTGCCAGCGGCGGGGCGAGCGGGAGAGGCTTGGGAGATTCTCTCCGTGGGCGGGGCACCTCACCCAGCCATTCAAGCTAACAATCAAGCGTTGGGGGAGGGGTGCACGCAGGCAGCCTAAAATACCTTCGGAAGCACAGCTGCGAACCAATCACTGAAATTAGCTTAACCCATAAAATCTGCGCACCCTCGGTTCTAATTGATAAGATCTCTCTCAGTTCAGCAATCCAAGACAAGAGGCGTGATATTTTTTAGTGCCTCTCGCTAAAGGGGCGGGGGCAACTTCTGATTGATAGAGCCTCCATATTCAGGGATAAACGCTAACAAGAAGGACTTGGCAGATAATAAGGTCTATACTACACTAGTCGTAAGCAGAGACTAGTGCCTCTTCTTCCCTGCAAAAACAGGCTACAAAGTGTGGAAATCCTGGGTTGAGAGGTCCAACTAAATGATAGGCGCTGAACAGTCACCTTGACAACAATTGACTCCCACCCCCGCCTGATTACACTGGAGGCCCTGACTCTCAGAGCCTTTCCCAAAGCCTTGCACTGAGTGGGGATAGAGTGGGGATTTCCCAGCTCTTTGAGCCTCTTACTCCCCAGGCAGAAGCAGTTGCAGCCTTATAGCTGGATCACCAGGCTGCTAATTCAGAAAGGGGGAGACTAGGAGAGAGAATCCAGGAAAGCAAACTCTCTCATCGTTGGACCCTGCAAACGCCAACAAGCCTTTACTTCCAGCAAGACTAAAGCCAATTATATGACATTGCCATAGAATCCCATCAACTGCAAATCCCTACCTAAGAGTGACACAGGGGCAGAGCCTGGGGTACAGAGTCACCGACTAGGAAGAGGGAGAGAAAAGAAAAAGGAAGAAGTTAACCTCTCAAAATCAAGAAAAACCCACAGACTTTACAACTTGATCCACTAATTTTTTGTTGTTGTTGTTGTTTGTTTCTTCTATCTTTTTGCCTTTATTTCCTCCACCTCGGTCCTTCTATTCTCTGCCCATCTTATGCTTCCCCTTTCTTGAACTACACTACCCATGAGTGTTGCATTTTATTTTTCTTCTTCATCCTCACCCTCCTTTAAGGTTATACTCCAAAACACTTAACTCTCACTCTCTCCTCTTTTGTTTTTTTTTTTGTCTTGCTTTATTTTGTTTTTTTCTCCTCCTATTTTATTTCTTCCTTCGTTTTTCTCTTTTTCTTATTTTTTCCTTTCTATTAGTTTTTTCTTTTCTCATTTTACTTTCCTCCCATATAATCCTCAATCACGAACAAATTAGTTAATTTGGGACTCAAGGCTTTTTTTTGGCTTTATTTCTCTTTTTTGCTTTTGTTTTTTTTTTTTTCTCTTGTTTGTTTATTTTTGTGGCATTTTGGGTCCTCCGACCCAAGGTCTCCATTGTATTTAGTCTTTGCTCCACTTAATACAACAGATTTTTACTTATTATTTTTATTTTTTCTTCTTTATTATTCTTTTTTGGTCCTTTTTTCTGATTCCCTCTTATCCCTCTCATTATATCTCTTAGTTGACCATCACTTACAAGCAAATCATCTTATGCTTGTCTAAGATTTTCTTCCTTTTTTTTTTTTGCATTTAGTAGGTCCCTACTCCCTTTTTTTTGCCCCTTGAACTTTTCACCCCAAATCAGGCCCTCCATTATAGGCATGATATTTCCCTGAGGAGGGGAGAGGAGGGAAAGAGAAGAGAGAAAAAAAGGGGGAAATAATAAATTATTACTGTTTTTTTTTTGTGGGGTGTTTTACCCTTTTTTTTTTTTCTTTTTACTCTTTATTAATTCTAATTAGTGCTATCAATAAGACCACCCTCAGATGCCGATAAGAAAGAGGAAATTGAATATTATGGATACAAAAGAAAGAGAGGTAACACAAATAGATGTGGAAAAATCTATGGAGAAAAGACTTAACATATTGGAAGCCTTGGAGCTAAATGACAGAGAATTTAAAATAGAAATCTTAAAAATACTCAGAGATATACAAGAAAACACAGAAAGGCAATATAGGGAGATCAGAAAACAACTCAATGAACACAAAGAATATATTACCAAGGAAATTGAAACTATAAAAACAAATCAAACAGAAATGAAAAACTCAATTCACGAGCTGAAAAACGAGGTAACAAGCTTAGCTAACAGAACAGCCCAGATTGAAGATAGGATTAGTGAAATAGAAGACAAACAACTTGAGGCACAACAGAGAGAAGAAGAAAGAGACTCAAAAATAATAAAAAATGAGAAAGCCCTACAGGAATTGTCTGACTCCATCAGAAAGAATAACATAAGAATAATAGGTATATCAGAGGGAGAAGAGAAAGAAAATGAAATGGAGAATATACTCAAACAAATAATAGACAAGAACTTCCCAAGCCTGTGGAAGGAACTAAAGCCTCAAATTCAAGAAGCAAACAGAACACCAAGTTTTCTTAACCCCAACAAACCCACTCCAAGGCACATCATAATAAAGATGACACAAACCAATGACAAAGAAAAAATTCTCAAGGCAGCCAGGGAAAAGAAGAGTACAACATATAAAGGAAGGCCTATTAGATTATCATCAGATTTCTCAGCAGAAACTCTACAAGCTAGAAGAGAGTGGACCCCAATATTTAAAGCCCTGAAAGAGAGGAACTTTCAGCCAAGAATACTATACCCATCAAAGCTATCCTTCAAGTATGAAGGAGATATAAAAACATTCACAAATACAGAAAGGATGAGAGAATTTATCAATAGAAAGCCCCCACTCCAGGAAATACTAAAGGGGGTTTTCCAACCAGATTCAAAGAACAAAAGAAAACAACACCACAAGTAACAGCTCCACCAAGAACACAATAAAACCAAACTTAAACTGTGACAACAAAGGAAAAAAAGGGGGGAGAGGATGGAGATTAACAGTAGCAAAGGATGATGAAGTGCAGAAATACTTATAAGATAGGGTACTACAATGAATATGGTAGGTACCCTTTTCATTACTTAATGGTAACCACCCTTAAAAAAACCACCACAAAAACACTTGACTTAAAAAAGGTAGCAACAGAGGAAAGAAGTATGGAACACAAACAAACAAAAACAAATGATAGAAAAACAAAAGAGAAGAATCAAACTAGATACAAAACTAACAGAAAGCAATTTATAAAATGGCAGTAGGGAACCCACAAGTGTCAATAATTATACTAAATGTAAATGGATTAAACTTACCAATAAAAAGACACAGAGTAGCAGAATGGATTAAAAAAGAAAATCCAACTATATGCTGCCTACAAGAAACACATCTAAGCAACAAGGATAAAAACAAATTCAAAGTGAAAGGCTGGAAAACAATACTCCAAGCAAACAACACCCAAAAAAAAGCAGGTGTAGCAATACTCATATCTAATAATGCTGACTACAAGACAGAAAAACTACTCAGAGAGAAAAATGGTCATTTCATAATGATTAAGGGGAAGTTGAATCAAGAAGACATAACAATCCCTAATATATATGCACCAAACCAAGGAGCACCAAAATATATAAGACAGCTACTTATTGACCTTAAAACAAACACTAACAAAAATACAATCATACGTGGAGACCTCAATACACCGCTGACGGCTCTAGATTGGTCATCCAAACAGAGAATCAATAAAGATATAGTGGCCTTAAACGAAATACTAGAACACCTGGATATGATAGACATCTACAGGACACTTCATCCCAAAGTGACAGAGTATACATTTTTCTCTAGTGTACATGGAACATTCTCAAGAATTGACCATATGTTGGGCCACAAAGACAATATCAGCAAATTTAGAAAAATTGAAATTGTACCAAGCATATTTTCTGATCATAAAGCCTTGAAACTAGAATTCAACTGCAAAAAAGAGGGGGGAAAACCCACAAAAATGTGGAAACTAAACAACATACTTCTAAAAAATGAATGGGTCAAAGAAGAAATAAGCGCAGAGATCAAAAGATATATACAGACAAATGAAAATGAAAATACGACATATCAGAATCTCTGGGATGCAGCAAAAGCAGTAATAAGAGGAAAGTTCATATCACTTCAGGCCTATATGAACAAACAAGAGAGAGCCGAAGTAAACCACTTAACTTCACACCTTAAGGAACTAGAAAAAGAAGAACAAAGACAACCCAAAACCAGCCGAAGAAAGGAGATAATAAAAATCAGAGCAGAAATAAATGAAATAGAGAACAGAAAAACTATAGAAAAAATCAATAAAACAAGGAGCTGGTTCTTTGAAAAGATCAACAAAATTGACAAACCCTTGGCAAGACTCACCAAGGAAAAAGACACAGGACTCAAATAAATAAAATCCAAAATGAAAGAGGAGAGATCACCACAGACATCATAGAAATACAAAGAATTATTGTAGAATACTATGAAAAATTATATGCCACCAAATACAACAATCTAGAAGAAATGGATAAATTCCTAGAACAATACAACCTTCCTAGACTGAGTCATGAAGAAGCAGAAAGCCTAAACAGACCAATCAGCAGGGAGGAAATAGAAAAAACTATTAAAAATCTCCCCAAAAATAAAAGTCCAGGCCCAGACGGTTATACTAGTGAATTCTATCAAACATTCAAAGAAGACTTGGTTCCTATTCTACTCAAAGTCTTCCAAAAATTTGAAGAAGAAGCAATACTTCCAAACACATTTTATGAGGCCAACATAACCCTCATACCAAAACCTGGCAAGGATGGCACAAAGAAAGAAAACTACAGACCAGTATCTCTAATGAATACAGATGCTAAAATACTAAACAAAATACTGGCAAACCGAATACAACAACATATTAAAAAAATAATACATCATGATCAAGTGGGATTCATCCCAGAATCTCAAGGATGGTTCAACATACGCAAAACGGTTAACGTAATACACCATATCAACAAAACAAAGAACAAAAACCACATGATCTTATCAATAGATGCAGAAAAGGCTTTTGATAAAATACAACACAATTTTATGTTTAAGACTCTCAACAAAATGGGTATAGAAGGAAAATATCTCAACATGATAAAGGCCATATATGATAAACCATCAGCCAACATCCTATTAAACGGCATAAAACTGAGGACTTTCTACCTTAAATCAGGAACAAGACAGGGTTGTCCACTCTCTCCACTCTTATTCAACGTGGTGCTAGAAGTTCTGGCCAGAGCAATCAGACAAGACAAAGAAATAAAAGGCATCCATATCGGAAAAGAAGAAGTAAAGCTATCACTTTTTGCTGATGATATGATCCTATACATCGAAAACCCGAAGGACTCCACAAAAAGATTATTAGAATCAATAAACCAATACAGTAAGGTCGCAGGATACAAAATTAACATACAAAAGTCCATAGCCTTTCTATATGCCAACAATGAAATATTAGAAAACGAACTCAAAAAATAATCCCCTTCACGATTGCAACAAAAAAAATAAAATACCTAGGAATAAACATAACAAAGAACGTAAAGGACCTATATAATGAAAATTACAAAGCATTGTTAAGGGAAATCGAAAAAGATACAATGAGATGGAAAAATATTCCTTGTTCTTGGATAGGAAGAATAAATATAATCAAAATGGCCATATTACCCAAAGCAATATACAAATTTAATGCAATTCCAATCAAAATCCCTATGAGATTTTTTAAAGAAATGGAACAAAAAATCATCAGATTTATATGGAAGTATAAAAAACCCCAAATAGCCAAAACAATCCTAAGGAAAAAGAATGAAGCTGGGGCATTACAATACCTGACTTTAAACTATATTATAGGGCCACGATAATCAAAACAGCATGGTATTGGCAAAAAAAAAATAGACACTCAGACCAATGGAACAGAATAGAAAGCCCAGAAATAAAACCACATATATATGGTCAAATAATCTTTGATAAAGGGGCCAACAACACACAATGGAGAAAAGAAAGCCTCTTCAACAAATGGTGTTGGGAAAACTGGAAAGCCACATGCAAAAGAATGAAACTCGACTACAGCCTGTCCCCGTGTACTAAAATTAATTCAAAAGGGATCAAAGACCTAAATATAAGACCTGAAACAATAAAGTACATAGAAGAAGACATAGGTACTAAAATCATGGACCTGGGTTTTAAAGAACATTTTATGAACTTGACTCCAATGGCAAGAGAAGTGAAGGCAAAGATAAATGAATGGGACTACATCAGAATTAAAAGTTTTTGCTCAGCAAGAGAAACTGATATCAAAATAAACAGACAGCCAACTATATGGGAACTGATATTTTCAAACGACAGCTCAGATAAGGGCCTAATATCCAAAATTTACAAAGAACTCATAAAACTCAACAACAAACAAACAAACAATCCAATAAAAAAATGGGAAGAGGACATGAACAGACACTTCTCCCAGGAAGAGATACAAATGGCCAACAGATATATGAAAAGATGCTCAGCTTCATTAGTTATTAAAGAAATGCAAATCAAAACTACAATGAGATACCACCTCACACCTGTTAGATTAGCTATTATCAACAAGACGGGTAATAGCAAATGTTGGAGAGGCTGTGGAGAAAAAGGAACCCTCATTCACTGTTGGTGGGACTGTAAAGTAGTACAACCATTATGGAGGAAAGTATGGTGGTTCCTCAGAAAACTGCAAATAGAACTACCTTATGACCCAGCAATCCCTCTACTGGGTATATACCCCAAAACCTCAGAAACATTGATACATAAAGACACATGTAGCCCCATGTTCATTGCAGCACTGTTCACAGTGGCCAAGACATGGAAACAACCAAAAAGCCCTTCAATAGAAGACTGGATAAAGAAGATGTGGCACATATACACTATGGAATACTACTCAGCCATAAGAAATGATGACATCAGATCATTTATAGCAAAATGGTGGGATCTTGATAACATTATAAGGAGTGAAATAAGCAAATCAGAAAAAAACAAGAACTACATGATTCCATACATTGGTGGAACATAAAAATGAGACTAAGAGACATGGACAAGAGTGTGGTGGTTACCAAGGGTGGGGGGGGGAGGGAGGACATGGGAGGGAGGGAGGGAGAGAGTTAGGGGGAGGGGGAGGGGCACAGAGAACTAGATAGAGGGTGACGGAGGACAATCTGACTTTGGGCGAGGGGTTTGCAACATAATTTGATGACAAAATAACCTAGACATGTTTTCTTTAAATATATGTACCCTGATTTATTAATGTCATCCCATTACCATTAATAAAAATTTATTAAAAAAAAAAAAGATGCAAAGTGTTCATGGCTGCATTTTTCATAATAGATCCAAATTAAGAGCAATATCAATATCCATCAACAAAAGATTTGATTTAAAAAAAAAAAGTATTGTATGTTCAGATAAGAGAATATTATACAGCAATAAAAATAAACAATATACTAATATAAGCAACTAGTGAATAAATCTTGCAAATATAATATTCAGTTAAGGAGGCCACGTGCTAAATATAAAATATGTTTCCTTATTAAAAAAATACTTGAAAATGAGAAAAATTTCTTCACAAAATTGCCTGTGAGACTAGTGATTCACTATGAAGACACCAATTGGTGGTGCTAATAACAGGGAGGGCTCAAGTAAAGGCTTCTGGGAGTTATAAAAGTCTGACTTACTGTGCACCCTTGTTCTCAGTAAAAGGCTGTGAACCACGGGCAGCCATGGAGTCACTACCATGTCAGGTAATCTCATATATAAACTAAATATTATCTTTAATGGATATGTTTAATTCATGTTTATTTTTTAAATGCATTGAGAATTTATTTTAATACAACATCACTTAAATTCTTAACAAATTCATGGTACATTTTTGCTATTGGATATGTTGTTAATCAACAATTACCAATAATATCATAGTATTGTTGCTTATGAAGTATTTTCATATTAAAAATGTTTCCCTTAGCCTGACCGGTGGTGACACAGTGGATAGAGCATCGACCTGAGATGCTGAGGGCCCATGTTCAAAACCCAAAGGTTGCTGGCTTGAGCCCAAAGGTTGTTGGCTTGGAGCACAAGGTCAATGGCTTGAGTATGCGGTCACTGGCTCAGCTGGAGCCTCCCAGTCCAGGCACATATAAGAAAGCAATCAATGAACAACTAAGGTGCCGAAACTATGAGTTGACACTTCTCATCTCTCTCTCCCTTCCTATCTGTCTGTCTTTCTAATATGTGTGTGTGCATGTGTGAATGTGTGTGTGTGTATTTCTCCTACATGAACAAAGATGGCAATCTACAACTTACATTCTTAGATACAGTTCTTTACACGAATGGTTTTCTAAATTCCCTTATAATTGTGTAATGATATAATTAAGAGAAGAGACATTTCAAATGATACAAGCAATCAAAATAATGTTTGTAGTTTGGTGAATCCTAAAAGAAGGACTCTACCTCAAGGTCCACAGAAAAATTATTGGAAGATGCAAATATTCAGGAATTTCAACTTGTCACTAGATGATTCATCTCCCTAAATACTCTACATGTGTTATCAGAGAACAGATGCTGGTTGTTCACCAGATCTAAACTTGTCACTGGTGAAATAGATATCAATAATTCTAATATTTGTAATGTAACTCACAATAGATTCTGAGATAGTATCAGGTTCTCTGAAATAGTGACCTGGGTGTATTGGCCACAGAGTTTGGAAAGTATAGCTTTTCCTTCTGTTATTGATTTTGTGTGTTGCATTTCATGCCAAATGATTCCATACCTCAGGGATGGAGTTTTCAAGAGATGCGTAGGACAAGGAATGCTTGTGATGTGCCCTTTGTTTTAATTCCTTCTGTGCATTAACCTTTCAGAACACTGAACTTGAGATCTTTTACTCATTGAGGTAGTTCACAAAGTCAAAAATTAAGAAAATTGGTAACTTTATATTGATCAATAGTAAACCAGTTGTGGCTTATTGCTAAATATATCCACATGTATTTGTAATGTTGTAACAAACCAAAGGAAATGGCTGCCTCCCATAACATTATCTTGTTTCTCTTAGGAATATTACTTTAAGGAGGATTATATTCTCACCTAATCATCTCTTTGTAAATAATACTAACCATGATAATGCCAACTACTTGCCAAGTATTTTCCATACACTATTTCTAACCTACAAAATGTTGTTGCAGAAGTTATTGCCATATAACTGATTGAGAAAAGAGGGCATATATAGATTAAGTACTTGCTTCTAAAAAAAAATCACACAGCTTCTCAGAGTTCGAGATTGGATTTGCATTCAAAGCTTTCTCAGCCCAAAGCTTAACATTTATTTGATCATACTCTTCCCCTTCCTATCTGCAACAATCAGTAAGTATATTAAGTTCTCCAAGTAGAAATTCAGACAGAATCATTTGTTTACTTCCTAACTGAACTAACATGATTTACTTTCCCTTTAATCCATTGCTGACGTGTGATAGAAATTTTATGACTCAGAAATTCTTTACTGCCTTTTCCTAGATGTAACTCAGGCTGGTTGTGATCAAACCTCTGCCACCAAGGAGTAGGTGTGGCCCCAGACATAAATGTGTGCAGAAATAAAGCAGAGGTCCCATTTCAGAATGCTGCTGCATCAAAGAACAACTGAAGTCTGCAGAACACAGTTAATTAGAAGCATTACCTGTTAGTAGCCAATGAAGGATCCAGACAGTAAACCCAATGATGGGCAGTTGCTACACATTCTTAAACACTGGTAAGAGGACACTGCACTCCTTTCTTCCCCAGGTGTATAGACAGGTGAATATAAACTCACACACAGACAGATATGTTGCGGACACTGCATACCCATGCTGCACATAAGCCAAAAATTAAATCAACAAAAAGACACACACCTATACGCAAGACACTTAGAGAAACTTTTTGGCCAGCATGGGTCATATTAATTGATTTGAAGGAATTTGTCACAATAAAAATAACTAATTTTTGCAAAATAATTTCAAAATCATAAATTTTATCCAATAAGAGGGATGATGGAGGGGGAAATGGGACTCAGTTCAAAAACTTGGTCAAGAACAAGGAGAAAAAGCACTTAAAGGTAGGTAAGCAATATTTTGCAGTATTTTTTAAATACCAAAGTAAAAATGGAGGTAACAAGACAGTGACGAAAACAAATGATCAATCCATCCCAGAATTGCTTTAGTTTGACAGATATGACAAACACAATAATTCAAGATTGCCTTGCACCGTAAAAGAGCTGTTCCAACTTCTGAATCCCTCTGGCTCTTATGCCCCGCCCTTGCCTGATACCCTCCTGGACATACACCTTCCTTGAGGATGGCCTCCCTGCCCCTTCTTCTGGCATCTCAATCTCATACCCTCACTCATGCTGGCCTTTGTCAAGACCGTCCCCTTCTGGGTGTCTCACAGAAATCTGCCAACAACCCACGTCCTCACAGGGGGGCTGCTGGTGGGTCAGGACATCTGAAGTACATACTAAAACAAACACTGTGTCAATAAGTCATGATTGTTTACTGTTGAAATAATGTTATTTGTACTATAAGTAAGTCACAGTGGGGGGGTCAAAAGGGTGGTCTTCAAAGACTGTGTCTGATCACCACCAACAACAAATTTTTCCTTGAGAGAAGAGTACTTGGGCTTGACCAGGTGGTTCAGTGGCTAGAGCGTCAGACTGGGATGCAGAGGACCGAGGTTCGAAACCCCGAGGTCGCTGGCTTGAGCGCAGGCTCACCAACTTGAGTGCGGGGTTACTGGCTTGAGCATGGGATCATAGACATGACTCAATGGTTGCTGGTTTGAATCCAAGGTCACTGACTTGAGCAAGGGGTCACTGGCTCAGCTGTAGCCCCCTGGTCAAGGCACATATAAGAAAGCAATCAGTAAACAACTAAGGTGCCGCAACAAAGAATTGACGCTTCTCATTTTCCTTTCTTCCTGTCTGTTCCTATCTGTCCCTCTCTCTGTCTCTGTCTCTGTCTTTGTCTCTGTAAAAAAAAAAAAAAAGAGCACTTGGGGATCCAAAAGAACTGTTGTCCTAGATCACTGTGCAGCAGTGTGTAAAGAACACACCCTAACATCGCAATGGATTCATTCAACTGGACTTACTTAGAAAATACTTTCTATCTAGCTCTCAGTGGTAGTAAGGCTGGTGAGAAGGAGGATTGCTAAAAGTCACAGGAAAAGCAGTTATAATAGCAATAATAACAATTATAACAATAATAATAATAAATACTTCTAGTGAGTGCCTACTTTGTGTGAGGCACTCTGCTGGCTAATTTATGAACAACGATTCATTTAATTGTCACAGAATAAAAATACAGAACACTAAGCCGCATTTTATTTCAACATCATTATCTTAAAAACCTCACTAAGCGTTTGTCTCAGGTTTGTCTAATTGGCCAGAAACAACACCTGAAGATCACATCACCGTGCAACCTCGGAATGTGCGAATTTGTTTCCTCACAGTGAGTCCTGGGTATGAACCACTCTCTACTTCACAAATTAATGGCTTCAAACAGAGAGAAATCAAAACCTGGGATAGGATTCTGTTCTTCAGGCTACATTCCAGAGACGTTTTCAATGAGAAAGAATTATGCTTCAAGAATTACCCAGAGAACGTTTATAGAAACAATGTTTAAACCACTCTGTGAAAAGCTAATGAAATAAGAATTTCAGGGACTGAGAACAAAGCATCCTTATTTTTTAAAAAAACAATATGCAGCCAAAGTTGAAACCACAGGTTAGCCAGAGGTATCCAAAACAGGCTCATGCGTCCAGATTCATCTTTCACCTCATCTTCCCCTCTGAGAACGCTATCTTTCTGCCTCCCTGTATCAGACCCCAAATTAGGATTATAGTACATCTTCCATCACTGCGAAGAATCAAATGACCAGCACTGTGGTCAACTTGACTCGCAACAACAGGGAGAAAAATGTTTATTATAAACCTTTTTTTTCACTCCTCTTTCTTGAAGAATCTTAAAAAGGGCCATAAGAATCAATCAACACACTGCAACATTTTGATATTTCCTCAAGTCCCTGAAGGCATTACTCTTATTCCAAACATACAACAACTATAATTTAACCAAATTTTTCCCAAAACAATTTAATTTTCTAACCAGGAATGATAGAGTGCTTCAGAAAATCAGTTCTACATTAGAGGGTATTAGTGGCAGTCCCTCAGTCCTCAGACCAGATTGTTCAGCAGTATTTCACCTGTAATTTACATAGAAAAGGGTTGTGGTGGGAGGTAAGTAGATGGAACAAAGAAGGTGAGGTATAGCCTGCCCTGTGGTGGCGCAGTGGATAAAGTGTCGACCTGGAAATGCTGAGGTCGCCGGTTTGAAGGCTTGCCTGGTCAAGGCACATATGGGAGTTGATGCTTCCAGCTCCTCCCCACCTCTCTCTGTCTCTCTCTCCCTCTCTGTCTCTTTCTCTCCCTTTCTCTCTCCTCTCTAAAATGAATTGAAAAAATTTTTTAAAAATCTTTAAAAAAAAAAGAATGTGAGACATAGCTAGAGTCCCCCCAGCGAGGACAATAGGTGACATTTCTGGTGTGTTACCACTAATTATTAACCTGTGAAGGAGGCAACATATCATAGCGGCTCCAAATCTTGTTCACTCTTCCAATGGTAAATTCTTTTCTTTTATCCTTTTCTGACACCATTGTTCTTCTTAGAAAAACATATCTAGAAATAAACTGATATAAATAATTTAATACCAGGGATCATTAGTCTTAGGGGAATCCAGTCCTGCTGAGCCAATTAAAACATTCAAATATTTCCTCACCAACTGAATTAAATAGCCATTGTCAACAAACCCTAAATACCTTATGAACACCTCAGCTGTTCCAGAACCCATAACCTCCCACTACCAAATACCCAAAGATTGGCAAAGCAGCAATCCTTCAAGACCCTACTGTGAATGGCTTTCTCAGAGGATCAGAGTGGGGCTCTCCAAAGTGTTAACTATTGTGAAAAATATTTCCTTTCATGTTTCAATGACCCTTCTGCATGGGGAGCTATAAAGTGGGTTCATAAATTATTCAGAGAACCAATAATGTAAGTGTTTGTCCTGCACTTGGAACCTAGCAGACTCCAAAGCCAAAGCTCTGAAATACAAAACCACACTGTTTTCTTTTAGATAAGTTTACATCCCATGAAGTGAATTAAAAGTCACAGTTGAAGAGGTGAGAGGCACTGAGGAGAGTTGAAAAGGGAATCAGGAAGAGTGGCCAAGTGACCCAAAAATCATATCATGTAAGGGCTTAGTGCTCAAGGCTGTCACCACCCTCAAACGCAGACATCCAGACATCCTTAGTCCAGTATCCTTAGTCCCAGCATGCTTCTCCCAGCATCCTTATTACCAGCATCCTTAATCCCAGCATCCTCAATCATAGCATTTCTAGGACTAGCATATATTTGGCAGCTGCTTTAAAATTCTGCTTGTAAATTTCTATGATTCATATTTATATCTAAATGATACACCAAAAATAACAATAACCATTGTCCACTGAGTTCTTAAGTTGAACTAGGAAAGCAACTAAAGAAAAGACATAAAAAGAAAAGTATAGTTGTTCTACTTTTGGTGAAGGAAATAAATGGAAATATTTCTATTTAGAATATTCAATCTCTAGGGGAAAAGTCCTCCCCAACTTAATTATATAATTAATCACTGAAGAATAACAATCTGACACGTAGAACAAATATCTCACCAAGGGCACAATTTTCTCCTCACAGGAAAATAGGCGGGTCTGAAAGTTGTAGCAGTAAAGTCCGTAAGTTTGTTTTATAGTTACTGCCTCTCTTGGCCTGAAAAGAATATTAACAATGGAGTTAAAGTACAATAAGTCAAAGGAGAAACTTTAAGAACGTCATGTGGAAACCTTTGGGCAAAATACGTTCACCACTTAATGGACTGAGCATGGGTGATGTAGTAGAAATAAAACTTCTGAGACAGGAATTATATAGGTGATTATATCATATATATATATATAACCCAACAGGCCTCCCAAGACTTGGAGTGGGGAAAGGCACACTCAGAATATAAGGAGAGAGGATGGGTTGAGTTTAGTGAAAAGACGGGTTGTGGAAAGAGGTCTGTAGTTTTATAAAGATGTATACAACGGGGAGCAAAAATATGCCAAACAACATTTGAAAGAGTTGAGAGAGGTCATGGAAATATCTGTTTAATGCATGTTAATGTTACATAACTCAAGCAGACGTAGAAAGTGTTTATGGCATTTCTGACACAGATCAACAAGCTGGCCCATGAGCAGCTCACATAAAACCAGGCAGATTCTATTTTCTCTGGAGGTCTATTTTCTCTCAAAAACAGTGCCCAGTATATGACAACACACAGGGATGAAATCAGATGGTTCCAGGAATGGAAAAACAGTTTAATTCTTAAAATGTTTAACAAACAAAATCCACACAGGGATATTTAGCTTCTCCAGGAAATAGATACATAAGGAGATACGCAAACACTTCAAATTTATTAATATAAGAAAGGAATACTTGAAGAAGGGTGTTTGTCTATAACACAGGTGTAATTCAGGCCATAATATAAAGACCCTGACACCTGAAAAATTAAGGGATAAGGATGATTACAACTTAATCATCAGTTGATGACGATTGCATGACTGAAGCTGTGATGACAATTGCATTTATGTAGTTATTCTGTGTTTTGCTATAAGGAAGGTGATCTACATAAAATTCTGAAGACTGTGAATAAAAAAATGTAACTTCTCTAAATCTCCAACACTAAGCAAGAAACAGAGAAGGCCTGTGGTTCATGGAGGGAAACACTGTTTGGAGCTCAATTCTGTTTCACCTGTAGTTCCCAGCATGTCAACTTCACCCTTAAAAAACAAATGATATCTGGACTTTATCCAAGCACAGCCTCTAGGGGTGGGGACTGTGTCAAGTAGACAGGCTAAGCAGTACCCACAAGCAGGAAGGTAAGCCTGTAGAATGGGTTGTATGAACATGGCCAGGCCTGGGAGCACGCAATCTACTCCTCTGACTTCTACTGATATCATTCACATCACCTGCTCAGTACTAGAATATAGAAATTTCACAGCTCTAGAATAAATAATGCACAAGAACAAATAAAAATATATAGAACACACAACACACACACACACACACACAGTGAGACAGGCATGACCAAGAAATATAAACCTATACTACAAAATAAGAGTAATTAAAATGGTCCTGACCTTTCACACAATAAAGCAACAAAGCAAATCAGTCAGGAATTCACAAACAGACCAAACAAATACATTTAAAAATTTGTACCTGAAATCAATGATAAAATAATAAACTATAAAATATATGATATTAAGAAAATTAGCCATACCTGAGCACTGAGGTAAGGAATGATCCTTGTATTATGTTTTTAAAATTCTAGATAATTCAAAGAACTGGGTAAAAACAAAATAAACAAGCAAATAAGTGAACAAAAAATACCACTATAACTTACTGGACACAAAACCAAGGAGCTCTAAACTGTGAGAGAGAGGATAGCTCTCATTACATTAAGCAAAGGCTGCTGAAAAATGTCAGAAACTGACCACGAGTGGACTGGGGAAAATGTTTCCAATACATGTCACAGAAAAGCCTCCAGTGCTACTAATATAAAGAAAACTCATACGAATTGATGAAAAGGGAACAAGCTAATGGAAACAGATAAAAGCTATCAAAACAGGTACTAGTAGAAATCAAGAACTGTAAACGTCAAATAACTGTATAAAAAATGTTTCCAAAATGTCAATAATTAAGGAAATGCAAATTAAAATGATAAATAGTTGGCTCTTGTTATTTATGGCAGATATGTTCCTAGAGGAAATGCAGGGTCAGGATTCTGTGAACCCTCTAGTCACAGTTTCATCGATCAGTCAAATCCATCACCGTGTTTTATGGGTGTTTCTGTTTGAAGACACCTTATTTAATAAATATTGTTGGCTGATTCACTGATGTTGAGCTCACAGCGCACAGCCCTGTAACTCAGGCCAGAATGGAGCTTATCTAATGAGCTCACTGCAGCCTTCAGACCCTGCACACACCAGACAGCACGTCAGCGCTGCACGGAGGGGCCGTGGGAAACAGTGAAACCAGCAACAAGCACAGAAATGTGGAACTCAGGCATAAAGAGACAGAGAGTGGGCACAAGAGGCAGAGCAGAGAGCCCTGTCCTTCCTCCTCAGCTGGGCTTTGGTGCCTCCCACTACTCAGGGCTCTGAGCACATCTGCGAATGATCCAAAAGAGCATCACAGCTATTGACTTGGGGGTTAACCATAGGTTTTAGTGAGAAAGTAAGTTCACAAATCTGGAATCCAAAGATGAGGAGGAGCATTTTAAACCACCAGATGGGCAAAGTCTGAGGAAATGTTATAGCCATTGTTGGTGTTAGTGTAGGAAATGGGGATTTGAACCCTCTGCCGGTGCTGGTGGAGTAGGATTTTGGTAGCTCTTCTGCAAAAAACTGGACACTGTATACACAATTTACACTGTGCGTGCAGGAGAGCTGAGTGACTCCACTGCTAGGCCCAGCCCATGGAAATATAAATGTGCCCCCAAACGGAAATGTGGGGGAACCTACACCAGGAGGACTTCTCAGAGCAAAACTTATATACAACATAAATGTTCAGTTTTTAAAAAATATTCAAATGAACTATAGGGCATCCATACTATAGTATATATTAATTTCTAAAGAAAATATTAGACGTATAATACACTCAAAGACAAGTACCATATGGTTTCATTCATATGTGGAATCTAATGAACAAAATGAATTACATGTAACATGCAGAATAGTGACAGACTCAGACATGGGGAGCAAGCTAACATTGTCAGGGTGGGGTCTGGGTGAGCACAGAGAAGGGGTTGGGCAAAACAAGACGAAACAAAGAGAGAGAAAAACTCATGGACAGGCAACAGTGTGCTAACTGCCTGGGTGGAAGAAGGGCTGGAAGAGGGTAAAGAGGGAATCAGAGGTCCCCAAACTTTTTACACAGGGGGCCAGTTCACTGTCCCTCAGACCGTTGGAGGCCGCCACATACAGTGCTCCTCTCACTGACCACCAATGAAAGAGGTGCCCCTTCCAGAAGTGCGGCGGGGGGCCAGATAAATGGCCTTAGGGGGCCGCATGTGGCCCGTGGGCCATAGTTTGGGGACGCCTGGAAATGGTGATGAGCAGAGACTGGACTTGGGGGGAGAACACACAATATGGTGCACAGAGAATGTGTTCAGAATTGGGCACCTGAAACCTGTATCATTATGTTACCCAGTGTCATTCCAATAAATTCAATTAAAAAAAAGTAACATATTTTATATACATCAATAAGAAAGGTAAGTTGAAGAACAATATATATAATTTATTTTTAAGAAACTGAACCTATGTTAATATTTACATTTTTGCATATAAACAAACAAATGTATGCTTAAAATCTTAAAGAAAATGAAGGAAAATAATTAAGTTGGATTATCTCAAGAGAGGGAATTTGGGAGATTTGAAGAAGACTTTTATTACTTTTAGGTATGATATTTATTTAATTTTACTACTTTTAGTGACTACGTATTTTTTACACAACAATATTGTTAAAAGTAACCTTAACTATTTAAATATATATATATATAACAAAAGGAAGAGTTATAAAAAATAAAACTGTCTTTGCCCTCGAAGACTCACAATTCAGCATGTTGCATTACATATAGTATTCTTTTAAAATATTATTTATTTCTCTTTTTCTTCTCCAGAACATGGATCCTAAAAGCTACAGTTACAGCAAAAAAAAAAATAATAATCCATTTATGACAAAAATTATTCCAAGGCTGTATCACACACATACAAGCCATTATGTTTCTACACAATCTTTAAATAAAATTTACCTATAATAGCAATGATGCTAAATCTTTATCTAGCGGTCCACAATCAGATGTGCCAAGCTCAAAGCATATATTTAGTTTCATATTATTATATTCTCAGTGAGAAAGTATTTAAGCAAAACACTTTGAGCTGTTGATCTATGTTTAGCAAGAAAATTGGGAACAAAATATTGAAACAATATCATTTTACTTTTATTCAATTGATTTGTTAGTTTAGTGTCTTTGCTTAAAAGGAAGTAAATAATGTCTCACCTTGGTTTGCTTTATCTTGGCATTCAGGAAAATAATAGAGGCATTTTTTTAGCCCTTCTAAAAATCTGTTGTGTTCTTTTGATCTGTTTCCTTTTTATTAAGAGTCAGCAGAGAAAGAGCATAAACACTTAAAAATCAAGATGGCTTAATCAAATGAATAATGAGTTTAATGATTATAACCTAAACTAAATGTTTTCATTTAAAAATAATGAAGAATTTATGTTTTATTTCACTGTGTGGATAGTCACCTTCTAACCAGAAAAGTAAAACACGATTCTTAAATATTAAGTATTCTGAAATAAAGCATGCAAACCATCTATGACAAAAGGTAGCTTTTACCATTACAGCCTTGAATATGCAGATGAAAGAATAATCACTCAAGTTTTTTTTATTAGGCAGTCATGTGTGGGGGAGGGGGAGGGATGGCATGTGAGAGACAGAGGTGGGGGATGCAAAAATGGAGAGAAGGGAACAATAACAGTGCAAAGAAGGTTAAAAAAATTGTAAATGGCAAAGCAAGATGGTTCCTCTCTGGGATTCAATTTTCTGAATTAAAATTGTGTGATGGGTCTGAATCTATGTAAAGTTGAGTTGTCTGACTTCTTTTTAGTCCCTAGCCCATTGACCACCTTGTCATCTAAACAGCTAGTACGTGTAGGGTTGGGAACAATGATTTAGCATTTAACAGTGCTCTGTATCATTAGGGGTCTTACTTCACAACACTGAGCTGATCTGTCATGTTTAAGGCAGTCCTGATTTCAAACAGCCCCCAGCACAGCAGCATATTCTTAAAATGCTCAGTATGAATGATTAGTATGTCCAATCACAGATGACAAAATCTACCCTTTGATTATGTCTACAAAAGTAAACATGGATCTTATAATGATACTGTTACTCATTACTATTATTATTAACATTATTGACATTATTGACATTACCCCTTTAACCCAAGAGTAGTTCATTAGACCCTCTTTTCATGTGGTGGATCATTTAGTGAGCTATCTCTATTAAGCACTGGGCTGTAGGGCATCTGGACTATGACCTCTTTACTCACTCCATTCTTAAGAGTCAGTTTGCAGTCCAGTCTTCTCACTTGTATTCACAATTTCCTCCCCAAATTTTACTTATCTTTTTCCCCCACCAACGTATCCACATCTGCTATCCTTCAGATCTAGTAAAAGCCACACTTATCTTACAGCATTTATTTGATGTTATGTTTCCTTTTCTTACATAATTTCCTAATTTCTCAGTGCAATTACCTCTCCCCCCAAGAGATTTTTGTATCTCTTACCAAAATCTTTCCAGTAGATCCAAGGACTGACAATAGATAGAGAATCAAGAATGCATTTCCTACAAGCAGACTAGGGAAGTATTAATGAAGGAATCTAGTATCACAGTGGAATAGGTTTTGAAAAAATTTTATAGCATAACTTTTATATTTATTTATTTACTTATTTTAATTGAACTTATTAGGATGACATTGGTATGCAAAACCATGCAGGTTTCAAGTGTACAACTCAATATACTGTATTTCTCCATGTATAAGATGTACCTTTTTTTTAATTTTTTTAAATTTATTTATTCATTTTTAGAGAAGAGAGAGACAGAGGAGAGAGAGACAGAGAGAGGGAAGGGGAGAGGAGCTGGAAGCATCAACTCCCATATGTGCCTTGACCAGGCAAGCCCAGGGTTTCGAACCGGCGACCTCAGCATTTCCAGGTCGACGCTTTATCCACTGCGCCACCACAGGTCAGCAAGATGCACCTTTTTTCCAGAAAAATTTGTGATCTAAAAACTATGTGTGTCTTATACAGTGGTTGAGGCATTTCAAATACCATGGATGGAACTGAGGACAAAATAATACATGAAGACAGTGATTTATCATCAGACACAGATGAGGACAAACTAATGGATCGGAGTTATGACAGTGATGAGGAGTTGTATGAATTTTATAATGAATAAAACTTGAGTTCAATAACTTTATATAATACTTTTTTTTCAAATTTCTGGCCCCAAATTTAAGGTGTGTCTTATACATGGGGAATATGGTAACACCATCAGCATACCCCATCATGCACCCTATGCCTCAAGCAAACTTTTTTTCCATCCCCATTTCCTTGCCTCCCCTGCCTTGCCTACCTCCACCTTGTCCCTTTCCCTCTGGCTATCTCCACACTGTGGTCTGCGCCTATGTGTTATGCACATGTGCTTTATGGCTAACCACCTCACCTTCTTTCATCCAGTCCCCTGATGCCACTTCCCTCTGACAGATGTCAGTCTGTTCATGTATTCATGACTCTATTTCATTCATCAGATTATTTTGTTAATCAGATTCCAAATATATGTGAGATCATAGGGTACTTGTCTTTCTCTGACTGGCATATTTCGCTTAGCATAATGTTCTCCAGGTCCATCCATGCTGTCACAAAAGGTAAGATTTCCTCCTTTTTTTTTTTTCATAGCCAAGTAGTATCCCATTGTGTAAATGTACCACTCATCTACTGATGGACACTTGGGCTGCTTCCAAACCTTGGCTATTATAAATAATGCTACAATGAATATAGGGTTGCATCTATTCTTTCAAGTCAGTGTTTCAGGTTTCTTAGAATATATTCTCAGAAGTAGAAACAATGAGTCAAAAGACAGTTTCATTTTTTAATTTTTTGAGGAAACTTCATATACTGCTTCCCACAGTGGCTGTACCAATCTGCATTCCCACTAACAGTGCATGAGGGTTCCCTTTTCTTCACATTTTTGCCAACACTTGTTTGTTGATTTATTTATTTATTTATTTGTATATTTTTTTTCTGAAGCTGGAAACAGACTTCCCGCATGCGCCCGACCGGGATCCACCCAGCATGTCCACCAGGGGGCGACGCTCTGCCCCTCCGGGGCGTCGCTCTGCTGCGACCAGAGCCACTCCAGCACCTGGGGCAGAGGCCAAGGAGCCATCCCCAGCGCCCGGGCCATCTTTGCTCCAATGGAGCCTTGGCTGCGGGAGGGGAAGAGAGAGACAGAGAGGAAGGAGGGGGGGTGGAGAAGCAAATGGGCGCTTCTCCTATGTGCCCTGGCCAGGAATCGAACCCGGGTCCCCCGCACACCAGGCCAACGCTCTACCGCTGAGCCAACTGGCCAGGGCAATTTGTTGATTTATTGATGACAGCCATTCTGATAGGTGTGCAGTGATATCTCATTGTGGCTTTAATTTGCATTTCTCTGATGATTAGTAATGTTGAGCATTTTTTCATATGTCTATTGGCTATCTGTGTCCTTTTTGGAAAACTCTCTCTTCAGGTCATTTGCCCATTTTTTTTTAACTGGGTTGTTTGTCTTCCTGGTGTTGAGTTGTATAAGTTCTTTCAATATTTTATAAATTAACCCCTTATCAGATGTATCATTGGCAAATATGTTCTCTCATTCAGAGGATTGTCTTTTCATTTTGTTGATGGTTGCCTTTGCCGTGCAAAAACTTTTTACCTTTAGTAATCCCATTTGTTTATTTTTTATTCTGTTTTCCTTGGCCAACAAGATATATGGACAAAAATATTGCTATGAAAAATGTCTATTATTTGGCTACCTATTTTTTTCTTCTAGGATTTTTATGGTTTTGCAATTTACATTTAAATATTTAATCCATTTTGAGTTTATTCCTGTGTATGGTGTAAGTTGGTGGTCTAATTTCATTTCTTTTGTATATACCTGTCCAATTTTCCCAGCACCATTTATTGAGAGACTGTCTTTACTCTACTATATGTTTTTGCCTCCATTGTCAAATATTAATTGACCATAAAGGTGTGGGTTTATTTCTGGGCTCTCTGTTCTGTTCCCTTGATCTTTAGTCCTTTCCTTATGTCAGTACCAGGATGTTTTGATTACAGTGGCCTATATGACAAACTCCTACAGCCAACATCACATTCAATGGGCAAAAACTAAAAGCTTTCTTTTAAGATCAGGAATAATATAGGGATGTCCACTTTCACCACTCATATTCAACATAGCATTGAAAGTTCTAGCTACAGCAATCAGACAAGAAGAAGAAATAAAAGGCATCTAAATTGGAAAGGAAAAAGTAAAATTGTCATTATTTGCTGATGCATAAAAAACCCTAAAGACTCCAACAAAATAACTAAAGGTCTAATAAATGATTTAGCAAAGTAGAAGAATACAAAGTTAACATTCAGAAATCAGTGATATTTTTGTATACCAATATGAACTATTGGAAAACAAAATTAAGAAAACAATCTCATTTACCATTGCAATAACAACAAAAAAAATAAGGCACCTAGGAATAAATTTAACCAAGGAGGTAAAAGATCTGTACATGGAAAATTACAGTACACTGAAGAAAGAAAATGAGGATACAAATAAGTGGAGTGTATACCATGTTCGTGGATTGAAGGAATTAACATCAACAAAATGTCCATGCTTCCCAAAGCAATCTATAGATTCAACACAATTCCTATTAAAACATCAATGCGATATTTCACAGATCTAGAATAGATATTTCAAAATGTTATATGGTCCCAAAAAAGACTCCGAATGGACTAAGTAATCTTGAGAAAGAAGAAAAAACTTGGAGGTATCACAATACCTGATATCAGACCTTGAAATTTTTAACTCAGACTTAAGTTCTGATATATGGCAACTATCAGCAATTTTTGTTCTATTTTATATGTGCAAGGGCATTTAAAAAATAGATAAAGATTGCAAACTTCTCTTACACATGAAAAGGCATTTCTTTATTTACTTTGAGACCATGCAATGGTTTCTAAACCAAGATTTTAATCCAGTAGCTTTAATTAAGTCCCTCTGTCATAACATCCTAAAGGCAGAGAAACTGTTTATTCCTCCATTGATTCTAAAGACTGAACAGAATGAATTCTTTGCTTTTGGATAAGATGGCTATTATGAAGTTTCTCAGTAGATTTACTGATAACCTTGTCTGCAAACATCTCTAGGTCATTTTTATATTAAATCCTGAAAAGACCATATCTGACATAGCCTATTAAGGTTGATTTTGATTACTGATTTGTCTTTTTGCTTTCTCCTCAAAATGTACTCAATTCTAATTCAACTTCTGAGTGCTAAAGGAGAGCATGTACTTTACTCTGGGTCTTTGGCCATGTTCTGGAAATGTGTAACTAAGCTGTATTTTAAAAAAATATTTTGTATTTTGTCCTGGGATTTTTTAAGAGTGTATTAATTTTTTAAAAGAGCTGAATGTATATCTCTTTCATGTCTTGTGTGTATGATATTCATATAACAACACTATCTAAGAATAATTTTAAAACTTATTCTACAGTGTAGCATATATTGTCTTCACATATATATAGTCTCATTCCTAAATGTGCTTTGAAATTCTGAGTAGAAGATTTCTAAATGTTAAGAACATAAGAATCATCATGCAAAGTCTATTTATGTTATGTCTTAATTTGGGGATTTTTACTTTTGAAAGAAGTCCTCAGAAAATCTTGCATTTTCTGCCAATTGTATGACTCAGGATAGCACTCACTTGTTGCTATAACAAACAAAAATCTGGGTTGCTTAATTCAACCAATGTTTATTTGACACCCACACAAAGTACAATACAGATGTGCCTGGCTGACTTATTCTGGGTAGTTCTGTCCAAGAAGAGAGTCCCAGAGTCCAGGCTCCCACCATCAGGTGGTTCTGCTCTCTCGATGCACATCCCTTCCAGACAGCGGGTGAGATCACGCAGGATCACGTCATTCACAGACAGGCTATAACTATTTCCCTCTATTCCATTTGCCAGATCTAGTTACATGACTCAGACCAACCTGCAGGAGGGGCTAAGAATTCAACATTCCTCTGTGCTCCATCCCTCTCGGCCCTGTAGACATACCACACGGAAACCTGGTACAAGAGGTGAGTGCCAGCCATGAGAACAAAGATTTGCAGTGATACTTTCTTCTGCTAAAACAGTCCTTACAAGAATCTTGGTTCAAGGAGTCAGATTTTAAAATCTTCCTTCTTTGTGCATAATTCTGTCAATAGAAGTGATTTTATTGAATGACTTACAGGACATATTTTACTCAATTACATGCTTCCTTTAAAACTTGAACTGTAGTCAATATTTAGCAATTAGCCAAGATGCAATATCAGAAATACTCCAAAAAACATTAAGGCACAGTATTGCACAAAGTGGGTATAACAGCCATGACACCTTGATGGATGGGGTACAGTATTACCTACATTCTCATTTTCTTTTTCATAAAAAGTTATTTTGTAAGGGACCAGTACTTTGTAAGAGATTAGTTTTGCCAAACAATACAAGAAACCAAAAGATAAAAATACTTCACTTTAAAAGCGTGGCTACAATTATCAGAGCTCTAACACTTAATCAGATGCAAACTATTGCAGTTTCCAACAATTAAGCAAGGTTTGGTCATATAAATATTGAAGCTTATTAGGTAATACTATGTAATTATCAGTTCATGAAATTACATTTGGGCACACATCGATTTGGAGTCTCTCTAAAAATATTGAAGCATAGGATTTACATGACAATTTGGCCTAAAGTTTTATATGAATTATTTCTAAAATAAGTTTAAAAAGTACAAAATTTTTATCAATCTTGGTCTGAACTTGATATCTGATTAATATTGTACTGTCTGCTAAACCAGCAAGGCACTCAGGTATAGCTTAGTAACATCAAAATTTTAACCAAAAATTTATATAATTACTTCTTTTTATTTACAGGGAATTATAATTTTGAAGTCGATGAAGCATTCTCTAAGTGAGATAAAACCCTACCTATAACTTTAAATGAACTGCCATCCAAATTTCTTGCTTAAAATCAATTCATGATTAAAGCATTATGTAATTATACAATTTAAGAATTGAAACCTCTGAAGGTTAAGGATTAAAATGAAAATAATTATTGTTATCAAAGTGCTTCATGTCCAGGGAAGCAAGAGATACATTGTGTACTCTGTTGCCATGATGCCTCAAAACCAAAAAATTCTGTCTGGCTGCATTTCAAATTAGGTTACTTGTTTGTAGTCAGGGCCAACTATGTATTACAATATCACCAATATGTTTGGTTGCTTCACCTAGGCCCCATAAGCTGATACTTTCACAATCCTGGATCACTACAAGTAATAGTGGTCATTAATCATCACTTTCAGAAAAGTCTAGATTTCCACTAACTCCCTTTTTTCTTGAGAGAAAAAAATACTAGCCAATATTTAAGCCCATTAATTTAAAGAAATATGTAAACTCTTTATTATTAAAAAAAATCCATCCATCTCCCATATCAGGTACCTGATACAGTTATATAATTGTTAAATTTATAACCTATCTACTATGGAAAAGAACCTGATAGAAGGTAAATATGTAATCATAACTAAAAGTTGATTCAAGTCACAGAAGTGGCGAGTAGGGAGAGAAAGAAAGAAATAGTAACGTGCATTTCCCCAGGTAAAGGAAACTACCACAATTAAAAGCAAAGCTGACATTATTCCCTTTGAGAATCAAAGGAAAAGAAGAAAATATCAAAGATTGCACTGTTTTCAGTGCAATTCTACTTCTGGGTATTTATATGAATGAGTTAAAGTTGAAAAGATGTCTACACCTCTATGTTCATTGCAGCATTATTTATAATGGCTAAGAGGTGAAAACATGTCCATGTTAAATGCACATATCTCATGGGTTGCTTTGAATGTTTGATGAGGTAAAACATGAAAAGTATGTAATCTAATGCCTGGCACTAGATGAATGTTCTAAGACTTTAAAGTGAGAGAGTCCACTAAGAACTTAAGGAAGTACATTCTTAACAAGAAACTAAAATTTTTTTTTAATAAATGAGAAGAACTAGAAACCTCCCAAGCCCCTCAACCATATTGAAGGTATAAAGTAGTTGAGAATAGAGATTGTTAGTGAATCATACAAACGACTTCTCTGAAGAACTCTCTGTTCTAAGTCTCACCACCACTCCTCCAGGGGCAGCAATAGGAAATGTCTTTGCTTCTCCCCAACTGAAAGCGAGAACCTTCCACCGGAGCCCCTGGAGAGCTGTAAACGCATTTCCTGGAGGCAGTGGCCACACTGCACTATTGTGTGACTGCCCCTTGAACAAACTAAAGGTCAGAAACAGGCTAGTGGACTGCTGACAGGCAAGCTGTGCATGTGGCTCAAAGTTTGCAGAGCAAAAATGTGGTGCATCATTGCAGGCAGACTCACGACCTAGGCCAGGTGTGGGTTCACACATAAAGGATAGCCACTGTGAGCCCCTGAGGGGGTTGTACCGGGGATGATGTAAAATAATATACTCAGAAACAGGCATATAAAATATAATCTTTTCAATCAAAACTTGGTCCAAAGAACCCAAAACAAGTTTTACTCATATTAACTTTCATTTTTTCCTTTTAATATTATTAGTCATGAGTAAAAAGAATCATAACAGTACTTCACAGCTTATTTTTAACTTGGAAATATGTTTTATATATAAGAATTTTATCATCAAGCCAAAAAAAAAACAAAGGGAGGAAAGGAAGGCTATTCACTTAGGAAAATTGTTCAATAGCTTAAACTCTCTTGATTAACATTGTCTCCAATGAGGCAGCTGGTTATGACTTGTCTCAGCACAGAGGAGGCATACTGATGTGTTGGGAAGTAGATCTTTTCCATAAGAACATATTCATTGCTCCTGAGCCATCTAACAGATCTCTCTATAATAAAATATGTGGTTTCCCAGGCTTTTGATGGAAAGAAAGTCTTTGGACATTCTTCTTGCTTAAAAACAGATACTGTCAAGTAGTTGGTACCAGACTAACTGAGTAAACAGAAATCTTATTTCAAATGAAGTGGAAGGCAACAAGGGGAGCTCTCACACCCTGGTCCCTCGCAAAGCATGACAGGAAGGACTTGTTTGTGATATATTCTTCCCAACTTCCTCTTCTGCTTTGCCACAGAGCTTCCCTTCCTCTGTGCCAGCAGACTTGCTCATGGCCCACCATGGTGGCACGCTCTGGTCTGCAATTCTTTGTTGTTCCTGAGTAAACTCATTTGCTGGAGAGACATGGTGCTGATTTTTTGTTGAGATCAACATTACCAATGTCATCTCGGATTCACAATTTTTTTTTTCAGGAAAGACAATTAAAATCGAGAGTTTTCCTCAAGAAACAAGGAAAATCTCAAGCGAGCAACCTAACTTTACACAAAAACAAGCAAAGCCCAAAGTAAGCAGACAAAAGGGAATAATAAAGATCAGAGCAGAAATAAATGAAATGGAGCCTAAAAAAACAATACAAAAGATCAATGAAACCAAGAGCTGGTTCTTTGAAAAGATAAACAAGATTGACAAACCTCTAACCAGACTCACCAAACAGAACAGAAGACAAAGCTATCCTTATTTTTTCCAATCATGTGTCATTGAATGAGATATGATTAATAACAATTTGTTTTATATATAAGAAGCAATTTTTTCTCATTATAAAGTAGTACACTTGTTTTAATGGTAGAATGAGAATTTCAGATATCAATAAAATTAAAATAGCCAGCATACATAATTATAATCTAATGACTTAAGCTATCAGTTCTGCAGCTGGATAAAAATATATTACCTTCATAAAAATAATAACTAGATAAATTGTATCCCCAGTGGCATTTACTTAAAATAAAGCATATTTATATTTGCTTAAACTTAATAATAACTCTGTTCTCATTTTTTATTTAGATGCTCCAGGTGATGTCTGAGAAGTAGGGACAAAGATTACAAAACAAGTTGTTTCCTATCTCCTAAAAGTTAACAACATAAGGAACAAATAAATCACTCTTCAAATCATTTAAAAATATTGCCAAACTAATCACTGCACATCCCTCTTATGATGGTACAGAGATATCACTGTGTATGTAATTCTCCAGGAAAAACATTTAACTTTTATGTGGTCCTTTATGCTTCTCAGATTCTGTTCTAACTTCCCCAGGTATAGGAGTAGTGATTGTTCCCTTTAGGTGTTTACTAAAGATTGTTGGTAAACTGGACCATTGAAACGATATTGGCTCTCCAATATGATTTACATGGAAGTAGAGGGTGTGGCCTGTATGTGCAAGAAAATATAAAAACTTTATTTTTCTCAGGAATACATTTTATAATTCTTTTTTAAAAAAAACACTATGTTTAACTATCTCTGATAGATTAGAAAGTGCAGGTAATGTAATCAACATATGACTGAGGACTCTGTTAAAACATATTGCTTTTATTTAAGTTTGACTTATTTTTAATGGACCACTCAAGTATAAATGTGATTCCTAATACCAAGGTAATATAGCTAGCAGCTAAAACAACAATGTCATCTTGATAGCAAGATGACATATCATGGGTTTGCTCATGTTTCTTATTCTAGCTTAACATTTTCATTTGTCTTCAACTCGGTATTTTTTTAAGGCACATTTTACTTTCCCTTGGGTCTTGCCCTATGTGGTGTTTTACAGAGATGGATTCATATTTCAGATGACACAAGAAATAGAAACAGAACAAAGGAATATGGAAATGCACCTATAAAGATCATCTTTGTTCATGTGTGAAAATAATTCTTCCAACAAAATTGACTGTTAAATTTTTCAATGAAATGATTTAACTCTTAAAATTTTTTTTTACCTTTTTGGAATAAAATATAAGATAATTACAACACAAAAATAAAAAAACAAGCTGAACAGAGTCCTTAAGAACAGTTCTCTGTTGGGGATGTATAACTAATTAGACACACTACATGTCAGCAGCTCTATAACTTCAGTCCCAGATGAACACAATATAGATTGAAATTTATAAGTAGCAAAAACACAACTCAAGCTCACCCTACACCGACTATTTAAATTTTAGGTTGCCAGATGGCAAGGAGATTCTAATCCATGCTTGAAAGAAGCACTCTCCTGCGTGAAATGTTGATTTACATAAAAGAGCCCACAGTGGATTTGCCTTGCACCAGTTAACATAATTAGTACAGGAAGGGAATAACGTCACCTATTTCAAGTGAGAATGTTGCCATTATAATTGGTGGTTAGTAATTATTTTTAAGTGATACTTACTTTGAGGGGAGAGTTGTATCCGAATGTCACAGAAGGAAAGAAAATTAATTAATGTGATTTCAAAGTTATAAGTTCTGAAAATTAATACACAAATTTGAAGCTAAGCCAAATCCGAGTTATGCATATTCTCTAAGAGACAACCTCCTCCCACTCCCCCCACACACAAAATACCTGAAATTCAGGATAAGGAAATTCAGTCAAGTCATACATGATAATCCTGAATATATATATTTCTAATTGCATGTATTCAAAGCAAATATCTCACCCATGTTAATTTATATTAGTTTTTCCTCTTTTATTTGTCCCTTACTCAATGTTTGACATTTTCAGTTTTATTGCACATAAAATTGTTTCTTCTTTATTAATCTATTATGTTTTGACTTATTAACCCCTATTCATTTATCCATTATACTGAAGTGTATATCTCATTTCAGTGTTTATAACATTTGAGGACCAAACACGCATCATTGTTCTTTTAATATTAGCCGAATTCTAAAATTTCAGATAAAGCATTAAATAGAAGGCTTTAATCATAGACTTTCATATACACTTGATCTAGACTGCACATTGGAGGATAGTATTTATACATATTTGACCTGAACCGGAGCACAGAAGCAATCATTTTAGAGATAAAAAACAAAGGTATTCCAGAAAAAGAGAGAATGTTGCTATGAAGAGTCACTTGGAAGAGATATTTCAGTAATTTGAAACAGTCTTTTGAAATATTTCTAATATATTCTAAAGTAGCACAATTAAATCAGATAGAATATGAAGTTACAAAGAGGCTATCTATAGACATGTCATCTCTGTAAATAACATACATGCACCTACACTTACTCAAGTGTCCCAATGTGTCTGTGACATATGCCCCCTCTTGTCAAAATTCAACAGATAAAATGGTATACCAGTTAAAATAAAAGCATGTCTGTATTTACCAAATATGTCCTTATCTTCAATGATGGCCATCTCAACCTGCTCTCCGGTGATCACTGTGCACGTGAAAGGAACCTGAAGAAGAACGCTAATTTCGCCAAAAGACTCTTGCTTCTTTAGTTGACCCATATAAACAAGTCTTTTAATTTTTTTCTGTTAAGAGATACAGATAAGTGATGTTGAATTAAACCACTCTTATATCACATAAATATTCATGTAGATCTTTGTGTAGGCATGTAATTTCATTTTCTTGAGTAAATATCTAGAATGAAATTTCTGGGTCATGTGTTAAGTGTGTTTTAGCCTATCTGATATGCTTACAGTGATACCTTGTGATTTTAATTGGCATTTCTCTGATAAATAACAACATTAAGCATCTTTTCACGGGCTTATCGGTCATTAAGCACATTAGTCATTGGTATATTGGTCACAACTCAATATATCTTGCAATGTATTTTACATTCTGGTATCTGAGAGCTCAGTGAGAAGAAAAAAAAACAACCAACAATAAATAGTTAAAAAATTGAAAAGAAATTTCACAAAAGAAAACAAACAAATAAATGTCCAATAAGCACATGGAAGGATGTTCACCATGCTCTATTCATCAGATTGTTAATGGATTAAGAGAATACATAAATTTAAAACTTACCACTTTTTTTGACTGTACTTTCATGAGCCCTACAATGTTTCTATAAATGTTACAATGTCCAGAATTAATATAAGCCACGAAAGAAATTATATTTCCACTTTCCACCATCACTGAAAACAAAAGACATAATTCATGATTTCATACATTGTCTCTATAAGAAATTATTTGAGCTATTATGACAATAAAAGTGACATTTAATCAATAACTGTAAATGGTAAATTTCTTAATGGATGCCAGTTTATAGGCAGTACTTGATGTATGAGAGAAGTCTAGATCTCATGTCTGTGTAAAAGTAAATATTGATGAGACGTTCACAGTAGAGGCAGTGGTGTGCAGTAAACTGATGAAAAAGAGGCAGACATGTGTTGGGCAAACCCCAATTTATGACATTTGTAGATCTTCACAGTGTAAATATTTCTACCATTGGTAATTTCAAACTGTCCATGGTTTACTGACTGGCTCACAAAATCCTCACATATTTAACAGTCCCTAGAGCCTGAGCTCAGGTCCACCCTAGCTCTCTGCTAACCCAAGCAGGGTTTAAAGCAAGGTCGTTGAGGCCACACTGGACTGGTTTCCAACCCTGCTCTCCCACTTCCTATGTGACCCTAGATGTATTATATCAATTCTCTGAGCTTCTGGCTTTTCACCTTGAATATGGTAAAGTTAGGCATACCATTCTATACTCAACGTGAGATAATTAAGTGCATATAAAGTACTTGGCATCATGCTGTTAATATCATTATCTTTTGTTCAACTTTGTAAATCACCCTAAGACCAAGATATACTTGAAGGTGAATGGACAATACCTGTATAACTACCAATATACATATTAAATAGCAATTAAAATAAAAAATCCTGATCTGCATAACATTTTAAGTTATCAACATAATTTAATTTAAATAAAATCAGCTAGACATATTAAGTCAAAATTTCTATTTCAAATTGACTTTGTATTTTGTTCATTTTGAAGAATATTTTTTCTAAACACCTTAAACATAATAGCAATAACAAATATAAAGACACATACATTTCTTTCCCATGAAAGAAATTTTTTTTTTTTCTGAAGTTAGAAGCAGGGAGGTAGTCAGACAGATTCCTGCATGCTCCTGACCAGGATCCACCTGGCAAGCCTGCTAGAGGGTGATGTTCTGCCCATTGGGGGCATTGCTCCGGTTGCAACTGGAGCCATTCTAGCGCCAGAGGCAGAGGCCATGGAGCCATCCCCATTGCCCAGGCCAAGTTTCCAGTGGAACCTTGGCTGTGGGAGGGGAAGAGAGAAATGGAGAGGGGGGAGGGTGGAGAACCAGATGGGCACTTCTATGTGCCCCGACCAGGAATCAAACCTAGGACTTCCACACGCCAGGCCAATGCTCTACCACTGAGCCAACTAGCCAGGGCCTCCCATGACTTTTTAAGTAGAGGATTAAAACATAAAATTTTTGAATATTCAAAAGTATTTATTTCATATTATATAAAAGTATATATCAACATGAGAAAAATTATCGATGTTATTAAAATAATAAGCTAAGAGAATAGCATAGCTCTTTAAAATTATAAAGAACAAGGTAAATATTGGTAACATAATTTACCATAAGCAAAAAAGAAAAAATAAATAAATATTAAATAAATAAATAAAATACCAGCAAACACTGGAAAAATACTTTAAGATAAATCAAGTAGCATCTCAGTGGTTTGAAGGACATGTTCATGAGACTGCTATTTCCCTTTCCTCATATACAGTTCAGAGCTCCAAGTTTATAATACAAAAATCAAAAGGGTTATTCTACTGTAAGCAATTATGTATTTTGCTTAAATACGTTGTTATGGTAACACTTATATTGTCTTATACTATGTTTCTTAAAACCAAACAACATTGCAAAGTTATCTTAAGTTATCAAACACACTATGTCTGCAGATATGTGTGTAAACTGCACAGACGAGGAAAATTTTCCCATAGATCAACTTGTCAAAGTGAAGAGTGCTGCTCTATCAAAAGGTGAAGTGATCATAGGGACCACTTTCCTTCTTTCTGCCAATCAACAGGACGTCACGGAAGGCATGGGGCATACTGGCCGCGTTTCAGGTGAGGAAAGGACACACTAGACAGACACTAAAGAATCCTTTTCTTCTTACACTGCACTGCTCTGAGTCTTTTCTTGAAATCCAAACCCTTCATAGGCCCCAAGGAAGCACCATAATCTCAAGAAGAGCAAGGACTGTGTGTTCAAGGTCAGGCTACAAGGGCAAAGCCAAACCACCCCAGCCAAGCCTACAAGGAGGCCATCTCATTCTACAAGGGATTCTCCCAGATCTTTCTATCACCACCACAAACGTCTGTCTTAATGAGGACAGTTCTGCAGAACTCAGAGTTTAGGGACATTACCAAAAATGTGTATCACCACAGTTTAATGCAGGATTCTAAATATTACTGTTGACTCGAAAAAAGTCATACCTATGACCTGTGACAGACCTAACAACCCCTCAATGTGCTTCTTAATTTTACTGATTCAGCCCCTGTTCATGTTTCCTGTCCCCAACAACTTCCCCCAGAGATGGCATTTCTTCACCCTTTATTTCAGGTGACATAAAAAATGGCAGACAACATAGAAAGACCCAAAGGATTATAACACAACGTTAACTGAAAAGATTTAGTCATGGACTACACAGATGAAATTTTATTCATTATTATTTAAAGGCCGTATTCATTACTGTTCAGGAAATAAAGTTGATTCATATTTGAAAATTAGGCTTCAGAGAGCCCCATCGAAACTCAGACCCATACACTAAAAAATTGTGAGAAGAAACAACTTGATTTTATCCTAAAGGTAAATAGTAGGAAGAAGGAAACAAGGATTCTCAGGAATATCAAGAGTTGCTCTTTTTTTTCTGTAAGTTTTAAAAAATCCCATCAAAATGCAGACCCAGCCTGACCAGGCAGTGGTTCAGTGGATAGAGCATCGGACAGGGATGCGGAAGACACAGGTTCGAGACCCCAAGGTTGCCAACTTGAGTGCGGGCTCACCACCTTGGACCCAAGGTCGCTGGCTCAAGCAAGGGGTTACTCGGTCTGCTGAAGGCCCATGGTTAAGACACATATGAGAAAGCAATCAATGAACAACTAAGGTGTCGCAACAAAAAACTAATGATTGATGCTTCTCATCTCTCTGTTCCTGTTTGTCTGTCCTTATGTATCCCTCTCTCTGACTCTCTCTGTCTCTGTAAAAAAAAACCAAAAAAAACCCCATAAACCGCAGACCCATATCCTAAAACCTAAGAGCTTAGACCCTTTTGAGAAGAACAAAACTGACTTTGCCCAAAGGTAAATAATAATAAGAAGAAAAAAACAAGGATTCACAGAAACTGATTATCATTTGTTCATTATATGGCAAGAATCAGTCACAAGTCTAATAAAACTATTTTATTCCAATTTTCAATTCCATTAGAAGTCATGATGAGTAGGATAATTCCATCCTGGGTATTAGCATCCACACTGGGACAATACAGATCCCAGTTTCAATGGAAACGAGCAATTAGAAAGACAGTTAAAGGACATTTTTTTAATTAAGAGGAAATCCAGACCATTAGTCTAAAAGAGCAAATCACAGTTTGGGAGCAGAAGTGTATCTAGACCAGTAAGATGGATGCAGCTTCAAGCAGGACATGAGCTAGTTGAATGAGCACCAGTTCTCCACGTAAAAAAAAACAAAAACAAAAAAAAACACGACCTCTAGAAAAAGAATGGTGACAAGAAGAGGACCGGGGAATGCTACTTTATTTCCTATTTGAGAAAGTTTTGCTGAATTGTTTTCTTTATGGATGGATTTAGTTTGCTTATATAATGTTGTTAAGAAAGATCTTGATTAAAAAGAAGTTTGCATTGACCATTTCTGTAAGGGTCTGTACTAAATAAATTTTAATCGGTATTAAACAGTACTTCTTTGTTATTAAAAAATATGTAGTGATCTGCAGATCAATAGGTTTATGGCTAAGTAGAGACAAATCTTAAATAGAAATGCATATGAAAGAAATTGATCATTGATTAATGACCTAATTTTTTATTCATGGCACATTAAAATAGGTCTTTCTTGCAATGAATTCTATATGTAAAATCCTCATGGATATTAAGCAATTGTCACTTTGCCTAAGACATAAAAAAAATAGACATTTCTCTAATCTCAAAAATTTTTGATTTGGAAAAAACAGTGATACACAAATCAGTGATTAACAAAAGAAATCCAGAAAAAGAAAGAATGGAAGAAATTTTAAATTGTAAACATGTCTCAGAAACTACTCCAAGTAAAGAATTTACCAAAGTAATACATTTGTAGAATGATGTCATGGGAGATAAGAGTGTGTGACTCACTGAACAGCAAGACGATGCAGAAAGGTTGGACCTGGTGTTGAAGCCCCTCGTTCTCCTCTCTCCTCCCCTCTCAGCCCACACTCCCCCCACCCCCTCAGTGTCTAAGCTAGACAAATGATAGAACTCAGAACCGTTCCCAGGTCAGGGCAGAGGGAGTGGTCACCCAGCCTGGATACCCAGCACCAGGTCCAAGAACACCACACCCTTACCAACCCTGTCTCACCAGCTTCAAATCATTGCTCACGTTTTTCCTCAGTGAGATCAACCCCAACTTCCCACTTCCCTGCTCTTCCGGGCACATGCCCCACTCTGCTCCTTTTCCATGACTTTGTGACTATCCAACACACTGTCTAGCTTGTTGACTTACATCCTCTGCTCACTGTGTAATTACATCCCTTAGCTCCATGGAGATAAGGACCCTTGTCTTTACTTCCTGTTCACTTGTGTATCTGCATAGGGGTCACTCAATACATATTTGTTAAGTGAATGCTAGAGCTCATAATTAAATGGCAATTCCCCTAAACTAAGCACAAGAGGAAGCTCAGGATATGGTGACTTTAATTTTTATGAAACTCTGGATAAAATATTGTGCAATATCTGAGGTGGTGAAAGACAAAAAAAAAATCTCAAGAAGCAGGAATAAAAGTAAATGCACAGCCACAGGGTGAGAAAGTTCTGTAACAAGTGAGTAGCAAAATCAGCTTGAGAGACCAGAGGTGGACAAGCACCCTCATCAAGCCCCAAAGGGCAATGCTCTCAAGGGTGAGCTAGACAAGCTACCTCACAGAGAGTCTGGAGAGATACCCCACTCTTAGTTGTGGGGCTCAGTGAAGTGGAGCAAAAATGGAGGATATCTCTGAAAATTACTAACCTTAGCTCCTGGTATTGGGGCTAAAATCCACACCACCAGGGAGGTGCCACATTTTGTTTTATTATTATTTTTCTTAATCCCTTCATTTTTCAGCCAGTCCCCTATTCCCTCCCCTCTGACAGATGTCAGTCTGTTCCCTGTATCCATGGGTCTGTCTCTATTCTGCTTGTTAGTTCATTTTATTACATTCTACATATAAGTGAAGTCATATGGTACTTGTCTTTCTCTGACTGGCTTATTTCACCTAGTACAATGCTCTCCAGGTCCATCCATGCTGTCGCCAAAGGTAAAAGTTCCTTCTTCTTTTTATAGCTGAGTAGTATTCCATTGTGTAAATGTACCATAGCTTTTTGTTTTTCCCTACTCATCAAACTGTATTTTTACAGCTCAGAGGGCTTAAGGAAAAAAAAGGAAACAAATTATTTCTAAATGAATTAGCATTCATCCTAGGCTTCAAAGATTCCCCACACATATGAAGCTACTCTGAGCTCTCAGTAGAATATATGCAGTTGTGTCCCCCCTACCCTTGTGGTTGCAGTGGGTTACTCAAGATTTTTATTGAGCAAATTTGTGTCAGGTGGTTGATCCACTGAGAACTTCTTTCTGTGCCGGAAAAGTTGATCATCAAAGAACTCAGATGACAATACCAGTGATTGACTAGATGTCAGTAAAAACAAACCAAACAAAAAACCCCACAGGAATTGTATGTTTAACATCTTTTAAAAGTGTTTCTGATTGTCTTGATACACACATATATAGAAGGATGGTAGGTTAGATAGGTAGGCAAGAGTATATATTTCACTTCAGTAACATATTGTGTATTAAGAAAAGTAAGCACTTATGTTTATCCTGACATGCAGACTCAGAATTCTATTTTCTGTTGAAATGGCAAAATGACTTTATCTCCCAGGGTTCTATAAAGGACCAAGAAGATCACCTAACTCAATCTGCAAGAAGCAGTGCTTTATAAATAGCACCCGCAGTAAGTTAGTAGAAGAAAATGATTTTCATCTTTGTGTAGAAAAGTTTCTAAGTTTTCACCTAACAATCATATATTTTCATCATAAATTCTAGCTAATCATAGTAATTGTCCATTTAACAATGATATGCTGATTAGTTACTTCATTCCGGCCCTACCTAACCATCTGCATTAATTTTGGTTCAATTACTTATGCAGTATTTTTTCATAGATGAATAATCACATACTAAATGGACTGGCCCAAAAAGTACACAGAGAGAAGGTTGCATTTATCAATGGTACCTAGTATACATGATAATCAAATTCATTTATTATTTGAGATAATGATTTTCCTTATTAAAGTCACAATAATTAATTATGATTCAGGACATATTCCACTTGGTATATTTTTACTTGAACTGGACCAGTATAGGTAAACTGTTTGCATAAAGATGTATTGTATGTCTTTAGAACATTCGTTACTTACATGCAAATTAGCCCAATAACTCTATATATTGTCTATTCAAAAATTACACATCAGGACACCTACTGATAATCCAGCCTTCAATGATGTGCACAATAATTTGTCAAAAAAGTGTGAAAGCTGTTGACTTTACTATTTTAGCATTTTTCAAAACAACCTTAAAAAGAGATGCTAAATCTCATTTCCATTTTTAAATGTGGAATATTAATGATTTTCTTATTAGATTTTGTGAACTCTTTTACATTGATCCTCTTTTATGATATTATTTGTTGATTATTCTGAAACTATTGTTCTCCTGTTTTCATTACTGTTACATATTAAAACTCAAAATCAATTGTATACAGATATAGCCTTCCTATTGTTATTTCTATTTTTTCACTTAATAACTAATCCATTTTTAACTTAATAACTTAATACCACATCAACTTAAATATCAAATGTAACTTGTTCTCACGTGTGTAGATCATTTCCTAACACTTTTTATTTGAAAAAAAAAATTAATTAACCTTTCCCCCACTGATGACTACCTCTATTATACAGTGTGTCCGTAAAGTCACGGTGCACTTTTGACCGGTCACAGGAAAGCAACAAAAGACGATAGAAATGTAAATCTGCACCAGATAAAAGGAAAACCCTCCCAGTTTCTGTAGGATCATGTGGTAGCATATGTACATGTGCAGATGATGATGTAACACCGTGTATACAGTGGAGCAGCCCACGGCCATGTCAGTCAAGATGTGGACGGTACAGAGGAAAGTTCAGTGTGTTCTGTGGCTCGCTAAATTCGAATCCGTGACCAAAGTGCAACATGAATATCGGCGCGTTTATAACGAAGCACCACCACATAGGAATAACATTACTCGGTGGGATAAGCAGTTGAAGGAAACTGGCAGTTTGGTGGAGAAACCCTGTTCTGGTAGGCCATCTGTCAGTGACAGGTCTGTAAAGGCTATATGGGCTAGCTACCTAAGAAGCCCTAAAAAAATCTGTGCATGAACCCACATCGAACTGCATTGAATAGGTATGAAACTGGGAGAGTTTTCCTTTTATTTGGTGCAGATTTCACATTTCTAATGTCTTTTGTTGCTTTCCTGTGACCGGTCAAAAGTGCACCATGACTTTACGGACACACTGTATAGTACACGATGCTCCTGCACACTAGTATTTTGTATAAGCTTAAAGCCTAATAAAAGCCTAAGCCAAGAGTACAAAAAGTTATTAGATTTTTTACAAAACATTAATTTACAGCACATGTCAAGAATGATAGAATATATTTATAATGAAAAAATACCTCTTATTCTAAGAATTTTCTTAAGAAAATAATCAGGTCAATAATTAAGTGTTTATGTATTAAGTATTCAAAATTGAGCATGTAAGATATTTTATGCAACTTGAATGATCGTAGGAAAATGTTTAAATAAATAATGATGACTCGCAAAAAATGTCATGCTTCTACTACAATTCCTAACTTTCAAAACCTTTGCTGACATGGAATGTGCTCCATTTTAATGACCATCAGAAACAAGTTCTGTTAACTCTAAACTAGTCAATTTGGCTAAAACATACAAAAGCTACTTGCTTCTGAATTAAAACCTTGGAAGAATATAGAAAAAGATTTAGTTGATGTTTATAAGAATATAATTACACATTACATATGCTTTATTATGTTCTGTTTTCCTAAAATGTACACACAGAGTGCACACTATTTCCATGCCTGGATGCCTGGTGGACTCTGAGAACAGTAAAGGCATGGGACCTACTGCTTCTCCAGAATGCTCACTATGAGGAAACGGGACAACATAGCCCAGCCACCTCTCCCTCATGGGGAGAGAACAGCTGCCTGCATCCAATGTTCTGCTTTTCCACAGGCTGCCAGATGGATGGGATTCTTCCTCAACTCTCTGCTCACGGGCAGGATCTGGAGTGCTCCAGCTACCTGAGGGCTACTGAGAATAAAAAGGAACTGGTGGCATGCTGCTATGCTTTAGGGCAGTGGTTTTCTACCTTGTTCATCTCATGGCACACATAAACTAATTATTAAATTTCTGCTGCACACCAAAAAGTACATTATAGTTTTTGATAATCTGAAACCCCCCCCAAATAGGTATAATTTTGATTGATTTACTAAAAATAAAAATAGCAATAGTAGTAACTTTTTGCTCCAAAATGACCTTTTAAAAAAAATCAGGTGCCTATACTTAGATATGAGGATTTCTGATACCAAGAATTAACTAATAAAATGCAACCTTATTATATGACCTATATATTTATGGTTCAAGACAAAGCATTTGCACCAGACAGCTATTGTTGTGTTGGCAGTGCCCATGACTAAATAGTCAGGTATAGCCCTGGCCATTTGGCTCAGTGGTAGAGCATCAGCCTGGCATGCAGGAGTCCCAGGTATGATTCCCGGCCAGGGCACACAGGAGAAGCGCCCATCTGCTTCTCCATCCCTCCCCCTCTCCTTCCTCTCTGTCTCTCTTTTCCCCTTCCACAGCCAAGGCTCCATTGGAGCAAAGTTGGCCTGGGCACTGGAGATGGCTCTATGGCCTGTGCCTCAGGTGCTAGAATGGCTCTGGTTGCAACAGAGCGATGCCCCAGATGGGCAGAGCATCGCCTCCTGGTGGGCATGCCGGGTGGATCCCAGTCAGGTGCATGCAGGAGTCTGTCTGACTGCCTCCCTGTTTCCAACTTCAAAAAAATACAAAAAAAAAAGTCAGGTATTGCATGTATTAAAAATTCTTGCACCACACCAGTTAAAAATCTCTGCTTTAAAGGACAGATGATACAGCAGATACTAGAGAGAGCAAGAGATTATTCAAAATTCCTCTAAATGGGAATGTACATACCCAAATCAGATAAGATACATCCAAAGAAAAGATTGGAGAGGCTCCAAATCTCTAGCTGGACTGACTAGTCAGGGTCTTTCCCTCTACAAACATAGTCCATAAAGACTGGGAGAGGTGGTTGTTTTTTCAAATGTGCAGGTATGAACACAAACTTACAAAGACCATGAAGAAACATGAGAAAATGGCCTAATCAGAGGGACAAAAGCAAATCTACAGAAACCAACCCTGAAAAGTGGAAGTATGAATCAATGGGCAAAGAATACAAAACAACCTTATTAAATATCTTACCTCCCCATGTATAAGACACACACTTTTTCAAAACTTTGAGGTCTAAATACTAGGTGTGTCTTATACAGTGGTTGCAGATTTTCATTTAAGAAGTGTGGCATTTCAAATGCCATAGATGGAACTGAGAATGAGGCAATATATGAAGACAGTGATTCGTCATCAGACACAGAGAAGGACAAGCTAATGGATGGGAGTTTTGACATGATGAGGATTTGCTATGAACTTTATGATGAATAAAACTTGAGTTCAATAACTTTATGCAATAAATATTTTTTTCAAATTTTGGGCCCCCAAATTACGGTACGTTTTATACATGGAAGCATCTTATACATGGGGAAATACGGTATGTTCAGCAAGGAAAAAAGCAAGCAGAATGTTGGTGTAGGAAGCTCCAGACCCTGCTTCCCTTCTGAGAAACAGATTAACTTTACATAAACTAATTGCTTTGTTAGAAACCCAGAAACCAGTTAAGATGTTCCCTTCTCCCAGACAAGCACAAAGCTAACCACATAAAACCTGGTGGAAAAATTCAAGGCACCTTTTTTTAGGAGTCCCTCCAACATGACTGGGGATGAAAACATCAACTTCCAACTTCACTCTGGGTAGAAAAAAAGAGTGGAACAGACCATTTTCTGAACTTTTGGGAGGCTGCCTTGGGCTCTGGTTTCTGTCTTGTCTGAATCTCAGCACTGCCAGGAATGGGTCCACTGAGAACCAAGGTGTTCACCGTGCCCCAGAGACTGCAACACCACAAACATTGGGTGGTGTTCCTTCATAGGACTTCACAAATCTTTCCAATATGGAGATTATATACAGGAGCCCAGAGAGCATATTCCCAGAAAAGGCTTGAAAGAGCTCAAAATATCCAGCAGAGCTGACTGGAGAAAATCCTCCCTGTGGAAAACAAGGAAGCAAAGACCAAGACAGTAGGTTGGTTGATTTTTCAAACTCCAAAGTCTCAAGAAATAATAACAAGATGGAAAAAAATAAAAAAGGAAATACAATACAGGCCATTCAAAGGAACAAATTAAAATAACAAAAAACTTATCCTGAAGAAATGAAGATATATAAACTATCAGAGTTTAAAATAACCATCATAGAGATATTCAATTAGTTAAAACAGATGGACAAGTAAGTGAAATCAGGAAAATGATATAGAAACAAAATAAGAGTATCAACAGTGATAGAAGCTATGAAGAAGAACTAAACCTCCATGCTAAGACTAAAGAATAAAATAACCGAGTTAAGGTTTGAAATCCCAAGATCATTGTCTTGAGCATGGGCTTATCTAGCTTGAGCATAGACTCTCCAGCTTGAGTTGGAGTCACTGGCTTGAGCATTTGACAATAAACATGTCCCCATGGTCGTTGGCTTGAGCCCAAAGTTGCTGGCTTAAAGTAAGCCCAAGGTCGCTGGCTTGAACCCAAAGTTATTGGGTCTCTGGCTCAGCTGTAGCCCCCCAGTCAGGGCACATATGAGAAAGCAATCAATGAAAAACTAAGGTGCCGCAACAAAGAATTGATGCTTCTCATCTCTCTCCTGTCTGTCTGTCCCTGTCTGTCCTTCTCTGTCCTCTCTCTTTCTCTCTCAAGAAAAAATAAAATAGAATAACTGAGTTGAAAAACCACTAGGGGGACTTAACCGCCCTTGACCAGACCAGAGAAAGAATTTGCAATCTTCAAGACAGAACTTTTGAACTTACTGAGGATAGGAAGCAAAAAGAAAAATAATGAAGAAAAATGAAGAAAGCCTAAACAACTTATGGGACACCATCAAATGGAACAACATGCACACTATTGGAATCCCAGACAAGATAAATAAAAGGAAAAGGGCAGAGGCCTTATTTGAGGAACCATTGCTAAAGACTTCTCAAATTTGAGAAAGAAAATAGACATACAAATTCAAGAAACCCAATTCACTCCAAATAAGATAAATCTAAAAAGGCAAAAATAGACACATCATAATGTAACAGCCAAATGTTCACAAGGAGAATTTTGAAAGCAACAAGAAAAAGTGACTCATCACATACTAGGCAGCTCTGAGATCCACTATACAACATTGTTCCTATAGTAAAAATGCAGTACATTTAAAAACTGTTGTGTACATCTCATGTTTTCTGCTTTTGACCCCAATGAAAAATAATTTGATGTTAAGATTTAACTTCTGAGTTACTAATATTTTTTTTATTACTTCTCCATTGAAACATATCCTGTGTAATATCCCCACACAATTTTCTATGAACAAAAATTTCTTCAACTGCTTAAGATATTGTTAATAAATCATTGACCTAAAAATAATGGCATGTAATTTTAACTTTTAACAAAATAATTTTCTGTATCTAAAGTCCAGAATTATAATCACACAAGATGTGTTTTCAGAAACAACTGAAAATAGTCTCAGAAATATTTTCAGCCCAGTTTTTAGAGGTGTTGAAAATTTTTTTATTTTCTAAGCATGAGGACTTGATCTTATTGTCCTTTCATCTAAAAATGCAACTGCAGAAAGAAAAGTAGCCAGTTAAATTATTTAATCTAATTAAATGATTAGCATGCACACAAAACAACATTGTGTTTCTTAAGAAGCCTGAAAAACAGTTAACTTGACAAAGCAAATAATGCAAAGTAAAATAAGTAGAAGAATTGAGTGTTATCAGAATCCAAATCTATTATTATTTTTATTGGAGCTAAAAGAACATGTATTGAAAGAAGCAATCAGATACTCAATATTTTTTGTTCATATGGTGTGAAATCTGGACTTGATTTTGGAATGTGTCACCATTCTAAGGAGGTTTCATGATCAAGGACATAAAGACAGGGGTGGAAAAAAGTAGGTTTACAGTTGCTCATATGGAAAAATAATATGATAATAATAATACAAGAATAAACTGTGTTTTGCATACTCACAATTATAATTCTACTTCTGCTGAACCTTTGTGTTCTTAAAATTTTTATTCTGACAATTTTTTTTAATATTAATATTTTTTTATTAAATTTAATGCAGTGACATTGATAAATCAGGGTACATATGTTGAGAGAAAATATCTCTAGATTATTTTGACATTTGATTGTGCTGTATACCCCTCCCGCAAAGTTAAATTGTCTTCTGTCACCTTCTATCTGGTTTTCTTTGTGCCCCTCCCCTCCCCTAACCCCTCTCTCCTTCTTCACCCCCTCCCCCCTCCCCCAACCCCCCCCGCCCCTGTTGCCATCACATTCTTGTTCATGTCTCTGAGTCTCATTTTTATGTCCCTTCTATGTATGGATTCATCTCAGTTTTTTTTCTGATTTACTTATTTCACTCCGTATAATGTTATCAAGGTCCATCCATGCTATTGTAAATGATCCGATGTCATCATTTCTTATGGCTGAGTAGTATTCCATAGTATATATGTACCAAAGTTTTTTAATCCACTCGTCCTCTGACGGACACTTGGGCTGTTTCCAGATCTTCGCTATTGTGAACAATGCTGCCACAAACATGCGGGTGCATTTCTCCTTTTCGAGCCGTTCTATGGTGTCCTTGGGGTATATTCCTAAAAGTGGGATAGTTGGGTCAAAAGGCGGTTCGATTTTCAGTTTTTTGAGGAATCTCCATACTGTTTTCCACAGTGGCTGTACCAGTCTGCATTCCCACCAGCAGTGCAGGAGGGTCCCCTTTTCTCCACATCCTCGCCAGCACTTATTCTGTGTTGTTTTGTTGATAAGCGCCATTCTGGCTGGTGTAAGGTAATATCTCATTGTGGTTTTAATTTGCATTTCTCTAATGATTAGTGATGTTGAGCATTTTTTCATATGCCTATTGGCCATCTGTATGTCCTCTTTGGAGAAGTGTCTATTCATCTCTTTTGCCCATTTTTGGATTGGGTTGTTTGTCTTCCTGGTGTTGAGTTTTACAAGTTCTTTATAAATTTTGGTTATTAACCCCTTATCAGACGTATTGTCAAATATGTTCTCCCATTGTGTAGTTTGTCTTTTTATTCTGTTCTTGTTGTCTTTAGCTGTGCAAAAGCTTTTTAGTTTGATATAGTCCCATTTGTTTATCCTGTCTTTTATTTCACTTCCCCGTGGAGATAGATCAGCAAATATATTGCTCCGAGAGATGTTGGAGAGCTTACTGCCTATGTTTTCTTCTAAGATGCTTATGGTTTCACGGCCTACATTCAAGTCTTTTATCCATTTTGAGTTTATTTTTGTGAGTGGTGTAAGCTGGTGATCTAGTTTCATTTTTTTGCAGGTAGCTGTCCAATTTTCCCAACACCATTTGTTAAAGAGGCTGTCTTTACTCCATTGTATTTCCTTACCTCTTTTCTCAAATATCAGTTGTCCATAGAACTGTGGGTTTATTTCTGGGTTCTCTGTTCTATTCCATTGATCTATATGCCTGTTCTTATGCCAGTACCAGGCTGTTTTGAGTACAATGGCCTTATAGTATAACTTGATATCAGGAAGTGTGATACCTCCCACTTTATTCTTCTTTTTTAAGATTGCTGAGGCTATTCGTGTCCTTTTTTGGTTCCATATAAATTTTTGGAATATGTGTTCTATATCTTTGAAGTATGTCATTGGTATTTTAATTGGTATTGCATTGAATTTATAAATTGCTTTGGGTAATATAGACATTTTAATGATGTTTATTCTTCCTAACCATGAGCACGGTATATGCTTCCACTTGTTAGTATCTTCCTTGATTTCTTTTATCAATGGTTTGTAATTTTCCGAGTACAAGTCTTTAGTCTCCTTGGTTAAGTTTACTCCTAGGTACTTTATTTTTTTGGTTGTAATTGTGAAGGGGATTGTTTCCTTAATTTCTCTTTCTGACTGTTCATTGTTGGTGTATAAAAATGCTTCTGATTTCTGAGTATTGATTTTATATCCTGCCACTTTGCTGAATTTATTTATCAGGTCCAGTAGTTTTTTGACTGAGACTTTAGGGTTTTCTATATATAATATTAAATCATCTGCAAATAATGATAGTTTTACTTCTTCTTTTCCAACTTGAATGCCTTTTATTTCTTCTTCTTGTCTGATTGCTGTGGCTAGGACTTCCAGGACTATGTTAAATAAGAGTGGTGAAAGGGGGCACCCCTGCCTTGTTCCTGATCTTAAGGGTATTGCTTTTAATTTTTGCCCATTGAGTATGATGTTGGCTGTGGGTTTCTCATAGATGGCTTTTATCATGTTGAGGTATGTTCCCTGTATTCCCACTTTGCTGAGAGTTTTGATCATGAATGGGTGCTGGATTTTATCAAATGCTTTTTCTGCATCTATTGAAATTATCATATGGTTTTTCTCCTTCTTTTTGTTTATGTGATGAATCACATTGATTGATTTACGAATATTGTACCAGCCTTGCCTCCCCAGAATAAATCCCACTTGATCATGGTGTATGATTTTTTCCATATATTGTTGGATCCGGTTTGCTAATATTTTGTTGAGGATTTTAGCATCTATATTCATCAGAGATATTGGCCTATAATTTTCTTTCTTTGTGTGGTCTTTGCCTGGTTTTGGAATCAGAATTATGCTCGCCTGATAAAAGGAGTTTGGAAGTCTTCCTTCCTCTTGAATTTTTTGAAATAGTTTGAGAAGGATAGGAGTTAGTTCTTCTTTGAATATTTGGTAGAATTCCGTTGTGAAGCCATCGGGCCCCGGACTTTTCTTTGTTGGGAGTTTTTTGATAACTGTTTCGATCTCCTTTGGTGTAATTGGTCTGTTTAAGTTTTCTGATTCTTCCAGATTGATTTTTGGAAGATTGTACGTTTCAAGGAATTTGTCCATTTCATCTAGGTTGTCTAGTTTTTTGGCATACAGTTCTTCATAGTATTTTCTTACAATATTTTGTATTTCTGTTGTGTCAGTTGTTATTTCTCCTCTCTCATTTCTAATTTTATTTATTTGAGTCCTCTCTCTCTTTTTCTTGGTGAGTCTACTTAAAGGTGCATCAATCTTGTTTATCTTTTCAAAGAACCAGCTCCTAGTTTCATTGATCCTCTGTATTGTTTCTTTAGCCTCTATGTCATTTATTTCTGCTCTGATCTTTATTATTTCCTTCCTTCTACTACATTTGGGCTTTACTTGCTGTTCTTTTTCTAATTCTTTTAGATGCAGGGTTAAGTTGTTTATTTGAGCTTTTTCTAGCTTCTGAAAGTGTGCCTGTAGTGCTATGAACTTCCCTCTCAGCACTGCTTTCGCTGTGTCCCATAAATTTTGAGTTGTTGTATGCTCATTGTCATTCGTTTCTAGGAATTTCTTTATTTCTTCTTTGATCTCATTCTTAATCCATTCATTATTTAACACCCTGCTATTTAGTTTCCATGTGTTTGAGAATTTTTGAGCTTTTCTGCTGTGATTCATTTCTAGTTTCATGCCGTTGTGATCGGAGAAAGTGCTTGATATGATTTCAGACTTCTTAAATTTGTTGAGAGCACTTTTGTGCCCTAACATGTGGTCTATCCTAGAGAATGTACCATGAGCACTTGAAAAGAATGTATATTCTGCTGCTTTAGGGTGAAAGGTTCTGAAGATATCTATTAAATCGAGTTGATCTAGTGTTTCCAATAAGTCTGCTGTTTCTTTGTTAATTTTCTTTCTTGAGGATCTATCTAGTGATGTTAGTGGGGTATTGAAATCCCCTACTATTATAGTATTGCTGTTGATCTCGCCCTTTAAATCCATCAAAGTCTGCTTTATATATTTGGGTGCTCCTATATTAGGTGCATAGATATTTATAATAGTTATATCTTCCTGTTGGATTACTCCCTTTATCATTATGTAGTGGCCTTCTTTATCTCTTACTATATCCTTTGTTTTAAAGTCCAATTTGTCTGATATAAGTATTGCTACCCCAGCTTTTTTTTCATTTCCATTTGCATGAAACATTTTTTTTCCATCCTTTTACCTTCAATCTGTGTGTGTCTTTTGTTCTAAGGTGTGTCTCTTGTAGACAACATATGTATGGGTCCTGTTTTCTTATCCACGCAGCTACCCTATGTCTTTTGATTGGATCATTTAATCCATTTACATTTAAGGTTATTATTGATATGTAGTTGTTTATTGCCATTTTCTTCTTTAAAGGTGTATTCCTTTTTCTTTTTTTTTTTCTGTATTCTTTTCCCACTTTATCTGTTTACACCAGGCCCCTTAATATTTCCTGCAGCATTGGTTTGGTTGTAATGAATTCCTTGAGTTGTTTTTTGTCTGGGAAGCTTTTTATTTCTCCTTCAATTTTAAATGATAGCCTTGCTGGATAAAGTAGTCTTGGTTGTAGGTTCTTGTTCTGCATTACTTTGAATATTTCTTGCCATTCCCTTCTGGCCTCAAGTGTTTCTGTTGAGAAGTCAGATGTCATCCTTATGGGGGCTCCTTTGTAGGTGATAACTTTTTTTTCTCTTGCAGCTTTTAATATTTTCTCTTTATCACTTAGCTTTGGTATTTTAATTATGATGTGTCTTGGTGTAGGTTTCTTTGGGTTTCTCTTTAATGGAGTCCTCTGTGCTACTTGGATTTGTGAGAGTTTCTCTTGCATTAATTTAGGGAAGTTTTCAGCTATGATATGATTGAACAAAGTCTCTATCCCTTGTTCTTTTTCTTCTTCTTCAGGAACCCCTATGATGCGGATGTTATTTCTCTTCATGTTGTCACAGAGCTCTCTAAGAGTTTCCTCTGACTTTTTGAGTCTTTTTTCTCTTTTCTTCTCTGCTTTCATGCCTTCATTCCAGTTGTCTTCTAACTCGCTGATTCGATCCTCTGCTCTATCTATCCTGTTTTTAATTCCTTCCATTGTGGTCTTTATTTCTGATATTGTATTTGTCGTCTCCAACTGATTCTTTTTTATACTTGCTATTTCTTTATTTAGGTTTTCAAACTCCCCCTCCATTGTTGTTCTAAGATCCCTAAGCATCCTTACAATCATTATTTTGAACTCCGCATCTGGAAGTTTGATTATTTCCATATCACTCAGTTCATCTCTCGAAAGTGTCTCTTGTGGTTTCATTTGGATTGCACTCCTTTGTTTTCTCATCTTCTTCTTTTTTTTTTTATTTGTAGAGTTGATTGAGTCTAGGCTTGGTGTTGTCTGCCTCCAGTTTTCAGTTGTGTTATTTTTAGGTCTTCGTGGGTTGGTATCAGCTATTATTTGTAATCCACTTTTGGATTTGGGCAGCTTTGAAGTCTTGATTTGTTTGTTTTCTTAACAGGTGATAGTCTTGTTAACTGATCTCAGCAGGGGGCTTCCTTGAAACTGTATCCAGGAATGCTGTGGGTGTAACCTGAGACGCTGAAGGTCTCTTCCTCCAACTAATCTCACTGGGGGCAGGGTTTTTTCTCTCAGCTTCAGTAGGGGGAGGTGTATCTCAGATCTCCATGGAGACCTGAGTTACTGCCCCTCCTCCCCACTTCTTGTTTTCAGCTGTGTCTTGTTGTGCTGATTGGAGCTGGATAGATGTCCGGAGATCTCTGATCCGGAAGCACTTCAGCTCTGTTTTGTGAAAGGTTCAGTCCCTCCCCCAGCTATGGCCGCCTCCAGCACGAATGAGTCAGCTTTTTTATTTTGTTTCTTGCATACCTTAGCCCCTCACAGTCTGTCCCTCTCTCTGTCTTTTCCACTTGGGAGATAAGCTGGTCTTTTCAACCCACCTTGTTCCCTGGTCGCCAGGTAAGTGGCTGTGAGCAGTAGTTTCTGCTCTTTTTCCTCTGTGAAATCCTCTCTGGGCTCTCAGCCTCACCCCCCTCCTTCCCTTCCTGTAAGCAGAGGAGATTCAGGCACTCCTTACCAGGATTATTGTGGCTTCCTCTTTGCTCCTTGGTTTTTGAGAGCTGTTCTTGCAGTTCAGTGTTGGTTTTTCATGCTGATTTTTTCTAAATTGATTTGTATTCCAGTTTGGTGTTGAGAGCTGGGTGTCTGTGCATCCGCCTACTCCGCTGCCATCTTCTCTCCACCTATGCTGACAATTTTTAAATGGTATGACTACTCAAAAAGAAAAGAGATAAAACACAATTCACTAAAGGACATCAAAATAAAATATGCCGGCCCCTACATGTGAACTTTATGGTTTCAAGGCTTACATTTAAGTCTTTTATCCATTTTGAGTTTATTTTTGTGAGTGGTGTAAGTTGGTGGTCTAGTATCATTTTTTTGCAGGTTGCTGTTCAGATTTCCCAACACCATTTGTTGAAGAGGCTGTCTTTACTCCATTGTATTTCCTTACCTTCTTTGTCAAATATCAGTTGTCCATAGAGCTGTGGGTTTATTTCTGAGTTTTCTGTTCTGTTCCATTGATCTATGTGCCTGTTCTTATGCCAGTACCATGCTGTTTTGAGTACAATGGCCTTATAATATAACTTGATATCCGGAAGTGTGATACCTCACGCTTTATTCTTCCTTTTCAAGATTGCTGAGACTATTCGTGTTCTCTTTTGGTTCCATATAAATTTTTGGAATATGTGTTCTATATCTTTGAAGTAAGTCATTGGTATTTTAATCGGTATTGCGTTGAATTTATAAATTGCTTTTGGTAATATAGACATTTTAATGATGTTTATTCTTCCTAACCATGAGCACGGTATATGCCTCTACTTATTCATATCTTCCCTGATTTCTTTTATCAATGTTTTATAATTTTCCAAGTACAAGTCTTTAATCTCCTTGGTTAGATTTATATCTAGGTACTTAATTTTTTCGGTTGCAATGGTAAAGGGGATTGATTCCTTGATTTCTCTTTCTGACAGTTTACTATTAGTGTGTAAAAATGCCTCTGATTTCTGAGTATTAATTTTATATCCTGCCACCTTGCTGAATTCATTTATCAGGTCTAGTAGTTTTTTGACTGAGACTTTAGGATTTTCTATATACAATATCATATCATCTGCAAATAATGATAGTTTTACTTCTTCTTTTCCAATTTGGATGCCTTTTATTTCTTTTTCTTGTCTGATTGCTGTGGCTGGGACTTCCAGAACTATGTTGAATAAGAGTGGTGAAAGGGGACACCCCTGCCTTGTTCCTGATCTTAAGGGGATTGCTTTTAATTTTTGCCCATTGAGTATGATGTTGGCTGTGAGTTTGTCATAGATGGCCTTTATCATGTTGAGGTATGTTCCCTGTATTCCCACTTTGCTGAGAGTTTTAATCATGAATGGGTGCTGGATTTATCAAATGCTTTTTCTGCATCTATTGAAATTATCATATGGTTTTTCTCCTTTCTTTTGTTTATGTGATGAATGACATTGATTGACTTGCGAATATTGTACCAGCCTTGCCTCCCAAGAATAAATCCCACTTGATCATGGTGTATGATTTTTTCATATATTGCTGGATCCAGTTTGCTAATATTTTGTTGAGGATTTTTGCATGTAAGTTCATCAGGGATATTGGCTTATAATTTTCGTTTTTTGTGTTGTCTTTGCCTGGTTTTGGGGTCAGAATTATGCGCACCTCATAAAAGGAGTTTGGAAGTCTTCCTTCCTCTTGAATTTTTTGAAATAGCTTGAGAAGGATAGGAGTTAGTTCTTCTTTGAATATTTGGTAGAATTCACTTGTGAAGCCATCAGGCCCAGGACTTTTCTTTTTGGGGAGTTTTTTGATAGCTGTTTTAATCTCATTTGTTGTAATTGGTCTGTTTAGGCTTTCTGATTCTTCCAGATTGATTTTTGGAAGATTATATGATTCAAGGAATTTGTCCATTTCATCTAGGTTGTCTAGTTTTTGGGCGTACAGTTCTTCATAGTATTTTCTTACAATATTTTGTATTTCTGTTGTGTCAGTTGTTATTTCTCCATTCTTGTTTCTAAATTTATTTATTTGAGTCCTCTCTCTTTTTTTCCTGGTGAGTCTCATTAAAGGTTCATTGATCTTGTTTACCTTTTCAAAGAACCAGCTCCTGGTTTCATTGATCCTCTGTATTGTTTCATTAGCCTCTATGTCATTTATTTCTGCTCTGATCTTTATTATTTCCTTTCTTCTACTAGCTCTGGGATTTACTTGATGTTCTTTTTCTAGTTCTTTTAGATGCAGGGTTAAGTTGTTTATTTGAACTTTTTCTAGCTTCCTGAGGTATGCCTGTAATGCTATAAACTTCCCTCTCAGAACTGCTTTTGCTGTGTCCCATAAATTTTGAGTTGTTTTATGATCATTATCGTTTGTTTCTAGGAATTTTTTTAATTTATTCTTTGATCTCAATGTTAACCCATTCGTTATTTAATAACATGCTATTTAGTTTCCAAGTGTTTGAATGTTTTTCAATTTTTCTATTGTGGTTGATTTCTAGTTTAATGCCATTGTGATCAGAGAAAGTGCTCGATATGATTTCAATCTTCTTAAATTTGTTGAGACTGCTTTTGTGCCCTAACATGTGGTCTATTCTAGAGAATATACCATGAGCACTTGAAAAGAATGTATATACTGCTGTTTTAGGGTGAAAGGTTCTGAAGATATCTATTAAATCGAGTTGATCTAATATGTCCTTTAAGTGTGCTGTTTCTTTGTTAATTTTCTTTCTTGAGGATCTATCTAATGATGTTAATGGGGTATTGAAATCCCCTACTATTATAGTATTGCTGTTGATCTCGCCCTTTAAGTCCATCAAAGTCTGCTTTATATATGTAGGTGCTCCAATATTAGATGCGTAGATATTTATAATGGTTATATCTTCCTGTTGGATTGCTCCCTTTATCATTATGTAGTGACCTTCTTTATCTCTAACTATGGTCTTTGTTTTAAAGTCCATTTTGTCTGATATAAGTATTGCTACCCTAGCTTTTTTTTCATTTCTATTTGCGTGAAATATTTTTTTCCATCCTTTTATCTTCAGTCTGTGTGCATCTTTTGATTTAAGGTGTGTCTCTTGTAGACAGCATATGTATGGGTCCTGCTTTCTTTTTTTTTTTTTTTGTATTTTTCTGAAGCTAGAAACCGGGAGAGACAGTGAGACAGACTCCCGCATGTGCCCGACCGGGATCCGCCCGGCACGCCCAACAGGGGGCGACGTTCTGCCCACCAGGGGCGATGCTATGTCCCTCCGGGGCATCACTCTGCCACGACCAGAGCCACTCTAGCGCCTGGGGCAGAGTCCAAGGAGCCATCCCCAGCGCCCGGGCCATCTTTGCTCCAATGAAGCCTCGGCTGCGAGATGGGAAGAGAGAGACAGAGAGGAAGGAGAGGGGGAGGGGTGGAGAAGCAAATGGGTGCTTCTCCTGTGTGCCCTGGCCGGGAATCGAACCCAGGACTTCCACACGCCAGGCCGACGCTCTACCACTGGGGTTCTGTTTTCTTATCCACGCAGCTACCCTATGTCTCTTGATCGGATCATTTAATCCATTAACATTTAAGGTTATTACTGATATGTAATTGTTTATTGCCATTTTTTTTCTTTAAAACTGTATTCCTCTTTTGCTATATTCTTTTTTTCCTTTGATCTGTTTACAACAGGCCCCTTAGCATTTCTTGCAGCCTTGGTTTGGTTGCAGTGAATTCCTTGAGTTTTTTTTGTCTGTAGAGCTTTTTATTTCTCCTTCAATTTTAAGTGATAGCCTTGCTGGATAAAGTAGTCTTGGTTGTAGGTTCTTGTTCTGCATTACTTTGAATATTTCTTGCCATTCCCTTCTGGCCTCAAGTGTTTCTGTTGAGAAGTCAGAAGTCATCCTCATGGGGGCTCCTTTGTAGATGATAGTCTTTTTTTTCTCTAGCAGCTTTTAATATTTTCTCATTATCACTTAGCTTTGGTATTTTAATTATGATGTGTCTTGGTGTTGGTTTCTTTGGGTTTCTCCTTAATAGAGTTCTCTGTGCTTCCTGAACACGTGAAATGTTTTCCTGCCTTAATTGGGGGAAGTTTTCCGCTATGATTTGTTTGAACAAAGTCTCTATCCCTTGTTCTTTCTCTTCTTCTTCAGGAACCCCTATGATGTGGATGTTATTTCTCTTCATGTTGTCACAGAGCTCTCTTAGAGTTTCTTCGAACTTTTTGAGTCTCTTTTCTTTTTTCTGCTCTGCTTCCATGCCTTTATTTATCGTGTCCTCTAACTCACTGATTTGATTCTCTGCTTCATCCATCCTGCTTTTAATTCCTTCCATTGTATTCTTTATTTCAGATATTGTATTTGTCATTTCTGACTGATTCTTTTTTATTATTTCAATGTCCTTTTTTATATTTGTTATCTCTTTATTTAGGTTTTCGTAATGGCCATCTATGGTTGTTCTAATATCTTTGAGCATCCTAACAATCGTTATTTTAAACTCTGCATCTGGTAATTTGGTTATATCTGATTCACTTAGGTCCTTTTCTGGGGATTTCTCTTGGTTTATTTGTGTTGTATTTCCTTGCTTCCACATTTTCTCTTCACAGGAGTGGCTGTGATCACGTGCTCGGGTGCACTAGCATTGGTGGCCTTGGCCTTTGCCCCACCCCTGTTGTGACGTTATGCTCGGTCCTGAGGTCACTGGCGAGCACCTTTGTTCAGCTGCAGGTCTCCGCCTGTTTCCGGGCTTTCACCCTGCCCTTGCAGGAGTAGCCCACTTGAGGAATGGCTGCTAGCCTTGGCTCTCTCTATCGGGCATTCTAATGATATTATTACAATGGGTTTCTGGAACTCAGCAAGGCTCTCTTCAATATTCCAGCAGAAGCAGCTAGGAGCAGTCTTCTAAGACAAACAAGGCAAAAACCACAGTTTACTCTAGAAAATGCAAGATATAAAAGGGGAGTTAGACCATTTTTGGTCTTCATGTACTACTATTCAAACTATTTCTGTCTCTGACATACCTTCCCTACTGTCCTTTTAGAAGAAAAGTGACTAAAAGGTTAAAAATGTTAAATTTATAACTAACATTTTTTTTGTATCTTTCTATTTTTTTTAACAAGTAATTCTTAAAATGGTGCATATAACTTGTTTGATTTAGTGCAGAGAAAGTAAGAACAGAGTATAAGGTAGCAGATCTCCCTGCGATAAACAAAACACTTTCCCTCAGGGACACCACAGGTCACACATACACTGAATGAGCAAGGTGGTTTCAGGTGATGTTCTTGTGGTTCACATGCACTAATCACTATGGACAGGTCCTTTGTGACTGAGAGATTTGCTTAAGTAATGAATATTACATCCTTTCTCTTTAAAAATGTGTCTTCAATATTCAACCAATAGCATAAATAAAATAAGAGACCAAACTACGTCTTGAGAATAACTGCTTAAGCACATGAAACTGTTCCATGTAATATGCCGGCATCATTATCACATTGTTCAAACACAAGTCATTTTCTCTTGAAGAAACACCTGAATTTAATTTATAGTTTAATGCTATCGCAAATGTTACCTCCAGATAAGTTCCAGCAATATTTTCTAAAATAAACATTTGTCATGTTAGAATGGTCTGCAAGAAAAGAAGCAAACCTCTCAAGTTCAGGCTTGTCTGTGTCCATAGAAAGCCCTGCCAAGCTTTGTGGAGGAAGAAGTGACTTAATGTTAAAATAAAAATCAGAAAATGGCACTACCCTCATGAACATGATCAAAAATTAAATAACAAAAATAATTCAAAAATTCAAAGTATGCTATTTGAGAAATTTAAGCAAAGCTACTATGGCATTTAAACCTAAATTTATGAAAGCCCACCTTTTTCTTAGAGCAAATATTAATCTCATAGCTATAACTATGTCGTAAAAGCTCCTATAAGATTTCAGAATCTGAATAGCCTAGAAGAAAGATCCAGGTCTTTGGCAGGGCTGCCCTCTACTGATCCAAGGTTGGTCTTGTTTTAACAAAGGACTTCTGCAGAGTATTATTTTCTGAAAATTCTAAGTCTTCTAAAGTGCAAGATTTCATAAAAAACATGCAAATAACTGTATTTTTATTACATTTGAAAATCAACATATAGACTTATGAATAATGAATTGCTCATGTGGTTGTCAATTGCATGTAAAAATGCAAAAAATATATATAATAAGAATTTTATAGTCACAGGTAGACTGCCCCTAGAAAAGTCTTATTTCTCTCTCTTTGTATAAGCAATGCAACTATCCACTCTATTTCACAGGAGCTAAAGATCTGCTCCTTTTATCATTAACTAGTAGTTTGGGAAACTTCGAATAAATATTAGTTTGGGATCCAAAACATATTTATAACAATGCCACTGATATCATTTCAGTAGTGCCAGTATTTCAAGACAGGCAGCTAACCATGAGGCGGGGGTCCTAAGAAAATACTGAGCGTGGTGGTGAGTGTGTCACTCACACCTGCTAGTGAGAAATCCTTGAAACAAAAGCACTTCACCTGGAGCAAGGCACGAAAGTGAATAGATTATCATCACAAAGCTCTGGCATACAAGCTCCAGGGGATAAAGTACAAGACACTGACTTGCTTAAAAAAAAAACCAATGGGGAAAATCTTTCAGGTATCACTCAGTCCAGGAGATAATGGACACAAAATGCAGGTAGTTGCAGATACACAAAAAGGTATAGATATAAAAGCAGATATACAGAAGAAAGAGACATAGAAATAAATAATATATGCATCTAGATATAGTTTTTGTTTTTGTTGAAACTATGCAAGACTACGCAGCTCTTCTTATAATATTTTTAAGCAAGAATTACTCACCAGACTCTAGAAAATTTATGCATGGATTAGATACTGTGAAGTCACCTAAAGGCAATTACAAATATAAAACGACAAAGTGGTACCTGCCTCAGAAAGACCTGCAGGGAAATCTTCAATTTAAAGACCAACCCTACAAGGAGTAAAGTGTGTGCAGAAGCAGATGATCGAGGGTCATGAAGACAGAGAGCCACAAAGAACTCAAAGCATTCCTCCCAAAGAGGCAGCTGTCACTGATGTGCCCATGCAGCATGGAGTGTCACACCCCTACCCCTACATGGAAGGCAAACGAAGATGTTTCGGCACCTCTGCAGAGACCTGCTACTTCACTTGGGCAGCCACCGTGGTTCAGGAAGGGCTGCACCATTTTCCCTGGCAGGGCTGTGATCCAGGTTCAGCTGACAACAGGTTGTATGTTCTCCACAGAGTGAATGCTCAGGGTGTCCATGCAATGCAGGCCTCGTCAGTGAGTCATACCAGATTTTTACTGGAATAATCAGGAAGACAGACTTTCACAGGGACTACTGCCTGTGATGAAAATGTGTCCCATTGCTATTTCTGCCATAGCACACAGAAACTTAGAGGAGGAAATGAACACAAAGCAAAACAGAACCATGACTGGAACAAATAAATGGAGCAAGATTAGCTCAGAGCTTGGATCAGGCATTCCTGAAAGATAAGTTCCTGGATTTCCCAGATATGCACCTGTGTTTGAGCAGAAGGTACAGAGATCTCCCATTTACCCTACCTCCAATCTTCCATAGCATTCCCTACTATGGACAGACTCTGAGAGAGTGGTACATTGTGACAACTGGTGAACCCACATTGAAATATCAACAACCAAACCCATAGTTTACATTGGTGCTCACCAATGGTGTTGGACACATTGTGGGTTCAGTGACTGTACAATGATATTTACCCACCATTGTGACTCTGTATCATACAGAGTCGTTTTACTGCCCTAAAATTTCTTTGTGCTCCACATATTCATTCCTCTCTCCTCCCTAACCCATGGCAACCACTGGTCTTTTTATTATTTCTTTATAGTTTTGTCATTTCTAGAATGTCATGTGATAGAAATCATGCAGTATGTATCCTTCAGACTGGTTTCTTTCTTAATAATATGTGTTTAAGGCATTTCCATGTCTTTTAATAGCTTGATAACTCATTGTTTCCTAATGCTGATAAGTATTCCATTGCTGGGATGCACCACAGTGTGTTAGTACACTCACCCAGAGAAGGATATTTTAGTTGACTCCAGGTGTCAGCATTATAAATGAAGCTACTATAAGCATCTGCATGCAGGTTTTTGTGTGGACGCCAGTGTCCAGCTCCTTTGGGAAAATAGCAAGGAGTACATTTGCTGGATTGTATGATAAGAATGTACTTAGTTTTGTAAGAAGCCACCAAGCTGTCTTCCAAGGTGGCTGCACCATTCACATTCCCAACAGCAGTGATGGGAGTGTCTGTTGTGACACTTGGTCCTGTCAGTGTCTGGATTTTGTCCACTCAAGTAGATTGCGAGTGGCATCTCATTGTTTTAATTTTCATTCATATGATTGAATATGTGAGAAACCCAAAATTGGAAAGACGCAACAGGAAGAAATTTAGTAAGGACGTAACTAAATTCAAACTATCAGTCAACTGGTTAAATAGACATCTATAAATCAATTCATCCAACTGCAGCAGAAGATACATTCTTCTGAAGCTCACATGAAATATTCACCAGGTCAGGCCACATCCTGGACCTTAAAACATAATGTCACAAACTTAAAACAACAGAAATTATACATCTGTTCTTAGACCACAATGGAATTACCTAGAAATCAATAGCAAAAAGATAAATGGAAAATCTCAAAATGTATAAAAGTTAAACAACACACTTCCAAATAATACATGGGTCAAAAAACAAACCTAAAAAGTTAATAATTTAAATAGAATTATATTTAATTATGTTGAAATAATTTATAATTAAAATTTATTAAAATTAAATTTTAAAAAACTAAATAAAAATTTTTAAATTTGATAATATTACTCATTAAATGTTAATGAAAACAATTTATCAAAATTCATGGGATGCAGTGAGAGCACTGATTTGAGATACTTTATAGCCTTGACTACAGATATCAGAAAAGAAGAAATGAGTGATGTCAGAGAAATGGCACCGTGACAAGGGCTCCTGATACCTCTCCACAAAATTTTAACAAATTCAACAACTAGAGAAAGAAAAAACAATCCCAGGAGCATCTGAAATGTACATACACCAAACAAAGGTACAATTGGGCAAAATGGTAGCTGAATTTATAATCCACTCTGAAGGAAATAAGATAGAGAGCAAAGTACTATGCCTTCCTCACTGACCTGAGCAAGGGCTGCTTTTGCTTGGAACTGAGAGAAAGTGAGGGCTGGAGGCATGGAAAAAGCTGGACTAGGGCAGAGACATTCAATCCAAGGAGAGCGTGTGCCCCCAACTCAACCTACATGGAGCGCAGAGTTAACACCAGCAGGAAACCCCGGCAGAGGTGGGCAAGCAGTTGCCTTGTTTACTCCCAATATCCTGGTCGGCGAGCATAGACAGTGTACAAGTGGTTCCTCCTAGCACCTCTGGCGTGGGTGCCTGTGTTTCTGGACAGAGGCGCAGGGTTGGAGACTCTCAGCAGTAGCCTTCTGCGTGGGCTACAACCAGAGTCTTGGTGCTCTCTGAACAACAGCGCACAGAGAGTGCATGATAGCCAGTTTTTCTACACTCCCGGACCTCTCTGGGCAGGCACCTCCAATAGCCATACAGTAGGGGTCCCCAAACTTTTTACACAGGGGGCCAATTCACTGTCCCTCAGACCATTGGAGGGCCAGACTATAAAAAAATCTATAAACAAATCCCTATGCACACTGCACATATCTTATTTTAAAGTAAAAAATCAAAACGGGAAAAAATACAATATTTAAAATAAAGAACAAGCCTGACCAGGCAGTGGCGCAGTGGATAGAGCATCCGACTGGGATGCAGAGGACCCAGGTTCGAGACCCCGAGGTTGCCAGCTTGAGCGCTGGCTCATCTGGTTTGAGCAAAAAGCCCACCTGCTTGAACCCAAGGTCGCTGGCTCCAGCAAAGGGTTACTCGGTCTGTTGAAGGCCCGTGGTCAAGGCACATATGAGAAAGCAATCAATGAACAACTAAGGTGTCACAAAGTTCAATGAAAAACTAATGATTTATGCTTCTCATCTCTCCGTTCCTGTCTGTCTGTCCCTGTCTATCCCTCTTTCTGACTCTCTTTCTGTCTCTGTAAAAAAATTAAAAAAAAAAATTAAATAAAGAACAAGTAAATTTAAATCAACAAACTGACCAGTATTTCAATGGGAACTATGGGCCTGCTTTTGGATAATGATATGGTCAATGTCCAGTTCCATATTTGTCACTGCTAGCCATAACAAGTAATATGACGCACTTCCCGAGCCATGACATGTGCGTCCCGCGTCACTGGAAGTAGTACTGTACATGAGCGATGCTGCACTTTGCAGTGCCACCACATACAGTACTCTAGGAGCACAGGATGTGGATGCATCCTGTGCTTCTCTCACTGACCACCAATGAAAGAGGTGCCCCTTTCAGAAGTGCAGCGGGGGCCAGATAAATGGCCACAGGGGGCCACATGCAGCCCGCAGACTGTAGTTTGGGGACCCCTGCCATACAGGCTAACAAAGCACATTACCAGGAAATAAAAAATATGGAAGTGCTAGAAGGAGGGGTATGCAGGCAGCTTGCAGATAGTTTTTGGAAAGCAGACCTGTGGATTAGATCGCTGAAAGGAAGGAGCCTAACCCGCAGTCTGCTGACTGCCCAGCTGGCTAACACTGGCAGCTGCTCTGGCTGACAAGGTCTTCTTTCTCAGGTCTGTAATCTAAGAGAACATGAAGGAGAGATGTGATATTATTAGGGCCTCTTGCTCTGCACCCAGTGGATAGGGCAACTTCCTGCCAGCTGATACAGGATGAAAAAACATTCCTACGAAACAGACCTCAGAGAACACTGCAGAAGTTGGACAGGCTAGGCTGTAGGCTTCTTAACAAGGGAGAATCTGCTTGCAGAGAGCAGTCTCATGGAATGCTAAGACAAATTTAACTAGAAATACCCAGGAAACCTTAGAAAGGAGCCTGAACAGAATTCAACTCACCCCCCTACCTGCTTAAGCTGGTGGCTCTGGTCAGCAGAGCTTTCATACTCAGGGCCATGCTCTAAAAGGACCTGGAGGAGGGACTTGACAGCTTTTAAGACCTCCTGTTCTGCAGGCAGTGACTAGGGCATCTTCCTGCCAGCCAATACAGGTTACAAAGTGCGAAAAGCCTAGGGAGAGTGGTCCTGCAGAGTGCTAAGGCATACTAGACATACCTGGAGGCTCATAGAAAGACACTTTCAGAGAAATTTGCTCCCAGTCCTGCCTGATTACTCAGGCAGCACTGGATGGCAAAGCCTTACCCAGAGCCCTGCATTGAGTGGGGATAGAGTGGGGATTTGGCAGCTCTTAGGGCCTCTTGCTCTCCAGGCAGTGGCAGGGGAAACTTCACCGCTGGATCACCAGGCTGCTGGTTCAGGAAGGAGAGACTTGGAAAGAGGCTCCAGGAAAACAAACTCTCCCATTGTTGGAGCCTGCAAATGCTAACAAGCCCCGACTACCAACGAGAATAAGGCCTAGTATATGTCATCACCATAGCAACACATCAACTGCAAATCTCTACCTAAGCATGCCACAGGGGCCTGGGGTACAGTGCCACTAACCAAAAAGAGAGAGAAGAAGAAAAAAGAAAGAAGATAACCTCTCAAAATCAAGAATAATCCACAGTCTTTATAACTTTTTCCACTTTTTTCTTTTATTTATTATCTTTATTTTTTTACTTCCACCTTGGTTCTTTTACCCTCTTTCTGTCTTATTTTCTTTTCATCTTGAAATTCATACCCATAGGTGTTATATTTCCCTTTTTTTTTCTTTTTCTCTATAAGGATTACATTCCAAAAATCTTAACACTCTCCCTTTTTTTTCATTCTTTTTTTTTTCTCCCTCTTTTTCTTTTTCTTTTCTCTTTCACTTTTCCTTTCATTCAATCATCACTCACAAATTATTGTATTTTGGATTCAAATTTTTTCTTTGTGGCATATTGTGTGCTTTTTCCTTCACTTTTTATCTCATTAGCATTCCCCTCAACTCCGGCTCTCCATTCTATGTAGTTTTTGTTCCAATAAAATCTTTATTTTTTTATTCTTTTTCTTGATTTCTTCTTTTCTCTTTCACTATATCTTTCATTTGACCATCATTTACAAGAAAATTATGTTATTTTTTTTTTTTAACAGAGGCAGAGATAGACAGGGACAGACAGACAGGAACGGAGAGAGATGAGAAGCATCAATCATCAGTTTCTCGTTGCGCGTTGTGACTTCTTAGTTGTTCATTGATTGCTCTCTCACACGTGCCTTGACTGTGGGCCTTCAGCAGTCCAAGCAACCCCTTGCTGGAGCCAGTGACCTTGGGTTCAAGCTGGTGAGCTCTTTGCTCAAGCCAGATGAGCCCGCGCTCAAGCTGGCGACCTCAGGGTCTCGAACCTGGTCCTTCTGCATCCCAGTCCGACGCTCCATCCACTGTGCCACCACCTGGTCAGGCTAATTATGTTATTCTTGATCCAATTTTTTTCCTTGTAGCATTATGTGGGTACTCTTCATTTTTGGCCCCTTTGTCACTTCTCCCCAACTCAGGCCCTTCATTCTAGGTAGTTTTTGTTCCATTTAGCACAATATAATTCTCAGTTTTTCACAGTATTTTCTCAAAAAAATAATTTTTTTAAAACAAATTATTTTATTTTATTCTTTATCCATTCTTATTAGTGTTATTAACAAAACCACCCTCAGATACCATTAAGGACAAGGAAATCAAATATCATGGATAAAAATGATGAGATGTAGCAAAGATATATGAGGAAAAATATATAGAAAATAATTTTAATAGATTGGAGACCTTGGAGTTAAATGACAGAGAATTTAAAATAGAAATCAAAAAGTAATCACAGATATACAAGAAAGCACAGAAAGGCAATTTAGGGAGCTCAAAAAACAACTCAACGAAGAGAAAGAATATATTACCAAGGAAATTGAAACTATGAAAACGAATCAAACAGAGATGAAAAACTCAATTCATGAAATGAAAAATGAGGTAACAAGCTTAGCTAATAGAACAGGCCAGATAGAAGAGAGAATTAGTGACATAGAAGACAGGCAACTAGAGGCACAACAGAGAGAAGAGGAGAGAGACTCATGAATTTAAAAAAAAAATGAGAAAGCCTTACAGGAATTGTCTGACTCCATCAAAAAGAGCAACATAAGAATAATAGGTATATCAGAAGAAGAGAGAAAACATGTAATGAAGAACATATTCAAACAAATAATAGACAAGAACCTCCCAAGCCTATGGGAAGAATTAAAGCCTTGAATTCAAGAAGCAAAAAAGAACACCAAGTTATATTAACCCCAACAAACCTACTCCAAGACACATCATAATGAAATTGGCACAAACCAATGACAAAGAAAAAATTCTCAAGGCAGCCAGGGAAAGAAAGGATACAACATATAAAGGAAGGCCTATTAGATTATCATTAGATTTCTCAGCAGAAACTCTACAAGCTAGAAGAGAGTGGACCCCAATATTTAAAGTTCTGAAAGAAACTTCTAGCCAAGAATACTACACCCATCAAAGCTATTCTTCAAATACAAAGGAGAAATAAAAACATTCACAGATACAGAAAAGATGAACAAATTTATCACCAGAAAGTCCCCACTTCAGGAAATACTAAAGAGGGTTTTCCAACCAGATACAAAGAACAAAATAAAACAAAACCACAAGTAAAAGCTCCACCAAGAACACAATAAAATCATATTTAAACTGTGACAACAGAAAGAAAAAAGGGGAGAGGACAAAGATTAACAGTAGGAAAGGAGGATTTGGGTGCAGAAACACTCATGAGATAGTGTACTACAATGAACATGGTAGGTACCCTTTCCATTAGTTAATGGTAACCACTCCTGAAAAAAACACCACAGAAGTACATGTCTTGAAAAAAGAAGTAACAGAGGAAGGAAGTATGGATTACAACCAAACTAATACAAATGATAGAAAAACAAAACAGAAGAATCAAACAAGATACAAAACTAACAGAAAGCAATATATAAAATGGCAATAGAAAACCTTCAAGTGTCAATAATTACATTAAATGTAAATGGACTGAAATCACCAATAAAAAGACACAGAGTAGCAGAATGCATTAAAAAAGAAAATCTAACTGTATGCTGCCTATAAGAAACACATCTAAGCTACAAGGATAAAAACAAATTCAAAGTGAGAGGCTAGAAAACAATATTCCAAGCAAATAACATAAAAAAAGCAAGTGTAGCAATACTCATATCTAACAATGCTGACTTACAAGAGAACAAAGGTAATCAGAGACAAAAACGGTCATTTCATAATGATTAAAGGGACATTGAATCAACACATAACACTTCTTAATATATATGTACCAAACCAAGGAGCACCAAAGTATATAAAACAGCTACTGACTGACCTAAAAACAAAAACTGACAAAAATACAATCATACTTGGAGAACACATTACACTGCTGACGGCTCTAGGTCATTCATCCAAACAGAAAATCAATAAAGAAATATTGGCCTTAAATGAAACATTAGAACAATTGGATATAATAGACATCTACAGGACATTTCATCCCAAAATGCCAGAGTATACATTTATCTCTAGTGTACATAGAATAGTCTCAAGAATTGACCATATGTTGGGCCACAAAAATAACATCAGCAAATTCAGAAAAATTGAAATTATACCAAGTATATTTTCTAATCATAAAGCCTTGAAACTAGAATTCAACTGCAAAGAAGAGGTAAAAAAAAAAAAACTACAAAAATGTGTAAACTAAACATTTTTTTAAAAATAGTGGGTCAAAGAAGAAATAAACGCAGAGATCAAAAGATATATACAGAAAAATGATAATGACAATATGACATATCAGAATCTATGGGATGCAGCAAAAGCAATGATAAGAGGGAAGTTCATATCACTTCAGGCCTATATGAAAAAATAAGAGAGAGCCCAAGTAAACCACTTAACTTTGTATCTTAAGGAACCAGAAGAAGAACAAAAACAACCCAAAACCAGCCGAAGAAAGGAGATAATAAAAATCAGAGCAGAAATAAATTAAATACAGAACAGAAAAAATACAGAAAAAATTAATAAAACAAGGAGCTGGTTCTTTGAAAAGATCAACAAAATTGACAAACCCTTGGTAAGACTCACCAAGGAAAAAAGAGAAAGAATCATATAAACAAAATCTAAAATGAAAGAGGAGAAATCACCACAGATATAATAGATAAACAAAAAGTTATTGTAGAATACTAAGAAAAACTATATGCCACCAAATTTAACAACTAGAAGAAATGGATAAATTCCTAGAACAATACAATCTTCCTAGACTGAGTCATGAAAAAACAGAAAGCCTAAACAAACCCATAGCAGGGAGAAAATAGAAACTATTAAAAACCTCTAAATAAAAATCCAGGGCCAGACAGCTATACTAGTAAATTTTATTAAACATTCAAAGAAGACTTGGTTCCTATTCTACTCAAAGTCTTCCAAAAAATTGAAGAAGAAGCAATACTTCCAAACACATTTTATGAAGTCAACATAACACTCATACCGAAACCAGGCAAAGACAACACAAAAAAAGAAAACTACAGACCAATATCTCTAATGAATACAGATGCTAAAATACTAAACAAAATACTAGCAAATCGAATACAACAACACATTAAAAAAATATACATCATGATCAAGTGGGATTCATCCCAGAATCACAAGGATGGTTCAACATACATACAACGGTTAACATAATACAGCATATCAACAAAACAAAGAACAAAAACCACATGATCTTATCAATAGATGCAGAAAAGGCACTGAATAAAATGCAAACAATTTTATGTTTAAAACACTCAACAAAATGGTTATGAAGGAAAATAACTCAACATAATAAAGGCCATTATGATAAACCATCAGCCAACATCATATTAAATGGCATAAAACTGAGGACTTTTCCCCTTAAATCAGGAAGAAGACAAGGTTGTCCATACTCTCCACTCTTATTTAACGTGGTGGTCGAAATCCCAGCCAGAGCAATCAGACAAGAAAAAGAAATAAAATGCATTCATATTGGAAAAGAAGAAGTAAAGGTTTCACTTTTTACAGGTGATATGATCCTATACATCAAAAACCCCAAAGACTCCACAAAAAGATTACTAGAAACAACAAACCAATACAGTAAGGTCGCAGGATACAAAATTATATAATATACAAAAGTCCATTGTCTTCCGATATGCCAACAATGAAACATCAGAAAATGAACTAAAAAAAATAATCCCCTTTATGGTTGCAACAAAAAATAAATAAAATACCTAGAAATAAACATAATAAAGAATGTAAAGAACCTATATAATGAAAACTACAAAGCATTGTTAAGGGAAATCGAAAAAGATGCAATGAAATGGAAAAAATATTCCTTGTTCTTGGATAGGAAGAATAAATATAGTCAAAATGACCATATTACCCAAAGCAATATACAAATTCATAACAATTCCCATCAAAATTCCAATGGCATTCTTTAAAGAAATGGAACAAAAAATCATCAGATTTATATGGAACTATAAAAAACCCTGAATAGCCAAAGCAATCCTAAGGAAAAAGAACAAAGCTGGGTGCATTACAATACCTGACTTCAAATTATATTATACAGCCACGACAATCAAAACAGCATGGTATTGGCAGAAAAATAGACACTCGGATCAATGGAACAGAATAGAAAGCCCAGAAATAAAACTACATATATATGGTCAAATAATTTGTGATAAAGGGGCCAATAACACACAATAGAGAAAAGAAAGCCTCTTCAACAAATGGTGCTGGGATAACTGGAAAGCCACATGCAAAAGAATGAATCTCGACTACAGTTTGTCGCCTTGTACTAAAATTAATTCAAAATGGATCAAAGATCTAAATATAAGACCTGAAACAATAAAGTACATAGAAGAAAACATAGGTACTAAACTCATGGACCTTGGTTATAAAGAGCACTTTATGAATTTGACTCCAAAGGCAAGGGAAGTGAGGCAAAGATAAATGAATGGGACCACATCAGACTAAGAAGTTTTTGCACAACAAAACAAACTGACAACAAAACAAACAGACAGCCAACTAAATGGGAGTGATATTTTCAAACAACAGCTCAGATAAGGGCCTATTATCCAAAATATACAAAGAACACATAAAACTCAACAACAAACAAACAAACAATCCAATAAAAAAAATGGGAAGAGGACATGAACAGACACTTCTCCCAGGAAGAAATACAAATGGCCAACAGATATATGAAAAGATGCTCATCCTCATTAGCTATTAGAGAAATGCAAATCAAAACTACAATGAGATACCACCTCACACCTCTTCGATTAGCTATTATCAACAAGACAGGTAATAACAAGTGTTGCAGAGGCTGTGGAGAAAAAGGAACCCTCATCCACTGTTGGTGGGAATGTAAAGTAGTATAACTATTATGGAAGAAAGTATGGTGGTACCTCAAAAAACTAAAAATAGAACTACCATATGACCCAGCAATCCCTCTACTGGGTATATACCCCCAAAACTCAAAAACATTGGTACATAAAGACACACGCAGCTCCATCTTCATTGCAGCATTGTTCACAGTGGCCAACATATTGAAACAACCAAAAAGCCCTTCAATAGATGACTGGATAAAGAAGATGTGGTACATATATACTATGGAATACTACTCAGCCATAAGAAATGATGACATCAAATCATTTACAACAACATGGATGGACCTTGATAACATTATACTGAGTGAAATAAGTAAATCAGAAAAAACTAATAACTATATGATTCCATACATAGGTGGGACATAAAAATGAGACTCGGGAACATTGACAAGGGTGTGGTGTTTACTGGGGGTGGGAATGGGAAGTGAGGAGGTTGGGGCGAGAGGAGGGGCACAAAGGAAACCAGATAGAAGGTGACGGAAGATAATTTGACTTTGGGTGATGGGTATGCAACATAATTAAATGTCAAAATAACCTGAAGATGTTTTCGCTGAACATATGTGCCCTGATTTATTAATGTCACTCCGTTAAAATTAATTTTAAAAAAGAAAAGAAAAGAGGAAATATCTAAAGTCAATCATCTAAGCTCCCAATTTAGGAAAACAGAGAAAAAAACAAATTAATTCCAAAGTAGGGAAAAAAATGAAATAAAACAAATTAGAGCATAACTCAATGACATCAAAAACAAAAAATCTATAGAGAAACCCAACAAAGGCTGGTTCTGTACATCAGAAATGAATAAGTGGAGTTTTAAATTAAAAATGCAATACTATTTACATGACCTCCTCAAAAATAAAATACTGAAGTGTAAATCTAACAAATACTTATAAAATCTATATATGGAAAATTAAAATACTCTAATGAGGAAATCAAAGAACTGTATAAATGAAGAGATACTCCATACTCAGGTTAAGAAGATGAAATTGTCAAAATGTCATTTCTTTCCAATTTGATCTATAAATTCAATACAATCCAAATCAAATTCCCAACAGATATTTGTTTTGCTTTTATTGGTGGGTAATGACAAACTGAATCTGATATTTCTGTTGAAAAGCAAAAGGCCCAGAGGAGCCTCCACATACTGAAAGTGAAGAACAGAGTCAGAGGATGGATACTAGCTAAGTTGAAGACTTACTATAAAGTTACAGTAATCAAGAGAATGTGATATTGAATACTAGACAAATTATAGACAAATAGATCAATACAACAAAATAGAGAGCCCAGAAATAAACCGAGAAACAGAGATAACTTATCTTTTACAAAGAAGTACAGGCAATTACAATGGAGCAAAGATAGCCTCTTTAACAAATGGTGCTGGAATAACCAAACATCCTGTGCAAATATATATATAGACACAGACCTCTTCACAAAAACTAACTCAAAATAGATTACAGACATAAATCTAAGATGCAAAATTATAAAACTCTTAGTAGATAGCATAAGAAATGGGCCAAAAACCTAATGTACGACACCAAAAAAAATATATAGATCAGAAACAAACACATAAAAGTGGCTTCTCAAATATCAGATGAATGTAAATTAAACAATGAGATGCCACTCCTTATCTACTTGAGTGGACAAAATCCAGACACTGACAGCACCAAGTGTCACAACAGACACTCCCATCACTGCTGTTGGGAATGTGAATGGTGCAGCCACCTTGGAAGACAGCTTGGTGGCTTCTTACAAAACTAAGTACATTCTTATCATACAATCCAGCAAATGTACTCCTTGCTATTTTCCCAAAGGAGCTGGACACTGGCGTCCACACAAAAACCTGCATGCAGATGCTTATAGCAGCTTCATTTACAATGCTGAAACCTGGAGTCAACTAAAATATCCTTCTCTGGGTGAGTGTACTAACACACTGTGGTGCATTCCAACAATGGAATACTAATCAGCATTAGGAAACGAGTTATTGGCCGGCCCTGGCCAGTTGGCTCAGTGGTAGAGCGTCAGCCTGGCATGCAGAAGTCCCGGGTTCAACTCCCGGCCAGGGCACACAGGAGAAGCGCCCATCTGCTTCCCCACCCCTCCCCCTCTCCTTCCTTTCTGTCTCTCTCTTCCCCTCCCGCAGCCGAGGCTCCATTGGAGCAAAGATGGCCCGGGCGCTGGGGATGGCTCCTTGGTCTCTGCCCCAGATGCTAGAGTGGCTCTGGTCGCAACAGAGCAAAGCCCCAGAGGGGCAGAGCATCGCCCCTGGTGGGCAGAGTGTTGCCCCTGGTGGGCGTGCCAGGTGGATCCCGGTCGGGCACACGCAGGAATCTGTCTGACTGTCTCTCCCCGTTTCCAGCTTCAGAAAAATACAAAAAAAAAAAAAAAAAAGGAAATGAGTTATCAAGCTATTAAAAGACATGGAAATGCCTTAAACACATATTATTAAGAAAGAAACCAGTCTGAGAAGGATACATACTGCATGATTCCTATCATATGACATTCTGAAAATGGCAAAACTGTAAACAAATAATAAAAAGACCAGTGGTTGCCATGGGTTAGGGAGGAGAGAGGAATGAATACATGGAGCACAAAGAAATTTTAGGGCAGTAAAACGACTCTGTATGATACAGAGTCACAATGGTGGGTAAATGTCATTGTACAGTCACTGAACCCACAGTGTGTCCAACACCATTGGTGAGCCCCAATATAAACTATGGGTTTGGTTGATGATATTTCAATGTGGGTTCACCAGTTGTCACAATGTACCACTCTCTCAGAGTCTGTCCATAGTAGGGAATACTATGGAAGATTGGAGGTAGGGGTGTATGGGAGATCTCTGTACCTTCTGCTCAGTTTTGCTGTGGTCCTAAAACTGCTCTAAATAGAAAAGTCTACTTTACAAAATCATTAAATGAATTAATATATTACATTAGAAAATACTCAATGCAAAGGCACTAGTAAAAGAGGAAAAAAGAAACAGACACATTGAAATAAATGGTACCTCACAGCACAGTCAGATTCTGGGATGCTCAAGAGTGACCCATGGGGCTAAGAGCTTTGAGACTCTGACAAGTAGGTTGATATGAAAGATGGATGTAAAAAAATTGGTATTTAGCCTGATCAGGTGGTGGCACAGTGGATAGAGCATCAGCCTGGACGCTGAGAACCTAGGTTCAAAACCTCAAGGTCACCAGCTTGAGCCTGTGGTCATAGATATGACCCCATAGTCACTGGCTTGAACCCAGGGTTACTGGCTTGAGCCCTAAGGTCACTGACTTGAGCAGGGGGTCACTGGCTCAGCTGGAGCCCCTCCCTCCCATCAAGGCACATATGAGAAAGTAATCAATAAACAACTAAAGTGCTGCTACAATGAGTTGATGCTTCTCATCTCTTTCTCTTGCTGTCTGTCCCTATCTGTCCATCTCTCTCTCTCTCTCTCTTACTCTCAAAAAAAAAAAGTTGCAGTTTAGAGCCTAGAACTTCTGGCTTCCATTAGGTAGAGCTTCAAAGTACATATTCCATGGCTGAAAGTTTCCACTAGATATTTTTATCATTATTATGTTGGCATATTTTATCTGTCAGAACTGAATTACTATAATTTTTTTAGTATCTCCCGTAATTATGTTTGCTATATCAAATCCTACCTGGAAAAGATGAAGCATGCCAACATAAGAAGGGTGATAATAAAATGTACGTCATTGATCCATGGAGGCCAAGTTATTTACCATTTTTCCTATGCACATAATACACATGGAAACAGCTGAGATCAGCTAGCTGCGGTTTTCCAGCCAGACACACCTGGGAAAAATGACACCTGGGAAGACTTTGGTTGGTGTGATACAAACCAGACAGGCCTAAATTACCAATGACACAGGACACATCCACTACAGTCAAGCTCCGCCTGGCATCCGACCCAAAAGTAAGAAGACTAAATTAACCAAGGAAATAAAGCCAGAAATAAGCTTCACTTATTTCACAGATTACTCAAAATTAATCCTAAACCCTAACCTTTTGAATAATTAAGTAAATCTCTCTGAACCTTCATCCAATACACGTTTCCAAAATGAAATGAAAACATACTTAATTATACTTTGGAAATCCTACTGCTGCTAATTTTAGACCTAGATAATGACAGTGTAATTTTGAGCTACATTCTCTGTGCTTTCAGATAAAAATTCAAAGTAAATCTTGAGTAAAGTCGAGAAGCATTACATGTAATGATTCTTGCTGATATATCAAGTTTGTCAGTGCCATCAAAAAATAGATTAGGTTGACAGGTTTTATTCTTCACCTCAGTATGTTTATTTATAAGTCATGGTATTTCAGAGAAAGGAGCTTTGAAGAGAATCTAGTAAAATTATCATTCTTCCTGAAGGAGGATAAATGCTTTTTAAAACAGTATAAATGTAAGCATCATATATTTACGTTTGGTAAAATAATGTTACTTTTGACTCACTCAAAATAATCACAGATTATTCATGGCAATAGACAGTTTCAACCATTATTTTAAAGATAGTCCCATAAAGAACTTGAACCCAGAGTTAGTCTCCTAAACTATGTTACCTTCTTAACTCTTTGATACTAAATTTAAGTATTTGAATTGATACCTTAGACTCAGACACAGTCATCATTTGAAATCAAATACATTAAAAACACATAATTATTCCCCCTTTCCAGATTTTGTATTCTTTGCCTCACATAATTAAAAATGTCTCTGATTATGGTTTCTTTCCTCCTTTTTAATCATCTCAAAAATATTAGCGTCGGCCCTGGCCGGTTGGCTCAGCGGTAGAGCGTCGGCCTGGCATGCGGGGGACCCGGGTTCAATTCCCAGCCAGGGCACATAGGAGAAGCGCCCATTTGCTTCTCCACGCCCCACTCCTTCCTCTCTGTCTCTCTCTTCCCCTCCCGCAGCCAAGGCTCCATTGGAGCAGAGATGCCCCGGGCACTGCGGATGGCTGCTTGGCCTCTGCCCCAGGCGCTAGAATGGCTTTGGTCGCGGCAGAGCGACACCCCGGAGGGGCAGAGCATCACCCTCTGGTGGGCAGAGCGTAGCCCCTGGTGGGCGTGCCGGTGGATCCCGGTCAGGCGCATGCAGGAGTCTGTCTGACTGTCTCTCCCCTTTTCCAGCTTCAGAAAAATACAAAAAACAAAAACAAACCCCAAAAATATTAACGTCTTGGTATATTGGCAAGGCTGAAAGAGAACTAAAAATTAGGCATGGATCAAAGTTTGAAATTTCTGATACAATTTGGGGAAAACAGAATAAAGCAAAACATTCACATTTGAAAAAATTGTTTCTGTACAATAATTATGCTGAATTAAAAAAATACTCCATTCCCAATTTTTTTACCAGTCTGTTTACTACTTGCTTCTATATGTACTATTGGCTAAAAAATAAAAATAAAAAAATAAAATGACATTTATACCCTGTCGGAAAAAATGTTTTATGAACAGCATGCAACATGACTAATATTCAACTTTTAGAAGCAAATATATATATATATATATATATATATATATATATATATATATATATATATATATATGGCGAAACATGGTTTAGACCTATATTTCAAAAAAATGATAAATAACCTATAAACACCAGCACTAAAATGAAATTTGAAATAAATTCAGGAAAGAGCTGAGTCTAACCAAATAGAATAGGTCCATCAGGGACTCCAAGTTTTTGAAGCAAAACTTACCTCTAATATGTACTTTTTTCAATAAAATTCTCTGTTCAGTGCTACGCTGACCCTCACTGTTCCATTACAGAGTGGCTCCCTCACAGGACATCTTAGCCAGATCCCAGAATTTTCCCACTACTTGTTTATCATTAGAACAGTGACACATGGGATTTACAACTCAGGCTTGTTCTTTTTAGGGCTACAATTTTAAACTCAATTGAGAATGTTTTCCCCCTCCCGGCAACAAAGCCCTCACTCGCCACCATTATGGCTCTGGAGCCTGGAAGTGGAGGGTTTCTTTCAAGCACATCCCCTCCACTATCATATAGGCACTGGGTCCACCTGTGTGTGACCACAAACCTCTCTCTGATGTGGGTGGCTGACTCTTGTGGAGCAACGGCGGTTCCTCTCTGAAGGACGTCTAGGCTCTGAGCCCCCTATTCCCATGGGTGGTGGTGTCTTGGCCAGATAACAAATTCCATAGACTGGGTAACTTCAACAAGTGTGGACAAGTCCTGCCAGGGGTGAGGACGACGAAGACACAAAGACCTGACTCCAGAGACCAGGTTTAGTGATGCAGATCCGACTTATTCAGGAAGTAAGCTAGCTTATATACACAGGTTCAGCCTATAGGGTGTTACAGCGTGTTCTTCACAGCCAATGGCTAAAAAGATCAGGGTGCTGCCTGGTTGTCGCTGAGTCACTTCTTTATAGCGGGCAAGCTTCCTTCCTGGGTGTGCCCAGGAGGGTTCTGGGAGCTGGAGTATTCTCTCAGCATTGCGTCAGACACAGCTGCTAGGTAAATGCTCTGCGCTCTACCTACAAACAAGAAACAACTATTGCTCACAGTTTGGAAGGCTGGGAAATGCAAGATCAAGGTTGACCCAGTGTCTGCTGGGTGCCCAGTTCCTGTGAGGACAATTGCTGCGTCCTCATGTGGCCGAGAGGGAGAGATCATCTCTGGGGTCTCTTCTTATAAGGGCACTAATCCCATTCATGAAGGCAGCCCCATTTTCAGGACTAACTTCCTTCAAAAGGTCCCACCTCTAAAGAGCATCACATTAGGGATTAGGGGTTCAACATCTGAATTTTGTGTTATCAAAGCAATCAGTCTATAGCCCTTGGCATCTCTTATTTGGTGAGCACTCCCAGATGGAAAAGCTGTATAGAAGGACCCAATGCCACCTGAACTTTTTGTGAAAGTGGAACCCAGGCCATGCACATACCACTGCTGTCCATGCTAGATAGCACAAGTGTGGGCAGCTACACCTGCTGCTGCATCTTATCTTGACCTTACCTACTCTCCATAATTGCATTTTCCACTGATGACGTACAGCACAGGTGCAGAGATGCCGACTTGCTGCTCCCAGTGGGTGATCAACCAGGCAAACAGGAAAGAATGACCTTGACCTCTCATTGCATTTCTCCTATTTAGTTTGGTCCTCACACTGACAGCTTGGGTGGGACAAAGGTAGGTGTGTGGGGTGATAGCAGAATGTGCAAGTGAGGCTGGTGAAATCACTCTTCAGGCCAATGAAGAATGATTTTCAAGAAAAAAAAGGCAATAATCTAAATGTCCAATTCAAAGATAACATTAAATAAATTAGACAATCATGTATATGAAGAAATAGTGTAAAAAGATCAAAACTATGAGAAATTACAAATTCCAATAGTATAAGATTATGTTAAAAAGAAAAAAGTTCCAAAATTACGTTATACTTACCATGACCCGGAGGGAATTTTTTCCATTTAACAAGCAGAACCAGCTCATTTATGGCTGAAATAGGCCACTGCTCATAATATGGGCACTTATGAAGTAACTTCACTGTTTGTTTATTTTCAAGTTTTGCTTTTTCCTGGGGGAAAAAAGCCATTATCATATGTTTTATGTTAGGTGATTTAAAAAGAAGAAAAAGGATAGCAGATAAATGTCAGTAAAAGAAAAATAAATGTGACATGATATAAATTATCATAAAATGCATTTGAATTTTATAAGTGCATCATTCTATAGCTTGGTGACCGTATTGAACTCTTAACCCTCACATCTGCAACTAGAATTCTATTTTCCCACATTTCCTAACATTTTTAGATGTTATAAATATTTGAACATTTTTTTAAAAATCTGTCATAGTCAAGACTAAACTCAAAAGTTGTAACTGATAATATTAAGTAAGTAATACTAAAATTTTGAAAATGAAAGCAAAACATATAATAAAAAAGTTTTTAAGCTAGAGATTTTGGGAGGAATTTGAGTTTTGAGAAAGTCATTGGCACTACTAACTCTGAGACCATCATATAAAAAGGACCAAAACCCTGTTAGAGAGCTGAATTAAGACAGTTGTCCCCCCATCTCCCTCCCACATGAGCAGCCAGCTGTGACTCAGCCATGCACAGTGCAGTACCAGCCCAGCGGGACGTGGGTGGGGGGCCCATCCTGTCACTGATACACAGTCGCTCTGCCAACCAGGGGGAGAGAACTTGGAGAGGGGACACATTTTAGATTTAAAGAAAAGAGGATAATTTGTTGAAATAAAAAAGTTATCTTAATGCAGCAGAATGAGGGGTCAGAATTAAGTTGTGGTCACCTTGTCATGCAGCCCTGGGTTCCACTATGAAAACAGCATGCTGATCATACCCAAGTACATTTTTTCTAAGGCAGACTGCAGAGATGTGGATGTCTTTCTGTCCCATTGTCCTACTGTCCCTAACACAGAACATGCTGTTCATGAACAACCTAAAGCCATAAAAAATATACATAACATACAAGGGTGGGCAAAAGTAGGTTTCCAGTTGTTCATATGGAAAATAATACAATAATTGATAAATAATAACACAAGAAGAAACTGTTTGTGCTTCACATATTTACAACAGTGAGCCTACTTTTGCCCCACCCTATATATCCATAGACTTTTTCTTTCTACTTAACTACCTATCACTATTGGAGACACAATTGATGGTCATCAAATAAACCACATTCTTTTTTTCTGTTTTTGTGTGACAGAGACAGAGAGAGAGAGAGACAGAGAGAGGGACAGACAGACAGGAAGGGAGAGAGATGAGAAGCATCAATTCTTCATTGTGGCTCCTTAGTTGTTCATTGATTGCTTTCTCACATGTGCCTTGACTGGGGGGCAGAAGGCTACAGCAGAGCAAGTGACCCCTTGCTCAACCCAGTGACCTTTGGGCTCAAGCCAGCAACCTTGGGCTTCAAACCAGTGACCTTTGGGCTCAAGCCAATGACCACGGGGTCCTGTCTATGATCCCATGCTCAAGCCAGCAACCCCACACTCAAGATAGTGAGCCTGCACTCAAACCAGATGAGCTTGTGCTCAAGCTGGCAACCTCAGGATTTCGAACCTGGGCCCTCCATGTCCCAGTCCGACTCTCTATCCACTGCACCACTCCCTGGTCAAGCAAGCAAACCACATTCTTATGTTGTCTAGGTCAAGTTAAATTAAAAATAAGAGAGATACAGAAATCCAGAGAGGCAAAAGTTCTCTTGAATTTATATAGCTGCATTGTGTTAATATGTAGATTAGATTGGATCATACCTCTTTTAACTTTGCATACTTCTTTGCAGGGATCTTAAGAATTTCACAGTCTTCTTCTGTAATCACAGTGTAGTCACTTGGTTCCAAATAAATCTGACTTGCCACTTCCAGAGTTCCAAAGGTACTCCATGGTCTAAGCTATTAAAAACAAACAAACAAAAACAAACAAAGGCAACTTAAATGTCATTATCACTCATCAATGTGAAAATACCGGCAATCTAGAAAGGCCTGCAAGGGAGAAGCATGGTAAACTCCAATCCTATGAGTAAAGGGGTCTGAGCAGCCTGGCATGGGTGTCACACTTTCTCTTCCCAATGTCACTTCCCTGAAGTGAGAAAAAAATTCCTTTTATTTTCTCACTATATGAAGAAAATAACTTAGGATATTATTGTGTGTTTTTGCTAAACATTAAGTGTTTGAAACACTACCATGTTAATGTAATCCACTCATTTTTCGTTGCAGTGAGACTAGACTCCAATTATGCATTCAGTCTTTTGTTGATGAATATCTGTGTTGTTATCTGTATAGAGCTGTAAAACAATGATACTATGAGCATTAGTGTATATGTCTCCTCATTTTATACATAACTTCCACGAACCAGCACAGCTAGTAATTCCAGGTCCTGTGTGGGAACTGCACGGAATTAAGAAAATAGGCTTAAAGAAATAAAGGATGGGGTTGAGAGGGCTCTGCAATTGCTGCTGGCAAGAAGAGAGCATACTCCATGCCCATTTCTTCCTTTATTTTAGGGTAAAGTGAGGCCATTAGCAAATCAGAGATGTCTGATCATGTTTCCAAGGCAACCCAAGAATTTTTACCAAGTGCAGAAAACTCCCACCATACATAACATCTTAACTTCACACAAAACAAAGGATAGAAGAAACTTGCTTCCAGTCTTTCCTGGGGGTTTGCGGAGTAGGATGAGTATAAACAATCCAGCATCACAGCTTAATAGACTTTTGCAACCTAATTAGGCAAGTGAGGCAGGGGGATGGCAGACTGTCAGCTTATAGCCAGTTTCCCACACTTCTGTCCCCCAAAAATCTAAATTCCCAACACATAACTATTCCTCTTTCTGTATTATAAAATGTGTTCTCATCTTCAGATCTAATAAACTGTTTTCCAAGATGCAAGTTCTAACTTTTAACTCCCTCCCCGAAGCATAACTTTATCCAGTGTCTGTTTCTGCACAACTTCTTCAACCTTGAGTATCATCTAATTTTTAATACTTTCAATTTGTTAGTAAGTAATATTATTTATTTCACTTTTTGTTATTTATTTACATTTATTTTTAATAATTTTGTGTATCTGTTTTATTTACTTTACAACATTAAAATTAGTTAAAAATTAAATTTAATGGGGTGACATTGTCCCACAAGACTACCTAGGTTTCTCTATTGCATTTGACCTGTTTATTGCATTGTGTGACCATCACCCAATGTCAAATTATTTGTTAATTGACTTTATTAGGGTTACTCTAGTGAACATAATTTCAAACGTACAAGTCTCAGGTTCCCATATAAAAATTATTTACTATGTATTTCCTGGATTGCTGGAGGTACAACACCTTTGCCTTCGCCTTTTCCTTAATGTATAGCTTCTCTTTTGTAAAAGATTGATTTATATGTTTAATGTATTCCCTTTCATATTTGTATATAATTGTGTATTCCAGATAATAACCTTTTGCCATCTGTGTGTATTAAAAATATCTTTACCCGAGGTGTGCCTGTGTTGCAGTAATATAATGTTATAGTAATTAAATATATAGAAATATAGAAAAATATGGAAGATATATAGAAATAATTAGGATATAATATTAAAAGCAATTAAGGAAATTAAAGTTATGCCATCTGGATAGGAATTAATATAGTGTGTACAGATATGGTAAACAGGCTCTGCCTTTTGTGCAGGGCTCAGTTAGTGTGTGTGTGAAGTTATATATAGATAAGATATGGCTTGATGTCATAACTCTGTAGGTTAACATAAACAAGAACCTTCCCTAAGAACATCTTAAAAGTGGCTTGATATAATATTTCAGTAGATTAACATAAAAAGGCCTCCCTGCGAGGAACTCCCAAAAAGGTGGTTTGAGGTGATAATCCTGTCGATTGACACCTGTTAGAAGATGTAGGCCAGAAAAGGTACTAAAGCTAAGGGACCCCCCCCCTGCTGCGGTAGTCACCCAGACTCCAACATTGAACATGAACTGTCTCCATGCCTCTCTGACCAAAGACAGCTGAGAGGAGCACACCGACGGGGCCCCCTTAAGTTGTATCCAGGCATATCAAAAGGATTTGTGAGTAATAAAGTACCTGTGTGATTCCTGCAACTAATTTGTGTGTTGGTCTTTTTTTTTTCCTCTGGTGGGAGTTGGTCTCAGCACTGAGAAGTAGAATCCTCACAGCCACCTCAAGAGTAGTCTGGAAGAGGCTACCAGCCCTGCTGTTAAGCAGGAGTGCCCCACTGTGCAGGGAAGCCAAAGCAGGGACTCCTGATCAACATAGAGCTCAGGGTCTACTGGGATAGCCTGTCTTTTCATTATTTAGGTTATCATGAGATGAGCAAAAGTCCCTTGATGTTAAACAAAGAGCTTCATAGTTTTCTTCTCTAAGTAGCTAGCTATAGAAGCTTTTGATATCATGACATCATGAAAAAGTTTTGCCACGTTTTCTAAAATATTTGAGTTTATTCATTTTAAAGTTTAGCTTATGATCCCAAGTTGATGTTTACAGGAAATGTGAAGTAAGTATGCCATTTAAAATTTTCTGTCCACATAGACACCCAACTGCCTTAGCTCATGTTAGGTCAGGCATCATCCCTCCACTGACCCCACTGTTCCTCAGGACACTGGTTCACATCTAGAGTGCTTACATCTGTGGATCTAATCTTGGACTCTCTGGCTGCCAGTATGTTCATCTAGGAGCCACTATTGGGCACTATAAAAACACTATATTAATTATGTATCTTCATGTTTAAGCCTTGATGTTTGACCAGACAAGTTTCTTTTCCCCAAGTGTCTTTTCAGGAGTATTTGGCCTATTTTTGGTCTTTTGCTCTCTGGTATAGGTTTTAGGATCATTTTGTCAAGTTCCATAAGGAAACTGGGTGTTTTCATTGGAACTACATGAGACCTACATATCGTTCAGGGAGAATTGTCATCTTAAACCAGTGGTTCTCAAACTTTTTTAAGTCAGGGTACATTTAAAATCCTATAAATAACTGTAGGTACACTATCTACAAATTTCTGAGAAATATGTTATAATAATTAAGTCAAATATTAAAAATATATATATAAAGTCCAAGCATGCTTTTATGGTAATTAAATGAAATAAATACAACAAAATTAAATTTATTCTGACATTAAAAAACATTTTTATGTTATATTTTTTTAGTTATGCTTTTTAGAATTCATAAAAAAGATGGGTTATAAAATTTTAAAAATGACAAAAAAGTTATCTTTTTATATATATAGATAAATTCTTAGTAAGATTTAGTAAATTTGGCAGGTCCCTGCGCAAATGTGTTAAGTTTTTCATTCTTGTGTTTATGAGAAACATGAGCCTGATGTGTCCTAGCGATTTCTTCAATGTTTGGGCATATATTTGAAAGACAAACTCTCATTTCCTCATCAATACATTGAAGAATTCCTCTCTTTTTTTTCTTAATTGTGTTGAGTGCAGAAAACCCCCACCATACATATCATCTTAACTTTACACCAAACAAAGGATAGAAAAAACTCGCCTCCAGTCTTTCTGAGGAACATGGGGGGTAGTGTAAACAATCCAGCACCACAGCTTAATAGCCTTTTGAAACCTAATCAGGCAAGTAAGGTGGGGGGTTGGGCAGACTGTCAGCTTATAGCCAATTCCCCACAACTATGTCCCCCAAAAATCTAAACTCCAAAAACCCTGTTGGATTTTTGGTCCCCAACAGGCACACATTTCTCTGGAATACCATAGGGTGCACCTGGAAATCTTCTAGGGCGCACTAGTGCACCCTGGCGCACACTTTGAGAACCACTGTCTTAAACTGTTGAATGTTCCTGTCCATGAACATAATGTACCTTTATATAAGCTTTCTTTAATATCTTTTTAAAAATGTAAAATGCTCTACAAAAAGTACAGCAACATTTTCATTATTTTTAAATTAATCAATACCTTGTGTAGTCACTTAAATAAAATCTTTTCCTTAATGATATATCTAATTGATTATTACCTATATGTCTACAAATTATTATCAAATCAACAATGTATTTGTAAAAAAAGTTGTATTATTTTTAGTCATTTCTTTAGTAGTTTCCATTGGAGAAGGGGTTGGCACACATTTTGTATAACAGACTAGGAAACAAATATTCTCAGTCGTCAAGCCGTATGGTTTCTGTCACAGCTACTCAACTCTGCCATGTAGAGGAAAATCAGTTACAACAGTATATAGCAAATGGGGTAGTGGTGTCCTAATAAAACTTTATGTACTAAAAAGTTATAGTCCATATTTTGCCCAAGGATTTGAGTTTACAAACCCTGGATCTAGAGCTCCATTCATATTATCAAGTCCTCATATTCTTTATTATTTTAATTAATAATACATATATAAAATAATCATGCCAGAGTATGTGTGAAAATAATCTCTAATATTTAACATATAATTATATTAATATATTATTTGTTATGGTATCATAAAAAATACTAAATTTTTTTGTCTGGAACTTAAATTTTAAAAATTAGAGTAATAGTCTTTTTTTTTTAATTAATATATTTCCTCCTGTGATATCCTGCCTGTGCCTTGTAAATGTTTTACATCTAATTTTTTTCAGCCTTGGAAATTGGGTTTCCAGGCTTGTTATAGTTATATGTTAAATGTAAGTAAACTATATTATGTAAAATCTATTAAACACTTTTAGGTATCGGGTATAAAGTTTGGGAATTTCTCTTACCTTGGTAAAATTAAATGAGCTTGCTATATGTGCCTTTTACTTTATCACTCTATTAATAAGAGAAGAAATAGACCCATTCTTGTTAGGTGAGATATTACTGGACGTGAATGTGAAGCAAATTCTTTGAATAAACAGTTAAACATCTGAGTTTATCTGGAAACAATTGTGTGTGCACATATGTGTTCATGTGTGTGTGTGTGTGTGTATGTGGATGTATTGTATATGTTGGTTTAAGACAGTCTTAGACACCTCTTTAAGGAATTTTCACCATCTAGAAACTGTTATAGTGAAGGTTTACTAAACTCTTCAATAAACATCTTCTTACTGGTCAATTAGTTTTATGTTTCTTTTCAGTTTGATTTATGCAGAAAGATTTGTGACTGTGGGTAAAAGCAGTTTCTTTAAAAACTACTTGGAAAAAAATAGCCACAGAAATTAATTTACACACATATATACGGTTTCCATACCAATGACAAGCTCAGAGTATTATGGTCACCAGAGTTGACGAGAACACTAAATACAGGTAGATAATTCCTGATTTACGATGGCTAGACCTACAATTTTTCACCTTTACAATGGTGCAACAGCAATTACACATTCAGTGGAAACTTTACTTTGAATTTTAAATTTTGATCTTTTCCAAAATAGTGGACATGGTATAATACGTGTCGTGATGTTGGACAGTACCAGCAAGACAATTGTGTTCAAATGGAGGCTAATGTAGGTGTTCTGAGCCTGTTTACAGTAGGCTAGGCTAAGCTGTGGTGTCTGGTAGGCTAGGTATATTAAATCCATTTTCAGTTTATGATGAGATTATGGGGACATAACCCTATCATAATTCAAGAAGCATCTATATAAATATTATTTCTCATTGAGACAATCAGGGTTGAGCCCACTATGTTCCACCATGGTTTTGATCATATATTTCAGGTGATATCATCAAATGAGCACATATAAAAGGGTTTTACTTAAATCAAGGAAGTTTACTCCCCATACTCAGAGTGGGGCCTGGCTCTCTGACCTTTACTCCCATAATGAGCTGTGCGACTTCAGTCATCCTAATCACAGCATTAAACTGAGGCTAGCAGCTGCATGTTCAGCCATGCCCAGCCTATCGTCACCTCTCCAAGGCCAAGATAATGTCTGATTTATTTCAACAACAAACGCATAGGTGCTTAAAAATGTCAGTGGAACTGAACTGAACTTAAGGAAAATGCCAAAACGTAGTCATTTATCAGAACAGATAATGACATCTTAAAGTATTTTAAAAGTTTAGATGCTAACATGGTAAATTTTATGATGTTCTATCTCAACTGGGAAAACCACACAGAAAGTCTATCTTCCTGCCTTTGGCCAGGGTGTATGTTAATGGGATTCCTAAAATCCGGAAAAGAAAAGAATTAAGTCTACCCCTGAAGAGTGGTGCCATTAAAGGAGAGGAACCTGTGCTAAGACCCAATCAATGTTTGCCACTCTGATTATCATTTTTTAATCATTTAATAAAAACCTAATATGCAACCATCTGTACACTGTGTTTATTAAGGACTTATTAGGGCCAAAGTATAATTCTTGAACTATGCCTAAATAATTTTCTGTCATCAGCAAGATAGAAAGGCCCAAACTTCAGACCTTTGACACTGTGACTGACTTCCTTACCTCTGCAGCAGTGACTAACCTGTGAGGAATACACTAGTTGCCAAGGAATGCCACTCGTGGTCAGACCCAGTCCCACAGAACAAGAATATGTATTTCTGTACTCAGATACATCTCAAATAATTGGTGGTTTAATTTCAAATGCTTCCAAAGGGAGAGAAAAAATGGTATACTAAGAAAGCACTATTACAAAGGACTTGGGGTGAATTGAAATGTCAATGTACAATTGAATAAAACACTGAGGCTGTTTGTTGCTTGAAAAAGTGTGAAAAAAAAGCAAGCAACTCTCACGGAAGACAAGGCAATCCACTGTGGGAACTTTGAGGAAAACAGAAAGCCAACTTCAAAGACGTTATTGTTGTATGTTTTTACGAGATGTCAAGACTCTCAAAAGAGCACTTGAAAGATTTATGGTGCTAGTGGAGAAAAAAATGTGCTATATTGAACCAAATAAAAATTGTTCTTGTTCTTTTTTTAAAAATTACTGATCTTTAGACATGGAAAGATGGAATGCCTGTACTCAAAACTATCGGCTCAAAGAGAGGAAGAAGGGATGGATTTGTTGAAGAAGAAAGAAACTATCATGGAACCCTTGCCATGGCAGATACTGTATCAGTCTCCATGGTGAGGCCAATTAACAACACAATTTCCACAGCTGACCCGCAAGTGAGCCACCAAGATGCTAAGATTCCAAACCTAAAGCATGTAGCTGTTCAAGTGCCTGTTTTCTTCACACAGACAAGACTATATAATTATCTTAATTTAAAATGATATGTTAACAGTTGTTGATCAGCCTGACCAGATGATGGTTGAGTGGCTAGAGCATCAGACTGGGACATGGAGGACCCATTTTGAAACCCAGAGATCGCTGGCTTGAACATGGGCTCACCAGGTTGAGCACGGGGTCGCTGGCTTGAGCGTGGGATCATAGACATGACCTCATGATCACTATTAGCCAAAAGGTCATTAGTTGTTTTTTTTAATTAATTTTAATGGGGTGACATTGATAAATCAGGGTACATATGTTCAGAGAAAATATCTCTATGTTATTTCGACATTTCATTATGCTGCATTCCCATCATCCAAAATCCAATTGTCTTCCATCACCTTCTAACTGGTTTTCTTTGTGCCCCTCCCCTCCCCCAACCCCCTCCCTCTCCTAATCCCACCCCGTAACCCCCACTCTCTTGTCCATGTCTCTGAGTCTCATTTTTATGTCCCACCTCTGTATGGAATCATATAGTTCTTAGTTTTTTCTGATTTACTTATTTCGCTCAGTATAAAGTTATCAAGGTCCATCCATGTTGTTGTAAATGATCCAATGTCATCATTTCTTCTGGCTGAGTAGTATTCCATAGTATATATGTACCAAAGCTTTTTAATCCACTTGTCCACTGACAGACATTTGGGCTGTTTCCAGATCGTCGCTATTGTGAACAATGCTGCCATAAACATGGGGGTGCATTTCTTCTTTTCAAACAGTGCTATGGTGTTCTTGGGGTATATTCCTAAAAATGGGATAGCTGGGTCAAAAGGCAGTTTGATTTCTAATTTCTTGAGAAATCTTCATACTGTTTTCCACAGTGGCTGCACCAGTCTGCATTCCCACCAGCAGTGCAGGAGGGTTCCCTTTTCTCCACATCCTCGCCAGCACTTATTCTGTGTTGTTTTGTTGATGAGCACCATTCTGACTGGTGTGAGGTGATATCTCATTGTGGTTTTAATTTGCATTTCTCTAATGATTAGTGATGTTGAGCATTTTTTCATATGTCTATTGGCCATCTGTATGTCCTCTTTGGAGAAGTGTCTATTCATTTCTTTCATCCACTTTTTGATTGGATTGTTTGTCTTTCTGGTATTGAGTTTTACAAGTTCTTTATAAATTTTGGTTATTAACCCCTTATCAGACGCAATGTCAAATATATTCTCCCATTGCGTAGTTTGTCTTTTTCTTCTGTTCTTATTGTCTTTAGCTGTGCAGAAGCTTTTTTAGTTTGATATAGTCCCATTTGTTTCTCCTGTCTTTTATTTCACTTGCCCGTGGAGATAAATCAGCAAATATATTGCTGCGAGAGATGTTGGAGAGCTTACTGCCTATGTTTTCTTCTAAGATGTTTATGGTTTCATGGCTTACATTTAAGTCTTTTATCCATTTTGAGTTTATTTTTGTGAATGGTGTAAGTTGGTGGTCTAGTTTCATTTTTTTGCAGGTAGCTGTCCAATATTCCCAACACCATTTATTAAAGAGGCTGTCTTTACTCCATTGTATGCTCCTTCTTCCTTTGTCAAATATCAGTTGTCCATAGAGCTGTGGGTTTATTTCTGGGTTCTCTGTTCTGTTCCATTGATCTATATGCCTGTTCTTATGCCAGTACCAGGCTGTTTAGAGTACAATGGCCTTGTAGTATAACTTGATATCTGGAAGTGTGATACCTCCCAATTTATTCTTTCTTTTCAAGATTGCTTAGGCTATTCATGGTCTCTTTTGGTTCCATATAAAGTTTTAAAATATGTGTTCTATATCTTTGAAGTAAGTCATTGGTATTTTAATCAGTATTGCATTGAATTTATAAATTGCTTTTGGTAATATAGACATTTTAATGATGTTTATTCTTCCTAACCATGAGCACGGTATATGCTTCCACTTGTTTGTATCTTCCCTGATTTCTTTTATCAATGTTTTATAATTTTCCAAGTACAAGTCTTTAATCTCCCTGGTTAAATTTATTCCTAGGTACTTTATTTTTTTGGTTGCAATGGTAAAGGGGATTGATTCCTTGATTTCTCTTTCTGACAGTTTACTATTAGTGTGTAAAAATGCCTCTGATTTCTGAGTATTAATTTTATATCCTGCCACCTTGCTGAATTCATTTATCAGGTCTAGTAGTTTTTGACTGCCACTTTAGGGTTTTCTATATACAATATCATATCATCTGCAAATAATGATAGTTTTACTTCTTCTTTTCCATTTTGGATGCCTTTTATTTCTTTTTCTTGTCTGATTGCTGTGGCTAGGACTTCCAGAACTATATTGAATAAGAGTGATGAAAGGGGGCACCCCTGCCTTGTTCCTGATCTTAAGGGGATTGCTTTTAATTTTTGCCCATTGAGTATGATGTTGGCTGTGGGTTTGTCATAATTGGCTTTTATCATGTTGAGATATGTTCCCTGTATTCCCACTTTGCTGAGAGTTTTAATCATGAATGGGTGCTGGATTTTATCAAATGCTTTTTCTGCATCTATTGAAATTATCATGTGGTTTTTCTCCTTCTTTTTGTGTATGTGATGAATCACATTGATTGATTTGTGAATATTGTACCAGTCTTGCATCCCAAGAATAAATCCCACTTGATCATAGTGTATGATTTTTTCATATATTGCTGGACCTGGTTTGCTAATATTTTGTTGAGGATTTTAGCATCTAAATTCATCAGGGATATTGGCTTATAATTTTCTTTCTTTGTGTTGTCTTTACCTGGTTTTGGAATCAGAATTATACTCACCTCATAAAAGGAGCTTGGAAGTCTTCCTTCCTCTTGAATTTTTTGAAATAGTTTGTGAAGGATAGGAGTTAGTTCTTCTTTGAATATTTGGTATAATTCACTTGTGAAGCCATCAGGCCCAGGACTTTTCTTTTTGGGGAGTTTTTTGATAGCTGTTTCAATCTCATTTGTTATAATTGGTCTCTTTAGGTTTTCTGATTCTTCCAGATTGATTTTTGGAAGATTAGATGTTTCAAGGAACTTGTCCATTTCATCTAGGTTGTCTAGTTTTTTGGCATACAGTTCTTCATAGTATTTTCTTACAATATTTTGTATTTCTATTGTGTCAGTTGTTATTTCTCCACTCTCACTTCTAATTTTATTTATTTGAGTCCTCTTTTTTTCTTGGTGAGTCTGGTTAAAGGTTCATCAGTCTTGTTTACCTTTTCAAAGAACCAGCTCCTGGTTTCATTGATCCTCTGTATTGTTTCTTTAGCTTCTATGTCATTTATTTCTGCTCTGATCTTTATTATTTCCTTCCTTCTACTAGCTCTGGGCTTTACTTGCTGTTCTTTTCCTAGTTCTTTTAGATGCAGGGTCAAGTTGTTTATTTGAGCCTTTTCTAGCTTCTTGAGGTATGCCTGTAATGCTATGAACTTTCCTCTCAGAACTGCTTTTGCTGTGTCCCATAAATTTTGAGTTGATGTATACTTGTTATCGTTTGTTTCTAGAAATTTTTAATTTCTTCTTTGATATCACTGTTAACCTATTCATTATTTAATAACATCCTATTTAGTTTTCAAGTGTTTGAGTATTTTTCAGTTTTTTTGTTGTGGTTGATTTCTAGTTTCATGCCATTGTGATCAGAGAAAGTGCTCGATATGATTTCAATCTTCTTAAATTTTTTGAGACCGCTTTTGTGCCCTAACATGTGGTCTATCCTAGAGAGTGTACCATGAGCACTTGAAAAGGATGTATATTCTGCTGCTTTAGGGTGAAAGGTTCTGAAGATATCTATTAAATTGAGTTGATCTAGTATGTCCTTTAAGTCTGTTATTTCTTTGTTAATTTTCTTTCTTCAGGATCTTTCTAGTAATGTTAATGGGGTATTGAAATCCCCTACTATTATAGTATTGATCTCGCCCTTTAAATCCATCAAAGTCTGCTTTATATATTTAGGTGCTCCTATATTAGGTGCGTAGATATTTATAATGGTTATATCTTCCTTTTGGATTGCTCCCTTTATCATTATGTAGTGGCCTTCTTTATCTCTAACTATGGTCTTTGTTTTAAAGTCCATTTTGTCTGATATAAGTATTGCTACCTTAGCTTTTTTTTTCATTTCCATTTGCGTGAAATATTTTTTTCCATCCTTTTATTTTCAGTCTGTGTGCATCTTTTTAATTTAAGGTATGTCTCTTGTAGACAGCATATGTATGGGTCCTGTTTTCTTATCCACGCAGCTACCCTATGCCTTTTGATCGGATCATTTAACCATTTACATTTAAGGTTATTATTGATATGTAATTGTTTATTGCCATTTTATTCTTTAAAACTGTATTCCTCTTTTGCTATATTCTTTTTCTCCTTTGATCTGTTTACAACAGGCCCCTTAGTATTTCTTGTAGCCTTGGTTTGGTTGTAGTAAATTCCTTGAGTTTTTTTTGTCTGGAAAGCTTTTAATTTCTCTTTCAATTTTAAACGGTAGCCTTGCTGGATAAAGTAGTCTTGGTTATAGGCTCTTGTTTTGCATTATTTTGAATATTTCTTGCCATTCCCTTCTGGCCTCAAGTGTTTCTGTTGAGAATTCGGAAGTCATCCTTATGGGGGCTCCTTTGTAGGTGATAGTCTTTTTTTCTCTAGCAGCTTTTAATATTTTCTCTTTATCACTTAGCTTTGGTATTTTAATTATGATGTGTCTTGTTGTAGATTTCCCAAAGGTCACTAGTTTAAAGTCCAAGGTTGCTGGCTTGAGCTCAAAGGGTCACTCACTATGCTGTCATCCCCTGGTCAAGGTATATATGAGAAAGCAATCAATGAATAACTAAGTTTCCTAAAAAAACAATTTATGCCTTTCATCTCTTTCCTGCCCTGTCTGCCTGTCCCTATCTGTCCCTCTCTCTGACACTCTCTCTCTGTCTCTGTCAAAAACAAAAAACAAAAAACAAAGAAACAGTTGATTATATTATAATAAAACAGATGCTTTTTAGCCACACTAATTTTGCAACACTGATCTTATTCTATTAATGAAGACATAAAATGTTTCCTGACCCTAGGCACCATACTCAGACTTGATAAACATTAGCTTCCTGACTTCTCATAACAACTCTGCAACATCAGTTCCCCTCTTGGCTCTGCCACTTACCAGCTGTGCGACCTTGGAAACATTACTTCTTCTTCTGGGTCCAGATCTGTCATTGTTAAAATGAGGATGGTAATCTACACTATTCCTCTTTAATGCTCTTCTTTTCTTCTATGTAGATCCAAAAGCATGACCTACATCATTCCCTACCTCTCAAGAGAATATAACATTGATTGCAAGGCAGGTATAACAGAAGCAGTTTTCATTTGTCTGAGAAAGACTGACTTTCTTTCACCTCTGAAGGATAATTTGGGGCACAGAATTCTAGGTTGGTGGATTTTTTTTCAACACATTAAATATTTCACAGGGCACAGGCATACACACACTCAGGCCTGGAAAGAGGAATCCTCAACATGAGGAAAGCTGTGTAGAGAGAGCCACACTACAGGAGCTGGGACCTTCAGGTGATAATCAGCCAGGGATAGGCACAGAGAGACCAGGGAATCAGCACCCTTCTGCTTCTTGCTGGTCTCGACTGGTGCTGTCCCTGGGTGGAATCCATCCACAGACCAGTGGGAAAAACAGTTCTCCCACTTAATCCCTGCAAGCTAGCCTTTGGGTGAAGGGCAGGGCAGAGAAGGGTGGAGAGTATCTCTGTGGAGAAGGACTGGGAGAAGAGAAGGGGCACAGACTGTGACCAGCTTTCTGTTCTCTGCTAAGACTAGCTTTGGATCTGGCCCAAACCAATCTTACTTATTTTTCTAGATCTGTCTTTTATACAGTTATCACTGAACTCCCCAAATGTCACATTGGCCGGCTGTTTGCTCATTTTCATTTGGGAATCATTGATTAAAAGAAGATTCTTTTGTCACAGACAATGTATATGCCCTCTTCCTTCCTGTAGAGTCAAATCTTTCTTGTCCTTTGAAGTGACCAGTCTTGCTTCTCAACAGGCACTATCTGGCACTCAGTCCCAGGTGGTCTCCCCACCCTGACATCCCAGAGAGCATTTTGCCCTGGTCATTTAGCACTTCAATAGAGACTATCTCAAATTGTCATATAATGGGTTTGTGTACAGGCATTCAGCCCCCAACTGGATTGTAAACTCTTCAGAGGGAAGAAAACATTGCTCTAAGTTTTGCATTACCCATAACATGTAACAAGGCTTTATATATAAATAGTGCAAACTAGACTTTAAATTTGAGAACAGAAACAATGTAGATTACAATTTTGCTTCTACAGTACTCAGCAGTCAACACAGAGCACTGAGTGGGTGACTACTTAAGGTTTGTTGAATTAACTACAATAAAATAACCAGTGAAAGTATAAATTATGTGCTTTGATTAACTTATTCTCTAAGTAAAGTAACTGATTGCCCCTCTGAATTTAAAAAAGTTTACAGAGTGTGTATATAAAATTGTCTTTCTTCATGTAAATATAACCACTGAAGAAAAAACAATCAATTTTGAATAATGTTATGTCTCATTGTACTAACAAAACACTGAAAGTCAATTATCATTGTTTGATGTTAAATCATCAGCCTACTTCACAGAATTCAATATAAAGGAAAAGTATACTTTGTTTTACCTTTAAGTAAACACAGAAAAAAGATATTCCTTTTTTCCTGTATAGGACCTAGCCTATTCTGAGCCACCACTGAACCATATGTATCATAATAATAAATATAACTCTGGTTACAACAGCATGAAAAATTAGAGATGAATGTCAGAAGGGACACAATGGATTTAATCTAAATAACTGTGTTTGTTGTTCCAGCAAAAATACATTATCATCTATTTCTGTGGAAATACATGAATGTACTTATCAGCTATCACAATCAAGATGGACTCCACAATGCTTTTCAAATCCTCCCACCCACACCACTTGAAAAATATTTTCTTCAAAAACAGCTTACTCAGAAATATAGTATTGACAAGATAAACAGTGAAGAGTTCTTGATGGAAGACATGGTGCCTGAGAGCCAGTCAGCGTGGAGGGCAGTGAGTGCCATACCCAAAGTGACTAGAGAGCAGGATGAGAAGAACGGTGAGAGCAAACATATTTCCAGCCATTGAGTAGTAAGTACCACAGCACTTGGAAAGGATAAACGCTAAACAGTGCCTAGACAGAAGGGACCCATACAATTTCTAAAATTGATATGTTACAAAAGCACCAGCCATGTTCAACACTCAAAATATTAAGAAGACATCACCTAAAAAAAACCAAACAGGGATCTGAAATCAACCTAATGGGCTCGAGGGCCCTAAGTAGAGTTTATAGAACTTTGCCGATCTGCAGAGTGATTGCACTGGCTTGCATAAGGGCATGATAACTCCTGAGAATTTTGTGTCAGGAAAGCATTTGTCTGCTCACTCACCCAACAGCACTTTCTCGCCGCTGTCTTACTTGTTCACAGACACCTGAATTTGTTCAGGCATCAGGGTAAAAGGGTCAAAGGTTGTGAACTAAGCCCTTGGGGCTGAATCTTGACTTATCTAAGCTAATAATGGTGATCTCATTCACCCATGGCAATTTCGAGTTTAAAGGTGGACCATCTTAGTCCATTCTGGATGCTGTAACATCCAGATGCCTCGATGACTCAGAAAGGGCAAAAATGCCTGGAATGGTGACAACAGTTGAGGGACAAAGCTGAAGAAGAAAGTCAGCATTCTGAGGCTGACCTTAAATTAGCTAAACCCTGAGCCATTTATCTCTAGACTTCCTTTATGTGACATACTTACTGCTTAACACCATTATTGATAGGGGCTTTAGATTACACACACTCCAAATTCTCTTAATAGATAACAAAGGTTAAGTCCAAATTCTATAACCAAGTTTCATGAAATGAATTTCATCTATAAGAAAAAAAAATTTTTTTTCTGTATTCAAAAAATGAGAGACCATATTCAAAGTTGATGTTACTGTCAAAAATCCTGACAGTTATTGGCATCATCTAGTTTGCTAATAACTAAACTCAAAAGTTTCCCATTCTCAGTATGCAGTGACAGAGTTGTAGAAATTATGATTTGGGGAATGAAAACAGTAAGTAAACTTATTCTAGAAGTAGAGGAAAAATTTCAAGTGGAACAAACTGGTTGGTGCTTGTACCTTCATCTTTTCACCATTTTGCATCTGTTAGGAAAAAAGTTAAAAAAAAAATAGTGCTTACAAAAATTTTTTAAAAAATTGCAATCATAAAGCAGTAGTTCTGGAAAACTTTTCCATCTAGGGATGAAATAAGTAGTGAAGTAAAGCAAGCCTACAGCTATGGGACACCAGTCCAAGAATCCTCTGGACTTTCAAAACTTTTACCTTAACAATTACATATATATAGTAGTGCAAGTTGTAAGAGCGAGCCTTACAAGGCAGAGATGTACAAGAGATGTATTTCCTCACCCACAATATATGCCTGGGGGATAAAGGCAGCTGGGACACCTTGTCTTGCTGAATCCTCTAGTGAGAAAATTCATTTTTAGGAACAGGAAAGCACAACCTTGAAAATGTGAGGCTGGTGCGGAGTATTTGCATGACAGTGGCATTGAGGTTGCGGGGACACCTATTGTTTATAGTTTGTGAGGACAAGAGCATGGAGCAGATACCTGGAGGGAGGGACGTTGCTTTTCTAATCCAACTAAAAATGTCAAGATAGAGATCTGCGATTGCACAGCTACCTGAAGGACCCAGGTGGATGGACTATGTCAAGGACCTCAACATACAGGAGGGAACTGCCTTCTGAGAGAGAATAAACTTGAGTCTGGGAAAACATTAAGCAAAAATGTGACTTTGGTGATTATGATGTACCCATGTAGGTTCATCCACAGCAACAAATGTAGGGCTCCTGTGGGATCGCTGATAGCGGGGGAGGATGTGCCTGCGTGGGGGTGAGGCACCTTCCTTGGAATTGTGCTGTGAACCCCAAAACTGCTGAGTGGAACTGAAGCTTTAAACAGTGACCATTATAAAGTTTCTTCAGTAAATAGGAGGGTACAGGCAAAGAGTTTCTGAACTCAAAAATAAAAAACAAAATCAACAACGTGATTTAAATTTACTAGAGGAATTGAAAAAAATGGACAGTTCAAAAAACCAAATTGTCCTAAAAATTAAATAGAAGTGCCTTTATAATCCAAAGAGCAAAATTGCGAAGAAATAGAAATCATGAGTAAAAAGAAGTAGAAGAGATAGATATCTGGGGCGATAAGACGTCAATTCTGAGATTTCACAAGGAGGAAAGGGAAGCAACAATTAAGGGTGAGAAGGTGGTTCTTCAGGCAGGTGTTAGAGAGCGGGCTTCCAAGTCAGACAGTCTGGGTTTGAGTTCAAAGTCCTACATTTTTGAGCTATTTCTGATCAATTTCCTTGATTTTTTTTATTACCGTGGTTTCTTCTACTATAAAATAGGATAAAATAATGCCTACTCCACAGTTGTTTTTATTAATATATTAAAAATATTTAATTATTTAATCTCTATCAAGAATTCTAAATTAACATCTGGCATGTGGTAAACACTCCATAATTATCAGCACCCTGATCATCATTGATACTGTTAATTATGGGAAAGTAAACATTATCAAAATAAATATAAATACTATATCTTCCAAAAAATACTTGGGAGAAAAGAAAAATTTTTAAATGTTCAATTTAAGAGAATATAATGTAAGGCAAAAAAAAAAGTTAAAGTTATGAGTATAGTTTTATTCAATATTTCATTTGGATAATTTCAATAGAAAATGTTCAGATTTGACAAATCAAGCTGACAAAAAAATATAATAGTAACAAAAATATAATAATGCAACCAATGTTTAAAAACTTAAAAAGTAATTTCCAATTCAAAGATAAAGTCAAAACAGAAATTAGACTTATTTAAAATTTACTAGTAGTAATGTTGGGTCAATAGGTTACTCACATTAATAACTATAAATTTACTTTGCTAACTGTGTGAAAAATACATTTCAGGCTTCAAACACTCTAAGATAAATAAATAAATAAATAAGGTATGGGTTGAATTAAAAATAAATAAATAAAACAAAGCATGTATTTATAAAATCACGGTGAGAGAGAAAGTCAGAGGCACTTAAGGTAGAAGCCAGGACATGTGATGGCATAAAAATTGATATATCTATTGATATAATAATAAAAGAACCATAAAGTAAAAGCTTAAACAATATAATATGTTAAAAATCATATTTGCAATACATTTAATAAAGTTTAGAAAAAGTTAAACCAATACTAAACTCAAAGGTATTATAAATTGCCTGATCATGCAGTGGTGCAATGGATAAAGCATCAGCCTGGAATGCTGAGGATCCAGGTTCGAAACACCAAGGTCACTGGCTTGAGCACAGGTTCACCAGCTTGTGCGCAAGCTCATCTGGCTTGAGTGCGGGGTCACTGGTTTGAATGTGGGACTGTGAACATGATGCCATGGTCACTGGCTTGAGGCCCAAGGCTGCTGGCTCGGCTGGAACCCCCACCCCCATATGTCAAGGCACATATGAGAAAGCAATAAATGAACTAAGATGTTGCAAAAATATTATAAATTAATAAGCAATTGAATAAACATCTGCGAGTAGAAGGAAGTGTGCACCAGACACTTCACTGCAGATGTGCACACACTCAGTAACCACAGCTGCTCTCGCTTCTCTACCTCTAAGTGTCACAAGATTAACATCTACCTAAAGCCTATATAACTATGTTAGCTAGTGTCACCCTAATAAATACAATTTTAAAAAGTGTAGAAATTCACACAAATAAAAGTCAAGCCAAAAATAAAAGTAAAAGATATGAACACCTATTTTATATCTAATATATAAATAAATTTGAAATTGATTATCATTTAAGCTCCTTACAGCCACTATTTAAAAACTTGAGAAAAACAATAGCATACTTAAATGTATTTTGTGCCTTCCAAATAAATGAGAAACAGCCTTTTAAAGGGAAAAAAAAAGGTTAGGGTAAATATAAAACAAGTTGAAAGATTAAGTCTATTAAATATATTTTCTGAAATGAAACGTATCTGAGTTAATGCTTATATGTGAAGTCTTTCTATTTTATGATGTTATTTAAAAAGCATTATTAATCATATTTAATATGTACCAATAAACATCTCTTCTTTATTGCTTTTATAATAGAAAAGTGGAACGAACATCTTGTAGACAGTATAATATTTAATATTTCTTCTCTTCCCCTACCCTCTACCTCTGGCAACAACCAATCTGTTCTATGTATCTGTGAGCTCTGTGTTTGTTTGGTTTTTGGGGGCAGGAGGGTGCTTTCTGTTTTTGTTTAGATTCCACATAAAGTGTGTCCGTAAAGTCATGGTGCACTTTTGACCAGTCACAGGAAAGCAACAAAAGACAATAGAAATGTGAAATCTGCACCAAATAAAAGGAAAACCCTCCCAGTTTCTGTAGGATGATGTGGCAGCATGTGCGCATGTGCAGATGATGACGTAACACCGTGCATACAGCGGAGCAGCCCACGGCCATGCCAGTCAAGATGTGGACGGTACAGAGGAAAGTTCAGTGTGTTCTGTGGCTTGCTAAATTCAAATTCGTGACCAAAGTGCAATGTGAATATTGGTGCATTTATAACAAAGTGCCACCACATAGAAATAACATTACTCGGTGGGATAAGCAGTTGAAGGAAACCGGCAGTTTGGTGGAGAAACCCCATTTTGGTAGGCCATCAGTCAGTGACAAGTCTGTAGAGGCTATATGGGATAGCTACCTAAGGAGCCCTAAAAAACCTGTGTGTGAGCCCACGTTGAACTGCATTGAATAGGTATGAAACTGGGAGAGTTTTCCTTTTATTTGGTGCAGATTTCACATTTCTATCCTCTTTTGTTGCTTTCCTGTGACGAGTCAAAAGTATACCAGGACTTTATGGACACACTGTATAAGAGGCATCATACAGTACTTGTATTTCTCTGACTTATTTCACTTAGCATAATGCCCTTGAGGCCAGTCCATGTGAATGGCAAGATTTCTCCCCTTTTTTTATGGCTGATTCATATTATATTGTATATATGTACTACTTCTTCTTTATCCAATCATTATCAATAGACACTTAAGTTGTTTCTATTTTTTAGCTATTGTAAATAAGGCTGCAACAAACATAGGAATTCACATATTGTATATCTTTTCAAGTTAGTGTTTTCATTTTCTTCAGATAAATACCCAAAAGTGGAATTGCTTGATCATAAAGTAGTTCTATTTTTAATGTTTAAAGAAACTTCATACTATTTTCCACAGCGGCTGTACTAACTTACATTCTAACCAACAGAGCACAAAGGTTCTCTCTCTTCTCCATATCCTCACAAACACTTGTTATCTCAATTTTTGACAATAGTTTTTATATCAGATTCAATAAAACAATTATCAAGATTATTTTGGGCCCTGGCTGGTTGGTTCAGTGGTAGAGCATCGGCCTGGCATGCAGGAGTCCCAGGTTAGATTCCCGGCCAGGGCACACAGGAGAAGCGCCCATCTGCTTCTCCACCTCTCCCCCTCTCCTTCCTCTCTGTCTCTCTCTTCCCCTCCCACAGCCAAGGGTCCATTGGAGCAAAGTTGGCCCGGGCACTGAGGATGACTCCATGGCCTCTGCCTCAGGTGCTAGAATGGCTCTGGTTGCAACAGAGCAATGCCCCAGATGGGCAGAGCATCGCCCCCTGGTGGGCATGCCGGGTGGATCCTGGTTGGGTGCATGTGGGAGTCTGTCTGACTGCCTCCCTGTTTCCAACTTCATAAAAATACAAAAAAAAAAAAAAGATTATTTTGGATTATTGTGGCATATAGTGGTCTATCATTCTTTTGCATGTGTTTGTCCAGTTTTCACAACATCATTTATTAAAAATACTATCTTTTTCCCATTGTATGTTCTTGGATCCTTTGTCATAAATTAAGTGACCTTATATCATGGGTTTATTTCTGGGCTATTCTGCTCCACTGCTTTTATGCCAATAGTGTTTTAATTATTATAGCTTGAAATCAGGGAGTGTAATATCTCTTTGATAGTCTTTCTCAAGCTTGTTTTGCCTATTTGGGGTTTTTTGGGGGGTGGGGAGGTTGGTAACCACATAAATTTTAGGATTATTTATTGTATTTCTTTGAAAAATTCCATTGGAATTTTGAGAGGAATTACACTGAATCTGTAGCTTATTTTGGGGAGCATGGGCATTTTAACCATGCTGATTCTTCTAATCCATGAGTACAAACTATCTTTCCATCAATTTGTGTCTTTTTCAGTTTCTTTTATTAATGTCTTATACTTGTCAATATATAGGTCTTTACCTTCTAGGTTAAACTTATTCATAGGTATAGCCAGTATTATTTTTACTCTTCCTCTAATTTATTTTCAAATAGTAGTAAATTTGCTATTACCTAATGTTTATTTTAGTTACACTCCACATTTGCCTTCCCTATAAAAATAAAAGGCCACTACATTTAGTAATAAAAATAAATGTCTTCATGTTATAAATAAGTCACAAACTATATTAAAATTTTAAAGAACTGGAGAGACAATTAAATGATGAGATTCAATTCACTGTTATAGCAGAAATATTTCCTGAATGACTTTTTAAACTTTTGAATATTTTAATATTTATATTTAATTTTTAAGAACAAAATAATTGTATATATTCTAAACATATCAATTAAGATAAAATACAGTATATAAAAATAGAAACTTTGAATCAATGGAGATTAAATCATCTACTGTTTGCAATTTAATTGAATCAAAACTCATTGCACAGTTATCTTTGATATTTTGAAGGCCTTAATTAAATGACATTAAATGACACTAAGTTTAATTACATTTATTATGATTAAAAACTTTAAAAGTTCTGGAAATACTATTCTAAGCATCAGGGGGGAAAAAGATAATAAGTTCCCTGATGTCAAAGATGTCAACTTCACATTGGGATTGGGATTGGTGTCCAGGAAGATGAACAGCTAAAACAGCCTCAGAGAACCATTCAAGACAGTCTATAAACAAATGAGATGAGAGAAGTCAAGGGTCAGTAGAAGTCTGGACCAGGAGGGATTCTGAGTACCTGGATATGCAGAGGCAAGGGAGCCATGGGGGCAACTACGCTTGGAGAACAGGACACCCAGAAACTCAGGCAGCACCCGTTATAAGAGATCAGGAGGCTGATCTGAGAGTTTTGTATCTGAAAGATAAATTCCTTATCCTTATTAAACATGACTTTGTCATTACTCATCAGGATCTCCCAATATTCTGCTTGGCCCAGAGCTTAAAATTAATCGGAATAAATTTCCATGCAAAGTTATTGGCTGAGTTTTATTCCTGATTTAAGATGCAATTGCTATTCAACGGCCTTATGAAAAAGATGTCTTATTTCTCAAGTCGGAATAACCATTTACCAATGCCTTTGAAGTACCCCCAAGTTTTCCCCAAATATCAGATAAAACCTGAATGTTATTGGGTAGTATGAGTAAGATCCTCATTGCTTATTCATCCTCACCTAAAAAAGATACAATCTGTACTGAAAACACAGATTGAAAATATTTGAGCCTGACCTGTGGTGGCGCAGTGGATAAAGCGTCAACCTGGAATGCTGAGGTTGCTGGTTCAAAACCCCAGGCTTGCCTGGTCAAGGTACATGTGGGAGTTGACACTTCCTGCATCCCCCCCTGTTCTCTGTTTCTTTCCTCTCTCTCTCTCTCTCTCTCTCTCTCTCTCTCTCTCTCTTTCTAATAAAAATAAATTTTAAAAAATTAAAAAATATATATTTGGTAGTTGAAAGATTGAAAAATTAGGATTTCGTAGTTAAGTGATTAACTTGCTCAAAATATTTTCACTCCAAATTAAGGCTACATGCACACTGGCAGCAAACTGGTTTTAACAATTTCCACCCTCTACCTCCTTCCTCACCCTGTCACCCAATCCTCACTACACAGCTTGTCATAGACTGACTAGCTAGCAACTGATACAAGCCAATAAAAAAAGATATTTGAGGGGAGGGGCTTTCTCCTATAAAATACAAAAATTAATCTAAATATCAACAATTAAACTCATGCAGCAAGCAATTAAATTATGCACAATGTGCCGGTTATCTTTGGTAACCCGACTTACACAATTACAATGGGAGGTAGAGAACCATTGCCTTTACCTTCTTTAACAAAAGTATAAATTATCAAATTATAGCTCCCAAACTGAATGCAAATAAATATAATTTTGTTTCTTCTGTGCACTGGTCTTGGTATTATACACTTAAACTGTCTGATTTATACAGGCACACACTAAGAATTTAATTACTGTGTATTTAATGCCCTTTTAACATTCCACCTGGACCACAGCAGTGATCGTACAATTATTCTTCCTTCTTTATGTTCCAGGCACCCTGCTAGGGGCTTCTCCAGTTATCCTTTCAAAAATGTATCACGTATGAATTGTTGTGTTAAATGCTGGTGTGGGTAGAAGTCAGTATCCATGATTTTAAGTAGTATCCAAATAAGAACACATTCCTTAAACCTCAAATTCAAGATCCTCTCCTCTCCTACCTATTTTTCTAGCCCTATCTTCAAAATAGTCCCGTAGATGAATTTATCATTCTAGTCCTATAGTTTGCTCATTGACACAAAAAATATTCTGTGATTTCTGACTTAGTTTTTCTAAGAGCCCTTTGTAACCATGGACTATGCCTTCTCTGATCAGCTTAATCCATCTAAGCTATCTATCCTTTTTATTTATATCTTGCCAAAAGTTACAACACTTTCCTTTAAGCTTAAATAATAATTGCTGCCTACAAAGTTAATTCAGCCACATGTATCTATCACTAATGTATACTAATCAGAGCAGAACATTTTGAACTCTTATTTTGTGTTAAGTACTTTCATGGATCAATTTATTTAATCCTCAAAACAAAGCAATGAGGAGGATATTGTTGATGTTAATACTACCACTAAATAAATCTACAGATAAAAACAAAACAAAACAGAGCTTCAGAAAAATTAAGGAATATGTCCAAGGCCAAATGGCAGCAAACAGCAGAGTCAGATTCACACTGAAGACTGTCCCCTACTAAGGTCTGGGCTCTTTTATCCTCATCTTTATTACTTCAGATTGCACTAGTATCTCCCTGCTCTTTGCCCTCTCTATCTAGCTAGAGTCCTGTCCATTCTTGATAGGATATATATGGGTGTTTTATATAGTCTGTTAAACATGTAAGTATCTCTAAGATAGATATATTTTGATTTGGTAAGTAATGCTATAAAATTTTGGAGATTGTTACAAAGCTAGATAGCTATAGCAAAACTAAATTGTGGACAGAAAGCACCCATCAATTAACAAGAATGGCAACACACCATAACCAGGCAAAACAAGGTCCAAAGTTCAGTTTCAAGGTCATGAATCAGGCAGATACTGCAGTTGAAAACTAACCTTACTTCTAAACTAATCGCCAATGAATGAGAAGCAAATCATCCTACTAAGTTAACTGGTGAAATGAGGTGGGACCTGCTCTGTGCCTGACTCAGTAGATACCGGACCGACCAGGTCAAGGACTAGCTAGGACATGATTTGGAGGCAAGGAAAAATAAAAAGAGGAAAAACAACATCTCCATGTTGTATATAAGCTTTTCTTCCCATGGTTATGGCTCCTGAATGTGAACTCAACAGGCAGAGATTCTCAAGTGGGAAATGTTAGATTCAGGGAGTACTGACATGCTGGGGCTGCCAAGAGTGTACAAGGTCCCTGTGATGCTGAGAACAAAGAGTTCAGCAACATCCCGCATTGAGTCAGAGACTCTTATCAGAAGTTTATGTTTGAAATTCTCCACTGAGTAATACCCCCCCCCCGTAACTGCGCACGACCTCCCTAGCCAATGACTAACAGCCACATCAGCTTCTGTATGATGCTTGCTCATCCTAGATAGCCACCCTATAAAAAGGAGCCATTTTAGAAGCTCGTGGCTGCAGTGCTCCAGTCTCTTCGGAGGCGTGGGTTGCCTGCAGTCCCTGCGCAGGTTTGGGGGGCTGCAGTGTTCCCCTGTGTGGGTTACCTGCATCCCTGCGCAGGTTTGGGGGGGCTGCAGTGCCCTTGCATGGGTTGCCTGCAGTCCCTGTGCAGGTCTGCAATAAAACTTATAAAATTTACTTTGCGTCTGCTGTGGTCTATCTCGCCGGGATGTAACAGGAAAAAGATGAAACACTTAACTCCCGCCACATCGAAGGAGCTCACTACAGAGGAAGAGCAACTGCATGTGTCCAATCTGGGAAGCGGCCTTCCTGGTGGAACGGGATTTGGTGGAAGTGTTTCAAGGTGGACAGCAGGGTACTGTCTGGCTCCAGACTGGCGACCATGGGAGACATTGGGGAACAATTACTTATCCTACAGCAGTGGTGGGGATCAAATCATTTAACAACCAGTTCTCTGCCCTAATGACCGTTTTAAGAATAAATAATAACATACCAAAAGGTAGTTGATTATTTCATGCATTTAATATTTAAATAACAATAAAAAGGTACACCAACTTGATGATGTTATAAAAAAAGTTTTAAAACAGTAATAAAAAAATACTAAATAATACCTAACAAAAAACAATACAACTATTTAAGACATTTTCAGTGATAGCTTGTCACCTTCTGGCTGTTTGGCACTTTTTCTTTTTAGGTTATATGTTTGTTTGCTGAAGTAACAAATGTGACAGAATTAAAATATAGTATTTCATTAAAGGTATAATGAGTTTTAGCCTGATCAGGCAGTGGCACAGTGGATAGAGCATCGGACTGGGATACAGAGGACCCAGATTTGAGAACCCGAGGTCGCCAGCTTGAGCATGGGCTCATCTGATTTGAGCAAAGCTCACCAGCTAGGACCCAAGGTCGCTAGCTTGAGCAAGGGGTTACTCAGTCTGCTGAAGGCCCGCGGTCAAGGCACATATGAGAAAGCAATCAATGAACAACTAAAGTGTTGCAATGAAAAACTGATGATTGATGCTTCTCATCTCTCTCCGTTCCTGTCTGTCTGTCCCTGTCTATCCCTCTCTCTGACTCTCTCTCTGTCTCTGTAAAAACAAACAAAAAAAGTATGAGTTTTATAAAATGAATAAATAAACATTACAAGCACAGTTATGTCAAATGTTTTTCACCTATGGATGGAATAAATATTACGAGCACTTAGAATACACTGTTGCGCAGATGAACGTTAAAAAAAGAAGAAAGAATGTAAATTTGCAATTTCCACTTTGGGCGGCTGCCCAGGCTCCCACCTTAGAGAGAATCCTGATTACAAATGCCATTTTAACAAGCGGTTTGCTGAGCTTAACAATAAAATTAGGTACCAGTTCTGCTGAACTGGTATGAACCAACTGAATCCCACCACTGTTCTACAGTGTGTAGAAATACTGTTAATAATTTTTTCTTAATTTACTTCAATCACAATAATAATATACACTGCTATGTATTAAACCCATATTCTGCTCCAGAAACGGTTGCATCTTCTTGTGCAAGAATCACATAATACCCTGAGGCATGTACTCTTATTATCCCCATATTATAGATGAGACAGTTAAGTCAGCTGTTTGATGGAGCAGTCAGCTGCAGCATAAGGAAAGCTTGTTCCAAACTTCGGCCTCCAACAGCTATGCTACCACGGCTCTCTGACATATATCTGTACCGGCATAATGAATTCTTTGCTGTAATGTATAGATTAGTCTCAAGAAGAGCAGAGACAAGAGCTCTTTCTTCATGTCGGTTCTGCACCATTGTGTTCCAACCAGGTGTCAGCGCAGCAAATGTTTGTGCTCTTACCACTTTTTCTTACTCAGAACTATCCTGATCTCATGAAAAATGAACTTGATCCTTAGACTGTGTTTCTCTCACTTAGGTTCACTATGCTCAGATGATGGCTAGGTGTTAACAAAACTGTTAAGAGGGAAAAACTGAAGAGTGAAGTGTCGTTGTTGTTCTTTTTCTTCTTTGTAGTTTGGCTCTCTGATACAGTTCAGTAGAAAAGCAAACCATGGCAAGAGCCAAACAGATGGGGGCAAAAATATATACATATAACACTCTGATTACTGGTAGGAAGAAAAAAACACAAATATTCTTCAATTCACACATCTTTTGGAGTAGTAATATTTTTATTTTTAGAAGTTCCATTAAATAAATACACAGAAATGTCAGTCAGTAAAATTAGGCAAAGAGCAACATAGTCTATAAAAACAACTCACATTTTATGTGAGGGAATGTGTCAGCAGGCATACTTTAAATTTTAGTAGCCTGACATAAATTGAGTGAACTTGTTCTTTAGCCAACTTAAACAAGAACAAATGCTCCAGAGGTGCTGACAGTTAAAATTGCCTTTCTTTCTCTTCTTTTTTAGAGCTGCCTTTATTGCCAGCTTGCAATAAAAACCTGTGTCTGTGGCGCTCATGGTCTCTGACACGCTGTAGCAGTACAATGGACAAAACCTTCCATGGCATCCAGTGGCAGTGGGGCATGGGCAGAGGAGGATGCACTGAAAGCGGCAACTCCTCAGGCCTTTGGGACGCCAGGGGAATGAGTAATTATAAGAGCCACAGAATAGAATGACTGTTGCTGGGGGATATCAATACACTGAAGAAGGAATGAAAGGTGGAGGAAAATCAATCATCAGCTTAAAGTGAAGCATGTAATCTCAAGTTTCCATGGCAATACATAATGAAAATCTCTTGTACTGTTGGAAGACAGAAGCAATGGAGGACTCGGCCCAGTATTTAATTATAAGGATAGCATAACTCCAGGTAAGGTCATGATCACAAACCCAGCTTGTAGTGTTCTGTTGAACTCTGGCACTTGGGGGAGTGATTTTAAAACCAGAGTGCATAAAGCATCATCATGTCCATCTGTTACACTGAGGAGATGTAGAAAATGCTCCAAAAACAATGGTGTTTTGTCCCAGGTCTCGTTCACAGTGTTTCCACTGGGTCATTAGACCCAACTCCTGGCAATTTACATGGACCTTAAATGTATAATTTGAATGAAGAGTTGGCAGAGTCCTCACATGGGTCTCTTGGTCTTTGTGGTAAAGGCATCAACCAAGATAGGAAATCAAAACAATATCACAGACATCAGCAAGATGACAGATGATGAGATCCCAGTCATCCTTCATCAATCACCCCCCACCACACACACACAAAAGCAGTAATTTAACAATAATCCCCAAACAAAAACAGCTATGGGAAAGTTGTTGTTCATCTAAGAAGCTGCAAAATCTCAGACATCCCAGCAGAGTGGGGGGGGGGGGAAGCAAACAAAAAGAATTGCCACATAGAAAAAGAGAGGAAGGATTTTATCTGAGTCATCCCATTCCCCAGGTCAATATAGTTCAGTAAGGAGAGAAATCCTCTGCCTTGTGAGTTCTCCTGTGGATGTGAACAAAAACAGGATAATCCCAGCAGCCTTCACCACTGAGAAGTCCAGCACTTAAGCTACTGAAGACACCCTGACTTTTTCACTGAGAACTGCCACAATCTTGGCCAATGTGGACTCCAGCTGTCAGAGACAACAGAGTCCATGCTGCTGTGCCTCCCTAAAATGGAACATGCACCCCCTAGAGCTGCCATTGCCAAGGTCCCTGAGTCCTAGTGCATGCTCACTCTGGACCCAGCACCACTAATTGAACATGCAATCTATTTAGAGGAGGGACGTAGAAAGGGACAGAAAGCTTACTTAAAAAAATAATGACTTCCCAAGCTCAGAGAAGAAACTAAACATTGAGATTCAAGAAGCCCAAAGAAACTAAATAGGTTAAATGTAAAGAGATTCACATCAAGACATATTATAATTAAATTTTAAAAAAAACAAAGAGAATTTTGAAAGTAGCAAGAGAAAAGTAATTTGTTGTAATTAAAGGAACCCCCTACGAGTGTCAGTGATTTCTCTGCAAAAACCTGGCAGGTCAGGAGAGAGGGGAATGATTTTAAAGTACTGAATGAAAACTGACAATAAAGAGCACTGCCTGACCAGGCGGTGACAGAGTGGATAGAGCATTGGCCTGGGATGCTGAGGACACAGATTCAAAACCCCAAGGTCATTGGCTTGAGCATAGGATGATAGACACGACCCCATGGTTGCTGGCTTGAGCTCAAAGGTCACTGCTTGAAGCACAAGGTTCCTGGCTTGAGCCCAAGGTCCCTGGTATAAGCAAAGGGTAATTAGCTTGGCTGGAGCTCCCTGGTCAAGGCACATGTGAGAAAGCAATCAATGAACAACTAAGGTGTCACAACTATGAGTTGATGTTTTTCATCTCTCTCCCTTCCTGTCTGTCCTGTCTCTCTCTCACACACGAGCAAAAAAAAAGAAGAAAAGAAAAAAAAAGACAGCACTATACCTAGTGAAACTATGCTTAAAAACAAAAAAAGAGATAAAAGGTTTTTTTAAACAAACAAAAACTGAGGGAGTTCATCACCAATAGACCTCCCTTAGAAAAACTGCTAAAGTGATTTCTTCAAATTGAAACAAAAACATGTTGAGATAACAAATTAGAAGCATCTGAAAACATAACTCACTGGTCAAGATCAATATACAATCAAATCCAGAATAATGCAACAGTGTCATGGTGGCATATAAATTTCTTCAAACCCTAATATAAAAATTAAAAGACAAAATATTAAGAGTAACCACAACCACAAAAATGTTAATGGATACTTACTATAAATCAAAGTAAACTCTACATGTACACATGGAGGGATGAGAAAAAAATGTGGAGTTTTAGTAAGTGATTGAAGTTAAGTTGTTACCAACTTAAGGGCACAGATATAACAATATACTTTATAAAAGCCTTGAAGTGGCAACAAAGAAAAACCTATAATATACATAAAAGAAAAAGAACCAAAGCAAATCACTACCAAAATTATTATCAAATAGCATAGGAAAACAAGAGAGGAAAAAACAAAGCAACTTCAAAGCAGACAGAAAACAATGAACAAAAAAATGACAATAGTAAGTCCTCACTTATCAATAACTATCTTAAATATAAGTGGATTTAACTCCCCAATTAGAAAAAAATACACAGAGTAGCTGAATGGATACTATGTTATAAGAATCTGTGATATACTATCTATAAGAGATTCAGTTTAAATTTAAGGACACACATGATAACAGAAATAACAAATGAATTCAATAAAGTTCCAGTTTTCACAGCAAAAAAAAAAATCAACAAATGAAAAGGCATTCCATATAGTGGCAGAAAATATTTGTAAACTATATGTCAGATAAGAGGTTAATATTCAAAATATATAAAGAGAATACAATTCAATAACAACTACAACCGAAAAAACCAATCTATAAAAAAAATGGGACAGAAGAACTAAATAGACTTCCAAACAAGACATCTATATGGCCAAGAATTCATGAGAAGATGCCTAACATTGCTAATCATCAGAGAAATGCAAGTCAAAACCATGATGAGATACCAACTCACACTTCTTAGGATGGCTATCTTCAACAAGAGAAGAAAGAGTAAGTAATTACAAGGATGTGGAGAAAACTAAACCCTTGTGAATAACTGCTGGGAATGTAAACCATGCAACCATTATGGAAAAAAGCATGGATGTTCCTCAAATATTAAAAATAGAACTATCATATGATCCAGCAATTCCACTTCTAAGTATGTATCCGAAGGAAATAAAAACAGGCTATTGAAGACAGATCTGAACTCCCATTTTTTGCAGCATTATTTACAATAGCCAAAATATGGAAACAACTTAAGTGTCTGTCAGTGGAAGAAGGAAGAAAGAAGAGATGGTGTATGTATATAACAGAATACTTTTCAGCTAGGAGAAAGAAGGAATTCTTGCTATTTGCAATAACATGGATAGGCCTTGATGACATTATGCAAAGTGAGATAAGTTGGATGGAAAAAGACAAATACTGTCTATAACATATGTGAAACTTTAAAACCTGAGCATAGGAAGTGCTGTCACAGTCATCTGAAACAAAGTTAGTGAATAGAGAATAAATTTAGATAATAACAGAGTACAGTGGGGCAATGAGGGGCCAGGTGTAAAGGAGTGGGAGATGCTGTTTAAGGTACAAACTTGTAATTTGTTGGCATATAAGTCCTGGAGGTCTACTGCACAGCACAGGGACTATAGTCAACAATACTTACTATAAACGTCAAAGTTGCTAGAGACTAAATCTTAATTGTTCTCACCACAAAAACAAAACGACAATCACGCAATGTGAACCAGTTGTTAGCTAATGCTACCGTGGTAATCATATTGCACTCTATAAACGTATCAGTAAGCAAGTAGCACATTGCTTACTGATTTACACAGTATTACATTTATACAGTATTACATTTAAATTATAACTCAATAAAAAATAAAATTTAATTTATAAAAATATTTTAAAATGTCCCTACTATCAAAAGTGATGTACAGATGACTTGGGGGAGGGGCAATGCAATCCTTATCAAATTCTCAGTGGCATAATATACAGTACAAGAAAATCATATGGAACCAAAGAAGACCTGAATGGCCAATGCAATCTTAAAAAAGAAGAACAAATCTAGAGGCAACACACTTCTCGATTTCAAATTATAGTCACGGGCCACTTAACAACAGAAATACATTCTGAGAAAAGTGTCCTTAGAAGATTTCATCATTGTGTGGATATCATGAAGCGCACTTACACAACCTGGGTGGCATAGTTTATGACATACTACGCTGTATCATTTTGGCTGACCAGGAGCTTTTGTGGTTCCAAAATAATTTATAAATTATTTATAAATAATTTACCTTTAGTTGGTTTCTTTGGCTCTTTTCTACCCTATCTTGACTATCCTAAATCTAACAATGGCTTTTATTTAGCCATCATTTTAAATCAAAACAGATCTGATCCCATCTGGAGTATCCAGAGATCCAGAAAGGGACTGAAGTTTTATTCGTTGACCACCTGGTAGTGTTGAAATTGGACCTTTAAGCAAGATTTTCTGACTATGGCCCTGGTCAGTGGCTCAATGGTACAGCATTGGCCCAGCATGTGGGTGTCCCAGGTTCGATGCCCAGTCAGGTCACACAGGAGATGTGCTCATCTGCTTCTGCACCTCTCCCCTCTTACTTGTCTCTCTTCCCCTCCCCTCCTGGAGCCATGGCTCAATTGGAGTGAGTTGGCCTCAGGCACTGAGAATGGCTCCATGGCCTTCGCCTCAGGCATTAAGAAGAGCTCAGTCAGTGAGCAAAAGAGCTACGCCCCAGATGGGCAGAACATCACCCCATAGTGGGTTTGCTGGGTGGATCCCAGTAAGGGCGTATGTGGGAGTCTGTTTCTGCCTCCCTGACCCTCAGTAAAATAAACATACATACATACATACATACATAGAAGTATTTTCTGATTGTAATGGAATCAACTTCTTGATGACTTTGGCATTGCTCTTGAGGCAAACAGACTAAGCACACATTAGTAATTTGATTTAAAAGGCCTTTCATGATCCGTCCTCTGTCCCACACCCGAGTCACCTGTTCCCTTTCCCTTACCTCTATGGTCCCTCCTTCCTTACTCAGTGATTTACCCGCACTGACCTTGTCTCTATTATCAATTATAGCACAAACCCCTTCTAACGGGTAGTATTTGGTTGCAAGCATCTCTCCTTACATTTTTTAAAACAAATTTCAAGTTCAATATTAGTGGTATAATTTTTATTTTTAAAAGATATATTATCTTAAATATTTCAGGATTCAGTGAAGCAATGTGGATTTACCTAGAAGAGGTAAAATTTTATCATAGTGACATTGTGTTGCTTACAGAAAAAGCACATTCACTTCTTACCGTGGTGTCACACAGAAGTGTGTGCGTCTCAGCAAGGACACCATTTTCTGAGTAGTTACTGAACACGAAGCTGTGAGAACTCTGAGGAATGAAGGAGGCTGTTGACCCAATTTCTTCAATTAGGCTATCGTATCTTTGTAATTGAGGTCGAGCCTGGCCTTTCAGTATTACATAAAATCCATCATTTCCAATAACTGAAACAAAAACAAACCAAAAGAGATAGTGTGTAGACTTTATTTCCTAGGCTTTTTGATACAGACGCGATGGCCACACTCAGCAGACTCCTCTACACAATGACAACGACTTATTGTAACACGTAGGCATTCACAAATAATTGACTCAAATAACAAGAATAACACATGCATTTCTAGACATTTGGAGAATTCATTTCCGGCAGTTATTATAGTAATCAACCCCTTTTACAGAACTGAGAGATTTCAAGAAGGAACCATGGTAACACATCACGAGGTAGATTTTAAGACATTATGATAAAAATAGGACCAGAAAAGTCCTTGAACTTTTTAAAATGTCTGCCTTCCCCTCAAAAAGCCATTTTGCCTATTTGATATTAGCAACAATGTATACCTACCACTAATTTTCATTTATCTTTGGAAGGGAGAGCTTTATAAGGCAGAGAGGAATCTTTCTAATACTTCTCCCACTCCACATTGTAACTCTCCACAGTTGGTCATGAAATCCCCATTCCTGAAGCCTGTCCTTTGGAAGAGGCAGATGTGGGAATAGAATGCTCCACTGCTCAACTCTACATTACTGTACAGGATGGGAGGCAGCAACCCAACTGCTGCGAGACCTTTCCTTACACTTTGCTTATTAACTTGCTGCAAATATAAACTTTACATCACTTAATTGACAGTGGTGTTTCTTTTTATGCAGTAACAGATATCAACTACTTGCCTTCTCGGCTTTTCTCTAAACAGAGGGTAGTTCTAAATACTTATTTACAGTGATTCTTCGTCTATCGTGGGGGTTGGGTTTCAGAACCCCCCATGATAGGCAAAAGTATGCAAAGTGGCGACCTAATATTATTTTATTATTTATATATATTTCAAGGCTTTATAAACCCTCCTCACACTCTTATAAACCTTTCCCACACTGTTACTAACCTTTTCCACACTCTTATAAACACTTCCTATGCTCTTAAACACTTCCTACACTCTTAAACCTACATAATTTTAACAACATATATAAAATTTTATATGGGTACTCACCAGTGAATATACTACAACTTGAATGATGAAGATGATGATTTAATATTCTTTCAATATGTCTTAATTAATATTTTAATTATATCTTTTATATTGTTTTCATTTTTTTAGGCTAGAAAATGCTTATTTTACTGCAAAAAATAATTAATATATAAAAATACCTATATACTGCAAAATCCCATGATATAGTGAAACATCCATAATACAAAATTAAATATATACAATTTAAAAATCCACGCTACAGTGAGACCATGAAAAGTGAATCGCAGTATGGTGAGGGATGACAGTACCCTCAAAAAAGAAGACAGAGAGCAGCCACCGCCAGTGGGTGGACAAAGGTGGGCCAAGAAGGAGCATGGAGGGAAGTGGAGGTAACTCTCTGAGGTGACAGTGAAGCTCTATTTTGACAGGGGTTTGGGTTACAGTATTTGTCAAAACTCATCAATCAACACACTTCGGGTGCAAATGTTCACATCGCTGTATATAATTCTCACCTTAAAACAGAAAGGGCCAGAAACAAACAATGAATTCTCGGTAAGCACTGAAGTGTTTAGGGGTGAATATCCTGATGCTATGGTTAGTTATAGAATGAGAATAAAATATGATGCAAATGTAGTGGGAAAATTGTAGGGACAAATGTGCAACTACAAGATGATAGCAAGCTCCTTTTTTTTAAAAAAACCACTTTCTGTGTTGAGCCTTGAGCCAGACACGATTCCAAACATATTACATATTTTAACCCTTTGTTTCTTCTTAGCAATCCTATAAAGCAGGTCTTATGACTGCTCCAACATATGGCTATGCAAACTGAAGGCATGAGAAATTAAACATCTTGCCCTGGCTCAGAGCCTTCTGTGGTATTTAAACGCAGCAGCTGCAGCTCCCTTGCTGCGCTAGCCTGTGTGGGTCAGTCAGCACAGGCTCAGTCCCTTCCTCTCCCTCCTTCTCCTCCTCTCCACCTCCTCCTACCTTCCACTTCCTCCTCCCCCTCCACCTTCTCTCCTTCCTCTGCCTTCTCTTCTCCCTCCCTTCCTCTTTCCTCTCCCTTTTCCTCCCTCCCTATCCTTTCCTCCACTCCCTCCCTCCCTCCCTCTTCTTTCCCCCTCTTTCTCTTTCAATGTGTACTTGATAGAAACGTGGCTTCAATTATGGTAAAGTGGGACTCTACATGTGACCTGGTCAGAGGTCATGTTTCATTTTAAGTGGAAATAAACAAAGAAATATATGTTAGTTTAAAGTGTTTTTTTAAAGTAAATATATGCAATATATGTATACTTATGAATATATGTTTATGGCATAAACATTATATAACAAAAACAAGTCTGGAGAGATATTTGGGGATTCAGTTGTAAGAAAACAGTGTAATGTCAATGCAGCTTATCAAAAAGGACACTGTCAATTATGGAGCCAAATAATAGTTCTTGACTTGAATTGTAACTCTTCCTTTCCCTGGATATTCTTCATAAGGTTAATAATCTTAGATCTTAATAAGTGGGTAGCCCTGGCCGGTTGGCTCAGCGGTAGAGCGTCAGCCTGGCGTGCGGGGGACCCGGGTTCGATTCCCGGCCAGGGCACATAGGAGAAGCGCCCATTTGCTTCTCCACCCCCCCCCTTCCTCTCTGTCTCTCTCTTCCCCTCCCGCAGCCGAGGCTCCATTGGAGCAAAGATGGCCCAGGCGCTGGGGATGGCTCCTTGGCCTCTGCCCCAGGCGCTAGAGTGGCTCTGGTCGCGGCAGAGCGACGCCCCGGAGGGGCAGAGCGTCGCCCCTGGTGGGCGTGCCGGGTGGATCCTGGTCGGGCGCATGCAGGAGTCTGTCTGACTGTCTCTCCCCGTTTCCAGCTTCAGAAAAATACAAAAAAAAAAATAAATAAAAATAAATAAGTGGGTAGATAGACTAGTTCTAAAAAATGGTTCATTAAGAAACAACCATTCCATACGATTTCCAAATTAGAAACATAGCTGTTCCTGGAATCCAAACATGCTAACCTTGTTGTAAACAGGCATCCCTATCCGAGTTTGCCAAGCACTGTGTGAGGGGCTCTCACTCTATAATCCCAAATGTTGTTTATCATTTCACATGAAGGAATTAAGGCCCAGAATTATTAAGAAATGTCAAAAGTCACAAAGTAATTTCTGCAGGTTTTCAAATATATTCCAACATCTGAAAAGTACACAAACACACAAAACCAACAAAATTACATATGCCTAAAGGAGTGTGCATGCAGTATATTGTACGTATATTTATGCAGTAGGTTATATGTGTGTATGCATATATATTTATATCTCTAAAATAAGATGTATACATATGTATATTTACACATATACATAGAAGATAGTTTTATAGATTTTAAGGATCTCAATGAGGATTCAAAGAATCCTTACTATTTTGTTTCAAAGTTCAGTTCAGAAATTGATCCTCAATTATTTCCTAAAATTAAGGTAGCTAATTTATTTGTGAATCTATCAATATTAGTTTGGTAGAGACATCAAAACAAAATAAATCAAAAGAATGTTTTGAAATGTATGCAGAATTTGATAAAATTTGAGGTGACTTCTTCCTACAAATACCTAAGGAGAAAAAAAGAAAATCCTCATTTAAACAAAAAAATAACATAAATTATGTTAAAAATGAAAATCAAGAGAAAAGTAGGAACTAGAACTAGCAGAAAATTCTCAGATATAATTCATATAACAACTGAAATCAGCCCTCAAATATATGGATAATTGATATAGATTCCATAAAAAATGTCTAAAGAAAAAAAGTGTAGTAGATTTAAGTTCTCAAATGACAATCGAAATGTTACTTACAAATCACAAATTGTGTTAAATTATGAATTATGACAAAAAAGATTTTATAACAATGCAAAATAAAATAAGCTTTTGAAATCTAAGCAATGAGAAGAAATGTATGGTGTAGACTTCTTACTGAAATACACAAAATTACTTCATGGAACTTTTAGGGAAAAAATATAATACTCCAAGCATCTAAGAAAACTTTGACTACAAGAATCAAAACAACAGAGATCAAAATGTCATTAAATCTTCATTCCAGACTTTGCAAAAGTATAGGTATCTCATAAAATCAAGTTGGTGACCAGTTAAGTTTCTTAAATTATTTATTTAGCCAACCTTGATGACATAAAATGAAAAAAGAAATATTTTCCTAAGATTTGAAGAAATTTACTAGTGCAGGACCTCATATTTTAAGATACCTCTTAACCACATTCATATCAGGTGAACAAAAAACATTCAAAAGGAATTAAGAATGCTAATAACAGAAAGTTTAATTAATCACTTTGGTAGTGACTTTTCAAAAGGTTAAAGGCCAAACATAAAGTTTGATTAAAGCCAACATGCTTGTGAATTCCCTGCTAAGGATCTACATAGGACCTTCTGCTGAAATCAGTCAGTCTGAACAGTTCTAAAGGTTTCCAAGAGCTACAACTGGATGAAGAAGGTCATACTGTCACCTGGTTAGTTCTTATTTGACCTATAAAGTTGAGTGTCCATGTTTTTTATCTACCAGAGGAGTCTCTTTGGGCCTCTGCTCTGTCCATCCATCCCAACTGTTGCCTCGCCTAACATTTCTGTCATACATTCTGCGTTTTCAGTCTCTGCCCAGTGACCACCATCTTGTAGAAAAGGACCGCTGACATTGCCCTCACTATCTCCAGCACATCACATGTCACCTGAATTATTTTAAGCATTTAGCAAATATTTGAATGAATTGAAGCTTAATTAATGATCCTCTATTTCTCTCCAAAGAATCTCATAACACATTTAAGGGAAAACTTTGTTTTCTCTTAGAATTCTGTCCTCTAAGCATTGAGATAAACTCCTTGATGGCCTATTTTCTACTCAGTACATTAGGTAGGAGCTTAGGAAAGTTATATGAATTTTAAGCCAGATGGTTTAATTCATGAAATCTCCATTGTAAAGGCCTACATGGTCCCAAAGATAACAAGAGTAATAAGAGTAGCTTTTGTGATAGTGAGATATCTTAGGAGCTGGGGCTTGTTCTTCAGGACTCTTTTTCTTCTCTAGATAGCATTATTTTAAGGCACAAGTCTAATAATATTATTTAGAATATTTCTATACTGTGTGGAAGACAAGATACAATAAAACTGAATATTTATTTTAAGATTTTTAAAAATATATATTATCACAAATCTAACTTAAAGAGATGAGAAGAAATTCATTTGACTTTATTTTTGGCTCAGACCTTCCATTGGAATAGTCTCCCATGTTGATACTCTCTGTCAAATATTACTGGACATGCAAATTAAGCCCTATCCCAAACCTGTGGGACTAGAAACTGTGCAGGGGTCTCTAAACTTTTTACACAGGGGGCCAGTTCACTGTCCCTCAGACCCTTAGAGGGCCACCACATACAGTGCTCCCCTCACTGACCACCAATGAAAGAGGTGCCCCTTCCAGAAGTGCTGCGGGGGCCGGATAAATGGTCTCAGGGGGCCGTCGTTTGGGGACGCCTGCTATAGGGGTTGAACATAGCAATATGTTTCAGGAAGTCTTCTAGGTGATTCTGGTGGGTGCTCAATGCTAGAGCAAGTCTGGCATATGTCATTAAAACATAAGTGCTAAGATGTGAAATGTAATTCATATCATGATCAATAACCTTACAAATGAAATACATCTAAGCAGTATACGTTTAACATGTAAACTGAAATGATGTGTATTATAACTGTGAGAGAAAACTCAGAATGGTGACTGACACTCGTTTGACTTTTGCCAATCATCCCTCCCGAGTCTGTTACCTGTGCTGCCTTTTACCCAGGTTTCAGAAATGACGTTCTTACTAAGTGTCTTCAGAAGCTCATCGGTTAGCTGAGAAGTCAAATCTGGAATCGTTTTCAGCATCTTCCACACAGTGTTGTGTTCACGCTTTGTCCTGTGGATGGGCCTTTAAGAAAAGAAAAGGATAGCCAATAGAGAGACCAGAGTATAAGTACAAAGACACAAACAAACCCCCCCAAAATCTTGATTTTTGAGCTTCTGAATTTGTATTTATTTTTTATTTTTTCCTCCAACATTAAAAGGCACCACCATGAACTTTACATTTCAAGAAATTGCCTGTACCCCCTTTCTCTGGAAGGCTCTGTGCTGGACTGTAAGATTGTATATTCTGTTGCTCTCTTACTTGAGTTCACAGAGCTCCTCGCATGAGTAGAGGATGTTTTCCATCAAACTGAGAAGTTGTTGGCCGTTCTTTTTTCAAATATTCTCTGTCCCCTTCCTCTCTCCTTACCTTCTAGGATCCCCATCATGTTTCTGCTGGCACATTTGCTAGTGTTCCACGGGTCTCTGAGGTTCTATTTATATTGTTTATTCTGTCTCTTTGACTGAAAATTCTTAATTGATGTATCAGCAAGTGTGCTTTTCCTTCCTTCTGCCAGTTCAAGCCTACTGTTGATCCCGTCCAGTGATTTTTCCTTTTTTAATTTCAGTCATTGTAGTTTTCAACTTCAAGATCTGTGTTTGGATATTTTTCTTTTTCCTATCTCATTAACATTATTTTTGTGGTGAGACATTATTATCATACTTGAACTTTACCATCTGTATTACCTCTAGTGTGCCACCACCTGTCTCTGTTTGTTTCACTCAGTGGGCATCTAATTATTGTTCAGAAATTTGCATAAATGCCTGAACCAATATGTCCCCCAACTTTTGCTGATGCACTGGCTGTGTTGTCATGCTTTACTTTAATTTGTTAGACATGGTTTCCTTTGTTTCTTTGAAGCTATTCATCATAGTTGACTAACAAATCCTTGTCTACTAAGAATTAACATGTGAATTCCTGAGGATATTGTTGGCTGTTTGACTGCTTTTTTCCTACATGTTTCATCATTTTTGTTGAAAACTGAACATATAGGATAATATAATGTGGCAACTCTGGGTATAAGTTTCCCCTTCCTCTCCAGGGCAGATAACAACCATGTCCTGTGAATGGCTCTTCTCCAGAGAGCTTCCAAATGACAAGTCACACTGTAGCAAAGCCCAGGAGTGAGGATTTTTGAGAAGCTCCTAATCAGTCCGCCCCTCCAGGGACCTCAAGACTGTCGCAGAACTGGGGAAAAGTAGGTCAGGACCACGAGCCACAAACCCCGCTCTTCTTCCCAAGGATCTGCCACTTTTCTTGAATAAATTGTTGCTCATATTGTTGCAAGCATTTGATGAATTTTTCACAGTTCTTAAAAATTTTTATTTTGACAATTTTTGCCAGCATTTTACTGCTTTTATGAAGGAGCAGATATACAGAGACCCTCACTCTGCCATTCCGGAAGCCCTGCACTCCTAATGCACTCTTAAACCCTCTCATTGACAGTAATATCCCTAATGGCTTCATATTTCAAAGTCAACATATATTTCAAGCTCCTAATGAAAAGGGGTTAGGAAGGTGCATGTGATCGTTGGTAGTGGGACAATCAAAAATATAATATTTGGTAAAACTGCTATTGACAGAAGAGATCAGAAGAAATAATGTTTAAAGCCTAAAATTCACTCAAAAATTATAGCAGGACTTATAATTTACATATTCTGACTAACCATGTAAAATGCTTCCTATAATTAATCTAGTTGCCCTGGGAATCTTATTCCTAATAAATTCCTATTTTTCAGCTTCCTTCTGCCTTGCCTATACTCAGAAACTTTCAAATATTTGGAATACCATGTTTGGACCATAAAGAAGCAGATGGGCTGGTAACTCACCCCAACCAACCTCCTATTACCACCATTTCTTTTTGGATGGTAAATCAAGACATCCAGTTCCGGAAACTTGGCCTTTATTTCCTCTCTTTAAATGTGACTTTACTTCACTTCTCTCTTAATCTTTGCCTTTATTACTTGTCAGAAACTTCCTTTACACATTTCCTACCTACTCCTTCCTTCCTACATCCTTCTGGCCCATTATTAATACACAAATACTGCAGTGGAAGCAATCCGGTTAACAAAAAGACAGCTTTCTGTTCATTTGTAGTCAAGCAGGAAAAAAGAAGTAATTCTGATTGCAAGAAAGACTTCATTCAGAAAGACTTCATTCAGAAAGACTTGCCAGAGGGCCCATGAATGTTTCTGACAAAGTAAACCTTGGAGATGGTGATTATTTTACTTCTGAATGATTTTACAAACATCAAAAACAATATCTCTCGGTCCCATCATAAAACAATTTTAATTGGAAGTGAAGCTATCTGGGGTAGAGCTAATTCATATATTTGAAGAGCTCTCAAATTAGAGAGGGGTTAAGATTATTTTCTCTAACAATTTGAGTAGAAGTTCTAAAGAGGTCATTTTTTTCTAATTCAGAAGTACAATTTAAATATTAAACACAATAAAAAAAATCTTGCGGAGTTATATACAAATTTCAAGCATTAACTCCCTATCAAAATCTTCTTGCTGTTTGACTTCTTACTTTCTTTTGCTATTGGTTAAAAATAACCAACCAAGCAGAAATGTACATGAGGCTCAGTCTCAGGTGCTGAGAAAACTCGATAGTCCTCTAATGTCCCTGAGAATCTGGTACAAGTTTACATTTCCCCCAGTTATTTCTTATTGATTTATTTCCACTCAATGCTTCATCTCTGAAACAGAAGGCAGACTTTTCTGTTGTCAGTTTTATTTTGTTTTCTTTAACATAACATCTTAGCATTCTTACATATAAGATTCGATTCAGCGAGAGAAGAGATAACCACTTGTCTTCAATTTTTAGTACACTGCTCACAAAAAATAAGGGATCAAGGAACATGCAGACACTCCAGTACTTTCAGCCTTTTGTATAGTGCATTTTCACCAATGAAATAAAAGTTGGTTTTGCATCTCATTTACATAACTGAACAACTTTCTTTGACTTGTCATTTGCTTTTCTAATGTTCTTGTTTAATAAAAAAAATCAAATGCTTCTTTTTTTATCGCTTTATATTCATTTTGAAATATCCCTTAATTTTTATGAGCAGTATATTTTTACGAATACTATCATGTGATTTTCTATACAAGGATTGGACAAGAGTTATGGTGCTCAAATACACACACAGAGTCACAGAGCACTTTGTTCAAACTGCATCATACAGAGAGTGCACATAAATAAGTCAATAAAAGCAGATCTATAGCAGTTTAAGGAGTGAAGGATAGGTCAGTTTCCACATGAGACCTGTTTCTCCACATGCATTCAGCTGAAGGAACTGTGAGGAATCCATAGTGTTAAGATTACACACGTTGCCCTGGCCGGTTGGCTCAGTGGTAGAGCGTCGGCCTGGCGTGCAGAAGTCCCGGGTTCGATTCCCAGCCAGGGCACAAGGGCACACAGGAGAAGTACCCATCTGCTTCTCCACCCCACCCCCTCTCCTTCCTCTCTGTCTCTCTCTTTCCCTCCCGCAGCGAGGCTCCATTGGAGCAAAGATGGCCCTGGCGCTGGGGATGGCTCCTTGGCCTCTGCCCCAGGCGCTGGAGTGGCTCTGGTCGCAACAGAGCGACGCCCCGGAGGGGCAGAGCATCACCCCCTGGTGGGCAGAGCATCATCCCCTGGTGAGCGTGTTGGGTGGATCCTGGTCGGGCGCATGCGGGAGTCTGTCTGACTGTCTCTCTCCATTTCTAGCTTCAGAAAAATAAAATAAAATAAATAAAATAAAATTTTTAAAAAAGCAAAAGAAACGAGAAGAAAATAGGATCAGTACTCAGGCTGGATTTTAATCCAGAGTGAGAAATGGGAGAAAAATAAAAGCATGATGTGAGGACTACAGAACGAAGTGCAATTATGAGCCTGAATCAGAAACCAGGAAGGAACTGGTCAAATTTATAGTTTGGGGGGGAAATGATGGCAAAGACGGTGTGGACCACCAACTGGGAACAGAGTCCACGTGCACATGTGCACATTCGGTTACAACTGTTCCTAGAACATTTGCCTGTACACCAGAAACATGAGTGCCTCAGGGGTCCCCCAAAGCCTGCTGTAATTGGCGGGCCTTATGACCGGGACACAAACATTTTCAGAAATTGCGCGGCTAAAGTCCCTGGGTTTTTTTTTTTTTTTCTTTTCATTTTTCTGAAGCTGGAAATAGGGAGAGACAGTCAGACAGACTCCCGCATGCGCCCGACCGGGATTCACCCGGCACGCAGGGGCAACGCTCTGCCCACCAGGGGGCAATGCCCCGCCCATCCTGGGCGTCGCCATGTTGCGACCAGAGCCACTCCAGCGCCTGAGGCAGAGGCCACAGAGTCATCCCCAGCGCCCGGGCCATCCCCGCTCCCCTGGCTGCGGGAGGGGAAGAGAGAGACAGAGAGGAAAGCGCGGCGGAGGGGTGGAGAAGCAAATGGGCGCTTCTCCCGTGTGCCCTGGCCGGGAATCGAACCGGGGTCCTCCGCACGCTAGGCCGACGCTCTACCGCTGAGCCAACCGGCCAGGGCCTAAAGTCCCTGGGTTTTAACAGGTATATGATATTTGATTAAACCTTCTGTGAGCCACAGGTTAGTAGGATAGAAAATTTCAGCTAAAAGTATCACTTTAATTAAAGGATGCCCACATGCACACCACTGGACCTCCTTAATAGCTTAATAAGTAGAATTTTTGATAGTTATAAAAATATTTCAAACAGTTAAAAGTGTGATTTCTGCTCCCCCCTAATTTCATTTATTTATTCATTCTCCTGTATGTTTTTGAGTAATTCACTACAAAATTATATATTTTCTTGGAATCTAGTATGTCCGTACTTGAAATTTGCTTGAATTGCTCTCATTAACATGCACACCACTTTCTGCCTGACTTTTCATTTGAATTGCCTAATCAGTCAAAGATGAATGAACAGAATAACAATTCATTGTTATCTGATTATCCAGATTCCATGACAAATGCTGATCATTATCAGCTTTTTCAGAAACTGGGTTTGGTCATTCATGGGGTGCACACCTCAGTTACAACATGTGGGGTTTGTTCTGCTCTTCCTACTGAAAGATCAGAGAAAACAACTTTAACTTTTTTATCTTAAAAAGAAAACCTTTTATAATTAAAAAAAATGATTTTTTCAAGGGAGAATGACTGGGCTTTCTCTCATGGAGGGAGAGAGATCTACATATGTGCTGTGCCTTGGAGTAAACAGGCTTTCATTCATTTCAGGACAGGAGTGAAAAAATAATACACTAGGCAGCTAATTGGAACTAAGAATGGGGGAAGGTCATAAAACAGGTTTCAAACAGCTTAATTCATCTCCGTATTTGTGATTTCAACACCAAACTTGAGAATTCTGAGAATTCTCAGAACAGGTGCCTCATCAAAGAGCATGACTTAACTTAGTATCTTTCACAAATGTCGTCCTAAGACCTGAGCACTTAACAGCCACACTAAAAGGGCACAGTAGGCCCCCAAATACCTCACAAGTCACCTTTAACCTTGCTTCCTGAACACTCCCTGCAGCAGTAAACAAGATAATCATGGATTATGAAACACAGAGATGTTTAGAAATTTTATTTTAGATTTGCACATCATTCGTGCTTAGTCATTTGATAAAAGTAATGAAATGGATTCCTCTGTAGGAGAAACTGATGGGCAATTTTGTTGGGAATCTTCATTCTTCTTCATCACCCTTTTTCTCTTTTCTGTGGTCAAGAGAATGTATGAACCACATGTCAGATTCAGAAGGTAAGCAACAGTTCCTACCCACATTTTGGATTTTTTTTTTTTAGGTCTGGTCAAAAGGAGCCTCTACTGTCTAACCATTCATTTATTTGCTCAGCAAATAATTTGGCACAGTGGTTAACTTTCAGGCACTGTTCTAAATGTTAGCATACAACGTGGGAAAAGACAGTGTTAACAAAAGGCAGAGCACTGTGCTCCGTGGGAAGGACGAGATGCACCTCCTCTAGGTCAGGAAAGGTTCCCCAGAGCAGGTGGTGCGCAAAGTGACACCCGAAGATTCTCTTGGGCAGTGGGACTGGGAGGAGATCGGTATTACAGGCATAAGGAATTGCACATCCAAAGGCTGAGAGTCAAATATTGCAGAAATACTTGGAGAAGAAAGCCCAGAGTGCTTGCAGCAGAGATGGATGCTAAACACAGAGTGAGCTTAGAACGGTAGGCAAGACAAAATGCCAGAATGCACTGGAAACCAAGGGCTTATACCCTTAAGAGCAGTAACCCAAAAGATTTGGATTTTTAAAAGTTCCCTCTGGCTACACAGAAGATACCAGTGGTCCCTTGACCCTAACCCTTGGCAGGCCCTTTGCTGCTCCAGTGTAGTCATAACACCTCCGAGGTGTTGGCTTTTCCTCCCTTCTGAAATCAATAAACTTTATGCTACACCACCAGCACACACTGCATTTTCAGTAGCAACAACAAACAAATAGCCTGTCCTACCTGAGTATGGAAGGGAAACAAACCTGCCCCTAGATTTCTGAGCACAGGTGTTCAGGCTGTGGGCAGGGCATGCTAGGAGAACTCCACTGGCTCAGAGCATGTGAGGTGGTCTGCAGAACAGCACCCCAGTCTGGGACATGGATGCTCCACGACCCTGGTCGCTGGAAAGGGGAAGGCAGCAGATTGGGACTTTACTCCTTTCTCTGGGAAACAAACCATTTGTTCTAACAATCAGCTTGCCCACAGTTTCCCCATGAATGCAAGTCCCCCATAGCTAGCTGCTGGGATTGCACAGTGGTCCACTTCAGGGTGGTATCACCTCACCAGCAGACACTTCTGAAAATATGGGCTCAAATATGTTTGTTTTCAGCCTTTGTGCTTAGGTCTGGAAACTGTCTGAGTGACTGAGGCTACCTACCACAAGCCTCTGAGTCGGATCCAGACCCATCTGCACCAGAGCTGGGAAATCTGGAAGCTCATGACTCACAAGAGCTTGGTGGACTACCTACCAACATTTTCCACAGGGATCTGTGGTCTATAAATGAAAGATCACATCAGGTTAGTGGACTCATGCCTCCAGATTAGTATTCTTCTATGGCAGCTTCAGAAGACTGTGAGTTCAAATCTAATTCTCCCTTTTCCTAGTTACAGCTTAGAAAAGTCATTAATCTATGTGAATCTCTGTTCTGTGATAAAACAACAACAATAATTCCATGGGGAATGACCAAATTTAAATGCATAATTATGTATACATATTCATTTATAAGGTTCAACATGTAATAATTCCAAGCAAATGACAGATCAAACCACCTCTGAGGCAAGAAAATTTTTGGAAAATGTAAATGTTTTTTATAAAAGATTACTATCTAGTATGAAATTAGAGTAGAAGAAATAAAAAACATAAAATTCTGACAAGAAACATGACTAATTTACATGAACTTAACTTGTAAAAGCACTATCCAGGATGATAAAATATTTTTCTAGAATACTTATACACAAGTTAATCTTATGGCTATTGGAGCACATATGAAAGTTTCCTAACTGATGATGTGTTTTCTCTATTGTGTTGAAATTTTAGAGAAAAAATTAATTGGACATGCTAAAAAACCAAGAATAGCCTAGAAAGTCAGAGACCCTTTTCAGAAAAGTATTGTGCATGAAATAGAGAAAGCAAATGTTTGCTAAACATATGAAAATAAGAAGAAACACTCCACAATGAATTAGAAAGTAAAAGAGCAATAGAACTTAGCAGGTACTATAGCTTTAAAAATCACAGTTCAATCAATCTTTTAATGCAGAGAAATTCACAAATAAATGGATCTGCTCTGACATTTTTATCTTTTTGTCCCTGGTGCTGGAAATCAAAATTTATCATTCTGTTGGTTGCTCAGTTTCATAGATAAAAAAAAAAGGCTAGATTGTATCATCTTCAAATTAAGTTTGATTAGACAGAAATAAATTACTATTCATGAACAGTTTTTAGAATTTCTCAAAGTTCAATCAATTTAGTAGTAACTACTCTGAGCACTATTTCAAAGAAGTTTTATGTTAATTGAAAAATTTGAGAAGACATTTACAAATGTAGTCAGAAATATCCATTTTTATTCTTGGATATAAGACCACTCATTGTTATTAAGAAATAATTATATTAACAAAATTGTCCACGTAAGTAAATTCAGTAAAAATGGCAGAAAAGCATTTTCTTCATGCACACAACAGATGTTTAATGAACACTGCCCAGGGGCAGGGGCTGTTCTAGGAACTGGTGACATCCCAATTGAAAATAAGTTTGAGGTTGCTGCTCTCATGGATGTTATATTCTTAGAACAGGGAGCACAGAATATTAAGTAGATGATAGATACACTGATAGAGAAGAAAATATCTGGTAATTCAACCTCTTATGGAGAGGAAATAAAATAGGATGATGCAATTGAGAGTGACAGGGTGACTCTGTGAGTCTAAAAATTATCTAAGAAATGACTTGGCTTCCATATATGGTCAACATTGAAGCAGAGAATTTCTGGAAAAAGGAGCAGCTAACAGCAAAGGCGCAGAAACTGGGTTTTATTATACTTTAACGATCAGAAGATTTTTAAAGAGGCAATGAACATAATTTGATTTGTACTTTTAATATATATATATATATTTAAAGATCACTGTAGATACTCTGGTAAAAAGGATTAGGGGGAAGCGGTGTGGACACAGAGGAAGGAGTCGGAGGCCATAAGAATGGGGTCAGGGAGAGATGATGGCAGCCATGATGGAGGTGGAAAGAAACAAAAAAGACTCAGGACATTGTTGGAATAACTGCTTCACAGGATTTTCTAACGGAGCCATTAGGGAGGGAAGAGGAGGATGCCTGGGTTACACTTAGCACTGACTGGGGTAAGCAGGGGCAAAGCACAATGCTGATGGCCCAAATGGAGAAGACTGATTACAGGTGCGGCTTGGAGGGGAATTGGCTTTTGGTCCTTTTATGTTTATCTGCATCAAAATTATATTTAGAGACATAGAACTCAATGAAGTAGATAAACAACATCAGTGAGGTTTAAAGTACTACTTAGAAACCTGAAACTAAAGATACTGGATAAATGACTTACACATGTCCATTTCATAACGGTAGCCTTTTCAGTCAGATTATGGTATCATATATTAGGCAATTGAAAAAGTAAAAACATAGCAATAAATATGTAACTAGATACCTAGTCTAGTGCAAGGAAATGGATTACTATTTTAAAAATAACATAATGGCACTATATAATATTATTTATAAGAAAAGAAATAGAATTTTTAGGAGAACGAGCAGCAGCAACAGAAATATAATCTCCCATGAAAAAATAAAACGTCCATAATAATAATTATACAATGTCCAGCACGGACACTGGATACTGTTAGGGTTGGCAACAAAGAATCTACATGACATTGATATTTAAGCAAAATTTCAAAATATAGTCAGAACTGCCCCTTCCAATATAGAGACAAAAAAGGGGATAGAAAAGACCATCTTGAAAGTTTTAGTACAAGGCATTAACTACCATCCGAGAATTTTCTATTTCAAGCAGTCTAAAGTAGACTATATAAGGTGTAACCTTGTAGACTGCTAACTTGCTGAATACACAGCCTCAATATTTTTATTAAGTATAAGGTTGGACTTCATGAAAAAAAATCTGGTACCCCACGAATTGGAGCCAGAATAAAAGGAAAGACTCACAAACTTTGAGAACCCAGAAATCCCAAACTCTTCTCAATGGTTTGTTCTAGTTGAAGATGGATTAATCTCTTGATTCTTTGAGTTTAAAGTTCAATATCTTAACCTTTCTCACAAACAATAAAAATGATTTTCAAACACTTTATATTGACTCAAACTCCATCTAATCTACTGTTGTTTTCTGACATTTTATTTCCTTCCCTGCATATTTGAGGATTATTATTCTAATCATGATTATTATAATTTCATACAACTATTATTTAATTTACATTAATTATATCCAGATTATTTGCCTATGGTTTTTTCTTGCATTTCAAAGTTGGGCTCTGGGACCATTTCACTTCTTCTTAAAATATATCTTCTTAAACTTTCTTTGGTGAGCATATATAAAATGTTGTGTACCTAAAAATGTCTCTATTTTTCCCTGATCTATGAAAGATCTTTTTTTTCTTTCTTTTTTTTTTTTTTTTTTTTTTTTGCTGGCTACAGATTGTAAAGTTGACATTAATTTTTCTGAGGAACATAAAGACTGTTAGTCTACTGTCCTTTAGATTCCATTATACTATTGTGAAATCTACTCTCAGCCTGTTTTTCATTCCTTTGTGATTTATGTCTTTTTTTTTCTGACTGCTCTTAGGATTTTCACTTTGTCACAATTATTCGGCAATTTCACCACAAAGCTACTGAGTAAGAATCACTTTAGACAGCTGCATAGGATTTCTACATTTCATTATTTCTAGAAAACCACCATCTATTATATTTTCAAATATTAACATGCTTCCATTGTCTTTATTTTGTCTCTCTGGAGCTCTAGTTAGAGATAAGTGTTCGTTTGAGCATTCTAATTTCTTAACCACTCCTTCAAATTCTACATCTCCCTGTATTTTTGCAATGTATTCTTCTTAGCTCCTGAAATCCTTGTTGGAATAAAAAAAAATGACTGAACAGCGAGGATTGTGAACATGTCTCACTAGATTTTCACTCTGTCTATTGAACCTTATTTATTTTTAATCTAAACTTCTTTGAAGTTATTGATGAATTAGAAGCAAAAAAAAAAAATTAAAGTACCACTTTTGCACAAACGGGTTAGTTCTGTATAATCATAAACTTGGAAGAGAGACAAAACACATCTTTTTGCAAATGTTGATAAATGCCACACTATATGATTAGTGTCAATTTAATACAATTTTTATGTTTGCTTCATATCATATTTCTAAAATTTTCAGAACACTAGAAAAAAAAAGAGCTGATTCTACTCCAGTTAAATATTGTGCACGCTCAAACAATTCTGGCTTCATGTGCTTCCATATCTATCCTAAACCTTGTAATTAAATGGTTTTAGTAAACAGTCAATGGTCCCACCATTCACAGGTTATGTTAGCCCTCAGCAATTTCCAACCCCAGAGTTCAGTTTATCTGCTCCTGGTTAAAGCTCTACAAAAAGACCATCTAACTGGGATGAAGGGACTTCATTCCTATTATTTCCAACCTCACTGTTTTCACAAAACCTTTATGCATCTACAAACAGACTTCTTTCTTTCTTGCTATAATAGCTCTTCCAAATTCTGACACCTCTCCCAACACTACCCTACCACTCATTTACTAAAAATGACACAAATGTCCTTCCTTCATTCACTTGCTATCTACTTTCTTGTCTTTGCTCTCTCTTGCCACAGAGTTGGACTTCAATAAATGTTTGAGAAATACATTAATAAGTAGACACATTCAAGTGAAAGTGAAGACCAATAATTTAATAGCAGAATGTGAGTGAGCCAACTCATTTTATGTAGCTAAATCTGTTTCATAGTTAAGGGAGACTTTAAAACCTTTCCCACAAGATGAATCTACCCAATTTAAAAGGAACAATTACATTATAAATGTAAGTTATGTTTATGGCTGGTATTAAAAGCATATGAAAGATTTAGTGCAGGGCCTGAATACAGTAAAATTTCAAGAGATGCTTTCTATTTTTTCAAAACACAAAATGTAACTGGACGTAAAGGTCAGATTAAAACTTTGATAAATGTTCCTGAAGGATCTCTACCAACTAACTCATCTTGTTCTTCATTTTACACAAGAGATTATAGTATGTCTGCTGCTCTTTATTAGGATTATTCTATATTTTTATCTTTTGGAACTATTATTTGGAAAGATTATACACAAAGACCAATAAAGAATAAATTGTTGAAATAAGCTGTACTTATGAGGACTAAGGAAATTTCTAAGCCTCGATTTCTAAGCCTAGATAATTAAAAGTGGTTGAAAACCATCTGTCCTAAAAGGAATAGACATTAACTTGACTGTAATTAGAAGAACTGGTTGTGAGCTCTGCTTTTTTTTTTTTTTTTTGGCTAGTTAGAAGACAGTTCTATGTAGTCACTAAACTAACCTTTTGTAACATGATTGCTGGAAAGAAAAGCATGAAAACAGAAACATTTACATCATCTTTTCCTCCTCAAAGAACAAAGCAATCAACCCCAAATACAACTCGTGCACTTCCATTTTTAGTTACAATAGCACTGATGTTTTTTGTCATTGTGACCCTGGAAATATAGAAGGAATGATGGAATAAGCCACAGCGAGATTTTGTTATAATCATTTTTTATGTGGCAGGGACACAGTTAAATGGAAATTGGACAGCTTGTGCAAAACTAAGGCCATTTCCACCCAGCATATTGATTATTAAAAATCTAGTAATGAATATCATGTATAAACTGTCAAGCTGGCAGATGTTTAAAAATAAAAATAATCAACAATGTTGACAGAATGATTTTTAATGTACAGAAGGTAACGACTTTAGGAGACATGTTCTTTTTATAATCTTTTTAAAGACTTAATCTTTGCAAAAAAAAAAAAAAAGCAAAAGATGTAGTGGACCCAGAAAGCAACTCGTTGTTAGGTATGGCAGGAAGGGAGGTCCAGGACAGAGTGGCACCGGCAGGCGGCATGGTGAGGCCACTACACATTCGGTCGTAAGTTATCTTCTCTGGGGCTTCTCGACATTTTATTTTGCAACTATATATACTATGGAATCTTGACAACTGAAGTGGCTGAATCTTTGAACTTTTAATACTGTTAACCTAAATCTCAGTATACTGTAATTTTAAAAAATGGAATTTTAATTAATTACCAAAAAAAAGAAGCCTATTTCTCCAGATAAAAATTCTGTGGCAAGCTCACTCTGTATCATGACTTCATTAAATATCAATATTTCAGTAAAGCACTTATTTAATATTAACAGGTCACCTAAATCACCAAGGATCTTTTACATTTAATATTTTATAAGGGAGTTGAGTTGTCTTCAGGCTCAATGTTTCAAAGTCATTTGCCAGCCCTGAGTGAGAAAAAAAAAATAGATTATGCTTGAGGAAGTACCAATTCTGAGGCCACAATAATAAAGAAAAAGAGCAAAACCTCTGAAGGAAAATAGACCTGAATTTATGTCCTGGTTCTTCCATTTATCATGTGGATATGATCAGCCTGTATGACATCCTCAGCTTCTTCATGGGCTAAAGAGGAACATCTATGTTGTGTGAGGAGACTGTGCATGTGCGTGTGTGTGTGCGTGCATGTCAATGCCAGCACAAAGTGTATGAAGCGCTGGTGTGACGAGTAGTCACCAGGTACCCAGCAATAAATGAGGGAAATCAGTGTGTCAGCATTAACAGACTGCTCTGTGTGAGAAATGCGTTCCTGTCTTGGAGTAATTACAAAGTTATCTTCCTCTCCATTTTGGAGTTTGATCTTGATAAGAACTAGCACAGCGAGTCAAGTACTTTTACACCAAGAGCTTATAAATGCAAACATAACTTTAGATCTCTCTGAAAACTATTCTCTAATCCAAGCTGCCACTCCATCTAAGGGTGATTAACGGTCATTCTGACTGACCCGTCAGTTCACATATGAACAAATGCTGGACAGTTCCTTTGCCCTCTGTGTGCTGTCGAAAGGGGAGAAACAGAATCTCACCCTTGGCCTCTAGATGCTGGCATGGGCTCCTCAGGTCCCCAGGCTTGGGTGTGCTTCCTTATGTGGCTGCTTCTCCCCCCACCCCAATTACGAGAGATCTCCCAGCCTGTCAGCTGAGCTAGGATCTCAGATCACCAGCTGCTGACCCTCACTGCTCTGGCTGTGGGAATCTCTGGGGTGGTTCCAAGGAAATGTGCTGACTGGCCAGTGCATTCTGCTGCCTCCAAGCATGCTCACGTGGCGCAGGGAAACTCGAAGATCAAGAAGATGCCAGCTCCCTGAATTCCCATCTCACCCTCAGTCTGGGACTGGTTTCTGTGGTGGAAACTTCACCTACTGAGAACAGGGCCATGTTCCTTTGGAGACATCATCCTTTGCTACCCTTACCCTATTCTGTTTCCTTTCCTTCAGCTAGTCCTATAAGAGATTCTGTATTCTGTTTCTGGAATAAAAACGTAACTATAACAACAAAGATAATAATAACATCTATAACTGCTTCTGTTCCACTTGATATTTATGCTATGACCTTCCTTCCCGGTTGCAGGGACAGCCAAGGTCTAGTTTGAAGTGAAAGGACTAACAGGAAAACAAAGAAGTTGCAGGGATGGTAAAAGCAAAGGGTTCAGGCCTTCACCCTGTCATTCCTTCACACCAAGAACAGGGATTTATAATGCAGAATCGTGAAAGCGAGCATTCCTACAACCCATCGAAATTAGTCCCTCATCTTCTCCAGTCTGTTAACTTAAAAATTCTTCTTCCAAAGTCTTCTTTGATGGACAAGTATAATCTCTCTTTACTCAAGAAAGCCTCCCACAATTTATCATAATTAACTTGCCTTACAGATCTCTAAGGAAATCATATAATGAGGTTCTTTTATTTACTCTTCCCCCAGGATTTTATTGAGAATCTGTTATTGACCAGGATCTCTCCTTGTTGATGAAAATCGAAAAATGAAGGCAAAGACTCCAATCTCAGACGATTCACTGTCTGGGGAAGAGGACAAGCCCCAAAACAGATAGAGATGACACAACGTTATGTTTGCATTTCTATGCAAATGCTAGGAATGGGCATCTGCCCCAAACTAGGCAGTCAGAAAGGACTTCTTGCAGGAAGTGCCATCTAGTTAAATATGAAAAGATTAACAGTTGCTAACCAGGAAAAGATGGAGGAAACGTTATTTCTTCGAAAGAGCAGGGGCTGCTAAGGAGCGATGTACGTAGAGATCGAGTTCAAATGCACCACAAGGATGATGAAAATGATGCTCATGCATGAGGCAGTGCCCGTGAATGGACTCGGCGTATTTCCCCCAGGCTGACAGTGAGAGATCATAGATAGAAATTTAGCAGGTCTGGTCAAAATGCCCAGCAGATCAGCTCAGCCTCTGAGTTGCACACACCTACTTGTGCCCTGGAGTTGCTCTCTAGTTGTTGCATGGAATATAAGTTTTATCGCACTCCATTTGTGACCTCCTCAATGTCAGAATAATAGTTGGGACTCAGACTCCAAGGAATGTTGGTGAATCAGAAAATGAATAAGTAGGAAGAGAAAGTTCTCCACCTGTGTCCTTAAACTGGTGCGACAAACAAAAGCCAACAGGACATGCCTCTCTCCATTCTGGGCCAAACAACCGCTCAGGTGACAGGTGAGAAAAGAGGGTAAATCTCCAAAGAAATAACGCTAATCAGATTATTTTTATTGTTTTTGAAATGAGGCGAATTTTAAATATAACATCTCCAATAGCTTTTGGTCTTATTACTTAATAGCAGGTTTTACTATATCTCACCATTATAATTTTTTTTTACCAAACTCTTCTTATTTATATATTTTCCCCATTCTTCCCATAAAATAAGAAAATAAAAACATCAGCAATAAAAGTGTATGTGTTACATAATCTCACATGGACCATGCCTCTCTAAGTACACACTCTCACACAAGACAATGACATTATCTGCCACATTAATTACAATGTTAACAGCAATTTCATGTGTAATTCAAATAATACTATCAACTCTGAACTAGCTGACAATTAAACAACACTCTGTTCGAAGACTAGACTGCAGAATACACATTCTTGTCAAGGAAACATAACAAATTCACCAAGATAGACCATATTCTGAACCATAGGACAAGTCTTAATACATTTTAAAACATTAAAGTCTGGCAAAATGTGTTCCCTGACAGAATGTAATCATTTCGAAATGAATAACAGCAATGTATATCAAATAAAGACTGAGTATTTAGCAATAAAAAAATCATGCTGCTGAAAAAAATAAAAATTGGTTAAAGGAAACCTCAAGAAAAATATTTAGAAATATTTTATATTGAATAATAATAAAAAAACAACCTAACAAATTATGGGATATGGCTAAAAAGTATAGGAAAAGCATTCACTGTTTTCTAAATATACTTACATAATAAATAGCTGATGTCATCATTAATGTGAAAAATTAATGCATATTTTTGTGTTTGATGTCAATATGTCTTTGCCCTTCTCTTTTGCCTGTTTTTAGTTTTCATTACATTATGAAGATAGAGACTTACATGGTCAGCTCAGCAACACCAGAAAGAGTAAAATTATGTTAAATTCCAATAAGCTCTTCTCATACACTCACATATATCACAGATATGTCCACATAAAAGTATTTCTTGCCATAAACAGGCATGTATGCACTGTCTTCTTCCAGTGAAAAGCAGAGCTGAATTAGAGATATCAGATGCAGGCTACTGATTTGAATAATGGTATAAATCTCCACCATAATCCATACTAGCGTTCAAAACCATTATACAGCCATCACAAGTCATTGGAGTTTGTTCATTATTGCATCCATGTGATGTGGTGAATACTCTGACAGCCTTAGAAAATTCCACTAACCCATAAGCAGTAGAGCCAATGAGAGCCATATATGGATTAAATATGGGTGTCTAAAGCAAGGGGAGTTTTGTTTTCTCTAAAACACTTGCAAACACTGTATGTATGTATGTATATATATATATATATATATTATACACACGCACATATTACATATATAAACAAATAATACATCAGTATTGTTTTTTAAAACACTTCATTACTTTTTTTTGTCTGACATAGACAGAGAGAGGGACAGATAAGGACAGAAAGACAGGAAGGGAGAGAGATGAGAAGCATCAATTCTTCGCTGCAGTACCTTAGTTGTTCATCTATTGCTTTCTAAGATGTGCCCAGACCAGGGGGATACAACAGACTAAGTGACCCCCTTGATCAAGCCAGCAACCTTGGGCTCAAGCTGGTGAGCTTTGCTCAAACCAGATGAGCCCGCACTCAAGCTGGTGACCTCGGGGTCTCGAACCTGGGTCCTCTGCATCCCAGTCCAATGCTCTATCCACTGCACCACAGCCTGGTCAGGCTTTATTACCTTCTTTCACTTTTTAAAATTGATTCTGACTGTTCATTACATTATTCTTTTTAATTTTTATTAATTTTAACTTATTGTGTTCACATGGATTGAAGTGTCCCATTCAATATAACACCCTAACACCCCTCCCCCGTGTCCTTCATTACCTGCTTTGCCCCACTGCTCCCCCTAACTCCCTCCCCCCTTCCCTCTGGGACTTACTGTCCTGTTATCTGTACCTATGTGTTATGTATATATGTATATAATTTTACTAATTCCTTCACCTTCTCTGATCCCATCCCTTCATCCCCCTTCCCTCTGACAGCTGTCCCTCTGGTCCTTGTGACCCCGCCTCTACCTCTATTTCATTCCTCAGTTCACTTTGTTCATTAGATTCCACATATAAGTGAGATTATATGACATTTGTCTTTCTTTGTCTGGCTTACATCACCTAGCATAATAATATCCAGGTCCATCCATGCCATCAGAAATGGTAAAATAGTCGTCTTTTTCACAGCCACATAGTATTCCATTGTGTATATGTACTACTTCCTTTTAATCCACTCATCCACTGATGGATACTTGGGCTGTTTCAAGATCCTGGTAATTGTAAACAATGCTGTGGTAATCATGGGAGTGCATATCTTCTTTTAAGTCAGTGATTTGGTATTCTTAGGACATATTCTTAAAGGTGGGATACCTGGATCAAAAGGCAGTTCCATTTTCATTTTTTTGAGGAAATACCAAATTGTTTTCCACAGTGGCTGCACAGGTCTGCATTCCCACCGGCAATGCAAGAGGGTTCCGTTTTCTCCACATCCTCGCCAGCACTTATTGTGTGTTGATTGGTTTTTTTGTTTTGTTTTGTTTTTGTTTGTTTTTTTTTGTATTTTTCTGAAGCTGGAAACGGGGAGAGACAGTCAGACAGACTCCCGCATGTGCCCCACCAGGATCCACCTGGCACGCCCACCAGGGGCTACGCTCTGCCCACCAGGGGGCGATGCTCTGCCCCTCCGGGGCGTCGCTCTGCCGCGACCAGAGACACTCTAGTGCCTGGGGCAGAGGCCAAGGAGCCATCCCCAGTGCCCGGGCCATCTTTGCTCCAATGGAGCCTTGGCTGCAGGAGGGGAAGAGAGAGACAGAGAGGAAGGAGGGGGTGGGGGTGGAGAAGCAAATGGGCGCTTCTCCTATGTGCCCTGGCCAGGAATCGAACCCCGGTCCCCCGCACGCCAGGCCGACGCTCTACCGCTGAGCCAACCAGCCAGGGCCATGTTGATTTGTTAATGAGTGATATTCTGACAGGTGTGAGGTGGTATCTCATTGTGGTTTTAATTTGCATTTCTCTGATAATTAGTGACACTTCATATGCCTATTAGCCATCTGTATATCCTCTTTGGAGAAGTGTCTATTCAGTTCTTTTGCCCATTTCTTAATAGGATTGTTTACCTTTCTGGTGTTGAGTTTTAGAAATTCTTTATAAATTTTGGTGATTAACCTTTTATGAGATGTATTGGAGAATATGTTCTCCCATTATGTGGGTTGTCTTTTTATTTTGTTAATGGTGTCTTTTGCTGTGTAGAAGCTTTTTAGATTGATACAGTCCCATTTGTTTATTTTGTCCTTTATTTCACTTGCCCATGGAGATAAATTGGCAAAAATCTTGCCATGAGAGATATCAGAGAGTTTATTGCCTATATCTATGATGGCAAACCTTTTTATAAAAACCGCCCACTTTTGCAGTGCTGGTCAACCTGGTCCCTCCTGCCCACTAGTGGGCATTCCAGCTTTCATGCTGGGTGGTAGCAGAGCAATCAAACAGCGCCACGATTGGCCATCATGAAAGCTGTAACACCCACTACTGGGTGGAGGGACCAGGTTGACCAGCACTGCAAAACTGGGTGGTTTTTATAAAAAGGTTTGCCATCACGGGCCTATATTTTCTTCCAAGATGTTTATGGTTTCATGACTTACATTAAGTCTTTTATCCATCTTAAGTTTATTTTTGTGAATGGTGTAAGTTAGTGGTCTAGTTTCATCTTTTTGCATGTATCTGTTTAATTTTCCTGACACTATCTATTAAAGAGACTGTCTTTACTCCATTGTATGCTCTTACCTCCTTTGTCAAATATCAATTGACCATAAAGGTGGGGTTTATTTCTGGGTTCTCTGTTCTGTTCCATTGATCTCTATGCCTATTCTTATGTCCGTACCAAGCTGTTTTGATTACTAAGGCCTTGTAGTATAACTTCATATCAGGAAGTGTGATACCTCCCACTTTAGTCTTCATTTTCATGATTGCTGAGGCTATTCTGGTTATTTTTTGGTTCCATATAAATTACTGGAATATTTGTTCTATATCTTTGAAGTATGCCATTAGTATTTTAATAGAAATTGCATTGAATCTATAGAATGCTTTGGGTAGTATAGACATTTTAATGATGTTTTTTCTTCCTAGCCATGAATATAGTATATGCGTCCACTTCTTCCAAGGAAGTTTGTAACTTCTTTGATTTATTTTCTCAATCTTACAATTTTCCAAGTAAAAGTCTTTTACCTCCTTTGTTAAATTTATTCCTAGCTACTTTATTTTTTTTGTTGTTGCAATATTAAAGGGGATAATTTCCTTAATGTCTCTTTCAGACAGTTTATTGTTGGTGTATAAAATGCCTCTGATTTCTGAATATTAATTTTATACCCTGCCACCTTGCCGAATTCATTTATCAGGTCTAGTAGTTTTCTTACTGGGACTTTCAGGTGTTCTATATACAGTATCACATCATCAACAAATAATAGTTTTACTTCTTCTTTTCCAATTTGGATGCCTTTTTTGTCTTCTTCTTGTCTGATTACTGTGGTTAAGAATTCCAGAACTATGTTGAATAAGAATGGTGAAAGGTAGCATCCCTGTCTTGTTCCTTATCTTAAGGAAATTGCTTTTAATTTTTGCCCATTGAGTATGATGTTGGTTATCAGTTTGTCATAGATGGCCTTTATTATGATGAGGTATTGTCCGTGTATTCCCACTTTGCTGAGAGTTTTGATCATAAATTGGTGCTGGATTTTATCAAATGCTTTTTCTGTATCTATTGATATAATCATGTGATTTTTATCCTTCCTTTTGTTTATGTGATGAAATACATTTACTGATTTGTGACTATTGTACCAGCCTTGCATCCTCAGAATTAATCCTACTTGATCATTTTTTATGTATTGCTGGATCCGGTTTGCTAATATTTTTTTGAGAATTTTACTATTTTGGTTAATCAGGGATATTGGCCTATAGTTTCTATTCTTTGTAGTGTCTTTACCTGGTTTTGGAAAGGATAATGCTTGCTTCATAAAAGGTGCTTGGAAGTCTTCCCTTCTCTTGAATTTTTTAAAATAGCCTGAGAAGGATAGGTGTTAGTTTTCCTTTGAATGGTTGGTAAAATTCGTCTGTGAAACCATCTGGTCCAGGACTTTTGTTAGCTAAGATTTTTTTTTACAACTGTTTCAATTTCATTTGTTGTATTCAGTCTATTTAGGTTTTCTGATTCTTCCAGATTGAGATTTGGAAGATTGTATGTTTCTAGGAATTTATCCATTTCACCTAGATTGTTCAGTATTTTGGCATATACTGTTCACTAAAATTAGGGGATATTTCAAAATGAATATGAAATGATAATAAAGAAGCATCTGATTTCCTTTTTTTATTAAACAAGAACATCAGAAAAGCAGACGTCAAAGAAAGTTGTTCAATTATGCAAATGAGATGCAAACCAACTTTTATTTCATTGGTAAAAATGCCTTATACAAAACGCTGAAAGTAGTGGAGTATCTGCACGTTTCCTGATTCTGAAAGTGCACATCCTGCAATGTCCCATCTCTTGCAATGCCCCTGCAACACGATTTGCCCAAATGCAAAGCCTGGAAAGCCATAGGACAACTTGAAGCTGGTCAAACACAGACGACAGTGGCAACAGCACTTGGAACATCCCAAAGCATGATTAGCAGACTATGGTATCACTTTCAAGAAACTGATACAGTACAAAGAAGAAGAGGGCAGGGTCATCCATCTGCCACAACAGCAGAAGATGACCACTACTTGACCTTATTGTCAAGAAGAATGGATGCAACAATTCAACAGAGCTACGGGGACAGTTTCTTGCTGCCACTAGACAATGGACATGCACCCAGACCATTTGAAATTGGCTCCATCATGTTGGACTGCATTCCTAGTGCCCAATGGTATGCATTCCATTATCTGCTGAACACCGTAGAACCCATAGAAGGCGGGCTGATGAGCACTGTTATTGGATCTGTGATGAGTGGTCAACTGCCCTCTTCGCTGATGAGTCATGGTTCAGTCTGCAGCCTGACAATCAATGTGACCTGATCTGGTGTGAATGAGGAACACAGGAGAATCCACATTTCCTGTGAGAAAGGACTCCTTTCTCAGTGGTGGTGTGGGCTGGCATCAGCATTGGTGATTGTACTGACCTCCATGTCATCAGAAACAGATTGCTGAGTGCTGTCAGATATTGAGATGAGGTCCTGCACCCTATAGTGGTACTCTATGCTGGAGCAGTTGAAAACAACTTTTTTTTCATGGATGATAATGCAAGGCCCCACCATGTGCATCTCATCAACAACATGCTTCAGGAGGCAGGAATAGAACACATGGACTGACCTTCATGTTCTCCAGACCTGAATCCCACTGAACATGCTTGAGATGCAATGGGAAAATGTCTGGCAAACTGTCCAAAGCTTCCCACAACACTTCTTGAGCTAGAAGTTGCCCTGGAGCAAATATGGCAGAGGATCCCACAGGAACTGCAGGACAATCTGATCCTATCCTTGCCCCATCACTGTCAGTGTGATTTGGCAGTCTTGGGCGACCATATACCATACTGAATAGTCAATGTGTGGTACTCTCGACCAGTTTTACATGCCTGTGTTCACCCCCACCAATGTCACTTGCTACTCAAATCAAAATAATTGAGTTTGCATCTCATTTGCATAATCAAAATATTTTCTTTGACTTGTCATTTGCTTTTCTGATATTCTTATTTAATAAAAAAATTAAATGCTTTTCTTTATTGGTTCATATTCATTTTGAATTATCCCCTAATTTTTTGAGCAGTATAGATCTTCATAGTATTTTCTTACAGTCCTTTGTATTTCTGCAGTGTCAGTTGTTACTTCTTCTCTTTCATTTCCAATTTTATTTATTTGAGTGCTTTCTCTTTTTTTCTTAATTAGCCTGGTTAAATGTTCATCAATCTTGTTTATCTTTTTGAAGAACCAGCTCTTGGTGTCACTGATCTTTTCTATTGTTTTTTTGAGCCTCTATGTCATTTATTTCCCATCTGATATTTATTGTGTCCTTCCTTCTACTTCCTCTGGGCTTTATTTGTTATTTTTTTTTATTGTTGTTTTAAATGCAGGGTTAAGTTGTTTAGTTGAGCTTTTTCTTGCTTCTTAAGGTATACGTGTAATGCTTTCAACTTCCCTTTCAGAACTGCTTTTGCTGTGTCCCATGGATTTTGAGTTGTTGTATGTTCATTTTCATTTGTTTCAGGAAATTTTTTATTTCTTCCTTGATCTCATTGTTAACTCATTCATTATTTAATATCATGCTATTTAGCGTCCAAATGTTTGAATGTTTTTCAGTTTTCCTATTGTAGTTGATTTCTAGTTTCATGCCATGGTGATCAGAGAAGATGCTTGATATGATTTCTATCTTCTTAATTTATTGAGACTTATTTGTGTCCTACCGTATGGTCTATACTAGAGAATGTACCATGAAACCTTGAAAAGAATGTATATTTTACTGCTTTGGGGTAAAATGTTCTGAAAATATCTTTTAAATCCAGTTGATCTAGTGTGTCATTTGAGGCTACTGTTTCTGTCTTAATTTCTGTCTGGAGGATCTATCTGTTGATTTTAGTGGGGTATTATATCCCCTACTATTATAGTATTGATGTTGATCTTGCCCGTTATATCCATCAAAATCTGCTTTATATATTTATGTGCTCCTATATTAGGTGCATAAATATTTACAAATATTTACAATGGTATAACTCCTGTTGTAATGCTTCCTTTATCATTATGTAGTGACTTTCTTTATCCCCTACTATAGTCTTTGATTTAAAAGCTATTTATTCAGGTATAATTATTGCTATCCCAGATTTATTTTTATTTCCATTAGTATGAAGTACTTTTTTTCTATCACTTCACTTTCAGTCTATGTGTATCTTTTGTTTTGAGGTGGGTCTCTTATAGACAGCATATGTATGGGTCCATTGGAGCAAAAGATGGCCCAGGTGCTGGGGATGGCTCCTTGGCCTCTGCCCCAGGTGCTAGAGTGGCTCTGGTCGCGATAGAGCGACGCCCCAGATGGGCAGAGCATTGCCCCCTGGTGGGCGTGCTGGGTGGATCCTAGTCGGGCGCATGCGGGAGTCTGTCTGACTGCTTCCCCGTTTCCAGCTTCAGAGAAATACAAAATAAATAAATAAATAAATAAATAAATAAAATAAAATTATTATTGACATGAACTTATTTATTGTCATTTTATTTTTTAAATCCACAATTCTCCTTTTCTTGATTTCTTTTTTTTTTATTGCTCTTTTTACCATAGGCTCATTAACATTTCTTGCAATACTAGTTTGGTTGTCATGAATCCCTTGAGTTTTTTATTTTCTTAATCTAGGAAGTTTTTTTAATTTCTCCTTCAATTTTAAATGATAGTGCTGCTGGATAAAGTAGTTTTCATTGTAGGTGCTTGTTTTGCATCACTTTGAATATTTCTTGCCAATCCCTTCTGGCCTCAAGTGTTTATGTTGAGAAGTTGAATGTCATCCTTATTAAGGCTCATCTGTAGGCAATTAACTGCTTTTCTTCTGAAGCTTTTTATATTCTTTCTTTATTTCTTAACTTTGGCATTTTAATTATGATGTGTCTTGGTGTAGGACTCCTTGGATTCTTCTTTAATGGAACTCGTGCTTCTTGAACTTGTGTGACTTTTTCCTTCATCACTTTAGGGAAATTCGCAGCTATAATTTCTTCAAACAGGTTCTCTATCCTTTGTTTGTTCTCTTTTCAGGAACTCCTATGAAGCGGATGTTGTTTCTTTTCATGTTGTCACTGAGGTCTCTTAGAATTTTCTCTCTTTTGGAACCTCTTTTTGTTTTGCTGCTCTACCCCTGTACTTATGTTTATCTTGTCTTCTAAATCCTTCACTCAATTCTCTGCTTCATCAAGCCTGATATTAATTCCTTCTAGTGCAGTCTTCATTTCTGATACTGTATTTGCCATTTCTGACTTGTTCTTTTTTACGATTTCAATGTCCTTTTTTATGCTTGCTATCTCCTTATTTAGGTGCTCCTTATGACCAACCATTGTTGTTCTAAGATTCTTAAGCAGCCCAAAAATCATTATTTTACACTCTGTGCCTGGTAGTTTGGTTACTTCCATTTCATTCATTTTTTTTTCCTAGGGATTTCTCTTGTTGACTCATTTGGGTCTGATTTCTTTGTCTGCTTATTTTGTCTGTGTATTAGGTAGCGCTGTCTGACTTTGAAATTTTTGTGGGTCTTTATGAGGAAGATGGGCTTGGTGGTACTAATCTCTAGATTGGTCACTGTTTTTCTTATTCTAAGAATGCTTCTTGAGGGCACTATTTTCCCTCCTATGTATGTGAGTATTGAATGCAGTTGGTCCTTTCATGAGTATGGTTATCCCTTCAGGCTGGCTGGCTCTAATGGTCGATCTTGATCATGTGTATTACGTACTGTGCAGTGTTTGTCCTGTTGGGCATCTTTATTCTCCTCAGTGTCTGGTGCCTGATAGACTCCTCCTTTGGGTGTGCTGCTTGTGTAGCTAGCTAAGTTGAGGGTTGGTACTGTCTGCCACACACTACCAGTAGTGTTGGCTCTAGATCTTCTTGGATAGGCATTAGTTGTTGTTTGTAACCCACTGTGGCCTACCTGTCTGCTGCTATTGCTCTTTTCACTGTTTGTGTCTGTGTTTTCTGTGCCTTGGTAGTGTGGGAGGGGCCAAGCTTTGTATAAAAATTAACTTCCTTCTGCTTTGAGATGACAGCAGCTTTGTAAAAGCCCAAAACTCCGTAAGATTTGCCTCCACTTTTTAGCTGTTCTACCTCCACTTGCAGCTGCCTGGTCTTCCCACAGTCTTCTGTAGAAAGACTGTAGTGTGGGTCAGACTGGCCTCACCCAACCAACCCCTCTACTGGTTGCAAGCTTGTTTGGTTAGGGTAGGTGAGGTTAGGAATACAACTTTAGTGGGACCCCTTACTTCAGTGGTCTCTCAGTCAGGAGCTCAGTACAGGAATGTGGCTCCTACCTCAGAATCTAATTCCTCAGTCACTGCCAGATACTCAAATTTTATTTCTCCCCGATAAGGTGAGCAGCAGGTTCAGATCAGGTGGGTCCAACAATCCCCTCTGCAGAAGTTCTTCCATCTGGTGAGACCCTCATCTCAGGGAGGATGACTGAGAGAGTTTTATCCTAGAGCTGACTGTGCTCCCCAAGAAAGTAGCTAAGCTCCTGACCAGACCCAACAATAGGCTTACAGGGACCCACACTTTAAATGTCCATGATCCAAACCTCTCTTTTCTTCCTGTGGAATCTAGCCCAGCAGGGCAGGATATCCAGCACCCAGGCCACCTGACTGTGAAGCTCCACCCCATCCAATGCATATAAGTAGCTGTGCCCATGCTGATCACAGCTAGAAGAACAAGCTTCAGCTGAGCCAGGTGTGAGGAGCCCTTCCTTAGGATACTAGTCTAGCAAGGGTTATTAGGTCCTGAACCAATGATCTCTGCAACTGGCCACTAGATTTGCCAACCCTGGGCCTCCCTGGAAGAAACTCAGTGCAGACCTGTGGGAGACACTGCCCATGACAGGCCCTCAGCAATCTTCTTGTAGCTACAAGAAATCCAGAGTTTGTGACTGCCTCTGCTGGGCCCAGGTGCTCATTGAAATACCAAGCTACACACCTAGGCTGGCTTTTACCCATACTGGGCCTGGGGGAAGGTCCACTTAAAAGGCCACATTTCCCTGAACTCTACCTTCTACAGCCTCTGTCTGCTGGCTGCTTGTTAGCTAGGCCACTGAAAAACCTCTGGTAGAGTCTAGAGCCTATGGCAATTCAGGGATTAGGAAGAGTGGTAGGTGTGGCTCTTCCCCTTGGCCCAAGTATCAGTCTTTCCAGACTTTTTTCACAGACCTCAGTAGGATGTGGCCCCAGGATTCTGGTGGATGTTTCCTCTGAGACCCAGAGATGTGGTCTGCCCCCAGTCTGGACAGTTTCTACTGAGTTTCCCATGAGGCCAAAGCATCAGTCTTAAAGTCAGGAACATGTGGGAGGAAGCTCTGGCCTCAAGACCAGAAAATTGATTCACTGATGTGTCCCTTGTTTCCTGGCTTCTCAGAACAAAGTAGTCTCCTTGACTGGAATAGGAGAGACTCATGAGGGTTGAGCAGTTGCTTTTCCCCATGCTGATGCTGCTCAGAGGGGATTGCTCCACCCAAGAAATATGGTGACTGAAATATTGGAGAATAATTCAGCACAGGGGTTCTGGTGCCATCCCCCACAGTGTCTCTCCCTGGGCCTCCAACTTAAATTCTCCTCATGAAACTCTAATCCTCTCAGATCTCCCTCTACCAGAGCCTCAGGTAAGTGGCTATGAACAAGATTTTCTGTGATGTTCCTTTAAGACAAAGCCTGGGTCTTTGAGAGCTCCATCTCTTTTTCGCAGACAGAAATCTGACTCTTTTTACCTCCAAATGCTGGGTGGGTGCCTCTTCTTGTCTCTGGGGTTCTAATCTCAGGCTCATGGCCTGGGGCTTAGGATCTACACTTCTCAGGATGACCCTTTCCCAGTGAGAGCTCCTCCGGACCCTCAGCCTGCTTGCTCCTGGGAGCGGAGCAACCTTTTTCACTTCTCCACCCTTCCTACCCATCTCAGTGTGGTTTCTTCTGTGCTCCTTGACTATAGACTCCTCCTCATTTAGTCCAAAGCTGGTTTTTCAAGATAATTTTTCTTAAATTAAGTTGTAATCCAATTTGGTCCTTGGATGTGGCAGTTGGATTGTCTGCCTACTTCGTCGCCATCTTAAAATCTCCTCACTGTCCATTACCTTAAATTTTTGTGGTGTGCCATTCACACGTGACAGGCAACATAAATTTGTTGTTTTTTCTTGGGTCTAACTGAACCTTTGTCACACGATGGTCCAAAGGGAACTGAGTCTTCTCAACACCCCACAGGACAGACAGGCCCAGTGTGCTGATGACACCCCATGAACTGGGCTTGATGAGCAGAAGTGACATGCACTCCAGACACCCTGGTCAGGCACTTGCTCCAGAGGACAGGAGACATACCCTTACCAATGAAGGCCAGAGAGATTCACTGGCCTGGGTGTGGTGGGACAACCCCCTCTGAGCAATAGGACAAGTTACTATGCCTCCTGTGTCACCCACCATGAGGACAGAGCCTCTCCAGTTATTAGAAGCAACATACAGCACACCTGGAGTTACTTCTCTGATTCATTTCTCAAGTGTTACAGGAAGGCACATCTCCGTGAGGCCTAGAGCAAGAGAGCATGAGAGCAGGATCCAGTGGCCCACACTTAGGTCACATGTACCCCAGAAGATTCTACATATAGAGGCATCAATAGCAAGTAAGATTTTTGTGAGGCACCTCTGGCGAGCTCCCAAGGACACTCACAGGGCACCCAACAGTCACCCTTTTTTCATTTCTTTTCCCATAATCTCCAAGCCTATCTAGTCCAAATTCTGTACAGAAGAAATTCTACTTGCATATTTCTACCCAGCTCAGGTGTACTAACACAGCTCCGTATCATAATGAGTTTTATCTACAATGAATTATGTTAAATATTTTAATACATCAGATGGTAATCAAAAAACATACCATGCTCCTATTTCTTAATCACAGTGTGTCAACGCTACCTCACACAGAAACAATACCTCTTGATATCCATGCATAAATGCTGAGGTCAACCAAAGAAACTGTGTGCTGGCACTAAATTTGAATTGAGTGTCCCTGAGAAATAGTCCCAGGGATCTGGAAGAACCACCCCCAACTGCTGGGTACACAAAGAATTTCATCTCAGCCTCTACATTTCCCCTCAACAGGAAGCAACAGCAAACAATTTATAGGAGGTGAGAGGCCATGCATTTCATCTCAACCTCTTTGCCATCTTCACATATTGCAAATTTTGCTTAATTAAATCCAGTTTTGATTGTATACTTGGATAAGCTGCATGCATGAACTCAATTGCTCAGTTCAAAACAATGCATGAGGCTGATAAAGTGGAGAGTTAATTAAAATTACATTTGCCAGCTGTATAAAAACTTTCATCACATGCTTTTGTTACTTATGATGGCCGATAGTTCTTACAGAGCAGGGATCCCCAAACTTTTTACACAGGGGGCCAGTTCACTGTCCCTCAGACCGTTGGAGGGCCGTACTATAAAAAAAACTATGAACAAATCCCTATTCACACTGCACATATCTTATTTTAAAGTAAAAAAACAAAACGAGAACAAATTCAATATTTAAAATAAAGAACAAGTAAATTTAAATCAACAAACTGACCAGTATTTCAATGGGAACTATGGGCCTGCTTTTGGCTAATGAGATGGTCAATGTGCTCCTCTCACTGACCACCAATGAAAAAGGTGCCCCTTCCGGAAGTGCGGTGGGGGCTGGATAAATGGCCTCAGGGGGCTGCATGCAGCCTGTGGGCCGTAGTTTGCGGACCCCTGCTATAGAGGTTATAAGAGATGTTTGGCTATAACATAGACCAAGAGGTTAAAAGGACTGACACCCAACAAGAATATTTTATTGTAAACCAAGGAAATCTATAAAACATCCTCACACAAACCAGAAAGGCCATTGTGATCATAAATATAGGAATGAATTACAGGCAAAGGACAGGCAAGTAGTCTGATATTTTATGGAGAAAGAACCAAAATTTCAGTGTATGCAGTAGGTTAAGACTAGAAATGTTCACAGACCCCAAATACTTGGACTGCGTTTAATATTAATGAATGAATGTGGAAAAATTTCAGAGAGAAATTACTTAGTGTACTGGTTCTTCAGAGATATGTATCTTAATCATCGGTGAAACTTTCAAACAATACACAAACTCCAACAGCCACCATCCAGAACCACTAATTCATAATCTCCCAAATTGGACCTAGTCATTTGCACAAATAAAAAAACAACACAAGAATCTCACAATGTATCCACATATCAAATCATCGCATTGCACATTTTAAGTACATCATAATTTTTACTTGTTTATTATACCTCAGTAAAGCTGAAAAAAAGAAAAGGAAAAAGCCTGTGAACAATTCTGCTATATACCCCACCTGAGAATTACTGACTTCTTGGACAAACATAGAGATGTGTGCACATAAATCTGTCCTCAGAGACTCTGAACATAAAAACATTTTAACTAGTGTCTTGTTTGAAATCAAAGCCTTAGGATTTTACTTTAGGCATATTCATTTTAGGCTTAAAGAAATGGTTTGAGGACAAGGCAGGGAGCTTAACCACATACACCATATAACTTTTGTGGGGAAAGTATGATTGCAATGTTAATTTACCCATAAACTCTTGGTATATGCCTATGGGGAACAGCTTATACTCCTGATTATTATGTCATTAATGGAGAAAAGAGAGTTTCTCTGCCAATTAAGAAACTATTTATTATTACTATATAGTTATATAAATACTATGACATGATTTTATTTCTAAATAAAACATGGAGTCCAAAAATTAACTGATAACAGACATAATAAGAGTATTCAAGTTGGTCAGGTCCTAGGGGCACATTGCAGAGTACAAGTTTTAAAAAAAGCTGTTCCCAGGTAAGAGAAGTTTGGGTGTCCCCAGGACATGAGCTCCTAGTCTAGACTAGCTCCACTAATAACACAACCAGTGAAACCAGTGCCACATTGTTGAAAAACAACTTAAAAAAAGTGGCCTCAGCCCTGGCCAGTTGGCTCAGTGGTAGAGCATTGGTCCAGCATATGGAAGTACCCGGTTTGATTCCTGGCCAGGATACATAGGAGAAGTGCCCATCTGCATCTCCACCCTCCCCCCCTCTTCTTTGTCTCATCCCTCTCTCTTCCCCTCCCACAGCCAAAGCTCCATTGGAGCAAATAGTTGGTCTGGATGCTGAGGATGGCTCCATGGCCTCCACCTCAGGTGCTAGAATGGCTCTGGTTGCAACGGAACAATGCCCCAGATGGGCAGATCATTGCCCTCTAGTGGGCATGCCAGGGGCAGGGGGATCCCAGTCGGGCACATGCAGTAGTCTGTCTCTCTGCCTCCCTGCTTCTCACTTCAGAAAAAAATACAAAAAATACAAAAAGTGGCCTCACAAAATCAATTCTTAAGACAGAGTCATTTGTCAAATGCTTATTGTATATTCTCCAGCCACTAAATTAGTCAGTGGGATTCAAGGATATACAAGATCGATGTGATTTCTACCTTTCTGAAGCTTATATTCTTATAGATATAATAATCTCAAACTAGAGTAAACAGTGCTATTAAACAACAAGTGGCCAGGCTGCTGAAATAGAGAAGAGTGGACGTGATAACTATAGGGGAGAAGTAGGAGATGCGATATTTAAGTTGAGATATAAAGGAAGAAGCTGACAGGCAGAGAGGCCAGGATGGCCAGCATCCTCCATGTGAACCTGCTTCCCATACTCAAGAAGTAAAGCCAGATGACAGATGCTGAAGCCTCTGGACCAGGAGAAGCCTGGCGGGAAGCGACGGGTCGGATGGAAGCAGTTACTCTAAGTACAATCAGAACCCAGATTGAGGTGATAAAGCCTACAGGTTAGCTTTGTCCATAACATTTTTCAGATGTCATTGAACAGTGCAAAATATTTGTAAAGCCAGGAGCATCCCAGGAGAAGGCACCAAAGTACATCCACCTTCAGAGCATGGGTGCAGGGTGAGAGCCTACAGGAAAAACTAGCAAGGCATGCAGTGAGGCTGGAGAGAATAGCTCCGCGTGGTCTGAGTTCTTGTCCTGGAAGCTGAAGATACGCAGGAGAGGATGGCAAGAGGATAGAGAAACACAAGGGTGTAGGATCTCTGTGATAATGCTGCAAAGTTCAGGATGGCTCCTGAATTCCAGGACAAAAGCCAGCAGTCCTGATTTGAGTATAACCTAAATGTATTGTCTATAGAAACATCTACTATTCATCTTAGTGCTAACCGTGGGAATCAGTCACATCGCACTCAGATGCAGAACGTGGTCAGGGAACAGCAAAGGAAGACCAGTGGGACTGATTTTAAAGCCATGAGTTCCCATGTGACAGCTCTGTCAGAGATGGACTCTGCCTCTGGTCCCAGCTGATAGATCTCTGTAACTAAGTTCAAAGTGAAGAAACTGCCCAGTGACAAAATGCATGCACTGGCTCTGTCTCTTCTGCTGTGAAGACAGTGGGACCTCACTGAGGGTTGGGAAGGAGAGGGAAGTGCCTGGCCTCAGCTTTGTCAGAGTCAGAGCCATGTCCAAATGTGTGCCCAGAAATTTCATCTGCGGAGTCCAAGGTCCAGTCCACAAAAAGCTTCAGCTCATTTCATTCGTCCAGCTGCTGGTTTTACAGGAAGAACTGGAACTTCCCTTCATGTGTGGTTCAGTGGGAAGATGAAGACTTTAGCAGGGTTACTACTTAGATTTGTGACTTACCCCATCAGCAGTTCCTCACTTACATTTTTTAGCTACTCTGCCAGATCTGAGCTCTGGCCTCTGATAGCAACCTTTTAGACTTGGGTTTCTGCTATCCCCACCCTAGACTGAGAAGTGCCATCAGGACAAAATAAAATAAAATTCAAACAAATAAATCTCATCTGACATAGTCTTCAATTTTCGAGGATCTAATTCCCTCCAGTTTCTGCTTATTTGGGGTTGTTCTCCAATTCTTTTAAATCATTGTTTTGTTTTAAATTGTTTTTGAACATTATATACAAATATTATTACCTACAGATTGGTTAGTAGAACAAGATACTCTAGTACAGCGGTTCTCAACCTGTGGGTCGCGACCCCGGCGGGGGTTGAATGATCAAAACACAGGGGTCGCCTAAAGCCATTGGAAATCCATATTTTATTTAAAAATGTATTGTATAATAAATATGTATTTTCCAATGGCTTTAGGCGACCCCTGTGTTTTGGTCGTTCGACCCCTACCGGGGTCGCGACCCACAGGTTGAGAACCGCTGCTCTAGTACCAACAGCCACAGACCCAACTCTACAGAAAAGATTTTTGTCAGCCTCACCAATGGCCCCAAACCCTACATGCAATGATCATCTTCAACTTGTTCATAGTTCCAGAGGAAGCTGACACTCCCTGCCCCTGGGGTCACTTGCCTTCCAGGAAAACATCCTCTCCTGTTTTAGCTCCTAACTGACCTCTATTTCTTAGGCTGTTCTCCTGGTTGTTCCTCTTCTTCCAGACCTTCTAACATTCAAAATACACCTTGAATCAATTTTGCAACTTCTATGTTCTGTCTACAAGCATTTCCTTGGTGATGTTATCCAATCTAATGGCTTTAAAAATGTCCACATTTATAGCTGTTGTCCCTGAATTCCCAATATATCTCTCACTGCTTATCATCTCCACTTGAAAGTCTGATATCTCACATCTAATTATGTCAAAACCTGACAAGCTGCATTCTTCCATATAAACAAAAATGATGAGGTCTTGTTTGAACATTCCCTTTTGTTATACTCATATTAAAAAATGTCGGAATATTTCAGCACTCAACCCTACAGAACTTCTCTTTGATCTTTGAATGATATGTTTTATAATCTTCTGCATAATATTGGTCTCTAGCTATCTCTAAAGAGTTTCATGCCTTTAATAAAGGGCTTTCTCCCCACATGGACAACATATATTCATGTTTCAAGTCTCATCTTTCAAGATGTATTCACTTACTGTTTCAGTCCAGAATAGCTTCATATTGTGCCCGGAATACTCACTGCTCATCATGATATTAGTGTGTTCGGCTGAAATGTAAAACTGTGAGCCATTCATAGCAAAAACACTGCCCTTCTCTGCATTAGTGCATTTCAAATATTTGGTTAAATATAATAGCTGTCAAAAATAAAACCTAATGATTTTAGAACTGTGTAAACTAAGGCTTGCCTTTCGCTATAGAACCGTGATGTGGAAAAGTCAGTATCTGGCCTCAAGTCCTTCTAACACCAACTACATAGTTTTTACACCAAATGTGCATGAGTTACATGCTTTTCTGATAGGAGTGCTTAAATAACATATTTATCAGAGCATATCACATTTCTTTTCCAATATAAGTTTTTGATCATCCTGGGAATTTTATTGACAAAACAAGTTTTTCTGTAGTAATATGCAAAGTGTGGCTTAATGATGACTCGTCCCTCTTCAGATGGATGTATTTATGCATCACCAATCTTCAAACCACTTAAAATACTTTTCAGGGGTTGCATATCACCACACAGTGAAAACTATGATGACTCCCATGGAATCTGACAGGTCATGAAGTTAATTCATTGGTGAGGGTGTTATGAGCGGGAGGGACTCTTAGCTGCTATTCCTGCAGGAAACCCTAAAAGATAGCCAGAGACAGGGGGGACGTCTGAGGCAAAGCACCATCCAACGCCAGTTTGTGTAATCAAGTCTGCATGACAGGCATGATACTGACACACCTCAGGGGAAAGCTGTAGGATGGAAAGCTCACCGTGATGAACACTAATGAAGGGCAAAGTCAAAATTGTCATTCGCAGGTTAGTCTTCCCATCAAAGCAGAAATCTGCTTTTGGCCCCACTACGAAGGCTGTAATTATTTCTAGCGGTCGATAGAGACAGGGCCTGTGATTGTTAGGTGAAGAAACAAAGGTTGTTGGTGGCGCATGTGGAAGTGTTTTCTGTGAGAAGCAACAGTGTTCGGGGTCTGTCTCTCTTGGGTCCGAACTGGCTTTCCCCAGTTGGCAGCTGTGTGCTCTCACATGTGTTATATAAACTGAGAGCCTCAGTTTCTTCTTCTGTAAATTGCGGACACATTCTTTACTCCTCGGACTTCTATTTGAGACAACCAGCAACTCAAACATTTGTCTTAAACAATATAGGCACAGAATGAACAGAAAGGAGGACCATGGGCGCATGCCAGAGGCGCAATAGGCAAGTAAAATGAAGTTGATACAGACAAGGTTCATGGCACATGAAAATACTCAGAAAACCCAACACTTTCCTTTTGCCCAAAACACATTTCTACAAACCTTTTCCTCCACTGCAAGTTAACCGTGAACACTCAGAAGCACCCTGGGAAGGAAAATATCCAACAAGAGAGAACACCTGGGAAGAGGCAGCTACAGCCACGCCCCCGGGAGCTGCTACCTCCATATCATCCTCTTCACTAATTTCTACTTCATCCAGGGCGTTAGGCTTGACATTTTAGCATTTAAATTTGCCTCCTCTCAAGTGTCTCTTTAATCTGCTATTATTATTCCTGTGTGCTGCTTTATAGACTAACGGCTCATGGAGAGAAAGTCAAAAAGAAAAAAAGAGCAGAATCAGAAGAAACAGAAAGAAATGAAGTTCCTGCTCTCTGCCTCCTCTGTGTATTGCCCACTGTCTGGCCTGTGATCTGGAGCTCAGACTGTAATGAGGATGCCGGGTGGATGCCACCTCCCCTCGCCTGCAAGGAAGGAACCGTGTGGAGGGAGAGCACCCTGGCACCCCGAGGCCTCACATTTCATCATGCTTTTCAACACTGAAAATAGCCCTTTCCATTGAAAATAATGGATGTCCCTGCTATCAACTGAATGATGTCGCCCCAAAATTCCTATGTTGAAGCCATAACACCCAATATGACTGTATGCGGAGTTACTGGTTAAGGTTAAATGAGGTCATAAGAGGGGGGCTCTAAGCAGATGGGAGTAGTATCCTTACAAGAAGAGATGCCAGAGAGTCCGGTTTCCCTCTGCCATGTGAGGACACAACAAGAAAGTGGCCCCCTGCGAGGCAGGAAGGCAGCTCGCAGAGGAAGCTGAACGGACTGGCACCTTGAGCTTGAACTTCCAGCCTCCAGAACTTGTTGGGAAGTACCTTCCTGTTGTTTAAGCCACCCAGTCAGGAAAGCATTTACCGCGGCAGCCTGAGGGATGAGCATGCCCCTGTTTGACTTCCCACAAACCTATCCCTCACTGTGGTATCTAAAACCGTATCACAGGACCGACTGCCCCTGAGTATAAGGATGATTCCAGGGGCAGAAAAAGATCAATCACCTAACAGATGTCACCTAACATCCTTAGAGCTGATAATAATAAGAAGAAGCAAAGGAGGTTTCAAAGACAAGAGCAAATACATATTCATCCATTCATTCACTCATTCACTTAAAGGGGGTAACTGAGTGCTTACCACAGCCCTAAGTCAAAAGGACAATAAGGTTGTTGCTTTGCCAACAGGCAATTCAGTAGAGGACACAGACACATAGTCTAGTAATTATGATGCAAAAATCACAAGTTAAAATAAAAGCTTTTTATTGGTGGTTGCAACGGCACAGAGGAAAGATATTTAATCTATTATATATAGTTAGAGTGAAGGAAGTAAGAGAAAGGACAGTATTCAAATTGGAAGCCCTCCAAAGAGCACAGGCTTATTTCCTAACCCAGTTAGTCTGCTCAGTACAGCCCATGCAGCATGCTGTCTTAGCAAAGCACCGGGGGTTCCAGGAACCTAAACACAGACAGACCAGACAGTCTCTTACCCGGAAAGAGAAAAAGGTAATTCTAATTTGTAGCTTCAAGGCTATTTTGCTCTGTGTTTGCACTTTGGGAAAACAAAACACGGTCAGGAACATAATTAACCTTCATTTAATGGGAAGCCTTAACCGTTTAAGAGAAGAGAGCTTGTTGTTGTGAACAGGATGGTTAATAGTTTATAGAGATCTGCTCACAATGTGTAAATGGTTTAATGGATTTAACAGAACTGCTCTGGGCAAATACCACTGATCATTTGACTTCTGGGTTAAAGTCCTGGGGTCCGTGGCCTCTGGGTACGGGCTACAGGAGCAAACAGTAGTGACAGCCAGGCACCAAGTGCAGCAGACAGTATCTCAGGGGTAGATAGAAGTGATTTGAAAGTTTTAAAAATTATGACCTGTGGTGGCGCAGTGGGATAAAGCGTCGACCTGGAACACTGAGGTCGCCGGTTCGAAACCTTGGGCTTGCCTGGTCAAGGCACATATGGGAGTTGATGCTTCCTGCTCCTCCCCCTTCTCTCTCTCTCTGTCTCTCTCTCTCACTCCTCTCTCTCTAAAAAAAATCAATAAATAAAATATTAAAAAAAAAAAAAAGAAAGTTTTAAAAATTAGCACTCTTGTTATGAAGTGAATAAATACCTAGATATGAAATTCCTTTCTGATGATGGTTTTTACCACTCTATGAAAGTGAACTGAAAGAGAATTTAAAGTTTAAAAAGCACTAGAGAAGACATACACATCAAGGTAAGCAATAGAGAAAGGAAAGAGCTTCACCTAAGAGCTTGTACCTATTTGCAAAGCTGGGACCCTTCCCACCTGCAGTGGCCCCAGGTCTCCTAATTAAACCAGCTGCCTGGGGGAGAGGTGAGAAGAAAAGACAAAAAGTGAGTCCCAAGGCCCTTACCAGAAATATCTAAACCCTGAGTATCTTTGCTTATCCAAAATCCTAGCACAGTCATCACTGAACCTGCCCTATCCACTGAGTATCCTCCCCTCTTTGTAGCTGAAGGGTGAGGGGGCAGACAGAGCTTGTCATAGACGCTTTACTCTCAGACAAGCAGACAGATGTGGCAGAGACTGTGCAGGTCAAGTGTGTTCTGAAGTGGACCAGCCACGAATTCAACAGCTATTGCATGCCTATGGTGTGCAACCACACCTAGAAAACAAAAGGTACCCACATGAGAAAGAAAGAGATAAAACTATCTTTATTCACAGATGATATGATCTTATATATAGAAAATCCTAAAGAATCTACAAAAAAATCAATTTGGGCTAATAAATTCAGCAAAATTATAGGATATAAGATCAATATAAAAATCTATTTATATATCTGTATGTTAGCAATAAATAATTATAAAATAAAATTTAAAATTTTCATTTACAGTGGCATCAAAATCCCAAGCACTTTTTTCCCCCAGAAATGTAAAAGCCTATCTTCAAACTGACATGGAGTTGTAAGGGATTCCAACAGCCAAAACAGTCTTAAGAAAGAATAAAGTTGGAGATTCACACATGAGATTTGCTTGGCAGAACACAAAAAAAATAAAATAAAATAAACATGTGTGCTAACTCAAATAGGGTGTTATATGTGAGCATTTAATAGAGGAATTAATATACTTCTTAGAATTAGCAGAGGCTCATTGCTATAATTCCACTGAGAACTCAGGGAAAGTAAGTAGTTCCCTACCATTGGGGCAAAAATGGCGATTGGGACTGCAAGCCCTCTGGGACATGAGATAAAAAGAAGGACTACTGGACCTGAGTAAGGTCAGGATGGAATAGACCGAGAGCGTAGAAGAGCACAGGTAGTAAGAGACAATGATATCAGATAAAATTGGAAATGTAATAAAAGATCTTATCATTGATGCTAAGAATGCAGCTCTTCATGCTAAGAATGACACAATGGATCTGTGTTTTCAGAAATCACATAAACTTTATAAACTGACCCAGAGAGAGGAGATGGGGGAGGGGGAAAGGGTGAAAGGGATGGAGGTGTCAAACAAACTGTTTACATAAAGCTGATGCGTTATGTGGCTGGCACTGCACTGAATCTGCAGACATCTTCCCTCTCTGCGATGGTTAATCTTATGTGTGAATCGGCCAGGCTAGGGTGCCCAGTTGTTTGATCAACCAGCAGTCTAGATGTTGTGGTGAAGATATGTCTTAGGTGTGATTAACACATAAATTAGTAGACTGTGACTAAACAGGTTACCCTTTATAATGCGGTTGGGCCCCATCCGATCAGCTGGCAACCTAAAGGAAAAAGAAGGGGGGTCCCAAGTAAGAAAAAAGATGTTCTACCTCCTGACTGCTCCAGACTCCAAGTGCAAGCAGGTTCTCCTGCAGGGCTCTGGTCTTACTTCAGAGGCTGGAGGGACTGACTCACAGACCCACAATGACACAGTCATGTGTCCCGTTTCTTAGAATAAAGCCCTCTCTATACATGCATCCCCTTCGTTCTGTTTCTCTGGAGAACCACAACTGGTGCTACCTTTAAAGTTTCCTGATCCTGGCAATCACTTGCCCTCCAGACGTGCCACACTCTCCCAACCACACAGCTTTCCCAGCTCCCTTCCACTGCTGACCCCTGACAGCCAGGTAACACTCACTCTCTCCCTGACATAGTGGCCACCAGGCTTTCTGTTCTCACCTGCCAGGGCTATTCACAGGAACCAGAAAATCAGCAGCTCCACCAGCCACCAACAACGCCTCAAGGTCCCACAAATGGAATCCCCAGTTAATGCACTGCCTACAAGAACTAGCCCTCTTACCAAATAATAGACAGCAAAGTAGTTGCCAAGAATTCACAGAAAAAAAAATAAGGACACATCTATTCTAGAAGTCAGGGGAAGAAAAGATGGTGTTGATTTGTACATTAGCAGTCCTAGTCCCTGCCGCAGACATCTAGAAGGTGAGGACATAAGACATGAATGAGGAGGGAGGAAGGAGAGAGAGGACTCCAGGTCTCTGTCTTCTGTAACTATGTTAATGAAAAAGGGCCCTCATCAGGAACACTGGGGAACAGATTTGCACTCACAGGGTCTGGAGACATATGGTAAGTTAACTTTGGAGAACGCTGACTGCGAGTGGATATGGGACACCCTATTTCAGATTGGATAGGTGACTCTGGAGGTCAGAAGACAGGTAATACCAGGGGCTGCAGTTCTATGAGATGAGGACTTATAGACTCTTATCTAAGCCATTGATGGCCTAGGAAAAATAAATAGACTAGAGAGTAGGTTGACACTGTAGGGTAGGTGAGGGCAAGGGGGTGGAGGGATTGATCTAAAAAACAAAAAAAGAAAAAACTCACGGACATGGAAAACAGTATGGTCACTGCTGAGGGGGAGGGATTAGGGGGGATAAAAGGTGACAGAGACCTGATTTAGGGTGGTGAACACACAATACAGTGTACAGATGATGGGTTGTGGAACTGTGCACCTGAAACCTGTATAATTTTGTTAACCAGTATCACCCCAATAAGTTTAATGAAAAAGAAACAGTAAAAATAAACAGATAAAAAAGAAAAATAAGTTCTGAAAATTACCAAAACCTAACAGTTGGGTACAGGAAGAGCATCTAGCACCAGAAGTAAAAATGAACAGCAAAGTAGGTAGAAGAGGGAGAAACATTATATACTATATACGTGAGCCAGAATTATGGAATCCCTGGGGTTCATCAAAGTTCTATGGTAAATGAAATTGGCCCTAGAAATACTAGCACATGGAGTTCCTCTGGACTGACATGCTATGAGGAATAGAGAAAGTCAAACTATTCAAGGTCAGAGGCTGACTAGAGTTGGAGGTGGATGGACTCAGTAGGTCTAAATCCTGAGCCTGACTATTTCTAATTTCTCTGTGTCCTAATCTGGCATATTCTAATTTCTCTGTGTCTTAGTTTTATCTTCAGTAAAACTAAACTAATATATCTACCTGCAATTGTTAGATGTTAGAATTAAGTCAATATAATATATAAGAATAATCTATATGTACCCAAGTGTAATCACTGCACAGTGCACATGTATATCAAATCATCACATTGTATACTTTAAACATATATGATTCCATTTGTCAGTTATTCCTCAATAAAGTTGAAAAAAAGTAATTTTGAAGAGAAGCACACTAAGAATCCTGTTAAAGACATTTTATACCAGTTGAATCCAACTATAAATGTGTAACTTAAAAAAAAATACAATGGTTGTTAATTCCATAGAATATTGGAAACCAATCTATTCTGATGAGCTCACACATTTCCCATCATCTCCTCGTCTTCGGCAGGCATTGGTGAACACTCGTCGTCATCCATCAGCCACCTTAGAAGGTTATTAACTTCCACACAGGCAGTTATTCAAGATAAATGAACATTCTCCAGAGGTCGCATTAGAGAAAGACGAAAAGGAAATGATCTTACTTGAAGCTATCTTTATAAAACATGCACTGCCTGGCCCGCACTCAAATCATGGCTTGCTTCTCTCTCTAGTGTATCATTTATCCCCTTTCACTCGCAAACTGTGCACTAATTAAACAGTAATTAAAAGAAGTACTAGGAACATTATATTGCTTGCAGACGAGTGCCTGAAGAATCCAAGTCATTAAAAGTGAAAATGTTATAGAGGTGTTCCATTTTACATTTGCATTTATGAAAAACAGTAAACTAGGAGAACGGGAGAAATAAAATGAAAAAGAAAAGAAATACATCCAATCTGAATTTCCTATCCCCACCTGTAAATGAAGACTGTGTCTGAGTAGCCAGTCTGAGGAAAGCCTCAGCCAATGATGGACTTTCCTCTCTTTGATGTCCTCTGTCCACCTCCTCTGTCCAAGTCCTCTCTTCTCCTGTGTCTCACATTACTGTGTATTTTTCATGCAGCCCATATCCAACTTGGCCACATATATTCACTTACATTTATTCCATAGTTTTTCTACAAGACTGTCAGTTTTGTTAAGCTAGATATTCTCTTTTGACTATACTTCTGTCCCCCAAAATACCAAAAGCAATAAAGTGCCTAATTTTTGTTGTTGTTGTTGTTGTGTTACATGAAACATTTTAGTTTACTTTCAAGGAGACTTGGCTTACAGAACTCATTTATTTAAAAATTACTCTTTTACCTTTCCTATCAAGGGATGTGGGGTTGGTGAGTAACAAAAAGCTATTTAAACCAATGTCAAGATTTACTCCTCCCTATAATTCTAATTATAATACTGTTACCACTATTAACATATAAAACATTTCCTCCAAGTGCATTTTTAAAATGTCTCAACGAAATATTATTAAAAGTGAAATTATTCAGCATGATGTTTTAAAAATAAGCACTACTAAAAAAGAGTCATAAATATGAATATCCGTGTACAAGAAAAGTGGTAAATTTATAAATAATTTATAAAATGATCTCTGAAACTCACAAGTGTTCTTTTCATATCATCCTGAAAGACAGCCATTAAACATGTATATTCAAAACATCCTATGTCCTCATCTAGGGATGAAATAACTAAAACTACTTAGTTTTGCTATAAAAAGAGCATTTTTTTATTGGGCATTTCATGCCAAGAGGGTCCAATTGAGTCGCAACAGCCTATCATTAGCAGTGCATTAACCTCTAACACTGCTTAATATTCATAAGTGTTAGTAGGTGGCAGTGTCAAAGGTGAAACATTTAAAAGCGTCTTTGACAGAGAGGGGTAAAAGCTAATATGTCTTTCCATCTGAAAGGTATGTTCATAGGCAAGCACACATACAGTCTGGCCTCTGGAAAGGGGGATAGAACTTTTGCAATCAATTTATCACTTCAAAGAGGCTATTACTGAGTGACAAATGACTTTGTGTACACATAATGTTATCATTTTCTTTTTCAGAAGCACAGGCTAATGGAAAGAGCAGCAGACTCCAAGACAAAGAAATCCTGTGCCCTCCCCAGTTTCCCCGCCTGCCACCTGCATAACCTCTGTCAAGTCAGTTAGCATCTCTGGGCTCTGTTACCCCGCCTGTAAAATGAAGAACGTGAGCTCAGTGCCCTCTCTGGAACTCTCAAGATCTAAAATTCCAAAACTCTCAGGAATATATATATTATCAATAGAAGAATCTCCAAGATTTTTCTCTGACAATACCTTCAATAGCGTGCTTACTTCTATTTTGCCATATATTGTCATATTTTGTTCTATCTTTGAATGCAGATGGTGAATTATCTCCACACATTCTAAATCTCCAAAGTATCTAGTTTGGTACTTTATACCAATTGGACACTCAAAAAAAAAAAATATATATATATATATATACAAATATATCACAAAAATTAGGGGATATTTCAAAATGAATATGAAGCAATAAAATATCTCCTAATTTTTGTGAGATATATACATATAATGAAATATATATATTTTAAATGAATACAGGAGATGTTTCACTAGCATCCATTTTTCTGCTTCTCAAGTATCCTTGATACTCATCTGCATCTTATTTTATTCTAAGGAACTTGAATTCACTGCCACATTCTAGAAACAATCCTGTGAGTCAGGTCCATCCAGGGAGCATATTTCATCCCCCTGGACAGTCACAGGTTCAGGGGTGGGCATGTGAGCATACCTGATTTGAAAAGAGTGGATCTTTAGTTTTTGCTTTCAATGCTGAGCCCTCTTCCTTCCTTTGATAGTGTAATGTCCAAATGTAAGGTCTGGGATAGTTCAGCCAGGCAAAGGATCAAGCTGACATCCAGAGGACAGCTCAGGGGTGGGGGCAGGGAAACACTGCCAACCTCCGGTGCCAACCATGCTGGAAGGTCTACTGCCATGCGACTGTCGGTTTTATGAGAAGTTGCGTTTACTTTTCCGTTTGAGGCAGTTAAGTAGGATTTTCTTTTATGTGTGGCTGAAGTTTTCAAATGCATGCAACTCATAAATTTGTAAAGGGTCTGATGTAGCCACACCTCAGGGAGCTCTCAAACACTAAAGACTGACAATGAAAAATTCATTATTTTAATACATTGTTTCATGGTTTGACATCAACTCTATAATTTGTATTTTCAGTAAATATAATCCCATAATTTAACGAGCTCTTCCTTTTGTCATGCAGCCATCATTTTAGGTTTTTTTGTTTGTTTGTTTGTTTGTTTGTTTTGTATTTTTCTGAAGTTGGAAACGGGGAGAGACAGTCAGACAGACTCCCGCATGCACCCGACCGGGATCCACCCGGCACGCCCACCAGGGGGCGATGCTCTGCCCATCTGGGGCGTCGCTCTGGCTCTGTTGCGACCAGAGCCACTCTAGCGCCTGGGGCAGAGGCCAAGAAACCATCCCCAGCGCCCGGGCCATCTTTGCTCCAATGGAGCCTCGCTGCGGGAGGGGAAGAGAGAGACAGAGAGGAAGGAGAGGGGGAGGGAGGGGTGGAGAAGGAGATAGGCGCTTCTCCTGTGTGCCCTGGCCGGGAATTGAACCCGGGACACGCCAGGCCGACGCTCTACCACTGAGCCAACTGGCCAGGGCCCAGCCATCATTTTAAAAATAGTGTTTGGGACTCTAAAAGCAGGTTAATGATATTTGTCTTGCTCAAGGGACAGTATTTCAAAACAGTAACATCTGGAAATCTGAAGATAATAAACATCGCTTCAGAAATACTTCCACCTGCTTGTTATGAAATATTCTATTCCCTGCCCGTATACCTTCCTTCTCTGCCTTTCAAAATCCTATTTGCATTCTGTTTACCAAGTAAAAAGCTAAATAGAATGTCTCTCCCACACTATGGCAACCAGAAAAAGACAACTGATTTACAAATGTATAACTGTTGTTTTTTTTTAATAAGTCAGAGGGCTGAGGTGACAGGGAAAACACATCACCTGAAGTCTAGAGAAAGTCAGGTGCTCTGAGGAGACAGCACAGAGTCTGGTGGGAGACACTCTGGGCACTGTACTCCTGAGAAGAAGAACTAGCAAACAGTCACTTATAAGTTTCTGAAAGGTCCGAGTGAGGATGACTGTGAGATAATAAACCCCACAGGAGCCTCTGACGCAAAAGGAGGTCACACCATCCTCAGATCTTACCCTGACCTCCCAGAATCGAGACTCCAGGGGCAGCATCCCTTCCCAAAAGATCTGGGAGAGGAGGGGACAGTTACTAGGGCGGAGAGTATGATGTCCTTGCTGAGTCCGGTGCCCTGTCTCCACTGTGGAGCTGAAGCTTAGGGCATTAGGGGAAAGGCAGCAAACTGCACCATTCCCAGGGCACAGGTTGGAAACTGAGGTAAGGTTTGGGTAGGAAAACGCCCTGAGTATAGACAATTAGAGAGATCAATTAGATATACCCTATTCCTGGGGTAGGGCCAGAATCACTGAGAAAGTCCTACTGCCGACATGCAGGGACAAGGCTGCTTGAGAAGGAGGTGAACGAGGACCACAGAGATCCTGGTGCTCCATCAAAATCAGAACTGTGTCTCTGCATTGGCAGGCTCCTGCATCCATTAAATTATCCCCGTGACATTTGCTCTTGTAACATTGCTTGGAATGGGTATTTTATCTACAAACACACAGCTTTGAGATAGGAAGCCAGTTACATTTACACAGAGCTGTTGACATTAGCATTACTATTCCAACAATCTCTTCCCTAGGAAGTAAAATTGCATTTATATTCAATGGGTGTTTCAGAAACTTCCTAAAAGTACTCATCTAAAAACAATACAGTCCATCTCATTTCCTGGACTCTCCAAGAATCACTTAGAAACTCATGCCTCTCTGGGTCTGTCACTCACAAAATGTCATATTCTGAACCTTGTCTAATTCTAATCAACCCCAGCATTGAAAAGACCCCCTCTAAGCCATGTCCTTCAAAGCCTCACACATAACTTCTCCCCTTCTGAGATAGCATTTCCCTCCCTTTCTGTGGGAGCAACGTACTATAATCTGTTTTATTCACAGATCACTTTGGTGGTCTTTTCAAGGAGCAAACATTTAACAGCTTTCTGACATCAACAAAACTGAGATGACTCAGAATGCTCAATTCTTTGTTCAAATCATGTACAATAATTCAACAGAGCATTTGTTGGTCAAATAAGTTTTTAAATATCATATATGTTTGCTCACTTATAGTTTGCATTGGGTGTGGGGGACAGACTGTAAGCAGGCAGGGTGGTTACAGCCTAAGGCTTAGTTTTAAGACTAAGCTTTTCCCCACAACCTTGACTGATTGCATGATGTGGGGTGGTGCACTCTTATGAGGAATCCCATTATGCCTCAGATAAGTGACTTTGTATCAGAGACTTCCTTGTTTGTATATTGGATTAAAGGTTTTTAATTTCTACACTATAAAATGGGGCAGACTGGGAGCTTGCTCTCTTGATTCCTGAGATTAGCATTAGAGGAGAGAGCAGAGAAAGGAGAGCAGAGAAAGGCCACGTGGAGGAGAGGAGAAGCAGCCAAGATGGTGGAGTGCTAAAGGAGAAGCCAGTTTGTGCAGAGTTTGTGCAGAGAGAAGAAGATGGGGAACAGAGGTGAATAAGGATGGTGAGGTAGAAAACTTTGATTTTAGGAAACTCGGATAAGTCAGTGGCTTTAGCAGCCCTAAATGGAAAGGGAAGTGTTTTTTAACTGTGTGTATTTCTTTCCTGCTGGGTGCAAGCTAGGATAAAGATGATGGCCCACCAGTTCTTGGCTCTGTTGTTTCATTACCGTCTGTCCAAATCAAACACAAACCTGCATAAGCCAGGCACTTGTGATGGTGGCTGTGGCTACTGGCTTTACAGCATCAAAGAAGTTGAGTCTCAAAATCTCCATTTTTACCATAAATGTTTGTCCCTAAATTTCTCAAATAAATCTTTCAGTTAGATACTCCTGACATAAGACACTCAGAGCCCTATTGTGTAGTAAGGTACCAAAAAGCTACAGAAATTAATATTAATATTTTAGGAAGCTTAAAGAACATTTTATTAATGTGTGCTAGGCATGCAGAGAGGTTTTGAAAATGTGATTTCTGTACTTGTGAGATTAGCACCAACTCAGGATGGCCGATAGCATTGTATTGTAAATGAAGAGGGGAAGGAGATTTAAATTCCTGTCCTTCCCCCCCCACACACACCTGTAAGGAAGCAGGTAAATAGCCAGCCAGGTGCAGGAAGAGAAAGATTAAAATAAACTTTTTCTTATATTGATGGGCCATTTACAGGCATTTATCCCCTAGCGCCACGGAAACTACCCTCCCCTCCTGAAAGCATGTAATTAATGTATGTATCTCTAAACAGAGGAATGGCAAATGAACACTAGAAAATTTAGGAATATCTTTTAATATGTAGAATGACATTTTTACTATTGTGCTACCTCATAAGTTTTAATGTGTAAAAACATTTTTTATGAATACTATAGACAAATGTTATAAACTTGCTAATGAATTGTGTCCCATCCCCTTCATCCTTTTCCCCAAATCTGTACAGGTGAAAACAAAGGTTGTAAGCTTATGCCATGATATCATGCTCTCCCCCGCCCATGTGTGATCAAGGGTATATAAACAGCCTTTGAAATATTTTTCACACATGATTTGGGCCTTCCAGATTGCTCTATGTAAGCTATATACAGCCGGCATATTTAATAAATCTCCTTTAATAAAACTCTTTCAAATTCATCTGGACTTGATGTCTCTATGTAAGCCCGTGGAATTGAGGTTTGGGTACTTTACAACAATTATATGTAACTAGGAGAGTAGATGCCTGATGTAATTAATATTTCCCTAACATTTTATTGGAATTAGGGCACCTTGTAAGTTAGGTTCTAGAAAATACAGACCACCAAAAACACTAGCCAAAAGTCCTATTATAGGAGAGTGAGCATCTATTTGTGCCAAATTGTATCCAGCCTATTAACATACCATCCAGATGCAGCTGTGGTTACCTCTATGGCTCCCCACTCACGTGGCATCCAGGAACCTGGGCATCTCTCAAAGGTTCAAGCAGAGTGCTCTTGCCCTGTCACTCAGGCTCCTCTGTAGGTTCCTCTCACCTCATGCTGGGATGCTACATCTTCTCCTGCCTATGTGGCATCCTGCCTCCCTCTCCCTCATCCTGTCTGCACTGTCTTTCAGAAATGTCTCATTGGCTGCATGTATAATGCATCCTGGTTTATACCACTGGCCTGGACAGTCTCCTTTAGCAGGTCAGGAGGAGTTTGAATGACAGAAGGTAAACTCATGGGCTAAAGATGTCTCTCTCAGAGAGCTATTAAAGCCAAAAACAAACAAACAAAAAACAGAGTGAAAAATATTCCCGAAACCTCTAGGTATATGCAGTTCAAGGACAAGTGGCATATGGGCATAGTATATATTATTTTTACCTCACTAATAATTGAAGAGTACAAATAAAAGCAATTTTTTTCTCATTGAATAGCTATGTGCCAGGAAGTATTTTAAGCAATAGTATTTCGGAAAGGTTAAGTGGTTTAATCCTCATAAAATCCTAAGAAAAAGGTACTACTATTTCCCCCACATGCAGATGAGCAAACTGAGAGAAGTGATGTGCTTTCCCCAGAGGCTTCAGTAAGTGATTGGAAGGCCAGAGTCCATGCCTCTGACCAATTAGCTAGTTATGTAGCCACTCAACACCTACTGACTTCCTCGGATGCTTCCGGGAAACAAAATGGGAGGAAACATGTCATAGTTCATTTGATGAGGCCAGTCTATCCTTAAAAACAAAGTCCATTACAAAGAAAGGAAAATTAGAGACCTAACTAACTCGTGAAAATGAGTCAAGAAAATCTTAAATGCAATATTAGCAAGTTAAACCCAGTAATAATCAGAAAGATAATACATAAGACCAAGTAGGGTTTATAACAAGAATAAATGTTTTAACCTTCTAAAACCTACCAATGTGATTCACCATCAACAAAATAAAGGGGGAAAATACATATGTTCTTCTCAATAGACATTCAATAAATTTTGACAATCAAAGAACATCAGGAAATGAAGAGGACAAAGGAATATTCTTTATCTTAATAAGGGAAACATTTAAAGACAAACATCTTTCACACATAAAGCTGAAACTCTCCCTCGGATAAGAAACACAGGGGGGAAGACAAGATGGCGCTGGAGTAGGTGGATGTACCAACATCTACCTCCCAGAACCAAAGTGGATTACAAACTAATTTTAAGAACTATCATCTGGAAAAACCAACTTTGGACTAAACTAAGAGGACTCTTCAACCAAGGAACACTGAAGAAGCCACACCGAGACTGGTAGGAAAAGCGGAAACGCGGAGAGGGCTGCCCAGCTCCCCGGAGCAAACAGCAGCCGGGAGAGACTCCCATGGCGGCAAGTGAGTTTAGCAGAGAGGGGAAGGTCCTGAGCCCCAGGAAAAAAGCCCCAGCCTGCAGCCCCAGAGCCCAGAAGAAGCATAAGGACAGTATTTAGCTGGAAACAAGTCAGGATACTGTTTGTGAGAAAGAGTCTGATTTCTCAGACCAAGGATTCTTCTTAAAGGGACCGCGCAGAACACCTCTCTCACAGCCACTCACCTGGGGCTCCGGGGGTTGAGGGAGAGGAGAATACCACAGTAGCAGAAAGAGAGTGTAATCTAGGAGGCACAGGGAGAAACATTTTGGGAGATAGCCACCCTTACCCCTGGGAGGAGTCACTCCTCAAATCCGAAGTGAATATTTCCCCCGGAAACAGCAATACCAGCAAAGGGAAGCAGGAGAGCAGCCAAACAAGCTCTCCCATGGCACTCAGAGCAGAGTTGCTTAGAAGGAGGGAGCTTTCGGGTCTACAGTAGTGAGTGTTAGGGTCTGAGCTGCAGTGCCCACACCCACACGGCTGAGAGCTCGCCGGAGGGCCAGCGCCAGCGAGAGACAAAAGCGCGGTTCTACTGGCAGGGACTGAAGCTGGCTGGCCACCACTGGGCTCAGGTGTGAGCTCAGTCTTTCCCAGCTGGGGAGTAGTAGGTGTGCAAAAGCGGTCAAGCCCAGCTGCCAGCAGCCTGTAATCCAGCCTGCGGGAGAAGGGCGGGAACCCTGGAAAGGGTGGAGACCAGCCCCTGAGCAAGGGCGCAGGAGCACAGGCTTGCCCCGCCCGCCCGTGCAACCCAGGCTTGTGGTCTGACTTGGGAGCCGGCTCCTCCCATGGGGGTGGAGTCAAAAGCCCAGAACAGGTAGAGTTCTGCTACTGAGCTGAGCATGGGCACGCAGTCCTGCCCAGCCGGTAGAGCCAAGGCTAGCAGCCATTCCATGAGCGGGCTCCTCCTGCAAGGGTGGGGCGAAAGCCTGGAAAGAGGCAGAGACCAGCAGCTGAGCAAAGGTGCTTGCCAGTGCCCTCAGGACCAAGCATAATGTCATCCACAGGGGCGGGGCAAAGGCCAAGGCCACCAAGGCTTGTGCACCGGAGCATGTGATCACAGCCACTACCGTGAAGAGAAAATGTGAAGGCAGAGAAATGCAACACAAAAGAACCAAGAGAAATCCCCAGAAAAGGACTTAAATGAATCAGGTATAACCAAATTACCAGATGCAGCCTGACCTGTGGTGGTGCAGTGGATAAAGCATCGACCTGGAAATGCTGAGGTCGCTGGTTCAAAACCCTGGGCTTGCCTGGTCAAGGCACATATGGGAGTTGATGCTTCCATCTCCTCCCTCCTTCTCTCTCTCTATCTCTCTCCTCTCTCTCCCTCTTTGTCTCTCTCCCTCCCTCTCTCTCTCCTCTCTAAAAATGAATAAATAAAATTAAAAATAATTTTTTTTTAATTACCAGATGCAGAGTTTAAAATAACGATTGTTAGGATGCTCAAAGATATTAGAACAACAATAGATGGTCATTATGAAAACCTAAATAAAGAGATAGCAAATATAAAAAATGACATTGAGATAATAAAAAAGAATCAATCAGAAATGACAAATACAATATCTGAAATAAAGAATACAATGGAAGGAACTAAAAGCAGGATGGATGAAGCAGAGAATCAAATTAGCAAGTTAGAGGACATGATAAAGGCACAGAAGCAGAGCAGAAAAAAGAAAAGAGACTCAAAAAGTCTGAGGAAACTCTAAGAGAGCTCTGTGACAACATGAAGAGAAATAACATCCACATCATAGGGGTTCCTGAAGAAGAAGAGAAAGAACAAGGGATAGAGACTTTGTTCAAGCATATCATAGCTCAGTTAAGGCAGGAAAACATCTCACATGTTCAAGAAGCACAGAGAACTCCATTAAGGAGAAACCCAAAGAAATCAAGACCAAGACACATCATAATTAAAATACCAAAGCTAAGTGATAAACAGAAAATATTAAAAGCTGCTAGAGAAAAAAAGACTATCACCTATAAAGGAGCCCCCATAAGGATGACTTCCGACTTCTCAACAGAAACACTTGAGGCCACAAGGGATTGGCAAGAAATATTCAAAGTAATGCAGAGCCTACAACCAAGACCTCTTTATCCAGCAAGGCTATTGTTTAAAACTGAAGAAGAAATAAAAAGCTTTACAGATAAAAAAAAAAACTCAAGGAATTCACTGCAATCAAACCAAGGCTACAAGAAATGCTAAAGGATCTGTTGTAAACAGATCAAAGGAGAAAAAGAATATAGCAAAAGAGGAATACAGTTTTAAAGAATAAAATGGCAATAAACAATTACATATCAATAATAACCTTAAATGTAAATGGATTAAATGATCCAATCAAAAGACATAGGGTAGCTGCGTGGCTAAGAAAACAGGACCCATACATATGCTGTCTACAAGAGACACACCTTAAATCAAAGGATGCACACAGACTGAAGATAAAAGGATGGAAAAAAATATTTCATGCAAACGGAAATGAAAGAAAAGCTGGAGTAGCAATACTTATATCAGACAAAATGAACTTTAAAACAAAGACCATAGTTAGAGATAAAGAAGGTCACTACATAATGATAAAGGGAGCAATCCAAAAGGAAGATATAACCATTATAAATATCTACGCACCTAATATAGGAGCACCTAAACATATAAAGCAGACTTTGATGGATTTAAAGGGCGAGATCAACAGCAATACTATAATAGTAGGGGATTCCAATAACCCATTAACATCATTAGATAGATCCTCAAGAAAGAAAATTAACAAAGAAACAGCAGACTTAAAGGACATATTATATCAACTCGATTGAATAGATATCTTCAGAACCTTTCACCCTAAACCAGCAGAATATACATTCTTTTCAAGCGCTCATGGTACATTCTCTAGAACAGACCACATGTTAGGGCACAAAAGCGGTCTCAACAAATTTAAGAAGATTGAAATCATATCGCGCACTTTCTCTGATCACAATGGCATTAAACTAGAAACCAACCACAACAGAAAAACTAAAAGCATTTAAACACTTGGAAACTAAATAGCATGTTATTAAATAACAAATGGGTTAACAATGAGATCAAAAAAGAAATTTAAAAATTCCTAAAAACAAACGATAATGAGCATACATCAACTCAAAATTTATGGGACACAGCAAAAGCAGTCCTGAGAGGGAAGTTTATAGCATTACAGGCATACCTCAAGAAGCTAGAAAAAGCTCAAGTAAACAACTTGACCCTGCATCTAAAAGAACTAGAAAAAGAACAGCAAGTAAAGCCTAAATGTAGTAGAAAGAAGGAAATAAAGATCAGAGCAGAAGTAAATAACATAGAAGCTAAAGAAACAATACAGAGGATCAATGAAACCACGAGCTGGTTCTTTGAAAAGGTAACCAAGATCGATTAACCTTTAACCAAACTCACCAAGAAAAAAAGAGAGAGGACTCAAATAAATAAAATTAGAAGTGAGAGTGCAGAAATAAAAACTGATGCAACAGAAATACAAAATATTGTAAGAAAATACTATGAAGAATTGTACGCCAAAAAAATAGACAACCTAGATGAAATGGACAAATTCCTTGAAACATTAATCTTCCAAAAATCAATCTGGAAGAATCAGAAAATCTAAACAGACCAATTACAACAAATGAGATTGAAACAGCTATCAAAAAACTCCCAAAAAAGAAAAGTCCTGAGCCTGATGGCTTCACAATTGAATTCTACCAAATATTCAAAGAAGAACTAACGCCTATCCTTCTCAAAATATTTCAAAAAATTCAAGAGGAAGGAAGACTTCCAAACTCCTTTTATGAAGCGAGCATAATTCTGATGCCAAAACCAGGCAAAAACAACACAAAAAAAGAAAACTATAGGCCAATATCCCTGATAAATTTAGATGCAAAAATCCTCAACAAAATATTAGCAAACTGGATCCAGCAATATATGAAAAAAAAATCATACACAATGATCAAGTGGGATTTATTCGTGGGAGGCAAGGCTGGTATAATATTCACAAATCAATCAATGTGATTCATCACATAAACAAAAGGAAGGAGAAAAACCACATGATAATTTCAATAGATGCAGAAAAAGCATTTGATAAAATCCAGCACCCATTCATGATCAAAACTCTCAGCAAAGTGGGAATACAGGGAACATACCTCAAAATGATAAAGGCCATCTATAACAAACCCACAGCCAATATAATATTCAATGGGCAAAATGAAAAGCAATCCCCTTAAGATCAGGAACAAGGCAGGGGTGCCCCCTTTCACCACTCTTATTCAACATAGTTCTGGAAGTCCTAGCCACAGCAATCTGACAAGTAAAAGAAATAAAAGGCATCCAAATTGGAAAAGAAGAAGTAAAACTATCATTATTTGCAGATAATATGATATTGTATATAGAAAACCCTAAAGTCTCAGTCAAAAAACTACTAGACCTGATAAATGAATTTGGCAAGGTGGCAGGATATAAAATCAATACTCAGAAATCAGAGGCATTTTTATACACTAACAATGAACTGTCAGAAAGAGAAATCAAGGAATCAATCCCCTTTACCATTGCAACTAAAAAAATAAAGTACCTAGGAATGAATTTAACCAGGGAGATTAAAGACTCGTACTCGGAAAGTTATAAAACATTGATAAAAGATATCAGGGAAGATACAAACAAGTGGAGGCATATACCGTGCTCATGGTTAGGAAGAATAAACATCATTAAAATGTCTATATTACCCAAAGCAATTTATAAATTCAATGCAATACCGATTAAAATACCAATGACTTGCTTCAAAGATATAGAACACATATTCCAAAAAGCTATATGGAACCAAAAGAGAACACAAATAGCCTCAGCAATCTTGAAAAGGAAGAATAAAGCAGGAGGTATCACACTTCCGGATATCAAGTTATATTATAAGGCCATTGTACTCAAAACGCATGGTACTGGCATAAGAACAGGGACATAGATCAATGGAACAGAACTGAGAACCCAGAAACAAACCCACACTTTTATCAACAACTGATATTTGACAAAGGAGATAAGAGCATACATTGGAGTAAAGACAGCCTCTTCAACAAATGGTGTTGGGAAAATTGGACAGCTACCTGCAAAAAAATGAAACTAGACCACAAACTTACACCACTCACAAAAATAAACTCAAAATGGATAAAAGACTTAAATGTAAGCCATGAAACCATAAACATCTTAGAAGAAAACATAGGCAGTAAGCTCTCCAACATCTCTCGCAGCAATATATTTGCTGATTTGTCTCCACAGACAAGAGAAATAAAAGACAGGATAAACAAATGGGACTTTATCAAACTAAAAAGCTTCTGCACAGCTAAAGACAATAAGAACAGAATAAAAAGACAAACTACTTAATAGGAGAATATATTTGACATTGTGTCTGATAAGGGGTTAATAACCAAAATTTATAAAGAACTTGTAAAACTTAGGACGACAAACAATCCAATCCAAAAATGGGCAAAAGAAATGAATAGACACTTCTCCAAAGAGGACACACAGATGGCCAATAGGCATATCAAAAAATGCTCAACATCACTAATCATTAGAGAAATGCAAATTAAAACCACAATGAGATATCACCTCACACCAGTCTGAATGGCGCTCATCAATAAAACAACACAGAATAAGTGCTGGCGAGGATGTGGAGAAAGGGAACCCTCCTGCACTGCTGGTGGGAATGCAGACTGGTGCAGCCACTGTGGAAAACAGTATGGAGATTCTTCAAAAAATTAAAAATTGAACTGCCTATTGACCCAGCTATACCACTGTTAGGAATATACCCTAAGAACACCATAGCACTGTTTGAAAAGAAGAAATGCACCCCCATGTTTATGGCAGCATTGTTCACAATAGCCAAGATCTGGAAACAGCCCAAGTGTCCGTCAGAGGACGAGTGGATTAAAAAACTTTGGTATATATATACTATGGAATACTACTCAGCCATAAGAAATGATGACATCGGATCTTTTACAACAACATGGATGGGCCTCGATAACATTATACTGAGCGAAATAAGTAAATCAGAAAGAACTAAGACCTATATGATTCCATACATAGCTGGGACATAAAAATGAGACTCAGAGAATTGGACAACAGTGTTGGGGTTACAGGGTGGGGGGGAGGGAGGGGGTTGGGGGAGGGGAGGGGCACAAAGAAAACCAGTTAGTAGGTGACAAAAGACAATTTTATCAATGTCACCCCATCAAAATTAATCCAAAAAAAAAAAAAAAGAATGTGTCTCACGGCTAATTCAGACAGTTAGAAGAATAGTATAAGGATGCTAATTCTGCTTCTCAGGCCACATCTTGCAAAAGGGGCCCCAAGCAATTTGGTGATTTGGCTCCTCTGATTTTGCCAATTGGATTTAAAAAAAAAAATAGGCCAGGAACGCCCTGAAATGGAACTAACAATACATGAGCATAAATTTAAAGGACTTTTAGATACTGGAGCTGATGTATCTGTTATTGCTAAACTACATTGGCCTCCTTCCTGGCCCACTCATGCAGCAGCCATAGAACTACAAGGTATAGGGCAGAGTAAATCCCCTCAACAAAGTTCTAGTTTTCTACATTGGGGAGATTAAGAAGGTCATTCTGGATTTTTTTAAGCCTTATGTGCTCCCTGGATGGCCAATTAATTTGTGAGGTAGAGATGTTTTGAAAAATATGGGAGTGTTGCTTGTCAGTCCTAATGGTTTAGTCAGCACTCAGATGCTTGATTGGGGATTTTTGCCCACCAAGCGTCTAGGGAAAGAACAGCAAGGAATTCTCATCCCCATAGAAGTGTCACCAATACCAGAAGGTGTGGATTAGGATATCAAAATTTACCATAGTGGCCTTGGTAGCTCCTGCTATCTCAATAATGCATTGTGCAGACCCAATTACTTGGAAATCAGATAATCCTGTATGGGTAGACCAATGGCCCTTTCTCAGGAGAAACTTAGGGCAGCTGCTCAATTGGTACAAGAGCAGCTACAGCTTGGGCACATTGAACCATCTAATAGCCCATGGAATACACTTCCATATTTTGATCTTGTTGCCTCCTGGATTATCAAGGGGCATAGGCGACCCTTACAGTTTATAGGTTTTGAGCCTCAGAATTATTGTTGTTCCTTTTTTTAAAGGATCAACAACAATGGCTCTGGGAAACTTCCACTAAATGGCAAATCGCTCTTGCAAATCAATGGACAACTTTATACTGAAATTGTCAATTTAAAATCAGCTCAAAATCTAGAATTATATGCCATTATCATGGCTTTTCAGCATTTGCCATATTCCCCCTTTAATCTATATACAGACAGCAAATATTTACTTATGGTGTTTCCACTATAAAGACTGCTGTCTGCCTGACCTGTGGTGGCGCAGTGGATAAAGCGTCGACCTGGAAATGCTGAGGTCGCCGGTTCGAAATCCTGGGCTTTCCTGGTCAAGGCACATATGGGAGTTGATGCATGCAGCTCCTCCCCCCTGTCTCTCTCTCCTCTCTCTCTCTCTGTCTCTCTCTCTCTCTCCTCTCTAAAATGAATAAATAAAAATTAAAAAAAAAGACTGCTTGTCTTAGGGACAAATGCTGATAAACTATTTCAGCAGTTCCTCCTTCTTCAAAGACTTGTATGTCAACATAGAGCTCCATGTTTCATAGGACATACTCGAGCTCACTCCATGCTCCCTGGAGCTTTAGCACAAGGGAATGCCCCCTTTTTTTTTTTTTTTTGTATTTTTCTGAAGTTGGAAATGGGGAGGCAGTCAGACAGACTCCCGCATGCACCCAACCTGGATCCACCCGGCACGCCTACCAGCGGGGAATGCTCTGCCCATCTGGGATGTTGCTCTGTTGCAACCAGAGCCATTCTAGCTCCTGAAGCAGAGGCCACAGGGCCATCCTTAGCGCTCAGGGTGGCTTTGCTCCGGTGGAGCCTTGGCTGCGGGAGGGGGAGAGAGAGACAGAGAGGAAGGAGAGGGGGAGGGGTGGAGAGGCAGATGGGCACTTCTTCTGTGTGCTCTGGCTGGTAATCGAACCTGGAATCCTGCACACCAGGCCGATGCTCTACCACTGAGCCAACCAGCCAGGGCCTAGGAATGCCCTTGTTGATCAAGCTACCCAAAAGAAAATTATTTGGAGCAACCATGACTGATCAAGCAATTCAGTCTCATACTATTCAACACCAGAATGCTGCAGCCCTGTGTAAACAGTTTCAACTTTCTCGGGGAGCAGCACGGTAGATTAGGAAATCCTATCCAAGGGGTCCTATACTACAATCTGCCCCTTCATTTAGAGTTAACCCCTCAAGGACCCCTACCAGGACAACTTTGGCAAATGGATGTTACTCATATACCTTCATTTGGCAAACAGTCCTATGTCCACGTTACAGTAGATACATATTCTGGATTTATAGTAACCTCTGTCAGAACAGGAGAGGCTGCTAAGCATGTTATAGCTCATTGTCTGTATGCATTGTTCTATTATTGGATTTCCTAAACTGGTTAAACTAAAAATGCTCCTGCATATGGAGCAAAAGCATTTACTGTATTTTGTCATTCTTACAATCTTTAAAGTTAAGGTATTATTAAAGTGTAGCCAGCAAATATTTTAAGGTCAATTTAAAAAAATTTAAAAGGAAGTAGTCATATCCTGGAACTCCTATGGGTCTACAATATCATACTTTTTACTTAAAAAAAAATTTAAATTTATTTTGAATGCTGATGAACAGGAGACGCCAAATCTTTTTTGCCTGCAAACTACTACCTTCTTTATTAGATCCAGCTAATAACACTGTTTTGTCTTTTTCCAAATAGCTCCAGATATATGGAAAAGATTTATATAGGTGGATGGGGATCCTCAAACCCCTCAGCGAGATCTTCTGAGCATGGATTTTAAGATACCTAGAGGCAGAAAAAGCCCAATAGAGATCAGGGGAACTACCAGCTTTTAGGATACACCCTTAAAGGCTCCAACGCCCCAAAGGGGTCTCATAGGATGCCATCTGGGTCCTGCTTCAATAGCGGAAAGGAAGGTCATTGAGCTAAAGCCTGCCAGGCTTACGTGCCTATGCTGTGAGGAAACAGGGACACTGGAAGATAGGCTTCCCCCTCGCTCCTCTAAGGGAGGGTTCAGTCTCTTCCAGCCCTGCTCCAGCCACCGATGACCTAACCTTGCCCAGAATGCTGGGGTTTGCCACTGAAGGCTGAAGGTGCCCAGGGCCATCAGCCCCATCTATGACACTGTGGACGAGCCTAGGGTATTTCTTCCAAGAAGCAGGTAATCTGATCTCATTTGCACAAGGGCCACTTAACCATGTCTTGCCTGAATAGTCAGGTTTTTTATTCTTCCCTCAAAGATCTCTGTTGTGGGTGTTGATAGTCCTAATTTCTGCTGCTTTGTTTAATAGATAGTGTTTCCTTTATTCCTCCTACCTCAATGCCCCATTCATATTTCAGGCTGGGACCTACTCCTAATTTAGAGTTTTCTTTTCCCCTTTTGCCAACTTTTATTATGAATCTACCTTTGCCACCCAGTTTAGTATATCCCAAGGTTCTCTTTACCAAGCCACAGTCACAGAGGTCCAGGGAAAAGCAACCTGGTCTCATCTCTCCAGGCAGAGGAGAACAGAAGCTCCATGCTCCATATCCACACATGCTGCAGATGGCTTTTCCAGTCTACCTGAATCATTACCAGCTAGAAGCAGTAGTCATTGGGACTTGGACGTGAGCTGCAAAGTATAGAATTGTGACAACAATTCCAGTGTCATGCGGACTTTTCCTGGATGTGGACTTTTCTTGGACTCTTGCTCCTTGGGACAGCTCCTAACAGACTGAACTGGGCTTGGGTTGCATTTTTCAGGGATTTGGCATGGTGTTGGAGCCAACTTGCACTTGGTGAACATGTTAAGGACACTACGTTTTTATGGATTCTTGCTATATTGGCCAAGAGTTTGCTTAAAGGCTTTAATCACTGTAAAAAAAAAAAATAGAAGACTAGATAAAGAAGATGTGGCACATATACACCATGGAATACTATTCAGCCAAAAGAAATGATGACATCGGATCGCTTAAAACAAAATGATGGGATCTTAATAACATTATATGGATGAAATAAGTAAATCAGAAAAAAAAACAAGATCTGCAGGATTCCATATATTGGTGGGACAAAAAAATGAGACTAAGAGACATGGACAAGAATGTGGTGGTTATGGGAGGCAGGGGGAGAAAAGGAGGGAGAGGGGGAGGGGGAGGGGGAGGGGTACAAGAAACCTAGATAGAAGGTGATAGAGAACAATCTGACTTTGGGTGATGCGTATGCAACAGAATTGAATGACAAGATAACCTGGACATGTTTTCTTTGAATATATGTACTCTGATTTATTGATGGCACCCCATTAAAATAAAAATTTATTTATAAAAAAAAGAGACACAGGGAAGGATGGCAGTTACCATCACTCCGAGTGATGGTGGATTGTAGGTCCCATGTAATAAGACAAGGAAAAGAAATAAAGAGTTATAGGGATACAAAATAGAGAGAAATGTTGTCATTCTTTGCAAATGGCATCATTAAACATGTAAAAAGTTCAAAATAATCCAAATAAAATGTAATAGAAAAAAATGTGTTAACATTGCTGGATACAGCATCAATATAAAATTCATTGCATTTCTGTAACTCAAACTTAAAAATTTAGATATTCTGCACAATAGCATCAAAATGATCAAATATCTAAATAAAATGAATTTAATAAATTTAATATAGAAAAAATTAAACATTGAGAGAAATTAGGAGAGATCTAATTAATAAAAAACAAATTCTTTTCATAAATAGGAAGACTAAATAGTACAAAGCGGAAAGTTTACCCCTGATTAATCTCTAAGTTGGATGAAATCCCACACTTTCAGGTAGATTGTTGATCTAAACATAAAAAACACACCATAAACCCTAGAAGGTAACATAGAATATCTTCTTAAACCTCTGGTAGAAAGAGATTTCTTAAACAAGACACAGAAATCTCTAACCAGAAAGGAAAAGATCAACACGTTTGACTGCGTTAAAATTAAAAACTATGCTAACATTAAGATATTTGCAACAAATACAACAATGGGCTTATCTCCTCAAATATTAGAATGAGACTATCTAAATTTACAAACGGGCAAAATATTTGAATGGATATTTTATTAAAGATCATATTTGATTTGTGAATAAACAAATTGAAAGGCACACAAACTCATTAATCATCAGAAAAAGCCGTACTGAAAACCCCCATGAGATACCTCCGCACCCACCAATGTAGTTCCAACCAGAAACAGATTAATATTTTGGTGAGGATGTTGTACATAGCAATGAGGATTCAAAGAGTTATAACAACCCAGAAAAACCAACTGATTGGCAGTATCTACCAAAGTTAAAGTCTCACCTATACCAGGAGCTAACAATTTCATTGGAGCATACCCACAAAAGAAGCAGATGCATGTATGAGCTACAATGTATCTTTAGAATCCTTGTAGCAACATTCTTCATAGTAGTCCTAGACTAGAAACAAACCAACTGACCTTCAAGGGTAGAACTTTTAAAATATCATGGTATATTTGCACAAAGGAACTCTGCAATTTAATGAAAATGCATGAATCACCTAATTACAGCTACATACAGCAACATGGATGAATCCCACAAACAATGTGGGATGAAAATAGCCACACACCGAAGAACACACACTGTATAATTCCATCTATACGAAGACTTCAAAACCATGCGCAACTAATCTGTGATATTAAAATCAAGAAATCAGTTACCCTGGGAGGACAGTGTGTAATGATTAAGAAGGTCGCAAACAGCTCCTCTGGGATGCTGGTGATGTTCTGGTGTTTGATGTATGTGGGGATTACTGTGCTGTTTCACTCTTTGATAATTTTTTAGCTCTGCATAAATGCTCTTTACATTTATGTACTTGATTTAATTTTTTAAATTAAAAGGCATTCCTGGAAGAAGTTCTATGGGCAAAATAAATGGCTAAAAGTAGTGTCTATACAATGGCTAGTTAACAGACAAACATAAGGGCCCTGTCGCTATCTTCTAAGAGAGAGAGAGAGAAGAAGAAAAGGGGAAAGGAGAGGGTGAGGGAGAGGAAGAGATATGCTTGGTCTCACTCATTCCAAGAAATGGAAACTTTTAGATATTCTGAGATGATCAAAAAAGAAAGAAAACTAAAGCATTTGATTAATGCATGCTTTGAGAGAAAGCACAATTACAGTGTTAATAATTTAGGTCTTACAAAACTTTGTTGGAACAACTCATCTAAACCTTATTAGAACTCCTGCTCCCTCACTCATACATTCACACTCCACCGTCATGACCCCTACCACCTTTAGCCACTTCCATAGAAACTAGGGATGAGTTAATGGTCTGAGAAGACACACCTGAAAAATATGCATTATGCTAATGCTTCTTAGAAATCCCCAGTTCTTACCAGTAAGTTAGGCTGCCTTGCCTAACTTCTCCTTTCTCTCTAGTTTTGGAATTAGTGTTTATTGTTTTTACCAGAAAATTCCTGTGTGTCACACAAAGCATGATAGTAGAAGGACTTGTTCCAAGAGGGCATTAAGCACACTCAGGAATGTCTGAATCCCAACAGTGAACACAGTTAAGACTGTACTGCCCCGTGCAGAACAAACATGCAGTGGGAAAGTCTTAGGTTAGCCTAAGAAATGGGGGCTCTACCTACTGCAAGGCTACAATATTTAGATCCTTCCAGGGCACTGCCTGCTGGCTGAGAGAAGCTTTAGAAGAGGGAGGAATTAATAAGAAAGGGAGGAAAAATAACTTTACTGGCAGATTCCTTAAGTATATTTTAACGATATTTTACGTGTTGAATATCAAATCCAAGAGAAGTTCTGACAAGTTATCATTTCCTCTGATTTGTTAATTTTATAGGTGTATTTGTTCATGGATGCCCCCATGGTTTCTTTAAAAAAAGTGAAATTATGTTAATTTTATAGGTGTATTTATTCACGGATACCCCCATGGTTTCTTTAAAAAAAAGTGAAATTAGCTTATTAAAATACAAAGCAGATTTAACTAGAAAGGCTCAGATAAATTCTAACTACACATAAAATGAGCACATATGAACATTGACATACTGGTAAATTACCACCTGGAACTTCAGTTTATTTCATTTTCTTTCCTTTTTATTGAGTTTATTGGGTGACACTGGTTAACAAAATTATACAGGTTTCAGGTTCACAGTTCTGCAGCACATCCCTGTACACTGTATAGTGTGTTCACCACCCCAAGTCAGATCTTAGTCCATCACCATTTATCCCCCACACCTCCTATATCTCCCCCGCACTCCCCACCCTGGGCAGTCACCACACTGTTGTCCATGTCCATGTTTTTTCTCTTTTTTTCTTTTTCGTTCAATCCCTCTGCCCCTCAAGTACCCCATCCAACATCTGTCAACCAGCTCTCTATCTATGAGTCTGTCTATTTTGCTTATGGGTTCACTTTGTTCATTACATTCTATACATGAGTAAGAGCATATGGTACTTGTCTTTCTCTGATGCTCTCCAGGTTTATCCATGCTGTCACAAAGGGTAAGATTTTCTTCTTTTTTATGGTCGAATATTGTTCCATTGTGTAAATGTACCACAGCTTTTTTATCTACTTATCTACTGATAGGTACTTGGGCTGCTTCAAGATTTCGGTTATTTTAAGTAATGCTGCAATGAACACAGAAATGCATGTTCCTTTAAATTAATGTTTTGGGTTTCTACAGATAAATTCCCAAGTGTGGAATCGCTGAGTCATAAGGCAGCTCCATTTTTAATTTTTTGAGATAACTCAGTACTGCTTTCCACAGTGCCCACACTACTCTATATTTCCACCAGCAATACATAAGAAGGTTCTCCTTTCTCCATACCCTCATCAATACTTGTTTGTTGATTTATTGATGATAGCCATTCTGACAGATGTGATGTGATATCTCACTGTGGTTTTAATTTGTATTTCTCTGATGATTAGTGATGTTGAGCATTTTTTTCTTTTGCCTATTGGCCATCTATATGTCCTCTCTGGAGAAGTGTCTATTCAGGTCCTTTGCCCATTTCTTAACTGGACCTTTTTTGTGGTGCTGAGTTTTATACATTTTTTATAAATTTTGGATATTAACCTCTTATCAGATGTATTAACAAATATGTTCTGCCATTCAGTGGGTTGACTTTTTATTTTGTTGATGATTTCTTTTGCTGTGCAAAAAAAATTTAGTTGGATATAGTCCCATTTGTTTACTTTTTCTTTTGTTTCCCTTGCCCAAGGAGATAGAGCAGGAAAAATACTGCTAGGAAAAATGTCTGAATTTTACTGTTCATGTTTCATTCTAGAATTTTTTAAATTTTTAAAATTAATTTTAATGGGGTGACGTTGATAAATCAGGCTACACATGTTCAGAGAAAACATCTCCAGATTATTTTGACATTTGATTATGTTGCATACCCCTCACCCAAAGTCAAATTGTCTTCCATCACCTTCTATCTGGTTTTCTTTGTGTTACTCCCCTCCCCCAACCCCTCCCTTTCCTTCCTCCCCCCCTCCTCCCCCGGTTACCACTACCTTCTTGTCCATGTCTCTGAGTCTCATTTTTCTGTCCCATCTATGTATGGAATCATATAGTTCTTAGTTTTTTTCTGTTTTACTTATTTCACTCAGTATAATGTTATCAAGGTCCATCCATATTGTTGTAAATGATCCGATGTCATCATATCTTATGGCTGAGTAGTATTCCATAGTATATATGTACCGAAGCTTTTTAATCCACTCGTCCACTGACGGACACTTGGGCTGTTTACAGATCTTCACTATTGTGAATAATGCTGCCATAAACATGGAGGTGAATTTCTCCTTTTGGAACAGTGCTATGGTATACTCCTAAAAGTGGGATAGCTGAGTCAAAAGGCAGTTCGATTTTTAATTTTTTGAGTAATCTCCATACTGTTTTCCACAGTGGCTGAATCATTCTAGAATTTTTATGGTTTAAATCTAACATTTTGCTCTTTAATCCATTTTGAGTTTTTCTTGTATGGTGTAAGAAAGTGGTCTGGTTTCATTTTTTATATGTATCTATCCAATTTTTCCAGCAGCACTTATTAAATAGACTCTCTTTACCCATTGCATGTTCTTGCCTCCTTTGTCAAATATTAACTGGCAATAAAACTGTGGTATTGTTCCTGGGCTCTCTATTCTGATCCATTGATTTATATGTCTGTTTTTATACCAGTGCCATGCTGTTTTGATTACTATGGCCTTGTAGTAGAGTTTTTTATTAGACAGCATGATTCCTAACTTTGTTGTTCTTTCTAAAGATTGATGTGGCTATTTAATATCTTTTGTGTTTCCAAATAAATTTTGGAATATTTGTCCTAGTTTTGTGAAATACTCTACTGGTATCTTATTAGGAAGTGTATTGACTCTATAGATTGCTTTGTGTGGTATGTGTAGGAAAATGGCTGAGAGATTAAACTGCAGCCTTGAGAGAAGTCTTTGGTGTGGACTTTGGAATGCCAAGTCCTGTGGGGGCAGAACCCTGCTCCAGCAAGCACTACTATCGTTGTTTACAAGAAGCAGCTGGTCCCTATAGCCATTTTCCTAAATACCTGGGGGGAATCGGTTGGTCATCTTTCTCTGCACCTGAATCCATTGTAGACTAATTTGACCCAGACTCTGCTAATTTGCTTGATGAACAAAGAGACCAATAAATACCGTGAGGCAGCATAGATCTGGGCTCTCAGTCCTAGAGGCTGTGAGTCTCCTGTACTCATCTTTTCTCTATGTTGTGTCATGTGTGTTTTTTTCTTAAGTCCTGCAGCACCATCCTTTTGTTCATACCCACTGCAAAGCTGGTCTCGGCAGGTATGGACATATTAATGATATTGATTTTTCTTATCAATGAACACAATATATACTTCCACTTATTTATATCTTCTTCGATATCTATCTTCAGTGTCTTAGAATTTTCCAAGCATGTGTCTTTCATATCCTCGGTTAAATTAGTTCCTTGGTATATTATTCTTTTCGTAAGAGTTGTAAATGTCTATCTTCAGTGTCTTAGAATTTTCCAAGTATGGTTCTCTTATATCCTCGGTTAAATGAGTTCCTCGGTATATTATGCTTTTTTGTAGCAATTATAAATGGGATTGTTTTCTTAGTTTCCCTTTCTGTTACTTCATTATTAGTGTATAAAAATGCAACCGACTTCTGGATATTTATTTTGCATCCGGCTACTTTACTAAATTCATTTATATGTTCTAGTAGTATTTTGGTGGAATCTATACAGTTTTCTATGTACACTATTATGTCATCTACAAATAATGACCCTTTCATTTCTTCCTTTCCAATTTAGATGCATTTTATTTCTTCTTCTTGTCTGATTGCTGTGGCTAGGACTTTCAATACTATGTTGAAGAAGAGTGGTGATAACAGACATCCTTGCCATGTCTCTGATTTTAAAGGAAACACTTGTAGTTTTATGATTTTTAATATAAAGCCTAAATATAAAAACTCAAAGGGTTGTTGCAAAGATTGAATTAGGTTAAAATGGAAAAGCAAATAATATTTCTTGCCAGACCTCATAGCCAACTCAAAGAAAAAAAAACAAAATAGAATATTTTGTAATCACTTTAAGAATACATTACTTAAAATTTTATTAGATTTACTTACTGAGAACACACTTGAAGTGTCCCCCAGTGTGCTAGTTACTTCTGAGTTAACTAAGAACTGTGTCGGAATGTGATGAGTAAGATAACATACATCTCCCCAGCTGCATGAGTTACCCAATAAGCCACGTTTGCTTTATGCTGAAGGTCAGAATCACACATGCAATTAAAAAAGCAATTAAATACTGAAAGAACAGATGATTACTTGTCCACACCTCAGAATGCTTAATGTATTTTCAAAGTCTAATTTGCTAAAGCTATGGAAGAGATTATTTGTACATCCTTGTAGTATATAACAGTTACTTGGTATTTTGGATAATAATTTCCAAGTAAAATTCAGTTGATAGCTATTCAAAGGTCAAACTAGTCTCTCTTATTTGTGGGTGATTATTTAAATTCATTATGGGTGAGGAACATTTTCCTTGGGTGAGAACACTAAGTATATTATGAGGCATGAAAAATTACACAGAGAAATAGTACATAAGTGGAGATCACATATTAAAGAGGCAAATTAAAAAGAAATACAAAGTTATGAATTAAGTAAGAAGTGAAACCAGATGGCATTTACCCAATAATTTTAATTTGCTAAGACTGAGGTCAAAAGAATGCTCTGAAATCTCTAAATGCAAGGCCTCCATTTACACTAGGGAAAGCGAAAATGTTAAAAATTGTAAATATTTATGACTAAATACAAGTTGCTTTTACTTTAAAAGTTTTCTTAAAGTTTTTTCAAATATTAAAACATGCATTGTATATCATAACACTTCATAAATAACATTTCAAAAATCAAAGAAGGCCCTGGCTGGTGGCTCAGTGGATAAGAGTGTCGGCCTGGTGTGTGTAGGACCCAGATTCAATTCTGGTCAGGGCCCACATAAGAAGTAACCATCTGCTTCTCTCCCTTCCTTCTCTCCCTTCTCTCTCTCTTCTCCTCTTGCAACCAGTGGCTCAGCTGGCTCGAGCATTGGCCCGAGGTGCTGAGATAGCTCAGCTGGTCAAGTATCAGCCCCAGATGAGGTTACAGGGTGATCCCGGTAGGGGCTCATGCAAGAGTCTGTCTCTCTATCTCCTCTCCTTTCACTAAAAAAAAAAAAAAAAAAATCAAAGGAGAAATATTACACTTTGGTCTGATGAATGTTTTCTGGGAGCATCAGGAGTGTTAGATCTCAAGAGCAAAGTCAAAAGACCACCATAAGAATTAGTAATCCTGCCCTGGCCAGTTTGGCTCAGTGGTAGAGCGTCGGCCTGGCGTGCAGAGGTCCCGGATTCGATTCCCGGCCAGGGCACACAGGAGAAGCGCCCATCTGCTTCTCCACTCCTCCCCCTCTCCTTCCTCTCTGTCTCTCTCTTCCCCTCCCACAGCCGAGGCTCCATTGGAGCAAAGATGGAAAAAGAAGAAGAAGAAGAATTAGTAATCCCATAATAACTGCACAATTATTTGAGGAGACCTTCATGTTAAAAATTTACCATATATACACTTTGAAAACACCTTGTCCTTTCTCCTTCTATTCTATATCCATTTTTTCCCTAATCCTGTTCACTGGAATTGATACAAATTATCCATGTACAAAGACTTTGTTCCCAGATGAGTACCAGATATAGACATGTTTACTATTCCATCCTTAGGCCAGCTCAACTCTCAAGTGCATCACTGTGTAGAAAAGATGAGGCTCTGCTATGTGCCCCTTACAAAAACGGCGGCACCCACGTGCACTGTACCTGCATTAGAAATGCAGCCGGTAGCATCATTCTTTTCCCAAATCCATATGATGTAGAGAGCCATAAAATTATAGATCTGGAAGGAACCATCAATATCATCTAATCCAACTTTTATTTTATAAACAAAACCCAGAAATGCTAACTCTCTAGCTTGAAGATGTGAAGAAGTAATTATATTATAAACTATAATATACACAATTTGTGGATTATAGATGTAAAAGTAAAATGTAATGATTGTATTAATATTTACAAACATATACATATATGTAATAATTTTATTCTCATTTCTTCAAATTATTAGTTTTCAAAATATTAAATTACAACCTAATTGAGGCTGTTTCCAGAATTGGTAAAATCCTAAATACATGAATTTATTAGCACATCAGGCAATAAAGATCTGCACAGCCTCTATCTGGGATTATGATACATAAGGCTGCATAATACAATTATATTTAAAAAGTAAGCCTCTGGCACAACCAACGTAATGGACCACTTCAGAACTAAAAGAAAAGTGTCTGTAGTTATTTGCTTAAAAGGTCTTGTAATACCCCAATCTATAATCAAGTGTCTAGGGTACTTCGCTGGGGAGACAGGCCTGGAACAAGCAGGGGCTGGCCACCCCTGAATAGAAAATGTACTTAGGAAATGGAACCTGAACATTTACAAGGCACTGTGCTCCCCACATGTAGAGAAGAAGCACTCTGGCCCTTGGATTTAAGCACTCTTGGCCCCGGGAACAGAGTGGCCTGTGTAACATCCAAGTCATTCTTCTTCTGATTACAGTTCATTTTTCTCCCCTCACGTACCAACAGCAATTGAAATCTCTAATCAGCTGATATGAACCTTCTTGTCTTCATGATAGTTTTATTTTTAACTATAAATGAATAAGTTGGCATTTTGATTTGTGATGCTACGTGCAGAGGCTCTAAATTAAATAATACTATGCTTCAAAGAGGCAGAATTAAAGGCATGAAATGAGGCAAAGTTAGAACTTCTGCAGAGAACTGAAAAATCTATAAAAAGTATACAGAAGATTTGAAATTACAAAGCTGAAAAACACAACCACCAAAGTAAGAACTGATAGATGAGAGTAATGGAATGGGCATAGATACAGAATCGATGACCCAAAACTGATTCAAAGGGAACAGGCAGACTGAAGCATGCTCAGACAAAAGAAGGGAAACCATGGTGGGTCAGAGCCAGCACCGTCCCGTCTCGGAAGATCTGACCTACATGTCACTGTCACTGCAGAAGAGGAGTGAATGGATTAGATCAAATTTTGAGTAAATGAATGCCTGCTTTTTACTGAAGCAATAGGAGACAGCAAGCTACAGTCTTTAAAAGCCTAGGAAAGACACAACAGGATAAATAATAAAAAACCTACTTATACCCCAAAAGAACCTAGAATCTATTCCCAAAGAAAATGCCCTTTAAAAGTGAAGGTAAGTAATAACATTTTCAAATAAACAAAAAAATGGGTAAATTTGTCACTAAAAATTCTAAAATAATATTAAGAGGGTGTTCTTCATACAGATAAAATTAAATATATAAATAAAATATTCTAAAAGGGTGGTAGTCAGACAAGTAAAATTGGATATGTGAATAAAAATAAAGGGCAAAAAATATATAATACTGACTTTGTTAAATAACATTTTTTGGAACTTAAAATATAGAGAAGTAAAAATATATGAAAAATGACATGTAATTCAGGATGTAAGGACAGTGGATTTAAGTGTTGTTTCTAAGGCTATTTACTTTCATAGGAAATTAACATATATACTTTAAGTCAAGACATATGTGGTCATTTCTAGAGAAACAAACAGGAAAGATAAAACTATTAATTTTCAAGTTAATACATTAGAATATCACATAGTAAAAAATATCCAAAAGAAGACAGATAGAAAAAAAAAACAGAATTTAGAAAAATTTAACTAGAAAACATAAGATATAATTGATTTTAAAACCAAATATGTTAGTAACTTGGATAAAAATCTGTAGACTAACTTCTGTAATAAAGGTTAACTGGGGTGGGAGGATCCTCAGCCTTGTTTCCAAGGGCAACACTTTATTGAAGAGAAAAGCCAGTGATGTAATAATGCTATGGGGAAACAGTATAAAGAACAGGGAAAATTCTCAGCCTTTACAGATAATAAGATGGTGTGTAGGGAAAACACAGAGAGTTACAGGTAAATTATTTGAATTAACAAGTTGAGTTTAACAAGATACTAGATATGAGGCCAATATACCAAAATCAATTGCATTTCCATGTAGTAGCATTAAGTAAATCAAATACAATTGTTTAAAAATACCATTTTTAATAGCATCAAAATATAAAACTCGTACAAATAATTCTAACAAAAAAATATCAAGTTCTTTCTTAAGAAAACTACATGCATACATGAGAGACCTTGTATAAGAAATAAGTAAAGGGAAGAATAAATTTATTCATGAGTTGGAAGATCACTAACTATCAAAAGATGTCAATTTTCTTCAGATCAATATATCCATAGAAGAATCCTAATCAAAATCCCACATCTTTTTAGGAGACTATTTGATTCTAAACTTTATATGGAGATTCAAGGTATAAGAATAGCTATGACTCTCAAAGTTAAAAACAAGATTTTAGAACTTTATCAGACTTCAAGTCTAAGTATAAAGTTAAGTAATCAGGTGATACAATCTTGGCATAAAACAAACAATAGACTGTATAAAAGAACAGAAGCTAGAACCGACTGCTTGAATATATGGACACATCTAGAGCAGAGATGCCACTAGAAAGCAGAGTACTGGAAAACTCATGGCCTTACCCATTAAATAGAAGAGGACGTTCTCCAAGGATACATATGATAAGGGGTTAATATCTAAAATTTATAAAGAACTCAGATTGCCTGACCAGGCGGTGGCGCAGTGGATAGAGCATTGGACTGGGATGTGGAAGGACCCAAGTTTGAGACCCCGAGGCTGCCAACTTGAGCGCGGGCTCATCTGGCTTGAGCAAAAGCTCACCAGCTTGGACCCAGAGTTGCTGGCTCCAGCAAGGGGTTACTCAGTCTGCTGAAGGCCCATGGTCAAGGCACATATGAAAAAGCAATCAATGAACAACTAAGAAATCATAAAGCGCAACGAAAAACTAATGATTGATGCTTCTCAGCTGTCTCCATTCCTGTCTGTCTGTCCCTGTCTATCCCTCTGACTCTCTGTCTCTGTAAAAAAATAAATAAATAAAAATTTTTTAAAAAATTAGAAATTTATCTTGGAATATAAGTTCTAAGGGGGGGAAAAAAAACGAACTCAGATTATTTAATACCAGAAAAACAATCCAATTGAAAAGTAGGCAGCAGACCTAAACAGACTCTTCTCCAAAGAAGACATACAGTTGGCCAATAGACATTAAAAAAAGAAAAGAAAAAAAAAAAGTTGCTCAATATCACTAATCATCAGGGAAATGTAAATTAAAACCTCACATGTGTTAAAATGGTTATTATCAATAAGTAAATTAAAAAAAAAATTCCTGGTGAGGATGTGGGGAAAAGGGAGCCCTCATGCACTGTTGGTGGGAATGTAAATTTGCAGATTGGTGAAACCACTACGGAAAATAGTGTAGAGTTTCCTTAAAGAATTAAATAGAATTAATTTAAGACCCAGGGATTCCACTTCTGGGAATATATTCAAAAAAACCCCAAAACACTAATTTGAAAGAATGTATGCACCCCTAGGTTCATTGCAGAAGTTATTCACAACAGACAAGATCTGGAAGCTGCCCAAGGGCCCATCACTAGATGAGTGGATAAAAATTAAAAAACTGTGGTACATATTTACACAATGGAATACTACTCCACCAAATAAAAGAAGGAAATCTTACCATTTCCTCTTTTTTTAATGTTTATTTTATTGATTTTAAAGCAAGGGAGAGAGAGAGTGAAACAGGAACCTCAATTTTTTCCTGCATGTGCCCTGACCAGGGATCTAACCGACAACCGCTGGACTTTGGAACAATGCTCTAACCAACCGAGCTATCTAGCCAGGGCAAAATCTTATCTTTTTCACCAGCATGGATGGACCTGAAGAGCATTATGCTGAGTGAAATAAGCGAGCCAGAGAAAGACAAATACTATATGAGTTCACTTATATGTGGAATCTAATGAAAAAAATAAACTGATGAACAAAATAGGGACAGAGGCATGGACACAGGGCACAGACTGACAGCTGTCAGAAGGGAAGAGGTCGGCAGGGGCTGGATGAAAAAGGTGAAAGCATAAAGAAGCACAAATGCGTAGTTACAGAACAGCCACAGAGATGTGGATTACAGCCCAGGGAATAGATAGAGCAGGGGTCCCCAAACTACGGCCCGCGGGCCGCATGCGGCCCCCTGAGGCCATTTATCCAGCCCCCCACTGCATTTCCGGAAGGGCACCTCTTTCATTGGTGGTCAGTGAGAGGAGCATAGTTCCCATTGAAATACTGGTCAGTTTGTTGATTTAAATTTACTTGTTCTTTATTTTAAATATTGTATTTGTTCCTGTTTTGTTTTTTTTACTTTAAAATAAGATATGTGCAGTGTGCATAGGGATTTGTTCATAGTTTTTTTTTATAGTCCGGCCCTCCAATGGTCTGAGGGACAGTGAACTGGCCCCCTGTGTAAAAAGTTTGGGGACCCCTGAGATAGAGTCAATCATGTCGGATGAATATGTGTGAGGCCAGGTGGGTGCGTGAAGGAGCAGGGAGAACACATTGTAAAGTACGTGATTTTCTAACCACTATACTGTGCATCTGAAACTAATACAGAATAATACAAAATGGAAACTATAATTGAAAAATAAATTTTTAAAAAATATCTAAAAGAAAATTTATGATATTTATCAAAAGTGGTGATGGGGCAACTGGATATCCATATGGAGTTCTTACAGACCACGCTATTACAACCCTTGTAACACCAATTTGGTCAACACTCCCCTTTCTAGGAACATAGTCCTTGTGTTAGGAGCTCTTACTATCAACTATCTTATGACTCCTGTGTGCTCTTGTCTCCAGTTAACTCCCAAAGTTCCTTGAACTGTTCATCACATGATCTGGCTTGTAGAACACCCACTATTATGTTCACCTTCCTCAAGGGCCCACAGTTTACCATCTCTCAGAACACAAAGCCCAAAGTGAGCACGCTTCCAGTGTCTCTGGACTACATTAGAATTTCTTGTGTCTCTGTAGTTATATAATTAATACAGCTATTTATTAATTTTCTTGAGATCACATTAGTAGCTTGTACTAAGATTGCAACTGGTTAAAGTCTTTTTTCTTCCCCATATGTATCAAGACCTACCTCCTTCACTTTGGATTGTGGAGTTGCAGAATACTTTTCATCTAAGCCCCAAGGTTTACATTAAAACCTATTAAATTTAGGCAAAAATGAGCTATAATGTGTAAAGCACTTTAACATGGTACCTAATTTGTAGTAAACAATCAAAATATTAACTTTAACTATATCCATTTTTCTTTAGTTTTAAGCACGTTCGAGGAAGATGACACGGCTCACTTACATGCAAACATACAATGCAGACATACATATGGATGTGTCCACTTTTCTGAAGCCTAAAATGAGAATTGAAAGAATGTGGCATTGTCAAGGATTTTTCATTGCAATTAACTTTACCTTGAATACTAAAACATAAACCTACATGGAAATTGGAAGTGACCCAAGTTGTCATCACAGACCTCTGCGGTTGGCTAAGATGTTTCAATGGCTATTTATTACCCCTCGCCAGGGAGTGGACTTGCTGGCCCAAGGTAATGTCAGTTCACTCTCGTGTAGCTAGTGTCATAGCCTTGATCTCACTAATGGCCTACTCTCAGCAATGGACAGTTGAATACCTGTGCTCAGCTGGAAACAGACTAACATTGATCATTTCATCTTCTCTGTCAGACTCAGCTGTGCTGAGGGGACACCATGGGGTAGCATAGTGGTGGAGATGCCAGCAGAGGAACCGTTAGGAAGTGTGTGGCCCTCAGTCAGAGCTGCTGTTCCTCGTTTTACATGTGTACAACAGTCTGGGGGAAATGTGTCTGCACATTTTACTTAGAAAACATTTTCTTATACAACTCTGACGTTCTCTGAAATACATTTGCTTGGAATGCATGAAACGAAGACAGATGAAGCTATTTGAAATGTTGTCAGTTTACCCCACACTCCTTAAACAAATCTCGGAATGGGGCACACATAACATTCAGGCCTGGTGAATCCCCACTAAATATCTATTTCAAGTTGTGAAAGGAGTTCCATTAAAAAAAAATTACTAAATTCGGCCCTGGTCAGTTGGCTCAGTGGTAGAGTATTGGCCTGGCGTGTGGAAGTCCCGGGTTCGATTCCCGGCCAGGGCACACAGGAGAAGCGCCCATCTGCTTCTCCACCCCTCCCCCTCTCCTTCCTCTCTGTCTCTCTCTTCCCCTCCTGCAGCCCAGGCTCCATTGGAGCAAAAAATGGCCTGGGCGCTGGGGATGGCTCCTTGGCCTCTGCCCCAGGTGCTAGAGTGACTCTGGTCGCGACAGAGCGATGCCCCAGATGAGCAGAGCATCGCCCCCTGGTGGGTGTGCCGGGTGGATCCCGGTCGGGCACATGTGGGAGTCTGTCTGACTGCCTCCCAGTTTCCAGCTTCAGAAAAATACAAAAAAAAAAATAAAAATTCTGAATTCAATATGAGTGTAAGTGATTATAAAAACTGTTCTGAGAGATCGGTGGGGATGGAGATTAGGAGGATTAAATCTTTATGATTAGAAGAGAAATGTTCAGAAGGAAAAGAGTAAATTAGCAACTTGTGGCACTCACAAAGCATCTTACAAGTATTTGCTGCATTACTCTGCAATCTGCAGACAATGGGTCTTGTCAGCCAAATCCAAATGAATTTTCCACTTGAAATGATTGATTAGCTCTGATTACGGACGCTAATCCTGTTTAGTGACTTCTTATCTCCTGGTCTCTTGCTTGTCTCTTGCACAGCATGAGTTCCGGATGAGCCAGCACTGACTGGGAGGCGTGGACCAGGAGATTTTCCCCACTAGTACAGAAGTGAGTACAATATGCATGACAAGCAGTCACAGAAAGTTTTATTTCCAGGATGCCAGTTGTGAACTTGACTTTTAGGAAAGAAAAAGTGCATCAAACGAGGAATTTGTGTTGCACTACAATGGAAATCAGAGCTTTCCAAATTATTTTTGTGATGAGCCAGAGACAAAAGAGAGCCAGCCTGGTGTTTCCACACTGTTCACAGCCTTCAGCCTCTAACCAAAGGAAGGAATTCATCTCTGGCCAGCTGCTTCCTTCACAAATCAAAACTTTTTTGATGTAAAATTTATAAATTGTTTATCTTTTGTGAATCATATTCTTTACCCATTTTCTTTTTCAGATTCTATTTGTTCCGTTTTATCCTTTTAAATCTGTGATAGAAATATTTTAATTTTAAAGTTTTTAGCTTATAGTATTATTAAGCTCAAAAGTTTTTAAATGTCTATATACACTATTATTTAATCTGAGACATATTTTTCTTACTCCCAAGCTTAGAGTGGAGTAAGATTTAAAATTTATTTTACTTACCTTGTGATTCTTTTCAATATGTCATATCTAATCTACCTGTTATTTAGTTCAGTGATTCTCAAATAGAGACAAGGAGTAGGTATCAGTATATTCAGATGTGAGGAGATACTCAATGAAATGTGTGATATTCCTTTATAACGTATTAGGTTCTTACTTATAACAGACTAAAGTCAAAACAATCTCTTCCATGAATCTGCCTGTTCATGCCCTCATACTCTACATTCAGTAAGGGTTGTCATAGATAAGGTTAATATTTTCTTATAATAATCTGTATTAACTTTGTATTTCTGCATAATGAATTATCACAAATTTGGCAGCTTAAAAACACACACACATTAAAAGCACACATACACACACACATTTATTATGTCACTGTTTCTGTGGGTCAAGAGTCCAGGCTTAAGAGTAACCTCAGCACATGGCCTCACATGGCTGTATTTCCAACTGGAGGCTGGACTAGGGAAGAACGCGCCAGCTCATCCAGATAGTTGGTAGAACTTACTTTCATGCCTTGTGGAACTAAGGTCCCCAACTTCTTACTGGCCATCAGATGGAGGCTATCTGATCCTGGCAGCCACCTACGGTCAGTCCCCTGATATGCGGCTCTCTCCATAAGCAGTCCCAACATGGCTAGTTGCTTCTTCCAGGGGGAGTGTCTCTCTCTCCCTAATGTACTAAGACTAAGTCTTACAAAAAGTAACAAAATCAAGCACAAGCCTTTCCTCTCTCTCTGGAGCACCCCTGCACCTCCCCACCCCAGACATGTCACCTCTGCCTTGCTCCCTCCTGAGCTCCAAGAGTCATCCCTTTGCCTCTGTAACTCATGTCCTGAGCCCACACAGCCCAGCTGGCTCACTTCTTCCTTGCTCACTTCTTTGACCTCTGTGACTTTCTAAATAAACAAACAAAAAAAGTAATAAAATCATGAACATGACATCCTTTGCTACATTTCAACTTTCTATTGATCAGGAGTAAGGCACCGGTTCCATCCACACATGAAGACATGGGTGTAACACCAGGGACAGAGATCACAAGGCCATCTTAGAATGCTGCCTATTATGTATTTGTTGTACGGTAAGATTTAGGATTTTTTTCAAACACTTATTTGCAAATAAATCTAGGTCACCATGTCAGAGAGGCCTTTCTGAACAACATGTCTAATCTAGCATCCCTCTCCTGTTGTCTTTCTCTAGCCCTCATCCTTCCTCATTTTTCTTCATAGTGTTTATCACAGCTCAGACAATACTGCTCTTTTATTTGTACCTTTTAGTGCCTGCAACCTCCCTAAAAAGATCTTTTTTATATTTGTGTATCTTAAAACAAGTCTGTGTTACTTTTGTAATCTAAAGCAATAAATTATTTTAATTAGAAACCACAATAATGTACCACACAGAAATTAATAATAGGAAGGATATTTCCAAACCTAAAAAAAAAAATCATATCTCAGTAGAATATAAAAAGCTTTGTTATTTTATTATTGAATAAAAAATATTAAAAATAAGTTAATAAAACATTCAACTCAATGATCAAGACTAAGAACCACAACTAGAAGGAAATTACACGTTAAGAATTAATTAGGAGGATGACGTCAGAGTAATGGCGGAGTAGGAAGCGATACCAATAAATCTCCCCCAAAACTCAACAAGATCTTCAACCAGAAACAGAAAAACCTATACTTGGAGCTTCCAGATTCTTCGCAATACACCCAAAGTTATGATTGAGTGAAAAATTGGCTAAATATATAACCAAACCCCGAAGGAAATAGGGAGTAAGAAATGCTCCGCCTTCCTCACTAACCTAAACAGGGCGGCTTTCTCTGGTAACTGTGAATATAGAAACTGAGGCGGGCAAAGGGGGTGAATAGATCCAGGCCCCCGCAGCAAAAACGGCCAAACCAGGCTGTGGCTCAGAGATCCAAGCCGAGGAAAATCTGATCCTGTGGCAACCCGGGCAATACAAGCTAACACTCGCGCCAAACCCAAACAAAGAAAGACAAGCGGAACGGCCATTTTACCCGGTCTCCTGGTCGGTGCGCAGTTAGTGGAAGAGAGATTTCTTCCTAAGCCGCGGAAGTGGGTGCCCGTGTTGCCCCACGGAGAGGCAGGGTCAGAGGCCTTTCTGTGGGCTGAGGACAGAGTCTCTGGGCAGCCCCAGCGCCCTGGGAAAGCCACGCACGGGAGGGAGTGAGAACTAATCCCAACGGTGGAGATTTTCCGTGCTGGAGGCTGTTTCACTCAGAGGGAACCACGGCCGGCCTCATATCCTGGTTTGCGCGCGCAGATAAGGAGTGAGTGATTCCTCCGAGTGCCTCGGCAGTGCGCGCCCGTGTTATCGCAGAGAGGGGCAGAGTCAGGGGCCTTTGTGTGGGCCAAAGCGGAATCTCGGGCCGCCCCAACGCCTTGCAAAAGCCGCACACGGGGACGGAGCGAGACTCAATTCCAACGCTGCAACTTTTCCCTGCGGTTGGGGGTTTCACTCAGAGCGTGAGACTGCTGGCCGGATATCCTGGTTGCAGACAGTGAGTGAGAGTTTCCTCCAAGCGCCCCGGAAGTGGGCGCCCGCTTGTGTTACCGGATAGAGTGGCAGAGCCAGAGGTCTTCGAGTGGGCGGAAAGCCCGCCTGATTATGCTAGCAGCTCTGACTGACTGAGCCTTACCCAGAGCCCTGTGCTGAGTGGAAATAGAGTGGGGAGTTGCCAGGAATTTGAGCCTCTTACTATCCAGGCAGAGGCAGCAGCAACCCCATACCTGGACTATCAGGCTACTAATTGAGGAAGGAAAGACTAGGAGAAAGGCTCCAGGAACACGGACTCTCTCACTGTCGGAGCCTATAAATGCTAATGAGCCTCGACTCCCAACGAGAATAAAGCACAATACATGACATTGCCATAGAGACTTATCAACTGCAAACCTCTACCTGAGCGTGCCAAAGGGGCAGAACCCGGGGTACAGAGTCACTGACCAGGAAGAGGGAGAGAAAAGAAAAAGCAAGAAGATAACCTCTCAAAATCAAGAATAATCTGCAGACTTTATAACCTATCCCATTTTATTATATTTGTTCGTTTGTTTCTCTTATCTTCATTCTTGAGACTTTTTTTTCCTCCTCCAATTTGGCCAATTAACTCTCTACCGGTCTTACTCTCTCCTCTCCTTGAACTACACTACCCATAAGTGTTACATCTCCCATTATCATTTCTCTTCTCTTCCTTTCTCTCTATGAGGGTTGCACTCCAAAACCCTTAACTCTCTCTCTCTCTCTCCTTTCTTTTTTCTTCTTTTAGTGGTTCCCTCTTTTTTTCTCTCTCTCTCTTTCTTTTCTCCCTCTATATTAGTTTCTTCCTTTCTCCTTTACATCTCCTCTCATTCAAACCTCAATAACAAACAAATTATCTTATCTGGGACTCAAACCTATGTTTGTGGCATTTTGGGGGGTTTTTACTTCACCTTTTTAACTCACTAGCAGTGCTCCCATCCCTGGCTCTCCATATTATCTAGTTCTTGTTCCACTAAATACAATAGTAAGTTTTTAATTTGTCCCCCCATTTTTCCATTTTCCTCTTATTCCTCTCATCATAACTCTTAGACAACCAACACCTAAAAACAAATCATTTTATTCTTGACCCAAATTTTTTCCTTATTTGCTTTTTGTGGGTCCATACGCTCTTTTTTTTTTCTTTTCTCTTTTATTTTTTTCCTTTTTTTTTTTTTCTTTCTCTCTTTTTTGCCCCTTTATTATTTTTCCCCAATTCAGGCCCTCCATCACAGGCATTGTTTGTTATAACTCACAGTCCACCACAAGATTTTCTCAAGAAAGAGGGGAGAGGAGAGGAGAGGAAAAAAAGAGGGGGGGAATAATTTCCTTTTTTAAAAATTTTTATTTTATTTTATTTTTCTTTATTTCATTATTAATTTTTTTTAAAAAAAACAACTCTTTTTGATTTGTTATTTTTTTATTTTTTTTAACTTTTTATTCTTTATTAAATCTCATTAATACTATCAACAAAACCACCCTGAGATGCCATTAAGGAAGAGAAAATCGAATATCATGGATACAAAAGAAAGAGAGGTAACACAGCTAGATGAGGAAAAATCTATGGAGAAAAAATTTAATATATTGGAAACCTTGGAGCTAAATGACAGAGAATTCAAGATAGAAATCCTAAAAATCCTCCGAGATATACAAGAAAACACAGAAAGGCAATATAGGGAAATCAAAAAACAACTCCATGAACACAAAGAATATATGTCCAAGGAAATTGAAACTATAAAAACAAATCAAACAGAGATGAAAAAATCAATTCACGAGCTGAAAAACAATGTAACAAGCTTAGCTAATAGAACAGGTCAGATAGAAGAGAGGATTAGTGAAATAGAAGACAAGCAACTTGAGGCACAACAGAGAGAAGAAGAAAGAGACTCAAAAATTAAAAAAAATGAGATAGCCCTACAAGAATTATCTGACTCCATCAAAAAGAATAACATAAGAATAATAGGTATATCAGAGGGAGAAGAGAGAGAAAATGGAATGGAGAACATACTTAAACAAATAATTGATGAGAACTTCCCAAGCCTGTGGAAAGAACTAAAGCCTCAAGTTCAAGAAGCAAACAGAACTCCAAGTTTTCTTAACCCCAACAAACCTACTCCAAGGCATATCATAATGAAATTGACACAAACCAACAGCAAAGAAAAAATTCTCAAGGCAGCCAGGGAAAAGAAGAATACAACATATAAAGGAAGGCCCATTAGATTATCATCAGATTTCTCAGCAGAAACTCTACAAGCTAGAAGAGAGTGGACCCCAATATTTAAAGTCCTGAAAGAGAGGAACTTTCAGCCACGAATACTATACCCATCAAAGCTATCCTTCAAATACGAAGGAGAAATAAAAACATTCACAGATACAGAAAAGATGAGAGAATTTATCATCAGAAAACCCCCACTCCAGGAATTACTAAAGGGGGTTCTCCAATCAGATACAAAGAACAAAAAAAAACAGAGCCACAAGTAAAAGCTCCAAGAAGAACACAATAAAACCAAATTTAAACTGTGACAACAACAAAAAGAAAGAGGGGGAGAAGACGGAGATTAACAGTAGCAAAGGACGATGGAGTGCAAAAGTACGCACAAAATAGTTCGCTACAATGAACAGGGTAGGGACCCTTTTCATTACTCAAAGGTAACCACCATTGAAAAAACCACCACAGAAGCACATGAGATAAAAAAGATAGCAACAGAGGAAAGATGTATGGAATACAACCAAATAAAAACAAAAGATAGAAAAACGAAAGAGAAGGATCAAACAAGACACAAAACTAACAGAAAGCAAGATATAAAATGGCAATAGGGAACTCACAAGTATCAATAATTACACTAAATGTAAATGGATTAAACTCACCAATAAAAAGGCACAGAGTAGCAGAATGGATTAAAAAAGAAAATCCAACTGTATGCTGCCTACAGGAAACTCATCTAAGTAACAAGGATAAAAACAAATTCAAAGTGAAAGGCTGGAAAACAATACTCCAAGTAAATAACATCCAAAAAAAAGCAGGTGTAGCAATACTCATATCGGATAATGCTGACTACAAGACAGGAAAAGTACTTAGAGACAAAAATGGCCATTTCATAATGGCTAAGGGGACACTGAATCAAGAAGACATAACAATTCTTAATATATATGCACCAAACCAAGGAGCACCAAAATATATAAGACAGCTACTTATTGATCTTAAAACAAAAACTGACAAAAATACAATCATACTTGGAGACCTCAATACACCGCTGACGGCTCTAGATCGGTCATCCAAACAGAGAATCAACAAAGACATAGTGGCCTTAAACAAAACACTAGAGCACCTGGATATGATAGACATCTACAGGACATTTCATCCCAAAGTGACTGAGTATACATTTTTCTCCAGTATACATGGATCATTCTCAAGAATTGACCATATGTTGGGCCACAAAAACAATATCAGCAAATTCAGAAAAATTGAAGTTGTACCAAGCATATTTTCTGATCATAAAGCCTTGAAACTAGAATTCAACTGCAAAAAAGAGGAAAAAAATCCCACAAAAATGTGGAAACTAAACAACATACTTTTAAAAAATGAATGGGTCAAAGAAGAAATAAGTGCAGAGATCAAAAGATATATACAGACTAATGAAAGTGACAATACGACATATCAGAATCTATGGGATGCAGCAAAAGCAGTGATAAGAGGGAAGTTCATATCGCTTCAGGCATATATGAACAAACAAGAGAGAGCCCAAGTGAACCACTTAACTTCCCACCTTAAGGAACTAGAAAAAGAAGAACAAAGACAACCCAAAACCAGCCGAAGAAAGGAGATAATAAAAATCAGAGCAGAAATAAATGAATTAGAGAACAGAAAAACTATAGAAAAAATTAATAGAACAAGGAGCTGGTTCTTTGAAAAGATCAACAAAATTGACAAACCCTTGGCAAGACTTACCAAGGAAAAAAGAGAAAGAACTCATATAAACAAAATACAAAATGAAAGAGGAGAAATCACCACGGACACCGTAGATATACAAAGAATTATTGTAGAATACTATGAAAAACTTTATGCCACTAAATTCAACAACCTAGAAGAAATGGATAAATTCCTAGAAAAATACAACCTTCCTAGACTGAGTCAAGAAGAAGCAGAAAGCCTAAACAGACCTATCAGTAGAGAAGAAATAGAAAAAACCATTAAAAACCTCCCCAAAAATAAAAGTCCAGGCCCTGACGGCTATACCAGCGAATTTTATCAAACATTCAAAGAAGACTTGGTTCCTATTCTACTCAAAGTCTTCCAAAAAATTGAAGAAGAAGCAATACTTCCAAACATATTTTATGAGGCCAACATAACCCTCATCCCAAAACCAGGCAAGGATGGCACAAAAAAAGAAAACTACAGACCAATATCTCTAATGAATACAGATGCTAAAATACTAAACAAAATACTAGCAAATCGAATACAACAACATATTAAAAAAATAATACATCATGATCAAGTAGGATTCATCCCAGAATCTCAAGGATGGTTCAACATATGTAAAACGGTTAATGTAATACACCATATCAACAAAACAAAGAACAAAAACCACATGATCTTATCAATAGATGCAGAAAAGGCTTTTGATAAAATACAACACAATTTTATGTTTAAGACTCTCAACAAAATGGGTATAGAAGGAAAATATCTCAACATGATAAAGGCCATATATGATAAACCATCAGCTAACATCATATTAAATGGCACTAAACTGAAGGCTTTCCCCCTTAAATCAGGAACAAGACAGGGTTGTCCACTCTCTCCACTCTTATTTAATGTGGTACTAGAGGTTCTAGCCAGAGCAATCAGACAAGACAAAGAAATAAAAGGCATCCATATCGGAAAAGAAGAAGTAAAGGTATCACTTTTTGCAGATGATATGATCCTATACATCGAAAACCCCAAAGAATCCACAAAAAGACTACTAGAAACAATAAGCCAATACAGTAAGGTCGCAGGATACAAAATTAACATACAGAAGTCAATAGCCTTTCTATATGCCAACAATGAAACAACTGAGAAGGAACTCAAAAGAATAATCCCCTTCACGATTGCAACAAAAAAAATAAAATACTTAGGAATAAACATAACAAAGAATGTAAAGGACTTATATAATGAAAACTATAAACCATTGTTAAGGGAAATTGAAAAAGATATAATGAGATGGAAGAATATACCTTGTTCTTGGCTAGGAAGAATAAATATAATCAAGATGGCTATATTACCCAAAGCAATATACAAATTTAATGCAATTCCCATCAAAATTCCAATGACATTTTTTAAAGAAATAGAGCAAAAAATCATCAGATTTATATGGAACTATAAAAAACCCCGAATAGCCAAAACAATCCTAAAGAAAAAGAATGAAGCTGGGGGCATAACAATACCTGACTTCAAACTCTATTATAGGGCCACGACAATCAAAACAGCATGGTATTGGCAGAAAAATAGACACTCAGACCAATGGAACAGAATAGAAAGTCCAGAAATAAAACCACATATATATAGTCAAATAATTTTTGATAAAGGGGCCAACAACACACAATGGAGAAAAGAAAGCCTCTTCAATAAATGGTGCTGGGAAAACTGGAAAGCCACATGCAAAAGAATGAAACTGGACTACAGTCTCTCCCCCTGTACAAAAATTAACTCAAAATGGATCAAAGATCTAAACATAAGACCTGAAACAATTAAGTACATAGAAGAAGACATAGGTACTCAACTCATGGACCTGGGTTTTAAAGAGCATTTTATGAATTTGACTCCAACGGCAAGAGAAGTGAAGGCAAAAATTAATGAATGGGACTACATCAGACTAAGAAGTTTTTGCTCAGCAAGGGAAACTGATAACAAAATAAACAGAAAGCCAACTAAATGGGAAATGATATTTTCAAACAACAGCTCAGATAAGGGCCTAATATCCAAAATATACAAAGAACTCATAAAACTCAACAACAAACAAACAAACAATCCAATAAAAAAATGGGAAGAGGATATGAATAGACACTTCTCACAGGAAGAAATACAAATGGCCAACAGATATATGAAAAGATGCTCATCTTCTTTAGCTATTAGAGAAATGCAAATCAAAACGGCAATGAGATACCACCTCACACCTGTTCGATTAGCTGTTATTAGCAAGTCAGGTAATAGCAAATGTTGGAGAGGCTGTGGAGAAAAAGGAACCCTCATACACTGTTGGTGGGAATGTAAAGTAGTACAACCATTATGGAAGTATGGTGGTTCCTCAAAAAACTGAAAATAGAACTACCTTATGACCCAGCAATCCCTCTACTGGGTATATATCCCCAAAACTCAGAAACATTGATACGTAAAGACACATGCAGCCCCATGTTTATTGCAGCATTGTTCACAGTGGCCAGGACATGGAAACAACCAAAAAGCCCATCAATAGATGACTGGATAAAGAAGATGTGGCACATATACACTATGGAATACTACTCAGCCATAAGAAATGATGACATCGGAACATTTACAGCAAAATGGTGGGATCTTGATAACATGATACGAAGCGAAATAAGTAAATCAGAAAAAAACAGGAACTGTATTATTCCATACGTAGGTGGGACATAATAGTGAAACTAAGAGACATTGATAAGAGTGTGGTGGTTACGGGGGGGGAGGGGGGAATGGGAGAGGGATAGGGGGTGGGAGGGGCACAAAGAAAACAAGATAGAAGGTGACAGAGGACAATCTGACTTTGGGTGGTGGGTATGCAACATAATTGAACGACAAGATAACCTGGACTTGTTATCTTTGAATATATGTATCCTGATTTATTGATGTCACCCCATTAAAAAAATAAAATTATAAAAAAAAAAATAAAAAAAAAGAATTAATTAGGACGTTAGAGAAATGGTGGCGTGAGAGATATTCCTAATCTCTCCCATTGAAATTTCAACAAATTCAACAATTAAACACAGAGGAAGAAAACCTTAGAAGCACCTGAAATTTACACACACCAGAAAAACATATGATTGGGTGAAAAAGTGGCTGAATATATAAGACGGAGGATGGGGCATTTCACTTTCCACACTGATCTGAGGTAGGGGCACTTTTGTTTGGAGCTGGGCAAAGAGGAGAGGCTGAGCTAGTGGGGAAGGAGCTGAGTTAGGGTAAGTGCCCAAGCAAAAGAAAGAACACACTGGCTCTGCCTGAGATCGCAGACACTGGGCACGCACACAGGCAGAGGGATCCACCTAAAATTACCAGCACAGGTGCCCATGTGGGCAGGTGCCAGCATCGTTGTGCATTCCCAGCTCCAGGATCACTGGCACAGCACTAGCAGCTCCACCTAACATCACCAGCATGGGGAGTGAAGAGGCGCATGTGCAGGCCGAGGTGCTTAGCCCTAGATTAACAACACTGGGCACCTGTGTGAGCACCAGCATCTTTGGGCGCTCCTGGCTTCATGATCACCAGCACAGGGCATGCACAAGGACCGGGGTGCTTAGCCCGAGATTGTCAACACTGGGCACCTGCATGGGCACCAGCGTCTTTGGGCATTCCTGGCTCCACAATCTCCAGTGCTGGGTGCACACATGAACCAAGACCCTTGGCCTGAGAATGCCCATGCTGGGCACCTGAACGATGGCAGCAACCATCTGTGTGCATTGCTGGAGTCATGGGAGCTGGACACACACGTGGCTTGTCATAAGCTACCAAGAAGAACAAGCAGGAAAAGCCCATGGATATTAAAGCTGCTGCACACTAAGACATGCTAGATATGCCCACTGGCCCATAGAATTTTGCCTCTGTGTAACAGAAAGGTGCTTGGCCCTTGGTCAGTGCCCTGCCCTGTCTACTTGAACTGGAGGCACTGGTTCCCACTGCCTTACCCAGAACTGTGCTTTGGGTGGTGCTGGAGGAGGGACCTGGCTGTACATAGATTCCCTTGCTACAAGAACATTAGCTGAAGAGGCTTCCACAGCTAAGTCTTCAGGTTTCTAGCTCCAGTGTGTGGGGGGACATGCAGAGAGGTACCTGTAAAACTCCCACTGCCATTACTAGAGCCATACAATTGCAAAGTCCTAAAAAGCCCCACCTGCCAATGGGACTGAGGCCCAACCTACATCACTGCCACAGCAATACACCAGCAGACCTCTGCCCAAGAGCCCCACAGAGAAAAAGCTCGTAGTACAGTGCCACCTGCCCCCCAAAAAAAGAAGCTACCTCTCAAAACCAGAAAAAATTACATTTTTAGTACTTTTTGTCATTTTTACTTTTTTTCTTTTTCTTTTTTCTTATTTTTCTTATGAACTACACTATCCATAGTTGTTACATTTTTCATTCTTGTTTTTTGTGAGGGATTTATTTCAGAAAACTTTACTTCTGTTTTTTCTTCTTTTTTCTTTATCTTTCTCTTTGTTTTATATTTTGTTTTTTGTCCTTTCTTTTTCTTCATTCTCCCTTCTTGTTTCTTCTCTATATTTTTCTTCTTGTTCCTCTTTTTTTTTCTTTTTTTGCTCTCTTCTGACCATAGTTTATCATCAAATTATTGAATTCATATTTTTCTTTGTGGCATTTTGCTTGTTTTTTACTTCATTTTTTATCTATTTTGTCATCTCTCTTCAGTTCCTGCTCCTTGTTCTCTGTAGTTTTTATTCCACTTTTCATTATAGAATTTTCATTTTTTTCACTGTATTTTTCAACTTTATTTTACTTTCTTAATTATCTCTTATTAGTGTTATTAACAATACCCCTCTCAAATGCCATTAAGAAAAAATAAATCAAATATCATGGATACAAAAGACAGAGACAGCTCAGATAGGAGATGAAAAACCTCTAGAAAAAAAATTCAATTACATAAAAACCTTGGAGTTAAATGACAAGGAATTCAAAATCAAATTCCTAAAAATACTCAGTAAAATACAAGAAAGCTCTAAAAGGCAATTTAGTGAGCTCAAAAAACAATTTAATGAACAAAAAGAATATTTCATCAAGGAAATTAAAACTATAAAAAGGAACCAAACAGAGATGAAAAACTCAATAAATGAACCAAAAATAAGGTGACAAGCTTAGCTAATAAAACAGGCCAGATAGAATAGAGAATCAGTGACATAGAAGACGGGCAACTAGAGATACTACAGAGAGAAGAAGAGAGAGACTCACAAATTTAAAAAAATGAGAAAGCCCTACAGAAATTGTCTGACTCCATCAGAAAGAGCAATATAAGAATAATGGGTATATCAGAAGGAGAAGAGAGAGAAAAAGGAATGGAGAACATATTCAAACAAATAATTGATGAGAATTTCCCAAGCCTGTGAAAAGAATTAGAGCCTTTAATCCAAGAATAAAACAGAACATTGAGTTACCTTAACCCAAACATACCTACTCCAAGGCACATCATAATGAAACTATCATAAATGTACAAAAAAAAAATCCTCAACACAGCCAGGGAAAAGAAGTCAACAACATATAAAGGAAGGCTCATTAGGTTATCATCAGATTTCTCAGCAGAAACTCTGCAAGCAAGAAGAGAGAGAACCCCAGTATTTAAAGCACTGAAAGAGAGGAACTTTCAGCAAAGAATACTATATCCATCAAAGCTGTACTTCAAATATGAAGGGGAAATAAAAACATTCACAGATATAAAGAAGATGAGGGAATTTATCACCAGAAAATCCCCACTTCAGGAAATACTAAAGGCAGTTATTCAACCAGATACAAAAAAAAAAACAAAAACAAAAAAAAACAAGATCAAATCACCCATAAAAGCTCCAAAAAGAGCACAATAAAAATAAGAATAATCTGTGACAAAAACGAAAAAGGGGAGAAGACAAAAATTAGCAGTAATAAAGGAGGATGAAGTGAAGAAGCACTCATGAGATAGTGGACTACAATGAATATGATATATATTCTTTTAAGTACCTAATGGTAAACACCCCTGAAAATACCAATACTGAGACACATGGCTTAAGAAAAGAAGAAACAGAGGAAAGTAGTATGGAATACAACCAAACAAAAACAAATGACAGAAACACAAAAGAACCAAACAAGATACAGAGCTATCAGAAAGCATTATATAAAATGTCAATAGGAAACCCTCAAGGGTCAATAATTACATTAAATGTAAATTGATTGAACTCATCCATAAAAAGACACAGAGTAGCAGAGTGGATCAAAAAAGAAAATCTAACTGTATGCTGCCTTCAAGAAATACATCTAAGCTACAAGGATAAAAACAGACTCAATGGGAAAGGCTAGAAAACAATTCTTCAAGTAAATAATATCCAAAGAAAAGCAGATGTAGCCATACTCATATCTAACGATGCTGACTATAAGACAACAAAGGTAATCAGAGACAAAGATGGTTATTTCATAATGATAAAAAAAAGACATTGAATCAAGAAGACATAACACTTCTTAATAGATCTGCACCAAACCAACAAGGACAAAAGTATATAAGACATCTACAGTACTAACTGATCTAAAAATAAAACTGACAAAAATACAATCATACTTGGAGTCTTCAATACAGTACTGACAGCTCTAGATTGCTCATCCAAACAGCAAACTAATAAAGAAATATTGGCCTTAAAAGAAACACTAGAACAATTGAACATGATAGACATCTACAGGAGATTTCATCCCAAAACATGAAAGTATACATTTTTCTCCAATGTACATGGTACATTCTCAAGAATTGACCAAATGTTGGGACACAAAACTAACATCAACGACTTCAGAAATCTGAATTTATACTAAGCATATTCTCTGAACATAAAGCTTTAAAACTAGAATTCAACTTCAAAAGAGAAGTAAACAAACCCACAAAATGTGGAAATTAAACAACATTCTTCTAAAAAATGACTGGGTCAAAGAAGAAATAAAAGCAGAGATCAAAAGATATATACAGACAAATGAAAATGACAACACAACATATCAAAATCTCTGAGATGCAGCAAAAGCAGTAATAAGAGGAAAGTTCATATCATTACAGGCTTATATAAACAAACAAGAGAGAGCCCAAGTAAACAACTTACCATCACATTTTAAGGAACAAGAAAAAAAAGAACAAAAGCAAGCCAAAACCAGCAGAAAAAAAAATAAAAATTAGAGCAGAAATAAATGAAATAGAGAACAGAAAAACTATAAAAAGAATCAATAAAACAAGGAGCTGGTTCTTTGAAAAGTTCAACAAAATTTACAAACCCTTGGCAAGACTCACTAAGGAAAAAAAAGAAAGGACTCATATAAACAAAATCCAAAATAAAAAAGGAGAAATTACCACAGATACCATAGATATTCAAAGGATTATTGTAGAATACTATGAAAAACTATATGCTACTAAATTTAACAATCTAGAAGAAATGGATAAATTCCTAGAATAATATAATCTTCCTAGACTGAATCATGAAGAAGTAGAAAGCCTAAACAGAACCTTAAGCAAGGAGGAAATAGAAACAACTGTCAAAAACCTCCAAAAAAATAAAAGTCCACGGCCAGATGGCTATACTAGTGAATTCTATCAAACATTCAAAGAAGATTTGGTTCTTATCCTACCCAAATCTCCCAAAATATTGAAGAAGCAGCAATAGTTTCAAACACATTTTATGAGGCCAGCATAACCCTCATACCAAAACCTGGTAAGGACAACACAAAAAAAGAAAACTACAGACCAATATCTCTAATGAATACAGGTGCTAAAATCCTAAACAAAATACTGGCAAAACTGAATACAACACATTAAAAAAATAATTCACCATGATCAAGTGAGATTCATCCCAGAACCACAAGGATAGTTCAGCATATGTAAAACAGTTAATGTAATACACCACTTTATATCAATAAAACAAAGAACAAAAATCATATGATCTTATCAATAGATGCAAAAAAGGCATTTGATAAAATACAACATCATTTTATGTTTAAAACACTCAACAAAATTGGTATAGAAGGAAAATATCTCAACATAAGGCCATTTATAAAAAACCATCAGCTAACATCATATTAAATGGCAAAAGAACTGAAAGATTTCTTCTAAAATCAAGAACAAAACAAGGCTGCCTACTCTCTCCACTCTTATTCAATGTAGTGCTGGAAGTTCTAGCCAAAGCCATCAGACAAGAGAAAGAAATAAAAGGCATTCATATTAGGAAAAAAGAAGTAAAGGTTTCACTTTTTGCAGACAATATGATCCTGTACATCGAAAACCCCAAAGACTCCAAAGAAAGGCTAGTGGAAATAATAAACCAATACAGTAAGGTTGCAGGATACAAAAATTAACATATAAAAGTCTATTGCTTTCTTATATGCCAACAATAAAACTTCAGAAAATGAACTCAAAAAATAATCCCTTTTATGGTTTCAAAAAGAAAAAATAAAATACCTAGTAATAAACATGACAAAAGAATGTAAAGGACCTATATAATGAAAACTACAAAACGTTGTTAAATAAAAAAAGACATAATGAAATGGAAAAATATTCCTTGTTCTTGAATAGAAGGAGTAAATATAGTTAAAATAACCATATTACCCAAAGCAATATACAAATGTAATGCAATTCCAATCAAAATTTCAATGTCATTTTTTAAAGAAATGGAACAAAAAATCATCAGGTTTATATGGAACCATAAAAAACCCTGAATAGCCAAAGTAATCCTAAGAAAAAAGAACAAAACTAGGGGCATTACAATCCTTGACTTCAAATTATACTACAGAGCCATGATAATCAAAACAGCATGGTATTGGCAGAATAATAGACACTCTGACAAATGGAACAGAATAGAGGTCCCAGAAATAAAACCACACATATATGGTCAAATCACCTTTGATAATGGAGCCAAAAACACACAATGGAGAAAAGAAATCCTCCTCAATAAATGGTGCTTGGAAAACTGGAAATCCACATGCAAAAAAATGAAACTCAACTATGGTTTGTCTCCTTATACAAAAACTAATTCTAAATAAATCAAATACCTAAATATAAAATCTGGAACAATAAAATACATAGAAGAAAACATAGGTACTAAACTCATGGACCTTGGCCATAGAAGACATTATATGAATTTGACCCCAAAGGCAAGGGAAGTAAAGGCAAAGATAAATCAATGGGAGTACAACAGACTAAGAAGCTTTTTCACAGCAAAAGATACTGACAACCAAAAAACAGACAGCCAACTAAATGGGGGATGATATTTTCAAACAACAGCTCAGATAAGGGGCTAATATCCAAAATATATAAAGAACTCACAAAACTCAACAATAAACAAGCAAACAATCCAATAGAAAAATGGGAAGAGGACATGAACAGACACTTCTCCTAAGAAAAAATGCAAATGGCCAATAGATATGTGAAAAGATGCTCATTTTCATTAGCTACTAGAGAAATGCAAATCAAAACTACAATGTGATACCACCTCACACCTGTTTGATTAGCTATTATCAACAAGACAGGTAACCACAAGTGTTGGAGAGGCTGTGAAGAAAAATGAACCCTCATTCACTGTTGGTGGGAATGTATATTAGTACAACCATTATGGAAAAAAGTATGGTGGTTCCTCAAAAAATTAAGAATAGAACTACCATATAACCCAGCAATACCTCTACAGAGTATATACCCCTAAAACTCAAAATCACTGGTACATAAAATCATATGCAACCCCATGTTCATCGCAGCATTGTTCACGGTTGCCAAGACATGGAAATAACCAAAAAGCCCTTCAATAGAAGATTGGATAAAGAAAATATGGTATGTATATACTATGATATACTACTCAGCCATAAGAAATGATGACATAGGATCATTTATGATAGCGGTTCTCAACCTGTGGGTCACGACCCCACTGGGGTCACGACCCACAGGTTGAGAACCGCTGATTTATGATAATGTGGATGAACCTTAATAACATTATAATGAGTGAAATAAGTAAATGAGAAAAAACTAAGAATTGTATTATTCCAAACATAGGTGGGACACAAAATTGAGACTCATGGGTATAGATAAGGGTGCAGCGGTTACCAGGTGGAGGGGAAATACTACAGAGCCATGGAAAGGAGGAGAGGAATGGGATTCTGGGAGGGGAAAGAAAGGGCATAAGAAAACCAAATGAAGGGTGACAGAAGACAATTTTACTTTGGGTGATGGGTATAAAACATAATCAAATGTCAAAATGATCTGGGGATGTTTTCTCTAAATCTATGTGACCAATGTCACCCTGTTGAAATTAATTGTCTAAATTAAACTATAAAAAAAAATTGGCCCGGGCCACTTGGCTCAGCAGTAGAGGGTCAGCCCAGCGTGCAGGAGTCCCGGGTTTGATTCCCGGCCAGGGCACACAGGAGAGGCACCCATTTGCTTCTCCACCCCTCCCCCTCTCCTTCCTCTCTGTCTCTCTCTTCCTCTCCCGCAGCAAGGCTCCATTGGAGCAAAGATGGCCCAGGCACTGGGGATGGCTCTGTGGCCTCTGCCTCAGGTGCTAGAATGGCTCTGGATGCAACAGAGCGACGCCCCAGAGGGGCAAAGCATCACCCCCTGGTGGGCATGCCAGGTGGATCCTGGTCGGGCGCATGCGGGAGTCTGTCTGATTGCCTCCCCGTTTCCAGCTTCAGAAAAATAAAAAATAAATAAAATAAATAAAAATTTTAAAAAAGAATTAAAACAAAAAAACTTCAATAACAAACAAATTCTCTTATCAGGGACTCAAACTTATGTTTGTGGCATTTTGGGGGGTTTTTACTTCACCTTTTTAACTCACTAGCAGTGCTCCCATCCCTGGATCTCCATTTTATCTAGTTCTTGTTCCACTAAATACAATAGTATTTTTTTAATTTGTCCCCCCATTTTTCTGTTTTCCTCTTATTCCTCTCATCATAACTCTTAGACAACCAACACCTAAAAGCAAATCATTTTATTCTTGACCCAAATTTTTTCCTTATTTGCTTTTTGTGGGTCCATACCCCCCCTTTTTTTTTTCTTTTTCTTTTTTTTTTTTTTTTTTGCCCATTTATTTCTGTTCCCCAATTCAGGCCCTCCATCACAGACATTGTTTGTTATAATTCACAGTTCACCACAAGATTTTCTCAAGAAAAAGGGGAGAGGAAAGGAAAAAAGGAGGGGAGGAATAATTTCCTTTTTTAAAAAATTCTTATTTTATTTTATTTTTCTTTATTTCATTATTAATTTTTTTTTAAAAAAAACAACTCTTTTTGATTTTTTATTTTTTTTTACTTTTTATTCTTTATTAAATCTCATTAATACTATCAACAAAACCACCCTCAGATGCCATTAAGGAAGAGAAAATCGAATATCATGGATACAAAAGAAAGAGAGGTAACACAGCTAGATGAGGAAAAATCTATGGAGAAAAAATTTAATATATTGGAAACCTTGGAGTTAAATGACAGAAAATTCAAGATAGAAATCCTAAAAATCCTCCGAGATATACAAGAAAACACAGAAAGGCAATTTAGGGAGCTCAGAAAACAACTCAATGAACACAGAGAATATATGTCCAAAGAAATTGAAACTATAAAAACAAATCAAACAGAGATGAAAAACTCAATTCACGAGCTGAAAAACGATGTAACAAGCTTAGCTAATAGAACAGGTCAGATAGAAGAGAGGATTAGTGAAATAGAAGACAAGCAACTTGAGGCACAACAGAGAGAAGAAGAAAGAGACTCAAAAATTTAAAAAAATGAGATAGCCTACAAGAATTATCTGACTTCATCAAAAAGAATAACATAAGAATAATAGGTATATTAGAGGGAGAAGAGAGAGAAAATGGAATGGAGAACATACTCAAACAAATAACAGATGAGAACTTCCCAAGCCGGTGGAAAGAACTAAAGCCTCAAATTCAAGAAGCAAACAGAACACCGAGTTTTCTTAACCCCAACAAACCTACTCCAAGGCATATCATAATGAAATTGACACAAACCAACAGCAAAGAAAAAATTCTCAAGGCAGCCAGGGAAAAGAAGAATATAACATATAAAGGAAGACCCATTAGATTATCATCAGATTTCTCAGCAGAAACTCTACAAGCTAGAAGAGAGTGGACCCCAATATTTAAAGTCCTGAAAGAGAGGAACTTTCAGCCACGAATACTATACCCATCAAAGCTATCTTTCAAATATGAAGGAGAAATAAAAACATTCACAGATACAGAAAAGATGAGGGAATTTATCATCAGAAAACCCCCACTCCAGGAATTACTAAAGGGGGTTCTCCAATCAGATACAAAGAACAAAAAAAAAACAGAGCCACAAGTAAAAGCTCCAAGAAGAACACAATAAAACCAAATTTAAACTGTGACAACAACAAAAAGAAAGAGGGGGAGAAGATTGAGATTAACAGTAGCAAAGGACAATGGAGTGCAAAAGTACTCACAAAATAGTTCGCTACAATGAACAGGGTAGGGACCCTTTTCATTACTCAAAGGTAACCACCATTGAAAAAACCACCAAAGAAGCACATGAGATAAAAAAGATAGCAACAGAGGAAAGATGTATGGAATACAACCAAATAAAAACAAAAGATAGAAAAACGAAAGAGAAGGATCAAACAAGACACAAAACTAACAGAAAGCAAGATATAAAATGACAATAGGGAACTCACAAGTATCAATAATTACACTAAATGTAAATGGATTAAACTCACCAATAAAAAGGCACAGAGTAGCAGAATGGATTAAAAAAGAAAATCCAACTGTATGCTGCCTACAGGAAACTCATCTAAGTAACAAGGATAAAAACAAATTCAAAGTGAAAGGCTGGAAAACAATACTCCAAGCAAATAACATCCAAAAAAAAAGCAGGTGTAGCAATACTCATATTGGATAATGCTGACTACAAGACAGGAAAAGTACTCAGAGATAAAAATGGCCATTTCATAACGGCTAAGGGGACACTGAATCAAGAAGACATAACAATTCTTAATATATATGCACCAAACCAAGGAGCACCAAAATATATAAGACAGCTACTTATTGATCTTAAAACAAAAACTGACAAAAATACAATCATACTTGGAGACCTCAATACACCACTGAAGGCTCTAGATCAGTCATCCAAACAGAGAATCAACAAAGACATAGTGGCCTTAAACAAAACACTAGAGCACCTGGATATGATAGACATCTACAGGACATTTCATCCCAAAGTGACTGAGTATACATTTTTCTCCAGTGTACATGGATCATTCTCAAGAATTGACCATATGTTGGGCCACAAAAACAACATCAGCAAATTCAGAAAAATTGAAGTTGTACCAAGCATATTTTCTGATCATAAAGCCTTGAAACTAGAATTCAACTGCAAAAAAGAGGAAAAAAATCCCACAAAAATGTGGAAACTAAACAACATACTTTTAAAAAATGAATGGGTCAAAGAAGAAATAAGTGCAGAGATCAAAAGATATATACAGACTAATGAAAATGATAATACGACATATCAGAATCTATGGGATGCAGCAAAAGCAGTGATAAGAGGGAAGTTCATATCACTTCAGGCATATATGAACAAACAAGAGAGAGCCCAAGTGAACCACTTAACTTCCCACCTTAAGGAACTAGAAAAAGAAGGACAAAGACAACCCAAAACCAGCCGAAGAAAGGAGATAATAAAAATCAGAGCAGAAATAAATGAATTAGAGAACAGAAAAACTATAGAAAAAATTAATAGAACAAGGAGCTGGTTCTTTGAAAATATCAACAAAATTGACAAACCCTTGGCAAGACTTACCAAGGAAAAAAGAGAAAGAACTCATATAAACAAAATCCAAAATGAAAGAGGAGAAATCACCACGGACACCGTAGATATACAAAGAATTATTATAGAATACTATGAAAAACTTTATGCCACTAAATTCAACAACCTAGAAGAAATGGATAAATTCCTAGAAAAATACAACCTTCCTAGACTGAGTCAAGAAGAAGCAGAAAGCCTAAACAGACCTATCAGTAGAGAAGAAATAGAAAAAACCATTAAAAACCTCCCCAAAAATAAAAGTCCAGGCCCTGACAGCTATACCAGCGAATTTTATCAAACATTCAAAGAAGACTTGGTTCCTATTCTACTCAAAGTCTTCCAAAAAATTGAAGAAGAAGCAATACTTCCAAACACATTTTATGAGGCCAACATACCCTCATACCAAAACCAGGCAAGGATGGCACAAAAAAAGAAAACTACAGACCAATATCTCTAATGAATACAGATGCTAAAATACTAAACAAAATACTAGCAAATCGACTACAACAACATATTAAAAAAATAATACATCATGATCAAGTGGGATTCATCCCAGAATCTCAAGGATGGTTCAACATACGTAAAAACGGTTAACGTAATACACCATATCAACAAAACAAAGAACAAAAACCACATGATCTTATCAATAGACGCAGAAAAGGCTTTCGATAAAATACAACACAATTTTATGTTTAAGACTCTCAACAAAATGGGTATAGAAGGAAAATATCTCAACATGATAACGGCCATATATGATAAACCATCAGCTAACATCATATTAAATGGCACTAAACTGAAGGCTTTCCCCCTTAAATCAGGAACAAGACAGGGTTGTCCACTCTCTCCACTCTTATTTAATGTGGTACTAGAAGTTCTCGCCACAGCAATCAGACAAGACAAAGAAATAAAATGCATCCATATCGGAAAAGAAGAAGTAAAGGTATCACTTTTTGCAGATGATATGATCCTATACATCGGAAACCCCAAAGAATCCACAAAAAGACTACTAGAAACAATAAGCCAATACAGTAAGGTCGCAGGATACAAAATTAACATACAGAAGTCAATAACCTTTCTATATGCCAACAATGAAACAATTGAGAATGAACTCAAAAGAATAATCCCCTTCACGATTGCAACAAAAAAAATAAAATACTTAGGAATAAACATAACAAAGAATGTAAAGGACTTATATAATGAAAACTATAAACCATTTTTAAGGGAAATTGAAAAATATGAGATGGAAGAATATACCTTGTTCTTGGCTAGGAAGAATAAATATAATCAAGATGGCTATATTACCCAAAGCAATATACAAATTTAATGCAATTCCCATCAAACTTCCAATGACGTTTTTTAAAGAAATAGAGCAAAAAATCATCAGATTTATATGGAACTATAAAAAACCCCAAATAGCCAAAGCAATCCTAAAGAAAAAGAATGAAGCTGGGGGCATTACAATACCTGACTTCAAACTCTATTATAGGGCCACGACAATCAAAACAGCATGGTATTGGCAGAAAAATAGACACTCAGACCAATGGAACAGAATAGAAAGTCCAGAAATAAAACCACATATATATAGTCAAATAATTTTTGATAAAGGGGCCAAGAACACACAATGGAGAAAAGAAAGCCTCTTCAATAAATGGTGCTGGGAAAACTGGAAAGCCACATGCAAAAGAATGAACCTGGACTACAGTTTGTCCCCCTGTACTAAAATTAACTCAAAATGGATCAAAGATCTAAACATAAGACCTGAAACAATTAAGTACATAGAAGAAGACATAGGTACTCAACTCATGGACCTGGGTTTTAAAGAGCATTTTATGAATTTGACTCCAACGGCAAGAGAAGTGAAGGCAAAAATTAATGAATGGGACTACAACAGACTAAGAAGTTTTTGCTCAGCAAGAGAAACTGATAACAAAATAAACAGAAAGCCAACTAAATGGAAAATGATATTTTCAAACAACAGCTCAGATAAGGGCCTAATATCCAAAATATACAAAGAACTCATAAAACTCAACAACAAACAAACAAACAATCCCATAAAAAAATGGGAAGAGGATATGAACAAACATTTCTCCCAGGAAGAAATACAAATGGCCAACAGATATATGAAAAGATGCTCATCTTCTTTAGCTATTAGAGAAATGCAAATCAAAACGGCAATGAGATACCACCTCACACCTGTTCGATTAGCTATTATTAGCAAGACAGGTAATAGCAAATGTTGGAGAGGCTGTGGAGAAAAAGGAACCCTCATGCACTGTTGGTGGGAATGTAAAGTAGTACAACCATTATGGAAGAAAGTATGGTGGTTCCTCAAAAAACTGAAAATAGAACTACCTTATGACCCAGCAATACCTCTACTGGGTATATACCCCAAAAACTCAGAAACATTGATACGTAAAGACACATGCAGCCCCATGTTTATTGCAGCATTGTTCACAGTGGCCAGGACATGGAAACAACCAAAAAGCCCGTCAATAGATGACTGGATAAAGAAGATGTGGCACATATACACTATGGAATACTCCTCAGCCATAAGAAATTATGACATCGGAACATTTACAGCAAAATGGTGGGATCTTGATAACATGATATGAAGCGAAATAAGTAAATCAGAAAAAACCAGGAACTGCATTATTCCATACGTAGGTGGGACATAAAAGTGAAACTAAGAGACACTGATAAGAGTGTGGTGGTTATGGGGGGAGGGGGGAATGGGAGAGGGAAAGGGGGAGGGGGAGGGGCACAAAGAAAACAAGATAGAAGGTGACAGAGGACAATCTGACTTTGGGTGATGGGTATGCAACATAATTGAACGACAAGATACCCTGGACTTGTTATCTTTGAATATATGTATCCTGATTTATTGATGTCACCCCATTAAAAAAATAAAATTAAAAAAAAACTTATCACATTTTTTAATACTTAAAAGAAATAGAAGTGAGAAATAAAGCCAAGAGTAGTTTATTAGAAAAGGACAATAAAATAAATGAACCTCTGATAAATCTGATTAAAAAAAACACAGAAAGAACTCATGGATATTCAGAAATAAGAAGAAAAGGTCTATAACCTCAGCCAAAGAAATGATTGTAAACTATAAGTACAAACACACTTACAAATTGGTGATCCACTAAGTAAATCAGTAAGAGAAATTTAGGAAGAGGTAGGAACTTCAATAGAAAAAAATCACTTTTGAATTCCAGAGACCTACAGCCATAGCAATCACCAGAGATAATTCAAACATGCATATTCAAGAGATAATCAACTTCCAGCTGATCAGAGCATATTAGAAACAGGTGTTACTTTCACTCCCAAAACATCACGAAATAAAAGAACGTAAAAAGATATAGAAATTCAGACAGATACAAATAGTGGATGAAGAGTTAACAATGGACAAGAAAGGTCAACAAAGTCAGAAATTAAAACAAGAGGAACAATAATAAGCAACTTGAGTCTCAAGAGTCTGTTCTGTTACAGGTCTATGGCTGGGAAGAAGCCCATGAGAGTAAAAGATCTACTGCACAAGCCCCAGGGAAGACTCAGGAACCAGAAGCAACTGGTACCAGAAAAGGTGTTAATGAGAAATGGAGTTGAGATCACTGGGAGGGGAGAAAAAAGGACTATTGAGAGAACATGAACATGAAGATATTAACTCTCCAGACTTACCCTCTCATCCCATACATAGAGATAGATGTCTTCCCATTCCCAACTGACTCCTGATTTGTGCAGGCTCTGGGGTAGCAGAAGACAAAATGAGACACACTCCTGAAAGCAGGGAGTGCAAGTCTGTGTTACCACACTGTGAGGCCCCAGCTCCCCTCTCATCATCAGAGCCCAGGAATACTGGCCGCGAGGCTCTGCACCCTACCGATACTGGACAACCTATGCCTAATTAGCCAGGAATCTCTGCACACATATCCATGACATAGTATATTCCAAGGTCATCATTCGGCAATTTTTAAATAAAACTGCAATTTCACAACTTATGCCTAAATAGCCAGGGTTTTTTGCCCCCCTATGCCTTATTGGCCAGGGGTCTTTGAACACATTTTCATGATAAAGTATATTCCAAGGTCATCATTTGATAATTTTTATTACCAAAATTGCTATGTCAATTAAGACATCTGCACACCATTTTTCCCATCAGGTATACCCTGGGAGAATTCACTGTTGACTGACTCCACAAATGTCATCTTCAACCCATCTTTCCTTGCCATATCTTATTAGATATTGATGTTGAAGAGAACTATTTATATTTCATTCAAAAAAAAATTTTGTGAGTACATAAAACTTTCTTTTTATATTACTTATTAAATATTACACTATATTTTTAATTTTATTAATTTTAATTTATTGTGTTAACACAGATTCAAGTGTTACAATCAATATAAATCCCAACACCTTCTCCCCCATTGCACCTCCTTTGCCCCTCCCCCTAACTCCCTACCCCTTCCCTCTGGGACTTGCTGTCCTGTTATCTGGATCTATGAGTTACATATATATAATTTCACTAATCCTTTCACCTTCTCTGATCCCATTACCTCATCCCTCTTCCCTCTGATAGCTGTCCTTCTGGTCCTTGTGAGCCTGCCTCTCACTCTATCCCATTCCTCAGTTAACTCTGTTCACTAGATTCCACATATAAGTGAGATCATGAGATATTTGTATTTCTCTTCCTGGTTTATTTCACTTAGCATAATAATCTCCAAATCCATCCATACCATCACAAAAGGTAAGTTTCCCTTCTTTTTCATGGCCATGTAGTATTCCATTCTGTATATGTACCACTGCTTTTTAATCCACTCATGCACTGATGGACATTGGCTGTTTCCAGATCTTGGTGTTGTAAACCAATGCTGCAATAAACATGGGGTTGCATATCTTCTTTTGAATCAGTGATTTACTATTCTTAGGATATATTCCTAATAGTGGGAGAGCTGGGTCAAAAGGCAGTTCCATTTTAAATTTTTTGAGGAATCTCCATACTGTTTTTCACAGTAGCTACCCAAGTCTGCATTCCCACCAGCAGTGCAGGAGGGTTTCCTTTTTTCCACATCTTCGCCAGCACTTATCCTATGTTAATTAGTTAATGAGCACCATTCTGACAGGTGTGAGGTGGTATCTCATTGTGGTCTTAATTTATATTTCTCTGAGGATTAAAGACATTGAAAATTTCTTTATTAGCCTATTGGTCATCTGTATGTGCTCTTTGGAGAAGTGTCTATTCAGTTCTTTTGCCCATTTTTTAATGGATTACCTTCCTACTGTTGAGTTTTTGAAGCTCTTTATAAATTTTGATTATTACCCTTTATCAGATATATTGGCAAATATGTTCTCCCATTGTGTGGGTTGTCTTTTTATTTTGTTTTGCTATTCAAAAGCTTTTTAGTTTGATATACTTCCATTTGTTTATTTTCTCCTTTTTTTCACTAACTCATGGAGATAAATCAGCAAAAATATTGCTACAAGAGATATCTGAGAGTTTGCTTCCTATGTTTTCTTCAAAGATATTTATTGTTTCCTGACTTACATTTAAGTCTATCCATTTTGAGTTTACTTTTTGAATGGTGTAAGTTGGTAATCTAGTTTCATTTTTTTTCCATAAACCTGTCCAATTTTCCCAAAACTCTTTATTAAAGAGACTGTCTTTACTGTATGCTCTTACATCCTTTATCAAATATGAATTGACCATAAAGGCATAGGTTTATTTCTGGGTTCTCTGTTCTATTCCATTGATCTGCATGCCTGTTCTTATGCCAGTACCAACCTGTTTTGATTACTATGGCTTTGTGTATTACTTGATATCAGGAAATGTGATACCTCTCACTTTATTCTTCACTTTCAAGATTGCTGAGGCTATTCATGTTCTTTTATGGTTCCATATAAATTTTTGGAATGTTTTATATATATATCTTTGAAGTGTGCCATTGGTATTTTAATAGGAATTGTATTGAATCTATAGATTGCTTTGGGTAACATAGACATTTTAATGATGTTTACTCTTCCTATCCATGAATACAGTATATGCTTCCACTTGTTTATATCTTCCTTTACTTCCTTGGTTAATTACTCCTAGCCACTTTATTTTGTTGTTGTTGTTGCAACAATAAAGGAGATTGTTACCTTAATTTCTCTTTCAGATAGTTTATTGTTGGTGTATAAAAATGCCACTGATTTTTGAATATTAATTTTATATCCTGCCACATTGCCAAATTCATTTATCAGGTTTCGTAGTTTTTTGACTGAGACTTTAGGGTTTTCTATGTACAGTATCATGTCATCAGAACATAATGATAGTTTTACTCCTTCTTTTCCAATTTCGGTGCCTTTTACAGCTAGTGCTCAACTTACAACCATGATTGGTTCTGACAGACCAGTCATAACACGATTTGGTTGTAAGTTGAGTAGGCTATATGTACAGTACTGTGAAATGATGTTATAAAAATCTTTAAGTCATATTTTATCACAATTTTCTTTCATTATTGTTATATATCATAATTTTCTTTGTTCATTTTATGCCATTTGTATCATCTCTACACTATTTTGTTTCTTATTTTTACATTCATCAGTTTTAAGTAAAACACTGCAATACTAGTACAACTGGTTTAATATTTGCAAAGACAATTTCCTCTTGGTAGACATCTTGGGAGGGGTTTGATGAAAAATATTCAAAACACAAAACACAAATTGCTGTACCAAGTCTGGGATAACAGTTGAAATGGTACAGGTACACGCAAGATGGTAGTGCTGCTGGAAGCTGGTCCACACTGTTGTATGCCCAGCTGGGCAACGCTTGCACTGCCAGATGCGGGGCAGTCATGGCTAGCGATTGTGGTCATAAAGTCGAATGATCATAAGTTGCATAGGTCGTAAGTCGATCAACATTTGTATTTCTTCCTCTTGCCTGATTGCTATGGCTAGGACTTCCAGAACTATGTTGAATAAGAGTGGTGAAATGGGACACCCCTGCCTTATTCCTGATCTTAAGGGGATTGCTTTTAATTTTTGCCCTTTGAGTATGATGTTGGCTGTGAGTTTGACATAGATGGCCTTTATTATGTTGAGATATGTTCCCTGTACTTGTGATTTTTATCCTTCCTTTTGTTTTTGTGATGAATCACATTGATTGATTTGCAAATATTGTACCATCCTTGCCTCCCCAGAAAAAAATCTCATTATATCATGATGTATGACTTTTTTAATGTATTGCTGGATCCACATTGCTAATACGTTGTTGAGAATTTTAGCATCAAAGTCAATCAGGGATATTGGCCTATAATTATCTTTCTTTGTAGTGTCTTTACCTGGTTTTGGATTGAGGAGAATGCTTGCCTCATAAAAGGAGCTTGAAAGTTTTCCTTCTTTAATTTTTTGAAATAGCTTAACAAGGATAGGAGTTACTTCTTTTTTTGAATATTTAGTAAAATAAGCCAGTGAAGCCATCTGACCCAAGACTTTTGTTTGCTGGGAATTTTTAGATAACTATTTCAATTTCATTTTTTGTAACTGGTCTCTAGGTTTTCTGATTCTTCCAGATTAAGTTTTGGAAGAGTGTATGTTTCTAGGCATTTATTCATTTCACATAGGTTGTCCAATTTTTTGGCATATAGATCTTTATAGTATTTTCTAACAATTCTTTGTATTTCTGCAGTGTCAGTTGTTACTTCTCCACTTTCATTTCTAATTTTTTTATTTAAGTCCTCTTTCTTTTTTGTTGATAAGTCTGGTTAAAGGTTTGTCAATCTTGTTGATCTTTTCAAAGAATCAGCTCCTGGTTTCATTGATCTTTTGTATTTTTTTTTAGCCTCTATGTCATTTATTTCCACTCTGATGTTTATTATTTTTCTCCTTCTACTGTGTCTGGGCTTTATTTGTTGTTATTTTTCTTCTTCTTTTAGATGCTGGATTAATTTATTTAAACTTTTTCTTGCTAGTTAAGATATGCCTGTAATTGTATGAACTTCCCTCTCAGGACTGCTTTTGCTATGTCCCATAACTTTTGAGTTGTTATATGTTCATTTTTATTTGTTTCAAAAAATTTCTTATTTCTTCCTTGATCTTGTTGTAAACCCATTCGTTATTTAATAACATGCTATTTTGCTTCCAAGTGTTTGAATGTTTTTCAATTTTTCTATTATATTTGATTTGTAGTTTCATGGCATTATTATCAGAAAAGATGCCTGATATGATTTCAAACCTCTTAAATTTATTGAGACTCATTTTGCATCCTAACATGTGGTCTATTCTCTGTATCATGTGCACTTAAAAAAATGTATATTCCGCTGCTTTGGGGTGAAAGGTTCTGAAGATATCTATTAAATCCAGTTGATCTAGTGTGTCATTTAAGACTGCTGTTTCTTTGTTAACTTTTTGTCAGGAGGATCTATCTATTGATGTTATTGGGGTAATAAAATCCTGTCCTAATATAGTTTTGCTGTCAGTCTCACTCTTTATGTCCATCAAAATCTGCTTTATATATTTAGGTGCTTCTATATTTGGTGCATAAATACTTATAATAGTTATATCTTCCTGTTGGATTGCTCTCTTTATCATTATGTAGTGACTTTCTTTATCCCTTACTATATATAACCTTTGTTGTAAAGGTTATTTTGTCAGATGTACATATTGCTACCCCAGCCTTTTTATCATTTTCATAAACTATTTTTTTCCATCCCTTTACTTTTAGTCTATGTGTATCTCCTGTTCTGAGGTGGGTCTCTTGTAGACAGCATATGTACAGGTCCTGTTTCCTTCTCCATGCAGCTTCCCTATGTCTTTTGATTGAAGCATTTAATCCATTTAAATTTCAGGTTATTATTATATGTACTTATTTATTGCCATTTTATTCTTTAAATCTACAATCCTCTTTTTTTAGATTTTTTTTTCCTTTTTCTTTTTACAGCAGGCTCCTTAACTTTTCTTACAGTACTGGTGTGGTTGTAATAAATTCCTTGAGTTTTTCTTTAATTTTTTTTGTTTGTTTTTGTCTTGGAAGCTTTATATTTCTCTTTCAATTTTAAATGATAGCCTTGCAGGATAAAGAAGTCTTGTTTGTATATTCTTGTTTTGCATCACTTTTTATATTTCTCGCCAATGCCTTCAGACCTCAAGTCTTTCTGTTGAGAAGTCAATGTCATCCTTATGGGGGCTCCACTGTAGGTAATTAACTGCTTTTCTCTTGAAGCTTTTAGTATTTTTTCTTTGTCTCTTAACTTTGGAATTTTAATTATGATATGTCCTTGTGTAGGCCTCCATGGGTTCCTCTTTAATGAGACTCGCTGTGCTTCTCAAACTTGTGACTTTTTCCTTCATGAATTTAGGGAAGTTTTCAGCTATGATTTCTTTAAATAGGTTCTCTATCCCATGTTTGTCCTCTTTTCCTTCAGGAATCCCTATAATGTGGAGTTGTTTCTCTTCATATTGTCACTAAGGTTTCTTAGAGTTTCCTCAGTCCTTTTGAGCCTCTTTTCTTTTTGCTGTTCTGCTTCTGTATTTTTATCTTGTCCTCTAAATCACTGATTCGATCCTCTGCTTCATCCAGCCTGCTGTTGATTCTTTCTAGTGCATTCTCCATTTCTCATATTGTATTTGTCATTTCTGACTGGTTCTTTTTTATGACTTCAATGTCCTTTTTGATGCTTGCTATCTCTTTATTTAGGTGTTTATTAAGTCTAACCATTGTTGCTCTAAGATCCTTGAGCATCCTAAAAATCATTACTTTACAGTCTGTATCTAGTAGTTTTGTTACTTTCATTTCATTTAGTTCTTTTTCTGGAGATTTGTCTTGTTGACTCATTTGGGTCATATTTCTCTGTCTGCCCATTTTGTCCATGTATTAGGTAGTGGTGTCTGACTTTGAAATTTCTGTGGTGTCTTTATGAGGAAAATTAGCTTGGTGGTACTGACCCCCAGGCCACCAGTTTTCCTGTTCTAAGAATGCTTCCTGAGGGTACTATTTTTCCTCTTGTTGTATGTGAGTATTGAATGTAGTTGGTTCTTTCATGGATACAATTATCTCTTCAGTCTGGCTGGTTCTAAGGGTCAACCTTCACCATGTGTATTACAACTTGTGCAATGTCTCTCCTGTTTCTATTTATTCTCTTCAGTTTCTGGTGCCTGCTAGACTCCTTTTTTGGGCATACTGCTTGTGTAGCTAGCTGAGTCTAGGGTTGGTGCTCTCTGCCACCCATTACCAGTTGTGTTGGCTCTTGATCTTCTTGGGTTGGTGTCAGCTGTTGTTTGAAATCCACTGTGGGCTACCTGTCTGCAGCTATTGCTCTTTTCACTGTTTGTGGTTGTGTTTTCTGTGCTTGGGTAGTGTGGGTGGGGCCAACCTTTGTATAAAGATTAGGTTCCTCCTGCTTAGAGATGACAGCAATTCTGTAAAAGCCACAAGCTATGTAAGATTTGTCTCCACTTTTCAGCTTCTCCACCTCCTCTTGCAGCTGCTTGGTCTTCCCTCAGGGTCTTATATAGAAAAACTATAGTGTGGGCTCAGATGGGCCCCACCCAACCAAACCCTCTACCATTACACATTTGACAATTTAGCGCAGCTGAGGTTGGGAATACAACGTTAGTGAAACCTTCTACTTCAGGGGTCTCTTGGTCAGTAGCTCAGTATGAAAAATGTGTCCCCTAGTCCACAGCATAATTCCTCAGCCACTACTGGATACTCAAATTTTATTTATCCCCAACAAGGTGAACAACAGGTTCAGATCAAGTGTGGGCAACAGTCCCCACTGCAGAAGTTCTTATAGCTGGTAAGATCCTGGCTCAGGGAGGGAGACTGAGAGAGTCCTCTCCTGGGTCGACTGTGCCACCCTAGAAAGTGGCTAAGCTTCTTGACCAAATCCCACAAAAGTTTCACAGGAACCCACTATTTAAATGTCCATGCTTTAAGCTTCTCTTCCTCCCCGCACTGGAACCTAACAAAGCAGGGCAGGATATTCAGCACCCAGGCTGGCTGACTGTGAAGCTCCACCCTATTCAATGCATAGGAGCCGCTATGCCGGTGTTGATCACAGTGAGTGAAACTTGCCTCAGCTGAGCCAGGTGTGAGGAGCCCTTCCTTAGGATACTACTCTAGCAAGAGTTGTTAGGTCATGAACTGATGCTCTCTGTAGCTGTTCAGTGGAGGTGCCAGCCTTGGACCTCCCTGGCAGGAACCCAGCACAGACCATTGGGAGACACTGCCTGTGACTGGTCCTCAGCTATTTTCTTGGAGCTACAAGCAATCCAGATTTGTGGCTGCCTTTGCTGGGCCCAGGTGCACATCAAAATACCAGCTGCATACCTAGGCTAGCTTTTATTCACATTGGGCCTGGGGAAAGGTCCACTTAAAAGGCCAAGCTTCCCTGAGTCCTGCCTCCTGAAGCCTCTGTCTGCTGGCTGCTTGTTTGGCTCAGCCACTGAAAAAACCTCTGCTAGAGTCTAGTGCTTGCAGCAATTCAAGGATTAGGAAGGGTGGTGGGTGTGGCTCCTCCCCTCAACCCCAGGTGTCAGTCTATCCAGACTTTTTTCACAGACCTCATAGGGTGCAGCCCCAGGAGTCTGGTGGCTGTGGCCTCTAAGACCCAGAGGTGTAGTCTGCCCGCTCTCCGGATAGTTTCAACTGAGTCTCCGGTGAGGTTGAAGCACCAGTCTTAGAGTCAGGAGCGTGTGAAGGACAGCTTCAGCCTCAACACAAGAAAACTGAGTCACTGACATGACCCCTGCTTCCTGGCCTCTCAGAATAACTTGTCTCCATGAGTGGGTAGGAGAGACTCCCATGGATGGAGCAGCTGCTTTTTCCCAGGCTAATGCCACTCAGAGGGGACCACTCCACCCAAGAATGATGGTGACAACAGTATTGGAGAATGACTCAGCAGAGGGATTCCAGTGGCTGTTCCTCACAGTGTCTCTCCCTGGGCCTCCAACTTTATACTCTCCTCATGCAACCCTAGTCATCTCATCTCTCCCTCTGCGGGAGTCCCTGGTAAGTGGCTGTGAACAAGATTTTCTGTGCTGGCCCTTTAGGACAGATCCTGTGTCTCTGAGAGTTTCGTCTCTCGCATACAGAAACCCTGGCTCTTTTCACCTCCAAATGCTATGTTGGCACCTCTTCTCAGCTCTGGGGCTCTAGGGTGGTGCTCCTGGCCTGGGACTGAACACCCACACCTGTCAGGGTAACCCTACCCATAGTGAGAGTCCCTCCAGACCCTCTGCCACCACTCGCTTCTGGAAGCAGGGCAGCGCTTTCCATGTCTCCACCCCTTCCTACCAGTGTTGCTGTGGCTTCTTCTGTGATCCTTGGTTACAGACTCCTTTTGTTTAGTCCAAAGTTGGTTTTTTAAGATGATTGTTCTTAAATTAAATTGTAATCTTATTTGGTCCTAGGAGGTGGCAATTGAAACGTCTGCCTATTCTGTCACCATCTTACAACTCTTTCTTTCAAACTTTTTTTAAAGCTAGGATCATCCATAAGACCCGATTGTGAAACACAACCAGAAATATGGTTGGGGAAAAGCATTTCTGAGAAAGGTATGCTTTCTCCAGATAAAAAGAGGAGGACATAACCATCATCATCCTTTCCCTTCCAGCCTCAGTCACTGATGCTAGGCCAGAGCTCTGTGTCCCTCTTGCATTCTGAGGTCTAGCCGGATACCTGCAGATCCCACTTCAAATAATGGGGCAAACCTTTGCATATTCACTAAGAACACTTATGACATGCTGTATCTCTGAGTAAATTCTGAGAGCACCAAAGTACACTGACAATTACACTTCAAGACACTTCTAAAGATCTAGAATGTATTTAGTCAGGTAGCCCAGGAAGAAGAAAGGAGAGAAGGAGCAAAATAAATGGAGTTCATGGTGATAAGAGAATAAAAAGAAACAAATGATTTCCATGGATTTAGATATACATCTGGAATTTTATAATTTCCCTAGCTCCTTCATTGCCTCCTAAACTAAGCCAATCTACAAAGGTAAACCAAAGTACTGGAGTACTTTATAAGAATTCTAAGAATATCTAAGCTGCTTCTGTTTTAAGATTTATTTCTCCTATTTTCCAAATCATGCCATCAAATCAAATTGGAAAAAATGTAAATATTCTTATAGCTGTCAGAGTGTTTATATTTTTAAATAAATATTTTAAATCCCATCCAACCATGAAGCATTGTGAGACAGTTTCCATGGTTACTTCTGTTAACTCCAGCAGCCATGAAACATTTAGCAAGCTGCTTAAAACAAATTAGTGGCATCAAGCATTTAAAAAATACTTTTTAGAAATATTTATTTTGACTTCTAAGCATCTCTGTTGTATGATGATAATAATTCTGAAAACTCAGCAGATGTGTTAAATTCAGTGAACAATGGATAGCATTCACTAAGAAAATGCATGTCTAAATTTATTTCACTTTTATTCTTGATTATATCTGTGCCTCCAATCTCTATGTGGAATGCTGAACACACATATATGTGCCTGTCCAAGTATATTAAAGATTAGGTTGACATGAATTAGTCAAGGTCTTCACTTTTATGGTAGATTATAATTATTTTATATTTTAATAAGTTCAAACTTTATATTTCAGGAAATTAATCCCTCAAAACAAAAATACATTTAGAAAACAAAACCTTGTAAATTTGCAATTTAAACACAATCATGATGCCAATAAACCGATTACAATTTAATTAAGACATAAAATAATGGTATATGAATTATTTTCCAAAAATGTTTTTCCCAAGGATACATTTTTTTAAACAGTGTTAAAAGGACTTCTAACAAAATTCTGTGAGACCACCCTGGTAGTGTGGTTGGTTAGAGGATTGTTCTGAAGTACAGAGGTTGCCAGTTCGATTCTCGGTCAAGGCACATACAAAATCAGATCAATGTTCCTGTCTCCCTCTCTCTTTCTCTCTCTCCCTTCCTCATTCACTAAAATCAATAAATAATTTTTTTTTTAATTTCAAAATACTGAGACCCTTCCTCACTCTTCCCTGGATCCCTCTCACACAAGGCCACCACTTTTGATTATTTTTATCTTCCTTGCTTATACTGTTTTATGTCCCCCACTTTCTATTAGAGTTATATAATTGTACAAAAATTGCAATTATTTTGGTAGGCTCTATAAAAGGAGGGGCAAAAGTAGGTTTATAGTTGTGAGTATGCAAAAGAAGTTATTCTTGCATTATTATTTATTAATTGTTGCATTATTTTCCATGTAAACTACAACAGTCCTCCCTTTGTCCCACCCTAGATTCAGTGTGTAGGTAACATGCCTTTGAAGTGTCCCATCTCTATGATACCTTCTTGTTTACTTGTCTGCTTGTCTGTCGGTCTAGCTTCTCCTGTCTGATAATGCACTACGCTTCCCTCTCTATGTAAATACATCTGAAAGAATACTTTTAAAGTAAACATATTCGGGTTTCAAAATGATGGGGAAAAGGCAGAGGATATTAGGAAAGAGAGGCAGGAACACACTATCAAAAAACAATTATCAGGACAAAAAAATGCTTTTTTCCACTTCTATTCAAATCACCTTCTATTTAGAACCAAATATTTTGAATGTGTTTTAAATTAGAGTGGGTATGACAAAAATTCTTTTTAAATGCATCTTCTCATTTATACATAGGATAGTCATTTCAATAAGACTTGCTATAATATTCCAGTATTATTCTTCTTCCTGATAATATTTCTAAATCAGGATTAACTACAGGGCCCCGAATCCCTCAAATCATAAAGTAGTCCCATAGACCCCATATTTAATTTTGAAATATAAATCCATAATCTGAAGATTATGCATATTTTAGAATAGATATCTTTACTCCTATATATATTTAAAGATTAGAAATATTACCTTTTCTCCTCTCAGTAACTAACACATAGAGGTACTCTATAGGAAGGGAAGAAGGGAGGAAGTCATGACTACTAAACCTCTATTCACTGCAAGGAAGCCATCAATCTACAGACAGTATTTGCTCTTCCCAGGGTTTGTAGATCTCACTGAATTGTGTGGTGTTGAGAGGCATGTTTAAAAAAAACAATGCTTTGTAACATCTACTTATTCTACTTTAAACATAAGCAAAACCTTGGTCTTAAATAGGTAACTTGGGAGGGGGGAATTAATACTCTATAATCTATTTAAAAACCAAATACTTTTCCTCTTGAAAAACTAAGAAAATGCTTCCTATAGAAGAAAAGATATCGATCATCATTTGGGGTCATAGATTTATCTCCCTTTCCTCCTTCTCCATCAACCCATCCTCCCTACTCTATTTTCATGCATCACAACAACTGTCCCCAATACACACAAGAGGATAAAACTTCCCTTTGTTTTGTAGTCACTGTCTACACATTTCAAATCACTTAACTTTTGGTATCATAAATGTGTTATCATCATAAAACAATTTCTCCAAGTTATTCTTATTGATATGGTCTTACACGGAAGTTGCCATTCAATGATAATAAAAATTGTTTGACAGTCATCTAAGTTACAAAACTATCCTTCACTGTTCTCTAGTTAAGGAAGTCTCTACAACAAAACAGACAAAATGAAGTTGTAACTATTAAAAAGTGGTGCTTTACCATCACTATGAACATCATAAGGAATCAAATATTTAATTCTATATAGACATTTTTATATTTTGTATATTATAAAAACTCCTGCATATCTCTTATTTTATGTTAAATATTATTCAGGGATATCCTATCTTTTAACAATAAAGAAAATATGTTACTTGAAGCTAAAATATATGCTAGTGACGTTTTCAATTAATGGTCAAAACAAATCACTCCAAGGGCATTTTCAGATGTTATAATAAGAATGAAGAAAGATAAAGCCCGGGTTGTCTTCAGAATGAGACACCAGCCACACTGACAGCATGGTTGCTCATTAAAGACAGTAGCTGGGAATTCCAATGCAGTGGGATTAAGCCTGATTGCTGTTCAGGAATACAAGATGAAAGAATTGGTTAAGCTGGTCATTGAACACGCGAGTTGCAATTTTACTAAGGAAATTATACTATAATTGTTGTTTTTGCATGAATAACTAACATAAAAGGTTTCTAAGGATGAGGAAATACTATAAAAAGTCCCAGTGTAAAAATAGTATTTGGACACATACACTCATTTTTCAGGTTCAGGGATCCCACAAAGGAAATAAAAATACAATATAAAATAAAATAGGTTGCATATTGTACAGCTACACTTCAGAGATGATTTTTTATATACTTCAGATATGTTAGAGGTATATTTTATTGTAGTATTATATCTTTATTTTCAACATATCATATTTCTCATCTGTTATCCTCAGAAAAATCACTCAGACAAAACAGATTCAGTGACATCCTGGACATTAGTATAATATTCTGTCAAATAGGGGAAGCAAGATTTGAGAAAAGATCACTGTCTCAGTAGGCTTTGGCTGCTATAACAAAACACCATAAACATATAAGCAACAGACATTTATTTCTCAGAGTTTCTGGAAGCTGGAAAGACAAGATCCAGACTCCAACACTTTTGTCTCTGGTGAGAGCCTGTTTTCTGGTTCATAGAAGGTCATCTTGCTGTGTCATCAGATGGAGAAAGGAACAAGATAGCCCTCTGTGTCTCTTTTCACTAATCCCATTCACAGAGGCTCCACCATCATGATCTTACCATCTCCCACGGTCTCCACTTCCTAATAACACCACTTTGGTGATTAAACTGTTAAACATGTATTTGGGAACACAGCCAGCCATAGAAATCACCAACCTGAAAGATGGAGTAGAAGAATGTTCCAACTGCCACCTCCCAAGACCAAATTGGATTATAACTTAATTTAAGAACAATCATCTTGAAAAACCAACTATGGACTAAATGAAGAGAAGTCTATATAATCAAGGATCACAGAAGAAGCCACATTGAAACTGGTAGGAAGGGCGGAGATACGGAAAGGGCTGCCCAGCTCCAAGGAACAAGCAGCAGCAGAGCGTCCAGAGGGACTCTCACTGCAGGAAAGGTTGCCCTGAAAGGTGTGGGTCCTCAGCCTCCGACTCGGAGCCCCAGCCTAGAGCCCCAGAGCCTAGAAGAGGTGCTCACACAGCATTTGACAGTGAAAAGAGCAGGGTTTGTGTCTGTGATAAAGAGATAGAGCTCAGAGACACAGGCTTTATCTTAAAGGGCCCATGCAGAAAATCTCATTCATAACCACTTACCTGGGGCTCCAGTAAAGGGAGGGCTGAGAGGACTAGAGTTGCGGGAGGAGAGTGTAAAGTTGGAGGCCCAGGGAAAGACACTGTAGGGAACAGCCACCAGAATCCCTGTGCTAATTAATTCGCCAGTACTGCAGTTGCCATTTTTCTTAGGTGGAGCAGTCCCCTCTGAGAGGCAAAAGCCTGGGGAGAAGCAACTGCTCCACCCTCAGGAGTCTCTCCTGCTCCAGTCATGGTGACTGAGTCATGCTGAGAAGCCAGGAGGCAATGGTGCATTAGTGGCTCAGTTTTCTAGTGTTGAGGCCTGAGTGCCACCAACGCCATGCTCCTGAGTCTAAGACTGATAATTCCACCTCAAGGGAGACTCAGTGAAAACTGTGCAGAGTGCAGGCAGACCACACCTCTAGGTCTCAGAGGCCATAGCCATAGCCACCAGACTCCTGGGGCCTCACACTATGAGGTCTGTGAAAAAAGTCTGGACTGACTGACATCTGGGGCCAGGGGGCGAAGACACACCCACAGCACTTCCTAATCTCTGAATAGTCGCAGGCTCTAAACTCTAACAGAGTTTTTTTCAGTGGTGGAGCCCAACAAGCAGCCAGCAGACAGAGGACACAGGAGGCGGGATTCAGGGAACCTTGGCGTTTTAAGCGAAACATCCCCCAGACCCAATGTGGGTAAAAGCCAGCCTAGGCATGCAGCTTGGAATTTCCATGTGCACCTGGGCCCAGCAAAGGCAGCCACAAACTCTGGATTCCTTGTAGCTACAAGAAGGTTGCTAAAGGCCAGTCATGGGCAGTGTCTCCCAAGGTCTGCACTGGGCTCCTGCTAGAGAGGTCCAAGGCTGGCACATCCAGGGGCCAGCTGTGGAAAGCATCAGTTCAGGATCTAACAACCCTTGCTAGAGTGATATCCAAAGGAAGGGCTCCTAACACCTGGCACAGCTGAGGCAAATATCACTCTCTGAGATCAGCACTGGCACAGCTGCTCATATGCATTGCATAGGGTGGGGCTTCATGGTCAGCTGGACTGACTGCTGGATATTCTGTCCTGCTAGGCTAGATTCCACAGGGGGAATGGAGAGAGGCTTGGAGCATGGACATTTAAAGAGTGGGTCCCTATGAACCTTTTGTTGGATCTGGTCAGGGGCTTAGCCACTTTCTGGGGGGGGGACAATCAGCCCCAGGAGAGGAATCTCTCAGTCAACCTCCCTAAGCCCAGGGTCGTACCAGCCGTAAGAACTTCTGCAGAGGGGCTGTCAGCTCCACTTCAGTCTGAACCTGCTGCTCACCTTGTTGGGGAGAAATAAAATTTGAGCATCTAACAGTGGCTAAGGTATTAGGCTTTGGAGTAGGAGTCATATTTTTCGTACTGAGCTACCAACCAAGAGACCCCTGAAGTACAGGGTCCCACTAACGTTGTATTCCCATGACAACTGCCCTAACCCAACAAGCTTGCAACCTGCAGAGGGGCTGGTTGTGTGAGGTCAGTCTGGGTCCACATTACAGTCTTTCTACAGAAGACCCTGAGGGAAGACCAGGCAGCTGCAAGAGGAGATAGAGAAGTTGAAAAGTGGAGGCAAATCTTATGGAGCTTGGGGTATTTAAGGAGCTGCTGTCATTTCTAAGCAGGAGGAAGCTAATCCTTATACACAGGCTGGCCCCTCAAACACTACCCAGGCACAGAAAACGCAAACACAAACAGCAAAAAGAGTTGTAGCTGCAGACAAGTAGCTCACAGCAGGTAAAAAACAATAGCTGACACCAACCAAAGAATATCTAGAACAAACACAACTGGTAGTGGGTGGCAAACAGCACAAACCCTAAACTCAGCTAGCTACACAAGCAGCATGCCCAAAGAGGAGTCTAGCAGGCACCAGATATTGTGGAGAATAAATACGCCCAATAAGACGGACATTGCACAGTGTGTAATACACGTGATCAAGGTTGACCCTTTGAGCCAGCCATGCTAAAGGGATAACCATGCCCACAAAAGGACAAACTGCATTCAATTCTCACATACCACAGGAGGGGATATAATACCCTCAAGAAGCATTTCTAGAACAAGGAAAAGAAGTGGCCTAGAGGTCAGTACCACTGAGCCCATCTTCCTCATAAAGACACAACAAAAATTTCAAAGTCAGACAGGGCTACCTAATACACAGAAAAAATGGGCAGACAGAGAAATGAGACCCAAATGAATCAATGAGAGAAATCTCCAGAAAAGAACTAAATGGAATGGAAGTAACCAAACTACGAGACACAGAGATTAAAATAATGATTTATAGTATGTTCATAGATTTTAGAGCAATAATGGATGGACATAATGAACATCTAAATAAAGAGATAGCAAGCATCAAAAAGGACATTGAGCCCTGGCCGGTTGGCTCAGTGGTAGAGCGTCGGCCTGGCATGCAGGGGACCCGGGTTTGATTTCCGGCCAGGGCACATAGGAGAAGCGCCCATTTGCTTCTCCACCCCCCTACTCCTTCCTCTCTGTCTCTCTCTTCCCCTCCCGCGGCCAAGGCTCCATTGGAGCAAAGATGGCCCGGGCGCTGGGGATGGCTCCTTGGCCTCTGCCCCAGGCGCTAGAGTGGCTCTGGTCGCAGCAGAGCGACGCCCCGGAGGGGCAGAGCATCGCCCCCTGGTGGGCAGAGTGTCGCCCCTGGTGGGCATGCCGGGTGGATCCCGGTTGGGTGCATGCGGGAGTCTGTCTGACTGTCTATCCTCGTTTCCAGCTTCAGAAAAATACAAAAAAAAGGCTGCACTAGAAGGAATTAACAGCAGGCTAGATGAAGCAGAGGATCAAATCAGTGCTTTAGAGGACAAAACAAATAAAAAAAAAACAGAAACAGAGGGAAGTTCTTAGCATTACAGGTAAACCTTAAGAAGCAAGAAGAAGCTCAACTAAACAAGCTAACTCTGTATCTAAAAGAATTAGAAAAAGAACAACAAATAAAGCCCACAGGAAGTAGAAGGAAGGAAATAATAAAGATCAGAACAGAAATAAATGACATAGAGGCTAAAAAAATTACAAAATATCAATGAAACCAAAAGCTGGTTCTTCAAAAAGGTAAAAAGATTGATGAACTTTTAACAAAACTCATTAAGAAAAAAAGAAGACTCAAATAAATACAATTAGAAATGAGAGTGGAGAAGAACTTACACTGCAGAAATACAAAGGATTGTAAGAAAATACTATGAAGATTTGTAAACAAAAAAATTGGACAACCAAGGTGAAATGGATAAATTCCTAGAAACATTCAATCTTCCAAAACTCAATCTGGAAGATTCAGAAAACTTAAACAAAATTATTACAACATAAGAAATTGAAACATTTATCAAAAAACTCCCAATAAACAAAAGCCCTGGACCAGATGGCTTCACCAGCAAATTCTACCAAAATCAAAGAAGAATTAACACTTATCCTTCTCTAGGCATTTCAAAAAATTCAAGAGGAGTAAAGACTTCCAAGCTCCTTTTATGAGGCAAGCATTATCCTCATTCCAAAACCAGGTAAAGAGACTACAGAGAAAGAAAACTATAGGCCAATATCCCTGATGAACTTAGATGCTAAAATTCTTACAAAATATTAGCAAACCAGATCCAGCAATACATGAAAAAAAAAAAAACATTATGATCATGTGGGATCTATTCTAGGGAGGCAAGGCTGGTACAATATTTAAAAATCAATCAATATGATTCATCACATAAACAAAAGAAAGGTTAAAGATCACATGATAATGTCAGTAGATACAGAAAAAGCATTTGATAAAATCCAGCACCCATCTATTTTCAAAACTCTAACCAAAGTGGGAATACAGGGAACACACCTCAACATAATAAAGGCCATCTATGATGAACCCACAGTCAATATCATACGCATATGCAAAAATTAAAAAAAATCCCCTTAAGATGAGGAACAAGGTAGGGATGCTCCCTTTTACCACTCTTATTCAACATAGTTCTGAAGTCCTAGCCACAGTAATCAGACAAGAAGAAGAAATAAAAGGTATCCAAATTGGAAAAGAAGAAATAAAACTATAGTTATTTGCTGATGACATGAGACTGTACATAGAATACCCTAAAGTCTCAGTCAAAAAACTACTAGACCTCATAAATGAATTTGGCAAAGTGGTAGGACATAAATTTAATATTCAGAAATCAGTTGCATTTTTATACACCAACAATAAACTGTCAGAAATAGAAATTAAGAAAACAATATTCTTCACTATGGCAAAAAAAAAAAAAAAAAAAAGTAGCTAGGACTAAAATTAACCAAGGAGGTAAAAGAGTTGTACTCAGAAAATTATAAGACATTGAAAAAAAATGAAGAAAAATACAATCAAGTGGAGGCATATTTTATGTCCATGGATAAGAAGAATAAACATCATTAAAATTTCTTTACTACTCAAAGCAATCTATAAATATAGTGTAATTTTTATTAAAATACCAATGGCATACATCAAAGAGATAGAACAAATATTCCAAAAATTTATATGGAACCAAAAAAGAACACAAACAGCCTCAGCAATCTTGAAAATGAAGAACAAAGTGGGATGTATCTCACTCCCACATATCAAGTTACACTACAAGGCCATTGTAATCCAAACAGCTTGGTACTGGCATAAGAACAGGCAAACAGAGCAATGGAACAAAACAGACAACTCAGAAATAAACCTGAGCCTTTATGGTCAATTCATATTTGACGAAGGAGGTAATAGCATACAGTGGAGCTAAAGCAGTCTCTTTAATAGCAGGGTTGGGAAAATTGGACAGGGACATGCAAAGAAATGAAACTAGACCACCAACTTGCACCATTCACAAAAATAAACTCAAAGTAAATAAAAGACTTAAATGTAAGTTGTGAAACCATAAAAATCTTGGAAGAAAACATAGGCAGTAAACTATCCCATATCTCTCGTAGCAATATTTTTGCCGATTTATCTCCATGGGCAAGTGAAATAAAGGAAAAAATAAACAAATGGAAATATATCAAACTAAAAAGCTTTTGCACAGCAAAAGACACCATGAACAAAATAAAAAGACAACCCACACAATGGGAGAACATATTTGCCAATACATCTGATAAGGCATTAATAATCATTATTCATAAAGAACTTCAAAAACTCAACACCAGGAAGGTAAACAATCCAATTTAAAAAATAGGCAAAAGAACTGAATAGACATTTCTCCAGAGAGGACATACAGATTGCCAATAGGCATATGAAAAAATGTTCAATGTCACTAATCATCAAAGAATGCAAATTAAAACCACAATAAGATACCGCCTCACACCTGTCAGAATGGCACTCTTTAACAAATCAACACATAGTAAGTGCTGGTGAGGATGTGGAGAAAAGGGAACCCTCCTGCACTGCTGGTGGGAATGCAGACTAGTGTAGCCACTGTGGAAAATAATATGGAGTTTCCTCAAAAAATTAAAAATGGAACTGCCTTTTGACCCAGCTATGCCACTTTTAGAAATATATCCTAAGAATACCAAATCAGTGATTCAAAATATCATATGCACCCCCATTTTTATGGCAGCATGGTTTACAATAGCCAAGATCTGAAAACAGCCCAAGTGTCCGTCAGTGGACGAGTGGATAAAAATCAGTGGTACTATACACAATGGAATACTATGAGGCCATGAAAAAGAAATAAATCTTACCTTTTGTGACGGCATGGATGGACCTGGAGTTTATTATGCTTAGTGAAGTAAACCAGGCAAAGAAAGACAAATATCTCAAGATCTCGCTTATATGTGGAATCCAGTGAACAAAATGAACTGAGGAACAGAATAGAGGCAGAGGCGGGGTCACAGGGAGCAGAGGGACAGCTGTAAGAGGGAAGGGGTAATAGGGGATGGGATCAGAGAAGTTGAAGGGATTAGTGAAATTATATATATATACATAACACATAGATACAGATAACAGGACAGCAAGTCCCAGAGGGAAAGGAAAAAGGAGTTAGGGGAGTGAGTCAAGGGGTGTATAAATAGAAACATGGGGGTGGGGTGAGGGTGTTATATTCAGTGGGACACTTGAATCCATGTAAACACAATAAATTAAAGTTAATAAAAATAATAAAATGTACATTGAATCCAAAATAAAAAAGAAACCACCAACCTTTGCCTTAATGGACCTGAATTCATTGAATTTCTTTAATTAGAAGCTGAATGACACTAAGAACACCAGTTGCAGTTTTCTTTTATGTACTGGAGATAACAGCATGTACTTACTAGAGTACTGTAAGGTTTAGATACTGAATATTTGAAAAATTTTCAGAGTATCATCTTCTTTTCCTATTACCTCCTTTTTCCTCCCCCTTTCAAATTTGAAATCCAAAGTAAACAAATTCAAATTATCTTTTAATTCCAAATTATCTCCATGTAAAGCCAGAAGGCAGGGCTACCAAAACAGCCGCCCAGCCCATGCAGGTTCGCATTGGATTCGGACAGTCGGTAAACAAACAATGGAGCCACAAACTGGTGGGCCATAGTCTTTAATTCTAGCTTGCACCCGGCGAGTGTAAAGCCAGCAGCCGTGGCCACCATCACAGCCGTCCGGCCTATGCAGGTTCGCATTGGATTCGGACAGTCGGTAAAGAAACAACGGAGCCACAAACTGGTGGGCCATAGTCTTTAATCCTAGCTTCCACCCGGCGGGCAAGTAAAAACACACACTGGGCTCCAAAACCCAATCACATTCAGTGCTCACAAAGCTACTGACTTATCCGAGTTTCCTAGAATCAAAGGTTTCTAGCTCACCAGCCTTATTCTCCTCAGTTCCCCATCTCCTTCCTTATCCCAGATACAAACTCTATACAAACTGGCATCTCACTCAGCATCCGCCATCTTGGCTGCTTTTCCTGGCCTCCTCCACGTGGCCTTCTTCCGCTGCTGGCTCTACTTTCTCTGCTCTCTCATGCTAACCTCAGGAACCAAGAGCCCAAGCTCCCGTTCCGCCCCTATTTTATATTGTAGCTTCACAACCTCTAACCCAATATACAAAGTAGGGAAGTCTCTAATACAAAGTCACTTCTCTGAGGCATGATTGGATTGTACCACCCCACATCAAAAAGGGTGGGAAAGGCTTAATCCCAAAACCAAGCCCCAGGCTACAAGGATTCTCAACACACATTAATATCACCTGGGTGATGGCCTCCTTGTGGGCAGCGTGATCTTTAACAAAGTGAGCATAATACATTTTATCTGCCCAACAGCGAGCAAGTAAAAACATACACTGGGCTCCAAAACCCACTTACATTCAGTGCTCACAAAGCTACTGACTTATCCGAGTTTCCTAGAATCAAAGGTTTCTAGCTCACCAGACTTATTCACCTCTGTTCCCCATCTCCTTCCTTCTCCAGGATCAAACTGCACAAACTGGCCTCTCAATACTCTGCCATCTTGGATGCTTCTCCTGGCCACATGGCCTCTTTCTGCTCTCTGCTCTGCTCCCTCTGCTCTCTCATGCTAATGATAATCTCAGGAACCAAGAGCGCAAGCTCCCGTTCTGCCCCTATTTTATATTGTAGCTTCACAACCTCTATCTAATCCAATATACAGAATAGGGAAGTCTCTAATACAAAGTCACTTCTCTGAGGCATGATTGGATTGTATCGCCCCACATCAAAAAGGGTGGGAAAGGCTTAATCCCAAAACCAAGCCCCAGGCTACAAGTATTCTGCCTGCCTTTAGTCCACCCCCAACACACATTAATATCACCTGGGCAACGGCCTCCACGTGGGCAGCATCATCTTTAACAAGGTGAGCATAATATATTTTATCTGCCCAACACTCCATCTAATAAACTATTAAAATGTTTCCAGAATTATTACCTCTTGGCATTTATTGAGAATGAAGTTGGTATTTCACTCACTTTTTGGAGGGTTGGGGGGGTAATAGAACTGACAATCTTCAGAAAAGAAACAAGCAGGTAGATTCGAGAACTATGCTCTCAGTAATAGTGGTTACTAAAGACTATATAGTATGATGTGTGCTCAAATGGAAATTTGTGCACTTAAAAAATTCAAGGGCCAGAGCATACAAAGCGTAATCAAGTTCACTGGAAAAGTTCAAGCACAAACTTTAAAGCTCAAAACTTCCAGTACTTCTTGTTTGCTGTAGGGTAACCCATCTGAAGTCATCTGAGAGAAACTTCTAGTTTTTATTGTATTTGTATGATCGGTCCATTTGATGCTTATGGACTTCTTATCTCTCTTCTCACTGAGAGAAAGCTGTAATCTTCCCATTTCAGACCTCTCCACATTATTTAGATGATAAATTATTGCTGAATACTTCATGAGATGCATTTTACAATCAATCTGTAAGTCAAAACACATGGGCAGCCCTTGACACACACGTATTCTCGCTGTTGTTATTGTCATCTCTAATATAAATATATTTTTTATGAAAAATATTGATTCTTATTTATGAAAATGACCATTTGTGTTAATTTTTTTCTAACATGGAATTTATATCTATTCACTTTGTTTTTTGTTTTTTGTTTGTTTGGTTTTTTTAGAATTTTATTTTTATTTATTCATTTTAGAGAGGAGGGAGAGAGGGGAAGAGAGAGAGAGAGAGAGAGAGAGAGAGAGAAAGGGGGGAGGAGCAGGAAGCATCAACTCCCATATATGCCTTGACCAGACAAGTGCAGGGTTTTTTTGGGTTTTTTTGTTTGTTTGGTTGGGTTTTTTTTTTTTCTGAAGCTGGAAATGGGGAGAGACAGTCAGACAGACTCCCGCATGCGCCCGACCGGGATCCACCCGGCACGCCCACCAGGGGCCACGCTCTGCCCACCAGGGGGCGATGCTCTGCCCCTCCGGGGCGTCGCTCTGCCATGACCAGAGCCACTCTAGCGCCTGGGGCAGCGGCCAAGGAGCCATCCCCAGTGCCCGGGCCATCTTTGCTCCAATGGAGCCTTGGCTGCGGGAGGGGAAGAGAGAGACAGAGAGGAAGGAGTAGGGGGGTGGAGAAGCAAATGGGTGCTTCTCCTATGTGCCCTGGCCGGGAATCGAACCCGGGTCCCCCGCACACCAGGCCAACGCTCTACCGCTGAGCCAACCGGCCAGGGCCATATCTATTCACTTTGAAAACGTATGTATCAGATAAATGTTAGGCACTCATGCTGCTTCCTGATTTGAATAACAGTGCACTCATGTGTATTTTTTTTAACATTTTCTTTATGTTGATTTTATATTTAGAACAGAGCTTCTCAACTTTGACACTGACATTTTGGGTCAGATACTGCTTTGAGGTGATATGCACGTTAGGGTATCAGGATTTTTTGTTGGCCTCTACCCTCTAGATGTCAATGGGACCTTCACCCCAGTGTGACAACCAAAAATATCTCCAGATATTGCCAAATGTCACCTGGGAAGCAAAATGGCCCCTAGTTGAGAACCATAGGTTTAAATCAATGAATCTAAATTTTAACTTTTGATCAAAAAAATGTAACCCTTGGAATGCTCAAAAACTAGACTGTCTGTAATTCAAAGTAGCTGAAGCCTTAAGAAACCCTCCCAAATCTGATTGAATTATCCAGCCACACTATTGTGTCTATATAGCATAAATAATACATTGAAATATAATAGGAATAGTAATACACACTTACTACCAAAGCATTCCTAGACTGTTGGAAAGCTTATTGAATGAACATTTATGAAAGTACTTTGAAAGAATAAAAGATATCTGAAAGGCTATCCATATTGTGAACAACCATGCTCCCACAAGAATGAGCACAACCAACAGCACCATCAGCATTTCCAGTGACTTCTGCTGTGAAGTTGGACAAATTAGCCTGCTCCTAGAGATGGCATTTTTCAGTGCTCAGGAAGGCAACTTCTAATTCTTGTAAATTCAAACCACAGAGGACTCACCCTACAGGAGATCTGAATGTCCTCTAGATATTTTCGCCTACAGTGTTATTTACACACAAGTTCTGGAACTTCCTTAGCTTCATAGAGGAAGTACAAAATCAAGGTTCCCAGGAGTCCCTTAGCTTTTAGATTCCAATTAATCTGATACCCTCCTTCAAGCACAAATTATTTCATGCATTTTTTCTTAATGTTGCTTATCAGAGCCATTTTTCTAATATTGTTCATCTTCTCCAGAGTTTCAATTAGTCTCGTGCAAAAACAGTATAAGCCTCATGTTTATTCTTTTTTTTAAATGTCCATTTTATTCATTCATTCATTCATTCATTCATTTTAGAAAGAAGAGTGAGAAAAAGAGGGGGTGGAGAATAGCAGGAAGTATCAACTCCCATATGTGCCTTGATGGGGCAAGCCCAGGGTTTTGAACCGGCAACTTCAGTGTTCCAGGTCGATGTTTTATCCACTGTGCCATCACAGGTCAGGCGAGCCTCATGTTTATTCCTAAACTGCTGTCCTAGGACAAACTCACAATACCAAGTATTATAACCTTAAAAACAGAAAATAAGAAAAAAATGTCCTTTTAACAAAATGTTTTCTTTTTCAATCAAAATGCTTACTTTGTTCTTATTCAAATAGAACAAAATAAAGATTTCTCCCATTTAATGAAGAAGTTTTTTTAAATTTATCTAAGGACATTGGAAAAAGATGTAAGCAAGTCCACCTGCTGTGGCTGTGATAAAATAGCTCTTCTCAGATACCCATTGCCAACAAGAAAGAAAAAGAAAAATCATAAAAGTTGGATAAACTCAACAAAAACAAAGAAACAAACAAAAACAAAATTTTGAATATATTAAAGAAAACCAGGTAGACCAGGAGTCAAAATGCTGCAGAGAAGAGAAACTGATCAGTGGCACAAGGCAAGAGAGGCCAAGAAGCCAAACAGAAAATAAAACCACAGAAGACGAAACTTAAGCAGAGAGGTCTACAGTCTCATGGTGCTAAGAATGTTAAATATTGGAATTAAGCATTGCCAAGATGAAAAAGACCCTAGTAAACATTCCATGTTTTCAAATGAAAGCCCTGAAAAGCTACACATTAGGAAGAAGGGCAGAACAAACGAAACCAGCCTGGGGAAGGGCTGAATCCTGAATTCTCCACCATGACTGCAGCCTGCTGATCTGCTCCGACTTTCTCTGCCAGAAAAGAATGAAATCCTATTCAAATAAGATATCATCATGCAAAGTCGCTACAATGTTTCAGGGTCGAGATCTGGTGTACAAAGAAATATTACCAGGCATGCCAGGAGAATAAACTAAATGATTAAAAATCAAGAGAAAGAAGGTAAAGGAAAAAAAGATAGAAAAAAGAAGAAAATTCTATCTACAAGCAATCCTGATACTGTATTTTCAGACATGGATCTCAAATAAATGTTTTCAATAGAGTTCAGAAAAGAGATGACAATATAGAGACTTTTGCTAGAGAACTAAAATTTATAAGGAAGAATAAAATTTAAATGCTAAGTAGGAAATTACAATAACAAAAATAAAAGACAACTGGTAGATAGGTTTAATAACAGATTAGATACAAAACAGAGCATTTGTGAATTGGAACACAGACCAGTAGGAAATATCCAGACTGAAGCTTGGAGAAATGCAAAGATGAAAAACAAAGAGAAGAGTTTCAGAAATATATAAGCCATCGGCTGCAGATCTAACATATGCATTTAAAATGCTAGAGAGAAGTGGGGAAAATAAAGGACAGAACCAATATTTGAGAGGACCATGTAAAATTTTTCTAAAGCTGATGAAAGCTAACAGTCACAAGTTCATTGTATTTTATTAACCAGAAAGATCAGTACCAAAAGAACAACAAATTAACCATATTACAGGAAAATTTTCAAAAAGGAAAGGAAAAGAAGAAAACTTAAAAGCAGCTAGATAGGAGAAAATACCTCTTCAAACCGACAAATAAGATTATTAATCGACATTATTTCAAAGGGAAAAAAAAACAACAAGGAAACTGAGAAGGAGGAGGGGTCAGAGAAGGAGCAGCAGCAGCCCCAGCTGCCACAATACAGTGACATCTTTAATGTTCTTAAAGCAAATAGTTGCAACTTAGAATTTTCTAACTGGCAAACATATCCTTGTAAAATAAAGATGTTTCAAATAAATAAAAGCCCAGAGGATTTGCCTGCCATCAGTGGACCTGAGCTAGAAAAAAAACACTGAAATGAATTCCTGAAGAACAAAAGTGACCTTACATGAAGGCATGGAAATGCAGGTAGGGGTAAACAGTATGAGAAGGGATACATCTATTGGAGAAGTGAAATTAATATTGACCATATAAAATAATAGTAATCATGTATGATAGGTGAAAATATATATTTACAACCTAAGTTAACTGACAGAAAAGGAACAAAGTATTAAACAGTGTGAAATTCTTCTAAGATTGTTCCAATTTTCTGAAAGTGGAAAAACACTAATTTATCATGGACTCAAGCAAATCAAGGATATATGTAGCAACTAGTAGGGATGTGAATGATGGACTCTATGATTAGCCAGATAGTGTATAAGAAAGGAAGCATGAAGGAGAAAAATAACACCACAATGACAACAAATAATGGATAGTTAAAATGGAAAGTGAAAAGATTTCAACACCAAATAAAATATTGATATACTTATATAAAATAATCGGAATAGATGTCATAATTAAAACAAATATTACCAGGCTAAGTTAAAAATTATATAAATTTATTGAAACTGGGAACAAATTTTTTTTTTGCATCCAAGACGAATAGGTGTGGCAAAAGTAGTTTTATAGTTGCTCATATGGAAAATAATACAATAAATAATAAAGAATAATAGAAGAAAAAACTGTTTTGCACACTCACATCTGTAAATCTTCTTTTGTTCCATCCTGTATTTTTGTCATATGAATGGCACATTTTTATTATAAAAAGATAAATAAAGGTCGATGGGTAAAGCAAAGAAATTCAGGTTCCCCAAATAGGCTCATAGAAACATATGGCATAGGCCCGTTCTTTCTTAGTTGCTACTATTGGCTACCATCAGTCCAATTTTGTTTCCTGTGGTGTTCCCTACATCAGACAAACTCCCTGATGGTTTCTGCTTTTCTTCTCGGACTTGGAGCTGCGGTGAAACATTTCACTCAGCAGGAACCAAGATGCAGGGTACATTTGACTTATCAACACCGAGCATTCAGAGAGACATTAAAAATAAACCCCAGCACATGCAACAATTAACTCTTAGTGGGTAAATTCTGCAGGCAGCACTTGTAAAACTAAAGAAACACAAAGGTGAGAGTTAAGGAGAGCAATTACTGTGTCAACCATTTGAGGGACACTCTAAATTTCTACATTCAGTGTTCCTAGAACTAAATGCAGCATGGTGTACAAAACTCATGCACTAAGACCATACCAAACAGTATGCCTAGAAATAAATGTAAGTAGAATCAAATAAAAATGACAGTTAAAACACAAAAACAACTGGAGAACCTGAGAGCCCCTCTAGGACTTGAGAGCAACTCATTACGTAGTGCCAATGGACATTTCAAAAGAGAAAGAAATGATTCACCCTGCCTCATTCTTCAGCCTGACTGTCCCACTTCCAACCCCACCAACCCCGCAGACTCCTTTCAGTTACAGTGGTACCTTGAGATACGAGCAGACCAACATACTTTTTTAAGATACGAGCTGCAACTCAGTCCATACCTTTGTTCAAGATCCAAGCGAAATTCCAAGATACGAGTCATGATTCCGAAAGCTGCCACTAGTTGACGTGTTGGTGCATGGGTCCAGTATCAGCAGCACAACACCAGCATCTCATTCTTTTTCACGTATTACCCGCAGAATCAAGTCGAATCTCGTGCGCTGTACTCATTCTTGCATCATTTTTGCATTTTTTACTAACTTTTTTTGTGTGCTATCATGGGGCCAAAGAAAGTGAGTGTAAAGGATAGTGGTGAGAAAAAGAGAATAATGTTGATAGAAATAAAGCAAGAAATAATAGAAAAACATGAGTGTGGTGTACGGGTGATTGAACTGGCAAGGCTGTATGACTGCAATACATCTACAATTTGTACCATCCTTAAACAAAATGATGCCATCAAAAGCATAAATCCGGCCCTGGCTGGTTGGCTCAGGGGTAGAGCATCGGCCTGGCGTGCAGGAGTCCCAGGTTTGATTGCTGGCCAGGGCACACAGGAGAAGCACCCATCTGCTCCTCCATCCCTCCCCCTCTTCTTCCTCTCTGTCTCTCTCTTCCCCTCCCATGCAGCCAAGGCTCCATTGGAACAAAGTTGGCCCGGGCGCTGGGGATGGCTCTATGGCCTCTGCCTCAGGCACTAGAATGGCTCTGGTTGCAACAGAGCAATGCCCCAGATGGGCAGAGCATCGCCGCCTGGTGGGCGTGCCGGGTGGATCCCGGTAGGGCACATGTGGGAGTCTGTCTGACTGCCTCCCTGTTTCCAACTTCAGAAAAATACAAAAAAAAAAAAAGCACAAATCCAGTGAAAGGAACTAGAATTCTGTCCCAATTAAGGACAAATATCCATAAGAAATGGTGAAGCTTCTGCTGGTGTGGGTGAAAGAGAAAGAGGTGGCAGGAGATACAGTGACAGAGACTGTAATATGTGAAAAGGCACGTATTATTTATGGCGACTTGAAGAAGAAAGAACCATCAACCTCAAAAGAGGCAGCAAAAGATATGTTTAAGGCAAGTCGTGGCTGGTTTGAAAATTTCAAGAAGAGATCTGGCATCCACTCGGTGGTGAGGCATGATGAAGCTGCAAGTGCTGACGTTAAGGCAGCTGAGGAGTACATCACATGTTTTGCTGTGCTTATTGCAAAGGAAGGCTACATCCCCCAACAAGTGTTCAACTGTGACAAAACAGTATTGTTTTGGAAAAAAATTCCCTGGAGGACTTTCATCACTGCAGAGAAGAAGAAGCTGCCAGGCCATAAACCCATGAAGGACTGTCTGACCCTTGCATTGCATTGTGTGCAAATGCTACTGGTGACTGTAAAGTAAAGCCACTGCTAGTATTATTATTCTAAAAATCCTCGAGCCTTTAAGACTCACAAGATTCTTAAAGAAAAACTGCAGGTTATGTGGCAAGCCAAGTGCATGAGTTATGCAGCAGTTTTTTATTGAATGAGTAAATCTCGTCTTTGGTCCTACAGTGAAGAAATACCTTCAAGAAAATAAACTCCTGATGAAAGCATTACTAATCCTGATAATGCCCACCAACCTGGTCTTGAAGATGACATTTTTGATGAGTTCAAATTCGTGAAAGTCCTCTACCTCCCACCCAACACGACTTCAATCTTGCAACCTATGGATCAGCAGGTCATTTCCAACTTTAAAAAGCTTTACACAAAGCACTTGTTCTGCCGCTGCTTTGAGGTGACTGAGAATACAATTCTAACCCTTCGAGAGTTTTGGAAAGGTCACTACAACATTGTGATATGATTATGCATTATTGACTTGGCATGGCAAAAGGTTACAAGAAGAATCTTGAACTCGGCATGGAAAAAGTTATGGGCTGATGTTGTTGCAGACAGGGACTTCAAAGTATTTGAACCAGAAACTGAGACCGAGGTAGAAGCGTTGGAGGAGATTGTGTCCCTCAGAAAGTCGATGGGTCTGGAGGTAGATGAGGGTGACATAAACAAGCTCATTGAGGAACTCTCAACTGAGGAGTTGAAGGAGATACAGATGATGCAACATATGGAGCTTCTACAAGAGATCACTAGTGAGGAGGATGTAGAGTTGGAGGAAGTGATTTCTACAAGTGAAATTTCTACTTGCTGGCAATGTTTCAAGTTTCAAGTTTCATTGAAAAGAAAGCTTTCAAGTTTCATTGAAAAGAAACACCTAGAAAAAGTTTCAACTGGTCATGCTTCAGCACTTTTTAATGACACTTGTTTGTCACATTTCCATAACATTTTAAAAAGCAGGCAAAAGCAAACCTCTTTAGATAGATTTTTATTCAAAGTCCTGCAAGTGAAAGTGCTGAAAGTCCAGCCAAAAAGGCAAAAACAGGTGATGATTAAATGAAAAATACATAATGTTCAGCTTAGGTTAAGTTTAAAGTTAAGAAAGTGCATTTTTTTACAATTAAGTTTTTGTGGTTTCATTTTAAGTAAAGAAAGTGCAGTTTTAGTTTTGTTTAAAGTAAAGAAAATGCAGTTTTAGTTTGCAATTAGTGTTAATAAAGTGCAGTTTTAGTTTACATGTCTACCGTGCCTGCATCCCCTCCTTCCTCCCTCCTCCTCCGCCATTCACCTCCATTAGCCGCACTCATCTGTCTCCAAGGTAAGAATACAGTACTAAATAACACTTTTTTCTTTATTTCATATATTTTGTTATGCATTGGTAAAGTATACAGGTGTGTTTCTTAATTAAAGACATGTCTTTTTTATAATTTAGGGTGGGTTAGGGAAGTTTCACAGGGCTGGAACGGATTAAATCTATTTCAGTTATTTTAAATGGGAGAAATTTGTTTGATTTACGAGTTGACTGATTTACGAGCTCGGTTACAGAACAAATTTCACTCATATCTCAAGGTACCACTGTACTTTCTCTAAGAGCGTTTTCACCTGGAGATGCACTGTTGGCAGCCGAGTTGTTCCCCAACAGCCTTCATTTTGCCATTCACAAGGAGGACTCCAGCACCTCAGATTTCAGCTTAATTATTGCAGCCTCTTTTCAGACTATCATATGTAGCCCCAAACCCCCATCTTCCACTCCTGTGATTATTCTGTATCATAACGCTCTATTTACTTAATTCACAGCACTTAACTATTTACGTTTGTACTTGCTTATTGCTTCACTACTTAGTAACACTGTGACTTCCATTGAAGTGATCAGTGTGACTGCTGTCTCATCTCTAGAGTCTAATATATTTCAAACCCTTAGCACAGTTTCTGGTTCTGAAATTGGTAAACCTTTAAGTAGACTGATAAAAAAAGGGGGGGAGGGCAAATTACCAGTTCAAAAATGAAAGAGAAGATACTACTTGAAATCCCATAGACATTAAAAGGACAATAGGAGAATGTTACAGTGTCATACCAATAAATTTAATAACTTAGATTTCAAGAAATCTTTGCGGCATTTTTTAAAAGGCTAGTTTCTTATTGTTGAGTTGTAAAAGTTCTTTACATATTTTGGACAACAGTCTCTTACTAGGTTTGTATTTTGCGAGTATTTTCTCACAGTCTGTGACTTGGCTTCTCACTCTCTTGGCAGTGTCTTTCTCAGAGAAGGTTTTAATTTTACTGACATCTAGTTCATCTTTCTTTCATGGATCATATTTTTGGTGCTGTCTCCAAATTGGGAAAATTGTTACATTTTCTCAAAATGGTTTAAAAAATCTAAAAATAAATCCACACTGAGATGCAATCATTGATCAGTGAGCTAGACCCTCAGTAATGCAGTGGAGACATGTGAAAAGACCCTGGCATCAGTCCCTGCCCTTCAGAGAGGGGTCCAGACTTGGGCTGCAGAGCCCGTGCTCAGAGCCAGAGGCTGAGCCAGCAGCAGGCAACTCACACACAGCAAAGGAGATCATGTGAGGCCAGGGGACCACTCACTACAGCATCCTCTAAGTGATTGTCTTTGGTACCTTGTTTGAGTTGCCCCATATTTAAAGTGATACATTTCCAACTGTTAAAAATTTCGGGCTCAAGTGTAAGGACAACCAAAAAAAAAAGGTGAATGCTTTAAAGTGTTGGTAAATCTACTTTTTAGAACTTGGAACTATTAAAATCCCTTAAAATAGCAAATATGGAGTAGTATGTGCTTGTGGAAGCACAAGTGTTTATAATAAGTAACATAATTCAATCAAAAATATTTTTCTGTCAAGCACCATAAATTGTTATACTTTTCAACAACATTGACAGGATCTAGAATGTTACCACATTGCTGTTGTCACCATGCTATTCCAGAAAAAATGGCATTTAACCTGATAAGCAGATGGTAGATGGTCCACACTGAGGCTCTGAGACCATATGCACCCTCTATGAACCATAGTGTGCAGATAGGTTTCCTCTAAGTAAAAATCTGGTTTCTATACTGAAGAGCTAATTTATCTAAAATACCTATCTGTTTAGGGCCCTGGCCGGTTGGCTCAGCGGTAGAGCATCAGCCTGGCGTGCGGGGGACCTGGGTTCGATTCCCGGCCAGGGCACATAGGAGAAGCGCCCATTTGCTTCTCCACCCCCCCCCTTCCTCTGTCTCTCTCTTCCCCTCCCGCAGCCAAGGCTCCATTGGAGCAAAGATGGCCTGGGCGCTGGGGATGGCTCCTTGGCCTCTGCCCCAGGCGCTAGAGTGGCTCTGGTTGCCGCAGAGCGACACCCCGGAGGGGCAGAGTGTCGCCCCTGGTGGGCGTGCCGGGTGGATCCCGGTCGGGCGCATGGGGGAGTCTGTCTGACTGTCTCTCCCCGTTTCCAGCTTCAGAAAAATACTATATATATATATATATATATATATATATATATATATATATATATATATATATACAAAAAAATAAAATAAAATACCTATCTGTTTAGAAATATTTCTGAGAGTAATCATTTGAAATTAAGTACTCACTGTTACTTATTAGAGTTTTTATTCTAACATTTTCTTATTTAAACTAAAGATAAATATATTGCCCATATTACAAATAGACAAGAAAACAAACAGTTGGTTTTTTTTATGATTAATGATAAGGACCATGGAGACTACAGAGAGAAAACATGACCTGATTTTTTTTTATAAATAAATTTTTATTTTAATGGGGTGACATCAATAAATCAGGGTGCAGGTATTCAAAGAAAACATTTCCAGGTTATCTTGTCATTTAGTTCTGTTGCATACCCATCACTCAAAGAGAGATCGTCCTCCGTCACCCTCTATCCAGTTTTCTTTGTACCCCTCCCCCTCCCCCCGTAACCACCCCACGCCTGTCCATGTCTCTTCGTCTCGTTTCTATGTCCCACCAATGTATGAAATCCTGCAGTTCTTGTTTTTTTCTGATTCACTTATTACACTCTGCATAATGTTATCAAGATTCCACCATTCTGCTGTAAGTGATCTGATGTCATCCTTTCTTCTAGCTGAATAGTATACCCTGCTGTATATGTGCCCCATCTTCTTTATCCAGTCTTCTATTTTTTTTTACAGTGATTAAAAGCCTTTAAGCAAACTCTTGGCCAATATAGCAAGAATCCATAAAAGAGTAGTGTCCTTAACATGTTCACCAAGTCCAAGTTGGCCCCATCACCATGCCAAATTCCTGAAAAATGCAACCCAACCACAGTTCAGTCTGTTAAGAGCTGTCACAGGGAGTAGGAGTCCAGGAAAAGTCCACATCCAGGAAAAGTCCGCATGGCACTGGAATTGTTGTCACCATTCTATACTTTGCAGCTCATGTCCAAGTCCCAATGACCACTGCTTCTAGCTGGTAATGATTCAGGTAGACTGGAAGGGCCATTTGCAGCATGCGTGGATATGGAGCTTCTGTTCTCCTCTGCCTGGAGAGATGAGACCAGGTTGCTTTTCCCTGGAGCTCTGTGACTGTGGCATGGTAAAGAGAACCTTGGGATACACTAAGCTGGGTGGCAAGGGTAGATTCATAATAGAAGTTGGCAAAAAGGGGGAAAGAGAGCTCTAAATTAGGAGTAGGTCCCGGCCTGAAATATGAGTGGGGCATTGAGGTAGGAGGGATAAAGGAAACACTATATATTAAGCAAAGCAGCAGAAAATAGGACTATCAACACCCACAACAGAGATCTTTGAGGGAAGAATAAAAAACCTGACTATTCAGGCAAGACATAGTTAAGTGGCCCTTGTGCAAATGAGATCAGTTTACCTGCTTCTTAGAAGAAATACCCTAGGCTCATCCACAGTGTCGTAGATGGGGCCGACGCCCCTGGGCACCTTCAGCCTTCCGTGGCTAACCCCAGCATTCTGGGCAAGGTTAGGTCATAGGTGGCTGGAGCAGGATTGGAAGAGACTGAACCCTCCCTTAGAGGAGCGAGGGGGAAGCCTACCTTCCAGTGTCCCTGTTTCCTCACAGCAGAGGCATGTAAGCCTGGCAGGCTTTAGCTCAATGACCTTCCTTTCCACTATTGAAGCAGGACCCAGATGGCATCCTATGAGACCCCTTTGGGGCACTGGAGCCTTTAAGAGTGTATCCTAAAAGCTGGTAGTTCCCCTGATCTCTATTGGGCTTTTTCTGCCTCTAGGTATCTTAAAAGCCATGCTCAGAAGATCTCGCTGAGGGGTTTGAGGATCCCCATCCGCCTATATAAATCTTTTCCATATATCTGGAGCTATTTGGAAAAAGACAAAACAGTGTTATTAGCTGGATCTAATAAAGAAGGTAGTAGTTTGCAGGTGAAAAAGATTTGGTGTCTCCTGTTCATCAGCATTCAAAAGAAATGTAATTTTTTTTTTTTTTTTAAGTAAGAAGCATGATATGGTAGACCTGTAGGAGTTCCAGGATATGACTACCCCCTTTTAAAATTTTTTTTTTTTTTGTATTTTTCTGAAGCTGGAAACAGGGAGAGACAGTCAGACAGACTCCTGCATGCGCCCGACCGGGATCCACCCGGCACACCCACCAGGGGCGACGCTCTGCCCACCAGGGTGCGATGCTCTGCCCCTCCGGGGCATCGCTCTGCCACAACCAGAGCCACTCTAGCACCTGGGGCAGAGGCCAAGGAGCCATCCCCAATGCCCGGGCCATCTTTGCTCCAATGGAGCCTTGGCTGCGGGAGGGGAAGAGAGAGACAGAGAGAAGGAGGGGGAGGGGGGGTGGAGAAGCAAATGGGCGCTTCTCCTATGTGCCCTGGCCGGGAATCGAACCCGGGTCCCCAGCATGCCAGGCCGATGCTCTACCGCTGAGCCAACCGGCCAGGGCAAAATTTTTTTTTTAATTGACCTTAAAATGTTTGTTGAGTACACTTGAGGGGGTTGTGGGAGGGGAGGGGCACAAAGATCATAGCTTTTCAGCATTTGCCATATTCCCCCCTTAATCTATAGACAGGCAGCAAATATTTACTTATGGTGTTTCCACTATAAAGACTGCTGTCTTAGGGACAAATGCTGATGAACTATTTCAGCAGTTCCTCCTTCTTCAAAGACTTATATGTCAACATAGAGCTCCATGTTTCATAGGACATACTCAAGCTCACTCCATGCTCCCTGGAGCTTTAGCACAAAAGAATGCCCTTTTTTTTTCTCTTTTCTTTTTTTTTTTTTGTTTTTTTTTGTTGTTGTTGTTGTATTTTTTCTTTTCTTTATTTATTTTTTGTATTTTTCTGAAGATGGAAATGGGGAGGCAGTCAGATAGACTCCCGCATGCACCTGACCGGGATCCGCCTGGCATGCCTACCAGGGGGGAATGCTCTGCCCATCTGGGGTGTTGCTCTGTTGCAACCAGAGCAATTTTAGCACCTGAGGCAGAGGCCATGGGGCCATCCTTAGTGCCCGGGGTGGCTTTGCTCTGGTGGAGCCTTGGCTGCGGGAGGGGAAGAGAGAGACAGAGAAGAAGAAGAGGGGGAGGGGTGGAGAAGTAGATGGGCACTTCTTCTGTGTGCTCTGACTGGGACTCGAACCCGGGAATCCTGCACACCAGGCCAATGCTCTACCACTGAGCCAATCGGCCAGGGCCTAGGAATGCCCTTGTTGAGCAAGCTACCCAAAAGAAAATTATATGGAGCAACCATGACAGACCGAGCAAGTCAGTCTCATACTATTCATCACCAGAACGCTGCAGCCCGGTGTAAACAGTTTCAACTTTATTGGGAAGCAGCACTGCAGATTGGGAAATCCTGTCCAAGGGGTCCTATACTGCCCCTTCATTTGGAGTTAACCCTCAAGGACCCCTACCAGGACAACTTTGGCAGATGGATGTTACTCATATACCTTCATTTGGCAAACAGTTGTATGTCCACATTACAGTGGATACATATTCCGGATCTATAGTAACTTCTGTCAGCACAGGAGAGGCTGCTAAGCATGTTATAGCTCATTGTCTGTATGCATTGTTCTATTATTGGATTTCCTAAACTGGTTAAACTGAAAATGCTCCTGCATATGGAGCAAAAGCATTTACTGTATTTTGTCATGCTTACAATCTTTAATGACCTGATTATTAATTTGGTTTTATAAATTAATATCTCATTGCTAGTGTCAAAATTTGATTTGATTTCAAGATATATCTTAGCATTTCTACAAGTAAATAAAAGGAAAATGAAAGCTTACATTTTGTGATTTGTTAGAATATTTACTGTACAGTACATCCTCCAAATTATGCCTCCAGCTGTGGTATAGAATGCACTTATTTCTACAAAGGGAAAATCATTTGCTACATAGAGGACTGTAATCAGAATGTATGTTTCTAAAATAAAAGGTATGTCCTTCACAGACATAAAGTAGGATGTTCATAGGGATTATTGTGTCTACATTATGAAATCTAAATAAAAAGACATGCTTATTTATTAAGAACACCAAATTCATAACATTTTATAAATTAAATTTAAAATAAAAGTCACTGGTGAATTTTATTTTATATTTTATAACCTGGAGTTAGAGACAAAATATTCTCAAATACACTGTATAGAGAGTACCTCCTGTGTCATTTATTTTTTAGAAGATGAGAGTAAAGACTACTTGTGATCCTTACTGTTATTGTTGTTTCCTCAAGGGGAGGCTCTTCCACTCACGTGGACACATGAAGACACCAAGGTCAATAAGGAGACAGGCTTTCTGTAAACCAGACTGATGGCTTCAGGTAAACAGTAGTGGAAAGTGACTTGTTTCTTATCTAAATTATCGGCAGAACAATTAAAGGGGCTATAGATGGCAAGCAAAGCTCAAATGACAAGAAAATAGGGGTAGAGACTTAGGATAGTCTCTTCTTGTGAAACCAGACATTAAAAGGTGATTCAGAGACAGTATAATTACTAAATATAAAGAGTTCATAAGCACTAATGCAATTTGTCTGAACACAGAGAATATTTTCATTCATCTATGGAAAGGTGTTTCCCAATTGTTTTCTTCCCAAAATTTGTATCTGACCTTGTATAGGTTTTTTAGTTTTTGCATGTTAAGATAGGAATAGACTTATTTTAAAGTGGTCTACTTAATTTTTTTAACTATCCTATCTCAAATGTAAAATATTTGCATGAAACATATTGCATATGTAGATTTTAAATAACACAATAAAAATAAACCAAATACCCACAAATTCATCATCCAGCTAGAGACTAGAATGTTTCCAAGACAGCTGTTTCCTTTGTTCTTTGTCATCCATGTTTATACACTGCTCATAGAAATTAGAGGATATTTCAAAATGAATATGAAGCAATAAAAAAAGCATTTGATTTTTTTATTAAATAAGAACATCAGGAAAGCAAACAACAAGTCAAACAAAGTTTTTCAATTACGCAAATGAGATGCAAAACCAACTTTTATTTCATTGGTGAAAATGCACTGTACAAAAGGCTGAATGTACTGGAGTATCTGCATGTTCCCTGATCCCTTAATTTTTGTGAGTATGTTTGTATTCATTGCTTTGGAAATTGATACAAATGAAAGAATGCTGAATGTGATTAACCGCAATTTGCTTTTTTGCATGTCACATTGTACTTCAAAGTTTCATCCATGGTGATAGGACATGGATTACTGTTGGAGTCTGTGCATTCACTACAATATAGTGTTTCACTGTGTGGATATGCTGCAATTTATATCCATGCTAATGTTCCTGGACATTTAAAAGGTTTACAGCCTTTATATTTATAAAAAATACTATTGTAAAAAAGAAAGAAAAAAAAAGGAAGGGAGGGAGGGAGGGAGAAAAGGAAGGAAGGAAGGAAGGAAGGAAGGAAGGAAGGAAGGAAGGAAGGAAGGAAGGAAGGAAGGAAGGAAGGAAGGGAGGGAGGGAGGGAGGGAGGGAGGGAGGGAGGGAGGGAGGGAGGGAGGGAGGAAATAAATAAATCTGTTATAAATAACTTTATTTATGCCTTTTGGTATACATATATATATATATACACACACACACACACACAATAGATGTAATATATGCATTGGAATGAACTATAACCATGTAAATAGTCAAGTTTACTAAATAACGCTAAATGTATTTCAAAGAGATTGTATTGATGTAACTCTCAGAATTGGTGTATAAGAACTCCCATTATACCATATCCTTGCCAAAATTTTGTGTTTCCCCCCTTTTTTAAAAAAAATTTTTAAGACTTTATTTATTCATTTTAGAGAGTAGAGAAAGAAGGGGGGAAAGAACAAGAAGCATCAACTCTCGTATGTGCCTTGACCAGGCAAGTTCTGGGTTTTGAACTGGTGATCCCAGTGTTCCAGGTCTACGCTTTATCTACTGTGCCACCATAGGTCAGGCTGTGTTATCCCACTTTTAATTTTTTTTTTCAGTCTGGTGAGCATGAACTGGTATTTCATTAAAATTTTAATTTGTAGTTCCCTGATGACTAATGAGATGGAGTAATTTTTTCTATGTGTATTGGTCATGACTATTTCTTCTTCTATAAAACAAAAGTCTAATTATACCTTTGAACTTTTAAAATTAGAATTACGGACAAAGTATTTCTCTTCCTCTTTTCAATTACTTGGAGTAAATTTTCTACTCTAAAAAAACCCCTCTAGAATATTGAATACTTATGTGTGCAATAGTTAATAAATACTAATGCACTACTCTGTTATAGATGGTTCCAAAGGAAAAAAAAAATCAAAATTCCATGGTAGCAGGTCACTGTCCAAAATCAGCAGGTTACTGTTTAAAATCAGGGCACTAATTAACATTTTCTCAAACCTCCTACCATCTGCCTCAGTCCTACCCAGAAAAGAGTCAAGAGCTGGCTGAGATTGCTACGGAATTCCACCTAGAGATATAAACACAGAGTCAACTCAAAGAAAAACATGTCTGGGCAGGGAAACTGGGTAAGACCTATTTTCATCCAAAACTTAACTTCTGAATCACTGTAGCTTACAATCTTGTCAATAACATTTCGACTCTAATAGAGAGTATGAATTGACTCCTCATGATAGTGCCTGGATTCATGTATTCTGCAACTATTTCTTCAGTACCTACTGCATACCAGAAACTAGATGCCAGCTGTGGAATAAACAATAGAGAGGAGACAAGCTCGGACCCTTTAGGGAGATTCCAGGGTAATGACAAGAATGTAATGTAGAAAATAAACTCTTCTGGTACTAAAAGTTTATATAAACGTCTTTTGCCCATAGAGGCTCAAACAAAAAATTATAGATTTTTAACTAGAGTATTAGTTTTAAGTGAATAGAAGGAGGGGTGTTCAGAGTAGAAGTACATGTAACAGCAGCCCTGTCAGACAAGTATGGATGATTTTGTGTGGATATGGATGGGGTTTAGGACACAGTTTAGCACAGAAAAGATCAGGGCCAAATAGTAGGGTCTGGTGTGGCTCTAGGGATTTTTGGAAATGTTATGTATATTTACATAGAATAACACACACATTGAATCAAACAGGAAGGAGATGACCCATTCAAAAAGGATGAATAAGAGGATTTTAATGAAAGAGTTATTTACAAGTGTGTAGACAGGGCTGAGGAAAGCCAACAAGTGGGTGAAGTACCAGTAGATGAAATGGGGAGCAGGAACAATAGGAAATTATTTCTACCTGAGGTTTGGAAGGTTGCCGATGTCCTGAGAGGGCTGTGGTTGCAGAAGGGGCTACTGTGGCATTCGGTAGACTCAGCCAACCTTCTCCAGCTGGCAAGAAAGGAGCTAGAGGAATGAGACTCTGACCTCAGACTCCTTCCATCCCTGTCACCTCTGGTGTCTCCCATGAACTAAATCCAACCAGATTTGTCCAAGCAGAGTAGCAGGTGTAGATTACGAAGGTCATGGTGACTGCGAGAGTAAGCAGGGCAAAAGGGAAGGGGCGTGTGTGTGTGTGTGTGTGTGTGTGTGTGTGTGCGTGCACGCACACCTCACCTACTGTGCATAACTCTGTACCTTTATGAACTTCATAGGCACTCTCTTTACACTTCATAAAAATCCTGGGAACTAGACATATTTACCACCTTCTTAAAGACAAAGAAACTCAGATAAATTATTCAGGATCACATATCAAGTGAATTGCAAGCTGGGTTTTCAACTCAAGGCTTTTTGACAGCAATACTTCTACTCCAAAGTCTGTTTTCTTCTTTAAACCAAAAGCCAACATCACCCAGGATGGTAAATCACTAGTGGCACAGTTCTAAAACTAAACACATGAAAAGTGGCTTACTATCCCAATTACTATATTCCCCATGTATAAGACGTACCCTTTTTCAAAAAAATTGGAGTCTAAAAAACTGGGTACGTCTTATACAGTTATTGTAGATTTTTTTTACTTGAATTTTCTGCTTTTTCACTCATTGTTGTAGGGTTTTTTTACTTGCATTTCCCGCTTCTTTGTGCTTGTTGTCTTTGCACTCATTGTTGCACACTTGTTACAGGTATATTATGATAGGTTACGTTTTGCCACGTTCTGCCCAGAAATGGCTCAGAAAAGACTTTCGTACAGTGCTGAATTCAAGTTTAAAGTGATCCAGTTTGCAAAAGTAAATGGAAATCATGCTGCTGAATGTAAGTTTGGTCTTCCTCCAACTGAGAAATCAATCCAAGACTGGCTACGGGAAGAAGAAACCCTACTGAAAACGCCACAGCAGAAGAAGGCCATGAGAGACAAGTCAGCAAAATGGCTTGATTTAGAGAGGGAATTGGAGATATGGATTGAAGAGCAAAGGGCAATTGGAAATCCTGTGTTCACAAAGATAGTTCAGCCTGAGGCAAGAAGAATTGCTGATGGAAAAGAAGTTACTGATTTCAAAGGAGAACACAATTATGCTTCATGTTCATGAAATGCAACGGACTAAGCATGTGTACACGCACCAGACTTTCCCAAAAGATGCCTGAAAACTATGAGCTTGAATTTCATCATTTTGTCATTCAATGTTAAAAGACACATCAGTTTGAGCTGGGACAGATTGCAAATATGGACAAAGACCCCTTCAATTTGATGTCCCAAGTAACAGAACTATTGACAAGAAGAGGGGTGAAAACTGTAACTGTGAAGACAAGTGGACATGAAAAGAGCCATTATACAGTTGTTCTAGCTTGTTGTGCTAATAGAACCAAGCTGCCTGCTATGCTGATTTTCAAATGCAAAACAATGCCAAAAGAAGACATTCCTTGAGGAGGAGTGATTGTCCATGTTCATGATAAGAGATGGATAGATCAGGATGGGATGAAGATCCGGTTTGAGAAAGTTTGAAGAAGAAGAACAAGTGGGCTCTTACACAAACCTGCCCTATTGGTGCTTAAATCAGTTCAGGGCACACATAACAAAAAACACAAAGAAGATTGCTGCCGAGCAAAAAACAAAACTTGCCATCATACCTGGAGGCTTGACATCCCAGCTCCAACCACCTGATGTCAGCATTAACAAAGCTGCCATGATAAACAAATGGAACCAATGGGTGAAGTCTGCTGGGGACAATTTGACACCAGCAGGAAGCATGAAGAAACGAACTATAGGAGAAGTTTGTACCTGGGTGAAAAGATCCTGGGACAATTTCAAGATTGAGATCATTGTCAAGTCATTTAATAAGTGTGGACTGACCAGGCGGTGGTGCAGTGGATAAAGCATCAGACTGGGATGTGGAGAAATGTGGCATTTCAAATGCCATAGATGGAACTGAGGATGAGGCAATATATGAACACAGTGATTCGTCATCAGACACAGATGAGGACAAGCTAATGGATGGGAGTTTTGACAGTGATGAGGAGTTGTATGAATTTTATGATGAATAAAACTTGAGTTCAATAACTTTATGTAATACATTTTTTTCAAATTTCGGGCCCCCAAATTAAGGTGTGTCTTATACATGGGGGTATCTTACACATGGGGAAATACGGTATTTATTTAATACTAGCTGTACCTGGCCACGAGTTGCTGTGGCTCAGTCTGGTTAAATGGAGAAGAAGGAAAAGAAAAAGTGCACATTTCTAATATGTTTAATTTCACAAAGCTTGTGGGTATACAATATTTTTTGTTGTTCCATTGTCTGTGCAGATATAGAGATTGTCTGGTTTGCCGACTCTAGAACACGCAACATATAATTGTCCATATGAGAAGCAATCCGTGTCTAGATCTAAACAGCACAATTCCAAAGATTGGCACTGAGCTTTGTTGATGGTGATTGCAAATGCCAATCGAATTGGGAACTGCAATCCCTTAAATGAAATGGCATATCCATTGGAATCATGGGAATGCGATAAATGAGGACATCTTCACCTTTGAAAGGTCCTGTCAAGATTGTTGCTTCTACGACGTTGCTCATTAGTTTTTTTTACTGCAAACCACATGCCATTGCAAAGCTTTGGCTGGTTGATATTTCACAACATGATAATTGGGATGCCAATTTTCAATTGCAGTACGTGCAGTGGCATCCCTGGCAGATCAAGTGAATTCAAAAATTCTGTTGGATAATTAACTGCTTCATCTGCTTCCAAAACAATGTTGACAAACTTGTGTGTGACTGCCTCGCTTTGAATGTTAGACTGAATAATGTTAAGTTTGTAGATGTCTTTGTTCTTGACCGCAAGAATAGCTCATTTACTCAGCCAATCGTGATTCTTATAATTGGTTTGAATATTGGGAGATACTTTTTCAACCAAGTCTTCTTTTGACGTCACTAAATTGCTGAAGTTATGAGGCAATGAAATTCATCCCGAGGTCAGATCAACTGGCACCTTTCCTTTCCCAATTTCCAGCAATTGATGTGTGAATATCTCAGCTGATCGACCATTTTGCAGCTGGACATGCATATTTGTGGTTAATTTTAACATCTTTACATGTCGCCACAGAGTATTTCAGGCAAGCATTTATTTCATCCACTGGTGTCGATCGAGGAATTACAGGTAATGTTTGCCTGAAATCTTCTGCAAGCAATATTAATGCATTCCCAAATGGTGTTTCCATGCAAATCTTGCAATGATCAATCAAGACAAGAGCCTCGAGCAATTTTTTGTGCACCATTGTGCATTCATCCCAAACAATAAGTTTGCATTTCTGCAATACTTTTCCCATGCCGGATGCTTTGGAAATGTTGCATGTGGGAGTTTTAATGAATTGCATATTCAATGGCAATTTCAAAGCGGAATGAGCAGTTCTTCCACTTGGTAGCAATGTTGCAGCTATTCCGAAACACAAAGCTAAAGCTATGTCATTTTGGGATTGAATTGCTGCCAGAATCAATCTAATTAGGAACATTTTACCAGTTCCTCCTGGCATATCTAAGAAGAAGATTTCTCCAACCCCATTACTGACAGTTTGCATTATTTGATTGCAAATGCCTTTTTGCTCAAGCATTAGCTTAGGAATATTTGATTACACATACAACAAAAGATCACCCATGTTGTACTTTTGTTCACGACGCAATTCTACATTGAACGAAGCAGCAGCAGATCAATTCAGTGATGGCATTCCCATTTGATTGAGAACTTTGTTCGCGATTTCTAAGCACAAATTTTCGATCATTATCAATGCTTCGTTGTAGATTTCTGCTGTGAAATCCATGTTCATATTTGAGTTTTCCTTGAGTATTCAACGAAAATATCTTCAGCCATATGCAATTTATATTTCTCCCATAACATTGAAATGGAATCGTAAAATATTCAGTATAGCGTGTGTTGTTTTTACGTCCAACAGATGGCACTGTTTTTCAAAAAAAAGCATGTTTTTACCTGTCACAAGTGTGACATCTATATAATAGTAGGTATAAACATAAAAACACACGCATTTTTTAATGCAACATTGTGTTAAAATTTCAAAGCAATCAGTGAAGAACTTTCAGAGATTTAAGATTTTGAACAAACATTTACATTTTTACTTATATAGACTATCATAATGTTATATTTAATGCATTGAGATGACAAATGAAAACAAATTATGTCTATTCGAAAGGAAATAAAATAAGGGCTATTCCTAATTAATATTAAAGCACTTAAAAATAATTTTTTAAAAGTCAATTGAAACATATTAGAATTAACATAAGTTCAGTAAGGTAGCCATTTACCAATAGCTTTCACATATACTCAGAACACTTAGAAAACACAATGATTTGAAAATCGCTGAAAGAATAGATCCTAAAAGTTCCCATTACTGGGGTGGGAGTTAACACTTTTTTCCTTTTGTTTTTTATGAGATGATAGGTGTTAACTAAATTGTTATCATTTCACAGTATGTGTAAGTCAAGTCATTATGCTATACACATAAAACTTACATAGTACTATATATCAAGTACATCTTAATAAAACTGAAAGAAAATATTTCAGATAAATTTTGCCCATTAATTTCCTTTGAGACTGAACTTGAGAAAAGAAAATGCTATTTATAATATTTATAAAGACATACAGAAGCTAGGAAATTACCTTAAAAAGTATGGAAACTATATGAAACTCTAGTTAAAGTCATCAAAGACAACTAAAATAAATACAAAATATATGCCATGTTCCTGAACAAGAAACTTATAGTTCTAAAAAATTTCCAAAATCATAAGAATTTATTTTTTAATCCATATAAAATTGGCATAAGACTAGACATATCTCAGTGAAAGAATAGTTAGCCAAGTATAAATATATTATAATTATTATATGTGATAAAATTGCAACACAAATCAATAATTATGATTGAAAAGGTACAAGGTTGAATGGTAATATAAATATTTTGACAAAGAACTGAGCACTTCAAAAAAACAGTCCCCTGGCCCTGGCTAGGATGATAAAGCATCATCCTGGCTCACCGAGAATGTGCCTTCTATTCCCAGTCGGAATGCATGGGAAGCAATTTAAGAGTGTACAATTCAATGGAACAACTAAGTGGAACAGTGAGTTGATGTTTCTCTCTCTCTCTCCCTCTTCCTCTCTCTTTCTCAAATCAATGGAAAAATTAAAAATAAAATAATATTAAAAAGAGTTCCCTGAAGATTTCAAGAAATAATAGCTACAGTTTAAGAACTCTTAATGAGCCTGACCAGGTGGTGGCGCAGTGGATAGAGCGTCGGACTGGGATGCGGAAGGACCCAGGTTCGAGACCCCGAGGTCGCCAGCTTGAGCGCGGGCTCATCTGGCTTGAGCAAAGAGCTCACCAGCTTGGACCCAAGGTCGCTGGCTCCAGCAGGGGGTTACTCGGTCTGCTGAAGGCCCACGGTCAAGGCACATGTGAGAAAGCAATCAATGAACAACTAAGAAGTCGCAACGCGCACAACGAGAAACTGATGATTGATGCTTCTCATCTCTCTCCGTTCCTGTCTGTCTGTCCCTGTCTATCTCTGCCTCTGTAAAAAAAAAAAAAAAAAAAAAAAAAAAAAAAGAACTCTTAATGAGATTAATACCCAGGTGAAGCCCAGCAAAAGAGAGAATTGGTGAAGAAAGAAATGTGGGCAGCCTGACCAGGCGGTGGCACAGTGGGTAGAGCATTGGACTGGGATGCAGAGGACCCAAGTTCGAGACCCCGAGGTCACCAGCTTGAGCGTGGGCTCATCTGGTTTGAGCAAAGCTCACTAGCTTGGACCCAAGGTCGCTGGCTCGAGCAAGAGGTTACCTGGTCTGCTGAAGGCCCACGGTCAAGGCACATATGAGAAAGCAATCAATGAACAACTAAAGTCTCACCACGAAAAACTGATGATTGATGCTTCTCATCTCTCTCTGTTCCTGTCTGTCTGTCCCTGTCTATCCCTCTCTCTGACTCTCTCTCTCTCTGTCCCTATAAAAAATAAAAATTAAAAATTAAAATAAAAAAAAAGAAATGTGGGCAAACAAAATACACAAACTGAAAAATTTCTATGAGAAAAAGAAAATTCTAACTTGAAATGCAAAAATGAAATAGTAACTCAAGACAAAAAGTCTCAATTTTAACATTCACATCTATATTGAAATAATGTAGATCTTATTATGGGCTGAATGTTTGTGTCCTTCCAAAATCCTTCTGTTAAAATCCCCAATGTGATGGCATTAAGAGGTGGGGCCTTTGGGAGGTGAGGATGGAATGCTCCTGAATGGGATTAGTGTCCTATAAAAACACCTCAGAGAGGCTCCCACTCGTTTTCCCCATAGACGGGAAAACAGCATCTATGAATGGAAAGAAGGCCCTCCCCAGACATGGAATCTGCTAGCACCTTGTTCTTGGACTCCTCAGCATGCAGAACTCTGAGAAATAAATTTCTGTTGTTTAAGCCACCCCATCTGTGGTATTTTTGTTATACCACTGTATACCATTGGATTGTTATAGCAATTCAAATGGATTAAGACATATCTACACAGTTAAAAAATAATAATTTTTATAAGAAATATTATAATATAGGATATTTGCTTATTTCCAAACAATAGAATGAAGGTATAATGGTATAATCTTTAAAAATACCAGTTAATTTGTGACTGTAACCAAATAGTTGTCTGTGAAACTCAAGTACAAAAATATCGCTGGCAATGTTGTCAATTAATAAACATATGGTAATTAATTAATAACCATTATTTATTCATAAACTACAAGGGAAAAATTGCATATTTTTTTCCTGAAGGAATAAAAAATGAAACGCTTTGCTACTCTGAGCTACTAGGAACCCTTTCTACTTCAACTGTAACAAGCACATAGCAAAGTCACTTGTACAAAAAGCTGTCATGATGTGTAAAATTGTTTAGGAAAAGGAAGACTGACATGTACACATGGGCCTGTAATGGAACAAGGAATATGTGTGGGCCTTTGTGTTTCTAAATTCATTTGGGCTTTACAACAGCAATAATCCCATGAGGTTAACAAATGTACCCATTTCATTGTTAGGTAAATTGAGTGTCAAGAGGTAGAAATCTGACCAAGATTATACAACCAGTAGTTGAAAGAGTTCACTTCAAAACCCAGTTCTCTTCTGATTCCAAGTCCAGGCATTTTACAATATGTTCATCCCTGATGTCACTGTGCTGCCAGGGCTCCTGAGTGCCCAAGATGAGCACTTTTACCTGTCTGTAATATCAACCTACTGCCAATGGGTTTCTACTCTCTGTCCTTCACTAAACTAGTCTCCTAACACAAATAACTCTCTTCTGCCAGTTCCCTTTCTTAGGTGATGATTGCTGTTTCCATCAGAAACCTAAATCGCTTTGTATGCACACTATTCTTTCTTTATTAACTCACATTCCCTTTTAGCTTCAGGTAGAGCCTTTCTTTCCTAGGAGAAGGCCCCTCCCATTTCAGTCTACATTCCCCAACACTCAGTGTTTTTACAGCACTCATGTCAGCACCAAGTGTTCCTCTCATCTGCACAGTGCCTTTAAATAGAGTTTGAGACCGCAACCCCACACGCTCTGTGCCATCCTGCTGGAAGACAGCAGCGTACCAGTCATGCTGCATTTGGGTTTTAAACAGCCTCGGTCTAAAAAGCAAAAACCCTGATGTCCTTATAGGGGACAGTCCCTGAGTTGTCACTGAGCAGTGGCTTTGCCTCACTGCTCTCCAACAACATAATGATCTTCAGACACCTCATTCCCTCAATAAAAACATCTTTAACTGCGGAAAGTAGGAAAAAAAAACAATTGGGCTAAATTTTCTCAGAGGATCTTACTGCTTTTCAAAGCTCATTTATAAATTTATCTCTTCTCCTACCCTGCCCACAACCCCCACAAATGCACAGGCATATCACTTTTTTCCCAGAAATTAGTGATTTATAAAGAAACCAATTATTTTTTCCAAAGCAATCCATAATTGCGTTTTCAAAGCTGATGGTGTTACAGGCAACACAGTCAAATGTGAACACATGAGAGGGTTAGATGATGTGCCCAGCGTTGCCTCATTAGTGGTCAAGTTCAGCAAAGACACTGGTGTTTTCAGGACTGTTCATTGAAACCCACTTATGTCTTTAGAAAAGAAAGAAAATCAAATTCTTTTTTTTTATTATTATTCAGTGAGAGGAGGGGAGACAGAGAGACAGATTCCCCACTTGTGTCTAGACTAAAAACTACAGGGCAAGCCCACGAGCGGGCAATGCTCTGCCCGTCTGGGGCGTTGCTTCATTGCTCAACAACCTAGTTCTTCCTAGTGCCTGAGGCAGAGGCCATGGAGCCATATTCAGTTCCTGGGTATCAACTCACTCCAATTGAGTCATGGCTGCAGGAGGGGGAGAGAGAGAGGAGGAGGAGGAGGAGGTGAGAGGGGGATGGATGGAGAGGCAGATAGGTGCTTCTCCTGTGTGCCCTGACCAGGAATCGAACCCAGGACATCCACACATCCGGTGGACGCTTTACCACTGAGCCAACCAGCCAGTGCAAAAAATCAAATTCTGCATGTCAAATCGAACTCCCTGAAACAGAACATGAGACACAGTCAGTGATCTCTCACTTATACCAACTGCAGACAGCCTCCAACAGGTATTCCCAAATCTCCTCCTAGCACCCACTGCCAACTCTCCACCCATGACCCTCCCGTACTGCCAGGCACACCAAGATGGAAGACCTGTTACAGCCTGAGGACCTTACTTGACCATCCACCACCTGGTCCCTTCCACCTCTGAAACCTCATTTGCACAGCTCTTTTGAACACTTGCACAACAATGACCTCCTTGCTGATTTTTGTTCAATTTGCAGAGCATGTTGCCATCTCTGAGCTCTTGCCTTTGAGTGTCCTCTGCCTGGAGTTCACTTCTCAAAAACATCTGGCTAGTTAACTTTCTTGGCTCTTCAAATTATGCCATCAGTGTCACTTTACAGAGACAACTTCTCTGATCCTTTCCATCACACTCTACCTACCCCTAGTGGTCATTAGGTTTTCTCCCTGGCACTGGTCACTCGCTGGGATAATATGCGCATGCTTATTCTCTCTCTCTTACATGGGGAAAGACAGTGTGAGCTAACCAGCACAGTCCCCTTACCAAGAATAGTGCCAGAAATATATAAACGGTCAAAAGCATGTGATGAATTCATTAATTAAGGCATGAAAAATCAAATCAATCAAAATTATTTAGACATTGCAATTCCAAGTTCGGTTTTAGTTCATAGCTGAATGTTTACTCATGATTCATTCCCCCTCCTTCTGAAACACTTTCTCTTTTGAAATGCCATCCCTTCACCAATGACAGGTACCTTTGGTGAAACTGTCCATCCAAGTGTACTACTGCCCCCTCTGCATTCATCAGAGGAGTGGGCACAAGCCCACAGGATCACAGTCGGACTCCCCATCCCTGAAACTAAAGCAGGAGCCCCAAAGTCCCCAGTCAAAACAGTTTTAGTGGAAAGATTCCACTGTTGTATCTTGAAGAGACTCCAGAGCTGCTCTGTTTCATATAGTCTCCAGCATCAATAATTCTTCCTTTGGGAGCCTACCAATACTCTTCCATAGATTTCCCCTCTCTCTCCCTAACATTTTCCTTTGATTAATGAGTGTCAATTACTGTTGCTCACAATCTAAAATTCTAACTAATATACAGGATAAGCTTTCATTCCATTTCATTGCCTTAGAGTGTATGACCTAACAGAAGTCTCCCACTCTCTTTTTCTTCTACCTCTCTCATCTCTCCCCAGTGTCTGCTCTGCACACACACCCCAATTTCTCAGTGCCCTGGAGTTACTGCCACCCTACCTCTCTGATGATGTCTCCCCAGTGTGCCCTTTTCAATTACTTTAATGTCTGAAACTCATTGATCCTTCCGCCCACCCAGCACTGCTTACTCTGAGCTGCCAAACTGAGGTGCAAGTTAAGAAGTAATCAACATGATTAAGCCAAATCACACCAAGTTATCAGTAAGCAATAGTTTCTTAATTTTGTCAGGCATATTTGCATTTCTTTATAAAGAGGCTAGGGTTACTCAAAATTCATTACTTTTTGTTGAACTTGCAGGCAGAATGACAAAGGGAAGATTTCACCCTGGCTGGTTGACTCAGTGGTAGAGTGTTGCCCTGGCGAGTGGAAGTCCCGGGTTTGATTCCCAGCCAGGGCACACAGGAGAAGCGCCCATCTGCTTTTCCACCCTGCCTTCTCTCCTTCCTCTCTATCTCCCTCTTCCCCTCCTGCAGCCAAGGCTCCATTAGAGCAAAGCTGGCCCGGGCACTGAGGATGGCTCCATGGCCTCTGCCTCAGGTGCTAGATTTGCTCCAATTGCAGTGGAGCAATGCCTCCTGATCAGCATGCCAAGTGGATCCCGATTGGGTGCATGTGGGATTCTGTCTGTCCGCCCCCCTCCACTTCAGAAAAATACTAAAAAAAAAGTGAAGATTTCAGAAAAGTATAAGGTAGCCAGCTTTTACAAGCATGTTGTCACAACACTGAAGTTGCCCATCGATCTGGTCACGGTTCAGTTAGAGATAAACAGAGGGCTACAGACCTAACAACCTAACCATCAGTAAACCGGTTTTAATTGAACTAAGTGTGTGTGTGTGTGTGTGTGTGTGTGTGCATGTGCACACGTGCGCACGCATAGGCCACTCCAAAAATGATTAACAGAATCCCAAAGAGATTTATATTACTAAGTACGGCTAACATACCATAAGAAGACCACTAATTCCCTCTCCCTGAGTTTTGGGATGGGGGCAAAACCAATGATTTGTTTCTAACCAACAGAATCTGGCCAAGGTCAGGTATCTACAGGCACTGGATTAGGTTATGTAGAATTTCATCCTTAGTGGAATGAAAGACTCTTCCTGGTGGCTTTGAAAATGGAAGATTCCATGTCGTAGAAGGTCTGAGAGAGGACCATGCAGCAAGGGTCTGTGGAACCTCTAAGAAACCTCCACTAAGAGCCATAAATAAAGTAGTAACCTCACTCCTAAAACCACATACAACCAAATTCTGCAAACAGCACAGGTAAGCTTGGAAAAGGATCTCATGCTCCAGAAAGAAACACAGCCTGTCAAACCAACACCTTGATTGAAGCCTGGGGACTTGAGCAGAGGATCTGGCCAAAGTTTGCCCAGAGAGATAATAAGTGTGTGCTGTTTTAAGCCACTGAGTTTATGGTAATTTGTTGCACAGCAACACAAAATGAATACCCTAGTCACCAAGGAGACAAGAAGATAAGGAGCACGTTCTGTAGAAGAACAAACATGAATTGCAGATTTAACGCATGCATTGCTCTTTTCCTTCCCAGCTTATCTGTCGTAGTTGCCTCAAAGCAGCAAGGTGAAAACACAGCTTTGAGTGAATATTAAACATCCCATAAAGTGAGCTCCCTTCTCACGAACTCTGCTGTTGGGATTCAGGGGCTGGACCACAATTACAGTACACTTACCTGCAACCACTAACTTTAAAAAAGTAAAAATCCATTCAAAAGAATTTAACTACAAGGAGTCATATATTTTAAATACTTACACTTTCTTTAAGATAGCCAAGAATTCTTCTAACTTCTCCTCAGACTTTTTGGACTCATATAAATTGTGGCCACCCCGTGCTTTTTTTGCATAGACAGCTATGTTGTGAGAGTCAATGTCAGGTTGTTGGGGCTGACTTCCTTCGCCTTCAGGTAGTTTCCTGAACAAGGAAACAGAAAAGTGTACAGTACAGCACATTGCACACAAAATACTGATCTGAACTTCCACTGTATTGTCAGGAGTGAACATGCACCATTCTGAGATAATTTGACATTTTAATAACATATTCTTTTCCAGTGCCTTCATTTTTCAAAATCCTCAAGTAGTGCCGTTACACATGTCATTCTTTGAAGTTTAAAAATTAGCATTCGCAAAATACTTTCTACTTACATAACTTTAGTCTAGGTATTATAACTGTCCTGATTGGAACATCTTTCATAATAAATTAAGTGTATGTAATTTGGGGAAATACTTTAAGTCAATGGTTAACATCCTTATCTTTACAACCAGACACTTGTTTTTCAGTGTTTTTAGCACCAATACCATTAAGTGTTACTTTTGTTTCTAAACTGGTAAATTAGGGACATTATAAAAGTGGCCACCACACTTTATTCTTGTATGTAACAGATGTAAGTCTCCAGAGCATACAAGAGTTGATGACGATTCCCCATTCATTCTCCCAGCTCCAACACCTCTTATGAAGAGGTCACAGAAACCTGGGGTCAAAGACTCGAACAAACAATGTCCATCCTTAAGAAAAAAAAAGTAGATGGGGATTCCAAGATGGCGATAGTGTAGGCAGACATTCTAACTGCTACCTCCCAGGACCCGATAGGATTACAACTTAATTTAAGAACAATCATCTTGAATAACCAACTTTGGACTAAATGAAGAGGAGTCTATAACCAAGAATCACAGAAGCCACACTGAGACTGGTAAGAAGGGCTGAGACATAGAAAGGGCTGCCCCACTCCCAGAAGCGAGTGGCAGAGGGTCCAGAAGGATTCTCACTATGGGGAGGGTCACCCTGAGAGGTGTGAGTGCTCAGCCCCAAGCCTGGAGCCCCAGAGCTGAGCAGAAACACCCAGACAGCATTTGGCAGTGAAAATAACCCAGGTTTCTGTCTGCAAGAAAGAAACAAGAGCTCTAGGAAAGCTCTAGGAAACAGAGCTCTAGGCTCTGCCTTAAAGGGCCTGCGCAGAAAATCTCATTCACAGCTATTTAGGGCTCTGGCAGAGGAGAGCTGAGAGGACTAGAGTTGCATGAAGGGTGTGTAAGTTGGAGGCCCAGGAGAGACACTGTGAGGGATAGCTACTGGAACCCCTATGCTGAGTCATTCCCAATACCACAGTCACCACCTTTCATGGGTAGACCAGTCCCCTCCCTGCAGCATCAGCCTGGGAGAAATCAAGGGCCCTGCCCTCGAGAATCCATCTTGCCCCACCCATGGAGACAGAGCCATTCTGAGAAGTCAGCCAGGAAGCAGGGGGCGCATCAGTGACTGTTTCCTGGCATTGAGGATGGAGCTTTCCCCCACATGCTCCCGAGTCTATGACTGGTGCTTTGGATCCAGGGGAGATTAAGTAGAAACTATCCAGACAGTGGGAAGACCACACCTCTGGGTCTCAGAGGCCACACCCACCAAAATCCTGGGGGCAACACCCTACTAAGGTCTGTTAAAAATATCTGAAAAGCCTGACCAGGTGGTGGCACAGTGGAGAGAATGTTGGACTGGGATGCGGAGGACCCAGGTTCGAGACCCCAAGGTTGCCAGCTTGAGTGTAGATGCCTGCGATCAAGGCACATATGAGAAAGCAATCAATCAACAACTAAGGTGTCACAATGAAAAAATGATGATTGATGCTTCTCATCTCCCTTCCTGTCTGTCTATCCCTCTCTCTGACTCTCTCTCTGTCCCTGTAAAAAGAACAACAACAAAAAAAAAACCAGTCTGGAAAGACTGACACCTGGGGTGGAGTACTGAAACCACACCCACCACCCTTCTGACTCTAGACTTCACCAGGGGTTTGTTCAGTGGCAGAGCCCAACAAGTAGCCAGCAGACAAAGGCTGCAGGTGTTGGGGCTGAGATAGCCTTAGCCTTTTGCAGACCTTCCCCCAGGCCCAGAGTGGGTAAAAGCCCCCCTAGGTGTGTAGCTGGTATTTCCACGTGCACCTGGGCCCAGCAGAGGCAGCCACAAACTCCAGATTGCTGGTAGCTGCGAGAAGGTTGCTAAAGGCCAATCTCAGGCAGAGTCTCCCACTGGTCTACACCAGGTTCTTACCAGGGAGGCTCAGGTCTGACACATCCAGTGGCCAACTGTGGAAAGCATCAGTTCAGGACCTAACAACCCTTGCTGGTGGCATGTCGTAAGGAAGGGTTCCTCGCATCTGGTCTAGCTGAGGAGAGTTCCACTCTCTGTAAACACAACTGGCACAGTGACTCATGTGCATTGGGTAGGGTGGAGCTTCACAGTCAGACGGCCTGGTGCTGAATATCCTGCTCCGCTGGGCTAGATTCCACAGGGGGAAAGGAGAGAGGTTTGGAGCATGGACATTTAACATATAAGTCCCTGTGAGTTTATTTTGGGGTCTGGTCAAGGGGGTTAGCCACTTTCGGTGGGGGGACACAGTCAGCCACCGAAGAGGACTCTCTTAGTTTTCCTGAGACCAATGTCTCACCAACTGGAAGAACTTCTGCAGAAGGGACTGTCAGCCCCACCCAATCTGAACCTGCTGCTCACCTCACTGGGGAGAAATAAAGTTTGAGTATCCAGCAGTGGCTGAGGAATGAGGCTCTAGAGTAGGAGCCACTTTCCCTGTACTGAGCTCCTGACCAAGAGACCCCTGAAGTAGGGGGTCCCACTAATATTGTATTCCAAACCTCAGTTACCCTAACACAACAAGCTTGCAAATTGTAGAGAGGATGGTTGGGTGACACCAGTCTGAGCCAACACTATAGTCTTTCTACAGAAGACTCTGTAGGAAGACCAGGCAGCTGAAAGAGAAGGGGCAGCAGCTGAAAAGTGGAAGCAAATCTTACGAAGCTTGGGGCTTCTACAGAGCTTCTGTCATCTCTAAGCAGGAGGAAGCTGATCCTTACACACAGGTTGAACCCTCCCACACTACCCAGGCACAGAAAACACAGACACAGACAGCAAAAAGTTCAGTAGCTGCAGACAGGTAGCCCACAGCAGGTTACAAGCAACTGCTGATGCCAACCCAAGAACACCTAGAACCAAGACAACCAGTAGTACATGACAGATAGGCAGACAGATCAATGGAACAGATCAGAGAATCCAGAAATAAACCCACACCTTTATGATCAATTGATATTTGACAAAAGAGGTAAGAGTATACAATGGAGTAAAGACAGTCTCTTTAACAAATGGTGTTGGGAAAATTGGAGTAGTACATGTAAAAAAATGAAACTAGACTACCAACTTACACCATTCACAAAGATAAACTCAAAATGGATAGAAGACTTAAATGTAAGTCATGAAACCATAAACATCTTGGAAGAAAACATAGGCAGTAGACTCTCTGATATCTCTCATAGCAATATTTTTGCCAATTTATCTCCACAGGCAAGTGAAATAGAGGACATGATAAACAAATGGAGCTATATCAAACTAAAAAGCTTTTGCACAGCAAAAGGCACCATTAACAAAATTAAAAGACAGCCCACACAATGGGAGAACATATTCACCAATACATCTGATAAGAGGTTAATAACCAAAATTTATACAGAATTTCTAAAACTCAACACTAGGAAGGTAAACAATCCAATTTAAAAATGGGCAAAAGAACTGAATAGACACTTCTTCAGAGAGGACATACTGATGGCCAATAGGCACATGAAAAACTGTTCAATGTCACGAATCATCAGAGAAATGCAAATTAAAGCCATGATGAGATATCAACTCACATCTGTCAGAATAGAACTCATAAATAAGTCAACACATAATAAGTGCTGGCGAGGGTGTGGAGAAAAGGAACCCTCCGGCACTGCTGGTGGGAATGCAGACTTGTGCAGCCACTGTGGAAAGCAGTATGGCGTTTTCTCAAAAAATTAAAAATGGAACTGCTTTTTGACCCAGCTATCCCACTTTTAGGAATATATCCTAAAAATACCAAAACATTGATTCAAAAGAAGATTTACACCCCATGTTTATTGCAGCATTGCTTACAATAGCCAAGATCTGGAAACAGCCCAAGTGTCCATCAGTGAATGAGTGGATAAAAAACTATGGTACACATATACAAATGGAATACCATGCAGCTATGAGAAAGAAGGGAATCTTACCTTTTATGATGCCATGGATTGACCTGGAGATTATTATGCTAAGTGACATAAGCCAGGCAGAGAGAGAAAAATATCATATGATCTCACCTATATGAAGAATCGAATTAACAAGATGAATTGAGGAATGGAATAGAGGCAGAACTGGGGTCAAGGGAAGCAGAGGGACAGATGTCAGAGGGAAGGAAGATGAGGAGATGGGATCAGAGAAATTGAAGAGATTAGTGAAATTATATATACATAACACATAGATACAGATAACAGGACAGCAAGTCCCAGAGGGAAGGGGGTGAGGGAGTTAGAGGAAGGAGAACAAAGGGGGTGTAATAAGGTGAAGGTGGTTGGGGTGTGATGGTGTTATATTGAGTGGGACACTTGAATCTATATTAACACAATAAATTAAAATTAATAAAAAATAATGAAATAAATAGAAATTTTAAAGAAAAACTATGTAACATTAAAGAAATTATTTTTAAAAATAGGGGAGGAGATGATAAAACATCAATTGATCATTGATTCATCACCTTCTGTTGTATACATGAAAAGACTTAGAAAATAAAGTTAGATGTGATATAAACATTACATGGAATGTAACATCGGTGTCCAAAAGAACCGAGGCTGCAAAGTAAAACACCCTTTACTTGGGGTGTTTGGTGATTTGAACCTGGGAATCACAGATGTGATGGAACCCTGAAATGTGCTCCAGAGAAGAAAAAGAAAGGCAGACCCTATAAGGGAAAAACCACAAGTAGTGCTGATATTTTTCCTATTGATCGTCTAATGTGGCATTCTGATTAGACTAAAAGGATTGGGTCAGGTCCAGCGGGCAAGACTCTGGGGTAGGTGTTGGCACGGAAACAGGAAAGTGAAATCCATATGTGAACTTGCAGCAAGCATGCACACATGAAGTTCTGACTTCACCAATGGCCTCCTCGCTCCACGTTAGAGCCCCGTGAAGTTAAAAACTCCATTTCGGAATTTTTGGTTCATAAAAATGTCAAACATTAACATCTAAAATATAGTTAAGTCCTTAAAGGTGCTGGCTACTCTACTGCACACTGCACACACATCTCCTTAACATTAGTCATGTGAGATAAAGAATATTGAACCCCATCTTAAAAATAAAGAAAATGTAGCTTGGGTTTATGTAATTTGTCTAATGATTTATAGCTCATAGAGCTGGGAAGAATATTTTAAATCTACCTAATGTTCACAGGATATTAAAGTTTAACAGTAAAACACTTTGCTGGAAGAAGGTATTTGAGCCTAACTTATCAAGCTAACATTAAAAAGCCAAAATTATTTTCCCTGCTATCACTTTCTCAGAATCTCAGCCATCTACCCGCGGAGACCTAGAACCTATTTAGAACTCTACCCCTAACTACTCTTGTAAATAAGTGACAGTAGTGAGGACAGTAAAACTCAGTGGTGATGAGAATTCTAATCCAGCACAATTGGCCCTAATTCTCAACTACACCTGGTGTAATGTATTCTCATTTTCCAGAGCCTCAAAGGAGATCCGTGGGTAGAGGGGAGGTGCTACAGGTATGGCAAACTTTGACGCAAAAACATGGCGAGTGAGGCCCGTGAACCCAGAGTTCTGGCCCACGTTTATCACATATGTCCATGCAGGGAGACCGCGGGGACTTCTGCCTTGTGTGGGAGATCTCCGGCCCCCCAGAAGGTTCACTATCAGCCCCAACAGTACTTCAGACCTGGAGGCCAACCTGGAGATGCCAAATGGTCAAAGGCAACAGAAACAAATGTATGGCCACATGTACCAATTGACTGATTGATTGTTTCAGTGGCGTCTTACAGTCTCATGAAATGGTAGGAAATAGTCCTCCTCATAATATTTATTTAACAAAACTAGCAATATGTATAGTCTAAAAATCCAGTCATAAAAATTCAATCTCATGTCCTAAGAGGTGAATAAATGACTTGTGCAAGCTGGCAAAGCAAGCAGCGAGTATCAGGAGGCCATGGACATTGTGAAGAAATGCCCACAATTCTGTGGACATTTATTATTTGTTTCCACAATTATGATAATTTTCTTAAATTTCTTTTTTTCCTCCAGGAATAAAATGATGTCAAGATGCACTGATTAAAAGTCTACATCTTGTCATTTCAAAGGGTGATACTAAATTTATTAAGCAAACAACAGTGAATTTTTAAATTGCTGTAAAGTTTATAAATATTACTTTGTTGCTGTTATTTAACCTGTTAAAAAAAGGTAGAAGGCCCCAGCTGGCTGGCTCAGTTGTAGAGGACTGGCCTGGTGTGTGTATGTCCCAGATTCGATTCCCAGTGAGGGCACAAAGAAGAAGCAACTATCTGCTTCTCCACCCCACCTCCTTTTTATTCTTCTCCTTCAGCCATGGTTCAATTCATTCTAGCGTGTTGGCCCCAGGAACTGAGGATGGCTTGTGAAACCTCTGCCTCAGGTGTTAAAAATAGCTTGGTTGCAAGCATAGCTGCAGATGGGCAGAGATGGGGGTTGCCAGGTGAATCCCAGTCAGGGTGCAAGAAGAATCCTGTCTATCTCCCCACCTCTCACTTCGAAAAGAAGAAAAAAAAGTAACAGATGAAATAAATCTACATAAATCATTGTCATCTAAAATCTATGATAATAATAAGTTAGTAGAGTTTTTAAAAAGCTCTTCCATTGTGTAACTATGGAGACTGATATTAATATTATCCTCTTTTTCTGAGTAAAAGTGAGTGCAGTCAATGTTCAGAGATTATTCCAAAGTCAGGTTGTTGCTTTGGGGCAAAACAAAAACTCAAATCCAAGTCTTTTGGGTTCTTTTTAAAACATGTCTGTGCATCTAAGATTCCACATTTGTGAATATACCAAAAATGTGCCTTCTATCTAGTCAAACCATGAATAAACTCCACTTCAGATAGTGACCAGAGATCCAAGGGGTGGTCCTAGATCTCATTCCTGTCCTGTACTCGCAGATTTTGCTTAGGTAGAATCACTTCCCTATGCCTCAGCTGGGTCTTCCATTTATTTTCAATAACATGGCACTGCTCCCAGTGGACTGAATGGCTTATCTAGCCTGGCTTCCCCTCTCCTTGCGCATGACTGTCTTCCTTCAATCGTTAGGAAAGGCCCTGATCCTAGGTACTCTTGCCAGCTGCCCCCAGTCAGGCAGGTGCAGTCCTTCCAAGTCTTCCTACTGGGTCCATTACATGACATTTGTGTTCAACAAATCATGGAGTGCTGAATGTGACAATGAGCACAGACAAAGGCTCTTGATGAGTAATTTGAGCAACATAGACATTTAGTGTCTGTTAAGATTCACGTTTGCTCATCGATTTCATCCAGCCAAAAGTTTCTCTGGATTACCTGGGTTCTATCCCCACCTCCTGGGCATACACAGGTGCATCACATTACACAAGGGACCAAAGTGAGCTACACTCAGAGAAGACTTATGATTTATTAATATACTTTGTGAAATTTATTTTAATTCGGTTTAATGTATTTTATTGTTATGTTAGAATAAATTTCTTTCTGATTGGACATATAAATATTTTGTATTACTTAACATTCACCATACTGCACACATTAGAGGTAAAAGCATAATTTTTCTTTTATTGTGAGACATGGGTAATGAATCGCATCAAATTTCTTTTCATCCTCTCCAGATAGCATCATTTAGATTCTCTTTGCGCTAATAATATAAAATTATAATAATAGTTTTTTAATGTTGAGCATTCTTTACACTCCTAAAATGAAGCCAACTTCAGTGTCATTACAAATCTGCTAATACACTGTGACATTTTTTCATTTGCTACTATTTTATTTTGAATGTCTGCCTATGTAGTCATAGTTAAAATTGCTATTTCTTACTTATGTTATCCTTGTTAAATTTTGATACAAGGGTTATCATGTACATAGCAAACTGGTATATACTGTGGGATAATTAAATTGTATAACAATTACTTTTTCTTAAAAAGAACTTCTAGTGTTATCATTTGAGCTATATATGTTTTTAATTTTTTACTTTTGTCCTTTTTAGCTTAAAAATACTTTTTTTTTTTTGTATTTTTCTGAAGCTGGAAACGGGGAGAGACAGTCAGACAGACTCCCGCATGCACCCCACCGGGATCCACCCGGCACACCCACCAGGGGGCGACGCTCTGCCCACCAGGGGGCGATGCTCTGCCCCTCCAGGGCATAGCTCTGTTGCGACCAGAGCCACTCTAGCGCCTGGGGCAGAGGCCAAGGAGCCATCCCCAGCGCCCGGGCCATCTTTGCTCCAATGGAGCCTCGCTGCGGGAGGGGAAGAGAGAGACAGAGAGGAAGGAGAGGGGGAGGGGTGGAGAAGCAGATGGCCGGGAATTGAAGCAGATTCCCTATGTGCCCTGGCTGGGAATCGAACCCGGGACTTCTGCACGCCAGGCCGACGCTCTACCACTGAGCCAACCAGCCAGGGCAAAAAATACTTTTAAAGAGTGCTTTTTACAACTTCTATTTATACCATCTTTTTAAAAAGTTTCTATCTTCTTGAATAAATTTAGTACCCATTTTTTAGAAAATCAATAACATCTAGATTATCAAATTCACCTTGTTACATAAAGTATTAAATCATAATTTATACTTTTCTTTGTTTTCTCTGTATCATTTATTGTACTATCTTTATTATTTCTAATAGTATTATCATTTATTGTGTTTATTAGATAAGACTAGTTGTTTATCCACTTTAATGGTAATACTCAAGAAGCAGCACACATTTATTAATCCCAATAATTACCAAGTCATTAAAAGTCCTACAAAATAACTGTATGAGTCCACCTTCCCCAGCATCTCCATTTCTGGGGCTACTCCTTGCATGGTCAGTATTTAAAGCATTCGAGTCTACTGTTTTTTCATGGACACACATATACATCAAGCCCACTTTCAGAAGAAAATGTCATTACCTTTCCCCTTTCTGTTTGAAAAGTTTAGGTAGTCTGGGTTTTTTTGGCAGGAATATTTTAGGATATTGCTTTATAAACTTATTGTGAGCTGACAAGATATTCTCAGCATTCCAGCTATAAAAAAAGAGAGAGGAAAAGAAGTAAAATTGTAAGTATCATTAGATAATAGCTTCAAAGAAGAAGGTTTTTAATACAATATACACAACTTAATTTTATACTATTTAGTCTAAGAAGCAAACAATGAAAATAGAAAACAAACATTATATGCTTTAAAAATACCCTCTGTATCCTGACCAGGTGGTGGCGCAGTGGATACAGCGTCGGACTGGGATGTGGAGGACCCAGGTTCAAGACACCAATGTCACCAGCTTGAGTGCAGGCTCATCTGGTTTGAGCAAAGCTCACCAGCTTGGACCCAAGGTCGCTGGCTTGAGCAAGGGGTACTCAGTCACTGTAGCTCCCCCGGTCAAGGCACATATGAGAAAGCAATCGATGAACAACTAAGGTGTGGCAACGAAATACTAATGATTGATGCTTCTCATCTCTCTCTGTTCCTGTCTGTCTTTCCCTATCTATCCCTCTCTCTGACTCTTTCTCTGTCTCTGAAAAAAAAACACACACAAAAAAAAACCCTTCTGTAAAAATCATCTATAGTGTGCTTCAGAGAGAAATAAAATGATTGAACTTTGGGTGATGCACACACAACACAATCAAGAGTTCAAATACTATAGAGGTATTTACCTGAAACTTATGTACTCTTATTGATCAATGTCACTCCATTAATTTAATTTTCTAAATAAAATTATATAAAGAATATCAAATTTATAATAGTCTATGTAAAATTTTAAGTTAAATTTTAAAACTTTAATTTGTCATTAATTAGTCTTGTATAAAATACGGCAAACAAAATTCTTCCAAAAGGATTCACATGTATTTTACATATATATTCCTGGATGGTATGATTATATGGACCTTTGCAATGATTTATGACACTCTCATACACTATTTTTTTAGGGTTGGAATATAGATGTCTTAAACCAAACGATGAACATCTCCCCAATCCAATCACTCACTGAAATCATCTGGGATGCCAACTTCTTTTTTTTTTTAATTTTATTTATTCATTTTAGAGAGTAGAGAGATGGGAGGAGGAACAAGAAGCATCGACTCCCATATATGCCTTGAACAGGCAAGCCCCAGGTTTTGAACCGGTGACCTCAGTGTTCCAAGTTGACACTTTATCAACTGCACCACCACAGGCCGGGCGACTTCTTATTTTTAATTTAATTTATTAGAGTGACATTGATTCACAAAACCATGCTGGTTTTAAGTATACAACTCCACAAAACATCATCTGCACCCCACATTGTGTGTGCGCCCATTGTCCCTGGCATCTAATGCATTTCCCGTGGAAACAGGATCTCCAAGGCTGCGGTCTGGGTGAGCTCCTCGACTTTCAATGTCCTCCTCCAGATGGTGCCCACTTGCGGCCGGGTTTCCATACACTGCACGTATCAGAAATGTCAGTAACAGGATCTGCTTCTATTCACAGTCCGGTAACGACATCTGCTTTTGGAATATCTACCTCATTCAATTTTCAATTGACTATTATGGAAAGTTGGTTGATATTTTAGAATGCTGAACATTCATCTTGCCAGCTTATTTCAGTAATTATCAAACATGATCATATTTAAAAATTAACAATGACAAACAAACATCTTAGTCAGTATTTGCCTCATAGCAGTGAATGTAAAAATCCTTAAGAGAAAACATTCATTATCTCATTATCAGTGTAAACAATAACCACACACAGTAAAATATTTATGTCAGATTTTTATTCTCTTGGTCAAAGTTCCTAAAACACCTTATTAATTCTTTACAAATAGAATATATTTTAAGAATACTGTCTAACTTAATTGGACTTTATTTAAATAATGCAATGTAAATGTAATTTAATATGACATTATCTTTTTCATTCCTATTCTTATAGGGATACAACGACCAAGAATCTATTTAAATCTAACCACTGAGATTGCTGGAAGCTTTCCCAAGACACTCCCCCCCTTTTTTTCTGTTTGAAACTGACATTCTATAGTTACCTATTTTACACATTTACCTTTTATATATTGGGTACATGTTATATGCCAAACATTATGCTAAGGGCTGGTAATAGTTTACACCCCCTTCCACCCCTAAAGAAACTGAACACTTAGTACTTTTCCGAACTCATATAACAGGGAAGCGGACGACACAGGGTGCACATGAAACCTGAATTGACTTCAAAACCCATTCTCTTAACCTCATGGAAATACTAACCCTCCCTGCCAAAAACCATAAAACGTGTCAGTTTTTACAATGTGTCAGATATTCTGGGCTATTTACGTTTTCGATCATCTAATCCTTACACTTTATCTCCCCATTTTGTAGACAAAGGAACTGAGGCCCAAAGAAGGTAAAAAATTTAGTCCAAGGTCCCACAGCTGTGAAGTGATGGTGCCAGAATTCAAACCAGGCCACCTGATTCCAGAATGCAGGTACGGGATTCTTCACCCGAGGCAAAAGGTAGTGGGGGTGAGGAGGAGGCAGGATGACAGGGGGGAAAGTCGCAAAATATCAAAGAGGTATGCTCTCCTCACTTCTTCTGAAAGAAGCCATGGGGAGATGGATGAAAATGGAGACATAATTGGAAGGGGTTAAGAGATGTGATGTAGCCTGATCAGGCGGTGGCGCAGTGGATAGAGCGTCGGACTGGGATACGGAAGACCCAAGTTCGAGATCCCAAGGTCGCCAGCTTGAGCAAGGGCTCACCTGGTTTGAGTAAGACCTCAGCAGCTTGAGCCCAAGGTTGCTGGCTTGAGCAAGGGGTTACTCGGTCTGCCGAAGGCCGGCAGTCAAGGCACATATGAGAAAGCAATCAATGAACAATTAAGGTGTTGCAACGCACAACAAAAAAGTAATGATTGATGCTTCTCATCTCTCCGTTCCTGTCTGTCTGTCTCTGTCTATCCCTCTATCTGACTCTCTCTGTCTGAGTGTCTCTGTAAAAAAAAAAAAAAAAAATGTGATCTAGAACTCTGTTAGTAGTAGAGAAAGCCTGTGTTTTCTCAGCAGTCCCGTAAACGATGAGGTGAGGTCCTCTCTCCATGAAGGACGGTGGGAGGGACATAGAAGAAACTAAGTAGCTCTAATTTCAAAAGTCCAGCTTGGGTACAGGAGTTAGTAAAAATTAGACATTTAAAAAGGATATACCCCAGTATCACATATCTTTGAAATCCAGAGCCGGTTCTTTGATTTCATTATATTTCCTCTACTACTTGCCTGTGTGCTCAGGATTTGTGATGTCAACCATTCTGTCTTGTTTTGGGCATCAAGTTACGCTCAAAGACTGTCTTTGCCAGCAATTTATTTCACACAGGCTCACTGTGGAGATTGTACAAGCCAGTAGTATACAGGATGATGTCTCTTAATAAACCGATAAAAAAACAACATGCTCCGAAGCAATGATTGATCAATCACACTACTGTTCCAGACAAGGAGAGATGAAAGGAATAAAGTCCTAATTTTGACAGGGTGAACCTTTTTATAAGAAGTGCTCAGGAGAACCTGTTTTAACAAACCAGGAGCTGACTTCCAGCTGCTGGCTCCAAAATCAAGTCCCTTGTTGCTAAGGGAGTGAAGGCACTGGTGTTGGTAAGCAGGCTGGCTGCTCTGGGGTGGATGGGTTGTCACCCCAGGAATGCTGTATGGTTTAGACAGAGCCACTGCCCAGCAAAGGGTCAGTTTGGCCACATAGGAACAAATGTCTCCAAGAGCTGTTTAGGTTGGCAAAGTGTGCCTTGCCCAGATGGAAGCCCTCCAATGTCTTCACAAACTCTCAATATCTAAGTCTAATAGTTGCCATGGTTACTTCTTTACCTGATCTCTCAGCACCTGAGCTGATGGGGTGGGTGTTTCTCCATGAAAACAAGAGGAGGCAATGATGTCCTGACACACTTCACTTCTGAAAACAGCCTGTTTTGGTCTCTGTCATAAACAAGTGGATTCAAACAATTTCTTTAAGTCGTACACAGGTGGACTTGAAATCATATGAAACAAATACACAACACGTTTACAACTCTTTGACACATGACTTCTTTCCAAGTATGAGAAAGGCCCAACTATCATGTCTATGTCACAAAAGTGTTACCCTAAAATGTGACATATATATTCTGTGCCTTCAATCTAGAATGCTAATCCAGGATTTCAAACACTTTCATCTGTGTAGCTGACCAGGTAACTATGAGAGGCATTAATGGTTTATTATGATACCTCAGTCATGAAACAAATGTATTATATAATTTGAATGACAAAAGTGCATGGCTCCATTACCTGCTCTGTAGTTCTCTCATGCAGCATAATGAATTCAACTGATCATAATCGATGTGCTCAGATAGTTTCAAGCCTGGAAAAAAAAATTAAAAATGTGAGTAATTTTCTGTAATCTTATTAACCAAGTGTGTAAATAGAGTTTAATTACAAACATTCATCATAGTAAGAGAATCCCATGATTATGAAAGTGAGCTATTAACAGTCTTTGTTGGATGCACAGGCAGAATTAAATAGGGTGATCAAAAGGAGGAAAGAACTTAATGTTTTTCACCGATGTCATACTTAGTCTGGAATTGTTTTTGTTCAATTCCAGTAAACACTGGAGTTTATACAGTTGTATACTGTCACTTCTCTGGAAGTAAGTCTTTTTGAATCCCTGTAATAACACCTTTAGCACATGAGTTGCTTCCAGAACTCTAGACATGACAATCCAAAAAAAAAGTTTTCTTAAGGTCTCTGATTCTGGCTCTCTTTCTGGAATACGGCTCCTTTTGATTTAGCCCTATGCAGGTTCTCACTCTTGGCTAGCCCCTCTGCAGAGCCCCTTCAGTGTCTGGACTCAGTTTGCAATTCCTTTGGAAGTTCAAGGTTAAGCAAATCATACAAGATCCCCATAAGAGCAGAAAGACAGTAATCACGGCCAAGAAGCAAACTAACTGAGGTTGTCCTTCTGTGCCAGAAAGAACTGACATCCTTTGGAGAAGACAGGAGGAGGACAGAATGGTGACTGCCATCAGTATCCCTACTATGGTCATGGAACCTCTCCTTACTCCAGGACAGGCACTCTCTTAGGAACACTATAAAACAGAGAGCAGGAATCGCCACTCACACAATACCCTTTCCCTTAGTGAAAAAGTATGGAGAAAATCAGCAGCTTAATGCGTTTCCAAAACATTTAAAAATGTATCCATTGACCATACTCCAACTATGAAGAATTGGTATTTGATACGTTTAAATGCATCCATTATATATAATTTCAGGTCACTGAATCATAAAATCTGACTTTTAGTTTAGGCCTTTAGTGATCTAAAAATTAATCATCAATAACAGAAAACACATTCCTAAATATGAAATTAAAGTATGAGAAATTTAAACAGAAAATTGATTGCTACCCACATAAGTTATACCACTTAGTAAATTTGCAAGTACTAATGATATGATCTTGGCATTTTCTGATCTATATTTCTCAGTTAAGCCATAAGGAACAGAACGTGACCAGCCTGACCTGTGGTGGCACAGTGGATAAAGCGTTGACCTGGAATACTGAGATTGCTAGTTCAAAACCCTGGGCTTGCTCAGTTAAGGCACATACAGAAAGCAACTACTATGAGTTGATGCTTCCAGCTTCTCTCTCCTCTTTCTCTCTCTTTCTTCCTCTCCTTTCCGTTCTCTAAAAATCAATAAGTAAAATCTAAAACAAAAATTACCTAATTGCATTTTAGTATCATATGGAACAATTATTTTAATAGAACCAAGTTACAGCTAGATTATATCAAAAATACTTCTGGCAACCAATGTTTCTGATTCAGGATAGTATATAAAATCTTAATGCGAGCATATTTTTAGGTACATGAATTAAGAAGAGACTCTACCACTTAATTGGTTTAGTCCATTTTTCTGACTCAGCTTAGTGCAGAGGCAGAAATAGCTCTGGTGACTGGTATAAACAGAAAAGGAGAATGGTGTCATAGAGGAAAAAAGATTTAGAAGTTCTGACAAAAACGGGAGTTTTTAAAAAGTATATATCTTCACTCTTCAGCTAAAGCAGCTTATAAAAAATTAAAATTAAAACCACAGGATGGATGTTAGAAGTGTCAGAATGCTAACAAAGAATAGAAAAATTGAAAACTCACCTCACCTGAGAAAAGCTACAGCACTTGAGGTTGAGGCTCAGGCTTGGAACAGCCCAGAAAACTCAAAATCCAAATCGGCTGCACAGTACTCTGCCTAGGAGGACTCTTTACAACTGACTATTCCCTCTTCTCTGAGCCTCATTTCCAAGAGTATCTGTCACAAGGGTCTTTACACAAAGGGCTTTGAGCTACAAAGTGGATCCCTCTTTGAAGCAATTTCCTTACAAAGAAAAAAGCCAAAAGATTTCAACATGAAATTGTAACTTTGTAAAGACCCGGAAGTGGAACCAGTGATCAAATGTAACACGGGGATAAAGCTTCAAGAGTACTGAGTTTACATTTGTCCTCCCTTGTGAAGAAGTCTTTACCCGGTTTTGACAGAAATGGATGGGGCTTGACCATGTAATGGGGAGAAAAGCAAGGATTCTGACCAGAGTAAATTTGAAAGAGGATCACAATCTGATATAAAAAGGTGGATAGGATACAAAGTTAATCCTAAACTAGAAACCGATGGCAGAATTAAAAGCCAATGATCTTTTTTTTTTTTTTTTTTTAATGGCTTAATTTTTTTTTTTAATATTTTTTATTTATTGATTTTTTTTTTTTAGAGAGAGAGAGGAGTGAGAGAGAGAGAAGGGGGAGGAGCAGGAAGCATCAACTCCCACATGTGCCTTGACCAGGCAAGCCCAAGGTTTCGAACCGGGGACCTCAGCATTTCCAGGTCGACGCTTTATCCCACTGCGCCACCACAGGTCAGGCAAGCCAATGATCTTTATTAATATAAAGTCCACTATATATTACAAGAAAAAAATCAAAAGAGTAAAACATGTCATTCAAGAATTTAGGAAAAGATATTTTATTTTTTATTTTTTTTTATTTTTTATTTTCTTTCTATTCTGAAGCTGGAAACAGGGAGAGACAGTCAGACAGACTCCCGCACACGCCCCACCAGGATCCACCCGGTACGCCCACCAGGGGCTACGCTCTGCCCACCAGGGGGCGATGCTCTGCCCCTCCGGGGCGTCGCTCTGTTGCGACCAGAGCCACTCTAGCGCCTGGGGCAGAGGCCAAGGAGCCATCCCAAGCGCCCGGGCCATCTTTGCTCCAATGGAGCCTCGGCTGCGGGAGGGGAAGAGAGAGACAGAGAGGAAGGAGAGGGGGAGGGGTGGAGAAGCAGATGGGCGCTTCTCCTGTATACCCTGGCCAGGAATCAAACCCGGACTTTTGCACGCCAGGCCGATGCTCTACCACTGAGCCAACCGGCCAGGGCCGGAAAAGATATTTTAAATAAAGGAAATAGTAAAAAGAAAATAGAAAATCAGAAATTAATAATTTTATGAAACAGGAAAAACTGTAGAAAAATAAACAAATTTAAAACCTGACTATTTGAAGAAAAAAATAAACTACTGATTTGTCTAAATGAGGAAAAATTTCACAGATACTCAGTGTCAGAAATAAAATTGGGAAATAACTGTAAACATCATTACAAAGAAAATCAAGAGCATTTTACATGGCTGTATACCAAAATAATTAAAACTAAATAAAAATAAGTATTTTTTTAAAAAATACATATTACCTAAATTGACCATAAAAGAGAGAAGACATCTAAATAAATCAATGCCCTGAAAGAGAGAATAAACTCCCAGCAGTCTCTCTATGCCACACACCTCTCTACACTCACACACACACCAAAAAAAGCTATTAACACAGGTGCATTCCATCAGATGTTTATGAAAGAAATAAATCTAAAGCCAGAACACAAAGAAGAAAAGCTCCCAAACATCCTTGATGAAGAAAGCTAAATAAAATGATTCCCAAATATGACAATGACATGAGAAAGAAAACCAGAGATTGATCTTATTGACAAATAAAAATAGATGTTATGAGTTTAAGTGCCCAGAAACATATTAATAGAGCAATATCACACAACAAAGAAACAATTATCCAAGTAATTCCAAGAAATTTCAATTATAAAATATAACTGTGTAATTTGCCACAAGTCAAAATTTTAAAAATCATGATCTCTATAGACATCAAAAAAAATTAATAAAATTTAATATTTTTTTTAACTAATGTAAGTAGAGAAAAGTTTTTCTTAACCTGATGACTACATCAAACCTAAAGACAACATCATGTTTAATGTTGAAACATTAAAAGCAAGAACATAAATTTTAAAATAGGATAAAAATATCTGTTAGTGTTACAAACTCCTGGAAGTACAGAGAAATACAATTTGGTAAAAGAAATTCGTAAGTTATAAAAATCAGAGGAAATTGTCGAAAAATCATTGCTGATACTAAAATCACATAGATAGGAAGCAGAAATATGTAGACTGGAAACCCATTAGAGTATTCAATGAAGTGATTGATTACGAAAATAACTAAGTAGGTAGTAACTTGCCCCTTTCTCTAAACAACTGAGTCACAAAGCCCTGGGAAGGTAGAGGAAGGCAGGCATTAATGCCAGCTGTAGTGGAGGTGACAGGTATGAAGTCCAGTAGCCTAGACCAGGGCATGGAGGGGCTGGGTCTGTGCAGAGTATCAGGGCCAAGGGGTTACAAATGCGGAAAAGGAGAAAACCAGAATGAACTCTTCAAGTGTTGCATTAGAATGGGAAGAATTGATGCAAATTCACAGCTTTCAATATCTACACATTGATTTGCAAACAAACGTAAATGTGAATTTGTATTCCTTAGACCTGTCCACTGAGAGGATCTGGGAACATTGACACCCTAACATCAGGTGAACACACAGCAAATACACCTTCACGTTTTAACATAGTTCTGCTTGTTAAAGTGAACCAGGGTTCCCTAGGAAAATGCCTGATTCCAGCCAGGGCTCATACAGGGAAAACACAGGTGAGCCTGAAAATATTATAGTACCAGAAAGCAAGGAAACACTTTCCTTCCAGGAGCTCAAAGGTGGCCAAACTGTGAACAATTTCGGCATCAAAATATACAATATAGTAATCATTAAAATAGTTTGAACAAGGTAGGAAACCGTAAGTCTACATTTATTCATTACTGATTGGTTGATTAAATACTTTATGAGATATGAAGTATTTTTATCCCTTCAAAATACCTGCTCACAAAATACTTACTATGAAAGAGAAAAGTAAATTTATAGCAGAGAAGCTCTCCCTACCACCTAAAACAACAGATTAAAGTGATAATCATCAGCTGTGGACCAAGGTGAGACCATGTGCCACCTGGTAAGATAGAAAAACAAGAATCACTCCTACAACATTTCTGCCAAAGTCGTCTAACTCTTCAAACTATCCACAAGGAAAAAACAAACTGAAGGATATTCTACTAAATAACCTGCTTGCAATCTCCTGGCATTAAGGTCACGAAAGGCAAGAAAAACTGAAAAACCATTTCAGACTGAAGGCTGTCTATAGACCAAGATACGACAATAAAACACCACACAAGATTCTGACGGGGACCCTTTACTATAAAAAGCACTACCAGAACAATTGGTTAAATTCCAATGGATCCAAAGATTAGATTACTGTAATTTATTTGGGTTAATTTCTTGACTTTTTTATTTTTGGCTATGCTTGATTATGTATGAAAATATTCTTATTTCTAAGAAATACACACTAAAACAGTTAAGGATGATGGCATGTCAAATGGCTCTGGAAAACTAAGTTTGTATATACTGAACTGTCAACATTTCTATAAGATTGTGATGTTTCAAAAAAATTTTAATATTTTTAAAAAATCAACAGCTTTCTCATATAATGACTTTTACATTTTTATTATGAGAAAAAGATATTACATATTAGCAAGAAAAAAAGATAAAATGCTCAGGAATAAATTTTACTAAATAAAAGGACATAAAAGAACACTTGCATAAAAGGATACTTGCATAAATTGGGAATAGAAAGGTTGAATATTGTAAAAATATTAGTTCTTGAATAGGAAGATTCAATGTCATAAAGATGTCAATTACATGTTAATTAATCTTTACATTTAACACATTGTCAATAAATATGCCAAAATCTTTATTTGTATATACACTATCCCCAAATTCACATAGAAAAATAAACATGTAAGAATAGCCAGCAAAATTATTTTTAAAAGAAAGCAATCAGACCATGGCTGGTTAGCTCAGTGGTAGAATGTCAGCTTGGCGTGTGGAAGTCCTGGGTTTGATTTCTGGTCAGGGCACACAGGAGAAGCAACCATCTGCTTCTCCACCCCTCCTGCCTCTCTCTCTCTCTTTCTCTCTTTATCCCTCCTGTAGCCATGGCTCTAATAGTTCAAGCAAGTTGGCCCCAGGCACCGAGGATGGCTCCATGGCCTCGCCTTAGGTGCTAAAATAGCTCGTTTGCCAAGCAATGGAGCAGCAGCACTAGATGGGCAGAGCATCGCCCAGTAAGGGGCTTGCCAGGTAGATCCCAGTCAGGGCACATGTGGGAGTCTGTCTCTCTGCCTCCCCTCTTCTCACTTAATAAAAAAAAAAGAAAAAGAATGTAATTAGTAAAAGTTAATCTTATTAGAAATTAAAACATTTGATTCTGCTTCATAAATTATAACAATTCAACATGAATAAATAGACGAGATAAGTGAAAAAAGAAAGTAACAGATTTCAAAAATTGATATAGAATGTATACAAAATTTTACATATAGTTAAAACTGGTATTTCAAATAAGTAGGAAAAAGGTAGATTACTGAACAAATGGCATTAGAACAGTTGGTCATTTGGGAAAATATTAAATTGTAGCAATACCTCACTATTTTAAACCAAAATAAATTCCAGATACAGCAAATATTTAACAAGCTTGACATTAAAAATAAAATTGTACAAGTACTAAAAGAAATCATGGAAAATTAAAGTCTTGGCATGAAGAATGAGAGTCTAAGCAAGAATTGACAACAGAGAATAAAAACTACACAAATATTCTAAAACCTTATATGACACACACAAAAAAACATAAAGACAAAAGGAAAATGCAAACCGAGAAAAATATTTGTAAAGTATATGCCTAAGGGTTAATTTCTTTTATACACAAAGAGTTCTTTCAAATCAAAATAAACCTCAATGAATGGCTATGAGACAGAAACAGGCTGTTCACATAAAACACAAATGGCCAAAAATATATGAAAATATTCTAAACCCCAATCTTAAAAAAATACAAACTTAAAGAACAATTAAAACTATTTTCAACTAATTTATTGGCAAAACTTCTGTTTTATAGTACATGATACTATGTTGTGATCTGAACGCCTGCACATGCTGAAGGGGGGACTAGAAATGCATTGACCTCTTCAGAAAACAATTTGTCAATAGTTATCAAATTTAAAATCCACATGACCTGTGGGATTGCAGTTCTTTTAAAATACTTGCTTTCCGACTCAAAAGTATTACCGGATGTTTATTTCATTTTTTTTTTTTTTTTGTATTTTTTTCTGAAGCTGGAAACGGGAAGAGACAGACAGACTCCCGCATGCACCCGACCGGGATCCACCCGGCCGGGATCCACCCGGCATGCCCACCAGGGGCGAAGCTCTGCCCACCAGGGGGCGATGCTCTGCCCCTCCGGGGAGTCACTCCGTCGTGACCAGAGCCACTCTAGCGCCTGGGGCGGAGGCCAAGGAGCCATCCCCAGCGCCCGGGCCATCTTTGCTCCAATGGAGCCTCGGCTGCGGGAGGGGAAGAGAGAGACAGAGAGGAAGGAGAGGGGGAGGGGTGGAGAAGCAGATGGGCGCTTCTCCTGTGTGCCCTGTCCGGGAATCAAACCCGGGTCCCCCGCACGCTAGGCCAACGCTCTACCGCTGAGCCAACTGGCCAGGGCCTGTTTATTTGATTTTGACAGCTAAACTCACTAGAAACAAATTCCTGGTGGATCCCAGTCAAGATCCGATAGTCAGGAGACAGAAACCAAGCCAGTAACACTCACAGGAGGGGGGGGGGGGGAATGAGACAAAGGACTGTCAGGAATTAGAGAACTTAGCAGTGAAAAGGGGACACCAGTGTCATGCAGAAAGCAGCTACCACCTCTCCTTTGGCTAACAGAGAAAGGGATGAGTGTGAATTGCTAAAACGCAGAGGCCTGGAGTAAGGGCCCTACAAAGCTGACCCCTGGTGCCCTGGAGACAGGGCTCTCAAGAGGGGGGACTCCGCATGTGGGTGTCTGTCTGACTGTCTCTCCCCGTTTCCAGCTTCAGAAAAATACAAAAAAAAAAAAGAGGGGGACTCTGGGTTTTGGAGTGGGTGCGATGAAGCCACTGCTGGCAGTGTTGGGACAACTGCTGCTGGAATGAATAACCACTGTCACGGCTTGGGTGGAAAAGGCATGTTGCTGGAGCAAGCAGCACAAAAAGAAGAAGCAAACCAAAAGAAGACAAAAGTATGCATACATTCCCTCACTTCCCTCCTGCCTTCCAGTCTCCAACACCTGCTATTGACAGGTCCTAACAGCAAGCCAGCTGGATGCCTGCAGAAAACTGTGGCTTGAGAGTCACAGCCCCAGCACCAGAAAGTGGAATGTAGAAGGCTGGGTGGGAGATGAGACAACAGCTGATCTCCTGGCACATCCATTAGTAGGATTTTGGTGTATTCAAACAATGACACATAATATAGCCACTAAAATGAAGAAGGTGCATATGTATGTGTTGACATGAAAAGGCCTTCATGATATAGACTATTAAGAGAAAAATAAAGGTATGAAATAGGCTAATAAAAATGCCCTATCTTATGTTTAAAAAAAACAAAATTAAACACACACTCTTACATACATAAACGTGTATATACATGTAATATATTGTTCACAAAAATTAGAGGATATTTCAAAATGCACTTTCAAGATCAGGGAACATGTCGATACTCCAGTACTCTCAGCCTTTTGTATAGTGCATTTTCACCAATGAAATAAAAGTTGGTTTTGCATCTCATTTGCATAATTGAACAACTTTCTTTTACTTGTTTGCTTTTCTGATGTTCTTGTTTAATAAAAAAAATCAAATGCTTCTTTTTTATCACTTCATATTCATTTTGAAATATTCCCTAATTATATGTATGTGTGTATATATATTGTATATATATATTTATATTTATATATACATATATATACATATTTATTAATATGCATGGAAAATTTCAAGAAAAAATTTTCTTCATGATAATTACTTCTGAAGATAAGCTAAAAGTCCTGGTTGGCAAGAAGACTCACTCAACTTTTTAATATTCTCTTGTGTCTAATGCATATTTTATTCATACAATATTTCCCAAAGAGACCTATTCACCAAAATTCCCATACATTGTGTGACATTTATTCATTATTCTTTCCATGTATGAATCACCTACATGCTAGGCATTGTACATACAAAGATGTGTGAAAGATAACCCCTTATCTCCAGATATTCAGGTAATAATAATCATAATCCACATGTATATAAAGAATCTGGTGTAAGGTTACAGATGACAAGAACAACAAGAGCTGTGTAGAAAAAGTGCTAAGGACGTTTAGTGATTAGGGAGAGGGGCCAGGAGAGCCTTTGTAGAGATGGCCTTCCTTGAGCAGAAGTTTGAAGGACTGGAATGACAGCACCATGTAGAGCAGATGGAAGGAGGGGACCCCCAGAGGAGACATGAGCTAAGGCAGGAGAGCATGATGAAGAGTCTGATGGTGGAACTCAAGGAGTAGCTTTCCCTTCAGCATGGGCACTCGCCAGCTGTGCTCCCTACAGCCCAAAAGCAGGCAATAGTTGCTGAGTAGCACTGCTTATGGTCACAATGACCCCTGACTGGTGTTGGCTCCTGTGAGCTATGAGGTGATTCAGCACCCACTCTATGGGATTCTCATTACCTTGAACCTAAACTGCCAGCTGAGGACCATTGAGGGCTGTGTGGGCTTCTCTCCGGGCAGCTGTGAGAACTGCTCCTCAGAAGGGGAACTGCTTCCAGCTGCCCTTCTGGAAGACTGATATTCTCTCCTGTATCCTGAGCACACGTGTCAAATGTGACCATGTGAATGTTTAACGAAACCCAGGAAGCTCTTCTGTCCCCCTGAGCAATACTGCAGATGGGTTTAAAGACCACTCATCAAAGTATTGTCACTATAGTAGGGAGTTATATCAACAGAAGTGGAAAGTCTAGGATGTGAGACAGATTTTAGCCAAATCATGATAATTTTCATGTCAGATTGAGGAAAATAGATTGTAATCTACGTTTTGGAGGAGAGGAGGACTTTGATAGCCTTGAGTAGAGTATTAACATGACCAAATTCCTTTTTAAACCATAGTTCACACTGTGTCAGAAGAAAGACCAGGGCTCAATTCAGTCAAAGGTGACGAAGGGTGGGTCTAGATGGCTGAAGGACTCATGTGGAGGATGAATTCAGGAGGCATTCCTAAAACAGATGCCTGAACTCAGTGGTGACCCAGGTTGACCTCTGATGCAGAGATCTGATTTGAAATGCCTGCAATTTACCCCAAGGTTTCCCTGCCTGAACCCTTCTCATGACCCAGCTCAACTTTACTATAACTTATTGTTTAAGACCACTCACGATTTGCTAACAAAAAAGTACAAGTACATTGAGAGAGATACAAATAGTAATAAGAAAAAAAAATGCTTGTTATTTGCAGTAAACACATCCATCTTTTTCTCCTTTGGGGTTAAAAATAAAGAGAAACTGATATTTATACTAAAAAAAAATAAAGCTGAAGAAACAGTTTTCCAATATTTCTTTTCCTAAGTTATCTGATGTCTACAGGGACTATCGCTGATTACACAAGTGCAGAACCATGCACTGACATTCCGCCACCTTTTCCCTCCCGCGTGCGTCCTGAATATATCTGCCTCATCACTCTTATCTGTTTTCAGCCTTGTTTTCTGATACGTCTTTCTTCTCACTGACAAGCCCTCCCCCTTTTCTTAGGTGTACTCCTAGGACCTACATGGCTTAAGACTTTAATATGGAGCAATATTCACTCTCCCAGATATTTCTATATCTTGCAACTCCTTTCATCTTGAGCTACTAATGCTCTGAAAGACACTCAAATTACAGGAAATGCCCTTGAAGTGTTAAGAATGGGAATGGTTTTCTCAGCTTTTCTGTAAAAGTGCTCCATGGAATGAAAGAAGAGCGGAGGAAAACCCAGGACTGGGGGGCGTCTTGTTTCTAATCCCTGATGCCCTCTGCTCTTCTGGGCGTTCTGTCCCCCAGCCTCCTCCCACATCGGGAACAAGCACAAAGGAACCCACAAACGTCTCGTGAAGCTGACACCCTTGTTGTTACTGAAACAACAGTACAGAATGGCTTTCTCCCAGATAAATTAGGAGCCAAAAGTGCAAGATGCAATTTTGTACTTGTCCCTTCTCAGAAGCATGAGCCTAATAAGTGTGAAGCAAATTGAGGTAGAGCCTATGAACCCAGAAAGAGACAGCCTACCAGACCACACTCCTAATCAAAAGAGGAGGGGAAGGTGGTTCCCTCAGCCAAGTGCTGAAGGGTAGCTTCATGCCTTTTATTAAATAATAATGATGATGATAATACATTTTTCTTCCTTTTGCCTCTTCGGGAAATCACCGTCTAACAACAACGTTCGTGTGTGTACCCAGACCCGATGCTTCCCACAGGTGATAAAAACTAAGGTCGGCTTTGCTAACTGTATGGTTTTTGAAATGAGTCCTCATGCAGAATAAAGAATGCCACATCTGTTTTTGCTTTGGAGACCAATCGTCTTTATTTCTGGGGGGTTAGCAAGCTGTGAAGGGTCCTGAGACACAAGTCAGAGACTACGAAGAAGACTTAGAAGTTTCCAAGAGAAAAGTGCATAAGTGACTAAAAATGCATCACTTTCTGGGGTGCCTGAGAGTCTGGCTTTCAGAATAAGGAGACAGGAATGGAAGGCCATCACTAGATGAGCAATCTGCTCTCTGCCTCAAATCAAGGGAGCCTGAGTAGCCAACTCGCAAAATGCAACCACTGTATAGACATTGTTGAACAGGTAACATATGTAGTGCACTTGCAGGTGCTGAGGAAGGGGGGAACTGGGGTGTTGCTGATAGTTGTTTTCATGAGCAGAGAGAATTCTTTAAGTGTCTCCACCCCTGGACAACTGAACCTTAGCCAGAAACCTCAGCCTTACTGACCTCACCTCTAAAACTGATCGTGCATTCGTTTCTTATTGCTGTGATACCAAAGTACCACAAGCTTGCTGGCATAAATCCACAAAAGTGTCTTGTCTTACAGTCCTAGGAGTCAGAAGACTGAGCTGGGTCTCACTGGGCTAAAATGAAGTCATTATCAGGGTTGTGCTCCTCCTACAGGTCTATGTCTTTGCCTTTTCCTACCTCTTAGAGGTGCCCGAACTCCTTAGCAAGAGACCACTCCCCCTTCCATCTTCAAAGCCTGCAATAATGGCTCGTGGACCTTTGTCACCACACATCACTCTGACTCACATGCCTCCATCTTCCACAGAGAAGGACAGAGTCACCTATAATGTGGGAACCTCTCCCTAAGATCATCTGATTGGCAGTCTCCACGCCCCCTGCCATGCAGCATAGCATATCCACAGGTTCAAGGACTATGGAGGGACATCACTGAGGCCATATTCCCCTACTACAGACCTCCTCATATTCTTGTTAGAAACAAGGGAAAGAACTGCACGTTTACACAACACCAATAGAAGGTACTGGGTGAGCACTCCTCATATATAAAATTCATGGACAAGGTAAACAAGGCTCACTCAACATAGCCTCGCTAACCACATTCCAAGTAAACAAGAATGTACATCATGGCTATATCTTCTTAATATCCTTAGCTGAACCTTCTTATTTATCCCCAGGGCATCTGAATCACCCCCACAGATACCTCTTTTACCGTGCAGGTCCGTCATATTACAGATTGAAAGCATCATTGAGTACCCTTCCACGGATCATTTCAGCAGGGACCCGCGGAGTTTGCTAAGGGAAATTGTTGACTTGCTAGAATTAGCACAAAGGTAGTTACTAAGCAGGACATGTCTCCAAAGAGAAGTCACAGACACAACACGTCAAGTAGGAGCCTCTACAGAGGACATATGTCAGGGGGAAGGGGGGTTGGCGCTTCCATTATGCACTATTCAGTTCTGAGATCTCAACTGGGCCTGATTTCTCATCTTTTAATCACTTCACACAGGCTAAGTGTCCTTGGGAGACACTTCAGAGGGCAGCACACCTCATCCTAGTGATTCTAAATTAATTGGATCTTTTAGTTCCAGCTACTGTGCTTCCTGGGTTGTTTAAAAAAAATAAAAATCTCCTTAAGGTGACTTTTCTTTTTCACAAGTAGAACCTGTACAGTAGGAGCTGGGGCTTTCGGAAAAATTACATTTAGTACTTAATCAATTCGCATTGGAACACAAAACTTTGACTACATACAAAAATGTCTTCACAGTAATAAAGACAAATGAAAGTAACACATGTAGAAATTAATTTGTTTTAACATAACTTTATCTAACACTGTTCAAAACATAAGTATACCTTGTCAGGGTATCAGCCTTTTTCCCTGGAGACTAGAATTATTAATTAAAAAAATATATATATATATATACATACATACACACACACATATATATATTCATATATATATTCAGTAGAGCTAACTCTTATTGAAAAATATAAGAATTAGGTTAGCTTCTTTAATAAATACTATAAATTTACCCTACTATGAAAATAATATATGCATTCAATAAATATTCAATAAAGTATGCATTATCTCATATTCAATATGAATTCACTTATTCATTTATTTCATATTCAGTGAAGTAAATGCTTTTTTTTGAAGTTGAAAAAGCCACAATTGTTAGCTTTGTTGCCTAAAAGGTATTTTTAAACCTCAGCTATCATTAGAACTATTACATATTATTAATTCAGTATATTATATTAACTCAGATTAAATAATAGATCTATAAATAAAATGGTTATGACCAATAAGTCTTGAGAAAAAGGTTCTGGGTTTAGACCAACTATATAAAATAAGGAAATAGGCTCCAGCCGGTTGGTTCAGTGCTGGAGCACTGGCCTGGCATGTGGATGTACCAGGTTTGATTCCCAGTCAGGGCACACAAGAGAAGAGCCCATCTGCTTCTCACCCCTCCCCCTCTCACTTTTCTATTTCTTTCTCTCTCTCTCCCCCTCCTGCAGCCAAGGCTTGATTAGAGCAAGTTGGTCCCGGGTGCTGAGGATGGCTCCATAGCCTCTGTCTTGGGCACTAAAAAAATGGCTCCAGTTCCAACAGAGCAAGGGCCCCAGATGGGCAGAGGATTGCCCCCCAGTGGGCATGCCAGGTGGATGGGGGCACATGCAGGAGTCTGTCTCTGCCTCCCCTTCTCTCACTAAATAAAAGGAAAGAAAATATTGTCAATTGTATAAACTTCAAAATACTTAACTTTATATTTATGATATATGATATTGTAAATCAATGAATACAAAATGAAAATAAAATGAAATGGGAATAAATTTCAGAGCTAGAATAATAAGAACTGTCTTTCTTTTTCCTTTATAATTTTCAATGAAATTTCTCCTGGTGAAAAATTCAGTGTTAATTAGCTCCCAAAAGAAGAAAAACTGAGCCACTAGAAGACCTGCCAATAACAAGGCATTGATCAGTATGACCTGTAAGACCTCTCTGAGCCTTTGTACTCTCTCTTCTTTTGAAGTCTCTGCTATTTGGAAACCTGAGAGTTCACAGACATCCTCATTTCACAAAGCAAAAGCCTTGAGACTCAGAGAACTGACATGGCTTCAGGAAGACAAAGCAGAATTGTACCTCTATGTTTCTTCCATTCCTCTAATAAACTATCAATGAGATTGCCAACATCCCTGCCAACCAACCCTGAGATGCCCCATTTCTCAGATCTGGGGTAAGGACCCCGGAGGACGATGCCAGACCCTGAGGATGCCTACTCACTTGGCACGCTGCGAGGCGGAGGAGGAGGCACATTCTTGATGTCTGTCATTTGAGAGAGAATGGCTGAGGACAGAGGAGACACAGGCATCTTGATGGCTTCAAGGTGGCTGAGCAGAGGCTGCTGGAGAGGCAGAAGCAGGCTTTTGCTTGAGGCCTCACAAAGCAGAACTCTCAGTGTGCTCTCTGATAGGCTGGGCCCTCGGAACCTGCTCTCACAGTTCTCAAGGGTGTGCACGAAGTTTCTCAGAGGGAGGCCCAGTGCAGGGAATTCGGGTAGGGGGCTCTGGGGGGCGCCTGCAGTGGAGAAGGAAAGCATAACCCACAAGTCAGTCAGAGAGTACACGAGTCTGGGTTGGATGAAAGAGGAACTCGTGTCATTGGTCTTGGGAAGACCAGAGAGGACCCTTTCCCTGCTGGCTAACGGCTAGCACTGGGTCTCAGACCCTTTCCGTAAGAGCTGCTGCTGGATATTTGTACAGTTCCCCATGGCTACATACTGAGGTGGACACCCCTTCTAGGGGTCATACACTAATAAACTCACCCCTGCTCATTGTTCACCAAACTTTGTTGGAGTGTCATATATATTTTGGATATTTCCCACTGTTTCCAAATAATTAAAGCTTGTTAAGATGGCCAGGGTTTAGAGTCCTAATGAACCTGCCTTTTCATTCTGAGTATTCCTTCTCTTTAAAAATATTCTCCTGGTATCCTGGCTATAATGGGTTACATGCAAAAAGGCTGTGACCGACTCCTGGAGCCTGACAGACTGGTAGCCATTTAGTGACCAACTTCCTCTAAAAAATAGAAATAACCAGAGTTTAAAAACGTTAGTCGTATACAAATTAACATGTTTATCTTGCAACATGGCCTCTGTGCAATAAACTTACTTCGCCATAACTTTTTGATCGACCATATCCTGTCTCCAGTTTTATAAACTCTGAACTCACTGCAGATGTGAATTTGTCGAGCCTCAGCATTGCTTTTTGTCTTGATGGTTCTACACCAGCCAGGGACCTTCACCTGCATGGCTCCCACCCCAGGATGGCACCTCGCCATCCTCACTGTACACCTCGGTCACTGCGGTCTTCATTTGACAGGCTGTCCCAGACCCATTCTCCTCCCTTTCTCACATTTAAAACTCAAGGGACTGAGGACATTCTTATGCAAGTTAGTTATAAAGTAGTCCTGCATTTTTCATGGATTTTAAGCAGATAGGTTGTATTATATGATTTTTTTTCACCGTTTCGTCTTTCTTTTGCGTATTTTGTATATAAAAATGACCACATACACTGCAAGATAATTAACATCATAGTAATTTCATATCAAAGGAGCCCTCCCTAGAAAACAATTGAAATATATATATATGTGTGTGTGTGTCTGTGTATAAATATACTTATTTGTATATACACACACACATGAAAAGTGACAATGCAAGTAAATAAGAACATTAAGGAGAAAAGAGTAAAATAAATAATTTTAAAAGTTTACTTAATTTTGTCGAAGTCTATGGGATCTGCATGATTCTGTGTGAGAATCATCTGCTATTATCTGCTGAAATCTGTCCAGAGAGAATGCAACACGTCACAAATTCAGCTCTGAAAACAAATTCAGTTTTTGATTAGTCCTTCCAACGTGTTCTGAATGCTCTTAAAATTCATTCCAAGAATGTAACATAATCACGATTTGCCTTTGCTGAACAGATGGATGAAATTGTTTGCCAATGCCTAGACATTCCTCATAGTCTACTCATTCTTCAAACACTTGCTTGTAAAATTATCTTGGGCAAGTCATTTAATCTGCTTAGTTACAATAGCCTAATATACATAATAGAGGTAATATTAACACTTTATACAAATGCAATAAATATTAAATTTTAAAATGAATAGAAAGGTCCTAGCAGTTTCTAGATGTCATTTTTATTAGTAATGACAATATTATTATTGTAAACCTTGAGAAATTCACATGGATTACAAAACTTTTTAAATCTTTTAAATAGATTTTCTCAAATGCACATTTCATGTGGAGCCCACTCAATCCTACATAGTTAACAGTAGTATACTACATTGTTCATTATCCAAGACATACCATCAATATTCATTCTGTACCCCAGAAGCCAACCAAATTCAACCTGATAACTTTCTATACATTCTTAACATTTTAAATAAGTTAATAACAGGAAAAATGCTTCAACTAAAATCAAGACAATTAAACATGTACATTTTTATTTAAAAATACAGCTACAGAAACAACTATAGGAATATTTATATAAATTAAAAGTGGTTAGGCACAAAACTCACTTAGAGAAAATCAAGTGTTATATATTATATCATTGGCCAGTCTCTCCTTTGCAAGGAATCTATAAATTACTTGCACACACCCATGAAGTAATTTATATAAATACATATATATGTGTGCATATTTTTTCCTGTGAATGGTTAAAAATAGTGTCCAAATTAACTAGAATGTATGTAATCTATTTATAATTTTACCATGACTAATAAAGTTCAATTCTTATTTATTTATATATACATATATGGAAATGTATGGAAGTGAAACTTATATGGTAATTTCTATGCTTACTTCAACTTATGTCAAATTTGCTCATAGAAAATGAACACTCTGTACAAAAATATTGTCATTTTGTTTATTCTAAATTGCTCTGGGGTGTGTAATTTTTATGTCCTCAAAAGTGGTAATTTTTGTGAGATTAATTTATAAACAATTTAACCTCCAATTTAACAATATATTACTAAGCAAATAATCTACTTTCCAGACCCAACTGACAATGGCATATTGATGTACACACAGTGGAATAGCTATGTACCTATAATGTATAAAGAATATACTTTCTATAATTAAAAAATCTCCTCATTTTTAGTTCATGTCAGTCTTTTACCATATGGGGACCTAAGTGACAGTATATTCATGTAGGAATATTCATAGCACCTGCCATGGATACACATAGTCTATAAATATACATTGAACCTAAATCACATAATAGTGGTCGTCTACTTTGAATCAGTTACTTATTTACCTGAAGACAGGACCAAAGTACTCAACAGATGTAGCTAAACACACTTGCACTATTTGTTGCTCTATCTGGTTAAGATTGTTTTCCCAGAGATACACGGATCACTGCACCTGTGCACCAAGCCCTATTTTGAGTGTTTTGTTCTGATATGACACATTTGTAACTGTGTTCATTAGGAAAGAACATATCAATTTACTACAAATGTGCATAATTTAATAGATGATCTGAAAAGCCTTCTGGAACCCTTTCCCTATCGGTCTAGATATTCACAAGTAGCTTTCCCTGGATGAAGGTCATGTTTCCAAAGCTTCCAGAGCCTCTAGGATCAAGCATGTGACTCTGAAACAATAAAGCCTAGAGAGGCGAAAACCAAAAGTCTAAACAATCCCAGAAAGCCCCCAAAGTACTGGTAATGTGGGTCAGCATTTGACTCAGAAACTAGAGAACAAGAACCGAGAATGATGAGCAGGATAGAGAATATACTCCAGCCACTCCTAGCTAAGGGTTCACCAATAATCAGCATAAAGAAATGAAGAATTTTAATAAACCACTCTGTGTTTCCACATGTATATTATTATCATGAAAGATCAGGCAGACATAGGTTCATATTGCCAGCTCAGCCATTAACTGGCTCTACCCTATATGGCAAATGATATCTATGCCTCAGCTTCCTTAAATGTAAACTAGAAAGATATCCACCCACAGGGTTATTCTGAGGGGTGGATGAACACAGTTCTCCAGTTAATGTTAGCTCTTATCTTTTTTTTAGTTTTCCCTATATGTTTATATACTTAGGTTACCATTTAGTGTCCACAATAACTCATTCTTGCAGATTTATTTTAAGCGTTAAATGAGATGATGTTTTTAAACACTTACACAATGCCTTGCACACGTGAGCACAGCACCCCTAAGTGGCAGGTGTGAGTGCATCTTTCAGCACCCGCAGTGACAGCAACAGTAGTCACTGTAGTCCACATGTTAACTCTCTTCAACTAATAAACATGCCATCGTGCCAAGGAGAACTCACTACCTAACGTGAGTGCCAATTTGAGTGAGCTGTGTCTATACTGAGAGTAAAACAACACAGACACTTGAGCTTCTTGTCCCTGCACCTCTAATCCCCACAAACAGTGTCAGACAACAATAATCACTTGACAAGGATTTGCACTTTCCTGACATATTCCTTTTTTATGTGTGGCCCACTCTTCTTCCAGATGGCATAATTTTAGGCAATGAATGGTGCAAATTATTTTGGAAGTGAAAGGATAAACCCAATCATATCTAACATCCACTGACAGCTGTTCTAAACTGGGTTTCTTTTAGTTTACATCTTTTTTTAATTTTTATTTTTATTTATTCATTTTAGAGAGGAGAGAGAGAGACAGAGAGGAGAGAGAGACAGGGGGAGGAGCTGGAAGCATCAACTCCCATATGTGCCTTGACCAGGCAAGCCCAGGGTCTCGAACCGGCAACCTCAGCATTTCCAGGTTGACACTTGATCCACTGAGCCACCACAGATCAGGTCTGAGTTTACATCTTAATGACTAATGTTGCATGGCACTTGGTGACGTCAAAGGGTTCTGCATGAATTTGAGCATCACAACATTGCCACATAAGAAAGGCAAATAGGTGTTTTCAAATAAGGAACCCACAGAGTTGTAAAGGGTAAGGGATTTGTCCAAGACTACATATGGCACAGCAGCTCAGAATTTTAATGAGGTCTGCTTCAGAGCCGGAACTCTGGGGTTAGTGGAGCATAAATTATACAAGACAAGTTGGTGGCGGGGGACCAGGACAGAGGCTGCCAGAGTTTTCCAGGCATGACGATGGAGGTTTGAACTAGATCAAGGTAGAGGCAAGCAAAGAGAGGATGGTTGTTGAGCAATGGGGGCTGGGGAGGAGGACTAACAGGGGTCATAGGACCCTATGTTCTGTGTTGGGGTAGATGCATTTTTTTTGCAAGGCATTAATTTAATTACTCGACACAAATTTGTCCCTCACAGCCTCATGAGGTAGGTACAATTTATTAGCCTTATTTATAGATGAGAAAATGGATGTGTAGAGATGATGAACTTGAGAAGATCGTAAAAGGCAGAGCAAGGGTTACTTTTAACCTTGAGCAAAAGCACCAGAGAGGCTGAACCTCACATGGGACATCTTGGAGTTCTTGAAAGAATGAAAGAAAGTCAGAAAAGATGAGACATGGAGTGAATACCTGCCTGTCCTTTCTTCCTCACAATGATGAGCTTGCATGTTATCCATGAATCCCAACACTTGTTTTCTCTGTCTACATCCTTCAGAAAATACCTATACAATTTTGGGATCTCATGTATAAATAAGAGTGTCATTTTAATACAGAAATAAATCACTATGAAGATGAATCCAGATGCAATTTGATTTTTTAATTGTTTTTAAAAATTAAAGAAATATGTTGTAGAATCAGGCACCTAAAACCTGTATAATTATGTTAACTAGTGTCACCATAATAAATTCAATTTTTAAAAAAACACATAACCCTGGGGCAAAGTGGGACTCAAATGGTCTGAGGTTAGGTTTCTACTATTCAGCAAACTGGGAGCTCAAAATAAAAGCTCGGTTTAGGCCTGACCTGTGGTGGCACAGTGGATAAAGCGTCGACCTGGAACGCTGAGGTCGCCGGTTCAAAACCCTGGGCTTGCCTGGTCAAGGCACATATGGGAGTTGATACTTCCTGCTCCTCCCTCCCCCTTCTCTCCTCTCTCTCTCTCTCTCTCTCTCTCTCTCTCTCTCTCTCTCCCTCCTCTCTAAAAATTAATAAAAGTAAAAAAAATTAAAAAAAAAAAAAAAGCTCGGTTTAGATAGGGGGAAAAATGAGAATAGTTCCCAAAAGTTATAACACCAGACAAATACTGTCCTTAAAACATACAAATAAACTATTTTCCCTAAATAACTCTCAATAACTTTAACCAACAGTATCAATGTAAGACACCAAACCAGCCCTTTTTTATAACAAATATAAATATTCAACAGGAAAGGCAGCTGTGCAGGATAACTGCTTAAAATGAGCAAAATGTTATCAACCACAGATAACTGTAAACGGAAAACATCTTAAATGAAATCAACTGTTCAAGGAAGTAATTAAACATTATAACAACTATAGAGTCTGGAAAACTACTAAGATCAGAAATCCTTGCCATTAGCAATGCCCTGGATGGCTTTCAGATAAGATTATTCAAAACACATTCAATATATATCACAAAATTTTAAAAATATGTTCTTTGGCTGACTTTAAAATTCTTTCCCTTTATAGGCAGTCACTAACAGATGGAATCTCCTACAGAAAATAGATTATTTTTTTTCCTAAATAAACTAGAGAAAGAGAACAAACTTTTTATATTACCAGGAATTTTAACCAGGGCGGCACATTGAGCATTCATTTTACTAGCTTATGAACTGCTCTAATGTTTAATGTCTGCTCAAAAGTGACTTTGAGTGCTCCAAGCTTTTTGAGTTTACTTGATCAAACTTTTCCTCAATAATGTGGTGAGAGAAGTCTAATTCATCACATTCTGTTCAAATTTCGATTCTCATCTGAAACAATAAATTACATAGAAGAAAACATAGGTACTAAAATTATGAATCTTTGCCATAAAGAACATCAGTGAAGGGGGTTATAGCAAACTAAAAAGCTTCTGAACAGCAAAAGAAACCAATAACAAAACAAAAATGCAACCAACAAAATGAAAGATGACATTTATAAACAACAGCTCTAATAAGGGGTTAATATCCAAAATATATTGATATAAAGAACTCACAAAGCTCAGCAACAAACAAGCAAACAATCTAATTTAAAAATAGAGAAAGGACCTGAACAGATATTTCTCCCAAGACATACAAATGGCTCACAAAAATTTGGGGATATTTCAAAATGAATATGAAGCAATAAAAAAAAGAATTTCACTTTTTTTATTAAACAAGAACATCAGAAAAGCAATCAAGTCAAAAAAAGTTGTTCAATTATACAAATGAGATGCAAACTCAGTTATTGTGATTGAGTAGCAAGTGACATATTGGTGAGGGTGAAGAGAAGCTTGTCAAACTGGACGAGAGTACCCCACATTGACTGTTCAGTAGGGTGTATGGTCACCCAAGACTGCTGAAACACACTGACAGCAATGAGGCATGGACTGGATCAGACTGTCCTACAGTTCCTGTGGGATCCTCCGCCACACTTGCTCCAGGGCAACTTCCAGCTCAAGAAGTTCTGTGGGAAGCTTTGGACAGACATCTTCCCATTGCATCCCAAGCATGTTCAATGGGATTCAGGTCTGGAGAACATGAAGGCCAGTCCATGCGTTCGATTCCTGCCTCCTGAAGCATGTTGTTGATGAGATGTGTACAGTGGGGCCTTGCATTATCGTCCATGAAAAGAAAGTTGTTTCTAACTGCTCCAGCATAGGGTACCACTATAGAGTGAAGGACCTCATCTCAATATCTGACAGCAGTCAGTGATCCATTTCTGATGATGTGGAGGTCGGTACGGCCACCATATGCTGATGCCAGCCAGCCCACACTATAATTCCACCACCGAAGGGGTCCCTTTCTCACATGAGATGTGGATTCTCCCGTGTTCCTCATTCACACCAGATCAGGACACAATGATTGTCAGGCTGCAGACTAAACCATGACTAATCAGAGAAGAGGACAGTTGGCCACTCATCACGGGTCCAATGAAGATGTTCATCAGTCCACCTTGTACGGGTTCTGCAGTGTTCAGCAGATAACGGAATGCATACCATTGGTCGCTGGGTATGCAGTCCAACATGATGGAGCTAATTTCGAATGATCTGGGTGCATATCCGTCATCTAGTGGCAGCAAGAAACTGTCCCCACAGCTCTGTTGCATTGCTGCATCTGTTGCTTCTTGACAATAAGGTCAAGTATCAGTCATCTCTTGCTATTGTGGCAGGTAGGCAACCCTGCCCTCTTCTTCTTCATACTGTGCTAGTCTCTTGAAAATCCACAGTCTGCTAATCACTCTTTGGGATGTTCCAAGTGCTGTTGCCACTGTCGTCTGTGTTTGACCAGCTTCAAGTTGTCCTATGGATTTCTAGGCTTCGCATTTGGGCAAATCGTGTTGCAAGGGCACTGCGAGAGATGGGAAATTGCAGTATGTACACTTTCAAGATCAGGGAACATGTAGATACTCCAGTACTTTCAGCCTTTTGTATAGTGCATTTTCACCAATGAAATAAAAGTTGGTTTTGCATCTCCTTTGCATAGTTGAACAACTTTCTTTGACTTGTTTGCTTTCCTGATGTTCTTGTTTAATAAAAAATACTAAAATGCCTTTTTTAAATTGCTTCATATTCATTTCAAAATATCCTCTAATTTTTGTGAGCAATGTATATAAAAAAAGATACTCATCTTTTCTAGCTATTAGAGAAATGCAAATCAAAAATACAATGAGATACCACCTCACACCTGCTAGATTGGTTATTATCAACAAGACAGGTAATAACAAGTGTTGGAAAGGCTGTGGAAAAAAAGGAACCTTCATTCACTGCTGGTGGGAATGTAAACTGGTACAGCCATTATGAAAGACAGTATGGTGGTTCCTCAAAAACTTAGAGCTAATATGACCCAGCAATCCCTCTTCTGGATATCTACCAAAAAAACTAAAAAATATTGGTATGTAAAGACACATGTACCCTCATGCTTATTTCACCATTATTCAGAGTGCCCAAGACATGGAAACAACCAAAGTGTCCCTCGATAGAGGACTAGATAAAGATGTGGTACATATATACAATGGAAAATTCTTTAAACATAAGAAATGATGACATATTGCCAATTACCACAACACTGATGGACCTTGAGAACATTTTACTGAGTGAAGTATGTAAATTAGAAAAAAGCTAAGAACTATATAATTTCACATATAGATGGGATATAAAAATGAGACCCACGGACATAGATAAAAGCAGTTACCAGAGAGAGGGTTTGGGGGGAGGGAAGTAAAGAGGGACAAATATACAATGATGAAAAATGATTTGAATTTGGGTGATGGGCACACAACACAATCAACAGTTCAAATGCAATAAAAATGTTTACCTGAAACCTATGTACTCTTATTGACCAATGTCATCCATTAAATTTAATTTTCTAAATTAAAAAAGTTCTATTCTCATGAGAATAATAACTGAATGACTGGTCGCACCTGTGGACCATAATTCTATTGCCAAGTTGAGTGATGTGCACACATTACCTTTTATTTATTTCCATCTTCACAAAAGTCTAGGAGGTAGAGACTGATATATTACCACTTCACAAATTTGGAAACAAAGTCTTTGTGATGATAGATAACTTCCTAGGGCTTCCAGCCATTGAAATACATCTACAGGATTCAAATCCTGGCTGACTCTTTAGTCTGTTAGTTCAGTATCCATTGTAGCAAAGGAAAACATGTTCAACAGTTATTCTCTCAGACTTTTTAAAATGTTAATGCCTCTTGTGAGAAGAAAGTCCCCTTAAATTTAAGCAAGTGAGAGTTCTTAGCAAAGGCATGTATTAACCCCCTGTTCTTGCTTGTTGTGAATACTGGCTGGCTGCAATGCATTTCTTTTAGATACACAATTGATTTTCTTTAATTGACTTTTCTCCAAATATGTTACATTTCACTCTGCAGATGCTCAAAATTCATTTAAATTTAAACCCAATATCTACGTTAAACCCTGGAGGACATGAACCATGTCTTACTGACCTAAAGGGAAAATATAATAACATCCCTTTCTTTCTTCCTCTCTTGTGTTTTCTCTAGTGACTTAGATGTTTCCAAAGATTCACTTGGCTGTCTCAGAACTGCCTGGAGAAGCATGCAAAGAACTTCCAAAGGTGTGCATAGCGTGTGCACACTTGTTCAGCCCTGTCCTGGGCACATCCTTACTTTCTAGCTTGTGAAATTGTGTGGCCAGAGGAGTAAAGGCTAACATGGCAACATTCACAGAGCCTGTGATTGACATGAGGAATTTCCTCCTTTTGGGATGAACCTGCTGAGTGCCTTCTATTTCCTGAACATAGGATTCTCCTTTCCACCTGTGCAGCAGATGGCAGAGGACTTAGAAACTCATCTAGTCTAGATTCACCCTTCTGAAGGTCATAGAAAGAATATGAAACAAAGTCAGGATTGAAGCCCAGGTTACACATTCTTTGCCTAGCCACATTCTGTCTCCTGGTTGACATCTGTTAAACAAATAAGTTTGTAAAATGTGATTTTTATGCTCACTTTGTTAAAAATAGTGCTGCCAGGTGAAACTGCTAATTACCTTCCTGCTTGGGAAGGGCCATTGTTATGCTAATGTCACTGGAGGAGGGGTTTTCTCACCAAAAACTTTTAAGAAGAAGGAGAAAGGAGGAGAGGGAAGCCATGTTTTTGCAGTTTGCACAGAAAGTAGAAAGGAGGTGTGCAGATTGGGAACCAGAGGTGACTGACCTGGTAGGGAGCCTTTGATTCTAGGAAAAACCGGAAAAGATTCTCCTGGTTGTGGAACGGGAGAATGTGTGAGGGGGTTTTCGTGCCCTGTGTGTGTTTTACTCGTCGCTGGTTGAGAGGCTAGAATAAAGGAATGACCCACCAGTTTTTGGCTCTGCAGTTTTATTACCGTTTGTCCGAATCTAATGAAAACCTGCACTTGCCTGGCAGCATTGGTGGCCGTGACTACTGGCCATACAACATCCCTTCCTACACTCGTTTAGGAAGTGATTATTATTTCCCTCTTTACCTAGTAACTGGCCCCATTCCCTAGTTTACCCTCCCCATAAGTGACTTTCATGGAGATGCCATTCACAACATCAAAATGTGCCCCTTGTCTTCTCCTTTGCTTTTTTCCTAATGCAATCTCATTGTCATTTAGGTTTGACATTTCAGGTTTGAACTTCAATGCTGGGTACTATTCCAAGGTGCCTGGGGACATGTGCTGAGCTGTGCTTTTCCCCAGTGATTCAAGGAAGGACATTACTCTTCCTTCTTTATAGCTCTTGTCTTCCACTGCACTCTCCCACAAATCAGTATAATTTGCACCACACAGCACACTATCTACACGAGGCATCCTGTAGCAGCTTCTGAAATGACCTGTGATATTATAAATCATGGTGGTATTTTGGGATAAAATATTTCCTAGGTAAATATCCATTGTCATGCATTTCTTTCTCTAGAGAACTATTAGCCACATTTTATTGTTCAGAAAAAAAGCTTGTGACCAGTCATAGCTTTCCAGGTTTTTTCTTGCTTGGTGGCTGTTATTGTTAAGAGCTACACTTTAGTGCTTACTAGTCACCATGTCTTTGAATAGAAAGCATACATGCATGTTCACACATTAGTAAATGGTAGGTCAAGTAAAAAAGAGCTGACATCCATTTCAGTATTCTTATTAAATACTATTTTGTTGCATGGTATTTGCAACCAACAGAGTCATGGGCAATGGTGTGGCTCAGTTGTAGCAAATCCCTGACTCTGTTAGGTCAGAAATAAGGCAGGGTCAACAATCCAGCAAAAGCTGGTGGGAACATCACTCTTTACCTATGTTCTATGATAGACCAAATTGTGCTTGAAAATTGTGCATGATTCACTTCTGATGGGTTGACAGCAGCATTTGATTGGAGGAGCCACACCACCAGGAGGTATATGGAATGTCACAATGCAAATCCACCTCATCAACTCATTGCTCATCTGTCAACTTACCTGATCAACACTTATCCTCTAAACAGCCTCTTAAAAACACAGAGAAAGTACCAAATCACCATGTGCAACATATTCAAGAGAACAGGGAAACACTATGGTTTAAACGAAACACCAACCCTAGGATAATTATTGCAAGCTTTCAGTAAAATAGTCATAAAAATACTATAAAAGACAAAAATGTATCATGGCAAAAATTAAAAATGATAAGCAACATAATAAAATCTGGGAGAACTCTACCAAGTTTTATGTGGCGTAGGATTGATGAGAATCTACTTACTATGCATTGCACTGTGTCAGTCACCCAGAAGGGAACTATTTCAGTTTGTTAAAATAGTTAAGGAGAACAATTTAGCTGATCTAAGCAAACTGCGCTCCAGACTTCATCAAGCAGGCAGTCTCCAGTCTGCAGAGGTCTCAGGACTGCAGAACAAGGAGCAGCACTAAAACTTCCCAAGAAAAAGACAACTGGGAGATAAAGGGTATTTGACTCAGAGTGATGCGCTCGGGTTGCACATTGACCTTACTTAAAACAAGAAAATCATTACAGACTCTTAGCATTGGGTGACTCCTGGCTGGACAGGCTGTGTTTCTGGTCAAGGGGGCCATTAAGAAGAGCCATAAGTTACTTAAGTTTACATTTGCTGACATGGCACCTTGGGTCTAGGAATTTATTTCAGCAAGTCCTAAACCCTAGTACCTCTAAATGTGGACTCTTCACAATGATAATCAAGTTACAGGGAGATCATTAGAATGGGCACTCGCTTCACGCAGAAAATCTTACAGCCACTTACCTGGGGTTCTGGGGGCGAGAGAGCTGAGAGGACTGGAGTTGCATGAGGAGACTGTAAAGTTGGAGACCCAGGGAAAGACACTGTAACAGTGACTGGAACACCTGCGCTGAGTCATTCTCCAGTGCTAAAGTGGACATTTTCATAGGAAGAGCACTCCCTTTGTCTCACCAGCCTGGGGAAAGGCAGCTGCCCCACCCCCAGAAATCTCTCCAGATTCCAGCCAGGGGAAAGGGTCATTTCAAAAGGTGAGAAAGTAGGGGGCGGGTCAGTGATTGAGGTTTCCTGGTGAGACCCGAGCTACACCTCCCCCCAAATTCTGAGAATGTGCCCCACCCCCTGGAGAGCCAGAGGGCAGGCCACACCTCTAGATCTCAGAGGCCACATCCAACACACTCCTGTGGCAACACCCTACAAAGAATTGTAAAAAAAAAAAGGCTGGATAGAGTGACAACTGGGGCCAAGGAGCAAGCCATGCCCACTAACCACCATAATTCCTAGAGTTCCCTCTTGGGCCTAGCCAGCAGCCAGCAGTCAGAAGCTGCAGAAAGAGGAACTCAGAGAAATTCACACTTTCTGTGGCTCACCTTGTTGAGGAGAAATAAAATTTGAGTATCCAGAAGAGGCTGAGGGATTAGGCCCTAGAGTAGGGGCCACATTCCCTGTACTGAGCTATAGCCCAAGAGACCACTGAAGTAGCAAGTCCCAGTAACATTGTTTTCCCAACATCAGTTGCCTTAAACAAAAAACTTGCAATCTGTACAGCACTTGGTTAGGTGAGGCCAGTCAGGGCACACTACAGTCTTTCAGGAGAGGACTCTGGAAAGATGAGGCAGCTGCAAGAGGAGGTGGAACAGCTGAAAAGCAGAGGCAAATCTTTCAGAGCTTACAGCTTGTATGGAGCTGCTGACAGTTCTAAGCAGGAGGAAGCTGATCCTTTCAGACAGAGTGGCCCCTCTCACACTACCCAGGCACAGAAACCACCGACACAAACAGCAAAAAGAGAACTAGCTGCTGACAAGTAGCCCACACTGGGTTACAAACAACAGAGGATACCAACCTAAGAAGATCTAGAACCAACACAACTGAAAGCTGGAAGCAGACAACTTAAACCTTAGACTCAGCTAGCTATTCAAGCAGCATACCCAAAGGAGGAGTCTACACACAGAAAAAATGAGAAGACAGAGAAATGCAATTCAAATGATTCAACAAGAGAAATCCCCAGAAAAAGAACTGAATGAGATAGAAGTAACCAAATTACCAGATGCTGAGTTTAAAATAATGATTGTTAGGATGCCCAAGGATCTTAAAGCAACAATGGATGAACATAATGAACACCTAAGTAAAGAGATAGCAAAGATCAAAAAAGAATTAGAAATAATAAAAAAGAACCAGTCAGAAATGACAAATACAATATCAGAAATGAAAACTACAATAGAATGAATTAACAGTAGGCTAGATGAAGCAGAGGATTGAATCAGCAATTTGGAGGACAAGATAAACAAAAGCATGGAAGCAAAACAGCAAAAAGAAAAGAGGTTCAAAAAGTCTGAGGAAACTCTAAGAGAGCTCTGTGACAACATGAGGAGAAACAATATCTGCATCATAGGGGTTCCTGAAGGAGAAGAGAAAGAATAGGGGTTCCTGAAGGAGAAGAGAAAGAATAAGGAATAGAGAACCTGAATAAAGAAATCATAGCTGAAAACTTTCCTAAACCGATGAAGAAAAAAGTCACACAAGTTCAAGAAGCACAGAGTCCCATTAAAGAGGAACTCAAAGAGGCCTATACCAAGACACATCATAATTAAAATACCAAAGTTAAGAGATAAAGAAAGAATACTAAAATCAGCAAGAGAAAAGAAGTCAATTACCTACAGAGGAGGACCCATAAGGACGACATCTAACTTTTCAACAAAAGCATTTGAGGCCGGAAGGAAATGGCAAGAATTATTCAAAGTAATGCAAAACAAGAGGTTACAACCAAGACTTCTTTATCCAGCAAGGTTATCATTTAAAATTGGAGAAATAAAAAGTTTCCCAGGCAAAAAAAAAAAAAAAAAAAAAAAAAACTAAAGGAATTCATTACAACTCAACCAATACTGCAAGAAATGTTAAGAGGCCTGCTGTAAACAGAGCAATAAAAAAAAATCTAAAAAAAGAGGACTGTAGATTTAAAGAACAAAATGGCAATAAACAACTACATATCAATAATAACCTTAAATGTAAATGGATTAAATGCTCCAATCAAATGACATAGGGTAGCTGAATGGATAAGAAAAAAGGACTCATTCATATGCTGCCTACAAGAGTGTCACCTCAGAACTAAAGATACACATAGACTGAGAGTGAAGGGATGGAAAAAAGTATTTCATGCAAATAGAAGGGAAAAAAAAGCCGGGGTAGCAATACTTATATCTGACAAAATAAACTTTAACATAAAGACTATAGTAAGGGATAAAGAATGTCACTACATAATGATAAAAGGAGCAATCCAACAGGAAGATATAACCATTATATGTGCCTAATATAGGAGCACCAAAATCTATAAAGCAGATTTTGATGGATTTAAAGGGCAAGATTAACAGCAATATTATAATAGCAGAGATTTTAATACCCCACTAACATCAATGGATAGACCCTCAAGACAGAAAATTAACAAAGAAACAGCGGTCTTAAATGGCACAAGATCAACTGGATATAACAGATATCTTTAGAATCTTTCACCCCAAAGCAACAGAATATACATTTGTTTCAAGTGCTCATGGTACATTCTCTAGGATAGACCACATGTTAGAACACAGAATGAGTCTCAATTAATTTAAGAAGATTGAAATCATATCAAGCGTCTTCCCTGATTACAATGGCATGAAACTAGAAATAAACTACAATAGAAAAACTAAAAAACATTCAAACACTTGGAGGTTAAATAGCATGTTATTAAGTAACAAATGGGTTAACAATGAGATCAAAGAAAAAATAAAAAACTTCCTTGACATAAATGAAAATAAACATACAACAACTCAAAATTTATGGGACACAGCAAGAGCAGTCTGAGAGAAAAGTTCAAAGCATTACAGGCATACCTTAAGAAGTAAGAAAAAACTCAAATAAACAACTTAACCCTGCATCAAAAAGAACTAGAAAAAGAACAACAATTAAAGCTAAGAGGAAGTAGAAGGAAGGAAATAATAAAGATTGGAGCAGAAAAAAATGATATAGAGGCTAAAAAAACAATACAGGAGATCAATGAAACCAAGAGCTGGTTTTTAGAAAAGGTAAACAAGATTGTTGAACCTTTAACCAGACTCATCAAGAAAAAAAGAGAGGACTCAAATAAATAAAATTAGAAATGAAAGGTGGAGAAGTACCAACTGACACTACAGAAATACAAAGCATTGTAAGAAAATACTATGAAGATCTGTATGCCAAAAAATTGGACAACCTAGGCGAAATGGGCAAATTCCTAGAAACATATAATCTTCCCAAACTCAATCTGAAAGAAACAGAAAACCTAAAGAGACCAATTACAAAATATGAAATTGAAACAGTTATCAAAAACTCCCAGCAAACATAAGTGCTGGACCAGATGGCTTCACAGGCAAATTTTACCAAATATTCAAAGAAGAACTAACATCTATCCTTCTCAATCTATTTCAAAAAATTCAACAGGAGGGAAAACTTTCAAGCTTCTTCTATAGGGCAAGCATAATCCTCATTCCAAAACCAGGTAAAGACACAACAAAGAAAGAAAACTATAGGCCAATATCCCTGATGAAATTATATGCTAAAATTCTCAGCAAAATATTAGCAAACAGAATCCAGCAATAAATGAAAAAAATCATACATCGTGATCAAATGTAAATTATTCTGAGGAGGCAAGGCTGGTACAATATTTGCAAATCAATTAATGTGATTCATCATATAAACAAAAGGAAGGATAAAAATCACATAAGAATAATATTCAACGCAGAAAAATCTTTTGATAAAATCCAGCACCCATTTATGATCAAAACTCTTAGCAAAGTGGGAATACAGGGAACATACCTCAACATGATAAAGGCCATCTATGACAGACCCACAGCCAATATCATACTCAATGGACAAAAGTTAAAAGCAATCCCCTTAAGATCAGGAACAAGGCAGGGGTGCCCCCCTTTCACCACTCTTATTTAACATAGTTCTGTCCTAGCCACTGCAATCAAACAAGAAGAAATAAAAGGCATCTGAATTGGAAAAGAAGAAGTAAAACTATCATTATTTGCTGATGATATGATACTGTACATAGAAAACCCTAAAGTCTCAGTCAAAAAACTACTAGACCTGATATATTAATTCAGCAAGATGGCAGGATATAAAATTAATATTCAGAAATCAGTGGCTTTTTTATACACCAACAATAAACTGTCTGAAAGAGAAATTAAGAGAACAATTCCCTTCACTATTGCAACAACAAAAAAATAACATACCTAGGAGTAAATATAACCAAGAAAAGTAAAGGACTTGAACTCAGAAAATTATAAAACATTGATAAAATAAATCAAGGAAGATACAAACAAGTGAAAGCATATACCATATTCATGGATAGGAAGAATAAACATCATTAAAATATCTACATTACCCAAAGCAATCTATAAATTCAATGCAATTCCTATTGAAATACCAATGGCATATTTCAAAGATATAGAACAAATATTCCAAAAATTTATATGGAACCAAAAAAGAACACAAATAGTCTCAGTAATCTTGAAAATGAAGATTAAATGGGAAGTATCACACCGCCTGGTATCAAGTTATACTACAAGGCCACTGTACTCAAAACAGCTTGGTACTGGCATAAGAACAGGCATATAGATCAATGAAACAGAACAGAGAACCCAGAAATAAACCCACATCTTTATGCTCAATCGATATTTGACAAAGGAGATAAGAGCATACAATAAACTAAAGACAGTCTCTTTAATAAATGGTGTTGGGAAAATTGGACAGGTATATGCAAAAAAGTGAAACTAGACCACCAACTTACACCATTCACAAAAGTAAACTTAACATGGATAAAAGACTTAAATGTAAGTCATGAAACCATAAACATCTTGGAAGAAAACATAGGCAGTAAACTCTCCAATATTTCTCATAGCAATATTTTTGCTGATTTTTCTCCACAGGCAAGTGAAATAAAGAACAAGAAAAACAAATGGGACTGTATCATACTGAAAAGCTTTTGAACAGCAAAAGACATCACAAACAAAATAAAAAGACAAACCACACAATGGGAGAACATATTTGCCAATATGTCTGATAATGGGTTAATAACCAGTTAATAAAAAAACTTCTAAAACTCAACACCAGAAAGGTAGACAATCCAATTAAAAAATGGACAAAAGAACTAAATAGACACTTCCCCAAAGAGGACATACAAATGGCCAATAGGCATGTGAAAAAATGCTCAACATCACTAATCATTAGAGAGATGCAAATTAAAACCACACCACAGAAAGATACTACCTCACACCAGTCAGAATGGCGTTCATTAACAAAACAACACACAATAAGTGCTGACTAGGGTGTGGAGAAAAGGGAACCCTCCTGCACTGCTGGTATGAATGCAGACTTGTGCAGTCACTGTGGAGAACTGTATGGGGTTTCCTCAAAAAATTAAAAATGAAACTGCCTTTGACCCAGCTATCCCACTTTTAGGAATATATCCGAAGAATACCAAATCACTGATTCAAAAGAAGATACGCACTTCCATTTTTATGGCATCGTTGTTTACAATAGCCAAGATCTGGAAATAGCCCAAGTGTCCATCAGTGGATGAGTGGATTAAAAAGCAGTGGTACATATACAAAATGGAATACTGTGTGTCTGAGAAAAACAAGGGAATCTTACCTTTTTTGACAGCATGGGTGACCTGGAGATTATTATGCTAAGTAAAATAAGTCAGGCAGAGAAAGAAAAATATCATATGATCTCACATATATGTGAAATCTAATGAACAAAGTGAACTGAGGAACAGAATAGAGGTAGAGATAGGATTACAGGGAGCAGAGGGACAGCAGTCAGAGGGAAAGGGGATGAGGGGATGGGATCAGGAAGGTAAAGGAATTAGTGAAATTATATATAGATAACACAGAGATATAGATAACAGGACAGCAAATCCTAGAGGAAAAGAAAGAGGGAGTTAGGGGGAGGGGGACAAAGGAGGTATATAAAGGGACACAGGGGTGGGGGTGAGGGAGTTACATTTCATGGGACACTTGAATCCATGTAAACACAATTAATTAAAAAATAATAAAATATCACAAAAAGCATCAACTCTTACATAAATACTTCAGCAATAGAACCGTGCCCTTAGGAGCTATTTGAGGGATGCAACTCTGTCAGAGTCTATCCAAAGGACGCATTCTTTCATTTGGGGGAATGCTTTCCAATACTAGCACTTCTTAAATTTTCTGTCAGTGATTTCTGGCCTCTGTTAATGTGGTAACTTCTCCCCTTCTAATATGTTTTTCCTAAGCAGCTCTGTCCAAGGCTGTCAGTTAAGGTGGCATAGTGAAATTGTGTTTATGAACATGGAGATGAACTGCCAGAAACCCTCCTTCCAAGGAGGACCTGTTGCCTTGGCAACAGGTTTAGTCTCAGCCATAGAAAAAGCTGCCTTGCCCAAGAGTACCCCTTGTTATACATAAATATGGAGGCAGATGTATAGATTATAGATACCACAAGTGGTGTGTATGCATGTTTGCGTGTGTGAGAGAGAGTGATGATATACAACATTACTCCAGACAGTTAGTTGGATATTTGAAAAGTGTTTGCCTCAATATCCTATAGTCTCACTATAGTTGCTATATTTCATGATATTTGATGAAACCTATCTTTGCAAAACTTCAATATTATTGTTTGTTTGAACTAACTACATTGTTTTTCTAAAATTCTTAAAGCCCGGTCTTATAGATTATATTTTTTAAGGTTTTTAGTTATTAATGATTACCACTGTAATTATATAACTGTGTTGTTTCTCCATTAAAAGAGAATCAATTTTATTTTTTACTTAACTGGCAATTTAATTAAAAGGATGTTCATCACAATTGGGCTTTTGCAGATTTGCTTCTTGACAAGCTCAAATGATTTAGATAATTTTCTATTATATCTTCAAGTGGTAACTGGGGTCATGAATTTTTTCTTTAAATTTGAGTGCACTTCTTTCTTGGGTAATTGAAATGAACCATGTACTAAAAACTGGCTGCCTTCAACTCAGCAACACAGTGGCTCCATCATGGGATGGGAGGGAGATACTTGGCCTGTCACTATTTTCCTATTGCAACACAGATGTTTTGTAATAATCTGCACCATATATTTCTCTTAGATTGCTCACAGCTCAAAATAAATAAATAAAACACTTGCTTTTAAGCACTCTACATACAACTGAATGTAATTAGGTCTTAAAGATTCTTGAGCATGATGCGGATGATAATGATGGTCATAAGTATTCTGAGAGAGCGACGTGGCAAGGCGAGAGTGAGTAAGGTTGTGTGAGTCTCGGTCATTGCTAGGAACACATTAGCAGTGTATGAATCACGTAAACACCTTAAAAAGACCCTCAATGCTGTGCACACTATTTAATATTAAGTTGCACTTATTCAACTAAAATCAAGTCTATGATAAAGTTTGAGCCCCAAATTTGGATGCTGTATCTATTTTTAAGCTTTAAAAGCAGGTGCTCTTGGGAAAATATCATGAAGTCTCCTGACTAAACACTGAAAAGGACTGTCAGGATGAACAGTTGACTGATGATGACCCCAGTCAAGATGTTTGCTCTTAGCTATATTTTCAAAAGCATCAAAGTCATTCTGCAGTCTCCTGATAAAATTGTCAAAATTGTCTGGAATTGCTGTTGGGTTCCCATAATATGTGTCTACTCACAAAAAGTTAAAAAAAAATTACCTATAAACTTTGACCTTTGAATTTGAGTTCTCATCAAAGAGAGTTGTATATTTTTTTCTTTCCTAAGAGCATTTACCCTTTCAGTGAATTGCCTGAATTACACTCTCTATAAAAAAGCAAATTTCAGAATGGGCTGAAAACATTATACCAGAGACAACTAAGAATTCAATATACAATTTTAAGTTAAAAGAGATCATTTCCTAAGAATTGCCATTTTAGAATTACTACTTATGGGCCAATTGATTTAAGAGGCATTGAAGTACACTTCAGCACTAAAATATCTTGAGAATAAGATGTACCCTAGATGTACCTCACTTAGGACTGAAACCATGGGGGAGATTACTCACCCTGATAAGTCATTTTCTTTCCCTCAATTCAATTTGGGAAACATTATAGCATAAGAGTCCCAGAGTGTGGTGCAGAATAGTCATTCAAATTCCTTCCCACTGAGTGAGGTAGAGGAACCCAGTAACTTGTAAGATAGGCAGGACAAAAAGGAATGGGGTGCAACAAGGATTTGAGCCAGTCGAAGAGAATTATTAACCAGCACAAGGCACCAACAGCCAGAACAGAACCCAAGACTTCATAAGGAACCTACTACAACCAAGTCCACATGAGTCCCCAAGTGCTTCTCTGTGCCACCTTCACTGGGGCAGACAGACCCAGATGCTGACATGACTCCCGATTCTCTGTGTAAGTGCAATACTGGGAAATACTTGATTTTATGATACCACCTATGGTGTCATTGGAATAAATGAAAAGACCCAAGAGAGTGATAGTTCTAATTGCCTCTGAGTAACAGTTCTATCCCTGTAACTATGTCAGCCTCTTTTTCCTTTTGTGTCTTTGACAGTGTTCGCAACAAAGCATTCTGATCTTGGTGACAGAATCCCCTTCCTCCAATTCCATGTCATTCTTCACGTAGGAGTAAGGTTGGAAATGAATTTAATGAAGAAGCTATCACTCAAAAATGGTTGGATATGTTCCAAAGAATCTTATAAGGGAAATAGTTCTTTAGCCAAATACTATATGATTTTTTATAGGTGAATACAGACTAGAGAAACTTGAATAAGCTAATAATCGCCTAAGTTTTCAAATAATGGAATTGAATAAAGAAGAAATAACATTACCCTTTTCCATAAATAATCCTGCTTCCTTTTAATATGTGTGCCTTTTAAAATTATAACCATGTAACTTCTGTATAACCAAGTGGGGAAAATCAAATTATGATTGAGTACTCACAAGTATTCATCACTACCTGCTCCTGAATACAGTGCATGTCATCCCCTGCCCCCAATTATAATTGTTCTGTAGGTGATCTGATGCTTTAGGTCAAAAATTGAGCTGCTGACATAAATACCTTTAAGGAAGAAGTATCAGTGGATTTACAGTCCTTTCCACAATCCAGACAAGGCTAGGTCATTGGGATTGTTGAGGAGGGGCATGGTTGTGAAATTCAGTTGTGGCATAAGAATAAATGCCTTACAGTGTTAAGTAAAGGCAGACAATTAGTCAATAAAGCATGCAACTGACATCAGAAAGAGTCAGATGCAGATAAGGCATGAGGAAAGATCTAGTACTGAGGTCAAGAGAACAGAATTCACTGCCACCCAAAAAGCCAGGTCATGTCCAAAAGGGACCTCAAGAAAATGCAGAAAGTTAGCTTGTTCTCTGGGAGGACACATTGGGACATTTATCTTCAGAGCCTCGTTGGCCTTATCCACCCTCTCTGGAGGATCCCTTTGGAAAAAGAAAATAATTTCTAATTATTGAAGTCACTTTGGGCCAGATCATCTTGCCTAAACTCTTGGGGAGCGTATCTTACTCTTTGTTGGTTCTCAGTCCATAAACCAGTGACAGGCACATAGCAGACAACAATGTTCTACATAATACACCCCGAACTCATCAGAGGTGTCTGTGTCCTCAAGGGTTTAACACTGTCACTGGGCCTTCACAAAATAACACAGCAATACCGTCTCACATACATGGAACACCTTAAAATTTGTGAAGCACTCCAACCAATGTCATACCATTTGACTTTCACTGCCATTCTGAAGTAAATATTAATTATAATCATCATTCCATTGAGGTGAAAATGTTGAAGCTCAGAGAGATTGAGTGATTTGTCCAACTGACTTACAGTAAGTAGAGGAATTTGGAATGGAAATTAGATTTTTTAGGTCTAAGTCTTGATGTTTAAAGTTACAGAAAACTACAATTAATTTTTTGCTTCTAGTGGTTGAGAAAGGAAAGCATATATTTAACCTCCAAGTTCTTCACAAACTAGGACCACATCTTCAGACCAACATCAAATACAACTCAGACCACAAAGAAGACTGGCTTAGCCTTGGCCTGAGAGCTTGGTTGGTTGGAGCATCATCCCAAAATGCATAGATTGCCAGTTCAATCACCAGTCGAGGCACGTACAAAAACAGAGTGATGTTTTTGTCTTTCAGTCTGTCTGTCTCTGTCTCTCTCCCATCCTTCCTCTCTTGCTAAAATCAATCAATAAAAACTTTTTAAAGAAGAAACAAAATTGGTTTAGCAAAAGGAGATAGAAAGTCAACAAATGTAGGCATTTACTAAAAAGAATTTTTTTAAAAAACACGTTAAAGAGGAAAACAAGACATGAATTTAAAATTTAGAAAAGATGTAATTATATAACATTTTCATTTTTTTTAAAAAATGAGAAATAAGAAAACAAGAAGCCATTTATTTGCTAAGCCAAGGAACAGAAATCCAACTTGTCAGAATTGTTCAGTTTCATGCTATTATATTCTTCATTGCAACATGACAAAACCAGAAAGGTACCAAAAAGTACATTTTTAAGAAACTGAGTTTTAAGCAAAATTTTAAAGCTTATTTTGATCAGAAATTTAAAAAAATAGTTTCACATTAAATTCTTTCTTCCTGATTTTGAGTTCACAAAGAAGATACTGGCAAAATGCTATATGGAGACGACCATCTAAATTTCACAACAAATTGAAAATTTTCAGAGAAACATCTGAACAATCTAGTTTAAAGCTGTTTTTCTCTATCAAACTCTATGTATTTCATGCCTCCAAGGAAAGAAAGAAGTAGAAAGGTATCTCTCTTCACAATGGGAGAGTTCTAGTATCTCTCTTATTCTTCAAACATTATGGTCCAGCCCAGAGCATGTAACTCCTGCATCTCCTGTCTATGTTATTTGCTGGAGTTGCCACAGCTCTCTACACACAGATACAGGTTGTTCTGCTTAAGAGTTGTTTCAGAAACTCCAGCTGCCTTTCACTGGACATGCTTACCCAGCACCTACCCTAGGTAACACTTCACACAGGAAGCTCCACCCTGAAGGCAAGAATGGAAGCTGAAAGATTCCCACATCAGGTGGTTTGTCTCCAAAAGACCACACTAGGACTACTTCTTTCTCACAGCAGTTTTTTCTCACTGTCCCAGTCCCTAATAAGAAATTCCTCTTTCACTAAGGCCATGACTACTTTTATATCATTTGAGGAGAGAGCCTAATTCCAGATGTTAAACTCAATCCAATAAGGCTGATGTGTCTGACCAAGCTACTGTCCCTTCTCAGGCGACCAATAAATTGAAGGGTGACTATTAGATGATGTATCTTCCTCTCCCTCGCTCCCAGCTCTTGCTGTAAATCATTATTCTGTCCTCAGTGTCTGGACATGTGTAGTTCAGGGACCATGTCCTAGGGAGGACCAGCAACACTCTCAGAGTCAGGGTAAAAATAGCCACACCAACCATGACCACCACACTGAGAGGGTTTATGCCAGTGTTTCCATCATTAAGTATATAGCTTCCCTGTATTCCTAGAGTGAAAATACCAATAACTGGAGACATTTATTGTCTCTTACAATAAATGAACTTACAATAGCCTCCCAATCTTTTCATGTAATTTGTGCATGTTTTATGCATTTAGTATAAATAGTACTGCTAGCATAGTAAGCGATTTGGCTAAACAAAAACTCCTGCATCGTAGACACAATACAAAATGAAAGACAGACAAAGAAAGCGTAAAGTGTGCATACCTATAAAGAAGAGCATGAGAGCCCTTGCACAAGTTCAACCAGATTGAACAAGGGGAAAGACAGACATTTTCTGACATGCTGGGTCATTAACAGCACTGTGATGATGGTATAGCAACGTGTCAATCAATGCTTCCCAGCCCCCCACCTCACACTACTGAATCACAAACATTCAAGGCTGAGTGTACAGAAATTAACCACATTTCATTTTAAACTTCACCGCTACAGTTCAAGTATGTTGAGCACAGATGTGGAAGACATGTAAAATTGATAATTTAGCTTGCCTAATGCCTGGAAGTATGGGACATGTGCCTTCCCAGATTAAAAAAAAAAAAAGGAAATGAGTATAATATAGTTAGGGTTCAAATTTAGTTTAGTTCATAGCATAAATATCACGGTTAATTTGTGATATATTTGCATAGCTCTTGTGTAACATGGCTAGGGAAATTCCTCAATGTAAATTCATACTTCAGCTATGTGGACTAATAAAAGGGAGAATAAGAATCCTCAAAATCACAGTTAATTCAAAATGTCAGCATAATTTGCATACCATTCTTCATCAATCCACTCATCTACTTATACTAACTCATTAACATTTTTGCATCAGTGATACACCCCTCATCTGTGATACATCCCTTATGACTAATTAGCTTTATGCCCTGAACTGTTGTTCCTTCCACCATAAAAATCTTTCTTGTTTCAATACTGAATGCAAGGATCCTTCCCAGACACTTATATACTCAAAACTCCAACACGGAGCTCATGCTATTGCATCTGACATACTCCTGCCTTAGTACTTATTGGAATAAGCCCTCCTCTGTACAGGAAATGTCATCATCTCTTGTTATTTACTTAATTTGTACCTGCAAGGCAAAGTATAATGCCTAGAATATACTAAATACTCAATAAAGTTCTACTGAATAAGCCATTGATTAATTGATTAATTGAATGTTAGGCAGGAGGAATAGAGTCTGTCCTGTGTTGAATCATATTTACTCTTTCCCTTGTCCATTCCCAGCTGACTGAAATAAACAGCTGAAAATAAACATTCTTGAACACAGCTGAGTAGTAGATTATTCCTCTAAAATCTTTCTCTAGGGATTACTTTACAGGTAAATTAAGTATTTCTTCACTTTCATAGAATCTGATTTACTTATTTTTGTCTATTTGCTCATGAATATGAGACAGTGAGTAAAACAACAAATAATCCTACCAGAAAGGTTCCTGGTTGCGGGCAACAAAAATGAATTCTAACATTGATACGTAAAGACACATGTAGCCCCATGTTCATTGCAGCACTGTTCACAGTGGCCAAGACATGGAAACAACCAAAAAGCCCTTCAATAGAAGACTGGATAAAGAAGATGTGGCACATATACACTATGGAATACTACTCATCCATAAGAAATGATGACATCAGATCATTTACAGAAAAATGGTGGGATCTTGATAACATTATACGGAGTAAAATAAGTAAATCAGAAAAAAACAAGAACTACATGATTCCATACATTGGTGGAACATAAAAACAAGACTAAGAGACATGGACAAGAGTGTGGTGGTTACCAGGGGTGGGGGGAGGGAGGATGCAGGAGGGAGGGAGGGAGAGAGTTAGGGGGAGGGGGAGGGGCACAGAGAAAACTAGATAGAGGGTGACGGAGGACAATCTGACTCTGGGCGAGGGGTATGCAACATAATTTAATGACAAGATAACTTAGACATGTTTTCTTTGAATATATGTACCCTGATTTATTGTCATCCCATTAACATTAATAAAAATTTATTTTAAAAAAATTTAAAAAATGGGAGATGACGTCAGAGTAATGGCGGGGTAGGAAGTGATACCGATAAATCTCCCCCAAAACTCAACAAGATCTTCAACCAGAAACAGAAAAACCTATACTTGGAGCTTCCAGATGCTTCACAATACACCCAAAGGTATGATTGAGTGAAAAATTGGCTAAATATATAACCAAACCCCAAAGGAAAAAGGGAGTAAGAAATGCTCCGCCTTCCTCACTAACCTAAACAGGGCGGCTTTCTCTGGTAACTGTGAATATAGAAACTGAGGCGGGCAAAGGGGGTGAATAGATCCAGGCCGCCGCGGCACAAACGGCCGAACCAGGCTGTGGCACACAGATCCAAGCCGAGGAAAATCTGATCCTGTGGCAACCCGGCAATACAAGCTAACACTCGCGCCAAACCCAAACAAAGAAAGACAAGCGGAGCGGCCATTTTACCCGGTCTCCTGGTCGGTGCGCAGTTAGTGGGCGAGAATTTCTTCCTAGGCCCCGAGAGTGGGTGCCCGTGTTGCCCCACGGAGAGGCAGGGTCAGAGGCCTTTCTGTGGGCCGAGGACAGAGTCTCTGGGCAGCCCCAGTGCCCTGGGAAAGCCACGCACGGGAGGGAGTGAGAACTACTTCCAACGGTGGAGATTTTCCGTGCTGGTGAGGGTTTCACTCAGAGGGAACCGCGGCCGGCCTCATATCCTGGTGTGCGCGCGCAGATAAGGAGTGAGCGATTCCTCCGAGTGCCTCTGCAGTGCGCGCCCGTGTTATCGCAGAGAGGGGCAGAGTCAGGGGCCTTTGTGTGGGCCAAAGCGGAATCTCAAGCCGCCCCAGCGCCTTGCAAAAGCCGCGCACGGGGACGGAGCGAGACTCAATTCCAACACTGCAACTTTTCCCTGCGGTTGGGGGTTTCACTCAGAGCGTGAGACTGCTGGCTGGATATCCTGGTTGCAGACAGTGAGTGAGAGTTTCCTCCAAGCACCCCCCAGAAGTGGGCGCCCACTTGTGTTACCGGACAGAGTGGCAGAGCCAGTGGTCTTTGAGTGGGCGGAAAGCCCGCCTGATTATGCTAGCAGCTCTGACTGACTGAGCCTTACCCAGAGCCCTGTGCTGAGTGCAAATAGAGTGGGGAGTTACCAGCTCTTTGAGCCTCTTACTATCCAGGCAGAGGCAGCAGCAACCCCATAGCTGGATTATCAGGCTACTAATTGAGGAAGGAAAGACTAGGAGAAAGGCTCCAGGAACACGGACTCTCTCACTGGCGGAGCCTATAAATGCTAATGAGCCTCGACTCCCATGAGACTAAAGCACAATACATGACATTGCCATAGAGACTTATCAACTGCAAGCCTCTACCTGAGCGTGCCAAAGGGGCAGAACCCGGGGTACAGAGTCACCGACCAGGAAGAGGGAGAGAAAAGAAAAAGCAAGAAGATAACCTCTCAAAATCAAGAATAATCTGCAGACTTTATAACCTATCACATTTTATTATATTTGTTCGTTTGTTTCTCTTATCTTCATTCTTGATACTTTTTTTTCTTCCTCCAATTTGGCCGATTAACTCTCTACTGGTCTTACTCTCTCCTCTCCTTGAACTACACTACCCATAAGTGTTACATCTCCCATTATCTTTTCTCTTCTCTTCCTTTCTCTCTATGAGGGTTGCACTCCAAAACCCTTAACTCTCTCTCTCTCTCCTTTCTTTTTTCTTCTTTTAGTGGTTCCCTCTTTTTTTTCTCTCTCTCTCTTTCTTTTCTCCCTCTATATTAGTTTCTTCCTTTCTCCTTTACATCTCCTCTCATTCAAACCTCAATAACAAACAAATTATCTTATCTGGGACTCAAACCTATGTTTGTGGCATTTTGGGGGGTTTTTACTTCACCTTTTTAACTCACTAGCAGTGCTCCCATCCCTGGCTCTCCATATTATCTAGTTCTTGTTCCACTAAATACAATAGTAAGTTTTTAATTTGTCCCCCCATTTTTCCGTTTTCCTCTTATTCCTCTCATCATAACTCTTAGACAACCAACACCTAAAAGCAAATCATTTTATTCTTGACCCAAATTTTTTCCTTATTTGCTTTTTGTGGGTCCATACACTCTTTTTTTTTTTTTTTTCCTTTTTTTTTTTTTTTCTTTTTTTCTTTTTTGCCCCTTTATTACTTTTCCCCAATTCAGGCCCTCCATCACAGGCATTGTTTGTTATAACTCACAGTCCACCACAAGATTTTCTCAAGAAAGAGGGGAGAGGAGAGGAGAGGAAAAAAGGAGGGGGGGAATAATTTCCTTTTTTAAAAAATTTTTATTTTATTTTATTTTTCTTTATTTCATTATTAATTTTTTTTAAAAAAAACAACTCTTTTCGATTTTTTTTTTAACTTTTTATTCTTTATTAAATCTCATTAATACTATCAACAAAACCACCCTCAGATGCCATTAAGGAAGAGAAAATCGAATATCATGGATACAAAAGAAAGAGAGGTAACACAGCTAGATGAGGAAAAATCTATGGAGAAAAATTTTAATATATTGGAAACCTTGGAGCTAAATGACAGAGAATTCAAGATAGAAATCCTAAAAATCCTCCGAGATATACAAGAAAACACAGAAAGGCAATATAGGGAGCTCAGAAAACAACTCAATGAACACAAAGAATATATGTCCAAGGAAATTGAAACTATAAAAACAAATCAAACAGAGATGAAAAACTCAATTCACGAGCTGAAAAACGAGGTAACAAGCTTGGCTAATAGAACAGGCCAGATAGAAGAGAGGATTAGTGAAATAGAAGACAAGCAACTTGAGGCACAACAGAGAGAGGAAGAAAGAGACTCAAAAATTTAAAAAAATGAGATAGCCCTACAAGAATTATCTGACTCCATCAGAAAGAATAACATAAAAATAATAGGTATATCAGAGGGAGAAGAGAGAGAAAATGGAATGGAGAACATACTCAAACAAATAATAGATAAGAACTTCCCAAGCCTGTGGAAAGAACTAAAGCCTCAAATTCATGAAGCAAACAGAACTCCGAGTTTTCTTAACCCCAACAAACCTACTCCAAGGCACATCATAATGAAATTGGCACAAACCAACGGCAAAGAAAAAATTCTCAAGGCAGCCAGGGAAAAGAAGAATACAACATATAAAGGAAAGCCCATTAGATTATCATCAGATTTCTCAGCAGAAACTCTACAAGCTAGAAGAGAGTGGACCCCAATATTTAAAGTCCTGAAAGAGAGGAACTTTCAGCCACGAATACTATACCCATCAAAGATATCCTTCAAATACGAAGGAGAAATAAAAACATTCACAGATACAGAAAAGATGAGGGAATTTATCATGAGAAAACCCCCACTCCAGGAATTACTAAAGGGCGTTCTCCAATCAGATACAAAGAACAAAAAAAAAACAGAGCCACAAGTAAAAGCTCCAAGAAGAACACAATAAAACCAAATTTAAACTGTGACAACAACAAAAAGAAAGAGGGGGAGAAGACGGAGATTAACAGTAGCAAAGGACGATGGAGTGCAAAAGTACTCACAAAATAGTTCGCTACAATGAACAGGGTAGGGACCCTTTTCATTACTCAAAGGTAACCACCATTGAAAAAACCACCACAGAAGCACATGAGATAAAAAAGATAGCAACAGAGGAAAGATGTATGGAATACAACCAAATAAAAACAAAAGATAGAAAAACGAAAGAGAAGGATCAAACAAGACACGAAACTAACAGAAAGCAAGATATAAAATGGCAATAGGGAACTCACAAGTATCAATAATTACACTAAATGTAAACGGATTAAACTCACCAATAAAAAGACACAGAGTAGCAGAATGGATTAAAAAAGAAAATCCAACTGTATGCTGCCTACAGGAAACTCATCTAAGTAACAAGGATAAAAACAAATTCAAAGTGAAAGGCTGGAAAACAATACTCCAAGCAAATAACATCCAAAAAAAAGCAGGTGTAGCAATACTCATATCGGATAATGCTGACTACAAGACGGGAAAAGTACTCAGAGACAAAAATGGCCATTTCATAATGGCTAAGGGGACACTGAATCAAGAAGACATAACAATTCTTAATATATATGCACCAAACCAAGGAGCACCAAAATATATAAGACAGCTACTTATTGATCTTAAAACAAAAACTGACAAAAATACAATCATACTTGGAGACCTCAATACACCGCTGACGGCTCTAGATTGGTCATCCAAACAGAGAATCAACAAAGACATAGTGGCCTTAAACAAAACACTAGAGCACCTGGATATGATAGACATCTACAGGACATTTCATCCCAAAGTGACTGAGTATACATTTTTCTCCAGTGTACATGGATCATTCTCAAGAATTGACCATATGTTGGGCCACAAAAACATCAGCAAATTCAGAAAAACTGAAGTTGTACCAAGCATATTTTCTGATCATAAAGCCTTGAAACTAGAATTCAACTGCAAAAAAGAGGAAAAAAATCCCACAAAAATGTGGAAACTAAACAACATACTTTTAAAAAATGAATGGGTCAAAGAAGAAATAAGTGCAGAGATCAAAAGATATATACAGACTAATGAAAATGACAATACGACATATCAGAATCTATGGGATGCAGCAAAAGCAGTGATAAGAGGGAAGTTCATATCGCTTCAGGCATATATGAACAAACAAGAGAGAGCCCAAGTGAACCACTTAACTTCCCACCTTAAGGAACTAGAAAAAGAAGAACAAAGACAACCCAAAACCAGCCGAAGAAAGGAAATAATAAAAATCAGAGCAGAAATAAATGAATTAGAGAACAGAAAAACTATAGAAAAAATTAATAGAACAAGGAGCTGGTTCTTTGAAAAGATCAACAAAATTGACAAACCCTTAGCAAGACTTACCAAGGAAAAAAGAGAAAGAACTCATATAAACAAAATCCAAAATGAAAGAGGAGAAATCACCACGGACACTGTAGATATACAAAGAATTATTGTAGAATACTATGAAAAACTTTATGCCACTAAATTCAACAACCTAGAAGAAATGGATAAATTCCTAGAAAAATACAACCTTCCTAGACTGAGTCAAGAAGAAGCAGAAAGCCTAAACAGACCTATCAGTAGAGAAGAAATAGAAAAAACCATTAAAAACCTCCCCAAAAATAAAAGTCCAGGCCCTGACGGCTATACCAGCGAATTTTATCAAACATTCAAAGAAGACTTGGTTCCTATTCTACTCAAAGTCTTCCAAAAAATTGAAGAAGAAGCAATACTTCCAAACACATTTTATGAGGCCAACATAACCCTCATTCCAAAACCAGGCAAGGATGGCACAAAAAAAGAAAACTACAGACCAATATCTCTAATGAATACAGATGCTAAAATACTAAACAAAATACTAGCAAATCGAATACAACAACATATTAAAAAAATAATACATCATGATCAAGTGGGATTCATCCCAGAATCTCAAGGATGGTTCAACATACGCAAAACGGTTAATGTAATACACCATATCAACAAAACAAAGAACAAAAACCACATGATCTTATCAATAGATGCAGAAAAGGCTTTTGATAAAATACAACACAATTTTATGTTTAAGACTCTCAACAAAATGGGTATGGAAGGAAAATATCTCAACATGATAAAGGCCATATATGATAAACCATCAGCTAACATCATATTAAATGGCACTAAACTGAAGGCTTTCCCCTTTAAATCAGGAACAAGACAGGGTTGTCCACTCTCTCCACTCTTATTTAATGTGGTCCTAGAGGTTCTCGCCACAGCAATCAGACAAGACAAAGAAATAAAAGGCATCCATATCGGAAAAGAAGAAGTAAAGGTATCACTTTTTGCAGATGATATGATCCTATACATCGAAAACCCCAAAGAATCCACAAAAAGACTACTAGAAACAATAAGCCAATACAGTAAGGTCGCAGGATACAAAATTAACATACAGAAGTCAATAGCCTTTCTATATGCCAACAATGAAACAACTGAGAAGGAACTCAAAAGAATAATCCCCTTCACGATTGCAACAAAAAAAAATAAAATACTTAGGAATAAACATAACAAAGAATGTAAAGGACTTATATAATGAAAACTATAAACCATTGTTAAGGGAAATCGAAAAAGATATAATGAGATGGAAGAATATACCTTGTTCTTGGCTAGGAAGAATAAATATAATCAAGATGGCTATATTACCCAAAGCAATATACAAATTTAATGCAATTCCCATCAAACTTCCAATGATGTTTTTTAAAGAAATAGAGCAAAAAATCATCAGATTTATATGGAACTATAAAAAACCCCGAATAGCCAAAGCAATCCTAAAGAAAAAGAATGAAGCTGGGGGCATAACAATACCTGACTTCAAACTCTATTATAGGGCCACGACAATCAAAACAGCATGGTATTGGCAGAAAAATAGACACTCAGACCAATGGAACAGAATAGAAAGTCCAGAAATAAAACCACATATATATAGTCAAATAATTTTTGATAAAGGGGCCAACAACACACAATGGAGAAAAGAAAGCCTCTTCAATAAATGGTGCTGGGAAAACTGGAAAGCCACATGCAAAAGAATGAAACTGGACTACAGTCTCTCTCCCTGTACAAAAATTAACTCAAAATGGATCAAAGATCTAAACATAAGACCTGAAACAATTAAGTACATAGAAGAAGACATAGGTACTCAACTCATGGACCTGGGTTTTAAAGAGCATTTTATGAATTTGACTCCAATGGCAAGAGAAGTGAAGGCAAAAATTAATGAATGGGACTACATCAGACTAAGAAGTTTTTGCTCAGCAAGAGAAACTGATAACAAAATAAACAGACAGCCAACTAAATGGGAAATGATATTTTCAAACAACAGCTCAGATAAGGGCCTAATATCCAAAATATACAAAGAACTCATAAAACTCAACAACAAACAAACAAACAATCCAATAAAAAAATGGGAAGAGGATATGAATAGACACTTCTCCCAGGAAGAAATACAAATGGCCAACAGATATATGAAAAGATGCTCATCTTCTTTAGCTATTAGAGAAATGCAAATCAAAACTGCAATGAGATACCACCTCACACCTGTTCGATTAGCTGTTATTAGCAAGTCAGGTAATAGCAAATGTTGGAGAGGCTGTGGAGAAAAAGGAACCCTCATACACTGTTGGTGGGAATGTAAAGTAGTACAACCATTATGGAAGAAAGTATGGTGGTTCCTCAAAAAACTGCAAATAGAACTACCTTATGACCCAGCAATCCCTCTACTGGGTATATATCCCCAAAACTCAGAAACATTGATACGTAAAGACACATGCAGCCCCATGTTTATTGCAGCATTGTTCACAGTGGCCAGGACATGGAAACAACCAAAAAGCCCATCAATAGATGACTGGATAAAGAAGATGTGGCACATATACACTATGGAATACTACTCAGCCATAAGAAATGATGACATCGGAACATTTACAGCAAAATGGTGGGATCTTGATAACATGATACGAAGCGAAATAAGTAAATCAGAAAAAACCAGAAACTGTATTATTCCATACGTAGGTGGGACATAATACTGAAACTAAGAGACATTGACAAGAGTGTGGTGGTTACGGGGGGGAGGGGGGAATGGGAGAGGGATAGGGGGTGGGGAGGGGCACAAAGAAAACAAGATAGAGGGTGACAGAGGACAATCTGACTTTGGGTGGTGGGTATGCAACATAATTGAACGACAAGATAACCTGGACTTGTTATCTTTGAATATATGTATCCTGATTTATTGATGTCACCCCATTAAAAAAATAAAATTATAAAAAAAAAAAAATTAAAAAAATGAATTCTAATTTAAAACAAAGCAGTTGGTAGAAAGTTTATCAGAAGGAGGCTTGCAGAATGGGCTGGAGGCTGGAGGCAGAGGACCTCAGGGGAGGCAGGCAGGAGCCCACGTGTCACAGAGTGACAGGCAGCAGCAACCACAGTGGCAAGCATTCAGGTGGGACTCCCTTGCTGCTTCAACCTCTCTTCCCATTCCAGCATCACTGCTTACATGTAAATTTCCCAGCAGTCAACTGGCCTAGCTCAAGCTCATGAGCCCATGACCTTACAGGGGAGACAGGTCCCCAAGATTTCTGCTTTCACATGGAAGACTGTTGCCAGTATTACCTCCTACCAGGACTGCACAGAATGGAGAGAGGCCAATTCACAAAACAAAGGCAGGGTGCCAATAAGAAAGGAAATTGATGTTAGCCAGCCAGAAAACTTACAAATATTCCCCATAAGTTTGTATTATATTTTACACAAAGCTATCTTCAAAATGCCATAGAGATGTCAGAGGTGAACAGATATGAATCCTTCTAGTAGAGAAACAGTCTCAGAAGAACTAGTTGCATTGGAATCACACTGTGTCACAATACCCTGAAAAACAATGTCAGTATATTAGGTTGAACCACATGCAATTGCTCAGATTCAGTCATTTTTTTATTTATAAATATGGCAATTTCATATGGCTCAACCTAGAATTTAGGCAAACCAGATAAGAAGCCATTAAATTATCAAATTCTGAGAGTTAATAAGCAGCTTTTATTTTGTTTTTATTTTCATAACCATTCTTTCCAAATTTATAATAGTTACCATAAACTCAGAGTACACTGTTTGCCCCCTCTGACTTCTATTTAACCAAGTAATGACCTTAATTTCTTTTACCTAAGTAATAGGATTTCAGTGGTATCTGCAGATCCAGAACAAAATAACTTTGTGGCATGTTTTATAGCTGACATTGTTAAAATGAGTATAATCTAATGGGTGAAAATAAATGGAGAATAGAAAATATACCATTTGGCCAATGGGAATGAGCCCAAGAGAAAAAAATTCTATGACTACTATATAAGTAAACTGAATGGCTTCTAAGGCAACTGTCATGCAAAATAACTGTGCTAGATGCTCAAGTTAAGGTAATAGACTCAAAATAGTAAGCAGAAAAATACCTTTTCAAGAAAAGTATATAACTATAAATAGAAGAAAAAATAAGAATCCAAGTAAGAAAACTATTGCCAAAATTTCAAGCCCTAGTTTTCTGGTTCTTCAGGATCACAGAGAAGGTGGTTACCATGCCAACTTATTAAAACAATGTTTCCATGCCAACTCAAATGATGAGTAGTCAAAGGGTGTTATTTTTCCAATTCTCTCCTTCAGAGAGCTCTCTCCACAGTGAAAAGTGAACCTCATCAAGTGTGACAGAGTGGTGCTTGACAATGTCCCCCTCGAATCTCCTTTGCTGAGACTGATCAGATTGACTACAAATGAGTTAGCTGGATACATTTGATGCCGGGCAACTCTCTAATGTGACTCAGTGTGAGACTCACTGAGCTCCAGGGCACCTTATGACTTAAAAGAGTTAATGCGACTTCTCACATACCAAATGTATGCTCAGAAACTTTAAAAAGTGGGAAAGGAAGCACCCCTTTTTGAAATTTTTATTCATTTATGCATTTGGTTATAAGTATTTTAGAGTACTAAATCTGTTCTTCTTCAATATGTTAAGGATGACATTTGGGTCTGTGTCAAGAATCCCCAAGACCATGCTTAGACTCAAAAAATAAACCACACTCAAAAAAACTGTTAAGCTCACATTTCTGGTTTATTATAGCCAAAAGACACCACTTAAAATCAGCCAAGGGAAAAGGCATATGAGGCAAACTCCAAGAGGAAGCAGACACAAAATCCCAGCTGTCTTTGCTCAGTGGAGTCACAGGGATGCGTTTAATTCTTCCAGCAACGATGTGTGACCAATCTCAACTGCTGCCTACAGGGGAGGTTCACCTGACCAATCTCAACTGCTGCCTACAGGGGAGGTTCACCTGAGCCTTGAGATACAGAGTGTTTCATGGAGGTTCAGTAACACAAGCCTATGGTGCTCGCTTGCATGACTGACTTCAGATACTCAGACTCTAGCCCCTCACAGAGCAAAAAGTGTTTACCATAAATCACACTCTTCACATAAATTATCTGACCACACTGGTCCCTCATGCATAGGGCCTCAGACATAACAAAACACTTTCACCAGGCACACTATCCCCAGGGCTCAGAGCTCCTCTCCGAAGAGCTGGCCAAGGGCCAGTCCTGAAGACAAGTTCTTCTTAGAAATGTGCAAAATTGAACCACTCTGGACTGCTGAGTTAACTCTCTGCTGCATGGCAAATTGCTATATAAAATCTCTTTCTTTTATGGTAATAATTTTATCTGGGCACATGGCAAAACAATGAGAAATTACATTGCCACTCCTCTATTGTGGCTGATCATGACTATGTGACCAAGCTCTCTCCGACAGAAAATCCCACCACACAACTTTAAAGAAAACTGCTCTCGCTGGTCTTTCTTTTTTTACTCATTCCTGTGGAATGATCATAGGGCAGCAACGTAACTCCAATCTATGACCCAGAATTCTGTACCTTATAATATAACCCAGGACAGTCTCAGACATGTCCATAAGGGACACAGACAGAGGTGCTCATCAAGTATCATTTGAGGCAGCATCGAATTAGAGATGAACTAGCTGTCGCTGGAGGAAAAGATAAACAAGATGTGATGGATTCACAGCCATCAGGGGGATGCTCAAAATATGGAACAAGTTATATGGCATCAGCCCCACTCAGTCAAAATGAATGCCAGCCTTTGCACAGGAGTAGGGTCCTGTACACCCCACTTCCCCATCCCCCAAAAGAGTTTGGTGCCAACACTGTAGAGGCTGGATTGTGGAGAGATCCAGAGAACTGGTAGAGGAGCCCTTGTGAGACCCAGGTAAAGAGTGTTGACCAACCCCTGCAGAGGCATATCTGTATTTTAACAACTGGAATGACCTCACGTGGGTTTGCTGACCAAAAAACAGCCTTGTATGTGGTATTAGGCTTTGGTTAGAATAAGTGGACTACATGGTCATATAGAAACATGGACGGGAAAATAAAGAAATAAAATGAGATGCATCGCAGAAAACCACTTAAATTAAATATATTTGAATACAGGCTTCATATTTTATAAGAACACATGGACAATGACATACTTTATTTGCACTTATTACATGAGCAGAGGGGAATGGCAAAGGGAGGAGGGATGAAGAAACATAAACAAGAGGGTGCCTGTGTAGATCAAGGATGATAACGTCCAAAATATTCCATAACCACCAATTTCTCTGAGTCCAGACAAACACGTGTGTCTATAAAGTTTCTTCTGTTAATGAACTTATGCACAAGAAAAGAACTGTGTGAAGAAAAATACTGTGTCAGATCCAAACTTTTGCCCAGATAACTTGTTTCAACAACAGCAACTTTTTCAAAACTCGGTCTACAGCCAGGAGCTGCTGTATCACAGAATGAGAAAGAAATGTAGAGAAGATGGAATTTTCTATGAGCCCTAAATGAGAGAGGTTTCAGCTGCAAAAGTAAAGAGGACAGGGTTTCCAACAAAGAAAAACTATGCAAGCGCAGGATGCAGGATGCAGGATGGGAAAGCCTGAGGCGATGGCAGTGGGAGGGGATAAAATAAGGCACACAGGGTGCGTGAAGGAAAAAGTGAGAAACGCAGCAGTGAAAACTGTCACATCCACATTGGAAAGGTGTGGGTGCTGGGTAAAGAAAATCAGCAGAAAATGAGGAGTAATTGAATGATGTTTCATTACTGCTACTGCTATTACTATTAGCATAAATATTACTTATTCAAGTCTATGATTTAGGAAGATTCATCCCACAGCTCTGTTTAGGATGGATTAGAGGAAGGAGAGTCTAAAGAAACTGCTTTGAAGGTAATTATCATAATTCAATGAGAGAGGGTGAAAAGTTCCCTCTTGGGCTCAACATTAGAGAGAAGAGGACAGATATGGGGAAACGTTCTAGGTGAAAATCTAGTCTGTGTGACTGATGAAAGAGAACTTTGAGGGTAAATGAATTGAAATGATTCAGTTTTGATGTTTGGACAACAGAAAACTGTTGTTTCACCCAAAAATAAGAAGTTAATGAAATAGTGGTTGTTTCAGTCAGGAAAAAGAGAAGGAATATTAATTTTAGGTGGTTGAAGAAAAATTCTTAATGGGAGGAATTTTTAGACATGCAAAACATGAGCATATTTAAATTTCTACTACTGGTGGGCACTTGAGTAGCTTCCAAACCTTGGCTATTGTAAATAACACTGCAATGAACTTAGGGACGCATATGTTCTTTGGAATTAGTGTTTTGGCTTTCTTTGGATAAATTCCCAGAAGTGGAATTGCTGGGTCATAAGGCAGTTTCATTTATAATTTTTTGAGGAGCCTCCATACTGTTCTCCACAGTGGCCGCACCAGTCTGCATTCCTACCAACAGTGCACAAGGGTTTCCTTTTCTCCACATCCTAGCCAGCACTAGTTGTTTGTTAGTTTATTGATGAAAGCTATTCTGACAGATGTGAAGTGGTATTTCATTGTTGCTTTAACTTGCATTTCTCTGACCATTAGTGAATGTTGAACATCTTTTCATATGTCTATTGGCCATTTGTATGTCCTCTTTGGATAAATGTGTTTATTCAGATCCTTTTTCAGTTTTTAATTGGATTATTTGTTTTTTTGGCATTGAGTTGGGAAGGGTGTTGGAGGGCTGGGTAAACAAATGTGAAGGGATTAAGCAAAAAAAAAATCTCATATACATATACAGTGTGGTGCTTACCAGAGGGAAGGAGGCTAGGAATAGATAGAAGAGGATTAAGGGGGATAAATGGTGATGTACACCTGAAACCTATATAATTTTGTTAATCAATGTCATCACAATAAGTTCAATTAAAAAAAAAAAGATGAAAATTCAAGATGGCAGCATTTTAAATAAGGTCCTGAAGGAAAAGCAAGAGAAAACCATGGCCTTGGTAAGCAGTAAGGAAATGCCTTCTCACCTGCTGTATGAATATATAAAGAAATATGTTCATTATCTTGTAATGGAAATGTCGCTGATATTTTTAAATTTGTCTCTGCAAACCAGAAACAAAATCCCTGCCTAAACCCTCCATTATTTTCAAACAGTGAAATGTTAGAATGTTGTGATTTCTGGGAGGACTGAGATGAGTACTGCCGACTCTTGACAGTCCTCTTGTGCATCATGTGTGTGCAAACCTAAGGGTCCGCAAGTACCCACCGTTTGTTGAATGACTATGCCCTTCGAGTCATAAGGGAGTCATGTTCTCCCTCCAAGCAATGATTATTTGCTAGTATCATTTCAATCCAGGAAACAGTGAGCGAGTTTTATCATCCTTGAACTGTTACTCACTAAGAACCTTGAAATAGTTCTCCACGATACAACAGCAGTCTCACTGATAAACAACAGGACAATAATGTAGGTGCAGGAGTTGTGAGTGAGAAAAGAAATGGGTTTGCCATTCTCATCCAGGGCATTCTTCACTTTTAAAACTAATTTTATATATATATATATATATATATATATATATATATATATATATATATATAATATTATATATGTATATTGTTTGTTTGAATATATATATATACACATATATATTTTTTTTAGTAAGACAGGAAGAGAGACAGAGAGAGGGACACATAGGAACAGGCACGAAGGGAGAGAGTTGAGAAGCATAAGTTCTTTGTTGTGACTCCTTAGATGTGGCTGCTTAGTTGTTCATTGATTGCTTTCTCATATGTGCCTTGACTGAGGGGCTACAGTAGAGTGAGTGAACCCTTGCTCAAGCCAGCAACCATGGGCTCCAGCCAGCGACCATGGAGTTGTTTCTATGATCCCATGTTCAAGCCAGGGACCCTATGCTCAACCTGGTGAGCCCACACTCAAGCTGGCTGAGCCCATACTCCAGCTGGTGACCTCAGGGATTCAAATCTGGGTCATCATGCATCCCAGTCTGATGGTCTGTCCACTACACTACCACCTGGTCAGGCTAACACAAATATTTGACACAGCTGGGGGGAGACATTTCAGAGAGCATAACTAGGACCACCTGAAGATTTGCAGCTGTGGTTCTAAGACACACTAAATCTTTTTATTTCTCTCAGGTCCAAAAGTGATTGTATAATAGAAATCCATTTATTCCAAAACAGTTAGGAATTTTGAAAGGCAATTTATTCAGAAACTATTTCAAAGGGAATTTTTTGCAAAGTCACAAATTGATTTTTTTTTAAGTCCCTCTCCATTTTTTCTTGTTGGGCACACATAGTGACATTTGAGATACTGGAGCAATGTGTGTGCGACTTTGTTCAGTTTCACCTTGATGGTAAACTCCTCAGGAGTAAGTGATGAAGACCGTGCAGAACAGTGTTAGGGTCCCCACAGTCCCCTAAAATCATTTTAAAATTCATCCTACTGAACCATTATCCCTTTCTTTACAATTGCCCCAATCCTGTAATTCTGAGCCAAGTATATATTAAATGCGTATTATCTATCAGACTTTGTGCTGAGTAATTAAATACAGTCCTGTAGGTAAGGGAGTATAATGATCATATGACTTGAGGGTGAGATATTCTCATGGCTGCTACATGTAGGCTAAGAGTCCATACCACTTCCCTCACAATTCAAATTTATCCTTCATGCATCAGAGATACTCCCAGAACATAATTTCAATTACTCTTTCAGGGCTTAAAACTCATCCCTGACTCTCTTTTTCATACAGATTAAATTCAAAACTTTTGAGCTGCTTTCCAGGATTATCTATCCCTCTATTTAAAAAAAAAAAATCAGTTCCCAGACTGTACAGTGCTTGGGCAGTCCATGGTCTTCCATACCCCCATGGCTTTTCTCACAGTTTCCTCTACCCAGGAGCTTTCCTCTAGTCCAGCGGTTCTCAACCTGTGGGTCGTGGCCCAAGGTTGAGAACCTCTGCTCTAGTCCTATATGTACCCCTGACTAGCTCTATCTAAAGGCCCTCATCCTACCCTAACCCTGCCATTAGTTGGCCTGGCAAAGACCTGTTTGCCTTTGAAGACTAATTTCAGGTGTGTCTCAGGGCCACGTTCTTCTCAGAAAACACCAACCCCAATCCAACCATTGCCACTCGTATTCCGACATATATAACCACTCTTTACTTTTGGTCTATTTCCTGACCTTCACTCATACTTATCTGTCTTTATATCTATTAGTCTATAATTTATTTGGGAAGAAGAGCAATATCTTATGCAAAGGGTCTGGCTTAGTGGAGATGTTCAATAAATGTTAATTAAATGAATGAATAAATACTCAGTACTAGACCAATCTTATGTAGTCTACCCTTTCTAGGGACATTTTTAACTTTGAAAGTAGAATAGTTATTCCTTTGATTTTCCGCACTACTTTCAAGAGTAGTGATATATTTATTTCATAAAAGATGCTATTGAAAGAGTAGTAAAATTCAGTGATTTGGAGCTGGAGTTTGCACTCTTATAAAACTGGATTTGAATCCCAGCTCAGTCATTTTCTGCCTATATAACATTGGGTATATTTTTTAAACTCTTGAAGATTTTGTTTCCCCATCTCCTAAACAGGGATAATAAAAGTACCATCTCCGCAAGGTCGCTGTGAAGGTCGAAGTAGATGATGCCCCTGAAGGCTGGCCACAGAGAGTTGAAAAGGGAACTATTCACCAGTTTTAGCTGTAATCACATACTATTGCTACCACCAGAGAGCTATATTATGGAACTGATTTAAAGTATCCAGTCCTAGCCTGTTCTTCTGGTTGATGAATGTACTATGAGCAAGCAGATTCCTCCCCTTTCTTCAACCTCAGTCACTTTCAAATAGGTGCTCTCAGCATCCAGAAGACTTCCATCAGAGACTGGTAAATGGGCACACCGCCACTACGTAAGATTGGTGTGTGGCGGTCAAGGTTCAACACCATTTCAGGAATCTCACTGAAGAAACTGGGAATCCTGGGACCTCAATCTCCACTCTGACAGGATGACAGAGGGTGTTTCCAGATACTTCTCTGGGATGGAGAATGAATGATTGGATGGATGCACAGCCCTACTTTGCTTTTGCTCTGTCACCTTTGTACTTGGGTCACTCAAAAGGCTTTAGAATCTTTATTAAAATAATGATTCTGAGTTAAAAATGGGATGTGATCTTCATAAGTCATGTTTTGTAACTTATCTTTGCTTCCTCTATTTCCTTTCCTATGCATGGACTCTGCAGACCAAATGTACAATTGACCATTACTGACAATACCCACCGCACAAAAAATATACACCCCTGCTAATGAGGAGGAAAGGAATTCACTCTCTGTTTCCTCTCACCCACTTCCAAATACCCTTATACTGGAGTTGATAATAGAGCTGATGATAATTTTTTTTTAATCAAAAGATAGTCAATTTCAAAATAATTTTTCTATGAAAATTAAGGAAAGCCAAAGTGTGATTAGTTTCTTACTGCATTTCTATTACAGACTATTTCTGTCTTCATTTATCTGGACATGATGCTCTTTAAGAACTGTTCATATTTATAGAAAAGTAGTCAAAGTAATAAATATAAGGATAGAAACCTTATATGTGACAATTGAATGTCTAAATTATAACTTAGTGAGGCTCAATATTCTCAAAACTACTTCATGTTTAGTAGCTCTAAAAGAAAAGTATAGGTCCTGGCTGGTGGCTCAGAGGATAGGGTATCAGCCTGCGTATGGATGCCCCGGGTTCCCTTCCTGGTCAGGGCACACAGGAGAAATGACCATCTGCTTCTCTCCCCGTCCCCCACCCTCTTTTCTCCCTCTTCTCCCTCTTCCCCTCTCACAGCCAGTGGCTGGATTGGTTCAAGCATCAGCCTCGGGTGCTGAGGATAGCTTGGCTGGTCTGAACAAGTCAGCCTCAGGTGCTGAAAATAGCTCAGTCCTCGAGCACTGGCCCCAGACGGGGTGGCAGGGCAGATCCCCACTGGGCGCATGCAGGAATCTCTTCCACAATCTCCCCTCATCTCACTTTTAAAATATATATATATAGTTTAAAGCTAACAGTGTCTGTCAATACTTTTCACTCTATAAATCTAATCTAAAATTAGGGTGCTTTAAGAGATTAGTCATTTCTAGTTAATTTTCTATATGTAATTTCTTTAGGACTGTCTTCAATTATTTCATGGCAGCAAGTAAATACACTTTGGTTCAAAAGACCATCAGAAAGCTTCCAAAATTAGATGGTTTTAATATGAACAATAATATTTTCCCACCCTCTTCCTGAATTCAAAACTATAACAGTTGAAAATTTTTATTATAGAATATAAACGCATTCTTCCAACTCCAGGGATGTAGAGAGTAGCATAAGACCTAGTTCACAACCGAAGCTTAACAAAAGCATATTAAACTGGATCTATGTTTTGAGTGAAAATAACTACATCATATATGAATTACCTCTGTTTACACCAAACTCTAAAAACCACAACTTCAGACAAGTTATTCAGCTTAAAAATTCTCCCCTATATTATTGCTTCATCTGCATACTTGAGGCAAAACCAGCAGATACTTTCTAGTTTTTGTTTGTTTGTTTGTTTCCTGATAAAAAGACATGAGAGAATTTTCTGATGTCAGTGGTATACCAGAAAATTCTACTCTTCTCAGGAACTAGAAGAAAAAATGCATGTAACTCAGTAACAAATCAGAAGGGAATGGATGGAGGCTGAAACAGAAGTTCATGGTTGCAAACTTAATTCAACTCCAGTTTCTGCATTCCCAGGACCCCTGGGACCTAAGGCACAAACATTTGGCCTAAATTTTGCCCAGTGCACCGCGTGGCACTGGGATTGCAGTTTAGCCGTGTACAACAAGGGGGCACACTGGGGAACCCAGCTTCTGGCAAGTGAGGGAGCAAAGGCATTGGTTAAGCTTTTTAAAAAATGATGTATGTGTGTCACGTTCACTAGTTGGTTGCCTCTGGTGGCAGACTGGAACAAGCATCAGTAACAGAGCCTCTGGTGTCCACCTCAACTGTCACCTGCAGTGAGCAGCAGGAGCAACACTTCTTTACTGAGGCTACAGGGGTGGTTGGACAATCAGGAAGAGGGTGGGAAAATATTATTGTTCATATTAAAACCATCTAATTTTGGAAGCTTTCTGATGGTCTTTTGAACCAAAATGTATTTACTTGCTGCCATGAAATAATTGAAGACAGTCCTAAAGAAATTACATATAGAAAATTAACTAGAAATGATTAATCTCTTAAAGCACCCTACTTTTAGATTAGATTATAGAGTGAAAAGTATTGACAGACGCTGTTAGCTTTAAACTATACTCTTTTTTTAAATGAGATGAGGGGAGATTGTGGAAGAGATTCCTGCATGCGCCCGGTGGGGATCGGCCCTGCCACCCCCTCTGGGGCCAGTGCTCAAGGACGGAGGTATTTGGTAGCTCAGTCATGACTACCAGGTCTCCCTGGTTCCTCGGTGACTCTCCTAGAGATTCTGTGAGCCACAGAAGTGCTGTTAATAAAGTCCTTTCCTACCTTAATGGGCCAAAACGCATTCGCGCCTCTCACACTCATCAGTGGAAATGTCAGGCTCCAGCTATCAGACAAGATGTGGTCCTTGTTTTGGCTCTCACACTCAGTATCTATGTAACCAAAGGAAGTCAAGCACCTTCTCTGGGTGAAGTTTTCCTCACCAATAAATTAGTATCAGGAAAGAGATAAATTCTAGGTGTTTCAAAGACTTAAACATAAAAAAAAAATGAGGTCACTAAAGTTCTAGAAAAAACTTTGATGAGAAGATGAGGATAAGACAAAAGCCAAGCACTAAAATATGTAAGATTAATCAGTTCAATTAGGGGAAAATGTTATGACAAACAGCTCATTCCCAACTCTGAGAAGGCTCCTACTAATGAGAAGAAAACATAATATGAATAATTACTTCCTCCCAGCCCAAAACACACATACATTTTAAAAGGTCAATAAGCTTTGGGGAAATTGCCCAGCCTCACTCATATGTAAGGAAATTGAGCCCTGGCTGGATAGCTCGGTTGGTTAGAGCAGTGATCCCCAACCATTTTTAGGCCACAGACTGGTTTAATGTCAGAAAATATTTTCACAGACTGGCCTTTAGTGTGGGACAGATAAATGTATCACGTGACTGAGACAAGTGTCAAGAGTGAGTCTTGGACGGATGTAACAGAGGGAATCTGGTCATTTTTTAAAAATAAAACATCGTTCAGACTTAAATATAAATAAAACAGAAATAATGTAAGTTATTTATTCTTTCTCTGCGGACTGTTACCAAATGGCCCACAGACCGGTACCAGTCCACAGCCCAGGGGTTAGGGACCACTGGGTTAGAGCATCATCCCAAAGCGCAGAGGTTGCCGGTTTGATCCCCGGTCAGGGTACATACAGGAACAACTTGATGTTCCCCCCCCTCCTTCCTCTCTCACTAAAATCAATAAATATATATTTTAAGTTTTTTAATTAAAAAATAAAGAAATGAAATCAAAATAATCTATCAGGTAGGTAAAAATGTTAAAGTTGTATGATACCAAGTACAGACCAAGATGTGAAAATAAGGCACCTTCATTCACTATTGATACGAATGTAAATTAGCGTGACCTGTAGAGACAGTTCGGCGATATCTACCACAAACTTCCAAGTAAAATACTTTGACTCACCAATTCCATTTCAAAGAATTTTCCCTAAGAATAATCTTGGAAACGTCCAGGAACATACCTAAAAGGATATTCACACAACATAGTTTTCTCACAGAAGATAAATCTGGATAACCTCTAATTCCATGAGTATGACAGTAATTTTAGAAATAATGACTGACCCATGCAATTAAATATTAAAGGAAATGAAGCATCATGCACAGTACTGTCCCTTTGGTAAGCTATTTGAAGGATGCCATGTGGATGGAACGTCGGCTGTCTCTGGTGGCAGACTGTAGTTAACGTTTTCAGTAATACCTTCCATCCCAATTATTCTTCTGACAGGTGGGCTACTTAGTGATTTGCTGGTGAAGGAATGAAAGCAGTGGAACTCACTGTCTCACTGTGACTTCTGAGGCTGTCAGGAGAGGTTAGGGAGCTTCCACCTGGTCCCCTGGCATTCCTGCTCTCCTTGGTTCCCTCATCTCTGTATCTCTCTCTGTAGCTATGTCAATTGCCTGTTTATCTCCCTACCTCTCTATCCTTACCTATATCTCTATCACCTATCTCCATCTCTGTATCTCTCCATATGCATTCCTATCATCTGTCTCTACCTCTTTTTATCTCCCTGTATCATCTGTCTACCTGCATCTCTCTTTTTCCATCTCTATCATCTGTTTATGTCTCCATCTCTTTCTGTATCTGTATCACCTATTTGTCTCCATCATCTATTGCCATCATGTCTGTCCCTCTGTCACCTGTCTGTCTCTCTGCAGCACCGCAAGATCTTGTCCTTGGGCAGAGGAGGAAGAGGTGCCACCATGCACCACGACCACAGCGAAGCCCTCAAGGTGACTGAGACACGGTGTGGAGCCCACGGAGGCGCGGGACTCCCGGTCCTGGCAGAGCAGCAGCCACGGGACTGCGCTGCCCCGTGGGCATGGCTGGATGGAAACCGCTATCACCTCTGGGCCCAGGAAGGAACCAAACCTCGGAGGCCCCTACAGACACACCGCACCTGTGCTCGCTCAGGACTCCGGGTCCCGGACACCCGCGCAGCCGGCAACCTGCTCACCCTCGCGAGGACCCGGGGGAGGAACGCGGCGGGCGGGGCGCAGGCAGGGTCTGCCTCGCACTTGCAGCCTTACCAGCGCGCACTGCACCCCGCCAGTTCTCGCGAACTCGGAACTCAGCGGCAGCTCTCGCGACAGCACGCGGCCATGGGCAGCAGGCTCCAGGGCCTCCTAGGGTGGCTACCCGGGGCCCTGGGGTCTCCTCGGGCGACTCTACCAACTCTGGGGTCTTCCCGGCTCAGAGTTCTCACCCGGGTGAACCAACAGGATGCGCCATGAATAGTAGGTGTGAGGCCCCCGCAGGAGTGACTGCAGGCCGGCTTCCAGAAAGTTCTCTGTCTTGTTTCTCATAAAGCCAGGTGAAGGCTGTTTTACTTGGTGTTTTCCTAAGGAAGATGTTGAATTTGTGAAGTTTGTGATTGCAGGGCGCTTCAGTGTGGGCACCCGCCCCAGAGCAACTCTTGCTTTCAGGTCATGCCCCTGGGTCACACCTGTACCCCTGATTCATGGGTCGCACACTGGTACCCACGTCACACCAGTACCCTTAAGCCATTGGGCACACCTGTCCCCCAGTCACAGCTGTCCCCTGGATCACAACTACCCAGAGATCATATGGTATTTATACTTCTCTTTCTGACTCATTTCACTTAGCATAATAATGTCCTCTAGGTCCATCCATGTTGTCGCAAATGGCAAGGCTTTATTTTTTTTTGTGGCTGGAATACACACACACACACCCCACATCTTTATTCTTTCCTTCATCATGGGCACTTTGGCTGTTTCCATATCTTGGCTGTTGTCAGTAATGCTGCAGTGAACATGAGGATGCATACCACTTAATTTGTGTTTTCGTTTTCCTCATCTGAATGCCCAAAAGTGGAATTGCTGGATCACATGTAGTTCTATTTTTAATTTTTTGAGGAACCTCCATACTGTTTCCACAGTGGCTGTGCTCACTTAACAGTCCCACCAACAGCACACAAGGCTTCCCTTTTCTCTATTCTTACCAGCACTTATTATCTGCTGTCCTTTTGATGGTAGCCAGTCTGGAGGTGTGAGGTGATATCTCACTGTGGTTTTGATTTGCATTTTACTGAAGATTAGTGATGTTGAGCATCTTTTCATGTCCCTGTTTCCATTTGCATATCTCCTTTGTAAAAATGTCTTATTGTTTTTAGTGTATGTCTTTCACCTCTTTGGTCAAATTTATTCCTAGCTATTTTATTCCAGTTGATGCAGTTGTGAATGGGATTATTTCCTTAACTTCTTTTTCTGACTTATGAGTATATAGAAATGGTTTATTAGTATATAGAAATAAAATAGATTTTTGTATGTTTGTTTTGTATTTTACAACTTTACAGAATTTATTTATTAGTTCTAACAGTTTTTTGGTGAAGTCTGGAGTTTTAATTTATAATATCATAGTATCTGCAAATAAAGACAGTTTTACTTCTTCCTCTCCAGTCTGGAAGCCTTTTATTTCTTCTTCTTGTCTTATTGCACTGGCTAGGACTTTCAGTACTATGTTGAATAAAAGTATCAAGAGTGGGCATCCTTGTCTTCCCAGAAAGACTCACATCAGTGGCTACCATGGATGAAAAAAAAAATATGGAGGAGGGAAGCTTTTATTTTTCATTTTATACTTTTTTGTACTGTGTTGATTATCTAAGAATATGCACAAATTACTTTTTTTCAGATTGATAAGAGTCATCTGGGTGGAGAAAGAGGCCATTTGTTGGTTTTGTTTTCCATATTTTTCAGTATAACATCCAACCATTCCCATATGATCCTTAAGTCACTTTTTCCTATAATATAAAGAAAGTATTGAGCACCTATATGCCTGGATAATTTCACACATATTACCTCTTTTAATTCTCACAAAATGTCCAGTGGTTAATCCACATTATAAAGTAAGAAAGTGAAGCTGAGAGCGAGTAGGAAATTTGCCAAAGGGCACACACTAATTAAGTGGCAAAGCTAGTATTCTAATTGAGGTCTGCCTAATACCACAGTTGATGCTCATAATTGCCCCACCATTAAAGTTGCAAGTGCTTATCCAACTTATGTTTGAATACTCTATATATTTTAGGACAAAGATAAGCCTGTCAGCCTTTCGTCCTGTTAAAAAAATTACTTGTCTCTCGGTTAACTCCACCTATGAGGAAAGTTAGTTTTTTCTGTCTATGCTGAATAACCTAATCCAGGTACTATTCTTTTAAATATTTGAAGAAAATTATTATGCCCCCCAATAGCCTTCTCTTTGTGCCCCATATAACCATGCTCACATGCAAATACACACATCTACACACATAGACACACACATGCATGAACCATTTTTTCTCCTGTGTCCTGAAGTCCTATCAAATCAAGTCAAACCTTCTTTGACTCACCTGTTCACTATTTACTCACCATCATGATCTCACTATTTCATACCCTAACCCTCTTAAAAGTAAAGCCTGCGATGGTAAGTGCTTTTCGCAGGGACAGAAGGCTGCCTGTTGGTTAAATACAGGACATCTAAATATTGCTTTCTTGTAGATTATTAGGCACAGCCTGCACAATTTTTATAGTGATATTTATGAGTGTTTATTCACATTCAGTTACATAGATAACAGGCAGGCATACAGATTCACTTTGATAGCCTACTATTATAATGTTAGCATCTTGGGATGGAACTCCAACTGTGGAGGTTCAATATTTCAGGCCAGAACCTAAAAATGTAGATTGCTTACCATGTAATGGAATAAATGGCAATTGAGATCTTTCAGTGCTGTGACAGACATTAAAGAAACAGTGTCTCTCAATCAGCCTGTATTTCCTTAAGTGAAGACAATTCCTGGCTAAGTACCATATGCCCAGTTTGGAATTAAGCATTTCTCTTCCAGGGAGAGCATGTCACAGAAAGTTTTATCACACTCATCATCAGAGTCTGTGTACAAATGGTACCCGGGAAAATTGCACAGGTGCCAGGATAGAGGCAGCAGAATAAGCCTGTATTCAGTCCGGTCCTGGCAAAAGAAGAAATGTGCACTGGGAAGGGAAGGATGATCCTATAATGTCCACCATAGCTCCCACTTGCCCCAGATAACAGATATAAGAGCCCCATAGTATCCATTCTCCAACCTACACTTCCTTCTCCACACAACCCACCCTCTTCCCACACATACTCCACACAACCCAACAGACATACATTATATATGGTGAGGGAATTTTACCCATTCACCCACCACTGTCCATATGATCATTACATGGAAGTCTTCCTTCTGTTTACAACAATGCCTACAGTGTAGGTGTGATAAGAGAAGATGAACCAATGTAAGGAGCAGGTCACTCTGCTAAACTGTTTTTGCTTCTTTCTCAAGACCTCCCTGATTCTGTCTGTGGGACAAGGCCACAGGGCAACAATGTCCAAAATGCATTCTCTCAAGACTATTCCTATATAGGGTGAATTCATATTTTCCTATAAAAACCTAAATCATTTCCCTTCAAATTTTTTTCCTTGATAATATTGTAGGTTCCACTGCCTTAAAAAAAAAAAAAAAAAAAAAAGATTATCTTGCTACTCCAATCCTTGAAGTCTTGATTATACTAAAAAATGCACTTAAAATAATTTATTAGCATATGCTGTAAGAACTAGTGTTCCTGCTCTAATAGTTACTACAGGGAGTTTTCTTTTTCATTCACTTAAAATATGACTTCTTAAACAGAAATATTCTTACTGTGACTCTAGACAGAAAAACTGTTTCTGCATCTCCTGAAGATTGTTCAGAGCATACCTCATTTGTTACCCAAGTCCTTGAAAGAGCTGAGAGCTTTGTCATCATATTAAGTATTAATTTTTTGTATCATGAAAACATTTTCCTGTAGTTGGTGATAATGAATCACTTCCCTACATAAAGCACCATATGTTTTTGCATAGTGCCCTGGAGTTACGCATGGCTTCATAAAATAGCCCAGACCATATGTGAAAGTGACTTTAATATACTGACTAATCTACTTGGTTTTTATTCTGACTCACCTCGTGTCATTGTTTGTGTCAGAGTCCATAAATCTTGCTTTGTTTTGGGAAAGATGATTCATATACAAGTCTCAACTGATTGAATACGAACTGAGCTTGTGTACACTGTAGTGGAGAACAAAAATGCATGTGATTTTGGTGTATTCATTTCTTGCTTGTAATAAACTACTACAAACAGATTTTCATATTTCAACTTAATAAATTCCAGTACCTCATTGCTATGTACATTAAGACAAAGCCACTGTAAAATAGCAGTTGGAACTATGCTGTGACATAGCATCCCCTACTCTTGAAATTCTGAACAGTATATATATTAAGTTTTAACTCAGTAGTATCTGCCCATCTTTAGCCTTGAAACCCAGAAAAACTTAATTTAGCTAAGCATTTAGAAATATGCCCAATAAATAACAAAAATTTCAAAATCGACTACTGTATACTGAGCATGTACTACAAGAAAGACACCTATATAAAACATCTAATTACAGTAGAAATAGACTATTAAAACTGATCAGGCCTAACCTGTGGTGGCACAGTGGATAAAGCATCAACCTGGAATGCTGAGGTCGCTGCTTCAAAACCCTACACTTGTCTGGTCAAGGCACGTATGGGAGTTGATGCTTCCTGCTCCTCCCTCATTTCTTTATATCTCTCTCTCTCTCTCTCTCTCTCTCTCTCTCTCTCTCTCCTCTTTAAAACGAATAAATTTTAAAAAAAAATTTTAAACAGATAATTTTTCTCACATGAACAGCCATCATTTCGCACTTTGGTTATGATTAGATCCCATCTGTTTGACCCTATGATGTTTCCATTCCCATAATCCTCCCAATATGTAAAATACATTTAATGACAGAATAGCTTGAATTAAATTGAAACTTTCGAGTTGAGGAGTACATTATCAGTATCAAGTATAGAAAGTTCTAGTGTTGAACTGATTAAGGAAAATCTAAAACAAAGAATTTTATTTCTATTAAAGAGAAGCCACAGTATTAAAGAAATGAATTTTCAGTGCAGGTATAAATGTATGGTAATACTAGACAGATGTTTAACTGCTTCCTTGAACAGATGCACCGTTCGTTCTTCTATTTTGGGAAGCAGGGAACATTATAATGAAATAAACACACATTTGGCAACAAGAGATCATCATTTTTATGAATTAAATTTTTTGAAGATGGAAGGTTTTAAAACATTTTAGTACAGTGTATCATTATATCTGGTGTAAATTTAAAATGTCTTTTTTTCCAAAATAGATTAAATGAAGTCAAGTTAAAATGCGATGAACTGATGAAAAACTGTTTCTGAATCTTTAAAGTGGTTTTGGCTTCTTTTTTTTAATCAAGGCAAATCTGTCCTTTCGCAGGCTAATGTAAATTATGGTAGTGAATGAATGTCATATCTCCATCTGCTCCACCAATCTGCTAAAACATGCAGTTCTTTTATAGGGAATAGAGTTTATAATCTTTTAGAATATTGTTATGAGTACCTCTCCTTAATAAACTGTACTTTGGGGAAAAAAAGTCTATTCTTCCCCAATGAGCTAATTCCCTGTTCTGGCAGAATTTCTTGGTAATATCCCCAGAAGCTATGAATATTTCTTCTCTATTCCTCGAGAGGGTCTTATCAGCTCTTGATAACATTCTCTATTCTGTGGGCATTCGTCCATATCAACGCATCAGGTACTGCATTTAGAAATCATTATGGGAGCTAGAAGTTCTCCACAACAGAATGTTCACATTATAGAAGAGGGAAAGAAGTCAAAGGGGGAGCAGAGCTTTCTGTCACAGCAGGGTGGACTTAGAATAGCCAGAATAGCCTTGGAGTTCAGTTTTCCAAATCTCCAGCTCAGTTCGGTGGAAAGAGCCTGTCCCTAGAATCAGAAGGCCTGTGGCTCAGTGGCTTTTTCCAGGGTGAGCTGATGCTAGTTACTTCTTGTTCAAAATCTCACTTTCTGCATTTCTATATAGATAATACTTTAAACCATTATTGAGGTATTAGTTATTCCAAGTGAAACCACCCACTTTTCTCCTATAAACATAAGAAAATTCAAGTCTGTGTGTTATTTCCACATGTTGCATTTTTAAGCCCTAATTTAAATTTGACAAAATAAGTAAAACATAGTAACTAGCATCCTAGAATATTAAATTGGAAGACATCTTAAAAATCATTTAGCTCTGCTCCCTCATTTTAAAGAGCTTTTAAAAAATGATTATCAGGAAAGTTAGATGGATTGACACCAATCTTAATGGAGTAATTCCTTAAAATTGAGCTAACAATTGGCTTATTATAAAATCATATTAAGGTCAGACTGTTTTTGCTTTTAGCAAAACACTTCATTATGTACATATAATGTAGGTATTTATAGAGACATGTATTAGGGGTTGTTCTGGGTAGGACTGAGCTAGATGCCTTTATGACAGGTATTGAGAAAAATTAACAGTCTCTGTCTTCAAAGTGCTATAATATATAAGGAAAAAAAAACAAAAAAATGCAATTTCTTACAAAACTAAACCTACTCATATATGATCTGGCAATCATGTGCCTTAGTACTAATTCAGAGGAACTGAGCTGTAAACTTATATTCATACAAAAACCTGCACATGGATATTTATAGCAGCTTTATTCTTAATTGCCAAATCTTGGAAATAATTAAGATATCCTTCAGTAGGTAATGTATAAGTAAATTATGGTATACCCAGATAATGAATAGTATTCAGCACTAAAGAGAAATGAGCTATCAAGCCACGAAACATAGAGGGAATTTAAAAGCTAATTACGAAGCTAAAGAAGTCAATCAGAAAAGGCTACATACTGTATGATTTCAATTATATGACACTCTGTAAGAGGAAAAACTATGGAGACAGTAAAAATATCATTTGGGGTAAAGGGGTGTGAACAGGCAGAGCATAGAGGATTTTTAGAAGAGTGAAACTATTCTGTAATATAATAATGACAGATACATGTCATTATACATTTGTCCATACCCATAGAATTTGCAACACCAAGAGTGAATCTTTTTTTTTTAATTCAGTGAGAGGACAGGAGGCAGAGACAGACTCCTTCATGTGCCCCAACCAGGATCCACCCAGCAAGCCTACTAGGGGGCGATGCTCTGCCCATCTTGGGCCATTGCTTCATTGCTCCAACCGAGCTTTTCTTAGCACCTGAGGCAGAGGCCATGGAGCCATCCTCAGTGCCCAGGGCCAACTTGCTTCAATTGAGCCATGTCTTCAGGAGGGGGAGAGAAAGAGAGAAATGAGAGGGGAAGGGGTGAAGAAGCAGATGAGTGCTTCTCCTGTGTGCCCTGACTGGAAATCAAACATGGAACATCCACATGCTGAGCCGATGCTCTACCATTGAGCTAACTGGTCAGAGCCCCAAGAGTGAATCTTAATGTATTCAATAAAACTGTAGACTTCAACAATGATGTGAATGTAGTTCATCAGCTCTAGCAGACATACCACTCTACTAGGGGATGTTGATAACTGGAGAGGCTGTGCATGTGTGTGGCAAGGGATATGATGGAAATCTCTGTGCCTTCCCCTCAGTTTTACTGTGACCCTAAATTGCTCTTAAAAATAGTTTTTAAAAAATTGTAAGTCGCCCTGGCCGGTTGGCTCAGCGGTAGAGCGTCGGCCTAGCGTGCAGAGGACCCGGGTTCGATTCCCGGCCAGGGCACACGGGAGAGGCACCCATTTGCTTCTCCACCCCTCCGCCACGCTTTCCTCTCTGTCTCTCTCTTCCCCTCCCGCAGCCAAGGCTCCATTGGAGCAAAGATGGCCCGGGCGCTGGGGATGGCTCTGTGGCCTCTGCCTCAGGCGCTAGAGTGGCTCTGGTCGCAACATGGCGACACCCAGGATGGGCAGAGCACCGCCCCCTGGTGGGCAGAGCGTCGCCCCTGGTGGGCGTGCCGGGTGGATCCCGGTCGGGCGCATGCGGGAGTCTGTCTGACTGTCTCTCCCTATTTCCAGCTTCAGAAAAATGAAAAAAAAAAATTGTAAGTCAAGGGCATAGATAAGGACCATAATATAATAAATACTGTATTTCCCCATGTATAAGACATACCCTTTTTCAAATAATTTGGAGTCTAAAAATTGTGTGCATCGTATACAGTGGTTGTCAAGTCATTTAAGAAGTGTGGCATTTCAAATGCCATAGATGGAACTGAGGATGAGGCAACATATGAAGACAGTGATTCGTCATCAGACACAGATGAAGACAAGCTAATGGATGGGAGTTTTGACAGCGATAAGGAGTTGTATGAATTTTATGATGAATAAAACTTGAGTTCAGTAACTTTATGTAATACATTATTTCTCAAATTTTGGGCCCCAAAATTAAAGTGCATCTCATACATGGGGAAATACAGTATGTATAGCACCATAAAGTTTACAAGAAGAGAAACAGTTCACATCCCGATCTATTATATAATTATTAGTAACTGTTGCCAACCCATTCCTTGTAAATTTATGTAGGTTTTGCATCTACTTTTTTTGTGGAGAGTAGCCTTTGATTAACTTTTTTAAAATATTTTAAAAATTTTTTAATTTTAGTTCACGTACAATATTGTTTTAATTTCAGGCATACAAGCCAGTGATTAGACATTTATATAACTTACAAAGTAGTTATATAAATGTCAACATTGTGGGTACTTATAAATTTAGTACCCACCTGACATCATACATAGTTATTAGAATGTTATTAACTATATTTCTTGTGCTATATTTTATATCCCCATGACTATTTTGTAACAATCAATTTGTACTTTTTAATCCCTACCCCTATTTCAACCACCCACCTCCAACCCCTCTCCCATCCAGCAACAATCAAAATGTTCTCTGTAGCCTGACCTGTGGTGGCGCAGTGGATAAAGCGTCGACCTGGAAATGCTGAGGTCGCCGGTTCGAAACCCTGGGCTTGCCTGTTCAAGGCACATATGGGAGTTGATGCTTCCAGCTCCTCCCCACCTTCTCTCTCTGTCTCTCTCTCCTCTGTCTCTCTCTCTTTCTTTCTCTCTCCTCTCTAAAATGAATAAATAAAATAAAATAAAAACTTTTTAAAAAATGTTCTCTGTATCTATGAGTTTGTTCCTGACTTGTTTATTTATTTAGTTTTTAGATTCCACATATAAGTGAAATTATAGGGCATTTGTCTTCCTCCATCTGACTTAGCTAATTCAGCACAGTACCCTCTAGGTCCATTTATGTTGTTGCAGGCGGCGAGATTTCATTCTTTTTTATGGCTGGGTCATATTCCACAGTGTATATGCACCACTTCTTTATCCACTCATCTACTGATGGGCACTTGGGCTGCTTCCATATCTTGGCCATTGCAAATAATGCTGCAATGATTGGTTCTTTTTTATGGTTCCTATGTCTTTTTTTCATACTGATGAAGTTCTCACTGAGACCACTGAGCATCCTGACGACAATTGTTTTGAACTCTGTGTCAGGTCACTTGCTTGCCTCCATTTCATTTAGTTCTTTTCCTGGAAATTTCTCCTGTTCTTTCATTTTGGACATGTTTCTTTGTTTCCTCTTTTGACTGTCTCCCTGTGTTTGTTTCTATATATTATTTAGAGCTGTTAGGTCTCTCGATCTTGATAGAGTGGCCTTATATAGTAGGTGCCCTATGGGGCCAGTGGTGCAGCCTCCCTGGTCACTTGAGCTGGGTGCTTCAGGTGTGTCCTTTGTGTGGGTTGTGTGTGCCCTCCTGTTGTAGTTGAGCATTGATTGCTTTATGGAGGGATTGTCCCTCTGGCTGATTAGATATTACAGTGGAGGAGCTGATATGTGAGGGCTGACCCTAAGTAGAAATATTCACCTCAACAGAGCTCTCTGGTGCCTTGCTGAGTCTACCCTTTGAGTGTGTTGTTTGTGGAGATGGTTTGTGGTGCTCTCATGTGGTCTGAAGCTGGCTACTGGGTGTTGGTCAGGGGCCTCTTAGGAGTTGCAAGCCAAGGTCAGCTGCTCCTGTGCCCTGCCCAGGGTCACATGGTATGAGCTATGGAGTGATCTGTGGATGGATGCCACTTGTTCAAGGCTTAGAGGTGCCTGGGAGAGGCTAAGATGTGAACTGAGGCTGGAGGCAACAGTGCTGGAGTTGAGACTGCTTAGCAAGAGACACATGGCACATCCAGGCCAGATACTGCTCGTTTGGAGTTTATGAACTTTTGAGACATTTTAGGAAAGTCTAAAGCATGTACCAAGACAAGCCAGGTGTATGAAAAAATCCACTGGAAACAATTTTGGTGGGTCTGCACATTGGGTGGTGCAAGGTCTCAGGGAATCAGCAGGGTGGAGCAAACAGTTTGAGCCAGGTTGATAGAGACTCAGCTATGGCCCTGACTGCTGGCTCTGTGAGGGGAGATGGTATGTGTCAGAAAGGGAACAGTGGTCTCTGCAAACATTTTTTCTCAGCAGAAAGCTTTCCTCCAGCCTCATGGTAATGCCAGACAACTCAGTTCCTCTCCATATGTCCCTGGTTCCTTTCAGCTGCTGCCCCAGCACTGGAACTCAGAGCAAATGCGTCTGAGTAAGTTATGCATGTACCCTTTAAAAGAAACTGCATGGGACTCCAGCAGCCCTCCACCTCCTTCAACCTCAGTCCTCAGTGGTTTTTATAGCCCAAAGTTATGGGGACTTCTCTTCCTGCACTGGAACACTGGGCTGGGGGGCCTGGTGTGAGGCTGGGACCCCTGCAATGGAGATAGCCCTCTTGATTTTTATGAAGCACATATGGGTGTGGGACTAGCCTGTTCACCATCTTCTCCCCTCCTACCAGCCTTGATGTGGCTTCTTTGTTAATTCCCTAGTTGTAAGACTTCCATCCAGCTATATTTCAGGCAGTTCTGAATGACGGACGGTTGTTCTATAGTTTAGTTGTAATTTTGATGTGGTTGTGGGATGATGTGAGTATCGTGTTTACCTATGCCACCATCTTGACCGGAAGCACTTTGATTCACTTTTAACTGATTATGGATATAAAACTCTTTCAGGACTGATGTCCCCTATGAATGCTCTCACCTCTCCCCAGGAGGAGGTCACTAGTAGCATTTGGACATACAGCCATTACAGTACTTGTCACTTGCAGTATATGCAACGATGAGCTCACCGTGTCCCTTCTCTGTGCCTGAGCTCATGCACAAGAATAAGAGTGCTGCTCTGACAGGGTTTCCTCTTGTTGCCATCACTGCCATTGCTCCCTATGCATGGGGCATGGAGTCCAGAATATTGAACAGACTCCAAAAAAATGTGTGTCAATCAATGTGAGGGCTTTTAAGTGGCAGCGAAATGAGAGGACTGAAACATGGCCTTCCACAAAGATGGGAAAGCAGTTTTAACTACAGGGACCAATGACCATAGTCAGTCCCAAGCTTCAGATTGCTCGGGCCGTGTAGGGCAGTGTCGTCAGCAGAGCACAGACAGGGTGGAAGTCAGCTGAGAGACCTGAGTGTTCAGAGTTAGAGAGATGTGATGCGCATTTGTTCTCTTGGGGAAAATTAGACGTATGGGTCCGTTTTTCCAAGGTGACTTAACCAACAACATGAATTAGATTACAAAACTGTTCATTGACCACTCTATGCCAACAAAACCTTTTCTTTCCATACCTATGCTTACTTAACAGTTATCTTTAAAGATCAAAAAAATTTTTTAAAAAATTAAAATGTATTTCTATTCTTACATTTCTATTAGTTTAAAATTTTAAAGGCTATAATATCAAGCCTTGAAAATATGTATTTTGAAAATGTGTTTACTCTTCATTTTAGGAATAAAAGGTTTAAAGTACATTTCCCCCCACTGGTGCATTATACTTCAAGAATAAGAGCTAACATGTAATATAAATATTGGATATTTATAATAATATATTTTACAAGAAAAATTACAAATTACACATGAGCCAGCGCAAGCTGTCATGAGGACATATATATGGTCTTAGGTACATTATAAAAGCACATTTTTACTCAGAAAACATGATAGACCTTCCTACATTTTTGAGAACTGGTGTGTCAGTGAGCTTTAAATGATATTCTTAGAGATTTGCTGCACAAGAAAGGACATAAGTAAACATTCAAGAAGAAAAACTTTCTGGCAATGTGTTACAAATCCTCTCCTAGAGTTTTGATGTTTTCAGAAATACTATTACCTTTTAGTCTATACCTTCCAAAAAGCACATTTGAATTGTATGACCCCAAACCCACCCAACTTATATAATAAAACTCATTTATGAAAAGCAAAAAGGAACACATTCTTTGAGCTCATAGAAGATATTACTTGCTTTTTCTAGTTATTTTGTGTTGTATGGTCTTATATAAATTCTTCAGAAAAATTAATATTAGATTGGATCTTTTAAATATGGTATTTAGAATTTTTTAAACTATGTGTCAGGGTCTTTGCTTAAACTTGAATGCAAACTAAATTTTTTAAGATTCATTGATGAAAGACTCAGGAAAAATTAAAAATCACAATAAATAATAAAACTTAAATCCCAAATAAATAGCAGGATTTTAAATAACCATCACAAAATGTCAAGGTGGGAGGGGGGGGAAAAGAATTTTTGTGTTTTTCTCCATGTCCAGAAGTTCCTAAAGGAATATTTTAGTTGAGGTCAAAACGTTTAACCTGTCTGACCATGGAAAGCCTGTCTTTCAGTTTTCTAAAATGTGAAGCTGGGCTGTTACATACATAGGGAATGACCTTCCTTGCTCAGGTACATATGGGAGAAAAGAACTTCAACATAATAAGAGCATCAGTCACCTTGAGCAGACCACCATAAAAATAAAACTCCAGATTAGGGTTAGTGTTGTGTGACCAACAACAAAGAAGTGCTATAGAAGTTTGGAAAGTACTTGCTTGGGATTTAGAGTATCCCAAGCAAGCTTGAGTAAATGGTAGAGTTTTAATTGGGCCTTGAAGACCAGATAGATTCTGAGCAGGTGGGAGGGAACAGTGTTATAAGTTAGGGAATGGCAAGAATAAGGTTGTTGCATCATGAACCTGGATTGTATACCATGAAAAATGTTTCTAAGTAACAGTTTTGAGTTGTAAGTCAAGTTGTAATTAGATGACTTCAAATGACTCTGATGAACTAATAATGAGTCATAATTGATCATCTACTAGGGGCAAGCATCTTACAAGACCCCTAGTTTTTGCCAAGTACTGCCTTTACCACTCAGGATATAACTGTGAGAAAAAAAAATAGACAAGTTCCTACCCTTAGCATAATGAAGGCAAGAGATTCCCAAAGATTCATATGATACTGAGAAAAATTAGCAACCTGTCACACCACCTGTGAACATACAGACACAATATTAATTCAGGGCTGGGTGACCCAAAGTTCATGTTCATTAGGCAGCACAGTGATGTCTCCTGTGTCAGTGTTCCAAAAATGGTTGTACTTAATGTGACAGAGGATGATAATATGGGTACAATTACCAGTGCCACAAACTTTGACTGGCTTGCTTTCAGATAGAAATCCAATCAATGACTAAGTTACTGTACGCCTGAAACATTATAAGGCAAATTCTTGCACTGACATTCCCTCTAACTTTGAGTCAGTTAAACCATGCTCTTCTTCCAAGCATTATAATTGCTGAACTAAAAATAAACATTGATGATCCCTACACAAAGAAATGTGTAATAAAGTCATTTCAAAAAGTAAATAATAAGACCTCTACTCTAAAATGATTGGGTGTTCATCTAATATCACTGGTCTTTACACTGATCAGATTATTTCTAAAGTCCTACCGATTCTTACCCGAAAGCACCTTTGTTTAGTATTCCACTTCCACTTTATCAAATCAAGGGGAAATTAGAAACATTTGGCTTTCTTAAGCATCATTTAAATGCTCAATATAGTCTACATCAAATTAGTATTCAACATTATTTCTTTAAAACCGTAAATTAAGACTTGATTTTAATTACCTTTCAATTATATCTTGCACCACTCCTGTAAGCTAACTAGAGATTTTAAAGGAAGTGAAGCTTCTGGAAAGAACTAGATTCTAAAATGCAATATGTTAGCTTTAGACTCAACTTCTGTAGCAGTTATGAAGTGGTTCTTCCAAGCTAGGCACCTCCATAAAATTTTTTCTTCTTCTTCCTTTTTTTTTTTTTTCTTGATTACACACTTCTCACTTGTCACCTCAAACTTCCACACACAACTCTATGCCTCCTTCAACAACAACATATAGAAAACAACAAGGAACAAGGAAGCATGGCTATCAGATATAAAGATGAGCCCCCACAGACCTAGACAAAGTCCAGAGCACAAGTGTTTTCTGCATTGTTGTTTATGCATAATTGTGAAGACCTTGAAATAAGAAAAAGATTCATAAATGTTAACAATTTAGAATATTGTGGATCTATAACTTGATCACCCCCTGTTAACTGGCTTTAAAAGTTGTTCAGGTGAACAAAGGCCCCTCTTAGTATTTAAACATTTGCTTAATGAAGCAACATATATAAACAAAGTGAAGATGATGATGATGATGATGGTGGTGGTGGTGGTGATAACAGCTATGTTTATCAAATACCTACTATGTTCCAGGCACTGTTATAAATACTTCATAGATATTGGTTAATTTAATCCCACAACAACTCTTTGAGAAAGATTCTATTTTTTCCCATCATTTTACAGATGAGGAAACTGAGGCTCATAGACTTTATAGCAAGTGAAAAATTGGACCCATATTCTAATCCTGGCAGTGGGGCCCCAAAACTTATGTTTTAAGCCACTATGTTATAATAATAACACTAATTTCTGTCTCTCTGTTAGAAATAAACAGATGGCTTTCTCACACTTTTCCAACTTTGAATTAGAAGCTAACTGCTTTAAACTACAACATTGTGCATACTTTGATGGGTTAGCAAATGTGAACAACTGATGATGACATTATATTTGCAGAAAGTAAAGCAAGAGATCGACATAAGCAAGATCCACAGTAAAGACGGCACTTCTGAGTTCAAAATAATGCTTGCCCCCTTCCCATCTCAGAAACTACTCAAAACAAGGAGGATAAAAACCCTGAAACACAGCCCTGTAGGTCTTATGGCAAGAGGCAACTAGAGGCTAACAAGAGCAAACAGCACAGGCTAGCCGTGGGAGTGTCTCGGGAGTGGCTCCTCCCCACCAAGCAGCTGGTGCCGAGATGGACAAGGAAGCACGCTGTGCCGTCAGGAAGCCGTCAGCTGCTGAGACAGATTGAAAGACAGCAACTAGTCATGAAGAGCCTTAAAACTGCCTGTCTTCGATGACTGGGCGGAAGTGAAGACTACAAAATGCCTCGCTCACACACATGCTTACATTACAACAAGAACTTCTAACCAGCCTAAAAGGCTAACGACCTCGGCCCCTTTCTCATGTGAACTCCTGGAAAATAGGAAGCCCAGATAGAATCCCCCTCTTTAAACAGAAATGAGTAAGAATATGCAAGGACTTTGTACAATATCTTAACTAACACACCAGAAGAAAATAAGAAAAGTAAAAGACAAGAGAAATGAGTACTTGCCCAAAAACACTGATAAAGGAGCAAATGAATATAGTGACCAATCAGTGTCACCATGATTTTTTTTTTAATTTTCCCATTGATTTGAGAGAGAGAGGGTGGGAAAGAGAGAGAAGGGAAGGGAGAGAGACACACAGAGAGAGAAAGAGGGAAGCATCAACTCGCTGTTTCACTTAGTTCCATCCAGTTGTGCGCTCATTGATTGCTTCTTGTACCTGCAATCCCCTGACCAGGAATTAAACCAATGACCTCCGGTGTGCTGGGTTGATGCTTTATTCACTGAACCACCTGGCCAAGGCCACCATGAGTTTTTTTAATCTGTTCCCAAAAAATAAAAAAACTCAAAACAAAGAGACATGAGTTCTGGAAATAGTAGGAAAACAGAAAAGGTGAAACATGACATGATTGAACTTAGAAGTGTGGAAAAAATACAGCGCCATCATTGAAATGAGGTGCATGTGAGAAGCAAGGTTAGAGAGCACCTATTGCTGCAAACATGGTAACGGGCAAGGAAGACAGGATTGGGAAGAGGAAGCCAAACTAGATGAAAATGAGCCAAACGACTGAAGAGAAAAATCATACATATGGAGGAAAAATAAGATTTCAACATATACAAAGTTGATACTGATAAAATAAAATAAAGGGTAACAACATAATGGTGGGAAAAATGCTTTAATAAAATTATTCAGAAATTTAAGAATATTTAAATCAATGGGTACACAAAACACTGACTACCTCAGATAAAAATGTACACAAAATACCCAACCCTAAGGTATGTTTTAGTTAAGCTCCTGATTTTCATACTTTGTTAGCTAGAGGTGGGGGAAGTCAGAGTCGTTTAAAACTGATAAACCCAATACTTACACTTGAAGTCTGAAAATAATGAAAAGGATAAATGTAAGAACTAAGAAAAACTTTAATATTAACTAAAATCAGGTATGGAAAGGAAAATCAAGTGGTAAAACAAATATAATTATTAATGACAACTAATCAGTTGACTAACCATTAAGAAGTAATTAAGCACATTACATAAATTTAAAGTTAAAAATGTAACTATTAGGGAGAAACTCATAATATGTACAAATAAATTATAAATTACTTGAGAGAAGAAAACAGAAGAACAAATTCAAATCATATTACAAGTTTCAAAAACAAAAATCCAATGTCTTTTCTCCTTTTCCAAGTCATACTCTATCAAAGATTAAATCAAAATATATCACTAGTCATTAAATAGCCTTATCCAGGAATATGAAGTTTCACAATTTAGAAAATATCTCTTAAAATAAACATTTCAAACAGATATATTTAAAGGTTAAGGATCATTTACTTGGTTGGCACAGAGAAAGCTGAAGTTTGATAATAAAAGATCTTACAAATCCAGTTTCATTTCCTCTTCTAAAACCTCTAGACTTGCCATCATTCTTGCACAGCATTTATATATCTTAAATTATTCTAAGTCTGTATGCTAAAAAATATCTTTTATCTTGGGCAAAAAAATAGTTTTATATAAAACTCCCTTCTCTTTTAGTATGTTAAAAGGGAAACCCAATTCTGTGTATATAAATTCTGTTAGAGTCCGTTCTTTTAAGAAGGTATTCCTGTATAGAACATACATTTTTTTCCCTCATCAAATGTAAGATAGATAGCAAAATTTGTATTTACATTTTTTTTAATTAAATGAGAGGCAGGGAGGCAGAGGCAGACTCCCACATGCTCCCCAAACAGGATCCACCTGGCAAGCATCCTACTAGGCAATGCATTGCCTGTCTGAACCGCTGCTCCATTGCTCAGCAGCCAAGCTATCTTAGCACCTAAGGGGAGGCCATGGAGCCATCCTCAGTGCCTGGGGCCAACTTTGCTGGAACCATTTGAGTCGTGCCTGCAAGAGGAAAAGAGAGAGACAGTGGGGACACAGGGGTGTAGAAGGGTGAAGAATCAGATGGACGCTTCTCCTGTGTGTCCTGACCAGGAATCAAACCAGGGACTTTCACACACCAGGCCAATGCTCTAGCGCTGAGCCAACCAGCCAGAACCTGTATTCACATTTAATTTAGGTTATCAAATGAAACTGGCAGCAGGGTATGGTGCGATATATTGAACGTAATTTCTGTTTCATGTGGTTGCCTTAAGCAGAGCTGCTGCTATTTAGAAACCACTCACTAATCCAAGCTTAGTCACCTGCTTTAATATAGTTCTAGAAGAAATAAAGTAGAGGCAACTTTGGCCCAAAGAGTTAAATACAGATTTTTTTTCTGCTATTTCTAAAAATTAAACAAATAGACATAACTTTCATTTTCATTTACACATGTTCAATCCTGGAATTTCTTTTGCCTTCATGAAAAGGCTGAATTCCCTTTTACTTAAAGATATACTTTGCTAATGGAAATCTCTAGAAAAAGATAGCAATTCACAACTTCTTCTTGGGACTCCTGATGATGAATAGAACTAGTATTCTTTCTACCGATTCTCCTCTTATTGTTACTTTAACCATTAATGAACCCACAACTAAAACAATGGTTTTTAATTTAGAAGGTAGCGTTTGTTTCTTCTCTTTTCTATATCTCTCTTTTTTCCCTGTTCCCTCATTGATCTTTGCAGTATGACGTATGGTAGGAAGTGATGAAGGCAAACTGCAAAGGCCACAGACTTGGAACAGCGTCAAGAGAAGTCAGTCATCATCCTTTTCTTCTGTCCTCTGTGAGATACACACACATAAACATGAACAATCTATAGGTCAGGGTCCTAGCAGGAAACAAAGCACACATTCAGAGAGGATGAAAAGGGACTTTTTGTGGGTGTGTAGGCAGAGTTACGGGAACCCAGGGTCCAGCAACAGAAGAAAGCCATTACCTGCCTGGTGTCCTGAGCAGGTGACAGGAACTTGGTGAGCTCTGTGGTCACAGGATTCAGCCTGTGGTGACAGAAGCTGCATTCTGTAAGTGAAGGAAGAGGCGATAAAGACAGCTTTTATAGGCAGAGAATGGGAGAATGGGGTGGGGAGGACACCAGCACTTCAGCCTGGCTCTCCTCCCACTCTCCTGTGTCCCACCAGTGGGAGACCACTGGCTGAACCAAACAGCTCTAAAGTGAAAGAGCTCAGATGGCACAGGGGCTGGAGTTGAGTCTGCAGGGATTTCAGGTTGAGCAGAGAAAAGTAGAGAATCATCAGGAGTGAGGGGAGGGGCCAAGTGGGTAAATATAATTCTCCCAGGCACACAAACACACATCCCACTTCCAGTTACATAGTTTGCATATTCAGTTCATTAGTCACCACAGATGGTAGCTTGGCTGGAAGGGCAGAGATATTACAATAGAAGGAAAGGAAGGAGAGTTCCAGATATAGTCTTTCTTGATAGCGTGCTCTCGTCATCTTGTTCATAATCCAGAGATGTGACGCACCTACCTTCTTGAATACAGAGATGATCTACACTGTGACAGCATTTCCTTTGCTTACCCATTTTTTTTAATTTATTCATTTTAGAGGGGGGGGGAGAGAGAGAAAGAGAGAGAGAGAAGGGGAGGAGCAGGAAGCATCAACTCCCATATGTGCCTTGACCAGGCAAGCCAGGGTTTTGAACTGGCAACCTCAGTGTTTCCAGGTTGACGCTTTATCCACTGCGCCACCACAGGTCAGGCTGCTTACCCATTTTTAAGTATGATGCCACATGGATGGTTTAGTGCCCTGGTGTCCAGGAAAATGTCAGAACTTTCTCAGTGATTTGTTATATCACTATTGTTGCTGTAGCAATAACTCCAGTTTATTGACTGTACTTCTCAGGCGGCATGTTCATAAATTTGCATGTGTTACCTAATATAGCATTTAAAACAGCTCTATGAGGGAGAGAGGAGAACATTTTAGTGCATATTTTTTAGGAAAAGAATGTTTAGGAAAGAAATGACATTTAGAGGTTAAACAACTCTGCAAGGTCATTGTGCTAGTTAGTAAGAGTGCAGCAGTGGGATTCAAACTCCAGTCTTTCCCTTCTCAAAGCCAGTTTGCATCTTACGATGTTTTACTGACTCTCTTTAAATACCAAGTTCTCTTCTCTCTTGGTTTACGTCCAGATGTAAGAGGCCTAGCACACAAATAACATCCAGAGCACTGAGGGTTGTGGGTGGTAGTGGCTTGTTCTTAATATTGAAGCTCTTATTTAGACTGATATATATTTATACATTTTTGCATATACTTGTCAATTTTCACAGAAAGTCATTCATTATAAACTCCTTGTTAGTAGATTAGCATAACAATAATTTTTAATATAGCAATCATTCACACAGTCACAGTTATTCTTGGCAATGCACATTATTAATGCTATTTCTCTTATTATTAAAAGTCCCATTAGTACTATGATAGTAATCTCTCCCTGATACTAATGAAAAGGATGTACACCGTGGAGAAAAGAGAGCAAGGTGGAAGCGAGGTCAGGTGGGAAACTACAGGGCCTCGTAAAAGAGATGCTGGAAATAAATAGCAATGGAAAAAAAAGGATGGATATGAGTGGGGTGGGGGTCCCAATGTAAAATAAAAACGTGAGGACACTTCTTCAAAAGAGCAGGGGGCAAGCCATTAAAGAAACTAAAACCAGACGTTCATTTCTTCCCTAGTTTCTCTCTGGATCCTTCCTAGTGGTTTTTATTTGCTATGTGCCCTCATGTCACCTGCATTTAATCCCCACAAAAACTCCATATATAGGTAAAATATTATCATTTCAAGGTTGTAGATGATGAAACAGGTACTTTTGGGATCTGCAAAGGAAAACTACTGAGAATTTGATCTGATGCATACGTCAATGCTATCTGCAACTGCTGCTTCCAGTCACCATTTGGAAACTCTTGCCTATTATAAGGAAGATTAATTTTTAAAATATATTTTCTCTATGTAATACCACTTACTATCGTTGTTCATTTTAAGGACCTTGGATTATTTTGTTCAAAGTCAGGGATAGATAGATTCAAGTAAGGAAAGAGATGTTCAAAGGATAGACCGGTAAGGCAGGGGTTGCATATGTATGTATTTTAAATATAAATTTTGATTATTTTGCTTTTCTTCTACAGTACTAAAATGATCATTCCACAGTGAGTCTCATGAATGAAATGAATTAGAAGACATTCACACTTCACAGTTGAAAACCCCCAGCATATCTTACTGCACACTCCAGTGAAGATGATTTGAGTGGAGAGCTGTTTTGAATTCAGGGCAGCATGCCAAGTAAAAACTCTCTGTCCTAAGTTTAGTCTTTGGAGTGTAGACAATCAGACTAAAAATACTGACGATTAGTTTCTTACTTATAGGGTACTATTAAGTTTGCTGTATGCATCGTTACAAATTTTTATACTTGCTCTTAGCCATAAGGCTGAGAGGCGATGGTTACAAATTTGTAATTTCATTTTCTAATATCTTGGTGGAAAGCCAGGTTGTTCTCTGATGGCACATGGATGGGCAGCACTGATTTCTAAATCTTCTGCAGTGAATCATGTAGTAACATGATTGCACAGGGAGAGGTTTTTAGCAACAACTGTCCACTCCTGCCCAGATGTTTTCCAGTCACACAGTTCTCATGGCAATTACCGCCTGATGTCAATGGTAACCTGAGCCATTCTAGAAGCTGGGTTATACCAAAAGGTTGCAGACAGAATTCTGGAAGTTCTAACTTCACCTTTATTTTATATTTTTACTTTTCTAATAATAATGTGGTGAGGATGATGACGATAAGAGTGATAATTAAGGTGTTAGAGACCAGGCTACGTGCTTTATTATCATTTCATTTACAGAAAAAAAATGTTTAAAATTGTATATTATTATTCTCCAGTGAAGATAGGGACACTGAGGCTTATGAAAGCTAAGTAAATTTTCCAAATTGATGAAATGGAAGAGAAAGAACACAGTCAGCAAAGTAGACCTTTGCCACTTGGAAGTCATGTTGGCAAATTCTGGTCCTCTCTCTGGCTGCTGGAATTTTATAACAGTTATTCCCTCAATCCAAAATATTCCCCATCCAGCTTTCCCCATGATGAGTCTTTCTCATTATGGAGAAGCATCTTTCTAGACAGGGGTCTTTCATGCCCTGTGGTATCCTCTCCTATTGTACCTAATCACCTCGCTTATTCCCACAGTGTACTTACCAGAATCAGTGATTAGCATGATTTTTCCTTGATAGACATCTGTTTCTCCCTCTTGAATGAAACTTCATGAAGACTGGGACTTCTCTTTTCTCTTTATTATATTTCTAGAACTGAACATACTTCTTTTTTAATTTCTTTTTTAAATTAATTTTAATGGGGTGACATTGATAAATCAGGGTACATATGTTCAGAGAAAACATCTCCAGGTTATTTTGACATTCGATTATGTTGCATACCCATGACCCAAAGTCAAATTGTCTTCCGTCACCTTCTATCTGGTTTCCTTTGTGCCCTTCCCCTCCCCCTCCCCCTTCCCTCTCCTCTCCTCCCCCCCCCCGTAACCACCACACTCTTGTCCATGTCTCTGAGTCTCATTTTTATGTCCCACCTATGTATGGAATCATGTAGTTTTTAGTTTTTTCTGATTTACTTATTTCACTTCGTATAATGTTATCAAATTCCATCCATGTTGTATAAATGATCCGATGTCATTATTTCTTATGGCTGAGTAGTATTCCATAGTATATATGTACCACATCTTCTTTATCCAGTCACCTATTGAAGGGTTTTTTGGTTGTTTTCATGTCTTGGCCACTGTGAACAATGCTGCAATGAACATGGGGCTGCATGTGTCTTTACATAGCAATGTTTTTGAGTTTTGGGTATTGGCAGAAAAAATAAACACTCAGACCAATGGAATAGAATAGAAAGCCCAGAAATAAAACCACATTTATATGGTCAAATAATTTTCAATAAAGGGGCCAACAACACACAATGGAGAAAAGAAAGCCTCTTCAACAAATGGTGCTGGGAAAACTGAAGAGCCACATGCAAAAGAATGAATCTCGACCACAGTTTGTCCCCTTGTACTAAAATTAATTCAAAATGGATCAAAGAACTAAATATAAGACCTAAAACTATAAATTATTAAATAGAAGAAAACATAGGTACTAAACTCATGGACCTTGGTTATAAAGAACATTTTATAAATTTGACTCCAAAGGCAAGGGAAGTGAAGGCAAAGATAAATGAATGGGACCAAATCAGACTAAGAAGCTCTTGCACAGCAAGAAAAACAAACAACAAAACAGATAGCCAACTAATTTATGATACTTTGAAACAACATCTCAAATAAGGGCCTAATATCGAAAATATACAAAGAACTCATAAAATTCAACAACAAACAAACAAAAAATCCAATAAAAAAATGGGAAGAGGATATGAACAGACACTTCTCCCAGGAAGAGATACAAATGGCCAACAGATATATGAAAAGATGCTCATCTTCTTTAATTTCTTTTTTTTTTTTTAATAAATTTTTATTAATGGTAATGGGATGACATTAATAAATCAGGGTACATATATTCAAAGAAAACATGTCTAGGTTATTTTGTCATTAAATTATGTTGCGTACCCCTCGCCCAAAGTCAGATTGTCCTCCGCCACCCTCTATCTAGTTCTCTGTGCCCCTCCCCCTCCCCTAACTCTCTCCCTCTCTCCCTCCCATGTCCTCCCTCCCCCCACCCCTGGTAACCACCACACTCTTGTCCATGTCTCTTAGTCTCATTTTTATGTTCCACCAATGTATGGAATCATGTAGTTCTTGTTTTTTTCTGATTTACTTATTTCACTCCTTATAATGTTATCAAGATCCCACCATTTTGCTGTAAATGATCTGATGTCATCATTTCTTATGGATGAGTAGTATTCCATAGTGTATATGTGCCACATCTTCTTTATCCAGTCTTCTATTGAAGGGCTTTTTGGTTGTTTTCATGTCTTGGCCACTGTGAACAGTGCTGCAATGAACATGGGGCTACATGTGTCTTCACGTATCAATGTTTCTGAGGTTTTGGGGTATATACCCAGTAGAGGGATTGCTGGGTCATAAGGTAGTTCTATTGGCAGTTTTTTGAGGAACCACCATACTTTCCTCCATAATGGTTGTACTACTTTACAGTCCCACCAACAGTGAGTGAGGGTTCCTTTTTCTCCACAGCCTCTCCAACATTTGCTATTACCCATCTTGTTGATAATAGCTAATCTAACAGGGGTGAGGTGGTATCTCATTGTGGTTTTGATTTGCATTTCTCTAATAACTAATGAAGCTGAACATCTTTTCATATATCTGTTGGCCATTTGTATCTCTTCCTGGGAGAAGTGTCTGTTCATGTCCTCTTCCCATTTTTTTATGGGATTGTTTGTTTGTTTGTTGTTGAGTTTTATGAGTTCTTTGTAAATTTTGGATATTAGGCCCTTATCTGAGCTGTTGTTTGAAAATATCATTTCCCATTTAGTTGGCTGTCTGTTTATTTTTATATCAGTTTCTCTTGCTGAGCAAAAACTTTTTATTCTGATGTAGTCCCATTCATTTATCTTTGCCTTCACTTCTCTTGCCATTGGAGTCAAGTTCATAAAATGTTCTTTAAAACCCAGGTCCATGATTTTAGTACCTATGTCTTCTTCTATGTACTTTATTGTTTCAGGTCTTATATTTAGGTCTTTGATCCATTTTGAATTAATTTTAGTACACGGGGACAGGCTATAGTCGAGTTTCATTCTTTTGCATGTGGCTTTCCAGTTTTTCCAACACCATTTGTTGAAGAGGCTTTCTTTTCTCCATTGTATGTTGTTGGCCCCTTTATCAAAGATTATTTGATCATATGTATGTGGTTTTATTTCTGGGCTTTCTATTCTGTTCCATTGGTCTGAGTGTCTATTTTTCTGCCAATACCATGCTGTTTTGATTATCGTGGCCCTATAATATAGTTTAAAGTCAGGTATTGTAATGCCCCCAGCTTCATTCTTTTTCCTTAGGATTGTTTTGGCTATTCGGGGTTTTTTATAGTTCCAAATAAATCTGATGATTTTTTGTTCCATTTCTTTAAAAAATCTCGTAGGGATTTTGATGGGAATTGCATTAAATTTGTATATTGCTTTGGGTAATATGGCCATTTTGATTATATTTATTCTTCCTATCCAAGAACAAGGAATATTTTTCCGTCTCATTGTATCTTTTTCGATTTCCCTTAACAATGCTTTGTAATTTTCATTATATAGGTCCTTTACATTCTTTGTTATGTTTATTCCTAGGTATTTTGTTTTTTTTGTTGCAATCGTGAAGGGGATTATTTTTTTGAGTTCATTTTCTAATATTTCATTGTTGGCATATAGAAAGGCTATGGACTTTTATATGTTAATTTTGTATTCTGCGACCTTACTGTATTGGTTTATTGTTTCTAATAATCCTTTTGTGGAGTCCTTCGGGTTTTCGATGTATAGGATCATATCATCAGCAAAAAGTGATACCTTTACTTCTTCTTTTCCAATATGGATGCCTTTTATTTCTTTGTCTTGTCTGATTGCTCTGGCCAGAACTTCTAGCACCACGTTAAATAAGAGTGGAGAGAGTGGACAACCCTGTCTTGTTCCTGATTTAAGGTAGAAAGTCCTCAGTTTTATGCCGTTTAATAGGATGTTGGCTGATGGTTTATCATATATGGCCTTTATCATGTTGAGATATTTTCCTTCTATACCCATTTTGTTGAGAGTCGTAAACATAAAATTGTGTTGTATTTTATCAAAAGCCTTTTCTGCATCTATTGATAAGATCATGTGGTTTTTGTTCTTTGTTTTGTTGATATGGTGTATTACGTTAACCGTTTTGCGTATGTTGAACCATCCTTGAGATTCTGGGATGAATCCCACTTGATCATGATGTATTATTTTTTTAATATGTTGTTGTATTCGGTTTGCCAGTATTTTGTTTAGTATTTTAGCATCTGTATTCATTAGAGATATTGGTCTGTAGTTTTCTTTCTTTGTGCCATCCTTGCCAGGTTTTGGTATGAGGGTTATGTTGGCCTCATAAAATGTGTTTGGAAGTATTGCTTCTTCTTCAATTTTTTGGAAGACTTTGAGTAGAATAGGAATCAAGTCTTCTTTGAATGTTTGATAGAATTCACTAGTATAACCGTCTGGGCCTGGACTTTTATTTTTGGGGAGGTTTTTAATAGTTTTTTCTATTTCCTCCCTGCTGATTGGTCTGTTTAGGCTTTCTGCTTCTTCATGACTCAGTCTAGGAAGGTTGTATTGTTCTAGGAATTTATCCATTTCTTCTAGATTGTTGTATTTGGTGGCATATAATTTTTCATAGTATTCTACAATAATTCTTTGTATATCTATGATGTCTGTGGTGATCTCTCCTCTTTCATTTTGGATTTTATTTATTTGAGTCCTGTGCCTTTTTTCCTTGGTGAGTCTTGCCAAGGGTTTGTCAATTTTGTTGATTTTTTCAAAGAACCAGCTCCTTGTTTTACTGATTTTTTCTATAGTTTTTCTGTTCTCTATTTCATTTATTTCTGCTCTGATTTTTATTATCTCCTTTCTTCAGCTGGTTTTGGGTTGTCTTTGTTCTTCTTTTTCTAGTTCCTTAAGGTGTGAAGTTAAGTGGTTTACTTCGGCTCTTTCTTGTTTGTTCATACAGGCCTGAAGTGATATGAACTTTCCTCTTATTACTGCTTTTGCTGCATCCCAGAGATTCTGATATGTCGTATTTTCATTTTCATTTGTCTGTATATATCTTTTGATCTCTGCGCTTATTTCTTCTTTGACCCATTCATTTTTTAGAAGTATGTTGTTTAGTTTCCACATTTTTGTGGGTTTTTCCCCCTCTTTTTTGCAGTTGAATTCTAGTTTCAAGGCTTTATGATCAGAAAATATGCTTGGTACAATTTCAATTTTTCTAAATTTGCTGATATTGTCTTTGTGGCCCAACATATGGTCAATTCTTGAGAATGTTCCATGTACACTAGAGAAAAATGTATACTCTGTCGCTTTGGGATGAAGTGTCCTGTAGATGTCTATCATATCCAGGTGTTCTAGTATTTCGTTTAAGGCCACTATATCTTTATTGATTCTCTGTTTGGATGACCGATCTAGAGCCATCAGCGGTGTATTGAGGTCTCCAATTATGATTGTATTTTTGTTAGTTTTTGTTTTAGGGTCAATAAGTAGCTGTCTTATATATTTTGGTGCTCCTTGGTTTGGTGCATATATATTAAGGATTGTTATGTCTTCTTGATTCAACTTCCCCTTAATCATTATGAAATGACCATTTTTGTCTCTGAGTACTTTTTCTGTCTTGTAGTCAGCATTATTAGATATGAGTATTGCTACGCCTGCTTTTTTTTTGGGTGTTGTTTGCTTGGAGTATTGTTTTCCAGCCTTTCACTTTGAATTTGTTTTTATCCTTGTTGCTTAGATGTGTTTCTTGTAGGCAGCATATAGTTGGATTTTCTTTTTTAACCCATTCTGCTACTCTGTGTCATTTTATTGGTAAGTTTAATCCATTTACATTTAGTGTAATTATTGGCACTTGTGGGTTCCCTACTGCCATTTTATAAATTGCTTTCTGTTAGTTTTGTATCTAGTTTGATTCTTCTCTTTTGTTATTCTATCATTTGTTTTTGTTTGTTTGTGTTCCATACTTCTTTCTTCTGTTGCTACCTTTTTTAAGTCAAGTGTTTTTGTGGTGGTTTTTTCAAGGGAGGTTACCATTAAGTAATGAAAAGGGTACCTACCATATTCATTGTAGTACCCTATCTTATAAATATTTCTGCACTTCATCGTCCTTTGCTACTGTTAATCTCCATCCTCTCCCCCCTTTTTTTTCCTTTGTTGTCACAGTTTAAGTTTGGTTTTATTGTGTTCTTGGTGGAGCTGTTACTTGTGGTCTTGTTTTCTTTTGTTCTTTGAATCTGGTTGGAAAACCCCCTTTAGTATTTCCTGGAGTGGGGGCTTTCTGTTGATAAATTCTCTCATCTTTTCTGTATTTGTGAATGTTTTTATATCTCCTTCATACTTGAAGGATAGCTTTGATGGGTATAGTATTCTTGGCTGAAAGTTCCTCTATTTCAGGGCTTTAAATATTGGGGTCCACTCTCTTCTAGCTTGTAGAGTTTCTGCTGAGAAATCTGATGATAATCTAATAGGCCTTCCTTTATATGTTGTACTCTTCTTTTCCCTGGCTGCCTTGAGAATTTTTTCTTTCTCATTGGTTTGTGTCATCTTTATTATGATGTGCCTTGGAGTGGGTTTGTTGGGGTTAAGAAAACTCGGTGTTCTGTTTGCTTCTTGAATTTGAGGCTTTAGTTCTTTCCACAGGCTTGGGAAGTTCTCGTCTATTATTTGTTTGAGTATATTCTCCATTCCATTTTCTTTCTCTTCTCCCTCTGATATACCTATTATTCTTATGTTATTCTTTCTGATGGAGTCAGACAATTCCTGTAGGGCTTTCTCGTTTTTTATTATGTTTGAGTCTCTTTCTTCTTCTCTCTGTTGTGCCTCAAGTTGTTTGTCTTCTATTTCACTAATCCTATCCTCAATCTGGGCTGTTCTGTTAGCTAAGCTTGTTACCTCGTTTTTCAGCTCGTGAATTGAATTTTTCATTTCTGTTTGATTTGTTTTAATAGTTTCAATTTCCTTGGTAATATATTCTTTGTGTTCATTGAGTTGTTTTCTGATCTCCCTATATTGCCTTTCTGTGTTTTCTTGTATATCTCTGAGTATTTTTAAGATTTCTATTTTAAATTCTCTGTCATTTAGCTCCAAGGCTTCCAATATGTTAAGTCTTTTCTCCATAGATTTTTCCACATCTATTTGTGTTACCTCTCTTTCTTTTGTATCCATAATATTCGATTTCCTCTTTCTTATTGGCATCTAAGGGTGGTCTTGTTGATAGCACTAATTAGAATTAATAAAGAGTAAAAAGTAAAAAAAAAAAAGGGTAAAACACCCCACAGAAAAAAAACAGTAATAATTTATTATTTCCCCCTTTTTTTCTTTCTTCTCTTTCCCTCCTCTCCCCTCCTCAGGGAAATATCATGCCTATAATGGAGGGCCTGATTTGGGGTGAAGAGTTCAAAGGGCAAAAAAAGGGAGTAGGGACCTACTAAATGCAAAAAAAAAAAAAAAAGGAAGAAAATTTTAGACAAGCATAAGATGATTTGCTTGTAAGAGGGATAAGAGGGAACCAGAAAAAAGGACCAAAAAAAGAATAATAAAGAAGAAAAAAATAAAAATAATAAGTAAAAATCTGTTGTATTAAGTGGAGCGAAGACTAAATACAATGGAGACCTTGGGTTGGGAGGACCCAAAATGCCACAAAAATAAACAAACAAGAAAAAAACAAAAACAAAAGCAAAAAAGAAAAATAAAGCCAAAAAAAGCCTTGAGTCCCAAATTAACTAATTTGTTCGTGATTGAGGATTAAATGGGAGGAAAGTAAAGCGAGAAAAGAAAAAACAAATAGAAAGGAAAAAATAAGAAAAAGAGAAAAACGAAGGAAGAAATAAAAAAGGAAGAGAAAAAACAAAATAAAGCAAATCAAAAAAAAAAAAAACAAAAGAGGAGAGAGTAAGAGTTAAGTGTTTTGGAGTATAACCTTAAAGGAGGGTGAGGATGAAGAAGAGAAATAAAATGTAACAGTTATGGGTAGTGTAGTTCAAGAAAAGGGAAGCATAAGATGGGCAGAGAATAGAAGGACCGAGGTGGAGGAAATAAAAGCAATAAGATAGAAGAAACAAGCAACAACAACAAAAAAATTAGTGGAACAAGTTGTAAAGTCTGTGGATTTTTCTTGATTTTGAGAGGTTAACTTCTTCCTTTTTCTTTTCTCTCCCTCTTCCTGGTCGGTGACTCTGTACCCCAGGCTCTGCCCCTGTGTCACACTTAGGTAGGGATTTGCAGTTGATGGGATTCTATGGCAATGTCATTTAATTGGCTTTAGTCTTGCTGGTAGTCAAGGCTTGTTGGCGTTTGCAGGGTCCAACGATGAGAGAGTTTGCTTTCCTGGATTCTCTCTCCTAGTCCCCCCTTCCTGAATTAGCAGCCTGGTGATCCAGCTATAAGGCTGCAACTGCTTCTGCCTGGGGAGTAAGAGGCTCAAAGAGCTGGGAAATCCCCACTCTATCCCCACTCAGTGCAAGGCTTTGGGAAAGGCTCTGACAGTCAGGGCCTCCAGTGTAATCAGGCGGGGGTGGGAGTCAATTGTTTTCAAGGTGACTGTTCAGTGCCTAGCATTCAGTTGGACCTCTCAACCCAGGCTTTCCACACTTTGTAGCCTGTTTTTGCAGGGAAGAAGAGGCACTAGTCTCTGCTTGCGACTAGTGTAGTATAGATCTTATTATCTGCCAAGTCCCTCTTGTTAGCGTTTATCCCTGAATATGGAGGCTCTATCAATCAGAAGTTGCCCCCGCCCCTTTAGCGAGAGGCACTAAAAAATATCACGCCTCTTGTCTTGGGTCGCTGAACTGAGAGAGATCTTATCAATTACTACCAAGGGTGCGCAGATTTCATGGGTTAAGCTAATTTCAGTGACTGGGTCGCAGCTGTGCTCCCGAAGGTATTTTAGGCTGCCTGCGCGCGCCCCTCCCCCAACGCTTGATTGTTAGCTTGAATGGCTGGGTGAGGTGCCCCGCCCACGGAGAGAATCTCCCAAGTAGAAGACCACCCTGATGCCTCTCCCGCTCGCCCTGCCGCTGGCGGCTGGATCGCACCAGGCGCAGGATAATGGGGCACCCTGGGTGTGCGGGCCAGTAGGGCACTCTGGGCGTGTGGAATGCCCAGGGCACGCGCGCGAATGGGGTGCTCCGGGCACCGGTGGCTGGCAACTCTCACTCGCAGTGCGCAGGCCGCTGGGAACGTTAGCGATGTTCGCTCTGCAACCGGACCGGGCGCGCACCGACGGCTGCTCGCTGCTCCTGAGTGTGGGCGGTGCTCGCTCTGCAACCGGACCGGGCGTGCGCCCGCGGCTGCTCGCGGCTCCCGAGTGTGGGCTGACTCACCACAGGTGCACTTCCTCGCGGCTTGAATGAACGTCGCTATGGTAGCTTCCTCCACACCCTCGTCTCTCAGATTCAAGTGATAACAGTCCTTTCTCTTTCAGTTTGTGTGGAACTCCGGAATGCTCCGAGGATAAATTTTTCTGTTTCTAGTTGATAAATTTGTTGTGATTTAGGGGAGATCTGTCGGACGCGCTGCTCACGGCGCCATTTCCGTGACGTCACCCTTTAATTTCTTTTTAATTAGACTTAACCTATGTTGATAGTTTTGAAATGTGTACATTGTTAAATTGTTTTGTTTCTACAAAAGAAACTTTGGTTTTCCCAAAAGTATCAGCCGTTCTTTATTTGTTAGTATAAAGGTTTGGGGGTATGTGTTATATTCGGGAATTATCATTGGTACAAGCAAAGAAAAATCATACCTGATAGTTACATAAGTAAGGTGTTTTAAAGTTCTAATCCCAAAGTTATAGTCTCTCACAAAAGCCAATGGAATAGTTTAGAAAATGATTTGTGCTCACCATATTTTCCTTTCAATAATAAAACTCTCTCAAGCCTAAGGTGGATTTTTGTCAGAGTGGCCATACCATTTCTTTATTTGAAAATTTTTGTTCAATAGCCCAAATACCATGTTCTCTCCTACAGGATGTTCTTATGAACAATTTCCCAAATTACTCATTTTGGCTAAAACAGAATGATATTATGCATATATGAGTTACATACTCAAATCACCAGATGAATAAATGAATAAAATACCTGGGAGGATACTTTGCAATTAACAGAATCTAAGAAAATAATTGGTGAAAGCAGAAGAATTAAGAGCTATGAAAATTGTTGTGTATAGATTGTCCTGACAACCTTGGCCTCATCTCTCTCACCTGCCCTGTGCTCTCTGCTGTTACAGGAGCTGGAAGCCTGGAAGCCGCATTCCTCAGAATGTCCGTCCACAGGTTCAGGCTAGGATGCACCAGCCAGAAGCACTTGCATGGGGTTTGAAAGACCAAAGAGAAACAGTGTCTTAGTGTTTCTCCACAGAGGCAGACAAAGCCGTAGACGCGTGGGCCTCGGCAGATGGGGTGGGGTGCTCAGCTTCTGCCTCTGCCTCTGCCTATGGATGTTTTCCCAGGGGTCAGCTGGTTCAAGTCCAGGGCTGCTGGGAGCATCACAGTAGCCTCCCATCACCCCAGGGACTTTTCAAAAACTACAGCACCTGGGAGTAAGGGTCAGTACTCTGACTTTCGTTATTCCTACCCTGCCAGTGGTTTTGTAAGAACCTAATTACCTTTATTATCTAACTTAATGTATCTAACTTATTAAACTCTTCTCTGCCTGAAATATCTTGAGTGATTTTTATTTTCCTGGCCAAACTTTGGACAGTATATGCTATAATTTTCTGAGATGGCATTTGGCTTGTTAGCAGATTTTATGAGCTCAAAGAAGAATGAATGGAAGCATGTCCTTAGCCTTGTGACTTAGTTAGGTCACAGAACCACACCGAGCTCGTATGGCGGTGCTGGTGCTGGGGTCTGCTGTTGGCTTGGCTGGAGTTGGCTCAGATATAATTGTATTGGCACTGTATTTGTGGAGCTTTCTTGTTTCTGCCAAATAAGCAGAAAAATGAGAAATCATCATGGTCCTTGCTCTCCAGATGCCTAAAACCTAGTAGGGAAGTAATAGCAATATACATAAAAAATACTGATCAATGAAGACCGCATCCCAAGTCAGAGTGCTTCACCTTTCTCTTCCCTGTCTGTCCTGTCTCACTCCACTCATCTGCCAGTAAATGGTGTAGGTGGCCATCTCTGAGGATAGCTGGTAGTGAGGTAGCAGCTTTCCTTTCCTAAAGGCAAAGACAAAGCCACCACAGCACATGAGCAGGGGAGGGAAGGGGCTTGGGGAAAGGTCAGAGGAAGGAATGCTGGGGCAGAGATACAGCTCCTTGTTGCTCACCTTGTTTGGGGGAAGAGCCAATGTGGGGTTTGAAACTCATCCCTGAAGTCTAAGAAAGTCCAAATATTGTAACATATCAGAAATGGCATTAAAATGGGACTCGGGGAAGCCTGGATTTTTATTTCATTTCTGCTATAAATAATGACTTTAAAATTTTTTTTTATTGAATTGAGAGAGAAAAAGAAGAGAGGGGGGTAAAAGGGAGAGAAAGAGAAGCATCAACTTGTTTCACTTAGTGGTTTCATTCAGTTGTGTACTCATTGATTGCTTCTCATTTGTGTCCTAACTGGGGGTCAAACCTATGACCTTTGGCATACCAGGTCAATGTTTTATCTGCTGAGCCACCTGGCCAGGGCCTACTAAATCTGACTTTTTATCACCTCATCCCTGAGCCTTCAACTTGTCGTCAGTAAAATCATTGCCTGGACTTGAGTATCCCTGTCGCCCATCTCAGTTCCTACATTGAGGCATCAGAACAGCAGTCCTTCCAGGCTGTGTGAAAGCTTCCTGCCCCTCCTCCCATTGTTCTCCAGACAGTTCAGGAATTCCCCTGGGCACCTGGAGTGTTCCACTCTTCTCCATGTGGATGTTTTAAAGCCCAAATAGACTGTAAATTTTCAGAATTCAGATATTCAATATTTGAAGAATCATGTTCAATCAAAAGGAATAAAATAATTGTTTTTGTGCATCCCAGGCAAAATCACCCTAATCCACCCCATTGACCCAAGAGAAAGGCTCCTCACTGCTGCTCACTACCTTCAGAGGTACAGAAAGCTACCCTGGCTTTCCCAGAGCACCACCCACCATGGGGCTGGGACAAACCATACCTCCTTACAGGAAATGTAAACATACCTTATCTTTAAACATACAACCATCTAAATTTGGAGACTTTTTCTCATGAATATTTATGTAATCAGTAAGTAGTAGTAATCATTCTCATTTTATAAAGTAGATGTGTCTTATTTTTAATTTTGGGTATTTTTCCCCCTCTGTTAAGCAATCACAACAATTCTTGATGAATGTGTGCTTTATCTGGTAAGAAACCAAAATAAAGTCACTCTGCTTTGGATAAAGAAGATAGTAGATTAAATCATGCAAAAAATTTTGACTGGCATAATGAAGATGTATAATTTTTTTAAACTTCCTTACATTGATATGTAAGCTAAAAAAATGCAATATTTGCATACCCACTTGCATGAATTCAATTAAGTGCAAAAGAGAGACATAAAATTATCTTGCATTCAGGAAGAAACTCCATTCTGAATCCAAGTCCACCTTCACTTTAACTACATTTCCCACTCACTCCATTGCCTGTTCTTAGGCACTTCACCTGCAAATGAAACATTTACGTGAATAGACACACTTTTTATATGTGTGCGTTCTGACCTGAATTAGGAAGGATTGACATTGATTTATCTTTCCCTTAAAAGGAAATTGGACAGTGGAATTAGTGAAGATTTCTTTTCTGTGCCTGGGACAGTTGCAGAACAACAAGCTGCTGTAAACCAAAGCAGGAACCCTGGGGCGGCCGCACTTCACACGTGAAAGCAGGTGACCTGGAGAGAGCACCATTTCTCCTCTTCCTCCTCCCCCTGGAGTCTGTGCCTGTGGGTGCAGCCCCAGGGGGCTGCTGCTTTCAGCACAAGCCCAGGGTGAAGAACGGGCTTCAAGACGGATGTCACGCATTCACTCTGTCTGCTGTTGAGCACTTATCACAGCACATTGTACCTGTTGAACACCTGACTCTCCCACAGGCGCTGCGTGAGGATGGACGCCACACCCTTCCACGTCTGTCCCCTCAGCCCTCCTCTAGCTCTCTGAATAATAGTGTTCCAGAACGGGTGACTTATAGCCACACAATGGGGGCCTAAAATAAGATCCAACAAACCACCCATCTGTCACTACTCGCTCCTTGCTTCCCTGGATGTCTTAGACACACTTTAAGTGATGCATCTGTCAGTTCTTCCCAGCACAGAAGACGAATTGCTCTTGTTGGCCATCTCCCTGTCATTCTCAGTTATTGGATGGCATGCCGTGTTTATGCTGGAGAGTTAAGGGGAGATGGCTGGAAAGGTGTATTGAGGTTAATACGAGTTATGAACAGTGATGGAGACAGGTTCCCTTCTCCTTTTATTGGTTATGCCTGGGGCTTCCTTGAAATATGCCATGGAGTTTGTTTTTGATTTTCAGTTATTTTACTAATTGTTTTGGTATCTTAAATAAATTCTGGACAAAATGTCAAGGGGCATCAAAAAAAGGTCATAGACTTCAGAGTCCAAAATGCCTCAGATCAGCTCAGTTTCAGCCACTTACATCCCTCCATTAAATCTATTTCTTCTGATATCTGCTTGGAGGTTGGCCCTGGGCTACTCACCAGGCAAGCAATGAGTATTGAGATGTAACTCCTGTTCTCAAAATGCTTGAAATCTACAGCTGGTAGAAGAACATAAAGAGACATACCATATTTCTCCATGTATAAGATGCTCCCATGTATAATCTGGGGGCCCAAAATATGAAAAAATATATATATATTAAATAAAGTTATTGAATTTGAGTTTTATTCATCATAAAATTCATACAACTTCTCGTCACTGTCAATATTTTCATCCATTAGCTTGTCCCCAATCACTGTCTTCAACAATGAGTGCAAAAACAAGGGGAAAAATAAGGGAAATGCAAGTAAAAAATCTACAACCACTGTATAAGATGGACCCAGTTTTTAGACCCAAAATTTTTTCCCCAAAAAATGTGCATCTTATATGTATATGGAGAATTATGGTAAGTGCTACTTCAAGAGAAAGTACAAAAGTTAGGGCAGCATGCAGGAAGGGAGCGTAAATGTGCAGAGAACCATGGATGTGGTGCTTAGATATGCTTTGAGAACTAAGAATTCTGTACAAAGAATTCTGTACAAAGATGAACTAAGAATTCGTTGTAGTTCAGGCCTGAGTCTAATGACACAACTCGGTGGGATGTGGGGGTCGACAGAAGAATCAGGAGAGGTACAAACAGCAACTCTGAAGAAGAGGTGCTTCTTCCTTTGAAGAAGAGATTATTCATATCCAAGAAGTTCTACAGAAAGTTTGAAAGACTTCATTGTCTTGAAAAGCTGCCTGTGCTTTCCTACCAAGGAGATCTCCATCAATTTTGTTCCAGAAACTATGAAAGTACTAAACAAGTTATAAATATTATATCAACTATAAATTATTGAATAGCTGATTTGATGTACCCATTTTAATGTTCCAAATGAAATATTTTAAGGCAATAATTGCCCCTAATGTTTCACTCATTTTCTAACAAATTTTTTTAATATCCTGTGAGAAAAAACAAATTACTAAGCATATCAAATAAAATATTCTTGCCAAGAAAATGTCTGTATAGCAATCAGGAGTCAGGTCAGAAAAGCAGTCCAGTCTAGATTGTTTATGCAGAAACAAATGTAATGAAAGGAGTGAGAGGCTCACAAAAACCAGGTGGAGACTTGGGGAAGCCCAGGCCGTGGAAGCTTCCTCTGGTACTCAGGACATTAGAAGCACAGGCTCATGGGTCACCACTAGTGACCTCAGCTGCCTGCAGCCGTGAAGGGTGACTCCCAGGAGCATGCTGGGAAGCTGCTGGTGGGACTTCACATGTGCCTTCCAAACCATGCACTAGAGGTTGCCATGGGTGGGGTCTTACCCAGAACCTGTGCTGGCACCAACTCAGAAGGATGTTATTACCAAGAGTTCAGGGGATATCTCAAAGGGGCAGGTGCAGAGTTTCCTCCAGACCATTTGTCACATGTCTCAAGTTTCAACACTTTCGCTTATTAAGAACTAGAAAGCCCGGCAGTCATACGAAATGACCGCTGTTCTAGATATTATAAATTGTAATTAAAATGATTTGTGCAAAGGTGTCTGCTAATTCAAACTGAATTACCCAGGGCAGGTGGCGAGGACGCCCCTTTGCTTACTGCCCCACGGGGTTTCCCCCTTCTACTTGCTTAATTGCTTAAAGTAAAGTGCAATGAAGGAAACCACTGGCGGTACATTTCTTAAGAGCCACCGCTAGCTCAATAAATAAAGGTGATTTAAATAATAAAATGTTAATTCACATGTCAAAGATCTCTTTGTACACAACATTTTTTGTGTAGATCTTTCCATCATTTTTAAGCTCGCCTTGCAGAGGACCATCAATTATTTTTAATTTTATGTCCGTTCTTTCACGAACTCTTGAACAGGCAACATAAAGTTGACCGTGTCCAAATGCAGGTTCAGGTAAAAAAATGCCAACACGCTTAAGCGTTTGGCCCTGAGACTTATTGATGGTCATAGCAAAGGCAAGTTTTACAGGAAATTGTCTACATCTCAATTGAAACGGCAACCCTGTTTGAGATGGAGCCAAATCAATTCTTGGAATGACATGTATTTCACCTTTAGAGGAGCCAGTCAAAGACTTAGCTATTATGACATTATTTTTCAATTGGAGACCCTCTAGTCTTGTACCATTGCAAAGACCCCTTCTAGTGTGAAGATTTCTTAACAGCATAATAATTGCTCAATCTTTAACCTCAATTTGTGAGGTGGCATGCCAGAAGGCGACAGACTATTTAAAAATTCCGTTGGAAAGTTGTTGGCACTCGCTTTATTATTAGCTACAACGGAATCAACACTTAAATATGTCGTGCCTTTCCCTTCTCTGCCTTTGTTCAAGGGACTCATTTTGTCGAGACAGGCTTTTTTGTCTTGCATCTGAGGCAAGCCTTGTTTCTCTATGCTCATCAGTCTCATTTTGCTGAGAAAGACGCATTTGCTCTGCGACTGAAGCAAGCCTTGTCTTTCTCTGCTCAGTGGTTTCTTTTTGTCGAGAAAGCCATTTTTGTGCAGCTTTAGCTCCTTTTCTCTCCTCTTCAGTGCTGTATTTTCTAGGAGGCATTCTTAAAAGAAATTATGTTAAGATGTAGTTTTTATGTAAAACAGATGATTGCCAGTGCAAACAAATGTTCACCTTCCCCCTGACACGCTCAATTTGCGTTCAGCCTTAAATTGTTTCAAAAGCAGATGATTGCCAATGCAAACAAATGTTCACCTTCCCCCTGACCCGCTCAATTTGCGTTCAGCCGTGGCAACTTCACCCCATTGGCTAGTACAGTTACACAAGCAACCAATAAGCTATCGGCGACAAACAGACACTTAAGCCACATATAATAAAGATATTATGCATAATGTTTTCAGGTTCATATTTTTAGTAATTTATAAAACTACCCATTGACCTCTTTCTCAGTCTGTGCCACCCTGTAAAGCTTATTTATGTGAGTTACTCCCTTCTTTTCTCTCACTCTGGGCTTACTGGGGGAAACAAGAATGATCAAGTTAAAAATATATTTCCAATGAGTGCTCCAGAATAGAAATGATATTTAACTGCTCTAAAAATATGACCTAGACAAATTAGTGAATGCTGACTAAATTTTTCCTCTCCCATAATTTTATCCAGAAATTCCTAATAAAACTTATAATAATAGTAAAGTTTATTCAAGTAAATAATTTGTTACCATGTTTAGAACAGTAGTCAAATTTGAAAAAATAGCACACCTGTATGGTATATTTTTAACATACTATGATCATCATTTAAAAAAATGTGAGATTACACATGGGTAAGCATTGGCTTCTAGAGCTCATTATCTAGATTCAGACCCAGTTTTATCACTGCTCGTCAGGTGAGTTTGGCACCGCACGTGGCTTCTTCATGCCTCAGTTTCTCATCTGAAAATACTGAGAGGATTAAGCGCGTTAGTAACAGTCTGTAGAAGAGGACCTGGCTCATAGAGAGCCCTTGGTAAGCATTTCATCTGGATTCACAGAAGTCAGGTTGCCACATTCGCCCTTTCATTTAATAAATACTTTTTGAGCATCTTCTATATACCAGACACTGTCCTAGACCCTGGTAATCCTGGTAATATAATGTTATTGAAGACAAAGGCTGTACCGTTACAGAATAAAACACAGAAAACAAACAATAATATGATGGTGAGAGCAGTAGCCACCAGGAGGGAAAACAAAACGGGAACGGTAAAAAGTGTCAAAGGCTGTTATTTCAAATAAAATCATCCAGAAGCACTTCCAGAGCAGGTGGCATTGGACCAGAGCATTCAATGAAGCAAGGAATTAGGTCGTTCCACTGTCTAGGTGAGGTGTGTCCCAGAGCTGTGCGCAGGGCAGGTGCAGGGCACTGAAGTGGGAGTGTGCGTGGCACAGGCCAGGGGCAGCAGGTGCGGCCTCAGCAGAGGAGCCTGTGGGAGAGACAGGCCAGATGAGGCTGAGACAGTCGGCAGGGCCAGGTCTCCACACTCTAGATACCTCCCTCCCTGAACCCTAGTCCCTGCCCTCAGCCACGGCAGCCAGGTCGTGAAGAATCTTCTCAGCCACTATAAGACTTTCGGACTTGAAGTTGAAGCTCTTACCAGCAACGTATTTTGCTGCTTGATCTGCTTCCCCCTACACCTATCTCCTCCCACTCTCCTTCACGCTCGACTGCGGTCCCCGGGTCCTCCTTCTGTCTCCTCAGACTCCAGAGCACACACTGCTCACTTGTCAGGTCTCCATTCAGGTGTTACCTGTGGAGCGGTCCTTTGCCCCGCCCTCATTCTCCGCCCCTCTCTGCTGTTTTCCTCCATGGCAGTTACCACCATTGGATACTAATTGTGTTTTTAATTTATTGTCTGACTAAACCCGCCCAAACTCCAGTGTTAGCTCCTTAGAAGATCCACGTTTGCTCTCTTTTGTTCCCTGTGATGACCATAGTGTCCAGTGCCTCTGTGGCACTCAGCCAATGCACAGTATTAGTTCAGTGAATAAATAGAACAGTGGAGCTAAACAAATATTTGGAAGTATGAAGAAGTGACCAGCCTGGCCAGAATCTCTAAGACGTGTTTGTTATCATTAAGAGACAGCCAACACAATTGGTTGAGGTATCTGAATTATTCATTTGACAGCAGATTATAGATTTCAAGTAAAAATTCATCGTAGACTGTCAGGATGAGGTGAGAAAACGTCACTCTGCAAAGCTCAAGTCAATAATGAACTACATACAGTGGGTGACACTAGACATACACAGAAGCAACGACCCGGCCCCTCCTCACCCTTAGGCAGCCCCCAAACTGGCTGTGCAGGCCTCACTGTTTGGGCTGGATAACAACCTCCTGGAGAAAAAAACCTTGGCAGTTGGGCACCATCCTTTCCTACCTGTGTGGTCGGCTGGGGTATCCTCCTTTCCTTCCCCCTCTCCTTCCCGTTCTTTGCCTTTTCTTCCTTCACTTGACTCATGCTTGTGGACAGTTTACTTTCAAGCAGGCCCTTTGGCTGGGAGCCAGGAGCAGAGTACATGGAGTGAGGAAGGGGGGAACTCGGAGCTGGGGCTGCAGGGAAGGCGGTCCAGGCTGAGCGAGGAGGAGACTGTCAGGAAGGTGAGGACGAGCAGAGCATGCAAGGAGAAGGGTAGCGGTGGATCCCCAGGTCTGCCAAGCAGCCAGCACTTCAGGAGAGTAAGTTCCAGAAGGAGAGGGGGGAGTGTGAGGAGAGAGTGCTGACAGTTAAGGTGAAAGAAGAGCAAGCGAGACAAACCAGCACTCAGAGAGTATGAGGGGAACCAGGGCCTGCTCTCAGGGCAAGTGACGAAAGGGGGAAAAGCAGAGTGTAAATAAGCCTACTGGCGGATGGGCTGGACACTACCCAGCAGACAGACAGCTGAGGGCCGCCAGGCATGGAGGAGGCAGGACTCAGATTGCATTCAGGTGAGGAAGGAGAAAGATACAAGACGTCCTTGAACAAAAGGCATTCCTCTATTAAATGTGGGAGAGTGTTCATGCAGGGATGCTTGGTACCTGATGAGCCAGCGTGTCTGGAGGGAGACAACAGATACAGAATAGATACATAGATAGGTACATACCTAGATACAAAGATAGAAACATTGCAGAGCTATACAGACTGAGCACACGGAATCCTAATTCTTGGAAATGATGTTGACAGTATTGTCCTTTCTATGGAGGCTGAAATCCCTTCAGAAATGCCACTGTTCTGACTCCACGCTCACCAAGCAACTTACTTTAAGTCCTGGTTCATTACACATTGGTCTGAGCGGGGTCCCCCACATTCATTGATGCATTTACTACCTTTAGTTCTCATTCCTATTTCCCTCACCTTCCACAGGTGTCCAATCCAGGTGCTTTCCTGTAAGATATGCCATGCCCCTTCCTAGCTCTCTCTCAATTGGCATTCCTATACCTAGATTTCTATTCTTTGTTATATATAAATACTTTAATAGAGCACTTAAATTTCCCTCATACATGTCTGGTATATTCCTTGATACACTTGTTCGTATAAACTTGACTTGTGTCTGACAATTATGCTGAAATTTCATGTGTAGTCTCATTTTCTGTCTTGATTCTATTAGACTGCTTATTCTATGCCAATGCACTGGATGAAATACTGTCCCCCAAAATTCATGTCCACTTTACACCTCAGAATGTGATGTTATTTAGAAATAGGGTCTTTGCTTATGTAGTTAAAGATGAGGTCATACGGGTTGAGGTGTGCCCTAAATCCAGTGACCTGTGTCTCTGTATGAAGGTCATGTGAAGACACAAGGATGAAGGAGAAGGGCTACATCATGATGGAGGCAGAGATGGGAGCAATGCAGCTATACGCCGGGAATGCCAGGGCTTGCTGGCAGCTACCAGAGCCTAGGAGAGAGGCATGGGACAGGTTTCCCCTTGGACTGTCCAGAGAGAACCACTGACTTCAGACATGCTCTTGCACTGCTGGCCTGCTGAGCTGGTAAAAGATGGTCCCATTGTTTTGAGCCACCCAGTTTGTGTTAATGTGTTATGCCAGCCTAGGAAAACAAAACAGTAGATAGTCATAATATCGGTAAATAACGGCAAGTGCATTTCTCTTCTACCAACCTTTACAGCTCATTTTTTTCCGTCACTTCTGGTGTTTGTCAGGACATTCAATGTTGTGTGAAACAGTGACAATAACAATAGAAATTTTCACCTTGTTCCTGACATAAAGAGAGTACCATATTCCCCATGTATTATATAAAATGCACCTTAATTTCAGGGTCCGAAATTTAAAAAAAGAAAAGAATTACATAAAGTTATTGAACTCAAGTTTTATTCACCATAAAATTCATACAACTCCTCATCACTGTCAAAACTCCCACTCATTAACTTCTCCTCATCTGTGTCTGATGACGAATCACTGTCTTCATATATTGCCTCGTCCTTAGTTCCGTCTATGGCATTGGAAATGCCACAACCACTGTATAAGACGCACCCAGTTTTTAGGCCCCAAATTTTTCAGGAAAAGGTGTGTCTTATACATGGAGAAATGCGGTATGTCTAGTTTTTTCATCCAGTGTGCTTACATTAAGAATTTGGTATATAGCCTCTCCAAAATAAGAAATTTCTCATATCTATTCCTTGTCTCCTAAGGGTATTATGAGAGATAGAAATTAACAAATATGTCCTCATGTGATTTTAAGGTAACTGTGATTTACTACCTTTGATCAGTTAATGGGTAAATTAAATTCTTAGATTTTTTAATATATTGAGATATTCATGCATTCCTAGATAAACTCCATTCATAACATATTGCTTTTATACAAGTGTGAGTTCCCTTGACTAAAGGTTTATTAATGAGTTTACATCTGTGTTAATAAGTAAAGTTTCATTATCTCTTGTGTGGTCCTTACTCATGTTAGCATCAAGCATAAACTAAGTACCATATATAAAATAGGCTTGACAGACTTTGCCACTTTTAATATTCTGGAAAAACTTTTATAAGTTTGAAACTTACATCTTCTTGAAAGATTTTGGTAGACTTTTAGCACAGTTTTCTTTGAATGCCTTTTTTTTTCTTTTTTTTCTTTTTTCTTTTTTTTTTTTTTTTTTTTTTGTATTTTCTGAAGCTAGAAGAGGGGAAGCAGTCAGACAGACTCCCGCACGCACGGGACCAGGATCCACCCAGCATGCCCTCCAGGGGGCGATGCTCTGCCCATCTGGGGCGTTGCTCCATTGCAGCCAGAGCCATTCTAGCACCTGAAGTGGAGGCCATGGAGCCATCCTCAGTGCCCAGGCCAACTTTGCTCCAGTGGAGCCTTGGCTGCAGGAGAGGAAGAGAGAGATGAAGAGAAAGGAGAGAGGGAAGGGTGGAGAAGCAGACGGGCACTTCTCCTGTGTGCCCTGGCCAGGAATCAAACAGGGACTTCCACACACTGGGCCAATGCTCTACTGCTGAGCCAACCAGCCAGAGCTGAATGCTATTTTGATTTATTTATGTTTATTAGTCTATTCAGTTTTCCATTTCTTACAATTTTGTGCCCTTCTATGGTTTTTCAAGAATGTATATATTTCATTTTGGATTGTAGTTGTTTGAATATTCTTTTATTTTTAATCTCTGTTGTGATTATAACTTTTTCTTTTTCATTCTATAATTTATCTGTTTGCATGTCATTTTTTCTTTATCAATTTTTCCAAAGGTCTCCATATCTCATTAATCATTTCAAAGACCTCTTTTGAGTTTAGCAATCTTTCTGGCTTCTTGTGCTGATGTTATGTTTGCACTGTATTTCATGGATCTCCGCCCTTTATTATTTTCTTTTTTCTTGTTTATTTGGGTTTACTCTATTACTCTATTTCTAACCTCATGAACTGAAAATTTAGCTGGTTTGTTTTTTATTTTTCTAATTTTCTGATACAGTTTTTAAAGCTCTATATCACCCACTTCCTATTGGTGTTTTAGGTCATTCGTACAGGGGAAAATGGTACAATGTGCCCATCAGGGACTGAGAGTGTGACAATACCTCCCAGGCCCTTTGTCCCCAACAAACAAACATCATGAAGTAGAGGATGAAAAAGTATGAAGTGATTAGGTTCACCATCCATGCAGGTGGGTAAATTGGGAGAGAAGCAAGCTGGAGACCAGCTATATACTGACTCTGTCTTGCAGATACTAGGATTTTGGTCAGGAGACCCACTAGCTCTTATGGGATAGTGTTTCTTGTCATTACAAGCTCAGTAAAATGTTGCATTGGTCGGTCTGCTTTCTTTCCCCCACATTCTGTGATCACCAAGTACCTGCTGATTCCCAGTGAGAGTCAGTGAGCCCTCACTATATGGCAGACACTGTGTTAAGCATGGGGGGAAATAATACTTTAAAAGAATTCTTGACCTCAAAAAGTTAAAATTGTAACATCTCACCTAGACTACCGGCTCTCCTTTCTTAAACATATTATTCCTAAGAAAACACTTAAATTCTTGTTTCTTGTACTTAAAAATATCCTTAAACAGCCCCACCATGTTTGAGAGCTACATTGAGTGTGATTCTGTCCCTCCTAACCAAAGTGAATGGATGGATGTTTTAGTGGGAAGTGCTAATTTTCTGACTTGGCCAATAGGTGGATGAGATGCCAGTCACTGCAATAGAAAATATAGAAAGAGAAGTGATTGGGAGAAAGAAAACTAGTTCAGGTTTTTACACATGAGTTCGCATTCTCTTTATAATTTTAAATAGAAATATATAGGAGTAGATCAGTAGATATACAAGGTCTAAACCTCCAGAGAAAGGTTTAAGTTGGAGAAAGAGTCACATGCCACCCAATGGCATGAAAGGCATAGGAATGGATGCTCTCACCCAGATAAGGTATACAGGATGAAAGCCCAGAACCAGCACTGCATTCCCTAAGCTAATGGTCCTTGATCTCACCTTCCATGTCCTACACACCTGGGACATGACTCGCCATTACCTGTTTATCCTGAGCTTCTATCTGCCTTAGCCTAAGTAAGATATATATACTGAAAGATCACTCATGTTCTCTGTCTCCAGTAGCGATAATGCTGCTCAACTTTTTTTTTTATCATTATTATACAAACTGAGCAAATTTTTTTGGTGTTCCCAAGCATATAGTGTCCTAGATGTTCTTTGTTTGTCATTTCAGTGGATACTTATTGAGGCCCACTATGTGCTTAGCACTTTTCTATATACTAAAATACAGCAGAAAAAAGCACAGATGAAGCCTCTGCCCTGAGGGACTCACGTTCACCCAGTTTTCCCATCGCTCCATGTCATCTCTGGGTTTCCGTCTTCATCCAAAAGTAATTACAATACATGGACCTTTTATCTTTCTTTTCCTTTGAATGACTTCCATTGTCAAACTAATTATCTTCACATATTCCCCCAAAACACACACACACACACACACACAAATATTATGACTATTTTTTGTTTTTACTTTAGAAATAAAGAAACTGGGGCTTTATGAGGTATGGTGACTTCTCTACAGTAGCACATATATTAAGTGGAAAAGCCAAGTAATAAGTATAAGTTTCCTGTCTCCAAAATTAGTGTTGTTCTATTGTAAGAGTGGGCAGTGCCGTAAAAATATCAAACTTTATTTAAGTAGAATGTATCAAGTCTTCCCCTCGGAATATTTATTTTCCTGTGAATATCAGAGCCATTTTCATATTTTCCTTCCCTCACAGTGCATCAAGCAATCAAAATATTATTTACATTTTCTACAATCTCACTTTCATCTCTTCTATCTGACTTCATTGACATTGCCACAGGTCATGATTGAATGCCCTCTCTCAACATCACCCACTCATACAAAGTCATCACTGCCTTCCTGATGGACCACCAACCTTGATCACCAGTCCCTCATTTACCCTCCAAAAACCCCTCTGAATCTTTGCCCAGGCTGATCTTTCTTTATAACATAATTCATTCATTGAGGAAATATTTAGCCCATGTGTGTGTGTTTGACACACATAATGTGTCAAACCCTGTATTACCAGATACAGGGCTTAGATTCTAGTATAGTCGGTGTTGAAATTTATTGCATGTTTATTTGGCACAAATGTTACTTTATTCTTCTTCCCCAAAAGCCTGTCCATTATACAGTATCAGTAGTGTTTTATAGTCTTTAGATAAGGAGATTTAAAGAGTGTATGGACTTGGACCATGATCAGAACAGAGAAATCCTAAATTTGAATTTAATCTGTCTAAATCCAACATCCTCATACTTAATCTTGTGCTCTGACAGTGCTCCTCCTAATACTTCTCTTCTCTATCTATTAGAGTTTCACTCTTTCTGAAAAATATAGCTCAAATCTTTACTTCTCCAAGAAACCTTTCCTAATCAAAACTAAATTAATTTTATCCCCCAATATTCTCAGAATACTCTTTTATACTATTTTCTTATCGTATGCTTCTTTTTTTTTATTAGTGCCTGTTATATCTACCTGGGTACAACCCTACTGAACAAATTCCAAGGCCCTGCAGGAAAATATCCATGTGCTGCCATGTTTTAATAAATGCACACTATTTTTTAAAAATAGAAAGAAAATAATGTCCTTCAGTAAGTATTGATGTTCAGGAAGAAAAGAAGCTTTTGCCATCTACCTATCCCATAGTTGCCATGGTATAAACTAGTTACTCCTCAGGGATTCCATGTAGTCATACGGCTTCAAGATTAAACAACTTTCAAAATCTGATATTTACATCTGAAGTTCTTTAAAATTTGTTAATATTTCTAGATTCCAGAAGGCAGAAAAATATACCACAAGCCTATGTCATGAGTCTTGCCCAAACACAAATGAGAATTTCCAGTCCTTGACAAGAGTCCTCAGAGTCATTTTCCTTAAATCTGTATGAGTGGAGAGGAAAACTACCTTGTATGACCATTGTCAGCAGTCAGCACTGTTTAAAAGTTGAGCACAGTTGCTTTTCTAGTGTATCTTGCATACAGGCAACATACAATTAAACCGTGAACCTTTTGTTCCCCACACTTTTCAACCCCTCATTTGTGTAAACACAGTCTAATCATCAAAGTTCAAGGTGACTAGGACCTGCTTTAGTAAGTTTACATTTCATGGTAAATTGTTCAAGATTAAAGAACTTAATTTGTTAAATCCATACAGTGAATATGGCCTTGGAAATAAAGTTGTAGTATATTATTTATTGACACAGAATGACATTTATGACGTTATTACTAAATGAAAAGTGGTAAAGCATGTACAGTGTGAATCTAAATATTATCTACTTAACAACATATCTACATTAATATGCACCCATATGAAGAGAGAGAGAGAACATTAAAAACTAAGGTGATTATTTCTGACGAGCAGCAGGCAGAGTTAGTTATAACCATTTCTACTTGCCTGTGTCTCTAATATTCACATATTTCTACACTAAACATGCTTTGGAATTTATTTTTAAAACTATTTTTAATTGAATGTATTGGGGCGACACTGGTTAACATAATTATACAGGTTTCAGGTGCTCAATTCTATGACACATCTTTGTACATTGTGTTGTGTGTTCACCCCTCAAGTCCAGTCTTTGCCCATCACCATTTAGCACCTTATATGCTCTTCAACCTGCCTCTCAAATCCCCTCTCTGGGCAATCACCACACTGTAATCCTCGTCCATGAGTTGTTTCTTTTTTCTCTCTCTCTCTCTCTCTCTTTTTTGTCCTTATATTGCTATATCCCTCACCCAGCTCCCACCCCTGACAGCTGTCAGCCTGCTCTCTATGTCTGAGAATGTCTCTGTTTCATTTGTTAGTTTATTTTGTTCATTAGATTCCACATGTGAGTGAAGTCATATGGTACTTGTCTTTCTCTGACTGGCTTACTTCACTTAGCATAATGCTCTCCAGGTCCATCCATGCTGTTGCAAGAGGTAAGATTACCTTTTTATGGCTGAGTAGTATCCCACTGTGCAAAAGTACCACATTTTTTATCTACTCATCTACTGATGGACACTTGGACTTCTTTCAAATCACAGCTATTGTAAATAACACTACAATACACATAGGGGCGCATATGTTTTTTCAAATTATTGTTAAAGCCATATTGCAAACTGCTCAGTTTATACTTGTAAATTATCAGGTTTTTAAGTATTAATTTAATTTTAAATACAGCAGGGAAACAAGTAAAAGTGTATTCTGGGCTTTCTGTCAAAATCTTAGCTTTGGTGTCCTGGAACCTGGTACAACAGACATACTTCACAGACATTTTTCAAGAGAACCAGGTGGATTCAGTGGTGAATCTCAGAGTAAAGCAACCAGATGACCTCCATATAGCGTCCCAGTAATAGCAGACAAGATTTCATCAAATGTTTTGAAAAAACAATGATTTAGGCTAAAATAAAGCTGCCTGACTTTTTAATGAATAAAATTACAGTAAAGTCACACTGTTTCCCAATTTTGAATCTCATCTACAATGACCACCATATTGTTTTTTAATTTTTAACTATTCCAGCTTTACCTTCTAAAGTATTTGATATTCGAGTTCTGCCTGGAACCTGCCAGTGTGGTTTTTATCATGGCAAGCCCTGACTATTTATTATAAAAGAGCAGGTGTCTCAGAGTGAATGCAGAATGGAGAAGTATTGGCAAGGTGCAGACAACACGAGGCTCCAAGGTTCACAGCTCTCTGATGCCATGGCTCATAGGAATTTCCTAGGGAGCCACAGGTCACTAAAGGTGGATGCAAACACCTGGTCTTTTCCTTTTGCCCTCTGCTTAAAGGAAACACCTTTTTCTTCCTTTGATTTGCATGAGCCCTAAGGCTTACAAGACCTTGTCCACAAAATAGATGTGGTTTTTCCCCTCCTAATTTCTTACTCTAAATATAAAAATATATGAAGGGAAAAATAAATGATCAAGGATTATACATTTCATTTTGGAAAATTAAAGGTAGTCTATTATATGGGCTGCCTTTCAGCATTAATGTTATCCTAAAGATTTTGAAAGACATACTTTTAGAAGGATGCATTTCTCATCAATACCTTGTCTACAGGTCAAATTTGCCCTGAATGTTACAGAATTTCTGTGAACAGAAGGTATTTGAGAACACAGAGGAGGAAAGAATGACTGTAAGATAATTAAATATAGAGGCATTAAAGATCTGGCAAATTTCATATGGATGAACGTGTATTGTCCTATGTTCAATATTCTAAGTCTCTAATGCCTTTGAATTTACAATAGCCCCAAACCATTTGGGAATTTACCAAGAAAAATCTGGAGTGAGCAATCCAGCAATTCTGGACTAGACTGAACTCACATCCCTATTTTACTCCAGCCAAGTTAATTTGACTGGGTTTTTACTGCTGGCTTGGACACTGAGCCACTCTGTGGGGCTGCCTGTACCTGATAGGATTGGTGGCAATGCAAACACCAGATGTCAGAAGCCCACCCAGACAGCCAGGAAGGTTGTGGAGAAATGAGACCAAGGACCACAGCAGAGGAGGGGAAGTTCTTACTGCTATGCTGAGGATGAATACTAAAAGAAGTATTTTCATACAATGGGATCCTTGGCTCTGAAGACAGGTTTGGTCTGCGATTCTGAAGTCTTCTCCCCAGTCTGATCCCTGCTCTTATCTTGGTAAAGTCCAAGAGCCATTGTCCTGTACACAGAAGACTAAACCTATATCCACTCCATTGCTGTCTCCTCTCTTTCAGAGCAGAAAGTGCCTAGTAGTATTTAACCAGGTGATTACCACATATCATTAATCCTAAAGCACATTCATTTTGTTCATATATTAATGTCACTGACATTTACAGTCTCTATAGGCCAGGGATTGTGGACATAATTGTTTACAATGTTTATATTATTAGTGCCTCAACTGAAGTACCTCTATTTCCCCATGTATAAGACCACATTTTTTCAAAAAATTTGGGGTCTAAAAACTCAGTGCATCTTATACAGTGGTTGTAGAAGTGTGGCATTTCAAATGCCATAGATGGAACTGAGGATGAGGCAATATATGAAGACAGTGATTCGTCATCAGACACAGATGAGGACAAGCTAATGAATGGGAGTTTTGACAGTGATAAGGAGTTGTATAAATTTTATGATGAATAAAACTTGATTTTAATAACTTTATGTAATACTAAAATTTCAAATTTTCACATTTTGGGCCCTAAAATTAAGGTGCATCTTATACATGGGTATGTCTTATACATGGGGAAATACAGTATGTGTGGGATTAGGACTGGGAACAAAATCATCATTTCAAATGTCTTCAAAATCAGACTATGATTCATCATCAAGACTAAATCATTCTTTATGCAAAAAGACACAAATAAAGGAGTGGAGGAAATGACTAAGTAAGTGATCGTGGTTGGAGGAATAACCAAATATTTTCTTGCAAAGGAGCATCCAAGAACATTATATTCATTAAGAACAAACAGTCCTACAAGTGAGTAGAACTGCAGGTGAGGTGGTGCTTCTTTAACTTGAGTCACCCAGGAGCTTGTTAAACATGCGGATTCTGAGTCAGTGAGCCTGGTGTGGGGCCAGGGATTCCGCATTCCTGAGGAGCCCCCAGGTGATTCATGTGGAGAATGCTGAAGGCTACAGCCTCTGCAGACAAGGATTCGGATTCTGGGTTTCACGCACTCACAACTGTAAACGGAGGCGGATTTAATGGCAGATGCACTGGTGTGCACCCTGGGCCCAGATTTCTGAAGGGAACTGCAAAACCCCAACTTTATACTTTTTTCTAATGACACCAAGTTTGGTTTCATATGTGCAATTTTAATGTTAATAGTACATAATATTTTTTATTTATTTAAAAATATGGTTAAATGTATTTTTATTCTCTATCTCTCACTTTTTTTTTAAGGGGCCCAAGATTTTCTTCTGCACCTCAACAGACCTTAATCTGTCTCTGACTGTAAACCTACTTTTGCCCCACTCTGTATAATCAAGTAAATGGCATTGTCTTTACTATGAAGATAGGATGCATGAACAAAGAGAGCATGGTCAGGAAAAAGGGCAGGAAGGGATCTCTGATGAGAAAGTATCCAGGACCACCCAGAGGAGGACATGCTCTGATTTTAAACTAAATATCACAGCCCTCTCACAGACACACCCCAAGTGAAGATGGATGTAAAAGGCACTTAATAACCCAGTTCATTCCCACTGGCCTGGCTCCACATGCTCACACTGTGAATTATATAATCTTGTAGTTTTGCCAAGAGAAAATAGAATTCTTGCATCCCATGTGGTAAGGTACTGTTGGGCAGATAAAATGTATTATGCTCACTTTGTTAAAGATGGCACTGCCCATGCGGAGGCCATTGCCCAGGTGATATTAATGTGTGTCTCTGTGGGCTGTGGGCAGGCAGGATCATTGTAACCTGGGGCTTGGTTTTAGGACTAAGCCTTTCCCACCCTTCTTTGATGTGGGGTGGTACAATCCCAACATGTCCCAGATAAGTGACTTTGTATTAGAGACTTCCCTATTTTGTATATTGGATTAAAGGTTTGGATTTCTACACTATAAAATGGGGACAGACCAGGAGCTTGCTCTCTCTCGGTTCCTGAGATTATCACTAGAAAGGAGAGAGCAGAGAGCAGAGAGAGGCCACATGGAGGAGGCCAGGAGAAGCAGCCAAGGTGGCAGAGTGTTGAGGGAGAAGCCAGTTTGTGCAGAGTTTGTGCAGGGAGAAGGAAGGAGATGGGGAACAGAGGTGAATAAGTCTGGTGAGCTAGAAACCTTTGATTCTAGGAAACTCGGATAAGTCAGTAGCTTTGTGAGCACTGAATGTGAGTGGGTTTTGGAGCCCAGTGTGTGTTTTTACTTGCCCGCTGGTGCAAGCTAGAATTAAAGCTAATGGCCCACCAGTTCTTGGCTCCGTTGTTTCTTTACCGACTGTCCGAATCCAATGCGAACCTGCATGGGCCAGGCGGCTGCTGTGATAGTGGCCTTGGCTTCTGGCTTTACAGGTACCAAAAAGCTGTAAAATTAATGTTGATATTTTAGGAGGAAAGGTCAGGCTTTCTGTCCTGTTCTTTCCTTGGGGAGGGAAGGGAGAAGAATGTAGAAGCTTCCTGACTTACAAGGACAATGGGTCATTTAGTTTTAACTATAGAATAAAGGTTGTCTGAGGAACTTCTTTTCTCTTTCAATGGGAGACAGAATTTACATACCACCCTACATTGATTTTGGCTCTTCCTCCCTTCCTGGAATCCTGAGAGTAACATGCCTCTAGGCAAAGGAGAGTAGATAGACACTAAAAGATTTGTAAATGTCTTTGATTGTATTACCTTAAAAGTTTTAATTTTCTTATGAATCCCTTAAACAAATATTATAAGCTTGTGTCATGATGTCATGCTCCCCCCAGCCTGTATATGATCAGGGGTATATAACCAGCCTCTGAAATGTATTTGGCGCACACGATTTGGGTTGGCAATGCCCTCTGTTAGCCATATGCGGCCAGCATATTTAATAAATCTCCTCCTTTTAATAAAAGCCTTCAAAATTCATCTGGACTTGGTGTCTGTAAAGCCAGGAGCCACGGCCAGGGCCACTATCACAGCAGCTTTCTGGCCTATGCAGGTTCGCATTGGATTCGGACAGTCGGTAAAGAAACAACGGAGCCAAGAACTGATGGGCCATTAGCTTTAATTCTAGCTTGCACCGGCGGGCAAGTAAAAACACACACTGGGCTCCAAAACCCACTCACATTCAGTGCTCACAAAGCCACTGACTTATCCGAGTTTCCTAGAATCAAAGGTTTCTAGCTCACCAGACTTATTCACCTCTGTTCCCCATCTCCTTCCTTCTCCCTGCACAAACTCCGCACAAACTGGCTTCTCCCTCAACACTCCGCCACCTTGGCTGCTTCTCCTGGCCTCCTCCACATGGCCTCTCTCTGCTCTCTGCTGTCTCCTCTAATGCTAATCTCAGGAACTAAGAGAGCAAGCTCTCGTTCTGCCCCCATTTTATAGTGTAGCTTCACAACCTTTAATCCAATATACAAAATAGGGAAATCTCTAATACAAAGTCACTTCTGAGGCATGATTGGATTGTACCACCCCACATCAAAAAGGGTGAGAAAGGCTTAATCCCAAAACCAAGCCCCAGGCTACAAAGATTCTCAACACACATTAATATCACCTGGGCGACGGCCTCACGTGGGCAGCGCCATTTTTAACAAAGTGAGCATAATACATTTTATCTGCCCAACAGTGTCTCTACGTAAACCCGCAGAAGTGAGGTATGTTACTTTACAACATTTGGTGGCCAACATGGGGCCACAGTGTTTTGCATCACCAGGTAGAGACACCCCAAATCGGCTGGTCTCTCTGGAGGGCTGCCTGACCCCAGTGGAATCTCAAGGAGAGGCGCCACCTGAGACGTTTGCAGGGCTCCCTGTTTTCCTGTGGGTTTAGACAGTTCTTCAAATCTTTTGCTTTGCTGAATTTTGTTGGGAATTAGTCAATTTGAACTACCGTATGAGAATTGGATGCAATCTTACTCATAAAGTAAGCTCTCCAAGACTGAGACGTCGGTGGAGAGTTTTTGGTCCTGCCTTGAGCTCCTTTAGGACACATCTGGTTGTACTCTTGTAAGGCCAGGAGCCGCCATCGTGGCCATTCACATGCAGGTTCCCATTGGATTTGGGCAGATGATAAAGAAATGGCAGAGTCAGAGGATGGGGGGCCATCCTATTTATTGGTGTCTCACCAAGACAGGCAAACCACAAAAGAAGACAAGGGAAAAGCAGAAAACCAGCTCTTCCCATGAAGGGCAAGGGATCAGGGAAGCCCCTGCAATTGTGATAGCAGGAACTGTGTGTCCAAGCTCCTGGTCTGTCCCACTTTATAGTGTAGAAAACCAAAATCCCTTAATCCAATATACAAACAAGGAAGTCTCTGATACAAAGTCACTTATCCAAGGCATAATTGGATTCCTCATGAGAGTGCACCACCCAGATCATACAATCAGTCAAGGGTGTGGGGAAAAGCTTAGTCCCAAAACCAAACCTTAGGCTACAACGACCTGGCCTGCTTATAGCCTGTCCCCCACACCCAATATAAGTCACAAGCGAGCAAACATATATATCATATTTACAAACTTATTTGACCAACAACTCTGGAAGGACAATTAGTGGGGATTAGGTCCTGCCTCGGATTCCCAGGGATATCTGCTCATACTCTAGGAGGGCATTAGTAGGAACTGAGCTAACCAGGTTAGTCAGTTCTGCCTCGGACCTCCAGAGATGTCTGTTTATGCTCTAGGGAGACAATTTGTGGGGACTTCATCCTGCCCAGAACTTCCAGAGACATCTAGTAGTGCTCTCAGAGGGAGGCATTAGTGGGGACATTTGGGGGTGCTCTCAGGAAGAGACCTGAGTAGGGACTGAGTTAATACTGAGCTGATCAGTCCTGTCTCAAGACTTCCAGGGACACCTTTGTGTTTGTCGAGATCTCAGTCTTTGTTTTTAATGTTTCTGTCTAAACCCCCTGAGTGATTAGTGTGTAAGTAGAAATCTCTGGTGCCTGAGCCTAAGCCCTCCCAGGGACGTGGCCTGCGAGCACCTGAGAGGCCCCTAGAGGGAACCCCTTCCCTTGTCTATTGAGCTGTGTGCTTAAATAGTAAGTGATCTGTTTTGTCTTTTTGTTTTGTCAGAAAAATACTCTGTATAATTTTGATTGGAATAAGTAAAGCATGCTCATTTAAATTTCTTGATATATTTGAAGTCCTTGTTTAATGTTTAAATGTGTCTGATTTTGAGGCCTGGCTTAAGTTCTTGTGTCAAAAATTGAAAATTTCTGGCTTAAAATCAGAGGGCAAAGGTGAAAGGAAATTTGTAAACTTCATATTAGGTTAGTGGCTATCTGCCAGAACCCGCAAATTATAAAATCTCTTTTCTTGGATCCAAGACCTCTGGCTTCAGGGCACTCTGTCTGATTTCTCCCCTGAAGAAATTAATCTCTTCTGTTGGTCCTTCCTTTTGTCTTGTGTAATAATTACTACCTCTATAGTCAAATATCCTTTATTCTGGGTGCTAGTTATTATCTGTCTTATTTTTTGCTTTTATTAGAGTGCTAATTCCTGGATTTTCCTGGACAGTTTCAATTTTGTAAATTGGTGGCCCTAGCTATTAAGCATGGGAGGAGGGCCTAGTACACAAAAGACTCCCTTAGGTTGTCTCTTAAAGCACTTTCAAGAAGCTTATGAAGACAACCATGGATATGAAACTAAATGGTCAAAGAGAAGGCTTCATACTCTCTGTGAATCATACTGGCCCACCTTTGGGTTTGGATGGTCATTGGCCAGAACTTTTAATCCCCGGATAGTAAGGGCAGTTTGGAACATCGTAACTGAGGAACCAGACCACCCTGATCAGTTTCCACACATTGATCAGTGGCTAATTTAACATTGAATCTGCCACAGTGGCTAAAAGCATGCTGGATACAAAGAGGATGCCACATCTTCTTAGGCCAGATTTGAGTTTAAAGCAGAAAGAGAATATAAGGACAGCCCAAAGACTTCCTGTCCTTACAGAGCCTACTGAGGAAACTGAGCTGCCACCCTCCTATAGTCCAAAAGCTAGAGCTCCTGGACTCTACACAGCAGCAACAGGAGGAGGCAATAACTTCCACTCTTTCATCCCCTCTCCACACTCAGAGTGGATCTAAGTATGGGCAGAGAAAGGATCTTATCTTGCCATTCAGGGAAGCCCCCTCTTCAGGAACTGACCCCGACCTTGAGGAACGACCTTTCCTTGTGTATGTCCCATTCTCCACCAGTGATTACACAGACAACTGTGTAACTGGAAAAGCCAAAATTCTCCATTCTCAGAGAAGCCTCAAGCACTAATAGGGCTTATGTAAACTGTCCTACCAACTCATAGACCTACCTGGGAAGACTGCCAGCAACTTTTAAATACCCTCTTCACTTCAGAAGAGAGGGATAGAATTAGACAGGAAGGCAAAAAGGCAGTCATAGGGCTGGGAGGGGGATCAATGGAGGAAAATAGGGACCGCATCAAGGCGGCTTTCTCCTCCACTAGACCTCAGTGGGGTCACAACTCCCAGGAGGGAAAAGCCTCATTGGACGCTTTTCACCAGTATCTCTTATTGGGACTAAAGGCTATGGCCCAAAAGCCCCCCGAAAGCCCACCAACCTCACGAAGTTTGCTGAAATTATCCAGGATTCGCAGGAATTCCCTGCTGCATTTTTTGAACATCTTTGTGAAGCATACCAGGTGTATAACCCATAGACCTGGATGCTACCAAAAACAGTGTGGCTATTAATTTGGCTTTCATGATCAGTCAGCCTCAGATATTAAAAAGAAACTTCAAAAACTAGAAGGGTTTGAGGGCATGAGTAAGTCCCAGCTAATTTCAATTGCTCGAGAGGAGACAATTGAGGTAAAACAGGATAAAAGGATAGGGAGACAATTGAGGTAAAACAAGATAAAAGGATAACTAAAGTAGTAGTAGCAGCACTCCAAGAGACGAACTCTTATAAGGACAAGGGGCCCCCAAGAGAGTGAAATAAAAAAAGAGGGGAAGGAAGCAATTCGAGGAGGAATGAGATTCTGCTAGGAAAGAATCAATGTGTATATTGTAAGGAAGAAGAGCATTGGAAAAATAAATGTCCCATATTACAAGGAGCCAAGGGAAGTTCTAAAGTTCTGAACCTTAAAGACTGATGAGGCCAGGCTAGGGTTCAGCCCACCTTGAGAAGGCAAGAAAGGGCCAGATAAAAATATTTAAATCAGGGATCGGGAACCAATGGCTCGTGAGCCAGTTGTGGCTCTTTTGATGGCTGCATCTGGCTCACAGACAAATCTTTAATAAAAATAATAATAATGTTAAATATATAAAACATTCTCATGTATTACAATCCATTCACTTCCTACCGCTCATGTTCATGGTTTTGGGTGGCTGGAGCCAATCACAGCTGTCCTCCAGGACAACACCAAATTTTTATTGGATAATGCATAATGTACACAGGTCATTATATGGCTCTCATGGAATTACATTTTAAAGTATGTGGCGTTCATGGCTCTCTCAGCCAAAAAGTTTCCCGACCCCTGGTTTACATTAACAAACCACAGGTGTGGACTTTGTTAACTGTCAGTTTCTTGAATTGAATTACAGCTCCAGGAGGGCAAGGAGAATGAGTAATAGGATTATAGGAAATAGAATTATCAGGGACAGGCCCTCTGGCTGACTCTCCCCTTCCCCTCCTGAGGACATAGGGGTAGCATGGGCCCTCCATTGTTTGGGGGGGGTGGCTTGTTGCCCTCCACTGGTGTAAAAATTATAAAAGGAAAAATATATGTAAAATGTACAAGACTAGCACTGGGAGAAGGATTCTCTCCTGCAGGAACAAGGCGGGTGTTGGGTCCCCTCTAAGTTTCCCCTACACCTCCCCAATTCCTTCATGTGACATGGTTGTTGTCTGATGTGGGAGGCATGGGATTCACGGGGGAGACCCACTGCTTTAGCCATAATAATAGAAAATTAAAATAAGTAAATAAAAGCAGCAGGCTCCTATCACAGCTCCTGGAGCCTGCTTCTCCTTGGGCACCAGGAATCCCAGACTCCCTGACCCTTATATTGACTTTATAGTGTAAAACACTGTAGGTCAAAAAGAGGGTTAATATCTCTTTGCCAGCTAGGTAGTTACAAAATAGTGAGTGCACTTTGACCATTCCTTATTTTTCTCAGTAAATCAATAGTTCATCCTCTTATTGTAAACTATACTAAAACTCTACTAATAACTCTACCATTCCTTATTTTTCTCAGTAAATCAATAGTTCATCCTCTTATTGTAAACTATACTAAAATTCTACTAATAATAAGGCACATAAAATTGTATAGCCTACCAAATCCAAAGACTTCCTTTTTGTACCAAGGATTCCTTATTGTATAAAAAGTATTTTCCATATTAGAAATGTATATGTTATTTCAAAAGCCTCTTGTTAATTCTCCTTTTTATTGGTTGTTTCATAGCCCTGTGAGGTTAAAATCTTGGTTTAGATATTAGGAAATATATAATGATTATTAACAATGTCTTTTATGTAGTGTATAAATGTTCAGTTTATTATCATTTTGAAACAGTATTGTTCAGTATTAAATCACCAAAACCCAGAGGGACAAATATTACTATTGATTAGCCTAACAGTAAAGTTACAGCATAAATTAAGTGTGCTTAACAAATGCTTAAAGGTCAATTGTAAATAATATTTTAAAAGGGAAGTCATATCCTGGAACTCCTGCAAATCTATTTTTATCATGCTTCTTACTTAAAAATTTCTTTTGAATGCTAATGTACTGAGTTATTCAGCAGCAGAGACTCTGGAATTCTACAGAAAACACCAAACCTGTTTCTCCTGCAAACTTCTACCCTCTTTTATTTGATCCAGCTAATACACTGTTTTTGTCTTTTTCCAATCAAGTCCAGATATACAGAAAAAGTTTATATAGGCAGATAAGGACCCTCAAGCCCCTCAACAAGATATTCAGAGCATGGCTTTTAAGGTCTATAATGACCAGGAGAGGAACAGAAAAGGCAAACAGAGCTCCAAAAGAGATCAGGTAAAATACCAGCTCTTGGTATACACCCTTAAAGGCTCCAACACCCCAAAAGGGCTTCATAGAACTCCATCAGGGCCCTGCTTCAAGAGTGGAAAGGAAGGTCATTAAGCTAAAGCTTGCCAAGCTTCTCAGCCCCACCAGGAACATGCCCTTGCTGTGGGAGAAAGGGACACTAAAAGGTAAGCTGCTCTCTCACTCTGTGAAGGGAGAGTTCAGTCTCTTCCAGCCCTGCTCCAGCCACCTGTGACCTAACCTTGCCCAGCCTGCTGGAACTTGCCACTGGAGGCTAAAGGTGTCCAGGGCCATCAGCCCCATCTTGCGACACTGTGGACAAGCCTAGGGTATTTCTTCCAAGTAGCAGGTAAACTGATCTCATTTCTTGTGGACATGAGGGCCACTTACTATACCTATCCTGAATATTTGTGTTTTATTTATCTCTCAAAGATCTCTGTTGTGGGTATTGATAGTCCTATTTGCTGCTGCTTTGTTTAATGTATAGTGTCTCCTTTACCTCTTGTCTCAATGCCCCATGATATTTTAGGCTGGGACCTGCTCATAATTTAGATGAATTTACCTCTGCCACCCAGCATAGTGTATCTCAAGGTCCTCTTTACTACACCATGGTTGCAGAGTCCCAGGGAAAGGCCCCCTGAGTTTATCTCTCCAGTTTAAAAAAAAGGAAAGCTCCATTTCCATACATGCTGCAGACAACTTTTCCAGTCTACCTGAAACATTGCCAGCTAGAAGCAGTGATTATTGGGACTTAAACTCTAGCTGCAAAGTGTGGAAATATTACCACAACCCTAGCGCCTTGTGAACTTTTCCTGAATCTATGTGACTCCTGCTCCTTGGGACAGTTCTCAGACTGAAGTGGGATTAGGTTACATTTACAAATAAAATGAGCAGTGATAGTGTCAACACAAACTTGGTGAAGTTACATTAACATGTTAAGGACATTTAAGACTGTAAGAATTTTATTTTAGATCCTGTTATATTAGTTAAGACTTTGTTGAATAATCTAATTGGCTTTAATCACTTCATTGTATTAGAACACATGTTATAGTATTTGTTAGCATTAACTGTTTTAATTTTGTTGTTTATTTTATATTTTTCCAGTCTGCCTCAAAATCGAAAGATGGGAATTCAAATGAGTATGAAGATGCTACCTAAACCTAGTGGGGTGTTTAGGAAATTTTAATACCTTCACTAAAACCCTTGTTACTAAAGGTTTATTAGCAACCAATTAGAAAAAGATTTTGCCAACAAGAAATGGATAATTAGAAAGACCAGTTAATTTTATATAGTTACAGAAGGTCTGTACAATTTATAAGAAATTAATCAGTAACATTTGTTTCTTTAATGAACTGTATTGCTATTAATGCTGTCTGTTAAATACTTGTCACAAGTTATAAGCTAATATTCCTACTCAACAGCCTCATGCTCGATCATTAAATTAAGTAAAAGATTTGACTTAGGATATAAAACCAGTGGGGAATGTGGTAAGGTACCAAAAAGCTGCAAAATTAATATTGATATTTTAGGAGGAAAGGTCAGGCTTTCTGTCCTGTTCTTTCCTTGGGGAGGGAAGGGAGAAGAATGTAGAAGCTTCCTGATTTACAAGGACAATGGGTCATTTAGTTTTAACTATAGAATAAAGGTTGTCTGAGGAACTTCTTTTCTCTTTCAATGGGAGACAGAATTTACATAACATCCTACATTGATTTTGGCTCTTTCTCCCTTCCTGGAATCCTGAGAGTACCATACCTCTAGGCAAAGGAGGGTAGATAGACACTAAAAGATTTGTAAATGTCTTTGATTGTATTACCTTAAAAGTTTTTTGTTTTGTTTTGTTTTGTTTTTTATTTATTTATTCATTTTAGAGGAGAGAAAGAGAGAGAGAGAGAGAGGAAAGGGGGGAGGAGCAGGAAGCATCACCTCCCATATGTGCCTTGACCAGGCAAGCCTGACCTTTCCTCCTAAAATATCAATATTAATTTTGCAGCTTTTTGGTACCTTACCACATTCTCCACTGGTTTTGAAGCAGCAACCTCAGCATTCCAGGTTGATGCTTTATCCACTGCGCCACCACAGGTCAGGCTACTTTAAAAGTTTTAATGTTCTTATGAATCCCCTAAACAAGTGTTATAAGCTTGTGCCATGATGTCATGCTCCCCCCAGTTTGTATGTGATCAATGGTATATAACCAGCCTCTGAAATGTATTTGGTGTGCACAATTTGAGTCTGCAATGCCCTATGTTAACCATATGCAGCTGGCATATTTAATAAATCTCCTCCTTTTAATAAAAGCCTTCAAAATCATCTGGACTTGGTGTCTCTATGTAAACCCACAGAAGTGAGATACAGTACTTTACAACACCCAATGCAAGCATTCTATTGATACTTTACCTGAAAGCTAGATATTTAAAATGATGAGTTAATAAGTCAGAACTCTGGACAACACGTCAATCTCTTAGGAATCTGATTTGGTAAAAATGCCTAGGAGATGTCACCTGAGGCCAAGCTTAAAAAATTACTTTGTGAGCCTGCTGAGACCTAGACCCAGTAATGTGAAGACCCTATCAAATAATGATCCTAACCTTGTCCAAGACTCCAGCTAGCTTCCCAAGTGTTTATTTTCCCAACTGCAATAATTACTACAATTCACATAACAAAAAAATTGTCAGGGAAGCAACAGGAAACTAAATTTTTCTACACTAATTTTTAACTCCTCATTTATTCCATACAGGTATCCTCTTAAAAGCTATTCTGTTTTTCTACATTTGAGGTTTATGAACCATAATACCATCAGTCTATTGGTAGATGATAAATTATTCATAATTCCCATGAGTTCCCTTGAGGGAACACGCAGCATGAGGCTTTGCTCTGCAGTCTTCAGTTTCCTCTCAAGTGACATGGGAACTCTGTGAGGGCGTGACTGGGCTGGGGACCTGCTGTGAGACCCGAGGTATGGCTGTCAGCAAGAGGCTTCAATTCCTCCTCACAGCAGTCTTCCCCGGAGAAAACAGCCTGGAAGAAGAGAGAGAGAGAGAGAGAGAGAGAGAGAGAGAGAGAGAGAGATGGAGGGAAAGAGAAAATGAGCCAAATGGAGAGAGAAGCCAGCACTCCATCTCTGAGGTGACCTAGCATTATTCCCACAATGTTCTGTCGGATGCACAAACCAGCCCTGGTAAATGCAGTGTGAATGTCAGACAGAAACCATAGATTCAAGACGCCCAACAAATAATCCCCAAAAAATAAATAAAGCATACAACCCGGCACCTGATAGGGAAGCTGCCAAACACAGTAGGAGATAAAGGATCTTAGAAGCAGACAAAGAAAGATTATCCTAGAAAGAGAAAGCTTAAGAGTGAGAGCTGACTTCTTAGCAGCAGCACTGGAAGCCAGAGGAGAGCAACCTGTCAATCTACTGAAAGAAAATACCTAGAAAAAAACACTGCCCAGAAATCAGGGTGAAATTAAGGTATTTTCAAACAAACAAGAAAAAAAATGTGAGAATTTGCCTCCGGCAAACTTTCATAAAAGAAACATTAGTGAATGTACTTCAGGCAAACAGAAAGTTATGTCAGATGAAAGTTCTAAGATTCAGGAAGAAATGAAGGGCCAAACATGATGAATTATGCATTAAATCAAAAAGAACTTTGAGTATATAAAATAATAATAGGAATACTGCTTCATAGGATCTTAACAAGGGGATGAGAAACAAAATAACAATAGCAATGAACAGAGTCCTTGGAGTTCAATGTCCTAAGATGCTTGTATCATCGTCATAGAGAGGAGTAAAGGTATTGTGTGTCAAAGTGTGAGAGACTGAAGATAAATGTAGGAATCTGTGGGTAACCACAAAATACAGACACAGAGTGGATACTATCCAAACCATTAGTGGGTAAAAAAAAAATTAAAAAGAAGATAATTTAAAAAGTCAGTATTAAAGAAGATCAGAAGGTCTCTGGGTGTATCAGTCTCACAAGTAATAAAGAAGTGTGTCATCTTTCAATAATTAAAAGGCAGATTAATATTTAGTGTGCCTTTTATTTTCACCATGCACTCACCATGTTAAATAATAACTGCAAAAAAGTTCTGCACCACAAGAGCAGACGGTTCCATCCCTCTTCTTCCTGGCAGAAAAGAAAGGGATTGGGTGACAGAACAAACAGCATAAAATAAAATGGTACACTTAAACCCAACAGATTGGTAATTTACATTGAATACAAAAAAACTAAAAGATCCAGATGAAAATTGTTAGATTGGCTAAAAAATAATATTCCACTACTGTATGTGCTGTTTCTAAGCAATACATCTAAAACAAACACTTAATACAGATAGTTGGAAGTATAAGAAATAAAAATATATACTATGCAAAATATAAAAAGAAAGCTAGTATAGCAATATTAATATCAGACAAAGTATACTTTAAAGCAAAAAGCATTGGCAAAAGATAGTAAGATAAAGATAATAAAAAGAGCTTCTTAATTCAGCAAGATACAGTTCTGATGTCTGTAATATGAAGATCAAAATGTAAAAATTATGAATTTACAATCACAGTGAAAGATTTTAAATCTTTGTTTTAAAAAATTAGTAAAAATATAGATAACAAATAGGAAACAATTTTTTTTTTCATTTTCTGTTGCATGAGGTTTTAGAACTTTTTCTATATATGTCTGCATCATTGATTGCAAATCTGAAATTTTTTTTTTTGGTACATGCTCTAGTTTTTATGCAATTTTAATTTCTTTATGTTACAGTTAATGACATGCATTGGTTTTAAAATTGGAGTTAAAAGGCAATGACTTTTGCATTGAACATAACCACAAGGCAATTAATGTTTTACAAACATCACTTTTACATAACTGTAGTTGTTTTTAAATGTAAAAAAATATTATCTGTTCAAAACACCCCCTTATTTCATTTTAAGATGGAATCATGGCTTCTTCGAGTAGGCATAAATGTAAGAATAGTCCTGATACCTTCTGTTATATATGTGGCTGTTACACACTTCAATGCAATATTTCATCATTTGTAACATGTGCATATATTGCCTATTTTCAAGTTCCCCTTGGCAATCAAGACAAGAATTGGGCTCCTCATATTTGTGTCATAATTGTGAGGAAATGCTTCATGACTGGACAAAAGGAAAATGCAAAGGAATGCCTTTTGGTATTCTCATGGTTTGGCGTGAACCTAAGGACCACAGCAGTGACTATTATTTCTGTCTGATCCATACAAAGGGCATCAGCAAGAAAAAACGGCATATAATCGCATATCCTAATATTCCTTCAGTAATACAACCTATTCTGCACTCTGAGACACTCCCGGTTCCAGTTTTCAATGGTTTTATTTCTTCTCTGGATGAAGAAAGTGAACATGGTGATCAAGTATATTTTGATAAGATACATGAGGAAATGGTTGTAGAATCTGAAGGGTCTTCTTCTGATGCCAAGCAGTCATTAACCCCTCAGCAGTTTAGCCAACCCGAATTGAATGACTTAGTAAGCGATTTGGGCCTATCAAAGAAAGCAGCTGAGTTATTTGCCTTCAGGCTTCAAAAAAGAATGTACTTCATGGGTCAGCTAAAGTATCCCATTTCAGGAAGTGTGAACAAATTTTTGTGGACTTTTTTTCCAAAGACAAATACTTTGTTTTACTGTCATGATATCAGTAGTCTTCTCAGCCAGCTAGGTATTACCACTTACAACAGAATGGTGACTATTTCTTGACAGCTCTAAACAGAGTCTGAAATGTGTTCTCCTACACAACGGTAATGTTTATGCAGTGGTTCCAAGAAAAAACAGCATATGATCGCATATCCTAATATTCCTTCAGCAATACGACCTATCCTGCACTCTGAGACACTCCCGGTTCCAGTTTTCAATGGTTTTATTTCTTCTAAGGATGAAGAAAGTGAACATGGTGATCAAGTATATTTTGATAAGATGCATGAGGAAATGGTTGTAGAATCTGAAGGGTCTTCTTCTGATGCCAAGCAGTCATTAACCCCTCAGCAGTTTAGCCAACCCGAATTGAATGACTTAGTAAGAGATTATTCAACTCATCTGCGAGAAGATTATAATGACATAAAAACTATCCTCGACTTTCTGAAGTATGAAGAGCATAACCAGATCATTTGTGTGGATCTTAAAATGGTAAATTTCCTGCAAGGACAACAGAGAGGTTTCATGAAGTATCCTTGTTTTCTGTGTTTGTGGGACAGCTGAGCTCAGGAGAAACACTGGACACAGAAGGAGTAGCTGAAACGTGAAGCTCTGGAAGTAGGGATGCAAAATATTGTGAATGAAACTGTAGTTAATCAAGACAGGATCATTCTTCCCCCACTTCACATCAAACTTGGCTTCATGAAGCAGTTTGTTCAGGCTTTGAATAGAGAAAGTGAATGTTTTCAATATATTATTTCTGCTTTTCCTGCCTTGTCTTTCAAGAAGATAAAAGCAGGTGTATTTGATGGACCTCAAATTCGAACCCTCATACGTGACAAAGAATTTGCCAGGAAGATGAATAAGGAGGAGAAAGCAGCATGGCAGTTTTTTGTGGCAGTTACAAAGAACTTCCTTGGCAACAAAAAAGCAGAAAACTATAAACTTCTGGTTCAAAGGATGCTGTTGGCTTTCTGCAACATTGGATGTAACATGATCATTAAGATTCACTTCCTGAATGGTCACCTTAATAAGTTTCCCGAAAATCTTGGAGCTGTTAGTGATGAGCAGACTACTGCTGAAGTATCAAATGAGACTATCCTCAACAAGTACACAAATGCAAGAGCTACAAAGGCAAATTTTTGCCTGAATAGAATTTAAATAAGTTTTGTGCAAATTTTATGATTAAAATAAGTGTTTTAATATGTTCTATTTTGAAATTGTAGACAAATTCTGATGCAATCATATCTTTTAGTGTATTTACTGCATTATATAAATTATTATATTTTCACAAAGATGATGCCCAAGAAGACATTCTACTTCATTATGTTAAACTAAATGTTGAAAATTTTACAATAAGATGAAAACCTAAAATCTTGAATTGCAAAAAAACTGTAGCTTACAGAGAAAAACTAGTGTCAGATTTGAGATCAGCACACTCGAATTAGGTGAGAACAAGTGTCTTCGTGGATGCAAGAAAAATTTTGTTCCCCAGTGTAATTGAACAGGATGATAAAAAAAAGTTGAACTTATAATAGATATTTCTAGCACAGTGTACTCAATAAATGAATATATGGTTACATAGAGCATACATTTATATAATGAAAAATAAGCAAAATTGTTATTTATAAGTGCATGTAAATATGATGTGGCAAAAATAGAAAGACAAGTAGAAAAGGTTTTATGATAAAAATCAATTCCGTGTTACTTCTGGTGGGACTGTGGGGAAATGGAGGTTAAATGGGGTTTCTGGGTCTGTCCATGGTCTATTTTTTTTTATCTTGGTAGTGGTTATATTGCTGTCTCCTTTCCAATTATTTGTGAGATTGAGGGGATTCCAAGATGGCAACAGAGTAGTGGATGTTCCAACTGCCACCTCCCAGAACCAAATTGGACTACACATTAATTTAAGAACAATTATCCTGAAAAATCAATTTAGGACGAAACTAAAAAATGTCCATAATCAAGGATCACAGAAGAAGCCATACCGAGACTGGTAGGATGGGTGGAGGCAAAGAGCTGCCCCGCTGCCAGGACTGAGCAATGGCTGAGGCACAGATTCTTATTGCCAGGATGGTCACCCTGAGAGGTATGGGTCTTCAACTCCAGGCCTGAACCTCAGCCTAGACCCACAGGGCCAAGAAGAGGTGCCCACACAGCATTTGCAGGTGAAAAGAGCCAAGGTTTCTGTCTATGAGAAAGAAACAGAGCTCTCAGAGAACAAGGCTCCATCTCAAAGGGCCAGCACAGAAAATCTCATTCACAGCCACTTACCTGGGGATCCTGCAAAGGGAGGGCTGAGAGGACTGGTGTGGCCTGAGGAGAGTATAAAGTTGTAGGTTGAGAGAAAGACACTATGGGGACAGCCACGGGAACCCCTATGCTGAGTCATTCTCCAATACCCCAGTCTCCATCTTTCTTGGCTAGAGAAATCCCCTCTGAGCAAAATTGGCCCAGGGAAAAGCAACTGCTCAGCCCTTGGGAGTCTCTCCTGTCCAAGTCATGGAGATCGGGTTGTTCTGAAAAGTCAGGAAGCAGGAAGTGCTTCAGTGACTCAGTTTTCTGGTTTTGAGGCCAGAGCTTTCACCCAAATGATCTTGTGCCTAAAACTGGTGATTCCACACCATGAGAGACTCAATAGTAACTGTCCAAAGTGCAAGCAGACCACACATCTGCATCTCAGAGGTCACACCCACCGGACTCCTACTACTTCATGATACTGAGATCTGTGAAAAAAGTCTGGACAAACCAACACCTGGGTCCAAGAGGAGGAGCTACACCCACCACCCTTCCGAATCCCTGAATTGCTGCAAGTGCTAGACTCTAGCAGAGGTTTTTTTCAGTGGCTGAGCCCAACAAGTAGCCAGCATCAGAGGCTGCAGGAGGCAGAATTCAGGTAAACTTGGCCTTTTAAGCAGACCTTCTCCCTGGCCCAGTGTGGGTAAAAGCCACCCTAGGAGTGCAGCTTGGTATTTCCATGAGCACCTGGGCCCAGCAGAGGCAGCCACAAACTCTGCATTGCTTGTAGCTCCAAGAAAGTTGCTGAAGGCCAATCAAAGGCACTTTCTCCCACTGGTCTGCACTGAGTTCCTGCCAGGGAGGCCCAGAGCTGGCATCCAGTGGCCAACTGCAGAGAGCATCAGTTCAGGACCTAACAATCCCTGCTAGAGTGGTATCCTAATGAAAGGCTCCTCACACCTGGCCCAGCTGAGGTGAATTTCACTCTCTGTGATCAGCATGGGCACAGCAGCAAACGTGCATTGGGTAGGGTGGAGCTTCACAGTCAGCTGGCCTGTGTGCTAGATATCCTGCCCCGCTGGGCTAGATACCACAGGGGGAAAGTAGAAAGGCTTGGAGCATGGATATTTAAAGTGTTGGATCTGGTAGAGAAGCTTAGCCACTTTTGGGGGGGGACACAGACAGCCCCAGGAGAGGAATCTCTCAGTCTTTATCCCTGAGACCAGAGTCTCACCAGCTGTAAGAACCTCTACAGATGGGACCCTTGGCACCACTTGATTTGAACCTGCCCCTCATCTTCCTGGGAAAAAATAAAATTTTAGTATCCAGCACTCATGTAGGGATTAGGCTCTGGAGTAGGGGCCACATTCCTCATACTGAGCTTTTGACCAAGAGACCCCTGAAGTAGGGGGTTCCCATTAATGTATTCCCAACCTCAGTTGCCTTAAGCCCACAGCTTGCAATCTGTGGAGGGGTTGGCTGAATGAGACCAGTCTGAGCCCACACTACAGTATTTCTACAGAAGACTGTGGGAAGACCAGGCAACTGCAAGAGGAAGGGCATCAGTTGAAAAGTACAGTCATATCTTAAGGAGCCTGGGGCTTTTACAGAAGTTCTGTTATCTCTAAGCAGTAGGAAGCTGATCCTTATACAAAGGTTGGCCCCACCTATAGTACCCAGGCACAGAAAATGCAGACACAAACAGTAAAAAGAGCAATAGCTTCAGACAGGTAGACCACAGTGGATTACAAACAACAGCTGATGCCAACCCAAGAAGATCTAGAGCCAACACAACTGGTAATAGGTGGCAGACAGCACCAACCCTAGACCCAGCTAGCTACACAAGCAGCACACCCAAAGGAGGAGTCTAGCAGGCACCAGACACTGTAGAGAATAAATACACCCAATAGGACAGGCATTGCATAATGTGTAGTACACATAATCAAGGTTGACCCTTAGAGCCAGCCAGTCTGAAGAAATAACAATGCCCAGGTAAGAACCAACTGCATTCAATACTCACAACAGGCATTCCTCAAGAAGCATTTCTAGAAAAAGGAAAACAGGTGGTCTGGAGGTCAGTATCACCAAGCCCATCTTCCTTATAAAGACACCACAAAAATTTTAGTCAGACAGCACTACCTAATACACAGACAAAATAGGTAGACAAAGAAATGTGACACAAATGAGTCAACAAAAGAAATCCCCAGAAAAAAAACTAAGTGAAATGGAAATAACTAAATTACCAGATGCAGAGTGTCAAATCATGATTTTTAGGATGCTCAAGGTTCTTAAAGCCACAATGGATGGTCATAATGAGCACCTAAATAAAGAGATAGCAAGCATCAAAAAGGACATTTAAATCATAAAAAAAAAACCACTCAAAAATGAGAAGTACAATATCAGAAATGAAGACTGCATTAAAAGGAATCAATAGCAGGCTGAATGAAGCAAAGAATCAAATCAGCAATTTGGAGGACAAGATAAACAGAAGCACAGAAGCAGAGCAGCAAAACAAAGAGGCACAAAAAGACTGAGGAAACTCTAAGAGACATCTATGACAACATGAAGAGGAACAACATCCACATCATAGGGGTTCCTGAAGGAGAAAAGAAACAAGGGAGAGAGAACTTGTTAGAAGACATGATAGTTGAGAATTTTTCTAAATTGAGGAAGGAAAATGTGACACAAGTTCCAGAATCACAGAGAGTCCTATTAAAGAGGACCCAAAGGAGGCCGACACCAAGACACATCAAAATTAAAAGGCCAAAGTTGAGACAAAGAAGAATATAAAAAGCTGCAAGAGAATAGCAGTTAATTACCTAAAGAGGAGCCCTTGTGAGGATCACATCAGACCTCTCAACAGAAACACTTGAAGCCAGAAGGGATTGGCAAGAAATATTCAAAGTGATGCAAAACAAGAACCTACTACCAAGACTATTTTATTCAGCAGAGGCTATCTTTTAAAACTGAAGGAGAAATAAAAACCTTCCCAGACAGGAAAAAAAAACCCTCAAGGAATTTATTACAAGTGAACCAGTACTGTAAGAAGAATTAAAGGGCCTGCTGTAAAAAGAGTGAAGGGGAAAAAAAGTAATTGAGAAAAAGAGGATTGCAGATTTAAAGAATAAAATGGCAATAAATAAGTACAAATAATAATAATTTTAAATGTAAATGGACTAAATGCTCCAACCAAATGATATAGGATAGCTGCAAAGATAAGAAAACAGGACCTGTACATATGTTGTCTACAAAAGACCTACTTCAGAACAAAAGATATACATAGACTGAAAGTGAAGGGATGAAAATAAGTATTTCACACAACTGCAAATGAAAAAATGGAATAGCAATACTTATATCTAACAAAATAGACTTTAAAACAAAGGCTATAGACTTTTAAACAAAGGGATAAAGAAAGTCACTACATAATGAGAAAGGGAGCAATCCAACATGAAAATATAAGCATTGAAATTCTATGTGCCTAATATAGAAGCACCTAAATATATAAAGCAGATTTTGATGGACATAAAGGGTGAGAATGATATCAATACTATAAGAGTAGGGGATTTTAATACCCCTCTAACATTAATATAGATCCTCCAGACAGAAAATTAACAAAAAAACAGCAGCCTTCAATGACACACTAGATCAAATGAATTTAATAGATATCTTCAGAACATTTTAGCCCAAAGCAGCAGAATATACATTCTTTCCTGGTGCACATGGTACATTCTCTAGAATAGACCACATGTTAGGACACAAAACAAGTCCCAGTAAATTTAAGATTGAAATCATATCAAACATTTTCTCTGATCACAATGGTATGAAACTAGAAATCAACTTCAACAGAAAAACTAAAAAACATTCAAACACTTGGAGGCTAAATAACATGTTATTAAGTAATGAATAAGTTAACACAAGATCAAGGGACAAATAAAAATTTTTCTTGAAAAAAATAAAATCAACATACAGCAACTTAAAATTTCTGGGACACAGCAAATGCAATCCTGAGAGAAAAGTTGATAGCATTGCAGCCATACCTTAGAAGCAAGAAAAAGCTCAAATAAACAATTTAAACCTTCATCTAAAGGAATTAAAAGAAGAAAACCAAATAAAGTCCAGAGAAAATAGAAGAAAGGAATTAATAAAGATCAGAGCAGAAATAAATGACATAGAGGCCAAAAAAAAAATCAATGAAATTAAGAGCTCATCCTTTGATAAAGTAAACAAGATTGAAAAACTTTAAACCAGATTCATCAGCAAAAAAGAAGACTCAAATAAATACAATTAGAAATGAAAGAGGGCAAGTAACAACTGACATCACAAAAATAAAAAGGATTGTAAGAAAATACTATGAAGATCTGTATGTAAAAAATTGGACAACCTAGGTGCAATGGATAAATTCCTAGAAACATACAATCTTTCAAGACTCAATATGAAAGAATCAGAAAACCTAAATAGATGAACTACAACAAATGAAATTGAAACAGTTATCAAAAACTTCCCAGCAAACAAAAGTCTGGACCGGATGGCTAACAAGTAAATTTTATCAAACATGCCAAGAAAAACTAACACCTGGCCTGACCTGTGGTGACGTAGTGAAAAAAGGGTCGACCTCGAATGCTGAAGTTGTCAGTTTGAAACACTGGGATTGCCTGGTCAAGGTATGTATGAGAGTTGATGCTTCCTGCTCCTTCCCCCTTCTGTCTCTTTATCTCTCTCTCTCTCTCTCTCTCTCTCTCTCTTCTCTATAAAATGAATAAAGTTTTGAAAGAAAGAAAGAAAGAGAAAGAAAGAGAGAAAAGAAAAGAAAAAAACTAACAGCTATTCTTCTTAAGCTATTTCAAAAAATTCCAGAGGAGGGAAGACTTTCAAGCTCCTTTTATGACGCAAGCATTATCCTCATTCCAAAACCAGGTAAAGACACTATAAAGAAAGAAAACTGTAGGCCAATATCTCTGAAGAACTTAGATGCTAAAATTCTCAACAAAATACTAGCAAATCAGATACAGCAATACATGAAAAAAATCATAAATCATAATCAAGTGAGTTTTATTCCCTGACAGGCAAGACTGGTACAATATTCACAAATCAATCAATGTGCTTCATCACATAAACAAAAGAAAAGATAAATATCACATGATAATATCAGTAGATGCAGAAAAAAATATTTAATAAAATCAAGCACTCAAATATGATTGAAAATGTCAGCAAAGTAGAAATACAGGGAACATACCACAACATGATAAAGGCCATCTATGACAAACCCACAGCCAACATTACACTCAATGGGAAAAAATTATAAGCAATCCCCCTAAGATCAGGACCAAGGCAAAGGTGCCCCCTTTCATCACTCTTATTACATATAGTTCTGGAAGTCTTAGCCACAGTAATCAGACAAGAAGAAGAAATAAAAGGCATCCAAATTGAAAAAGAAGAAGTAAAACTATCATTATTTGCTGATGACATGATACTGTACATAGAAAACCCTAAAATCTCAGACAAAAAACTACTTGACCTGATAAATGAATTTTGCAAGGTGGCAGGATATAAAATTAATATTCAGAAATCAGTGGCATTTTTATACTCCAACAATAAACTGTTTGAAAAAGAAATTAAGAAAATAATACCCTTCTCTATTGAAACAAAAAATAAAATACCTAAGAGTAAATTTAACCAAGGAGAAAAAAGACTTGTACTCAGAAAATTCTAAAACAGTAAAATAAAGAAATCAAAAAAGATACAAACAAGTGGAAGCCTATACCGTGTTCATGGATGGAAAGAATAAACATCATTAAAATGTTTGTATTACCCAAAGCAATCTATAAATTCCATGCAATTTCTATTAAAATACCAATGGCATATTTCAAAGATATAGAACAGATATTCCAAAAATTTATAATGAACCAACAAAGGACATGAATAGCCTCAGCAATCTTGAAAATAAAGTCTAAAATGGGAAGTATCTCACTTCTTGATATCAAGTTATACTACAAGGCCATAGTAATCAAAAACAGCTTGTTGATGGCATAAGAACAGGCATACTGAACAATGGTACAGAACAGAGAACCAAAAAATAAACCCTTGCCTTCATGGTCTCTTGATACTTGGCAAAGGAGGTAAGAGCATAAAATAGAGTAAAGACAGTCTTTTTAATAAATGGTGTTGAAAAATTGGACCGGTACATGCAAAAAAAAAATGAAACTATTCCACCAACTTACACCATTCACAAAAATAAACTCAAAATGAATAAAAGACTTAAATGTAAGTCACAAAACCATAAACATCTTGGAAGAAAACATAGGCAGTAAATTCTCCAACTATCTCTTGTAGCAATATTTTTGCTGATTTATCTCCACAGGCAAGTGAAATAAAGGACAGGATGGACAAATGGGACTATGTCAAACTAAAAAGCTTTTGTTCAGCAAAAGACACCATGAACAAAATTAAAAAGCAACCCACACAATGGGAGAACATAATCGCCAGTTCATCTGATAAGGGGTTAATAATTAAAATTTGTAAAGAACTTCTAATATTTAATACCAGGAAAGTAAACAATCCAATTAAAAAATGGGCAAAAGAACTGAATAGATACTTCTTCAGAAAGGACATACAGATGATCAATAGGCATATAAAAAAATGTTCAATGCCAGTAATCATCAGAGAAATGCAAATTAAAACCACAATGAGCATGACCAGGCTGTTGCGCAGAGGATAGAGCATCGGAATGAGATGTGGAAAATCCAGGTTCGAAACCCTGAAGTCACCAGCTTGAGCGCAGGCTCATGTGGTTTGAGCAAAGCTCACCAGCTTGGACCCAATGTTGAGCAAGGGGTTACTCAGTCTGCTGTAGCCCCTGGTAAAGGCACATATGAGAAAGCGATCAATGAACAACTAAGTGCCACAACAAAAAACTGATGATTGATGCTTCTTATCTCTCTCCATTCCTGTCTGTCTGTCTCTATCTATCCCTCTCTCTGACTTTCACTCTGTCTCTGTAAAAAGAAAAAAGAAAAAAACCACAATGAGAAACCACTTTACTCCTGTCAGAATGGTTCTCATTAACAAATCAACACATAAGTGCTGATAAGGGTGTGGAGAAAAGAGAATTCTCCTGCATTGCTGGTGAGAATGCAATCTTGGGCAGCCACTCTGGAAAAGAGTATGGATTTTCCTCAAAAAAAATGAAAAAATAGAACTGCCTTTGACCCAGCTATTCCACTTTAATGAATATATTCTAGGAATACCAAATCACTGATTCAAAAGAGGATATGCATCCTCCATATTTATTGCTGCATTGGTTATAATAGCCAAGATCTGGAAACAGCCCAATTTTCATCAGTGGACGAGTGGATTAAAAAGCAGTGGTACATATACACAATGGAATAATATGCAGCTGTGAAAAAGAAGGAAATTTTATCTTTTACGATGGCATGGATGGACCTGGAGATTATTATGCTAAGTAAAATAAGCCAGGCAGAGAAAGACAAATATCATATGATTTCACTTATACGGAGAATCTAATGAACAAAGTGAATTGAAGAATGGAATAGAGGCAGAGGCAGGGTCACAGGGACCAGAGAGATAGCTGTCAGAGGGAAGAGGGAAGAGGAGATGGGATTAAAAAAGATGAAGGGATGAGTGGAATTTAATATACATAACACATAAATACAGATAACAGGACAGCAAATCTCAGAGGGAAGTGGTGAGGTATTTAGAGGGAGCATGGCAAAGGAGGTATAATGGAGGAAATAAGGGGGAGTGAGGGAGTTATATTGAGTGGGACATTTGAATCCATGTTAACACAATAGTATTAAAATTAATAAAAAAGAAATTTTGTTTCATGCATTTTTTGTATTTTTTAATACTTTACATTTAAAAAAGATAAGAAAATATAAGTAATTTATTAACAGTTGATATCATTACCTTTTAAACTATAATCTAGGAGTTTAATCCAGGTCAATGATTTTCAACCTTTTTCACCTCAGGGTTAATTACTAAAATTCTGCAGCACACCAAAAAATATATTTTTTTGTCTATCTGACAAAAAAAAGGAAATAAAAAAGAAAAAAAAAGGAAAGAAAAAATAAACAAGTATAATTTTGATTGGAAGTCTATTGCTATGTTGGCTGTTGTCATTCTGTGTGTGTGTGTGTTTGTGTGTGTGTGTGTGTGTGTGTGTGTGTTGTCATTCTTTTTATTTGAAATTGTAAGGGAAAAGAGGTCAGTGCCCCTGAGTAAATAGTCAGGTAATACATGTTTTAAATATTATTGTAGAGAGAGTGAAAAGAGAAAGATTAGACAAACTTGAGGATTTTCCAAATCTCAAGGGAAGAAAAGGATAATAGCAGCAAGGGTCAGAATAAATCAACAATCTCAACAGAAATAGCAGCATGAGAGATGCTTCTGATCTCTCCCCTTAAAATTTTAACAAATTGAACAACTATAACACAGTAAAGGAACTCCAGCATGACTTGCAGGTGCACCTAAAAGATCTGTGCAATGAATGGACTGAAGGTAGGATGAGATGAAAAGTGAGGGAGAAGATACAACACATCCACAACTGGCTCTGGAGAGGAGAGAAAGCAGAGGACTGAATTTTTCTCTCCTAGCTGGACTAGTAAGAGAGTTTTAGTCTGAGCCAGGAGAGGCAGAGAGAATAGGGTGGGGTGGGGGAGTAGGGAGGATGCAGCTGGGCTAAGGTGGGCACAATCAGATGCAGGGTTACCGAGGACTGCCCATGTCACTTGGCTTGCAATCAACCTATGTGGCCTGCACTCAGCTTGCAATGCTCACTCCATTGGTGGGTGCTGGGTGGTGCCCAGCTCCTGCAGCAAGTGCTAAGCCCAAAGTGCCTGGCTCTTGAATCAGGTCACAAGCTCCATCGGGAGGCACTGAGCCCAATGTGCTCAGCTTTTGTGGCAGGGCGCAAGCTCCATTGGTGGGCATTGGGTGGTGCTCAACTCTTGCAGTGAGGTATAAGCTCCATCAGTGAGTGCTTAACCCACAAAGATCAGCCCATAAAGTGCTTCACACTTGTCATAGCCAGGGCCAGAGCTCTACCAGCTGCCCTGTGGTAGAGTAAGGCAGTGCAGTGTCAGGGAAAACAAAATTACACACCTCTCGGCACCCAGATCCCACTTTCCTCCCCAAGTGGTACAAAGGGGGGCAGTGGTGAGCCCTCCACATCTGACACTCTGGGGCTGCTCTTTCCCCTGAGATGTGGAAGTGCTCCGCACATGATCCCCCTGCTCTGCTGAGATATAGGAAAGAATGATGAGAAACCAAAAACTGCCACTACTAGAGCCATAAAGCCAGCCTCAAAGCAGCCCCCACAACATGCCACACCCACCAACATGACTGCAGCCCTGCCTGTATTACAACAACAACAGAAATCTGCCTGAGAATTTCATGGAGCCAAAACTTGTAATATAGTAACAGGTACTGGGGGGGAAAATGCTTCTTGTTAGGGTTCTTAGCAATAGCATTTTCAAATGCCATCAAGGAATAAAAAATCATACATCATGGAAACACAAGATAGAGACATAGTTCAGATAGAACATGAAAAATCTCCAGGAAAAAAAAATCTCAATTACATTGAAACCTTGGAGTTAAATGACAGATAATTTAAAATTGAAGTTCTAAAAAAATTCAATGAGTTGTAAGAAAAAAAATAGGCAATTTAATCAGCTCAAAAAACAAATTAATGAACAAAAAGAGTATTTCACCAGGAGATTAAAACTTAAAAAAAGGACTAAACAGAGATGAGTAACTCAATACATGAACTGAAAAATGAGGTAACAAGTTTAGCTAATAGAATAGGCCAGATAAAGGAGAGAATCAGTGACTTCAAAGACAGACAACTAGACATACTACAGAGAGAAGAAGATAGAGTTGCATGAATTTTAAAAAATGAGAGAGCTCTACAAGAACTGCCTGACTCCATCAGAAAGAGCAATATAAAAATAATAGGTATGTCAGCAGAAGAAGAGATGAAAAAGGGAATGGAAAAATCTATTTAAACAAATAATTGATGAGAACTTCCCAAGCCTGTGGAATGAGTTAGAACCCTGAATCCAATAAGCAAACAGAACACTGAGTTACCTCAACCCAAACAGACCTATCCAAGGCACATTATAATGAAATTACTACAAATTAGTGACCAAAATAATCCTCAATGCAGCTAGGGAAAAGAAGAATATAACATAAAGGAAAGTCCATTAGGTTATTATCAGATTTCTCAAAAGAAATCCTACAAGCCAGAAGAGAGTAAACTCAAACATTCAAAGTATCAAAAGAGAGGGATTACCAGCCAAGAATATTATATCAATCAAAACCATCTTCCAAATATGAAGGAGAAATAAAAACTTTTACAAACAGAAGCTGAAAGAATTTATCACCAGAAAAGCCTTACTGCAGAAAATACTAAAGGGGGCTATTCAACCAGATACAAAGAACTATGAGTAAAATCTCCAACAAGATCACAATGGAAACAAGGATAATCTGCAAGAACAATAACATAAAAGGAGAGAGTATGAAGACCAGCAGTAACAAAGGATAGAGTGCAGAAGCACTTATATGATAATGAACTCCTGTAAATATGACAGTTTTTCTTTTAATAACCTAAAAGTAACCACCCACAAAAAATGCCACTACTGAAACATGTAACTTTAAAAAAAGAAAAAATGGGGGGGGGGGGAGTATGGAATATCACCAAACAAAAACAACTGACAGGAAAACAAAAGAGAACAACCAAATGAAACATAGACCAATCAGAAAACAATACATAAAGTGGCTATAAGAAACCCTCAAGTGTTAATAATCACCCTAAATGTAAATGGATTGAACTCACCAATAAAGAGACACAGAGTAGCAGATAGGATCACAAAGCAAAACCCAACCATAAGCTGCCTTCAAGAGACACATCTAAGCTGCAAGGATAAAAGTAGATTCAAAGTGAAAGGTGGAAAATTATTCTCCAAGCAAATAATACCCAAAGAGAAGCATGTATAGCCATAATCATATCTGACAATGCTGACTTCAAGTCAATAAAAGTAACCAGAGACAAAGATAGTCATTTCATGATAAAGGGGACATTGTATCAAGAAGACATAAAAAAAAAAAAATAAAAAAATAAAAAAAAGAAGACATAACACTTCTTAATATATATGCACAGAATCAGCGGGCATCCTGATTTTTAAATATTTAAAACATCTACTAACTGATCTAAAAATGGAAACAAACAAAAACATATTTATACTTGGAAATCACAAAACACCAATGATGACTCTAGATCAATCATCCAAACAGAAAATCAATAAAGAAATATTAGCCTTAAATGACACACTAGATCAAATGGACAGAATAGACATTTATAGGGCATTTCACCCCAGGACTTCAGACTGCACATTTTTTTCCAGTGTACATGTGACATTCTCAAGACTAGACCATATGTTGGGTCACAAAACAAACATAAACAAATTCACAAAGATTGAGATTATACTAAGAGTATTACCTGAAAATAAGGCTTTAAAATTAGAATTCAGAAAAGCTATCATCTGGAAAAACCAACTTTGGACTAAACTAAGAGGACTCTTCAACCAAGGAACACTGAAGAAGCCACACCAAGACTGAAAGGAAAAGCAGAAACATGGAGAGGGCTGCCCAGCTCCCCAGAGCAAACAGCAGCCAGGAGACACTCGCATAGCAGGAAGTGAGTTTAGCAGAGAGGGGAGGGTACTGAATCCCAGGAACAAAGCCCAGCCTGCAGCCCCAGAGCCTAGAAGAGGTGTATGGATGGTATTTAGCTGAAAACAAGACAGGATACTGTTTGTGAGAAAGAGACTGATTTCTCAGACCCAGGATTCTTCTTAAAGGGACTACGCAGAAAACCTCTCTCACAACCACTCTCCTGGGGCTCCAGGGAATGGGGAGAGAGGAGAGGACCAGAGTAGCAGGAAGAGAGTGTAATCTAGAAGGCACAGGGAGAAACATTTTGGGAGATAGCCACCCTAACCCCTGGGATGAGTCACTCTCCAAATCTGAAGTGAATATTTCCCCTGGAAACAGCAATGACAGCAAAAGGAAGCAGGACACCAGCCAAACCAGTTCTCCTGTGGCACTCAGAGCAGAGTCACTTAGAAGGAGGGAGCTCTCAGGGCTACAGTAGTGAATCTTAGGGTCTGAGCTGCAGTGCCCACACCCACAGAGCAGAGGGCTTGCCAGAGGGCGGGCAATGGCGGTACACGGAAGTGCAGTTCTGTTGGCAAGGGCAGAAGTGGGGTGGCCACCACTGGGCCCAGGTGTGAGTTCAGTCTTGCCTGGCTGGGGAGGAGCAGGTATGCAAAAGTGGTCAAGCCCAGCTGCTGGCAACCTGCAATCCAGCCTGCGGGAGAAGACTGAGGCTTGTGACCTGACTTGGGAACCGGCTCCTCCTGCGGGAGTGGAGCCAAAAGCCCAGAACAGGCAGAACCCCGCTACTGAGCATGGGCACACAGTCCCACCTGGCCTGTGGAGTCAAGGCTTGCAGCCATCCCACGAGCGGACTCCTTCTGCAAGGGTTAGGCAGAATCCCAGAAACAGGCAGAGACCCGCAACTGAGCAAAGATGCTGCCACTGACCTCAGGGCCGAGCATAACACTACCCACGGGGGTGCGGCAAAGGCTAAGGCCATCAAGGCTTGTACACCCAAGCACGTGATCACAGCCACCCCATGAAGGAAAGGCAGAAACCACAGCAACAGCCCCAGTGGGAAGGCACCAGCAATGCCCGTACCCAAAAGCCCTACGCAGCAACAGCAGAGGGGGTGAAAAGCCTGCAGACCATACCTAGGGAACAGAGGCCACACCCAGTGGACTCCAGTGGCCAAGACCTTCTTTTACACAGAGAAGTTGAGAAGACAGAGAAATACAACAAAATGAGTCAAGAGAAATCCCCAGAAAAGGACCTGAATGAAACAGATATAATCAAATTACCAGATGCAGAGTTTAAAATAATTATTAGGATGCTCAAAGATATTAGAACAACAATAGATGGTCATTACAAACACCCAAATAAAGAGATAGCAGATAGAAAAATGGACATTGAAATAATAAAAAAGAATCAGTCAGAAATGACAAATACAATATCAAAAATGAAGAACACAATTGAAGGAATAAAAAGCAGGATGGATGAAGCTGAGAATCAAATCAGCGAGTTAGAAGACACGATAAATAAAGGCACAGAAACAGAGCAGAAAAAAGAAAAGAGACTCAAAAAGTCTGAGGAAACTCTAAGAGAGCTCTGTGACAACATGAAGAGAAATAACATCCACATCATAGGGGTTCCTGAAGAAGAAGAGAAAGAACAAGGGATAGAGACTTTGTTCAAGCATATCATAGCTCAGTTAAGGCAGGAAAACATCTCACATGTGCAGGAAGCAGAGAGAACTCCATTAAAGAGAAACCCAAAGAAATCAACACGAAGACACATCATAATTAAAATACCAAAGCTAAGTGATAAAGAGAAAATATTAAAAGCTGTTAGAAAAAAAAAGACTATCACCTACAAAAGAGCCCCAATAAGGATGACTTGCAACTTCTCAGCAGAAACACTTGAGGCCAGAAGGGAATGGCAAGAAATATTCAAAATAATGCAGAACAAGAACCTACAGCCAAGACTACTTTATCCAGCAAGGCTATCATTTAAAACTGAAGGAGAAATAAAAAGCTTTCCAGACAAAAAAAAAAAAAAAACCTCAAGGAATTCACTACAACCAAACCAAGGCTGCAAGAAATGCTAAGGGGCCTGTTGTAAACAGATCAAAGGAAAAAAAGAATATAGCAAAAGAGGAATACAATTTTAAAGAATAAAATGGCAATAAACAATTACATACAAATAACCTTAAATGTAAATGGATTAAATGATCCGATCAAAAGACATAGGGTAGCTGCATGGATAAGAAAACAGAACCCATATACATATGTTGTCTACAAGAGACACACCTTAAAAAAAAAGATTCACATAGACTGAAGATAAATGGATGGAAAAAAATATTTCACGCAAATGGAAATGAAAAAAAAAGCTGGGGTAGCAATACTATATTAGACAAAATGGACTTTGAAACAAAGACTACAGTAAGAGATAAAAAAGGTCACTACATAATGATAAAGAGCAATCCAACAGGAAGATATAACCATTATAAATATCTACGCACCTAATATAGGAGCACCTAAATATATAAAGCAGACTTTGATGGATTTAAAGGGCGAGATCAACAGCAATACTATAATAGTAGGGGATTTCAATACCCCACTAGATAGATACTCAAGAAAGAAAAGTAACAAAGAAACAGCAGACTTAAAGGACATACTAGATCAATTCAATTTAATAGATATCTTCAGAACCTTTCACCCTAAAGCAGCAAAATATACATTCTTTTCAAGTCCTCATGGTACATTTTCTAGAATAGACCACATGTTAGGACACAAAAGCGGTCTCAACAAATTTAAAAAGATTGAAATCATATTGAGCACTTTCTCTGATTACAATGGCATAAAACTAGAAATCAACCACAACAGAAAAACTGAAAAATACTCAAACACTTGGAAACGAAATAACACGTTATTAAATAATGAATGGGTAAACAAAGAGATCCAAGAAGAAATTAAAATATTCCTAGAAACGAATGATAATGAGCATACATCAACTGAAAATTTATGGGACGCAGCAAAAGCAGAACTCCCCTTCTTGAGGGGAAGTTCATAGTATTCCAGGCATACCTCAAGAAGCTAGAAAAATCTCAAATACACAACTTGACCTTACATCTAAAAGAACTAGAAAAAGAACAACAAGTAAAGCCCAGAGCTAGTAGAAGGAAGGAAATAATAAAGATCAGAGCACAAGTAAATGACAGAGGCTAAAGAAACAATACAGAGGATCAATAAAACCAGGAGCTGGTTCTTTGAAAAGGTAAATAAGATCAATGAACCTTTAACCAAACTCACCAAGAAAAAAAGAGAAAAGACTCAAATAAATAAAATTAGAAACGAGAGTGGAGAAATAACTGACACAACAGAAATACAAAATACTGTAAGAAAATACTATGAAGAACTGTATGCCAAAAAATTAGACAACCTGGATGAAATGGACAAATTTCTTGAAATATAATCTTCCAAAAATTAATCTGGAAGAATCAGAAAACCTAAACAGACCAATTACAACAAATGAGATTGAAACAGTTATCAAAAAGCTCCCAGAAAAGAAAACTCCTGGGCCTGATGGCTTCACAAGTGAATTCTACCAAATATCCAAAGAAGAACTAACTCCTATCCTTCTCAAACTATTTCAAAAAATTCAAGAGAAAGGAAGACTTCCAAGCTCCTTTTATGAGGCGAGCATAATTCTGATTCCAAAACCAGGCAAGACAACCAAAGAAAGAAAATTGTAGGCCAATATCTCTGACGAATATAGATGCTAAAATCCTCAACAAAATATTAGCAAACCAGATCCAGCAATATATGAAAAAAATCATACACCAGGATCAAGTGTGATTTACTCTTGGCAGGCAAGGCTGGTACAATATTCAAAAATCAATCAATGTGATTCATCACATAAACAAAAGGAAGGAGAAAAACCACACGATAATTTCAATAGATGCAGAAAAAGCATTTGATAAAATCCAGCACCCATTCATGATCAAAACTCACAGCAAAGTGGAAATACAGGGAACATATCTCAACATGATAAAGGCCATCTATGACAAACCCACAGCCAACATCATACTCAATGGGCAAAAATTAAAAGCAATCCCCTTAAATCAGGAACAAGGCAGGGGTGCCCCCTTTCACCACTCTTATTTAACATAGTTCTGGAAGTCCTAGCCACAGCAATCAGACAAAAAAATGAAATAAAAGGCATCCAAATTGGGAAAGAAGAAATAAAACTATCATTATTTGCAGATGATATGATATTGTATATAGAAAACCCTAAAGTCACAGTCAAAAAACTACTAGACCTGATAAATGAATTCAGCAAGTGGCGGGATATAAAATTAATACTCAGAAATCAGAGGCTTTTTTATACATAACAATGAACTATCAGAAAGAGAAATCAAGGAATCAACCCCTTTACCATTACAACCAAAAAAATAAAGTGCCTATGAATAAATTTAACCAGGGAGATTAAAGATTTGTACTCAGAACATTATAAAACATTGATAAGAGAAATCAGGGAAGATATAAACAAGTGGAGGCATATACCGTGCTCATGGTTAGGAAGAATAGACATCATTAAAATGTCTATATTACCCAAAGCAATTTATAAATTCAATGGAATACCGATTAGAATACCAATGACTTACTTCAAAGATATAGAACACATTCCAAAAATTCATATGGAACGAAAAGAGAACACGAATAGCCTCAGCAATCCTGAAAAGGAAGACTAAAGTGGAAGGTATCACACTTTCAGATATCAAGTTATACTAAAGGCCATTGTACTCAAAACAGCATGGTACTGGCATAAGAACAGGCATATAGATCAATAGAACAGAACTGAGAACCCAGAAATAAACCCTTTATGGACAACTGATATTTGACAAAGGAGGTAAGAGCATACATTGGAGTAAAGACATCCTCTTCAACAAATGGTGTTGGGAAAATTGGAAAGCTACCTGCAAAAAAAATGAAACTAGACCACCAACTCACACCATTCACAAAAATCAACTCAAAATGGATAAAAGACTTAAATGTAAGCTGTAAAACCATAAACATCTTAGAAGAAAACATAGGCAGTAAGCTCTCTGACATTTCTCGCAGCAATATATTGGCCAATTTGTCTCCACAGGCAAGTGAAATAAAGGACAGGATAAACAAATGGAACTATATCAAACTAAAAAGCTTCTGCACAGCTAAAGACAATAAGAACAGAATAAAAAGACAACTACACAATGGGAGAACATATTTGACAATGTGTCTGATAAAGGGTTAATAATCAAAATTTATAAGGAACTTGTAAAGCTCAACACCAAAAAGACAAATAATCCAATCAAAAAATGGGAAAAAGAAATGAATAGACACTTCTCCAAAGAGGACATACAGATAGCCAATAGGCAGATGAAAAAATGCTTAACATCACTAATCATTAGAGAAATGCAAATTAAAACCACAATGAGATATCACCTCACACCAGTCAGAATGGTGCTCATCAACAAAACAACACAGAATAAGTGCTGGCAAGGATGTGGAGAAAAGGGAACCCTTCTGCACTGTTGGTGGGAATGCAGACTGGTGCAGCCACTGTGGAAAACAGTATGGAGATTCCTCAAGAAATTAAAAATCAAACTGCCTTTTGACCCAGCTATTCCACTGTTAGGAATATACCGCAAGAACACCAAAGCACTGTATAGAAAGAAGAAATGAACCCCCATGTTTATGGCAGCATTGTTCACAATAGCAAAGATCTGGAAACAGCCCAAGTGTCCGTCAGAGGACAAGTGGAGTAAAAAGCTTTGGTACATATATACTATGGAATACTACTCAGCCATAATCATTTACAACAACATGGATGGACCTTGATAACATTATACTGAGCGAAATAAGTAAATCAGAAAAAACTAAGAACTATATGATTCCATACATAGGTGGGACATAAAAATGAGACTCAGAGACATGGACAAGAGTGTGGGGGTTACAGGGTGGGGGGGAGGAGAGGGAGGGTTATAGGGGGGACACAAAGAAAACCAGTTAGAAGGTGACAAAAGACAATTGGACTTTGGGTGATGGGAATGCAGCATAAGCAAATGGCAAAATAACCTAGATCTGTTTTCTCTGAACATAGTACCCTGATTTATCAATGTCACACCATTAAAATTAATCAAAAAAAAAGGAATTTGTCTCAGGGCTAATCAGGCAGTTAGAAGAATAGTATAAGGATGCTAATTCTGCTTCTCACACCACATCCTGCAAAAGGGGCTCCAAGGAAATTGACGATTTGGCTCTTCTGATTTTGCCCATTGGATTTAAAAAAAAAAAAAGGACAGGAATGCCCTGAAATGAAACTAACAATACATGAGCATAAATTTAAAGGACTTTTAGATACTGGAGCTGATGTATCTGTTATTTTTTTAAATCTTTTTAAATCTTTTTTTAAGATTTTATTTATTAATTTTTGGAAATGGGGGAGAGAGAAAGAGAGGAGAGAGAATGAGAAAAATGAAGGAGAAGCATGTGCCTTGACCAGGAAAGCCCAGGGATTTGAACCAGCAACCTCATTGTTCCTGGTTGATGCTTTATTCACTGCGCCACCACAGGTCAGGCCTGATGTATCTGTTATTGCTAAGCTACATTGGCCTCCTTCCTGGCCCACTCATGCAGCAGCCACAGAATTACAAGGTATAGGGCAGAGTAAATCCCCTCAACAAAGTTCTAGTTTTTTACATTGGGAAGATTAAGAAAGTCATTCTGGATTTTTTAAACCTTATGCGCTCCCTGGATGGCCAGTTAATTTGTGGGGTAGAGATGTTTTGAAAAACACAGGAGCATTGCTTGTCAGTCCTAATGGTTTAGTCAGTACTCAGATGCTTGATTGGGGATTTTTGCCCGGTAAGGGACTAGGGAAAGAACTGGAGGAATTCTCACCCCCATAGAAATGGCACCCAATACCAGAAGGTGTGGATTAGGATATCAAAATTTAGCATAGGGGCCTTGGTAGCTCCTGCTACCCCAATAATGCATTGTGCAGACCCAATTACTTGGAAATTAGATAATCCTGTATGGGTAGACCAATGGCCCCTTGCTCAGGAGAAACTTAGGGCAGCTGCTCGATTGGTACAAGAGTAGCTACAGCTTGGGCATATTGAACCATCTAATAGCCCATGGAATACACTTCCGTATTTTGATCTTGTCACCTCCTTGATTATCAAGGGGCATAAGCGATCCTTACAGCTCATAAGTTTTGAGCCTCAAAATTATTGTTGTTCCTTTTTTCAAAGGATCAACAACAATGGCTCTGGGAAACTTCCACTAAATGGCAAATCACTTTTGCAAAACAATGGACAACTTTATACTGAAAGAGTCAACTTAAAATCAGCTCAAAGACTAGAAATGTATGCCATTATCATGGCTTTTCAGCATTCACCATATTCCTCCTTTAATCTATATACAGACAGCAAATATTTACTTATGGTTGTTTCGACTATAAAGACTGCTGTCTTAGGGACAACTGCTGATGAACTATTTCAGCAGTTCCTCCTGCTTCGAAGACTTGTATGTCAACATAGAGCTTCATGTTTTATAGGACATACTCAAGCTCACTCCATGCTCCCTTGAGCTTTAGCACAAGGGAATGCCCTTGTTGATCAAGCTACCCAAAAAAAATTATTTGAAGCAACCCTGACAGATCAAGCAATTCAGTCTCATACTATTCATCACCAAAACGCTGCAGCCCTGTGTAAACAGTTTCAACTTTCTCGGGAAGCAGCATGGCAGATTGGTAAATCCTTTCCAAAGGGTCCTGTATGACAATCTGTCCCTTCATTTGGAGTTAACCCTCAAGGACTCCTGCCAGGACAACTTTGGCAAATGGATGTTACTCATATACCTTGATTTGGCAAACAGTCCTAGGTCCACATTACAGTGGATACCTATTCTGGATTTATAGTAACCTCTGTCAGAACAGGAGAGGCTGCTAAGCATGTTATAGCTCATTGTCTGTGTGCACTTTTCTATTATTGGATTTCCTAAACTGACAATGCTCCTGCATATGTAGCAAAAACATTTACTGTATTTTGTCAAACCTTTTGAATTATGGGTATCTCTTACAATCGTTAAAGTCAAGGTATTATTAAAGTGTATCCAGCAAATATTTTAAGGTCAATTTAAAAAAAAAAATTTTTAAGGGGGGAGCCATATCCTGGAACTCCTATGGGTCTACCATATCTTGCTTTTTACTTAAAAAATTTTTAATTTCTTTTGAATGCTGATGAACAGGAGATGCCAAATCTTCTCCTGCAAACTTCTACCTTCTTTTATTTGATCCAGCTAATAACACTATTTTGTCTTTTTCCAAATAGCTCCAGATATATGGAAAAGGTTTATATAGGCGGATGGGGATCCTCAAACCCCTCAGTGAGATCTTCTGAGCATGGCCTTTAAGGTACCAAGAGGCAGAAAAAGCCCAATAGAGATCAGGTGAATTACCAGCTTTTAGGATATGCCCTTAAAGGCTTCAATGCCCTAAAGAAGTCTCATAGGAATCCATCTGGGTTCTGCTTCAATAGTGGAAAGGAAGGTCATTGAGCTAAAGCCTGCCAGGCTTACATGCCTTTGCTGTGAGGAAAAGGGACACTGGAAGGTAGGCTTCCCCCTTGATCCTCTAAGGGAGGGTTCAGTCTCTTCCAGCCCTGCTCCAGCCACCTATGACCTAACCTTGTCCTGACTGCTGGGGTTTGCCACTGAAGGCTAAAGGTGCCTAGGTCCATCAGCCCCATCTATGACACTGTGGAGGAGTCTAGGGTATTTATTCCAAGAAGCAGGTAAACTGATCTCATTTGCACAAAGGCCACTTAACTATGGCTTGTCTGAATAGTCAGGTTTTTTATTCTTCCTTCAAAGATCTCTGTTGTGGGTGTCTATAGTCCTATTTTCTGCTGCTTTGTTCAATATATAGTGTTTCCTTTATTCCTCCTACCTCAATGCCCCACTTATATTTCAGGCTGGGACCTACTCCTAATTTAGAGCTCTCTCTCGCCCTTTTGCCAACTTCTATTGTGAATTTACCTTTGCCACCCAGCTTAGTGTATCCCAAGGTTCTCTTTACCATACCACAGTTGCAGAGTTCCAGGGAAAAGCACCCTGGTCTTATCTCTCCAGGCAGAGGAGAACAGAAGCTCCACGTCCACACATGTTGCAGATGGCTTTTCCAGTCTACCTGAATCATTACCAGCTAGAAGCAGCGGTCATTGGGACTTGGACATGAGCTGCAAAGTATAGAATTGTGACAACAATTCCAGTGCCATGTGGACTTTTCCTGAATGTGGACTTTTTCTGGACTCCTGCTCCTTGTGATAGTTCCTAACGGACTGAACTGGGGTTGAGTTGCATTCGCAGGGATTTGGAATGGTGTTGGTGCCAACTTGAACTTGGTGAACATGTTATGGACACTACTCTTTTATGGATTCTTGTTGTATTGGCCAAGAGTTTGCTTAAAGGCTTTAATCACAGTAAAAAATAAATAAATAAATATATATATATATATATATATATATATATATATATATATATATATATATATATCTGGATAAAGAAGATGTGGCACATATGATATACTACTCAGCCATAAGAAATGATGACATCGGATCATCTACAACAAAATGGTGGGATCTTGATAACATTATATAGAGTGAAATAAGTAAATTAGAAAAAACCAAGAACTGCATCATTTCATACAGTAGTGGGACATAAAAATGAGACTAAGAGACATAGACAAGAGTGTGGTGGTTATGGGGGGAGGGAAGGAGGGAGAGGGGGAGGGGGAAGGGGAGGGGCACAAAGAAAACTAGATAGAAGGTGATGGAGGACAATCTGACTTTGGGTGATTGGTATGCAACATAATTGAATGACAAGATAACCTGGATATGTTTTCTTTGAATATATGTACCCTGATTTATTGATGTCACCCCATTAAAATTAATAAAAATTTATGGATAAAAAAATTAGAATTCAACTGCAAAAAAATAAAGAAACTCATAAAAATGTGAAAATTAAATAACATATTTCTAAAAAAATGAGTCAACAAAGAAATAAAAGCAGAGATCAAAAGATATATACAGACAAATGAAAATGACAACATGACATATCAGAATTTCTGAGATGCAGAAAAAGCAGTAATAACAGGAAAGTTTATATCATTACAGGCTTATCTCAAGAAATAAGAAAGATCCCAAATAAACAGCTTAACATTACACCTTAATGAACTAGGAAAAGAAGAACAAAGGTAACTCAAAATTAGTAGAGGAAAGGAAATAGTAAAAATTAGAGCAGAAATAAATGAAATAGAGAACAGAGAAACTGTTGAAAAATTAATACAACAAAGAGCTAGTTCTTTGAAAAGATCAATAAAATCAGTAAACCCCTGGTAGACTCACTAAGGAAAAAAGAGAAAAGACTCATATAAACAAAATTCAAAATGAAAGAGGAGAAATTACCACACCTATCATAGATATACAAAGGATCATTGTAGAATACTATGAAAAACTATATGCCATCAAATTCAATAATCTAGAAGAAATGAATAAATTCCTAGAACTGTATAATGTTCCTAAACTGAATCACCAAGAATTGGAAAGCTAATTAGACCCATAAACAGGGAAGAAATTGAAACAACTATCAAAAACCTCCTCAAAAATAAAAGTCTGGGGACAGACAGCTACACTGGTGAATTCTACCCAACATTTATAGAAGATTTGGTTTCTATCCTTCTCAATGTCTTCCAAAAAATTGAAGAAGAAGCAATACTTCCAAACATATTTTATGAGGCCAACATAACTCTCATATCAAAACCTGGCAAGGACAATACAAAATAAGAAAACTATGAGCCAATATCTCTTAATGGTTACAGATGCAAAAATTCTAAACAAAATACTAGCAAATTAAATACAATAACACATTAAAAAATAATATATCACAATCAAGTGGGACTCATCCCAGAAGCACAAGGATGGTACAACATATGTAAAACAATTAACATAATATACCATATCAACAAAACAAAGAATAAAATCATGTGTTCCTGCCGCGGACCAGCACGGCTCCTAATAACGGTGCGGAATTAAGGAAACACACTTTGTCAAAACAAAAACGATGGAACCGGAGGACTCTTCAAACTGCCTGGCAGTATTCCAGTGCCTCATAGCCCCAGTTCGTTTTATTATATAGACATATGCAAATCAAGGACCCTGATACAAAGTTGCACATCAAAGGCTAAAACAGGAACTCTCCCAAGGCAAAAACAGGATACATTAGTGAAATCTACAAACATCTGAAACAAACAAAGAGTTAGAGGAAGGGCATGTATATTGCTTCCAGCAACCCAAGGAAGCAAGTGGAGTGGGTGCAAATACTCAGCATCAAAGCCAAATATGGAGATGGAGGGGGGAGAACTTAGCCTTTTGCTAAGCCTCGAATCTATAATGGCTTTTTGCCATTAACGGTCCAAAACATGTTCCTATCAATAGATGCAGAGAAGGCATTCAACAAAATACAACATCGTTTTATGTTTAAAACTCTCAATGAAATGGGTATAGAAGAAAAATACCTCAACACAATAAAGGCCATATATGATAAACCATCAGCTAACATCATACTAAATGGTAAAAAACTGAAAGCTTTTCCTCTAAAATCAGGAACAAGACAAGGTTGCCCACTCTCTCCACTCTTATTCAACATAGTGCTAGAAGTTCTAGACAGAACAATCAGACAAGAGAAAGAAATAAAAGGCATTCATGTTGGGAAACAAGAAGTAAAGCTTTCACTTTTTGCAAATGACATGATTCTATATATAGAAAACCCCAAAGAATCCACAAAAATACTATTAGAAACAATAAACCAATACATTAAGGTCACAGGGTGCAAAATTAATATACAGAAGTCTATTGCTTTCATATATGCCAATGATGAAACTTCAGAAAATGAACTCAAAAAATAATACCTTTTACAATTGCAACAACAAAAAAATACTTAGGAATAAACATAACAAAGAATGTAAATGACCAAGATACAGTACTGAAAACTACAAAGCATTATTAAAAGAAATAAAAAAAGACACAATGAAATAGAAAAATATCCCATGTTCTTGGGTAGGAAAAATAAATATAGTTAAAATGGCCATATTACCCAAAGCAATATACAAATTTAATGCAATTCCCATCAAAATTCCAATGTCAATTTTTAAAGAAATGGAACAAAATTACCAGGTTTCTATGGAACCATAAAAAAACCCAAATAACCAAAGTAATCCTGAGGGGGAAAAATAAAAGCTGGAGGCAATACAATACCTGACTTCAAATTATATGACAGAGCCACAATAATCAAAACAGCATGGTATTGGCAGAAAAATAGACAGACCAATGGAACAGAATCAAAAACCCAGAAATAAAACCACATATATATGGTCAAATCATCTTTGATAAAGGAGCCAAAAGCACACAATTGAGAAAAGAAAGCTTCTTCAATAAATGGTGCTGGGAAAATTGGAAAGCCACATGCAAAAAAATGAAACTTGACTACAGATTTTCCCCTTGCACCAAAATTAATTCAAAATGTATCAAAGACCTAAATATAAGACCTGAAACAATAAATTACATAGAAGAAAACATAAGTACTAAACTCATGGACCTTGACCATAGAGAACATTTTATGATTTTGACCCAAAAGACAGGGGAAATAAAGGCAAAAATAAATGAATGGGACTACATCAAACCAAGAAGCTTCTGCACAACAAAAGAAACTGACAATAAAACAGACAACTAAATAGGAGATGATATTTGCAAACAGCTCAGATAAGGGGTTAATATCCAAAATATGTAAAGAATTCACAAAATTTAGCAACAAACAAGCATACAATCAAATTAAGAAATGAAGAAAGGAGAGCTCTTTCCAACTGGAAGCGGCTGTAGCCAGGTACGAAAAGCAAAAGTCATCCTGTTAACATCCCACCAGGTGCTCTGTATAAGTGTGGGGACGAAAGCCACTGGGCCAACAAGTGCCCTAATTCAGACCAGCCCCCAAAAAGCCTTGCCTCCTTTGCAGTGTGCCCCAATGGAAGTCAGACTGTGACTGGACCTCTCTAGTCTGCCTGTGTTGTAGAGAGAAGATGGCAGCGGAGTAGGCGGATGCACAGACACCCAGCTCTCAACACCAAACTGGAATTCAAATCAATTTAGAAAAAATCAGCATGAAAAACCAACACTGAACTGCAAGAACAGCTCTCAAAAACCAAGGAGCAAAGAGGAAGCCACAATAATCCTGGTAAGGAGTGCCTGAATCTCCTCTGCTTACAGGAAGGGAAGGAGGAGGGTGAGGCTGAGAGCCCAGAGAGGATTTCACAGAGGAAAAAGAGCAGAAACTACTGCTCACAGCCACTTACCTGGCGACCAGGGAGCAAGGTGGGTTGAAAAGACCAGCTTATCTCCCAAGTGGAAAAGACAGGGAGAGGGACAGACTGTGAGAGGCTAAGGTATGCAAGAAACAAAATAAAAAAGCTGACTCATTCATGCTGGAGGCGGCCATAGCTGGGGGAGGGACTGAACCTTTCACAAAACAGAGCTGAAGTGCTTCCGGATCAGAGATCTCCGGACATCTATCCAGCTCCAATCAGCACAACAAGACACAGCTGAAAACAAGAAGTGGAGAGGAGGGGCAGTAACTCAGGTCTCCATGGAGATCTGAGATACACCTCCCCCTACTGAAGCTGAGAGAAAAAACCCTGCTCCCAGTGAGATTAGTTGGAGGAAGAGACCTTCAGTGTCTCAGGTTACACCCACAGCATTCCTGGATACAGTTTCAAGGAAGCCCCCTGCTGAGATCAGTTAACAAGACTATCACCTGTTAAGAAAACAAACAAATCAAGACTTCAAAGCTGCCCAAATCCAAAAGTGGATTACAAATAATAGCTGATACCAACCCACGAAGACCTAAAAATAACACAACTGAAAACTGGAGGCAGACAACACCAAGCCTAGACTCAATCAACTCTACAAATAAAAAAAAAAGAAGATGAGAAAACAAAGGAGTGCAATCCAAATGAAACCACAAGAGACACTTTCGAGAGATGAACTGAGTGATATGGAAATAATCAAACTTCCAGATGCGGAGTTCAAAATAATGATTGTAAGGATGCTTAGGGATCTTAGAACAACAATGGAGGGGGAGTTTGAAAACCTAAATAAAGAAATAGCAAGTATAAAAAAGAATCAGTTGGAGACGACAAATACAATATCAGAAATAAAGACCACAATGGAAGGAATTAAAAACAGGATAGATAGAGCAGAGGATCGAATCAGCGAGTTAGAAGACAACTGGAATGAAGGCATGAAAGCAGAGAAGAAAAGAGAAAAAAGACTCAAAAAGTCAGAGGAAACTCTTAGAGAGCTCTGTGACAACATGAAGAGAAATAACATCCGCATCATAGGGGTTCCTGAAGAAGAAGAAAAAGAACAAGGGATAGAGACTTTGTTCAATCATATCATAGCTGAAAACTTCCCTAAATTAATGCAAGAGAAACTCTCACAAATCCAAGAAGCACAGAGGACTCCATTAAAGAGAAACCCAAAGAAACCTACACCAAGACACATCATAATTAAAATACCAAAGCTAAGCGATAAAGAGAAAATATTAAAAGCTGCAAGAAAAAAAAAAGTTATCACCTACAAAGGAGCCCCCATAAGGATGACATCTGACTTCTCAACAGAAACACTTGAGGCCAGAAGGGAATGGCAAGAAATATTCAAAGTAATGCAGAACAAGAACCTACAACCAAGACTACTTTATCCAGCAAGGCTATCGTTTAAAATTGAAGGAGAAATAAAAAGCTTCCCAGACAAAAAACAACTCAAGGAATTCATTACAACCAAACCAATGCTGCAGGAAATATTAAGGGGCCTGGTATAAACAGATAAAGTGGGAAAAGAATACAGAAAAAAAAAAAAAAGAAAAAGGAATACACCTTTAAAGAAGAAAATGGCAATAAACAACTACATATCAATAATAACCTTAAATGTAAATGGATTAAATGATCCAATCAAAAGACATAGGGTAGCTGCATGGATAAGAAAACAGGACCCATACATATGTTGTCTACAAGAGACACACCTTAGAACAAAAGACACACACAGATTGAAGGTAAAAGGATGGAAAGAAATGTTTCATGAAAACGGAAATGAAAAAAAAGCTGGGGTAGCAATACTTATATCAGACAAATTGGACTTTAAAACAAAGGATATAGTAAGAGATAAAGAAGGCCACTACATAATGATAAAGGGAGTAATCCAACAGGAAGATATAACTATTATAAATATCTATGCACCTAATATAGGAGCACCCAAATATATAAAACAGACTTTGATGGATTTAAAGGGCGAGATCAACAGCAATACTATAATAGTAGGGGATTTCAATACCCCACTAACATCACTAGATAGATCCTCAAGAAAGAAAATTAACAAAGAAACAGCAGACTTATTGGAAACACTACATCAACTCGATTTAATAGATATCTTCTGAACCTTTCACCCTAAAGCAGCAGAATATACATTCTTTTCAAGTGCTCATGGTACATTCTCTAGGATAGACCACATGTTAGGGCACAAAAGTGCTCTCAACAAATTTAAGAAGACTGAAATCATATCAAGCACTTTCTCCGATCCCAACGGCATGAAACTAGAAATGAATCACAGCAGAAAAGCTCAAAAATTCTCAAACACATGGAAACTAAATAGCAGGGTGTTAAATAATGAATGGATTAAGAATGAGATCAAAGAAGAAATAAAGAAATTCCTAGAAACGAATGACAATGAGCATACAACAACTCAAAATTTATGGGACACAGCGAAAGCAGTGCTGAGAGGGAAGTTCATAGCACTACAGGCACACTTTCAGAAGCTAGAAAAAGCTCAAATAAACAACTTAACCCTGCATCTAAAAGAACTAGAAAAAGAACAGCAAGTAAAGCCCAAATGTAGTAGAAGGAAGGAAATAATAAAGATCAGAGCAGAAATAAATGACATAGAGGCTAAAGAAACAATACAGAAGATCAATGAAACTAGGAGCTGGTTCTTTGAAAAGGTAAACAAGATTGATGCACCTTTAAGTAGACTCACCAAGAAAAAGAGAGAGAGGACTCAAATAAATAAAATTAGAAATGAGAGAGGAGAAATAACAACTGACACAACAGAAATACAAAATATTGTAAGAAAATACTATGAAGAACTGTATGCCAAAAAACTAGACAACCTAGATGAAATGGACAAATTCCTTGAAACGTACAATCTTCCAAAAATCAATCTGGAAGAATCAGAAAACTTAAACAGACCAATTACACCAAAGGAGATCGAAACAGTTATCAAAAAACTCCCAACAAAGAAAAGTCCGGGGCCCGATGGCTTCACAATGGAATTCTACCAAATATTCAAAGAAGAACTAACTCCTATCCTTCTCAAAACTATTTTAAAAAATTCAAGAGGAAGGAAGACTTCCAAACTCCTTTTATGAGGCGAGCATAATTCTGATTCCAAAACCAGGCAAAGACCACACAAAGAAAGAAAATTATAGGCCAATATCTCTGATGAATATAGATGCTAAAATCCTCAACAAAATATTAGCAAACCAGATCCAACAATATATGGAAAAAATCATACACCATGATCAAGTGGGATTTATTCTGGGGAGGCAAGGCTGGTACAATATTTGTAAATCAATCAATGTGATTCATCACATAAACAAAAAGAAGGAGAAAAACCATATGATAATTTCAATAGATGCAGAAAAAGCATTTGATAAAATCCAGCACCCATTCATGATCAAAACTCTCAGCAAAGTGGGAATACAGGGAACATACCTCAACATCATAAAAGCCATCTATGAGAAACCCACAGCCAACATCATACTCAATGGGCAAAAATTAAAAGCAATACCCTTAAGATCAGGAACAAAGCAGGGGTTCCCCCTTTCACCACTCTTATTTAACATAGTCCTGGAAGTCCTAGCCACAGCAATCAGACAAGAAGAAGAAATAAAAGGCATTCAAGTTGGAAAAAAAGAAGTAAAACTATCATTATTTGCAGATGATATGATATTGTATATAGAAAACCCTAAAGTCTCAGTCAAAAAACTACTGGACCTGATAAATAAATTCAGCAAAGTGGCAGGATATAAAATCAATACTCAGAAATCAGAAGCATTTTTATACACCAACAATGAACAGTCAGAAAGAGAAATTAAGGAAACAATCCCCTTCACAATTACAACCAAAAAAATAAAGTACCTAGGAGTAAACTTAACCAAGGAGACTAAAGACTTGTACTCGGAAAATTACAAAACATTGATAAAAGAAATCAAGGAAGATACTAACAAGTGGAAGCATATACCGTGCTCATGGTTAGGAAGAATAAACATCATTAAAATGTCTATATTACCCAAAGCAATTTATAAATTCAATGCAATACCAATTAAAATACCAATGACATACTTCAAAGATATAGAACACATATTCCAAAAATTTATATGGAACCAAAAAAGGACACGAATAGCCTCAGCAATCTTAAAAAAGAAGAATAAAGTGGGAGGTATCACACTTCCTGATATCAAGTTATACTACAAGGCCATTGTACTCAAAACAGCCTGGTACTGGCATAAGAACAGGCATATAGATCAATGGAATAGAACAGAGAACCCAGAAATAAACCCACAGTTCTATGGACAACTGATATTTGACAAAGGAGGTAAGGAAATACAATGGAGTAAAGACAGCCTCTTTAACAAATGGTGTTGGGAAAATTGGACAGCTACCTGCAAAAAAATGAAACTAGATCACCAGCTTACACCACTCACAAAAATAATCTCAAAATGGATAAAAGACTTGAATGTAGGCCGTGAAACCATAAGCATCTTAGAAGAAAACATAGGCAGTAAGCTCTCCGACATCTCTCGGAGCAATATATTTGCTGATTTATCTCCACGGGGAAGTGAAATAAAAGACAGGATAAACAAATGGGACTATATCAAACTAAAAAGCTTTTACACAGCTAAAGACAACAAGAACAGAATAAAAAGACAAACTACACAATGGGAGAACATATTTGACAATACGTCTGATAAGGGGTTAATAACCAAAATTTATAAAGAACTTGTAAAACTCAACACCAGGAAGACAAACAACCCAATCCAAAAATGGGCAAAAGAGATGAATAGACACTTCTCCAAAGAGGACATACAGATGGCCAATAGGCATATGAAAAAATGCTCAACATCACTAATCATTAGAGAAATGCAAATTAAAACCACAATAAGATATCACCTTACAACAGTCAGAATGGCACTTATCAACAAAACAACACAGAATAAGTGCTGGCTAGGATGTGGAGAAAAGGGAACCCTCCTGCACTGCTGGTGGGAATGCAGACTGGTGCAGCCACTGTGGAAAACAGTATGGATAGTCCTCAAAAAACTGAAAATCGAACCGCCTTTTGACCCAGCTATCCCACTTTTAGGAATATACCCCAAGGACACCATAGAACGGCTCGAAAAGGAGAAATGCACCCGCATGTTTGTGGCAGCATTGTTCACAATAGCGAAGATCTGGAAACAGCCCAAGTGTCCGTCAGAGGACGAGTGGATTAAAAAACTTTGGTACATATATACTATGGAATACTACTCAGCCATAAGAAATGATGACATCGGATCATTTACAATAGCATGGATGGACCTTGATAACATTATACGGAGTGAAATAAGTAAATCAGAAAAAAAACTGAGATGAATCCATACATAGAAGGGACATAAAAATGAGACTCAGAGACATGAACAAGAATGTGATGGCAACAGGGGTGGGGGGGTTGGGGGAGGGGGGAGGGGGTGAAGAAGGAGAGAGGGGTTAGGGGAGGGGAGGGGCACAAAGAAAACCAGATAGAAGGTGACAGAAGACAATTTAACTTTGCGGGAGGGGTATACAGCACAATCAAATGTCAAAATAATCTAGAGATATTTTCTCTCAACATATGTAACCTGATTTATCAATGTCACTGCATTAAATTTAATAAAAAAATATTAATATTAAAAAAAAAACCCAAAACAAAACAAAACAAACAAAAAAGAAATGAAGGACATGAACAGACACTTCTCCCAAGAAGGCATACAAATGGCCAACAGATATATGAAAAAATGCTCACCTTCACTAGCTATTTGAAAAATGCAAATCAAAACTACAATAAGATACTACTTCGCACCTGTTAGATTGGCTATTATCAACAAAACAGGTAATAACAAGTGTTGGAGAGACTGTGGAGATAAAGGAATCCTCATTCACTGTTTGTGGGAATATAAATTAGTATAACCACTATGGAACAAAATATAATGGTTCCTCAAAAAATTAAGAATAGAACTACCTTATGACCCAGCAATCCCTTTACTGGGTATCTACCAAAAAAACCTCGAAAACACTGGTACATAAAGACACGTTCACCCCCATGCTCATTGCAGCATTATTCACAGTGATGAACACACAGAAGCAACCAAAGTGCCCCTCAGTACATATATACTATGGAATTCTACTCAGCCATGAGAAATGATGACATAAGGTCATTTACAACAACATGGATGGACCTTGAGAAAATTATATTGAGTGAAATAAGTAAATCAGAAAAAGCCAAAAATTGTATGATTTCATGCATAGGTGGGATACAAAGCTGAAACTCATAAACATAGATAAGAACGCAGTAGTTACCAGGAGGAAGGAAGTATAAGGAGGAGGATTGGGAGAAACATGTAGAGAGGGACAAATATAAGGTGATGGAAAATGATTTGGCTTTAGGTGATGGATATACAAAATAATAGACTATTCAAATGATGGAATGATGTTTGCCTGAAATCTATGTACACTTAATGTCACCCTGTTAAAATTAATTTTCTAAATTAAAAAATTATTGCAGCACACCAGTTGAAAATTGCTGATCTAGGCATTCTGATTCCCAAACTCTCTTTTACACTTTTTCTGAAGTTTAAAACCATTAAAAAAAATAATTTCACTAAAATCAGACCTTTTTCTAACAGTCTCAGCCCATCATTTTGCACAAGGTAGTCATGTGAAAAGCATGTTTGCCACCTCCTTGTTTTGCTTGAAGCAATTATTGAAGTGCATATTGCAACTAGAACACCTTCTCTCTAGACCCTAAGCAGACTCTGTGAAGGCAGTGATGAGACCTGTCTCCCTTCCTTGTGTCAGTGCCAATGTCCTCTTGTTCCTTCAGAGCCATCCACACTCACAAAGCAGAGCACCTTATCATAACAGATCAAATAGCCTGACCAGGCAGTGGTACAGTAGGTAGAACATCTGACTTGGATGCAGAGGACCCAGGTTTAAAACCCCAAGGTCGCCGGCTTGAGCACGAGCTCATCTGGCTTGAGTGCAGGGTCACTGGCTTGAGTGTGGCATTATAGACAACCCATGGTCGCTGGCTTGAGCCCAAAGGTTGCTGGCTTGAAGCCCAAGGTCCCTGACTTAAGCAAGGAGTCATTCACTTTACTGTAGCCCCCTAATCAAGGCACATAAGAGAAGGCAATCAATGAACTAAAATGCTGCAACAAAAAATTGATGCTTCTCATCTCTCTCCCTTCCTGTCTGTCTTTATTTGTCACTCTCTCTGACTCTCTCTCTCTGTCTCTGGAAAAACAACAACAGATCAAATACTCTACCTAACTGAAAACTGATTGAAGTTTGTTTTTTAACTATAGATTAGTGACAAAGAGTTAAGAGAACCTGGTAGCATAGCAACCACCCAAGGGGAAGAAAGTTACTGGAGCAGGAGGCTATGGTTCCCTGTCTTTCTGTAGAGACTGACACTGTGAGGAGACAAAGCAGGCTGTGTGAACAAGGTTGCTGAGTAATTTTGACTTTGGTGTATATTAAAAATGGCTTCTCTATACATAGAATTTTACCTGAGATGTGTATGTTCCCTTGCAGATGGTTTTTTCTTTTATTAAAACTAGAGTTTTATTTCTTTTTTTTTTCTTTTTACTGAATATATTGGGGAGACACTGGTTAACAAAATTATGCAGGTTTCAGGTGCACTATTCTACAACACATCATCTGTACACTGTACTGTGCATTCACTCCTAAATCAGGTCTCTGTCCATCACTGTTTATCTCCCCAGTAGCCTCCTCTACCATTCCCTATGCCCCGTCCCCCCGGAAATCACCACATGGTTTTTCATGTTTATGAGTTTTTTCTCTCTGAGTTTTATTCTTTTAATAGACCATTGGATGGGAAAGAATCACTGACCCCTGTAAAAATATAATTAATTAAAAGAATCTTATATTTTTTTAAATTAACCATGTCACCAGTGGCAAATTCTAGACACTGAGGCATACTTGTCCTCTTCATTATAAAAGACAGAACCCATCACATCACCCCCATGCTCTGAGCCCCTCAACCAAGTACTAGAGCAGTCACCATCCACCCACTGGAGCTGACACAGGAGTGGCCACTTGCTGAGTAACAATCATCTCTTAAAGAACATGCTGTGCACAACAATGTGCTGAGACACAAAATGCTGCCTTATTAAAATATAATAGTGTGAGAGTGCAGAGGAAAAAGCAGGCACTTTGGAGCCTGAGAGCCCTGGGTGTGAATCCAGACTGTGTTCATACTACCTGCTGGCTTTGACATGCCACACCTCCTCTTCCAAAGAGGAATGAGTGTTATTATCTTACTGAGTTTTTATGAAGAACAAAAATACACTTTAAGTGCTGGGCAAATAGGGGTTCATTAAATGGTGACTGTTACCTTTTCTGTAGTGGAAAGAGCACAGGTGTTGCATCAGGTAGACCTCAACTCAAGTCTTGGCTCTAAGCTTTTACTGTGCCCTCAGATAAGGCATCGACTCACTAGCAGTCTGTGTCCTCCTAGGCAAAGAAAGTAATAACTGCCTCGATGGGCTGTTTCATAAGAATCAGTGATAATATGTGTAAATTACCTACCAACTGATCAAAGCTTGACCAGTGATAGCTTTAATTTTTTTATGGTCACTGTTGATATTACTCTTCCCTCCTCACTTCCAAAAACTATGGAGCCTGCCTGAGAGACTGTGCCCCGACAGTGAGTGCGCAGGTGGGGACGGGGAGCACAGAGCTCCCAGTGCATGTGGTCGGCACTTCAGGATTGTTTGAGTTTTCCAGCTCTTGATTTATGTCTGAAATTAGAAAGCAGTATAACAATAAAGTTTTAAGACCCTCCTCGCTATTTCTTAACATTTCTTTAATTAAATTAGGATGTAGCCCAAAGCTGCACTGGTAGTTTGTAAACAACTCTGGAATGGCCCTAGCTTAAATCACCCAGATGGCTTTTCTTTCAACAATCAATCTCAGTCTTTCTGTCTACTGAGCCTTCCTATGATACTGGAATTCATCTAAATTTGCCTTTCTGACACTTAAGAAGACTCTGACCCTTTTATGCTCAGAAAAGGGGAAAACAACAAGAAACTATTTGTATTTAAAGCAAATGGCCATATATAATATTTTGGACACACTTCCTCCCAACACACTCTCCCAAAATTGTCTAGAAATGGTTCCTGTTCCATACATGTACATCTGTAGGAACAGTCATTCTGTACACTGTCACCATACCGTCAGGACCGGGCATCCGACAGTGACAGGATTTAGCCCGTGAGCTCCCAACCATGTGGACCTGTGACAGAGGTCATTCTCTTTCTGAGACTCTGAAGTGTAACATTCTAACTTCTGGGTGTTGTTCACAGCCATTTTCTGTGAGAAGCAAAAGAGAGAAAACTTTATGAGACATGTGAAGAGATGAGAATAAGCGAAGAGAGAAATGTTTAAGTGTCCTGAGGGCAAGACACCACTGTCCTTGGGACCATAAGTCATCAACGTTTCTTTAATAAATGCTCCTTTTTACTTAAGCTAGTTTGATTGGAATATTCATAGATAAAATCAGAAGAAAATTATGTTATTTAAAAATAATGAGAAGTTTCTAATATACTCATAATAGGTTTATTTCTAGTTTGTAAACATTTTCTGAAAATTTATTGCAGTCAGCATTCTATTTATTACTTGGCTTTATAATTTTTTGTCAGTTTTTCAATTGAAGTTGACAGTCAGTACTATTCTGTATTAGTTTTAGGTGTACCACATAGTGGTTAGACGATCATATACTTTAGAAAGTATGCCCCTGAAATTTCCAGTAACCACCTGGCCCCACAAAGAGTTATTACAGTATTGCTGACTATATTCCCTATGCTGTACTTCACATTACTTGCCTTTTAAAATTGAAACTGTTACAAATTCCACAACTTGGCTTGATGCTCTTATTTACCTCTTTACAAATTACTTTGCTTAGCAGTTATTAAAAGGTATTTTCTGGAAAAAAAAGTTTAGAAAAATAATATAAAGCATGTTTTAGAATAGAGATATTGATTTTAGATTACTCAAAAAAATGCTTTTAAATTATTTCCTTCCCGTCAAAAGGTGGAGTCTATCTTTGTAGCTATTAGAACTGGATGGAAGCTATGACTTGATTTGGCACAATGGGTATTACAAACAGGCTGCAAAGGACATGAGAAGGACTATGTATAGGGGCTTGGTTTCTTATTGCACTTGGTAGTACCCTGTGACTACTATATAAAAGACTCCGAGTGAGGTGAAGAGTGACAGGCCACATAAAAATAATTAAGGAAGCCAGGTCAACATCCAACCAACCACACACTCTTGAGTGGCCCATCCTCAGTCAACCAACTCACCTGCCTGCTAACTACAGATGCAGGACAAAACCCAGAGGTCAGCAAACATGGCCCACAGAGCTGTGAGGTAAATTCAGTGGTTGTGGGTTTTGGGCACTAAGTGTTAAGGTGATTTTTTTAAATGTAGCAATAGATAATTTACTCAGAGATTTAAGCTGTTTTCCTTATTTGACCAAGAAAAGCAAACAGGAAATTTAATCCAAAAATGCAAATTGTAGAGGATAAACCAAGCTGCTTATAAATCTAGCCCAGTCTCTCACAGTTCATAATCATCTTTCCCTTGTCTGGAATGCTCCCCAGACCATGGAGCCTCTCCCACTTCTGCCACTTGCCCCACTTGGCTTCCCCACAAATTTCCACTTAGGAATCGTGAATCCACTTCTGGGAAGCCTTCTAAAAACAGGCAAGAAATGAATTATTTCATCCTGTGTGTTAGCTTGCATAGTGTTCAGACCTCTACTGCAGTATGAATCTTTATTATATGCGGCTTAAGTGTCTGTTTGTCACCGATAGCTTATTGGTTGCTTGCATAACTGTACTAGCCAATGGGGTGAAGTTGCCACGGTATTCAAATAGTCCCGCCTTCTGGCATGCCACCTCACAAATTGAGGTTAAAGATTGGAGCAATTATTATGCTGTTAAGAAATCTTAACACCAGAAGGGGTCTTTGCAATGGTACAAGACTAGAGGTTCTCCAATTGAAAAATAATGTCATAATAGCTAAGTCTTTGACTGGCTCCTCTAAAGGTGAAATACATGTCATTCCAAGAATTGATTTGGCTCCATCTCAAACAGGGTTGCCGTTTCAATTGAGACGTAGACAATTTCCTATAAAACTTTCCTTTGCTATGACCATCAATAAGTCTCAGGACCAAATGCTTAAGCGTGTTGGCATTTTTTTACCTGAGCCTGCACTTGGACATGGTCAACTTTATGTTGCCTGTTCAAGAATTCGTGAAAGAACGGACATAAAATTAAAAATAATTGATGGTCCTCTGCAAGGCGAGCTTAAAAATGATGGAAAGATCTACACAAGAAATGTTGTGTACAAAGAGATCTTTGACATATGAATTAACATTTTATTATTTAAGTCACCTTTATTTATTGAGCTAGCGGTGGCTCTTAAGAAATGTATCGCCAGTGGTTTCCTTCATTGCACTCTACTTTAAGCAATTAAGCAAGTAGAAGGGGGAAACCCCATGGGGCAGTAAGCAAAGGGGCATCCTCACCGCCTGCCCTGGGTAATTCAGTTTGAATTAACAGACACCTTTGCACAAATCATTTTAATTACAATTTATAATATCTAGAACAGCGGTCATTTCGTATGACCGACGGGCTTTCTAGTGTAATTATATCATCACACTGACTCTCACTCCTTCCTTCACTAGCATGTGACTCTCTCAAGTCCATGACTCTGTTGATTAAGTCAGACTTAGAAGGATGCCCCACAGTAGAAAACACTTGATACGGAGCTTCAGATAGCTCACAGCACTTTATAGGGTTTTAATACCTATATATAACAAAATGCATCAATGTTCAAGGTTGACCACTAAATTTTGACAAATATAATGCACCCATGTAAGCATCACTTAGATCAAGATATAGAACATTTCTATCACCTCAGAAATTTCCCTCCTGTTCCTTCCCAGTCAACTTCTCCCCAGAGTCCCAGCCCCAACCCACCGCCTACAGGTGACCCCTACCCTAATCTGTGTCCATGGATTAGTGTTGTCCATTCTTTCACTCCATGTAAATGAAATTGTTATTTGCTAGTTTTTGTCTGGCTTCTTTCTCTCAATACACCGATTTTCAGATACATTCATGTCATTGCATGTATCATTTATCTGTTCCCTTTGACTGCTTCAAAGTGTTCCTTTGTATGAATTGGCCACACTTTCAACTACTTTCTTGATAATAGACATTTGAGTTGTTTCTTTCTTTGAGCTAATTATGAATAAATCTGCTGAACATTACCATACAAGCCTTTCTGTGGACATAGCACTCACTCTTGTCGGGTTTGTTTCCAGCAGCAGAATTACTCAGAAACAGAGCGGATGTGTGTTTAACTTCGTTACAGACTGACAGACAGTTTTCTGTGCTAGTTGTAGCATTTATAATCCCATCAGTAATATGAGAGTGTCCATTGCTCCATAGCAATTCTGATGAGTCAGTTGTGGTGTCTCACTATAGTCTCAGTATGTTTTTGTAGAAAAGCTGTAGTCTTCAATGAATACTAAGCAGAACTTGATGAGGATGATGTCTAAATAAGTATATTGATGTATGATATCCACAAGGGTTAACATGGTTATCAGTTAATCAGTTAGCTCTATGTATTAATGAAGCAGAATAAACTAATTTTTAGCATTCTGTTATAAGTAAGGCACTCCAGTATATGCTAATTTTTTAGCCTAGTGTTTATAATTAAGAGTTCTGTTATCGATCACTTTTAAAGTTGTAGGTCACTATGACAAATGTAGCATTTAATTAGATATCAAAATATTTCATTGTGGAAGAGGATATGATAAAGGAGCCATGCTTCTCTGCTTTGAGGAGAAAGCTATGGTTCATGTTGATTGTGACTAACTAAAATCCACAGCAAGTGCTGGAACTGGCTCTTCAATGCATATCCTCTCATTTCAGATAGTGTTTTCCCTGCTAGGTCAAGTTGCCTCTTTCTAATAACTCATGGTGATGCTTCAGCTTTGTCCAAATAATAAATGTATAAACACCAAACTGTTAAAATGGTAAGTTAGCTCATTGCTACACATTTCCATAATAATACAAACAAGCCCTGGCCAGATGTGCAGTTGGTTAAAGCGTCGTCCTGAGGTGTGGAGGTTGCCTGTTCAATTCTTGGTCAAGGCATGTTTAGGAGTGGGTTGATGTTCCTGTCTCTCTCTGTCTCCCTTCCTCTCTCTCTAAAATCAATAAAATAAACAAACAGAAAAAAACAATACAAACTGGTTTCTTTCTGGAACACTGCCTAAGGACGAAGGAATGGACTAGTTGTCATTCAGCTACAACTATTCTGTGAAATTAGAACTAGGCATAAGAAACTCTAAATAACTTTACATAATGGGAATTTCATAGCTAGTAGTTGTCTACAGAAATAGAGGGAGATGGAGAAATCAGAAAGTATCTTATGAATTAAATGCAATAATTTAACTTAGGTAATATAGAATCCCATAAGAAAAATGTGCTTAACAATTTATTAGGTAGATTTAGTAATAATGACCACAATTTCCCACATTTGTCTAGCTGTGTAGCGACAGTTTACTCATAAAAGTGTCAGTTGTTTTAAAATTAAGTACAGTTTTAAAAGTAGGATGTTATCACTGAGTATTCAAATTAAAATATACCTCAGGTTAAAACATTTGCAAATCTTAAGTATAATGAAGTAAATAATATGGGTGTTTTCCAAATCCTTTCAGTTAATACATTTGTTTATTCAGTAGGACATGTTGGATGCCTATATGCTATAAAGCACGGCCAGGGCTCAGAACAGGGGCTGACGCTGTTCATCGCAGCCGGTGTCCCCTGTCCAGCTGCCAATTCTGGTAAAACAGCTGTCTCCATTACCACATCTTCCATGTTCAGTAGATAGCTTCTCAAGTGCATTCAAGCTTTGCTATTTATTAACTCCGTAACTTTATGCAAATTACTGTACTTCACTCCTTTATGTTTCAACCTTTTAATCTGCATATTGGGAACAATAGTTAAACCTCTGATTTATCACTTAATAATTGAAAAAATGAGAAATTCCAAGATGTCGACAGTGTAGGTGGACGTTCCAACAGCCAACTCTCAGGACCAAATAGTATTACAAATTAATTTAAGAACAATCGTCTTGAAAAACCAACTTTGGATGAAATGAAGAGAGTCTATAACCAAGGATCACAGGGAAACCACATTGAGACTGGTAGGAAGGGTGGAGATGAAGGGCTGCCCCACTTGCAGGAATGAACTACGACGGAGAGTGCAGACTTTCACTGCCTGAAGGCTCACCTTGAAAGGTGTGGGTCCTCAGTCCTAGGCCTGGAGCCCCACCTTAGAGACACAGAACCAAGAAGAGGTGCCCACACAGCATTTGGAGGTGAAAAGAGCCAAGGTTTCTGTCTATGAGAAAGAGACAAAGCTCTCAGAGAAGCAGGCTCTGTTTCAAAGGGCCAGCACAGAAAATCTCATTCACAGTCACTTACCCGGGGATCCTGAGGACGGAGGGCTGAGAGGACTAGAGTTGCATGAGGACAGTGTAAAGTTGGAGGCCCAGGGAAAAACACTATGGGAGACAAACACGGGAACCCTTGTGCCGAGTTATTCTCCAAGACCCCAGTCTCCATCTTTCTTGGGTGGAGCATCTCCACTGAGCAGCATCAGTGTGGGGAAAAGCTATTGCTCTGCTCTCAGGAGTCTCTCCTGCCAAGTCATGGAGACTGGGTTGTTCTGAGAAGAGTGAAAGCAGGGGGCACTTCAATGGCTCAGTTTTCTTGTTTTGAGGCCAGAGATTCTTCCAAAACACTCCTGAACCTAAAACTGGTAATTTGACATCACGAGAGACTCAGTAATAACTCTCCAATGTGCAATCAGACCACATGTCTGCATCTCAGAGGCCACACCCACCAGACTTCTACTACCACACCCTACTGAGATCTGTGAAAAAAGTCGGGACAGACTGACTTCTGAAGCCGAAGGGCAGAGCTCCACCTACTGCCCTTCCTAATCCCTGAATTGCCCCAGGCTCTAAACTCTACAAGAAGTTTTTACAGTGGCCAAGCCCAACAAGCAGCCAGCAGACAGAGGCTGCAAGAGACGGGACTCAGATAAACTTAGCCTATTAAATTGACCTTCCCTCAGGCCCACTGTGTATAAAAGCCAGCCTAGGTGTGCAGCTTAGTATTTCCATGAGCACCTGGGCCCAGCAGAGGCACCCACAAACTCTCAATTGCTTATAGCTCCAAGAAGATAGCTAAAGCCCAGTCACAGGCACTATCTCCCACTAGTCTGTGCCGAGTTCCTGTCAGGGAGGCCAAGGGCTTGCACACCCAGTGGCCAGCTGCCGAGAGCATTGTTTCAGTACCTAAAAACCCTTGCTAGAGTTGAATCCTAAGGAGAGGCTTCTCACACCTGGCCAGGCTGAGGTAAGTTCCACTCACTGTGATCAGCCCTGGCACAGAGGCTCATGTGCATGAGATAGGGTGGAGCTTCACAGTCAGCTGGCCCGGTTAATGTATATTCTGCCTGGCTGGGCTAGATACCAGCAGGGAAAAGCAGAGAGGCTTGGAGCATGGATATTTAAAGTGTGGGTTCCTGTAAGCCTATTGTTATATCTGGTCAAGGGGCTTAGCCACTTTCTGGGTGTAGCACAGTCAACCCCAGGAGAGTACTTTCTCAGTGTTCCTCCATGAGATCCAGGATTCACCAGTTATAAGAACTTCTACAGAGGTGACTATTGACCCCACTCTATCTGAATCTGCTGCTCACCTTGTGGGGAAGAAATAAAATTTTAATATCCAGCAGTGTTTAAGGGATTAGGCTCTAAAGTAGGAGCCACATTCCCCATACTGAGCTCCTGAACAAGAGACCCCTGAAGTAGGGGGTCCCACTAAAGTTATATTCCCACCCTCAGCTGCCTTAAACTAACAGGCTTGCAATGTGTAGAGGGGTTGGTTGGGTGAGGTCAGTCTGAGCCCTCATTACAGTCTTTCTATAGAATACTCTGTGGAAAGACCAGGCAGCTGCAAGAGGAGGGTCAGCAGCTGAAAGTGAAGGCAAAATTTATGGAGCTTGGAGTTTTTACAGAGCTGCTGTCATCTCTAAGCAGGATGAAGCTGATCTTTTTAAAAAGGTTGGCCCTCCCACACTACACAGGCACAGAATACACAAACACAAACAGCAAAAAAAGAAATAGCTACAGTTAGGTAGCCCACAGCAGGTTACAAACAATGGCTGATGTCAACCCAAGAAATCTAGAACCAACACAATTGGTACTGGGTGGCAGACAGCACCAACCCTAGACTCAACTGCCTAAATAAACTTCACACCCAAAGGAGGAGTCTAGCAGTCACCAGACACTGTGGAAAATAAATATACCCTACAGGTTGACCCTGAAAGGATAACCATGTCCACAAAAGGACCATTCAATACTCACATATAAAGGAGAAAAAATATTACCTTCAAGAAGCACTCCTAGAACAAGAAAAATATGTGGCCTAAAATTTAATACCATTGAGCCCATCTTCCTCATAAAAACACCACAAATATTTCAAAGTCAGACAACACTACCTAATCACAGACAAAATGGGCAGACAAAGAAATGTGACCCAGATGAATCAACAAGAGAAATCTTCAGAAAAAGAACTAAATGAAATACAAGAAACTGAACTCCCAGATGCAGAATGTAAAATAATTTTTAGAAGGCTCAAGGATCTTAGAGCAACAATGGATGGTCATAATGAGCACCTAAATAAAAAGATAGCAACCATCAAAAAGGATATTAAAATCATTAAAAAAAACAGTCAGAAATGACAAATACAACATCAGAAATAAAAACTGCACTAGAAGGAATCAACAGCAGGCTGGATGAAGCAGAGGATCAAATTGGTGATTTAGAATACAAGATAAACATAAGCACAGAGGAAGAGCAGCAAAAAAAAAAAGAGGCCAAAAAGACAGGAAACTCGAGGAGACCTCTGTGACAACATGTAGAGAAACAACATTCGCATCATAGGGGTTCCTAAAGGAGAAGAGAATGAACAAGGGATAGAGAACCTCTTTAAGAAATCATAGCTCAGAATTTTCCTAAATTGATGAAGGAAAAAGTCACACAAGTTCAAGAAGCACAGAAGCTCCCATTAAAGACAAACCCAAGAAGGCCTACACTAAGACATATCATAGTTAAAGTGCCAAAGTTAATAGACAAAGAAAGAATACTAAAAGCTGCAAGAGAAAACTAGTTAGTTACCCAAAGAGAAGCCCCCATAAGTATGACATAAACTAGATGTCATTTTTTCAGCAAGGATATTGATTAAAATTGAAAGAGAAATAAAAAGCTTCACAGACAAATAATAATAATAAAACTTCAAAGAATTTATGAAAATTAAACCAGTATTACAAAAAATGTTGAGGGACCTTCTGTAAAAAGAGCAAAGGAAAAAATAGAAGAAATTAAGAAAAATAGGACTATAGATTTAAAAATAAAATGGGAATAAATAAGTACTATCAATAATAACTTTACATGTAAATGGCTTAAATGCTCCAATCAAAAGACATAGGGTAACTATGTGGATAAGAAAACAAGATCTGATACATATGCTGTCTACAAGAGACCCACCCATCTCAGAACAACAGCTTCACATAGACTGAAATTGAAGGGATAGAAAATAGTATTTTACCCAAGTGGAAATGGAAAAAAAGCTGCAGTAGCAATACTTACATCTGACAAAATAGACTTTAAAACAAAGGGATAAAGAAGGTAACTACATAATGATAAAGGGAGTAATTCAACAAGAGGATATAACCCTTGTAAATATCTATGTGTCTAATATATGAGCAACTAAATATATAAAACAGATTTTGATAAACATAATGGGTGAGATCAACAGCAATACTATAATAGTAGGAGATTTTACTACCCCACTAACATTAGTGGATAGATCCTTCAGACAGAAAATTGACAAAGAAACAGTGGCCTTAAATGACACACTAGATCAACTGGATTTAACTGATATCTTCAGGACTTTTTTCCCCAAAGCAGCAGAATTTACATTCTTTGCAAGTGCTTATGGTACATTCTCTAGAATAGACCACATGATAGGACACAAAACACATCTCAATAAATTTAAGAAGATTGAAATCATAACAAGCATCTTCTCTCATCACAACAGCATAAAACTAGAAATCAACTACAACAGAAAAACTGAAAAACATTCAAACACTTGGAGACTAATTAGCATGTCATTAACTAATGACTGGGTTAACAATGAGATCAAGGAAAAAATTAAAAATTTCCCTGAAATAAATGAAAATGAAAGTACAGCAACTCAAAATTTATGGGACACAGCAAAAGCAATCCCGCAAGGGAAGTTCATAACATTACAGGCATACCTTAAGAAGCAAGAAAAAGCTCAAATAAACAAATTAACCCTGCATCTAAAAGAACTAGAAAAAGAACAACAAATAAACCCCAGTGGAAGTATAAGGAAAGCAATAAATAAAATTAGAAATGAAAGTAGAGAAGTAACAACTGACACAGCAGAAATACAAAGAATTATAAGAAAATACCATTAAGATCTATATGCCAAAAAGTTGGACAACCTAGGTGAAATGGATAAATTCCTAGAAATATTCAATCTTCCAAAACTCATTCTGGAAAAATTAGAAAACCTAAACAGACCAATCACAACAAATGAAATTGAAACAGTTATCAAAAAAACTCCCAAAAAACAAAACTCCAGCATCTTTTCACACTGCCGTCCTTCTTCTCCCTGATGGCCGTAGCGAGAGTGCAAAACAATGAAGAAGCGATGGCCAGGGCTCACTTATGAATGAAAGTTGGCCTTTCTGCCACTCTTGGAGTATTGCTGAAGTTTTTCAAGCCCTTATAGACAAGAAGAAGGTTTGTTGAACTTCTCAAGAAGTAAATTGCAGCACAGAATTTTGTTGACCTGCATTCAGCTCCCTCTTGAAAATTCTAGGCTGGGATGACGTCAGAGTAAGGGCGAGGTAGGAAGCAATACCGATAAATCTCCCCCAAACCTCAACAAGATCTTCAACCAGAAACAGAAAAACCTATCCTTGGAGCCTCCAGATGTTTCGCAATACACCCAAAGGTATGATTGAGCGAAAAATTGGCTAAATATATAACCAAACCCCGAAGGAAATAGGGAGTAAGAAATGCTCCACCTTCCCCACTAACCTAAACAGGGAGATTTTCACTGGAAACTGAGAATATAGAAACTAAGGCGGGCAAAGGGGGTGAATAGATCCAGGCTGCGGCATAAACGGCCGAACCAAGCTGTGGCTCGGAGATCCAAGCCGAGGAAAAACTGTTCCTGTGACAACCCAGGAAATACAGCTAACTCTTGCACCAAACCCAGACAAAGAAAGACAAGCAGGGCAGCCATTTTACCTGATCCCCTGGTCAGCGCATAGTGGGCAAGAGATTCCTTCCAAAGCCCCCGGAGGGTGCGCCCGTGTTACTCCACAGAGAGGCAGAGTCAGAGGCCTTTGTGTGGGCCAAAAGCCTCCGGGCTGCCCCAGCACCCTGGGAGAGCCGCACACGGGGAGGGAGCGAGAGCTAATTCCAACACTGGAACTTTTCAGTGCGGGCGGGAGGTTTCACTCAGAGGGCAAGTCTCCGGCCTCACATCCTGGTCTGCGTGCATGGAGAGTGGGCAGGAGACTCCTCCCAGCACCTCGGGAGTGGGAGCCCGTGTTGACCCACGGAGGGGCAGAGTCAGGGGCCTTTGTGTGGGCCAAGGGCGGAGTCACAGGCCGCCCCAGCGCCTTGAAAAAGCCGCACACGGGGACAGAGTGAGAGCCGATTCCAACACTGAAACTTTTCAGTGTGAGCGGGAGGGTTCACTCAGAGGGCAAGACTTCCAGTCTAACATCCTGGTCTGCGCACACAGATAGTGAACGAGAGTTTCCTCCAAGCGCCCTGAGAGTGGGTGCCGTGTTACCGGACAGAGTGGCAGAGCCAGAGGTCTTTGAGTAGGCGGAAGCCCCGACTGATTATGCTAGCGGCTCTGACTGACTGAGCCTTACCCAGAGCCCTGTGCTGAGTGGGAATAGAGTGGGGAATTGCCAGCTCTTTGAGCTTCTTACTATCCAGGCAGAGGCAGCAGCAACCCCATAGCTGGATTCTCAGGCTACTAATTGAGGAAGGAAAGACTAGGAGAGAGGCTCCAGGAACACAGACTCTCTCACTGTCGGGGCCTATAAATGCTAATGAGCTTCTACTGCCAACGAGACTGAAGCACAATACATGACATCGCCATAGAAACTTATCAACTGCAAACCTCTAACTGAGCGTGCAAAAAGGGGCAGAACCCGGGGTACAGAGTCACTGACCAGGAAGAGGGAGAGAAAAGAAAAAGCAAGAAGATAACCTCTCAAAATCAGAATAATCCACAGACTTTATAACCTATCCCATTTTATTATATTTGTTTGTTTGTTTCTCTTATCTTCATCCTTGATTTTTTTTTTAACCTCCTCCAATTTGGTCATTTAACTCTACCACTCTTACTCTCTCCTCTCCTTGAACTACACTACCCATAAGTGTTACATCTCCCATTATCTTTTCTTTCCTCTTCCTTTCTCTCTATGAGGGTTGCACTCCAAAACCCAAAACTCTCTCTCTCTCTCTCTCTCCTCTTTTTTCTTTTTTCTTCTTTTAGTGGTTCCCTCTTTTTTTCTCTCTCTCTCTCTCTCTCTTTCTTTTCTCCCTCTATATTAGTTTCTTTCTTTCTCCTTTATGTCTCCTCTCATTCAAACCTCAATAACAAACAAATTACTTTATCTGGAACTCAAACTTATGTTTGAGGAATTTTGGGGGGATTTTACTTCACCTTTTTAACTCACTAGCAGTGCTCCCATCCCTGGCTCTCCATTTTATCAAGCTCTTGTTCCACTAAATACAATAGTAATTTTTTAATTTGTCCCCCCATTTTCCTGTTTCCCTCTTACTCCTCTCATCATAACTCTTAGTCAACCAACACCTAAACGCAAATCATTTTATTCTTGATACAAATTTTTTCATTATTTGCTTTTTGTGGGTCCATACCCCCCCCCTTTTTTTATTTTTTTTATTATTTTTTTTCTTGCCCCTTTATTACTTTTCCCCAATTCAGGCCCTCCATTACAGGCATTGCTTGTTCTATTAAATACAATATAATTCACAGTTCACCACAAGATTTTCTCAAGAAAGAGGGGAGAAGAGAGGAAAGAAAAAAAGGAGGGGGGGAATAATTTCCTTTTTTAAAATTTTTATTTTATTTTATTTTTCTTTATTTCATTATTAACTTTTTTTAAAAAAACACAACTTTTTTCGATTTTTTATTTTTTTAACTTTATATTTTTTATTAAATCTCATTAATACTATCAACAAAATCACCCTCAAATGCCATTAAGGAAGAGAAAATTGAATATCATGGATACAAAAGAAAGAGAGGTAACACAGATAGATGAGGAAAAATCTATGGAGAAAAAAATTTAATATATTGGAAACCTTGGAGTTAAATGACAGAGAATTCAAGATAGAAATCCTAAAAATACTCAGAGATATACAAGAAAACACAGAAAGGCAATTTAGGGAGCTCAGAAAACAACTCAATGAACACAAAGAATATATGTCCAAAGAAATTGAAACTATAAAAACAAATCAAACAGAGATGAAAAACTCAATTCACGAGCTGAAAAACGAGGTAACAAGCTTGGCTAATAGAACAGGCCAGATAGAAGAGAGGATTAGTGAAATAGAAGACAAGCAACTTGAGGCACAACAGAGAGAGGAAGAAAGAGACTCAAAAATTTAAAAAAATGAGATAGCCCTACAAGAATTATCTGACTCCATCAGAAAGAATAACATAAAAATAATAGGTATATCAGAGGGAGAAGAGAGAGAAAATGGAATGGAGAACATACTCAAACAAATAATAGATAAGAACTTCCCAAGCCTGTGGAAAGAACTAAAACCTCAAATTCATGAAGCAAACAGAACTCCGAGTTTTCTTAACCCCAACAAACCTACTCCAAGGCACATCATAATGAAATTGGCACAAACCAACGGCAAAGAAAAAATTCTCAAGGCAGCTAGGGAAAAGAAGAATACAACATATAAAGGAAGGCCCATTAGATTATCATCAGATTTCTCAGCAGAAACTCTACAAGCTAGAAGAGAGTGGACCCCAATATTTAAAGTCCTGAAAGAGAGGAACTTTCAGCCACGAATACTATACCCGTCAAAGCTATCCTTCAAATATGAAGGAGAAATAAAAACATTCACAGATACAGAAAAGATGAGGGAATTTATCATCAGAAAACCCCCACTCCAGGAATTACTAAAGGGGGTTCTCCAATCAGATACAAAGAACAACAAAAAAAATAAAGCCACAAGTAAAAGCTCCAAGAAGAACACAATAAAACCAAATTTAAACTGTGACAACAACAAAAAGAAAAGGGGGAGAGGATGGAGATTAACAGTAGCAAAGGACGATGGAGTGCAAAAGTACTCACAAAATAGTTTGCTACAATGAACAGGGTAGGAACCCTTTTCATTACCTAAAGGTAACCACCATTGAAAAAACCACCACAGAAGCACATGAGATAAAAAAGATAGCAACAGTGGAAAGATGTATGAAATACAAACAAATAAAAACAAAAGATAAAAAAACGAAAGAGAAGGATCAAACAAGACACAAAACTAACAGAAAGCAATCTATAAAATGGCAATAGGGAACTCACAAGTGTCAATAATTACACTAAATGTAAACGGATTAAACTCACCAATAAAAAGACACAGAGTAGCAGAATGGATTAAAAAAGAAAATCCAACTGTATGCTGCCTACAGGAAACTCATCTAAGTAACAAGGATAAAAACAAATTCAAAGTGAAAGGCTGGAAAACAATACTCCAAGCAAATAACATCCAAAAAAAAGCAGGCGTAGCAATACTCATATCTGATAATGCTGACTACAAGACGGGAAAAGTACTCAGAGACAAAAATGGCCATTTCATAATGGCTAAGGGGACACTGAATCAAGAAGACATAACAATTCTTAATATATATGCACCAAACCAAGGAGCACCAAAATATATAAGACAGCTACTTACTGATCTTAAAACAAAAATTGACAAAAATACAATCATACTTGGAGACCTCAATACACCTCTGACGGCTCTAGATCAGTCATCCAAACAGAGAATCAACAAAGATATAGTGGCCTTAAACAAAACACTAGAGCACCTGGATATGATAGACATCTACAGGACATTTCATCCCAAAGTGACTGAGTATACATTTTTCTCCAGTGTACATGGATCATTCTCAAGAATTGACCATATGTTGGGCCACAAAAACAACATCAGCAAATTCAGAAAAATCGAAGTTGTACCAAGCATATTTTCTGATCATAAAGCCTTGAAACTAGAATTCAACTGCAAAAAGGAGGGAAAAAATCCCACAAAAATGTGGAAACTAAACAACATACTTTTAAAAAATGAATGGGTCAAAGAAGAAATAAGTGCAGAGATCAAAAGATATATACAGACTAATGAAAATGAAAATACGACATATCAGAATCTATGGGATACAGCAAAAGCAGTGATAAGAGGGAAGTTCATATCACTTCAGGCATATATGAACAAACAAGAGAGAGCCCAAGTGAACCACTTAACTTCACACCTTAAGGAACTAGAAAAAGAAGAACAAAGACAACCCAAAACCAGCCAAAGAAAGGAGATAATAAAAATCAGAGCAGAAATAAATGAAATAGAGAACAGAAAAACTATAGAAAAAATCAATAAAACAAAGAGCTGGTTCTTTGAAAAGATCAACAAAATTGACAAACCCTTGGCAAGACTTACCAAGGAAAAAAGAGAAAGAACTCATATAAACAAAATCCAAAATGAAAGAGGAGAAATCACCACAGACACCGTAGATAAACAAAGAATTATTGTAGAATACTATGAAAAACTTTATGCCACTTAATTCAACAATCTAGGAGAAATAGATAAATTCCTAGAACAATACAACCTTCCTAGACTGTGTCAAGAAGAAGCAGAAAACCTAAACAGACCTATTAGTAGAGAAGAAATAGAAAAAACCATTAAAAACCTCCCCAAAAATAAAAGTCCAGGACCTGGCGGCTACACCAACGAATTTTATCAAACATTCAAAGAAGACTTGGTTTCTATTCTACTGAAAGTCTTCCAAAAAATTGAAGAAGAAGCAATACTTCCAAACACATTTTATGAGGCCAACATAACCCTAATACCAAAACCAGGCAAGGATGGCACAAAAAAAGAAAACTACAGACCAATATCTCTAATGAATACAGATGCTAAAATACTAAACAAAATACTAGCAAATCGAATACAACAACATATTTAAAAAAATAATACATCATGATCAAGTGGGATCCATCCCAGAATCTCAAGGATGGTTCAACATATGTAAAATGGTTAACGTAATACACCATATCAACAAAACAAAGAACAAAAACCACATGATCTTATCAATAGACGCAGAAAAGGCTTTTGATAAAATACAACACAATTTTATGTTTAAGACTCTCAACAAAATGGGTACAGAAGGAAAATATCTCAACATGATAAAGGCCATATATGATAAACCATCAGCTAACATCATATTAAATGGCACTAAACTGAAGGCTTTCCCCCTTAAATCAGGAACAAGACAGGGTTGTCCACTCTCACCACTCTTATTTAATGTGGTACTAGAGGTTCTAGCCAGAGCAATCAGACAAGACAAAGAAATAAAAGGCATCCATATCGGAAAAGAAGAAGTAAAGGTATCACTTTTTGCAGATGATATGATCCTATACATCGAAAACCCCAAAGAATTCACAAAAAGACTACTAGAAACAATAAGCCAATACAGTAAGGTCGCAGGATACAAAATTAACATACAGAAGTCAATAGCCTTTCTATATGCCAACAATGAAACAACTGAGAACGAACTCAAAAGAATAATCCCCTTCACAATTGCAACAAAAAAAATAAAATACTTAGGAATAAACATAACAAAGAATGTAAAGGACTTATATAATGAAAATATAAACCATTGTTAAGAGAAATTGAGAAAGATATAATGAGATGGAAGAATATTTCTTGTTCTTGGTTAGGAAGAATAAATATAATCAAGATGGCTATATTACCCAAAGCAATATACAAATTTAATGCAATTCCCATCAAAATTCGAATGACATTTTTTAAACAAATAGAGTAAAAAATCATCAGATTTATATGGAACTATAAAAAACCCCGAATAGCCAAAGCAATCCTAAAGAAAAAGAATGAAGCTGGGGGCATTACAATACCTGACTTCAAACTATATTATAGGGCCACGATAATCAAAACAGCATGGTATTGGCAGAAAAATAGACACTCAGACCAATGGGACAGAATAGAAAGTCCAGAAATAAAACCACATATATATAGTCAAATAATTTTTGATAAAGGGGCCAAGAACATACAATGGAGAAAAGAAAGCCTGTTCAATAAATGGTGCTGGGAAAACTGGAAAGCCACATGCAAAAGAATAAAACTGGACTACAGTTTGTCCCCCTGTACTAAAATTAACTCAAAATGGATCAAAGATCTAAACATAAGACCTGAAACAATAAAGTACATAGAAGAAGACATAGGTACTCAACTCATGGACCTGGGTTTTAAAGAGCATTTTATGAACTTGACTCCAATGGCAAGAGAAGTGAAGGCAAAAATTAATGAATGGAACTACATCAGACTAAGAAGTTTTTGCTCAGAAAGAGAAACTGATAACAAAATAAACAGAAAGCCATCTAAATGGGAAATGATATTTTCAAACAAGAGCTCAGATAAGGGCCTAATATCCAAAATATACAAAGAACTCATAAAACTCAACAACAAACAAACAAACAATTCAATAAAAAAATGGGAAGAGGACATGAACAGACACTTCTCCCAGGAGGAAGTACAAATGGCCAACAGATATATGAAAAGATGCTCATCTTCTTTAGTTATTAGAGAAATGCAAATCAAAACTGCAATGAGATACCACCTCACACCTGTTAGATGAGCTATTATTAACAAGACAGGTAATAGCAAATGTTGGAGAGGCTGTGGAGAAAAAGGAACCCTCATACACTGTTGGTGAGAATGTAAAGTAGTACAACCATTATGGTAGAAAGTATGGTGGTTCCTCAAAAAACTGCAAATAGAACTACCTTATGACCCAGCAATCCCTCTACTGGGTATATACCCCCAAAAACTCAGAAACATTGATACGTAAAGACACATGCAGCCCCATGTTCATTGCAGCATTGTTCACAGTGGTCAGGACATGGAAACAACCAAAAAGCCTGTCAATAGACGACTGGATAAAAAAGATGTGGCACATATACACTATGTAATACTACTCAGCCATAAGAAATGATGACATCGGATCATTTACAGCAAAATGGTGGGATCTTGATAACATGATACGAAGTGAAATAAGTAAATCAGAAAAAACCAGGAACTGCATTATTCCATACGTAGGTGGGACATAAAAGTGAAACTAAGAGACATTGATAAGAGTGTGGTGGTTACAGGGGGAGGGGGAAAAGGGAGAGGGAAAGGGGGAGGGGGAGGGGCACAAAGAAAACTGGATAGAAGGTGACAGAGGACAATCTGACTTTGGGTGATGGGTATGCAACATAATTGAAAGACAAGATAACCTGGACTTGTTGATCTTTGAATATATGTAACCTGATTTATTGATGTCACCCCATTAAAAAAATGAAATTATAATTAAAAACAAAAAACAAAAACAAAAAAACTCCTGGACCAGATGGCTTCACAGGCAAATTTTACCAAATATTCAAAGAAGAACTAACACCTATCCTTCTCAAGCTATTTCAAAAAATTCAAGAGGAGAGAACATTTGAAGCTTTTTTTATGAGGCAAGCATTATCCTCATTTCAAAACTAGGTAAAGATACTACAAAAAAAGAAAACTATAGACCAATATCCCTGATGAACATAGATTCTAAAATTCTCAACAAAATATTAGCAAACTGAATCCAGCAACACATTAAAAAAGTCATACAGCATGATCAACTGGGATTCATTTCAGAAAGGCAAGGCTGGTACAATATTTGCAAATTAATAAATGTGATTCATCACATAAACAAAAAGAAGGATAAAAATCACATGATTATATCAATAGATGCAAAAAAAAGCATTTGATAAAATCCAGCACTCATTTATGATTCAAACTCTCAGCAAAGTGGGAATACAGTGACAATACTTCAACATAATAAAGGCTATCTATGACAAACCCACAGCCAACATCATACTCAATGGGCAAAAATTACAAGCAATCCCTTTAAGATTAGGAACAAGGCAGTCTTATTCCACAGTCTTATTCAACATAGTTCTGGAAGTCAGCCACAGCAATCAGACAAAAAGAAATAAAAGCCAATTAATTAAGAAGTAAAACTGTATCATTTGCTGATGACATGGTACGGTACATAGAAAACCCTAATGTCTCAGTCAAAAAACTAGTAGACCTGATAAATAAATTTGGCAAGATGGCAGGATATAAAATTAATATTCAGAAATCAATGGTATTTATATACACCAACAATAAGCTGTCTGAAAGAGAAATTAAAAAATCGTCTTCACTATTGCAACAAAAATAAATAAATAAAGTTTATAGAAGTAAATATAACCAAGGAGGTAAAAAACTTGTACTCAGAAAATTATAAGATGCTGAAAAAAGAAATCAAGGAAGATTCAAACAAGTGGAAGCATATGCAGTGTTCATGGATAGAAAGAATAAATATCATTAAAATGTCTGTATTACCCAAAGCACACTATAGATTCAATGCAATTTCTATTCAAATACCAATGACATACTTCAAAGATATAGAACAAATATTCCAAAAATTTATATGGAACCAAATAAAACACATGTATAGCCTCAGTAATCTTGAAAATGAAGAATGAAATGGAGGTATTACACTTCCTGTTATCAAGTTATACCACAAGGCCATTGTACTCAAAACAGTTTGGTATTACCATGAGAACAGTCATGCAGATCAATGGAACAGAACAGAGAACCCAGAAATAATCCCATGCTTTTATGGTCAATTGATATTTGACAAAGGAGGTAAGAGCATACAATGGGGTAAAGACAGTCTCTTTAGAAAATGGCATAGGAAAAATTGGATAGGTACATGCAAAAAAGTGAAACTAGACCACCAACTTACACCATTCACAAAAATAAACTCAAAATGGATAAAAGACTTAAATGTAAGTTACAAAACCATAAACATCTTGGAAGAAAACATGGGTAGTAAACTTTCCAATATCTTTTGTAGCCTATTTATCTCCACGAGCAAGTGAAATAGAAAATAAAATTAACAAATGGGACTATATCAAACTGAAAAGCTTTTACACAGCAAACAAAACCATGAACAAAATAAAAAGACAACCCTCACAATGAGAGAACATATTCATCAATATATCTGATAGGGGGTTAATAACTAAAATTTGTAAAGAACTTCAAAACTCAACACCAAGAACATAAACAATCCAATTTAAAAAGGGCAAAAAACCTGAATAGACACTTTTTCAGAGAGGACATACAGATGGCCAATAGCCATATAGAACAATATTCAATGTCACTAGTCATCAAAGAAATATAAATTAAAATCACAATGAGATCCCACCTCACACCTGTCAGAATGGCTTTAGTTAGCAAATCAACACACAATAAGTGCTGGTGAGAGTGTGGAGATAAGGAAACCCTCTTGCACTACTGGCAGGAATGTAGACTTGGGCAGCCACTGTGGAGCTCCTCAAAAAACTAAAAATGGAACTGCCTTTTGACCCAGCTATCTCACTTTTAGGAATGTGTCCTAAGAATACCAAATCACTGATTCAAGTGAAGACATGCACTCCCATGTTTATGGCAACATTGTTTACAATAGCCAAGATCTGGGAACAGCCCAAGTATCTGTCGGTGGACGAGTGGATTAAAAAGCAGTGGTACATATACACAATGGAATACTACATGGCCGTGAAAGGAGGAAATCTTACCTTTTGTGATGGCATGGATGAACCTGGAGCTTATTATGCTAAGTGAAGTAAGCCAGGAAGAGAAAGACAAATATTATATGATCTCACTTACATGTGGGATCTAATGAACAAAGTAAACTGAGTAATGGAATAGAGGCAAAAGTGGGGTCACCAGGAACAGAGGGACAGCAGTCAGAGAGAAGGGGGATGAGGGGATGGGATCAGAGAAGGTAAAGGGATTAGTGAAATTATAAATACATAATACATAGATACAGAAAACAGGAAAGCAAATCCCAAAGGTAAGGGGGGAAGGAGTTAGGGGAATGGGACAAAGGGGGTATAAATGGGGACATGGAGGTGGGGGTGAGGGTGGTATATTGAGTGGGAAACTTGAATTTATGTTAACACTATAAATTAAAATTAATAAAAATTTTAGAAAAATAAAGGAGTATCAAAAATAAAATAAATTTAAAAAATAATTGAATAAATGAATCCATGAATCAATAATTGGACAAACACAAACATAATCTGTTGTTATAACTAGTAAATGACATATGAGTAACAAGAGACTCTAAGTTTACTGTTAGCATAGGAGAACCGGTATAGGATTTAGACTTATACTATCTGAAATATTTGATTAAACTTTTTAGAAATATTAATTTGACAAGGATGTAAAATAGATGCTCTGATCCTATCAAAAAAACAGGCTGGCACTTTTTAAAACTGTCGAGGGTTGTGAAAGACAGGTCTAATTTCAGATTGAAAGAAACTGAGGAGTCATGACAAATCCTAAAGTTAAAAATTAGTTATAATTACACAGAATCTGTGGATCGGATGTCAGTGTCCTTTCTATCAATGTCAAGTCCCTGATTTGGAAGTTTGAATGGGGGTCATATTGCAGTGTCCTTGATTGGATTAATGGGACATCCTGTCTCCAGCTTGCTCTCTAAGAGAAAGACTAGTGATAGTCTATACACAAGAGACAGTGAGACAGATAAGGAACAAATGTAGGAAAATGTAAAATGTGGTCCAACTGGGGAATTCTAATAAAGCAGAGACTGATTTCTTTGTAGTGTTGTTCTTGTAATTTTTCTGCAAGTTTTAAACTATTTCAAACTAAGTTGGGTTTTTTTTTTATTTCTAACAAGTGCACAGGGAGAGTCAACATCAGAGATATTTATAAATTAATTTCAGAACTTATGTTCAGTGAAACCAGTGACTTCTCTGATATTATGGAAAAACATAAACAGTGGTACACAAACTGCTCTGGTGGACTCCTCATTGGCTCTGGTGAGAGGGCTTCCACCTCTCCACACACACTTTGGCTAGTCATCTGGACTCCAGACACATGGCTCACAGCTTCCTCTGGCCAACCCAGAAGTTGCTACAACAGATAAGTGTTCTCCAAGTGCTGAGAATATGGTAATGAACATGAGAATGAATAAGAAAGGACAAGAAGCAGGAGCTGTACAGGAAGAATCAAAGAAACAAGTAACTAATAAGGGGGGACACTAAAGGAATGCTAGTGCCTTAATAAAACAGTGAGAGGAAGCTTCTAGACTGGTCATCAAGAAGATAAATTTAAGTAGATTGATCACAAAGTGATTACAAGACATTCCAACTTAAACACCCAGCATACTGTAGGAACCATGAGGCTCAACCCACAGATAAAATGGACTCTGGCTTCTAATTAAAGAACAAACGAGCATTCGCAGAGGAGCCTCAGATTGCTGTGTATTACATGCATCCCTCAGACCTAAAACCCCATAACTTCACACCATTGGTCCATGTGAGCATTGAAAAGTAATCACATTCTCACATTGGGTCAAGGATTAATATATTTGCTTTATATGCTTTGGCTTTTTTATTGCAAAACCCAACAGCTATTATCCTAAACCAACAACCACTTTCATTAGTAGTTGGGTGTATTTTTTACCAGGATTGAGAATATCCTGGTATACCTCAGACATCCCTAGAACATTAGGTTCAGGTCATTGATAATTTTAGACTACAGGGAAGAAAGTTCAGGTGAAGTAGCTTAGCAAGGAGGTTAATTGTATCCAGACAATCTTCTTTAAGAAACGCTCAACAGGACTCCTTGCATAACAGATGGCGATGTGCAGACAATAGAAGCGCTTTCAGATGGCTCACTTGGTGACAAAAGAGAATCAATAAATAAGGACGATAGTCCATCATTGGAGCCAAATACTGAAGCAAGCCAATCAACTTAGTAAAAGAAAGTAGAAGAATAAAGAAACTTGCTTGGTTATCCCATTAATATTCACACCACAAATTCATCATGGCCAGATTACTGTTTATAAAATACTAACATAAGGATTTTTTTCAAAACATTTATTCTATTAGTCACAGTCTAAGCTAATATAGCACTCATTAGTCACAGATGCCACTAGTTATTAACAATCTCCTGAAGGCATTTTTACCCTTAATATCTGTTGCATTCACTGCTCATACATTTTAATTATAAATTAAAAGCAATGCAAATATTATCATCAGAGAAAGAGAGCATTTCTACTTACTGAAATACTGTATTTAAAATCACTTAGTTTCAGAGATTCTTCACATCAGCTTAGTTGCATTACATCTAGTCATATTACATTTGCAGGTGACTAAAAACAAAATTTAAATACTCTAAATTTGTTATTGCAGAAAATCACGCTGGCAAATATTTCTAAATAGTGTTCTACATATTAAAAGACATGATGAAAATGTTTTCTAAATATAAGTTGCTAGAAATCCACTTTGTGAGGTCATGAAATAAATATTCAATGTCATCAACTCAAGAAAAATGAATGTATTTGGAAGTTTTCTTTGGATATTTATTTTCTGAACTTTATGTTTTGTTAACCTTACCAAAATGAAAAAAACATTAAATCAGTGTTTTTGGTTCCTTTTAGAAATGCTTTGGATGACGCTTTATATTTAATGTAAAGAAAATTGTGTATATATTTCATATTTATTGTTAAAGTTCAACAATAGTTTAATAAAACTTTGCTATATGTCTGCTAACAGCAGTGAATTTCTTCTCCTTTAAATGTATCATGAACAGTAACCCCTGTGCATTGTTTTGTTCTTTTTCTTACTGTCCCCTGACACAAAGGCACCCTCAGTCACCTGCTTCTCTAAGCTGATAGAACACCACTCACATGCTTCCATTATAGATACTGAATTGGAGTTCCTTCTCCATCCTCTCTCAAGAATCTCAGTGTGTCGCCAGGCATGTGATAGTCACCTCCCTATAACCCACAGCAGCTAGCAAAGCACCTAAAATACAGCAAAACGTCAAATGTATACAGCTCAACAACATTATATCCTTTAGTAAGCAGAATATTTTAAATGTTAGTGCTCTTCAGAAATATGTATAGTTTATGTTATTCAATTAGCAAGTATTTGAACAGATAACTTTCTACACATTGTCATTTTTATTAGCTAGTGTGATCTTTCCCAAATCTTAGTGGGTTGTTATTCTACCTTCTCTTTTACAGATGAGTGCCAAAACCTTTTCACTGGTGACCTGACATCATGCCCCATGCTTTTTCCTCTAGTCTTACAATTGAAAAAATGCTCCTCATTTATCTAATTTCCTGCCTTCTAAATCCAATTTATTCAGAGAGCAAATTTTTCAGGACTTGGCCAATGTTCAGGCTATCAGTTTATTGCCTGAAAAATAGAACTCACTCCAAAACATGGGAGGGATAACTTCTGATTATTTTAATGTAAATTATTGTTTGAGGTTATCTACTATAAATTCCCTTAACAACTTAGTAGTTGCTCTTTTCCTATTGAAATAATATTCAGATTATTTTAATTTAATTCAGAAGGACCTCAAAGAATTATTAAAGTGTTGCTTTCTATGGTAAACATAAGGGAAAGTATAACCTTACATGGATTTGTAATTTGTTTCCCATAGTCTGCCAGCAAAAAAAGAGAGCTTCAACCAATGCTACCTCCCAGAACAGAGAAAACAGGTGGTTGAGAATTATGAGGAAGTTTTCTGAATCCAAATCTCCCCCCAGTGGCAGTGTCTGAAACATGATCACTCAAGATTCCTTCCAAGGAAGGCAGCAGTTCTCAAACTTGGTTCCTATTGGGAGAAAACTTCATTATGGACCCTCCAGACTTGATTTGAACAATTTCATCAGAATAATATGTAAATATGTTTAAGCCTGAAACTGGGCATAAACTCCACTTGCTTGCATCTTTTACATGACCATAAAGCTAAAATCTGTTTGTAAAATTTACATAAAACTTAAAAATCAATCTGATTAAAGAAAACAACATTGATATGCAGACAATGCTGTGCTAAAGCTAAATTACTAGTCACAGCAATATGGTACTGGGGATTCCAGGATGGTGATGGAGTTGGCGGACATTCCAACTGCCACCTCCCAAGACCAAATTGGATTACAACTTAATTTAAGAACAATCATCTTGAAAAACCATCTTTGGACTAAAGGAAGAGGAATCTATAACAAGGATCACAAAAGAAGCCACACCAAGACTGGTAGGAAGGGCAGAGACATGGAAAGGGTTGCCATGCTCTCAGGAGTGAGCAGAAACTGAGCATCCAAAGGGATTCTCACTGTAGGGAGGGTCACCCTGAGAAATGCAGGTGCTCAATCTCAGGCCTGGAACACCAGCCTACAACCCCAACCCTAGAAGAGATGCCGAGACAGCATTTGGCAGTGAAAAGAGCAGGATTTCTGTCCACGAGAAAGAAACTGAGCTCTCAGAGAAGCAGGCTCCATCTTAAAGGGCCTGCACAGAAAATTAGGTTCACAGCCACTTACCTGGAGATCCTGTGAAGGGAGGGCTGACAGGACTAAAGTTACATGAGGAGAGTGTAAAGTTGGAGGACCAGGGAGAGACACTGGGGGGGATCCACCAGAAACCCTATGCTGAGTCATTCCCCAATACCGCAGTAGCCATCTTTCTTGGGTGGGGCATCCCTTCTGTGTGGCACCAGCTTCTGGAAAAACAACAGCTCTGTCCTCGTCCTCGGGAGTGAAACTTGCCCCAGTCATGGCTACAGGTGGTTCTGAGAGGCCTCTTCACTGAGTTCCTGTCAGGGAGGCCCAGGGCTGGCACATCCAGTGGCTAGCTGTGGAGAGCATCCACTGCCCCTGACTGGCCCTCAGCAACCTTCTTGGAGCTACAAGCAATTCAGAGTGTGTGGCTGACTCTGCTGGGCCCAGGGCTACATGGAAATACCAACCTGCACACCTAGGCTGACTTTTATTCACACTAGGCCTGGGGGAAAGTCTGCTTAAAAGGCCAAGTTTCCCTGAGTCCCACTTCTTGCAGCCTCTGTCTGCTTGTTGGGCTTAGCCTCTGATAAAACCTCTGGTAGTGTTTAGTGCCTGCAAAAATTCAGGGATTAGAAAAGGTAGTGGGTATGGTTCCACCCCACAGGACCTAACAACCCTTGCTAAAGTGGTATCCTAAGGAAAGTTTCCTCACATCTGGCCCAGCTGAGGCGAGTTCTACTTTCTATGATCGGCACTGGCACAGTGGCTTATGTGCATTGGATAGGGTGGAGTTTCACAGTCAGTGGGCTTCAGCACTGGATATCCAGACCTGCTGGGCTAGTTTCCACAGGGGGAAGGGAGAGAGGCTTGAAGCATGAATAGTTAATGTGCAGATCCCTGTGAGTCTATTATTGGATCTGGTTAGGGGTTCAGCCCCCTTTAGTGGGGGCACAGTCAGCCCCAGGAGAGTACTCTCTCAGTCTTCCTCCCTAAGACCAGGGTCTCATTAGCTGAAAAAACTTCTCCAGAAGAAATTGTTGGCCCCACTCAATCTGAACCTACTGCTCACATTGTTAGGGAGAAATAAAATTTGAGTATCCAGCAGCAGCTGAGGGATTAAGCTCTAGAATAAGGGTCATATCTCCATATTGAGCTCCTGACCAAGAGACCCCTGAAGTAGGGGGTCCCACTAATGTTATATTCACAACCTCAGCTGCACTAAACCACCAAGTATACAATCTGTAGAGGAGTTGGTTGGCAAGGCCAGTCTGAGCCCAAACTACAATATTACTACAGAAGACTCTGTGAGAAGACCAGGCAGCTACAAGAGGAAGAGGAGCTGCTAAAGAGTGGAGACAAATCTTACAGAGCTTGGGGCTTCTACAAAGCTGCTGTCATCTCTAAGCAGGAGGAAGCTGATCCTTATACAATGCTTTGTGCCTCCCACACTACTCAGGCACAGAATAAGCAGATACAAACAGCAAGAAGTGCAGTAGCTTCAGACAGGTAGCACAGAGGGTTTACAAACAACAGCTGACACCAACCCAAAAAGACCTAGAACCAACACAACTGATAAGTGCTGGCAGACAACACCAACCTTATACTCAGCTACCTTTACAAACAGCAAACTCAATGGTAGAGTCTAGCAGTCACCAGACACTGTGGAGAATAAATACACCCAACAAGATGGACATTGCACAGTGTGTAACACATATAATCAAGTTTGACCCTTGAACCAGCCAGCCTGAAGGAATAACTATACCCATGAAAAAACCAACTGCATTTAATACTCACATACAATTAGAAGGAAAATAGTATCCTCAAGAAGCATTCCTAGAACAAGGAAAACAGATGCCTGGAGCACAGTACCAATGAACTCATCTTCTTCATAAAGACACCACCAAAATAGAAAAGTCAGACAGCACTACCTAATATACAGACAAAATGGGCAGACAAAGAAATACAACCCAAGTGAATCAACAACAAAAGAAATCTCCAGAAAAAGAACAGAATAAAATGAAAGTAATCAAACTACCAGATACAGAGTTTAAAATAATGATTATTATGATGCTCAAGGATCTTAGAGCAACAATAGGTGGTCATAATGAGCACCTAAATAAAGAGATAGCAAGCATCAAAAAGGACATTGAAATCATAAAAAGGAACAAGTCAGAAATAACAAATACAATATCAGAAAATAAGCCTGCACTAAAAGGGATATACTGAAGGCTGGATAAAGCAGAGGATTGAAAAAGCAATTTAGAGGACAAGATAGACAAAAAATATAAACAGAGCAGCAAAAAGAAAACAGCTTAAAAAGACAGAGGAAACACTAAGAGACATCTGTGACTACATGTAGAGAAACATCATCTGCATTATAGAGTTTCCTGAAGGATAAAAGAGCAAACAAGAGAAAGAAAACTTGTTTGAAGAAATCGTAGCTGAAAACTTCCCTAAATTGATGAAGGAAAAAGTCACACAAGTTCAAGAAGCACAGAGAGTCCCATTAAAGAGAAACCCAAGGAGGCCTACACCAAGACACATCATATTTAAAGTGCCAAAGTTAAGAGACAAAGAAAGAATACTAAAAGCCACAAGAGAAAAGCAGTTAATTACCTACACAGGAGCCCTCATAAGGATGACATCAGGCTTCTCAACCGAAACACTTGAGGACAGAAGAGATTGGCAAGAAATATTCAAAGTGATACAAAACAAGCACCTACAACCAAGACAACTTTATCAAACAAGGCTATCATTTAAAATTGAAGGAGAAATAATAAGCTTACCAGATTAAAAAAAGTAAAGGAATTCATTACAACCAAATCAGTACTACAAGAAATGTTAAAGGGTCAGCTGTAAAAGAGTGAAGGAAAAAAAGTAGATTTAAAGAATAAAATGGGAATAAATAAGTAGCTATCAATAATAACCTTAAATGTAAATGAATTAAATGCTTCTATTAAAAGACATAGGGTAGTTACATGGATAAGAAAACAGGACCCATGCATATGTTGTCTACAAGAGACCCACCTCAGAAAAAAAAGATACACATAAACTGAAAATGAAGGGATGGAAAAAGTATTTCATGCAAATGAAAATGAAAAAATAAATCTGGGGTTGCGATACATATATCTAACAAAATAGATTTTAAAACAAAGCTATAGTAAGTAATAAAGAAAGTCACTACATAATGATAAAGGGAACAATCCAATAGGAGGGTATAACCATTGTAAATATTTAAGGGCCTAATATAAGAGCACTTAAATATATAAAGCAGATTTTGATAAACATAAAGGGCATAAAGGGCATCAATACTATAATAGTAGAGGATGTTAATACCCTATTATCATCAATGGATAGATCCTCCAGACAGAAAATTAACAATGAAACAGTGACCTTAAAGGATGCACTAGATCAACTGAATTTAATAGATATCTTCAGAACATTTCACCCCAAAGCAGCAGAATATATATTCTTTCCAGTGGGTATGGTATATTCTCTAGAGTAGACCACATGTTAGAACACAAAACAAGTCTCAATAATTTTAAGAAGATTGAAATAACATCAAGTATCTTCTTGGATCACAATAGTATAAAAGTAGAAATCAAGTACAATTGAAAAACTGAAAACATTCAAAGACTTGGAAACTAAATAGCATGTTATTAAATAACAAATTGATTAACAACACAATCAAAGAAGAAAAAAAAATTTCCTTGAAACAAATGAAAATGAACATGCAACACCTCAAAATTATGGAACACAGCAAAAGCAGTCCTGAGAGGAAAGTTCATAGCATTACAGGCATACCTTAAGGAGCAAGAAAAAGCTCAAATAAACAACATAACATTGTACCTAAAAGAACTAGAACAACAAATAAAGCCCAGAGGAAGTAGAAGGAAGAAAATAATAAAGATCAGAGCAGAAATAAATGACATAGAGGCTAAAAAAATACAAAAGATTAATAAAACCAAGAGCTGGTTCTTTAAAAGGGTAAACAAGATAGATGAACTTTTAACCAGACTCATCAATAGAAAAGGAGAGAGGACTCAAATAAATAAAATTAGAAATGAAAATGGAGAAGTAACAAGTGACACAGACGAAATATGAAGGATTTTAAGAAAATACTATGAAGATCTATATGCCAGAAAATTGGACAACCTAGGTGCAATGGATAAATTCCTAGGAACATACAATCTTCCAAGACTCAATCTGGAAGAATCAGAAGACCTAAACAGACCAACTACAACAAATGAAATTGAAACAGTTATCAAAATACTCCCAAAAAACAAAAGTTCTGGACCGGATGGCTACACAGGCAAATTTTAGCAAATATCCAGAGAAGAACTAATACCGATTTCTCAAGTGATTTCAAAAAATTCAAGAAGAAGGAAGACTTCCAAGCAACTTTTATGAGGCAAATATTATCTTCATTCCAAAACCAGGTAAAGAGAGTACAAAGAAAGAAAACTATAGACTAATATGTCCGATGAACACAGATGCTAAAATTTTCTACAAAATATTACCAAACCTGATCCAGCAATATATGAAAAAAATCATACACCATGATCAAGTGAGATTTATTCTGGGAAGGCAAGGCTGCTACAATATTCAAAAATCAATCAATGTGATTCATCACATAAACAAAAGGAAGGAGAAAAACCACATGATAATAACAATAGATGCAGAAAAAACATTTGATAAAATCCAGCACACTTTTATGATCAAAACTCTCAGCAAAGTGGGAATACAGGAAACATATCTCAACATGATAAAGGCCATCTATGACAAACCCACAGCCAACATCATACTCAATGGGCAAAAATTAAAAGCAATCCCCTTAAATCAGGAAAAGGCAGGGGTGCCCCCTTTCACCATTCTTATTCAACATAGTCCTGGAAGTCCTAGCTACAGCAATCAGACAAGAAGAAGAAATAAAATGCATCCAAATTGGAAAAGAAGAAGTAAAACTATGAATATTTGCTGATGACATGATAATGCACATTAAAAAACCCTAAAGTCTCAGTCAAAAAACTACTAGACTTGATAAAAGAATTCAGCAAGATGGCAGGATATAAAATTAATATTCAGAAATCAATGGCATTTATATATACCTACAATAAACTGTCTGAAAGAGAAATTAAGAAAACAATCCCTGGCCCTGGCCGGTTGGCTCAGCGGTAGAGCGTCAGCCTGGCGTGTAGGAGTCCCGGGTTTGATTCCCGGCCAGGACACACAGGAGAAGTGCTCATCTGCTTCTCCACCCCTCCCCCTCTCCTTCCTCTCTGTCTCTCTCTTCCCCTCCCACAGCTGAGGCTCCATTGGAGCAAAGATGGCCCGGGCGCTGGGGATGGCTCTGTGGCCTCTGCCTCAGGCACTAGAATGGCTCTGGATGCAACAGAGTGACGCCCCAGAGGGGCATGCCTGGTGGGCATGCCGGGTGGATCTCGGTCCGGCACATGCAGGAGTCTGTCTGACTGCCTCCCCATTTCCAGCTTCGGAAAAATGAAAAAGAAAGAAAGAAAACAATCCCCTTCACTATTGCAACAAAACAAATAAAGTACCCAGGAGTAAATTTAACTGAGGAGGTAAAGGACTTGTACTCAGAAAATTATAAGACATTGAAAAAAGAAATCAAGGAAGATACAAACAAGTGGAAGCATATACCATGTTCATGGGTCGGAAGAATAAATATCATTAAAATGTCTAATTTTCCCAAAGCAATCTATAGATTCAATGCAATTCCTATTAAATACCAATGGCATACTTCAAAGATATAAAACAAATATTCCAAAAATTTATATGGAACCAAAAAAGAAACCAAATAGCCTCAGCAATCCTGAAAATGAAGAATAAAATGGAAGGCATCACACTTCCTTATATCAAGTTATACTACAAGGCCATAGTAATCAAAACAGCTTGGTACTGTCATAAGAACAAGCATACAGATCAATGGAACAGAACAGAGAACCCAGAAATCAACCCACACCTTTATGGTCAATTGATATTTGATAAAAGAAGTAAAAGCATACAATGGAGTAAAGACAGTCTTTTTTAACAAATGGTGTTGGGAAAATTGGACAGGTATTTGCAAAAAAATAAAACTGGATCACCAACTTACACCATTCACAAAAATAAATTCAAAATGGATAAAAGACTTAAATGTAAGTCATGAAACCATAAACATGTTGGAAGAAAACATAGGCAGTAAACTCTCTGATATCTCTCATAGAAATATTTTTGCTGATTTATTTCCACAGGGAAATAAAATAAAGGACAAAATGAACAAATGGGACTATATCAAACTAAAAACTTTTGCTCAGCAAAAGACACCATGAACAAAATAAAAAGATAACCCACACAATGGGAGAACATATTTGCCCATATGTCTGATAAGGGTTTAATAACTAAAATTTATAAAGAACTTCTAAAACTCAACACCGGTTGGCTCAGCGGTAGAGCGTCAGCCTGGCGTGTAGGAGTCCCGGGTTTGATTCCCGGCCAGGACACACAGGAGAAGTGCTCATCTGCTTCTCCACCCCTCCCCCTCTCCTTCCTCTGTCTCTCTCTTCCCCTCCCGCAGCTGAGGCTCCATTGGAGCAAAGATGGCAGCTGAGGCTCCATTGGAGCAAAGAAACCAGCTGATCACAGCTTTCTCCTGGGCCACCTCATTTTAATATTCTACGAGATTCCACCCTAGGAGCTACCCCATGATGCAGATCCTTCATAACCCTCCTTAATGTGACACACCGCTCTTCCCCTTCCAAGAACATTTACTGCTTTTGTGGATGCCTCTTCTTCCCTCCCTCTCCACCTTCCCTCTGCACCCTCTTACTTCCCACAGAACCCACACCCAGGCCAGCAGCGGGCACCTCGCTCCGGGCTCTCTCCTGCACCATTCTCTCAGCTCCCTTCCTATGACTCCCCAACTCAGCCCGGTGGCCCCCACAAACTCCCCTGGGACCACGCCCACCACCAAAACAATTCCTCACTTCTCTCCTAGCACAGGAACACCCTGGAAACCGCCCAAGGAAAGTAAACAATCCAATTACAAAATGAGCAAAGAACCTGAATAGACACTTCTCCAAAAAGGACATAGAGATGGCCAATAGGCATATGAAAAAATGTTCAACATCACTAATCATCAGAGAAATGCAAATTTAAACCACAATGAGATACAACCTCGCACCTGTCAGAATGGCGCTCATTAACAAATCAACACAGAATAAGTGCTGGTATGTGGAGAAAAGGGAACCCTCCTGTAATGCTGGTGGGAATGCAGACTTGTGCCACTCCTGTGCAAAAACAGCATGGCGTTTCCTCAAAGAACTAAAAATGGAACTGCCTTTTGACCCAGCTATCCCACTTCTATGAATGTATCCTAAGAATACCAAATCACTAATTCAAAATAAGATATACGCCCCCATTTTTATGGCATCATTGTTTACAATACCCAAGATCTGGAAACAGCCCAAGTGTTTATCAGTGGATGAGTAGATTAAAACCCAGTGGTACATATACACAATGGAATGCTACGCAGCTGTGAAAACGGAGGAAATCTTACCTTTTGCAATGGCATGAAAGGACCTGGAATTTATTATGCTAAATGAAGTAAGGCAGTCAAAGAAAGACAAATATCATATGATCTCACTTATATGTGGAATCTAATGAACAAAGTGAACTGAGGAACAGAATAGAGGCAGAGGAGGGGTCACAGGGAGCAGAGGGACAGCTGTCAGAGGGAAGAGCGACGAGGGGATGGGATCAGAGAAGGTGAAGGGATGAGTGAAATTATATATACACATAGATACAGATAACAGGACAGCAAATCCCAGAGGGTAGGGGGGAGACAGTTATGGGGAGGGGGGCAAAGAGGGTTTAATGGGGAATATGGGGTTGTGGGGTGAGGGAGTTATATTGAGTGGGACACTTGAATCCATGTTAACACAATAAATTATATTAATAAAAAATTTTAAACAAAATAAAAACAAAGAAATTTACTATTTGCTCTTTAACATTCTTTTTATTTTTGTATAGCTTTATTACATTCTGTGTGCATAAGAATATACTCTTATTATATATATAGATAAAATACCACACAGAACAACACCAAATCATAGAATTTAGAGGTATGTGAGAAATACTGCTGTGGCCATCTAAAACACTGTTTGTTGTTACATATCCCATTATGTTATGCACACTTCTGTTGACCTGCCCGACCCCCAGCCTAAGACAAAGTCTTGCATACTACTGATGACTATTGATAAAGGGGGGGTGAGGCCATAACATCTCTGCTCTTCCAGATACATCTTCTCCACTCTTCTTGCATTCCGCCTCTGCCACAGAGAGCTGCTTTATTCTTACCCCAGACTAAAAGATGGTGTCACTCATCATCCTTCCTTTGTTCATTCACAAGCATTTGTGGAGCATCTAGACGGTGCCTAGCCTTGGCCAGGCACAAGGGATATGAAAGGTGGCCACTGCCCAGCCTCAGGATGGAGCTACACTCTGGTAGGAAATCATACCTGGAAATGGTTGTAAAGTGAGAAATGACAGAGTGTAGGTGTGTGCATGGTACAGGGGACACTAAGGACAACCAGGAAGTGATCCTGTTTATGCACCTGTTGAGAGAAGAAGAGAAGAAGGGCAGGAGAAGGAAATGCCCAGCTTGGCTAGACAGATAGGTGTGGAGCAGAGTTGCAGGCAGGGTACTAGAACATATGGTAAGCGCAAAGATGGATAGAAGTGATAGAAAGCAGAGTCACTCAGGTTACCATAGTAATTTATTGTGGCAGGAGCTGAGTGTGGGAGGAAGCAGAGGTTATAGATGACACAAGAGAGTTAGGGAAGGGTCCATTATAAAGGGCCACCGTCATGCTTAGGAGCTGGGACACAATGCCACAGGGCAGGTGGAATCTCTGAAGGGTCTCAGTCAGGTAGGTGATCAGATTCATGTTGAAGGGTGATTGCTTGTGTTCACCCTGGCAGACACCACTACCGTGGCAACTGTCTACAGAGCACTTAGAATGTTGTTGCTGACCTTCCTGCAGCCATTCCTCACAAATATGCATGCCTCTTCCTTTCTGTCTGCTGCTGGCAAGACAGCTCCTCTGCAGAACACAAAACCACGGAATTTGACATCAGAAGGAAATTTCATACCATTCTTCCCGAACCTGTCGTCTCCAGGTTAAAGAAACAGACTCTACTTAGCTCACAGATATACTCAGTAAACAAACATAAGCCCAAGTGCATGTCTCTCATCCTAGAATTCTTTCATTTACCATTTTCTGAACTTTAAGATCTCTGACCTAGGTAGACAGTGTGAATGTATTCATCTGTCATTTTAAAGCCCGTATTAGTGCTATTCTGTTGACAAAACTCAAATTGTTAGATGTATTTTAAGTCGTTCCTAAAGGTGCTTGAATTAATATTTGTATCACTTTTCTTTTTTCTTGTGATAAGCCTAAGGTTTGAATTTTTAAAGCAGACTCTGAAAAGTCATAGAAATTACCTAGAGCCAAACATTAATGATTCATTCAATGCCTATAGGACACCATCAGACCTACACGGAACATCCTTTTGGGGATAAACCTCAAACTATAAGACATAGCATCTAAACCTGCCTATTTTCTCCTGTATTCAGGCACATTTTGGTTTCAGGTGTATGAGGAGTTTTTGAGTATTATGTGCAAAAGCATGTCTCACAAAAGGAAGATGCCTTGGTCTGAGGGCACCCCCACTGGTACTCCCTTACAAAGCATACAAACGGCTCCCTCTCCAGGCACCAGCCAGCTGCACCACAGAAATCCATAAACTCCAGGGTTATTTCCAATAAGCAATCAGACAGGCCAGGAACGTCCTCTTAAATACATTCATGTAGAGAGACTCCCCAGTATCTTTCGACTGGTGAATACTATGAGCAGCTAAGAAGGGGGTCTGATGAGCCCATTTATTCCTCTGAGGGTCCCAGGAAGAGAGAGACAGAGTCATAAACCTCCTGTTAAACCTTCTCCTCATTCCTTGGCTTTGATTTTTGTATCCTAAATTCAAAAAATATGATTGATGATAAGATTAGAGGATTTACTGAGAAGTCCATAAAATAACCCCATACATATTTAACGACCAATTCAGAATTATTGCTGAAGCAATACTATAACCAATATATATTTGCCTTTTAAAACAAAGAACACCATATTTTGGACAAAAATAAGTAACTGCATTTCTAAGACATACGGGTCAAATCACATATTGCATCAGGCTATTTATTATAAGTTTCTATTTGAGAAAATGATTGAATCTAAAGTTAAAACTTCTCATTTCTTTTAAACAATCAGTAAAAGACTTGTGATTTTGGTAATACAGAGAACTAAATTAAAAGTCTTCCTTCACAAGTACTGAAATTCTTTTTCAGTGTAAGCATTTAAATACATGACCACTCTCTCAAGAGAATAGTTTGTAGAACTAGAGAAGGAAGGAGTGTGTGCTGAGTTACCTCACACTGCCCAGGGGTGAGGGCTGTGGAACATGATCATGGTGTCAAAAGGCTTTTAAATTTGATGGGAAAATGCGGAAGAGAAGTAGCCTCACTGAAAACAAAAACAGGACCCCCTGGGGGGAAAAATTCCACAGCACAGACCATTGAAGAAGTGAAGCTCTGTGTAGGGAAATAAAGATCTCCATAATAATTCTTAACATTGAAGCTGTGCCTCACACAGGTTTGGGGGCAAATTTACATGCACACAAAATAGTAAGCAGACTTCTTCAGTCATGGAGCGGTGACCACCAGACATGACTGCAGTTCTGTGTTGAACCCTTAAAGTGGCTGTGAGAGTAGAGCTTCAATGCCTCACCATCACGACAACAAAATTACCCAAGGAGAAGGATGTGTTAACTAACCTTACTGTGGTGGACATTTGTTGATGTATATGTGTATCAAATCATCACATTGAATACCTTAATCTTATACAATGTTATATGATACTTCTATTCAGTAAAGCTAGGAGGGGGGAGGTAAACTAATTTTCATTTTAAAAATAAGGCAAATTAAAAAACAAGATTCCACCAAAAAAATAGAGCTGAACACTGACATTCCTTGTCAAACTGTCTTAAGTATTTTTATGCCCCAGTTGCAACCATGGGTTTAAAGAGAGAAAAACAGTGAAATTTTTATATTTACATGAAATATTTATATTTTCAGGGAAACAGGCAACATTTAATTAACTCATTAGCTACATTTCCCCAGGATTTTAGTGTTTTAAGTATCCTTGGAACTCTGTGTAGTAAGCAGGACCCCACTCTAAAAATATTTTCAAACCATGGAAAGAGAATTTTCTCTGTAAATTACTTTAATTTCTGAAAGAATAGAACACACTTCTGTAATGGAAATACTAATTGTACCTTTTAAAAATATATCCAATATTTTTTTAAAAGCTAAATGATTAGCCCTGGCTGGTTGGCTCAGCGGTAGAGCATCGGCCTGGCATGCGGGGGACCCGGGTTCGATTTCCGGCCAGGGCGCATAGGAGAAGCGCCCATTTGCTTCTCCAACCCCCCTCCTTCCTCTCTGTCTCTCTCTTCCCCTCCCGCATCCAAGGCTCCATTGGAGCAAAGATGGCCCGGGCGCTGGGGATGGCTCCTTGGCCTCTGCCCCAGGTACTAGAGTGGCTCTGGTCGCAGCAGAGCGATGCCCTGGAGGGGCAGAGCATCGCCCCCTGGTGGGCAGAGCGTCGCCCCTGGTAGGCGTGCCGGGTGGATCCCGGTTGGGCGCATGCGGGAGTCTGTCTGACTGTCTCTCCCCGTTTCCAGCTTCAGAAAAATACAAAAAATAAAAAATAAAAAGCTAAATGATTAAAGGATAATACTATGACTTAATATAATATTCTGTATTGTCAGAAGATACTGCATCCTAATTGTCCACTTGGGTCTTTAAGATGTTTTGGAGACGAATATGTTGCAGATGAGAATCGGTAGTCTGTGTACATTTGTACATCTAGACCTGGTATACCAAGAGATGGTCTGTGAGGAGTAACTTAGTTTCTAATGAAAAGTATCCATTTCAATGACCTTACCACTGCTTATGGTGGCATAGAGAGCTAAGGGGTGCAGACAGCCAGAGCTGGCTTGGTTCCTGTCCCCTTCGTATGTGTTGCATATTAATAATCAGAGTGACGTAAGGGTCTCATCTGGGGATCTTCTTGCACCTGGTAGACATGCCAATCCACCAGCACTGCTCAGGACTGTGACCTACCTGCTTCTGAAAGAAAAAGATGAGCTCTTCACTGAACTTGCACAGACCTCTGATGTAGATAGACTTTCGTGACTTAGTCCTTTCACAAGGTTTTGAGTATTTCAGAAAGTAACTGGTTGACAGTTAAATTGTGAAAGAAATATTAGAATGTTTTCCATATCTGGTTAAAATGGTGTAGATGCCAGGAGAGGCTATTCATTGGAGGATACTTCTACCAGGAGGAGTGGCCCAGCAGAGGGTTCTGATGCTAAAGACAGTTTCAGCTATTTGAGGAGAGGACACAGAGGCAGGAAAATATTCATGAATACAGCAGCACATTGCAGTGCAAAGTATTGAGGAAATGCATACTTTTAAAAATGTATGTAATTAGCTCAGTCTGAATTAAGGCAGACCTACACGTGAGGGCTGCATTTTTCAGATCTCTTAAAGGGCTTTCAATTAAATTCTGTTCAGCGGAGGTTTGAAGCTTGAGTTTCTGTCCTGTACAAAGGCACTGTGGAGATGATATAGGTACATATGGGGTCCTCCTTCAAGGAGGTTAGCCTTATTGGTTAGCTGGTGAATCAGAGAAAAAAAATCTCTGCTGGGGTAAGAATTTTTTTTTTTTTTACAATTTATAAAATTAATCAATGAAATTATAATTATGTAAGTTTATAGAACTAGGAATCAAATCTATAGCTTTCATGATACTTCAGTGATATGTAAAAAAACAATAAACTAGTAAGAAAAATAATTTTCTCCAAGCCTCCTTTCTCTCTGTTATAGGCTGAATTGTATACCCTCAAAGTTCTAATCCCCAGGATCTTGGAATGTGACCATATTTGGTGGTAATTGAGTTAAAATGTGGTCATTGCCCTGGCCGGTTGGCTCAGTGGTAGAGCGTTGGCCTAGTGTGCAGAAGTCCCGGGTTCGATTCCCGGCCAGGGCACACAGGAGAAACGCCCATCTGCTTCTCCACCCCTCCCCCTCTCCTTCCTTTCTGTCTCTCTCTTCCCCTCCCACAGGCAAGGCTCCACTGGAGCAAAGATGGCCCAGGCACTGGGGATGGCTCCTTGGCCTCTGCCCCAGGTGCTAGAGTGGCTCTGGTCGCAACAGAGTGACACCCCATATGGGCAGAGCGTCGCCCCCTGGTGGGCGTGCCGGGTGGATCCCGGTCGGGCGCATGCGGGAGTCCCCGTTTCCAGCTTCAGAAAATAAAAAAATTAAAATGTGGTCATTAAGGTGAGACCTACTCCACTATAGCTGGTTTCCTTATTAGGAGAGGGAATTTGGACACAAATGTGAACAGAGTGAAGGTGATGTGAGGATGCAGGGAGAATATGGCCATCTCCACGCTGAGGAGAGAGACCTGGAACAGTTCCTTCCCTCATGGTCTGCAGGAGAAACCAACCCTGTGGACACCTGGATCTCGGACACCCAGCCTCCACAACTGTGAGAAAATCATTTCTGTGGTTTAAGCCTCTGGTCTAGGGTGCTGGTTACGTGGTCCTGACAAACTGATGGCCTCTTCTGTTAAATTCTAATGCACTCAGCATCAGTGTGTGGTAAGCATTTAGGCTGCTAGGAATGGTAAGCAATATGTCTCCTTTTTCATTAGATTGTTTAACAAGTTAGTCAAACAATAAAATACTGAGGCCTGATAAGAAAAAGAAAGAGCCACCAAAACAGAAAAAAGAGACAGGAGTTGCCTAATGATGTAGGACTAGACATGGGGCCTTTGGGGAGTGACCTGTTGCTTTGCAATATGGGACTTGGTGCACATTTTATTTTTTTAATCATTTGCATGTGTTACTTTGATTAAAATTATATAGATGGAGATTAGTAGGTGGGTAATTAGAAAAATAAACCAATTGACAATTTGATCATATTTCATTCAAATCAGTGATAAAGTTTTGTTTAATCCTCTCCCTATAAATATTCTGAAGAAATCTGCACTCTCTGAGGTTCATGTACGCCACTCAGCTTGCAGAAGCAGAAGTAATTTGCAGCTCTTAAGCCAAAGCCCTGACTAGCTGGAGAGTTGTCTGTAGGAATTAATCAGAACAAAATCCTGATTAAACAACTAATTGGCTTGTCTACTAATTAAAAGAAAAAACAGAGTACATTTCTCTACCTTGAGACACAGAGGCAGAAAAATAGAAGCTTTCAGAACCACCTCTGAGAAGATGTTCAAACCGCTGATAAGAAAAGTCAACAAGGTGAGGCCTTTAGAAGAGGATGAAGAGAATAAACAAGGTCCTGATCCCAGCTGTCAGTCTCTGCGGCCGAGGACACAGGTATGCTCTTTACATGTCTAAGTCAGTCCCTATTCTCAGCAATTCTTGTCTGGTGAGGGATTCTCCCAAACACTGTGAGATCTAAGACTGCTTCTTGCTGTTATACCCCACCGTCGGGGTCACGCACTGTTTGTCTTTGGGGTTTATCCCCATTGTTTTAGGTATTCTATATATATATATATATTTTTTTTAAACAATGATAAATGTTTAGAAGACCATATTGGGATTTGGAAAAGCTGAATAAGACTTCTCATTGTTGGTTTTTATTGCTACCATCGTCCAGAATGGAATCATGTCTTGAATATTAAATCAGCTGTGTGATTCAGTTTCAACAAGGAATGTCAAACATCCTGGTCTTACTAAACTACAAATGAGCAGTCATTTCTCCAGACCAGGAGTTCTCTTTAGGGAGTGGTTTTGCCTCTAGGAACAGTTGGCCGTGTCTAGAGATATTTCTGGTTATCAGAGCTCTAGGACATGGACATTGCTGGCATTGAGTGGATAAAGATGAGCGATGTGGCTGAACTAGCTAGGATGAACAGGATGGCCCTCTGTGACAACACAGAGTCATCCAGTTCAGAATGTCAGTACTGCTGAAGTGGAGAAACCCCGCACTGGACAAAGTTTTCATAAACCCTGAATCTACTCATCTGTAACATGAAGATAATACCGCCTTGTTATACAAACTAGAGACATATGTATCATATGTATAAAGTACATGGAAGGGAGTTCCCAATTATACCATTATTATTAATAATGTGTGTTTATGTGACAGACATAAACCCAAAGTGATAATTATATGATCAGTATTCACTTACAACTGTCTACAGAGCATTTACCTGCAAGAGCTATGTAAGGTTTATAGAGCAGTAATTATTTTTTCATCTAAGAGAATTAGATGAAAGCTGTCAAGTACAAGCAGGTGTGTACCTCAGAGACAGAGTAGCAAGGTCTCATGATTCAGGTTTAAAGGAGCAGGAGCCTGGCGTGTAGAACACACTGAACGTGGGCCTGGAAAACTTGCCATTCTCTCTAACGCTGACTGTTTCTGCAATAGGCAGGAGACAGAGACAGGGTGGTCAGCCTGACCTCTGGCAAGCGCCCCGGACTTCTTTCTAATTCTTTTTTTTTTTTTTTTTTTTTTTTTTGCATTTTTCTGAAGCTGGAAACAGGGAGAGACAGTCAGACAGACTCCCGCATGTGCCCGACCGGGATCCACCCGGCACGCCCACCAGGGGGCGACGCTCTGCCCAACCAGGGGGCAATGCTCTGCCCATCCTGGGCGTCGCCATGTTGCAACCAGAGCCACTCTAGTGCCTGAGGTAGAGGCCACAGAGCCATCCCCAGCGCCCGGGCCATCTTTGCTCCAATGGAGCCTTGGCTGCGGGAGGGGAAGAGAGAGACAGAGAGGAAGGCGCGGCGGAGGGGTGGAGAAGCAAATGGGCACTTCTCCTGTGTGCCCTGGCCGGGAATCGAACCCAGGTCCTCCGCACGCTAGGCCGATGCTCTACCGCTGAGCCATCCAGCCAGGGCCTTCTTTCTAATTCTTACGTCAGAATAAACAATCCCACATGTTAGAAGATTTTTTTGTTTGTTTTTGTTTTGTTTTGTTTTGTTTTGTTTTAAGCAAGAGATAGACAGGAAGGGAGAGAGATGAGAAGCATCAATTCTTTGTTGTGGCACCTTAGTTGTTCATTGATTGCTTTCTCAACGTTAGAAGTTATTTATATGTGTAAAAACCCATAGATTATCACAAATGTTGATCTGGGTGTGTCCCTTTAGCTCTCCAAGGTGGGTTCTTCACTGGGAAAGTCACTGCAGTGATGTTGCACCCTTGCTGTCATGACTGTTTTCCCGTAGAGCCCACAGTGAGAGCTCACAGCAGTTACTGTGGGCCATGTGAAGTGCACGGTTGTCATGAGTCCTCAAAGCAGCCATGGGTCCTGTTAGGATTTGCTGCTCATACACAGCTCCCAAAGTGCAGAGCCTGGACTGGACCCTCAGCACCTGCGGTCTCAACACCTGAGAGCTAGGTCACGAGGCTGTGCTGTTCAGAACAGGAATACTTTCTATGCCTTGCCCATCCGCAAAACAGAGAGCTCATCTCTTTTGTAAAATCAAGACCCACTTCCTTTTTAACAGTGGCTTCCTTTTCTCCTACTCTCGTAGAATCAAGCATGTGGGTCCATCTCTGGCCTCCACAGGCATTGTCTCCTCAAGTGTAACGTTTTGTTGCAGTTACATTTTTGTGTGTCTGTCCCCCCATCCCACTGTAGGCCAGTGTGCCCCTGTTCTAACCCTGTGTCCTGTCTCACTCTCTCCGCAGAGGAACATTCTCAGGTGTGACTGGCCATGTCCAGTGAAACACACTGACATTTCAAGGGACACTTTAGCTGTTCAGAAAAGCGATGAGGGAGGAGCTAATGAAATAATGCAGGGACAGAAGAGCTTTGAGTAAACACACAGAACTGCTCTCTTCCTCCTCTCATTTTAAGTTCTTAGCACGCGAGCTAGACCAGGACTGACCAGCACTCAGGCGGAGACCTGCGGACCAGCATCAGGGAACGCATGCCCAGAAGGTGCAGCCACCACTGTGGTGAGAACAAGGGGTGCCTGTGGGCTGGCCACTCATTCAAGTGCAAGAAGAATTATTACTTCCAGTACATCACAAGCAGAGGATTGAGTCTAGTAATTGGCTTGACGGTTAAATGGAAAACTGTGTTATATTTCACATTCCACTTAATCTGTGTGTGACTTAACCATGCACACTCTCTCTCTATTTGGTTCCTCAAAGGGAAAGAACAATAGTGAAAGGACGTCTCGCAAAACCACGATGACCCCGGTCACATCTGAAGAGGCGAGCACCAAAATACAAGGTCAGAGCCCAAACCTGTAAGAAAAAACTAAAGAGACATGCATATTTCTCTGAAATCTGTTGTCTGATGAAACAATTGTCCTTGATTAAGTAACTTATACAGGGTCACACTTTGAGACTATTTGAAATCTGAATACTTATAAAAACATTTTTTTTCATTTAGTCATTATTCATTAGATGCTTTTAAAATAAAATTTATTGAGGTAACATTGGCTAGTAACGTTATGTTCAGGTGTGCAACATTGTTAAGTGAATAACTGTATGCTCAAAATCCAGTTTCCTAATGTTAACATGTATCCCCGGGGTCACCCATTTCACACACACCCCCTTCTAGTAGCCAGCAACCTGTTGTCTGTGTCTATGAGTTTGTTTTTCTTTGTTTTGTTAGTTCATTTGTTATTTTTGTGTTATGTTTCACATATAATATAATGTGAAATCTTACAGTTTTTGTCCTTTTCTGTCTGACTTATTTCATGTCATATAATACTCTCAAGACCCATCTGTGTTATCAGAAATGGAAATGTTTCGGCCCTGGCCGGTTGGCTCAGCGGTAGAGCGTCGGCCTAGCGTGCGGAGGACCTGGGTTCAATTCCGGCCAGGGCACACAGGAGAAGCGCCCATTTGCTTCTCCACCCCTCCGCCACGCTTTCCCTCTCTGTCTCTCTCTTCCCCTCCCGCAGCCAAGGCTCCGTTGGAGCAAAGATGGCCCGGGCGCTGGGGATGGCTCTGTGGCCTCTGCCCCAGGCGCTAGAGTGGCTCTGGTCGCAACATGGCGACGCCCAGGATGGGCAGAGCATCGCCCCCTGGTGGGCAGAGCGTCGCCCCTGGTAGGCGTGCCGGGTGGATCCCGGTCGGGCACATGCGGGAGTCTGTCTGGCTGTCTCTCCCTGTTTCCAGCTTCAGAAAAATGAAAAAAAAAAAAAAAAGAAATGGAAATGTTTCATCTTTTTATGGCTGAGTAACATTCCATTTTTTATATCTACCGCCTCTTCTTTATCCAGTCACCTGTCAGTGGACACTTAGGTTGTTTCCATATCTTGGTTATTGTAAATAATGCTGCAGTGAACATAGGGGTATATATCTCCTTATAAATTAGTGTTTTCATATTTTTTGAATATATACTCAGAAGAATAATTGCTGAATCATCATCTGGTAGTTCCATTCTTAAACTTTTTTAAGGAAACTTTGCACTATTTTCCATCCTCTCCCTCCCCCCCCCCCAAAAAAAATGCATTTTTACCACCTACCATGTGCCAGGCACTTGTCTGTGGGCTGGGGATACAGTGGTGAGTAATGGGGGCCAAGAGTGTGTTAACTATAGCTCACAGTAAACAGGTATGGGTCATAAGAGCAATAAAATAGGTGCGTATTGTGTGTGTTTAAAGGCTGTGTCCACTCCCCTGCTCTTCTTCCTTTAAATGCTCCCCATTAGCAGTCACGTCTACGCCGAAGGACACCCCACTCAGGTCTACAGTGGTCCGGCTCAGATCCCAGTCGGGCCGGCTCCTTGCTCAGAGCCTGCCCCGTGTTCTCCCAGTGGCCACTGGCACGCAGACTTTGCATCCCACAGAGGCCTGTCTGACGCTGCATTCCTTATCTTCCACTTCCAACAAGCTTCCTCTCCTGACTGATTCCTCTTCCTGGTCCTGTCTTTCTTCAGGTTTCCGAGCGAGCATGAAACCTCACTCATGATTTTTCTTCTCTATTTAGGTCATCCCGTAAGGAGAGCAGTCAGCAAATCTCCTTTCATAGCTGCCCTCAGACACACTTCATCCTGCCCAGCCCAGCACTGCCATCCTGCCCACCTGTTCCAGCCCCCTGTCAGTGGTCTCATCCAGTTGGGATTCTGCTTCATCCCCTCTCTACCTTTTCATTCAGCCCCAACACTGTTAGCAGATAACTCTCCTTAGCCATCCCTGTGCTCTCACGTCAGCTCAGAACCATAGGGCCTCCATGTTGCCTGCAGGACAGACTCGAACGGACCTCACTCACTTGACTTTGGAGGACCTGATGCAATCTTTTCACAGCCCCCAGGATGAGCACTACACCATAAACAAGAAAATGCCAAACAGATAGAGGCATCTCTAGACAGAATGTGCTGCTGTTAAATATAAACACATAGGTTATTGTTATAAAAATAGAGTCAGTGGTTTTACTTTTCATCTATACTGCTCACACAAATTAGGGGATATTTTATTGCTTCATATTCATTTTTAAACATCCCCTAATTTTTGTAAGCAGTATATTAAGAGTGCACACATGATTTTTAATGACTTTGTGTTTTCATCCGAACAAATTTTTGAACAGAGGCAAACAGATTTTAATAGCCACAATTTCTGTCTCTAAGGGGGGAAAAAAATGAGAAATACATGAGAATTATGGGCAGGGTTGTAAATAAAGAAGTAAGAAAGACTTCTTAAGTAAGAAAGACTGTGAGTAAGCTATCTTCTGGCAGAAGGATCTCCACAATTAAAAATGAAGAAATGCCCTTCTCTGTTACATTTGATGGCTCCTCCCGCAGGGAAAAGTGAAGGACCCTTGTGAGGGAAAAAACCGTTAGTATCAGGAGGGTGGTTAATGAACTTGACTAGCTGGAGGAAAGTATGTTCCCACTTAGAATATTTTATAACGTTATAAAGATAGGTTATTTTTCCTAATCTAATTTATATTTCTATTTTTTTATGATCTCTGTAACCATTTTTTTTTTCTTTTTTTAAATCGATTTGTGAAAGAGAAAGAGCGAGCGAGATAAAGGGCCGGGGAGAGAGGGAGGAGAGAGTAAGAAGCATCACCTCATAGTTGCGGCACCTTAATTGTTCACTGATTGCTTTCTCATATGTGCCTTAACCGGGGGGCTCCAGCAAAGCCAGTGACTTCTTGCTCAAACCAGTGACCTTGGGCTCAAGCCAGTGACCATGGGATCATATCGATAATTCCACACTCAAGCCAGCAACCCTGCACTCAAGCTAGTGAGCCTGTCCTCAAGCCTGAGACCTCAGGGTTTTGAATCTGGGATCTCAGCATTCTGGGTCAACATTCTAAACACTGCACCACCACCAGTTGGCTACTCACTTTCCACAATATAATTTCTTTAAAAAGCAGGGAGGAGGAAATTCACTTTAGTGTTATGGATTTTGTTTACTTTCTTTGAAGACCAGCTCCAGGACTTTATTCAGGCTGGAATGCTTCTCTCCATGTCAGCAGCTTCCCTGCCGTCTTTCTCACCTGCTCCTCTCAGCCCAGATACACAACAGTGTCTCCCAAGGCATCAGCCTTTGCCTGCCCCAGGGAAAGGAGAACAGGAAACATGCTGCGATAAGTTTGTCACATGAAAGCAATTTAATCTCTCGTCCTAACTGATGATGAAAGCTCGGCTGTTCAGTGGGTCGATTCTCTGAGTCAGTATTCCATGCGATGTGTCTCAGAGGGAAACATCGGATAATTGGCTGTTTTCTGATAGAAGTTCACTTATGTAAAACTTGCACAAATAGTGAGATTCCTATACCAAGAGGATGTAGCAAAAAAAAAAATGTGTTCTTGACATGTTTTATCAACAATTGAAAAACACAAATCTTCAAATTTTTTCAGACGGAGAGGTAGGCCCTTCTGTAGGTCACAGCAAACGTTTTCTTGCATCCCTCGAAGAGTGGTTAACAGCGGGAGGCATGAGGAAGACTGATGCAGTCTGCTCACACCTATGCGAGCCAAGGGAAGCAAGAACACAGAATATAAGAATAAACCCACAGAATTACCAAGTCATTCAAACCACCATTCTGCTTTACTATGAGTTATTTTATAATGACAACGGTTTCAAATGCACAATTCTTCTCACGTAGAAATACAGTGCTAACAGCATGAAACCGAGGATCTCATCTCTGCTTTGACAAGTTTATCCTTATCCGTATTATGCTTTTTTTTTTTTTTTCCAAGTATATTTGTAAGCTTCGTTTTTTCTAGCTGGCAATAGAAGCTTTTGTGGAAGCTTCATTTAGCAGAGGAGCTATTTGTGTGGGAAGGCAGAGAATGTTTTCGTTCATATCTGCAGACTCTGCATGTCTTCGGAGACTTTGATAAGAATAACAATTATGTTTACGATATCTTGTTTTGAAAAAGCAGAAGTGCTAATGTATAAAGATAGCCTCTTATATGTGCTTGGTATTTTTATGTCTTCCACTTCAAAACATTCAGGGGCAATGTCACAACATCTGCAGATGTGATTTCTGATTATAGAACTCTTATCTTCTGCAGAGCACGGTTTAATCCATATTATTCATGGAAGTAAAGAAAATGATGCATTTGGATTCAAGTGAAGATAACTGTCTGAAGTCCTCTTTTGATTACAAACATCCTTCTTAGGCTTTCACATCACTTGTATTACTTTAAATGCTTCTTTAAACAATGTTCTGTTATCAGAAGGTGTCTCAGTAACATACCTGACGGTTTATGATGCTATGAGGTGACTATTTGTGTGGAAATGGACCAGAGTTAGGTGCCTGTAGCTAGTGTGGGGTGGTGGGCCGACTAATGGCCCCTCAAAAACATCCTTACCCTAATCCTCCAAACCTGGAAATTTGTGACATGGGGTAAAAATGTTGATGTTGTTAAGTTAAGGAAAAATATAATATGCTTTCTAATTTGAAGGGATGACAAAAATTGTCACCATGCTGATACCCTAGGTGGTGAGGGCTCATTATAAGAAAACCTGTGGACAGCAGAACTGAAAACCCACTGGGGGGCAGAGGCAGCCCTGGGGCCTCATTGCTGTCTCTGTCTCTCATTCTCAGTCATCACAGCTCCGTCTCTCATGAAGGCTATGTTTCCCCCGGTCCGCCGTGCTCTGGCCTGCTCACACTCCATCTGCTCATTGCCTGGTCCATGTTCCAGAGAGTACAGTCTGCTGCCTGAGACCCCTGCGTTGTCCCCATGGGGCTGGGTCCCACTGAGGGCACAGCAGAGAACAAGGGTGGGGACCCATCAGCTGGAAGGAGCAGCAAGGCCCAGAAGTCTCTCTGTTTTCATTATCAAAGACAAGACCAGGCTCTAACTAATAAAATTCCTCAGTTTCCACCTGCTTGTAATACTAGAGACTCCAGCCAACAAGGATGAAGCAGGGTTTTCTTTTCTTTTTTTCTTATTTTCTTTTTTTATATATAAAATACCCTACTTCTTCTAGTTTGTATGATTCAAGTATACTTGCATAATTTAATTAAGTTCAATGCTATGCTGTCAGGCTTCTTTCTGTTAAAAGATGCAGCTAATTTGTAGGAAATTGCTTTCTGCTTTCCCAGTCCCTGGGATGCATTTATGGGGACAGGAGCTCTGGCGTGCCTCACATGCATGAATGTACACAGCCACGAGTCCATGGGGCTCTTCTTTTAAAAAGATGATTCACCCCAGTCTGGCTGGCAGAACACTTTGTGTTTATATTGCCGTTTTCTTGAATGAAGTCTTTATCTAATCCTCACAGAAATCCCCATGACAAAACTGTCTCTCATTTTATGGATGAGGAAATCATTATAGAAAAGCAACTTAGCCAGAGTCACCCAGAGAATTAGTGATGTCAGGACTCACGCTCTCCATTGGGTACCCAGCTTCGGTAACTCACCGCACTCCTTAATGCCTGTGCATAAAATGTACTTTCCGGAAGAATTAACCCCAGTAAAAAAAGTTCCTGAAACCAAGCATGACATTGAAAGAGGACGGAATTGTTTGATCCTCACACAGACCAAAGCTCCTGTGTACAGATCTGCATTCTTGTTTGCTGACTGGTTCATTTTCTTACTTGTGAGGAAATACCCTGAATTTTTAAAGTTTCTTTTCATTTTACTGATTTTTGAGAGCAGAAGGGAAAGACAGGAACATCAATCTGTTTCTATATGTGCCTTGACCAGCAACCTCTGCGTTTCAGGATGATGCTCTTACCAACTGAGCTATCTGGCCAGGGTGAACCCCGAATTTTTTAAACATCCCCCAGGACATTACAGCAGATCACGGCTGACTGGGGGTCCTCTGCCCCTCCCCTCCCGAGCCCTGCCTCCAGCTTTTGCCCACACAGCCTTATATGGCTGTCACTGCCTCACAGCCATGCGTTTGCTGATAAACAAGTTTTCTTATTAGAATATTTGGGGGCTTGTTTGGGCATTTATTTTGTGACTCCCACTGATGGACCTTCTCTGCCTTCTGGAACATATGGAGGGAATCTATTTCTTCTCGACGTAAGAGCCATTCAAACAATTTGACATAGCTGTTAGGTCACTGGTTTGTCTTCAGTAGTTCAGTTAATGAACCAAAGTTCCTCAGCCATTCCTCATAACCGACCTTATTCCTTCCCTCGGGATGCCCCTCTGGATTGCATGAGCACTTCCTGATATAAAACATTCCATTTTTTTGTTCCGGATATCTTAGGGCATGCTTTTTGGTTACATGGTAGATGCATTCATGTAATGTTTGTCAACTTCCTGTATGTCATTTGACAGTCTACAAAGATATTATAACATTTCAAGTGTGATCCAAGTGTTATCACTGAAATTATTCTAAGGACATTATGTATTCCAGCAACTACACAATTAACCACAAACTGAGTCAAAAATAAAACGGTGGTGCCAGAAAATAATCACTAATCATACACTTCTTAAAAGCGTGTTATCCGTGATTTTACCTCCACATGGTCATGCCTGAAGAAGGAAAGAATAGTATCTTGTGTGCACATGACTGAAGTCCTCAGACATAGTCTCTGTTAATTCATCTGACATCTAGTCACTGAGAGATTGTTGGTGTCTAATAAAAGGAGATTTGACTTTGAGACAAAGCTCGCGATGCCTTTGATGTTTGAAGAGGCAGGAAGTCAACTAAGTGCTAGCATTTCCCACATCCAATGTTCCCATCAGTGAAATAGTGAAATAGTTTCAAGTCTTCTATTTCTATATCCATCCTCCAAAAAAGCCTGGTGAACCAATGCCTGTCTCATTCATAACCTTATCCCCAAAACAGGTCCTTTCTTTGCATCCTTCCTTTTTCAGCAGCTACTTAGAACCACTGATAAAACGTGGAGGGCCAATGGTTAGTGTATCATGGGAAGAGGGAAGTAGTTGTTGCACGCCTGCATGAGTCTCCCTGACTTACTGCTGCACGGGGCCAGGCCATTTGGAAGTAGATGCTAGAGGCCAGAGTGAGACCCTGCCAGGACAAAGACACGTCAGCCGGGTGTGCTGGTTCTTCACTCACAGTCCAACCAGTCCTTTCAGAATACTGAGATTTCCGACATCATGTCTGCCGCGGGCACACAGCCCCGAGCAGAACTTGACCAAGTGTGCTGATGGGTCTGGCAGCTGCTACCCAGCAAGCAGAGAGCACAGTGGACCAAAGACCCATTAGAGAGGGACTGCTGCTGCCCACATGTGAGGTTGGGAAGAAGTCCAGTGTGCAGTTGAGAAAGATGCTGGAGTAAGACTAGACGTGGATTTAGATGGCTCTTTCACAATGCAGACAATGCAGACAGCCTGACCATCTGCTCCCACAGACAAAAAACACGCTGCTGCATGGAGAAAGACACTTCCGGGACTATGGCTGACAGGGGTCCTTTTACAACCCCATGGGTATTTTTTAAATGGTTCTGCTGAGTTCAAGAATGGACACTAACTGGTGTCTCATCTCCATCTACAAGCCATGCTTGAGGGTTTGCTTTGTAATCACAATGCTCATGTACAAAGCAGAGGACGCTGTCATTTATTTCTAACTACCCTAGATTTGCCATAACCGAGGCAGGGTCATCTCGGAAAGTCCCGGAGAAGTCCAGAGATGACCTGGTAAGGTGCAAACACCTATTTAGAGTCAGTATAATCCAGCCATTAGGAGTAGACACCAAGATTCCTTGTTAATGGAGAAGAGGACCCTTGCAGAACGCTGGCCACTTAGTTGGCATAGGCAGAAAATCAATCCTGCAAATGTAATTCATATGCTTGCTGAGAGATGCAGCTTATAGTTCGCTTTTGTGAAAAATAGACAATAAAAAGCCTCTTAGGGAATATTGTTTCATATTTTCTGCATGTTTTAGATTAAGAAGTTGTTGTTTTTTTTTCTTTTCTGATTCTTTTCCTCATATTTCATGTTCTATTTCACCCTAATTTTCTACGAGGGGCAGGTTCCTAGAAAAGTGTATCAACCTCACAGTTCCTAACCCTGTTTTGGTTCAGACACCTTTAGGGAGCTTGTGTTAACCCTCAGTCCTCTCACGTGAACAAGGCGCACACAGCGTGCAGCCACAAGGGGTCCAGACCCTGGGTGCACTGGACATCAGGCCAGAGGTGAGGAGCATTCTCTGAAGTGTCCCGCAGCGATGGCCTCAATGTCTGTGGACCTGGGACAAGAATGTGGCCACTACTTTCATAGGCAGCAGTATGTTACATGATGTCCAAGATTTGAAAAGTGAGATTTTTGGAGTTGGTTAAGGAGAAATGGGAAAAAAATATATAGCTTAACCCCAACACATAGGGACATAGATCCCTCTCTCTTATGTCTAGCGGCAGTCAGAGCCACCTCTTAGTACTAAATGACATCTTGAACGTGCTGTTTTTCACTCTGAAATCAGCTCAGTGCAGATCAGCACACCGGTGTGCCACCGTGCTGTCTATGAGGGTCCTGTCTGTCAGCTCTCAGCAAGGCCGAGCCCAGAACGTGGCTTTCAGACATAGACATCAAAGCCATGGGTATAGTGACCTCCTCTGTAGCACAGAAAATCTGGGTATTGGGGGTGGGGGGGTTTCATTTAAACATGACAAAAACTTACTTGTTACTGAGTTTTCGATCTTTTATCCAAAATTACCGTAATTTCCAAATTAAGGCAGATAGGTGGTACATAATGAAGAAAGCTGCTGTGGCAAACCCAGGCTTTAAGCTTTCTTGGTTGTTAACTTTTAAAAACTGTAATTAGTGCCTGACCTGTACTGGCGCAGTGCATAGAGCATCAACCTGGAACCCTGAGATCACCAGTTCAAAACCCTGGGCTTGCCTGGTCAAGGCACATATGGGAGTTGATGCTTCCTGCTTCTCCCCCCTTCTCCTTCTCTCTTTCTCCTTCTTCCTTTCTCTCTCTTCCTCTTCTCTCTAAAATGAATAAATAAAATCTTTAAAAACTATAATTAGTGACTCAGTTTTATCATTCCCTTTAGTCCTGAAATACGTGCCTGAAAAGTTTAGTACATTTAAAGATTTTTTTTTTTTGTATTTTTCTGAAGCTGGAAATGGGGAGAGACAGTCAGATAGCATGCGTCCGACCGGGATCCACCCAGCACGCTCACCAGGGGCGACGCTCTGCCCACCAGGGAGCGATGCTCTGCCCCTCCGGGGCGTCGCTCTGCCGCGACCAGAGCCACTCTAGCGCCTGGGGCAGAGGCCAAGAAGCCATTCCCAGCGCCCGGGCCATCCTTGCTCCAATGGAGTTTCGGCTGCGGGAGGGGAAGAGAGAGACAGAGAGGAAGGGGGAGGGGGTGGAGAAGCAAATGGGCGCTTCTCCTATGTGCCCTGGCCGGGAATCGAACCCGGGTACCCCTCATGCCAGGCCGACGCTCTACCGCTGAGCCAACCGGCCAGGGCCACGTTTAAAGATTTTAGACGGATCCTAGAAATGTCCATATTACAGGATTTGTATGGTGAAAACTGTTGTCAAATAAGTAAATCCAGATTTTCAATACTGGATTGGCTTAACTCTTTTAAATTATAATGTATTACCATAAAATAAGAGTTACAATTTGGGTCTTGATTTCAACTTTCAAAGCACTGCACATCCAATTAAAAAGAAATTAGAATCTGTGGGTAATGAATAACTGTTGTCTTGTGTTCATTGTATTTTTTTTGTTGCTTCTGTATATTTTTTTATAGTTAAGTAATTTACTTTCATTAAAACTTTCTCTATAATCCAAATATTTACCAGTGAATTGATTATCCTCTGGGTAAAATACAATTTAGACTATATTAATTGAAAATTATATTTATAGACTTGAAGGGAAAGTTTAATTTGGGGGACTGAATGTGAAACCAGTGCATATTCGTTTGTGTTGCTTCCTCAGAAAGGATGCCGTAGTTAAAGATCAAAGCAAACGCAAAACTCCAATTGCACTAAAAATTATACCTCAAAATTCTGAAAAAATAATGACATCATTTCTGCGTACTCTGCTTTTCTGAACTTTACGATGCATCATTCAGCCATCAATTATGAATGCCTTAGCAGAACCAAAAATGAGTTTTGAATAATGATTCTTCAGCTTGACTGACTTTGGGAAGAAATACACTTTGCAAACTTTTGGTTCCATAACACAACACTTTTCAGTCTATTTCTCATCAGCCTGTCTGCACAGGGTCCCACCTGGTCTAGCTGGAATCCTCTGGGAGATATTACTGACGCCTTTTCTGGAGAAACATGTAGCGTCTCTGTAGCTCGGATTGTCCCATGGAGCTCCATGAAGAGTGGTATATAGTCTATGTACGTGTTCTTTCTTTTCCATAGATAAAACCTCAGAGAAAATTCTGCTCAGGGATCTGAACAGCAAGTCATATTCTCAAAGCCCAGCAGCACCGACCAGGACAACAGCTGAGCAGAAGGAAGAAGGGGCTGAGGAAGAAGGTGTGGCCAGGTAAGGGTTCAATAACACACTCCATACATGTTAGAGATGCTGCTCAGCCTGCATGGAAAGTTCTCACACTCCCCGAATGAGCTGGGTGAAGAGAGGGTGAATTTAGTGGTCACACACCACATGGGAACTGGCCAGATCAGAAAGGTGGTGTCTGTCCTGCTCATTGTCCCTGACCAGTCACTTGTGGCCACTAACCAGGAGGAGCTGGGCAGCCATTGACTGTAGGCTGGATCTCACCAACACAGACACTGCTGCTCCACATCTGAGTATTAGTATCCCGACATATTACTAGGCATGGATTCTAACATAAAGGAATTGAAGAGAGTGTGTGGTTCTTCTCCCAAGTTCACAAAGGAGGAGCTATTCCAATTCTGTAAATATTTTATTTTCCCAAGAAATCGATTATTACTTCTTTTCATTAACTAAAGACAGTGTGGCCTGAGAACCAAGTATAATTACAGAAATGAGTCATCTCCGTGCCACCGAAGGAATACAGTTTTATAAACACTTCCCACCAGATTACTGGACAGATCACAAAAGAGATGGTGGTTCCAATGTGAATGGGTAAATTCACAATGCAGCACAACCAGGAGCCCCTTTACTGTGCCACTTCTTGGCATGTTATTATGGTCCTGCTGTTTCCATCTGAAATGCTTAAGTACAGTTAATAATAATTTCAGTAGGACTCTGATACAATGAAACTGTACCCTTCACAATGAACAGTCAGGAAGAGCTGTCATTTAAAAGAAGTTAAAAATGCCAACTCCTCCCCCAGCCCCAACCCCACCGCTCCTCAGCAGGTTCCTATCCTGCATTAAGCTGGGAGCTGCCATCAGGGTTATGTGACAACCTAGATCCCTTGTAGAGCAGTCTGAACAATAGGCACCAGAGAGAGTGCATTTTCAATGAGCGCAGGTTTGGCCGTATGTAAAAATACACACACGCTCACTCTACCCACACGCACCCACAAAAATGCTCTTTAACAAAAATTAAATTTGGCAGAGAGAAGATGCTTAAACTCTGAGACAAAAACTCAGATCTTACAGCCTGGGTAAGTAATTACTTTATTATTTGTATTACTATCGGTGTTTACAGAATGGTTTGCCATCCTTTTTGTGGGTCAGGACTGTCTTCACAGATAAGCAGCCAGGCCACCAAGGGGTCAATAGTTTGCCTACAGTAACAGGGTCACTAAGCCAAGGTCAAATTTCAAAGGACTCAAATTCCAGAGTAGGACTTATTTGCCCCTCCCACCAACACACTCACCTTTAATCAATAGCTAAATTTCTGAGCCAATCTCTCTTTCTAGCATTTATTTTAGTAAATTTAATGTTTTGTAATAACTGCTGTGTATAGGTAGATTTTTAAAGGCCTGGGGTTGAAGCCATAACTAACATTTCCAGGGCTGCAGTTCTTGGCACTCATACCCATTCCCAGTACAGGTATTGATCGACTTACGACCTATGCAATTTATGACCATTCGACTTTATGACCACAATCGCTAGCCATGACTGCTCTGCGTCTGGCAGCGCAAGCGTTACCCGGCTGGGCGTACGACAGTGCTGGCCAATAAAATGTTTCTACATGTTTATATATTTTGATATGTTTTGCAATTGGGAAAATGTTTCCTATGGTACTTTTTACCCCTGTATTTTGTATTTTTGTATGTACCTGTATTTTTTAATTTTGTATGTTTTGCAAATATTAAACCAGTTGTACTGGTATGCAGAGTTTTACTTAAACCTGACAAATGTAAAAATAAGAAACAAAATGGTGTAGAGATGATACAAATGGCATAAAATGAACAAAGAAAATTATGATATATAACAATAATGAAAGAAAATTATGATAAAATATGATTTAAAGATTTTTATATTTAATGACAAAATAACCTAGACATGTTTTCTTTGAATATATGTACCCTGATTTATTAATGTCATCCCATTACCATTAATAAAAATTTATTAAAAAAAAAAAAGATTTTTATAACATCATTTCACAGTACTGTACATATAGCCTACTCAACTTACAACCAAATCGTGTTACGACCGGTCTGTCAGAACCAACTGTGGTCCTAAGTTGAGCACTAGCTGTATAGTACTATTTCTCTTCTGAAACGAGAAAATGCAAACCTTTCAATTACCTAGAAGGTGGGTTAGTTTGCATATCTCAAACCACAAATGTGTGATGTGGCCCACAAAACCTGCCTGGTCTGAATGCCGCCTGTTTTTACTTCGTGCTTTCCCAACACAAACTCTCCCCGCCTTTCCCTCTCTCTACCCTAGTCACACTGGTCTTATTTCATATGTTGTACTTGTGAATTGATCATCCTTTGGAATAACTGATTATTTTATCTGCAATACAGGCAGCAGAGTGGTCTGAGAATGATGACAAGCTGTGTAGACCCATATTAGTATAGAGCTCTTGCTCTTATTAGATGGCTGGTCACACGTTTCCTTAGGACTGAGGAAAACCAGCTGCATTTGGACGAATGTGACAGAAAGGGTCAGCCTTTCTGTCTTCACGCCTTCAGCTGATTCGGTGAGGTCTACCTCCATCAGAGAGGGCAATGTGCTTTATTTGGCCTTCAGAGTCCAGTGTTCATCATGTCCACAATGTGACATGGGAACCCTCGTGCTCCAGTACTGTGGAGAAGGTACCAAAGCCTTCGTATTTTTATTTCATGGGTATCAATGGTACCATGTCTAGCTAGACTTCCCAGAGGGCAGATGTAATACATCAACAGAAAATGTCAATAATAAAACAACTTATTATTAAAAGTGTTAGTTCATAATGCTATCAATGAGTAAAGATCATCTTGGTATTTGCAGTTATTAAAAATCAATATCTCCAACCTTGGGGAGGCTCAGGTTTTAAAAAGCTCTTTCTCTGAGAAAAACATTAAAGATTTGATTGATGCAGGCACTATATTTAGATGCTATATGAGTGTCTGATGCTCACCTAAATTTTTTCAATTTTGAAAAAGGATGATTCATAAATAAAGTGTTAAAGTCGGTTTCTCATTCTAAATGCATTTGCCTTGTCCTCTGGTCTAAGCACTGCTGCATAGGAATTATGTGTCAAACTGATCAGTTAATATTAGGGAGAATGTATGTTGTATGTTTCGCTGTCTCTCTCTGTGTGGAGTGGAGTGTAATATTATTGATTACAGCTTTAGTTTCTGTCACACTCAGAGATGGGCAGTGGTGAGTACCAGAAAACCAGCAGGATGGATGGATAGATGGACAGATGGATGGATGGACAGATGGATGGATGGATGGATGGATGAATGGAATAGGATAGATGACAGATGATAGATAGATAGATGATAGATAGATAGATAGATAGATAGATAGAATGAGATATATTAACAGGCCTGGCTCACATGATTATGGAGGCTGAGAAGTCCCAACATCTACATTAGGGGAATTCGAGACCCAGGAGAGCCAATGATTAGCTCTAATCTGAGTCTGAGGCCTAAAAACTGGGAGAAAGGATGGTATTTTTCATCCCAGTTCAAACACTGGCAGGTTTAAGACTGAAAAAACCAACATTTCAGTTTAAGTCAGCAGTGAGGAAAAGACCAGACTTCCACTCAGTCAGGCAGAGGGACTTGCCTCTCACCTGTGAGAGGGTCAGCCTTTCTGTCTTCACGCCTTCAGCTGATTCGGTGAGGTCTACCTCCATCAGAGAGGGCAATGTGCTTTATTTGGCCTGCAGAGTCCAGTGTTCATCATGGCCACAATCACCCTCACAGACATACACAGCCATGTTTCTTACCTGGACACCCTGCACCCCAGTCTAGCTGACATATAAAATTAAGCATCACACCATCTCCATAACTCACATAAGAGAACTGAGAATTCTTCCAGCCCTGGTTTGTCCAATGCTAACATCTAGTCTCTCGCACCATTTTACACTTCCTCCCACCTCACCTGCAGTGAGCTGGGTGTTTATGTCCCCTCAGAATTTTATATCTCAAAGTTCTAACCCTCAATGTGATGTAATTAGGAGGGGGAACTTCGGGAAGTGATTATATAGTTCATGAAGGTAGATCCTCTGTGAAGCAAATTAGTGCCCTTATGAAAGGGACCCCAGAGAGCTCCCTTACCCTGTTGTCATTCTGTGAGGTTGCAGCAAGAACCTTGCAACCCAGAAGAGAGATCTCACCAGAACCCAAATATGGGGCACATTGACCTTGGACTTCCAGCCTCCAGAACAGTGAGAAATGAATTTCTGTTGTTTGTATGCCTCATCTGTAGGACTTTGTCACAGCAGCCTGGACTAACTAAGACACTATAATACCCCTGAAACTCTTGAACAGAGAACCTCTGTGCTCCTGGACACACATAACAGTGACCTCTATCCCCATCCTGCCACAGAACAGAAAGTCCATATGACTGCTCACAGAGTTGAGTGTTCTGTTGACAAAATGTTCCCCTGTGCCTTATCTCCAATACTGTTCTGTAAGGATAGAAGAGTATGGATGTATATTTAAGCCAAATTCACATAGTATCTCTCTTTAGCTCTTTATATGAACACAAAAAGTGATAAAGTTTACATGATCATTATTATAAAGATGTGAATTCATATTGTTAGAAAGATGTGATTTTCTTCACCTAACCCTCAGTAAGATTCTAAATAGAGTCTGAAACTAATTTTCTAACTACAGTAATGATCTTTATCTCAGATTCATGTCAGCCTAGGAGGAAATCTCTGAGCTATCCAGGCATTACATGCCCACATTTCTGACTAGATTCCAGTTGTCCATTTGTGGAATCCAGCTTCCTTCCTTTATTCTTTCTTTTCGTGTCCTTTCACAGTGTTTTCTAAATTGTCTGTTGAGGAAAGAGAAATCCCTTGCAAATCTTCTCCCTGCCCCCCAAAAGCAACAGATTCATTATCTTGTCAGATGAATCTCTTAGCTTCTGAAAGACATGGTTCACTTCTGGAAAGCCCCATGCATGCCGTTTGCCTCTCACCAAGAAAATGACCTGTTTCTGGCATTCCATCTTAATACATTCTTATTTTCTATTATCAAAAAAAAAAAGTATGTTTTTTTTGTTTGTTTGTTTGTTTTTGTTTTTTTTTTCTTTTCCATTTTTCTGAAGCTGGAAACAGGGAGAGACAGTCAGACAGACTCCTGCATGCGCCCGACCGGGATCCACCCGGCACGCCCACCAGGGGCGATGCTCTGCCCACCAGGGGGGCGTTGCTCTGCCCATCCTGGGCGTCGCCATCTTGCGACCAGAGCCACTCTAGCGCCTGAGGCAGAGGCCACAGAGCCATCCCCAGCGCTCGGGCCATCTTTGCTCCAATGGAGCCTTGGCTGCGGGAGGGGAAGAGAGAGACAGAGAGGAAAGCGCGGCGGAGGGGTGGAGAAGCAAATGGACGCTTCTCCTGTGTGCCCTGGCCGGGAATCGAACCCGGGTCCTCCGCACGCAAAAAAGTATGTTTTGATGGACACTAATGAATAGCAAGCAAGAGAAGATTTGCTTTGCCTGGAAACATCAAATAGCTGCATCTGGCAAAGAGGCAGAGGTGAATGGCTGAGGGGTTAAGTGGTTCCCTGATGAACAAGCAAGCAAGATGCCCGGTGCCCATGTTTGAGCCCCCATGCAAGAATAACGCTACAATGTCATGCAGGACTTTTCATCACCACTGCCACCCGCAATGCTGAGAATGGAGGTTATTACTGTGAATAGTCTTCTTGGCTCATAATAGCAATCAGTCTCTTCTTTAGGAGGTTTTTAAACAGGCAGTCATCTCAAAGTAGGGACAATGGAAGCACAATAGAATTCAGACTCTTATCAGTACTCATAAACACTGATGTGTCTTGTAGCTAGAAAAAGTATTAACCATGGCTGTGCAAAAATGCTTAAACATTAGTGTGGCTTCATAGCTGAAATAGAAAGGGAGTGTCAGCTATCAAGTCTACAAATATAAACTACAGTTTACACCCCTGTAAGTTATAAGCTTGTATAAAGAACTCAGCTGCAAATCTGCTGATTTTATGGAATACATAATATAAGCAATGCACTATTACTCTTAGCCCCAAATTAAAATTTCCCTCTATGGTAAGCAATTCTTTTCTATAACTAGGCATTGAAGACACTTTTACCAACAGATTGACAATTTATTTTTAACAGTAATTCCTAACTTTCAGTTCTAGCATTATGGCAGAATAAATGTTTATAGAATATGTATTGGGAGAATGTGATTTAAAATACTAGGTAAAATATATAACACCTACATTTGAATGCATGTCTGAGCTGGTGAAAAATGAATCCTATTGTTAGAAAGTTTCAGGAACTGGTGTTGGTTCTGAGAATTTATTCCAAACTTTTACAGCCTAGATATGATTTAAAATGCATCACCAGGAAGATAAACCTGGGGTTAAGTTGGACACAAAGATGGGTTAGAGACTCTTCCATGAAACTGGGATTCCAAAGGATAGCCCACTGGGAGATGAACTGCCCCCCAGAGGAAAACATTGGGGTTAATACTTGTCTTTGTCTGGCTCTAAGAGGAAAATAAAGAAAGAAATTAGAAATGGAGGCGAGCAAAGAAGAACAGAGAGGAGAAGGGAGAAGTGTGGGGGAGGGGAGGAGAGGGAAGAGGAAAAGAGAGAAATAAAGGGAAAGGAAGGAAAGGAATTCTTACTCATAAGTCAATATTCAGATATATCTGTAATCAGAATTACTATGAGATCTATATCCTGAAAAAGAAAATTGAGCCTGAAAGAAATATTTTAAATGATTATGTTGTAGAGCTCAGACACCTTCCAAAACCAACACAATTGGAGGAAAGCAAACTTTAAAACAAGGTCTCAAAGTTTATCTCTATAGATAAACTTTTAATAAGCATGAATCCACAATCAAAAATTGTTAAACACAGAGGAAAGAAATCACTGTGAACAAGACAACAAAAATAACAAACTACAGATTCAGACGTTAATATCTAACAATAATGAAATTATCAAAAAGAGAATATAAAATATGGTAAGTATATTTAAAGAAACAAAGTGGAAGTCTGAAAATAAGACAAAGGAACAAGAAATTGTCAAGATTAACTAGACATTTTACAAATAAACTAAGCAGAGTGCCTACAAATGGAAAATATAATCTCTAAAATTGGAAAGCTAGGCAGCAGATTAGACAGAGTTGAAGGACAGTAAAGTAGAGAATAGATCAGTTAAATACCCAGAATTCGCCTGAACAGGCAGTGGCACAGTGGATAGAGCATCAGACTGGGATGCAGAGGACCCAGGTTCGAGACCCCGAGGCCGCCAGCTTGAGCAGGGGCTCATCTGGTTTGAGCAAAAGCTCACCAGCTTGGACCCAAGGTCGCTGCATCGGACTGGCTTGCAGAGGACCCAGGTTCGAGACCCCGAGGCTGCCAGCTTGAGCAGGGGCTCATCTGGTTTGAGCAAAAGCTCACCAGCTTGGACCCAAGGTCACCAGCTCAAGCAAGGGGTTACTCAGTCTGCTGAAGGTCCACGGTCAAGGCATATATGAGAAAGCAATCAATGAACTAAGGCAGGGGTCCCCAAACTTTTTACACAGGGGGCCAGTTCACTGTCCCTCAGACCATTGGAGGGCTGGACTATAAAAAAACTATGAACAAATCCCTATGCACACTGCACATATTTTATTTTAAAGTAAAAAAACAAAACGGGAACAAATACAATATTTAAAATAAAGAACAAGTAAATTTAAATCAACAAACTGACCAGTATTTCAATGGGAACTATGCTCCTCTCACTGGCCACCAATGAAAGAGGTGCCCCTTCCGGAAGTGCGGTGGGGGCTGGATAAATGGCCTCAGGGGGCCGCATGCGGCCCGTGGGCCGTAGTTTGGGGACCCCTGAACTAAGGTGTCGCAATGCGCAGTGAAAAGCTAATGATTGATGCTTCTCATCTCTTCGTTCTTGTCTGTCTGTCCCTGTCTAGCCCTCTCTCTGACTCTCTCTGTCTCTGTAAAAAATAAAAAATAAAAAAATCCCCAGAATCCCACCCTAGGGCAAAAGGGTGGAAAACATGAGATATGGTAGGTTACAAAGCATGGAGGAAAAACGTGAGAAGGTACAAATGCATCTAATCAGAATTCCAGAGGAGATAGAATGGTGGAGATAGTACAATTGGATGAAAGACAACCATTCTCTGATTCAGTAACCAAATGAATGCAAACCAGCATAAATAAATTGAGCCTAAATACATTCTAATGAAGCTGTAAAGTTCAAAAGGCAAAAATGAGATTTCTGAATTAGCCGAAGTAAATATACAGAGTACCTAAAACAGGAGATGTAAACTGATGTTTGACTTTTCAACAGTAACAGTGGAAACCAGCAGACAATGGAATATTGTTACCAGGATTCTAAAATAACAGTCAACCTCGAATTCTAAACCTGGCAAAATTATTATTCAAAAATGAAGGTAAAATACAGACATTTCAGTCAAGCAATAATGAAATGAGGTTAGAAAAATTTTAATGTCTATGTCAGGGAAAGAAAAGTGGTCTGAGAAAATGTGGTACATATATACAATGGAATACTAGTCAGCCATAAGAATTGATGATATATCTTCATTTACAGCGACATGGATGGAACTTGAGAATATTATGCAAAGCAAACTAAGTAAATCAGAAAAACTTAAGAACTATATGATTTCACACATATATGTGGAGTATAAAACTGAGACTCATGGACATAGGCAAAAGTGAAGTGGTCACCAGAGGGAGGGGAGTAGAGGGGAGGGAAGAAAAGAGGGCCAAGTATGTGGTGACGAACAATGATTTGACTTTGGGTGATTGGCACACATCACAATCAACAATTCAAATGCTATAGAGATGTTTACCTGAAACCTATATGTTCCTGTGGACCAATGTCATCCCATTAAATTTAATTTCTAAATTTAAAGAAGGTATATTTAAATAGAGGTGTTTAGATAACTGGATATCATATCGAAAAAGCTAAAATTGAATCTGTCCCTCTGCTGCCACAAGGATAAAGTCCCAGTAATCATATTTTTAAAAATTATTTATTGATTTTTAAACAGACAGAGAAAAGGAGAGAAAGAAGCATTTATTTGTTATTTCACTTAGTCGTGCATTCATTGGTTGCTTCTTGTATGTGTCCTGACTATTTAAATGTAAAATAGTGAAACCATACATTTACTAAGGAAAAAGTGTGAATTCCTCTGTAACCTGGAAATATACAATAAGTGTTAACATTCAAAATTCAGTAACAATACAAAAAGAGCCTAATAAAGTTTACCACGTTAAAAAAAGAAGAAAACTTTACAAAAAGTTTATAGGCAAAAGAAAATCAGAAAAACAGGAAAATTCTTATTGTGACTTTCTTTGGGAGACTTGATCATTTTATTCTGGAATTGATAACAGGCATTTAAATTTTGTTTTACTTTAAAAGGCTTTTTAAATTGTTTGTGACTCAGTCAACATTCTATCTCTGTAATATGTTACTGCCTCTATTTTCTTTCCCTTTTCAAAATGTAATACTAGAAGCACAGTGCACTTAAATAGTACAAAGTCAACCAAAATGTTTTGTAATCCCAGGAGTAAAGCAATGATCCTGATACTCAATATGGTGTAACATGAAGGGCCACCTTTATCTCAAAGTGATTATTTTGATTATATGTATAAGAATATGTTCTATATAATGCAATATTCATATATTATGTGCATATATATTATTCACATATGTGTATAATTGGTGTTAGATTACCTGCTAGAGCCTCCTCCTGTACCTTCTAGTCTTCCTCGTCAAGAATCAGAGGCAGTGAGCCAGGAGGATACGGGGGATAGGGAGGGCAGCAGGTAGGTGGTGAGCTGTGAGTCAGCAGATGCTTGTACCTGTGGCCTGGCAAGAGGAGCCAGCCCACAGGCACAGTGTGTGATCCTCTCACAGTAGCCTCACTATTTATCATGGAGAGGTGAAAAAGCGTTGCCTGTTGCCATAGAAAACCAGACCAGACCGCATTCATGTCTCCTTTCTTCCTTTTGGCTTAGAGAGGAGATTAAACAACTTTGTATTGTTTTCATGGCGCCTAAATCATGATGTTCAGGCCTGGGACTTTTTGAATACCTAGCAAAGTGGTGGCACCACAGGTTGACTGGTGGAGTGGCTGGAAGGAATTGGAAATTGGACTCAGGTTTCCCTGCAGCAGGAAGGTGATACCCATGGATAAAGCACGAGGACAAGCAAGCCAGGAGAGAAGTAGACCCAGATGAACTTGAGTACACCTGGAAGTTCCTCCTCCCCACAGAGTCATCCATTCTGGGAGCTGGCATGTGGAATTTGTTCCAGCAATGCCAATGCCACGTAATTTTTCCAGAAAACCTCCACATGTAGAAGTCCATATTTTGAGTGCTACCAGAATATATTGGAATTCTTTTTTCTTCTTTTTTAAAAATTTTTTATTAATTTTAATTTACTGTGTTAACATAAATTCAAGTATCTCACTCAATATAACTCCTTCACACCCACCCCTTTGTCTCCCAATACCCTTCCTTTGTCCCCTACCTATAACTAACTCCCCCCTTCCCTTTCAGATTTGCTGTGCTGTCATCTGTATCTCTGTGTTATGCATATATAACTAATCCCTTTACCTTCTCTGATCGCATCCCCTCATCCTCCTTCCCTGTGACAGCTGTCCCTCTGCTCCCTGTGACCCCGCCTCTGTTCTATTCTGATCCTCAGTTCACTTTGTTCATTAGATTCCACATATAAGTGAGATTATATGACATTTGTCTTTCTCTGCCTGGCTTACTTCACTTAGCATAATAATCTCCAGGTCCATCTTCGCCATTGCAAAAGGTAAAATTACATTCTTTTTCACAGCCGCATAGTATTCCATTGTATATATGTACCACTGGTTTTTAATCCACTTGTCCACTGATAGACACTTGGGCTGTTTCCAGATCTTGGATATTGTAAACAATGCTACACTAAACATGGGGTGCATATTTTCTTTTGAATCAGTGATTTGATATTCTTAGGATATATTCCTAAAAATGGGATAGCTGGGTGGACTGGCAATTCCATTTTTATTTTTTTGAGGAAACTCCATACTGTTTTCCACAGTGGCTACACCAGTCTGCATTCCCACCAGCAGTGCAGAAGGGTTCCCTTTTCTCCACACCCTCATCAGCACTTATTGTGTGTTGATTTGTTAATGAGCGCCACTCTGACAGGTGTGAGGTGTTATCTCATTATGGTTTTAATTTCCATTTCTCTGATGATTAATGACATTGAACAGTTTTTTCATATGCCTATTTGCCATCTTTATGTCCTTTCTGAAGAACTATCTATTCAGTTCTTTTGCCCACATTATAATTAGATTGTCTACTTTCCTGGTGTTGAGTTTTAGTTCTTTATAAATTTTAGTTCTTAACCCCTTATTAGACATATTGGCAAATATGTTCTTCCATTGTGTGGGTTGCTTTTTTATTTTGTTCATATTATCTTTAACTGTGCAAAAGTTTTTTAGTTTGATATAGCCCCATATGTTAATTTTGTACTTTATTTCACTTGCCCATGGAGATAAATTGGCAAAAATATTGCTACAAGAGATATTGGAAAGTTTACTGCCTATGTTTTCTTCCAACATATTTATGGTTTTGTGACTTACATTTAAGTCCTTTAACCACTTTGAGTTTATTTTTGTGAATGGTGTAATTTGATGGTCTAGTTTCATTTTTTTTGCATATACCTGTCCAATATTTCCAACACTGTTTATTAAAAAGTCTGTCTTTATTATATGCTTTTACCTCCTTTGCCAAATATCAGTTCACCATAATAGCATGGGTTTATTTCTGGGTTCTCTATTCTGTTCCATTAATCTGTATGCCTGTTCTTATGCCAGTCCCAAGCTGTTTTTTATTACTATGACCTTGTAGCATAACTTGATATCAGGAACTGTGATAACTCCAAATTTGTTCTTCATTTTCAAGACTGCTGAGGCTATTCATGTTCTTTTATGGTTCCATAAAATTTTTGGAATATTTGTTCTATATCTTTGAAATATGCCTTTGGTATTTGAATAGGAATTGCATTGAATTTATAGATTCCTTTGGGTAATATAGACATTTTGATGATGTTTATTTTTTTCTATCCATGAACATGGTATATGCTTCCACTTGTTAGTATCTTCCTTGATTTCTTTTTTCAATGTCTTATAATTTTCTGAGTAGAAGTCCTTTACCTACTCGGTTAAAAATATTCCTAGGTACTTTCTTTTGCTGTGTTGCAACAGTGAAGGGAATTGTTTCCTTACTTTCTCTTTCAGACAGTTTATTGTTAATGTATAAAAATTCCACTGATTTCTGAATATTAATTTTATATCATACCAACTTGCCAAATTTATTTATCATATCTAGCAGTTTTTTACTAAGACTTAGGATTTTTTATGTGCAGTATCATGTCATCAGCAAATAATGATAGTTTTATTTCTTCTTTTCCAATTTGATGCCTTTTATTTCTTCTTGTTCTGTGATCGCTGTGGCTAGGACTTCTGAGCTATGTTGAATAATAGTAGTGAAAGGGACACCCCTGCCTTGTTCCTGATTTCAAGGGGATTGCTTTTAATTTCTGCCTATTGAATATGATGTTGGCTGTCAGTTTGTCATAGATGGACTTTATTATGTAGATGTATGTTCCTTGTATTCCCCTGTTGCTGATTATTTGGATCATAAATGGGTACTGGATTTTATAAAATGCTTTTTCTGCATCTATTGATATAATCATGTGATTTTTATCCTTCCATTTGTTTATGTGATCAATCACATCAATTGATTTGCAAATACTGTACCAGCCTTGCCTCCCTGGAATAAATCACACTTGATCATGATGTACGACTTTTTTTTTAATTTTTTTAATTAATTTTAATGCAGTGATATTGATAAATCAGGGTACATATATTCAGAGAAAACATCTCCAGATTATCTTGGCATTTGATTATGTTGCATACCCCTCACCCAAAGTCAAATTGTCTTCCGTCACCTTCTATCTATTTTCTTTGTGCCCCTCCCCTCCCCCCACCCCCTCTCTCTTCTTCCATAACCCCTCCCCACTGCCACACACCCCCCACTACCATCACATTCTTGTCCATGTCTCTGAGTCTCATTTTTATGTCCCATCTATGTATGGATTTATATAGTTATTAGTTTTCTCTGATTTATTTATTTCACTCCATATAATGTTATGAAGGTCCATCCATGTTATTGTAAATGATGCAATGCCATCATTTCTTATGGCTGAGTAGTATTCCATAGTATATATGTACCAAAGCTTTTTAATTCACTCTTCCTCTGACGGACACTTGGGCTGTTTCCAGATCTTTGCTCTTGTGAACAATGCTGCCATAAACATGGGGGTGCATTTCTCTTTTTTGGAACAATTCTATGGTGTTCTTAGGGCATATCCTAAAAGTGGGATAGCTGGGTCAAAAGACAGTTTGATTTTTAATTTTTTGAGGACTATCCATACTGTTTTCCACAGTGGCTACACCAGTCTGTATTCCCACCAGCAGTGCAGGAAGGTTCCCTTTTCTCCACATCCTCGCCAGCACTTGTTCTGTGTTGTTTTGTTGATGAGCACCATTCTGACTGGTGTGAGGTGATATCTCATTGTGGTTTTAATTTGCATTTCTCTAATGATTAGTGATGTTGAGCATTTTTTTCATCTGCCTATTGGCCATCTGTATGACCTCTTTGGAGAAGTGTCTATTCATTTCTTTTTCCCATTTTTTGATTAGATTGTTTGTCTTCCTGGTGTTGAGCTTTACAAGTTCATTATAAATTTTGGTTATTAACCCCTTATCAGACATATTGTCAAATATGTTCTCCCATTGTGTAGTTTGTCTTTTAATTCTGTTCTTATTGTCTTTAGATGTGTCTTTTAATTTGATATAGTCCCATTTGTTTATCCTGTCTTTTATTTCAAATGCCCGTGGAGATAAATCAGCAAATATATTGCTGCGAGAGATGTCGGAGAGCTTACTGCCTATGTTTTCTTCTAAGATGCTTCTGGTTTCACAGCTTACATTTAAGTCTTTTATCCATTTTGAGTTTATTTCTGTGAATAGTGTAAGCTGGTGGTCTAGTTCCATTTATCTGCAGGTAGCTGTCCAATTTTCCCAACACCATTTATTAAAGAAGCTGTCTTTACTCCATTGTATGCTCTTACCTCCTTTATCAAATATCAATTGTCCATAAAGGTGCAGATTTATTTCTGGGTTCTCAGTTCTGTTCCATTGATCTGTATGCCTGTTCTTATGCCAGTACTAAGCTGTTTTGAGTACAATGGCCTTGTAGTATAACTTGATATCAGGAAGTGTGATACCTCCCATTTTATTCTTTTTTTTTTTAAGATTGCTGAGGCTATTCATATTCTTTTTTGGTTCCATATAAATTTTTTATTTATGTGATCTATATTGTTCAAGTATGTCATTGGTATTTTAATTGGTATTGCATTGAATTTATAAATTGCTTTGGGTAATATAGACATTTTAATGATGTTTTTTCTTCCTAACCATGAGCACAGTATATGCTTCCACTTGTTTGTATCTTTCTTGATTTCTTTTATCAATGTTTTATAATTTTCCAAGTACAATTCTTTAGTCTCCTTGGTTAAATTTACTCCTAGGTACTTTATTTTTTGGTTGTAATAGTGAAGGGGATTGTTTCCTTAATTTCTCTTTCTGACTGTTCATTGTTGGCGTATAAAAATGCCTCTTATTTCTGAGTATTAATTTTATATTCTGTCACTTTGCTGAATTCATTTATCAAGTCCAGTAGTTTTTTGACTGAGACTTTAGGGTTTTCTATATACAATATTATATCATCTGCAAATAATGATAGTTTTACTTCTTCTTTTCCAACTTGAATGCTTTTTTTTTTTTTCTTGTCTGATTGCTGTGGCTAGGACTTCTAGGACTATGTTGAATAAGAGTGGTGAAAGGGGGCACCCCTGCCTTGTTCCTGATCTTAAGAGGATTGCTTTTCATTTTTGCTTATTGAGTATGATGTTGGCTGCGGGTTTCTCATAGATGGCTTTTATCATGTTGAGGTATGTTCCCTGTATTCCCACTTTGCTGAGAGTATTGATCATGAATGAGTGCTGGATTTTATCAAATGCTTTTTCTGCACCTGTTGTTATTATCATGTGGGTTTTCTCCTTCCTTTTGTTTATGTGATGAATAACATTGATTGATTTGCAAATATTTTAACAGTCTTGCCTCCCCAGAATAAATCCCACTTGATCATGGTGTATGATTTTTTTCATATATTGCTAGATCCGGTTTTGTAATATTTTGTTGAGGATTTTAGTATCTATATTCATCAGGGATATTGGCCTATAATTTTCTTTCTTTGTGTTGTCTTTGCCTGGTTTTGGAATCAGAATTATGCTCACCTCATGAAAGGAGCTTGGAAGTCTTCCTTCCTCTTGAATTTTTTGAAATAGCTTGAGAAAAATAGGAGTTAGTTCTTCTTTGAATATTTGGTAGAATTCAGATGTGAAGCCATCAGGCCCCGGACTTTTCTTTGTTGGGAGTTTTTTGATAACTGTTTCGATCTCATTTGGTGTAATTGGTCTGTTTAGGTTTTCTGATTCTTCCAGATTAATTTTTGGAAGATTGTATGTTTCAAAGAATTTGTCCATTTCATCTAGGTTGTCTAGTTTTTTGGCATACAGTTCTTCATAGTATTTATTTTCCTACAATATTTTGTATTTCTGTTGTGTCAGTTGTTATTTCTCCACTCTCATTTCTAATTTTATTTATTTGAGTCCTCTCTCTTTTTTTCTTGGTGAGTCTAGTTAAAGGTTCATCGATCTTGTTTACCTTTCCAAAGAACCAGATCCTAGTTTCATTGATCTTCTATATTGTTTCTTTAGCCTCTATGTCATTTATTTCTGCTCTGATCTTTATTATTTCCTTCCTTCTACTACATTTCGGCTTTACTTGCTGTTCTTTTTCTAGTTCTTTGAGATGCAGGGTTAAGTTGTTTAATGGAGCTCTTTATAGCTTGTTAAAATGTGCCTTTGGTGCTATAAATTTCCCTCTCAGTACTGTTTTCGCTGTGTTCCATAACTTTTGAGTTTTTGTATGCTCATTATCATTCATTTCTAGGAATTTTTTTATTTCTTCTTTGATCTCATTCTTTTATTTTTCTTTTTTTTTTCCTTTTTTTTTTTTTTTTTTTTTTTAATTTTTCCGAAGTTGGAAACAGGGAGGCAGTCAGACAGACTTTTGCATGCGCCCGACCGGGATCCACCCGGCATGCCCACCAGGGGGCAATGCTCTTCCTATCTGGGGCATCACTCTGTTGCAACCAGAGCCATTCTAGCACCTAAGGCAGAGGCCACAGAGCCATCCTCAGCACCCAGGCCAACTTTACTCCAATGGAGCCTTGGCTGTGAAAGGGGAAGAGAGAGACAAAGAGGAAGGAGAGGGAGAGGGGTGGAGAAGCAGATGGGCAATTCTCCTGTGTGCCCTGGCCAGAAATAGAACCCGGGACTCCTGCACGCCAGGCCGATGCTCTAGCACTGAGCCAACCAGCCAAGGCCTTCGATCTCATTCTTAATCCATTCATTATTTAACAAACTGCTATTTAGTTTCCATGTGTTTGAGAAATTTTGGATTTTTCTGTTGTGGTTGATTTTTAGTTTCATGCCATTGTGATCAGAGAAAGTACTTGATATGATTTCAATCTTCTTAAGTTTGTTGAGACCACTTTTGTGCCCTAACATGTGGTCTATCCTAGAGAATGTACCATGAGCACTTGAAAAGAATGTATATTCTACTGCTTTAGGGTGAAAGGTTATGAAGATATCTATTAAATTGAGTTGATCTAGTGTGTCCTTTAAGTCTTCTGTTTCTTTGTTAATTTTCTTTCTTGAGGATCTATCTAGTGAGGTTAGTGGGGTATTGAAATCCCTTACTATGATAGTGTTGCTGTTGATCCTGCCCTTTATATCCATCAAAGACTGCTTTATATATTTAGGTACTCCTATATTAGGTGCATAAATATTTATAATAGTTATATCTTCCTGTTGGATTGCTCCATTTATCATTGTCTGATATAAATATTGCTACCCTAGCTTTTTTTTTTTTCATTTCCATTTGCATGAAATATTTTTTTTCCATCCTTTTACCTTCAGTCTATGTGCATCTTTTATTTTAAGGTGTGTCTCTTGTAGATAGCATATGTACGGGTCCTGTTTTCTTATCCATGCAGCTACCCTATGTATTTTGATTGGATCATTTAATCCATTTATATTTAAGGTTATTTTTGATATGTAGTTGTTTATTGCCATTTTATTCTTTAAAGTTGTATTCCTCTTTTGCTATATTCTTTTCCCACTTTGATCTGTTTACAACAGGCCCCTTAACATTTCTTGTAGCACTGGTTTGGTTGTAATAAATTCCTTGAGGTTTTTTTGTCTGGGAGGCTTTTTATTTCTCCTTTAATTTTAAATGATAGCTTTGCTGGATAAAGTAGTCTTGGTTGTAGGTTCCTGTTCTGCATTACTTTAAATATTTCTTGCCATTCCTTCTGGCCTCAAGTATTTCTGTTGAGAAGTCTGATGTAATCCTTATGGGGGCTCCTTTCTTCTCTAGCAGCTTTTAATATTTTCTCTTTATCACTTAGATTTAGTATTTTAATTATGATGTGTCTTGGTGTAGGTATCTTTGGGTTTCTCTTTAGTGGAGTTCTCTGTGCTTCTTGAACTTGTGAGAGTTTCTCCTGATTAATTTAGGGAAGTTTTCAGCTATGACATGATTGAACAAAGTCTCTTTCCCTTGTTCTTTCTCTTCTTCTTCAGGAACCTTTATGATGCAGATGTTATTTCTCTTCATGTTGTCACAGAGCTCTCTAAGAGTTTCCTCAGACTTTTTGAGTCTCTTTTCTTTTTTCTTCTCTGCTTTCATGCCTTCATTCAACTTATCCTCCAACTCACTGATTCGATCCTCAGCTCCATCCAGCCAGTTTTTAATTTCTTCCATTGTAATCTTCATTTCTGATATTGTATTTGTCATCTCCTACTGATTTTTTTAATATTTCAATATCCTTTTTTATACTTGCTATTTCTTTATTTAGGTGTTTGTAATGACCATCCATTGTTGTTCTAAGATCCCTAAGCATCCTTACAATCATTATTTTGAACTCTGCATCCAGAAGTTTGGTTATTTCCATATCACTCAGTTCATTTCCTGGAGGTTTCTCTTGTGGTTTCATTTTGATTGAACTTCTCTGTCTTCTCATTATATCTGTCTGTTTGGGTGTTTTGTTTATAGAGCTGGTTGAGTCTAGGCTTGGTTTTGTCTGCCTCCAGTTTTCAACTGTGTTACTTCTAGGTCTTCTTGAGTTGGCGTCAGCTATTATTTGTAATCCACTTTCGGATTTTGGCCGCTTTGAAGTCTTGATTTGTTTGTTTTCTTAACAGGTGATAGTCTTGTTTACTGATCTTAGCAGGGGGCTTATTTGAAACTGTATCCAGGAATGGGGTGGGTGTAACCTGAGACTCTGAAGGCTTCTTCTGCTAGTTACTCTCTCTGGGGGCAGGGTGTTTTCTCAGCTTCAGCAGGGGGAGGTGTATCTCAGATCTCCATGGAGACCTGAATTACTGCCCCTCCTCCTCACTTCTTGTTTTCATCTCTCTTGTTGCACTGATTGGAGCTGGAGAGATGTCTGAAGATCTGTGACCCAGAAGCATTTTAGTCTTTTGTTTTGTGGAAGGGTCAACCTCTCCCCCAGCTATGCCTGCCTCTAGCACTGGATGAGTCCGCTTCTCAGATTGTCCCCTGCATTCCTCTGCCCCTCACCGTTTGTCTCTCTCTCTCTCCCCCCCTTTCTTTTTGGAAGACAAGCCAGCCCTTTCAAAACACCTCATTCCCTGGTCACCAGGCAAGTGGCTGTGAGCAGTATTTTCTGCTCTTTTTCTTGGAACCTCACCCCCCCCCCATTCTTGTAAGCAGGGGGGATTCAGGCACTCTCTACCAGGTTTGTTGTGGCTTCTTCTTTGTTCCTTGGTTTTTGAGAACTGTTCTTGTAGTCCAGAGTTGGTTTTTTATGCTGATTGTTCCTAAATTAGTTTGTAATCCAGTTCAGTGGTGTGAGATGGGAGTCTGCATCTGCTTACTCCGCTGCCATCTTCAGGTCCTCGATGTATGACTTTTTTAATGTATTGCTGGATCCACTTTGCTAATATCTTGTGAAAATTTTAGCATCTGTGTTTATCATGAATATTGATCTATAGTTTTCTTTCTTTGTAGTGTCTTTACCTGGTTTTGGAATGAGGATAATGCTTACCTCATAAAAGGAGCTTGGAAGCCTTCCTTCTTCTTGAATTTTTTGAAATAGTTTAAGAAGGATAGGTGTTAGTTCTCTTTAATATTTGGTAAAATTTGCCTGTGAAGCCATCTGTTCCAGGATTTTTGTTTGCTGGGAGTGTTTTGATAACTGTTTCAATTTCATTTGTTGTGATAGATCTGTTTAGGTTTTCTGATTCCTCCAGATTGAGTTTTGGAAGACTGTATGAATCTAAGAATGTATCCATTTCACCTAGGTTGTCCAACTTTTTGGCACATAGATCTTCATAGCATTTTCTTACAATATTTTGCATTTCTGCTGTGTCAGTTGTTACTTCTCCATTTTTATTTCTAACTGTATTTATTTAATTCTTCTCTTTTTTTTTCTTGGTGAGTCTGGTTAAAGGTTCATCAATCTTTTTTACCTTTTCAAAGAACCAACTCTTGGTTTCATTGATCTTTTGTATTTTTTTTTAGCCTCTATATTATTTATTTCCACTCTTTTATTTATTTATTTTCTTCTAATTCCTTTGGGGTTTATTTGTTGTTCTTTTTCTAATTTTTTTAGATGCAGGGTTAAATTGTTTATTTGAGCTCTTTCTTGCTTCTTAAGGTATTCCTGTAATGCTATGAACTTCCCTCTCAGGACTGCTTTTGCTGTGTGCCATAAATTTTGAGTTGTAAGTTCATTTTCATTTGTTTAAAGAAATTTTGTTATTTCTTCCTTGATCTCATTGTTAACCCATTTGTTATTTAATAACATGCTATTTATTCTCCAAATGTTTGAATATTTTTCAGTTTTTCTATTGCGGTTGATTTTTAGTTTTATGCCATTGTGATCAGAGAAGAAGCTTGATGTGATTTCAATTCTCTTAAATTTATTGAGACTTGTTTTGTGTCCTAACATGTGGTTTATTCTAGAGAATGTACCATGAGCACTTGAAAAGAATGTATATTCTACTGCTTTGGGGTAAAATGTTCTGAAGATATCTATTAACTCTAGATGATCTAGTGTGTCATTTAAGGCTGCTGTTGCTTTGTTTATTTTCTGTCTAGAGTATCTGTACTGATGTTAGTGGGGTATTAAAATCTCCTACTATTATATTATTGCTATCAATCTCACCATTTATGTTCATCAAGATCTGCTTCATATATTTAGATGCTCCTATATTAGGTGCATAAATATTTACAATGGTTATATTCTCCTATTGAATTGCTTCCTTTATCATTATGTAGTGACCTTCTTTATCCCTTACTATAGCCTTTGTTTTAAAGTCTCTACCCTGGTTTTTTTGTTTTTTTTTTTTAATTTCCATTAGCAAGAAATGTTATTTCCATCCCTTCACTTTCAGTCTATGTGTATCTTTTTTTCTGCAGTGGGTCTCTTGTAGACAACATATGTACAGATCCTGTTTTCTTATCCATGCAGCTACCCTACATCTTTTGATTGGAGCATTTAATCCATTTATATTTAAGGTTATTATTGATATGTATTTATTTATTGCCATTTTAGTCTTTAAATCAACAGTCCTTTTTTTCTCAATTTTTCTTTTTCTTTGCTCTTTTTAAAGCAGGCCCCTTAACATTTCTTGCAGTACTGGTTTGGTTGTAATAAATTCCTTGAGTTGTTTTTTTGGGGGGGGGGTGTTATTTTTGTTTTTTGTTGTTTTAGGGGTTTTTTTATCTGGGAAGCTTTATATTTCTCCTTCAGTTTTAAATGATAGCCTTGCTGGATAAAGAAGTCTTGTTTGTATGTTCTTGTTTTACATCACTTTGAATATTTCTAACAAATCCCTTCTGGCCTCAAGGGTTTCATTGAGAAGTCAAATATTATCCTGACAGGGGCTCCTCTATAGGTAATTAACTGCTTTTCTCTTGTGGCTTTTAGTATTCTTTCTTTGTCTCTTAACTTTGGCACTTTAACTGTGATGTGTCTTGTTGTAGACCTCCTTGGGTTCCTCTTTAATGGAACTCTTTGTGCTTCTTGAACTTGTGTGACTTTTTTCTTCACCAATTTAGGGAAGTTTTCAGCTATGATTTTTTCAAACGGGTTCTCTATCCCTTGTTCATTCTCTTCTCCTTCAGGAACCCCTGTAATGTAGATGTTGTTTCTTTTCATGTTATCACAGATGTCTCTTCAAATTTCCTTAGTCCTTTTGAGCCTTTTTTCTTTTTGCTGTTCTGCTTCTGTGCTTTTGTTTTTCTTATCCTCTAAATTGCTTATTCAATTCTCTGCTTCATCCAGCCTGCTGTTGATTCCTTCTGGTGCAGTCTTCATTTCTGATATTGCATTTGTCATTTCTGACTGGTTCTTTCTTATGATTTCAATGTCCTTTTTGATATTTGCTATCTCTTTATTTAGGTTCTCATTGTGTTTATCCATTGTTGCTCTCAAATCCTTGAGCATCCTAAAAACTATTATTTTAAACTCTTCATCTGGTAGTTTGGTTACTTCCATCTTGTTCAGTTCTTTTTCTGGAGATTTCTCTTGTTGATTCATTTAGGTCACATTTCTCTGTCTGCTCATTTGTCTTTGTATTAGGTAGTACTGTCTGACTTTTCAATTTTTGTGGTTTCTTTATGAAGAAGATGAACTCATTGGTGCTGGCCACCTGTTTTCCTTTTTCTAGGAATGCTTCTTGAGGGTATTATTTTCCCTCTTGTTGTATGTGAGTATTAAATGCAGTTGATCCTTTCATGGGTACAGTTATCTTCTCAGGCTAACTGGTTCTAAGGGTCAACCTTTATCATGTGTATTACACACTGTGCAATGTCTGTACTGTTGGATGTACTTATTCTTCACAGTATCTTTTGCCTGCTAGATTCCACCTTTGGGCATTCTGCTTGTGGAGGTAGCTGAGTCTAGGGTTTTGTGCTGTCTGTCACCTACTACCACTTTCTTTTGCTCTAGATCTTCTTGGGTTGGCGGCAGCTGTTGTTTGTAACCTGCTGTGGTCTACCTGTCTGCAACTACTAGTCTTTTCACTGTTTTAGTCTGTGTTTTTTGTGCCTAGGTTGTGTGGGAGGGGCCGTGCTTTGTATAAGGATCAACTTCATCCTGCTTAAAGATGACAGCAGCTCCGTAAAAGTCCCAAGATCCATAAGATTTGTTTCCACTTTTCAGTTGCTCCTCCTCCTCTTGTAGCTGTCTGCTCTTCCCACAGAGTCTTCTGTAGTAAGACTGTAGTATGGGCTCAGACTGGTCTCACCCAACCAACCCCTCTACAGGTTGCAAGCTTGGTGGTTTAAGGCAGTGAGGTTGCAAATACATTAGTGGGACCCCCTACTTCAGAGATCTCTTGGTCAGGAGTTCAGTATGGGGAATATGGCAGCAGGTTCACACTGAGTATGGCCAACAGTTCCCTCTGCAGAAGTTCTTTCAGCTGGTGAGACCCTGGTCTCAGGGAGGAAGACTGAAAGAATCCTCCCCTGGGGCTGACTCTGTCCCCCACCAAAGGTGGCTAAGCCCCTCAACCAGACCCAACAATAGAGTCACAGGGACCTAAATATTAAATATCCATGCTCCAAGCCTCTCTTTCTTTTCCTTTTGGAGTCTAACCCAACAGGACAGGATATCCAGCACCTAGGCCAGTTGACTATGAAGCTCCACTTTATCCAATGCACATGAGCCACTGTGCCAGTGTTGATTACAGAGAGCGAAATTCACCTCAACCGGGCCAGGTGTGAGGAGCCCTTCCTTAGGATACCACTCTAGCAAGGGTTGTTAGGTCCTGGACTGATGCTCTCCATACTTGTCCACTGGATGTGCTGGTCCTGGGCCTCCCTGGCAGTAACCCAGCATAGACCAGTGGGGGACACTGCCTGTGACGGCCCCTCCACAACCTTCTTAGAGCTGCAAGCAATCCAGAGTTTATGGCTGCCTCTGCTAGGCCCAGGTGTACATAAAAATACCAGCTTCACACCTAGGCTGGTTTTTACCCACACTGGTCCTGGGAGAAGGTCCGCTTAAAAGGCCATGTTTACCTGAGTCCTGCCTCCTGCAGCCTCTGTTGCTGGCTGCTTATTGGGCTCAGCCACTGAAAATACCTTTGTTAGACTCTAGCACTTTGCTAAAGTCTAATTCAGGGATTAAGAAGGGTGAGGGCCTGACCAGGTGGTGGCGCAGTGGATAGAGCGTCGGACTGGGATGCGGAGGACCCAGGTTCGAGACCCCGAGGTCACCAGCATGAGCACAGGCTCATCTGGTTTGAGCAGAAGCTCACCAGCTTGGACCCAAGGTCACTGGCTCCAGCAAAGAGTTACTCAGTCTGCTGAAGGCCCACGGTCAAGGCACATATGAGAAAGCAATCAATGAACTAAGGTGTTGCAACATGCAACGAAAAACTAATGATTGATGCTTCTCATCTCTCTCCATTCCTGTCTGTCTGTCCCCATTTATCCTTCTCTCTGACTCACTGTCTCTGTAAGAAATAAATAAATAAATTTAAAAAAAAAAGAAGAAGAAGGGTTATGGATGTGGTTCCACCAGTAGGCCCCAGGTCTCATTCTGTCCAGAATTTTTTTCACAGACCTCAGTAGGGTGTGGCCCCAGGAGTCCAGTGGGTGTGACCTCTGAGACAGAGGTATGGTCTTCCTGCTCTCTGGGCAGTTTCTACTGAGTCCCCATGAGGTGGAAGTACCAGTCTTAGAGTCGGGAGCAAGCATGTGGGGGAAGTTTTAGTCTCAAAACCAGACAATTGAGTCACTGATGCACCTCTTGCTTCCTTGCCTCTCAGAACGACCGGTTGCCATGACTGGTGTAGGAGATACATAATTCTTTTAAAGTCTAGAGCAGACAGAACAGATTTAGCTCACCAGTTTACCAATCTGACAAGGTTACTGTTATAAAATGAGAGATGTGCTCTACAGAAAAGCATTTACTACTGCCGTTCCCCACGTAAAACTTATATAGAGGATAGAGTCAAAAGTGTTAGGATATTTTGTGTAGTATTTTAAGTAATAACTATGTGGTATTTCCTTTCATTATTACTTTGCTTATTTTTAGGATGTGTGTTTATACTGTAGGATTTTTTAGGTATTTTAGGTTGTATTCTATCTGGCATTATGTAACAATCCATCTTCCATGTCCATAGCATGTGCTTGCCCCCAACCTCTTTAATGCATTCATAACTGTCCACATTATATCAACAGCAAGAGCCTAGAAAAGATGGTCTTTGGTTCCATTCGAGTTATTTGACTGATAGAAACTGGAAAATCTGGTTAAGGCAGGTAGAATGGAAGCTCCCTATTATGAGAGGAGATGACTCAGTGCATTTCTCAAATCTTTATGCCCTGGGGGAGGGGAGAGTGATAGGTCTGCCTGGAACTGGTCCAACGAGAAAGAAAGGGAGGAGACAGGAGGGTCGAGGGGGGCAGGGGCACCAGTGACTGTAGTGGTCAAAGAGCTGAATCATGCAGGAAGAAAGGAAAAAGAGATGTCCAGTACTGAGAGACACTCTCACCGTGGGAAGCACTGGCAGGTGGTTTGCAGCCCATGGGGTTTCAAGAAGCAGCAGAAATGCACTGCAGATAAAATTGAGGGAAGCAACCCCATTAACAGCCTAAAAGTAAGCCGGTCTGGGGGCCAGAATGGGAGATGGGAGCTTTCAGATGTCTGCATTCTCTCCCCACTTCTAGAGCAAGAGAGAGAGGCCTCTCAACAGGCCATCGAGCACAGGGGTGGTGACTCACCAGAGGGGTCCACGGTGTTCTCTAGCTTTAGTTCAGGGTCTGCATTTTCGATGCACAGTTGAAGAGAGTCCTTTTGTGATTAAAACATTAAGTTCATTATTCGAGACACCAAGTCAGTTCCTCCAAGGGGAATTGCAAAGTGAAACATAAATATTTTTTAAATTTCTGATGGAAAATTTATGAGTACAAATTTTGGCTTATTGTTCTCATTTTAAATATGAGAATTTTATGTCTTCTCCAGCCATGGAAGTCCTTCTTGACAGTCCTTCTTTATATGAAAGGTGACGTTTTCATTTATTGCTGTCCTCTCCACACCCCGGAGTATTGGGGCTGTTTGTTACACAAAACTGAGAGCTTACATGTCTAATAATTCTGTACCCATAAAGGCCCACCTCACTCTGCTGAGACAAGGAAAGTCTAGCAGCCAGTTCATGTGCCACCAGCCAGTCAGGAAAATCATTTCTGCCCAGGCCAATGGTGGTTCCACTGGAACCATTCTCCAGTGCCCTTCTTTGGGCATCCAGTTCATAGAACTGGCCCAGCACTGGTTACGGTGAGAAGCTGACTGAGAATAGAGTAACACCAAGCTCTACAGGAAAATACAGCAAGGGGACAAGCTGACAGATGCACACTCAGACGCTCCACCACCAGGTATAACATAGCACGGGCCTGTGTCTGAGCCCCTTTAATCAGCCTTTACTCCTATGAGTGGATGAGCTGGAAACATTTGTGTCCTAGGCCACCTCCACCCCCTGCCTCGGTGTGTCTGTCCATCCCTTCTCCTCAATACCGATGTCTTCCCTTCCAGCAATTGTCCCTTTTCTTTCTGGCAGCACTGGCTTTGTTCTCTATTGGATCACTCCTGTCAGCGTTTAAACAACATCAGCAACAAAATGCCCCCCTTTCTCCAGGTAGGTGGCCACTCTTGTCTTGCTTCTCTCCCCTCAAACCTGCGGTCAGTCATCTCCCTCCTCGCCTCCCACGTCCTCCTGAGCTTGAGTCAGCCAAGACCTCACTCTTTCACTCCACCAGCTTTTATCTACCTTTATGAACACTCTCGTTGGTTTTGTCCATGTCCACCAAAGCCACCAATGCCCTCTAGGCTGCCGGCTGCAGTGGCCAGTCCTTGGTCTGCTCTTTCCCACCACTGGCAACAAGCACAGTTGATCCTCACTCCCTCCTGAAGTGCTGTCCTCATTGGCTTCCCAGACACCTGTCCTCTAGAGTGACACCCAACCCCACTACTGCTTTATCTTGCTGCTCAGCAATGGCTCCCATCTCCCCAACCTCTAGACCTCAGTGGCCCAAGAGCAGTCTTCAGACCCTTTCTCTGCTCCTCCTGTGTTCTCTTAGTATGTGGTTTCACCTGGTCTGTTGCTTTTAAGCAACACTGACGCCTGATGGCCCCTAAACTCATTATCTCCCGTCCAGATGGACTTCCAGGCCCGTTTCCAATACCAGTTGCCAGTATAGTGTCTCCACGTTGGTGTCTAGGTCCTAGACATGACAAAACACACGTGTCCAAAACCAGCTACTTATTTCCCTCACGTTCTCCCGATGCACTCCTCCCGCAGTCTTCTCCTTCTCCGTGGAAGGTGCCTTCATTCCTCCACTTGCTTAAGCCAACAATCCGCCCTGATCCTTGTCTCAGGCAGGACAGGCAATCCACTAGCACATCTGTTGGCCGTTCCTTTCGGATAGCTTCACAATTTTATCCTGTTTGGACATCTCCGCTGTTACTACCCTAGTCCACTGTCTCTTCTGGAATTATTGGAATCATCTCCTAAGCAGTCTTCCAGTCTGCGCCACTGTGGTCTTTAGTCAGCAGACAAGCCCAACGGTAGGGTTGAAATATACATTATCCCTTCCTCCTCTGATTCCGCGCTGGCTTCCAGCTTGTGCTGTGTGAAAGCTGGAATCCTCCTGAGGGCCAAAATCTCCTGTTACCTGCCCCCACAGCCTCCTCACTGCTGCTCCGTCCTTAGTTCCCACCATGCCTACCTCACACCAGACAAGCTTCGCCCTCATAAATCCTCAGCTGTCACCCCAACTTCATCCCTCACACCTTCTAGGTCCTCTGCTCAGATGTCACTTTATTGAAGGGCTGTCCCTGCACACTCCATCCTTTATCCTGGTTTCTTTTCTCCGCAGGGCTTGCCATCACCCGACTCTGTCTCTCCCTCCGGGGTACTTGAGGGGCAGTGTGCTTCTAAATTCATAAATGAATGCTGAGTGAATGATTAGCATCACCAAGTTATGTAATTTTTACAGGGAAGGTGATGTTTTTCCCATTAACTTGTGATTCCATTCTTAAATTTAACCTATTGTCAAGTCCATTTCTCATCAGTAAATAGACACCTTCTTTTGTGAATATATATATGATCAAATGCCATGTCTGATTTTACAACATTTTTATCACAAAACACTACCAAGCCTTTTCCAATGGTTTGTAGCAACTTCACAATATCATGTGGTTTTAAGCTATTGGGGGTCAAGAACAAAATTGTACCCTGTGCCTTAACTGGTTCCACAAGTACAAGAAGTACAAGCTTTGCATTCGATTTCCTCTCCACAATTGTTGGTTTCGGCTGCAATCACATAATGACTCCGTGATCATTAGATTGGGAGCGAGCGCCATAATCAGGGGGTGACTGCCTAGTGGTTCCCCTCCGGAGTTCGGTATGGGAATTAGAGGCAAATGAGAAGAAAGGCGGGAGTGTGCATCAGGACTGTGCAGGCGTCAGGCCTGCCCCAGCGGCCCCGCCAGCACCAGCCGCCCCAGCGGCCCCGGCAGCACCGGGCACTGGGGCCCAGGTGCTGTCTGTCAGGGCACAGCTAATTGGGGAAAGCTGTGCTGCCCCCACAACTAAGATGCAGCAGTGGCCACATGAAAGAGCTCTGGAGGCCCCTGCACTTTTACCCACTTGGAGCTTACTGCAGTGTTTTCTCACACTAATGAGCAATGCATTTAGTCACATGCCTTTAAAATTAGAATCAGAGGGTATTTTTTATAGTAATGAATGTTTTGCTTAAACCGAACAACATGTGTTTTGAAAGGAACTGGAAATGTAACATATGGTTCACATAGACTGAGCCAGGCCTTGTTGAGACATTAATCCGAGGGGCAGGGGCCGTTTGCTGAGTGGGCCCATGCTCAGTCTTTACTCGGTCATCAGTCTATTTTCCTTAGCTCAGATATTTAGTTTTCAGAAGGCCTGAAAACGTACTTCATCCCTGCTCTATAAAGACAGCTTTAGAAACCATTCACAGAGGAACATAAACTATAATATGACAGGAACTTCCTATTCTCATTGTTACAGTTAGTTTATATGTTCAACTGCAATAAACTCCCATCCTCAGCTCCCTCAGAGCGCGGGGCCTCTGCACAGACCAGCACGGAGCTGCCAGCTCCGCCTCCTCAGAGGCTTGGTGAGAACTCTGCCACGTGGAACAGCATGAGGTCAAGCTCCTGGCCTGGTTTCCGCAGATTACCACCTGGGCCATGTGCTGTGTTTTATGGTGTCCACACTGTTTGGACCTGTTCTGTGCATTGGGGCAAAGACAAACATTACAGGCCCAGCAATTGAGCACGTCCCTGCCCACTGAGGATGAAGCCTTGGGCGTTGCTTCCACTCATGGACCTCTATGCTTGCACCCCAAAAAAAGATTTCTGCTTTTAAGGGCTTCTGTGATTAGATGGCGCTCACCCAGATAATCTCCTCATTTTAAAGTCACCTGACCATGTGGTGGCACAGTGCATAGAGCATCAGCTTGGGACTCTGAGCACCCAGGTTTGAAACTGAAAGGTTGCCACTTTGAGTGTGGGCTCATCCAGCTTGAGCACGGGCTTGCCAGCTTGAGCACAGGGTTGCTGAATTGAGCTTTGGATCATAGACGTGACCGCATGGTCACTGGCTTGAGCCTAAAAATAACTGGCTTAAAGCCCAAGGTCACTGGCTTGAGCCCAAGGTCACTGGCTTGAGCAAGGGGTCACTGGTTATGCTGGAGCCCGCCCCCCATCAACGCATATATAAGAAAGCAATCAGCCTGACTAGGCGGTGGCGCAGTGGATAGAGCGTCAGACTGGGATGCAGAGGACCCAGGTTCAAGACTCTGAGGTCGCCAGCTTGAGCACGGACTCATCTGGTTTGAGCAAAAGCCCACCAGCATGAACCCAAGGTCACTGGCTCCAGCAAGGGGTTACTCGGTCTGCTGAAGGCCCGCTGTCAAGGCACATATGAGAAAGCAATCAATGAACAACTAAGGTGTTGCAACGCGCAATGAAAAACTAATGATTGATGCTTCTCATCTCTCTCCATTTCTGTCTGTCTGTCCCTGTCTATCCCTCTCTCTGACTCACTCTCTGTCTCTGTTAAAAAAAAAAAGAAAAAGAAAAAAAAAAGAGAAAGCAATCAATGAACAACTAAGGTGCTGCAACTCTGAGTTGATGCTTCTAATCTCTCTCCCTTCCTGTCTGTCTGTCCCTGTCTGTCTCTCTCTCTCACTCACTTGTTAAACAAAAATAAAAATAAAGTCTGTCAACTGCAAAGTGCCTTTTGCCATTAAGGTGACAGGTGTCCTAACAAAACAGGACACTGACACGGGCCCATCTTTTACTCCTGTTTACACCTGAGGTTTATGCTTTCCGGGATTTTAATGCTCACTGACCCGTCGGATAATTTTGGCAGCTAAATGCAGTAAAAGGCTGAAGAAAACTTAAATGGTAAAAATAAAAATTTCCTCAGACCTGAGTTTTAATTGGCCAAGAAAAAAGCTGTTTACGCACAGACAGAAATACATATGAGAATTCTCCTCAAAGTGAAATATTGGCAAAGGACTTCAGCAGATAATTAGAATTCCTAGGCAATTTGCTTCTTCCAAGATGCTTTTTGAGAGGTCTGGAGAGGGGGTTTATCACCTATGGATAGCTTTAATGTTTAGACATGGGCTAGCTCAAATTAATTCCAGATCTAATTTTTTTTACTCTAATCTGCCCTTAAGTGTATCTGCTAATGCCACATTTCTAATTCCTGGGTCGCTAGTGACCCTGCATGAAGGAGACTGACTACCTCCCTGTCATATATAGATGATCCCCCAAACAAACAAATGAATGAATGATGCTTTGAAAGTCATGGGTTTTTTGAAACCCCTAATGTATTTTTTCATTGCAACAATGTTAACAATAACAGCTAGTTGCCAAGACAGACCTGCAAAATTCAGTTTAGATTATAATATACTTAAGGCAGGTGCTGCTTGAAAGAACTGTAGACCTAATCCGTGAGAAATTGTATTCTGAGTCCCAGTTGCCACGCCCTTAACGCGGAGCTCACTGTCCCAGTTCCCAGGGACTGACTCAGGCACAAGCCATGGAGGGGAGCCAGCAGGGCTCTGCTGCGGAGTCCAGAGTCCTCAGAACAGTCCTTCAAGGAGGTGACAGCAGCTACAAGGCTTCAGGAAGAGAGCTCCTGGGGCAGTACATCCCACCTGGGCAGCCTCTCAGGAAGACTGGTTGACAGTCTCCTTTCTCCACCAGCTCTGCCCATTGGCTCTGTAAGAGACCATGGCTAAGTGTTTGGCATCTCTGGTGAGCGAGGTAGGAGAATATTCCGTCCCTATGATAAACACAATTCCTTTAATAATTTGCAGTGTTCTGTCTGCTAGAAGTAATATTCATTTTAAAGCATGTATTCTTTCTCAGTGCATATTTTTATATATGTCCACTGTAGGACATACGTAATGTCAGCTTGTATGTCACAGCCAAGCTGAAGTCTGCGGGGACCGCCCATGAGCTTGTGCAGCAACTTGTGCGGCACAAACATGTGCTCACACTGCCCCCTGGCGCCCATGCGCCAGAATGCAGCCGCCGACTTTGCCGAGTGATCACAAAGTAAACTGAGAACAAAGAGAAACAATAGCTCAGAGTAGAAGCAAGCGATTAGAGAAGTTAAGCTGTGTGTGAGTTCCTAGGGTGGAAAAGTAAATGATCAAAACTCTCGTGTTCCTCTCCTCGTCCCCACCCCACCCCCATCTGTCTTACTAACACAATACCACTCACTTTTCTTCATCCTGACCAGGCCTGAAGGTAGGAGAAGAATCCCTGTGCTAAACCTACGAATAAAGAAAATAGATGCCATATATGTATTTGAATGTATGTGGTCGGTTAAATAGCCTGTTTGAAACAAACATTTGGTTAATAGGGAAAGAATAATGCACTAGAGGAAAATAAAGATAACATCAAAAATCTCAAAAAAATCAAAGATGATTTCCAAGAATTGTGTTAGGTGGTGAGCTTGTTGGAAGAAAAGAAGGTGTATTTAGATCCTCGCTGCAGATCAAGCTGCCAAAATTATAACAAAATCAATGTTCAAAAGCATGAGAAGATTGGAGTGAATCTTTATCAAACATATGGAGAACTTTTCAAAGCTGGAAGAAATGACAAAGGATAATTTGGATAATTTAACCACATCAAAACAAAAACTTCCCTGTGTTAAAAAAGTAACACAGGGTCACAATAAACAGACAAATGTTTGTACATATAATAGATGAGAAGCTCATACCAAAAAGATAAAAAGAATTTGACTTCAAAACCAGAGATGAACAAATGAAGGAAAAAGGGACTCACAAGTAACTGTGAAAGCATTCACCTGAGTGTAACCAAGCAGTGCTAATTAAAACTACACGCCCTTTTCCAGCTTACTGAATTAGCAGAAATGTTTTTTAAAAGAATATCCGATGCAGGAGAAGAGAAGGGAAGGTAAATATTGTGAAATGTTACGGAATACCTTAAAAAAATAAAAATAAAAAACAGTTGGCATGTATCAGAGTTCTTAGAAATAATCACACTCAGCCTGACCAGGCAGTGGCACAGCAGATAGAGCATCAGACTGGGACACAGAGGACTCAAGTTCGAAACCCTGATGCTGTAGTCCCCTGGTCAAGGCACATACAAGAAAGCAATCATTGAACAACTTAGTTGTTTCTCTGTCTCTCTGTCTCTCTCTCTCTCTCTCTCTCTCTCTCTGTCACACACACCCACACACAAAAAAAGAAATAGTGACACTCAGAAATATGCTTGGCTATTGGCTTAGTGGATAGAGCATCAGTCCAGCATATGGACATCCAGGGTTCGGTTCCCAGTCAGGACACACAGGAGAAGCAGCCATCTGCTTCTTTGCCCCACCCACTCCCACTTCTCTCCCTCATCCCTTCCCACATACAGTGACTAGATTGATTCAAGTGTGGCTCAAGGTGCAGAGGATAGCTTGGTTGGTCCAAGCACATCAACCTCAGGCTCTGAGGATAGCTCTGTGCACAAGCATCAGCCCCAGATGGAGTTGCTGGATGGATCCCAGTCAGGGAACATGTGGGAGTCTGTCTAATTATCTCCCCTCCCCTCACCTAAAAATGAAAGAAGGAAAAAAAGAAAGAAAGAAAGAAAGAAAGAAAGAAAGAAAGAAAGAAAGAAAGAAAGAAAGAGAAACACAGTGCTACCATTCTTGAGAATTTATTCTGTGAAAAGTTTAGTAGTGATAGAAATAAAACCAATCATCACTAAAGTAATAATTAGTAAAGTTTATTGCACACACACCAAAGAGACAATTTGCAAACAGGAAGCACTTGAACCAAAGTGTGGAGGAGGCCCAGGGGGTGTTGTCATAGAACAGATAATACAGGGGAAAGCAGTGATGGGTTACTCTTCACTCTGATTGGTGATGACATTGAGTTTTCTTAAGTGATAGGAACTGATCAGTGGTTTCCTCACATCAACCATGGGGAAACAGTTCAAGTTTTGCTTATGGTTTGCAGCAGCGTGAGCAAGAAATGACCCAGGTCAAGTTAGTCTTTGTGAAATAAACTAAATTAAGCTTTGCTTACATGACTAAACTAGTTTTGTCTGCTCAGGGAATTTTCAAGGTTGGTCTGTTTCTTCCTTATTTCAACAATTCTTAAGAAAATGGCCTTAGCCATGAAAAGGCTTTATGGTCAAAGATGATATTGCAACATTATCTTTACTACTACAAAATGTATACACCTCTTAAATGTCCAATGGCTTGACCACAGGGGGTGGGAAGGGAGACGTGTCCTGCCCCACTGCAGATAGGTTCCAAAGCTCAATCCTCTTGGGCCTCAAAGGTGGTGAGTGGGCCTGAGAGTCGCCTGTAGCCTCCCACGGCTTCATCTTTTCACCTCAGAGTGTCTTAAAAGTAGTCATTTCCTGGGTGTGTCATGACATGAAGGAAGATTAGGGGAAGTATTTTATAGTATATACATTAAAATGTTTACAAGGAAATTCCAATATAACAGGTTAGGTTATTGAAGACAAAAAAGAGAATACCGAGTTTTACATAATCATCTAATCTCAAATATGTTTTTCAAACCATATATAGAACAAAGACTTAAAAAACACACACCTAATGTTAATAGTGATTTTATTGTATAGTGCACCTAAAACGCATGTTGTTTTTCTCTTCCTTCACTTTATGTATTTACCAAGTTCTCAATAATGACTACTCGTTTTTAATAACTAAAATATAATTCTTAAGTCTTTAACAGTAGAATCTACCATTAGATGGCATGACAGTGATTGGCCAGTGAGGGCTATGCTATTGGATCAGTGATAGTCAACCTGGTCCTTACCGCCCACTAGTGGGCATTTCATCTTTCATGGTGGGTGGTAGCGGAGCAACCAAAGTATAAATAAAAAGATAGATTTAACTATAGTAAGTTGTTTTATAAAGATTTATTCTGCCAAACTTAGCAAAAATCCAACATAAAGTACTTGGTAAGTAATTATCATTATATGCTTTAACTTGCTGTAACTCTGCTTTATAAATTTTATAAAGTAAAGTTACTTTCCTACTTTATAAATCACCATTACTGTGGAACTGGTGGGCAGTTAGAAAATTTTACTACTAACAGAGATACAAAAGTGGGCGGTAGGTATAAAAAGGTTGACTACCCCTGCTTTAGGTGATACACTATTTCACTGTGATCTTCCCGTTTCTCTAGTCTATAAAGCAGGGGTCCCCAAACTTTTTACACAGGGGGCCAGTTCACTGTCCCTCAGACCGTTGGAGGGCCAGACTATAAAAAAAAACTATGAACAAATCCCTACGTACACTGCACATATCTTATTTTAAAGTAAAAAAAACAAAACGGGAACAAATACAATATTTAAAATAAAGAACAAGTAAATTTAAATCAACAAACTGACCAGTATTTCAATGGGAACTATGCTCCTCTCACTGACCACCAATGAAAGAGGTGCCCCTTCCAGAAGTGCAGCAGGGGCCGGATAAATGGCCTCGGGGGACCGCATGTGGCCCGTGGGCCGTAGTTTGGGGACCCCTGCTATAAAGCTACTACCTCAAGAAGTCCATGGAGGACCCTCCCGAAAGACAGGATCATTATCTCCCTGGGTCTGAGGTGGAGGGAGTTTTTGGCTGGATTTGGAGTAGAGGACTTCTGAGATGTCCTTCAGAGCTTGCCTTTTGCTCCCAGATTCATGAGAATCATGGGTTATTGTTAGTGTCAGAGCCCACAGTTATTTCAGGAATGACTTCAACCCTGAAAGAAACTGAGTCTTGTCAACCTTGTAATATTACCAATGTTGACATGTTTTGCATTTTTAGATTTAAAAATTTGAAGTTCCAGTCCACACTCTCTTTCTTTCTGCTTGCCAAAGGAATTTTGCTACAGACAAGGCCTGTCTGAAACTAACAGAGAGGGATACACTGCATGCATGAATTTCAGTTTGGATAATTATGAGCTCATATCTATTAAAACAGAAATGGTTCATTTTCATAAATTATCAAAGTATAAAAAAGTAAAGTATTATTTCTAGGCTGAGGAGCCATGACTTTAGTAAATTGGATTCATTATTTGCAGGATTGTTTAGATTTTAAATTAGATTGAACATGATAATTTTTCAGAATCTAATAATTAAAGACATGGAAATGTCCAAAAACACTTCTTCCCTTCAGCTCACCAACCCACCCACTTTGGGCTGAGCTGGTTTGGATTCATACTATAACCTGAAGACACTGGAGGTGGAGGGAGAAAAGAAGTTAGAATTTCGATAATTTAACCTTCTTAGCTGTATCTGAGAAGCTTTTTGTAAATAGAAAATAACATAAAGGTAGTAAGTCCTGCAGTAAGAAAAATATCTGGACTATTTACCATAGCTTCCATTTAAATATAGCTAGCTGAAAATTTTTATTCATGGGAATTCTCTTGTGGTAAATTTCCATATGGTCAATTAAATGGTGCTAAGTATATAAGTATTTGAAAATGGCAGGCATTATACTTTAATAATTTCCAAGGTGCTATACAAATGCTTTAGACTGAGCTGAGTTAATCACTAGTGAATTTTTTAAAATAGCACAAAGGGTTTCAGATGTTTATATTAGTTAAGTAAAATAATCCTTTAAAAAAATTACTGCTTCTTAGAGTATATTGGGAAGAAACCAAAACGTCCTTCAGTAGGTGAATGGATAAACAAGTTGTGTACATCCACACAATGAAATATTATTTATTGACCAAAAAATGGGCTATCGGGCCACGAAAAGGCATGGAGGACACTTCAATGCATAGGGCTGAGTCAAAGACACTGGGTGAGGAGGCCACACACTGTAGGTTTCAACCATATGGCACAGTGCAAGAGACACAGTGGAAAAGGCAGAACACTAGAGACAGTGCAAGATCAGAGGTTGCCATGCGATGGGGGAGGAGGGATGATGAGGGGAGCACAGGATTTTTAAGGTAGTGTAAAATGTTCTGTGTGGTACTATAATGTTGGATTCGTGTCATTATGCAACCGTCAAAACCCATAGGACTGTATAACCACAGCATATATCCCAAAGTAAACTAAAGTAAGCAATGGATCAACATTCCTTCATCGGTTGTAACAGGTGGACCCCACTAATGCCAGTGCACACTTGTAGGAGAGCCTTGGGTTGTGGTGTGGTGATACACAAGAGAAGCTCTCTGTGCTACCTGATCAATTTTTCTGGGAACCTAAACTGCCCTAATAAAGTCTATTAATTGTAAATGATCATTCCAGTAATGAGAGCTGTCCCTATATGGCATGGGCTGGCAATGACTATACCTAAGAAAGTGGAGAGAGAAACAGAATGGCCATCATCCTGAATGAGGTGGAGAGACTCCCTCTTATGAGCGGGAGGCTGTACCTTACAGCCCCTCACAGCCCCATCATCCCTTAGTCCTTCCTCCAGCAACAGTCCAGGCACAGCTCTCGTCCAGCCAGCTCCTTATGCTTCCCACTGCGGCCGAGACCACCAGGAATGCTGTGTTCCCAACACCGTCTCTCACTCATGATCCTAACGGTAGTGGAAGGGAGGCGTGCATGTGTGTGCATGTGAAAGCAAAGCTCCTCCCCTTCTGGGCACGCCACACACTGCATTATCTAGGAACAAGTATGTGCCTCACCTCCTCAGCCTCTGTACCCATTTCCACCTAGGCCCTCCATGAACACTTGATCATGTCTCCTTGGAACTCAGCACGTGTAATATCATGGAATCTTATAACATTACAGTACGTTAATAACAATCATTAACCAAGCAAATGAGTGGATGGTAAGTATTTTTAAAAAATTAATCAATTGAGTGACATTCATAAAGCGTAAAACTCACCATTTCAGAGTGAACAATTCAGTAGTCTTTAGTACATTCACGGTCGTTCAACCGCGACCCCTAGACAAAATGTTTTGTCTAGGTCCAAAACATTTCCATCGCTTTAAGTAAAATACTGTACCCATTAAACAGTTTCTCCCTATCCTCTCCTGCCGTCAGCTCCCAGCAGCCACGGACCTGTGTTCCGTCTCGAAATGGGATCGTACAGTACGACCTGTGTGTCTGGCTTCTTTCACTCGACATGTCTTCAAGGTTCACCTGTGTGGTGACAAGTGTCCATGCTTTATTCCCTCTTATGCATGAATAATCGTCCCTGGTAAATACACTAGAATTTCTCCATTAACCCATTGATGGGCACGTGGGCTGGATCCATCTTCTGGCTATTGTGTGTGAACGGAGCTGTTGTACACACTGGTACCTGTGCTTAAGTCCCGTTACTCGGGTACACACCTAAGAGCGGAATTGTGGAGTCAAGGGACAATTCCACGGTTAACTTTTTGAGGAACCACCAAATTGGTTCCACAGCTGCGGAACCACCATCGTGTGTCCCCAGTAATATGGAAGGCACCAGGTTTCCAGTTTCTCTACGACCTCACCAACACGTTTCCCTTTCTCACTGTTATTGCCGTGCTACTGGATGAGGAGCAGTGGGGCCTCCGGGTGGTGGAGTTAGAAACCTTGGGCTGCTTGGCACATACCTTTAACCCCTGCACAGGTGAGTTTCCTGTGAAGCTAATAAAGCTGTGTGGCATTGTCCCTGACTGAAGATGGTGTGTTGGAATTAGAATTCATCATCTTCTATCCTTTTTCTCTTTACAACCGCTCTATAAATTGTATGTTTGCCGCCCCATAAACCTTGAGATTTCCCTGCACACAAGCAAATGAGGATGTCTACCAAGCGTGACAGCAACACCCCTATGGACAGCTCTGGTGGTTGTTGCTTTGCTTCCAATGTCACCACACTCGCAGAACGTAAAGCCTCTCTGACAACTATCCCACCCTCTGAGTAGGACGTGTAGGAGCCTGGCGCACTGCGTGGCATGGCGGGAACCGTGATGACCCAAGGCCACTGCCATCGCAGGACACCCTGAGCTATCGCTACACATAGATTTCTGTTTTCAAAAGACTGCAGACATCACTCCGCTGCCAAGCGGTCTGTGTGCAGCCAATGGGATGACTCGGTCACGTTTACTGAGAGGGATCAAGATGCCCACACAACCTCGTATGATTGCCCATCCCCTGATTTCCATAACAACCTGTGATGTGCATCTGAGGTCTGCTGTGAGTGCAGACTGATCAGGTGGGAAGAGAGCCCCTCAGCCATGCCCCAGGGGCTCACTGTCAGGTCCTCCCACTGGGCTCTGGCCTGCCTTTCAGAACCCAGGCCATTTGGGTGGAATATTCCGTGAAGAACAGCCCGTGTCAGACTGCCCACATCATTTGCACCAGACACACTAAGTGATTCCGACTGTGGAAATGTACGTGATCGTACCTATGGTGTTCTCAGTTTTCTGCATTTCCCTCTTGAAGATTACGTGTTCTTCCCCTCTGCAGAACATTAGTGTGCCTTACACATGAGAAAAGTGTGTTTGAGTTAACATTATTCGATTCTAACAAATTCACCTTACAGCACTGACTGCTTTAAAAAGGAGCCAAGTGACTAGATCCTCACTCACTGGTGACCTGTGAACCCTGAGTGATCTTCGTTTATTTTAAGAGAAGCAATTCCCTATAACACTAGTTTGGCCTCTTAAGAATCAAAATACTCGCCTTTTAAGGATCAACCAACGTTGAGCTCAAATCACCTCCATGTTCTCTTCCTTGGCTCTGTCAGCCTTCCATCACCTGTTTCCGTACATCTTCAGTTAGATGGGCTGGGCCTCAGTGAGCTCACCTGAAGTGGGTTATAATAGAGCCCGTCTCCGTCAGTTTTGTGAGAATCAGGTTGATATTGACACAACTAGCTTCCCAGAAGAGTTAGCACTTGTTGCCCTTCCACAGTTCTCAGCGTGCAGGACTTGTCCTGTGGAACAATGGGGTGCTCCCATGGTCAGCCAGACATCTGAGGGCCCGACATCAGAGAGCCAGCCCCCTGTCTGAGGGCCACACCGACAGGTAGGTTCTGACTCAGTGGACCTGGGGAGGGTCCTGAGTTCTGCGTTTCCAACAACTCTCAGGGTTAGCCACCTCCGCAGGTGCACAGAACCCTCTTTAAGTAGAAAGGTTAGAGGACTTTATGTGCCTTCCTAAGAATATGGAATGTCCCAGCAAGGACCTCTCCTGTTGCCCATTTTTATGACCACACGCATCTCCCTCCTCATCCCACACCCTGTCCCCACCGGGCCCCCAACAATCACTGATATGTTCTCACTTTCTATGACTCTGTCGTTTCAAGAACCTTCTATAAATGGAGTCAGATACTTAACCTTTGGAGATTCAGAAGGTTTGTTTCTTTTGCTTTTCTAAAAGTCTTCTAGTTTCATTTTCTTTACCTTTAAGTTCATGATCTATCATACTGAGTTGATTTTATGTAAAGTAAGTTGACTTTTTTGCCTTCACATCCTGTTGTTCCAGCATCATTTGTTGCGAGAGCTATCTTTCCTTCTTCGAGTGGCTCTTGCATCTTTTGTCAGAAATCAGCTGGTGTCTTTTTAAGGATGGCCTAAATGCCCTGCAGGTCTGTCCCCAGTGGTAGATGACTGACAGCCGTGGAAACAATGGCAGTGACCCAGTCAGAGCAAATTCTTCATGAGAATCTAATGACTCACAGAGAAGGAGCTGCTCGTGTGGGAAGGAGACTTTCAACACAGAGCCAGACGACCGGCGTGGTTCTTTCCTGGTTTTCAGAGTGTGTCAGCAACTGGTCTAATCTAGTCGGGCTCATCATTTATCTACTTCCAATAGGTGCTTCAGCCTTTCATTGAGTGGCTGAAAGGTAAAGAGGGATTCAGTTCTATCCCCATGTGCAGTCATTTCCTGTCACACATTCAATTTGGCTCCTTGGTGCTTCAGGTCAACTCGACGCCTTTCACACGTTAAGAGGAAGGAAGAAAGGAAACCGTGAGTTGGACACTCAGAGTGTCCCTTAACTGTATGTGCCCCACTCTCCTTTATCTCGACATCACACTGAATGTTCACTCTGCATCGTTTCCTTATTAGGCACTGCTGATTCTTTACCTGGACTACAAGTGCTGTCTCTCCACGCTTTCAGAGAACAAAGGGTGTGTTCATAGTTTCCAGTCCAGGAAACGTATCCCTGCTGACCATCTGCTATTCACATGCTCATAAGAGAGAGCTCACCCAAGCACTCCACCCTTTGCTGGCACCAACCCTCCTCCCTTCTGGGTGTGCAGGGACTGGGGGCCGGTGCTCCAGGGGCCCCCAGAGCTGGCCACAGTCCCACACACAGGCCAGTGGAGGACAGACTTTCTGCTCTGCATCCTGCGCTTCGTGTGCGAACTCATGACCTGACACCTGTGTCTGAGACCTGCGTGCTGACCTCTGCCTTCCCTGGCCTGGCTTCCTCCTGCGCTGCTTCTGGTTTCCCAGAGGCTCCCCTGTGACTTTGCTTCATCGACTCACACAGTCGTGGGTTCCTTCTTCCTACAAGGTGCCTCTCTTCACATGTAAATGACTGAATTTCTCCATGGGGAACCCCCACCTGCCAGGGGCACCTGTCCATTCACCAGCCTCCCTGCTGAATTCAGTCTCTGCGCCCTCAGCTTGTGTCCACCTCCAGGCCACAGCGCACACAGCCGCTGAGATGGTGACGATCTGCTGTGGACCCAGTGACATTTGTTTGGGGGAGCGAGATACTTCTACATTCCTCTTCTCACCTCTGCCTCTTGTGCCTGCTGTCTCATTCCCACCTGACCGACAGTGGAGAAGCTACTCATCTAGTCAGCACCCAAGGCGTTCATCAGCGTGTCTTGGGGTGGCTGGGGCTACTGTGCTCCCCAACTCCGCTCCTCCAGGCGTGTCTCTCTCCCAGGCGGCCAGTGTACCTGGGCATGGATTACTTCCCATGGGAGAGTTCCTACCCAAGTGCTTCAGGCAGTGTTGATTCTGCGCCATTGCTTGGTGCTTTTGGGCTTGCGTGAAGACCTTTGTACTTGGCGTTCCCCATCGCTTCTGTGGGTTGCAGTGTGCAAAGTGAGACAGTAGGAGTGGTCTGTGGGGGTAAACATGTGTTCTCGTCAGTGCGGTTCAGAACTATCAGCACATACTGATAACAAGGAGCAGAAGGACGTTTAGTCACTTAGAGCTTCACTTAATTCCCTGCAGACAATGGACCCCTGTGCCACCTGCCTCCGGGGAAAAGCAGCCCCTCCAAACCCCCACCCTCACTTCCTCCCCCCACCTGCCATGTGGGAAGCATGGCTGTGCGTTCGCCTTTGGTTACTGTGCTCTCCTGCTAGGAGGAACACGGCGCTGCATCTGCCAGGCACGGAGCCATGTTTCTTCCAGTCTGCACCACAGGCACACAGCTCTGCTCCTTGGCCAGGCCGTCGCGCTGTCTGTCTGGGCAAGCACCTCTTCCATCCCCTCAGAGCAGGTTTGGTGAGAGAGGAGGCACCACTCCTCACCACACTTCATGTGGTTTCTATGTCATCGCCCTGACGGTGGACTGTGACCCCCAATGGCCCCTTGAACTCACGCCTTCCAAGGGCAGATCACATCCAGAATCCCTCTCAGCTGGCAGCAAACATCTCCTGGGAGTGTTTTGGGCACAGTTTTCTTCATTAAAAACAATAGCAGTGGCACTGCTCTAAGTTCATCACAGCTATGAGCGTTAAATGAGTTAGCACGAACCCGTGCTCTGTCTGTTTTTAAGAAACTTCGCAAATTTCCTGTTCTCCAGCCAGCAATTTCCCGCTTCCCAGCGGTGTCTATTTTTTCAATCAGCTCTCTGTCATTTTGAGAGATTTATGGCATTCGGCGCATTATCTTAATCCACTGTTTCATCGGCTTCATAAAATAGCTTTTCCCATTTATTCTACTCGGGGAAGCATTCCGATACGGCCTGCTAGAGCGGCCGCAACAGGGTACCACAGACCAGCGGCTGACACCACAGAAATGTACTTCTCACGGTTCTGAAGGCTGGGAGTCCAGATCCAAGTGCCATCAGGGTTGGTTCCTGGTGAGACCTCTCTTCCTGGTCACAAGTGGCTTTTTCTTGCAGTGGCCTCTCACTGCCTTTCTCCTGTGAGTAAACAGAGAGAGGGGGAGGGTTCTCTGGTGACCACTCTTCTTTTTTGGACACCAGACCTGTCAGACTAGGGTTTGACTCTTAGGACCCGACTTAACATTAGTTACCTTCCCAAATGCCTTGTCTCCAAGTCTCCAAGTGCACTCATGTCGGAGGTTAGGATGCCAACATATGAATTTTGGAAGGACATAATTCAGTCCCTTGCATTTTCTAGTATGTAAGTTTTTAAAGAAAAAAATAAATAAAACAGCAATTTACTTGAAGAAGCTAATAAGTCAGACCAAATGGAAGGGCATATTTAAGATCAAAGAGAGGGAAATAAACTAAAGAGTCTTCAGTGTAAACATAGAACATCATCTTTGCTCATACAAAATAAGTGTGCAGTAAGAATGAATGAATGAGACATTCAAAATGGGGCTCAGAACTTCTTCAAGACACCAGTGTTCAGGAACATTTGTGAATTCATTCTGTGATGTTTCAGACTGCCACTACATGGAAAAATGATAAAAATATAGTTGTGGCTTCCTTTACTCTTAAAAAGAGTGCTTGGAAGTCAGTAAAGAATTTAAGATGCTTCTTGAAATGAATACACTAGTATGATGACTATCTTGTGTTTGTGTTGGCGTGCGTGTTCATTCTCTTTACAGTCGGGGTAAGATTTGGGGAGGGCTGCTATTCATATGTGTGCTGGTGTGTGCATTGTTGTTTGTGCATATATGTGTGTGTATGGGGCCTACAGGTGTAAGCTGATAATTAATGTCACAATATTTTTATAGCTTTTTTGTTACTTTAGTCTTAAAATAGTTTTCAAACTTTTCTTTATTTTTTTTTCTTTTTCTTTTTCTGAAGTTGGAAATGGGGAGGCAGTCAGACAGACTCCCGCATGCGCCAGACCGGGATCCACCCGGAATGCCAGGGGGCGATGCTCTGCCCATCTGGGGCGTCACTCTTTTGCAACCAGAGCCATTCTAGCGCCTGAGGCAGAGGCCACAGAGCCATCCTCAGCACCGGGGCCAACTTTGCTCCAATGGAGCCTTGGCTGCAGGAGGGGGAGAGAGAGACAGAGAGGAAGGAGAGGGGGAGGGGTGGAGAAGCAGATGGGTGCTTCTCCTGTGTGCCCTAGCCGGGAATCAAACTCGGGACTCCGGCACGCCAGGCCGACACTCTACCACTGAGCCAACAGGCCAGGGCCAGTTTTTAAACTTTTAACAAAGTTAGGTACCACTGCATTTCTGGGCCATTAGAATACGATTTGTGAACAATAAAATAAATGTCATAGGCTCAACCACCAGCTCTCAGAGATGAACAGAAGAGGTCTAGAGCATGGACTGCTGGGATGGGGTCAGGAGCAAGCTCTGGGACCGTGAATGCATCACAGCACATTCCAGACAGACCAAGAAGAGTTTCGGTTGGGAAACTGTGCCTCCTGATACCCATCCATACATGGCCACATGTAACACTCCTGTGTACAAAGTGCACATATGCAGCACCATATGCACAAGGGAGGGATGGTAAACCACTCAAACCCTTCACAGCTCTGAGAGGTGAGTGTGCGGAGGGAGTAACGAGAGAGTCAGCTGGGCTTTGTCCACCAGTCTCATGATGGCTTAATGTGTGTAGCTTGTGTGGTATGCCAGCACACACGGTGGTGAAACTCAGAATTTTGGAGTCATTGCAAGGTTTCTCAATCACAATTTTACTCCTACAAAAGCATTACCTTATTCAAAGTGGGCTTCTTTAACTGTAACCTTTGAGGACAGCTGTCCAAATTTATCATTAATTATTGTGAAAACCAATGAAAGAAGAAAGGCCCACTCCTCTCTTCCTCCAACACTTCTCAAAGTAGAACAATACTCTTTGTCTAGTTCCTGCCTGTTATTCAACAAAACAAAAGTAGCAGGTTTTAAAGGGCTTGAATCAACCTGGAATTTTTTTTTAATGAGTTAGGTCATTGAAAAATGAATTTAATTCTTAATTATGCATTAAAAGGAATCTAACAACATTTCCAAATACCAAAATTTATTCAAGATTTATTAGAAGAAGTAAATACCAGTTTTAATTGAGTTTTGGAAATAACGAATGGAAATCCAGAATATTATTTAGAGAACAAAGGCAGCTGTTACGTACTTTTTTACGAAATGCCTATTAAGACAATGGGGAAAAAATGACAAACTTTTATGATCTTACGCCCTTTTTCAGCCAGTTTTCTTAAAGATGATGAAGTCTTCCCTGCGAGAATTAAAGCCACACTGTGGCCCTCTCCTGTTCACTTTGTGTGCAGCATGAGACGCCACTGACCTCTTTCCCAACCTAGCGTCCCGGTTCTGTAGCATTTCTCTCTCAGACCCATCTCTCCACATCTCTCCAATTGCAGCTCCTCAGTTTCTTTCTTTACTCTGCTCTTGAAAGGTCCACAGATTCCGAAGGTTGACCTCCCAGCCTTCTCCTGTTCCATGCAGGCTCTTCCCAGAGTCTGAGCCACTCTGTGATCACTATCTCCTCTAGATAGGCCCACCCACGGTCAACATCTCCAGCTTAGTCCCACCACCTCCCACACCCAGATTCTCAACTGTCTTCCACGCTATGTGGCTTAGAAAACAGCCTGACTCTTCAATCACACCTCAAGTTTAACATCAACTAACCTGAACGTGTTTGCATGTGGCTCACAGCTTATGCTTCCCTCCAAGTTGCCCACAGGTATCGCAATGATCCACTTTGCTAACTCTGCTCATTTCCCAGGCCCACCGTAGCCAATTACCAGAAACTAAGTGGCCTAGAACAACAGGAATGTCTCCTGTCACAGTCCTGGAGGCAAGAAGTCCCAGATCGAGGTGTCGGCAAGGGTGGTCCTTCTGAGGTCTGAGAGAAGGTCTGCCCCGGCCTCTCTCAGCTGCTGCTGCTGGTGTTTCCTAGCTGGTGGCTGCTCCCTGTCATCTCAGCCTCTGTTGTCACATGGTATTTGCTCTGGGAGTCTCTTCCAGGCCTTCACTTGGCCCCCTTGGAAGGACACAATTCATTAGATGAAGGGCCCACCCTACTCCAGTATGACCTCATCTTAAATTAAGCAGTTACATCAGTAAAGCCCCTGAGATCGCCTTTCGAGAGTCCAGGTGGACACGGATTTTGGCAGGACACATTCCAGGGAGTACACGGACAGAAACCTGACATTTACATTATCTGTGGTGACGTTAACTCACATGTTTTACCTCGACTCTCTCCCAGAGGCGGATTTAATGGCGGGCACATAGGGCGCGTGCTCTGGGCCCCAACTTATGAAAGGCCCGTAAAACCCAACTTTACACTTTTTTCGAATGACACCAAGTTTGGTTTCCTATGTGCAATTTTAATATAGTACATAATATTTTTTATTTATTTAAAACTATGGTGAACATGTATTTTTATTTTCCCTGTCTCTCTTTTTTTTAAGGGCCCCAATATTTTCTTTTGTGCTTGGAGCCTCAGCTGACCTTAAGTCATACTTCCTGCTCACCACAGCTAATTCTCTTCCTTCTTTTTTCAATTATTTCAGATATAAAAAATAACATTCTTTAAAGCATAGCTAATAATGCCCCTCTTCTGCTTAGAATTCTGCCTTGGGTCCCCAGTGGTCAAGGCAAGGTGATTCGGGATGCCGCGTGAAACGTCGAGCCTCGCTGTGTGCCACGAGGCAGCAGCCAGGCCCTCTCCCCAGGCTGCCCCTGTGCTCTGGGCATTCTGTCTTCAGACCAGCAAAGTGTCAGGACCCGTCCAACGGCTGCTCAGATACCATCACCGCCGTGTGAACTCACCCCAACCACGGCTCCCCACCTCACCCCATCACAGTCCCTCAGCCCTCTGTGCTGAACCAGTGCATCAGTCTTAAGTGAGAGGACAGGTATCGCGGGAGACAGGAAACCTTTCCTAACAGACGCAGTTTCCGAAGAAGCTCTTTCAAGATTCATGTCTTAGGTGTGTACTTTTTAAAAAAACTTACATTCTCAAATCACAGGAATGTCACACCCGAAGACAACCCCTGTCACGGAGGCTTTTCTCCCGTGACAGAAGGAAGCCCACCCCTGGGCCACCCCAGTGTTACAGATGTACCACCCAGGATGCAGACACTCCACCACCCAGCACAGGAAGTGGGCAGTTACACAACTTTCTTTTTGCCTGTAGCTCTAAATGCATTTAAGAAAATGAGGAATATTACCATAATTCTATTCCTCTTCATCAACTTTTTTTAAAAAAATGAGTTTTCCCTGCATCTTTATCAAAAAATGAATAAATATCATTCTAATAATAACCAATTACTTTTCCATAGGTACATATACAAATTTTTAAGTCTTCATCAGTCTTAATGAGAAATGAGCATTCAGTAAGACTTTCCTTCTTATGTGTATGTACTCAAATTTGTAAAATATGTTTTTCTGTTTGTTTGTTTTGGGGTGTTTTATTTTTGTATTTTTCTGAAATGAGAAACAAGGAGGCAGAGAGACAGACTCCTGCATGTGCTTGACCAGGATCCACACAGCATGCCTACTAGGGGGGCGATGCTCTGCCCATCTGAGGCGTTGCTCCATTACAACTGGAGCCATTCTAGTGCCTGAGGCAAAGGTCATGTAGCCATCCTCAGCACCCGGGGCAACTTTGCTCCAATGGAGTATTGGCTGCAGAAGGGGAAGAGAGAGACAGAGAGGAAGGAGAGGGGGAAGGGTGAAGAAGCAAATGGGTGCTTCTTCTGTGTGCCCTGGCAGAGAATCGAACCTGAGACTTCCACATGTCAGGCTGACGCTCTACCACTGAGCCAATTGGCCAGGGCCAAATGTGTTTATTGTATACTAAATCTTTCATCAAGGAATTATGAGGAATAAGTCTTCTAAAATATGTAGTTAGTAATACGAATAAGAAATGCCAAATACAGCTCAAATGAAGTATAGTTCTATAAGGCATATAGATCCATTGATTTCCTCTTTTACCCTCATTTGACTTTTTGTTTGTTTGTTTATCTCACGGAATATATATTTCCTCATCCTTATTTGTCCTTTTTTTGGTTTAACCACAAAATTACCGCCTTACCAGGTGGTGGTTCAGTGAACAGAGCGTCAGACTGGGATACCGAGTACCCAGGTTCGAGACCCCGAGGTCTCCAGTTTGAGTGCGGGCTCATCTGGTTTGAGCAAAGCTCACCAGCTTGGACCCAAGCTCGCTGGCTTGAGCAAGGGGTTACTCAGTCTGCTGAAGACACATGGTCAAGGCACATATGAGAAAGCAATCAATGAACAACTAAGGTGTCGAAACGAAAAACTGATGATTGATGCTTTCATCTCTCTCCATTCCTGTCTGTCTGTCCTTATCTATCCCTCTCTGACTCTCTCTGTCTGTCTGTCCTTATCTATCCCTCTCTCTGTCTCTGTAAAAAAAAAAAAACCACACATACACAAAATTACCTAAAGCAAACTGCATTCCTAGCTTCTGTGTATATGTAGATGAGGGAGAAGACGGACCAAGTTTGCTGTAGGAAAGAGGCTGGAACAAGGGAAAGATGACATAGACTGGTGCCCGATGCTCAACTAATGCAGAAAGAAAAACGTACGGTAGTGAAAATACAGCTGTGCCTCTGGAAGACTGGCATGCTTTCTAATATGATGTTCAGCATTTTAACCATGAGGGAGGTTTGCACAATGCAAACTGGTATGATTATGTGGCAATTATATAGTCAATTAGGGCTTTTAGATAATTCAGCAAAAGAAAAGCATTGTCCTAAGGTCTTGGGGCTTGAATTAGATGTTTTGACAGTTTGAATATCTGACTTTACAGTTAATGACCCACCAACCCTCAACTTCACTTTCTATAGATTTTTTTTTTTGGTGTGTTGAGGCAGATCAAATAAGGTCAAACAAAAGTTTACAAGTAAGTGGGTTTATTTAGTCAATAAGCATTTATTCAAAACTTAGGTGTCCTAGGTCTCATGGAGGACAAAGAAAACTTAAGGCTTCTCACCTTGAGAATTTTGGAATGACGTCATCTACGTACATGGCTTCAAGCGTTCTGTGGTCACTGCTGACACTGGGATCTTGTCACCAGACCTGTATGTCTGAAGGCCTTGTGGGACTCAAAGATGAGGTCCTACACACAGAAATACTAACGCGGCCCATCTTAGAGTTCTGCTAGCATGCCTGCTAAAGACTTTTCCTTCAAATGGTACAGGGCAGTGGCAGGATCACAGTCACCGAGTGTGTGGGCTCTGGTTTCCAGGGGCACTTCTGTGTTGTACTAGCTGTGTTTGCATCAAGCTTAATGCCTGGATTTTTCTAATTGTTCTCTTCAGTTACAGGTGGGCACATAGGGAGGTGAAGAGACTCCCTCTTGTGCCTGTGTGTCTGCTCATGAACTTGTCTCTATCTCCATTTTCCCCTCATTTAGCCCAAAAAGCAAACAGCTTGGAACCCCTATTATAACTGAGCACGTGGACGCCCAGCTGCATGCCCTGGTGAGAAGGCTGCGTCAAAGGACAGCTCTCTACAAGAGGCAGCTGGTGGAAGGAGACCTGTCCTCCCCTGAGTCCAGCCCCAAAACTGGTGAGCACTGCTCCGCAAAGTGCTGGGAGGAAGTTACGTGGCGGGGAGGGGGGGCATCTCACAAATGTCTTAGTCAAGGTTCCCCCAAAGGCAGCCCGGAGACAGTGGTTTAGGTTCAGATAGTTGCTCTCTAGGGCAATGCAGGGAAATGAGAACAGGCACAAGGCAGGACCTGAGACACTCACGGTCTGTCTGGGTCACCGGGGTTGAGCCAACTGAAAATCTGAGGCTCACACACAGAACTGACCCTGAGGGAGGGCAGAGCTGGGGCATTGAGGGTTGCCGCTGGACAGGTGGCAGACACCCAGCACTCTATGCAGCCAGCTGGGGGGGCACCCTCAGGCAGAGAGAGCAGGGTTCCCTGCAGAAGACCTTGGCCCCCAGTACAGGCGCAAGCCAGCAGTAAGGTCACAGTAGCAAGTTCTGTTGTAAATGTCTCCTTGAGTACTATCAGACTTACACTAGGGACACTACAGAGCGGAGGACATAGATTGTACATATCCCATGAGGGGAGGGGCTATTGTCAGCCTCCCTGATAATTACAGAAATGGTGCTCATGAAAACTGATAGGAGCAATAAAGGAAATCACAAAGTGACGTGTCCTGCAACTACAGGGATAGACAAAAATAGAAGGGGGTGTGTGATAACAGCCAATTACATAGGACAGAGTTGACGGATCTCTCATAACTCTGTATAAGGAAAATGGGTTTTTAAAATAAACTATATATGGTGTAATAGTTTCTTCTTATAGAGAAGAGGCCAACTAAAACAGTCATTCTAGTTTGACAAATATATTAAAAAGGGTATTTTGAGCTTTATGTATCCATAACTTGAAGGATAGATATGAGACAAAAGGAGCTGAAATGAAAACCTGAGTAACATTTGTGATGTCTCTTTGCAATTTAAATCCAAACCACTGTGGGGTGGTGAGCACACAATACCATGTACCAGTGATGTGAAGGCATTGTACACCTGAAGCTTGTTTCATTTTATTAACCAACACCACCCCAATAATACAGTAAAAAAAAAAGAGAGAAAAATAAAACATCATGAGACAGATTAAAAATAATTTAAAAATCGATCCAAAATAATGACTTTATTTATGCTGCAAAATAAATGAGAATCAAGTTTGCATTTAAAAAAAAAAAAACCTCTGGAACACCTCTAGGATAATTTGTTAGTGAGTTTAAACCTGATTTTTATTTCTAAATTCCAGTGTTTTTAGTACCTGGAGATCTTCATACATGCCACTATTTCAAGTGTCATAAAATAACTCAACTTTGCGCTGGCCAGTTGGCTCAGCAATAGAGCAACAGCTCAGCATGTGGAAGTCCCAGGTTTGATTCCCGGTCAAGACACACAGAAGTGCCCATCTACCTCTCCACTCTACTCCCTCCCTTTTCTCTCTCTCTTCCCTTCCCACAGCCATGGCTCGATGGTCAAGAAAGTTGGCCCCAGGCACTGAGGATGGTTCCATGGCCTCACCTCAGGTGCTAAAATAGCTCAGTTGCTGAGCAATGGAGCAGCAGACCCAGATGGGCAGAGCATCGCCCAGTAGGAGGCTTCCCAGGTGCATCCCCATTGGGGCACATGTAGGAAACTGTCTCTCTGCCTCCCCACCGCTCACTTACTAAAAATAAATAAATAAAATACCTCACCAAGCTGTATTGAAAGAGGAAGACTCTGAAATGTGCCAACTTTAAGGAACACAGCTTTGTGTTCATTAAACTAACTTAACTTCTTTTTATTTTTTTAAGTCTTTTTTTTTAGATTTTATTTTTATTTTATCGATTTATATATGAGAGAGAGAGAAAGAGAAAGGCAGGGGAAGGAGGAATGGGAAGCACCAACTCACAGTTGCTTCTCTTATGTGCCTTGACCAGGCAAGCCAGAGGTCTTGAACCAATGACCTCAGGATTCCAGGTTGACACCTTATCCACTGCACCACCACAGATCAGGCAACTTAACCTCTTAAAAACCATTTTCATCTTTGTTTTCTACTCCAAAGCAAAGCCTACAGCTGTGTCATCAACACAGGACAGCAGTGCTGAGCGTGAGGAAGAGAAGTACTGTGGCCTGCTGTGTTGTAAAGTATGGAAGGCACTTCTGACAGGGCGCCTATGGAGAATTAGACTCCCAAAAAGCATAGACTCATACACAGGTACCATCCAGGGGGGATCATCCCGGCGGGAGGGCTGGCAATGACCAAGGACACTGAAACTTAGAGTCACAGATGGCTTCTGTTTTCCCTAGTCCATCTAGTCCTGCCTGTTTTTAAACAGTCCTGCCCCTATGACCTTTGAAACAAAAGCCACAGAGGTCTTGGCAATATGTACACTGACACCCCAAAATCTTTCTGAAGTATCTGTCTGCTTCCATGCCTTCACATTGTTAAAACTGAACAAGTCCCTCTACCGGCCCCTGTGGGCAGAGGGAAGTACTGTGTGAAGGGACATGGATGGCCCCTGTGGGCTGACTGTGCCCTGCCCACGTCAGCCTCCCCTCGGGGTGAGAGGTGGCCGCTTGGCACCTGCCTTGGGAGATGCCCTCTCCTGACTCTTACAGTACCATACCTGTGGGCACAGACTCAGTTGCCTCCTGTCCACAAGACCAGAGGACACACTCCAATGTTGGAGGAGCTGGTAAGAGCCCTGAGCAGCCCTTGCAAAGCCGGGTCCCACCCACCGCAGAGGCAGAACGGTCTGACTGTGACTAGAGCCTCCTACAGCAGGTGGCTGACCTCCCCTCCCCCTCCCCAAGGACAGGGCCTCCTCAGCTTGGCCCGACCAAGCCAGGGGAGGATTGCCACGTTGGTCACACAGCCTTGGTCAGCAGCGGCTCTTCTTCCAGATCCGCTCTATCTTCTGTGGCTCCTGCTGGTCAGCACGGCCTACAACTGGAACTGCTGGCTGATCCCAGTGCGCCTCGTCTTTCCGTACCAGACGCCAGACAGCGCGCACCGCTGGCTTGTGGCCGACGCCCTGTGTGACGTCATCTACCTCTGCGACATGCTGTTCATCCAGCCCAGGCTGCAGTTCGTAAGAGGAGGAGACATCATCGTGAGTGGGGCCAGGGGTCGGACGGGACTACGAAAGATAAATTCACAGCGTTGTGTTATTTGAAGTCTGTCTGCCGGAAATGGCTGGTATTATTATGGTCATAATAATCCCAATAACCACTTTTCTCATTAAAGCTCATTTGCCATGTTCTGAATTTCAAATTAAACATGAATTTTATTAAATTCAGTAATGCATTCGTTGGTCAAAAAAAAAAATACTAACATAAATGGCTTAAAACGATTATAATAAGGCAGATACTCTTTGAACGTTAAGTACTATTATTAACATTTTACAAGAAATAGAAACATAACAGAAAAAAATCATTTGATTGAGATTACTGGGGAAAAATAATGATGTCAAAATGGAAAATCTGGGACTTTATACAGAATGAAATCTATCAAATGACTTAAGATGAACATATGCAACTCTTTCATTCATTTCTTTTTTCAAAAAGTTAAGTGTATATGTTTTAATTCAATTTAATTTTTATCAAAATTTTTATTGAATTGATTGGGGTGACATTGGTTAATAAAATGATATAGGTTTCAGGTGCATAATTCTATTTTTTAAAAAAAAAAAAAACATATACACACAACAACAAAACAACCATTGAGCACCCTCTGCCCATACTTTCCTTGTCTTAAAAATGAAAATGAAATCACACCTTCATAGTGCTGAGGGGAAGGCCAATGACTCGGTGCCCATGAAGTGCCTAGTCTCTGTCGGGGGCCAGTTCATTTCTGTCCGTGCCTCAGTAGTCTTTTTGGTCGCCCTCTGAGGAGTATGTTAGTAGCCCCACTCACAGATGAGGACACCGAGGTGGGCTGAGGGCAGGCGATTTGCTCAAGACTCAGAATGAGAGGGTCGTCCGGGCAGGACTCGGTCCTGCACCCATCACAGCTGGGCTATGCTGGGTCAGATGTACGAGCTGTTTTGAAGTTGACCGTACCCGAGGGTACGCGTGTAATGTTGGCCTGCACTGTCAAAACCACACACACAGATTGCCTAAATGATGTAAAAAATGTAAACTGTCGGTGCAAAAGGGAGTCCTTTTCTATCAGTTCCTCTAGTACTCAAGCCTCAACCAGCATGGGAGGAAGTTGTTTCCTTTCACATTACAATCAGCCATCCACCTCCGCACTTTTCACTGTAAGGCAGGTGTTACTTCACACATTGGAGTCCACTCACCCGCTGGAGATGGCGGGGCTGTGAGCAGGCACAGGCCCTGAGTTCTGGAGGACGCGGACTGTATCACTGGACATCACTGATGGTCAGCACCCAGGCCTCTGCCTGCACACAGGACAGAAACCAAGTCCCGAATTTTAACCTGGACACTCTGGGAAGCCCCACCTTAGAAAGTCTCTGTAGACTCAGCACCTTGTCTAATACCCTGACCGCTAGCCACATGTCTACTCAAATTTAAATTCTAACAAATTAAGATTAAATAACTTTAAAAATTCCGGTTTCTCGGCCTGACCTGTGGTGGCACAGTGGATCAAGCGTCGACCTGGAACGGGGAGGCCTCCAGTTCAAAACCCTGGGTTTGCCCAGCCAAGGCACATATGGGAGTTGATGCTTCCTGCTCCTCCCCACTTCTCTCTCTCTCTCTCTCTCTCTCTCTCTCTCTCTCTCTCTCTCTCGTCTAAAATGAATAAATAAAAATAATTTAAAAAAACAAAAATACAAAAAGAAAAAACAATAAAAATCCCGGTTTCTCGGCCAAAGTCCGTACTTCCAGTCCCACAACCCCGTGTGGCGGGGCTGCCATGCCAGGTAGCACAGGGTCTGTCCACCACTGTGAAATGCACTGTTGGAGGGTACTGTCAGGACCGAGAGCAGCTGACCACCCAGAACACCAAGAGAGCCAAACCACACATAAGCAGCCACACACCTGCAGACACTGCAAACCATAAACAGTTGTTCTATTTTTTTAGTTACTATGCTCTCTACCCGCCTGTCTCCTGTTCACTCTTCCCAGATTCCTCACATCCATCCTCATCATAAACGCAGCCCCGGCTCAGAAACCATCATTCTCATTCTTAGGAGAAATGATCTCCTCCTTGGTTTGTCCTCAGGGCCAAGAAATTTGAGAGCCAATCCATCCATACTGAGTCAGAAACAGAGGAGGGTACTCAGATCCACACCTTACAACCTCTGCTCCTCTCTCTCCCCTCCTTCTGCCTGCTTTCCAACTGAGGTCCACTGTGCCTTGTGTGTCCTTGTCACAGTCCCACCCAGGGCAGCCCAGAGCAGAGCCTCCAGCGTCACAATGGAGAGAGCAGAGTGGCCAGAGTATGGCACCTTGAATTCCTATTTATTTGGGGGATAAGAGAGGTTGCTTCTTTTGTCACCTTAATACTCTCTTTTGAGTCTCCAGGTGATCTTAAATGATCAAAGCAGAGCCCTGGCCGGTTGGCTCAGTGGTAGAGTGTCGGCCTGGCGTGCAGGAGTCTCGGGTTCGATTCCCGGCCAGGGCACACAGGAGAAGCACCCATCTGCTTCTCCACCCCTCCCCCTCTCCTTCCTCTCTGTCTCTCCCTTCCCCTCCCGCAGCCAAGGCTCCATTGGAGCAAAGTTGGCCTGGGCCCTGAGGATGGCTCTGTGGCCTCTGCCTCAGGCATTAGAATGGCTCTGGTTGCAACAGAGCAACACCCCAGATGGGCAGAGCATCGCCCCCTGGTGGGAGTGCCAGGTGGATCCCGGTCAGGCGCATGCAGGAGTCTGTCTGCCTCCCCGTTTCCAACTTCAGAAAAATCCAAAAAAAAAAAAAAATGATCAAAGCGGCTGAAAGGACTAGTTTTGGTGATTTCTTAAAAACATTGCTTGCTGTGGAATGCCTCCTACCCTGGGAAGCTTTCCTAGAAAGACATTCTAAAGGCCAGAGCTGACGCTGCGGCCAACATCTATCCACAGTGTTCCTGTGCAGATGTCAGCCTGTGCTCAATCTCCGGCACTGTCCCCAGGCTCCCTGGCAGCGTGATGAATGATGATGATAGCGCACAAATAGGAAGTAAAAAGCACACACAAAAAAAGCTAATTTCAACCTCCATTAGATGCACCGGGGGCAGAAAATCAATGTTTGACAAATGGAAAATGACAAAATCAGTAAGGGGAGACTTTTATTTTCAATTTTCTAAGAGGCTTCTGCATACAATGGTGTATTAGAACCAAGAAATATAACCAAAAAAAGCATATTCAACAGGCTGTATTTAAAATGCATTATCACATGCTACAAATATAGAACAGGAATGAATTGCTTTGTCTGTTGAAAAGAAGTTCAATAGTTTCTTTAATTTAGAGGAGGTCATATTAGCCTTTGAAGCTTGATTACATTTTGCAAAGAGGACTATGCAAGTCGAGTACCCAGCCTGAAGGTTTCCCATGCTCAGTGTGTGCCACCTTTGGAGGACACGGCCCAATCTTTCATTCCTTCACTCATTCATTCATTAATTCATGCAACAAACATTTATTAAAAACCCGCAGTTGCCAGGTATTCCAAGACTGCAGGATGGAAATATTCATTCCCCAAGACCTTGAAAGGGAAAAGAAAAGTAACAGACAGCAGACTGAAATCCCAAAGGCCAAAAGCAAAAGAGCTAGGAATATGTGAGGTTTTCCATTTATTTGAAGGATCTCCTAAAAATGGTGCTACCCAGAAAGCAGGGCACTGATCAGGGGCCAACGTATGCGCCTCGTCTGGAGTCTCCTTCATCGATGGCAGTGGCGGAGTAGAGATAGCAGTGGGGGATGAGCGAACCTGGCTCTCTCACCACCACAGCACTTTGCCTGAGACCCACAGGCATGGTCAGTGCCTCCAGTGACAGTGACTTGATGTTATTCAACCGCCTTCCACATTCAGTCCTCCTAGTTACCATTTATAAATGGACCTGGAGATGAGAAACCACTACCTGCTCAGTGCTCTGCACATGTTACCCGGACTCCCCTTACTTAGCTGTTAAATAACAACAAGGCTAATTATGATGAAGAAGAAACAGACAGACCAGGGTCAAATTGCATCTCTCAAATTTACTAACAGCATGACCTTATGAAAATAAATGTACCCTTTCAATGAACGCTATCTTTTTAACCCATAAAATGGTAGTCTATCTTTTTAATCCATAAAATGGTAGTCGTAGGCACCCTCACGAACCTGCTGTGAAGGTTAGAGGAGACAGTGTGCACACCTGTGCTGGGCTCTTGTATCAAGGAGGTGCCCCTTAAATTGCTGAGTGGTCTGATGCATGAATATTCCACACCCTGCTTCTCCCTCTGGCCTCCTGTTTGTATGACAATGCAGCTCTCACCTCAAGATAGCTTCTTGAGGGTAGGGACAGTATTCAATTCCCTCTCTCTCCTAGGAATACAGAGAGCATGCATGAGAATTTGTTGGAGGGACTGAGCCAATGAAAGACCCCCTCAGTTCAAGGTTTTTCTTTCCTTGAATTATCATTTCATCTACATTGAAGTTGTTTCAGATGATACTATTTTTGAAACACTTCTATATGTCCGTTGTGGAATTACAGAGTTTCCATGGACTGTTTCTCAGAAGAGGCAAATAACAAATAAATATGATAACACCCGGTGCAGCTTCTTCAAAAACTCTCTGTTGGAGGAGGATTTGGGTGCTATTAGCATATCCTTCCCAAAGTCAGCCTCCCCTTGAAGAAGTGTTGCCTGCATACAGACAGGCTTAAAAGAGAGAGATTTACCAGGGAAACATTTTTAAAGTAAGTGTCTGATTGTAACCGGCAAGCATGCTGATCCTCATAAAACTAACGATGCCGGATTTATTTAGGGCTTCGAAGAAAAGGGATGTGGAATCACTAGATGGCATTTTCATTCAGCCTCGTGAGTTGTGGTTTCATTCACATTTACTCCATCACAGGACCCTAGACACTCAGAAGGAAAGGCACAGATGTGCTTTAAAAAAATTAAAAAAAAAAAAACAAAACATTTCTCCATGACTGGCAGGTGGGGGAGTAATCTGACTTGATTTCTTAGCACTCGAAATGAATCCATCTGTGCCATTTATAAAAGCTTTGAAGGCACTGACAGATTTTACTTAAGCTTGGTATGTTATTCAACTTAAACTTCTACGTATGCCATTTTGGTTCACAGTAAAAGTCATTAAACAAGCATGTTGTATCGATTTTCAGATATCTTTCTGTAAAATGTAGTGTGTGTGCACAGGTAGAAGTTGCAGCGAGAAAAGGGGAAGGAAGGAAACGGGGAGCTGGCTCTAACGTCGCTCGGCAATAGTTCAGAACCTCTGACCTTGGACAGCCTGGGTGGGCACTGTTGGAAGATGCTGCTGCTTCCATGTTACAAGTTAACATAATTTGTCAATGAATTAATAGTACATAGACAAGTCCTCCCCACCTATAACTAAAATATAAGGATGTAAGTTCGATGTTAGCATTAATTCTTTTAGGTCTGAATGTTAACAAATGCTTTTCTATTCATCTACCACTTACTACACATCATTTTTTTTTTAACTGAGAGGATAGGAAATAAAGAGACAGACTCTCACATGTGTTCCAACCAGATCCACCCTGCAACCCCGTCTGGGGCCGATGCTCAAATCAACCAAGCTATCCTCAGGGACCAAGGCTCTACCAATCAACCCACTGGCTATGAGAGGGGAAGACAAAGAGAAGGGGGAGAGGGAAGGGAAGAGAAGCAGATGGTCGCTTCTCATATGTGCCCTGACCAGGGATCAAATCTGGGATGTCAGCATGCCAGGCTAACACTCCATCCACTAAGCTAGCCAGCCAGGGCCATTATTAAACATTTATTGAGAGCACCTACCATATGTTCAACATTGTGTTGGGAACTGAAGAAGCAGAATACATAGGTATTGCCCCCATGTATCAGCATACATGGTGAACTTTGAAACAATGAGAGTGGATGAAATTTCCCTGGAAGCAAGCATAAAGAGAGCTGGATTTCAGGGGCTGTTGACTTTTAAACAGCTAGCCCTAGAATTTAAGGTCCTGAGAAGTTGGAACTAAAGAAATACAGAGAACCAAGAATGGCATTACAGGTTCTTTGGAAAAAGATCGTTTCAAGGAAAAATTGTCCCCCGGCCCCAAATGTCAACTGCTTCAAAAAGTTTCGTTCATCTCTTCATTCCTTTATCTACTCATCCACTCAACACATATTTGTTGGGCTCCTAATCTATTTTAGCAACTAATTACATAGAGTTGCTAAACTAAATCAGCCTTGTCCTGAGACAGATTACCATTTAATGGAATAAACTGATTCTAAATAAATGGGCCAAGAGAGACACGTGTGATTTTAAAGCATGGCAAGTGCTATGAAAGAGAGGGCTCCCTGGGTGTGACCACGGGAGGTCACCAGGGCTCTCGCATGCTGGTCTGGATGGAATAAGAGGAGTGAACAAAAGTCCTGTGGCACCACATTGCATGGGGTGAGGGTTAACTATGAAGGAGGAACATAAGCTAAAGCAATGCAGAAACTCCCTTTAAGAAGTGTGAGTGTCAGTGCCTGACCAGTGATGGCGCAGTGAATAAAGTGTGGACCTGGAACACTGAGGTCAGTGGATCGAAACCCTGGGCTTGCCTGGTGAAGGCACGTATGGGAGTTGATGCTTTCTGCTCTTCCTCTCTTCTCTAGCTCTCTCTCTCTCTCTCTCTCTCTCTTTCTCTCTTCTCTCTTCTCTCAAAAAGGAGTAAATAAAATCTTTTTTAAAAAAGTTTGAGTATGACAATAGGGCAAAAACAGAGAAAACAGGTTCCAAGGGAGGGCTATTTTTGTTTTAAAATATGACAGGCTAGTGCATGTCCATAGGCTGACGTTGGAAGGAGCCAGTAGAGAAGAGCTATCAATGTTTTTAAAGTGATAAAAACAACTGATGACACTGGGTAAAATTAATATAAAATATAAATGTAACATATTTCAGGTGGATTCGCATGAGCTAACGAGACACTACAGGAGTTCTACAAAATTTCAGGTAGGTGACTTACGATTTCAAAATTGTCCAAGCAATCCATTGCCACTTTAATTTTAAGTCCCACTTATAAATTTCTACCAAAAAATAAAATCTGCTTTTCTTCAGAATCATAGCCTTGGTAACCTTCTATTCAGACAAAGGTTTATTAGACAAAGGGAAGCCTGAGCTTTTGCTTCTCAGTAGTTACACAATATATTCCTTGTGTGTGCCTATGTACAACTCAACGTGTGGGTGTTTAGTAGGCAGAACAAAATGTTAGTGCCCACTCTGAAGTTCTGATTTAAACATTAAAGGAAGGAGTGCACTTTGTTCTTTGTCTCATCCATTCAGAACGCTGGCCTTCAAACACCTGCTGTGATGATGTAAAAGTCTATGAAATCATCTCGACTCCTGTTTTGTTCTTGTTCATGTAAGAAAAATAAAAAATAGAAAAGAAATAATCATTTAAATGGCATGGCATCTTCTCTTCCTCAAAGAGCACTATAATCTTGTGTTTTTTACTTTTAATTATTTACAGCCAAGTGCTTTGTCATCTTTTATTTTTCCCCCTAATGCTGAGAAATGGGTAGAGATTTGGGGTTCTCTAGGTCACCCAATCAGTATGCATAACCTCCAACTCCACCCCCTTTTCAAGGACAACACTTCAGTGGCCTCAAATTTTGTTTAAAAAAATACAAATCTGGGATTAAGTGCCAAATTGCCCCAATTGGCAACCTATAATGATTAAAATCATTTCAGTTTGTTTTTATCTGCAACTATTTTTGTGAAAAAGTTACCACATACATAGACATCTTTGTGAAAACCCTGCACTACTTTGATGAACTCTAGCAAGAGGACAGATCATCCTTTCTACGTGCCACAAGCTTATTGCAAACTCTTCATGACTTTCTTGACTTTAATGTGGGTTTATAAATGTAAAAGGTTGTATTTATTTCATTGGGGGCACTCCCCCTTCTGAACCCCCTGCACACTGCCTGCCTGCACTATGGCATTGTGTCATCGTTATTTTGATGCTTGGTAGGTCTACTGTTAGGTTGTTAACTTCTAGAGGACAGAGGCACTGTCTGGCTCCTGTTTGCACCGCCATGCCTTGCAGAGTGCCCTGCACAGAGCACAGTGTTTGTCATACTCCCTCGGTTCATGTTCCTATGATTCAGTGAGAAACGAGTCATCTCTATCAACACACATCCCACCAGTGTTCATGCCAGGCAGGACAAAGGATAGTCCATCTGCATGGAGAAGCCGGGTGGGCAGTGGAGCAGCTGATTAGACAGCCAGTAAGAGATCAGGAATGTGAGTTCTAATGCAGTTAGTTTACAGGTTAAAAAAAGAAAAGGAGTCCTGGCCAGTTGGCTCAGTGGTAGAGGGTTGGCCCGGCATGTGAAAGTCCCAGGTTCAATTCCTAGTCAAGGCACACAGGAAAAGCACCCATATGCTTCTCCACCCCTCCCCCTCTCATTTTTCTGTCTCTTTCTCTCTCTCCCCCCTCCCTGCTGCCAAGCCTCAATTAGAGTGAGTTGGTCCCTGGCACTGAGGATGGCTCCATGGTCTCCGCCTCAGGTGCTAAAAAATGGCTTCAGTTGCAATGATGCAAGGGTCCCAGATGGGCAGAGCATTGCCCCCTAGTGGGCTTGCTCTGTGGATCCCAGTCAGGGTGCATGCGGGAGTCTGTCTCTGCCTCCCCTCCTCTCACAGGATAGAAGGAAGGGAAGGAGGGAAGGAGAGAGAGAGGGAGGGAAGGAGGGAACAAAGAAGGAAAGGATTATTATGATTCAAAATGAAAACATGAATGCTGAGAAAATGCTCTAGACCCGACAACAGGCCTGCACCCTCCCCCCTTCTTATCTGTGAGATGTTGTGATAATAACTGTTAACATGCGCCCCTCAGCTTGTGATGGGGTGCCATATCTGTGAGGTAAAATCAGTGGGGTTTGATGATATGGTACCATTTGCAAACCAATGCCGCCTGTGAGTAATTTGTTTCTGATAGCCACTCTGGTCAATTCAAACTGAAGATCCCATTGCTTTTCCATGACACTTAACTGGTACAGTTAATTAACTCTCCATTTCGTGTGTGTGGCCTTCCAGAAAGCTTCTCCCTGCCCATAATTGCTTTAAATAAATTAAATGGTTTTTAATGTACCCTGTTTTTCCATTACCATATAAACAAAAATGAAAATGAATAATTATCTCATACAAAAGAATTTGTGTTGTTGTCACTGCAAACAGGAAAGTGCTCAAGTATATGATGTTATCATTTCACAATTGCCAGGGTAATGGAAGGCCAGAATAACTTAAATACATGAAAAATGTAAAAATGTACATGTTTAGCTGTACTAGCCCTGTACTAGTGCGTTCACCCATCGGGATGCTGATTAACCGTGAATGGGACTGGGTAGCTGCTCCTCCTTCTCCGCTTGCACAACCTCTGACACTTGCTTCTTGGCAGCTTGCTGTTAGTAATATGATCCTAAGAGCACAGCAGTAGGAAGGGTGCTGGCATCTAGAGCAATCAACAATATAACCAGTTGTGGGCCCTGGAAAATCGGCTGAGACATAAAAATACATCACTGCAGTGAATGTATGGTGCTTTCAAATAAAATCAAGGAAAGACTTGATTTTTTAATCCAAGAGCTAAAATGTATTATGACATTAGTAGCCATGCCATCTCTGAAACACATGGGACAGTGCAGTGAAAATCCCAAAGACCCAGAGGACACGTCAGAGGCATGCAGGAGGCGATGAGGCGCATTGGAGTGGGCTGCAGTGTTGTGGTCTGGTCCTCAGGTGCTAACATGCTGTCCCATGGCACCATGCATGCTTAAGTGATGGCAGTTTCGTGTTAAGCAGCAAAAAATTCATGATGGTGGGTGACCAACTTTTACACGCATTGGTATATATATAAGTCAATCCATATCCCAAAGGCACATAAACACAACATAATTGTGAATGTGTTCTTCCCACAGCTGGATGTCGCATCAGTAATGCCATTTGATATTCTCTACCTCTTCTTTGGGTTTAATCCAATATTTAGGACAAACAGGATGTTGAAGGTAAGATAACTATATTGTGATTCTTACTTGGGATTGCATTATTACCATCATGGAAATCCTGAAGTGACTTAAAAATATCCTGAAAATATCATGTTCTTCATTTCCCCAAACTGTCCATTTTTCTGCCTTCATCAATGCTGCTAATGTCAGAAACTCTGTGATGGAAAGGCACCATTGTTTCTACTGACAGAAGTTGTTCTTGCTTGTTTTTATCCTGTATCTCACAGCAGGTGTGTTTACACTCTAAGATAGGGATGCTTTGCTGCTTCTATAGACAATTGCAGTTACAAATGAATCTGATAACTTTATTCCTTCCCATTTGCTCTTTTTTATTAGACAGTCACTGGACTCCTGGGATACTGGCTGTAATAGGAGAGCGTTCCATCAACCACTAAGCTTTCTTAGGCATCTAAAACTCTGTATTCCCAGGAAAAATTTTGCGAAATCAAGATTATCTCCATACAGGGATACAACTCAAATGTCCATTAACAGGGAACTAGTTAAATGAATTGTGGTACACCTATGTGATAGAAGACACTTTGTAATGCAAAAAAAAACTACACAAAAGGAAGTTTCCTGTGAACTTTATGAAAAGACACTAAGATAAACTGCCAAGTTAAAAAACAAGCTAGTATCTGACCTGTGGTCATGCAGTATGGAGTGCTGACCTCGAATGCTGAGGTCACCAGTTCAAAACCCTGGACTTGCCCGGTCAAGGCATGTACAAGAAGATGAGTTGATGCCTCCCGCTTCTCCCCTTTCTCTCTCTCTCTCTCTTTCTCTCTCTCCCTTCCCCCCACCCTCTGAAAAATCAATAAATAAAATCTTTTTTAAAAAATGTTTTAAAAAACAAGCTAGTTACAGAAGAGCTTATATAACAATACTAACTTTTTTATGACAAAAAGAGGAAATACCCCAATTTATGTGTTTACATAAACAGTGGGAGGCCACAAAAATCTAATGAAAATGATTAACTGAGGTGGCGATGAGAGGAGGAGAGAAAATCGGGATTGACAGAGACAGGATTCCTGAAGAGATATACTTGCTACTGTTGATTTTTTTAAAGATTTCATTTATTAATTTTACAGAAAGAGGAGGTGGGGAGAGAGAAGTATCAACTCATAGTTGCTTCACTTTAGTTGTTCATTGATTGCTTCGCATATGTGCCTTGACTGGGCAAGCATAGAGATTTGAACCAGCAACCTCAGCATTCCAGGTCGATGCTTTAGCCACTGCGCCACCACAGGTCAGGCATACAGTGGTCCCTCATCTATCACAGGGGTTAGGTTCCAGGACCCCCCAAGATAGGCGAAAATCCATGAAGTAGCGACCTTATATTTATTTTTTTATTTATATTTTAAGGCTTTATTTCTATTTAATATTCTTTTAATATGTTTTAATTAATATTTTTATATTGTTTTCAATATTTTAGGCTAGAAAATGTTTATTTTACTGCCAAAATAATTAAAATAATAAATATATAAAAATACCTATATACCGCAAAATCCCATGGTACCAGTATAGTGAAAAATCCATGATATAAAATTAGATATATACAATTTAAAAATCCAAAATACAGTGAGACCATGAAAAGTGAACTACAATATGGTGAGGGACAACTGTACTTGCTACTGTTTTTGAACTAAGTGAGTGTATTGCCTGGTCCAAAAGATTCTATGGCATAAACGTTTTATAATTCAAAACTTCATCAGGTGACTAAAACCAACCTAAGAAGAATCAGGATGTGAAATGTCATATAAATCTTGAACAGGAGCAATGAGAGCTTGTATTTCCAAAGATGCCCTTCTTAAAAGGAATGCCAAAGGGTCTACCAATCGAGGGGTCATCTCCTTCACATCTGGGGAAGACGGATGGCAGACCCTGACACCAGGAACATGGCAAGCAGAGCCGCCACAGCATTTGTTGAAAGGAAACTTTGTTAAACTTGATATGCATTCCATCATTGACTCTTCCAAATGACTTCACTTTAGCAATGAGGGAGATGAGAATTAGAGATTAGATGTGTGTAAACTCATTGTCTCTTTGAACAATGTCATGAATAGCTCACCAACACTAATATTTACTGCACTTTAAATATTGTTGAAATAAAACACATTTATTGCAACCTGCTTAGAAGTAAAGCTAGCATTGAGCTTCAGGACGTTGTGCCTATTTATGGCTTCAATGTATTATACTTTTCCTCTTTTACTTAGGTTTTGAGGCAGTGCAAACTTAATTATTTTGAAATAAGAGTTCTATTATATGCTTTAAAACAGGAAAAGATATTTTAAGCTTGGTTTTCACTAAGCATTATGAACAAGACTAACTAGAGGATAGAAGTGAAATACAGCCGGCAGCTCTGGGCATTGGTGCCATGAGGAAAGGAAAACACCACCAAACATACCCTAGGTTTTTAAAGACATATGAATGGAATTATTTTCAATGGCAGATAAAATTTATTTAATACAGTTTATTTAAATAGATGTCCTTAAGACTAACACACTTTGGGATTTCTTTGGCTTGCTGTCTACACAGTTCACTTCGTTCTTTGAATTCAATCACCGCCTGGAGTCAATAATGAACAAGGCATATGTCTATAGGTAAGCAGAGCTCAGTGCATGCCGGGGCCAGGAGGGGAAGTGAGGGTGCACTGTGGAGCGAGCAGTGTGACCTCTCTGCAAGAGAGAAGGGACGCTCTCAGCTTTTCATCTGGATAAAGTATAAGGTAAAGAAGGGACACTCTCAGCTTTTCATCTGGATAAAGTATAAGGTAGAGAAGGAACACTCTCAGCTTTTCATCTGGATAAAGTATAAGGTTGTATTCTAGAACATATTCTGTTGTGGAATAAAAGTATGACAATTGTCCTAGATTTTGGAAGAATATGGGACTAAAAATAAGCTAGATTGACTGCTTTTATCAGAACAAGTCCACATAAATGAGCGCTGTCACAAGCTGATGTCACGTCCCTCTCATGACAAGATGTCCTCAGCCAAATTGTGCTGTCCTGAACTTCATTTGCACGGAGACCTTCGGTCACAGTGAATCGTAGCATAAAGCCCCATGAGCTCTCCCAAGGTATCCTGTAAAATTGGGTTCAACATGGAGGGGTGACCCAGGAGGCATGTGTTTCAGGGCGTTGATTCGTGAGAAGAGAGAAAATGTTTTTACCACTCATCAGCCCCAGTTAGGATGCGGCAGTTGAAAAACTTGCCCAGGCACCACCATTTTACCTGGTACTAATGAGAGTAAGTGGCTCACAAATTTGGAGCAAGGAAGTTCAATGGAGGTTTTAAGGAAAAGGAAATGTTAAAATAGGCTGCTTTCCAGAAACAGCACAAGTCCTCACTATGCACTTGATCTCCTGACAGAGTAGTGCGGACCACGGGGTACTTGTTGTTCACCCTGCACGTGAATGCCTGCGCATACTACTGGGCTTCCGACTATGAAGGGATTGGAACTACTCGATGGGTGTATAATGGTGAAGGAAACAAGTAAGTTTTCATTTTAAAAGAAACTGTTATTGTGTCTTCTTAACATTTGTTGTTGTTTTTTTTATATTTATTTTATTGATTTTAGAGAGAGGAAGAGATAGAGAGCAAGAGACAGGAAAATCTGTTCCTGTATGTGCCCTGATGAGGTATCAAACTGGCAACCTCTGTGCTTCAGGGTGATGCTCTAACCAACTGAGCCATCCGGCCAGGGCTTAACGTTCTATTTCTGTATAAGAGTCTTCTTAAACCAGTGCTTTAGAAACTGAAAGTCACACCCCATCAACAGGCAGTGGAAACTCTTTAATAGGATGTTTTCAGTGAAAGAGAGTCAAGTAGAGGTGAACAGAATAGGAAGCATCAGAGTCTGTCATGCCTAGTAGGTAGGGGCGTGCATGTGCATGTGTGTGCGTGTGTGTGCACATCCCAGGTTGACCTAGGTAATGCTTTCCTTACTCTGCATCATGACCAAAAAAGTTTGGAAGCCTCTACTTTAGACAGCTGAGGGGAAGGTAACTTTTAATAACTCCAATGCTGATTTTTAGCAATGAGCTACGTTAATTATTCAGAAGGCAGGTACAGGACTAATTAATGGTTTAATGGTTTACGAGTCAGCTAGAACCACTAACTCAATTAAACACTCAGAAAGTAACAAGGACCCTAAATTAAACTTGACAATAGACATGCATGTTTCCCAAGAATAAAAGATCATCTGAAAATTTCAGCACAGGAGACTCATTAACGGCAACCGGTTATCCAACAGCAAGGTTTCCTTTTGGTCAAGCAGATTCTACGCACTTCCCGCTCCACTGAAATGACACTGAGACATTCGAGGCACTGTCCTCGCTGGGAAAGAGCACGTCCCAACATGACTTTAAAGGACTACCCACAGTAGCCTCTGGAATGAAAGCCATGACAAGACCCAGCAAAGCAAGCAAAGGGACCTTCCAGAATTGCACCCTGCCAAAAGTGGGGACGAGCATGTGAGGGGTGACAGCAATGCTTGTAAACTTTTCACCAGAACTGGCTTTAAACATTTAAAGTCAGAAGGCCCACTGGTTAGGAGAACACACCCACATACACACACAGAAGACCCCTTGAAAGTTTTCAATCAAATCTGAAAGTAATTCCCTTTAGCACGTGGATTAACTTAAATAAGTATTGAATTTACTCTAAATAACTAACTTATATAGAAAGCTGAGAAAGGTATCCACTATAGTAAAAGTTGCTTAAAAGTGAGTGTGTAATCCAACATCATTACATGCCTGAGTTTTATAAATGTTTTTTCCATATTAGCAAACTAACAGAGACTTGCATCAGAATGCCTTCCATTAAGCTAGTGTGCTAATACTTCAAACTTCTGATTCCAGCCACTGTGCAGACCACACATCCACAGTGCCTCATCTCTAAAATTCAACAAGATCAGTTACTTTTCATTTTTGCTGATTACTTATTATAAGATACATTTCTAGATAAATTACAACAGTTTTCATTGCTTTCAAAATTGTAAAAGAGAATCTCCAACATCTAGCCTGAGTGGTGGTGCAGTGGATAGAGCATCAGCCTGGAATGCTGAGGTCCCAGGTTTGAAAGCTGGAACTCCCCGACTTGAGTGCGGGATCATCTGGCTTAAGCACAGGCTCCCCAGCTTGAGCGCAGGGTCGCCAGCTTGGGCATGAGATCATTGACTTGATCCCATGGTCACTGGCTTGAACCCAAAGGTCTCCTCCGGTTTGTGCCCAAGGTTGCTGGCTTGATCCCATGGTCACTGGCTCAGCGGGATCCTCCCAATCAAGGCACATATGAGAAGCAATCAATGAACAAATAAAGTGACACAACTATGAGTTGATACTTCTCATCTCTCCCATCTTGTTTCTCTCTCTCTCTCTCTCTCTCTCTCTCTCTCTCTCTCTTTCGCAAAAAAAAAAAAAAAAAGAAACAAAGAATCTGCGAAGGCTAAAACACAAGCATGTGTACGGAAGCTGGAGGAGAGTGGTGAGACAGCCACTGGGAAACAGAAATAAAGAAGGGAGCATCTTCATCCATAGAAGGGAAAAAATTAGAATAAAAAAAAAAGAAAATTGGTCAGAAAAGCATGCCAACCAAGAGATTGTCAATATTAGTCAAAGTAAGCTTTATGACAAAAATAATTTTAGGAGAAAAGAATGTCAACATATAATGATAAACGTTTCAATTCTCCATTACTTTATCCTAATTCTTAATGTGTACACACCTAAAAAAAATATTTCTATCTAATAATAAATCGAAGAAATAACATAAGACAAACATGAATACAAGGAAGAGAAATGAGCAAATACACCATCAAAGTGTGAGAAGTCAACATGTAACTGCTGATTGATCTAGCAACCAAAGACAGTTGAGATATATAAGATCTGAGAACCCAGTTAACAGGTCAGATTTAATGGCTACAAATAGAACCTTGCACCAGAGAATTAGAAACCACCTGTTCTTGTTCATCACTCACAGAAAAATTATGAAAAGTGATCGTTGTCTGAGCCAGAGAGCAAGTCTCAGTCCCTGTCACAGCACTGCATCAGACCACCCAAGCTCCCTGTCTGGGAAGGTGAGCGCTCCCCCATGGGCTCTGCGTCCTGAGACGAGACGGGAGGGCTGTCACGCAGAGCCAAAGCCTTCATTTCCAGTGATCAGCCAGGGACGCAGGTTGCGATCTGTACAAAGAAAGCGACGTTAAAAGCAGCATTTTTACGTATTTTAAGGTAATTTGTATATGGCCGTTATTCATATGACCCACTCCTCCTATGGCTTCCTATCACACTTGGGCTAAGTGAGCCTTGTGATGGTTTCCGATGACCTATACATTGAAGGGGGTTTCTGAGTCTACTGGTCTCATAAACCTTGCGCTAGTTAGAATTAGGCAGCAAATTGTGCAACATGAGTGGGGCATTGTGAACAATTAAAAATAGAAGGGAAGTGTATAGCTGTTCCGTGAACCTCACCAGAATACCAATGTCTATGCATCTCAGTGGAAAACAGAAGGTCACTGTTATTTATACTGAGTAGATGACATCCTTCATTAGAAATCTGACCAACAAGGAAAGGACTTAGCTCATAAGGAAAACGTAAATATTAAAGGATGTTTGGTACCTGGAAATACCGCTAACTTACCTTTGTCCAGATATTTATTTATTTTATGACATAAAATTCCCAATGCACCCACACCTTTTAGCAAATCCTAGGCCCCAATCCCTAACACAGAGACACTCAGAGGACAGAGTAAGAAGCACAGGCTGTTGTGGACTTACACCTATGGATGGGTGAGAAAGAGTCAAAACCACGGTGCCTGAGAGCTAGGGAAATTCAGGGTCACTCAGCCCTCTATTTCACATATGAAGACAACAAGACCAGGGTAGATGGAGGTATTTACTCTGGGACCCCTAGATACTTCAGTTCTGACAATGGCAAAAGAAAGGACCAGTCTTTACATGAGACACCAGACACCCTTCAGATGTAATATAAATAGTAGAGCAGCAGAGTCCAATGGAGCAGAGAGAGACAAAGGCAGCTGGGTAATTAGGCTAATCCTAGAAAATCGATAAGAGACCATCTAATTAAATTACAAATCTCGCCTTTGGTTGTGCATGTCTGGGTGTAAGGCATGACTGAGAAAAGAATCCTAGAAAAAACCTCCAGGCATCAGGACAGAAAACTCCCAGGTCCCACAAGACTGATTTCCTACTCAGTAAGAGCAGTTTAAGGCTAACCCTCCAGATTTGGAGAATCAGGGCCTAATGCTCTATGTTGGATTGTTATTTAACGTTCACAAATAAGAAAATGAGAGCTTGACCTATGGTGGCGCAGTGGATAAAGCGTCCACCTGGAACTCTGAGGTCACCGGATCGAAACCCTGGGCTTGCCTGGTCAAGGCACATATGGGAGTTGATGTTTCCTGCTCCTTCCCCCTTCTCTCTCTCTCTCTCTCTCTCTCTCTCTCTCCTCTCTCTAAAAATGAATAAATAAAATCTAAAAAAAAATTAAAAATGAGAGGAAGGACTTCATCTGCTTGTCTCTGTGAACACCACAGTGACTGTAGAGGGGACAGAAGCCCCAGCACTTGTCATGGGGTTGGTCACACAGGGGGTGGAGCTGGTAGTTTTCCACTCGTGGGTAGGATTGGGTTCAATAAAGTCCCTTTGTTTAAGAAGACTCACAGGTCCAGGATCTGGGAGCAAAATAAACCAGGTAATGGGTAATTATAAATTGGAATTTGAAAGTTAAAAATACAATCCATTAAATTTATTCCATACTTCTTCTAGGTGGTTCTTCTTGACATCAAGTTCACTATAATATCAGTAAGTCCAAAGAAGCCTGCTTAAAAAAATGCAGAGTAGTAATATCTTTATCTTATTGGCACAGTGGTTTCAAACCCTACTAAAGAGTGTAGGATTTTCTTTTCCTATATTCCCCAGATTTAAAAAAAAACAAAACAAACAAACAAAAAAACTCATGTCCTTCAAAAGGTATTGAATTTTAAAATCAGTTCTTTCTAGATCTATTTTTATTTAAATAGTGGCTTCAACTGCAGTTTGATTCTTTCTTTGTAAACTTCAACCTCCTAATTCTTGACTATCTGAAAATTGTAGACTAGTTTCATAAGAAAAAGATCACCCTTGGCCTGACCAGGTGATAGCACAGTGAATAGAGCATTGGCCTGGGATGCTGAGGAGCCAGATTCGAAACCCAGAGGTCACCAGCTTGAGCACAGGGTCTCTGGCTTGAGCATAGGATCATAGACATGACCACATGGTAGCTGGCTTGAGTCCAAAGGTTGCTGGCTTGAAGCCCAAGGTCACTGGCTTGAGCCCAAGGTTGCTAGCTTGAACAAGAGGTCGCTAGCTCAGCTAGAGTCCCCTGGTCACGGCACATATGAGAAAGCAATCAAGGAACAACTAAGGTGCACAACTATATGTTGATGCTTCTCATCTCTCTTCCTTCCTGTCTGTCCCTGTCTGTCTGTCTGTCTCTCTCTCACTCTCTCTCTACTTCTCTAAAAAAACTAAAAATTAAAATTAAAAATCACCTTTGTTCAAAGACTAGCACACCATTACCTCAAGTGGTCATACCACGTGTGAAGTGAGCACCAGAGCAGGAATGTCAACCAGATGAAGGCAGAACTCGTAAACAGTGCTCCTTTTTCTGTGTCAGCCCTAGGAAGTGGAATAGTGAGGGAGGACCCACTATATCCAAACATGTTCTGTAAGGAATTGGTGGAAATGTCTAATCCAAACCATGCTAGCAGAGCAATATGAATATGCCTAATCATATCCCTGATCAGGCACAAAAGTTACAATGTGCATCCACTGGACTATAATACAAACCTCTGTCCCCACCTCGCTTTGGTCTCCAGGAAACCCTGAGCCACTGCAGCCAGCTGAGTGGATCTGCCCTAATCTTTATCACATTCCTGTCTACTGCCCTGGTTTCCCGTTCTCTTTTTTCCTGGTCTGGAACATTCCCAGTCTCTCCATTTGCAATTGTTCGAGCTAAGTACACAACCTTTATCAAGTGTATGTCTGAGCGTGCTTGGTTTTCTTCAATACTAAATTCCCATGTAAATAACATATTACGCCTAAGAGTAATTTCCTTCTTGAGATGGAGCTTAGTCCTCCCCTGTCTCTGCCATGGTTTACACAGTCAGCAATATAATGATCTGTGGGCAGAAAAGAGCAAAGGGTATATACCTGCTCTACTGTCTGTCATTGAAAACAAGTGGACCTCCCATCTGCATGAGCATCCTTGAGCTCTGACCGCCTCACAGTTCACCAGTGTGGTAGTTCAGCAATGGCCTCAATTTCTCTGCTTTACATTAGACCACTGGTATTTCCCAGTGCTGCCTATAGAAAGAACACTGACCAGTAGAAGGACATGTGTTCTAACGGAACAGTGATCCATACTGTCCAAGCATGGTGGCATTTTAATGTTCTAGTAAAAAAGCAAAATGTCTATCTTCTCTTTTCACAGGTACCTGAGATGTTATTACTGGGCAGTCCGAAGTTTGATTACCATTGGGGGCCTTCCGGAACCGCAAACTTTATTTGAAATTGTTTTTCAACTGCTGAATTTTTTCTTGGGAGTTTTTGTGTTTTCCAGTTTAATTGGTCAGGTAAGTTGAGATGTGAAAATCTAGATACATAACACTGCCACTTTTGAAAAGCTAACGAGTCTTTGTAAACTTTACAGAGGGGAAAAGAATAAAATCTATATGGGGTTTTTTCCAAACTAACTTTTATCTACTTTAATGAATTGGATGAGGGCGTGAATGGGTCACCAGTGCCTTTCGATTTTGAAACTGTTCAGTCCATCAAAAGACTGGTGTGCAATGAATGTCCGATGAGACAGACAGAGAAAGTTCCATTTCTAAATTAACTTCTGTCTTGGCGCTTCCAGAAAAACCTTCAAAAGCTCACTTACGTACTTAAAGTTCAAATATTGTCATGAAATCCCTGGGTAGAATTCAACTTCAGAGGCCTTTGAATGCAGAAGTTAGCAAACACTGTCCAAATTAATTTGATGGAAAAAAAATCATCATTTCATAGCTGTTTATTATGGTATTTCCTTGTGTTCATTCTCAAGGAATTGCAGTCAGGAAAGAAAGGAAAGCAGGTACATAAGTAACTGTTTTAAGGTGCTTGGCATTTGTCAGAGATGGAGCCCAATACCTTTGAGAATTCCCAAATTCACAAGATACTTCCCATGCCCTGTGTTTGAGAGCAAAAACACCACGCTAAAGTCTGTGTGTTGGGTAAAGAGTTCAGTTCACCAAGTGCTTATTCCCACCAGATAAAGAACTGGTTAAACTATTCTTCATAATGTCTGAAGCTAGTCACACAGTCAACACTCAGCTCCTACAGCCGTGAGTGCCGAGGATCCACTATCATAAGTACTGGAGGGGAGTGGGAAACTCTGCGTTCACTCGGGAGAGGGAAGCATCTTGAGAGGTTTCTGGGAGGAGAATGCATTTAAAACATCTTTGAAAACGAAACCAGATGCAATTCAGCACTCACAGATAGGTGGTCTGAGCCGTCAAAAACAGTGCGTGGAGATGGCAGTGGTGAAACACAGGTCCAAGGGACTGGAACGGGCGCCAGAGGGACCAGAGGGGAGGACACTTGGGAAGAAGGTGAGAGATGTGTGCGAGGACAGGATAGTTGAGGGGCTCCGAGTGCTCAGTTAAAGGTGTTCATTTTATCCTGAAAGCAACAGGAAGTTGGCCAGAGGAGGATTTTTTAACAAAGAGATTCAAGAAAGATTAATTAAAATATAATGTAAATTGGAGGAGTTGTACTTTTCTAAAATACAGGTTTTATTATACTTAGGTATGGTGAGGCCAACAGATCAGGATGCAATGGGCATCAAATACGTAGTCTGTTGTACAAACAGGTCCTAGAGGCTGGGTCACATCCCCCCAGCGGGCCACAGGAGGAAGCGGCAGGGAGGGAACAGGTGAGCAGGGTGAGTGGGGTTAGGACCAGTTATTTCAGTCACTTTGTGGGCTCTGAGGTGTAGGAGCTGTCTCTACTTGTCTTGTCCCTGGCCCTGGGGTGATGAGGGCAGGCTGGCAGTGACCAGGAGGGTGAGAACCCAAGAAAGAATGGTTTAGTTTGCATGTGGAGGGTGCACGGCCAGTAAAGTTTTTATATCTCCAGGAATTAGCTACCTTTGCAAGAGGTAGACCCAGATATCAAAGCATTACAACACAGAAGATTAAAAAGCAGGGTTACTACAATGACACAGGGGTAAGGTCACTCCAACCTGAGCGTGGTGACAGAAGAGAGAAAGGTGTATCTATTTAGACCATATTTAGATGCACACCAAGCATTTAGGAACTGTGAGTATAGAATATAATCTTAACAGCTGGGAAGTGGCACTAACAATGATTAGAAACAGCAGGCTGGTGTACAGAGAAGTGCAGTTCAAATTCCACATGTGTAATTTACAGTTGTGTGCTGGAGCCTTAGACTAGAATAGGTGCTGACAGTAAAATCCAACATGGACTTAGCACTTCCTATGTCCACAGCACTTATTATGAGACTAAAAACTATGTCTAGCTCCCGTTCAGTACTCTTTCTCCTCTAAGAACAGTCTTCAAGACAGCAGTGCAATGTCACTAGGGAAATTTGGAATGCAGGCGAGACCCACAACTTGAGGGCTTGACATCTTCATCTTAATAAGACCTTCAGGTGCTTCATAAGCACCTGAAAATTTGGGAAGCAGTGCTTTACACACTGCACCACACCGCCTTCGTATTGAACCTGAGATTGCAGCAGGAACGGGAAGAAACAGCAACTGCTGAAGATGCAGTGCGAGCCCAAGAGGAAGACGAAGGCGGGAGGCAGACATGTGTGCCTGAAACCCTCACAGTGAGTGAAGAGGACAGGGAGAACCATTAGAAATGAAAATAAGAGGGCCTGGGACAGAGCGCCCCTCACACTGCATCCCCGGCTATAACCACACCAAGAGCTGCACATGAACCTGATGATCCCATTGTAACTACAATACTCCCTTCTCTGACCCGGCTCTGCTCACCAACATTTCACCCTCCCTGGGCCCTCGCATGCCACCCTGACTGCAGCATGCGATGGGTTGCATCTACCTCAAATCCTGCCCCACCAAACCCAGCACATGAACCGCTCAGACTACTGTCGTGATAAGTTCTGGGCCTCCAACACAGAGCAATAATGCTTTTAACAGTCCCTGGTTACCAATTTAAAACTCTATTAAATTCCCCAACCAACCCCTGATGTCCCAACGTTCTCACGGCTGGAGATGACTCGGTCCTAATCATCGTTTTTTCAAGAACAGCGTGAAGAAGGGAGACGCGGGAACCGAGGTCGCTGAAGCACGCCTGGAATAGCCCCCGGGAGTGAGGCAGAGGCTGAGAGATGGGTCTTAGGTTTAACTGTCTGCACAGCTGCTCAGCAGACATGCCTGATCAATACAAGAGCCTGGTAACTCTGGAATGGGAAGGCTGAGGAAGGCTTTCCTGAGCCAGACCCCAAGGAATGAGCCGTTCCTCCGTAAGTGGGGAAGGCTTGGCTGCTAGAACGAATGAGCAGAGTCTCCAGTGCGTGGACAAGAGGCGCTGGCTCGCTCTCCATCATAAACCCCCAGTCAGAGCGAATTTACAACCACTTGCTTCCCTCCCTGTGGGAGGAAGAGTCAAGCTGTATATCTCCTTTGTGCTAAGACCTTAGAGATCAGCTTTTAACCTAGAGTGGGTTTTTATGGCTGAGTTATAAACACTTCAGAACAAAAACCAGACAGTCCCTTAAGTACTGTCACAGGAGTAGATGAAGCTTCACTCCTGTGAGTGGGACATGCTGAACACCGTGCTGGTAGCTGGTAGATGGAGGAGGCTGGACTTGATCTGTCTCGGCCACACAAAGGGAAGCGCGGTGGTGGCCGTGCCGTGGTGGATCGGGTCTGTACAGCCCCCACACTGGGCAGTCCGTGAGGAAGGCTTTCAGAGCAAGACTCACCAACACAGACTAGCCACGCTGCCAGGTCATGGCTCGCCTTTCTTTGCACCATCCCTGTGTAAGCACAGGCTGGACAATTTCTTTAAATACCAAGTAACATCTTTGCAGTAACACACGCATTTTCAAAGAATTGTGTGTGTGGTCCTATGCCTTATGTGACTGAATCTTCACAAAAGCTTCATGTGGTAGAAAAGACAGATCTTAGTGTTGCTTATGTCTGGTCAGAATCTGCCCAGTACTTTATGTAAGTGGTTGGAGAGTAAGGATGGGATGTATCGTGTGAGAATTCCCAGTTCAGCCTGGCTGTCAGGACCTCTCCCAGCTCCTCTGCCAAGTGTGGACTGACCATATTTTCGGTTTTAGATGCGGGAAGTCATTGGGGCAGCAACAGCCAATCAGAACAACTTCCGGGCCTGCATGGATCACACCATCGCCTACATGAACACTTACTCCATCCCTAAGAGTGTGCAGAGTCGGGTCCGGACCTGGTATGAGTACACGTGGGACTCTCAGAGGATGCTGGGTAAGCATGGCCAGTGACTACATCCCTGTGAACCATGTTCTGTGATGGGCATTCAAAAAGGAGGAAAGAAGACAAAGTGGATTTGAACAGGAAAGTGAAAACACAACTAAACGATCTCTAAAGCATTAATTGTATTCTATGGGTTATTTTTCTTTAATATCCAATCAACTATGACTTACTGGTCATGCAAACCATGGAAGAGCAAACGCTGAATGTTATTTGATGCCTGCTAGCTGCAGATATTACACACATTTGTCATAGAATTGGGAAAATGGGGTGTCTTTGACCTCTTTTAGGAGACAGGGAAGTGGAGGCCCCTAATAACTTCAGCCAAGTGCGCAGAGCCAGCAGACTCGTAAATGAACATGAGACTCACATCTCTCTGAGAAACCATACTTCTTCCTGCGAAGTCATTGTCTTGCACAGAGCACAAACTCAAACAAGGCACGAGCCTCAGGCCAGTATGCCACAGGGCACCCTGCCTCTTCCAGGAGGCCCTCCGTAATTCATGGTGGTGACTCAGAGTGCAATCACGCAGCAGTTGAAATGATTTCTATGAAACAATATAAAGTAAAAGATAATGGGCTCGTTGACAACAATCAGAGTCAACCTTTAGTTTGCTGCTTCCCATATAGAGAGAGACATTAGTGCCACTGAGAAGCCAGAACAGCCTCCAGAGTGCACGTCAAATGCGATTCTCAGATCACGGTGGTGCGTAACAGTAGACAAGGACCCCGGTTGCTCAGAGTGAGGCCTTTCTCACCTTCCTGCCACTGTCAAGAGACTCAGTCACCGGGAGAGCCTCTCCCCGAATCCGAAAGACCAAGACCACCTCTGGAGCTGAGTGGAGGAAGCACCAGAAGCCCAGCGGCTTCTGTCTCTTCCTAGAGGCCCCTCTCACCCCCAGTGTGGGGGGTCTGAGTCACAGACCTCCACCCAAAGCAAACAGTGACGTTTTTATAGAAAAGATTTTCGTATGTCAAACCAATATCAGAATCAAAATAAGGATATAATATAGCAATTGATCTCTTTTACGTGGGAAAACATCAAAAAATGTTAACTCCAGACACTGGTAGCATACTAGACACTAAGAATGGGCTGTTTTGTTTCTAGAACGCTCTATCCATCTGAAGACCCATCATTTCATTCACAGGTAGAAACTCTCCAATGTAGTCACAGTCTTTGTTGAGTTGATAAGCCAGTAAATAACAATCACTTGAGCCTGACCAGGTGGTGGTAGAGTTGATAGAGCATTGAACTGGGATGCAGAGGACCCAGGTTCGAAACCCCAAAGTCACTGGTTTGAGCGTGGGATCATCCAGCTTGAGTGCGGGCTCACCAGCTTGAGCGCGGGGTCGCTGGCTTGAGTGTGGGATCATAGACATAGCCCCATGGTCACTGGATTGAGCCAAAGGTCGCTGGCTTGAGCAAGGGGTCACTTGCTCTGCTGTAGCCCCGATCAAGGCACATATGAGAAAGCAATCAGTGAACAACTAAAGAGCTGCAACAAAGAACTGATGCTTCTCATTCCTCCCTCTGTCTGTCTGTCCCTATCTGTCCTTCTCTCTATTTCTGTCACAATAAATAAATAAATAAATAAATAAATAAATAAGATTGCTTGAGTCCACTCAGCAGCACATTTCTTCCTTATGGTCCATTCCCAGCTGAGCCGCCCACTGATTATGCCCGATTGGACAAGTCTCTGAGCATTGCTCTATGTTTGTTTCTTCTCTCTGCAAGGCAGGGGCAAGAAACTTACCCTTAGAGTTGTCACAAGAATCAGGTAAGATCGTTAACAGAGCCCTGAGCTCACAGATGCCACACAGTCCTCAGCATCATTTGCCATCCTTGGTCTTTCTTGGTGCCAGTCTGTCTGCTAGCCTTTGCCCCGTGGTCACTAAACTACATCTAAAGTCTCAGCAAACAAGTGTTCTGGTTTCTTCAGCACTGTTATGTAATCACCAGTTAAAGTGATAGTGCTACTGTGACAAGCATGTGTGGCCAATACAAGTCATGAAAATAGAATTTGATGCAGCTGTTAGGAAAAGAATTGGCAGTTTGTTTTTTACTTTTCCACATGGTGATGCTGTTCATTAATTATCCTGCTTTGTGGGTTGATGTGGTTACCTTTATGAAGATGAGTCGGACCTGCTTGAGGCATTGCCCACGATGATGCAGCTAACACTTGCTGTGGACATGAACTTCAACATCATCAGCAAAGTCGACTTGTTCAAGGCAAGTGCCTCTATGATGAGTAGAAATACACTAGCGATTTCTCTGTAAAATCTAAGCTCTACACAGCATTTATGATTTTTTTCCCCTTATGTTTTTGTTAAAACATAACTCAAAATATTCTGGGCCTTGGTCAGGTAACTGAGTTGATTAGAACATCATCCCAGTACACCTGAGTTGCTGGTTTGATCCCTGGCCCGGGCACATACAAGAATTAACCAATGAGTGCAGTAACAGATAGAACAGCAATTTGATGACTTCTCTCTCTTTCTCTCAAATCAATCAATAAAAAAATAATAGTAATAATCTGAAATTAGAGGGTCTCCCTTCAACAGATGACTTTTCCTTTAGAAGCCTCTCTCCCCTAATTAGTCAAAGAGAAAGAGTTCAGGCTATTCCTACGTTGACTTAAATTCCATTGGGCTCTGCTGCTGTGTCTTCCTTCCATTGTGAATGTGCACAGGTGACACTAGACAGACAGGCCCAGGTTACATCGGGACAGCCAGACAGTCAGAGAATCGTGCCTGCTCTTGTCTCCTGTTACAAACGCTTGGGAACTAAACTTTTTAGATGGCCACATTAAAATGTAGAAACTTTTTTTCCTTGAATTTATTGGGCTGATATTGTTTAACAGAATTACACAGGTTTCAGGTGCACAATTCTACAACACTTCATGTTGTATTGTATGTTCACCACCCTAAGACTCGTCTCCTTCTGTCACCATCTACCACCTCCACCTTCCTCCACCTTCCTCATCCCTACCAATTCCAGTCTGTCCTTCCTCCACCTCCCTCACCCCTACCACCCCTACCTTCCTCTACCTCCCTCACCCCTTCCACACCCACCTTCTCCACCTCCCTCACCCCTACCACCTCCATCTTCCTCCACCTCCTTCACCCCTTCCACACCCACCTTCCTCCACCTCCCTCACCCCTACCACCCCCACCTTCCTCCACCCACCTCACCCCTACCACCCCCAACTTCCTCCACCTCCCTCACCCCTAACACCCCCAACTTCCTCCACCTCCCTCACCCCTTCCACCCCTACCTTCCTCCACCTCCCTCACCCCTACCACCTCCACCTTCCTCCACCCACCTCACCCCTACCACCCCCACCTTCCTCCACCCACCTCACCCCTACCACCCCCAACTTCCTCCACCTCCCTCACCCCTTCCACCCCCAACTTCCTCCACCTCCCTCACCCCTTCCACCCCCAACTTCCTCCACCTCCCTCACCCCTACCACCTTCACCTTCCTCCACCTCCCTCACCCCTACCACCTTCTCCTTCCTCCACCTCCCTCACCCCTTCCACCACCACCTTCCTCCACCTCCCTCACCCCTATCACCTTCACCTTCCTCCACCTCCCTCACCCCTACCACCACCACCTTTCTCCACCTCCCTCACCCCTACCACTCCCACCTTTCTCAACCTCCCTCACCCCTACCACCCCCACCTTCCTCCACCTCCCTCACCCCTACCACCCCCACCTTCCTCCACCCCCCTCACCCCTTCCACCCTCACCTTCCTCCACCTCCCTCACCCCTACTACCCCCACCTTCCTCCACCTTCCTCACCCCTACCACCCCCACCTTCCTCCACCTCCCTCACCCCTACCACCTCCACCTTCCTCCACCACCCTCACCCCTACCACCCCCACCACCCCCACCTGCCTCCACCTCCCTCACCCCTACCACCTCCACCTTCCTCCACCTCCCTCACCCCCTACCACCCCAATCTTCCTCCACCTCCCTCATCGGCCATCCACCTCCCCACCAAATTCATCACACTGTTGTCCATGCCCATGAGTTTTTCAAATATAGAGGCTTTAAAAAATGCATAACAAAAAAAGTTTTAACCTTTCAAATGTTTTTTTTACTACCCTTTTCTTAAACTTACACTGGATGTGAGTGTTTCTCATCCAACAGCTGAGTCTGCTTGGAACACTCACTGACCCATCTATTTAATTCATTTGTTTGCAGACATCAAGTTCCTACTGTGTTTTAGGCACCATTTCAGCCACTGAGAATACAAGATTCTAAAACAAATACTAGCACACAGGAGCTTAAATTCCAAAGGAGGAGAATGAAAAATAAACATAAGTGTGTGGAGGTGACAATGCCATGAGCAAAGGGAAAGAGTGTGAGAGGATGAGGGTGGTGCCGTCATAGTGAAGTGCACTGAGCTCTTGATCAGGGCCAGGCGAGGCAGTGAGCCCCACAGACTGGGGGGGGGGGGCACAGGAGGAGGGGCACCGGAAGACCTGCTCTGGAGACCAGAGCCAAGGCAGAGGGACGGGGAGGATGGGAGGCTGACACTGGGGGCAAGTGTGGGGGCTGTGGATGCCAGCCAGCCTCAGTGCAGAAACCTGATGGTCCTCTGGTGCAAAGCCCACTGGGGGTCCTAAGCCGAAGGTGACCTCTTTGAGATCAGTTGGAAAAATATCAACCTTCCTGCCAGGTGGAAAGCAAACCAGAGGAAGGCCCACTGGAGTTATTATAACCAACCCTCTGTGCCAGAGGTGACAGTGACCAGACCCAGAAGTGGCAAAGCCGAACTGTTAGGAAATGACTGAATATTGGATGGACTAGCAAGAGAGAGCCCAAGGTTTTGCTCTTCAATGGTGTGCAGGGCGGGAGAGAGGAAAGAGTCCAGGTGACGCCAAGGCTCTGAACCTCAGGGACAGGAAGAATAGGGATGTCACTTGCAAAGAAGGAAGTCACCCCACGTCAAGGTAGCCCATGACTCTGTGGGGCACTCGTGTGGGGTTCGTCTCCTGGGGCTTTTTTCTCCATATATCCCGTCCTAGTTGTCCATCAAGATTGATGAAAATATAAACCGTGTGATTTAAAATTGGAAGATGACACAAAGCAAAAAGAAATGGTTTAAAATATGTTAGATTACAAGATTTCAAATTAACTGAATAGTCTGAACGTTGAGAAAAGCCAAGATTAAGTTCAGCAGGCACAAAAGTCAAATTCTGGATTTAGTCTAAAAATAAAATATTACAAATATAAAGAGAGCCATAGTTAGTTTCATAACAACTTTTTTAGACCTGAGGGTTTTCGTTGACCTCAAACTCCATATGAGCCAACAGACTTATGTATGATTATCATCCTATATTTTATTGTAATATTGATTTTTCTTGATTGTTATAACTACATCTGGATTAGCATATCACATTGCAAATAATAATTTTTAAGAAGGACTTTGAAAAATTGGAGAATGTTCCAGCTAAGGGGATGAGAAGTAGGGGTTGAGTAGGAGACCAAGGTCAGAAATAGTGAAAGGATGCTCCTATAAATAAACTCATTCCATGGTGACACAGATCATAACAACGGTTTCTCCTAGTGGGGGTGGGGGTGGGGACACTGACTAGGAAAAGGTATAAGGGCCCCTTACAGGTGATAGAATTTCGTTTTTGTCTTGCTATGGAAGTTACATGGTGCGTGCATTTGTCAAAATTGATCCAACTGTCCCTTAAAATTTGTGTATTTCACTGCATATATATGATTCTTCAACTTAAAAAAAAAAAAACCAACGAATGGTCTCAAAGAAAGGTGTAGAGATGTCAAGGGTGTTCAGTGGAGCCATGGTCAATATGCAGTTTTCCAACCTGTTGGAGGGCAGCCGGCAGCCACTGAGAAGCGTGAATCACGTAAGTGAGTCACAGGAAGCACATAAAACAGAAGAGAAAACAAGAGTGCCTCGCACATGAATGTGGTAGGCTTTCTGTTTTACAATGTTTGTTTCTGTTACCTACCTTCAAACACATGCACACACATGTGTAAACATCTGGGTTCCTATAGGTTGTGGTCAAAAACAGGTATGAAAGCTACAAGGCTACACTATTTTAACAGTACTTTCAAATGTTATAAAACTTTTTATACCTTCATGACTAGCTTCACTGAGAATAAGTGACTACAATTGGCTCTTTTATTAAAGAAGAAAACCTTAAATTTTATACCAATGACTTTTGGGGGATTATCTCTGATTTGGGCAGTTATCAATTTCCAGCCTCAGAGTTTTCTTTTTCCTTTGTTTTTGCATATATTTTTGGGGAACTCTTTAAAATCAGCAACATCTGACTGAGAGAAAAGGTTAAATCTTCACGTCTTGCAAGAGTTGTGCATAATGTTGAAATTATTCTCTCCTGACATTTCCGTTCAAGATGCGGTTCCTTCCAGAAGGAGCCCACTTTCCATTTATATTCCTGTTAGATGAAAAAAGTTGGTTTTCTTCTAGAGCCAAACAAAGTAGAAAACAAGCAGGTACGGTATCTTCCTAAATGTATTTTTGTGCAATCTCAGTGGTTTGCTTATACACATTTGTTATTTTCTTAGGGAGGTTTAGGCCCAGGAGTAATCCTTCATGCTTAGCTCATAAAGTCTCCCCAGTTGACTCTTGTGCTGTTTCTGGGAGAGTCACACACTTTCCCTAGAATTGTGTGTTCTGCTAGTGCACAAAGCGGGATAGTGCACATGTGTGCAGGAAGAGGGCTCCGGCATCAACAGCAAGCAGGGGAGGCTCCCGGGCAGAGGCTTATGGCTGGGGCGTTGTGCCCACCTCACAGACCGAGAGTTCTCTGACCCCAAGCACTGTGGTCACAGATATGAATCTGTGGGTGAGGGCAATGCCGTGGACACAGGCACCTGGGAGGAAGGACAGACAGACAGGGCAGCATGGTTCTCGCTCTACGAAGACAGGACACGGGCTAGATTATCCAGGGCCAGCAGAGGAGGGTGACTACCAGCCATTGAAAAGCTCCACATCTTGGGTTCTTTCTGAGAATGAATCCTCCATATCTTCCGAGGGCGGGCAGGAGGAGAGGGAGAAAAGGAGAGAGAGCAGGACCGGAGGCTGGCAGACACATTTAGTGTCTTTCCTTCTTCCAGGCTAGGGCAGACAGGTAACTGTCAATCACGTAACTCACAGATACCTGTGTTAGGATGTCCTGAATAGTTTAGGTCTACATCTGGGGCCTTCAGTCAGAAATCCCAGCAGGATTTCCCCCTCTGTAAACTTCAACATGTGCACAGATGTGGTGGGATCTGTTGGCAACGCAGCTCCAGAGAATGCATCGCACTAAATAATCCTGCTTCAGCTTCTCCACAAGGCATGTCTGTCGCTTCAGTTTTGCGTTATATTCAAGTTTTTAAAAAATGCCCAAAAGCAAGAATGTGCTTCTGTTCCTTTCCTGCTACCCCTGAGAAATGTGTCTGTGGCGTAGGGGAACAGTGAGTGTGGCACAATGCTTTGGCAAAGGTCACATAAGGAATGCCAGGGTGTCGTTAATCATAATGGGGACAATGTCACGTGAGGGTTGTCCATGCTGTCCATGACCCTTCAGTCCCTGCAACACTATCCCATATACCTAGGTGCACCCAATTCTTTTTCTTTCTTTTTAACTTTTTTTTTTTTAAGATTTATTGATTTTAGAGAGAGGAGAGAGAGGGAGAGATAAAGGGGATAGGAGTGGGAAACAACAACTCATAGTTGCTTCTCATACATACTTTGACCAGGCAAGCCTGGGGTTTTGATCTGGCATCCTCAGCATTCCAGGTTGATTCTTTATCCACTGAGCCACCACAGGTCAGGCAAGGGTGCACCCAATTCTTACATGGCCCTGTATCAGGGTTCTGCAGAGACACAGACCAGTAGCTTGTGCAGGGAGAGAGAAAGACAGGTCTATATCCGGATTGGCTCACGCAGCCATGGGGGCGGAGGCCCTGGGAAGGGCTGAGGCTGCAGCTTGAGTCCAGGGCATCTAGAAGCAGAGCTCCCTCTTCCTCACAGAAGTCAGTCTTCTTCCTCTTAAGGCCTTCAACCAACTAGATGAGGCCCACCCACACCATGGAGCAGGCTGTGCTTTAAATCATCAAAGTTTGATGGTTTAAATGTGAATCCCATCTAAAAGTACATTCTTAGGGACACTTAGACAGTGGTACAGATATCTGAGTGCCATGGCCTGGCCGGGTGGACACAGAATTAGCCCTGAGAGCCTCCAATCCTGGTCAGAGCTGCAGAGCTGTGTGGGACACAGTCCAGTCAATGACAGCAGACAAGCTGTCGCTAACCCCAAATTTTTTAAAACAGATCAATGTAATCTTCTGAAAAACAGTCTTAGCAGCTGTTTCTTGAGCTCTGACTGTGCACTATGCTGCACTAACTGGCTCGTTACCGTCTCCTGAGTAATCCTCATAGCCAGCCTCTGACTAGGTAGATCATACACATCCCATTATAAGACAGTGCAGCCACTCAGCTGGCTGCGGCCATGGGACTCCAAGCACTCAGACGGGGCATGCGCACAGCCCACACACGTCACCACTCTGCGAGGCCGCCTCCCGGGTCCCACCAGCCCACCTGGGTAGGTGCTGGGATGCTGAGACCGGGGAAGGTTCCTGTGCCACAGAACACTGCGAGTTCCAGCCGGTCCTCTGTGATTTCATAGGCTGAGACTTGGCTCGTCCATTAATTTCACACCCTGATCCTTAATCCACACACTTCACTCCTTTCCCGCTAAGAAAAGACCCTCAAGCTCGTATTTCTTGTATTTTGTTTCCCTCTTAATCAAAGAACGTAGAATTAGAGACACAGATTCTCTTTTTACTAAATTGTGGCTAATTAGTAAGATCTGCTGCTTCCACATGGGGTGATCAGAGTTTCCAAAGAGCTTGGTGAGGAAGTGTCAAATTAGAATTTTTTTTTTCATAGAAATCATTCTCTTCTTTGCAGATGGAATCTATATATTCCAGCCCAAGCTCAGGTATTAAGCTAATAGTGTGTGATGCATTTCTATGGGAAGTTTCCCCTCCTTTCTGATGATTTATTTTAGTTTTGACTTTTAAACATGTTTTATCAAGTTAAAGCTAGGGAAGCCACATTCTGCCTCCCTCTCCCAGGAAGTCGCCAGAGAAATCACCAGAAGTGGGAGACAATGTGATGAAAGCTCTACTGCGCCACCTCGTGGCTGGCATTAAAACCGCACCCTTTAAACTGAGAAAGAGCCCGCGGCCTGATGGGGGAACAGAGGCCCATAGGTGCCAGCACAGGATGGACGGTGGGCATCCGCAGCCTGGCCAGCGAACCAGAGTCTCGCCCTCCGCTGCTCTGGGGAAAGCGCAGAACCCACCCTGAGCGGGCTTCAGTGTGCATGGTTGGTGGCATGGACCCTGGAAAGCCATGTTGTGGCAAAGGAACGGTTTCTGCCTCTCACACATCACACATGCCAGAGCATTCCAGGGGCACTTGCTCAGTTTCATCCTTACTGATTTTAGTTTTTACACAGTTGGTATCAGTCATAAACATTGTGACTAGACTTTTTAAAAGTATGTATTTTGAACAATGCGCCACAACCCAAGTGAACACTCACCTTCACCTCCTGGGCAGGTGCTCTGCCTAGAGCACTAAAGGGGCACCTCAGATACTCACACCCAGTACCCATGATGCACTGCCCCCCATGGCCAGGACAGCTCTAAAAAAAATAAGGCCTCATCCTTGGTCAGTGTGTGATGATTAAGTGACTGAGGTCACATGCAGTGCTCATGTTGTGCATAGTGGATAGAAAGTCATGTTGCCTTTAATGTTTTCCCTGAGGAATAAAACGATTCCATCACAGGGGAGTTTCTACACAGGTAAATTCAGGCTGTTCATCAGAGGATGGGTCACATTCATTCTCAGGGTTCTGGCAAACTGGTGACTTCCCTCTCTGAACCGTGTGATGCTAAACCTCCTAAAAATGGAATTATTGTCAGTGCCCAAGGAAACTTTGATAGAGATGACTGTTATCAGTGTGTGCAAACATTGAGTGTATGGTCAGGTCCCATACCACTTAGAATTCAGTAAATTGTGACATTATTTACTTTGCAAATGATTGCCCCCTGTTGGCTGCTGCTCCCTACAGCATCCAGTCATAGCCTGACTTACAAGTCAATGGCTCGGGCGGCTGGGTGCAGAGTTCCCTGTCTGAACGTGTCACCTGCCATTTGTTTGAGGAGAATGGAGTGTAAGATGGAGCAAAACATGTCCCTGAAGACCCTTGTTTATACAGGACGATGACTTAAAGTCACAGTGAGTTATAAATTACTGACCGTCTTAAGCTCTATTCCAAGGAAACTGAAACGAGCCTAGAAAGGTAGAGATTCTACAGGTGAACTTTACTACCTTCACAGTTGTGCTCCAAGCCTGCCATTAAAGAACTTCCTGGACATAGGAGCTACCATCTAACTTCTGGGTTATGTTTTGAATAAAAGTAGAATTTCTCCCAACACTACTCAAATCTCCAGAATTCTTATTCAAATCTGCAGCACAACACATAGTTTTTGGACACCAATAAATTTCCTAGTGTTGAAAATGGAGTGCTGTCCAACCGTTTCCTTTCTTTTTTTTTTTTTTGTATTTTTCTGAAGTTGGAAACAGGGAGGCACAGTCAGACAGACTCCCACATGCACCCAACCGGGATCCACCTGGCATGCCCACCAGGGGGCGCTGCTCTGCCCATCTAAAGCGTTGCTCTGTTGCAACCAGAGCCATTCTAGCGCCTGAGGCAGAGGCCATGGAGCCATGGAGCTGTCCCCAGTGCCCGGGCCATCTTTGCTCCAGTGGAGCCTCGGCTGCGGGAGGGGAAAAGAGAGACAGAGAAGAAGGAGAGGGGGAGGGGTGGAGAAGCAGATGGGCACCTCTCCTGTGTGCCTTGGCCGGGAATCGAACCCGGGACTCCTACACACCAGGCCAACGCTCTACCACTGAGCCAACCGGCCAGGGCCTACAGTTTCCTTTCTTACATCAGACCACCATGCCTCCAGCCCTGGTGAGATTGGGGGTACAGAAATGAATAATACACAAATCTACCCTCAAGTTGCTCAGAATGTAGATTTAAACACACACACACACACACACACACACACAGTCGTGATAGTCTTCCTCCAACACCTATTTCACCCATGACCTTAGGGAAACAATCAAAGGGCTTTCTGTCTCCAGTTCCCACATCTAAAAGAAAGAGTTAGACCCTGACCGAATAGCTCAGTTGGTGAGAGCTTCATTCTGAAGTGCAGAAGTTACCGGTTCAATCCTCAGTCACACACAGGAACAGATTGATGTTTCTCTCTTTCTCTCTCTCTCTCTCTCTCTCCTTCTACCTCCCTTCCTCTCTCTCTAAAATCAATAAATAAATATAAATTTAAATAAATAAAAAAAATCAGCAGTGATAACAAGATCTTTTTTTTTTTTCTGAAGTTGGAAACGGGGAGGCAGTCAGACTCCCGCATGCGCCCGACCAGGATCCACCCGGCACTCCCACCAGGGGGCGATGCTCTGCCCATCTAGGGCATTGCTCTGTTGCAACCAGGGCCATTCTAGCGCCTGAGGCGGAGGCCACAGAGCCATCCTCAGCACCTGGGCCAACTTTTGCTCCAATGGAGCCTTGGCTGTGGGAGGGGAAGAGAGAGACAGAGAGGAAGGAGAGGGGGAGGGGTGGAGAAGCAGATAGGCGCTTCTCCTGTGTGCCCTGGCTGGGAATCACACTCCTGCACACCAGGCCAACGCTCTACCACTGAGCCAACCGGCCGGGGCGATAACAAGATCTTAATTAACACCAGGCCTCTTAGGTTGTTTGGAAGAATGAAACAGGTCAAGATAAAAAAAAAATAGTAAACTTTAAGGCAAATGTTTATGTTAATATAATGTTGATGTTAACTCTTACACAGTGACTCCCACTCAGTAGAAAAGGGGGTGTTTATGAAACAATGCCTAGGCACTGACTTTCTCTGTGTCAGAAACCTCCTCACCGACATCGGCCCAGGAAACACAGCTGCATTCCGAGGACGGAATGCTAGCCCCAGGACGTGATGTTTTTAATCATACAGCAATAGAGCAATGTGTATCTCAAGAAAATGATCATTTGCCAAGAGGGGGAAAAAAGATAATTGTTTTCAAACACATCATAAAATATAATGACTCCATAACCCAAACTTCATTTCACTAAGCCTGAGAACCAATGAGGAGGAGTTTGTCCTAAACCTCCGCAGCCCGAAGGCCAGTGGCATCTGTCCACACAGCCATCGTTAAGGGATAGACCACTTAATAGATAAAATTTGAATCATCAGTTTTTATTACACACAGCTGCTATGCTCTGTGTGTATGATTGGATATGGCAATTATGTTAATGAAAATTCGTATTTAAAACTGTTCAAATGCTTTTCTGAGGAAAGCCAAGCTATCAGCTGAAAGCTGTCCGTGTAGGTACTGCTGGGATAGCATGGGGGGGGGGGGGGCGCTGGTTCTGTCTAACACTTTGCACTGATGGGGTCCCCCTGCTGTGCTCTCTGCCAGAAGTGAAAGGTGTCCTGTAACCCCCCACACACAAACGGGACTGCACCTCCAGACAATCCTGGGATGTGCCTTTCACTTCATTATTGTTAAAGTTGATAAAAACTCATGTCTCCTCAGTTCTTCTCCCCAGATCCATCCTTCTCCCTTCCTCCCCAGTGTGGCCACAAGGGCGATTTTTGAGGGTACCCTTCTGGTCCGCACTTTTATCATTTCACTTGGTATCCATGTAAACGTCTAGAACAGCCTATAGGATTTGGTGTCATTTCTTCACAGTTGGAATTATACTAAATATATTCGGTGCCCTGCACTGGTGCAGGCCACACTCTTTGTTGAGTCCAACCCTACCTTTATCTAGAGAAAGAGGAGAGATCTGGTTTCCTTATTGTAGCCACTCTATGGGGGTTTGAATCTACAAATCTTTAGTGTCTTTGTCTGTCCTACGCATCCTCCAATGACTGGAATGTGCTGTGTGACACATGAGCAGCACCTAGAGCCCCCATTTCTTCCACCCCCACTCTCAGGCAGAAGCAAACCCCTGCTCTCAAGTGTCAAGTATTTACCCGGATGTGCCATGCCATGATTCACTTCTACTGTCAGTCACACCTTCTCTGTTTACATCAAATGTCCTCCCAACTAGACTTATCCTCTTTTGTCTCTCCTCACTGCGGGAGTGGGGTATCGGGTCTTGCTCACAGCAGCTCCTCGTCACACCCTGGGGGACTGTTTAAGGAGGTATGCCTGGGCGAGGAGACCTGGCCTCATTTCTTTCCTGGGTCACCAAAAGTTGTACTTTCGCAAGTAAATGTGTAAGATTCTAACAGTAAGATCATCGGACTGCCTCTCTCAAATGGCTACTTGAAGATACTTCCATCGTAAATGACTAACTTTCCTTATCAATCAAGCGACCCCGAGGTCTAAATTTCATATGGATCTAGGTCAGGGTTTCACAGCTGACATCATTACAGAAAACTGGAGAGTGTGAAGGGAATGAGAGCCCAGTCACAAACCTCTTCTTCCTCTGCTCCTGACCATGATCCACTCTCTATAAAATCATAATCCCCCGAGGGACGGGCAGGGCCGGCCACAGGAAGAAAGCTGCCATGTGTAGGCAGCTTGGGGAGGAAAAGGAAAATATCTGATGAAAACAAAAGATTCAAATCCAGTAGAGAAAGAGAGATTTTTAAAGTGTCTCTAGACTTCTACTTAGCTTGTTATATAGATAAATTATCATTATTTGGACAGAATACAAATACAAACATATATCCTAACAAATCAAATATGTTTCTTAGACTATTAAAGTGGATATGAACTGTCATCATCACTCAACAGAGAGTTGTTTTTATATCTATTATCCCATCTTTAAATAGATGATAGCCGCATTAGGAAAGAGACATTAAGCTTACGAAGTTAGTTAATATCTAACAGTAGTATAAAACATGTTACAAGAAAAAGGCATTCAGCCAAGATTTTGATATATGTAAGTCTTAATAAACTAATAACTACCATATTATCACAATCATTAATAGCTATCATTAATTAAGCATTAAGTTTTGCATGAGAATAACTTTACCATTATGAGGTAAGTATTGTTTTTACTCTCATTTAACTGCTTAGGGAACTGAGGGCATGAAAGGCCACACAGTATGACACACTGTAGACCAGGGGTAGTCAACCTTCTTATACCTACTGCCCACTTTTGTATCTCTGTTAGTAGTAAAATTTTCTAACCGCCCACCGGTTTCACAGGAATGGTGATTTATGAACTAGGGTAGTAACTTTACTTTATAAAATTTATAAAGCAGAGTTACAGCAAGTTAAAGCATATAATAATAATTACTTACCAAGTACTTTATGTCGGATTTTCGCTGAGTTTGGCAGAATAAATCTTTATAAAACAACTTACTATAGTTAAATCTATCTTTTTATTTATACTTTGGTTGCTCCTCTACCGCCCACCATGAAAGCTGGAACGCCCACTAGTGGGCGGTAGGGACCAGGTCGACTACCACTGCTGTAGACGGATTGAAACCCAAGTCCAGCTGACTGGATCCAAACTCTCCCTATACTATAGGTGTGGTGGAGGGGTTCCCCTCTAAACTTTGGGTCAACACAAGTCCATATCCATTGGCAACTAATATACTGCTCACAAAAATTAAGGGATATTTCAAAATGAATATGAAGCGAGAAAAGAAGCATTTGATTTTTTTTTTTTTTTTGTATTTTTCTGAAGCTGGAAACGGGGAGAGACAGTCAGACAGACTCCCGCATGCGCCCGACCGGGATCCACCCGGCACGCCCACCAGGGGTCGATGCTCTGCCCCTCCGGGGCATCGCTCTGTTGCGACCAGAGCCACTCTAGCGCCTGGGGCAGAGGCCAAGGAGCCATCCCCAGCGCCCGGGCCATCTTTGCTCCAATGGAGCCTTGGCTGCGGGAGGGGAAGAGAGAGACAGAGAGGAAGGAGGGGGGTGGGGGTGGAGAAGCAGATGGGCGCTTCTCCTCTGTGCCCTGGCCGGGAATCGAACCCGGGACTTCTGCACGCCAGGCCGATGCTCTACCACTGAGCCAACAGGCCAGGGCCTGATTTTTTTTTTATTAAACAAGAATATCAGAAAAGCAATGGACAATTCAAAGACAGTTGTTTGATTATGCAAATGAGATGCAAAACTAACTTTCATCAGTGAAAAAAAAACTATACAAAAGGCTGAAAGTACTGGATTATCTACGCATTCCTTGATCCCCTAAATTTTATGAGCAGTGTGTTTTAGCATTAACAAGGACAATGTCATCTGTTACTCTTTATTCCTGCTGCATTTTAAATCACCCAGAATATTGGCCTTTTAGCTGTGTCTACGAGAATTATGTTTTCTCTCTTTAGGGTTGTGACACACAGATGCTCTATGACATACTGCTAAGGTTGAAATCCACTATCTATTTGCCTGGTGACTTTGTCTGCAAAAAGGTGAGTGCACTGTTTTTCAGTTGGATAGCAAGTAAACAAGTACATGTGAGGCATTGAGATCTATATCAAGAACGCCGTTCAGACAGGGCTGGTCCAGGATGGATTTCCTAGCACAGCAACTGTTATGAAGCCCAGGTCTGTAAAAACAGTGCTGTGCTCTCAGACAGCAAGATGCAACGAGACAATGTGGGCTTCATTACTTAGAGGACATACGTGGGTTGTCTGAAAAGTTGCTTTCTGTCTATGTAAATCATCAAGTATTACACCCTATTAATTCCAAATATTTAAAGTGGGAGGAAAAGTTACAGAACTAAAAGGTGGGCCCGCCCTGTTTCTGTCTCCCAGAGACTATCAGTTACCTCCGTTTAGTTCACTCAGTTAGTGGATAATTAATGCCACATTTAAATTTTTTTTACTGTGCTTTTTATGATTACAAAAGTAATACACATATCATTTTTAAAAAGGAAAACATATAAAGGCACAAAGACAAAAACATTCCACCACCCAGAAACAACCGCTATGAATTTTTTATTTATAGATTTTGACCTATCTTCTTATACAACTAGACGGATGGTTTTATACAATTGGCATCCTAGTACGTTTATGTTTTGAAACTTGATCTGTGAACATTTTGCATCATGTTAAGCAATCCTCCACAGCCTCATTTTTAAAGCTACCTCATAGTTGAGTTTATGAATAGCATAATCAATTTTCAAATGTTCGTCAAGATAAACAACTCTAAGAGGGACATTTTCCCACATCTCTGATTACTTACGTCAGGAAGGGAGGAGAGAAGGAATGATGTCCTTGGGCTTTATGTCCCGAGAAACTAAATCAGTAGTCAAGTCAAGAACCATAATGGAAAGCTGAGGAAGATGAGCAGCTCAAAGAAATGAGAGACACTCCAAACCCTGGGTGTTCATAGCAAGTGTGCCGAGAAACACACCATCTGAAATTCTGTGCTGGTGCTAGGGGAGACCTAGCTAGCGTAGCTGCCGCAGGAGCCATCGAAGGAAACTTGTCTCCCCAGGCACAAACAAGAGTTCCTACGAGACTTGATGTTCGAGCAGAGTCTTGAAGAAGGAATAGGCATGAGCTAAGAGCAAACAGCATTGCAGAGAAAGGAAGGACTAGCATGCGCCGGGCAACAGGAAGGGGCTGGGTCTGCCCGGGGCGTGCCAATGACAGCAAATCACAGATTAGAAGACGTTAGGGTTGTTTACTCAATAAAGCCTAGTAAATATTTTGAATCCTATGGGCCAGGCACTGTGCTAGGTACTGGGTATAATCAGCCGTGAGCAAAAAACAAAAAAAAAAAGAGAGAGAGAGATTTCTCTTGTTCACTAGGGTCCCATCTGGTGATGTCAGAATCACCTGAATTTAGAAGTCTGGGCTTCATCCCCAGCAGCTCAGTTGATCTGGTGGAGCCCACATTCCAATGTTTTTAAAAGTTCCCAGATGATGCTAAAATAGGGCCGGAGCCGAGAATCAGTGCCTGATGGAAGAGCCAAACTGCAAACGAATGAGGTGAAACAAACGTAGAACTCCAGCATGTGCTAACTCTACAAAGGGGAGGGAAGCGGCCAGGAGCGTGCGCTCAGCTAAGGAGAAGGAGGAGGAGGGGGAGACTGTCCAGCGGTCAGTGCGACCTTCGCAAAACCTGGTGAGAAATAGTTCTTCATCAGAAAGTGGAGAGGAGCTCATTGGACACAAAGATTTGAGAGTGAGGCCAGACAGAGCTGGTCATAGTCGAGTGACCAGCAGGGACAATGGTGAAAGGCAAACCCAAGCAACGTCGGGGCTTTAGGGCATCCAGGTGGAGACGTGGGAGACAGTCCCGTCCAGGAGAGGAGAGGGAACAGGAGGTAAGTCTCTGGGAACCACATATCATGGAAGCTGGCTCAAGTGGTGATCAGAGAAGAGGACCAAGGGCACAACTGAAGAATCCAGTGTGTGTGGAGGAGGTCAAAGAAGAAGACCCGCAGAGGGCAGCTGTGAAGGGGCTGTCAGAGGTAGGAGAGAGAGGAAAACGGGAGAGGCGGGGACGGGATGGAAACCAAGAGCACACCGTCCCTGACACAGCAGCCCCAGTGACAAGTCGGCAGCTTGGTGATATAAAATTACGTGCATTAAAATGGTAAATAGAAACCCCAGATTCATTTAAGGGCCCCTTCAGGCTGTGCTGCCTCTAGAATGGTTGGGCCTTGGTGCACCAACAAACAGCCTTGCCGCCCTTCCGTTTGTCCCCTAGCTGCAGGGACTAACAACTGGGATAAGACAGAAACTTCCACACCTGGCCCCTAAGCAATGCCAGTTTGCTTAACAAAGTGCAGGCTGCAGAGGGATGCAGACTTCTCCTAGCTAAAGTCTTCCTCAGATCACAGGCATCACTCAGTGACTAAGCGGGTCAACGAGCACAGGTGGGGAAAGAAAAGCAATGAGCAGGGAGAGACGAGAACAAACCACATTTCTCTTTGGCTTTGGAGAGGGGATCCCAGCCATTGGTGATGTAGAGAGAGATGGATGCTTGTTCTTTGACCGGGTTTTAGGTTGCCAATTTCCACTTCATCTTTGCTTATCACTGCCACAAACCTCTCATCATTGCCAAAGGGAAGGAAAGCAATCTCGTGTTCTTTGGAGGTTGCCTAAGTAAATAACTAAAAAAATGGCAGGACCTGGACCAAGTTTGCTGACATGCCTCATCCTGGGGACGGCACCTGTGCTTGCTGAGTGGGTAGCCTGGTCTGCTTTGAAGCATATTCGGGACTTTCCCCAGAAACAGTCTGCAAGAATCAGTTTGAGTGTCTCAATGCCCCCACTGGCTCTGGGAGGGGATCCTACCCAGGAACCCTAAAAATGTGACATGCTCGCTCCCTAAGGGTGGGCGCACCCTAAGTGAAGCTCCCGGCCCCCTGCGCCTCCTCCAGGTTAGCCCACAGACCCACCTCCAAAGCTGTTTAGGTCTTATTTCCACATGCTGTCAGACCCTGTGCTCTGAGTGTCTGCTTCACCTGAATGCTAATTAAACTTGCAGGAAAGGCTTAAATTAGCCTAAACGCATATGAGAAATAGTGGAAATTTTGGTTCGTTGATTATGCCAGACCTCCTTGGAAAATTATTGCAATGATCATTAAAAAACAATTAAAAGTGATGAAATATATTTAAGTACCCATTATGTGCTTCTACCTCCAGTCAGTTGTAATAACTGTACTTGAAAAATCATTCCAGTTCCCTGAGAATTACCTCATGCAGAGAATAAGGAATAAGACTCTATTCTAATCATTACTTCCTGGAGTATCTCTTGGAAAACTAATTTTCAAATACTTCCCCATATTCTAAAAATAATTCACAGCTACTGTATTGGTTTCTAAAAGATCAGCCTGGGTATTGGAATTATTTCGGAATATGGTCTATCTGTACAGATTATATAGAGTCAGGAGACACGGGACGGCTACTTCTACAACTGTCATCTGCCAGCCTGTGAGTTCGCTCAGCACACCACTGTTCAAACCCCTACTACCCATTTTTAAAAAACAATAACAATCTCTCTCCTGTTTGGCCTCAAAGGGATTTCTGCAAGAATTAAATGAGTTAGTATCTATGAAAATGCTCGTAATTGTCAAGTAGAATGTGCTTGATAGAGCAAATATAGGTATTAAAATGGAGGAATGTAATGACCAGATATTTATACAATTTTCAAAAGTAGTATGCAAATGCAAGATATTGTTGCTAGCATCAATATCATGGAAATAATATAAGACCTATCTGTATTGGAAATTCATATTGATATATGCCAGATATATATATATATATCAGATAATATATATATAGATATATAAAACAGAATAAATATGTGCTTAACATTCTGCACAAAGCAAAACTTGATCATGGTTCCCTCATTGCTCAATTAAAAGACGCCCTTCTGCAGGCTTCTTTTCTTTCTAACGACTGCTATAGGGCTTTGGCTAGTCAGCTAAGTCGATCTGTGCCTTCATTATTCTTTTTTTTTTTTTTTTTTTTTCATTTTTCTGAAGCTGGAAACAGGGAGAGACAGTCAGACAGACTCCCGCATGCGCCCGACCAGGATCCACCCGGCATGCCCACCAGGGGCGACGCTCTGCCCACCAGGGGGCGATGCTCTGCCCATCCTGGGCGTCGCCATGTTGCGACCAGAGCCACTCTAGCGCCTGGGGCAGAGGCCACAGAGCCATCCCCAGCGCCCGGGCCATCTTTGCTCCAATGGAGCCTTGGCTGCGGGAGGGGACGAGAGAGACAGAGAGGAAAGCGCGGCGGAGGGGTGGAGAAGCAAATGGGCGCCTCTCCTGTGTGCCCTGGCCGGGAATCGAACCCGGGTCCTCCGCACGCTAGGCCAACGCTCTACCGCTGAGCCAACCGGCCAGGGCCTTCATTATTCTTTCTGTGTAATGGAAACAATAGTACTTACTCTACCATCCTCATAAAGGTAATGGGGCAATAACCTGAGAATTTCAGATTTACAGAGGTTACTGCAAAGGTAGAGTGAAAATTTTAAATTCAACCAACAGTTATAATACAATGATTACTGTTCACGACAATAACCCTTGATGTAAAAAGACTTCAAAATTTCCCAAGGGTTGGTTAAATTACAATTCCCTCGTTCATAAACGAGTGCCTATGTCACAAGCCCTTGCTCACACCAAGATACGGTAGACATTGCCTCAGCCATCACAGCTTAGAACCTCTCATCAACACTGTTTAAACCTGAGTTAATTTTAGTGTGTTCTATCCTTTTGAAAAGGTGTAAGTACTATGATCTAAATGCATACTGGTTCATTCAGAGTTTAACAGCCTTTCATGGCCTGGATGTCATTCACTTCTCTTGTAAGACACATTTATCCTTTTTGCATCTTGTTGTGAGAGGATATGTTCTAAGGGTCTCACCACCACCCACGGGTTTGGTTGATTTGTAGGAGTCAACAAAGTCCTATTCATGGCTAGAGAAATTACAGCAAAGCACATGGTGCAGGAGCAGCAGGAGAAAGATGTCTACTGGCAAAGGCTGGAGAAATCGGGAACAGGCCTCCCTCTGAGAGAGTCACCTGGGTGCATTTTCCTTCCAGCTGTGGACTATAGGGACAAGATCAAAATACCTTCACTCAGGGAAGCCCACCTGACCCTTGGGATCCATTGTTCTTTTTTTTTTTTTAATCTTTTTTTTTTAATTTTTCAATTACAGTTGACATACAATATTATATTAGTTTCAGGGGTACAACATAGTGATTCAACATTTATATACCTGACAAAGTCATCACCTCAATAAGTCTAGTACCCACCTGGCCCCATACATGGTTATTACAATATCATTGACTATGTCCCCTGTGCTGTGCTTTATATCCCATGACTGTTCGGTAACTGCCAATCTGTCCTTCTGAATCCCTTCACCTCTTTCACTCATCTACCCAACTCCCCTCCTATCTGGCTACCATCATAATCTTCTCTTTATCTGGGAATCTGTTTCAGTTCTGCTTGTTTATTTTGTTTTTTAGGTTCAATTATTAATAGATGTGTATTTGTTGCCATTTTATAGTTCTTAAACAGGGCTGGTCACATAGCTAGATACCTGACCAGCCATGGTTTAGACTTTAGACTCCACACTGGGTACCAAGTACATATCACAAATCTTTTTTCACATTAAACAATGCTGACAGCTGACTGTGCCCTGCCACTGTGCCTCAGGCAGACAGAACAATACCATTCACCAGTGACCATGAGAGCATGGCAGGACTTGGACAAGAGCCGTGGCCCTGGCTCCAGGAGTTCCCAGGATAAGCAGAAACTGAGTAGAACAACCTGCTGCATTAGCACTTTCCTCTCAATATGAAGCAAGAGTAACAGCTTAGATAGCACTCATACCCAATTTCTAAACTCAGACCTTGATGCTACAAGCAGAAGAGTTAGGTTGACTGTTTCATACTTGTAGCCCACATTCTTTGGGTAGACCAGGTGTCTTCTTCACAGCAAAGCAGTGGTCACCAAAGCTAGAGGGGCCATGCTTGCTTACAATCACTCCTGCAGCCGTGTGCTGATGGCATGATACCCCGTGTCCCATGATGGCATTCACGGGGTCCTGATAATGTCCTTTCACATGATGTGTTCATCCATTGTCACCAGCTGCCTCAGATCTTGAAGCTGATGGCTTTTCCATTGATGCTCCTTCTTCCTTCTTTTACGTCTATTCCTCTAGAAGACTTTCTGCATCTTCATTTGGGGAGTAATTGTCAAGAACAAAGTTCCTTTTTGTATTTGGCATATAGGGAGAAATTGGCAAGGAAATGTATATCATCAAGCAAGGAGAAGTCCAAGTTCTCGGAGGCTCCGACAGTACTCAAGTTCTGGTCACTCTGAAAGCGGGGACGGTGTTTGGAGAAATCAGGTATCTGACAGACACCTCATAAATCTCTAAGCCTGTGATTTGTTATAAAAGAAAAATCTTAGGTCATAAAATTAGTAAAGTTCCTACTCCAATTTATTAAAGGCTTGACTGTGCTGAGAACATTGATAAAGCAAGAATTTTCACGTTTCTGTTTACCCTTTCCCTTCCCCCACAGACCTGGCGCAGTGAGCTCTTTAGTCCTGGGACTCAGGTTGTGCTCATAGGCAGATGCTGAATGTGTGCTGGATGAAGGGATGGATGGATAGTGACAGGCCGTGGAGAGAGCTTGTTCTTTTCAGATTGTTGGAAGACTGCAGCCAGGCGGAGACAGCAATGCTGAGTAGACGAGTGATAATGACCACAGCTGCAGGACTGGACTACCTGAGTCCAAATTGTAGTCCCTCGCTTACTGGCTTTCTCCCTCTGTGACTTTACCTCTCTGTGCCTCAGTTTCCTCATTTAATGACTATAATAATTATAGTGCATATCTTAGAGCAGTGGTAGTCAACCTGGTCCCTACCGCCCACTAGTGGGCATTCCAGCTTTCATGGTGGGCAGTAGTGGAGCAACTAAAGTAGAAATAAAAAGATAGATTTAACTATAGTAAGTTGTTTTATAAAGATTTATTCTGCCAAACTCAGCAAAAATCTGACATAAAGTACTTGGTAAGTAATTATTATTATATGCTTTAACTTGCTGTAACTCTGCTTTATAAATTTTATAAAGTAAAGTTACTTCCCTACTTTATAAATCACCATTCCTGTGGAACTGGTGGGCGGTTAGAAAATTTTACTACTAACAGAGATACAAAAGTGGGCGGTAGGTATAAAAAGATTGACTACCCCTGTCTTAAGAGGGTTGACAGATAAGTTAATCTTAGAATGGTGTCTGGCATCTATAAAGAGCTCAGTAAATATTAACTATTGTTACTATTTATTATTACCCAGGACAAGTTTATCAGACAAGTAAGTCCCCAACAGTAAGAAAAGAGACAGCAAAGTTAGGCTTTCTCTTAGCTGCATACTTCTATATGCATTATTGTATATAAGCTTGCTCATTGCTCATCCCATATATGCACTGAGGACCTGAGACAGGCTAGGGTGTCAAGTGCTGCTCTGCACTCTGAGATACACTGTAAGACAGTAAATGAGATGTCACCCCTCTCAGAGCGTTTGTTCAGTCATGGGGGCAGGGACGGACAGTAAATAAACAATGGATGAGATAAATTCACATTGTGGTAAAAATCATTAGAAAGTACAGATGCCACACTAGGTATAGTGCTCAGGGACAATCTCTTTGGACAGATAAGATTTGAACTGAGCCTTGAAAGAGAAAGTGGAGCAGCCATCCATGAATAGAGAAGCAGATGACAGAAGGCCCAGTACAGAGGCCTGGGGCAGAGCAGGCTTGTCCGTCATACAGCTCCGTGTGGCCGAGTCCAGTGAACAGGAGGCTGCACAGAGATGAGGCCCAGGAGGTGAGCAAGCATCAAGTGGGCCAGGGCTTCTGTGGGAACGAGTTTGTATTCTATTCTAATTACACATGACTGCCCATGCAGGGCTGCAGGCAAGAGGACAACACAATTGGAATTGTGATTATAAAAGACCCCTCACCAGGCCCTGGCCGGTTGGCTCACTGGTAGAGTGTCGACCCAGTGTGTAGAAGTCCAGGTTCAATTTCCGGCCATGGCACACAGGAGAGGCGCCCATCTGCTTCTCCACCCTTCCCCCTCTCCTTCCTCTCTGTCTCTCTCTTCCCCTCCTGCAGCCAAGGCTCCACTGGAGCAAAGTTGGTCCAGGTGCTGAAGATGGCTCCATGGCCTCCACCTCAGGTGTTAGAATGGCTCCAATAGCATTGGAGCAATGCCCCAGATGGGCAGAGCACCGCCCCCTAGTGAGCATGCTGGGTGGATCCTGGTCAGGCACATGTGGTAGTCTGTCTGTCTGCCTCCCCACTTCTCACTTCAGAAAAATACAAAAAAAAAAACAAGACCCCTCACCAGCCCCATGGAGAAGAGACAGTAGAGGAGCAAGAACAGAGGAGGCAGGTGGAGGGCAGTTGCAAGGATTCGGGTGAAGGGTGTCAAAGTCGTGAATGACAGTGGGCCTGGAGTGAAGACAGTGCTCTGTGCATGTTCCTGTCACATGCAAGGAAATCGTGACTCCAAACATCGTGATCTGTGCTGACACAGCAAACCAGACAGGGTTTCGTGGATCAGGGTCCACAGATCTTTCCACTCTACCACAGAAGAGAGGTCTCCGTCCACCTGATTCCATGGCTGCTCAGACATTGTCATCAGCTTCCAGACATTTGGAGAATTTCAGATGATTTCACATTCACATAACTAGGGTTTTCTTAGACTGTCAAAGCATGCTATTTCTCTGTTGCTGATATGGCTTATCTCTTCTTTATTTTTCCATCTTTCTCAAAACTGGAGGACATTCCCGGGAGAGTTCTTCTCTGGGCTGGTGGTAAGAGATACTTCTTAGAAGGTCCAAAACCAGAGTCCTTTGCCTATTTCTCTTACTTCCTTACAGGGCGTCCTTGCAAAGGTGATTTAATGCTTCACTGACTTAATGATCACTGTCATGTTCAAGGTCACAAAGCATGCAACTGTCTAATCGGGAACTTGATAGAAATTAACTAGCTGCCCTCTCCCAGGGGCTGAGTGCCGCCTGACAAACAAAGCTGGATAGACACAGGTGCCTTCGTCGTCGGCATGGTTGTCATTGCAGGAGGAAATACTCCAGCAGTGGAGTCCAGGGGCTGCTGAGTTGCCGTTGAAGGAACTCTTAACTTCTCGACAGGAGCTTCTCAAATAGCTCTCTTCCCATCTGGTTTCTGAGGCCAAACTGGCACCAGTAGACCAAACACACTCTACCTAAGCTTGCTGAGTAGTCTGGTCGATTCAAGCAAAAGAGAGCTGTTAGCCTTGATTCTGCTCTGGCAGTGGCTGAGGAGACGTGGGCTGCCTCTGCTTCCTCCCAGACGCCACAGGCGTCCCAGCCCTCAGCCGCCATGTGGCCCAGAGGCCAGTTGTTTAGCCGGCAAGAGCACCAGATGCTGGGAGATTTAGTCATCGTGGTTCCTGCTCAGAGATTCTGTGACCTTCGTCAAGACAAGCTAAACCCATCACTATCATGTAGCTTTTTAAAGAGGGTTCTTTTTTTTTAGGAAAAATAACAGAAAAGAACTGAGTGCTTCCTCAGACATTGTATATTAGCCCTAAAGAGCAGAGCCCTGACTAAAGTAGTCACAGCACATCACAGAGAAGCCCCAGACCACATTTCTGATCGGCACCTGGAGAGCACAGTTCCCTTCTTCTGCGGGGCCCAGGCCCATCGAGGGGAGGCTTTGCGGCGGCTCTGGTTCCGTGCATCCCTGATACACGTCTCGCACCCAGTCTCACCCGCGTGCTTACCCACTTCCCAGCCTCCTCCTCTCTCTGTGGAAATCTCACCTTCCTTCAAATACATTGGAATTTTGACACTTGGTTTTGCCTCTGTGATTTCAATAGGATGTCCTACTGGTTCCCTCTCTCTTTGGAATGACCTCCCCAGAAAACATCTGCTCACCCTTCAAGACTCAACTCAGAAGTCGGCTGTCTGAAGCCGTCCCTGACCACGCCCAAAACAGCTAACTTACTCTTTTTCTGTGTTCCCCAAGTATCTCATTCATGACTTTAACACAGTAGTGACCGCTGATCTGTGATTCTTTTGTTCAGGAGGAGGCTCCCAACAGCCTGAGCTCTTAAATGATGAGACCATCCCACCTCTGTGTCACCAGCAGCTACATAGACTGTGCAGTAAGTGCTGGTTTTAGGTGACTCCCTTCAAAGGCGATTTGCAGAAGCTATTTGGCAACTTTCAGTTAATTAATTAGTTCATTGTGATTTGATAAAAACAATAGAAAAGTGTATCTGTGAAGCACCTCACAGAAAAGGCCACACGTGGCACGGTGAACAGGAAACAGTGACTTTTCTCAAGGACCTCACAGACCAGGAAGACGGGAAACAGAAGGTTTCAGCAGCAGGTAACTGAATGTCCCGAGTGTTCCATGTGCTGTGTCAACACTGACAGGGACGTGAGCTCTGACACAGCAACAACATGTGCAGATCGTGGCCACCAATGGAGCTCACACGTGACAGGAGGGAGGAGCCGCAGGTCGCTTGGGTTTGGTAATCCCTTCAGGATGTTTGGGAACTGAAAGCGGACCTTTCAGTACCTCCCAGATGGCGCGTCAGACAGGACGTGTGCACGCACACAGCCAGTCCTGACTGCCCCTCCTCGGGCCTGTAATAGATTGTCCCCGTGACGCTTGCCATGGGCACAATGGATGTGCCCATGCCCTGACCCCTGGAACCCATGACTGTGACCTTATTTGGGGGGAAAAGGGTCTCACAGATGTAATTAAGTTAAGGGTCTTGAGATGAGGACATGCAGGGGTATCTGGAGGTCCCTGAACCCAATAACAAGTGTCCTCACACGGGCAGAACAGGAGAAGCTGGGGACACATGCAGATGGCAGAGAGGGGGTGACGCTGCCACAAAGCAGGAACCCTGGAGCCACAGAGGCTGTAAGAGGTGAGAAACGGCGCTGCCCCAAAGCCATCAAGGGGCGCAGTCCTGTGGAGAGCTTACTGTGGACTTCTGGGGCTGAGACAGAAGAAATGTCTGTTTTAAGTCACTGGTTTTGAGGTGGTTTGTTCAAGCAGGCCTAGGAAACTAATATAAAACCAAACTCTTTAAACTGTGAACTTCTGAAATTAAAAAAAAAAAAAAAGTGGCCCTGGCCAGTTGGCTCAGTGGCAGAGCATCAGCCTGGCGTGTGGGAGTCCCGGGTTCAATTCCCGGCTAGGGCACAACAGAAGAAGCACCTATCTGCTTTTCTACCCCTCCCCCTCTCCTTCCTCTTTGTCTCTCTCTTCCCCTCCCACAGCCAAGGCTCCATTGGAGCAAAGTTGGCCCGGGCGCTGAGGATGGCTCCATGGCCTCTGCCTCAGGCTCTAGAATGGCTCTGATTGCGGCAGAGCAATGCCCCAGATGGGCAGAGCATCACCCCCTGGTGGGCATGCCAGGTGGATCCCAGTCGGGTGCATGCAGGAGTCTATCTGACTGCCTCCCCATTTCCAACTTCAGAAAAATAAAAAATAAAAAAGTATACAGGCCAGCCACCTCCTTCTCCTTGCCCTACATGGCCAGTCACCTCCAAGGCCTGTCAATGTCACCTCCCCACTGTCTGCCACCAATGCCTCTTACCTTGTTCTCTCTCCGTGGACAACGTCAGCGTCCACTCCAACAACCACGTCCTCTGCAACCCAGTCTACCTGCCACCAGAGTGATCTTCTGGAAACACAGGCATGATCACGTCAGCGCCTTCCCACATAAAACCATGCAGCACTGCTGCATTGTTCTTAGCAACAAGATCGGAGTTCTCACCCCGACCTCCCAGATCCTCCGCGTGGAGCCCTGGCCTGCCTCCCCGCTTCACCCACACCCTCACTCTCCGTTATCCAAACCACGGTTCCCTCAGGGCCACACGCCTGGGCTGCTGCCTCTGCCCTTCACCTCATCAACACAATTTCAGAACCGCTGGACCCTGCCCTGCGGGACCTCCCAGCTCGCCTGCTACAGGCTCTGCTTGGACTGTGTCCCTTTCTTTCAGAGACCGGGTCTGGGTCATTGTACACTCCTGGGAGCATTTACTTCTTCAGTGTCTGTCTCCCTCACCAAATTGCACAGCTGTGCCCACTGAGCTGTGCCTAAAATGAGGAGGTAAGGGTTGGGCTCTGAGCCCTGCACCATGCCCACCCCCATGCACAGCTGCTCCCTACTTTGCACCCACAGGACTGCATGTGCCCAGAGAGGCTACGTTTTTCTGTTCTGCACACAGATGCAGGCTCCTAGGGGCCCTGGCAGATGTCTTTGGTTTGTTCCTCACAAGATCCCTGGCCTGGGGGCAGTGCCCAGCCCATTTAGTGCCTGATATAAAGTTACTGATGAACCCGATAAGCATCATTACCCTCCACCCAGCTGTGCAGACACACCAACGCACACTCGCTTTGTCATGAACAGGAATCCTTGCCCTGCGCCCTCTGTCGGTGCTCACCACAGAGAGAAGCACCATGGCGTTTGTCTTTGTACAATTACTTCCCTTTTTTCTTTATTTCTTTGAGGCTTATTCCCAAAAGTGAAATAACTAGGTCAAAAGGTAGAAACATCTCTATAAGTCTTGCAATGTATGGGCCGATTATTTTTCAGAAAAATTGAATAAAGGATGTGATGTGTTGCTATTTTTCCCTGGCCCCAGTGATATGACTTAATCCCAGCAATTTTGCATTTTAACAGGGCATTCTCATCTGTGTTTCTCTAAATAGTGCCTAGAAAATAATAGGTCCTCGATAAATATTTGCTAAGTGCATTAGTTGTCCATGGACTTATATATTTTCATAAGAGGAATCATCTACCTTCTCCATTTCATCCTTTAGTAAGCATCCTTTTTTTCATCAGACAGACAAGTTAGTAAATAGAATTCAGATATTGATATCTCCTTATAAGCTTTTAGATAGTCTGGTTTTCACTTAACATATTTAAGTTTTGACTTTTCAAATCGCCCATTTTGTGGATTCTTTTATATTATTGTGAAAATGCCAAATATTTTGAAAAATAAACCTTTTTTTGAAACCTTTTTTTTCTCCAAACAATGTTTGCCTGTTTCTCCTCAACATGGAGTTTTTTTTTCAATGGGAGTCCCAAGGGAGACTTCTATTTCTCTGGACTATTTTAATTCCAAAATCTTATTCTTCATCAGAATAATTCTGTTATTCCCTCCCCAACACCCACCCTGCCTTTCCTAAAAGACAGAAATAGTAGACGCACTAGAAGTAGGTCAGAAGATTGGTTAATATCGAGGGAGAAATGCACTAAATAAATGGCGGCATTATCGTGTCCCAAAGCCTGAGCTCCATCCATGCTGCAGTGATCGCCTTTCGCCCAGGGCCACTATGCTGAATACGTGGAAGGCACGTAACAAACACACGATTGAAGTGAAAACCAGAAAGTCTCCTAAGTTTTTCTCTGAGGTCACAACAGAGAGAGGAGGGCTGGAATTAGAGCCATTCCTGTGTTTCCTGTCTTGTTGTTCACTGTGACCTGGGATGTGAACTATTAACCTCGACTACTTGCCCTCCATCAGGTGCTCTTTCAGAAACCCTCTCTAGGGTTGGGAATACTTAGGGATCATCTTACTGAGCCACTTTATGAGTGACACTCTTCCATTGGTGGAATGCTGAAGAAGCATTTTGTGGATAGAAGTGGAGGTTGGGGGGAGATGCTATTTTAAGCATTGCTGAAAGATTTGGGACAAAATTCATCTGGCAGAGAGACTACTTCTTCCATTCAGAAACTCATCAAGAACTCCAAATGTGTAACCTGTAGACAAGATTAGTTAAAGCTTGAGAAATCTCAAAATAACCTGACATTTAAATGTGTTCTTCCCGTTCTGCTCTCATAGTCTGACAGCACAGAGACATTCTCAGGTTCAAATTCAGCACCCACTGCTGTCTATTCCTGCTGACCACTGGGATACCCAGTGCCCAAGACGACAGAATGTGAATGAAATAGGTTCATCCAATCATTGTATCTTCAAATACTAACGTATGTTTCACAGAAACATGGGTAGGAAGAAATTATTGTAATGATAGATAGAAAGATGGATAGATGATAGATAGATAGATAGATAGATAGATAGATAGATAGATAGATAGATAATAGAGTAAATTTTATTTCACTTCCTTTAAAAAAAGGGTGAAGGCAGAGACTGTCTTGGACAGAACCTCAGGAAAGAACTAAAAAGTCAATGTTTTTTTCCATGGAGCAATACATTAAAAATGTGAAGTCATTGAGCAAAATAAGGAGGCATTAACCTGGTCTGCACTTATAGATTCCAAGTATATATTTCCTGTGTTGAGGAAGTAGTTCCATTTTTTTTCTTTTTTTTTTAAATATATTTTTATTAATGGTAATGGGATGACATTAATAAATCAGGGTACATATATTCAAAGAAAACATGTCTAGGTTATTTTGTCATTAAATTATGTTGCGTACCCCTCGCCCAAAGTCAGATTGTCCTCCGCCACCCTCTATCTAGTTCTCTGTGCCCCTCCCCCTCCCCCTAACTCTCTCCCTCCCTCCCTCCCATGTCCTCCCTCCCCCCACCCCTGGTAACCACCACACTCTTGTCCATGTCTCTTAGTCTCGTTTTTATGTTCCACCAATGTATGGAATCATGTAGTTCTTGTTTTTTTCTGATTTACTTATTTCACTCCTTATAATGTAATTAAGATCCCACCATTTTGCTGTAAATGATCTGATGTCATCATTTCTTATGGCTGAGTAGTATTCCATAGTGTATATGTGCCACATCTTCTTTATCCAGTCTTCTATTGAAGGGCTTTTTGGTTGTTTCCATGTCTTGGCCACTGTGAACAGTGCTGCAATGAACATGGGGCTACATGTGTCTTCACGTATCAATGTTTCTGAGGTTTTGGGGTATATACCCAGTAGAGGGATTGCTGGGTCATAAGGTAGTTCTATTGGCAGTTTTTTGAGGAACCACCATACTTTCCTCCATAATGGTTGTACTACTTTACAGTCCCACCAACAGTGAATGAGGGTTCCTTTTTCTCCACAGCCTCTCCAACATTTGCTATTACCCGTCTTGTTGATAATAGCTAATCTAACAGGGGTGAGGTGGTATCTCATTGTAGTTTTGATTTGCATTTCTCTAATAACTAATGAAGCTGAGCATCTTTTCATATATCTGTTGGCCATTTGTATCTCTTCCTGGGAGAAGTGTCTGTTCATGTCCTCTTCCCATTTTTTTATTGGATTGTTTATTTGTTTGTTGTTGAGTTTTATGAGTTCTTTGTAAATTTTGGATATTAGGCCCTTATCTGAGCTGTTGTTTGAAAATATCATTTCCCATTTAGTTGGCTGTCTGTTTATTTTGATATCAGTTTCTCTTGCTGAGCAAAACCTTTTTATTCTGATGTAGTCCCATTCATTTATCTTTGCCTTCACTTCTCTTGCCATTGGAGTCAAGTTCATAAAATGTTCTTTAAAACCCAGGTCCATGATTTTAGTACCTATGTCTTCTTCTATGTACTTTATTGTTTCAGGTCTTATATTTAGGTCTTTGATCCATTTTGAATTAATTTTAGTACACGGGGACAGGCTGTAGTCGAGTTTCATTCTTTTGCATGTGGCTTTCCAGTTTTCCCAACACCATTTGTTGAAGAGGCTTTCTTTTCTCCATTGTGTGTTGTTGGCCCCTTTATCAAAGATTATTTGACCATATATATGTGGTTTTTTTTCTGGGCTTTCTATTCTGTTCCATTGGTCTGAGTGTCTATTTTTCTGCCAATACCATGCTGTTTTGATTATCGTGGCCCTATAATATAGTTTAAAGTCAGGTATTGTAATGCCCCCAGCTTCATTCTTTTTCCTTAGGATTGTTTTGGCTATTCGGGGTTTTTTATAGTTCCATATAAATCTGATGATTTTTTGTTCCATTTCTTTAAAAAATCTCATAGGGATTTTGATGGGAATTGCATTAAATTTGTATATTGCTTTGGGTAATATGGCCACTTTGATTATATTTATTCTTCCTATCCAAGAACAAGGAATATTTTTCCATCTCATTTTATCTTTTTCAATTTCCCTTATCAATGCTTTGTAATTTTCATTATATACGTCCTTTACGTTCTTTGTTATGTTTATTCCTAGGTATTTTTTTGTTGTTGTTGCAATCGTGAAGGGGATTATTTTTTTGAGTTCGTTTTCTAATATTTCATTGTTGGCATATAGAAAGGCTATTGACTTTTGTATGTTAATTTTGTATCCTGCAACCTTACTGTATTGGTTTATTGTTTCTAATAATCTTTTTGTGGAGTCCTTCGGGTTTTCGATGTATAGGATCATATCATCAGCAAAAAGTGATAGCTTTACTTCTTCTTTTCCGATATGGATGCCTTTTATTTCTTTGTCTTGTCTGATTGCTCTGGCCAGAAATTCTAGCACCACGTTAAATAAGAGTGGAGAGAGTGGACAACCCTGTCTTGTTCCTGATTTAAGGTAGAAAGTCCTCAGTTTTATGCCGTTTAATATGATGTTGGCTGATGGTTTATCATATATGGCCTTTATCATGTTGAGATATTTTCCTTCTATACCCATTTTGTTGAGAGTCTTAAACATAAAATTGTGTTGTATTTTATCAAAAGCTTTTTCTGCATCTATTGATAAGATCATGTGGTTTTGTTCTTTGTTTTGTTGATATGGTGTATTACGTTAACCGTTTTGCGTATGTTGAACCATCCTTGAGATTCTGGGATGAATCCCACTTGATCATGATGTATTATTTTTTTAATATGTTGTTGTATTCGATTTGCTAGTATTTTGTTTAGTATTTTAGCATCTGTATTCATTAGAGATATTGGTCTGTAGTTTTCTTTGTTTGTGCCATCCTTGCCAGGTTTTGGTATGAGGGTTATGTTGGCCTCATAAAATGTGTTTGGAAGTATTGCTTCTTCTTCAATCTTTTGGAAGATTTTGAGTAGAATAGAAACCAAGTCTTTTTTGAATGTTTGATAGAATTCACTAGTATAACCATCTGGGCCTGGACTTTTATTTTTGGGGACGTTTTTAATAGTTTTTTCTATTTCCTCCCTGCTGATTGGTCTGTTTAGGCTTTCTGCTTCTTCATGACTCAGTCTAGGAAGGTTGTATTGTTCTAGGAATTTATCCATTTCTTCTAGATTGTTGTATTTGGTGGCATATAATTTTTCATAGTATTCTACAATAATTCTTTGTATATCTATGATGTCTGTGGTGATCTCTCCTCTTTCATTTTGGATTTTACTTATTTGAGTCCTGTGTCTTTTTTCCTTGGTGAGTCTTGCCAAGGGTTTGTCAATTTTGTTGATCTTTTCAAAGAACCAGCTCCTTGTTTTATTGATTTTTTTCTATAGTTTTTCTGTTCTCTATTTCATTTATTTCTGCTCTGATTTTTATTATCTCCTTTCTTCGGCTGGTTTTGGGTTGTCTTTGTTCTTCTTTTTCTAGTTTCTTAAGGTGTGAAGTTAAGTGGTTTCTTCGGCTCTCTCTTGTTTGTTCATATAGGCCTGAAGTGATATGAACTTTCCTCTTATTACTCCTTTTGCTGCATCCCAGAGATTCTGGTATGTCGTATTTTCATTTTCATTTGTCTGTATATATCTTTTTATCTCTGCGCTTATTTCTTCTTTGACCCATTCATTTTTTAGAAGTATGTTGTTTAGTTTCCACATTTTTGTGGGTTTTTCCCCCTCTTTTTTGCAGTTGAATTCTAGTTTCAAGGCTTTATGATCAGAAAATATGCTTGGTACAATTTCAATTTTTCTAAATTTGCTGATATTGTCTTTGTGGCCCACATATGGTCAATTCTTGAGAATGTTCCATGTACACTAGAGAAAAATGTATACTCTGTCGCTTTGGGATGAAGTGTCCTGTAGATGTCTATCATATCCAGGTGTTCTAGTATTTCGTTTAAGGCCACTATATCTTTATTGATTCTCTGTTTGGATGACCGATCTAGAGCCGTCAGCGGTGTATTGAGGTCTCCAAGTATGATTGTATTTTTGTTAGTTTTTGTTTTAAGGTCAATAAGTAGCTGTCTTATATATTTTGGTGCTCCTTGGTTTGGTGCATATATATTAAGGATTGTTATGTCTTCTTGATCCAACTTCCCCTTAATCATTATGAAATGACCATTTTTGTCTCTGAGTACTTTTTCTGTCTTGTAGTCAGCATTATTAGATATGAGTATTGCTACACCTGCTTTTTTTGCGGTGTTGTTTGCTTGGAGTATTGTTTTCCAGCCTTTCACTTTGAATTTGTTTTTATCCTTGTTGCTTAGATGTGTTTCTTGTAGGCAGCATATAGTTGGATTTTCTTTTTTAATCCATTCTGCTACTCTGTGTCTTTTTATTGGTAAGTTTAATCCATTTACATTTAGTGTAATTATTGACACTTGTGGGTTCCCTACTGCCATTTTATAAATTGCTTTCTGTTAGTTTTGTATCTAGTTTGATTCTTCTCTTTTGTTTTTCTATCATTTGTTTTTGTTTGTTTGTGTTCCATACTTCTTTCCTCTGTTGCTACCTTTTTTAAGTCAAGTGTTTTTGTGGTGGTTTTTTCAAGGGTGGTTACCATTAAGTAATGAAAAGGGTACCTACCATATTCATTGTAGTACCCTATCTTATGAGTATTTCTACACTTCATTGTCTTTTGCTACTGTTAATCTCCATCCTCTCCCCCCTTTTTTTCCTTTGTTGTCACAGTTTAAGTTTGGTTTTATTGTGTTCTTGGTGGAGCTGTTACTTGTGGTGTTGTTTTCTTTTGTTCTTTGAATCTGGTTGGAAAACCCCCTTTAGTATTTCCTGGAGTGGGGGCTTTCTGTTGATAAATTCTCTCATCTTTTCTGTATTTGTGAATGTTTTTATATCTCCTTCATACTTGAAGGATAGCTTTGATGGGTATAGTATTCTTGGCTGAAAGTTCCTCTCTTTCAGGGCTTTAAATATTGGGGTCCACTCTCTTCTAGCTTGTAGAGTTTCTACTGAGAAATCTGATGATAATCTAATAGGCCTTCCTTTATATGTTGTACTCTTCTTTTCCCTGGCTGCCTTGAGAATTTTTTCTTTGTCATTGGTTTGTGTCATCTTTATTATGATGTGCCTTGGAGTGGGTTTGTTGGGGTTAAGAAAACTCGGTGTTCTGTTTGCTTCTTGAATTTGAGGCTTTAGTTCTTTCCACAGGCTTGGGAAGTTCTCGTCTATTATTTGTTTGAGTATATTCTCCATTCCATTTTCTTTCTCTTCTCCCTCTGATATACCTATTATTATTATACCTTATGTTATTCTTTCTGATGGAGTCAGACAATTCCTGTAGGGTTTTCTCGTTTTTTATTATTTTTGAGTCTCTTTCTTCTTCTCTCTGTTGTGCCTCAAGTTGTTTGTCTTCTATTTCACTAATCCTATCTTCAATCTGGGCTGTTCTGTTAGCTAAGCTTGTTACCTCGTTTTTCCGCTCATGAATTGAGTTTTTCATTTCTGTTTGATTTGTTTTTATAGTTTCAATTTCCTTGGTAATATATTCTTTGTGTTCATTGAGTTGTTTTCTGATCTCCCTATATTGCCTTTCTGTGTTTTCTTGTATATCTCTGAGTATTTTTAAGATTTCTATTTTAAATTCTCTGTCATTTAGCTCCAAGGCTTCCAATATGTTAAGTCTTTTCTCCATAGATTTTTCCACATCTATTTGTGTTACCTCTCTTTCTTTTGTATCCATAATATTCGATTTCCTCTTTCTTATTGGCATCTGAGGGTGGTCTTGTTGATAGCACTAATTAGAATTAATAAAGAGTAAAAAGTAAAAACAAAAACAACAAACCCCCCCCAAAAAAAAAAGATAAAACACCCCACAAAAAAAAAAAACAGTAATAATTTATTATTTCCCCCTTTTTTCTTTCTTCTCTTTCCCTCCTCTTCCCTCCTCAGGGAAATATCGTGCCTATAATGGAGGGCCTGATTTGGGGTGAAGAGTTCAAGGGGCAAAAAAAGGGAGTAGGGACCTACTAAATGCAAAAAAAAAAAAAAGGGGAGAAAATCTTAGACAAGGATAAGATGATTTGCTTGTAAGTAATGGTCGACTAAGAGATATAATAAGAGGGATAAGAGGGAACCAGAAAAAAGGATGAAAAAAAAGAATAATAAAGAAGAAAAAAAATAATAAGTAAAAATCTGTTGTATTAAGTGGAGTGAAGACTAAATACAATGGAGACCTTGGGTTGGGAGGACCCAAAATGCCACAAAAATAAACAAACAAACAAGAAAAAAACAAAAACAAAAGCGAAAAAGAAAAATAAAGCCAAAAAAAGCCTTGAGTCCCAAATTAACTAATTTGTTCGTGATTGAGGATTAAATGGGAGGAAAGTAAAACGAGAAAAGAAAAAACGAATAGAAAGGAAAAAAGAAAAAGAGAAAAACGAAGGAAGAAAAAAAAGGAAGAGAAAAAAACAAAATAAAGCAAAACAAAAAAAAAACAAAAGAGGAGAGAGTGAGAGTTAAGTGTTTTGGAGTATAACCTTAAAGGAGGGTGAGGATGAAAAAGAGAAATAAAATGTAACACTCATGGGTAGTGTAGTTCAAGAAAAGGGAAGCATAAGATGGGCAGAGAATAGAAGGACCGAGGTGGAGGAAATAAAGGCAATAAGATAGAAGAAACAAACAACAACAACAAAAAAAAATTAGTGGAACAAGTTGTAAAGTCTGTGGATTTTTCTTGATTTTGAGAGGTTAACTTCTTCCTTTTTCTTTTCTCTCCCTCTTCCTGGTCGGTGACTCTGTACCCCAGGCTCTGCCCCTGTGTCACACTTAGGTAGGGATTTGCAGTTGATGGGATTCTATGGCAATGTCATATAATTGGCTTTAGTCTTGCTGGTAGTCAAGGCTTGTTGGCATTTGCAGGGTCCAACGATGAGAGAGTTTGCTTTCCTGGAGTCTCTCTCCTAGTCCCCCCTTCCTGAATTAGCAGCCTGGTGATCCAGCTATAAGGCTGCAACTGCTTCTGCCTGGGGAGTAAGAGGCTCAAAGAGCTGGGAAATCCCCACTCTATCCCCTCAGCGCAAGGCTTTGGGAAAGGCTCTGGCAGTCAGAGCCTCCAGTGTAATCAGGCGGGGGTGGGAGTCAATTGTTGTCAAGGTGACTGTTCAGCGCCTAGCATTCAGTTGGACCTCTCAACCCAGGTTTTCCACACTTTGTAGCCTGTTTTGGCTGGGAAGAAGAGTCACTAGTCTCTGCTTGCGACTAGTGTAGTATAGATCTTATTATCTGCCAAGTCCCTCTTGTTAGCGTTTATCCCTGAATATGGAGGCTCTATCAATCAGAAGTTGCCCCCGCCCCTTTAGCGAGAGGCACTAAAAAATATCACGCCTCTTGTCTTGGATCGCTGAACTGAGAGAGATCTTATCAATTAGAACCCGTGGGTGCGCAGATTTCATGGGTTAAGCTAATTTCAGTGATTGGGTCGCAGCTGTGCTCCCGAAGGTATTTCAGGCTGCCTGCGCACGCCCCTCCCCCAACGCTTGATTGTTAGCTTGAATGGCTGGGTGAGGTGCCCCGCCCACGGAGAGAATCTCCGAAGTAGGGAAGACCGCCCTGGCGCCTCTCCCGCTCGCCCCGCTGCTGGCGGCTGGGGCGCACCGGGCGCAGGATAATGGGGCACCCTGGGTGTGCGGGCCAGTAGGGCACTCTGGGCACGTGGAATGCCCAGGGCACGCGCGCGAATGGGGTGCTCCAGCCCCGGTGGCTGGCGACTCTCACTCGCAGTGTGCGGGCCGCTGGGAACGTTAGCGGTGCTCGCTCTGCAACCGGACCGGGCGCGCGCTGGCGGCTGCTCGCCGCTCCCGAGTGTGGGCTGACTCACCACAGGCGCACTCCCTCCGCGGCTTGACTGAACGTCCCTGCGGTAGCTTCCTCTACACCCTCGTCTCTCAGATTCAAGTGATAACAGTCCTTTCGATTCCAGTTTGTGTGGAACTCCGAATGCTCCAAGGATAAATTTTTCTGTTTCTAGTTGATAAATTTGTTGTGATTTTGGGGAGATCTGTCAGACGCGCTGCTCACGGCGCCATTTCCATGACGTCACTCTGAGTAGTTCCATTTTTAAGCAGCCGGGATAGTCCTGGACCCAAGTTTAATGTGTGGTGCAGGTAAGAAGCCCTGTCTGAGACTTACTTGCATTAGGTTTTTCCTTTTTTTTTTTTTTCTGCCTTCTTTGGTTTTAATGGAATATTTTATATGATTGTTTTCTCTCCTTTCAGGGTATCCATTATACTTCTTTTCAAGAACGTTTAGTGGTGACCTTAGAGTTTGCACTATACGTGTTACGCAGATTAATCTAAGTCTGCCTTCACAGAGCACCGTACCATGTCCCACCATGCAGAAACCTTGTCACAGGGCTTCCCCAATTCTTCCATCCCTGCCCCTGGGACACTGATGTCATTCATTCCACTAATCCATTCACTACAGTCATCAAATGTATTGTTGCTTTATTTTTAAAGTTACCAATTAAGATTGAGACTGGTGGCGCAGTGGATAAGGCATCAACCTGGGACCCTGAGGACCCAGGTTCAAACCCCAAGATCCTCAGCTTGAGTGTGGGTGGTCACCAGCTTGAGCGTGGGATCATAGACATGACCTCATGGTCGCTGACTTGAAGCCCAAGGTTACTGGCTTGAGCCCAAGGTTGCAGGCTTGAGCAAGGGGTCTCTGGCTTGTCTGGAGTTTCCCTGTCAAGGCACTTAATGAGAAAGCAATCAATGAATGACTAAGGTAATGCAACTGCTAGTTGATACTTCTCATCTCTCTCCCTTCCTGTCTCTGTCTGTCTGTCTCTCTCTCTCTCTCTCTCACTTAAAAAAAGGATTAAGATAAAGATTTCTGTGTTATTTCACCTCTGTTTGCTCCTTCTCCACTGTTTTTTCATTCTTCACATAGATAAGCATTTCTAACTTTATTATTTTTCTCTTTTGTGAAGAACTTCCTTTGGCATCTTGCCCTGTAGGTCTGCTGATCTTGAAGCACCTCAATGTTTGTCTCCCTGACAGAATCTTTGCATCTCCTTCCCTTTAAAAGGATGATTTCACTATGTGTAGAATTCTAAGCCCTGGCCAGTTGGCTCAGTGGTAGAGCATCTCATCTCCCCAGCATGTAGAAGTCCCAGGTTTGATTCCTGTTCAGGTCACACAGAAGAAGCGACCATCTGCTTCTCCACCTCTCCCCTCCCTCTTCTCTCTCTCTCTCTCTCTCTCTCTTTCTCTCTCTCACTCTCTCTCATTCTCTCTTTCTCTCCTGTGGCCATGACTGGATTGGGCTGAGTTGGACCTGGGTGCTGAGGATGGCTCCATGGCCTCTACTTCAGGTGCTAAGAAAAGCTCAGGTGCTGAGCAACAGAGCAATGCCCCAGCTGGGCAGAGCATCGCCCCCTAGTGGGCTTGCCAGGTGGATCTGGGTCAGGGTGCACGTGGGAGTCTGTCTCTGCCTCCCCTCCTCTCACTGAATTAAACAAACAAAAAAAAAGGAATTCAGGAATTCTAGGTTAGTGATCATTCCATTCTCCCTTGCACAGTTTCTGGTAAAAATCTGCTGCAGTGATTATTCTTGTTCTGCCAGCTCTTTTCAGGATGTTCTCTTTGTCCCTTGTCTATTACAGTTTGAATGTGATATGCCTAGGAATAGAAGGTTTTTTGGTATTTTTTATGCTTGGTGATCCCTGAGTTTTCTGGATCTGTGGTTTGGAGTCTGTCACTAAGTTTGGAAATATCTTTGTTATTATTGCTTCAAGTATTTCTTCTAGTATCAGAGAGTGGTGCTAGCTTACATCTGTACCATATGCGCCATATGCATATTTTGAAATGGCTCCACAGTTTTTTCTAAATAATTTTTTTTAATTTATTGATCAGAAAGAGAGAAATACTGACCTGTTGTTCCATTTATTTATGCATTCATCGTTTGCTTCTTGTATGTGGCCTGGCTAGAGACTGAACCAGCAACCTTGGTGTATCAAGATGACGCTCTAACCAACTGAGCTACCCAGCCAGGGCTGGTCCCACTTTTCTTGATGGTGGTTATTTCTAACAGTTGACAGCCAGTTGGAACATTCCCTTTTCTGCAGCAGCAGTTGCAGAAGCGCACCCTGTCCACTCTAACCCTTCATGTGCAGGGCCCAGGCAGCTACTCACATCTCATGACCCTCAGATGGCAGGGTTGGGGTAGTGCAAACACTCCTGTTGCTGGGATCGTCCTCTGTCCTCCACTTCCCACTTAGAGATTGTGTTTTTATCAATGTGAGCTTCTTTCTCTGTGTCTAACCAATTGACTCTGAGATAGTCCATGTATTCTGTTATCTTCTCACTGCATAACCTATAGTGTGTTTTTAAAAACATTTGAGATGTGTTTTTACTTGCTTTGGTTTCAAAGACCAACCCTTATTCTCCAGATTACTGGTGAGTGATAATCGTTTTAGTCACTAGTTTGATTCATCTGTGTGTTCCTTTATTTGCTATTTGTTGATCGCTTCCTGAAGGCACAATGCCCAGCTATGGTTCTGAGAAATAGAGAACCCAGAATTCAGTGACACACGAACGGGAAGTTCTGTGTGAATGATAATGAGCAGTGTATGACACTGAGAAACAAGAGGGTCTGAGAGTTAAGTCTGGGCTGAGACTGGACTTGCCCGATGTCAAGAGGTGTCATTAAGATTTGATATCGGAGTTGTGTCAGTCAGAGCCTGGGCAGGAAACAGAAGGAACACTCACACAGGATAACTAGAAAGACTCTAAGGGATGATTGACAGACAAGAGTGAAGGAAAATTCAAGAGGACCCAAAAAGGATGGTGACATATCGTGAAGCTGGTGACAGCAAGGGAATGCTTCCCATGGCAAGACCCATTGGGACAGGGGAAGACAGGTTACCAGAACCCAGAGAGAGCTGTGGGAGCAGTTCTGATAGGACATTGGCTGAGCGTCAGGAGCTGTGGATTCTGGTGGGGAACAGCCACTGCTGATCTAAGTCCTGGTGGGGAGAGGGAGGGGGGGTAATTGCTGCAGTCCTGCTGTCCTACTTCCTGACTTCCCATTGGCCTTTCCCACCAGCTGAACCAAAGGGAAGTCAGAGGGCAAGCCCGCAGAGGCCAGCTTCCCGGGAGCGGAGGGGGTGGAGAGGATGGAAAGTGAACCTAGAAGGACAGACAGAGGACACCAGTGCAAAGAGGGTCTGCGCCTCTGCAGGGTGGGGGCACTCTCACAGCATCGATGGCTCCGAGTCCTCGATGAGAGGTGGGAGTCAGAGCAAAACTTGCTCGAGACTGTGGCCACCACCCCTCGATTCTGCACAGTAGTCTGGACTCTCACCAACAGGGCGTGATCTCGGAAGCAGTGGAATGGTTATGATCTGACATTCACTTTTCAAGTGTTTTGCTGGGGGAAGCGCTAGACTGGGGGCAGAGCTGCATGTTTCTCCCTCAGCCTTCTGGCAGCAAAAGGAGGAAATCGGCGGACGGCCAACGTGGTGGCCCATGGTTTCGCCAACCTTCTAACTCTGGACAAGAAGACCCTCCAAGAAATCCTAGTGCACTATCCAGATTCTGAAAAGTTCCTCATGAAGAAAGCCAGGTACAACCTTTAAACCCCATGAGAGAGGAGTCTATTTTCCTTTGTAAAATCCAAGAGGAAAACTAGACAAATGATGGCAGTGATGAGCTTTCTCCATGACACACATTTAGCAAACAGTTGCTGTGCAGTCGTGCATGGAACACTGGGTGGGGGGGGGGGGCACTCATGGTGGGCGTGCCCAGAGCTGTCCCTCACCCATCCTTTCTCTCTGTACATAGAGTCCTTCTCCAAAAGAAGGCTCCCGCATCAGGAACAGTGTCACCGACCAAAGGACTCGCCTTCCTCTCCCCACCTAAACCAGAGACGCCCAAAATGTTCAGTGCTCTCCTGGGAGGCTCAGGGAGAGCCGGCCTCGCACGACTGCTCAGGTTGAAGAGAGAACAAACCGCTCAGGTGAGCAGGGAGCTCCCACTTATTCCATGTCAGACCTGAGACCATTGGGGCTCACCTCATGTGCCTGATCCCACTCTACCGGTAGCACTGATTATTATTCAAACCCACATATCTTCACATTTTACCTTCACAGCTCTATTGAAGACGGCTTTGATGTGTATGTAAATCCAGCCGGCCCTCATTATTTGTGGGTTCTGTATTTGCAAGTCTGCCTGCTCATTAATAATTCCTGTAACCCCAGAACTAACCTCACAGTGTTTTGTGGTCGTCACAGAGGCCACACGCACAGGGAGCGAACATCTAAGTGGCCAGATGTTCACATTTCCGGCCCGATGTTCACATTTCCAGCCCAACTCGCTGCAGTTCTCACACTGAGTGAGTGACCTTTCATGGTCTAAGTGTTATGTTCCCGTGTTTGTGTTTAAAAGCAGCCCCAAGTGCAGTGCTGAGGGGCTGTCTTGTGCTCCTGAGTGCAGGAATGCTCTGATGTGGCCCCCGCAGAAAATCCCTGTTAGGTGAGCTATCCGCGGCACAAGCCTGTGGTGCTGTCAGCTGGGCTTCCCTGCGGTGAATCAACACTTCTATTGACAGAAATACACAACAACAAAGTTACATATTGATGGTTGACAAGTTATGGCCAGAGGCTCCTCAGAACCTAATCCTGCATCCCACCCCTGGAGGCCAGGGGTATTTGCTGATTCAGTGTTTGTGGCTCTAGGACAAACTGCTGTTGCCAATGAGACTCAAACACACCCATATAAACAAACATACACCTATAACTATGTGACACATTCTTCCAACAGGTCGGGGGAACACATTCACAAATGATCAATCAATTATATATCACAATGTCTAAGGCCAGAGGCACCTCATAGGGTTTATCTAAGCACTCCATGCCATAGATGAAGAAGCTGAATTCCGGCTCAGTGTGTGTGATTAAGGTGACAATCAAGATGGCAGAGCTGGTCCCTAGGTCCTCAGACATCCGGGCCTACACCCAGATGCCTCCTGAGTCCCAGGAATGTGAAGAAACTCAGATGTTCCTGTTGTTCTCCTTCCCCACATCTTTTTTTATCTTATTTTTATTAATTTTAATGCAGTGACATTGATAAATCAGGGTACATATGTTCCGAGAAAACATCTCCAGATTATTTTGACCTTTGATTGTGCTGCATACCCCTCACTCAAAGTCAAATCGTCCTCCGTCACCTTCTATCTGGTTTTCTTTGTGCCCCTACCCTCCCCCCCAACTCCCTCCCTCTCCTTCCTCGCCCCCTCCCCACCCCTCCACCCTACTCCCTGTTACCATCCCATTCTTGTCCATGTCTCTGAGTCTCATTTTTATGTCCCATCTATGCATGGGTTCATATAGTTCTTAGTTTTTTTTTCTGATTTACTTATTTCACTCCATATAATGTTATCAAGGTCCATCCATGTTATTGTAAATGATCCAATGTCATCATTTCTTATGGCTGAGTAGTATTCCATAGTATATATGTACCAAAGCTTTTTAATCCACTCGTCCTCTGACGGACACTTGGGCTGTTTCCAGATCTTCGCTATTGTGAGCAATGCCCACATCTCTCTGATTCTCAGTGTAAGCCTGTGCAGGCAGGTGCTGAGAAACAGCAGGTGTCAGGTGTCCTGAGTCTTGTCATCCGGTTACCTCTGTCCCCATAGGGATGGGGAGCTGTGGGGGGCAGTGTAAACCCAGCACTTCGTTTAATCAGTGTGAACACAAGAGTCTGTGTAAAGCAGCGGTTCTCAACCTGTGGGTCGCGACCCCAGCGGGGGTCAAACTACCAAAACACAGGGGTTGCCTAAAGCCATCAGAAAATACGTATTTATTATACAATACATTTTTAAATAAAATATGTATTTCGGATAGCTTTAGGCGACCCCTGTGTTTTGGTTGTTCGACCCCCGCTGGGGTCGCGACCCACAGGTTGAGAACCGCTGGTGTAAAGGCTTGTGGGGTAAAGAAATGTGTAAGTGAGGTTCTGCGTTCGCCTGGGCACCGTCACACCTCACACAAGTCTCTCTGACACTGACCCTAGTGTCAGCGTGAGGAGCGGAATATTCTTTCTCACTATGAAATGTCTATGGCTGGTGCCAAACACAACAGGTTCTAAAACTAGAGCTCAGGCACCGCAGGACGAGTGGAGAAGGTCACAGAGGAAGGGATGTGCATGCTTTTGGGACGCTCTCCCAGGACCTTATGGAGGAGGAAAGCCACGCTTTCTACAGTATGTTTATGGTAGTCAGCTAATGCAGTCTATCACAAAAAATAAATATTTAGATTGTGATCTTTATAAAATAAATAAATAATTTTAAAGTAAAGCAAAGAGTCCTGAGCACCTAATTCAAAGAGAGTGAGGACCCACAGGGAGAGAGTCCTTGGCTGGGACCCAAACGAGTCCAGACCCCAGGGAATCAGATGAGAGGCCAAGCCCCACCCGCTGCCCATCGGTGGGCTCAGCGTGAGAGGCCCACCAATGCCCTGGCTCACTGCATCCAGACATCGCTGCTGTGTGTTAGTTAGGGGACTCCAGTGTCTCGTGATTTCAACACCAATTCTCTGCACCTGCTTTCCCAGAAAAACAGCGAGTGCTCCGGAGAACAGGCCAGAGGCCATGGATGGGATGATGCCGAAAGGAGGCTGGCGGACAGGCCACCGGACAGATTCGAACACAGAGCAGGCCCTGTCCCAGCTGAGGGGGGGCCCCAAACGGTCAGAAGGGCATCCCCCGGAGGACCTGCCAGCCACTCCATCACCATCAGCATGGCTCCTTCTGACGAGGCCGCGGAAGAGGTGCTGACGGCTGAGGTCAAAGGGCAGGCCCAGCAGTAAACATCCAATTACCTTAGATGCAGTCTTGCTGGTTCCCCAAGACCTTATTCCCAGGACAGTGGCTTCCATTCCTGAGGGGAGAGGCCTTGCAGGACCCTGAGAAGCCAGGGGCCAACCCCGACTTCCCGGAACTCACGGAGAGGGTGAACTTATGCAGCGGTTATAAGATTACTGAGAAGCTGTCCGTTTTCTGTTATCAGTCTGGGCAGCTGGAGTTCCTCCTGATTGTAGTCGTTTTTCTCCTTCCATTTTTCTTCATGTTTCTTCCCTTCCTTTGATTAGTTTGGTCTTGTCTCAGACTCACTAACCTTCGTCTTAAAAAAAATTTTTTGTGTTAAAGCCTTGTATGGTGCTGCTAGTCTCTATTAAACGTTCTTTGTCAGTGACTATTACCTCTTATTTGAAGGAGAGCACGGTATTTTAATTCAGGTGAGGGTGAAGAGCCAAGAGATGTCAGCTCCACCTGGCTGCTGGGGCTGCTGGGGAGCTGAGACACTGGTGGAGCCCGGGGGTGCAGAAGGACCTGCACGAGAGCCCCAGAAGGACAGGGGCACCCGCCGGACTCACAGCCCGGGTACAGGCACACCGCAGCAATATGCTAGGTGGAGAAGCCGTGCCCTTCGCAAAACAAGCGAACTCTCGTGTCTTCCCCCATCCCAGGTGAGCAGGCAGCCATTTGCTCACAGGATCTGCTCAGCAGACAGCCAGGAGGAATCGAATCATCCCCGGCTTCACAGAGCCGAAAGGGACACTTCTCAGAATGTGCCTCAGGCGTTTGCTTCCAGATGTGCCAGGTGTGAGTGCTGGTGAGAAGTGATGAGGGCAGGAAGGTAGGCTGTACCACATCAGGCTGGCACAGCCCTATCATCTCATTATTGCACGGTAGGAAGCTGTCCTTGTGAATCAGCCAACATTAGCATAATCACCAGTCTTATGCTTTAGGGAGGCTAAGAAGCCAGGCAGGGGTCAGAAGTAGTAATACATATAGAATTCCATTCTAATAAGTGCCATTAGTGTGTAACATTAAGTTCTGGATAATAAGCTTATTTCCATGTCCCAGGAGGTGGTCACTTTGCCAAGAGGGCCTTGACAAATTATATTAGCCCGAGAGCCTACGCAGATGCATTCAGCAAACCACACATAGATCGATCGCTGTAATAAAATGTAGATTTTAGTAGAGCCGCTCGTTTTCTAATCTAGTGTTAGAGTGTCATAAAAACATGGTTAAGTTTTACAAATGGTTGTCTTGTGTTTTCATGGTTTAAGGGAATGTAGAGAGATCGCTAAATAATGCTTACTTGATAAAAGGGAGTTTGCCTGTAGAAAGAGTGACCTCCCCCCTAGAAGAGCCAGAGAGAAAAGGTGAAAATAAGGCTGAAAAGATTCTGATCATAGGTAGAAAGGAAAAAAATCCTAAACTTGTGAGTTCATTCTGTCCCCTTGTGCCCTGTATAGAAATGAAAATAGAATCCAATTGCAATTTTCTGGTCGTCCTCTGGGGCTTATTTCTTCCCCCAGAAGACCCAGTTGCAGGCACCATCTTCATTTCCCAGTCGCTCAGATGCAGGTCTAAGGATAGCCAGCACCTCTTCCTTTGTCCGTGCAGTGCCACCAGATCCCTCTGCTTCCTCAGTCTTTCTAGTTATCCTTTCTTTTTGCATTCTAATGCTAACACTCCACTACCTATTCTCTGTCCAAATAAACATTCACTATATTCCTAGCAGTCTGCTCTAATTCCTTTGCTGTGGGAAAAGTCAGATCTGAAATACCAGTCTGTCCATCTGAGCTGTGTGATACAACAGTACAGATGGGTGGCGTTTTTTATTTTAAATAATGTTTTTAGATTTTTTTTTTAAGATTTTCTTCTCTTTTTTTTTCTTTTTTTCTTTATTCATTTTTAGAGAGGAGAGAGGGAGGGAGAGAGAGAGAGACAGAGAGAGAGAAGGGGGGAGGAGCTGGAAGCATCAACTCCCATATGTGCCTTGACCAGGCAAGCCCAGGGTTTCGAACTGAAATTTTTTTATTTATTCATTTTTATTAGAAAGAGGGGGGCGGAGAGATAGAACAGGGTGAGGAGCAAGAAGAATCAACTTCCATATGTGCCTTGACCAGGCAAGCCCCGGGGTTTTGAACCGGCGATCTCAGCATTCTAGGTTAATGCTTTATCCACTATGCCACCACAGGTCAGGCCAGACTGGTGGTTTTTAAACACAGGACCTGACTTTCCGCAGGTCTGGAGGCTGCAGTGACAGGGTCACAGGCCCTCAGCCCAGCGTGGTGAGGGAAGGGCCAATTCCTGGTTCACAGCAGGCTCCTGCTCGCCTATTGTGTCCACTTCTGGTACAAGGGCAAGGGTCCCCCTGCAGCCTCTTCTGTATAGGCACTGACCCTCTTCATGAGGTCATTCGTGAGAGCACCTCCCAATGCTGTCATCTTTCGGGGCTAAGATTTCAATGTGTGAACTTGGGGTGGCGGACACCACCATTGGAACCATACGACTTCTCGGCTCAGGGACCAACTCGTCCCACTTTCTGATCAAGCCTCATTTATCCAAGTTTAATTGCCACCACCCTGACCGGTCCTTCCTCGAAAGCAGGTCTTTCTGCTTTCTCCAGAGCAACCACCTACCTCTCTCCCTCCAATGCTGCCCAGCTGCCTCTCACAGTGGGGATGTTGTCGTCCAGCACATGCTTCCTCACTGTCCTTCCACTCTGCCAGCCGCCTCTGAAAACATCGGTCATGATGGGCCTTACCTCACAGGCTATCTTTACATGGCAGGAAGTACCACCCTGGACAGCGTGCCACTGTTCTCTGACCTCTGCTTGCTTGTAGATTCTAACAAGGCAAAGACAGGCCCTTATGCGTTATTTGTAGAAAGACAGGAAGCTCACGTGTTTGAAGGGAGAGAGAATATTAATAGGCACTTTGGGGAAGCACGAATAGCCATACAATAACATAGAGCAGACTCTGCATCATCTCAGTTACGAATTAGGTGAAGCACGGCTAAGCAGAATGCCAACAGGAGAAGAGTCTGTGCTTTCTGTAACGGGGGCCTATTCTATATTTATAATAAATCTTTTAATCCTCCTTTGAGGAATTTTTAAGAACCTCTGGAAAATATTAATCATTATGCTGCTCTGGAATTTATTACATTGAATCAGACCAAAGCTCCTTGAAATTCGTATTTTAACTACCTCACCCAAACACTGCGGTGAAATTTGATATTTTCCTCTCTGAGTTGTTAGGGCGGGCTGTATTTTCCCTACTCTTAGCTTTTGTAACTAGAAATGATGGTGCAAAGGTCAAATAAAGGTGTATCATTATGCAACACACAATGACATTCTTGACAACAGCTCCCTTGGGTGAGGACAGTGAGGCACCCGGAAGGTCACAGCCCTACTTCCTGCACACAATGATGGGGCAGAGGTCCCGGGACCCCGTCTCCCTGCAGTCCCAGGTGACAGAGTCAGACATAGGGCGTGGAGGCCAGCTGACCAGGCTCTGACCTGGATGCCCACACCCAGCTTTGAACAAACCCGTGTCTGTTGTTTATACCAGAATCCCAGACTTGGGAGGGAATTTAACAATTCCCACTCCCAGCCCCCATCACACATACCCCACGACAAAGCCCGGTGTCCAGGATCACTGCAAAGTAGGCAGAGCCCAAGGACAGGGACCACACTATCTCAAACATGAAGACCTTGGATGAACTTGACAAAGGACCACATACCTGAAGGAGGGCTTCTCGAATAACACTGGGGAACAAAATTTTTGTTGCATCCACCAAAACACTTGTTCTTACCTAATTCGAGTGTGCTGATCTCAAATCTGACATCAGTTTTTCTCTGTAAGCTACAGTGTTTTTGCAATTCAAGATTTTAGGTTTTCCTCTTATTGTAAAATTTTCAACATTTAGTTTAACATAATGAAGTAGAATGTCTTCTTGGGCATTATCTTTGTGAAAATATAATAATTTATATAATGCAGTAAATACACTAATATACTAAAAGATAATTGTATCAGAATTTGTCTACTATTTCAAAATAGAACATACTAAAACACTTATTTTAATCATAAAATTTGTGCAAAACTTATTTAAATTCTATTCAGGCAAAAATTTGCCTTTGTAGCTCTTGCTTTGTGTACTTGTTGAGGACAATCTCGTTTGATGCTCCAGCAGTAGTCTGTTCATCACTAACAGCTCCAAGATTTTCGGGAAACTTATCAAGGTGACTGTTCAGGAAGTGAATCTTAACGCTCATGTTACATCCAATGTTACGGAAAGCCAACAGCATCCTTTGAACCAGAAGTTCAAAGTTTTCTGCTTTTTTGTTGCCAAAGAAGTTCTTTGTAACTACCACAAAAGACTGCTATGCTGCTTTCTCCTCCTTATTCATCTTCCTGGAAATTCTTCGTCACGTATGAGGGTTCAAATTTGAGGTCCATCGAATAAACCTGCTTTTATCTTCTCAAAAGACAAGGCAGGAAAAGCAGAAATAATATGTTGAAAGCATTCACTTTCTCTATTCAAAGCCTGAACAAATTGCTTCATTAAGCCAAGTTTGATGTGAAGTGGGGGGAAAATAATCCTGTCTCGATTAACTACAGGTTCATTGACAATATTTTGCATCCCTACTTCCACAGCTTTACCTTTCGGCCACTCCTTCTGTGTCCAGTGTTTTTCCCGAGCTCGGCTTTTCCACAAACACAGAAAGTAAGGATACTTTGTGAAACCTCTCTGTTGTCCTAGCAGGAAATTTACCATTTTAAGATCCACACAAATGATCCAGTTATGCTCCTCATACTTCAGAAAGTCGAGGACAATTTTTATGTCATTCTTTTTTTTTTTTTTTAATTTTATTTATTCATTTTAGAGAGGAGAGAGAAAGGGAGAGAGAGAGACAGAGAGGGAGAGAGACAGAGAGAGAAGGTGGGGAGGAGCTGGAAACATCAACTCCCATATGTGCCTTGACCAGGCAAGCCCAGGGTTTTGAACCGGCGACCTCAGCATTTCCAGGTCAACGCTTTATCCACTGCGCCACCACAGGTCAGGCATATGTCATTCTTACTAAGTCCTTCAATTCAGGTTGGCTAAACTGCTGAGGGGTTAATGACTGCTTGGCATCAGAAGAAGACCCTTCAGATTCTGCAACCATTTCCTCATGCATCTTTATCAAAATACACTTGATTGCCATGTTCACTTTCTTCGTCCTTAGAAGAAATAAAACGATTGAAAACTGGAACCGGGAGTGTCTCAGAGTGTGGGATAGGTCTTATTGCTGAAGGAATATTAGGATATGCGATCATATGCCGTTTTTTCTTGCCGATGCCCTTTGTATGGATCAGACAGAAATAACAGTCACTGCTGTGGTCCTTAGGTTCACGCCAAACCATGGGAATACCAAAAGGCATTCCTTTGCGTTTTCCTTTTGTTTAGTCACAAAACATTTCCTCACAATTATAACACACAATATGAGGAGCCCAATTCTTGTCTTGATCGCCAAGGGAAACTTGAAAATAGGCAATATATGCACATGTCACAAATGATTAATATTGCGCCTTTGACGTTGAAGTGTGTAACGGCCACATATATAACAGAAGGTGTCAGGACTATTCTTACATTTACGCCTACTCAAAGAAGCCATGATTCAATCTTAAAACAAATAAGAGGGTGTTTTTTATCAGATAATGTTTTACATTTAAAAACAACTACAATTATGTAAAAATGATGTTTGTAAAACATTAATTGCCTTGTGGTTATGTTCAATCCAAGAGTCGTTGCCCTTTAACTTCAATTTAAAAACCAATGCATGCCATTAACTGTAACAAAAAAAATTAAAATTGCATAAAAACTAGAGCATGCACCAAAAAACAGATTTCAGATTTGGAATCAGTGATGCAGAAATATATAGAAACAGTTCTAAAACCCCATGCAATAGAAAATTAAAAAAAAAAAATTGTTCCCCAGTGTTATCATTTCCAAGATTTCCTGGGGCAAAATGACAAGGGCCCAGTCTGCCAGGTTAGGACTGTATTTGCATTCCAAATCAGAGAGGCAAGTTTCAGATTCAGTATGTCCTTCAAGAAGGGAACGGGCACAGCGCTCTCTATGACAGGAACGTGAAGAACTATCACAGCTGGAATCCTGCCGTTCTCTGTGGAGCGAGTGAGGAGATGCGGTTATGGAATAAAAAGGTTATCCCAGCACACTCATCAGCGACACTGCTAGCCCACCCACTTTCGCACTTGGAGCCACAGACTGTCCATTTCTTTGTGAGGGGGCCCTCTGCCTTTGTCATGGAGCCCTGAACAGCCTCCAGTTTCCAGTTTCTGTGTCTGCTAGGGACAGCCCACTACATGCTGTGTTCTCTTCCAGGCTCTGGGGAGGCAGCAATGAGCAAACTAAACAAAGTTCCCTGGTTTCTTGGCACCTCCGTGTGAGCAGGTGACAAGGACCAGAGACCATGTAAGTAAAGCCCGCACAGGGACCAGGGGTACCGGTACAACTTTAAATAGGGCGGCAGCGACACTCACTGAAGGCCTGCGGGAGTGCGGGGAGCCAGGCTGCCATGTGACCGCAGAGCGCTGCAGGAGGGGTCAGAGTGCACTAGGCATGTCTGAGCAGAACAGCCCCGGGGCTGCAGCCACAGGGCCAGCGTGGATGGCAGGAAGGGAGCCTGGAGGAGGAGCTGGGGCCACACCTGGAGAAAGGCAGGTTCCTGGAGGGAAGGTGCCGCTGGAGAATGAGGAGTTGGAGCTGTGGTGGGAGGAACTGAGCTGGGAAGCGGATGGTTGGTGGGTGGTTAGTGAGTGGTTAGTGGGAGACCGAGTACTGAAGCTGGGATGCAGCAGGCTGCTTAGGATAACGGGAGGGAGGACCCTCCGGCACGGCCTCAGGGCAGGTGGGGGTGAAGGGCATAACAAGGTGATCACCAGGAGAAAGGAGCAGGAGCTGGCCTGATGGTAAGTAAGTCCATGCTGGAGGTTTCCAAAGCAAAATGCTACCTGGGGGCAGAAGGGGTTACGGACCTGCTTCTGCCAGTGGGAGGTCAGGAAGAAAACCACACTGGACAGTCTGTGCAGGGGAACCCAGGTGTAATGAGAGTGAAGCACAGGGAAGCTCTAAGGGAGGGACCGGGAGAGGGGGAGGACCTTGCTCTCGAGTGACAGGCTCCAGGGCCTGACAGGAAAGGTGCCGGGGTTGGGAGCACATGGGGCAGAGTGAGGAAGCTCAGGATCCTGAGGACTGCAGGATCAACAGGTGGCTGGGCAGCTGACAGCAGAGGACGCTGGAAGGCGGAGGCAGCACCTGCCAGCGGCTGTGCTTAGGGCCAGCTGCACTGGTGACTTCGTGACCTCGGTGCCTGGGACAGAGAAAGGGATGGTGCCACAGCTCTGAGCAGGGGGGGGGGGGGGCGGTGCTGCCTCACCTCTGCTGCTGCTGTCTCGCTGTCATATGGCTTCTTTTCCGTGTGGTGTCAGTGAAGTGTCACTCACTGTGAACTCACCTGCTGACAGCAGTGAGTCTGGGCCTGGAAATGGCGTCTGGCGCGTCTGCGTGTGAACATGGTGGATGCCCTGGCCCCTCCCTTGGTGTGAGGAGGCACACTCCCTCTTATGCTGACACTTGCTTCACTGATCACTTCTTGTTGGGAGGACGGAAGCAGTAGCCATGCCAGAGGACAACTATCCAGGACATGCAACCCGCTGTGAGTGTTCTGGGGAACCTGGCCAAATGCTGCCACACTTGGTGACAAGCGACAGGGTGACTCTTGCTAAAAGCAGTGGTTTGGCAGACTGAGGATGCATGTCACCATCAGCCGTGAGTCTGCCTCGTGACATACAGCCTAATGCACACCTGGAGGTGGAGGTGGGTTCTGGCAGGAAAAACAGACTCAGAACCTGACCCAGTATCAACACCAAGCAAGTGTGGGGCCAGACAGCAGAATGTCCACCAGAAGGTGACCACCACCAACTTCCTTTCAGGCCTCGATGAGGCAACGCCATCACGCCAGACCCTCCTCCTGGTGTTCCTGCGCACTTGGTGGCACCATGACTGCGACCCCAAGACAACCCCTCACACACCCAAGAGGACCCACCACCCACTCCTCCCTCTCACCAGTGGCCCCCATCCCAGCATTTTATTTTCCAACACACATTTCTTTCCTTTCCTAAAACATTTATCTCCATACTTGCTGTTCACCTGATACTTCATAAATGCGTGTAACCTTCTTCACCTGCTAACTTCAGGCCACAGGTTAGAACCTCATCCTCAGAGAAGCACCCCTTGCCAGCCGGTCGGGCCAGGTCTCCCTGCAACGTGTGACTTCACACACTGACCACACGGCTCTGTGGTACTCAAGTAACATTTCCTTCTCCCCGTCCCAATCCACTGTCTCTGTGAAGATAGCAACCCGGGCTACACGGTCACTGCTGTGTCCCCAAGCCCTAGCCCAATGATGCAACAGAAGAGAAGCAATTTTTATTTTTTCTTTCTTTTTGTGACAGAGACAGAGAGAAGGATAGATAAGAACAGACAGGAAGGGAGAGAGATGAGAAGCATCAATTCTTCATTGCAGCACCTTAGTTGTTCACTGATTACTTTCTCATATGTGCCTTGACCGGGGGGCTACAGCAGAGCAAGTGACCCCTTGCTCAAGCCAGCAACCTTGGGCTTCAAGCCAATGACCTTTGGGCTCAAGCCAATAATCATGGGGTTATGGCTATGATCTCATGCTCAAGCCAGAGTCCCCATGCTCAAGATGGTGGCCTGTGCTCAAGCCAGCGACCTCGGGGTCTCGAACCTGGGTCCTCTATGTCCCAGTCTGATACTCTGTCCACTGCACCACCAAGTCAGGGAGAAACGAAGCAATTTTTTAAAGGTTCTGTAGATGAGCTGTCCTGTGTCACATGGCTAGTAACATGTGAGCACCATACCAGTGAGGCCGGCCCAGGTGCAGGCTGAGAACCCTCCCTTACTGTGCCCAGAAAAGCATCATGGGTGCATCTTTTAAATTAACAAACCCTACAAAGTAGTAACAGCCCCAAACTCTTTCATTCAATAAAGTATGGAACACAGGCCGCCTACTATATCACATTCACTTTATTTCTCACTTTTCCACTGGATTTAATAACATTCAGAGAATAGAAATGAAAACAAGGCACAGCTGTAGCACATGAGGGAACATTTTTATCCGGAGGGTGTTCAAGTGGACAGTCCACGGGACAGCAGTTCACACAGTTGTCAGGTGTCTGAAAGACACCCGAAAGCACAGCACAGTTCCACGGTCAGAGCCAGACTTGTCCCCGTGCGTCACTCACTCCTGTCAGCCACACAGGAACTGACTTGAGACGGCTCTCCAGGAAGCAGTGATCAAGGCCAGGGACAAAGATGAAGTGTGCACAGCTGGGCCCTGCGTCTGTGCAGGGACAGTGGACAGGGAGAGTCCCGGACCCGAGCCTGCGTCTCTATGACCTGCTCATGCTGACCAGTCCCCCATATCCCCGCAGACGGCGCGTCCACCCAGAGCGCCGGCACCAGCACACACGCAGGGATCTGCCTGCTTGCCGTCTGTAAAGGCACTTTCAGAACTAATGGCACCTGAAGGAATGGTGGCACAGAAGGGAAAGGGACTATTTTATAAAACAGAACTAAATCACATATGATGAGGGAAAATGTAGGAATTGCAAGAACTTTATAAAGTAATTTAGAAATCGTAACTGCTTTCATTTCGAACTATAAAAAGGTACCTATCCTTTACCCTTATGCTGGAATCACAGTTCTTATGAGAAACAGCATCACTGATGGACCTGATCAAGAATGTATAATAAAACCTTCTTTTAAAAAAGAAACAATTCTCATTAAAACAGGAACATGGAATTGTGAAGACCTGTGACCTGAGCAGTGAAACTGATGACCTCTCACAGCCAGCAGTCCCCAGCCTCCCCCCGCCCCCACTGCAGGAGCCAGCGGGGTGTGGGGTGGGGGCGTGAGGAGGGTGGGCATGAGCTCCGGACCCACCCACCCACACCAGATGGAGTGGCCGTGCCCCTTCCCATTTCACCCTGCACAGAGAACTGTGCAAATCTACATGTGATTAAAAATGAAAATTCTGGAAACCACAGCAACACGCATGTGCTGTTTCCAGGCACACAGAGAACTAGAGTTGGACTGCAAGGCAACAGGCTCCCAACTGTGGGAAGAGCCACGTCCCTTCTACATCTCAGAGCACAAGGGCCACGGGCTGAGGGGCAGGTGTCAGGAATGCAGGCAAGTCAGCAGCACTGGGGGCACCCACCTGAGCATCTGAGACAACGCAGGTTTCCTGTGGGATTCCTAAAGAGGATGGGCTGACACATGGAGCTGCACAGTGCTGGGGCACACAGGCCCCAAGTAAGACACTGTTGAGTCTATTCTGATGACAGTACGTTTGCTACGTAATGTGTTCTACGGGGTGAGAATCAGGGAAAGAAGTCTACTCTTACACAAAGCACGTGAAGTCAACTATATCTTAAGACAGAAGTTGGATTTGCTTTTAAGTTACAACAGGTTTAATGCTTAATACTGTACATCCTAGGCTTAGGAAATAGCAGGTTATTAAAATGGAAAATGTGGTTTTTGAATCATAGATAACCATTATCATGGGTTTAAAAATCAGACTAAAAACATTACTTAAAAAAAAAAGGAGAAAATGTTTAAATAAAGATGTGCAAATTAATGTCTGGGGCTGTAGCAAACAACGTATGAAACTGTCCTTTCTCAACAAGCACAGTTAGTGAGAAGGACACGGAGCCCCCTGTTTGGTCCTCATGCTTTCCTGGACAAAGCAGTCTTGTCCATTTTAACATAATCCATGGAAACACTCTGACAATGTGTTCTAGGGCAAGGAGGCACTGCAGATGCAGACCACGAGCTCAGACGGCGACCACCTGGGCAGAGAGGTCTAGGCAGCAAACACGATGCTGCTCGCCCAAGGCTCACACAGGGCCCACTACGTTGTAGGACTGGCGTGCCTCGGCCTTCAGCGCTCTAGACTGTGAACTGCACCTTGTCTGTGCGGCCACAAACCTCAAGACTTTAGCCCTGGAGAAGCACTGAACCATCACAGAAACAGCTCCAGTGTCGGGTCTCCGAGAAGCCTTGTCACCAGGACGGACTCGGGCTCGTTACAGAACATGGCCACCTGAAATCGCACCATCCCAAGTTTTCATTCTTTCCACTGAGACACACTGAACATGGCATTTTCTTCCAGTGAAAGTGAACAATCACAACAGTATACAAACAGCCTCACTGCAATTACTTAGAAATCAGAAGCAATCACTGAATTGATTGGGCAAAAATTAACTTAGTACTTTTTCTCCAAAAAAGTATAAAAAGAATGCTTAAAGTCAATAAAACCCACTGAGAACTAGGTTTACACCATAAATGCTGGGGTGAAGTGTGTGACACGGCTGGTCCATCATGGGGGGCGGGGGAGGGAGGACTCTCACTTGGCGGTGGCAGGGTTCTTGGGAGGCAGGAGCTTGTAGGTGTTAAAGTAGCCCACCACCTGCTGGGGGACTTCGGCCAGGACACACTGGGCCAGCGCCTCCTTGGGAGCCTGGGGAAAGCAACCAGATGAAGTCATTAGCACATTTTTACTGCCCTCTGATGACAACTAGGCTCCTGAGCTGTCAGCGAGTGGGGAGTTGCCTGTCCTTGGCCCGCGCCTTGTCCCAGTACGGTCCGGGATCCCGGAATAATGAAAGAATATTCTGCTCTCTCCAGCATTTGTCAGATTCTTTTATGGTGCCAGCATTATAACATGCGATGACTCTGTTCGCTAGGCATTAATTTTTTAAGCTTTTTATTTTGAAATAATTATAGATTCATTGGAGCTTGCAAAAATAATACAGAAGATTCCCATGTACCCTTCACCCAGTTTCTTCCCCGGGTGATAGCTTCTGTAACAACAGGACAACATCAAAACCAAGACAGTGACATCCATACTGAGATCTCACCGGTGTCGGCATTTGTTTGTGTGTGTGTGTGTGTGTGTGTGGCACATGGTCCTACAGGACTGTCATCTGGACACATCTGTGTAACCACCACCACAATCAAGATACACAACTGTTCCATCAGCACAAAGACCCCTAATGTTACTGCTTCTTAACCACACCCCTGCCACACCCTCCCCCGACATCACCGGTGGGGATGTACGATGGCATGGCCACCCCGAGACAGTTCCACTGTCTTTAATAATTTAACACGCAACAGTACATGACCCAGCAACTGCGCTTCTGGGTAGTGATCCCAGAGAAATGTTCACACAGAAACTAAATGCGATGCTAACAGCAGCTCTGTGTTTAGCAGACAAATTGGGAAACAACCGAGACGCCCTTCAAACAAACGGCAAGCCGACACAAGGACTACAGCTGGGGTGACTGCCAGAAAATCAGGCCAATTGCGAAGCCCGTCCCACAGGTCACAGGCTGCAGGGCTCATTTACATAATATTCTTGAAATGACAAGATGAACTGGAGACAAAATTAGCAGCTGCCAGGGGTCAGGAAGGGATGAAGGTGGGGTGGGATGAGTGTGGCTACGAGAGGGGGACATGGGGCATCCTGTGGGGAGGAACCTTGCTCGTATCCATGTACCAGTTTTACGAGACGTCACCAAGGAGTAAACTGGGGAAGAGTCTCCTGAGAGACTTTCATCAAATCAGCTTTGAGTCTGGTGAATTCATCACATACTTGTAGACAGTTTTTCTGCCATCATGTAAGTAAAGATGAAATATATTTTAAGACATTCACCACCACTGCAGTTTAATGACTGATCACAGACTGCGAGAGGCACCCAAGCACACAATCTGCCACACAAACACTCCATCCAATCAGGGCTCTTCACGTGGGAAGCTCCCACATCTGCCTGACACCTACCCCACCCACTAGTTGTGGATGGGCAAACAGAGGCGCGGTACTCACGTTCTGGAATTGTCTGAAAGGCACAAACTGGACAATATCTCTGATGGCTACCTCGCCCGACGGGGAGCGCAGACCCCCACCATCACTGTCCAGAAACTCCATGGCGCCGAAGTCAGCGCCTCCCACTCCAACAATGATGATGGACATGGGCAGCTTGGCGGCGTTGACAATGGCCTGCCTGGTCTCGTCCAGGTCTGTGATCACACCATCGGTAATGATTAGGAGCACAAAGTATTGCTGCCAAAGAAACAGGGATACCGTGAGCAGCACGGCTCCCCCACAGTAAAGGCAGTTCCCCGAGCCGGGAGTCTCTGCCCAGGACATCTCTGCTTAAAAACAGTCTGAGGTCTCTGAGGACAAGGGGTTCAAAGATAGAAATGCTACGGGTTCAGTAAAAGTGCAATAGACCACAAGGTGGAGCGGGCATGAACTCACAGGAGCCAGACACGGGGATGCCAGAGATTAAACTCTCAGCAAGCAGAGGAATCAATACTTTGGTTTTACAGAAGTATTAAATCTATCTAAGTATTGATCAAGGGAGTGTGTGGCATCTCTGACTGAAGAGGGGAATTGTTTATTAGACCAAAATACATTTTTTTAAGAAATGGATATGATTCAGGGAAGAAACCTCCTAATTCTGTCACCTCTGATAAATTCTTTTAGAGAGTGGTAAAATGTTACATCAAGTTATGACTCTATCTTTCGGGCCACTTACGTCTACAATGGAAGTAAGATTTGTAACAGCACCTAACGTGCTGAGCATTCCTGGTGGCCCAGGCTCTGGAATCATCTTATTTTGCTCTTTCAACACCTGTACAAGGTGGTCATCCCTGCCCAACTTGTGAGAACGCTGAGGCCAGGAGAGATGTGGTGTGCAAGGTCCCACAGGTGAGGGCTGTCTAATCCACACCATAAATAATTCTGCAGCAGCAGTTCAACTGCTAGGTCTCCCCAAGTTTTCCTCTATAAAGTCTACCTCCATTTTTGAGGGTTAGAACCAATATAAGAAACTGATTCTAAAGACAGAGAAAAGACCCACGGGTGTAAGGGCTGTTTTGTTTTTGTCTTGTCTGTAAGGATCACTAACTCAACAGCAGGTGTTATTCCCAAACTGAGGATGACTGTACCATTACTTCACGCTCCACCTTTGGATCAACTGTCAAATCAACAGACAAGTGGCAGGGGGAACAATTACGACTCACACCTCCCTGTCCCCAGTGCACTTACAGATGCCGTCTGCTGCTGCGTGGCTGCAGCAGCAAACCTGGCCACGTGGTTGATGATCGGTGAGAAATTGGTTGGTCCGTACAGTTTTATCTGTGGAAGGCAGGCCCGGTACGCCTCCACAATGCCCTGGATCCCTAGACGAGAAGAGCAGTGTTGGAAATTCTCAGGTTACAGCACAACTGTTCTTTATTCCCCACGTGGCTAATTTGATTACATACACATCAACATGCAGTGCTCTGGAGAGTGTGGGTAGTTCTACGTATGGAGTTCCTCTAAGCTACACCGAATCACACACCTCCATAGCTGTGCTCCATCACATAAGCCGATAACCCCACCCCTGTCCCAGGAGAAGGCACTTCTTTTCATCCCAGTGAAATTATTCATTAATCTACAGTAGCCTCATTACTTCTGATGTGTTTAGGAATGAGATGCTGATGGAAAAAGAACCATGAAAAAGACACTACATCATACAACCAACTTAAGAGGCGAGAAAGTGACTGATTAAATGGAGAACCCTTGCATATGTGGCCAGAGGCTCCCCAAACACTGGCTGCTACCATCCCTCTAGTGATTCTAGACCAGGGTTTCCCTGATGACGAGGTCAAGCATGCAGGGCAGGCTGCAGAGCTGCACACATGCCCTTCCGGGTCAGGGTCGCGCTCCGCAGCAGGTGTCCAGGCACTGCTGGGCCAGCTGGGGTCTGTGTGCAGGGACACCGGGCAGGAGTGTCCGTGGATGGGGCACCCATGTCTCAGCAGACACACTGCCTGCTCTCCCGTGGCCACAGAGGGCACTGCTCCTTCAGCCCGAGGCCCAGATGGGGCAGAAACAGCAGAGCTGCAGCCCAGGAAGCAAGTTGCCCAGACCTGGAGACTGTGCATCTGACAACACAACCCGGTGAATGCCAAACGGCATTCCCGGTAGAAGCACAACTGAGATATTAGTGTCAAATACGCACCCATTGCATCTGCCCTCACATCAGTCAGACGCAGGTAAGATACTAGATGGAACGCTCTAGAAATTCCCCACAATACATGCTGAGATCACCAAGTAATCTGCCACGGAAGATTGTTAATGTAAAACCCAAACAGGTTTCTTGCTTAAAAATGTCCAACAGCCCGACCAGGCGGTGGCGCAGTGGATAGAGCGTTGGACTGGGATGCCGAGGACCCAGGTTCAAGACCCCAAGGTCGCCAGCTTGAGCGTGGGCTCATCTGGTTTGAGCAAAAGCTCACCAGCTTGGACCCAAGGTCGCTGGCTCGAGCAAGGGGTCACTCGGTCTGCTGAAGGCCCGCGGCCAAGGCACGTATGAGAAAGCAATCAATGAACAACTAAGGTGTCGCAACGCGCAATGAAAAACTAATGACTGCCTGACCTGTGGTGGTGCAGTGGATAAAGCGTCGACCTGGAAATGCTGAGGTCGCCGGTTCGAAACCCTGGGCTTGCCTGGTCAAGGCACATATGGGAGTTGATACTTCCAGCTCCTCCCCCCTTCTCTCTCTCTGTCTCTCCTATCTCCCACTGTCTCTCCCTCTCCTCTCTAAAATAAATAAATAAAAAAAATAAAAAATAAATAAAATAAAAAAAAAGAAAAACTAATGATTGATGCTTCTCATCTCTCCGTTCCTGTCTATACCTCTTTCTGACTCTCTGTCTCTGTAAAAAAAAAAAAAAATGTCCAACTGAACACAGAGCAACAAGGAAGCAAAGCGCTGACTTGGCTTAAAAGCTTCAGAGGACAAGTCTCTTCCCTAAAAATTGCAGAGGTCCCATAAACTCCTCTTAGTCGCTCTGAACTTGGGACTACATGGTCTCATGAACAGCCTTTGAGAATGCAACGTTCACACGTAGAGGAGATTGCACACAGGTGAGGCTATACCTAGTCGTCAGCCAGCCCACCAGTAATAAAACCACGTTAGCGCGGGCCAGCGGCAGGCCACACAGCAGTGGTACGTGTTGGGAAAACCCAAGTCTGTAACCACAGCAATAATACCGTCCTCCACGCCTGTTGTCTCAGCTGGCTCTTCAGTCTGAACATGTACAAAGTATTAGTGAAACGTCTTCACATAAATAGCAACTGCCTTCAGTTCCTCCACCGAAACCGAAACACACCAAAATCCTTCCTTTGTGTTACAGGACCAAGCGACACATGTTATTTCTGGACAAATACATTCAGTGACAATCAGGAGAAGGGATTCACCCTCCTTGCCTTAAAATAAGGCTGCCTTTTTTCTGCAGCGTCTCCTTCATCTGAAACCACAGGCTCTTTCTTCCAGACTATAAACCAGAGGTGGGAGCACTGCGCCTGTCTGCCACCCAAAAATGGGCTCACGTTACTCAGAGCACATGAACTTCTAAAATGAAGTGACAGTCATCCACACTTATTGGCAATAGATGAAACCTAATTACAGACTCCAAAAACTGTTCCGATCTCATCACAGGCATGAAACACGTTTCTTGAAAAGAATAATATTCCCAGTTTCAAGTGGTTACGGATAAAAAAAGTCAGTGAAGTGCATCCGAGGCACACTGAATCGGTGTGGGAGAAGCGTTCTGGAGAGGAGAGAGCCCTAACACAGACTCCCCCAACACCACGTTCACGGCGTCCACCTTGCGAGCAGGGAAGGAGTGGACAGGCTCTTCTGTTCAGAACCCACACATTCTGCAACTGCTGAAGGGACCTTTGCAGAAATTCAGCTTATTGTCTACAATTTTATGCCTCTCCCTCTGCCTCGTTTCCCTCCTCCAAACACACGTGACTCTGTGGGGGACTAGGCATTTAGGTTAATCGTGCAATGGGGTAGACGAGGAAGCGTCAGGGAAGCCTGAGCCGCAGTGCTGGCCTTCCCTGCCTGTACAGGGGAGCTGCCCACCGAGCCCCACCGGAGACGGTCTGAGCACAAGCGATTCCACGCTGGACCCCTTCCCTGCTCCTCTGAGAACAGTCTCAAAAGACCCGCAGATGGGACTGCTCAGTCCACAGAAGGTTTACTTTAAAATGAACTTACACGTGAGCGTAACAGGACTCGACTTACTGAGCCCATCTTGAGGCTGAGAATTCTTGCGCTGTGTGGAACCTCGGAAGGTGGGAGAACTCAGCCCGGAATCGGCATCATCACAGTGATGTCACTACCCTCCCCGCCAGCTGGGGGCAGTTCTTTTGCTCCATGTGACAGAAAGGTAAATATGTCCCCAGAGAAGCCTGGAGGGGGAATCTGAGTAGCTCTGAATCACCAGGAAAACCAAACACGAGGGAGGCTCCCGTTTGCGTGCCCACGTCTCACTCACCGTTGCAGTAGGGGTTGGACGGATTAAAGTTCATAGGAAACTCGTGCGACACCTGGAAGGAGGAGAGGGGGCTGATGAGGCGGGTCCTGCCTCTCTCGGAGGCCGACCGCAAAGACAGGGCTCCCTCTTACCTGCCACTGCGGGGGTATCTGAGCTCCAAAACCAAACGCTGGAAACATCTTATCACTAAAAAGAAAATTTGAAAAAGTAAAAGATTGGTTTTTTGTTTTTTTTCAGAATAGAAAGAGTTTTATCTTTACTCAAAACCAAATGAGCTTATTTTTTAAAATTTTTGAATCTTAAAACTAATACAAAGATACAAAAATGTCTCTCTACATATAGTTATAAAAATGGAGTCTATGCTCCTATTTTATAACATTCTTTTTTACTTACATATTATATATTTCGTTGAATAAATATGCAGATAAATCCACAAATCCCTAAAAACCACAAGTTTTTCCATCTATTTACAGCAAACTCATGTGGCCATAAACCCTGGGCCCCAATGACGTGGGGTTACTTGTAGCCACTGGCTATGAACATTCATACACCAGCCACAGAAATAGGTGCGAATGCCACACACAGAACTCCCATGTTTCTGAGCACCGTGAATCCACAGCGTCCTAGGAGGGCTGCACAGTGCCCCCACACTGACTCCCCCCGGGGGCCTGCCATTCAACCCACTGAGATGAACATGCCAATTTCCTACTGGGGAGGGACATCTTTCTCCACAGAAACTCTCAAAGGCTCTTCTTGCATTGAGGACAGAACCTATGTCACATGTGTCAAATCTTAAATAAAAATTCTTTCATGATTTCTGCCCCTTCACAGCCAGACTGTAAACAGCCCACGTGTATTTTCTGCGGGAAGGTTCAGGGCTGTCTTGGACGTTTCATGCTGAGTCTATCAGAAGTGTGCTGGGGCAGGATTTGACACAGAAGCCAGTGCCCCCAACAGTGTCCCTTTTCTGCCCCTTCGATGAGAGACCCCCCCAAACCAGAGCCCACTCGGCTCACCCCAGCTCCCCCGCCAGGGCGGTGGAGTGGAAGTCATCTGAACTAGGCCCCTGAGGGGATGCACACACAGCCCAGATCCCTCTTCTTCCACGACTAGAGGACCTAGGACCCACAGCAGCTGCCTGGACCTGGGGTGGCCACTATCGTCTAGGAAGGCAGAGTTTCCCCTCAGTCTGAGCTCCTCACTTCTACACAGGAATGTGAAAGGAACACAAGCACCTATCCGGTCAGCATGTTGCTTTTGGGTGTCTCCATTTCAGCAGTTTTGTCTGTCGTTTATACTGGAGTGTTCTAACCAAATTCAGCTCTTGTCCACTTTGACTGCTGTGACAGCCCCTTTCCCTGAAATGCCACCAGCCATATGCTAAGTTCTCATGCACACTTGGGTCTACTCCAAGGTCTAGTTTTAGTTCCATAATCTCCAGTCGTATGCCTTTAAAATGTTCTACTGTCTACTAGAACAAATTCCTGTTTCCTTTTCTTCCTGAAAAGCTTTTTGGCTATTCTGATTCATTTTTCCTTCTAGAAAATTTTAAGAATTATTTTGTCAGGATTCCATTGCAATTTTGATCAAACTTGATTAATTTAGGGAGACAGGTTATACCTTACATCATTATGACATCTAGAATTGTGGCTTATCTTCTCATTTAAACACGCTTCCTTCATTGTCCGAGTACAATTTGTCGTTGTCCCTCAGTAAAGACCCTAGACTTTCAACGAACCTCATTCTCAACTTCTACTGCATTCTGAATTGTGATCTTTTATCCCTCATGACTTCTTGAATCGGTTACCGCTGGTTAGTGAGAAATCGTTGATTTTTTTTATGTTGTATCTGACCACCCTTCTCTGAACTCTCACTGCTTTCTAGTATTTTGTTACTGGAGTGTCTCAGGTTTGCATTTGTTGGGCACAGGTCTGCTGAACTGGACATCTGAATCTGTCGTGGTCTGCTGCCTCGGGGAGAAGTGGCTGGTCCTCCTCTATTGTGGTATCCTGCCTCTTTGAGCCAACTTTTGTAAGTTAAACCTTCCTAAAAATGTTATACTTTAGTCCAGATTTCTAATGTAATAACAGTAAAGTTCAGAGTATCAACATATACATTTTTTTTTGTTTTTTTCCTGAATTTATGCCTATAATCTGTCTCATTCCAATGATGTTTTCTCTTTCATGGGGGTTGGTGTTGGCAATGATGTGCTTCAGTTTTGCTGAACTTGTGAAGAATCACCTCTTTCTTTTTTTTTTTGTATTTTTCTGAAGCTGGAAACGGGAAGAGACAGTCAGACAGACTCCCGCATGTGCCCGACCAGGATCCACCCAGCACATCCACCAGGGGCGATGTTCTGCCCACGACCAGAGCCACTCTAGCGCCTGGGGCAGAGGCCAAGGAGCCATCTCCAGTGCCCGGGCCATCTTTGCTCCAATGGAGCCTTGGCTGCGGGAGGGGAAGAGAGAGACAGAGAGGAAGGAGGGAGGGGTGGAGAAGCAAATGGGTGCTTCTCCTATGTGCCCTGGCCGGGAATCGAACCCGGGTCCCCCACACGCCAGGCCGACGCTCTACCGCTGAGCCAATCGGCCAGGGCCGAATCACCTCTTTCTTTAATTTAATAATTGGTGGCTTCTTTAGAACATTCCAAATCCTTACCCGCTGTGTTAGAGGAAGGAAGTTACCAGCTGAGGGGCTATGGACAAGGGCCAGCCCCACACCTGTTCTCTGCACAGTGCAGGTGATAATAGTGGCTTCCTCTCAGCAAGGACATGATCAGAGGAGATTACGTAGAAAGTGCTCTAAATCATCCACAACACAAAACAGCTGATACATATATGAATCTGCTATTACTATGATGACTTCATTTTTCTTCCCAGTATTTAATTTTATTGAAAAGCTAGTTCATTTATACACAATTCTTATTTAAAAATGAAACCATAAACCAGCCTTCTCCTGCCTTTCTTTAGTCATCTTGCACAATCTCCTCATTGCCCTCTATTTCTAATTTTTTAAAAAAAAGACTTTATTCATTCATTTTAGAGAGAAAGAGAGAGAAGGGAGAAGAAGCAGGAAGCACCAACTCCCATATGTGCCTACATCAGGCAAACCCAGGATTTCAAACCGGCGACCTCAGCATTCCAGGTTGACACTTTATCCACTGCACCACCACAGGTCAGGCACACCTTCTACTTCCAAAGAGCCGGGTAGGATGCTGTGGTCTGCTCTTTGACCTGAGAACCACCTAGGAATGTTTCCATTTCCACAGGTAAATGCTCTTCAGGTCTTCCTGTTGGGTTAACTTCTAGGTGGCATGGCAACGTTCTACTCTTTATATGAACCCCATTATGACGGTGTTACTTTGAAATTTTTTTTAACTCTTTTTCTGGATTCTGCCTTAAATTCTATGAGGCTGATACCAGGAATGCCACGTTTGCCTAAGGTTTGTTTGCATTTTTCTGAGAAAAGCCACTTCTTTAAATGTCATAACAGACTAATAAAAAGCAATATCAATAAGTAAAGGCTTTCATCACAAAGTAATAGGAAAAAACCAAATGGAATTCTATACTGTGTCCTAAGAGATCCAGAACAAAAAATGTAAAGTGCACATTTTTATTCTATTGTCTACTCCACCTTCAAAAGGACCTATTTAAATCTATTTAAAACCTATCCATGGAGAATTCATTCAAAATATTTTGTAGCAGTTAATTCAGGTTATCCTTTGACACTTGTTCAAAGTTGCCGTTAAGAAGATGATTTTCGGCCTAGCGTGCGGAGGACCCGGGTTCGATTCCCGGCCAGGGCACACAGGAGAAGCGCCCATTTGCTTCTCCACCCCTCCGCCGCGCTTTCCTCTCTGTCTCTCTCTTCCCCTCCCGCAGCCAAGGCTCCATTGGAGCAAAGATGGCCCGGGCGCTGGGGATGGCTCTGTGGCCTCTGCCCCAGGCGCTAGAGTGGCTCTGGTCGCAACATGGCGACGCCCAGGATGGGCAGAGCATCGCCCCCTGGTGGGCAGAGCGTCGCCCCTGGTGGGCAGAGCGTCGCCCCTGGTGGGCGTGCCGGGTGGATCCCGGTCGGGCGCATGTGGGAGTCTGTCTGACTGTCTCTCCCCGTTTCCAGCTTCAGAAAAATGAAAAAAAAAAAAAAAAAAAAAAAAAAGAAGATGATTTTATGATGGCTGCCAAGGAACTCAATGTGTTAAGAAATGGTGTCTGTGCACATGTAGCCCCATGTTCATTGCAGCACTGTTCACAGTGGCCAAGACATGGAAACAACCAAAAAGCCCTTCAATAGAAGACTGGATAAAGAAGATGTGGCACATATACACTATGGAATACTACTCAGCCATAAGAAATGATGACATCAGATCATTTACAGCAAAATGGTGGGATCTTGATAACATTATAAGGAGTGAAATAAGCAAATCAGAAAAAAACAAGAACTACATGATTCCATACATTGGTGGAACATAAAAATGAGACTAAGAGACATGGACAAGAGTGTGGTGGTTACCAAGGGTGGGGGGGGGAGGGAGGACATGGGAGGGAGGGAGGGAGAGAGTTAGGGGGAGGGGGAGGGGCACAGAGAACTAGATAGAGGGTGACGGAGGACAATCTGACTTTGGGCGAGGGGTGTGCAACATAATTTGATGACAAAATAACCTAGACATGTTTTCTTTGAATATATGTACCCTGATTTATTAATGTCATCCCATTACCATTAATAAAAATTTATTTAAAAAAAAAAAAAAAAAAAAAAAAAAAAAAAGAAATGGTGTCTGTGTTTATAGGATGTGTTGTCTGGACTGATATCACAGAGAGCTTCCCTAATGAGTGAGCCCTGTGGGAATAGGTCAGAGACAAGAGCCTGCGAACTGCAGTCGCTGTTCAGTCAGCACATTGCACAAATACGTCGTAAATGACCACCAATAGTAACCAGAGGTCGGAGGTGAACACTAAGACTGCCCCAAAAAGAAAGACAAGGTAAGACAAGAGAGATTTCAGGGAGAAAGCCACGCCCCCCGCATCCTACCCCACCACTCAATCACAGAGCAAGCTTATGAGACAGAAACCACCCTCCCGGAGCACGGAAAACACATCATACTCACGTGTCATAGTCCTGAATGACCAACCCCACCGACCAGATGGCGGTCAAATACTCATTCACACCGTTGGGGCTGATGTAATGGAGGGAGTCAGGAGACCGTGGGTCACCATTGGAGCCGGTGAAGTCCACCCCCACCTGCAATCACAGCCGCAGCCCTTACTAGTGAAGGCAGGACATCAGGAGAAGGGACACAGACATTCATCCTGAAGCCCGCCCTGTCTCCTCACAAACACCTGAGACCAAGGGTACTTCCACAGTCAAGTAACGTGAGTGTCAGCATGAAACAGCCAGCCGCTCCCATTGGCTAGACACCTGCCATCAGGAACGACTACCCCAGGACTTCAGACGCAGGGCTGTTCTTGTATGTCTGTCTGACTGGTCTGTCCATCACTGATCTCACTACAGGATAATCACTGCTCTGTATGTCTGATTCCCATCAGGAAGAAGGGACAGATTCCACTAGTACAGATAGGAGCTGCAGGGTGCACCTGTCTAAGGGGACCACACATGCTGCGTGTGTGAATGCTATCACCACGTCAGCTGTGCAGAAAGAGAAAAGCCACTGCAAAACGAAGTGCTCTTTCTGCAAAACTGACTGAAAAATTCAGTGAGTTACTTACAGTAAAATTCAGCTGACATCCTCCCATAATATAGTCAAGGAACGTGCATTCCACCGTGATCTAAAAGCAAACAGTGACGGGGAAAGTCAGACTCTGCCACTGCTCATGAGATGCCGAGCACTTGGGCAAACAATGTGAACACTTGATGAAACAAACAGAACAGAACAGGACATAAACGCCCGGAAGCCACCCCTGCAGCACCTGAGTTTAAGCCCCCGCCCTTACATGTCATGAATCTGGAAGATTTTACTTCAAGATAATTGTAGCAACGTTCAGATTACAACAATGGCCAAAGTTGAAATATATATACTTTATGTTTTAAGAAACTAACAATGAATCTAATATGTTGAGAGCTTTAATAAGCATAATAATCAAGATTTCTTAAAAACCCACTTGTTTAAGAAATCTCTTGGATTGGCCCCCCATTCACAACCTCCTTCCTGCCAGTGCAGTGGGAACAGAGCACGGGGCCTCACGTTTCCTGAGGTAATGAGAAACCTTAACATCCTTGCCCTTTGCTAAAATGCTGTCAAACCTTAGAAGCAAAGACACTTAAAAGACTTCTTTACTATTTCCTGTTCTGTTCTTTCCCCTGAAGCACCCAGGTGAGAGTGAAATCCTCAGCTTCGCTAAGTGCAGGTATGTCTGGTGGAAACGACGTCAATGGAAGACTGGAAATGACACCTCATGGAATAGAAGCCGGCCGGGTCCACTGACCTCACACTGCTTCACACTGACAATGCCTGAGTTCTTATAGCTTTTCTTCTTCTGCCTCTTTTTCTCATTTATGCATTCGAATTCAATCTGTAGGAAGAAAAGACAGCGTGTTCATTCTCACTGGTGATGTTAGAAATGCCGATGTGAATTTAAGTGAATGACTTTTTCTCCTAGAATCTAACCACCTACTGATGTAGGTCTGTTGCAAGATACAACTCTGAAACAATGACCTAATATGCTAAGTATGTAAAATAGTCAACATGACATATCCTTAAGGCGCTCCTAAAATTATGAACCTTGTAAAATAGCTCATAAATATAAATTTCCTTACAAAGTTTCTACGTAATAATTTTTGTTCTTTACAACGAGGAAATAAAATATTATTCCCAGTTGTTACTTTCAAAGAGAACAAAAATTGCTGCTTGGAAAAGCAGAAAAACCTACCGTCAGAACACAGAGATCTATGAAGCCCATTTCTGTGGTAAAACGCATCATCTTTCCACTGGAAATGCATGTTAGAAAAGATCTATTGTCCTCACTATACTTCCTCTGCCAGACAGACTGGTCTTCCTTTCCACCTCCTGTCCACCTGTCTGTCCATAAGGCTTGGCTCACGCCCTCCTCTGTGACATCATCTACCATTCTGGTCTTCTCGATCTTCACCCACCCACTAAACGTCTGAAGCCATATAAAACTGGCACACATACTTGGTATTGTTCTCAGTTGTTTCATTTCATTAGTTTTTTTTCTCATAGCTAGGATAAATTGACCTCCAAATTATACTTTCAAATTCTCACCATCTTACCTAACAAATAAGCACATGAGGAATAGTCAGTGGACACTTGGTGAGTCACCTCTTCTGGTTAATGGAAAGCAACTTACATACTCTACACAGAGGCATTACTAATTTCCTGAGAATCAGACGTTAAAAAGTACATTTGATACAATAATACAAAACAAAATGACGTTAAATTTCCTGAGGCTTCGGGGTCCCACCAGAGTCCTGGCCATCATTGTAAATATTAATTACTGAGCGTTTCGGGGCAGACGTGCTCTGACCAGAGCTCTCACTGGTGAGAGGCTGCTCCACCTCAGCACTCGCACCACGTGACCAAAGTCAGGCAGTGCTCTGGGCTCCCAGAACAGAGGTGACATACAGAGCTGCCTTCAAAGAACAGGAGTGAGCAAGCCTGTTAGCACGGCAACAAGAAAAACCTCATTCTGTCACGAGGTAGCTGGACTTGGAAAAACTTTACGTGATCCCTAAGATATTGTACTGGTAGCTGTTTTCTCATTATCTTCTATGAGCAGGTCATTTACTGACTGGAAAACAACGCACCCACCCCAGGAGAAAACAAGGCAGCCTACTGCACGTACTCCATTCCTTTAGGAGACCTGCGTTATTTGGAGTGTTTAGGCTTTCACCGTTTTCCATTTGTTCTGCCTTTAAAAAACAATCTTTAAATAGAATATTTGCAGCTGAAGTTTACTGCTATTTTAATTCAAAGTATGTTAAGTAGAAGCCAAGTCAATGTTTGCACTTAAACTGGCGGTGGGATGTGAAAAGCCCCTCCTCCATCCCACCAGCACCTCTGTCCTGGCTGCCACTAGTGCCCGGGCTTTGTGACCGCAGAGCAGGACGAACAACGTGACCCGCTAAAAATTCCCAACCCCCATGTTTGTTTAAAACTCATTTATCCCAGTTAGTTAAACCAAATGTCTCAGAAGTTTGGTTCATTTAGTTTTAAGTTTTGATCTAGAACGCTCAGCATCTTCTTCTGTATTAAGTCATGTCACCTATATGACCAGGGGAAACAAACCTTCTCACTGGCCACGCCCTCATGCCTGTGAAACCCCATTGCTGCATTCTCAAAAGCAAATGCTCCAGTATACATAAAACATGAGCGTGGTCCAGGTCTCTAAGCAGCTAATAAACATTCACATGGTTGTTATAAGTAAACTATAAAGAAAATAAGTTTCTCATTCAAACCAGAAAGGTAAGTAAGATGGAAGCCATTTGTAAGTTTTGCTTATAAAATTCCCTGCAACAGGTTTTAGCCACATTGGCTTAGAGACAGAAACGTTTCAGAGGCACTCTTAGAGATGGGCTGAGGTGCTACATAATAAAATGAACATAGTGAAGGCAGACGAGCAACCCTCACAGAACCAGTGCCATCGGGCAGCAGTGCTAGGTTCACTGACTTAAAGCCATCACCACACTTCCATCCTTCTTGTGGGTAAGGACAAAGCAGAGAGAAGAGCCAGAAGCAGGCTGCAGAAGCAGACAGAGAGCAAGCGCTGGCCAAGGACCTCAGCTGTTAGTGTCATCCCAATAGGACACAGCAGCAAGTTCAGTCCCTGGTGTGGGCTTACACAGGAAGTAAACAGCGAATGCATAATAGGTGAAACAACAAAATGATGTTTTTCTTCCCCCCCCCACTACTCTCTCTCTAAAATCAATAAATACATTTTTAAAAAATTTTAAGGTATATACAGTTCAAATTCAAGTATTTGTCCTGTGCTATAGACGTTAATGATCGTGCCCAATGAAATGCCAAATGCTTTAAAACTAAGGATTTTCAATCAAACCATATATGTTATCTGTAGCCAAGAAAACCAAACCTCTAAATGTTAACATAAACTCACACCCCAAGTATGAATTTTAGGTCATCTGTTACTAAACAAATGAATCCATAGACTTCTGAGCATCATCTAGTATAAAGCCTGCTGAACTGTTTGCTGTGCCAAGGGAAAGAATGAAATAGTAACTGTATGGCCAAACGGTCCAACATTTTCAAACAAAGATACAACTTACGGGGGAGTTCCTGGAGGCTTCCTTCAGTTTGGTCATGGTGGTCTGAAATGTCCCGATGAGATCATGTGACCCATCGTTATCATAATCATAACACTCTACCTAGAATTAAGTATAACAAAAATACATAAAAATCAACATAACTGTGTTTAAAAAAGGTTTTGCTGCAATCAATTGGACTTACCAAGAAGTGCCCTTTTCACTAAAGTGAGTGAAATGTTTAATGTGCAGGTAGTTCATAGAGATGAGGAACCAGCTTCCTTGGAGGGCAGTCTTGAAACCCTCCAGGACTCTAGCTCCCCTTGGGGTGGGTCTAGGACAGGGCACAGGCAGGTGAAAAACAAGGACTGTCCACATTCATTGAGCAGTTCCCAGTTCCCCTAGTGTGTCCCCAATGAGTGCTGATCAAGTCAAAGTGGATTACACTTCTTGCTCCTCCATGTCTTTGCCATGTTGACACTGCCCAGTGGTTAAAAGCCATCATCCGGAGGGTGAGAGGAAGCCCTGCGTGGTGCTGAAGCCGCATAATGAAACTCTAGAATGAAGGGACTGCCACCTGGTCAGGCTGGGCTTGTGAGGGGTTGGACATGAAGAGGTCGGGTCATGGCTCCGGCAAAGAAAAGGGAAACTGAGGAAGAAGTACTGAACCCTGTGCTTCCACGGAGGCAGCTGCAAGTCCTGCCTCCGCAACAGCTCTGTCAGTGCTCACTCGGTCTCAGCCCTGCAGGCAAGGAGCGGAGAGGGTGCGACTCGGACGCAGTGTGGTGCCAGGTGGGCAGGTGTCATGGAGAGTACACAGCCACGGAAATACCTGAATGTACGCTGCGGCGAGAGTTAAGGTGCTGTGAGCTGTTAGCAAGCAGAGTCCGTGGTGAACCACCACCATCTTCTCTGTGCTTTGTAATGCCAAAACAGATCGCCTCATCTCTGCGGACACTTACGTGCACCGCACACACCCGCCACTCAGGTTTGTCAGGTAGGCAGAGGAATTAAACAATCTTGGAAGAAATGTCTTGAGTGGGGCCCAACATAGTAAAGGAGAGCTGTGCTAGGGACACTGGAATCCTTCCAGAGCCCACGACTGAAGAGACAAGCCTAGAATTCAGGGGGGATCTGCATCCTCCACGTGCCATCCCGCTATGACCCTTCACAGAGCTGGGTGAGCCACCAAGCAGCAGGCTCCCAGCATTCCAGTGCACGAAATTAATACACTCCATGTGCTTCACCACGAGCTCCGAGATTCACACATCTCACCTGGTAAAGCAATTCTTTTTCTTCTCAGTTCTATAAGAAGTGAATTAGGTGCTTATCATAACAGGAAGTCTTTCATCCTTTACTTTATTCCCATTTTTATTCAGGAAGACTAAACATCGGTCAATTAGGAAAAACAAATGAGGTCTAGAATTGCAGTGACCAATTCTGACCATTTTGCTCTTGCCCTGTGTATGTGATGCTCAATTTTTTTTATTATTTTTTTAAGCAAACATAACCCTCAATATTTTATTGTCACATAATAAAACAAAATGCGAGGCTGGGAACTGGACCACCTGGCCCTGTCTCTTACCTCCTCCCAGTTCAGAATGCTTGCATCTCGACAGCCAGCACTGCCTTATGTGTGCTGCTGGGCTCAATGCGTTCAGACCTCAGCACAACCTGCTTTGTAGTTTTAGCATTTTACAGAAAATCGGATTAGTGTGCCCACCACAGCTACTCTGCTTCTTGTCATATCGCCACTGTCCCTGCCTTTCCTGTCCTGTGTCACTTTGTGGAGTTGATGCTTGCCCACTTCTTACAAAAGTCTGGTGGGTTATAGGAACTTTCACTGTGTTTGTAAGAGCGCTGTCGGCATGGAAAGGAAGCTGATGCTCACGTTTTAAAGCCGAAGCCCTTTATCTGACCCCTTAAGTGTCAAGGAAAAGAATATTGATGATTGAAATAATATTTTCTAGATGAACTAAAATTAAGAAAATGTCAAAAACAATCTTAACAATTTTATCTTAATAGGATTTTTAAAAATTATGGACAACAGAACTCTTCATTTTATTTTTGCATTCAGGAAACAATTGACACATAAGGCAAAAATCAAACTTTGATAATGCCAAGATTTTAATTAAATAAAGCTTAAGAAGAGCTAACACTGTTCATATGTTCAGTCTGCCTAAAACTTCAGGGAATGCAAAAACAGTTTTTGACTGTAATTTATGATAACTCACCATATTGTCCCATGGCAGGCAGATGTTTGGTGTTAAAGAAAAATGTGACATTCATAATGCTGGCATGTGTTCATATACCGTTTGAGCCAAGATGATGTAATGACTGTCATTTAATTTCTCTTCACAAGAATTCAGAAGCTAGGATGGTTGTCTGCTTTACACAGCAGCACCTGGGTGCTTGTGAAATTCAGACATAAGCATGTACACATTCGTGCACATGGATGCATGTCAGAATGCACGCACACACAGCACATCAGTGAAGGCACTCCCGTTTTAGACAGGTGGGGGCATGCATGATTATTTCTCATTTGCTGCATGTCATGAAAATAATACGCATGCTGAGTGACACACTGCATGTTCCCATGGCTGCAGAGAAACCGCCAAGACTCTAACTCCACCCTCTGCTCTTACCTCTCCACACACCTGAGCAATCTCCCCAGAGCAGGAGAGTCACAGATGCGTGAGTTCTGACACTGCAAAGACACACAGACAGTGAGGATGTGGCAAACCAAGCTGTGTGTCATTGAAACAAACGAAGGCGCGTTTCAGAATGGAAGGCATTCATCAGAGTAAGCTCAGAAAACCAGTGTACTTACTATAATAAAATACCCTGTAGGCAAGCCACGTGTGCAGGAAAAGTTTAAGAAAGAGTGTTTCATTGTTAACATGTAATTACAGTCACACAGCTTTGATTTAGGCATGGTTTTCAGCTTCTCTTGCTTCTTAGAGCTAATGAAGATTCAACTTACTACCTTTAATGTGAAAAGCAAAAGCTCCAGATTTAGTATAATACAATGCAAACTTTCTTTTGATATGCATTTATTTAAGCCAAACTGATGACACAAGCTGGGAAGCAAGATTTTATATGCTCTCAAAGGTAATTTTCTTTTTTAGTCAGAAAGAAAGACAGACAGAAACAGACAGGAAGGGAGAGAGGTGAGAAGCATCAACTCATAGTTGAGGCACCTTAGTTGTTCGTTGACTGTTTCTCAAATGTGCTTTGACCGGGGGATGGGGACGCTGGGGGAGCTCGGCCAAACCAGTGATCCCTTGCTCAAACCAGCGAACTTGGGCTCAAGCCAGTGGCCTTGGCTTTTCAGTGACCTTTGGGCTCAAGCCTGCGACTATGTCTATGATCCCACATTCAAGCTGGTGAGCCTGCGCTCAAGCTGGCGACCTCGGGATTTCAAACCTGGGTCCTCAGAGTCCCAGGTTGATGCTCTATCCACAGTGGCACCACCTGGTCAGGCTCAAAGGTAATTTTTAAAGCAACTTTTCTATTTATTTTGTACTATACGTGCCTCAGTGGCATGTGGATTGTTTTGAGCTCAAGGCAGCCTAGACCTTATGGGCTCAAGAGAAACTAATACTCACTATCTGGAAGAATTTAAATTATGAGCCTGGCTCATGACAAGAGTTGTCACCAGCAGTGACTGTGTATCTGTCTCTGTGGCAGAGCAAACTCATAACCACTGAACACATGCTCTCCCTGCACTGACCTCCTGGCCTTCCAAGGTGTCTTACATCATCTTGAGCTAAGGATGTCTTCTAGACCTGTTTCCCTTTGTGTGTCTGACTCTCTCATGTAGGAGAGGTTCCCCTATGTATGTACGTAATTATATTTGGTCAGTTTCTCACGCTCATTTGTACATACATACGTAATTAAATTTGGTCAGTTTCTCATGCTCATTTGTCTTGTGGCTGAATGTCAGACCAGTCGAAAGAACCTTGAAAGGAGAGAAAGTTTGTTCCTCCTCTCTCCCCAGGACCTAGACTCTTACTGCTCTTGGACATACCACACAACTCATACTGATATTAATTTTTAAAGTCCTCTGCAAACTGAGGACAAATTTTCATAGATCTAAGAAATGAAGCAGTTTTCAGTAATAGTAGCATCTGTACTGTTAGTTTATAAAACTTTCATTTTCACTACCTTAATCTTAACTATTTTTGTAGTACAGACATTATTTTCTCTGTTTTATAAGTAAAGACGTTAGATGACCTGCCCAACCAAGATCCCTCAGCGGCTTAAAGGGCTGAATTAAGTCTTAGGCTGTGGTCTGATCGAAATCCTATGCCTGTTCCATGCCTTCAACCTTTCCACTTCACCACATTAATGACAAAAACAAAAACAACCTCTGTGTCAGTCTGCTGTCATCAGAGTATAAGAAAAGGTTTCTCTCTGAAATCTTATGTCAAGAAGTGACTCTCGGGTGAAAATGTCTTTAAAATAATATGTAGTTTTGATAAATGGTTATAAATAAGAACATTTAAAAAAAATACTTAGGCTGCTGCTGCTCCCTCTGCCACTCTGCGGCCCTGTCCATTTGAAACAAAAGGCATCTCCAGTTGTCAGGGCGTGACGGAGAAGCTGCCACCCCGTGATCTCCACTGCGCTGGGGGCAGGAGAAAGCTCTGGGTCCTTAGTGAGAGTGACGTCTGCCTTTATCCACAAGGGACATACCAAAGGCAAAGAGGGTAGCTGAGAGTTCCTATTGTTAGAGCAAAACAATCTTTTTAAAAGAAATAAAAACTTAAATTGGGCATTTTATTTTAAAATGTAAAGGGTAGCCTAACTAGGCGGTGGCACAGTGGATAGAGCGTCCGACTGGAATGCAGAGGACCCAGGTTCGAAACCCCGAGGTCGTCCAGCTTGAGCACGGGCTTAGCTGGTTTGAGCGCAGCTTACCAGTTTGAGCCCAAGGTCGCTGGCTTGAGCAAGGGGTCACTCACTCTGCTGTAGCCCCCCAGTCAAGTCACCTATGAGAAAGCAATCAATGAACAACTAAGGTACTGCTACAAAGAATTGATGCTTCTTATCTCTGTCTCTGTCTGTCTGTCCCTATCTGTCCCTCTCTTTGTCTCTCTCTGTCTCTGTCACAAAAAAAGGGTAAAATAAAAATCACAACATTTGATTCAGCATGAGGTCAACCCTCAGTCAAACATGTTGCCTCTTCAAACTATCTACTGGTGACGTTCCTAAACGTGAGCAAAACTGAAGCCTACCAGTCCCTATTAGAGCACTTACTCTCCTTTTAACACCATCTATCGTATTTCCCCATATATAAGACACACATTTTTCAAAAAACTTGGGGTCCAAAAACTGGGTACGTCTTATACAGTAGTTGCAGATTTTTTTACTTCCATTTCCCGTGCTTGTTTTTACGCTCATTGTTAAAGACAGTGATTCGTCATCAGACACAGATGAAGACAAGCTAATGAATGGGAGTTTGGGCAGTGATGAGGAGTTGTATGAATTTTATGATGAATAAAACTTGAGTTCAATAACTTTATGTAATACATTTTTTTTTTCAAATGTCAGGCCCCAAGATTAAGGTGCGTCTTATACAGAGGGAAATATGGTAACCAATTAAGTTTATAAAAGAGACAAGTTTTTCTGTCTTTGTAATTTTGAATTACCTTAATAGTTTTATCCATATCTCCGTAGCACAGAGAGTTGAGGGAGATTTTAAAAGGCCTCCAAACGGGGTTCAGGTTGTTTTTGATAACCTGTGAAAACAGAGATTCAGAGACGTGTCAGGAAAGCATTCAGTTCGGTCATTCTGCTCTCGCCTTGCCCAGGTCTTTCTAAGCTCAAGCCGACCGTCCTTCGCCTCTTCAGCCCCTCAGCCGTTTTACTGCAAACCTAGCCAGGACAATATCATACAACTGTTACGTGAAAAGTGCGGTAGACGGTCTCGTTGTGACACATGTGAGGAAAGGAAAAAACTACCCTTAGAAACTAGACTGTCGATTATGTCAGAAGACATAATCTTCCCCACCAGGGCACAGAGCACAGAGCACTCAGATGTGGAACAAGGAGGTCCCAGAAATACCCGTGCTGGGATGGATCTGAATTAAAGAAGAGTCTTATGTTCATAATGAAACATTTTATAGATATAATAAGCAGATATAAATAAAGATACACATTTCCCATTTGTGTCCACTGATAAGGCCTAAATGTAATGACACCCCAGAAGCAGCCAGAACATCTGGCCCTCGGGTCTTGGTGTATAAATGCCAACATCCTCTGAAAGGAAACGGGCTGCTTTAGAGAGATGGGTCATTTCAGACCTGGCACAGGATGGGCACTGGCTGAACTGAGGCTACAGCACAAAATAAGACAACACTGAAAGACTTAAAGACAAGGGGTCATGGTCATGGTCATGGTCATGGTCGAGGTCATGGTAAAAGCTAGGGGCCGTGTGAAGGCATTCCCCCAGCCAAATCTGGATTAGTTTCAGCAGCAAAAAGGGCGATGATAACAAATTATACAAAATGGACCCACTGTGTTACCATCCATGAGTCCATGATGACACTAAAACTCAGAGGAGAAAGTAAGAGGAGCATGCGCTAACACACGGAAGGGACAGAGATCTGGTGCAGAATCACTGTGTCATAGCCCAATATAATAAGTGGTTCAGGCTTGGGTCGTCCAGAGATGCAGACACCAGCAGGTGATGAAATGCAAGAGAACAGTCTCAACTAGTCACACCACAGACTACTCATCAATTACAAAGGGAGAACGGGACTTTATCTTGGTAGATCTGGTGGTCACCAGCGTGACCGCGTGACCATGGTTGGCGTCCTCAGTACTGGGCAGCCTGACAGCGTGCAGAGCCAGATACGAACATGATGTCCCTGGTGGCCATGGCTGAGCTGGATCTAGCTGTGAGGGCACAGAAGACTCCAGGGTTGGACATGCGGTTCTTGAATGTCCAACCGCAATTCAAGACATTCAATGTCCAACCGAATGTCCAATGTCAATTCAAGACAATTGATGGCTGGAAGGTATAGAGAGGCAGGAAAACAGTCCCATACCGGGAACATAATGGCCCAATGAAAAATGTGAACCTTGACTGGTCCAGGGCAGAACAAAAGCGTCCTTATAAAACATGTGGGATAGCTGGGGAGATCAGAAGACAACGTTATATATCATGTTGACTCTTTCCGGTGCAGCTGGGTAGGAGAATGCCCTTGATCTCAAGAAATTCCTGCTCCGCTATTTAAAGGTGAAGGGTCATGTCTGCAGACTCTGCCAAAGGGAAGCACACACGTGTGTGTGGACACACATGTGCCAATGGCAAATGTACAAATGTAAAGGATATACATTTTAGTGCTCTTTACAAGGTTTTAAATTTCTCAAAATAAAAGCTTTACTAACAAGCATGGTAGCACCTCTTCATTAAAAGAAAAAAATTAGCATGTTGACCTTGTGTCTCTGGCTATGTATGTCTGAACTCAGATTGATATTTTTCTAGAAACAGAATTCTTTTTAAGATGGCTACAATTCCAAAGGAAACCTCGACCCTACTTTTCCAATTCAGATGTTCACCTCTGTGCGATGAACCATGAGCCAGTTTCCATCAGACGTCTGCTTGTGGAATTCCAGATATGGGTCTGACTTTCCAAACAGATCCTGCATTAAAAAGAAAAAGCAATGATTCTCCTTTAAACCACTGCATGCTCGTTACACATTAACAACTCCTGAAGTCTGTCCTACACACTGCGGACAGAGTAGAGTTCTGCAGCCAACATAAACCACCTCCCTCCTCCCACACTTGCTGACATCCACTAGAGCTGAGACGGCACTTCTGAGAAAGCTCCTCACCTTGTGTGTCACACCCTCACTTCTCAAAAACCACAATGGCTTTAAAATACAGCATTCAAAACGGCCCACCATTAATAAAATCTGCTTGGGTTGTTTTCCTTACTAACACTGTTCATTCGCACGGCACCGTGTGGTTTTCGGTCAGCAATATTCCAGCACTAGTCCAACTAACTCTCTGAGGGACCACCGATAAATGGATTCACAGAGTCTAGATGATTTGCTAAGATCACAGATCTAGCTGCTGATACAGCTGAGTCTTGACTCTGTATCTTACCCTTCTATTTCCACTTGCACACATGAGAGCGGAGGTAAATATGCAGAGTGTGCAGAGAATTAATTCAAGGACACAAAGTACATCTTTCCCTCTGGGATTCCCCACAGCACTCCCAGGCTGTGGAGTGCTCAACAGTGCCCTGCCCGCCACCCTCCAGGACACACAGACATACACACTCATACACAGAGACACATTCGCAGACACAAGACAGCAGGGTCTGGCAGGAACTGATGGTCTAAGTCAGTGGTCCCCAACCCCCGGGCCGCAAACCAGTACCAATCTGTGGGCCATTTGGTACCAGTCTGCAGAGAAAGAATAAATAACTTACATTATTTCCATTTTATTTATATTTAAGTCTGAACGATGTTTTATTTTAAAAAATGACCAGATTCCCTCTGTTACATCCATCTAAGACTCACTCTTGATGCTTGTCTTGTAAGTTCGACAATTATATTTTAAAATACCGCAGTTTTTACTCCAGTCGCATAATTTTATTTTGTGCATTTATCCGTCCCACCCTAAAGGCCGGTCCATGAAAATGTTTTCTGACATTAATCTGGTTCGTGGCCCAGAAAAGGTTGGGGACCACTGCTTTAAGTGATGGTCAGATGACAGAGCTCACGTTGACCGCATTATCATTTTCTCAAACAGGATGTATCCCTGTGGACACCTGCATTGCGTACCCACCTTATTATCCAGCTTTCTGGCTTCCATTTCAAACAAGACCACTCTGTTGTCCTTTATTTCTTCAGCTGAAATCTGTGAGCAGACAAGGTAAGTGACAGGAAGCATGTGTTAGGAATTCAGGTGCACTCAGGACATGCTGATATCCTGATGCTTAACAGTACATGAGATTTATATTAATATAAATGAGTCAAAGGTTAAAAACTAAACAGTACAAATAAGAGATTGATCATTATAGCTTTCACACATGTGCAATAAATATCTCCCCTAAATCTGCTCCATCTGCACTGGGCACCTTCCCTTTTCAGATGCTGCTGCCCAAACCATCTCCCCACTGCAGTGAGAGCAGAGCCCCAGAGAGCATCACAGCACCAGCTGACGCTGCAAACCCTGAGATGTGTGAGTAAGTCACACCTAGAAAACACTAGCAACTGAAATAACACATCATCATTTTTCATTCTGTTTAACTGAGTCATGGTGCTTACAACCAAATTGCAGGCTGTCGTGCTCTGAGCCATGGAAGTCAGCACCCCCAACATTTAAATTAGAATGAAACAGCCACTCAGGGAAATGAGCCTCGTGGTGGCAGTAACCCCAGATGCGGCTCTCAGGGAGTCGGCCCTCACTCGCTGGGCACCGTCAGATGCCGTCGCTCTGGGAGTGACCGACTGACACAGGCTATAGAGGTAAGATCAGTGAAAGCATGGCATATATAGTTTGGGCTCTAAAGGAGGATGAGGCATGTGTTCACTAGCCCAGAACCAGGAGTGCACAGGGGAAGTGCAGCTGGGGGACTGGGCAGCAGAGTGCAGGCACAGAGAGATGAGGTTCCGGCCGGGCACAGTGGAGACCCCGGGACTAACTCCATCCTGAAGAGTGTCTGCCATGGGGAGAAGACAAGTCTGCAGGGAGCCAGGTGGACCTTTCAGCTGATGAAGTAGTTTCTCCCTATGTGGGGAGTTCACACTTTATGGCCCTACAGACAATAAAGTGCACATGAAGTTTCCTCTCTGTCTGGCATACGGTTCCCCTGTGTGAGGCTCTTGGCAGCGCGGGGGGTGGGCGGGGGGGGGGCAGGAAGATGGCGACGCCATGGGGGGGGAATGGTGAGGCATGGCTACAGGTGTCTGATGGTACCATGTCAAGTGACCTCTTACATAAATGTTTTGAGGCAAAAGACTGATATCGTTACCGTGATGCTGCCCTTCCCCGCAGGTCTGCCGTTCCTAAGCACGAGCGGTCGTGTCAGCTTCTTACTGGAAACAATCTGTTCAAGATAGAAAGTGAGACAAAGAGCTGCTTCCCTTCACCTTGTGAATGTTTACACTGTATGGCTTTGAAAAAAACGCTTGAGTATATAGTTCACTTAAAAAGTCATTAGAAACAAAAACAGAAAGTCCATCTCATAAGGATGTCACGATTTTAAAACACAAGGACACGTGTGAAACTCACAGGGAACTATTTCCAAGGAGGCGATCTGAAGACACAACCTCCCCCAGCACCAGCCCACAAGTCCCTTTATCAGCTCTTTCAGAGCTGGGCTTCCTCAGCACAGTGGGAGAGGGCCAGTCTCACGGAACAAACCACTGAGACAACGCCGTTGCTGAAAGGCCGGCCAGACCTCGGAACACACAAAACACAGGACTTAATTTCTCAGCTGACACATAACTTTGATAGATAACCCCCACCAAATACCACTTTGACTAAAATAACATAGTAGACCCAGGTCCTCTCCATCAGCTATCACGTCTCAAATTCATTTTAATATTAGCTATATTGACTTTTGTCAAAAAATAAATACTTTAACTTCCCTTTGATATTATTTATCAAGTTTTATAAAACTGATCAGCTCCCTATTGTCCTTGAGAAATAGGAAATGCCATGGTCTCCAAGCAATTCAATACGGGACAATGGACTTTTAAAAGACAAATTTGAAACATAAATATCACCCACTGAAAAAACAATGATTCCTCCCGTGAAAGCTTCCCAATTCTATATAAATGGTCATGACCTCTCCTTGGAAGTACGATTCTGGGTGCACAGACACACCCCTGTCCTAACCAAACCTGTCCTGTATTGGAAAGACATAGCTAGGCCACTAAACACGGTGAATGCTTAGGCTCAGGTAAATGCAGGAGAGACCCAGCGAGCAAGGGAGGGGTCCCCAGGCTCCAGGCTTAAAGGTATGAACCCTAGCTGAGGAGCAGTGAGCCGGGGGAGGCGTGGTCGGGTAACAGGTACCAGTCCTGCCAGTTAGATCATGAGTAGGTGCTGTCCTGTTATAGTATTTGTGATTAAACATAAGGACAGGTGTGCTGACACCTGTAACCAGCATTGCAGTGGTTTAGTCATTTATTGAAAAGTTGAGTGAACATACCTAACTCCAAAGGATTAATAGGCTTTGACAAGCACACCTGGTTCCTCCCTCAGGAAAGTAACCATAAATCATACAATGGTCAAGCTGACTGTACCAGTGTATGAACCTGATTACATGGTTTCCAACTTTACAGACTAAACTAATGAGCCTGACTGGTGGTGGTACAGTGGATAGAGCATCAAACTGGGACACTGAGGACCCAGGTTCAAAACCCTGAGGTGGGTTTTGGCCGGTTGGCTCAGTGGTGGAGCGTCGGCCTGGCGTGCAGAGGTCCCGGGTTCGATTCCCGGCCAGGGCACACAGGAGAAGCGCCCATCTGCTTCTCCACCCCTCCCCCTCTCCTTCCTCTCTGTCTCTCTCTTCCCCTCCCGCAGCCGAGGCTCCACTGGAGCAAAGATGGCCCAGGCATTGGGGATGGCTCCTCGGCCTCTGCCCCAGGTGCTGGAGTGGCTCTGGTCGCAAGGGAGCGACGCCCCAGAGGGGCAGAGCATTGCCCCCTGATGGGCAGAGTGTCGCCCCCTGGTGGGTGTGCCGGGTGGATCCCAGTTGGGCGCATGCGGGAGTCTGTCTGACTGTCTCTCCCCGTTTCCGGCTTCAGAAAAATAAAGAAAAAAAAACAACAAAAAAAAACCCCTGAGGTCACCAGCTTGAGTGCAGACTCATCCAGCTTGAGCACCAGGTTGCCAGTTTGAGCATATGATCATAGATACAAACCCACAGTCACTGGCTTGAAGCCCAAGGTCACTGATAAAGCCCAAGGTCTCTGGCTTGAACAAGGGGTCACTAACTTGGCTGGAACTGCCAGGTCAAGGCAAGTAAGAGAAGAAATCAATGAACAACTAAAGTGCCATGACTATAAGTTGATGCTTCTCATCTCTATGCCTTCCTGTCTCTCTCATTTAAAAAAAAAATCAGCCAACCAGATGGTGGTATAGTAGATAGAGAGTTGAACTGGGACATGGAGAACCCAGGTTCAAAACCCCGAGGTCGCTGGTTTAAGCACGGACTCATCTCGTATGAGCACAGCTCAACAGTTTGAACCCTAGGTCGCTGGCTTGAGCAAGGGGGTCACTTGCTCTGCTGTAGCCTCTTGATCAAGGCACATATGAGAAAGCAATCAATGAACAACTAAGGTACCGCTACAAGAATTGATGCTTCTCATCTTTCTCCCTTCCTGTCTGTCTGTCGCTCTCTCTGTCTTTTGCTGTCTCTGTCACACACACAAAAAAAATTAAACTAATAAAAAGGTCCAATTTTTCAGGGATGTAAAGTATAGCATAGGGAACGTAGTAATAATGTCATAACTATGCACGGGGCCAGGTGGGGACTGGAAATATCAGGGGGATCACTTTGTAAAGTACATGACTATCTAACCATTGTGCTGTACACCTCAAACTAATACAAAATAATATTGAATGTCAACTGGAATTGAAAAACTATTTTTTAGAGGATTCCAAAATGGCAACAGAGTAGGCAAATGTTCCAACTGCCACCTCCCAGGACCAAATTAAATTACAAATTAAATTAAGAATAATCATCACGAAAAACCAACGTTGGAAGAAATGAAGAGGTCTCTATAACCAAGGACCACAGAAGAAGCCAACCAAGTCTGGTCGAAAGTGTGGAGATGCAGTGGGGCTGCCCTGCTCACAGGAGTGAGAGGCAGCAAAGGATCCAGAAGGACTCTCACTGTGAGGAGAGGGACCCTGAGAGGTGGGGGTTCTCAGCCTTAGGCCCAAAGCCCTAGCCTAGAGCCCCAGTGACTAGAAGAGGTAACCAGATAGCACTGAGTGGTGAAAAGAGCAGGGTTTCTGTCTGTGAGAAAGACTCAGCTTTCAAAGATGCAGAGTCAGTCTTAAAGGGCCGTGCAGAAAATCTCGCTCACGGCCACTTACCTGGGGTTCCGGGGTCGGGAGAGCTGAGAGGACTGGAGTTGCATGAGGAGAGTGTGAAATTGGAGGCACAGGGAGAGACACAGTGACGGTGACCGGAGCACCTGTGCTGAGTCATTCTCCAGTGCTAGAGTGGTCGTTTTCATGGGAGGAACAAACCCTCTGTCCTGCACCAGTCTGGGGAAAGGCAACTGCCCCACACCCAGAAATCTCTCCAGCTCCAGCCAAAGCAAAGGGTCTTTCTAGAAGGCGAGGAAGCAGGGGGTGAGTCAGTGACTCAGTTTCCAGTGAGACCGGAACTACACCACCCCTTTCCACTGCTGAAAACGCATCCTGCCCCCAAAAAGCCTGCGGGCAGACCACACCCTGGATCTCAGAGGTCACACCCACTATACTCCTGTGGCCACAACCTACTGAGATCTGAAAAAAAAAGTCTGGATAGAGTGACAACTGGAGCCAAGGAGCAAGCCATGCCCACTACCCTTCCTAATTTCTGGAGTTCCCTGCTGGGCCCACCGAGCATCCAGAAGTAAGAGGGAGCAGAAAGAGGAACTCAGAGAAATTCAGGCTTTTCTGTGGCTCACATTGTTGGGGAGAAATAAATTTCAAGTATCCAGCAGAGGCTGAGGGATTAGGTCCTGGAGTAGGGGCCACAATCACTGTACAGAGCTACTGCCCAAGAGACACCTGAAGTAGGGGGTCCCACTAAGGTAGTATTCCCAACCTCAGCTGCCCTAACCCAACAAACTTGCAATCTGTACAGGGGTTGGTTAGGTGAGGCCCTTTGGGCCCACACTACAGTCTTTCAACAGAGGACTCTGGAAAGACGAGGCAGCTGCAAGAGGAGGTGGAGCAGCTAAAAAGCGGAGGCAAATCTTTCACAGCTGCTGACATATCTAAGCAGGAGGAAGCTGATCCTTATAGACAGGTTGGCCCCTCCCACACTACCCAGGCAGAGAAACCATAGACACAAACAGCAAAAGGAGCAGTAGCTGCTGACAAGTAGCCCACAGCGGATTACAAACAACAGATGATGCTGAACCAAAAAGATCTAGAAACAACACAACTGATAGCTGGAAACAAACTACTTAAACCCTAGACTCAGTTAGTTATTCAAACAGCAAATCAAAAGAAGGAGTCTATACACAGAAAAAATTGGGAAGATAGAGAAATACAATCCAAATGAATCAACAAGAGAAATCCCCAGAAAAAGAACCAAATAAGATGGAAGTATCCAAATTACCAGATGCAGAGTTTTAAAATAATGATAGTTGGGATGCTCAAGGATCTTAGAGTAACAATGGATGGTCACAATGAGCACCTAAATAAAAAGATAGCAAGCATCAAAAAGGACATTGAAATCATAAAAAAGAATCAGTCAGAAATGACAAATACAATAGCAGAAATGAAGACTACACTAGAAGGAATTAACAGCAGGCTGGATGAAGCAGAGGATGGAATCAGCAATTTAGAGGACAAGAAAAACGAAAGTACAGAAGCACAGCAGCAAAAAGAAAAGAGGCTCAAAAAGTCTGAGGAAACTCTAAGAGAGCTCTGTGACAACAAAAAGAGAAACAACATCTGCATCATAGAGGTTCCTGAAGGAGAAGAGAAAGAACAAGGGATAGAGAACCTGATTGAAGAAATCATAGCTGAAAACTTCTATAATTGATGAAGGAAAAAAGTCACACAAGTTCAAGAAGCACAGAGAGTACCATTACAGAGGAACTCAAAGAGGCCTACAACAAGACACATCATAATTAAAATACCAAAGTTAAGAAATAAAGAATACTAAAAGATGCGAGAGAAAAGCAGTCCATTACCTACAAATGAGCCCCCATAAGGATGACATCCAATTTTTCAACAGAAACACTTGAGGCCAGATGGGAATGGCAAGAAATATTCAAAGTAATGCAAAGCAAAAGCCTACAACCAAGACTTCTTTATCCAGCAAAGTTATTTAAAATTGAAGGAGCCCGACCAGGCAGTGGCGCAGTGGATAGAGCATCAGACTGGGATGTGGAGGACCCAAGTTTGAGACCCTGAGGTCACCAGCTTGAGCACAGCTCATCTGGTTTGAGCAAGGTTCACCAACTTGAGCCCAATGTCACTGATTCGAGCAAGAAGTCACTCAGTCTGCTGTAGCCTCCCAGTCAAGGCACATATGAGAAATCAATCAATGAACAACTAAGGAACCACAATGAAGAATTGTTGTTTCTCATCTCTCTCCCTTCCTGTCTGCCTGTCCCTATCTGTTCCTCTCTGACTCTCTCTGTCTCTGCCTTAAAAAAAAAAAAAAATTGAAGAACTAAAAGCTTTCCAGACAAAAAAAAACTAAAGTAATTCATTACAACTAAACCAATACTCCAAGAAATGTTAAGGGGCCTGCTGTAAACACAACAAAGGGAAAAAAAAAAACAGAGAAGAAGAGGACTGTAGATTTAAAGAATAAAATGGCAATAAACAACTGCATATCAATAATAACCTTAAATGGATTAAATGCTCCAATCAAAAGATACATGGTAGTGCATAAATATGAAGACAGAACCCGTTCATATGCTGCCTACAAGAGACTCACCTCAGAACAAAAGATACACATAAACTGAGAGTAAAGGGAAGGAAAAAAGTATTTCACGCAAACAGAAAGGAAAAAAGCACAAGTAGCAATACTTATCTCTGACAAATTAGATTTTAAATTAAAGGCTATAGTAAGGGATAAGGAAGGTCACTACATAATGATAAAGGGAGAATCCAACAGTAACATATAACCATTATAAATATCTATGTGCCTAATATAGGAGCACCTAAATATATAAAGCACATATTGATGGACATAAAGGGCAAGATGAACAGCAATACAATAATAGCAGGGGATTTTAATACCCCACTAACATCAATGGATAGATCCTTAAGACAAAATTAACAAAGAAACAGCAGCCTTTAAGGACATATTAGATCAACTGCATTTAATAGATATCTTCAGAACCTTTCACCCCAAAGCAGCAGAATATACATTCTTTTCAAGTGCGCATGGCACATTCTCTAGGATAGACCACATGTTAGGACACAAAATGAGTCTCAATAAATTAAGAAGATTGAAATCATATCAAGCATCTTCTCTGATCACAATGGCATAAAACTAGAAATTAACTACAATAAAAAACTGAAAAACATGCAAACACTTGGAGACTAAATAGCATGTTATTAAATAACAAATGGGTTAACAATGAGATCAAAGAAGAAATAAAAAATTCCCTTGAAACAAATGAAAATGAATATACAACAACTCAAAATTTATGGGACACAGCAAAAGCAGTTCTGAAAGGGAATTTCATAGCATTACAGGCATACCTTAAGAAGCAAGAAAAGGCTAAAATAAACAACCTAACCCTGCATCTAAAAGAACTAGAAAAAGAACAGCAAGTAAAGCCCAAAGGAAGTAGAAGGAAGGAAATAATAAAGATCAGAGCAGGCCTGACCTGGTGGTGGCGCAGTGAATAGAGTGTTGGACTGGGATGCAGAGGACCCAGGTTCGAGACCCCAAGGTCGCCAGCTTGAGCGTGGGCTCATCTGGTTTGAGCAAAGCTCACCACCTTGGACCCAAGGTTGCTGGCTCGAGCAAGGGGTTACTTGGTCTGCTGAAGGCCCACAGTCAAGGCACATATGAGAAAGCAATCAATGAACAACTAAGGTGTCACAACGAAAAACTGATGATTGATGCTGTTCCTGTCTGTCTGTCCCTATCTATTCCTCTCTCTGACTCTCTCTTTCTCTGTTAAAAAAAAAAAAAAAAAAGATCAGAGAGGAAATAAATGACATAGAGGCTAAAAACACTACAGAAAATCAATGAAACCAAGAGCTGGTTCCTTGAAAAGGTAAATAAGATTGATGAACCTTTAATCAGACTCACAAAGAAAAAAAGAGAGGACTCAAATAAATATAATTAGAAATGAGAGTGGAAAAATAACAAGACACAGCAGGAATACAAACAATTGTAAGAAAATACTATGAAGAACTGTATGCAAAAAATTGGACAACCTACGTGAAATGGACAAATTCCTTGAAACATATAATCTTTCAAAAACCAATCTGCAAGAATCAGAAAACCTAAACAGACCGATTATAACACGAGTTTGAAACAGTTGTCAAAACACTCCCAACAAACAAAATCCCTGGGCCAGATGGCTTCACATGCGAATTTTACCAAATATTCAAAGAACTGACTCCTATCATTCTCAAGCTATTTCAAAAAATTCAAGAGGAGGGAAGACTTCCAAGCTCCTTCTATGGGGTGAGTATAATCCTCATTCCAAAACCAGGCAAAGACACTACAAAGAAAGAAAACTATAGGCCAATATCCCTGATGAATTTAGATGCTAAAATCCTCAACAAAATATTAGCAAACCAGATCCAGCAATACATGAAAAAAATCATACATCATGATCAAGTGGGATTTATTCTAGGGAGGCAAGGCTAGTACAATATTCACAAATCAATCAATGAGATTCATCACAGAAACAAAAGGAAGGAGAAAAATCACATGATAATAACAATAGATGCAGAAAAAGCATTTGATAAAATCCAGCACCCATTCATGATCAAAACTTTCAGCAAAGTGGGAATATAGGGAACATACTTCAAGTTGATGAAGGCCATCTATGACAAACCCACAGTCAACTCAATGGACAAATATTAAAGCAATAGCCTTAAGATCAGGAACAAAGCAGGGGTGGCCCATTCACCATTCTTATTGACATAGTTCTGGAAGTCCTAGCCACAGCAATCAAACAAGAAGAAGAAATAAAAGGCATCCAAATTGGAAAAGAAGAAGTAAAATTATCACTATTTGCCAATGACATGATACTATGTATAGAAAACTCTGAAGTCTCAGTGAAAAACTACTGGAACTGATAAATGAATTCAGCAAGGTGGCAGGATATAAAATCAATATCCAGAAATCAGTGGCATTTTTATACACTAACAATGAACTGTCTGAAAGAGAAATTAAGGAAACAATCCCCTTCACTATTGCAACAAAACTAATTAAGTACCCAGGTGTAAATTTAACCAAGGAGGTTAAAGACCTGTACTCAGAAAATTATAAAACATTGATAAAAGAAATCAAGGAAGATAAAAAAATAAGTGGAAGCATATACCGTGTTCATGGATAGGAAGAATAAACATCTTTATAATGTCTATACTTCCCAAAGCAATCTATAAATTCAATGCAATTCCTATTAAAGTACCAGACATACTTTAAAGATATAGAACAAATATTCCAAAAATTTATATGGAACCAAAAAAGACAAAAATAGCTTCAGCAATCCTGAAAAAGAAGAATAAAGTGGGGGGTATCACACTCCCTGATATCAAGTTATACTACAAGGCCATTGTACTCAAAACAGCTTAGTACTGGCATAAGAATAGGCATACAGATCAACGGAACAGAACAAAGAACCCAGAAATAAACCCACACTTTTATGGTCAATTGATATTTGACAAAGGAGGTAAGAGCATACAATGGAGTAAAGACAGTCTCTTTAACAAATGGTGTTGGGAAAATTGGACAGGTACAAGCAAAAAAATGAAACTAGACACCAACTTACACCATTCACAAAAATAAACTCAAAATGGATAAAAGACTTAAATGTATGTCATGAAATTATAAACATCTTGGAAGAAAACATAGGCAGTAAGCTCACCGACATCTCTCGCAGCAATATATTTGCTGATTTATCTCCATGGGCAAGGGAAATAAAGGATAGGTGAAACAAATGGGACTTTATCTAACTAAAAAGCGTTTGCACAGCTAAAGACAATATGAACAAAATAAAAAGACAAACCACACAATGGGAGAACATATTCAACAATATGTCTGATAAGGGGTTAATAACCAAAATTTATAAAGAACTTGTAAAACTCAACACCAGGAGGCTAAACAATCCAAGAAAAAAAATGGGCAAAAGAGGTGAATAGACACTTCTTCGAAGAGGATATACAGATGGCCAACAGGCATATGAAAAAATGTTCAATATTACTAATCATTAGAGAAATGCAAATTAAAACCACAATGAGATACCACCTCACACCTGTCAGAATGGCAATCATTAACAAAACAACACATAATAAGTGCTGGCAAGGGTGTAGAGAAAAGGGGACCCTCCTGCACTGCTGGTGGGAATGCAGACTGGTGCAGCCACTGTGGAAAACACTATGGAGTTTCCTCGAAAAATTAAAAATGGAACTGCCATTTGAATTTGCTATCCCACTTCTAGGAATATATCCTAAGAATACCAGATCACTGATTCAAAAGAAGACATGACCTCCATGTTTATGGCAGCATTGTTTACAACAGCCAAGATCTGGAAACAACCCAAGTGTCCATCAGTGGATGAGTGGATTAAAAGCTGTGGTACTTATACACAATGGAATACTACACAGCTGTGGAAAAAGAAGGAAATCTTACCTTTTTCAACAACATGGATGGACCTGAAGACTATTATGCTAAGTGAAATAAGCCAGGCAGAGAAAGAAAATATCGTATGACCTCACTCATATGAGGAATCTAATGAATAATGTGAACTAAGGAACGAAACAGAGGCAGAGGCAGGATCAAAGGGACCAGAGAGAAAGCAGACGGAGGGAAAGGGGATGAGAGGATGGGATCAGAGAAGGGAAAGGGATTAATGAAATTATACACACATAACACAGAGATAAAGAGAGCAGGATAGCAAATCCTGAGGGAACGGGGGAAAGGCATTGGGGGGGGAGAGGGTGCAAAGGGGGTATCAAGGGGAACATAAGGAGATATATTCAATGGGACACTTGAATCTATGTAAACACAATAAATTAAAATAATAAATAAATAAATGAAAAACAATTTTTATAAGGCCCAATTCTTAGGTTAAATTTAGACACAATACAGTATAGTAGTGACTTATACTTACCTGGCCAAGGGTGCATTCACACTCTCCTAAGAAGTCATCATCGCTCAGCTCAATGGTCTTGTTGTCGATATCATAAATCCCAAATTTCAATTTCTGAACCACTTCAAAGTAGTAATCAATAACAAATGACTTGGAAAATGAGGGATTCAAGCAGTTCTTAATTCTTTCTGTGCGCTCCACCTGTGCCCACCCCAAAACAAAAGGGTTTCTTCAGATCAAAGGAGGGCTTCCATTTGACACCTTGATGTGCTACACCAGGGGTCAGGAACCTATGGCTCGCGAGCCAGATGTGGCTCTTTTGATGGCTGCATCTGGTTCACAGACAAATCTTTAATAAAAAAATAACATTAAAAATATAAAACATTCTCTTGTATTACAATCCATTCATTTCCTACCGCACATGTTCATGGTTGTGGGTGGCTGGAGCCAATCACAGCTGTCTTCCAGGACAACACCAAATTTTTATTGGATAATACATAATGTACACGGGTCGTTGTATGGCTCTCATGGAATTACATTTTAAAATAAGTGGCGTTCATGGCTCTCTCAGCCTAAAAGTTTCCCGACCCCTGTCCTACACCAAACTATATGCAGGCTCAACAGCTAAGGGAGCTCTCCCATGTATAAGAACTTACATCGTCATCAGCCAACCCGCCCAAACTGCACCAACAGATGAGATGTTTTTATGATTTTTAACATTTTTAAACTCTCATGTCATCAAAAGAACAATTCAGGTTGCTTTCAACCTACAGTATTAGTATTACCTCGTACCACTGCTGACCACTCGTGTTCATGAACAGCACGCATAGAGGATCCGACTTGGACCCTATGTCTTTGTCCAGAAGGTTGTCACAGGAAATACTCAGCTCCACCTTCGACACGCACTGCGCTGCCATCTCGAGCTGTGAGGAAACCGGGTAGGTGAGAAGGGGTGCCACTGAAAAGGAGCATCAGGAAGCCCATGTGCTCCCCATGGAACAGCAGAACTCAGGACAGCTGTTCCCACAGGGCCAAAGGGAACATGCTAGGCTGAGGCTTGATTACCCCTCGGCATTTGGACGTCACTGACATTGCTGCGGCTGGCTGCTCATTTGCTATGAGACAGAAAATGTCGTCTCTGAGACGGCAAAGAAGATGCAGTGATCATCTCTTTGCTACACTGAGCCCTGCCCTTAAGAAAAAGCCCAAGTAGCATTTAGCTACAAAACAAAAACACATTAAACTACAGCCTTAAACCTGTTTTTATCTGTTTATTTAACAAGACACTAAATGAGATATTTTCCGTTTTCAAAGATTTCAGCTAAGTCCTAAACCTGGCGAATAAAAGACCCACAAATATACCCTCCCTTTCCCACCCTCCTCATCCATTTTGCAGGGGGTGATTCTCAATCTGGGCTACTCATTGGACGCACCCAGGAGTTTTCAAAGCCACTGGTGCCGGAGTCCCCCAGGCAGAGATTAGTGTGACTAGCTTAGCAGTGGTTTCCCAACTGCCACTTCATGGACTGGTCTGCAGACCAGCGGTTGACAACCACTGTTTTAGGGTCCCCGTGGCCTCAGTGCCTTGGCTTGTGCTAATGCAGACAAGTCCAATAGACCCAGTGTTCCAAAGAAAGCTTCCAGCAAACAGGCATGGTGCACTTGTTCTATGGTTGCACCAGGAATACCAGAGTTAGCTTAACTTTCACCAGCCCCTTTCCCCTACCTCCAGTCATGGTAAGAAGAGCACTGGGGACAGGAGAGTCCTTGGGAGCTGGCCTTGAGAGGTGACAGTGCTGAGGGTGAGCTGCCTCCCTCCCTGAACCAAGGGAAAGAGAGGAGCCATGCGTGTCACCACAAAGAAGAGACAGGCATTGTGTTCCCCCAGCGACAGGCCCCTCAGCCAGCACAGCACGCAGCATGCAGTGGAGGTAGGGGTGGCGGTGGGAGGGCAGGTCCTGGAGGGGGAAGGTGCTGGCAATCTTGTGACTGTGGAGTGCTCACCACTCTGGGACATGGCTGAGATTCTGGGACAATGGCAACAAGCCCACTCATCACCCTGCTATTTAAACAGGGCTCCTGTGCTGCACAAAATGCCTAAGCAGGTCTGACACCATCAAGATTACAACGAGAAGCGCCCTTTGGCATGTCAGAAACAGCTCAAGTCTACGGAAACTCTTTAATTCCTCCAATGGACTCTCTCAACCCTCAGGGTGAGTCAGAAATCAACTAGCATTTAAGATTCCTAAATCAAAGGAAACAGAATAAGGAGACATGTATTGTAATGATCATAGCTACAAATTCCTTGGAAAAGCAATGCCTGGCCTGTGTACCTTCACCTAGAATAGAATTATTACTGACATGGGACAAAATCACAGATCCCCCATTTGCCTCCTAGATCCCCTGCCCAGGATACTGCAGGAAAGCTGACGCTGTGTGGCCTTTCATTGTGAAGACGGGCTTCTGTGTCGCTCTACATTTATTACAGTATATTCCATATACCACATGGTTCTCACAAGCTGTGCCCCAGACAACAAGGCTGGAGAGAAACCCATGACGCAGGCTAGGAACCAAGCAGGGGAGACCCTGCAGGAAGATGGGCAGTGCTGGGCTTGGAGGATTGTGTGTGAGCAGGTGAAGAGGGGACTGCACTGGGAAGGACCACCAGACGCAAGAGAGCTCAGTGAGGACAAAACATTTGTTTTACTTTCTTCCACCATGAAAGACTACCCTATTGCTCTTCTTAAAATCTTCTATCATGTGCTGGGTCATCAACAGAAGAATATGCAAAGAGCACCTCTGCGGATGTCGCTGCTGGCACGGTTCCGGCCATGATGGGTCTGCAGTTTAAAATGAGGCTGCACTCAGAGTAGCCATCAGGGGTGGTGCCCATGGGGGACATCTGTGTCCTGGAAGCCAGGCAGTGATGGAGTCATCAGCAGTGCACTCAGTGGTCACGTGCATCAGGCTGCTGTTTTGCAGCTCTTGTTGGAGAGGGGAAACCTTGCTCTCTGACTGTGTCTCTGCTGTGAGGCTGATCCACACACCCAGGGGCTGCCTTCATTTTCTGTGCAACACTCCCATCCTTGGAAATCGAGGGCTCTCTGGGTGCTGGTAGAGAATGCTCTACCTACTGTGCTCCCGGAACTTTAGACATAGGGCTTGGTGCACATAAGCAAAAGCTGCTGTTACTGCTTAATAGTAGTAATAGTAATAATAATAGTAATAGTAGTATTAACAGTAGTAATAGTACTAGTAATGATTACAGTAGTAGTAACAGTAGTAACTGTAGCAATAATAGTGCTAGTAATGTTGGTAATAGTAGTAACAGTAACAGCAGTAGTAACAGCAATAGTAACAGTAAGAGTAGTAGTATCAGTAGCTGTGGTATTTTAAGACTCCTGGCCTCCAAGGTCTGATCTCCTATCTACCCCTACTTATTCCAGCCCACACCAGGCCCCTGTGTGAACCTCTGCAAAATAGGAACAAAATGAGATTTGCAGTGATGATTATACAACCTCACAGAAATGACTTCCTCACTAGTGACAATGGAGATCCTGCAGGTAAATGTGTGCATCTAGCATGGGCCAGGCACCTTGCTTTCCATATCTGACACAGCATTCGTGGAATAAAGGTTAGTGTCAGTTTTTTCCTTTGCATTGGGCTGAGTCTTGTGGGTGCACATCAGCAGTACCCAGGATAACGCAGTGCCCCACGGACAGACTTAGGATGAGCAAGGTTTCCAAAACTCCTCCGGGAGCACAGTAGGTAGAGCATTCTCTACCAGCACCCAGAGAGCCCTCGATTTCCAAGGATGGGAGTGTTGCACAGAAAATGAAGGCAGCCCCTGGGTGTGTGTGGATCAGCCTCACAGTAGAGACACGCAGTCAGAGAACAAGATTTCTCTTCTCCAACGAGAGCTGCAAAACAGCCAGCCAGGTGTACGTGATCACTGAGTACACTGCCGATGACTATGTCACTGCCCAGCTTCCAGGACACAGATGTCCCCCGTGGGCACCAACCCCAACAGCAACTCTGAGAGCAGCCTCATTTTAAATGCAGACCCATCACGGCCGGAACCATGCCAGCAGCGACATCCACGGAGGTGCTCTTTGCATATCCGTCTATTGATGACCCAGCACATGATAGAAGATTTTAAGAAGAGCAATAGGGTAGTCTTTCATGGTGGAAGAAAGTAAAAGGACTTTTTTTGTACCCTTGGCATTCGGAAAGTAGGAGACTGGCTGGGATGAGTGAGCAGGCAGAGGAAGGCACATTATCGGGTGTGTTTTCCACCCCAAAGAGTAGATGGGCAGCAAGAAAAGACAGACAGAGCCCCTGGGACCAGGCACCAGCTTGTCCACTCTACAGGTGACTTCCTGGACCAGTGTTTGCCTTAATCATTTTGTTTCTGAAACACAGATAACTCCTAGAAATACTAAACATGTCAAGTCACCCCCAACTTTCCTAAAACAACATCCTATGACAGGGAGGATTCAAGAACTATAATAAAGAGCTCCTATTTGAAGGGGGCCTGATGTGTGAAATTTGAGGCCCATGGTCGCTCCCAGGCCCTGTCTGAAACCCTGAGGCCATGTTTGTCCCCTCATCTTCCATAGGCTCAGTGCTCTGATCTGCTCAGAGGAAGTTGGCAGGGAGACTGCCATGTGCCCCAAATCTCCGATGGGGAGGCGCAGCACCTTCCCACACCCATAGCCCAGCTCCACTTCAGGGCACCTGCATGGCTCCTCTATGCTAACCGCCCCCCCCCCACAGTGTTCGTTCCCACCACCATCCCCCCTCCATTCACACCATCACTTTATCACTTCTGATTAAAACAACAGAACTGGCTGCCCAAGGCCCACCCTAGTCTAATGCTCTCCTGAAAATCCTGGCTCTGCTCACACCTGTCCCAGCCAGCCAGGCTGAGCAGAGCCCTCTGCCCATCTCAAGGCCTTCAGGATCCTCTGTGAATGACAGCTCCTCCGTAAGCTGCTGCGACACCCATGCAGCTCGGGCTCGAGTCCTGCTTTCTCTCCAGCACCATGAGCTGAGCTTAAGAACTGGGCTGCACAGCCCCCTTCACCCAGAAGGAATAACCGTGTTTTTATTTCTTTCATAACTGTTCGTATTTCTTTCCCACTATGCACCTGGCTGTGGCCCTTTAGCCAGGTTATCTATATGAACCTCAATTTCTATAAAATGGGGATTACGAGAATTCCCTGAAAACAGTTGATCTGCAGCACGCTCAGCATATGCCAGATGCAACTCAACAAACTGCAGCAATTAGTATTTTATTAACTGCTCATATATTGATTGCCTCAGCATTAATGGCTTATTATTAAATAGTAAGACTAAAGCGCCCTTCTCATCTATGTTTATGAAGAGCTTCTTGGAATAAATAATAAAATAATCCATGGGATTTACCCAAAATTAACGAGCCTAGGTAGCCAGGTTTGACAATAGATTGAAGCTCAATTTCCTAAGTAAGTTCTCAGAAGGTCCTGTTTATTTGAGCTGCTGCACCATCAGTGCACAGGAGAGGGGGTCCAGGGCCGGCAACAATGTCTCATTATTTGTCTCAAAGTGATGGGGAGGGAAGTCAGTGCCCACCCACCAATAACAGGAACTGGATGGTCGGTATCTACCTCAGCACAGTTTTCCAAGACAACTCATGCATCAGGCTGTGGGTTACCTCGGCACAGAAAGTATTTCCTCTTTGCCTGGCTCTCACAAAGGATCCACATGGCCTGGTATCTCAGAGCCTCCTGGAGGTGCTGCTGGGCCACCTCAGGGCAGCAATGCAAGTCTGCAGTAGTGTCCTGCACTGAACACCAGGCTCCAAGAGTGGAAAACTCATGGTAAAGGCATTTACACTGAGCCTGTCCTAGATGTGGACAGAAAGTGATGCCCACATTTTTGGGGAGTTTTGTTTTGCTGGGGTGTTATTTTTTGTATTTTTCCGAAGTGAAAAGCGGGGGGCGCAGACAGAGACTCCTGCATGTGTCCGACCAGGATCCACCCAGCATTCCCACCAGGGGGCAATGCTCGACCTATCTTGGGCATTGCTCCGCTGCAACCAGAGCCATTCTAGCCCCTGAGGCGGAGGCCATGGAGCCATCCTCAGCACCTGGGTCTACTTGGCTCCCATGAAACCTTGGCTGTGGGAGGAGAAAAGAGAGAGAAAAATGAGAGGGGGGAGGGTAGAGAAGCAGATGGGCGCTTCTCCTGTGTGCCCTGGCCAGGAATCGAAGCCGGGACTTTCACATGCTGGGCTGACATTCTACCACTGAGCCAACCAGCCAGGGCCTGGGTTTTGTTTTTAAGATGAGAGGAGGGGAGATAGCGAGGCAGACTCCCACAAGCACCCTGACCCTGACCAGGATCGAACCAGCAACCCCGTCTGGAGCTGATCCTTGAGTTCCGAACTATTTTTAGCACCTAAGGCTGATGCTCAGACCAACCAAGCTATCCTCAGCACCTGGGGCCACACTCAAACCAACTGAGCCACTGGCTGTGGGAGGGGAAGAGGGAGAGAAGGGGGAGAAGCAGATGCTCACTTCTCCTGTGTGCCCTGACTGGGAATCAAATGCAGGAAGTCCATATGTTGGGTCGATGCTCTATCCACTGACCCACTGGCCAGGGCCTCATGGTTTTTTTAAATCGCTGCTACGGACACTAGAAATGGATATAGGGAAGTAGGTCAAGCATTAAAGCACACAGAGAAAAGATGTGTGTTCTTTTCAGTGTGGAAAGGGAACCCGGCAGGGGTGGGGTCACTGGATCAAAGTGGCCTGTACTCCTGTGGGCAGGTATCTAACTTACCTAGGCTTCAGTGTCTCACATGTTAAGTCTGAGTCTTCAGTCACTTCAGGTAACCTCTAAGGCAGACGTCCCCAAACTTTTTACACAGGGGGCCAGTTTACTGTCCCTCAGACTGTTGGAGGGCTGGACTATAAAAAAAACTATGCGCCTGACCTGTGGTGGCACAGTGGATAAAGCATAGGCCTGGAATGCTGAGGTTGCCGGTTCGAAACCCTGGGCTTGCCCGGTCAGGGCACATATGGGAGCTGAGGCTTCCTGCTCCTCCCCCCTTCTTTCTCTCTCTCTCTCCTCTAAAATGAATAAATAAATAAAAAACTTTTAAAAAAATCAAATGCTTTTAAAAAAAAAAAAAAAAAACTATGAACAAATCCCTATGAACACTGCACATATCTTATTTTAAAGTAAAAACACAAAACGAGAACAAATACAATTTTAAAATAAAGAACAAGTAAATTTAAATCAACAAACAGACCAGTATTTCAATGGGAACTATGGGCCTGCTTTTGGCTAATGAGATGGTCAATGTGCTCCTCTCACTGACCACCAATGAAAGAGGTGCCCCTTCTGGAAGTGCAGCGGGGGCCGGATAAATGGCCTCAGGGGGCCGCATGCAGCCCGCGGGCCGTAGTTTGGGGACCCCTGCTCTAAGGCCCCCAGTTAGTGCATTATGACTCTCAATTATAGTAGATACCAAATGTGATTAGAAAGTGGTACTAAAGAGTAGGAATTTTTTTTAAAAAGTAGAAAAATATCAGAAAATTCATAAGGAACCAAAAAGAGAAATAGAAAGAAAAAGATAAAGTTTCCCAAATTCAGCCTCTGTCTTCCACTACAGAAAAAGCTGTATCTGGCCTGACCAGGTGGTAGCGCAGTAGGCAGGTGTCCCCAAACCACGGCCCGCGGGCCGCATGTGGCCCCCTGAGGCCATTTACCCAGCCCCCCCCCCCCCGCTGCACTTCCAGAAGGGCCACCTCTTTCATTGATGGTCAGTGAGAGGAGCACTGTATGTGGCGGCCCTCCAATGGTCTGAGGGACAGTGAACTGGCCCCCTGTGTAAAAAGTTTGGGGACCCCTGATAGAGCGTCAGACTGGGATGCAGAGGAAACAGGTTCAAAACCCCGAGGCTGCTGGCTTGAGCACAGGCTCACCAGCTTGAGCGCAGGGTCGCTGGCTTGAGTGTGGGATCATAGACATGACCCCTTGGTTGCTGGCTTTAGCAAGGGGTACTCGCTCACTTGACCCCCAACCCCTGTCAAGGCACATATGAGAAAGCTATCAATGAACAACTAAGGAGACTAAGGAGCCGCAAAAGAGAATTGATGCTTCTCATCTCTCTCCCTTCCTGTCTGTCTGTCCTTATCTATCCCTCTTTCTTCCTGTCTCTGTCAAAAGAAAGAAGGGAGGGAGGGAGGGAGGGAGGGAGGGAGGGAGGGAGGGAGGGAGGAAGGAAGGAAGGAAGGAAGGAAGGAAGGAAGGGGAAAGGAAAGGAAAAGAAAAGAAAAAGGAAAGGAAGAGAAAGAAAGAAAGAGAAAGAGAGAAAGAAGAAAAGGGAAAGGGAAAGGGAAAGGGAAAGGGAAAGGGAAAGGGAAGGGAAGGGAAGGCTGTATCTGAAAAAAATAGATTTAGATACTGGTACTTTCTCACTAGTTAGGCACCTTTGCTTGAAGTTGTCACTACATTCTTTCTCCTGAGATGACTTGGAAAATAATGCTTATCAGCCAATGGGTCGCCGGCCCGAGCGTCCATGCAGCAGGGCAGGGAGGCAAGCTTTCCTACCGTGCACAGGGTCGCTCACCATTAAACCCTCAGCGCAGCAAAAGGGATCTGCATCTGGCCTACATTTTTAAAAGAAAATAAATTTCCAGATTCTCAAGTTATCCTGAATAAAATCTAAATAGTAATAATTATTGCTGGTACCAGAACTTTCAGAACCAGGAAAGCAGGAGCTACCTCAAGTGTTGATGCCTGATCACTCTTGATTTTAAAACAAATAAGTATCTGCAGGTCCACCCTGGCCTTACTGCTAACGAGTGAGCAGCTAATGAAGGCCACTTCCTTGATTTCTCTAGAAAACCTCTATGATATATGGCTCTGTCCTGACTCATAACAGGCCACAAGGTTTACTGAATGCACATTTCAGGTTATACTCCTCTAATCCCCATGCTACGGTGTATACATATAGAAACGTCACGATTCCTTTTCCAGTTTATCACAGGAAGAGTTCACCGGAGGGGCACTGAGGTAGGTGTTAAAAGGAGTCAGATGCAATGACAGCATCTCAGTAGTGCCTCACTTTATCACCATGCCTCTTGGCAAAATGAGACACAAAGGACCCACCTACCGAGTGAGTCATCTTTTACCAAAAGCTGCCTTGATAAAAATCAGAGCTGCGTTCCCTCCTAGAAAACTCCAGCTGTTCAGTGGACACATGTATTTAATTGGGCAAAGGGGGGTATTTTGCATTTGTCACTACATGCCTCTCCCTAGTTGTGACAATGGTATGAGAATTCTCAGTTCGAAACTGCAGCAACGACAACTGTTCTCAAGGCTTGAAAGTATGCTGGACAAGGACTGTGTTTATGCATTTCCTGATTTCAAGGGTATTATTCCCTGTATGGTTGTTCAGCTCTCCATTTCAGCTGTTCCTAACTTTTCAGCAAACCCCTAGATAAGACTTTATCAGGAACAGCTGACTGGTACCGTTCATCCGCTCAGCATCATTGTACACATACTCAAAGGCAGCCTGCTGCATCAGGCACTCCCCTAAGGTTCTGGGGACAAAGCACCAAACAGACAAGTATTCTTGTCCTCCTGAAGTTATACTGCAGGGAGCTAGAACTGAAATTACACTGTATACAGGTGGTAAGAAGTGCTAGAGACCAATAAAGCAGGGAGAGGGAGCAAGAGGTCCTGAAGGCAGGCGGGCAATTTTAGATATACTATAACCTTAATTTTGACAACATCATCAGGAAATACTTGTTCTGATTTTCGCTTCCTGATCCCTGAAGAGATAATGTGGATGGGCAAGTTCCTCTTTACAACTGCAGGGATCTATATTAGCATGTGCTGTCAACTTGAGTCTAGAGCAGGGGTCTCAAACTCCGCATGCGGCCCGCTGAACAATTTTGTGCGGCCCGCAGACTAATCCACGAAGTTCAAAATATTTTGGATAAAATTAAGTAAGCCCTAGGGGCCTACTTGTATTTTTCATTTCTCTAGCATCCTAGCTAGATATTAGCTTAGTTAACAGCAGTTGTGATGCGAACTACAGTTTCTGGTCGTTTTGTGACACTGAATAAACTGCATGTACGATTGTGCTTGTTGTACTGATTTTTTTTTTGTTTTCAACTGCAATGAGAAAAGTGTTGCATAACAGTTGCCTTTTGTAGACCTAGTGCGGCCCGCCAAACGGCTGTGATCTTGCTCTGCGGCCCACATGCTGAATTGAGTTTGAGACCCCTGGTCTAGAGGTAAGGCAAACTAACCTCAGAACACCAAAGGAGCCTAATGACAATGTACATCACCACCACACTGTTGCTTCAGTAATTTTCACAGGAACCAGACATTACACATCCACTTGGTAACAGGGCTTTCAAAATGATTTGTTAAAATGAATATGTGTGTTTTCTTCATATTTTCATGAAGAAACTATATTAGTATGCTGTCCAGCTAAATTATATCGGTAATTCTGACCATCATGCTAACTATTTTCATGTCTTTGCTGAAATTATAATTGCATACTGGTAAGCCATCGTGTGTAAAAAGAAATCTCTCGGCCTCTCCAGGAAAATTACAGTGCCACCTTCCACCTGCCAGCTTTTTCAAATACATTTAAGCCAGCATAATCGTTATTGGAATGTTATCAAGATGTATACATAATGTCTGCTTTTGATTATCATATCAGACACTTAAATAATGTACTTAAATAGAATATATGACACTTGACTGACCAGGTCGTGGTTCAGTGGGTAGAGTGTCAACCTGGGACGCATAGGACCCAGGTTCAAAACTCGAGGTCACTGGCTTGAGCGTAGGCTCACCAGCTTCAGGTGGGGATGAGTATGGGATCATGGTCATGACCCCATGGGTCGCTGGTTTAAGCCCAAAGGTCTCTGGCTTGAAGCCCAAGGTCTCTGGCTTAAGCCCAAGGTCACTGGTTTGAGAAAGGGGTCACTGGCTCGGCTGGAGCCTGCCCAGTCAAGGCACATATGAGAAAGCAATTAATGAACAACTAAAGTGACACAACTACGAGCTGATGCTTCTCATCTCTCTCCCTTTGTGTCTGTCCCTCTCTTTCTCTCTCTCAAACACACACACACACACACACACACACACACACGACACTTTACTTTTAGGTGCTAATTTACACCTCCTTCTCAGCCAATCTTCCAGCAAGTATGTTACAGATTTATTTGGACTTTAACCTGATTAGCAATCTTCCCAAGAAAGGTAAGAAGGTGAAGGGAAACAGCGGTGGGCAGGAAGCTGGCCTGCAGGATGAAGGGAATAGGGGGCACATGAAAGGAAAGCCCATGTGTGGACTTTGAGAGTGGCTTTGATCCTCACTTGGAGATGCATGAGTAGCAGTGGTTCATTACAAATCTTGGAAGCTCAAAATGTTATTTAATCCCATTTTACATCCAATGCTGACCTTAGTTTCACTGACTTTCTATCATAATAAATCACTGATTTAAGAATGCTTTGAAATGGAACATTCTAACAGAAACAGAAAAAAGTGCAGCTGTGTCTAAAGCTTCAGGACCAAGAACTGACAGGCACTGGGGTCAGCAGGAACCAGGTATTGGGACAGACATGTGGAGGAAATGTTCAGGACAGAAGTGTCACCATTGTAGAGAGCGTATGTGTAATCCTTAGGTTCCTTAAAGTTACGTGAGAATGAAGGGTGTTATCTACAAAGTGTTCAGTTATAGGTAAAATTAGGAGACATGTCCAGTCAGTAAGTAGCCCTTAAAAGAAAAGCCCTTAAAGATAAAAGGGGCTTGTCCCTGTCCTGACAACTCCTGTCCCTTTCCATTCTTTTTTTTTTTTCTTTTTAAAGCTAGAGGAGGGGAGATAGATAAGATTCCTGCGTGTGCCCTGACTAGGATCCACCTGGCAACATCCCTGTCTGGGGCTGATGTTCAAATCAATGGAGCCATTCTCAGCTCCTGGGGCTGACGCTTGAACCAATCGAACCAATTGAGAAGGGAAACGAGAGATAAGGGGAAGGCAGAGAGGAAGAGAAGCAGATGGCTGCTTCTCATATGTATCCTGATTGGGGATTGAACCCGGGACATCCGCATGCCAGGCCGACTACCCACTGAATCAACCGGCCAGGGCCTGTCCTTCTTCATTCTTTAGGGGCTAGATCTGGGAAGAAATCCCAAAAGAGCAGGCACTCTGACTGAGGGATATGCGCCTGGCACTTTCCAGACCCCATCTCATCCAGAGCCTCCTCCTGCATTCAGTCCGAGACTGGCCTCTGAACTGTTTCAGGCCAGAGGCAAATGTATTTTTCCAATTCATCAGCTAAAAAAGGAACTGCCTTTTAGAAAATTCTCACCAAGGCAAAAAAGCAGCCCTGGGTACCACACACAGATCACTGTGTTGGTGTCGCTGTAACTGTTCTTTGTTTTCGTATCCTCACTGGCTTTTGTGTAACTGGGCTCTGGGCCCGCACAAGTTCTGTTTGTGGCTGGCAGCCTCAGGGCTGGAGTGTGCTGACCCCAGTTTGTAACCACAGCAGGATATACGTCGCTATATATAGCTTACAGGAACCAGGAGCCAGACGCTTTGCTGTGCTACAAATATCATCTAATTTAATTCTCCGTTCTTCCTAGGAGCCCTACGACTTAAGAGGCATTGGAACTCCACCTTACAAATGCAGAAGCAGGCCCTGGGAGGTTAACCTGCCCAAGGTCACACAGCTACCAGACCTCAGGGCACAGGTCTGAGCCCTCGGTACCCCTCTCATCCTGGAGTCCTGTTCTTACCTTAAGCCCCAAAACCCGTGCTCTGAGATCGTACAGACCCGAACTTCAACCGTAGTGGCAAATGACGGGCTCTGAGCTTCCCCTAGCCTGAACCCGGTAACAAGAGCGCGCGAGCTGGTGGGTGCGGGCATCAGATGGGACTAACGCGCACCCCGCTCGTCCACGGGCTGGGCCGCCGTGTCCCCACCGTAGGTCCCACCCGCCCGCCCTCGGTCCGACGGTGGGGACAGGGCTGCCTCACGGAAGACCCGGCCCACGCGGGTGATCGAGGTCTGGCGCGGTAGCACTGCGGGATGCGTGGTCGGTCCCGCGCTTCCTCTCCACTGGGCGCAGGCCCCACCGCGCGGCCCCGCGGCCCCGCGCCCCGCTGGCGTCCCTCCCGCCGCGCGGCGCAGGCACTCCGAGCGCGGGGCCCCACCGCCCTCTCCCGGGGGCCGCCACACCTGCGAGCGCGCAAACCACGCTCACCTCCGGTCTCAGCGGTGCACACCACGCAGCAAGTCCGCAAGCGGCGGGCCCAGAGTCACCGGAACCAGGCAGGTCGGGTTGGGCCGGGCCGGGAGAGGTTGGGCGGGGCCAAGAGGGCGGAGGGCGGGGCGATGCGGGGAATGGGTGGGGCCTAGATGATAGGTGGAGCCTAGTGTGCAGGGCGGGCGAGGCTGTGGTCCCGCCCACCACGCCGGCAGACCTGTTCCCGCTGGTGGGCTGGTCTTAGGTGACCGCCGGCTCACTAATATCCCACGTTCACTCCGGGCACTAAAATAAGTTGTGCTGTACACCAAAATTAATTCCTGAAGGATAAAAGAATTAAAATGTGGGAGGAAATTATACCACGACCTGAACCAGGAACAACCAGCAAGAACCAGCGTGACCGTTCTTACTCAGAGCATCTAGTGGGCAGCGCGCCTTAGCCATTTCATGTCTTTAATTTCATCTGATCCTCACAATGCTGTGACCTACGCTGTGCCATTATCCCCATTTCACAAAAGAAGAAATGCAATTCGTTGCCAATAAATGGCCTATTTGCCTAAAGTCAGATTCTAAGCAAGCTGACCCCAAAGGCCCCGTAAGACGAAACATGACATTGTGGAAAATAATGCTCCACTTGACTGCTTCAAATTCAGAACCCTGTCTGTGGGGCTAACCAATGTGTTTCAAGTTTGTAACGTGTGTTAGGTTTGCTCCCTTAAGGCAGCACCATTTGTATGGGGGGATGGGGGCTCTGTGGATTCTTGCCTTCAGGGAGGCAGACTGCAAATTGCAGATTTTATTCCTCTGGTTGAGAGGGGCCATTGTTTGCTATTGTTTGCTGGATAAAGGGTATTTTGCCCCTAGACTGTTTTACTGGGGAGTGGAGAGAGAGTCCCTCTGAAGGGTGAGTCTATAGAAGGACTACCGGTTGTGGAACTGGAGAATGTGTCGAGACTTTGGGAGCCCTGAGTGACAGGGAAGCAGTCTTCCCTGCCTATTTGCTTGTCTGCTGTTAGGAGACTTAAATAAATGGAATGGCCCGCTGTTTTCTGGCTCCCACCGCCAGAATCCTTTACCATCTTCCGAATCCAATGAGAACCTGCATGGCCATGGCGGCAGCCACCAACCCTACACTGTCCAAGGAAAACATAGACAAAATCAATAGGTGAACACATTGGAAAAAATATTTGCAGTACAACTCTGACAAAGAAAGAGGTATCTTAGGTATAAATTGATTTTTAAATAGAAAAAATGGGCACAGGATAATTCTTTTAATTATAGGAGAAATGGAAAATAAAACAAATGAAGAGGTATAGACTTTCCTAACTAAGGACTTTACATTTAATCCAAAAAATAGAAACTAAATACATTTAAATAATCCTATCAGTACAAGTGAGGATTCATGGGTCGCACATGTTGGAATCCATGGGAGTCCGAAAAGACCAGAGTAATAATAGGCTTTATTGAAAGAAAGAAAGGAACCTTGCCGGGCACTTCTCCCTGGAGAAGGGCACCGGTTACAGACTATGAGGCGAATTTTATAGGTTTTGGGAGAGCCTGAGGGGGTACTGAGTCAAAAGTTCTGGTATGTTCCTGTTGGGCAGATTAAATATATTATGCTCACTTTGTTTATGAACAACTGAGATTTGACAAAGGAGGTAAGAGCATACATTGGAGTAAAGAGAGCCTCTTCAACAAATGGTGTTGGGAAAATTGGACAGCTACCTGCAAGAAAATGAAACTAGACCACCATTCACAAAAATAAACTCAAAATGGATAAAAGACTTAAATGTAAGCCACAAAACCATAAGCATCTTAGAAGAAAACATAGGCAGTAAGCTCTCTGACATCTCTCGCAGCAATATATTTGCCGATTTGTCTGCACAGGCAAGTGAAATAAAAGACAGGATAAACAAATGGGACTTTATCAAACTAAAAAGCTCTGCACAGCTAAAGACAATAAGAACAGAATAAAAAGACAAATGACACAATGGGAGAATATATTTGACAATGCGTTTGATAAGGGGTTAATAACCAAAATTTATAAAGAACTTGTAAAACAATACTAGGAAGACAAACAATCCAATCCAAAAATGGGCAAAAGAAATAGACACTTTTCCAAAGAGGACATATAGATGGCCAATAGGCATATGAAAAAATGCTCAACATCACTGATCATTAGAGAAATGCAAATTAAAACCACAATGAGATATCACCTTACACCAGTCAGAATGGAGCTCATCAACAAAACAAGACAGAATAAGTGCTGGCGAAGATGTGGAGAAAAGGGAACCCTCCTGCACCGCCGGTGGGAATGCAGACTGGTGTAGCCTCTGTGGAAAACAGTATGGAGATTCCTCAAAAAATTAAAAATTGAACTGCCTTTTGACCCAGCTATACCACTTTTAGGAATATACCCTAAGAACACCATAGCACTGTTTGAAAAGAAGAAATGCACCCCCATGTTTATGGCAGCATTGTTCACAATAGCAAAGATCTGGAAACAGCCCAAGTGTCCATCAGAGGACAAGTGGATTAAAAAGCTTTGGTACATATATACTATGGAATACTACTCGGCCATAAGAAATGATGACATCGGATCTTTTACAACAACATGAATGGACCTTGATAACATTATACTGAGTGAAATAAGTAAATCAGAAAAAACTAAGAACTATATGATTCCATACATAGGTGGGACATAAAAATGAGACTCAGAGACATGGACAACAGTATTGGGGTTACAGGGTGGGGGGAGGAGAGAAAGAGGGGTTGGTGGAGGGGAGGGGCACAAAGAAAACCAGTTAGAAGATGACGGAAGACAATTTCATCAATGCCACCCCATTGAAATAAATAAATAAATAAAAGAATGTGTCTCACGGCTAATACAGGCAGTTAGAAGAATAGTATAAGGATGCTAATTTTGCTTCTCAGGCCACATCCTGCAAAAGAGGCCCCAAGAAAATTGGTGATCTGGCTCCTCTGATTTTGCCAATTGGATTTAAAAAAATAGGTCAGGAATGCCCTGAAATGGAACTAACAATACATGAGCATAAATTTAAAGGACTTTTAGATACTGGAGCTGATGTATCTGTTATTGCTAAGCTACATTGGCCTCCTTCCTGGCCCACTCATGCAGCAGCCACAGAATTACAAGGTATAGGGCAGAGTAAATCCCCTCAACAAATTCTAGTTCTACATTGGAAAGATTAAGAAAGTCATTCTGAATTTTTTAAGCCTTATGTGCTCCCTGGATGGCTAGTTAATTTGTCGGGTAGAGATGTTTTGAAAATTATGGGAGCGTTGCTTGTCAGTCCTAATGGTTTAGTCAGTACTCAGATGCTTGATCGGGGATTTCAAAGACTTGTATGTCAACATAGAGCTCCATGTTTTATATTTGGTTGGGGAATAAGTTCGTAGCATTTTAACCGAAGATTTTTATTTAAAAGAAACAATAATTATATCAATAAGTTAATCAATTATTTATTCGCCATTGCTGTTTACAACCTCTTCCCACCTCTCGACCAATTTGTTGATGCTGTTCCTCCAAAAATTACCTGGTCTGGTGTCAAAGAATTTGTTGAGCCAGTTTTTAAGGACCAATTTGTTATGGAAGGTAATGCCCTTCATATGGTTTGACAGAGAGCGGAAAAGGTGGTATTCGGTAGGTGCAAGTCCCGGAGAATACGGCGGATGCTGAAGGACCTCCCATTCGAGCTCTTGGAGTGTGGCTTTGACGACTTGTGCGACATGGGGCCTGTCCTTGTCGTGAAGGAGTATGGTTTGACTATGTCGATCAGGTCTTTTCAGTTGAATAGCCTCATTCACGCAGTGTAGCTGGGCAATGTCGAGCTCCTTGTTGATCGTGGCATTCTTTTCGAGCATTTCCCAGTGCACCATGCCCTCCCAGTCCCACCAAACACATATCATGATCTTCTTTGGATGAAGGTCCGGCTTGACTCTCGGCTTTGACATATCTCCTGGAGCCACCCACTCCTTTCTTTGCTTCATATTGATGTATAGGCACCATTTCTCATCTCCCATGACGATTTGGTGTAAAAAGCGCTGTTGATGACCACGTGTTGCTCGATGGCGGGCGAGATGCTGAGAAGCAATTTGAAGGCGACTTTCTTTGTTTTTTTTTTCGTTGAGCTCGTGAGGCACCCAGGCTCCCAATTTTTCGGTAAATCCCATTGAATGAAGGTGATTGAGAATCGTTTTATGATCGCAGTTCATTTTTTTTGCCAATTCATGACTGGTTTGGTGACCGTTCTTCAAATGTGATTTGAGACGTTCTTCATCGAATTCAGAAAACCTTCCACTGCGGGACGTGTCATCGACGTCAAAGTCGCCATTTTTGAACTTTGCAAACCGTTTCCGTGCTGTAGACTCGCCTATGACACCTTCTCCATACACGTCGCAAATGTCCTGGGCTGCTTCAGCAGCTTTTTGACCTCGATGAAAAGCAAAGAAGATCAGGTGTCGAAAATGTTGATTTTTGCCTCCTGGGTATTCCATTTCTAAGCCTCAAAACTAATAAAAAATTAAGTAACTCAAAAATACAATTAACATAGTTTTGTAGAGCAGAAAGAGTTTTATTGAATGAATACTTACCCTTTGCCGAACAGCAAACAAATCCTTGTAAAATAAAAGAAAATATAAAAACGCTATGAAATTATTCCCCAACCCAATAGGACATACTCAAGCTTACTCCATGCTCCCTGGAGCTTTAGCACAAGGGAATGCCCTTGTTGATCAAGCTACCCAAAAGGAAATTATTTGGAGCAACCATGACAGATCGAGCAATTCAGTCTCATACTATTCATCGCCAGAACGCTGCAACCCTGTGTAAACATTTTCAACTTTCTTGGGAAGCAACACAGCAGATTGGTAAATCCTGTCCAAGGTGTCCTATACTACAATCTGTCCCTTCAATGGGAGTTAACCCTCAAGGACCCCTACCAGTGCAACTTTGGCAAATGGATGTTACTCATATACCTTCATTTGGCAAACAGTCTTAGGTCCACGTTACAGTGGATACCTATTCTGGATTTATAGTAACCTCTGTCAGAACAGGAGAGCCTACTAAGCATGTTATAGCTCATTGTCTGTATGCATTTTTCTATTATTGGATTTTCTAAACTGGTTAAACTGACAATGCTCCTGCATATGTAGCAAAAGCATTTACTGTATTTTGTCAAACCTTTTAAATTATGGGTATTTCTTACAATTGTTAAAGTCAAGGTATTATTAAAGTGTACCCAGAAAATATTTTAAGGTCAATTTAAAAAAACTTAAAAGGGGGGAGTCATATCCTGGAACTCCTATGGGTCTACCATATCATGCTTTTTACTTAAAAATTTTTAAATTTCTTTTGAATGCTGATGAACAGGAGACAACAAATCCTTTTCTCCTGCAAACTTCTACCTTCTTTTATTTGATCCAGCTAATAAGACTGTTTTGTCCTTTTCCAAATAGCTCCAGATATATGGAAAAGATTTATATAGGCGAATGGGGATCCTCAAACCTCTCAGCAAGATCTTCTGAGCATGGCTTTTAAGATACCAAGAGGCAGAAAAAGCCAATAGAGATCAGGTGAACTACCCGCTTTTAGAATACACTCTTAAAGGCCCCAGTGCCCCAAAGGGGTCTCATAGGATGCCATCTGGGTCCTGCTTCAATAGTGGAAAGGAAGGTCATTGAGCTAAAGCCTGCCAGACTTACATGCCTTTGCTGTGAGGAAAAAGGGACACTGGAAGGTAGGCTTCCCCCTCGCTCCTCTAAGGGAGGGTTCAGTCTCTTCCAGCCCTGCTCCAGCCACCTATGACCTAACCTTGCCCAGAATGCTGAGGTTTGCCACTGAAGGCTGAAGGTGCCCAGGGCCATTGGCCCCATCTACGACACTGTGGACAAGCCTAGGGCATTTCTTCCAAGAAGCAGGTAAACTGATCTCATTTGTACAAGGGCCACTTAACTATGTCTTGCCTGAATAGTCAGGTTTTTTATTCTTCCCTCGAAGATCTCTGTTGTGGGTGTTGATAGTCCTATTTTCTGTTGCTTTGTTTAATATATAGTGTTTCCTTTATTCCTCCTACCTCAATGCTCCACTCATATTTCAGGCTGGGACCTACTCCTAATTTAGAGCTCTCTTTCCCCTTTGGCCAACTTCTATTATGAATCTACCTTTGCCACCCAGCTTAGTGTATCCCAAGGTTCTCTTTCCCAAGTCGCAGAGCTCCAGGGTAAAGCTCTCATCTCTCCAGGCAGAGGAGAACAGAAGCTCCATCTCCAGGCAGAGGAGAACAGAAGCTCCATCTCCACACATGCTGCAGATGGCTTTTCCAGTCTACCTGAATCATTACCAGCTAGAAGCAGCAGTCATTGGGACTTGGACGTGAGCTGCAAAGTATAGAATTGTGACAACAATTCTAGTGCCATGCAGACTTTTCCTGGATGTGGACTTTTCCTGGACTCCTGCTCCTTGTGACAGCTCCTAACAGACTGAACTGTGGTTGTGTTGCATTTGCAGGGATTTGGAATGGTGATGGTGCTTGGACTTGGTGAACATGTTAAGGACACTACTCTTTTATGGATTCTTGCTGTATTGGCCAAGAATTTGCTTAAAGGCTTTAATCATTGTAAAAAAAAATAGAAGACTGGATGGAGAGGATGTGGCGCATGTACACCGTGGTGTACTATTCAGCCATAAGAAATGATGACATTGGATCATTTACAACAAAGTGGTGGGATCTTGATAACATTGTACGGAGTGAGGTGGGTGGGTCAGAAGAAACTGGGAACTGCAGGATTCCATACATTGGTGGGACATAATGACGAGACTAAGAGACATGGACGGGAGTGTCGTGGTTGCGGGGGGAGGGAAGGAGGAAGGGGAGGAGGGGGAGGGGGAGGGGCACAAAGAAAACTAGATAGAAGGTGATGGAGGACAATCTGACTTTGGGTGATGGGTATGCAACATAATTGAATGACAAGATAACCTGGACATGTTTTCTTTGAATATATGTACCCTGATTTATTGATGTCACACCATTAAAATTAATAAAAATTTATTTATAAAAAATATATATATATATATTATGCTCACTTTGTTAAAGATGGCACTGCCCACATGGAAGCCCGTCGCTCAGGTGATTGCTTGGGATGGGCATGATTGTATTAATGTGTGTTAGGGGCGGGCTGTGGGCAGGCAGGATCCTTGTAGCCGGGGGCTTGGTTTTAGGACTAAACCTTTCCCACCCTTTTTGTTGCCTTTTTTTTTTACTTTATTTTTTTCAATTTTTTATTTTTATTGAATCCTGAGAGAGGAAGGTGGTAAGGTTGAGACAGAAACATCGATCTGTTTCTGTATGTACCCCAGCTAAGGACTGAACCAGTCACCTGTGCATTGCAAGACAATGCTCCAGCCAAGCGAGCCATCCAGCCAGGACCTTTCCCACCCTTTTTGATGTGGGGTGGACTTTGTATCAGAGGCTTCCCTATTTTGTATATTAGATTAAAGGAGTTTTGATTTCTGCACTATAAAGTGGGGCAGACCGAGAGCTTGCTTGCTTGGTTTCTGAGATTAGCATTAGAAGAGAGAGCAGAAAGAGGCCACATGGAGGAGAGGAGAAGCAGCCAATATGGCGGAGTGTACAAAGTTTGTGCAGAGAGGAGATGAAGAAAAGAGGTGAATGAGACTGGTGAGATTAGAATCCTTTGATTTTAGGAAACTCAAGTTAGTGGCTTTGTGAGCACTGAATGAGTGGGTTTTGGAGCCCAGTGTGTGTTTTTCTTTGCCCGCCGGGTACAAGCTAGGATTAAAGCTAATGTCCCACCAGTTTTTGGCTCTGTTGTTTCATTACCATCTGTTGACCTGCGTGGGCCAGGCAGCTGTGATGGTGGCCATGGATACTGGCTTTACAGTTCCCTTTTACGGTTTTAAGGTTTCGGCTTCCTGGAACACTCCTCCTTGGGAAGTTGATCAGCTTTCTGGAACTCTTCTGCCTCAGGGGCGATTATCCACTAAGTAAGGGTGAGGTCAGGCAGTCAGGTGGAACAACCAAAGGGCAGTTGGAATTTCTGGTAAATTTATATATCTATCAACACGTGCTTCTAGATTTTCAATAAACTAGTGACAGAAGCTTCCATCCTAGAGGGAAGACAAATAACAAGTGAGTTACTACAAATGAGTGAGATGATTTCAGATAGCCATAACTACCATGAGGAAATAGTAAGGGTGATTTGGGGGTCATGGGAGCTTATTTAGAACAGAGATTGAGGAAGGTCTAAAGAAGCAATATTTGGCCTGACCAGGCAGTGGTGCAGAGGATAGAGCATCAGACTGGGATGTGGAGGACCCAGGTTCCAGACCCTGAGGTTGCCAGCATGAGCGTGGGCTCATCTGAGCTTGAGCACAAGGTCGCTGGCTCGAGCAAGGGGTCACTTGGTCTGTTGTAGCCCTACCCCTTGTCAAGGCACATGTGAGAAAGCAATCAGTGAACAGCTAAGGTGCAGCAAAAAAGAATTGATGTTTCTCATCTCTCTCCCTTCCTGTCTGTCTGTCCCTATTGATAGATATATGAATTTACCAGAACTCCAACTGCCCTTTTGTTGTCCCATCTGGCTGCCTGACCTCACCCTTACTTACTGGATATCACCCCTGCAGCAGAAAAGTTCCAGAAAGCTGATCAACCGCCAAAGGGGGAGCATTCCAGAAAGCTGAAATACTAAAACCGCAGAAGGGACATTCTAGAACTTCTGACTCAGTACCCCCTCAGGCTCTCCCAAACCCTATAAAATTCACCTCATAATCTGTAACTGGTGCTCTTCTCCCCTAGAGAAGTGCCCGGCAGGGTTCCTTTCTTCCTTTCAATAAAACCTGTTACTCTGGTCTTTTTGGACTCCCATGGATTCCAACACCTATCTGTCCCTCTCTCTGACTCTCTGTCTCTGACACACACACACACACACACACACACACACACACACACACACACTGGTGATATTTGAATTGAGATCTGAAAAATAAGGATAGAGCTAGTCATTCAAAGATCTAAGGGCACTGGGATAAAAGCAGGGGCAACTTGGCAATTTGCAGGGGCAGAAACAAGACCTTTGTGATCACAGCACAATGGGGAGGAAGAACAAGAGTTTTGTTTTGTTTTTACTAAAGGTTCATAAAAACAACCTTTTATTTCATTCTTGATTATGCTTTGACATTTAAGTGAAGGTCAGCAGGCACCACTAATTTAACTATAATTTTCAGAATACATAGTTTTCATACCTAACTGTCATGCCCTTTTATCTCCACTAGAATAGGAGGCAGTACAGAAAAGGAAATGGTTCTGTACTTTTAGTGTCCAATAAGCAATCTCATTTCAACATGTAGTTTACTGTACTCATTCCGTCTGCTCAAACTATAGTCTAAATTCTATTCTACTTGTGGTCTTGTTCCTTCCCCCACTTATTCCATACAAATTGGATGCACATTATGTGTCAGGCATAACAAGGTTCCAGAAACAAAGAATATGTATGGGACTCAACACTGGATAGACATTTTCATGGGTGTTAAAATGAATGAAATGTTCATGAAATCAATGGATTACACCAAATTTTGTGGCTCAAAACTAACAGTCACAGCCTGACCTGTGGTGGCGCAGTGGATAAAGCGTCAATCTGGAAATGCTGAGGTTGCCAGTTCGAAACCCTGGGCTTGCCTGGTCAAGGCACATATGGGAGTTGATGCTTCCAGCTCCTCCCTCCCTTCTCTCTCTCTGTCTCTTCTCTCTCTCTCTCTCTCTCTCTCTCTGTCTCTCCCTCTCCTCTCTAAAATGAATAAAAAAAAACTAACAGTCACATATTATGTCTCACAGCTTCTGTGTTCAGGGATTTAGGAATGGCTTAGCAGATGGTTCTGGTTTATCAACTTCATGATGTTGCCATCAGATACTAGATAGGGTTGCAGTCACTGCAGAGGACTGGGAGATCCATCTCCAAGGTGGCCTACTCGCAAGGAACAGTGATGCTGTGTGTTGGTGGGAGACCCCAGTTTCTCTCCACATGGTCTTTCAGTAGGGATGCTTCACCATGGCTGCTGACTTCCTCCAGGGTAAAAATCCAAGAGATCAAGGTGGAAGCTCAGTGACGTTTATAACTCAGTCTCAGAAGTCACACACCATCACTTCTGCAGCACTCTATTGGTCAAACAGACTAGCCTTGGTTAAATGTGCAAAGGATTCCACAAAGGAGTAACTTCAGGAGGAAAAGATCATTGCCGGCCATTCAGAGGCTGGCTACTACAGATATCTAATAAACATTTCAAATCTAAATGTACAAATAACACCTAATCTTTCTCCCCAAAGCTATTCTTTTCAGTCTCTTCTGTCTCAAGTAATGGCAGAATGTTCTTCCAGCTGTTCGGGTCAAAACGCTTGGAGTCATCTTTGAGTCTCTCCTCTCAGACCCATATGTATTTGACCTGGTCTGTCAGCTAATCTTGTCAACTCTACCTTCAAATATATCCAGATTCTGACCACTCATATCGTCGAGCCTAGTCCAAGTCACCACTATTTCTTTCTTTCTTTCTTTCTTTCTTTCTTTCTTTCTTTCTTTCTTTCTTTCTTTCTTTCTTTCTTTCTTTCTTCTTCTTTTTTTTTGCATTTTTCTGAAGTTGGAAACGGGGAGGCAGTCAGACAGACTCCTGCATGTGCCCGACCGGGATACACCCAGCATGCCCACCAGAGGGCGATGCTCTGCCCATCTGGGGCATTGCTCTGTTGCAACCAAAGCCATTCTAGCGCCTGAGACAGAGGCCATGGAGCCCTCCTCAGTGCCTGGGCCAACTTTGCGCCAATGGAGCCTTGGCTGAGGGAGGGGAAGAGAGAGAGAGAGAGGAAGAAGAGGGGGAGGGGTGGAGAAGCAGATGGGTGCTTCTCCTGTGTGCCCTGGCCAGGAATCGAACCCAGGACTCCTGCATGCCAGGCCGACGCTCTACCACTGAGCCAACCGGCCAGGGCCACCACTATTTCTTTCTAGATTATTCTCATATCCTAGTAATTGCTTTGCTACGTGCTCCCTTTCAGTCTATTTTCAAAACAGTCAGAAGATCCAATTAATATTTAGATTATATCACAAACAATTGGACAAAGAAAATCCAAGTTCTTACAATTGCCAACAAGGTCCTTCAATATTTGGTCCCTGTTAGGTTTGCAGTTTGACAAGAGGAATCTCACATTATTGCATCTGGGTGCTGATGGGCTGAGGTCAAAAAAGGCATCAGCTTCGATAGGAGGGAGTCTGGGGGCTTTATAGGGTTGGAAAGTTCTTGCTGATATGCAATGCATATTGGTTGGGAACTGGTAAAACTTTACCGCTCCTTGGATTTCAGGAGGGTCAATCTGCAGTTAGTTGGTTCCAGGCACACTAGAAAGGTGTTTAAGCCTTTGGGTCTCTCAACCACATGTGTTTCTTTTGGGTTAGACTTGGTCATTGCGATCTACAAAATCCTAATGAAAATAGAAGTTAGGAGGGGCAAAATGGAGCTACCTTTGTTCTATCTAATAGTCTCTACCTCCTCTCTGATCATCTCTCTCATACTCTTCCCTCTGCTCACTGTACCCCATTCATAGTGTACTAACCATTCATGGAAAGTGCCACTTGCCTTCCCAGTTCAGGCCTTTGCACTTTCCCTCTATATGAAATGCTCTGCCCTCCGACAGCTTCATGGCTCACTCCATTTCTTTGGGTCTTTATTCAAATGCCCCCCCTTCCCCAAGTGAGACTTTCTGGGGCCACCATCCTATTTAAAACTGCAATGCCTACACAGAAATGGACTCTCTACCCCTTCCTGTTTTATCTTCCACTTCCACATTTGCTGTGATCATCTATGATATCTTTTACTGTTTATCTTGTTTGCTATCATTCCCCAAGTAGGATATATACTGCATTAGAGATTGTTCATTCACATCTAGAAGAGTAACAGGCACATTATGCAATAAACACTTATTGAATGAAGAAATGGTGTCAGGACTTGTAGTAAGACAGAAATCAGACATGTCATTGAGTTTACAGTAAAGCAAAGGCATACATGACCAGTTCTTATCAACTGCAGCTCTAAAAATACTCAATTAACAAATAATCACAATATAAAAATGAAATTACAAAACATACTCAGAATCATAAAGGCTATGAAAGTATATTTGGGGAATGAAGAAAAGCTTCTCTGAGGAAGTGACATTTGGGCTGAGCTCTGAAAGATGAACAGGAATTAGCTCAGTAAAAAATAATAGAGCAGCGTGGAGGAGTAGGAAGAAATCCTGACAGAATTCCTCCTGTGGGGAGGTCTGGGGCTTCTTGAAAGAAAGAGAAGATACTGTGCCTGGGGACAAGAGAAAAATACTGCAGATTTAAAGAGACTGAAGAAACATGACAATTACATGCAATAGGTAATCAGGATGTGATCCTAAGTTGGAGAAAAAAATAGTTGCTATAAAGAACAGCTTTGAGGTATACACTAAATAATAGCATTATGTCAATTTCTTGAATTTGATTATTGTATGGGGACTAAACAAGAGAACGTCTTTATCTCTAGGTATAGAGTCATGATATATGTAATCCACTTTCAAAAGGTTCAGAAAATACTATAGTAGTAGAAATAGGTGCATATTATGCATAATATATGTAAAGAAAAACAAGTGTGCCTGACCAGGTGGTGGCGCAGTGGAGCCTTGGACTGGGATGTGCAGGCCCCAGGTTTGAAACCCCAAGTCACCGGGCTTGAGTGTGGGCTTATCTGATTTGAGCAAGGCTCATTAGCTTCAGCCTAAGGTGGCTGGCTTGAACAAGGGGTCACTTGGTCTGTTCTAGCCCTACCCCTCTTCAAGGCACATATGAGAAAGCAATCAGTGAACAACTAAGGTGCAGCAATAAAGAATTGATGTTTCTCATCTCTCTCCCTTCCTTTCTGTCCCTATCTGTCGCTGTCACACACACACACACACACACACACACACACACAAAAGTGTGACAGAACATTAACAATGGCTGAATTAGGTGAATATGTGAGTTCCTGCAACTTTTCTAAGAATCTAAATTTTTAAAATGAAAATAATTAAAATTTCACTCAGGCTGAAATATCAGAAACTCGATTTCAGAATTATCGTTACAGCCAGTGCAGTAACAGTGAGGTAGCTACCAATGGCAATATGTAAAAGTGGCTCCCTCCCCGGAAAAAGACTAGGGTTCTGCATGTGTTGGAAAGAAAATGGTAAATCATTGATGAAATCCTAAAGAAATGTGAGTGACTTAGAGGGACGTGGGGAGGCAGCAATCCTAGGGAGGGCACATTAGACTTAAGGATTCCTGTCTCCCGACAAGGTAGCAGGGATGATCAAGTAAACTAAGTACGTGTTAATTCACTGTGCAGCAGAGGAGTAGTTAAAGAACTAGATAAATGCAACCTAATTTCTAAAACCTCTGTCTTGCCTCCTCGCCCGTCACTGATTTTCCTGTGTCCCATGCAGCGGGCCCTGCCTTTGCAGACGTGGGCTCTGAACTGGGATCAGGAACATTGGTTCCTGCGGTGAAAAGGGCTTGACAGTGTCTGCAGGGACCTGGGTTTCACCAGGATCCCTAGCTCCGGGCGCGGCCTCATTCTTCTTTCCAGGCCTACAGGAAGCGGCACTATTGCCCCGGCATCCGTCTGCCTGGGATCCCAGCAGTGTCCTTCCATGTGAGGGTGCCAGGACTGGGAATAACAAGCCTATGTCTTCTTTCACACGTAATACTCAGGCCTATTTCCGAGCGTCCCATTCTGTCACGGTGACCAAGCTCTGTGCCCAAACCGTGACAAACGCGACACAGCCGAAGAACAAGCGAGTCAGGGGTCAGAGAAGCGCTCCCAGGGCCCCATACCCTGAGCGCAGGCGCGAGGGCCCGTTAGACCCCCACCGACTGGACCCCACCCACTCTGTATGCCCCGCCCACTGAAGCCCTGGAGTCTGAATCCATCTGCCTGAGGCTGTGCGCAAAACCTGTGCGCCGGAAAAGGTGCCGGCAGGAAGCGGGTGTACGCGCTTTTTGCTCCGCCCCTCTCTCGCTGCGGTGGCGCCAGCGGCGAAGGGTCAAGTCTGCGAGGAGGTCATGGCGTTGGCCTTGCGGCTGTGGCGCTTTCTGCCTTCCGCACGGGGCGTGGGACCTCGGCTTCTGACTGGTTCTGCGGGCGGGCGCGGGGCGCGCGGGCCTCGGCGACCCGGCGGCTCTGAGGTAGCGTTCCGACTCCCGGGGAGGGGTAGATTGCGGATTTGTTACTTTGGGAGTGGCTGGAGGTGAGGTGGACCTTGCGCCTGCGGCATGGTGTTTTGAGTTGGGCGTTTCGTTACCTGAAAGTCGGAGCGCCCCCTCTCTGGTGGCTGTTGTGCTCATTGGTGGGGCAGGGCTTGGAAGACAGCGAGGCCGAGAGCTGGCGGCGCAGACGCGGGCCCTGGGCAGAGGGGGTGGACTCGGGGGACGGCGCCGCCCGGGTCCGCGGGCAGGGCACGGGCGCCCTGACCCTTTCGGTGACAGCGCTCCCCGACCTGAGGTGGACCCTGCTGTCACCGTGCGGCGTCTGAGCGCCGCCTCGTGGAGCTTGACTCCCTCCTTGTGAGAGCTGTTACTTCAACTGTTTTTTTTTTTAAGAGGTGCCGGGCTGGCGGCCGTGCGTCGCCCATGACCGCCGTGCTGAGACTCGGGCACCCGAGCAGCGGCCTGGGACCGTGGAGAGGGAGAAACTGGGACAAGGAGCGCAGAGCGCGGTGTCCGCGGAACGGCGCTGGCCACTGCGGCCCGGACTAGGGTCTCCGCCTCTAGCTTGTTAGAATAGCCGCACCTATGACCACAGCAGCGTGTGGGTGTGCTTCACCTGTGTGCGTGTGCGAGGAAGCCAGTTCCCGCGGGCTTGCCGGAGAAACAGGTTCCTGTACTACTCCAGCCCGCTGGGAGCTACCAGTGTCCCTTGAAAAAACCTACTCAAGACAAACTGATGTCAAGAGGAAGAGAGCGGAAGCCTGCCAAAAGATGCCAAAACCCCCCAAACTCCTGAATTTCCTTCTCCCTCAGTTTTTATTGATCAGAATCAGAACAAAGGTAACAGGATTACAAGGGAGGGAGATCTGGTTATAAGAGGAAAGAAAGAATGACTGATGTATTTCTTGCTGACATGGATAAAGGGCTACTTTGGGTCAGTACATTCTTACTCTTTTGCTAATGAACAAGCACAAAGGTAGGGGCAGTCTAGAACCTTGAGGCTAATTTTCGAAAGCCCAGTCACATGCATTCCTCTGTGTTTGCACAAAGGTCATTTACACAGCTTCTTGGTGTTTGCATCCAAGAGACATTCACTCAGGGCTTTTAACTAAAGTTCCCCAATCCAAGTCATAGAGGGTTCAAGGTTAGCTAGGTGATTCCCTACATGTTCACACTGCCACCACCTGCCGTGAAGCCACTGGCATTGACAGCCTGCCTTCTCCCCTGGGACCTGGGATTTATAGGGTGTGGGGCTGTGTGGGGTCACCAGTGCTCCAGTTACGCCCGTGTTTCTAGGCCTTTTATCAGGCTGGCTTTCCTCTGAGCACCAGAGCAGGAAGTGGGGTGGGAGGTGTGTGTTCCCCAGGAGTGTACAGGGTGGGGACTGCATCTGAGGGCTGAGAGGTGTTTCCTTTGCCTTCTGTACTTGTTATCTATGTTACAAAACACCTGTTGTCAGAGTCCTGGGACCCTTTTGGAGGTGAGGTGCCAAGGTGAAGAGAATGCACGCATAGCCAGTGTAAAGCCAGTAGCCACAGCCACCATCACAGCTGCCTGGCCCATGCAGGTTCGCATTTGATTCAGACAGACGGTAATGAAACAATGGAGCCAAGAACTGGTGGGCCGTTAGCTTTAATCCTAGCTTTAATCCCGCGGGCAAGAAATACATTCAGTAGGGAAACACTTCCCTTTCCATTCAGGGCTCCCAAAGCCACTGACTTCTCTTGAGTTTCTTAGAATCAAAGGTTTCTACCTCACCAGCCTTATTCACCTCTGTTCCCCATCTCTCTCTGCACAAACTGGCTTCTTCAGCACTCCACCATCTTGGCTGCTTCTCTGGCCTCCTCCACGTGGCCCTTCTCTGCTCTCCTTTCTCTGCTTTCTTTAATATTGTAAAGCCAGGCCGACGCTCTACCGCTGAGCCAACTGGCCAGGGCCTCTGCCCCACTTTTATAGTATAGAAATTAAAACCTTTTAATCCAATATACAAACAAGGAAGTCTCTGATGCAAAGTCACTTATCTGAGGCATAATGAGATTCCTCATAAGAGTGTACCACCCTACATCAAAAAGGATGAGAAAGGCTTAATCTTAAAACTAAGCCTTAGGGTATAAGAACCCTGCCTGCTTACAGCCTGTCCCCCACACCCAATGCAAACTATAAGTGAGCAAATCTGTATATCATATTTACAAACTTATTTGACCAACAGCGCTACAGAGTTATTAGGAGGTAACAGTGGGGAAGGTGAGGACAGCAGTGTTTGCATAGAGAGGGCATGCACAGGCCTTGAGGTAAGAAAAGGGGGTCTTGGTAAGGAGCTGAAAGGAGCTAGGGCATGGGTCAGGAACCTATGGCTCATGAGCTAGATGTGGCTCTTTCGATGGCTGCATCTGGCTCGCAGACAAATCTTTAATAAAAAATAATGTTAAGCCCTGGCTGGTTGGCTCAGTGGTAGAGTGTCGGCCTGGTGTGTGGAAGTCCCGGGTTCAATTCCCGGCCAGGGCACACAGGAGAAGTGCCCATCTGCTTCTCCACCCCTCCCCCTCTCCTTCCTTCCTCTCTGTCTCTTCCCCTCCCACAGCCAAGGCTCCATTGGAGCAAAGATGGCCCGGGCGCTGGGGATGGTTCCATGGCCTCTGCCTCAGGCGCCAGACTGGATCTGTTCGCAACAGAGCGACACCCCGGATGGGCAGGGCGTTGCCCCCTGGTGGGCGTGCCGGGTGGATCCCAGTCGGGCGCATGCGGGAGTCTGTCTGACTGCCTCCCCGTTTCCAGCTTCAGAAAAATACAAAAAAAAAAATAACATTAAAAATATAAAACATTCTCATGTATTATAATCCATTCATTTCCTACTGCTTATGTTCATGGTTGCGGGTGGCTTGAGCCAATCACAGCTGTCCTCCGGGACAACATCAAATTTTTATTGGATAATGCCTAACGTACACGAGTCGTATGGCTCTCATGGAATTACATTTTAAAATATGTGGCGTTCATGGCTCTCAGCTAGGGTCTGGAGTGGAAAAGTAAACACGTGAAAGGTTGACAAATCAGCAGGCTGTTCTGTTACTGCACACCAGAACTCCCACAAGACGTTATTAGGCTCCCTATCTGCCCCAGCTGCAATCAAATCTACCCACGTCAATATTCAGGTAACTTTCACAAGCCCATTTCTCTTGCTAGTAGGGGTGGGGTGGGGTGGGGGTGGAACAGCACAGGCAGCAGCCCTTATAGCCTTACTTTACATCTCCATTCCAGAGAGCATGATGTCATTAGTTTCTATGTCCTGCAGCTGCACCAAGCAGGCTGCCAGAGGCTCTGGGTTTCTGCCTGAATTTCACCCCCAACACCATCACCTCTGCCTGGGTGTAGAGCTAGACCAGAGAGAGTTCCACTACCTGGGGAGGGGGTTGTGCCTGTCCCTAAGACTCTCTTGGTGGATCTTTACCCTCTTGGTGACCACTGGCCAGGCTCCAAGTGTACAGAGGGCAGTTGCAGCTTGAACTTACCCCTCAGAAGAGTTGGAAACGCCTGCTCCCACCGACTCAGAGCCACTCCGCCCGCATGGATGCAGCTACGTGTTCCCCACCCGCTTTGGCTTCTATGGCTGCTGGCTTTTGGCCTGAAGCTGACTCTTGAGCTCCTGAACCCTTAGTTGTCTCTCCAGTTATTGCTGCCAACGTTCAGCTTCCAGGGCAAACGGCAACTCACGAACCCACAATTCCTTCTGCAGAGACCGCTCCAGTTCCATCCACCATTGGCACTTGGGTGCTTAGTCTGCATCTCACACTGCAGCTCTCAAACCCGGTCAGCCAGCTCCAGCACTCACTCCAGTTCCCACTATGTCATTGACACTCGATCTGCAGCTCATCCCAGAGCCCTTGACCTTGCTCAGCTTCTCACACAAGAGTTCTTGGTTTCTTCTCACAGGATTATAAAAGACACCCAGCCAACGGTCCCCAACGGCTGAGCCACTGGGAATAGCCACTCCTCTATTCCACCCCTCAAGGGTTTCAGTTGCTCCATACCAATCTGCTCCGAATCTTGCCCACTGTGCCAGATGTGATGCTGGTAGCCAAGGCTAGGCAGGTCCACATTGGATTTTTACCAGGCAGACATTAGAAAAACTGAAGCAGGAAAGTGTTGGGCCATTCCATTTAATAAAGTCTCACAATGGCAGACGAGCACACAGGCAGAGGAAACCACCTCTCAGGCAAACAAACAGCAAAATGACCACAGTGGTGGGCATGCAATCTGCCATCTACAGTCTCCTCTCCCTGAGTACAAGGACCCATAGCCTCACATAGGCCATACACAGATGTTACTGCCATGCGCTCACGTACCAAGGCAATCGGTAAACCAGTGAACAAGCCTAACACAGGTGTCCAGTGTGGGATTCATACCCTTTGCTCCTTGGGGAAAAACATCCTCTGATTGTGGGTGGGTGCTGTGTGAACAGTGGAGTCACTCCACTGGGTTTTGGGTTCTGTCAGAGGAGATTGTTGTAGTCTAGATGTGGTGTGTCTGTGCAAGAGTTGTGTCAGGGTCCTCCTCCATCACCCTCTGGAATAGGAACCTGTTGGTGCCACTGGAGATCACTGACCACCACCATGTTCTGAAAGCATAAACCAGTTTTATTCTAAAGGTTATAGGAAACCATGAAAGAGTTTTAAACAGACTTTTTTTGATCGGATTTGCATTGAAAACCACTGTAGTGTCAAGAGTGGATAGGGGCTGGTGGATGCTGGAGACCCACGTGAGATCATTGCTGTAGACAGGTGAGCAGTGTGGTGGTGTGGACTATGGTGGTGGCCATGGAACTGAAAACCAGTGGGTGTAATTGGAGGCTGTTATGGAGGTGAACGATGTGGACTCAAAAGATGGGTTTGGTTTGAGGGTTAGAGGGAAGGGCCAAGGAAGTGGCTCAGGTTTCTGGCTAGAGGACTGTATGGGTGGTGGTCCTGTTTCCTGGGATTGACTGTAGAAGGTGATCTGGGGGCTCAGATGTATGTTTCAGGATATTTAAGGTGAATGCAATGAGCTGGACAAGGTGACATAGACATATTGGAGAGATCTGGTGTTTACCTTATGAGGCCTGGGCTGAAGGAGATACAGGTTCAGGAGACTTCAGCATGTAGTTGTAGGTAATACTATGTTAATAGTAAGACCAGGAGAAGGCCTGGTCCCGACCATGGAGGAATTCCAGCATTTAAAAGGAGGAACTGGTAGGAAGTTAGGAAACTAAGAGATGGTGGGAGACACCTTCCTATTTATGTAGTGATGAGTTTGTAGTTTTGAAGTCTTTGTAGCTTGAAGTTAGTATAACATTAAGGAAAAGACATGCTGAAGAGATAGATAGCTTCTTTTTTCTGTTCAACAAACTTTTGGGGCAATATATTATTTGAAAGGCATTGTACTATATATATGAGGGGAAGTGGCACATTTCAGCTATCTCAGTCACACAAGATGTTAGCATTTTGAAGTGTCCCTGAGCCCTGATTCTTTTAGTTCCAGAAACATAATTTTATCTACTTCCCCAGAGAGGAGCAGAGAGCTGCTTCACATTAACCAAACAGGTAAAGTCCAACTGCAAACCGTTCATTAATTTACAATAAGACCTGTAGATGTCAGCTGCCCAGCAGTTCATTTCTCCAAGAAAGCCAGGATACGGTTTATTTAGCATGTCAGCAAAGAGAGTCCATCCCCTAATGCAGGGGTCTCCAAACTACAGCCCACGGGCTGCATGCGGCCCCTGAGGCCATTTATCTGGCCCCCACTGCACTTCCGGAAGGAGCACCTCTTTCATTGGTGGTCAGTGAGAGGAGCACATTGACCATCTCATTAGCCAAAAGCAGGCCCATAGTTCCCATTGAAATACTGGTCAGTTTGTTGATTTAAATTTACTTGTTCTTTATTTTAAATATTGTATTTGTTCCGTTTTGTTTTTTTACTTTAAAATAAGATATGTGCAGGCCCTGGCCGGTTGGCTCAGTGGCAGAGCATCGGCCTGGCGTGCAGAAGTCCCGGGTTCGATTCCCGGCCAGGGCACACAGGAGAAGCGCCCATCTGCTTCTCCACCCCTCCCCCTCTCCTTCCTCTCTGTCTCTCTTTTCCCCTCCCTCAGCGAGGCTCCATTGGAGCAAAGATGGCCCGGGCGCTGGGGATGGCTCCTTGGCCTCTGCCCCAGGCGACAGAGCGACGCCCCGGAGGGGCAGAGCGTCGCCCCCTGGTGGGCATGCCGGGTGGATCCCAGTAGGGCGCATGTGGGAGTCTGTCTGTCTATCCCCGTTTCCAGCTTCAGAAAAATACAAAAAAAAAAAATACTAAAATATGTGCAGTGTGCATAGGGATTTGTTCATAGTTTTTTTATAGTCCGGCCCTCCAACGGTCTGAGGGACAGTGAACTGGCCCCTGTGTAAAAAGTTTGGGGACCCCTGCCCTAATGAGTAGTTTCCTCAAGTCTGTGCAGCCTTTCTCCTATGTGATCTGTCTGCCAGAGCAGGTAAACTAAGGGACTCACTGATGAAAGCTTAGTCTTTTTCCTCTTTTTCTGAGTACCACCATCACCGCAAGTGTGCACATACACACACCTATACCCACTGTCACACCCCACCTTGCTTCTCTTTGTTAAATACAGATAAACTAAGAAAAATCAATGTTAAATATGAGACTACGACCCTGGCCAGTTGGCTCAGTGGTAGAGCGTTGGCCTGGTGTGCAGGAGTCCTGGGGGTTTGATTCCCGGCCAGGGCACACAGGAGAAGCGCCCATCTGCTTCTCCACCCCTCCCCCTCTCCTTCCTCTCTGTCTCTCTCTTCCCCTCCCGCAGCCGAGGCTCCATTGGAGCAAAGTTGGCCTGGGCGCTGAGGATGGCTCCATGGCCTCTGCCTCAGGCGCTAGAATGGCTCTGGTTGCAACAGAGCAATGCCCCAGATGGGCAGAGCATCGCCCCCTGGTGGGCATGCCAGGTGGATCCCAGTCAGGCGCATGCAGGAGTCTGACTGCCTCCCCCCCCCCCCCGTTTCCAACTTCAGAAAAATACAAAAAGAAAAAAAATATGAGACTACATCAAGTTTTGTTTTGCTGCCTTGTTGATTTGTCTTGAATCCAGCTTTGTGCAATGTACCAAATACTCAAGAATATAAATAAAGCACTCACAAGCTACAGTAGGCAGGATTCCTCATTCCTACTCTGGATAATCATTAGACATTAAATGTGGATCAGGTGTGAGTTAAAGGAGACTGGAGAGTCACTCAGTTGTGTTTTTGTTAACCTACAGAAACAATGGCTGTCTTGGATGATTTCGAGGGACTTGTTTTACTACCACATGGAGAAAGTGTTGGAGAAAGGTGTTGGTTAGGCAGCTGCATTTGGGATTCTGAAGTTTAGGGGAGACAACCTGGCTTGGATCACACGTGCAGGTTTTTGGCATGCTGCAGGCATTTAAAGTGATGAAACAAAGTGCGATTACCAGAATACTACAAATCAAATAGGAGAAAAGCAGGTCTGGGGCTAAGCAGGATACACCTGAGCAGGGAGGTATTGGAGATGAGGAACCAACAAAAGAGCCAAGGAAGTAAGTGTTCAATCAGGAGGAAATTCAGGAGACTAGTATTTCAGAAGCCCTGAGAAGAGTGTGTCAAGAGTGAGAACAACAGGTGCTGAGGGAAGGGGCTGGATAGGTTACAGAGAGGCAGGAACTCATCATCGTGACTGTGCCAATGGGGATGGGTTTAAAGGTTTGTGCAGTGTCTTACATGTTGCGTGTTATACATGTGCTGTTTATTGTGTGTCTTGGATCTTATTAAAGTGACTTTAAAAAAATCTAACATCCATTTGTGATTTAAGAAAAAAGAGGATGGAGTGATCTGCTGTCATGCTGTTGATGGGTCAAGTGAGATGAGAATTGAGAATGGCCACAGGAGGTAGAGCCCTTGAACTAGCCAGACACCCACAGGAGAGTAGGGCTACCAGTGAGTGTAGTTCCTGTGAGCTTGAGAAAGAGTGGGAGGAGGAAGTGGAGATCTTAAGAGTACAGAAAACTTTTTTTTTTTTAAAGAATTTTGCTGAAAAAAGTCGGAAGTGAGACTGAAGGGAGATGTGAAGTCAGCAGGAAGCTGTTTGCTCTTTGCTTTGGGAAAGATCACAGATTCCAAAGATGGTACCGCTTGTTTTTATACTGATGGAACTGAAGCAGCAGAAAGAGAAAGGGAAATTACGCTGTCATGGGAAGGTGAGACCCACATGTGCCTTCTCCCCTGTTGGTCTTGAGGGTCTGGCTGTAGTTGTGAAAAGGAATTTCTAAGTCTGTTTGTATTACTCTTTATTTTGTTCGTTGTTTACTGAAAATGGTTTGTAAATCATTTTTGAAAATATCTTTACTTAAAACCATGTATACTTTTTTATGGGTAGTAATTACTATATTTAATATTTTTCTTGTGCAATCTTAAGACATTTGGTGGTGTCTTATTTTATTTCAAACAATTATAATATCCATGCCTCCTCGGCCCAGCAGTTATCAACATGACTGATTTTTAGATAAGCTGCCACCCTTAGCTATTTTTATAGATCTTAACAGGATATGCTCTTCCTACAAAGTAATGTGAAATAGTTTTATTGGAGAAATGATGAGGTTAATTTTAAGTTTCTAGTATTCTTAGGATTGAAGCTTTGGGGGTGGAAGAAAAAATGTAATTTTTGCTTGGTTGTAGCAGTTGCTTCAAATTTTCTGTTTGATGGCCTCTGACCATAATTGTTTTTACAGGTGATGGGAAACCCAGGGATTTGCAAAAGAAGCCTTATCTTCTCAGCCTTGTCTTATTTGGGTTTTGAAACTTACCATCTCCTTTCTTCAGCTGCTATAGTTCATGCCACAGCAAAAGGTGAGTCAGCTAAACATCTAGAACAGTAATTTATGATTATTTTTGAATAGATGTTGAAACTAACATTTTTATAGGTGAGATTATTGTCTGCTTTCCTCTACTTGTCAGTCTGATGTACTATATTTTCCCATGAATAAGCTGCACCCTAATTTTGGGGCCCGAAATTTGAAAAAAAAAAGTATTATTAAATAAAGTTATTGAACTCAAGTTTTATTTATAAACTTCATAAACTCCTCCTCTGCATGAAAAAGTGGGAAATGCAAGTAAAAAAAACTACAACCACTGTATAAGATGCACCCAGTTTTTAGACCCTAAATTTATATATTTTTTGTATTTTTCCAAAGTTAGAAGTGCAGAGGCAGTCAGACAGACTCCCACATGCACCCGACTGGGATCCACCAGGGGCCGATGCTCTGCCCATCTGGAGTGTTGCTCCATTGTGGCCAGAGCCATTCTAGTGCCTGAGGCGGAGGCCATGGAGCCATCCTCAGCACCTGGGCTAACTTTGCTCCAATGGAACCTTGGCTGCAGGAGGGGGAGAGAGAGAAAGTAAAGAGGGGGAAGGGTGGAGAAGCAGATAGGTGCTTCTCCTGTGGTCCCTGACCCAGAATCGAACCCGGGATTTCCACACGCCAGGCTGACACTCTACCCTACCACTGAGCCAACTGGCCAGAGCCCCAAATTTTTACGTCTTATACATGGGGAAATATGGTATATTCTAATAACTACAGCTCCTTCAGTGAGAAACACTCAATACAATGTAATTTTATGGGATGCTTGGGCTAAGAATATTTGATACATTTTTTTTTAAAGGTTTGAGGGCCTGTGGAGGGAAAAGGAATATCCCAGAGACCTATCTGGCCCACAGACCCTTAAGTACTTACTCTCTGGATCTGTATAGAGAGTTTGTCAATCCCTGCTTTATAATGAATGATAAAATGAGTCTTGTTTCCTTATTGCTCAGGTGTTACCCTCTTCTTGATACAGTTAAAAAAGTCCAATTACTTTGAGATTGAAATGTTTATAAACAATGCAACTTGATACTAAATATCTAATAAGTGGTTGGAAAGTAGAAAAATAACATCAAATTTCTTATTTGGAATTATAGACAAATAGGTATGCATTAAGAGTTGCCATAGTTAAAAAATTAAATTTAGTTAAGCTGCAGACAGAGCCAGAATTTCAGCATATTAGAAAAGTCCTTTAATTTATGGCTTAAGCCTTTTTTCACACTCCCCACTTTTTAATCATCAAGGAGATTGGGGAGGTTACAGGTCCTATTTCCCAGTCAAGGCACACATAGGAGTGGCTCGATGCTCCTGTCTCTCTCCCTGCCTCTCTCATAAGAAAGAGATTGGAAAAGTAGCAGAGGTTTGATTTTGAGTAGGTGTTCTTATTAAAGTTCTGGTAGATGAAGAATTTTAGAATGTTGGCTAAAAATTACTAGTGACCGATTATTTATCTGTGACTATTTAAAAAAGCAGATAATTGAGAACTGTTGTGTGTTTTTAATTTCTTTTTTTATAATGTGTCATTTTTATGAAGAATAGAATAGAGGTCTTGGCTTTGTCATTGGCTCAATGGCGTTTTGGCAAATAAAACAACTCAACTCTTTAAAGCTCCCTGGGTGTTTCACCGCGGCTTTAGTATTCATAGCAACCTTGTAAAGTGTACGACAAGTGTATTATCACATTATAATATTAATATTTTAGAAACTTACCTTGAGAGGTGTGCTCAGTGGTTGCACTTTTAAGGTTTGTGTGTGTGTGTTTGTGTGCACATATATGCACATGCATTTGTTCCACTATAATACTAATTTGTGAATAGACACTCACCAAGTTAAATTTTCTCAAAGTCAGAGTGTCAGAGCAGAGATCAGAACTCTTCCCTCTCCTGGTCGTCTGCGTCAGTGCCCCGCATTGCAGGAGTGAGTGCGGCGTGCTGGTGCTCCCAAGCAGCAGACAACAGTACTTTGAAAGGCAGAGCCCAGCTTACTGTTAGCCTGTGGCCCTGGTCCTTTTTTCAGAAGTGTCTTAATGACAGTGGGGCAGCTGAGCTAGGCTTGTTCTCTGGCTTACCAGCTGCAAGCCCTTTGCTTGATTAGTGCGTAAGCACCTGGCAGAGGCACGTGTGTATGGCCTTTATAAGGCAGTCGGTGCTTGCGCTCGGGGGTATTGCGGATGTGCGGATTGCCTGCTGGCCACTGTGAGGGGCCATTTTGCTGTTTGTTTGCCTGAGAGGCAGTTTCCCCTGCCTGTGTGCTTCTCCAACATTGTGAGACTATTAAACAGAATGGCCCAACCCTTTCCAGCTCCACCGTTTTTCTACCATCTTCCCAAATCCAGTGTGAACCTGCCTGGCCTCAGCCATCGGCATTACACTGACATAAAATTGCTGCATAGTCAGGACCATTCACATAACTTTTTAAGGTGCTGGGGCCTAGTGAGGCCTGCCTGAGCTGGGTGTGGCTCTGCACATCTGCAGGGTGGGTGGAGGGGTCGCGAGCCATCTGCTTTTGAGTGAGCACAGGAAGCTGGTCTCAGGGCTCCTGCAGACCAGCTGGAGGTGCCTGCCTGCATGGCTCCCTGTTCCTGCAGGCAATGCCTGTTCAAATGGCAACTGTCAGGGGTGAGCTTAGGCAGCGTTTCCCTTCTGAGGAGACCCCTCCTTGCAGTGAGACCTCCATTGCAGGAACCAGGCCTGTGCCATCAGCACCTTGTGAGAGCTTGAGTGACAGACAGCCTTTGTGGTGTTGGTGAAGGCAGAGAGCAGGGTGCCCTGGTGGGTCTTCTGCAGAGGCGACCTCGTCACTGCAGATTCCCACCTAGTGATCAGCAGGCTCACGCCCCAGGGCAGGAGAAACACACCTTGATGTAGTCAGGCAAAATATGTCCATCTTTATATTAATGATTCCCAGTGTCACCTAGTGTCATCCTTGCTGCACACTGATTGTCGTTTCTAGTCCTCTGGAGTCTGCGCATCTGTAGCTTGGAGTGTATTCCCAAAAAACATGTCAGTGGAAGTGGTGTAATCTGTGTTCATTTCATTTGGGTAGAGGCTTGATGTCTACTGAAGGGCACGGGGACACAGTACCCTGTGCAGAGAAGCAAAAGACCTGTACTTGTTTACAAAAAAGCAGGGGGGGAGATGTCCACATAGGCTAGGGGTGGTGGAAATGAAAGGGTTCCCTCACTGGGCTCTTAGCCCCTCTCTAGCTGACCTAAGGGAGGCATTTTGAAGAATCTTAGGAGAGCGCAGGACATCTCCACCGTGAGTAGGGGCTTCTGGGAATAACTATCCTGGGAGAGCATGACACTGCGACCCTCATAAAGATGACACTGACCCTGATGAGGAGGCTCGTTTGAAAAAGAGCACAGAAAAATTTTGGCAAGTTCAGAAGGACCTTAGGCTTTAAACTATGGCCCAAGGGCTGCATGTGGCCCCCGCCGCACCTCTGGAAGGGGCACCTCTTTCATTGGTGGTCAGTGAGAGGAGCACTGTATGTGGCGGCCCTCCAACAGTCTGAGGGATAGTGAACTGGCCCCTTGTGTAAAAAGTTTGGGGACCCCTGCCAGTGAGTCTAAACTAATTAAAGCTGCCATTCTGAAGTTAATTGAAGAGATGGTAGTTACAGAATTTTATATCTATATATAAAATATATTATTTATTTATTTTTATTTACAGAGACAGAGAGAGTCAGAGAGAGGGATAGATAGGGACAGACAGACAGGAACGGAGAGAAATGAGAAGCATCAATCATTAGTTTTTCATTGTGACACCTTAGTTGTTCAATGATTGCTTTCTCCTATGTGCCTTGACCGTGGGGCTACAGCAGATCGAGTAACCCCTTGCTCGATCCAGCGACCTTGGGTCCAAGCTGGTGAAGTCTGCTCAAACTAGATGAGCCCGCGCTCAAGCTGGCGACCTCTGGTCTCGAACCTGGGTCCCCCGCATTCCAGTCTGACGCTCTATCCACTGTGCCACCGCCTGGTCAGGCAGTTACATAATTATATATCAAACGTTTGACTTCATAAAAGTCGGGAGAGGCAATGGCAGAACGACTGAGCTCTGCAGCTCTTCTGCTTAGCATCCAGGTGCTGGGTTGACTCGTCACAATTCCAGGTGACTGCCCCAAAGGGGTTTCTGGTACTTCTACTGTAAAAGTACTTGCTTTCCATGTGTATGCAGTTGTCATTTGGCCCACAGTGTGCATGATGTCTATGTGTACTGTGTTACAGAATCTTTTTTATCCAGTGCTAATTTCATTGGCTGGCTTATCCCATGTGTCATTTATATGCTATACAGAGGAACTCACAACTTTCTCTACAATGTAAAACTAAAATTACACACATATAGAAATAACTCTTAAGTGTTAGTCCAATCCTAGCACTAAATAAAACCTTGAAAATAAAGAACATTTTACTATTCCAAGGCATAACTTATTTGAAAACTATTCATTGTTTTTATGTTATTTTAATGAAACCTGCCTTATGATTTAGAATTTTTTTTCTATATTTACTCATATTTTGAGCTCTTGAAAAGTTAATGCAGAGAGCAGAATATGGATGTGATTTTCTTTAAAAAAAACACCTCAATCTTATAATTAGTTGATTGACATGTTTATTTAAATTGTTTATCAGATGAGGCTGTAGCCCTTGGGAAAAAATCAGTTATTGATAAAATATAGAAGCCATGTTTATTACAGCTTAGAAAATGATCCGTGTTCCTATGAAAACATGACTTCATTGGTCGCCAGCTTTCCTTTGTCTTCTCCCTCCTTTGTTGTGCTGTGGTTCTCATTTTCCATTTTTCTTGAAATTGGTCTTCAGGTAATTCCATTCATCAGAACTTCTGCTTAATTCTCTTTAGGTCTGCTTCATGTTCATTTTGAAACCTATTAAAGATTTTATTTTCATTTATACTGGGATTAAGTTATATTCTTTTTTTTTTTTTTTCATTTTTCTGAAGCTGGAAACAGGGAGAGACAGTCAGACAGACTCCCGCATGCGCCCGACAGAGATCCACCCGGCACGCCCACCAGGGGGTGCTCTGCCCCTCTGCCCCTCTGCCCCCCAGGGGGCGATGCTCTGCCCATCCTGGGCGTCGCCATGTTGCGACCAGAGCCACTCTAGCGCCTGAGGCAGAGGCCACAGAGCCATCCCCAGCGCCCGGGCCATCTTTGCTCCAATGGAGCCTTGGCTGCGGGAGGGGAAGAGAGAGACAGAGAGGAAAGCGCGGCAGAGGGGTGGAGAAGCAAATGGGCGCTTCTCCTGTGTGCCCTGGCCTGGAATCAAACCCGGGTCCTCCGCATGCTAGGCCGACGCTCTACTGCTGAGCCAACTGGCCAGGGCAAGTTATATTCTGAAGTGAGGCATTTTTAGAAATTAAGGGCATATGAGTTTTTGACATTCCAGTTGGATGGGATTTGGGGACTCATTTTTTAATGGAATGTCTCTGTTTGCCACAAGATTGTGCCAAATACCTGCTCATCAGTGGTAACTGAAGTACCACAGTAGAAAGTTTTCTATTTCCTTAAGATAGACAAAATTTAAAGCCCCTAGCGATATGCTGACAAATTCATAGTACTGAGTGCGAGTGTGTGAGTGAAAATTCACTTCTAAATGCATAAGTGGCTCAGCCTGAATGACCTTCATAAACGTTTCCATCATCTCTTCAACCTGTTATCTTGTTTTCTCTTTCCTGATGACCATGCAGAGCTGGGGGGGGGGGGGGGTCAGTGCTCCTTCACAGATTGAATTAATTTGGGGGATTATTGGTGTGAAAATTTTGCCTTAAATTTTATGGTATTTTTGGTGCTTAGACCCAACAGGAGCTAAAGAAATCTTAGAGTCTTTAGAAAATGTAGACACTCATTTTCTGCTAAGTCCCTTATGGGAAAACGTCTGAAATAGAGTTGCTTTACCTGCATAGGGGAGCATTCACCCTCCTCGTGCCTCTCACCTGGCTCAGAGTGCACTTAGCAAGACAAACTGCATTCATACCGGCAGTCAGATCATTGGCTGTTCTTAATTTGCCCACTTAAAAAAAAAAATTGAAAAATTCAAGATTTATGATTTTGTACATACTCATTTTAGGCTGAATTTAATATTTCACTGTACAGGTTGTAGGTGAACTAATAACTCAGTTCCTCTTGGGATATGTGTTGATTACTGAAGTTGAAAGTAATTTACTTTAAAAGTTTATTACATTTTATAGAATATGGTCTCTTTAAGTCAGTAACATAGCTTGTTTTTAAATATTTTCAGGAAAAGTGCAGAGCATTAAACAAGTAAAAAACAACTGATTTGCAGAGATGTGAGTGGCCTCCACGCTCCCCCGTAGAGCCTGTGTGAGTCTGTAGTGTCAGAGTAAGTGCATCTTTTTTACAAGTTACACTGAGTGATTTTAGAAATTTCTGTTCAGTCAGGAAAAAAACCTTTTTAAAGCATGGATACTGTTGCTTATAGTATTGTACTGAATAATAAAGAAATTGGAGATGATTGATTTAATAAATTATAAAAGAATAATATACACGACACAATTAAATTATTTTAAATTACTCACTAGATTTCTACATTTTTCTGTTGCTACAGATGATTGCTGTAGAGTCCTGGCTCATGTAAAGGACAGCAGTCTCTCTCTAAGGCCCTCGGGGCGGGGAGTAAAGTCAGTGAGTAGAAGTACCCAGGACTTTACTGTTCCACACACCATGTACACATTCAGATATGCCCAAGTATATTGACTGTCGTGTAAGCTTTCTGTCGCCACTGGAACAAGTTTCCATAAACTTAGTGACTTAACACAAATCTATTATCTTCCAGTTCATAGTTCAGAGTCCACAATGGGTCCCAGTGGGTTCAGAGTGAGGAACTGGCAGGGCTGTGTCTTCTGGAGGCTCGAGGGGAGAAGCTCCTGGTGTTTTTGGCTCTTGGAGACTGTCCGCATTCCTTGTCTGAAAGTCCCTTTCCTCCACGTCCATAGCCCCAGTCCTCTGTCACTCTGGCCTGTTTCCCTTGTCCTACTTCCTCTGACTTTCTTCTTCTGCCTCCCTCGCCCACTTCTAAGGACTCCTGTGATTTTCTTGGGCCCACCTGACTAATCCAAGATCATTTCCTATTTTGATGTTAGCTGGTGAGCAACCTTTACTTCTGTCTATAAACTTAACTCCCATTTATCATGTGAACTGCACATTTTCACAGGTTCCAGGGATTGGGATGTGGACACAACTGGGGCCATTGTTCTGCCTGCCACAAATATCGACAGGAATGCTAAGACTGCTACTTTTTTTTTGTTTGTTTGTTTATTTACTTACTCGTTTTTGTAAGAACTTTTGGGTTGTCCTAACACAGATTTGGAGAATCAGCAACTGATAAAAACTTAGAATAAACTGGAAGCAAACTTAAGAAAATTAACCAGCTGTGTGAATATTATTAATCTAGCACCTAACCAGATTGAAGTAGGGTTGAAGAAGAAAAAAATAAACCTTTAGGGTTACTTTGTATTTTTCCGAAGCTGGAAACGGGGAGTCAGTCAGACTCCCGCATGCACCCGACCGGGATCCACCTGGCATACCCACCAGGGGGCGATGCTCTGCCCATCTTGGGGTGTCGCTCTGCTGCAATCAGAGCCATTCTAGCGCCTGAGGCAGAGGCCACAGAGCCATCCTCAGCGCCCGGGCAATCTTTGCTCCAATGGAGCCTTGGCTGCGGGAGGGGAAGAGAGAGACAGAGAGGAAGGAGAGGGGGAGGGGTGGAGAAGCAGATGGGCGCCTCTCCTGTGTGCCCTGGCCGGGAATCGAACCCGGGACTCCTACACGCCAGGCCAATGCTCTACCACTGAGCCAACTGGCCAGGGCTTTAGGGTTACTTTGTATTGTCATTTAATTTTTCTTAAATTCATATGTTAACTTAATAATATTTTACATGATTGTGTCATAAATGCATGAGTTTTTTTTTTCTACTTGATATAGGTTTTAATATTTCAAAAACTTTAACTTGAAATACACTATGATTAACTAAAGCATTCCACGATAAACTGAACACATTAGAATGTTAAGTCTTTCTTAGGAATGAATAGTAAGTAAGCACCCTTTTAAAAGACAAAAATCAGTGTCTGTTCCTTATTTATAATTGGAATATTCTGAAATTCAGACTTAATTTTTTTTTAGTAACAGATTGATTTCAGAGCTTTACACTGTCTATAGGTTTATGTGTTTGGGGTAATATGTAAAGTAGTTAATGAGTTGGTTGGGGTATAGTGTCAGTGAAGTAAGTTTCAGATTCTTGTGTAATTTCATTTAAGTTTTTGATGACAGATTTGGTTTTTTTTTCTCCATAAAATGTCTTATCAGTTAGGTCATAAAGAGAATCTGCTAAAACTGTGTGGTTCAGTCCATGCAAGTTAATAATTATCAATACTTATTAGTGGATGTTGTATCACTATTTTCTACCATGAATGGTACTTACAGTGGTGGCAGCAAAGACTGGGAGAACACCTTAACTTCTCACAGGAAGTTTCTTTTCTCACTTTTAAAATATATTTACTACCAGAATAAGTTTTCTAATTTTTTATTTTCCAGTATAAATAAATCACTTACTACAATTTTTTTTTTTTTGTATTTTTCTTAAGCTGGAAACGGGGAGAGACAGTCAGACAGACTTCCGCATGCGCCTGACTGGGATCCACCTGGCACGCCCACCAGGGGCGATGCTCTGCCCCTCCGGGGTGTTGCTCTGCCCCTCCGGGGCATCGCTCTGTGGCGACCAGAGCCACTCTAGCACCTGGGGCAGAGGCCAAGGAGCCATCCCCAGCGCCCGGGCCATCTTTGCTCCAATGGAGCCTTGGCTGCGGGAGGGGAAGAGAGAGACAGAGAGGAAGGAGGGGGGGTGGAGAAGCAAATGGGCGCCTCTCCTATGTGCCCTGGCCAGGAATCGAACCCGGGTCCCCCGCACGCCAGGCCGATGCTCTACCACTGAGCCAACCGGCCAGGGCTATCACTTACTACAATTTTTAAACTTATTTCTACACTTACATTTAGATACGTCAGAATTGCGGATCTGTTCATTTCCTTTGCTTATTGTGAAAGTTTCTTAGCATTGCTGTCATCTGGCTCGGGAAGACCTACTTTATTGTGTTTTTTCTTTTATAGCCTTTAGAGTTGAAGAAATCCTCCAACAAGCAGACTACCTGTATGAAAGTGGAGAGACGGAGAAGCTCTATCACTTGCTGAGCCAGCACAAGGACAGGTGAGCCAGGTGCGCGGGCTGGGTGTGCGGCTTCTTCAGCATCCTCGGGCTGGAACGCAGAGTGAGGTTTGCTGGCTGGAAGTTTGTATGGTTTCTTAAAAGTTTCATGTGTAGCTATTCTTACAATAAATGATGCAGAAATGCTACATGTATGTCATTGATTTAGAAAAAGTTGTTCTACTTTTTCTAGTAGAATGTTGAAATGCTTTGTCCATTTGTTATTTTGCTTTGGATCATACAAGATAAGTTGCTGAATATCTGTTTATGTCATTGATGTTGTATTGTCTCATTTATTTTAAATTAATTTCTTATTGGTGTAAGATCTGAATGAATTAGGATGGTGTGTGCCTCCACTGCATGGTATCTCTGTGTTGATTTAGAAGCACAGTCTTTTAGAGAAGCTAAAAATACCTCCTTTTTAAAAACAGATGGCACGTTTAGCCCAGAATGTCAGTGTGCACAGTACTCACTTTGGGGGAGGGGTGGGTGGGGGATTGTTCAGCCTCATCTCCTGAGTGTGCCCAGGACGCATCTATCCTTCCACTGCCCCGTTAGCAACCTGAGGTGGCTGGTCGGCATTTTACACTCACCTCAGTAATCACCTGGAAAGGAAGCTGTCAGTGACTCCATATTCAGCGAGTTATAAATATACTGTTGCTTTCTTTAGTTTAAAAATTTTATGTGAATACCATTTTTTCTTAAATACAGGGTGGGCAAAAGTAGGTTTACAATTATGAGTACGTGAAACAGTTTATTCTTGTATTATTTGTTAATTATTGTGTTAATGTCCATACAAACAACTGTAAACTTGCTTTTGCCCCATCCTGTATATAATATAGTCGGCTTAAAGGCAGACATTTAATAAAAAGGAATTTAAGATTAGTTTTAAAACTATTTTTAGCTCTTTGATATGGCTATTTTATAATTATGCCACTTAACATATACCATATTTCCCCATGTATAAGACACTCCCATGTATAGGACACACCTTAATTTTGGGGGCCTGAAATTTGAAAAAAAAAAAGTATTACATTAAGTTATTGAACTCAAGTTTTATTCATCATAAAATTCGTACAACTCCTCATCACTGTCAAAACTCTCATCCATTAGCTTGTCCTCATCTGTGTCTGATGACAAATCACTGACTTCAACAATGAGCACAAAAACAAGTGCAAAAAAGCAAGAAATGCAAGTAAAAGAATCTACAACCATTGTATAAGATGCACCCAGTTTTTAGACTCCTAATTTTTTTGGGAAAAGGTGTGTCTTATACATGGGGAAATAATGGTACATAAATGGTAGTTCTCCAAGGAGTCCAGTGCCCTTACTTGGACCATGCCCTGTCTCATGGCATGGATGGCTCATTCAAACACAGGATTCACTTGGAGATGACATTATCTTCAGTCATCGTTAACATGCGTTCACATACCTGCTGTGTGTGCAGTCTGGGGGCTGCTGTCTGCAGGCGCGGTATGGCCAGGCCTCCAGCTACATGCCACAGTTTGTAGAGCAAGTGTTCAGGAACTCAAATACAAAGACATTTTCTAAGGAAGGTAGTATTTTAATATTAATGGTGTGTTAATGTTAATGTGTAATACTGGACAATTTGTAGGAAATTATAGGAAAGTTGTGTGAAAGGAAATAACTTTTTAACATTGTAAATAATGGTATTTGATACTGTGTTGCTTGCTACACCCTTACTGACCTGAAAGACCATATGTATTCAGTAGTGATGTGACCTTTGACAGTTTTAAATGAGAGCTAAACTGGTGGTTTTGTATTCACTCACATTAGTGAAGATGCAGAGCTACTGTGGCGTTTGGCTCGGGCATCACGGGACCTGGCTCAGCTCAGCAGAACCTCAGAAGAGGAGAAGAAGGTCTTGGTGTACGAGGCCTTAGAGTATGCGAAAAGAGCTCTAGAGAAAAATGAAGCAAGTTTTGCGGTTCACAAGGTGAGGTGCCTAAAGTAACGATGGGTACCACGCACTGGGGGCTGCACTTGGCTGCACTCATCTGTCCTCCCTCATTTACATGAGGGGGAATGTACTCTGTTTAAAGGAGGGAATGACGTTTCCTTAAAAAGCTTTTTCCTTTGCATTCTTGAATACTTAACTCTACCTTCATAACTGCATTTCATAAATTACTTCTGTGAATGCTTATTTTTGAACCAGAAGTGATAGTAGTTTTATGAATTACCTATATCTTTACTCCTAGTAATGGTACAAGTACTTGACAGATGTTTTCTCACAGACTCACATTCCATTTCTGTTCTGTGAGACCAGAGGTAACTTTTCACGTCACTCCGCTAGTTTCTGGAGTTCCTAACTGGTTAGAGAACACAGCATTATTGGTACTGGTACTTTTACTTTTCTGTGTTTTTTTGTTAACAATTTTTTTTATTTTTTATGGCAGAGACAGAGTCAGAGAGAGGGACGGACAGACAGGAAGGGAGAGAGATGAGAAACATCAATTCTTTGTTGCGGTTCCTTAGTTGTTCATTGATTGATTTCTCATGTACCTTGACGTGGGGTGGGGGGGCTACAGCACACTGAGTGACTCCTTGCTCGAGCCAGCGATCTTGGGCTCAAGCCGGTGAACCTTGCTCAAACCAGATGAGCCCGCGCTCAAGCTGGCGACCTCGGGGTATTGAACCTGGGTCCTCCACATCGCAGTCCAATGCTCTACCCCCTGCGCCACTGCCTGGTTAGGCAACATTCTTTTTTAAAACATTTAACTTTTCAATTATAGTTGACATTCACTATTAGTTTCAGATGTACAATATAGTGGTTGAACATTTATGTACCTTACAAAGTGATCCCCCTGATAAATCTAATACCCATCTGACATCTCACATAGTTATCACAGTATTATTGACTATATTTCCTGTTGTGTACTTACATTCCTGCAACTGTTGTTTAACTGCCAATTTGATGAATGGACTTCTTAGTCCAGGGGTCCCCAGACCGCATACAGCCCCCTGAGGCCATTTATCCAGCCCCTGCCACACTTCCGGAAGGGGCACCTCTTTCATTGGTGGTCAGTGAGAGGAGTACTATATGTGGTGGCACCGCAAAGCACGGGTCACTTATGTACAGTACTACTTCCAGTGACGCAGGATGTACGTGTCAGGGCTCCAGAAGCACGTCATATCACTTGTTACGGCTAGTAGTGACAAACATGGAACTGGACATTGACCATCTCATTAGCCAAAAGCAGGCCCATAGTTCCCATTGAAATACTGGTCAGTTTGTTGATTTAAATTTACTTGTTCTTTGTTTTAAATATTGTATTTGTCCCCATTTTGTTTTTTTACTTCAAAATAAGATATGTGCAGTGTGCATAGGGATTCGTTCATAGTTTTTTTTTATAGTCCAGCCCTCCAATGGTCTGAGGGACAGTGAACTGGCCTCCTGTGTAAAAAGTTTGGGGACCCCTGTCTTAGTCCCTTCAACTTTCTCACCCAGTCCCCAACACCCCTCCCATCTGGCAACCATCAGTCTATTCTCTGTATCTATGCATCTGTTTCTTTTTCATTTTGATTTTTAGATTTAACATATAAGTCAAATCATATGGTATGTGCCTTTCTCTGTCTGACCTCTTTCACTCAGCACAGTATCCTCTAGGTTCATCCATGTTGTTACAGATGAAAAGATTTGATTTTTTTATGACTGAGCCATTTGTGTATCACAACTTTATCCAGTTGCCTGTTGATGAACACTTAGGTTACTTCCATATATTTTAATGCTACTGTAATTGGAATTGTTTTCTTAATTTTATTTTCAGATTATTCATTGCTAGTATATTAGAATGCAACTGATTTTTATATATTGATTTTATATCCTGTAGCTTTGCTATACCTCTTTAATTAAAAATTCTTTAGACTCTTTATGTAAGATTATGCCATCTATAAATATAGTTTTACTCTTTTCTTTCATTTGTTAATCCTGCCCAGTTTCCCTGGCTAAATCTTCCAGCACAGTTATCTTGTTCCTAAAGGTAGGGGAGCTGTTAGACTCAGCTAGTCTCAGGTATGACTGTTGCCTGCCTCCTTCTGGGATCTCAAGTCTTTATTGCTTATATTTGGTCTGGTATTATAGTGTTTCAGGCAAGAAGATAAGTCTAATATCTATTGTCCCTTTTTGGCTACAATATCTGTTTAAAAGCTGTCGTTAAAAATAATAAAAACTCACTTGACCAGTGGTGGTGCAGTAGATAAGAGTGTCAATTGGGAACACTGAGGTCCCAGGTTCAAAACCCTGAGGTCACTAGCATGAGCACGGGGTCATTGGGCTAGACTGCAGGATCATTGATACGATCCCATGGTCACTGGCTTGAGTGAGGGGTGACTGGCTCAACTGGAGCCCTCCCCAGTCAAGGCACATATGAAAAAACAATCAATGAACAACTAAAGTGCCGCAACTACAGGTTGATGATTCTCATCTCTCTCCCTTCCTCCTCTCCTTCCTCCTTTTCTCTCTCTTTCTCTCTCTCTCTCTCTTTTTTTTTTTTTTTTTTTTTGTGTGTGTGTGTATGACAGACAGGGACAGATAGGGACTGACAGACAGGAAAAGAGAGAGATGAGAAGCATCAATTCTTCATTGCGGCACCTTAGTTCATTGATTGCTTTCTCATATGTGCCTTGACTGGGGAGCTACAGCAGAGCAAGTGACCCCTTGCTCAAGCCAGCGACCTTGGGCTCAAGCTGGTGAGCCTTGCTCAAACCAGATGAGCCCGCGCTCATGCCGGCGACCTCAGAGTTTCAAACCTGAGTCCTCTGTGTCCCAGTCCAACGCTCTATCCACTGTGCCACTGCCTGGTCAGGCTCCCCCCACCCTTCTCTTTTAAAATAATAACAATAGTAATGTAAACTCAATATAGACAGTAGACATTTTAGAAATTGAGAAAGTACAAATATGGAAGAAACACCTATGATCACAGGTTCTACCTTCAGCTCTTGCTGATGAGCAGTTAGCTCTAAGTCACAGAATGCCAGCCTACCTAGGGGAGAGTGTGTTTGCTTTGCAGGTAGGTGTTAGTGATGTGCATAAGAGGAGGTGGTCTTATCCAGAGCCCTGAGATTTGGGGAAAGCTGAGAGCACCAGGCTTGGGACCCCATGTGACCCCTTTGTCATCTGGATTAGGTGTCTGTCCATAGAAATTAAAAATTTTTTTTTCAGAGACAGAGAGTCAGAGAGAGGGACAGATAGGGACAGACAGACAGGAATGGAGAGAGATGAGAAGCATCAATCATTAGTTTTTCCTTGTGGCTCCTTAGTTGTTCATTGATTGCTTTCTCCTATGTGCCTTGACCATAGGGCTACAGCAGACCGAGTAACCCCTTGCTCGAGCCAGCAACCTTGGGTCCAAGTTTGAGCTTTTGCTCAAACCAGATGAGCCTGCGCTCCAGCTGGCGACCTTGGGGTCTCGAACTTGGGTCCTCCGCATCCCAGTTCGATGCTCTATCCACTATGCCACCGCCTGGTCAGGATGTCCGTGGAGATTAAATGAATATAATCTGTAGAGGTGTGTGTGTACTAAATTATACATTTTTGTAGACATTGAGAGAAAGAAATATTTTGGTGGAGAATAGATTTAAACAGAAAGTTGAGTGTTAACATCTTTCTGGTTAAAATTATTAAAAATCCCACAGAAATAAAGTCAGACAGAAAAGGAGACTATTCATTATGAGAAACTTGTTTCTCACAGAACCTGAAGGCAGGGTGCATGTAGGCTTCAGGAAAAATGCGCTTGATCACCCTTACTTTTCCTCATCCAGAGTCCCGTGACTTCCTTCAGCACCTGGGTTACAGAACTGAAATATTTGGATTCCTTTCTTAGGGCAGACACTCAAATTGTCTCAGTTTGGGTCTTGTTCAAGTATGGCTGTGGGAACAGTCACAATTGACAGATGCTGCTGTTATTACTGTCATGCTGGGATGTGGAGGAGGAGGCAGCTCCCAGAAAAAAGGGTGAGAAAACTAGCCATTGCTGAATTGCAGATTTTTCTAAATTTGTACTCAGACTACAGACATGAATAATCACCACATTGTGTTGATAACTTCTCTCTGCTTTGTACTCTAGTTCTCTGTAAACATGTGCTATCCTTGGATTCCTAGAGAGCCCTATCCTCTTTTCTTTGTATTTACAGTGTATTTGACATAATATGTATGTTCAATAACTTTTTGTTGAATGAGAATGACTACTGAGAGAAAATACTCAGTTTAACCTTGTATTAGATGGACTATTAAGCATTGTTATTCTTAACATCTTTTTTCTTCTGCTTTTAGTGGTATGCGATCTGTATTAGTGATGTTGGAGATTATGAAGGCATCAAGGCTAAAATTGCAAATGCCTACGTCATCAAGGAGCATTTTGAGGTACTGATGAATTGAAAGCCATTTGTTTTCTGAGTAGATTTGTTTCACTTGTCCCTCACTGTTTTAGCAAACCACCTCAAACTTGGTGACCTCCAGCAGTGACAGGTTATTGTCCCAATTCTATGGGTTGACAGTACCTAGTGCTTCTGTTCTGTGTGGTATAGCTGAACTCACTGAGGGTTTGTCCGTCTGGCCCCTCAGCTGGTACAGGGGTGTCCAGCATGGTGTCGTCTCCAATGACTTCTGTCCATTTAGTCATGTGGCTGATGCTTCTTTGCTGCACAATTGCTGGCTTCCAAGAGTGGGTGTTCTCAGGGGGAAGTCCAGTGTGCAGATGTGCGTCACACTTGGTAATGTCTCGTCAACCCAAATGAGTCATGTGTTACAGAATTGTACACCTGAAACCTGTATAATTTTATCAACCAACATCACCCCAATAAATTCAAAACAAACAAAAAACATAACATTTTTCCTTAGGTGAATCCTTCATTTAAAAAATAAAATGACAGGTGGTTGAGCTCAGAGTCTGCACGAGGGGACTGCATCGGCCAGACAGATGGGGAGGATGTGGTCTCAGTAGTGTGACAGTCACCGCACCACTCCCTCTCACAGCACTGCCTGCACTGTGAGCTCTGGCATGTGTCTGTCTGTGCCCTGAAGGTCCTTCATGTGCTGACAGTCTTCCTCTGCCAGAAACTCGGGGAGTTCATGCATTCCACAGCGCGCACTATGCCACTCTCCTCTGGACACAACGGCCACCGAAAGCCAGCGCCTTTCTTTCATGATATTCTAGACCAGGGGTCCCCAAACTTTTTTACACAGGGGGCCTGTTCACTGTTCCTCAGACCGTTGGAGGGCCAGACTATAAAAAAAAACTATGAACAAATCCCTATGTACACTGCAAATATTTTAAAGTAAAAAAACAAAACGGAAACAAATACAATATTTAAAATAAAGAACAAGTAAATTTAAATCAACAAACTGACCAGTATTTCAATGGGAACTATGGGCCTGCTTTTGGCTAATGAGATGGTGGTGCCCCTTCCAGAAGTGCAGCGGGGGCCTGATAAATGGCCTCAGGGGGCCACATGCGGCCCATGGGCCGTAGTTTGGGGACCCCTGTTCTAGACCATCTCAAAAGTACAAAGGAAGAAAAAGCGATGAAAGCATATATAGAGCGAATGTGAGCTAGGCCATGTGACAGCTTTTCTGACTTTTATGGTGGCAGTCTCAATTCCTGGTTTTGTAATGATGCGTGAAAAGGACTTTGGATGGGGAGTCAGTCAGTAGACTAGCTTCTTATTCACACATGAGTGGTACGTGTGTGTACGCATTTCAATTTAATACGCATTTTTCACATTTTAAGACCTTTGAAATTAGACTGCTTTATATTTCAGTGGTATCTTATTTGCTTTTTCTTAGTGGTACATCAAATAGTATGTCACAGAGTTTATGATATCTTAGATTCAGTGAAATGTACATTATTTTACTCAGTGGCAGCAGAACCACAGCCCGTAAATTACTTTGTGCCTTGGTGCATAGATATACATGTCAGATAACTTTCAGTGTGAACAATGAAAAATTGCAAAAAATGTATTGATATAGACTTTAAACTTTTAAGAAACAGTTAAGGCTATAGGTTATAACTTTAAAAAATGTTTTTAATAAGATTTCATATGTTTATGTGGTAAGTGTTTAAAAAATGACAGTATATTTATCATTTACAGCTAGTGCTCGACTTACGACCACGATTAGTTCTGACAGACTGGTCGTAAAATGATTTGGTCGTAAGTTGAGTAGGCTATAGGTACAGTACTGTGAAATGATGTTATAAAAATCTTTAAGTCATATTTTATCTTAATTTACTTTCATTGTTTTATATCATAATTTTCTTTGTTCATTTTATGCCATTTGTATCATCTTTACACCATTTTGTTTCTTATTTTTACATTCGTCAGGTTTAAGTAAAACACTGCATTACCAGTACAACTGGTTTAATATTTGCAAAGACAATTTCCTCTTGGTAGACTAATCTTGGGAGGGGTTTGATGAAAAATATCCAAGACACAAAACATAAATTGCTGTACCAAGTCTGGGATAACAACAGTTGAAATGGTGCACGCGGAGATGGTAGTGCTGCTGGAAGCTGGTCCGCACTGTCGTACACCCAGCTGGGCAACGCTTGCGCTGCCAGACGGGGAGCAGTTGTGGCTAGCGATTGTGGTCATAAAGTCGAATGGTCGTAAGTTGCATAAGTCATAAGTTGATCAATATTTGTATACTATTTGAGATTCCATGATTATATCTAAAGTCAGAAGGGACTGTTGTCTTTGGGTTGTTTTTGAAGACATACTGCCAGGGTCGCTTGAGAGGGCCCTGACTCGCCTGTCCCACAAGAAAGCTGACTTCCAGTAGAGTGCCCAGGGCGCCACATACATGGTGAATTAACTTCTACATCGAGAGTGTCACTAGACCTGCACTGCTGTTGGTAGAGTGCAGAAAAGAGTTACTTATATAATTTTTTGTAGGGCATAATTTTCTAGTGGAAGTTCAATAGGGAAAGATAGCTTAGAGTATAAGTTGTATATACTTCAAAATACATTTTGCTATAAATCATATCACTACATTTATGGAAAAGTTTTCCCTCAGTGCTGATTCTTACCCATAGTATTGAGAAGCAAGAGTTCTGTCCAGTCCTAATTGTGAGCTTACTCCATTCCCTCTACTGCTGCTGCTGACAATGGTAGTCAGTGTCAGAAACCAAGTATCTGGTGCTAAGAGAAGTGAGAATAATGGTGACAAGGAGACATGACTGTGTTGTGTTAGCACCTCCTGTACATACTCATTTCATCTTCGCCGCAGCCGAACAGAGAGGGGTATTATTTCCTCTATTCTTTTTTTTTTAATTTTTATTTTATTTATTCATTTTAGAGAGGGGAGAGAGAGGGAGAGAGAGAGAGAGAGAGAGAGAGAGAGAGAGAGAGAGAGAGAAAGAGACGGAGGGAGGAGCTGGAAGCATCAACTCCCATATGTGCCTTGACCAGGCAAGCCCAGGGTTTCGAACCGGCGACCTAAGCATTTCCAGGTTGACACTTTTATCCACTGCGCCACCACAGGTCAGGCCTCCTCTGTTCTCTAAAAGAGCAAACCCAGGCAGGAACACAGAAACATGCCAAGGTCAGGAAGTTAGAAGTTAGGAGCTGTGATTTGAACCCAGGACATCTGGCTACAGAGCCCACTCTGGCAACCAGCACAAACATCTGAAAATGTGCATCTTACACATTTCAGCCAAGAGCGAGAATGTGGGTATGTGTAAAATCATAAGCTAGGAATTCTCTAGTTTCAAAAGGGTCTTTTATTTTTAATATTACATTAATCTGTGAGATGTCCTTAGCAGTTTTCAACAAAATAATATATAAAAAGAGAAGTTAAGTTCATTAAAGTTATTCTGTAGTGTGTGCTTTACATAAATTCACACAGGACTGTCACATAGTAAATAGAAACTGGGGACACTTTATCAACATTTACCTTGTGCGTAGTTCTGTTAATTCTGTGCGTAGATAGTATTAGTTTTTCCTTGGTTACGTATAGATGGGGAATTTGAGCAAAATCTGCATACTGAAGACTTTCTAAGATTATGCACTTAGTTCTTTGGAAAAGAATGCTTTTCAGTAGTCACAGGACTTGGTAAAAAGAACTTCCTTGTTTTTATTTTAATCTAAAAGAAAAACAGCTATATAGATGTTTATGTATTATCTATAAGAATATAACTATTGTATATTATATAGTTGATATATTGAGTATTACATTTTTAAAATTAATTTCACTTAGAAATGTCATGTGTTTCTCATCTTGGGAATCAGTATTATCAGTTTCTGAACGCTGTAAAATAATAACCTTAGTACGAGTCATTTAATCGTGTGTTGAAACAAAATTAACCAATTAAAGAACCAGAAAGAAAATTGGTGTGGCTTATCACAGAAGAATTAAAATATAGGGCGAATTTTTTTTTTAATCATAGCTTCCTCAGTAAACATAATAGAGTTCTTATTGCTATTTAGAAAACAAATGATTGATTTTCTCATTTCTTGTTAGAAAGCAATTGAATTGAACCCTAAGGATGCTACGTCAATTCACCTAATGGGTATTTGGTAAGAAAATTTCCTTGAATTAATATTTCACTGGTATTTAGGACAATCTTATTTTGTAGTGTATAAAAAAGCAAAATGTAAAATATTTTAAAATACTACTTGGCAGTCAAGATTGCTTAATCCATTAAATTAACTAGATGTTGTGCATGTATTGTTAGAAAAAACTAAATTTGATTGTGATAATGTTAAACATTATTATTCAGATCATTTAGAAACACATATAGCCATTCCCTCTTATCCACAGGGCATGTATCCAAGCCCCTGGTGGGTGCCTGAAACTGCAGAAAGTATCCAACTCCATGTGTGCTGTTCTTCCTACACGCACCTTTCACCTAAGGAAGCTCTTAGACTGCTCCGGGGTGTGTCCACCTTGCCAGCATCACCACTCTTGTGTTTTGGGGCTGTTAGGAAGTGAATCAGGGTGATCTGAGCTCAGGCACTGGAACACCTCCAGTCAGTCTGGACCCTGAGACAGCTATTGAGCAACTAATGGGTAGGGGCATCACAGTATGGGGACACTGGACAAAGGGATTATTCACATCCCGGGTGGAGCTCTGCAGGTCGCATAAGGTTTCATCACACTACTTGCAATTTGAAACTTATAAATTTTCTATTTCATAGTTTTGGACCTCAGTTGACCACGTAACTGAAGCTGCAGAGAGTGAAACTGGATAAGGGAGGATGACTACTAAGACTAAAAGACTTTGAAACTTTTTGGTAGACTTTCTTATTTTGACAGTCAGACAGACAGGAAGGAAGAGAGATGAAAAGCATCAATTCTTCATTGTAGCACCTTACTTGTTCGTTGATTACTTTCTTATATGTGCTTTGACTGGGGGAGGGGGGGCTACAGCAGAGCGAGTGACCCTTTGCTCAAGCCAGCAACCTTGGACTTAAAGCCAGCGACCATGGGCTCATGGTAATGATTCCATGGCCAAGCTGGTGAGCCCGCGCTCTCCAGGTTTCAAACCTGGGTCCTCCATGTCCCAGTCCAATGCTCTATCCACTGCACCATCACCTGGTCAGGCACTTTTTGGTAGACTTTCAAGTTCCCTTTGTTGGGCACAATTGCTTTTTCCCAGGCACAGTGAGACTGGCTCACTGACCATGGCAGAGGAGCGTGGGAGCCTCAGGGCCTCATGTCCGAGCACCTGAGAGTAAGTCACCTGGTCCAGTGTTCCTAAGAGTCTTATGTGGACCCAGGCTTGCCACTCTTCTGTTTGGGTGTAGTCTGCAGAGCTGAATCGTTATTGTCTTCTAAGAGGTGACTGTAAACAGTCCTGTATCAAGTCTTCTCAGAAAGTGAATCTCCTTCAAGGATGCATTGAACTAACCGGACACCTCTAGTCAGCAGACATGAACTCAGCCCTCGTCCAAGAGCCAGCACTTCCCCTACACACTGCAAGGTTGGATCTGTGGGTTTGTCGGCCATTTGCCCTCACCCTTTCAAACATATGCCCGTAAAACCGTTGGTTGCCGTTGTTTTTTATGCATATTATGTTTAGTTTTGTCATTTTTTGTAATCATTTTTAAACTTCTGTTTTTCTCATGTAAAAATTGGATAATGATCCTGTTTGCTTAGTAGTTGTGTAGATGGGAAGGATTTGCTGAGCTCAGCTCCTGGGAGCAAGAAAGCACTAGAGCCAATGACATCATTATTACTAGTTCTTCCGTGAACTGTTTGTTTATTTATTTATTTATTTATTTTATTTTATTTTTTTCCATTTTTCTGAAGCTGGAAACAGGGAGAGACAGTCAGACAGACTCCCGCATGCGCCTGACCGGGATCCACCCGGCACGTCCACCAGGGGCGACGCTCTGCCCACCAGGAGGGGGTGCTCTGCCCATCCTGGGGGTCGCCATGTTGCGACCAGAGCCACTCTAGCGCCTGAGGCAGAGGCCACAGAGCCATGCCCAGCGCCCGGGCCATCTTTGCTCCAATGGAGCCTTGGCTGCAGGAGGGGAAGAGAGAGACAGAGAGGAAAGCGCGGCGGAGGGTGGAGAAGCAAATGGACGCTTCTCCTGTGTGCCCTGGCCGGGAATCGAACCCGGGTCCTCCGCACGCTAGGCCAACGCTCTACCGCTGAGCCAACCGGCCAGGGCCTCTTTATTTTTTTTAACTGTTTATATTTGATCTCAAAATGCACCCTACTTGATGGATCAGTGTAAGTCAGTCTCTGCATAATTCAGTGTGACTGTTAACCTACTAAATATTAATGCCCAGTACAAATTGTTTAGGCAGACAACAGAATATTCCTTGTGTACCTATTAAGGTGTTTGATTCTCCTTAAGAGAATATAAGGTGCAATTTGATGTATGAATATTACTTCCATAGGTGTTACACGTTTGCCGAAATGCCTTGGTACCAGAGGAGGATTGCCAACATGCTGTTTGCAGCCCCTCCTAGCTCCACCTATGAGGAGGTGCGTGACGTCCTTGGCACAGTGAATGCTGGCTTCTGAGGCGCGGTGCCTGCGCAGGGCCCTCCCTCAGGACTGTGGCCACGCTGGTTCATTGTGTCCCTGAGTGAGTTCTCTAGGTGAAGGCTGATGTAGCCACGGCTCATGGCTGCCTTTGTTTCTGTTTGACATTTATACCATATAGAAGTCATAAAATAGAACAGAGAATAGATCAATTGTTCCTTAGCATGTTTTAGGGACATATTCTTTATAAGAAGCCATTTACATGGAAAATAAAGCATGACTTTGTATTGGTAACTTTTAAGTGCTATTGAAATAATATTCTGTCATTTTCAAGGCCTTTGCTTTTTTGTATAAAAAAAATTTGATAGGGATTTCTGGGCAGACATTTTGAGCTTACTTGTCAAAAAAGTTTTCAGAGTGAGGAAACAGGCAGTTGAAATAGCTTTCCAAATACTAGTGTCGTCATAAGGAGTACCCCCACCCCGAGTAAGCTGTATGTGGAACTTGATATAAAATATATTGAGGTGTATAGAGTACAGTTGGGGAATATTTATTATTAAAAATGCATTCTAAGAGAAAAGATAGCTCTGCTATAACAAATTGTTTTTTTTTTTAAAAGCTTTTTTTTTTTAAAATTTTTATTTATTTATTCATTTTAGAGAGGAGAGGGAGAGACAGAGAAAGAGAGAGAGAGGACAGAGAGAGAGAGAAGGGGGGAGGAACTGGAAGCATCAACTCCCATATGTGCCTTGACCAGGCAAGCCCAGGGTTTCGAACCGGCGACCTCAGCATTTCCAGGTCGGCGCTTTATCCACTGTGCCACCACAGGTCAGGCTACAACAAATTGTTTTTAAGAAATTGTCATTTAATATAAAAAGTTGAGTCAAAGCTTCAGAGTCACAGCTACTTTTTACATTGGAATCTCAATTAATAAAGGATTTTTAAAAAGTAAAAAGCCACTGTTACAACCTGTGTGTGTTAAGCAAAGTCAGCTCTGACTTGAGGTGTTTCCACTGCTGGTCACTGTTAAGACTTGAGAAGAGAGAGGTCAGAACAGCCGAGCTGCACGGGGCCGCGCTCTGTTCTCGCTGTGCACTGCTGTGCACCGCTGTGGCTGGGAGGGTCCCCATGCCATCTGACCTCAGTGTTACTTGGTTATGTCAGCTCTCACTGCTGATGAATTGACCTTTATTATAAGGTGTTTTGACTTCTGGGTTTATATTTAATACAGGAAAAGATTTTGAGTAAATGTTTTTTTAATGTTGAGTATGTTTTAATCCTTTTCATGTTTGGGTTGTGTTTTTACAGGCTTTAGGCTACTTTCAAAGGGCAGAGCAAGGTAAAATATTTTTTATTTTAGATACAAGTGTAGTTAAAATTGTATGAATGTATTATAGATAATAGGAATTTTAGAACAAAATATGTTATTTATTCTGATAAACCTTTGTACGAGGCATAAATCAAAGTTTTTTACAGTTTTTTGTTTCTATTCATTAACAATCACCTGAGGGAGAAATGAGCCCACTGAACTCAGAGCTGCCATTCTGGAAAGGTCCTCCATGTGATGGGATTGAGGAGGCTCTGGCGGGTTAGCTGTCCTCCTCAAGGTCACACAGCTAATGGAGTCGTTTTACATGGGAACGTTCTGGGTTTAAACGAGGGCAGTGTTTGTCTCTGTAGATATTAGTTTCATGTCCCTAGTGCTCGGAAGAAACAGACAGCCTTCAAACTGACACCAGCCCATCCAAGTTTATCCTTTTTAATATTAGCACAAACTAGAGAAGGGACAGTGTATGTTACCAAATACACCAAAAAAATTGCAACTCTATTTTTATAAAAGTTAATCAGAAAATTAAAGACAGTGTTTATTAAATTTGAGAGCCTGCTGGTATGGACTTTTCTAAGTGCTTTTCATGATAGCAAATCACTTTTTAAAGACAGTTTTTTCTGAAGAGTTGTCTGAATGTTAACTGTCTCTGTAATGTATTAGTTCTGATTTATTCTCTTCCTGCCTCCCATTGGTATCCTCATGGTGGTGGTTTTATGTATCATGAATGTGAATCTAGGGATGAAGTTTCCTAAAAGGGTGTTACGAGACCGAAGGTTTGGAGTTGAGAAAAACATGGTCTTGTCTCGAGCTAAAGTAATCCTCAGGAACTGATCATTCTCCACATTTTGCTATAAAGGTTACTTGTGTGTGGCGGCCTTTCCTCATGGCCTATATCTGGTTTAGAAGTCTCTCCGCATGTCTAGGCTAAATGCAGGGGATGGGAGCTGTTTGCACTCACGATTGCATCCTCGCTGTTCATCCTGGTCCTGGGGAAACTTGCTGGACGAGAGCGCTGACTGAATGCATGCACTTCACCCCGAGGAAACCTTAAGCTCATCCACATGGCGGCTAAGTTCACATGAAAGAAGCTAAACAGTTTTGGGTTGAGGAACAAAGTTAAACTGTACCCAGGAGGAAGTATGCTTGATAGAAGGAAACTGAAGAATTAATGAAGTTTGCAAGACCATCCTGCCCTGTTATTCATAGGCTGTGTGTCCACTTTTTTCCCTCAGCCAAGAATGTTCTCCACTTTTCTGTTAAAACCCAGCTCGGCCTCCGGTTCAGCCCAGGGATAACCTCTTAGAGCTAGTTGTTTGTGTCTTTGGTTTCCTATTGCACTTTAAGTCTTGTACGCCTGTCGAAGTGTTCTCTCTCCCGTTAACACTGTCTTGTGCGTGTCTCCTTTCCATTGTCAATGCCAGCAGAACAGAGACTGCTTCATATGTGCTGAGGGAGCCCTGGTCCATGTGTATGAGTCAGGGTTTCTGACCCACTCAGCAGACTGTACCGAGTGCCTGTTGTGTTCTAGGCACTGCAGGTGCAGCAGGGAACGAGGGATGGTAATGGAAAGCCTCATAGTGACTGGGTGGAGCACCTGCTTTATAAAATGCTGTGAAGTGAGAGGTGTGTAATAGTCTCAGCACACAGTAGGTACTCAGGAACTCTAACTGGTTTACATGTGTTTCAGTTAGCCTAATCATTTATTGACCATGCAAATTTATTATTGGCATTCAGAACAAAAAAATTAAGCTTCTCAAAATATGAGCAATACTATTTCATCTGAGATAAATTTGTTTTTCTTTCTTATAAACAGTGGATCCAAACTTCTACAGCAAAAACTTGCTACTTTTAGGAAAGACATATTTGAAGCTACATAACAAGAAGCTTGCAGCTTTCTGGCTATTGAAAGCCAAGGACTACCCAGCACACACAGAGGAGGACAAGCAGGTAACAGCTGCCGTGCAGGGAGGCAGACGGGTGCCATTGAGGTGCGCTTATGCATAAAGTGGACTTCAGAAATTCTCTAAGAACATAAGGTGTCTAAGTGCATATTGTTGAACACAAGTGTTCATTTCAAACGGGAATTATTGACATTTATGCTGATTTCTGTACAGCAAATATTCAGTTGCTGTAACAGATGTTATGAATTCCTCCTGAAATGCCAAATTATTCCTGACACGTGGAGCTGATCACATGAGATTTCTGAAACAAATGGCAGGGGCTAGGCAGGTGGTCCTAGTATATGAGAGTCTCTGAGAGCCTTCCCTGGTGCTGCTGAGAAATTGTATTCTGACAATGCGCTGTGTTGGTTTTTGGAAACTCTTAGAAACTGCAGTCCACCTTATGAACTTAAATTTCAGAAGCTGATTTCTCTGCTGTGCTGTTTACAACATGTATTTTTCTGTTTTAGATACAGACAGAAGCCGCTCAGTTGCTTGCAGGTTTCAGTGGCAAGAATTGAGAATTTCTCAGAGAAGCAAGCATATGAAATGTAGGAAACATGCCTTTTCATCAAATTATAAGTATGTTAACCATAACTGTTCTACAGCTTTCTGCATTCTTATAATGTAACCATTTAACAAATGTACGAAATTCTAGGTTTCTTCACAAATAACAAGGCAAAAGAAATACTTGTCATGAGATTGGTAGAAGTGTCTCCATGGCTCAGGGACTGGTTACTGTGTGTCTGGGGCAGAGTTCAGGTGGAGTGACAGATGATCATAAAGGGAGAGCAGGAAGGAAAGCCGTGAGGAAGGCATGTGGTGCGTCCTCAAGTTGGACTGGTTCCCAGCTGAGGTCTTGCAGAGAAGGGCAGTGAAAGTGAGGAGGCCGGGCCGGGAGTTGAGGGTTCTCGGGATAAAGCAGTTAGGTGACATGTCTGGGAGCCAGGCTGCCAGAGGAGGGAGCCGGTCGGAAGGGCCGAGAGCGAGCGGTCCCCATGTGTGATGTGACTCATCTCCCGAGTGGGTTGATCTGTGAGTAGAGACCAGTTCTGCTCCCTAATGGGGTAAAAGGAACACAGAACTCCAGGAGAAAAGGAATGTGAGCTGTTTGAAATAGGCAAATGATGTAGCTCCCTTGGGTCTGGGCCTCATCCCTGCCCTGTCCGAGATGTGTAAAAAGGGGGGTCCCGAGTGTGAGTGTGTGGGGTGGACTCCTCAAGGACTAGGGAGGTGTGTTGTCACAGTGACTGGTGGGGACAGTGCTGCTTCTCATGCCTGCTTTCAAACACAAAGGAAAACACAGTAGTGAACCCTGCCTTTCTCTGCTCCTCTGTGGTCATGTATGTGTATCCCTGAACCTTCAAGTTGACTGTAGACGTGTTTCATCCGTTACCTCATCATCTAAGCCTGCACACCTCCTTCACCAGTCCCTTCTCACAACTGGAAAGTCAGCTCATTCCTTGTCATCTGATACCCAGTCCTTTAAATACCCTCCAGTGTCCCAGTGCCTTACACTTGTTAAAGCCAGGATGCACAGATCATACATTGCATTTGATTTTCCACCTTTGTTTTGTAAAATCTAAAACACTCCCGTCTTTTTGTCTCAGCAGTGACTGTGTAAAACGACCAAGCCAGTTGTCTTAGGTGGTCCCTCACTGCAGTGGGCCCACTTTGAGAACCACTGTCCACCTGACTTTTGAAGTTGTATATGTTGGATCTTCTCTGCCCAACTTGGTGTTTATCACTTTCATTTAGTGACTCAATGTTTTTTTGGAGATGTGAACTTGTGTTGAGTTAGCAGGCTTAGCAGGTAAGCAAATAGGAGGTAAGAGGTTTGGGTAGAATACCCTCTGCTGAGTGATTTTTGTGAAATGAGGCATTTTTTAGTAATAAAGCCTTTTATTGAGGGGAAGGTCTGTCTTTTGATACAGAAAGTTGTAAAACTTAGCAGAGAGGCCCTGAACATCCCGCCTCACTTACCTGGTGGTAGCCTGGAGCTGCAGCAGACCCTGCTCAGGTCGACCCACCCTGGAGTGCTGTGTCATATGTCAATACGTGTGACTGTCGTAAAACTCCTTTCATCACCAACCTCCCTGCCAACCATCCTGACCTGCTCTCTATAATTTTGTCATTTCAAGAGTTATGTAAGTGGAATCATACAGTATGTGACCTTTTGAAATTGACCTTTATAATTCAGCATATACTGTCTTTGAAATCCAGCTACATTCAGGGGGTGGTTTGACTATTTCATTGTGTGGATGTTCTCGTTCACTGAACCTTAATCCATTGAAGGCAGTTAGGCCGTGAGAATCTTTGGTGCTGTGAACATTAGGTACGTCTCATGTCTCTGGGATGGATGCTCAGGAATGCAGTTGCCAGGTCCCATATGGAGCTGGTGTTTTCTCCCCATACCTTTCCCAGGATGTGGCACCTTCCAGGGTTCTGGTCCTGTGCACTCTCTCAGTCTCTTCTTGCGACTCTCAGAAGTCTGATGCCCCAGGTCTTCCCTCAGCCCTCCTACCTGCTTCTGGGGTGATTTGGGGGACCCAGTCTGTCCTCCCTGCAGCCCCTACCCCTGGGCTTGTCCCAGTGCTGACTGTTCCATGAGACGCTCACCCTCCTCGGACCTGCGCACAGGAGTTTGTGTGTTGTCTTGTAAGCACTGCAGACTGGCTGGGTGGTTACAGTGACCTCATAGACGTTTCCTTCCTTTGAGACTGTGACAAGAAATCTGAACTTGGAAGTGGCTACTACTATCCTGTAAGAACCTGAAAGCTCTCAGTTAACTTCTTGTTGGCAAAGTTTTCCCAACTGTGTATTTTATTTAGAAAATAATGGGGTGACAATGATGAATAGTTTTATCATAGACTATTGACTGTAAAAATGACTTTTCTCAGACTCACTTTCTCTCTAAAATAGCATCATTTACAACAAAGAAAATGCAGAAAACACCCACCTCGTAAGTCATGAGGACTGAGTTCTCATGAGTATCAGTAAGTACTTTATATGCCATTGGCATGATTGTGTTCTCCTGTGTTGAGATTGGGAAGAGAAAAGCTGGAACTTAGCAGATGCCACTTTGAGACTTAGGTTTTTGTTGTTGGAACATTATTTTGGTAGCATTTTTGCTTTTGTGCAGTGCTCACACTAGAACCTGTGTACAGGCCTGTGTGTCTGGGAAGCACTGTGATTACTTTGGCAAGAGCCGGGGATGGAGCTCATGTGACAAGCGTGCTGCACTCAGGCGTGGACAGTGTCTGTGACTGGAGTGTACCATAGGTACAGAGGAGTTTTTCCATTGACAGGCCACATCCCCAGGTGACCTCAAGTTTGGCTGTTAAGTTCACTGGGTCAAGAACAGGGAGGGATTTACCATATCAGTGTTGCTGACACTTGCCGCCCTGTCTGTGAGGGTGAGATGAGCTGGGTGGGGTAAGCCGAGGCTGCAGGGGAAGTTTCCTCAACCCTTGGCTCTTAACTGCGGAGGAAGGACTGACATCTAATCTGGGAGGTGGGAGTGTGCTGTGCTTGTGATCAGCTACCTGTGCTGGTGCTGTGTCGCTGAGCCTCCCTCTCCCTCATGAGCTGTCTGCTGGGACAGGGAGGAAAGGCAGGGGTGGGCCAATAAGTGAACAGATCAGGACAAGGGGTCCTGCCTGTGAGGCTGCATTTCTGTCAGGTAGGCATGGTGGAGGCCCTGACGAGTTCTCCTGAAAGCTGATCTGGCTGTTGTCAGCACACCTGGTCACAGTAATGTTACCTCAGGTGGGGAGGGGACAAGTCCCTCCAAAGCCTGCTGTGTGACTTTCAGGAACTTCTGTCATCAAAGTCTCATCCAGCAGGGCACCTCTGTGTGTCTAACACTCAGCTCTTAAGGTGCACTTTAAAGTTGGTCATACCCTCAATTGCATGATCTGTTGTATACGTTACATTTTTTTAAAAAATTTTTTTCTTTTTTTTTTTTTTCATTTTTCTGAAGCTGGAAACGGGGAGGCAGTCAGACAGACTCCCGCATGCGCCCGACCAGGATCTACCCAGCATGCCCACCAGGGGGTGATGCTTTGCCCCTCTGGGGCGTCGCTCTGTTGTGTCCAGAGCCATTCTAGCGCCTGAGGCAGAGGCCACAGAGCCATCCCCAGCGCCCGGGCCATCTTTGCTCCAATGGAGCCTCACTGCGGGAGGGGAAGAGAGAGACAGAGAGGAAGGAAAGGGGGAGGGGTGGAGAAGCAAATGGGCGCCCCTCCTGTGTGCCCTGGCCGGGAATCGAACCCGGGACTCCTGCACGCCAGGCCGATGCTCTACCGCTGAGCCAACTGGCCAGGGCCTAAAAAATTCTTTAGGCTTGAAGATAACCAGTGTCAAGGATTAGGATTTGGAAAAGGAGTCTATTCAACTGAGTGGATCACTGCCTTTAATTGCAGCTTTCCTGTGAGTTATGAAAAAATGTAGAACAGTCTAATATATTGTATAGAAAAATAAATTTTGGCAAACTATTTAGGGAAATTAAATTGTACACTGATCGTGTCTGTATGTACCCAGCAGTGAAATATGTTAACATTCTAAGACGTCAGTTCTGTGGTTATAAAAAAAATATAAGTTAATGAAGTTAAGAGTATATATTCAAATAATACAAATTTAAATTTTCTATTAATAAGGAAGCCTTTGTGCTAAAGTAGTATTAATATCATTCCCATCAGATTTTAATTTGTTATACATCTTTGTAGTTCAGCAAAAGGACAAAAATAATGATCTATGTAAAGGGGGAGGACCGTTTTTTCAGATGCTTAATTCAGACACATCAACTTGTCATGAATTGTAAAGGAGTGGGGAGATAAAACACTGATAGGAATATCAGATTCACTTGTTTGACTTTGGATGCTAGAACTCTTCCATCCATCTGATTTTATGAACCAAAACTGAATACAAAAGTGGGAAAGTGACATTACCTTTTATATGTCCCTAGGTATCAAACAGTGTCAATTTATTAAATTTAAAGACCATCACATTTAAAAACAAGTACAAGCGTGCCTGATTCTTTAAGCCAACAAACATCTAGCATCCCCAAAGGACCATGTAAACCTCAATGCTTCTCAGTGGGTTCTGTCCCATCTCTAGACCGCGTGGTACTGGATCCGGTTAGTACATGACTTGTATTCAGTACTTTGTGCTACCTTAGTGGTGTGGCAGAGGGGAAGTTTCAGCTGTTGTATTTATTTAAAACAAAGCGACAGGGTACATCACCTGTCTTCAGAAAAGCCAGCAGCATTAGTTCACACACGCAGTCAGATTTGGCCTAGGCCCTCAGTACCTAGGCCCTGACAGCACACACCCACCCCGGGGTGGGGGGTGGGGGGGTGGGTGGAGCGTCTAGGCCGCTTCCGCGGGAGCACTATCATAGGAAGGCAGTCTGGCAGCTCTATAAAACTAGAGCCACCACCGGCACGCTGATGTGACACTTAGTTCTAATAAAGTCTCTCGCTTCAAAATTTAAGGGCGAGCTATTTCCTGATCAGTCAGTTCAAGGGAACAATAAATAAAATAGAAAAGGATGAGTTGTTTTGCATATTTCTGTGTAAGAACAGAAAACATCTATACTTCAAGACGTTCAGAAGTCACTATACTGTACAGAATGGACAGCTTATTTACACATATCTGTGCAATTGTTCTTGGTTGGGGCATCTGAACGCAACAGCTCCTCCAGGACAAGAAGCCCCATTTATTCTTGTCCGAACCCCTCTGTCTCTTCTATTGCAAAGAGAAGTTTTTCCTTCAGTTGTTCGTAACTCTTATATGGTGGTAGATCCAAGCGATTAAAACTGAACAAAAACAAAATCGGACGTGTTTCAATACAATGAAAAAACATTTCTAGTACAATATTTTTAAAGCATATCTGAAGAACTAAATGGATAGAGAAGTGTTACACTATGATACTAATTACTAATATTAACATTAAGAAACTTCTATTCAAACTTAAGACCTACTCAGAGAACATGGCACACCATTTTAATCACTACCTTGACAGATGTTACATCCCTGCCTCTCTCTTTCAAACTTACTAATCAGAACCTGAATGAATTCAGCCTTGTCCTTTCTCATCCTTGTGCTTTAAAGAAGCCCCCCACCCTCAGTAGACTGGTGCCACTTCCCAGCAGACAGTCCCACCCTGCCTGAGGCCATGAGTCCTGTCTGCAGTTTCTCCTTCACTATCAGCCAGTGACCTCACCCTGTACTTTGAGAAAACATAAATCAACAGCTGATAACAGTCTTCCCTTCACAAAATGTAAAATCCATTCAGTGAGGCCAACTTCTCTCCCTCTACTGTGACAACAAAGGCTAGTCCCTCTCATCTGTCCTCGGGGATTTTCTCCTTGGTTATGAACTCTGCTTCAGCACCTCCTCCTCTGCTGGACTCACAGCTCAGTCCAGGCTGCTGGCTCTGCTCACAGAATCCCTTTTCACACTTAAAAGTACTGACAACCCCAAAGAGTTTTGTTGATGCGAAGTATTATCCACTGATACTGACTATATTAGAAGTTAAAACTGAGAAATATAAAATCATTTTGAAATAAATTTTTTTCATAAAAATTGTGAGAATGACTTTTATTTCTGCAAATCTTTGCTGTCTGGACTCTTGACATCTGTGCACTGACCCCACTGTGCTGTGCGGTGTCAGTGAGTACATGTACACATACCTGTCTCCCGTGTGCAGTAGGAACTAGAGAGGAACACTAGACCCCTTCTCAGGTAATTGCGGGCATTACTTTTTTTTTTTTTTTTTTTTTCTGAAGCTGGAAACAGGGAGAGACAGTCAGACAGACTCCCGCATGCGCCCAACCGGGATCCACCCGGCACGCCCACCAGGGGCGATGCTCTGCCCATCCTGGGCGTCGCCATGTTGCGACCAGAGCCACTCTAGCGCCTGAGGCAGAGGCCACAGAGCCATCCCCAGCGCCCGGGCCATCTTTGCTCCAATGGAGCCTTGGCTGCGGGAGGGGAAGAGAGAGACAGAGAGGAAAGCGCGGCGGAGAAGCAAATGGGCGCTTCTCCTGTGTGCCCTGGCCGGGAATCGAACCCGGGTCCTCCGCACGCTAGGCCGACGCTCTACCACTGAGCCAACTGGCCAGGGCTGCGGGCATTACTTTTTGACACTAGTATATGTAATACAGGTTCTGAAATTATCAAAGAATTCTTTGTACCATTATGTAAAATCCACTGGTTCATGTGGCACTTTGAACCAACATTTTTTTACCTCTAGACAATACTATGTCATGAATTGTTCACTTGGAAATACTGGTTCACCAACTTACAAAGGATTTCCAAATGTAACACTGTACCGCAGATTTTTAAATTGTATACATCTAATTTTATATTTTAGATTTTTCACTATATCGCGGAGCTTTTGCAGTATATAGGTATTATTTTTTAGTTTATTCATTTTAGCGAAGAGAGAGGGGAGGAGCAGGAAGCATCCACTCCCATATGTGCCTTGACCGGGTAAGCCCAGGGTTTTGAACCGGCGACCTCAGCGTTCCAGGTCGACGCTTTATTTACTGTGCCTCCACAGGTCAGGCCTATATAGGTATTTTTATGTATTATTTTTATTTTTGTGGTAAAATAAGCATAGGAAGTGTTCAAAGAGTGTGGGGAGGGTTTATAAAGCCTTAAAATTTATATAAATAGTAAAATAAATATAAAGTCACTACTTTGTGGATTTTCGCCTACCGCAGGCGGTTCTGGAACCTAACCCCCACCATAGACCAGGGACCACTGTAATTATGATAGGAAAACAATCACACGTGTTAGTAATACCAACAATTTCACCTAAAAAGTCTTGAGAGGCTGTCAAGCTCATGGTTTGTGTGTATATACATACACACGCATACAAGTTTTCCAAAATTCTAACCTTTGTTCAAAACCTCCTCTGCCCACAAATGCTGAGTTGTTTTCCTTGAAGTCAGCTTACTTTACTGCTTTCAAGAAAATGTTTGCCAGCCAGATCCCAGATCCCTGAGACTGACTAACCTGTTAGTCATTGTTTTAGGTCATAAGCATGCTCCATAAGAGCCAGCTAGGTTGGCTTCAACTCCAGCAGCTGCCCATGGAACTTTTTTGTTTTGCTGTCAGTGGCACACATGGTGTTGGAGGACCTGCCGAAGTATTGGCAGTCTGCCACAAGAGAGCAAATGTCAACACCATGAAAAAGTGAAGCAGGGGCTTAGCATGAACACGATTCTGACCTGACAGAACCCAGCATGTCAGGTACCACACAGACGACAGTTCTATTCACTGTCCCCCGTGCCTTCTCTGGCAAGTGATTCTGCTTGCACATAAAGCTCCTCAGAGGCTCCACTTGCCCTTCAGTGAAATCCACACCCCACACAGCAGCAGGGGGCCCTGCACATTGACCTGTAGCCACTGCCTCCATTTCCAAAGCGCTTATCCCCTCCCCAACACACCAGTCATCTCATTGCAGTTCCTTACTTCAGGGTCCTTGCAAACTACCCCCGTACAGACAGTGTGCGTCTCATTTTCACAGAAGCCTCCTGCCGGCCCAGCTGCGCTTCCTCCCACAGGCTTCCTAGAACTGCTACCTGGCGGCAACTGTGTGCCCATCCCCAAGAAGTGCGGTCTGGTGAAGGGAGGGCACATAGAGCTCTTCCTTTTCACATGGTGGAGCTCCAAGCATAGTGCGCAGGGACAGGATGCGGGGCCCACCAGTCTGCTCCCAAAACCAGTGGATTAGCAGTAGTGAGTATATGTTTAAAAAAACAACTTGGCTTTCAACTTACCACGTGTGGCTTCTTGGTAGCCAGGTGTCTTTCCCAACTTTTTCAATGCAAAACTTTTGAGGTCCATTACTTCCTAAACCAGGAAAACAAAACAAGATTTATCTTGACAATTAGTTACATGACGTCACATGGTTACACGCATGATAAAGTGTGAGCTACAGGGTCACATGCTTCTGCCCAGAGCAGCTCCTTCCTGCTGCAGGGACCCAGCAGCAAGCATCAGTGCAAAGAGCAGTAGCTACAGAAGCCTGGTACCCGTCACCCTTAGGAGCAGAGCAGCAGGAATGACCCTCAGGCCCGTGACTGCAGTGACCACAGAAATGGCACTCACCCATGAGTTCAGCAAAGCCTCCCAAGGGCAGGCGGCAGGTTCCAGTGACAAACTGTAGCAGACGCATCCTCACCTCGTTGTCTGTCTCCTTCACAAACTGACAGGTCAAAAGTAGTGTAAAATAAGTGCTAAGTTATCTTCAGTAATGAATTATTCCTAAATTTCTTCCAGAAAGAGGAAGTGGAAACTTAGGAACACCACTTGTCCAAGGTCCTCCCACTGAAGGGAACCAGCACAGCTCACAGCTGCCCCCCTAGCACCATGTGCTGCTTTGTGTGCAGCCCTCCCAGTGCTGGGAGGTGGGCCCTGCACCAGCATCCCCACTGTGCATGTGAGACGAGGCCTACATAGGCGAAGGCCTGTGTCCTCTAGTGGCGAGTGAGTGGCAGATGTAACCTTTGAACACCGGTCTGATCTGAGCACCTGCCCTTTCCCTTTAAGGGACTCAAAACAAATGACGTCTCAACACCACTTCCCAACCTTGCTCTTCACACTTGAAAACCAATGCATTGCACAAATAATCTAGTTCACTTTTTTTTTGAGAGAGAGGAAGGGAGAGAGATGAGAAGCATCAACTTGTAGCTGTGGCACTTTTGTTTATTGACTGCTTCTCCTACGTGTGTTGATTGGGACTGGGGAGGGGCTCTAGCCAAGCTAGTAACCCCTTGCTCAAGCCAGTGGCCTTGGGGTTCTGAACCCAGGACCTCAGTTTCCTAGGTTGACGCTTTATCCACTATGCCACCACTGGTCAGTCCACTGACTTTTCAAAGAGGGGCACAAGTGCGTAACATGGTGAAACACTAATCTGAACTGGTCTGTCTGCTCACAAGGCAAGGAATGCAGGAAGCACTGAGAGCAGACATGTATCCTACAGGTGGGACTCAGATAAGGACAAGAAACACACGAACTAATCTAACCAACATGTTTCTGTGCACAACAATGCTGCTGACGTTTACTCCATCAGACACAGAACAGCTATGAGCAGGTCTGGCAGAAACCTCACCACTGTTCCTAAAACCAACCCAATCCTGGAACCAACTAACTAGCTGTGTAGACTTAATGTGGCCTAAGCACCAGCTCCTCAGATTTAGACACACATCCACACGACGGGCTGGGGACGACCCTAAGGGATGATGGCAGAGCCTGCACACTGTACACTGGTCCAGGCACTGAAAGGCAGCTTCCGCACCTCTGCCTCCAGCTTCTCACACCAGACCGACCTTCCATCAGAGACACACCTTCCTCCCCGAGTGCTCTATGGAGATTCTTCTCCAAAGGCTTTTGCTACTTATATTTAAGAAGAATGATTACAGGGCACAGCACTGTAGAATGGCTACTTACCGTTTATTTACCCAGTCCTGCCAGGTACATACTGGGGTTTCTCTGTCAGGGTACCAATAATGCTGCAATAAATACTCTGGTGGGGGCCGTTTTCACATCAAAATATTTCTCTAACATGAATTTCTACAAGTGGCCACATGTGAGACACATCCTTAACAAAAAGATGCAATGTTTGGAAAATCTTTCTAGTAACACAAGTGCCCAGACTGACCGCATCTGACAGGAGTCAGTTCACCAGCCCAGTCACTAGCACTTGGGAGTCTCAGTTACAAGGCTGATGTGAAGACTGTCCCTGATCTAGACATTTGACATTTTCAAATAAACACACACGTCTGTTAAAGTAAAATGTGCTTTCAGATTACAGAGCAGCATATGGGTGACCAGAGACCAGGAAAGAGGAAGGGGAGACATGACTCTGTGGGTTTTCTAATTTCCCAGCATATGTCACCTAAGTGTCTGCTCTTTCTCATGAAAACATACTTCCTCCTTCACTTCCAGAATTAAGTACAATTTGTACAATACTTTGATATTGCTAGGAAAAAACCGCTCCAACTTATTACCATTACATTCACTTTAAAGAGGTTTTGTCACTCATCCATCCAGGAACACAGCCCTATGGAGCCATTTGTTAACTGGTATTCAGACTGCTACTTTTGGTTCCCAATTCAAAGACTAAAAGCCAGGTCCAAAAGCAGTCTCAGTTTAAAAATGTACTGTTTCATTAGAAGACATCTTGCCTGACCTGTGCTGGCGCAGTGGATAAACCATCAACCTATAATCTTGGCATCACTGGTTCAAAACTCTAGGCTTGCCCAATCGAGGCACATACGAGAAGCAATTATGAGTTGATGTTCCTTGCTCGTCTCCCCAACCTTCTCCTCTCTCTAAAATCAATCAATTAAAAAAAATAAAAAGAAAGAAGACATCCTCTCTAGGTGCTGTGTTATAAAACAAGGGAGCAAATACCTGCCAGAACCAAATGATCTGCTTGCTGTTCCTCGTGTAGTGCCGATACACGGTGTTCCTCTGCCAGTCAGCCAGGTCCACCTCCTGCATGCCGCACAGCATCACCTGGGGGATGCCAACAACGGCCACAGTAACCAACCCACAACATTTTGTTGCAATGTGTCACACAGATCCCTTGGTACTTGATCTTATCCATGTTTACTGAACTCAGAAAAAACACAGGGTAACTGTTCTTCAAGAACATTAGCTGTGCTAAAAAGAATATCCCTTTACTATAAATACATCCTAAATTGAGTATCCAAATTATTAATGAGTTTCAAACAAACTTCTGCTCCCTCCCCCTCAAAATGCAAGCTAAAGTTTACTCAGAAAGTCACATAAGGGAGCCATGGAGCAAGGGAGCTGGGTTGGCTGTGTGGGCTCAGCAAGCGAGTCACAGAGGCAGAAGCGGGCCCTGGGCTTAGAATAATCAGCTTTTTAAAAAAAATTTATGTTATCTACTGAAAAATATACTAACCTTATTTATTCAGGCTTTGAGAATAAAATATCCTATAAATATGAAATTTTCAAATGCCAGTTTATTATAAGTGGGATGAACCTATTATGTGCATAGTAGTATGATACATATTTTACTTCTCATCAATTCTGAATTTATAGACAATAGGATGCACATATTTTTTAAAGATTTTACTTATTTTTAGAGAGACAGGAGAGAGAGAGAGAATCATCAACTTATAGTTGCTTCACTTTATTTTTCACTGATTGCTTGTCATATATGCCTTGACCAGGCAAGCCCACAGTTTCAAACCCGTGACCTCAGCATTCCAGGTCAATGCTCTATCCACTGCACCACCAGAGGCCAGGCAGGATGCATGTGTTTTAATTAGAGTTAGATGAGCTTTGACCCATGTACCTACACGTGTGTAACCACCATCACAATCAAGATACAGAATGTTTCCATGACGGCCCCTTTGCAGTCAAGGCCACCATCCTCACCTGGCACTAGGTGACCACTGACTAGATCAGGGGTCCCCAAACTTTTTACACAGGGGGCCAGTTCACTGTCTCTCAGACCATTGGAGGGCCGCCACATACAGTGCTCCTCTCGCTGACCACCAATGAAAGAGGTGCCCCTTCCGGAAGTGCGGCGGGGCTGGATAAATGGCCTCGGGGGCTGCATGTGGCCCGTGGGTCATAGTTTGGGGACGCCTGGACTAGATTCTTCAGATTGTCACACAGTGTGCACACAGGCTTGTTTGTCCCCCTCACCCAGCACATTATCTCTGTTGCTCTGGGTAACAGCACTGTTTCATATTGCTGAGGAGTGTTTCGTTATATGAACATACACCACTATCCATTTGTTGGTGAACATTTAAGTTACTTCAAATTTGGGGCTTTGAGTAATAAAGTTGTAATGAACATATGGAGACTCTGTGGACATATATTTCACTTCACACTTCACTTGGGTAAATACCTACTAGTGGAACTGGCAGGGCACAGGGGTGAGGTATGTCTGACTCCGCAGGAAACTAACCAGGGGCCCCAGGTGGACATCACTGGGCTTCCAACCTGTACTTCCCAGGGTGCGAGGAGCATCCTCCAGGTGTTTACCTGCTGCCACTGTAGCTCCTTTTGTGTATCATCCTTTGTCAATCTCTGTCCCTGAGTGCAGGCTGCCTTTTCTCATTTACTTTGAAGAGCAGAGTTTTTAGTTTTGATGATGTCCAATTTAACCTTTCTGTGGGGGTGGTTTATTATTTTTTTTGTGTTCTACCTAAGAAACTAATGCCTACACCAAGATTTTTCTCCTGTGATTTCTTTTTCGCTTTCCTAGTTATGCCTGGCTTAAGTTAATCTTTGCTAAGAGCTGAAGCAGAGGTAAGGGGAACTCTCTTCTATGTGGGATATTCTGTTGACCTAGCATCATTTGTTCAGAACAAGTTTCCTTTCTCACTGAAACATATCAGTACTTTTGTTAAAAATCAACTGACAATTATTTATGTGTGGGTCTGTTTCTGGACATTCCGGTGTTCCACTGAGAAATACTGGTCTCCTGTCACAAAGACCATGTTGTCTGAGTCACCACGGCTCCATCATAATTCTTGAAACCAGGTAGAGATAGCCTCCAAGTTTGTCCTTTTTCAAAATTGTTGTGGCCTTTGTATTTCATAGTAATTTTAGAATGAGCCTATCAATTTTTATTAAAAAATCTGCTAAGATGTTGACTGGCATTGTGTTGAATATACAAATTAATTTGGAAAGAATTGACATTTTTACAATATTGAGTCCTCCAATACATAAGCTGATATACCTCTCTACTTATTCAAGTAATCCTTAATTTTCCTGAGCAATTTTTTTTTTTTTTTACAGAGATAGAGAAAGAGTCAGGAAGAGAGATAGGTAGGGACAGACAGGAATGGAGAGAGATGAGAAGCATCAATCATTAGTTTTTTGTGGCACCTCAGTTGTTCATTGATATATGCCTTGACCGGGGGCTATAGCAGACCGAGTAACCCCTTGCTCAAGCCAGCAACCTTGGGCTCAAGCTGGTGAGCTTTTTGCTCAAACCAGATGAGCCTGCGCTAGAGCTGGAGACCTCGGGGTCTTGAACCTGGGTCCTCCGCACCTGGGTCTATCCATTGCGCCACTGCTTGGTCAGGCCAATTTTTAAGTTTTAAAGACAGAGGTCTCATATGTCTGTGGTTAAATTAGTTCATTTTTTTGATACTTTAGTAAATGAAACTTCCCAATTGTTCATTGCTAGTATACAAAAGATATAAACTGACTTTTTAAATTACTGACCTTGTACCCACAGTCTTGTTAAATTTACTATTATTCCAAATAGGGTTTGGCTATTGGAATCGGGCCCTTGAGATTTCCTAAGTTGACAATCAGTGACATAACACTCTTCATCAAACAGAAAGCTGTCCTCTATTCCTAGCATGGTTGAGTTTTTATAAAGAATAACTGTAGCCTGACCAGGCGGTAGCGCAGAGGATAGAGCGTCAGACCGGGATACTGAGGACCCAGGTTGGAAACCCCGAGGTCGGCAGCTTGAGCCTGGGCTCATCTGGTTTGAGCAAAAGCTCACCAGCTTGGATCCAAGGTCGCTGGCTCGAGCAAGGGGTCACTCGGCCTGCTGAAGGCCCAGTCAAGGCACATAAGAGAAAGCAATCAATGAACAACCAAGGTGTCACAATACACAACGAAAAACTAATGATTGATGCTTCTCATCTCTCTGTTCCTGTCTGTCCTTGTCTATCCCTCTCTCTGACTCTGTCTCTGTAAAAAAAAAAAAAAGAATAACTGTAAAATCTTCTTAAAGTTTAGCCTGACCTGTGGTGGTGCAGTGGATAAAGCGCTGACCTGGAATGCTGAGATTGCGAGTTGGAAACCTTGGGCTTGCCTGGTCAAGACACATATGAGAGGCAACTACTATGAGTTGTGCTTCCCCACACCCCCACCTATTTCTCTCCTCTCTCTCTAAAATCAACAAATAAAAAAAATATTTATTTTGTTTGTTTTTTTCCCCAGAGACAGAGAGAGAGAGTCCCCTGGAAAAAGGGTTGGGAGCGCTAAAGCGGAGGACCAGGAAGCTGCGACAGTCTCATGCTTGTCAAGCCCTTGGTGGCCTTCACATTCTCATGTACAGCCTGGGACAGAGTGGGCATTTCACACCTAAGGGGACTAACGTCCAGTTGGTGCTGACTTGCCCTTAGCTCATAATGCAGAGCTGTGAGAGAATATTCATCCTTTTTTGGTTTGTTCTACTTTGATTTTTACTCCTAGTCTGTTCTTTCTCTTACTCCCTCCACTGTTTCTCTTACCCATGAATAATAATAATGGTGTTCCTGTCATTACTCAAAGTAGTGCTTATTCATAATCATGCCCCCTTTTACAGGTAAAATCTATTTAAACTTTAAGATGTTATTTTTAAGATTTTTTTATTGCCTGACCAGGCGGTGTCACAGTGGATAGAGCATTGGACTGGGATGTGGAAGACCCAGGGTCGAGACCCCGAGGTCGCCAGCCTGAGCTGAGATACTAGAACAGCCACGCTCACAGCGTCAGTCCTCACAATAACCAAGGTGGAGGCACCCCAATATCCACTGGCTGACAGATGGGTAAAGGACATGCAGTCTACACATAAAATGGAGTATGATTCAGCCTCAAGATGCATACATTTTAGGGGTATGCATCTTGAGGATCCAAAATAGCTAAATTTTCTTCAGATTCTTAATTAAGTCTGATTAAAAAATTAACACTACTCTAAAAACTATCTTCCATTCACTTTTCTAATGTTTCTTTTTTTCCCTAGATTGATTTTAGAGAAAAGGTAGAGAGGGAGAGAGGGAGGGAAAAAAGAGGGAGGGGGCGGGGGGGGAGAGAGAGAGATTTATTTATTTGTTGTTCCACTTATTTATGCATTCATTGATTGATTCTTCTATGTGCCTGACTGGGGATCAAAGCCACAACCTTGGTGTCTCAGGTTGATGCTCTAACAAACTGTGCTACCTGGGCAGGGTTTACTGTGTGTAAACTAATTCATAAAAGCAAGTTGTTAGGAAAGACATGAACCAGGGTTAGAGACTCAACATGTCATTCAGGCTCCGAGCCCTGATTTCATCTACTTCCCACATCAGTTGAAGTATCCAGCAGGCTAATTTCTACATAGGAATATCACTGTATAAAACACAAAATGCAGCTTTTCATGTGCATCTTTGATTACATGAACACACCACATTGCTTAATAAAGGATCCAAGCTGGCTGACGTTAAAACACTTGCACCTCCAGGGAGCCAGAGAGGAAATGCCATGGGCTATCTATCCTGGTGCCCATATGGGAAGAGAAGATGTCATGAATTCAAAGACTAGTCTTTATGGAAATACAAATCAAAACAACAATGAAGTGTTATTCACACCCATTAGGATGGATACCATAAAGCACAACAGAAAATAACAAATGTAGGCACAGGTGTGCAGAAATAGGAACCCCTGTACACTTTGGTGGGAATGGAAGCTGGCAGCTTCTCAAAAAATTAGGATTCCTTGTGACCTAGCAGTCCTACTCCTGGGGACAGACCCAAGGAGCTGGAAGCAGGGAGTGAGATACTAGAACAGCCACGCTCACAGCGTCAGTCCTCTCAATAACCAAGGTGGAGGCACCCCAATATCCACTGGCTGACAGATAGGTAAAGGATATGCAGTCTACACATATAATGGAGTATGATTCAGCCTCAAAAGGGAAAGACATTATGACACCTGCTTCAAAAACCATGAGGAGATTAAAGATTTGTCTGCGATGAGACCATAAAAAAGGAGGAGGAGAGACAAGATGGCGCTGGAGTGGGCGGACGTACCAACATCTACCTCCCAGAACCAAAGTGGAATACAAACTAATTTTAAGAACTATCATCTGGAAAAACCAACTTTGCACTAAACTAAGAGGACTCTTCAACCAAGGAACACTGAAGAAGCCACACCGAGACTGCTTAGTGTATCCCAAGGTTCTCTTTACCATGCCACAGTCGCAGAGCTCCAGGGAAAAGCTACCTGGTCTCATCATCTCTCCAGGCAGAGGAGAACAGAAGCTCCATATCCACGCATGCTGCAAATGGCTTCTCCAGTCTACCTGAATCATTACCAGCTAGAAGCAGCGGTCATTGGGACTTGGACATGAGCTGCAAAGTATAGCATGGTAACAATTCCAGTGCCATGTGGACTTTTCCTGGATGTGGACTTTTCCTGGACTCCTGCTCCCTGTGACAGCTCCTAACAGACTGAACTGTGGTTGGTTTGCATTTTTCAGGGATTTGGCATGGTGATGGGGCCAACTTGGACTTGGTGAACATGTTAAGGACACTACTCTTTTATGGATTCTTGCTATATTGGCCAAGAGTTTGCTTAAAGGCTTTTAATCACTGTAAAAAAAAAATAGAAGGCTGGATAAAGAAGATGGGGCACATATACACCATGGTATACTAGTCAGCCATAAGAAATGATGACATTGGATCACTTACAGCAGAATGGTGGAATCTTGATAACATTATGCGGAATGAAATAAGCGAATCAGAAAAAAACAAGAACTGCAGGATTCCATACATTGGTGGGACATAAAAGTGAGACTAAGAGACATGGACAGGAGTGTGGTGGTTACGGGGGGTGGGGGGAGGGAAAGATCCTCACCTCCAGCTCTTTTTCATCAAAGTACTGTAGCCACTGAAGGGGAACAACTTCATTAAAACCATCCAGGAAAGCTTTGGTCTGTTCTTGTACTCCTCGAGAAAAACGCCATTCTGTCATTAAACTGAAAATAAAAACAGTATTCAAAATAGGTCATTTGTGTATGGTAAAGGCTTAGAAACACCAAGTACTTCTAAAAATCCCGTGTTTTGTCTTCACTGGCAGTGGCGCAGTGAATAGAGCACCAACCTGGGATGCTGAGGTCTCAGGTTTGAAACTCCGAGGTCACTGGCTCACCTGGAGCCCCCTGGGTCAAGGAATATATGAGAAGTAATCAATGAACAAGTAAGGTGCTGCAACTACAAGATAATGCTTATCTCTCTCTCTCTCTCTCTCTCTCTCTCTCTCTCTCGCGCGCGCGCTAAATAGGTAAATAAATAAATAAATAAATGTCCTATTTTTTCCCTAAATATACCATCTAAGGCCCCGTCTGGGTAGCTCAGTTGGTTAGAGCATCATCTCAATAGGCCAAGGTTGTGGGTTCAATCCCCACTCAGGGCACATACAAGAATCAACCAATGAATGCATAAATAAGTGGAACAACAAATCAATGTATCTCTCTTTCTCTCAAATCAGTAAATAATTTTAATATACCATTTACATTCTTTACACACACGTGTGTGTAGTTTTTGAGTTAACATGTATCAACAATGAGGAAACCAGCTCCCGCACGTGTGCAGCTTAAAGGGTGCTTTCCAAAGTAAGGAACAACAAGGAGGTTCCCTGTCAATGCGACAGCTGGCACAGCAGCACTCATGGCCACACTGTGAGCAGGGAAGGCACCACAGCTACCAGATGGGCTCCCCTTTCTCCTAACAGCCCTCCGCAGGGAAGCAAGGCTGTGTTGCAGGGACACGAGGACACTGCCTGTGGGTCATATGCTGGGACAGGTTATGTCCCTGTTAGAGAAAGCTCAGTGCTGACTTAATGGAGAACGTGACAGTTTCCTAACATTTAGAGTAGAAATCATTTAAGATGGAAATAAAACGCTCGAAGAAGCTGTGAAGGAGGGTGGCAAGAAGAAACAAGGAGTAGCACCGTCAGTGACAAGGTCTGGAAGGGAGGTGGTGTGGAGGCCCCATGCAGGAGCAGCCATGGAGAGCAGGTAGAGGAGGCAGCCTCTCTGGGACCCCTCAACCTCTGCCCTGTGTGCAGGAGGAAGGTGGCTGACTCATTCATGTCCAAGGCAACCTTCCACTTGGGTGTGCTGCTTCCAAACCTTCCATTCACCGTGACAAAACCCTCAACTCTGCCCAGCTGCCACCTTGGGGCTCAGATGACTCCTTTTCACACTCCCCTCACACACACACCCCTGCCAACACTAATTAGAAGACGAACCTTGCTCACGGTCCTCACCTTCTCACTTCCTGTTTACCCAAGTTTTATTTTTTTTAAATTTTTTTGTGAGAGAGACAAAAGGAGAGAGATTTGAAGCATCAACTTGTAGTTGCAGCACTTTAGTTGTTCACTGATTGCTTCTCATATGTGCCTTGACCTGGGGCTCCAGCTGAGCAGTGACCCCTGCTCAAGCCAGTGACCTTGGTCTTCAAGCCAAGCGACCTTGGGATCACATCTATGATCCCATGCTCAAGCCAGTAACCTCATGGTTTCAAACCTGGGACCTTAAGTGTCCCAGGTTGACACTTTCTCCATTGTGCCAGACTGTTTACCCAAGTTTTAAACCACTAGTTTGGCAAAATTTTGACATCCTGCAAGAAGAAACAACTTCCTTCACAAATGTCACTCAGGAAATGTGTGTGCGTGACATGAACTTCCTGTGACAATGACAGGAGTGTCCCCAGCTCTCAGAGTCCTTCTTACCCAGCAGCACCACTAGCTGAATGGCTCTGCCTACTCCTTAGTGGCCCTCATCGGGGTCACTGTCCCATGACTGGGTGTCACTGAGATCTCTGACTTTTTGTCTCTTCTAGTCACTCAACTAACTACAGATGACTCTGTCCATTGCTTAAGTTTCAACTATCACAGAAAAGCCAATTACTCTCACCCCAAATCATGCTCCCCATGAGATGAAGATATTTGTAATTCGTCTGTCCTCAGACATCCTGCTAACACATGCACTGCCAACCAGTCCAGAAACATCAGTCATTAACTACTTCATTTACAACTATTTCCCCACTCCATGTGAGTCATGACTGACTCTGAGCCATTCTATTCCTGTAACGTCCCCAAAACCCCATCCCGTCATTTTCATCTGTGTCTGCCTCCCCCCTTCTAGATTCCTGGACCACCTCCTACTTCAGGTCCTCCCCACACAGTCCCTTCCATCTGTGACTCCTGGAGCTCCCTGCACAGCCACCCAAAACCACTACTGGTCATCCCATCATGTTGGTGTTCAATAAACATCCAGGAGTCTTGGAAACAATGTGATTTTTGTGTACTGAGCACAGGCGGCCCCCGCTGAGGCCCCCGGCCACTGTTTCTTGCCACCTTGCACGTTCCCACAGCATGTGGCTCCCAGTCCCTGGAACATCTCAATTCCTCTGCGCCTGCTCGTTTCTGCCTTCCAAAGAGCAGTATATCTGCTCCTGTGCACTAAAAACTAAGTGTCACAACTGAAAAAGAAGAGCATTACCTCATAATTTTAAAGAGCAAGATTAAAAAACAAGATCAAAGTGTTATTGTACCAGAGAATGAAACAAAATCTGCCAAAAAATGTTACAGTCATGATTAGGTATAAACTCCTATATAGTAGGTACTCTACAGACTAGATTTTTAAAAATAGTAGTTTCCTTAATAACACAAAGTACAGAATTCAAGGAAGTAAACTAAGTACAGGCATTAAACTGCCCTGACATCTGAAAACGTGGACAGCATTTTCTAAGTGCTTAGGTTGTGCTAGGTGTTAATCACTGGATTTTGTGGAGAGCTCAAGGTTTAACAAATACAGAAAGCCCAGTGCCTTTCACACCTTTGTGAATATACTTTCTTCAGTGTTGTCTAACAGAAGTGATAAATGCTCCGAGTGCCCCAAATGTACACAGTGGGGCAACGCCCCACTCAGAGAACCCGAGGGCTGACTGCTGAGTGGGGCGTGATGGTGACACTACGGCAGGTTAAGAAGCAAGCACTGCAGCCACGTCTGCTCGGTGGTCTCTGACTCTCCCCAGGGGGAGACAGCAGCAGCCTGTGTGCACTCCTGCTAACGGTCTTCTGCTGCCTGGTCTGCAGCGGCCCAAGCTGGACACAGCCCGAAAGATCCTGAGTCACACAGGAAGGACAGCAAGCTTATCTAGCCATTAGGAAGCGAGTGAATCTAGCTCTCCTGTCCTGGGAAAAGCAAGTTAGAGAGTAATGTGTACATAATCCTGCTTTGGAAACAATTACAAAGAGCAAACATGAAAAATCTGAAAGGAAGAGAAACAAGGTCAATACCAAGTTCAAATCTAGAAGGGGAAACGTGGCACCAGGGCAGGAACAGGCCCAGAAAGGCAGTGGGGAGAGGAAATGAGCAATGTGACATGCCACCTGTAACGCGGGTCAGTCAGGAGTTCAGGAGGTGTGGGCCCAATCCAGCCTCTAACATGCTTTCTGTGCACAATGTGAGTCTCTACCTACTTTTTAATTAAAAAAAAAATTAAAAGTAACATTCCATGATATAAAAAGCACAGGAAATCAAATTTCAGTGCGTGTTCTGGGGTTGTATCAGAACACTGCCACACGGGCTTGTGCTCATGCTGTCTACGCAGCACAGCGTCAGCTCCGGGGACGGGGCGCGCTCCGGAGCGGGGCTGAACTGGGGCTATACATGGCTCAGGAGCCTGAAACATCTATCTGGCTGCTTCCTGGAAGTCTGCACTGGCCTGGCTGGCACATGGAAACACTTTCTCAAGGTCACACCTGACTAACAGAACACTGAGGCTTGGGAGCAGACCTCTGAGAAGCAGGCTGCGTGAAGGGCCTTGGACAAACATCCGCGTTGAGGAAGTGAAGGAAATGTGGAGCAGCACAACTGAAAGAAGAGGACAAGAAACTGTAGGCTGTGGTTCATGGGACTCAAGAGGGCAGTTTAAAACTGGTGTGGGAGCCCATGTTAAGACAGGGAGTGAGAGGGCAGGTGAGATGCACCAGGAGATGAGCCCTTCTGGATGGTCGGGGCTGGGGTCCATATCATGCTGTTCTACAGGGCGCCCTGCTCTTCTGTCTGCAAGGAGGTGGCTGTGAGCTCTGCCCAGCCTCTGAGCCCTGACTGGGCAGGGAGCACACAGCCAGTGGCTGTGGGCAGTGAAGGGAGTGTGTGTGCTCTGACTGCAAGAACACAGAAGGACACAGGAGGGATAGCAATGCACATGGACCTACAGCACGGTGAACCCTGTGCAGAAGTCAAGAACACAGGAGAACACGGGAAGGGAGAGCAGTGTGCGTGAACCTGGAGCACGGCAGAGCCTGTGCAGAGGTCAAAAACACCGGAGGACACGGGACGGGATGGCAGTGCGCATAGACCTGGAGCACGGCGGAGCCTGTGCAGAGGTCAAGTAGAGAGAACACGATGAAAAAGGAAATCAGAGGAATGAATGTGGAGTCAGTCCTCCCAGAGGAACAGACAGGGAGGGGCTGGGTGCCAGCAGGGCCTCGTGCCAGCATGCTTCGGGAGCTCTGGGAACCTCACCCGATGTATTCATCCTTGTTATCTTCTGTCACCAGAATATTGGCACCTCCCAATTTCAGGTCATGTGAGGTAACTTTTCCCAATATCTCCATGTCAACAGAAAAGTACATTTCTAAGCCACATTCTTCAATGTTGTTGTCTCTAGGTGAGAAAAATAGACATACTTATTAACAAGTCATATAAATTGGTTTCAAGAAAATGCCTTATTGAAACATAAATGTTCAAACCTTATCCAGATAAGGGAATTATAAAATTCAGTATCAATAGATTCCAAATCCTTAATCGTCAGTTTTTTACTTAGCATACGCTTATAGAATGGTAAGGAGAAACCAGTATCAATAAACTTTCCATGGAAAAGTGCCTGCCAAGAAAAACAAAAAACTTATTTTAAAATGTACAAAGTAATTTTTTTTATTGAGAATATAATGATAACAGAGAAATCATGAGGCTTTATCTATTTAAGTGAGGTAAAAAACCCAGCTACACGTCCTGTTGACAAAAGGGTATGCCTGACCACTGGTGGCCCAGGACACTGAGGGCCCCAATTCAAAACCCTAGGGTCGCCTGCTAGAGCGTGGGCTCATCAGCTTAAGCACAGGATCACTGAAATGATCCCAAGGTTATTGGCTTAAGCCCAAAGGTCACTGGCTTGAGTCCAAGGTCGCTGGCTTAAAGCCCAAGGTTGCTGGCTTGAGCAAGGGGTCACTGACTCGGCCAGAACCCCCCCAGTCAAGGCACATATGAGAAAGCAATCAATGAACAACTAAGGTGCTGCAACAAAGAATTGGTGCTTCTCATCTCTCCTCTCCCTCTTGGTGTTAAGGAGCTTTACCAACCCCACTCCAGAGCACTTTATAAATTACATTAACCTACCGAGATGCCGCAGTGGAGAAAGGGCCTCAGGGCTCCCGGGAACACTGCCTTCACTACCCTGGCAGCTGCCAGCCCAGGGAGCCCCGCCCCTCGGCCCCACCTCTACTGTGCTGTGTCCTCTGAAGCCCAAAGCCTCCAGGCCCTCGACTGTGTCTCTGCAGAAACAGCATCTCACTCTAACAGCAGCCTGGCATTTCTCTGAGGACCTGGCTTTCCACTAAGTGAAGCTTAAATGAACAAATGAGACTTGGCATCAGGCTCACCATGGCAATGAAGCGACCGATGAAACAAAAGTAGGAGAGGTGGTCTGGGTTGATGGTGGATGCGGGGTTGATCTGCAGACAGTAGTTGTTCTTGCCAGCATACTCAAACAAGCAGTACATGGGGTTCAGGACTTCATGTGAGAGCAAGAAGAACCATTCTCTAGAGAAAACAGGGCAAGATCATTCCTTAGCATTCAGTGTACACAAATTTAATAGCGGATCAAATACACAAAGTGCCTACCAGTCCTCACCGCCAAATACAAAGCCAGTGTCGTCACACCTGCCACACTCATTTCTCTGCAGACTTGCTGGGGTATCCCCTCAGCTACAACTGTGTCTGGGCAGAGCCTGTGTTTCCCAGTCCAGAGGTTTTGTGGCACCAGTAACAGTAACAAACTCACAGTGGTATTCACTATTCTTTAGATGACCTGCCCCATCTACCAGACTGTAGTAAGCTCCTCAAAAGGAAAGGCCACAGCTTTATATATTTCTTGTAACCGTAATGCTTACAGGCATCATGGGACAAAGCACAATAGGTTTTGGTAAGTATCTGTGGGTGGTTCTGAGCCACACAGCACTGCTGCTATGGAATACGTTTAGTTTTACTGCCAAAGCATGAGAATTGGCACCCAAATTAAAAGGCAAATTCTTTAAATGTGATGAACATTCTTTAAGTTATCACCCATTTTGCCTCATTTATAAAAGTCTAATACATGAAATACAATTAGATAAAAGGTTAATAATTTATATGACAAAACACGCTTAATTTGTAAATGGCTTTTAACCAGCAATTTCTTCTACAGCCAGGCTCCAACCCAGGTTCCCGCAGGGACTGGTGAGGGAGAGAAAGGGGCTGCTATTCGCTACTGACCCCAATCTCTCACTCTCCACTGTATCCCTGACCAAAGTTATATTGGTTTTAAAGAAAAATGATTTCTGGGCATATAATCCCAGCCCTCATATGATGGGGCAGTGGTGAGCACAGAAGTGGAAGAAGTTCACTACCCTCAGGGGAGGCAGCTCCTCTGATTCAGCCAGTTGATGCCACGTGAGAAGGTACTTTTAAAAAGAAGCCAGAAATCTTACTTTTAAAGCATAATCTAGTAACTTTCTTTAATGTTGTCAAATAATTTTTTAAAATTTTAAATCAGAATGGGGGCCACCGATATGCAGGCTAGCCCACCCTGGCAGCCTCTGTACAAGTGTTCTTCTAAAGGTTTACACAGTCTCAGGAATGCCTAGAGAAAAGGGAATCCCCAAACAACACCAGCTAAGAAACGATAGGTACTGATTCCTAAAACTAAATGCAGCCCCAACACAGCAGCTGAACCAAGTGTGCCTCCCACTGACACAGGTGGCGTATAACATGGCCAGGGATGAGCACTGAACGCATCTGCTGGGCGTGTGCTCAGACACAGAACTAGGAATAAAGTATCCAGCTGCTGCAAGCCATGGTCAGCAAAAGCAGCCCAGAGAAAACTGAGTCACTCAGAAGGAGGGCTGTCCCATGGCACCTGACCTGTACCTGACAGAGGGAAAGAGGGAGAAACTCTAACAGGCAGTCACATTCAGCACACCCCTCTTCACGCTCTCAATAACTAAGGAGACACAGAGGGTGAAAAGATCATGAGACAGCAGATGAGCTAGCAGAGTCTACAGAAGAAAATGAAGAAAATCACAGTAGAAGCAGCAGAAGGCAGGCAGCACTGTGAACAGGGACATGGGGACAGGTGTGAGAAAAACCAAAACAGGTGTGGAAAAGCACAAGAGAAAGAAATCAGACAGACATGTACGACTGACAAAGGAGACTCCACATACCCACGACTGATGTTCCTGAAGAAAATGGAACACATGGAACAGAAAAAATATTCAAAGACATAATAGAAGAAAAGTCCCCTTAAGTTAAGGAAGATTTTAACATGTTCCTAGAAAAGATACAAAACAATCAACAATGAAATCAGTAAGCTTCGAGAACAAGGACTGGGCTCCCTCTGGCAGTGCCCCATTCACACTGAAGGGACAGGAGGCGAACTCTCAGGTGAGAAGCTGTGTCTGGTCAAGCTACCACTTACATTCAAAAGCAACAGAAAACACATTCTGAAAACTGCTGGAATACATCACCCTTGTCAATTCTGAATTCCTGAATAAACCAACACCCACACACAAGTCAAAGCAAAGAATTTGGGAATAAGAAAATTATGGTATGGAAAAACTGACTATATGCAGTAAAACTTTCAAATTATAAAACTAAACCAGAATTGTTGAAGTAAAAAAGGGGTTCAGATAAGAATGAGAATGTTATCAAGCCAGACACTGTAAAAATAATACTATATTTCATTTCTCAGATGTACCTTTCTTTTGAATGAACATTTCTGAAACTGGGAGATATCACAATAGCTGAAATATAAACATTCACTATGATAGGTAGTATTTCTTTTCTCAAAAACCTCCTTGATAATATTCTGGATATGAAAATATGCGAATACAACCAAAGCCGATAATCCCACTGACACGCTCCCACCGGTGGTGCCCAGTCCCACCTCGCTTCTTGTCAATAGCACTAAACTATACTTACGTAATTCTATATACCTGTAAAATATGAGTTCAGAAAGAGCTGTTTCTATTCAAAGCAAGTTTAAATCTTTGGGAAGATTTAATGTTTTGCTAAACAATAAATTATTGTTAAATAATTTTTCAAAGCAATTGAGGGTAAAAAACTCTAAAAGGATTTCCTAATCATTGTTTCGCAAGCATCTACTGTTAACAATATAGTGAATGAATACAGAAAACTTTGTTCTCATAACGACTCAGACTGAATTAACAACACAAACACAGAACACACACTGTTACAATAGTGAAAAGAAACAACCTTGTGCATGCTGATCCATGATTTATGATATCTCCATATAATGGAATATTGTGCAGCCATTAAATAAAAAGAGAGGATTATCTCCATGTGTGATATGGGAAGATTTCCACAATATATAAAACAACAAAAGCAAGTTGCTATATTGTACAAGTTGTATGATCAATTCTGTTTAAAAAAAAACAGCAAACATATATATCACATAGATACAAATTTATATACGGGCAGAGAAAATGTATAAGCTAACCATGAGTACTAATAGTGGTTATAACCTCTAGAGTTGTGTAAATCTTTTTATTTTTGTTCTTAAAAATAATACTGATTGCTTTTAAAAACACATCTTTTCAATACTACATCCACTGTGTGAGACACTATTTAAAAGCAGATGTTTTATTTTACCTTGCTAAACCACCATAATCAAGTCCTTCTTCTCCTCTAAATATTACATACAGTCGCCTCCTCAAGTCATAGGGTTTTAATGCCATAATCTGATTAAAACAAAAACATGGATATTTAAACACAAATATATAGCATAAGTTTCTTCCAAAGACAATTCAATTTAAATATCTATATTTTCAAAATAACACATTTCCTCATGTCATACAACAATGCCTTTAACTCTAAAGAGCAAGTGGTGAAGGTGTGCCTCGTGCTGCTCAGTCTCCTCTCTCCGTCCCCCTCTGTACTGAGTGGTGGCTCCACTCGGTCAGCGCAGCCGAGAGGAAAGTCTCACACAGCTCTATGGTTAGAAAATATTCCCTCACTCCATTACTCCCAGAATTTTACAAAAATCTTGTAAAGGCTTTTTTTGATTAGCAACTTTTTCTGATTAGCAACACTAAACAAGAAGCATTAGATCTTGTTTTGGGCCCTGCTTATATACACATTCCATTTCTCAGTAGGAAAGAAATGCAGTTATAGCAGAGAATTATTTATAAGGTGATGCATTTATACATAATAAGTATATCTTAACGCAACACAGATAACCAACTTCATAATCCTTACTGGCTCATGTTAAGGTTACTAGTAACAGGCTTCACTACTGGGTAACAATGGATTCCTTCTCACACGTGTCAGAGCCTGAGCCAAGGCTGGTACGCATGGTCAGGGCCCTGGGACAGGCAGGCCCAGGCTCGTCCTGCACATGACAGAGACCATGATTCTCCTAGGCAGGGGACAGGGCACAACAAATCTGGATGTACACTTACTCAAATAAAGCTCAGACAGAGGTTGGAACAGGTGGTTCCATCTGACACTTACCTTGCTAAGAATGTACTAACTCAAACCAAAAGACAAGTCTGGAGAGTAGCTATAAGTATCCTGTGCCCATGCCAACAGCTGGGTGCGGTAAGGTAGGAGGAGAGTATCCTGACTTCAGAGTCCTCTTTTGGCCCATGGGGTCCCTGAGCACCTGTAGCACAGGGCTTCTGGGTCCTCACAGGAGTGCTTTGTGGGGGCTGAAAAGACTGACATGAAGTTCTCCACGTCACAAAAAAGAACTGTCACGATTTTGACTTTTTGTCTTTATTCTGTGGAGGACTCAGGGGAGTACACATATTTCACTTGTTTACCCATCCATCAGGCATTTGCTGAGCACTGCTACATGCGGGCTGCTTCAGAGACTGGCAAGGCCACAGCGAACACGACCGCCTGGGGGCTCTCGTGGAGTGGCACTGTCCGTCGGGCAGTGCTGAGCGTCAGCAGGAAGCACCAAGCACCACAAATGGCTGGGGGCCTGGGAGGGAGGTTAGCAGGGACTTGCAGCTCACAAAGGTCTCGCTGAGAGCAGGACATGGACACAGAACCAGCAGGAAGGAGGGCTGCTAGAGAAACAGTCCAGGGCTGCAGTGTCTGTACCTACTTAACTTTAATTTGGTGGTATTACCAAGACATTTTGTTTGCGTTAATAAAATCTTAGCAAAGCAAGTGTGAAAATGTGTCATTCTGTACCATTTATTTTAGCAAGCCCGTTCATGGCAGAATGACTTTCTCAGTCTCAGTGCCTCTGCCTGTGAAGCAAGGCATGTTAGGGGGATGAGTTAAATGGCAGTGCCAAGCACATGGCCATCAGCTTAGCACTGCCCTCAGTAAGTGGGCAGTGAGTGTATGACTGTGAGTATAAGGGCCCTCAGGAAGGCAGTCACTGTTGCAGTGGCTGTTTCAGGGGTTAAAATTTCTCAAGCCTTGTCCTTCACAACGAGACATATTAACTCTCCCTTACCTGCTGGAAGGAGTCTTCAAACAACGTCTGCCGGGACACATTAATCTTCACGTGACTGGGCAGTGCATTGGACTGAAAACAAACATAACATGGTCGTGTCACGCAAGCTTATAAACATATTGGGTACAGATACGACTAAATGCTATGACATGAAATATTTTAGCACTGCAGTACCTGGCACAGGTAACGGAAGTGAGCAAGCTTCCACCGAAAGCTGCGTTCGTAAGCAATCTGTGGACCACCTTTAGTTCTAAAGAGAAACAGAACAGGCAGGCATTAATGTGCGGTAAAGTCAATCTTTAACACTCCTTGTGACAGTGGAGTGTCCCAGAGGCCTACAATGATCACAGGACAGTTATTTGCTGGGAGAGAGTGAGGGTGTGTTTGCTGAGCCAGCAGGGGTATGAGCAATGAGGACACAAGACCCTGCACACAGAGTCTATGTTATGGACAGGGCTTCATAAAAATCAGTTAAGTGAAATACTAATGTCCACTGCAGACTATTTCAAAGAAGACCTATTTCAAAGATAACCCTTAACCTGAAGGATCTGGACAGAAGGGACAAGGAAGCAACTCTACTGCATCTTAACCCTAAGCGAACTAAAAGAAATGTAAGCACAGCAAGATGGGATCCCAGAGACAGGTGGCTCAGTGGCCAGTGAGGGAAGGGGCCAAGTGGGCCTAACGTAGGAACAGGCTTTCCAAATAGGGCCTGGGTCTCCTGCCTCGCAAGTGAGCCTGAGAGATGAGAACAGAGAGCTCTCACCATGAAGAGGACCCTCTGGGACCAAGGGAGGATGTTCTCATACAGCCAGGATCGAGGTCACTCAGCACACATTATGAAGTATGTGCATACACCTGGCACTCTCCTAGATGGTGAGAGCTTCACTTGCGGATAAAACAGTCTGTTTTTGTGGAGCTTCAGGACGAGTGGAGGAGCAGACAAGCAGCAGCATGAATGAGGCAGCTGTGCAGGCTGTGAGTGTCTGCATGGGGAACGTGCCCCCCCCCCACACACACACACAAAGAGGAGAGAAAGCAGCAGGGCAAGGGCAGGAGGGAGAAGAGACTCGCTGCTGAGAAAGGTGAACAAAGCAGGTCTCACGAAGTAAAGTCTGAATGCACACACGGAGCCACAGCCATAGAGACATTTGTGGACAGGGTGCACGGAGAACAGGAGCCTCAGTGTTGCTGGGACCGCTAGATGACTAGCAATGCTGGAGTGGAGTAAAGAGGTGATGTCAGGGGTCAGGTGCTGCGGAGCCTTGTAAAAACTTTGCTTTTTAGTCTGATCGAGAGGGAAACCACAGAATACTTTTGTGTAAAACAATGATTTTTTACTTAGATTTTTTATTACTCAGTCTGGCTACTGTAGGAGCATGGGATGCAGGCAGGAAGCAGGAGGACAGGCAGCAGGGTAGGTGACGCCAGAGACAGCGGGGTTTGGGAAGAGACAGAGGACTTACAATAATTCTGAAACACTGGCCCAAGCACACCTAGGAGTCGCGTGGCCATCACCCCAGATGGAAAGGTCCCGGAAGAACAGGTGCTATGGGAATTGTCAGGAAGGGGTGACCAGCAGATATAACAAAGAAGTAAGATTTTGGGGGTTTTATTTTTTTGTATTTTTCCAAAGTTGGGGGGGGCAGGCAGACAGACTCCCACATGCACTCAACCAGGATCCACCCGGCATGCCCACTAGGGGGCAATGCTCGGCCCCTCTGGGGCTTTGCTCCGCTGCAACCAGAGCCATTCTAGCGCCTGAGGTAGAGGTCATGGAGCTATCCTCAGCGCCTGGGCCAACTTTGCTCCAATGGAGCCTTGGCTACAGGAGGGAAAGAGAGAGAGAGAAAGGAGAGGGGGAAGGGTGGAGAAGCTGATGGGTGTTTCTCTTGTGTGTCCTGGCCGGGAATCGAAGAAGCAAAGTTTGAAGTGAGAGATTATAAAGCAGGACAGTGGGTAAGAGTCACCAAGAGAACATGTGTAGGTTGCTGAGGACGGAGCTCTGGGACCTTCCTTCAATGTTAAGAGGCTGAAGAGAAAGGATAACCCAGCCACCAAATAATCAGGTAAGATGAGGATGGCACAGGGTAAAAAAGGAAGCTTAGTCCTTACCTACTTCTGCCCAGAGATAGAGGTCCTGTATCAAATGCTCTGACATAAGACAGGATGTAAGCCAACCCAGACTGACAATGTGGATAGCATTGGTGTCCTTAGCAAGTTCAGGGGCAGAGGAACATCCCAGAGTTGGGCTAGGTTGAAATCAGAAACAGCAATACAGAGATAACTCCTTCAGGTGCTTTTCCTGAAGGTGCAGCAGTCAAAATCAATTTCTACTGAGTGGATCTGTATGTAAGGTGAAGAGTTGAGGGTTTTGTTTTTGTATTTTTTACTTTAGAAGAAGAGCTGGCAAGAATAATTTAGCAGAGAAAAAACAACTGATGATGTAGCACAGAAATATGATCAGTGCTGGAACAATGAAGTGGGAAGGAGAGGACGAAACCCTGGCACCAGCAGAGTCTTGGCCTTTGTCACCAACAGGGTCAGACGGCAGACAGATACTGATAGGTGGGCTGACAGGGTAGGACTCTGCATAAGGCCTTTCATGATAGCTTCTATTCTTGGTGACACAGAGACCTTGCCCCTAGGAGTGAAGGTGAAGGCCTCTGTCAAAGGCCTCACAGATACCTTCATCTGAGATACTCAGTCTTGTGGAGCATATCAGCCCCTGAGGTCACAGTACTGTGCTATGGCACTCAGGGGCAGAGAGCAAACAGACCTGGGTATGAAACAAGTCCCATGACCTGCTGTGTGATTCTGCCCAAGTCCATTATGCTCCCTAAGTCTCAGCTACTGCAGTTGAAAAAGGAAACTACTAGTGACTTCCTCAAGGGGGTGCTGGAAAGTAAAATTGGCTAATGTCTGTCAAGTGCTTAGCACAATTTGTGGCACATCGTAACCACTATATAAACATTTGCCACTGTTATTATGGAATTATATGCCACAGATCCATTCTGTGATAAGGTACAGCAAAGACAGGTATACTAGGGTATTTACTCAGTAGGTCTTTTTGATCCAAAAGTAAAATATGAGGCTAAATTATCAGCTAACCTACGAAACAGCATTAAGAACCTCAGGCCAAGACTTACACAGATGACTTCCCGTTGCGAGGATCTTTGAAGGTTGTTGTTCTGGTGTTATGATCGACAAAGTACCGCACACCTTCCCGAGTATACCTAATCTCCCAGCCTTCCGGCAGGGGCTCTTCATTCTGTAAGCTAAAGATCAAAGGTGAACACTTCTCAGGTACTAAAAACATCTGAGTCAAGCTCTACCTGATTCTAGCTACAGATCCGTACCCTTGAGTTCTTGGATCTTCCCACTGGGTGGTTTTTGTGTTATGGTTCACGAAGTAAACTCTGTCTGTTGAATCTACTCTTTTCTCTATAAAACAGAGTGAACACAGCATTTAATAACCATTTCTATATACACCTTTTAGAAATTTTACTAGCAACATATTGGCTTACCCCAGCCTGGCGGCAACGGTCCGTATGGGTCATTTTCCGCAGCTAACATAGAAGCCTGATTGGAGAAGGGGTTGGGAGAGAAATAAAGTAACAGAATCTTAATATAAAAGCAGACATAAATCAAGCACTCAGATGAATCACATTTCACAATAATTTCTAAAAAATATAATAAAAGGATGTGAATGAAGAAATTCCAAAACACTAAGTCCTAAAAGTGTCATGAGTTAAGGGAAGTCTATCAATTATTGTTTTTCTACACAAATTAGAAATAACACACTGACCATCACTGTTTCATCCCAGTTTTTCTATAATGATGTAGAGGCACCAGGTGGGAGGAGAAACTAGTTTATGAAAGCTGGTGTTTAAAGGAGACAATGGTATTTGTTTGAAAACAATTACCTGTTTTTTTAAAAAATAAACAAATGCCTATTAATACAGCAAATCCAATATCATTACACAAATAAACATTTATCTTAACATTCTCTCATATATTCATACATACATAAAAACATTTGTTTATATATTATAACCCAGAAATGTATTCTGAATCAAATGTAAACATTCTACCATGAATCTGAAAAGAATGACAAATGTAAAATCCTGACTTGAAAAGCCATTTCTCCATGTTGATGTACACACACTTTGGTGAGTATTCTACCACTCTGAAGCAGGTGCTGATCTCCGTGCTCAGTGTCCCTGTCCTCTCCTCCCCCTGCACAACAAGCTGCTGTGCTGGGGACAGCGACATGTGGCGAGAAGCACTGCATCCCACTCCCTGTGCAGCAGGGCTGGTGGGATGGCCACTCTGGCAAGTGAGGCTTGGGCAGAGGCCCTGCTGAGAAGCTCCCTTTCCCAGTAAAGGGGCAAGGGCTTGCTGGAAAAAGCCAGCTCCCTTCAATGCCACATCCTCTCTGCCCTTCTGCCTCGACTGGGAAAGTGAGCCAGGTGCAGCTGCATAGGACGGAGGTAAGGAGTAGGAAGGAAGCAGGAGAAGGATAAAGGAGCCTCCGCAGAAAGAGCCCAGACCCCTGGTGGCACTGAGGACTGGCCCTGGACTCCTCCCCAGACTCGGCATTGTACTTGGACAACTAACCCTCAGTCAGCTCAAGAGTGTTTTGTCATGTGCAGAGAACACAGTTCTGATACAACCCGTGACTCGAGTCTGCCCAGTTGCACTACGTATTCTGTGTGCACATAAGTTCCACCAAACGCAGACACACACAAATGTACCCTCTGGTCTACTATACACAGCCAGACAATCTCTGTCATCACAGATCCTGCACAAGCTCCCGGAGCCCACCTTGGTGGCAGACTGCAGGACAGTGGTCACCTGCACAGGAGACCTCGACATCTCACCCGTGAACAAGGCAGGACTCTAACAGGCTAGATTTTCTCTTTGTGTCTTTCCTACCTCCTGTTCATCTACCAGCTTTTATATTTGGGGATTAAGTTACCTCAAAACATTACCTAGAGATGCCCAGTACTTAAAATTTATATTTACTACTTCCTATGATCAAACCCATTTAACAAAGACTTTTTTCCAACTCTTCTTGTGGATTTTCCTTATGACAATAAAGACCTCACCAACTGGTCAAATTATCAGGTACACTAGATTGTTCAGAAACCTGGGAAGGTACTCAGAGCAGCCTTAATTAAAAGGGGCTAACTGATTTTACTTAAAGCCAACAAAAGTGTCATAATTAAAGGCAGAAGACTAGGAATTTATAAAGACACGGTATCTTACAAAAAATTGCAATTATGAAACTACCATTTTATAAAGACAAGCACCGAGTCTCTAAGGTACGTTATTAAATTAGAATTTTTTTTAAAAAGCTTGAAGTAGTTCTGTGTATCAGTAACAATGCTAGTTATTTATCCGAGGTCGACTGCAAAGTGCTCTGCAACGCAGAGACTGCGGTGCACACAGCACAGTACAGCCGGAGGGCGGGCCGGGCGACGCGTTGCTCACCGAGTAGAGGTAGCGCTGGTTGAACTGCTGTAGGGCACCCTGGAGCTGGCTGCGCTGTGACTGCCACTGCTCGAAGTCCCGCACGGACTCCAGGGTGGGACGCTGCCATGTGGTCGTCCTGGTGTTGTGGTCCACGTAGTACACCCGGCCACGGTCATCCACTCTTCTCTCCCAGCTACCACCAAAAGAGTGACAATAAAACTAAACTCTCTCAGTGTAAGACACTGGGAATAGCCAGTTAACACTTCAAGCAAGTGATTTAAAAATCAAGCCCAAGCCATAATAAAATAACTTTAAGAGAATATAAATCGTAATATTTGGCAGGAAAACTATGCCTGTAACTTGCTATTTATTTTAGCTTCATACCTCCTGTTCTATCACTTCCTGATTTCTAAGGATGGTCTCAAAAAGGGTTACAATTGACCCACTCTGACTACCATCTCCCCCTTGTTCTGATAGGCTTACTGAGCTCTTACTGTAAGCCTGGCAAACTGCCCACAGCCGCTGCCCATGTCGGGGTGTTAACTAAGTCTTTCTACAGCTCTTTGTCTACTGTCCTGTGGCCAACCTGAGCTGCAGGTACAGACACACCATCCACCTGCCACAGTGCTCAGGTACAACTCAGAAACAAACCCATCCCAATTCCAGTCTCAGTGCTCCAACACTTCAACACCCTAATGCTCCTTCCAGGGACCCCTATGGAGCCACATGAATGCCAACCTGGTCCCTCAGAACAGAATGCCCTTCCCTGTCTCTGCACCCCTGAACACACCCATCGTCCAGGGTCCAGTTCACTTTGAACCCATTGTGGTCATTAAAACTTATACAACAATCTCACAATCCTCTCAGCAACCAATCCCACACAAAAACATTCCCTGCCCTAAATTTTGAAATGCATTCTGTACTGGTACATAGATCTCCCAAGTGGCAAAGATCCCAAGGAGCAATGACAGGTGCAAGCAGAGTATGGGGATACTGTGAATAGTAACCAAGTTGGCTATTAGTGCAGTGTGTTCACAAGATGAACAACACAAAACCACAGACAAGGAACCTCAGTTTGCAAATGGCTTTGTGACAGCCTAACAGCATGACCTGTTTTTAGTGGGTAACAGGAATTCCTGCATTCATTTAAACTCTCTACCATATCAGCCATACATCATACACTGCACTGTGACAATCTTCATGGACCACCATGAGCCACTCTAATATCTGCTACTAAATCCCATGGGATAACGTAATTTGGATCACTGTCTATGAAAATCATGTGTATACAGTGACTTTCATTCTTTTTTTTTTTTTTTTTTGGTAAGGTGGCAGGGGGAGACAGAGAGAGAGAGAGAGAGAGAGAGAGAGAGAGAGAGATACGAGACAGACAAACAGGAAGGGAGAGAGATGAGAAGCATCAACTCATAGTTGCATCACTTTATTCACTGATTGCTTCTCATACATGCCTTGACTGGGGAGCTCAAGGAGAATCAGTGACCCCTTGCTCAAGCCAGCAACCTTGGGCTCAAGCCAGTGACCTCTGGGCTCAGCCAGTGACAATGGGGTCATGTCTATGATCCCACACTCAAGCTGGCAACCCTACGCTCAAGTTGGTGAGCCTATGCTCAAGCCCAATGAGCTGACACTCAAGCTGGCGACCTCTGGGTTTTAAGCCTGGGACCTCAGCGTCCCAGGTTGATGCTTTATCCACTGCACTACCACCAGTCAGGCTAAATTGCCTTTCATTCTTTAAAAAGTTCAACAGGAACTGACATCGGACCAAAATTCTGCAATGACCCTCAGAAACTCATGCCAGGATCTGCCAATCTTATAGAAAGCCCTTCAAGGCAACACAAGGAAACAATATGCAGATCCAAAGAATCATGTTAGGTCACAGGAAGTAAACTTTAAAACCACATTTCTGATAAAACTTCAGACAGTAAAGCTGCTGTCTTACCCTGGAGGTAAAGGCTGTGGCCTCTCCCACGTGGTCGTTCGAGTGTTATGATCCACGTAATAGGTTCTCCCATGAGGGTCCTTCCTCTGCTCCCACCTTTAAAATAATGCAAAAATATAAGTAAAAGGCAACAAATAAGAATATGAAAAATGATTGCTTTTTATAATCAGGGCAATTACGGATAAGTTTCACTTTAAAAGCCTACATATATTTTTATAAAGTTTCTTTTCTCAATTATTAGTGCTTTTTAAGTTCTTAAGTATTTCTTTCTTCATTAACACTACTCTGGAAATTCAGTAAGTATGGTTAGCAAAGAAAAACAGAATAGTACAAAAAGTTTTTAAAATATGCTAATTTATAGAATCCTAAATCATCAGAAAAGAAACATTTAATCAAGGGTAGAGGAACTTTCAGCCTAATGCGAGCCCAAGGCATAAAACGTCTGTGAAGTAATATCCATTTTCACCCGCAATTTCAAAACTACACATCTGAACGCTTGGAACAGAAGCCGCCCTGAAGGAGCGCGAGGTTTCTCCCTCCGTGGGAAATGGGCCCCTCTCTGCCTGGGGGAAGCCTGCAGGTTTAGACTTCTCTGTGCCACTCCCAAGACTCACTTTTATTCCCACTCTCAGTTCCTCGTCTGTGACCCTGCCTCTTCTTCACTAATCTTTCCAGAATATGACATAAAAGAGACATTTCACACATACAAAATAAAAACCTGGTATTTCTGAGTTTAACATTCTTGTTTCCAATTTGAAAGTAAAATGAATAGAAAATATTTTTGTTTCTCTTACACAGAAACCCATACATACTAAAGCTAGTCCCTGAACATGCTGCATAGGTCAAGCTGTCATTCTTTCTCACGTGCGTGCACACACACACACACACACACACACACAGGCACACACTCACCCTCCTCCCTAACTCCCCAAACACATGTATGCTGGGTTTTCCTTATGTGACTGTAGAAACCCTCCTGGCAGCTGAGGTGGGAACACAGCCGAGTGCTGTTTCCTCGTCCCTGCGCTTCCATCTCCCACCCTCTCCACACCCATCATCAATCCAGCTGCAGGCGCAGGGACCCTTCCACTCCTCTTCAGATCCAATTCCTGGGGCTGTGACTTGAATTTTCTCTGCCTGGTTTTAGAGAACACGAGTCCTGGTAGCTTCCTAAGGAGAACATCCAGGCAGGAAACTTGGATGAGCCCAGGTGTCTGCACACTCAACAGTGCAGCTAAACACAGAACTCAAGGTCACAATGTCCTTCAGCTGCGCAAGCCATGGCCACTGTGTCTCCCAGCACCTTGTGCTGATTCTGACAAGTCTGGTGCCATTCTGGAGGATGTGAGACTTGTCTTTTTTATTTTTATTTTTCTGAAGTTAGAAGCGGGGTGCAGTCAGATAGACTCCGGCACGTGCCTGACCGGGATCCACACGGCATGCCCACCATGGGGCAACGCTCTGCCCATCCAAGACATTGCTCCGTTCTGGCCAGAGCCATTCTAGCGCCTGAGATGGAGGCCATGGAGCTGTCCTCAGCGCTCGGGCCAACTTTGCTCCAATGGAGCCTTGGCTGTGGGAGTGGAAGAGAGAGACAGAGAGAAAGGAGAGGGGGAGGGGTGGAGAAGCAGATGGGCGCTTCTCCTGTGTGCCCTTGCTGGCAATCGAACCTGGGACCTCCACACGCCAGGCCAATGCTCTACCACTGAGCCAGCTGGCCAGGGTCTTGTCCCCTTTTTAACCTCTGTAAATGCTTAGGGTTTTCTTCTTCAGCCCCAATGTACTAAAATTTTCACAACGACCTGTCTTAATGTAAATTTATTTTCGTTTTACTTGAGTTTTGGTGAATAAGAAAATCATGTATGTCCTGCATATTGTGAAAGTTCTATTGTTATTTTGTTAAGGATTTCCTCCCATTTTTTCTCTTTCTGAAACTTCTCTTATCAGACTATTTTATATATTTATCTTTTTGTTCTTTCTGGGAAATTTCTTTACCTTCATCAGCCAAGTCTTACACTGAATTAGATTTCCAAGCACTTTTAGTTCTTCAAGTACTCTATTTTTATAGTATTTTAATTCATGTTATATCTATTCTCATCCTTCTGAGAATACTAAAGCAGTCTGTTTCTCCAATTAACGTTGTCTAGGTTGTCTGTTTTGATATTTGTCTTATAATAAAAAATTTTTCACAGATAGCTAATAAGTAGGGGGACCAAAAACTGCCTACGGGCTTTGAGTGCCTAGGCAGGGCTGTGGGACTAACAGAGGATGGCAGGAGGGTATTTCATCAGAGAACAAGCAGATATCAATATTTTCAGTCATTTTGGGGAGTGGTGGGGGGGGTCGGGTCTTCAACAGAAGACATTTCCTATCTCTTGGGTGGACAGACAGAAAAGAAATGTGTTTTGTCCACATAAAGGGCTATGAAGCCCTTTTCCAGTTTTATCCTAAATCGGTTACAAATATTTCCAATTTAATATTCAACAAATAAATATTCAGTAAGCACTTATGTTAGCCATTGGTTCTTAATTTTTCCAAAATGAACAATTACTTCCAGAATTCAATGTGTTTGTTCTAAACAGATTTTATCTTTCCCAAACTAAACTGCTTGCTACACAGATCATTATGTTCAGAACTATATACTTTTGGATATCTTCTTTACATTTTCTACATTCCCATCACTAAAACAAGAGGAAGGCAAGCATTTTCTGTGAAGTGTCAGGTAGTAAATTCTTTGCAATTTGAAAAACACTTGTCTGGATCACTGCAAGCTCTTCCCTCTGCCCAGGCCACGTGTGGCGGTCAGAGGTGGTCCCCAGGATTCAGGTTCTGTCCTAACTGTGTGAGCTTGGAGTGCCTGCTTCTCTCATGGAACAGCCTGGCTGCTCTCATCTCCTACTTGGTCTGTCGCACTCATGCATGACACACAGCTCCACCTGAAATCTCAGTGTTTGCTCCAGGTCCGCAGGACAAACTGCCGACTGCAGCAGGGACTCCACACCCCCAGGCTATCTACCCTGTGGCACTGCATACGTGTCTCCCAGCGCTGAACTCCAGCAGGAACAGACGCTGTGTCCTCAGTGCAGCTCACCCATGTCTACAACACCGGTGGCCCAAATACACACTTGGCTGGTGCTGTTGTTAACCCCACTCCTCTGAGAAAGCCATGTCAGGTCGTCTCTCCCAGAAAGAAGTCTTCGATGTGTGTTGCACAGGGCACCCTCACTCCATCCTAGACTGAGCCCGGCTTTCCCTGTCCTTTCCTGTCTGCACTGTGCCTGTCTTCACCCCAGACCAGGTTCCTGACAGTAGGAACAGCTGCTCATGTGTCTGTGTCACAGTGGCAGACACGGGACAGATTAGGATAAATGACTAGGTTGCCAAAGACAGGAGACAAAGGGATGAGAGACTTTTGAGGGGCAGGACAGTACCGGGTCTGAAATGCTTGCAGGAAGAAGTGGGGACTTCACATAAGTGGTTGAAAACAACTGCAGAAAAAGGTCAGTCTGAACATACAGCCTGAACAGCTAAAGCGAGGGAGGTGCAAGCCCCCAGAGGGAGCACGTGTAGGGGACTCGGCTGAAACCCGGGAGGCAGTGGGTGTACCTAGTGAGTCAGAGGAGAGCTCTGAGCAAATCAGCTCCAGCAACAAGTGTGGGTAAGGGCACAATGACCCCACATGGCGACAGCACAATTGAGGGCTGTGAGCGCAGAGCAGATATGCCCATGTGCGAGCGTGTCCAGTCCCTAACCAGCACTTCCAGCTGCATCCTGGCTACATGTTTACAAGTCTGAGCACTAAACAAGCCTCTCAAAGGCAGAAATGGGAATCACCAACATTAGTATCTTCCGAGCTGAGGACAGAGTAAACCGCAGGTGGCCTGGGAGAAACCACCTCATGGAACACTCAGGATAGTTGTGAAGCAAACCCTGGCACGCAAATCATGGCCATGGGAAAGGTAAAAAGATTAAGAGTTACTGTGCAGCAATGAAAACCCAAGTTTGTAGCAGCCCCTTGTCAGGCCTGGGTGAACCCTGGCACTCAAGATTAACAGAAAAAACTACTTGTTCTCAAGCCTGGGGTGCAGGCAGCAGACCACAAAGGAAGTGAGAGAACTGAGGTTTCGATAAGAGCTGCCATGGTCACTCTTTGTAAAAGTGAAAACACACCAGAACCAAATCAGGAGGCTCCTGCAAATTAATATCACTTTTTCTTTTTTCTTTCCCCTCATCTGCATGCACTCCAACACACCAGTGGTTCTTCTTAGTGTTAAAAAGTGCTTGCTCTGTAGCAAATAAACAGTATGCGTCAGATTTCAAGTCCAGTTACTAGACAAGTTGTACACAAATTCAACAGTCAAACAGTATCAAACGTCTGAAGGTAACATACCCCGAGGGCAGGGTTTCTGTGCCGGCATTCCTCCCAGGCTCCACACTCCCGCCCGGCTGCCTTAACTTGGCTGCTTCGATGGTAGAGCTATTTCCAGAAGCAGAGGCAGCAGGGTTCAGGTCACTGCCAGCCCCAGACCCGAATGCTACGCCGTCGGGAAGGGCACATTCATTGTGCTCTGAGGCCGCCGACAATTCTGGGATGGGGACGTCCTCACCAGTGGGTCCAGTGCAACCTGATGACAAAGCGCTGTCCTCAGAGACCACCGCAGTCCCTGTGGCAGGAGTGTCATCCATCGGCACAGGTGAGGACAACTCTCCATTAACTGCAAAGGACAATGAACAAGATGCTCTGACAAGGAGAGACAGCAGCAGGTCCCGCACTGCGACACTTGAACAGACCCTAGTGCACATGCAGTCATGCCTCGGGTAGTGAAAAAAATAAAGTAAACAGATTCTGGTTTTTCGTTGCTCACATTTTAAAGATGAACATGTGAATAATAAAAATTTAAGAATATATGAATGTATGGATATATATATTTATATACAAAGAACCTTAGCTTACGGAAAGAGATACCAACATAAGCATAACAAACATTTTCCCCCAAAATTATCAATTCTGAAAGTCTGCATGGGTTATAAAAATACCTCAAGATGACCTTGCAATCATCCTTTCTGTACGCAAATGGTAGCTAACATGTGCCCATAGTGTGGATAGGCAGTAGCAGTGAGCAAACTAGAGTCCAAGGACTGCAAGCGCTCTTGGACCTCATTCTATGCTTTCTGGAGAAATAGCCCAGCACTGGGGTCTGTTTTAGATGTGACAGATCAATGTCAACTATGGTCACTATGAAAGTTAGGTCGAAATGAAACTTGAAAGAGAATAGACTATTGAACAAAACCCATTAGATTACACTTCCAAGTTCTGGCTGAAATGGGACGGAGCCATAATGGAGCTGTAAAACTAAGAGTCCTGCGGTTATCAGGCAGATTTGTGCAGAGGGAAGGGGACATCACCGTAGAAATGGAGGAGTGGGATCTAGTGTGAGTGCATGACGACGGCACAGAAGTCTTTCTGCACCAGCTGTGGGGAGAGAATAGCTTTCGGAAAACATGAATAATAAAATACAAGAAATAAACCACCACAGAGTTACTCTGTCCCCAACACTGTTAGAGAGAATGCAGAAACAGACCGTGCACAGAGACTCAAGTCTGGGGTCCTCTACCTGATGTACTCATAAGAACAATGTCATCTCATGTAAACTTGTCAACAGCGCAATTAATGTTCACAGAAGACTACAGTACTTTTCAAAGAAAAATAACACCAGTGGGAAAAGAGGAATACTTGAGCACAGATAATCCATATCAACAATACGCAGTCATAGCCTGTATGGACACTGAGCGCAGACATGAAACACACTGCTAGAAACAGGAAGATGATAAATACTGAACAGCACACTCAGTGGTTCAAGCACAAACCCGTCATTCACAGTGAGCTCAGCTCTGCTCAGCACCATTTCTTGTTCACCTTACCAAAACAACCTCCCCACTTGTCTGCCTACTCCCTCCCTTGTCCAACTACCGTCCATTCTCTATAAACAGCAGCCAAAGGAATCCTTTGAAACAGTGGTTTTCAACCACTGGTCCACCAGAAATTCTGGGCCAGACCATGAAAGAGTTAACCACCCTGATATTGTATGAAGATTAGAGTCTATAATCATTGAGTCTATAATCTTCATGCAAGATCAGGGTCGTTAACTCTTCTGCAGACCTGCACAAAATTTCTGGTGGACTGGCAGCAGTCCATGAACCAAAGGTTGAAAAACACTACTTTAGAACATGTAAGAGATCTGTCACTCCCCCATTAAACATGCTAGTGGATTCCCACACAACCAGAGTAAATCCCACACCTGTTAGCATGGCCATGACAAGGACTCTACCTGGCCTGGTCCACAGCTACGGCTGGAAGACCTCCTACCGTGGTCTTCCTGTTCCTCCCACCACAGACTGTGCACAGCTGTCCCGAGGTCTCGGAGGACCTGAGACCAGCCGCCTCTCGTCAGGGAGAGTCCGTGCTCAGGCACACCTTCAGGAGGGCACTCCCGAGTGCCAGGCTCCCTCCCTCCAGGCTCCATAGGATGCTGCTGGGTTTCTCCTGCAGTGAAACTATTTATTTTATTTGTTTTTATTCATTTTTTGTTAAATTCAGAGTGCAAAAACTGTCAGATTTTTTTTCCACTTTTTTATTCCTAATAGCTACAAAATGCCTGGCATGTGAAAACTATAAATATTTGTTGAATCAATAAATTAAATGCAAATCAAAGAACTAAACATTCTTGTCTCAAAACTATGCAGGTAAGAAAGCATTAGTAGAAATATAATTAAGTATATGAAGAATTCAATAACACAAGATAGAGTAGTTGTGAGTTTCTACTATACACACATATATATACACAGATATATATATACACACACATATGTATGTATATATACTATATATAAATATATATATATTACATTCAAATGCCCTAAGAATTTTTAGAAAAATTGACATATATTGATATAAAGGACAAAACAAAATCCCCAATTCCACAATCAGAAGGCCATATTCTGACTACAATTCATTAAAACTAGGGGAAAAATGTATTGGGATGCTTTTGCTATACAGTGAAGCATGTCTTTGGGGACATCTTATTTACCCTCATGTGGCCCGTGCCCACACCGCGCCAGCTTCCTGACCCTGACCCTCACCAGTCAGACAAGAAGGCAACCCTGGGAGGCGGGGAAGGGAGCGTGAGACCTTGCTGCACATTTCTTTTACAACTTCCCGGAAATCGGTCATTACTCCAAAACAAAAGACCAATAAACTTGTGAAATCAGTTAGTCATGCCTTAAACTTACCATACTGAACTATTTTATTAATAAAACAATAATTATATATTAGAAAACGTCATTTTAGTCTACAGGTTAGGGACAGAGGGAAAAAGGCAAAGAAAATAATATGTCTCTTAAATTCTTACCACTGTCCAAGGACTATGGTAATATTTTATTTAGATTATTGCATTTGAAACAATCCTATAACGCAGTTAGTTGAGTATTATCCTCTTTTCATAAATGGAGGAGCTAAATTTTGAAGAGTTAAATTTGTCCAAGGTCACACATTGGTTAATGTGTTAAGTGGCAGAGCTGGGATTTGAACCTCGTCCTATAAGAAGCCAAGTCTATTCTTCACCACATCATGACTGCCTACCATTTAGCTTAGAGTAACTAATATTCATAGCAACTAAACTTATCATACAGATCCCCTTAATCAAGACTCAAAATAACAGGAGGGGGGAAGCCATCATATGCAATTCTGTTTCTGGTAAAATCCTTTGTCTCAAACCCCTCATCTAGTACAAGCCCTCAATCTGTGGCTCTCCAGGGAGGTGACATGACACACACCTAGACACCATGCTAACACCCAAGCAGGTCTGGGGCCCACGCTGTTATTAAACACAGTAATCTTCCTGCAGCAAAAGGTAGGGAGACGCATCCTAACCATGACAGACTCAAACCACCCAGAAAGTAGTTCTAGTCATCCTGCCATCAAATGAGTTTACCAAAAAAACCTTCCCGCTTTAAAGATTTTAGGGTTGTGGTTGTTGCAGCTACAAGATTGAAAACCTGTCCTGTGTTAGACACAGGATACATACAACGCCCCCACACAAACACTCCAATAAAAACTAATTTTTAAACTCTTTAGTTCAAAAAAGGAGTACCATTTTTACAGTAACACCTTAGAAGAGATTACCATTCCTTGAAAATATACCTGAATTCATCCTCCTACTAAGGAATGACAGACAGTACTAAAGACATTGGTCAAGTGGTTGCTACCAACACAGAGGTTCCGGACGCCTTTGTAAACTGGCCAATGGAATGATGACAGGTGAACTGTTTTGTGAGATGTCATCAACAATAATCAGAGGAGATGAAAACCACTAAGTTGGTTGGAAGAAAATTGGTTGGAAGAAAATTATCAGAGGCTATCACAGCATAAAAGACAAAGAGCCCAACTGAGACGTTATAAAAATCACACACATCAAGGTGAGGGGAAAGCACAGGGCAGAGCAAAGAGCAGAGCTGCTGGCAAGCCAGCATCTTCCCTTCCCAGCCGTGAGTTCTCCAGGCCTCAGCCTGTCCAGTACTAGTATCTTCTACAGAGTCACTAGGATGGTAAAACTGGGAAATGGACGAACAGTGCCAAGAACAGGTGCATTCTGACTGACTTGCTTGTGAATGTCACAGAAATTATTTACGATGTAGCCTTCATTTCTAGTTCCCCACCTGTGTGTTTTCTTTTCACTTTAGGATTTCAGGCCAGAAAAAGTGAATTTATTCCTGATGGGAAGAGTCTCTAACATACCTGACAAGATGTCAGGGGTAAATAAGAGATTCTCCCTTTGGCATCAACACCTGAATATACCCAAATGCTAAAACATGTAGTTCACTGGTGGTCACTGGGTCCCTGTAGCAAAAGACGTTTAACAAGAAGAGATGAATCTCCAAATTTAACACAGTTAGGTGAAGGTGATGACAAGAACACAAAAGGTGTTGGTATAAGCCTTTACAAAATCAGTGTTTGACATTCTTATATGTTCCATGAATCAGGAGTGGACTTAGTAGAATCAGGAGTGCTATCTAATTACTTCCATAAAGAATACAAGTGGATGGCAGTAAACTCTCCGATATCTCTTGTAGCAATATTTTTGCTGATTTATGTCTAAGGGCAAATAAAGGACAGGATGAACAAATGGGACTATATCAAACTAAAAAGCTTTTGAACAGCAAAAGACACCATGAACAAAATAAAAAGACAACCCACACAATGGGAGAACATATTCGCCGATACATCTGATAAGGGGTTAATAACCAAAATTTATAAAGAACTTCAAAAACTCAACACCAGAAAGGTAAATGATCCAATTAAAAAATGGGCAAAAGAACTGAAGAAACACTTCTTCAAAGAAGACATACAAATGGCCAATAGGCATATGAAAAATGTTTAACTTCAATGATCATAAAGAAATGCAAATTAAAACCACAATGAGATACCACCTCACACCTGTCAGAATGGTGCTCATTAACAAAACAACACAAAATAAGTGCTGACCAGGGTGTGGAGAAAAGGGAACCCTTTTGCACTGTTGGTTCAAATGACTGGTGCAGCCACTGTGGAAAACAGTATGGGGTTTCCTCAAAAAATTAAAAATGGAACTGCCTTTTGATCCAGCTATCCCACTATTAGGAATATACCCTAAGAATACCAAATCACTGATATGCACCCCCATGTTTATTGCAGCATTGTTTACAATAGCCAAGATCTGGAAACAGCCCAAGTGTCCATCAGTGGACAAGTAGATTAAAAAGCTGTGGTACAGCCTGACCAGGCAGTGGTGCAGTGGATAGAGAATCAAACTGAGAGACAGAGGACCCAGGTTCAAGACCCCAAGGTCGCCAGTTTGAGCGTGGGCTCATCTGGTTTGAGCAAGGCTCACCAGCTTGAGCCCAAGGATGCTGGCTTGAGCAAGGGGTCACTCAGTCTGCTGTAGCCCCCCAGTCAAAGCACATATGAGAAATCAATCAATGAACAACTAAGGAACCGCAACAAAGAATTGAAGTTTCTCATCTCTCTCCCTTTCTGTCTGTCTGTCCCTATCTGCCCCTCTCTCTGACTCTGTCTCTGCCAAAAAAAAAAAAAAAGCAAAAAAAAAAAAAAAGCTGTGCTACATATACACAATGGAATAAATACTATGTGACTGTGAAAAAGAAGAAAATCTTACCTTTTGTGATGGTATGGATGGACCTGGAGATTATTATGCTAAGTGAATAAGACAGGCAGGGAAAAAAAAATCATATGATCTCATATATATGTGGAATCTAATGAACAAAATGAACTGAGGAATGGAATGGAGGCAGAGGCAGGGTCAGAGGGACCAGAGGGACAGAAATCAGAGGGAAAGCAATAAAGAAATAGGATCAGAGAATGTAAAGGGATTAGTGAAACTATATACACATAACACAGAAGATATAAATAACAGGACAGCAAATCCTAGAGGGAAGTTAAAAAAAGGGAAAAGGGGGTATAAAAAGGGACACAGGGGTGGAGGATGAGGGAGTTATATTCAGTGGGACACTTGAATCCATGTAAACACAATACAGTGGTACCTTGAAATATGAGCAGACCAACATACGATTTTTTTTTAAGACATGGAGATGTGACTCAGTCCGTAATTTTGTTCAAGATCCAAGCGAAATTCCGAGATACAAGTCATGATTCGGGAAGCTGCCGCTAATTGGTGCATTGGCGCACGGGTCCAGTATCAGCAGCACAACACCAGCATCTCGTTCTTTCTCACGTGTTACCCACAGAATCAAGTAAAATCTCATGCGCTGTACTTGTTCTTGCATCATTTCTGCATTTTTTACTAACTTTTTTTGTGTGCTATCATGGGGCTGAAGAAAGTGAGTGTAAAGCAAAGTGGTGAGAAGATATAAGAATGATGTCGATAGAAGTAAAGCAAGCTATAATAGAAAAACATGAGTGTAGTGTACGAATGATTGAATTGGCAAGGCTGTACAACTGCAATACATCTACAATTTGTACCACCCTTAAACAAAAGGATGCCATCAAAAGCGCAAATCCAGCAAAAGGAACTACAATTCTGTCCCAATTAAGGACAAATATCCATGAAGAAATGGAGAAGCTTCTGCTGGTGTGGGTGAAAGAGAAAGAGCTGGCAGGAGATACAGTGACAGAGACTGTAATATGCAAAAAGGCACGTATTATTTACGGCGACTGGAAGAAGAAAGAACCGTCAACCTCAAAAGAGGCAGCAGAAGATACGTTTAAGGCAAGTCACGGCTGGTTTGAAAATTTCAAGAAGAGATCTGGCATCCACTCGGTGGTGATGCATGGTGAAGCTGCAAGTGCTGATGTTAAGGCAGCTGAGGAGTACATCGCACGTTTTGCTGTGCTTATCACAAAGGAAGGCTATATCCTCCAACAAGTGTTCAACTTGATGAAACAGGATTGTTTTGGAAAAAAATGTCCCAGAGGACTTTCACCACCGCAGAGGAGAAGAAACTGCCAGGCCATAAACCTATGAAGGACCGTCTGACTCTTTGCACTATGTGCAAATGCTAGTGGTGACTGTAAAGTAAAGCCACTGCTAGTGTATCATTCTGAAAATCCTCGAGCCTTTAAGACTCAAAAGATTCTTAAAAAAAACCTGCAGGTTATGTGGCACGCCAATGCTAGGGCATGGGTTATGCGGCAGTTTTTTACTGAATAAGTAAATCTCGTCTTTGGTCCAGCAGTGAAGAAATATCTTCAAGAAAATACACTCCCGAGAGAGAAGATGGCAGCGGAGTAGGCGGATGCACAGACACCCAGCTCTCAACACCAAACTGGAATACAAATCAATTTAGAAAAAATCAGCATGAAAAACCAACACTGAACTGCAAGAACGGCTCTCAAAAACCAAGGAGCAAAGAGGAAGCCACAATAATCCTGGTAAGGAGTGCCTGAACCTCCTCTGCTTACAGGAAGGGAAGGAGGGGGGTGAGGCTGAGAGCCCAGAGAGGATTTCACAGAGGAAAAAGAGCAGAAACTACTGCTCACAGCCACTTACCTGGCGACCAGGGAGCAAGGTGGGTTGAAAAGACCAGCTTATCTCCCAAGTGGAAAAGACAGGGAGAGGGACAGACTGTGAGGGGCTAAGGTATGCAAGAAACAAAATAAAAAAGCTGACTCATTCGTGCTGGAGGCGGCCATAGCTGGGGGAGGGACTGAACCTTTCACAAAACAGAGCTGAAGTGCTTCCGGATCAGAGATCTCCGGACATCTATCCAGCTCCAATCAGCACAACAAGACACAGCTGAAAACAAGAAGTGGGGAGGAGGGGCAGTAACTCAGGTCTCCATGGAGATCTGAGATACACCTCCCCCTACTGAAGCTGAGAGAAAAAACCCTGCCCCCAGTGAGATTAGTTGGAGGAAGAGACCTTCAGCGTCTCAGGTTACACCCACAGCATTCCTGGATACAGTTTCAAGGAAGCCCCCTGCTGAGATCAGTTAACAAGACTATCACCTGTTAAGAAAACAAACAAATCAAGACTTCAAAGCTGCCCAAATCCGAAAGTGGACTACAAATAATAGCTGATACCAACCCACGAAGACCTAAAAATAACACAACTGAAAACTGGAGGCAGACAACACCAAGCCTAGATTCAATCAACTCTACAAATAAAAAAAAAAGAAGATGAGAAAACAAAGGAGTGCAATCCAAATGAAACCACAAGAGACACTTTCGAGAGATGAACTGAGTGATATGGAAATAATCAAACTTCCAGATGCAGAGTTCAAAATAATGATTGTAAGGATGCTTAGGGATCTTAGAACAACAATGGAGGGGGAGTTTGAAAACCTAAATAAAGAAATAGCAAGTATAAAAAAGAATCAGTTGGAGACGACAAATACAATATCAGAAATAAAGACCACAATGGAAGGAATTAAAAACAGGATAGATAGAGCAGAGGATCGAATCAGCGAGTTAGAAGACAACTGGAATGAAGGCATGAAAGCAGAGAAGAAAAGAGAAAAAAGACTCAAAAAGTCAGAGGAAACTCTTAGAGAGCTCTGTGACAACATGAAGAGAAATAACATCCGCATCATAGGGGTTCCTGAAGAAGAAGAAAAAGAACAAGGGATAGAGACTTTGTTCAATCATATCATAGCTGAAAACTTCCCTAAATTAATGCAAGAGAAACTCTCACAAATCCAAGAAGCACAGAGGACTCCATTAAAGAGAAACCCAAAGAAACCTACACCAAGACACATCATAATTAAAATACCAAAGCTAAGCGATAAAGAGAAAATATTAAAAGCTGCAAGAGAAAAAAAAGTTATCACCTACAAAGGAGCCCCCATAAGGATGACATCTGACTTCTCAACAGAAACACTTGAGGCCAGAAGGGAATGGCAAGAAATATTCAAAGTAATGCAGAACAAGAACCTACAACCAAGACTACTTTATCCAGCAAGGCTATCGTTTAAAATTGAAGGAGAAATAAAAAGCTTCCCAGACAAAAAACAACTCAAGGAATTCATTACAACCAAACCAATGCTACAGGAAATATTAAGGGGCCTGGTGTAAACAGATAAAGTGGGAAAAGAATACAGAAAAAAAAAAAGAAAAAGGAATACACCTTTAAAGAAGAAAATGGCAATAAACAACTACATATCAATAATAACCTTAAATGTAAATGGATTAAATGATCCAATCAAAAGACATAGGGTAGCTGCATGGATAAGAAAACAGGACCCATACATATGTTGTCTACAAGAGACACACCTTAGAACAAAAGACACACAAAGATTGAAGGTAAAAGAATGGAAAAAAATGTTTCATGCAAACGGAAATGAAAAAAAAGCTGGGGTAGCAATACTTATATCAGACAAATTGGACTTTAAAACAAAGGATATAGTAAGAGATAAAGAAGGCCACTACATAATGATAAAGGGAGTAATCCAACAGGAAGATATAACTATTATAAATATCTATGCACCTAATATAGGAGCACCCAAATATATAAAACAGACTTTGATGGATTTAAAGGGCGAGATCAACAGCAATACTATAATAGTAGGGGATTTCAATACCCCACTAACATCACTAGATAGATCCTCAAGAAAGAAAATTAACAAAGAAACAGCAGACTTATTGGAAACACTAGATCAACTCGATTTAATAGATATCTTCAGAACCTTTCACCCTAAAGCAGCAGAATATACATTCTTTTCAAGTGCTCATGGTACATTCTCTAGGATAGACCACATGTTAGGGCACAAAAGTGCTCTCAACAAATTTAAGAAGACTGAAATCATATCAAGCACTTTCTCCGATCACAACGGCATGAAACTAGAAATGAATCACAGCAGAAAAGCTCAAAAATTCTCAAACACATGGAAACTAAATAGCAGGGTGTTAAATAATGAATGGATTAAGAATGAGATCAAAGAAGAAATAAAGAAATTCCTAGAAACGAATGACAATGAGCATACAACAACTCAAAATTTATGGGACACAGCGAAAGCAGTGCTGAGAGGGAAGTTCATAGCACTACAGGCACACTTTCAGAAGCTAGAAAAAGCTCAAATAAACAACTTAACCCTGCATCTAAAAGAATTAGAAAAAGAACAGCAAGTAAAGCCCAAATGTAGTAGAAGGAAGGAAATAATAAAGATCAGAGCAGAAATAAATGACATAGAGGCTAAAGAAACAATACAGAAGATCAATGAAACTAGGAGCTGGTTCTTTGAAAAGGTAAACAAGATTGATGCACCTTTAAGTAGACTCACCAAGAAAAAGAGAGAGAGGACTCAAATAAATAAAATTAGAAATGAGAAAGGAGAAATAACAACTGACACAACAGAAATACAAAATATTGTAAGAAAATACTATGAAGAACTGTATGCCAAAAAACTAGACAACCTAGATGAAATGGACAAATTCCTTGAAACGTACAATCTTCCAAAAATCAATCTGAAAGAATCAGAAAACTTAAACAGACCAATTACACCAAAGGAGATTGAAACAGTTATAAAAAAACTCCCAACAAAGAAAAGTCCGGGGCCCGATGGCTTCACAACGGAATTCTACCAAATATTCAAAGAAGAACTAACTCCTATCTTTCTCAAACTATTTCAAAAAATTCAAGAGGAAGGAAGACTTCCAAACTCCTTTTATGAGGCGAGCATAATTCTGATTCCAAAACCAGGCAAAGACCACACAAAGAAAGAAAATTATAGGCCAATATCTCTGATGAATATAGATGCTAAAATCCTCAACAAAATATTAGCAAACCGAATCCAACAATATATGGAAAAAATCATACACCATGATCAAGTGGGATTTATTCTGGGGAGGCAAGGCTGGTACAATATTCGTAAATCAATCAATGTGATTCATCACATAAACAAAAAGAAGGAGAAAAACCATATGATAATTTCAATAGATGCAGAAAAAGCATTTGATAAAATCCAGCACCCATTCATGATCAAAACTCTCAGCAAAGTGGGAATACAGGGAACATACCTCAACATGATAAAAGCCATCTATGAGAAACCCACAGCCAACATCATACTCAATGGGCAAAAATTAAAAGCAATACCCTTAAGATCAGGAACAAGGCAGGGGTGCCCCCTTTCACCACTCTTATTTAACATAGTCCTGGAAGTCCTAGCCACAGCAATCAGACAAGAAGAAGAAATAAAAGGCATTCAAGTTGGAAAAGAAGAAGTAAAACTATCATTATTTGCAGATGATATGATATTGTATATAGAAAACCCTAAAGTCTCAGTCAAAAAACTACTGGACCTGATAAATAAATTCAGCAAAGTGGCAGGATATAAAATCAATACTCAGAAATCAGAAGCATTTTTATACACCAACAATGAACAGTCAGAAAGAGAAATTAAGGAAACAATCCCCTTCACAATTACAACCAAAAAAATAAAGTACCTAGGAGTAAACTTAACCAAGGAGACTAAAGACTTGTACTCGGAAAATTACAAACCATTGATAAAAGAAATCAAGGAAGATACTAACAAGTGGAAGCATATACCGTGCTCATGGTTAGGAAGAATAAACATCATTAAAATGTCTATATTACCCAAAGCAATTTATAAATTCAATGCAATACCAATTAAAATACCAATGACATACTTCAAAGATATAGAACACATATTCCAAAAGTTTATATGGAACCAAAAAAGGACACGAATAGCCTCAGCAATCTTAAAAAAGAAGAATAAAGTGGGAGGTATCACACTTCCTGATATCAAGTTATACTACAAGGCCATTGTACTCAAAACAGCCTGGTACTGGCATAAGAACAGGCATATAGATCAATGGAATAGAACAGAGAACCCAGAAATAAACCCACAGTTCTATGGACAACTGATATTTGACAAAGGAGGTAAGGAAATACAATGGAGTAAAGACAGCCTCTTTAACAAATGGTGTTGGGAAAATTGGACAGCTACCTGCAAAAAAATGAAACTAGATCACCAGCTTACACCACTCACAAAAATAAACTCAAAATGGATAAAAGACTTGAATGTAGGCCGTGAAACCATAAGCATCTTAGAAGAAAACATAGGCAGTAAGCTCTCCGACATCTCTCGGAGCAATATATTTGCTGATTTATCTCCACGGGGAAGTGAAATAAAAGACAGGATAAACAAATGGGACTATATCAAACTAAAAAGCTTTTGCACAGCTAAAGACAACAAGAACAGAATAAAAAGACAAACTACACAATGGGAGAACATATTTGACAATACGTCTGATAAGGGGTTAATAACCAAAATTTATAAAGAACTTGTAAAACTCAACACCAGGAAGACAAACAACCCAATCCAAAAATGGGCAAAAGAGATGAATAGACACTTCTCCAAAGAGGACATACAGATGGCCAATAGGCATATGAAAAAATGCTCAACATCACTAATCATTAGAGAAATGCAAATTAAAACCACAATGAGATATCACCTTACACCAGTCAGAATGGCGCTTATCAACAAAACAACACAGAATAAGTGCTGGCGAGGATGTGGAGAAAAGGGGACCCTTCTGCACTGCTGGTGGGAATGCAGACTGGTGCAGCCACTGTGGAAAACAGTATGGAGATTCCTCAAAAAACTGAAAATCGAACCGCCTTTTGACCCAGCTATCCCACTTTTAGGAATATACCCCAAGGACACCATAGAACGGCTCGAAAAGGAGAAATGCACCCGCATGTTTGTGGCAGCATTGTTCACAATAGCGAAGATCTGGAAACAGCCCAAGTGTCCATCAGAGGACGAGTGGATTAAAAAACTTTGGTACATATATACTATGGAATACTACTCAGCCATAAGAAATGATGACATCGGATCATTTACAATAGCATAGATGGACCTTGATAACATTATACGGAGTGAAATAAGTAAATCAGAAAAAAAACTGAGATGAATCCATACATAGAAGGGACATAAAAATGAGACTCAGAGACATGAACAAGAATGTGATGGCAACAGGGGCGGGGGGGGTTGGGGGAGGGGGGAGGGGGTGAAGAAGGAGAGAGGGGTTAGGGGAGGGGAGGGGCACAAAGAAAACCAGATAGAAGGTGACAGAAGACAATTTAACTTTGCGGGAGGGGTATACAGCACAATCAAATGTCAAAATAATCTAGAGATATTTTCTCTCAACATATGTACCCTGATTTATCAATGTCACTGCATTAAATTTAATAAAAAAATATTAATATTAAAAAAAAAAGAAAAAAAGAAAATACACTCCCGATGAAAGCATTACTAATCCTTGAAAATGCTTCAGCCCACCCACCTGGTCTTGAAGATGACATTCTCGATGAGTTCAAATTCATGAAAGTCCTCTACCTCCCACCCAAAATGACTTCAATTTTGCAACCTATGGGTCAGCAGGTCATTTCCAACTTTAAAAAGCTTTACACAAAGCACTTGTTCCGCTGCTGCTTTGAGGCGACTGAGAATACAATGCTAACCCTCCAGAGTTTTGGAAAGATCACTACAAAATCATGATATATTTACACATTATTGACTTGGCATGGCAAGAGGTTACAAGAACCTTCAACTCGGCATGGAAAAAGTTATGGCCTGATGTTGTTGCAGACAGGGACTTCGAAGAATTCAAACCAGAGACCAAGACTGAGGTAGAAGTGTTGGAGGAGATTGTGTCCCTCGGAAAGTCAATGGGTCTGGAGGTAGATGAAGGTGACGTAAACGAGCTCCTCAAGAAACATGAGGAGGAACTCTCAACTGTGGAGTTGAAGGAGCTACAGATGATGCAACATATGGAGCTTCTGCAAGAAATTAGTAGTGAGGAGGAGGTAGAGTCGAAGAAAGTGATTTATACAAGTGAAATTAAAGACATGCTGGCAATGTGGGAGAAGCTTTCAAGTTTCATTGAAAAGAAACACCCAGAAAAAGTTTCAACTTTTTAATGACACTCGTTTGTCACATTTTCGTAACATTTTAAAAGGCAGGCGAAAGCAAACCTCCTTAGATTGATTTTTATTCAAAAGTCCTGCAAGTGAAAGTGCAGCCAAAAAGGCAAAAACAGGTGATGATTAAATGAAAAATACGTAATGTTAAGCTTAGGTTAAGTTTAAAGTTAAGAAAGTGCATTTTTTTTACAATTAAGTTTTTGAGGTTTCATTTTAAGTAAAAAAAAGTGCAGTATTAGTTTTGTTTAAAGTAAAGAAAATGCCCTGGCCGGTTGGCTCAGTGGTAGAGCGTCGGCCTGGCGTGCGGGGGACCCGGGTTCGATTCCCGGCCAGGGCACATAGGAGAAGCGCCCATTTGCTTCTCCACCCCCTCCCCTCCTTCCTCTCTGTCTCTCTCTTCCCCTCCCGCAGCCAAGGCTCCATTGGAGCAAAGATGGCCCGGGCAGCGCTGGGGATGGCTCCTTGGCCTCTGCCCCAGGCGCTAGAGTGGCTCTGGTCACGGCAGAGCGACGCCCTGGAGGGGCAGAGCGTCACCCCCTGGTGGGCAGAGCGTCGCCCCTGGTGGGCGTGCCGGGTGGATCCCGGTCGGGCGCATGTAGGAGTCTGTCTGACTGTCTCTCCCTGTTTCCAGCTTCAGAAAAATACAAAAAAAAAAAAAAAAGAGTAAAGAAAATGCAGTTTTAGTTTACATTTAGTGTTAAGAAAGTGCAGTTTTAGTTTACGTGACTACAGTGCCTGCATCCCTTCCTCCCTTCCTCTTCCTCCGCCATTCACCTGTTAGCCGCACTCGTCTGTCTCCAAGGTAAGAATACAGTACTAAATAACACTTTTTTCTTTTATTTCATATATTTTGTTATGCATTGGTAAAGTATACATGTGTGTTTCTTAATTAAAAACATGTCTTTTTTCATAATTTAGGATGGTTTGGGGATGTTTCACAGGGCTGGAATGGATTAAATCTATTGCAGTTATTTTAAATGGGAGAAATTTGTTTGATATACGAGTTGACTGACCTACCAGCTCAGTTACAGAACGAATTAAACTCATATCTCAAAGTACCACTATAAATTAAAAATTAATAAAAATTAAAAAAAAATACAAGTGCATCTCATTCTGAATTCAAAAATCATTCCAAACAATAAATCACTCCTTTGGTTTTTTTGTTGTTTTTTTTTGTATTTTTCTGAAGCTGGAAACGGGGAGAGACAGTCAGACAGACTCTCGCATGCGCCCGACCGGGATCCACCCGGCACGCCCACCAGGGGGCGATGCTCTGCCCCTCCGGGGCATCGCTCTGCCGTGACCAGAGCCACTCTAGCGCCTGGGGCAGAGGCCAAGGAGCCATCCCCAGCGCCCGGGCCATCTTTGCTCCAATGGAGCCTTGGCTGCGGGAGGGGAAGAGAGAGACAGAGAGGAAGGAGGGGGTGGGAGGTGGAGAAGCAAATGGGCGCTTCTCCTATGTGCCCTGGCCGGGAATCGAACCCAGGTCCCCCGCATGTCAGGCCAACGCTCTACCGCTGAGCCAACCGGCCAGGGCCCACTCCTTTGTTTAGTCTCATGGTTATTATTTTTACTTTTGACAAACTCTTTAGAGAGTTTGTAAGGGAGTTACACTGTTATAATATAAGGTCTACCGGAAAGTTCTGTCCGTTTTTGGAATAAAACAAAATACAAATTTTTCTTATCGTCAATAAACTTTATTAAACAATTTATTTCCACACCAATCCTACCTTCTGAATATGGTCCGAAATGATTTGCTGAGCTGAATTAAGCCTTTCTGTGATCTCCGAAGTTGTCAGAAAAGGATCTTTTTCCAACATGGTCTTAACAATATCGTCAGCGATCAAAGATGGTCCCCTAGAACGTGGCTTATCAGAAAGGTTGAAATCACCTGTTTCGAATTTTTTGAACCATCTTCTGTACGTCCTATCAGAAACTGTACCTTCACCAAACACTTTCAATAAATTTATACATGCTTCTGTAGCATTTCTTCCTTGTTGAAATTTATATATTGTACAATGCAGTGGTGTAAATGAACTTTTATCAGTGGCCATGGGTACACTATCGCTTCATACATAAGACTAACGTGAATCAACTGTTTTAATTTGCTACGTCAGTATGTATACATTAAGTGATAAAAATAGAGAGGCACACATGCGCCAAATAAACATGTGCTTACGTGTTGAAACTTGTGATAGAAATGGACAGAACTTTCCGGTAGACCTTATATTTTTATGGGTAGATAACTGTTTTTTCTAACATGTTTTTTGTTATAGATATTTGATAACTCAAAATCCCTCTGGACAAGAAGCACTGGATTCATGCTTTATTGGTACTCAGATAAATCATTTTTCTATGTACTAATTTTTTTTTTTTTGAAGGAGAGAGAGACAGCTAAGGACAGACAGGAAGAAAGAAAGAGGGATGAGAAGCATCAACTCATAGTTGCAGCACCTTAGTTGTTCATTGATTGTTTTCTCATATGTGCAGTGATCAGGGAGTTCCAGCTGGGACCTTGGGGACATGTCTTTGATCCCATAATCAAGCCGGTGATCCTCACACTCAACCTGGTGAGCCCGCATTCAAGCCAGATGAGTCTGTGCCCAAGCTGGGGACCTCAGAGTCCCAGACCAACACTCTATCCATTGAACCGGCACCTAGTCAGGTTCTGTGTCAGTGTTTTTAAAATAAAATTTTGGTCCTTCCCATAGGTACTTTCTCAGAATACTATTAAAAAATAACATTAGCATGACCTGTAGTGGTGTAGTGAATAAAGAGTCAACCTGGAACGTTGAGGTCACGAGGCAAACCCTGGGCTTGCCCTGTCAAGGCACATATGATAAGCAATAAATGAACAACTAGAGCCAAAGGTTGCAGCCGTCCCACAAGCGGGCTCCTCCTGCAGGAGCAGGGTGAAAGCCCGGAATCAGGTGAAGAGTTGCAGCTCAGCAAAGGTGCTCACTCTGCCCTCAGGGCCGAGCATAACGCCACCCACGGGGGGAGGGGCAAAGGCCAAGGCCACCAAGGCTTGCACACCCAAGCACATGATCACAGCCACTCCCGTGAAAGAGAGGCGGAAACCACAGCAATAGCCCCAGTGGGCAGGCACCTGCAACGCCCATATCTGAACTCCCTAGGCAGCAACAGCAGAGGGAGAGGCGGGCCTGCAGAAAGACCACACCTAGGGAACACAGAGGCCACACTCAGTGGACTCCAGTGGCCAAAACCTTCTTTTACACAGATAAAATGAAAAGGCAGAGAAATGAAATACAAATGAATCAAGAGATATCCCCAGAAAAGGACCTGAATGAGTCAGATATAACCAAATTGCCAGATGCAGAGTTTAAAATAACGATTGTTAGGATGTGCAAAGATATCAGAACAACAATAGATGGTCATTCAAACACCTAAATAAAGAGATACCAAATATAAAAAAGGACATTGAAATAATAAAAAAGAATCAGTCAGAAATGACAAATACAATATCAGAAATGAAGAACACAATGGAAGGAATTAAAAACAGGAGAGATGAAGCCGAGAATCGAATCAGCGAGTTGGAGGACAACATAAATGAAGGCATGAAAGCAGAGCAGAATAAAGAAAAGAGACTCAAAAAGTTTGAGGAATCTCTAAGAGAGCTCTGTGACAACATGAAGAGAAATAACATCCACATCATAGGGGTTCCTGAAGAAAAAGAGAAAGAACAAGGGATAGAGACTTAGTTCAAACATATCATAGCTGAAAACTTCCCTCAATTAAGGCAGGAAAACATCTCACATGTTCAGGAAGCACAGAGAACTCCATTAAAGAGAAACCCAAAGAAATCCACACCAAGACACATCATAATTAAAATACCAAATCTAAGTGATAAAGAGAAAATATTAAAAGCTGCTAGAGAAAAAAAGGCTATCACCTACAAAGGAACCCCCATAAGGATGACTTCCAACTTCACAACAGAAACACTTGAGGCCAGAAGGTAATGGCAAGAAATATTCAAAGTAATGCAGAAAAAGAGCCTACAACCAAGACTACTGTATCCAGCAAGGCTATCATTTAAAATTGAAAGAGAAATAAAAAGATTTCCAAACAAACAAACAAAAAAAAACTCAAGGAATTTACTACAACCAAACAATTGCTGCAAGAAATGCTAAGGGGCCTGTTGTAAACAGATCAAAGGGGAAAAAGAATATAGCAAAAGAGGAATGCAGCTTTAAAGAATAAAATGGCAATAAACAACTACAAATCAATAATAACCTTAAAAGTAAATGGATTAAATAATCCAATCAAAAGACATAGGGTAGCTGCATGGATAAGAAAACAGGACCCATACATATGCTGTCTACAAGAGACACACTTTAAATCAAAAGATGCACATTGAAGACAAAAAGATGAAAAAAAATATTTCACGCAAATGAATGAAAAAAAGTTGGGGTAGCAATACTTATCTCACAAAAAATAGGCTTTAAAACAAAGGCTATAGTAAGAGATAAAGAAGGTCACTACATAATGATAAAAGGAGCAATTCAACAGGAAGATATAACCGTTATAAATATCTACGCACCTAATATAGGAGCACCTAAATATATAAAGCAGACTTTGATGGATTTAAAGGTCGAGATCAACAGCAATACTATAATAGTAGGGGATTTCAATACCCCAATATCACTAGATAAATCCTCAAGAAAGAAAATTAACAAAGAAACAGCAGACTTAAAGGACATACTAGATCAACTTGATTTAATAGATATCTTCAGAACCTTTCACCCTAAAGCAGCAGAATATACATTCTTTTCAAGTGCTCATGGTACATTCTCTAGGATAGACCACATGTTAGGGCACAAAAGCGGTCTCAACAAATTTAAGAAGATTGAAATCATATCGAGCACTTTCTCTGATCACAATGGCATGAAACTAGAAATCAACCACAATAGAAAAACTGAAAAATACTCAAACACTTGGAAACTAAATAGCATGTTATTAAATAACAAATGGATTGAATGAGACCAAAGAAGAAGTAAAAAAATTCCTAGAAACTAACGATAATGAGCATACATCAATTCAAAATTTATGGGACACAGCAAAAGCAGTCCTGAGAGGGAAGTTCATAGCATTACAGGCATACCTTAAAAAGCTAGGAAAAGCTCAAATAAACAACTTAACCCTGCTTCTAAAAGAACTAGAAAAAGAACAGCAAGTAAAGCCCAGTGGTAGTAGAAGGAAGGAAATAATAAAGATCAGAGCAGAAATAAATGACATAGAGGCTGAAGAAACAATACAGAGGATCAAGAAAACCAGGAGCTGGTTCTTTGAAAAGGTAAACAAGATCGATGAACTTTTAACCAGACTCACCAAGAAAAAAAAGAGAGAGGACTCAAATAAATAAAATTAGAAATGAGAGTGGAGAAATAACAACTGACACAACAGAAATACAAAATATTGTAAGAAAATACTGTGCAGAACTGTATGCCAAAAAACTAGACAACCTAGATGAAATGGACAAATTCCTTGAAACATATAATCTTCCAAAATTAATCTGGAAGAATCAGAAAACCTAAACAGACCAATTACAACAAATGAGATCGAAACAGTTATCAAAAACCTCCCCCCCACCAAAAAAAAAAGTTCTGGGTCTGATGGCTTCACAAGTAAATTCTACCAAATATTCAAAGAAGAACTAACTCCTATCCTTCTCAAGCTATTTCAAAAAATTCCAAGCTCCTTTTATGAGGCAAGCATAATTCTGATTCCAAAACCAGGCAAAGACAACACAAAGAAATAAAATTATAGGCCAATATCCCTGATGAATTTAGATGCTAAAATCCTCAATAAAATATTAGCAAACCAGATCCAGCAATATATGAAAAAAATCATACACCATGATCAAGTGGGATTTACTCTTGGCAGGCAAGGCTGGTACAATATTTGCAAATCAATCAATGTGTTTCATCACATAACAAAAAGAAGGAGAAAAACCAAATGATAATCTCAACAGATGCAGAAAAAGCATTTGATAAAATCCAGCACCCATTCATGATCAAAACTCTCAGCAAAATGAGAATACAGGGAACATATCTCAACATGGTAAAGGCCATCTATGACAAACCCACAGCCAACATCATACTCAATGGGAAAAAATAAAAAGCAATACCCTTAAGATCAGGAACAAGGCAGGGATGCCCCCCTTTCACCACTCTTATTCAACAGAGTTCTGGAAGTCCTAGCCACAGCAATCAGAGAAGAAGAAAAAATAAAAGGCATCCAAATTGGAAAAGAAGTAAAACTATCATTATTTGCAGATGATATGATATTGTATATAGAAAACCCTAAAGTCTCAGTCAAAAAATTATTGGACCTGATAAATGAATTCAGCAAGGTGGTTGGATATAAAATTAATACTCAGAAATCAGAGGCATTTTTATACACCAACAATGAACTGTCAGAAAGAGAAATTAAGGAAGCAATGCCTTTCACCATTGTACCAAAAAAATAAAGTACCTAGAAATAAATTTAACCAGGGAGATTAAAGACTTGTACTCGGAAAATTATAAAACATTGATAAAAGAAATCAAGGAAGATACAAACAAGTGGAAGCATATACTGTGCTCATGGTTAGGAAGAATAAACATCATTAAAATGTCTATATTACCCAAAGCAATTTATAAGTTCAATGCAATACTGATTAAAATATTAATGACATACTTCAAAGATATAGAACACATATCCCAAAAATTTATATGGAACCAAAAGAGAACATGAATAGCCTCAGCAATCTTGAAAAGGAAGAATAAAGTGGAAGGTATCCCACTTCTGGATATCAAGTTATACTACGAGACCATTGTACTCAAAACAGCCTGGTACTGGCATAAGAACAGGCATATGGATCAATGGAACAGAACTGAGAACCCAGAAATAAACCCACAACTCTATGGACAACTGATATTTGACAAAGGAGATAAGAGCGTACATAGGAGTAAAGACAGCCTCTTCAACAAATGGTGTTGGGAAAATTGGACAGCTACCTGCAAAAAAATGAAACTAGACCACCAACTTACACCATTCACAAAAATCAACTCAAAATGGATAAAAGACTTAAATGTAAGCTGTAAAACCATAAAAATCTTAGAAGAAAACATAGTCAGTAAGCTCTCTGACATCTCTTGCAGCAATATATTTATATTTGCCAATTTATCTCCTCGGCAAGTAAAATAAAAGACAGGATAAACAAATGGGACTATATCAAACTGAAAAGCTTTTGCACAGCTAAAGAAATAAGAACAGAATAAAAAGACAAACTACACAATGGGAGAATATATTTGACAGTTCATCAGATATGGGGTTAATAACCAAAATTTATAAAGAACTTATAAAAGTCAATATCAGGAAGACAAACAATCAAATCAAAAAATGGGCAAAAGAAATGAACAGACACTTCTCCAAAGAGGACATACAGATGGCCAATAGGCATATGAAAAAATGCTCAACATCATTAATCATTAGAGAAATGCAAATTAAAACTACAATGAGGTATCACCTCACACCAGTCAGAATGGCGCTCATCAACAAAACAACACAGAATAAGTGCTGGCGAGGATGTGGAGAAAAGGGACCCTCCAGCACTGCTGGTGGGAATGCAGACTGGTGCAGCCTCTGTGGAAAACAGTATGGAGATTCCTCAAAAAACTGAAAATCGAACCGCCTTTTGACCCAGCTATCCCACTTTTAGGAATATACCCCAAGGACACCATAGCACTTTTTGAAAAGAAAAAATGCACCCCCAGGTTTATGGCAGCATTGTTCACAAGTGAAGTGAAGATCTGGAAACAGCCCAAGTGTCCGTCTGAGGACAAGTGGATTAAAAAGCTTTGGTACATATATACTATGGAATACTACTCAGCCATAAGAAAGGATGACATCGGATCATTTACAACAACATGGATGAACCTTGATAACATTATACTGAGCGAAGTAAGTAAATCAGAAAAAAATAAGAACTATATAATTCCATACATAGGTGGGACATAAAAATGAGACTCAGAGATATGGACAGGAGTGTGGGGGTTACGGGGTTGGGGGGAGGAGAGGGAGGGGTTTGGGGGAGGGGAGGGGCACAAAGAAAACCAGTTAGAAGGTGACGGAAGACAATTGGACTTTGGGTGATGGGAATGCAGCATAATCAAATGTCAAAATAACCTAGAGATGTTTTCTCTGAACATATGTACTCTGATTTATCAATGTCACCCCATTAAAATTAATTAAAAAAAAATACTTGCCAAAGTTAAAAACAAACAAAAAAAAACCCAAGAAAAATGAACAACCAAAGTGAAGCAACTATGAGTTGATACTTGTTCCTCTCTCCTCCACTGTAAACTCAATAAATAAAATCTTTAAATAAAAAAAAGTAATATTTAATTTAGGATGGATAATATATGGCAGAGTTCTGGGAAACTCTTGTATTTAATTCTGGAATTCTTGACAATGCTGTTCACGTGGTGGTATCTTTCCATACAGATCCATAAAAGTTGGAATCTCAGGAATAGTGGTTGTTTTAAGTGATCTGATCTTAATTTAAAGACAGTTCTGCATAACCTATGATGATGTTTCTTTTCCTGCTTTGTTAACAGAAATCTGAGACAAATGTTCTTACTACAAAGTAGGCAGAATCAGAAAACACATGCATTTGCTCCTACCTTTACCCTGGTTATACTCACCTCCTCTTCATTTTCCAGCCACCTTAAATTATTGACTAAGAAGTTCAACCTATTCTGGTACTTAGGATCTTTAAGTTCATTTTTATTTATTTTTTTGAAAAACGGGGCAGCATTAATATAAACCAACTATATTATTTTAAAAATTCACGCCAGTTCCCATGTTTACAAAAACTTTCAGGATAATACACGGTATATACCCCCAACCCTGAGTGTAAATGCAAATAGTCTTATCTGCATTCTTTTTAATTTAATCACTGACTGCTTCTCCACATGCTTCTACTTTGAGCACTTCTCTAGAAACAGAAAACACAGGAGAGAACAGTCTCTGAGTCAAGAGACCAGGACCAGCCTCTGCATACATGGCAGTCACCTTAAGCAAGTCCTAAAATGTTTGAGTGTCAAGAGATTCGTGTGAAAAGAATTAATATATAAAGATTACACAGAAAATAATTCATGAAATTTACAGATACTTCCACTGAAAAACAGGGTCAGAGGAAATCTTACTCTATAATAGATAACATATATATAGATCTAATATCTATAACAGAAAACTTGTGGAAAATATAAACTCTGAGAGCTATATCAGCTTACATACATTTTTCTACTAAGTCACATGCCAAGAAGAAATAGCTGTTCATGTAAAGATAGGCTAAAGAAACCATTCATTACAGAGAAATCAATGGAGCTCCGGAAATTCTTTCAGAAATATAGTCCCTATTATAAATAAAATAGTATCTCCCCTCCTGTCACTTGGAAAAAGAAGAAAAAAAAAAGAAATGTATTGTGATCTCTAAACTAATGTATTTTTAGCACATTTTTCTAAATAATCTAGAAAATTAAAAATTATTACCAAAAAGTCCAGGCATTATAATTTAAAAATTCCTACCGTGGAACTGAGGACTAAGGAGGACTGCCCAGTAAGGAGAATGTGGGCACAGACACATAACATCACGTAGTCTCCGTGTGCATGTTTCCGGGACAGCTGTGCTTACCAGTGTCAGTGGCAGGCTCAGATGGGAGCGGTTTGGGGGCTGGCGTGTCTTGGGGTCTGGTGGCACTCTGAGACGGAAATGAAGGTGCACTATCTCTGTTGACCACATGCGGGCAGCAGGAGTTCTGCACCACAGTGCCAACAGCTATGTGATTATCTACTCCATTTGAGCCTTCAGCAGACAGCCTTTAAAAAAAAAAAAAAAAGATACCTTACTTCAACTTCAATGGGTTCAATAAAATAGCTTTTCATCAGAATTTTCATAAGAAATTAATAGGTTCTTAACATTCAAGCAAAATGATAGATGCAGAAAGTAATAAATATATGACATTCTTTTTTACATGAAAATTTAAATTATTTTCAGTTCTAAGTGTATCCCATACTGGTAGATAAATCTATACTGACAACTACACTAAATCAAAATAAATTCAGTTCCTCAAAATAATATTCAAACTGTTCATTTTAAATATTATTAACCTTTATTTTAAATGCTTTGAATGTATCTTCAAAATGCTTGTGAAACAAAAATCAATCTCGAACTATTGTAATTTTATTGTACACTGGAAGTCTTCAAATGTTTACTGTAAATTATTATTACTAAACACTAAAATTACGAATGCATGATCAGAAAAGCTAACGTTACACCACGGAGTTAGAATGTATAATGTACAAATTCACTATAGCAAATAAACAAGAACCACAACTACAAAACCAAACACTTACATCCCATGGGCAGTGGGCAAGGGAGCAGGGCGGTGCCATGGAAGAGCAGCTGAGGGCTCCTCCAGGGCACAGGCCACTCTGTCTGCTTTCCACAAAGAAGACTCATGTTTTGTTCTGCTTTGTTCTTAAATATAAATCAGACAGTACCCTTTTTATACACTGTGCCTGGAATAAGATCTAGACTTCTTACCAATCATCAACACAGCTTTTCAGAATCAGCCCCCGACCCTGTCTAGCTCTCAGATCTATTCTCCAAGCTTCTCCTCCTCACTCACCTCATCACAGCAGATACACTGTATTAACTTTAACTTTACTAAATATAAAAAGCATGCTGAAGTCTTCAAATGCTTATTACAAATTATTATATGCCAGATAGTACAGTCATAAGGACTACAAGACCAACAAACAGTGAACTTAGATGCTGGAGTGGAAGAACTCGCAGAGCATAAACTAACCAGGAATAAACATGGAGTCCCAGCACTGCCATTTCCTCTGCCCGAAGGCTCTTCTTTCACAACTCTCCATCAATAGTTCATTATTTTAGCTCAATGGCACTTCCTCAGAGATGAATTCCAGGCCTCTCTCTTTAAAACAGGCTTGCTCCCATCCTGTCACCTTGTTCTGTGTCAATCGGATCAGGCTAATTTATCTCCTCACTAGTTCACTATCCACCAGAATGAAAGTTCCTTGGGAACTTTCAGGCTGGCATGATTGGCGCTGGGACTAGCATCCAGTGTCACACAGGCACCCGTAGTCCTGATGAAGGAAGGAGTGCCGTGCCCCTTTCCCTTGTCACCTATGTGTGTGGGCAGGGTGTATAGAGGTAATACAGGCAGGCAAAGTCTGACAAGGGCTCACAAGTGATTCCAACATGTATACCCTGCCCCAGCTGCCTAACAAGAAGTCTCAGAGCCCGCCTGCAGCTCTCCTGGGCTGCAGAACAGATCTTTGATGCAAAGCGGTACTACACAACAAGCAGAACTAGGTTTCAGACTGGTGGTGAGTCAAGCTCCCTCAGCCATCTAAAATTGTATTTCAAAACAAACATGCCCACCAGGGGGCAATGCTCTGCCCATCTAGGGCGTTGCTGTTGCAACCAGAGCCATTCTAGCGCCTGAGGCAGAGGCCACAGAGCCATCCCCAGCGCCTGGGCCATCTTTGCTCCAATGGAGCCTCGGCTGCGGGAGGGGAAGAGAGAGACAGAGAGGAAGGAGAGGGGAAGGGGTGGAGAAGCAGATGGGCGCTTCTCCTGTGTGCCCTGGCCGGGAATTGAACCCGGGACTCCTGCACGCCAGGCTGACGCTCTACCACTGAGCCAACCGTCCAGGGCCAACAGTGTTTCATTTTGAGGGTGATAGGTATTCTGAAATCAGATGGTAGGGAAGGGTGCACAACTCTGCAATTCCACTAAAAACCACTGAAGTGTCCCTTTAAGAGGGTGAAGTTTATGAGATGTGTATTATATTTCAATAGAGCTGGTTCTTTTTAACTACTATGTCAGGAATTCAATCAAAATGACATTTTAAATTCTATGGCAAACTCTAAGGTTAAAATTAAACTTCACCGATGGGCAATGTTACATTACTTGGCCACAAACACTAAACCACGACATTCTACCTGGTCGTTGTCCTGGCTGAAGGCTCTCCGTTCTCATGTAAGGCATCACCATTTTGCTGTATTTCTACTGAACAACAAGAAAGAAAGAAACTAGGTTTTTACATACTTCCTGCTGATTTTCCCCTAAATTTTAAAAACACACAGTTAGCTTACTGGTTGGAGGTGAGCTGCAGCTCGTTAGATTTTCTGGCTCAATCACCAATCCGTCCAGCACAACAGTTAATTCGCCAGTTTGCACTATGCCATTTTTGTTTTCCAAGGAAAGTTTTAATTGTTCTTTCACTCTTTCCACTAGAAAAAAAAATCCTAATTTAAAAGCTTTTACCACATACAAAAATGCTTTAGAAATCAAAACTACATATGAAGAATGACTCTAATTCAGCACTTGGCCACAGGTGGGAGGAATCCTTTGCACTTTCATCAGTAGGCTCTTGCTGCACCAGGGCTGCTCCCCTCCACACCTTTCTCACCCCACCATACGCTTCCAGTGGCATTTCAGCTGCCCCTCTGCACAGCATAAACCTCAGAGACATAAATGTACCCAGACGACAAGTGCAGCCATCACCTGAACAGGCTTCTTCAGCCCAAGGAACCACTGAAGACCTGTGCTTGAGGCCAAGTTCTGCATCAGTCAGACAAGTGGGTTACTACTTCTGGCTCTGCTACCTGGACTTTCAGTAGTCAAACTATTTTGAGAATCCTCTTCCTCAACATAAAATGGAGATAATAAGAACATTAAATTAAAGAGATTGCCATAGGTTCAAATGCAACACCACACAACGCTTGGAGCCCACACGTGACAAAGAAAGCACTCAATAAATAGTGAGGGCCCTGGCCGGTTGGCTCAGCGGTAGAGCGTCGGCCTAGTGTGTGGAGGACCCGGGTTCGATTCCCGGCCAGGGCACATAGGAGAAGCGCCCGTTTGCTTCTCCACCCCTCCGCCGCGCTTTCCTCTCTGTCTCTCTCTTCCCCTCCCGCAGCCAAGGCTCCATTGGAGCAAAGATGGCCCGGGCGCTGGGCATGGCTCTGTGGCCTCTGCCTCAGGCGCTAGAGTGGCTCTGGTCGCAATATGGCGACGCCCAGGATGGGCAGAGCATCGCCCCCTGAGGGGCAGAGCACCGCCCCTGGTGGGCGTGCCAGGTGGATCCCGGTCGGGCGCATGCGGGAGTCTGTCTGACTGTCTCTCCCTGTTTCCAGCTTCAGAAAAAAGAAAAAAAAAAAAAGAAAAAAAAAATAAATAGTGAGACTGTGACCTCTTTTCTATGTAACGCCAAATATTTCATTCCTATAATTAGGGTATTAAGTTCTTACCTAAAGTCAAGGTCATTTCACTTCAACTTTCATCCCACAGAATATGTAAACCATGTAAGAAAAAAACTCGACAAAATACCCACCTCAAACATTTGCGCCACCACAAACCTCATTCCTATGCCACATCACAAAACAAAACAACAGTAGGAACAATTAGAGAAAGGAGGGAAAATACAAAAGCAGGTGTTCTAGCTGTCTAGACTAACAATATCTGTCTGAAGAAAGCTATACTGACTCCATTCTATTCCACTCTTGTCATCTCCCTCCACTCCAAGTATCTGCAATGTGGAGATTTAGCTTCTTGTTCCTAAAATATTTAGCTGCTTGCACAGTTTCTTAAAGAACAGCCTTTCCAAATCCCTTTAGTGCAGCACTCTAGTGATAAATTCTCTGATTTTAATCTATAAATGCCTGCATTTCCAGAGATCTGCTAGGCAAGCAATTTAACATTGATGATGACCTTCTCTCAACTCTTGGAAGATATTTTCCCACTATCTTCTCCTATTATGGCTAATTCTGCAATTCTAACTTATAAATCTCTGCAAACCCCTGTTTTTCTTAGAGCTGCTTTTTTGTCCTTGGTGTCATGCACTTCACCTAGGACGTGTCTAGGCATGGCTTTCTCTTTGTGACCTTGCGTGGGATATTACGCATCTACAGATTCACACTTTTCATCAATGTTCAAAAATTTAAGCAATTATCTCAAATTATCTCCTCCACAGCACCCTCTACTCCAGGGGTCAGGAAACCATGGTCCCCTGGACAAATCTGCCCCCTGCCTGTTCTCAGAACAGCCACACTCACTCACATGTTTTCTGTGGCCACTCCCCTGCCACTGTGGCAGAGCGGAGTGAGTGCAAAAAGACCAAGCAGCCTGCAAAGCACCACGTTCGCTCTCTGGACTTCACAGAAAAGGGTAATCTACGATGGTGAGTGCATTCTCAGACATTTGTCTAAGAGTGATCTTTGGGCCTAAGCAATCAGGGTCTGTTTCTAACTCTGCTAGTGGTTTGAGGGCACCCCCAGGGCCAAGCTCAGCTCCGTTACCTGGCTGTCAGCCAAAAGCTCAGTATTCTGATAGCTGCTATAAGCAGTGTTCACAATTCTAACTCTAGTTTATAACATTTTCAAAAAAGGGGAACCTAGGAGACCACCCTGGCCTCTGCAAAAATCATCAGCGCTACAAAAACTTGCTCTGTCCAGGTACTGACTGCTCTGCAGGCATGGGGATGTTTCCATCATCCAATCCCTCACAATTCTGAACATGGAACATGGGGTCTAACATTTTTGAATCATAAAATTGGGAGACTATCACATGAATAATTCCCACCCACATGTGTATATGGGAATTCTACTGTAGTGTAAACAAGCCCACTCAGACATCGTCATCCACGGGACGGGCGAGGCCTCCTGTGCAGGTGTGCACCTGGGGAAGCAGCGTGAACCCTGCCCAGCCTAGTGTGGGCTTCCGCCACTCATTCCCCACTCATTTCTTCCCACGGACTCAACACCAGAATGGGGGGGGGCAGGTCCTACCTCCCCTCCAAACTGCTGCTTGCAGCACAGTGGAGAGAGCCTGACCCGCAGTCAGGGGACACACCTCAGTCCTGTCAGAGACAGAGCTAACTAACCATCAGGAACCAGAGGGCAGAAGCTGCTCTACCTGCCTCCCAGACAGACACTCTTCCTCAGCTTCAAGAGGACAATCTGAGTCTCCAAGGATCCAGGCATAAAACCAGATCATGTATCCTAAAATCATGGATTTGTTGAAAACAAACACACTTTCTGTCCCCACAGAAAACAAAAGAGCTTCAAAAATCTTTGTTTTTAAGGCATTTCTCCCATGCAGATTTACTCAGTCACATTCCAAACTTATTTTTAAAAACTGCTTGCATACACTATTGTCTACTGCTAAGTAACAAATTATCCTAACATTTAGTCCTTAAATAACAATAAGCAGCAATAACCACATATTGCTGCTCAGTACCTGTGTTCCAGGAATTTGGGAGGGGCCAGAAATCTACACCCAGAGCTGTCAGGTTGGTGCTGAAGCAGCTGGGAGGCCCTGTCCTCAACATTCAGCTTCTCCACAGTCTTCAGTAGGGTGCCTGTCTCCCACTCAGTAGTAGCCCAAGAGACCCAGGCAGAAGCTTGACTGTCTTCCAGGGCCAAGCCCTGGAGGCCACATGCCATCACTGCCATATTCTACTTGCCTTCAGAGCACACAAAGGACTAGCACCAGAAGGAGGAATGAATGCTAGGGGCCACTCTAGGGCCTGGCTGACACACACATAAGTATAATGACAGATTCAGACACAAAACGAGAGAAGAAACCACAGATCCTGAAAGCAACAGTCTCAAGAAAAAAAGCCGGCTTTCTGCCTCCAGGTCTTCCTAGAGCATCACCCTGTGGGTCGGCGTGCACCAACTCACAGACAGAATTAGGTACCCATGCCTGCCAGGCAACACGACACAGTTCAGAATTTATAAAAGAATTTGGAGTAAAAACAAAATAATCAATGTGCAAGAAGAAAATAGAAAACAATAAAATACAGTATTGGAAAAGATTTTCTGAGCATAAAAACAATGAAAGATTAATTAACTTTTATGATAAAGATATTAAACTTTTATAACTAAAAACTGAGAATAAAAAATAAAAAGGCAAATGATTAACTGGGAGGAAAAAAGAGCCCTGATAAACTAGTGAGAAAAAAGGAACAAACCAACAGAAAAACATGCAAAGAATAAGATAATCAAGAATAATGAGAGATAAATGACCACAAACATCTGACTCTATTACTAGTGAATTTGATGAAAAAGTCTTCCCCGCTGTTATCTGTCAGTGTGGCACTCTCCAATGCTGCCGGCGAACAGAGAAGGATGGTCTTTCGGGAAGGCCAGCCAGGCACAGAGTCCGACAGCTGCCCATTCCCTTTGACCTAATAATTTCAATCCTGAAAACCTTTCTAAAGATGCAAATGCACTTATATCACCAGAAATAAAAATACTGCTTGTTCTAAACCTCATGTTTAAAATATTTTAGTTTGTGTTGATAGAAATTTTTAAAAAGAGAACGTAAGATGTAGTGAACTAAATAACTAGCATCAGCTCAGTAAATAAGGATAAAGCAAATTTTTAAATAAAATTAGATATGCTCTGTCCTCCAATATAATGGAAACCTCTTTCTGCTGTTTCCTTACCATTTAATGTAAGTGAATATGTTCAAATATAAGTGAACTTAATAGACTTCAAAATGCTTTCTTTGACAAAAGCTAAGTTCTTTGTTCTACCAACACCATAAAAAACTCAGGGTATACCAGTGTTTGAGTGGCAGCCATCTGTCTCCTTTTGGGAGTGTCTGAAGTGGCTCCCTGTCAGTCTCAAAGCTGAAACAGAACATGCAGTTCTGCACATATGCCAACATGGGACCTGGCTACAACTTACACTTTTCATCCGTGCACAGAGTGACAAAGATTCTCTTCTTTACTCATGTCTACACAGGCTCCTCTAACGTTCAGAACTGTGAACAAATACTTGCAGGTTCTAACAGTTTCCGGCTGTGGGCATCCCTGCGATGACCCTAGTTGCACTACCAGTGCCTGCCTGGAGAAAAGCTCAGGGACACAAGCATTGCCTGCTTGTTCAGCCCACACCCATGACAGGCCTGATCACCCTTTCTTAGAGCTTTACTACAAATGGCTTGATTACAAGGGTGAACCCTCCTCTGTCCCGAGATGAATTTGTACCCAGGTGTCCTTCTCAAGGACCCAAAAGCCACACCCCTCTGAAATGCTGTCATCGGGAAGGCCAGGGCCTCCATCTCCCGTTTCTGTGGGAGGACAGAATTCTGGAGGACAAAGACAAAGCTGGCTGAATCACCTTTATACCATCAACCCTTTCTGAGTTCAAGCTGGATGCCCCTCCTTATTGAAGCAGAATAGTACCGACTACAATCTGTCCTGACCACTTAACTAGTGTGTCCAGCTTTATCTTTGACAATAGAAGAATGTTTCCTTTGCAATTTAAAAAATAGTGGGGATGAGAGGAAGAACTATATCTCAGAATCAGTATTTAATGCTGGTGACAATAAAGAAAGCTAAAAATACCACAGGTATCTGCAGAGCCAATGAAAGAACTTCCATAATTCAGAATGTGTTCATGTAATCTGAACACATAACTGAATGTTAACTGAGCCAAAAATGAGGGCTTAAATCCACAAATGTGCTGAGATACTACATTAGAGGCTGTCTGAGCAAGGGCTTTTGGAGGGTACTACCTGACCAGGATTATTCCTGAGGAAGGGAAGGTGTGAAGCTGAGGTTCACTGGGATTGAAACATGAAGAGGGTTAGGGTCTCCCTGGGAAGGTACAGAGGGATTTTCATGGAAAATACAAATGTTTTATGCTGAGTCAATTGCAGCCTTTATTTAAGGCTGTGGACAGCTGTAACAACTCATATTGTACCACAAGGGCTGAAAAGGTAGTATCTTCAAAAACAGAAGAAAATCGTTCAAATCAATTAATCCTCCACCCTTACCCCAAATACATCAGGAAAAGGGATATGTGAAAATATAAGTTTTTGAGAACAAAATGTCAGAGCCTCAAGCACAGGAATAAATTAGCCTTATAAATTTGAAGCAGGCCAATGATCCAGACAACTGCAAATGCAGTTTGCTGTGGGCATCTGCTGGGCACTTGTTATGGTGGGAGTGGGGTGGGGGTTCTTAATTGTGCACTCTATTCCTTGTTTCTTCCTTAAACTCTATAAATATTTAATGAAGAAAAGTCCTAGATCTAAGAAAGTAAAAACACAACTTTATGGGCTTCTAACTTCTCTCAAGTTATTAAAGCATAGAAAAGGTAGAATACACAACTTCTGGAAAGACAGGAAGATCTGAACCAAGCAGATCAAAAACGTATCAAAACAAAACAGGCATTTTTATTTTAAAAAATCATAAGTAATTAGAAAGAATAAGATAAGCCTTAGAGCATTTTAGCAAATGGAAAAGTAAAGTTAAAGAGCAATTCAGGTCTGATTTAAAAGACTAAAGATGTTAAAAGAATAAATCCTTAAGTTGTATGAAAAACTTTAAGATCTTAGGTAAAGGAAAAAAGGTTTATTAATATATGCTATAAGGACTTTTACAAAAAATCTTAAGAACCATTATAAAATAAATGTTTTGGGAAAAAGTTAGAAACATAATGGTAAACATCAAAACTTAAAAACAACATCGAAGGCAACAAAGAAAGGAGTTACCCACCATACAGAGACCAAGCAAACAGAGGACACTCACTGATGACACACCAGGGAAACGGTCACGGTGACCAGTGTGCACATGGTGCCAAGAGAAACACTGACAGCACAGGGCAGGAGTCACAATGGAAGAGAAACTTGGCAACCTCTACATTTAGAAATCTTAAAACAAAACACAGATTCCAGACTAGCAATTAAGAAAATGCTCTAAGGAGCTTCCAAAATTGATCCTTACAAGAACGTCAATCTGATAGACTATAAAAAAAATCAAAACTCTGCAGAAGAAAAACATCAAATAAAGAAAGAGAAAGGAAAGCTATTTAAACAAACAAATTCTGATTCCCAAATACAAACATAATAAAAATAAGTCATAAGCTGCACGATCCAATATGGTAGCTACGAGTAGCCACAAGTGGCTATTTACATTTAAATTAATTAAAATGAAATAAAATTTAAAATTAAGCTCCTTAACTGAACTTGGCACATTTTAAATGCTCAACTGTCCTATATGGCTAGTGACTATCACACTGTGCAGCACAGGTATAAAACAGCCACCACCACAAAGTTCTACTGAACAGCAACTTCTAGAGAACTGTGCTAATGAAGTTACATTTCATTCTGAATACAGAAAAATTACATAAAAATCCAAGACACCAAAAGAATGAGTCAATAAAATTCAATGGCACTGGCATTACACAAGACTATTTAAGATTACAGCAGTGGTTTTCAACTGCTGGTCTGCAGACTGGTGCTGGACCATTAGTTAAAAACTACTGGATTAGAGGTCAAGATTCTGATCAGGACAAGTAGCAATGGAAAGTATAATCTGTGTCATTATACTGTCATTTTGGTTCTTCCTTCTGCCTTCTTCACAAAATTCTTTGTATTTCATCCTTATTTAAGTGGTTCTAATATACATATCCACCCAATAAAAGACAAGTATCGAACAGAGAGAATCATTACTAGTACAAGAATGACAAAAGAAGAGTCATTTTAGGTAAATAGAGTAACCATAAAAAATAGTTTAGGATGAGAGAAAGCTGGACTATTTATCTATATAAGAAATTTCATTCCTATAGTAGAACGATGTTCAAAATTTCTTTAGTTTCTATCATTATTATGCTTATGTTATTTGTGAAATTTTTTAATACACTTCCACCTTATTTCAAAAAGGATTTAGGGTACGTTTAAATAAATTTATGTTGAAAGATGAGGCAGTTTAGAAAAAGTTGCATTCTGATAGCATGTAGACAAAAATACTGAGTCCACAACAGTATTGTCAAGACAGGGGATGGGCTGCTAGATGAGTGACATAGCCAAATTCACCCATGATCAAATGAATGAACACCCTAAGGAACCTGGGCAGCAGCAGGAGGAAACTAACTTAGATGTACTTTTCATATCCTTCCATGATATGAAGAAGAATTCCATGTCTCCGGAAGAATTACATGAGTATAATGACTGAAAGGCTAAGGAGTTGACCAATGACAAGAGCCTGCTTTCAGGAAAGGAGCCCTGTGAAGCCCTCAGAAGGCAGTGAACAGAAGAGCTGAACCAAGCAGCCAGAACTGAGCTGTGAGCACAAATGAGACAGCAAAGGAACATCTTACAGGTGTGGAAACCAGGACATAGATTTGCTTTTCTAACCAGTGGTTTTTAGACTGGTTTGAAAAACAGGGTTCTACAGAAGCTAACTCAGGGACTGGGCACATAAGTGTGCACATGTGTGCTTGGGTGTCCAACGCTGCTGTGTTTCATACATGGTTAGACTCCACTGTAAGATTCTATTTGAACATACTCAAACCTGTGGCTGTTGACAGGAAAGCACTGAAAACCCAAGGTAAGTAAAACAACCTCTACTGTCAATCTGCTTATGAATTCCACTGTGTTTGTTATTTACAGTTTTATAAATGCCATCTCCAGTTCACGTCACAACATTCCCCACTATGACCACACCACAGCCCTTCATCCCTAAAATTACCCTAGCATGTTACAGCCCCACAAATATTTCCTCTGGTTCCAGTCAGCTCCTCCATACTGTAGTATGCCTTCAAGGTTTGATCCTACCTACTGTTCACCTGTACCAAATGTTTTTAAGTGTCTTGCCAGAAATCACACTGGACCACCACAAGCACCCAAGAGCCAGGACTCCTTAAAGGGGCCCTGCTTTCAGTTCTGTTCTCTGTCTACTTCACTTCCTCTCAGGACCTTCCTCTCTGACTTCATCCCTAAGAACCTATTCTCTGTAAACGGGTGCGGGACACAGACATGGTTCAGAACAGCCCAGCACTGGAGCCCTCGGGACACAGGGACTCTTCATTGCAGGTGCTCATTATCAAACACTTTCTAGATAGAACACACCTCAAAAACATAATACCTTTTTAATAATAACCTGTCCCCCTAGACCAGTGATTGAATTCTCATTTGATAGTGGAGACAGATGAATATAAAAACACTAAGTTGTCATTTTTTTGTTGGATTATTTGGCTCAGAAGTAGTTTATGTTGGTTTACTTCTTTTTAAAAATAAAACCCATGACATCACCAAAATTTAATTAGAGCCCACTCAACTAAAACCCAAGTGAAGTGCTAAGCCAAGAGGCTGAATAAAAGGGAGCCAAAGATTTGATCATTATAAGTGTATTTTTAAATTCTGTAAGGCTGTCTAGAGTCCTATTAATTTCTATTACTTTGAAACAAAATTAAGCACCTAGGAATTAGAAAACACTGTGTTGTCATCATTACTGCCAGTAGTCATGTTCTAAAACAAGTCATAAATGAGTGACATCACTGTGCAAACCTACAGGATGGAGAAGCCATGGTAAATGTTTGCTATTTCACAGACCACCACAACTATAGGCAACAACTGACATGCTCCCTAATAAGTACAAAATTGTATTTTTGCTTTTGGGCTTCAGGATACTTTCAAAATGTCTAAAATAAACTTTAAAGAAACAAAAGTTAGAACAAAAAACTTACACTTTCTGTTGTGTCTTAACAGAGCTTGTTTTAGATCTATTGTGGCTTTTCCTAATAAAGCATCTGCTTTCAAAGTGTGATGACTCCAAACTCGAAATTCCAATGTGGTCTGTGGGGTCACATTTCTGCAGGGGAAAATTATAACAAAAATATAGGAGGATATGCCATTATTCTACGTGCTAATTCCTATCAAGTCATTTACTTCAATTAATTTCTAAAGCCAAGATTCAGTTTGAGGAAAAAATATTGTATGAAACAGTAAACTACTTAAAATTATAAAAACAGTACTTACTTTCAAGTACATTATGACTTTAATAGCTAGATCAGAATTTTTGTACTTGGTGAACCCAAACACCAGCAATACATCAAGAGTCTGAGACTTCACAATAACTATTTCTAGTTGAACAAATTTCTAAAGGTTTAAGATGATTGATGGCATTGGCTATAATACACAAATTTATAACACTGTATTTCAGAAATGCCAAAATTAAGAACTGATTTTCTGCCCTATTTATTTTTACAAGACAGGAAGAGAAAACATGGCTACATGAAAATAATTTACTTTGTAAAGCTAAGCAAGGATTACTATGCCTCTTCTGTAAAAGAAATGAAATTCACCCACAAATTTTTCATACTTTAAATTGTTTGTTCTTACTGGAACAGAGGAGTCATTACTATGAAGTTTTCCTACAAAATAATAATTTTAAAAAATTCCAAGAAGCACACTACCTTTTGAAGATTTTGCATGCTTGACATGAGGTACTTACACGGTTAGCTGTTCATCCCATTTTGGATTAGAAGAACTATTGGATTTTGCTGTTTTCTTAACGTCTCCATCTACAACTACTTCTGTATATATGGCTGTTCCAAACCAGTTCTTTTTTCTTTTTACTTTGGCACTAGAAACTAACAGAAATATGATAATCACTAGTGAATATATACAGCCAGAAAGCAGCATTTGTACTAATAAAGCAATAAAAATGGAAGTGTGCAGCTTGTGCAACTCAAACTCTTTTCATTGACAGAGTAAAATAAAAAACTATAACAAGAGGCCCTGGCCAGTTGGCTCAGGAGTAGAGCGTTGGCCCAGTGTGAGGAAGTCCCAGGTTTGATTCCTGATCAGGGCACACAGGAGAAGCACCATCTGCTTCTCCACCCTTTCCTCTCTCCTCTCTCCTCTCTCTCTCCCCCTCTCCCTCCCTGCCTCCCCCCCCCCCCCCTCTCTCTCCCTCTTCCACAGCCAAGGCTACATTGGAGCAAAGTTGGCCTGGGTGCTGAGGATGGCTCCATGGCCTCCACCTCAGGTGCTAGAATGGCTCCTACCACAACGGAGCAACACCCCAGTTGGGCAGAGTATCGCCCCTTGGTGGACATGCCAGGTGGATCCCAGTCAGGCGCATGCGGGAGTCTGTCTGCCTCCCCCCTCCTCGCTTCTAACTTCAGAAAAATACACACACACACACACACACACAAAACTATAACAAGAGTATAATGCCTGAGAACCATTTGAATTTTAACAGTGTTATTGAAATATAATTCATATACCATATAGTTCACTCATTTCAACTATACAATTCAATGTTGGTTGTGTAACCACCACCACAATCAATTTTAAAAAGAAGTTACCACCCCCAAAAAGATACCACATACCATTATGCAGTCACCCTTTTCTTTCCTTCCAATACCTCCCAGCACTCCCACCTTAGCCCTATGCAACTACAATTGACCCTTGAAAAATACAGGTTTAAACTGTGCGGGTCCACTTATACAGCCTTATTGTTCTAATAAACACATACGGTACTGTAAATGTAAACTGCTCACAAAAATTAAGGGATATTTTATCACTTCATATTCATTTTGAAATACTAATTTTTGTGAGCAGTATATTTTCTCTTCCTTATGATTTTCTTAACTTTTTCTCTAGCTAACTTTATTATAAAGAATACAGTATACAATACAAATAACATATAAAATATGTGTTAATCAATTGTTACCAGTAAACTTCTGGTCTACAGTCAGCTATTAGTTAAATTTTTGAAGAGTCAAAAATTATGCTTGGATTTTCAACTACGCAGGGACTAGCATCCCCCTCACATTGTTCAAGGATAAACTGTTATAAGTTACCGTATTTCCCCATGTATAAGACACTACCATGTATAAGATGCACCTTAATTTTGAGGCCCGAAATTTGGAAAAAAATGTATTACAAAAAGTTATTGAACTCAGGTTTTATTAATCATAAAATTCATACAACAAATCAATGTCAAAACTCCCATCCATTAGCATGTCCTTATTTGTGTCTGATGATGAATCACTGTTTCCAACAATGAGTGCAAAAACAAGCACGGGAAATGTAAGTAAAAAATTCTACAACCACTGTACAAGATGCACCCAGTTTTTAGACCCCAAATTTTTCAAAAAAATGTGCATCTTATACATGGGGGAAAAGGTACTTTCTTTTCTTAAAACACAATTGACACACAATATTATATTATATTAGTTTCAATTCTACAACGTAGTGATTAGACATTTATATTACTTACAAAGGAATCATCTTATAAGTCTAGTACTACCTGACATGGTACATAGTTAGTAAAATATTATTGACTATTTCCCGATGTTACACATCCCCCCCCCCTTTTTTTTTTTACAGAGACAGAGATAGAGTCAGAGAGAGGGACAGACAGGAAGGGAGAGAGATGAGAAGCATCAATTTTTTGTTGTGGCACTTTAGTTGTTCATTGATTGCTTTCTCATATATGCCTTGACCGTGGGGCTACAGCAGACCAAGTGACCCCTTGTTCAAGCCAGCGACCTTGGGTCCAAGCTGGTGAGCTTTGCTCAAACCAGATGAACCTGTGCTCAAGCTGGCGATCTCAGTCTCGAATCTGAGTCCTCTGCATCCCAGTCTGATGATCTATCCACTGTGCCACTGCCTGGTCAGGCCCTGTGACTATTTTTATAACTGGCAATTTGCACATCCTAATCTCCTCTCCTTTTTTACTCAGCCCCAGTACACCTGTCTTCTGGCAACTACCAAACTGTTCTCTGTATATGAGTATTTTGTTGGTTCATTTTTTAGACTCCACATATTAGTGAAATCAGATGGCTTTTGTCTTTCTCTGTCTGACCCATTTCACTTAGCATAACACCCTCTATGTCCATCCATGTTATTGCAGATGGCAAAATTTCATTCCTTTTTATGGCTGAGTCATATTCCATTGTATGTATGTAGCACCTCTCTTTATCCATTTGTCTACTGATGAGCATACTTAGGTTATTTCCATATCTTGGCTACTGTAAATGCTGCAATGAATACAGGAGTAGATATGTCTTTCTGAATTAGTGTTTTGGTATAATTCTTCTGAATTAGTGTTTTGGGTTTCTTCAGATAAATACCTAAAAATAGAATTGCTGGGTCCTTCTTTGTCTCATGTTATAGCCTTTGTTTTAAAATCTATTTTGTCTGATATAAGTATTGCTATCTCATTTTTTGTCTTTAACCTTCTGCATTTTAATTATGATGTATCTCAGTGTGGGTCTCTTTGGGTTCATCCTGTTTGGGACTCTCTGCACTTACCAGACTTGTCTTTTTCCTTCACCAGGTTAGGAATACATCCTCAATCCTTCCTCTCTCTCTTTTCCTTCTGGTACCCACATGATGCAGATGTTGTTACACCTGGTGTTGTCCCAGAGGTTCCCTGAACTATTCTCATTTTTTTGGATTCTTATTTTTTTTTCTACTGTACTAACTGGGTGTTTTCTGTCACTCTGTTAGTAACATAAACTCAGGATTTGTATTTTGCTTTCTAAGACAAATAGCATTTCCTACCTGTTAAATGAAAACTAGAAATAACTAGTTTCATGGTAATGAGTGCCAAAGGTATCAAATGGCATCTCCTTCTTACACAACGTGAACCCATCCTCCTGACAGATCTTACTTCTAATGGGCTAGGCACAGAGCTGCACACCCACACCCCTCCTGTTTTACATCCATATGGAAGCTTACTATATATACTATTCCACATTTTGTTCTTTCAGTTAATGATACTATCTTAGATCTTGTCTGCTACTGGTATACATACTCATTTCTTTCATTTCATTGTCTTCCTAGAATTCTACTCCTACTCTTTTTTTTTTTTTTTTTCATTTTTCTGAAGCTGGAAACAGGGAGAGACAGTCAGACAGACTCCCGCAACGGGGATCCACCCGGCACGCCCACCAGGGGCTACGCTCTGCCCACCAGGGGGCGATGCTCTGCCCATCCTGGGCGTCGCCATGTTGAGACCAGAGCCACTCTAGCGTCTGGGGCAGAGGCCACAGAGCCATCCCCAGCGCCCGGGCCATCTTTGCTCCAATGGAGCCTCGGCTGCGGGAGGGGAACAGAGAGACAGAGAAGAAAGCGCGGCGGAGGGGTGGAGAAGCAAATGGGCGCTTCTCCTGTGTGCCCTGGCCGGGAATCGAACCCGGGTCCTCCGCACACTAGGCCGACGCTCTACCGCTGAGCCAACCGGCCAGGGCTACTCCTACTCTTTTGCTATTACACTCTCTCTCTCTCTCCCTTTTGAGTGTGTGTGTATGCACATATACATTATTTATATAATTTATGTACACATTTATATATAGTATATAAAAACTCTAATATATACACATATCACTACTGTTTAATAAATAGAAATAAGACTTAATTATATAAATTATATATTGCTTATAATTATGAAAATAATGTAATACTGTATGAATTATAAATTACTATTTATAGTTATATAAACATCATCAATATTTGCAAAATGAATTTCTAGAAGTAAAACTGCTAGCTAAGGACAACTCCTACTTGAATCATGTAATCCAGCTCTCAGGAATGAATGAGCTGATATCCCCCCAACAAGGGTCTTTCATCATCTTGCAGATGCTGTTCCCTTTCCCACTAACACTCTCCACTGTCAATCTAATTGTGGATGAATTCCGATCACCCCTGCGGGCCCTCTGTGAGTCCTTCTCTCACAATTACATTACCTGCAATCCCAAGTAGACCTAAGACATCACCTTCTAGGTTCTCAGTGCTTCCAGTTAATGATCACTCCACATGGTAACTGTTCAGACAAAACAGACCTGTGCTACCACTCCAAAACCCTGGAGAACTAGGGCCTGTGTTCTCATATATGGAATTCCACTTAACAAATATCTGCCCAATGACTGAATGGGTGGCTCAAAGGATGAAAGAAGGCCTTCAGCTTCCTTCTCCATCCTAATAATCATTTAAGGACCAATTCAGTAATGCTTGTTCCAGTACCCAGTCCCACCAAAGAGAACAAATCTTGTTCACACCCAGCACAGGTTCTATAAATATTTACTGAATAAGTATAATACCTTTGGAGGGTGTCTATCATTAAGGCCTGTTGTAATAAATACACTATAGTATGCATCTACAAAAAAAGATACTTATGGAATAACATAACATATTTAGTCTGCTGAATTCAGACTAAAATAAAGCTTCATCTGGGAGCCACTATTTTAAATTATTATGAAAATAACTTACCAGTTACTTGTAACTGTAACCTTCCACTGTGGTTATTAGTAGTATCAGACCTTGGTGAAGCAGTGGCCATGTCCCAAAATTCAACTTAAACCTATAAAAAAAAATTAATTTATTCATGTTAAACAAGAGACTGAAATTTTTTTCTTTTTTGTATTTTTCTGAAGTTGGAAACAGGGAGGCTGTCAGACAGACTCCCGCATGCGCCCGACCGGGATCCACCTGGCATGCCCACCAGGGGGCAATGCTCTGCCCACCTTGGGCGTTGCTCTGTTACAACCAGAGCCATTCTAGCACCTGAGGCAGAGGCCATAGAGCCATCCTCAGCGCCCGGGCCAACTTTGCTTCAATGGAGCCTTGGCTGCAGGAGGGGAAGAGAGAGACAGAGAGGAAGGAGAGGGGGAGGGGTGGAGAAGCAGATGGGTGCTTCTCCTGTGTGCCCTGGCCGGGAATCGAACCCGGGACTCCTGCACGCCAGGCTGACGCTCTACCACTGAGCCAACTGGCCAGGGCCCTAAGAGACTGAAATTTTCAATACAATAAAACTAGTTGACTCAATTAAGAAACCACACTTGATACAATATTTCAACACATCACATTGATATATTCACAGTTGTCCACCATTTAAAATTAAGATTTAGGCCTGACCAGGTGGTGGCGCAGTGGATAGAGCATCCGACTTGGATGCGGAAGGACCCAGGTTCGAGACCCCGAGGTCGCCAGCTTGAGTGTGGGCTCATCTGGCTTGAGCAAAAAGCTCAGCAGCTTGGACCTAAGGTCACTGGCTCCAGCAAGGGGTTACTCGGTCTGCTGAAGGCCCGCGGTCAAGGCACATATGAGAAAGCAATCAATGAACAACTAAGAAGTTGCAACGCACAACGGAAAACTAATGATTGATGCTTCTCATCTCTCTCTCCGTTCCTGTCTGTCTGTCCCTGTCTATCTCTGCCTATGTAAAAATAAATAAATAAAAATAAAAAAATTAAGATTTAGTACTATCAGCATTACAGACAAATATGGCCAATAAACCATAGTTATGTCAATGTGAGCAGAGAATCCAGAGTCATCTGTTGGTTTATGTTTAGAACACATTATATGGTTATACATGTATGTATTATCTGACCCACTCACTCAGCAGTTTGCCATTTTACCCTTTAATATTTAGTGTGAATTTCCTAAGAATAAAAATATTCTCTTAAATAATGACAGTACAATGTTCAAATCCAGGAATTTAATTAGCATATTACTATTACCTGATAGATACTGTATTTCACCAACTGTTCCAACAATGCCCTTTATCGTAATTTTTAAATATAGGGTCTAGTTCAGGTCTAAACGCTGCACCAATTGTCATGTCCTCAGCAAATCTTGCATGTTCCTTTTTATAGATAATTTTTTTCAAGCTCTGCTTCACTCCTCCACCCCTTTTTCACTTTTTAAATAAAATAAAAGCAGAGCTACTTAATGTTTCTTCTGCATGACAAATATTTTAAGGCTAAACTTCTATCTACACTTAACCTACTAAAGCTAACGTAGAATATTCTGGGCAAAACTGAGAAATATTAGTGCCTATTAATGTCTCCTATTTTTTCCTGTTTATAGTCTTTTCTATGCTCCATGTAGATCCTTCTCCAAATTCAGGGAGCCAAAACTCTGAACTCAATACACCCTCTTCATTTATTCATAGTTGCACATATTCTGTATCTGTGTATGTGTGCATGTTTGTGTAATAAAACGAGAGAGACAGTTGACCACTATTTGCAAAACTGATTGAATGAACACAGAGTCCCAGGTTCTGGGACTTCATTCAGGCCCACTCACGCTGCAGAGGAGCAGAGGAGCGCCAGGGTGCGCTGCAGCAGGCACGGCAGCTTCCATGCTCACATGAGAGAACAAGGGGAACAGACGCCTTGGAAAATCAATGAACATGAAGAAAAGCAATGGATACTGAGAGCTTCAATTTCTAGCAGTGTGGTATGTGGATATTTTGAAAGGTCTTTCTGTTTTAATGCAAACAGACTAGACCCTGGATCAATTAAAATCAATGTACTTTGCAAACACTGGTATGTTCTCAAAAAAATTATCAAGCCTGCTCTCACCCATACAATGGTAGCAAAAAACAATAACAACAACAACAACAAAAACCTGTGTAAAAGGGAACTGAAGTAACAGAGGAAATGGTGAGCAATAAGCAAAACGTATTTTAAGTAAGAGTGCTGACCTTGGTATGCATGTTGATGGCAGCACTGGGACATGGAGACAGAGCTCAGGCCTACTGCAGGGTGAGGGGATGAGACCCACAGCCAACAAGGGCCCAGGCCAGTAGGAACTTAACCACATGGCAGAAGCACAGGCATGTGCTCTTAGGAAAGCACCCCAATTTAAGCCATTGGAATTACCTAACATGAAGAGCAACCATTTATGAGCCTCTAATTTGAAATATCAAACTTAAAGGAAACAAGCCACTATGTGAGTAACAGAAACAAAAAAATAAGTTTCCAACTCTCCTCTTTAAATATAATGACCAATTATAAAGTTTTAAAAATTAGTTTTAGCCATAAAAGATAAAAGAAAACATGGTCAAGCAGAGAATGAAAATGGCATTGCATTATTTGAAAAAGTACCAGATATATTTACTCTTTATTTTAGAATAGTTTTAGATTTACAGGAAAATTGTGAAGACAGTAGAATCATGCCCACACTTAGTTTCCTGTATAATTACATCTCATGCTACATTTGTCTTAACAAAGCAGTATAACATATCATTAATAACTGAAGTCCATAGTTTATCCAGATTAGATAAAACTTGAATATAAATCTGAAAAAATCATTAAGGAGTGCTGAAAAAATGATAAATACCAAAGAGAGGCTAAAAGATCTGAAGAAGAACATGAGATCTGACATATATTGTCTACTCATAGTCCCAGAGAATGAAGAGGTCATACTAAGAGAGAAAACGACTTAATTTTCCAGAACCAGTGACAGACATGTATCCACAATTCTAAGAAATACAACATATAAAAGGGCTAGAGAAACAGAGAAATTCACTCAAGGGAAACACTACACTCCGTCTCTCACATCAATGGAAAAATTCTGAGGAAAAAATACTGGGAACTGAATAACACCTATGAAAATTTGGGGGACATTAAAGTTATACTTAGAGGCAAATCTATAGCCTTAGAGACTTATACTAGAGAATAACAGTTGAAAATTAATGAGTTAATAGGCCTATCTATTAGGCTAACAACAGGGCAAATGGGCAAGAACCTGAACAGAAACTCCACAGACAGGGACACTTGTAAGGCCAATGAGCACACAATAAGATGCAGAATCTCATGACTCATCACAGAAATACAAGTTAAGACCCCATGAGAGATACTTCCAGTGGCCAAAAAAGTAGAACAGCAGTAGCTCTTATAATCTGGTACCAGGTGTTTCAATGGGTAAAACCCTGCTGGCAGGTGTACAATGTGGCAATGTCATATACAGGGGAACATGTGCAAGTCCTTCAATAAACAATTCTAGGTATGTCATAAAATTCTTTGTACTCATGCCAATCATAACATTCTTCATAACGCAAACACAAATAGTACTGAAATGTCGACTGGTGGAAATGTTAAATGAATAAGGCTAACTCATGCAATAGAACAATATTCAGCAGTGGGGATGAATGACTAGAGAAGGGGTTGGGAATCTATGACTCATGAGCCAGATGTGGCTCTTTTGATGGCTGCATCTGGCTCGCAGACAAATCTTTAATAAAAAAAAATAACGTTAAAAATATAAAACATTTTCATGTATTACAATCCATTCATTTCCTACCGCACATGTTCATGGTTGCGGGTGGCTGGAGCCAATCACAGCTGTCCTCCAGGACAACACTAAATTTTTATTGGATAATACGTAACGTACACGGATAGTTGTATGGCTCTCACGGAATTACATTTTAAAATATGTGGTTCATGGCTCTCTCAGCCAAAAAGGTTCTTAACCCCTAGACTAGAGCTTAGGCATCAAGATGAACAGATCTCATCAGGAACACAGCAATGAATGAAAAAGAAAGACAAACGGGTTCTAAGGATTAACACAAAATCTCACTTGGTTCCACCTCAAAAATCTAACACTCCACACCAGGGGTCGGGAACCATTTTGGCTGAGAGAGAGCCATGAATGCCACATGTTTTGTTTTGTTTTTTTTTGTATTTTTCTGAAGTTGGAAACGGGGGAGGCAGTCAAACAGACTCCCGCATGTGCCCGACCGGGATCCACCCGGCACGCCCACCAGGGGGCGATGCTCTGCCCATCTGGGGCGTCGCTCTGTTGCAACCAGAGCCATTCTAGCGCCTGAGGCAGAGGCCACAGAGCCATCCTCAGCGCCCGGGCCAACTTTGCTCCAATGGACCCTTGGCTGAGGGAGGGGAAGGGAGAGACAGAGAGGGGGAGGGGTGGAGGAGCAGATGAGCGCTTCTCCTGTGTGCTCTGGCTGGGGATCGAACCCGGGACTCCCGCATGCCAGGCCGATGCTCTACCACTGAGCCAACTGGCCAGGGTCTGAACGCCACGTTTTAAAATGTAATTTTGTGAGAGCCATACAACGACCTGTGTACGTTACACATTATCCAATAAAATGGATGTTACGCATTATCCAATAAAAACTCATTGTTGTCCCAGAGGACAGCTGTGATTGGCTCCAGCTACCCACAACCATGAACATGAGCGGTAGGAAATGAATGGATTGTAATACATGAGAATGTTTTATATTTTTAACGTTATTATTTTTTTTATTAAAGATTTATCTGCAAGCCAGATGCAGCCATCAAAAGAGCCACATCTGGCTCATGAGCCATAGGTTCCTGAATCCTGCTCCACACTGAAGCCATCATGAAATGCTTCCTGATTAGGGATTCAAAGATGGCAACAGAGTAGGCAGATGTTCCAACAGCCACCCCCCAGGACCAAATTGGATTACAACTTAATTTAAAAACAATTATCTTGAAAAACCAACTTTGGACTAAATGAAGAGGAGTCTATAACCAAGGATCACAGAAGAAACCACACCAAGACAGGTAGGAAGAGGGGAGACGAGGAGGGGACTGCCCTGCTCCCAGGAGCAAGCAGCAGCTGAGGGTCCAAAGGGACTCACTATGGAGAAGGTTGCCCTGTAAGGTGTGGGAACTCAGCCGCAGACCCGGTGCCCCAGCCTAGAACCCCAGAGCCTAGAACCGCTGGCCTAGAGGAAGCGCCTACACATTATTTGAAGGTAAAAAACCCCCAGGGTTTCTGTCTGCAAATGAGCTCTCAGAGATGCAGGCTCCATCTTAAAGGGCCTGCCCAAAAAATCTCATTCACAGCTACTAACCTGGGGCTCCAGTGGGGGAGAGTTGAGAGGACTAGAGTTGTGTGAGAAGAGTGTCAAGTTGGAGGCCCAGGGAGAGACATTGTGGAGGACAGCCACCAGAACTCCTGTGCTGAGTCATTCTCCAGTACTGCAGTCACCATCTTTCTTGGGTGGAGCAATCCCCTCTGAGTAGCACCAGCCTGGGGAGAAACAACTGCTCCACCCTCAAGAGTCTCTCCTGCCCCAGTTAGAGGGACTGGGTCATGCTGAGAAGCCAGGAGGCAGGGAGCGCATCTGTGACTCAGTTTTCTGGTGTTGAGGCCAGAGTCCACTGCTACCCCCCACCAGCTGCACATTCCTGAGTCTAAGACTGATAATTCCACCTACTTGGGAGACTCAATGGAAACTGTCCAGAGTGTGGGCTGACCACACCTCTGGGTCTCAGAGGCCACACTCACTGGACTCCTGGGGTCACACCCTACTGAGGTCTATGACAGACTGACACATGGGGTCAGGGGGGGGGCGAATCACACCCACCACCCTTCCTAATCTCTGAATTCCCTCAGACTCTAGACTTTACCAGAAGTTCTTCCAGTGGCTGAGCCTAACAAGCAGCCAGCAGACAGAGACTGCAAGAGGTGGGACTCAGGGAACCTTAGCCTTTTAAGCAGACCCTCCCCCATGCCCAGAGTGGGTAAAAGCCAGCTTATGAGTGCAGCTGGTATTTCTACATGCACCTGGGCCCAGCAGAGGCAGCCACAAACTCTGGATTGCTTGTAGCCTCAAGAAGGTTGCTGAGGGCCAGTCACTGGCCGTGTCTCCCACAGGTCTGTGCCAGTTTTCTGCCAGGGAGGCCCAGGGCTGGCATATCCAGTGGCCAGCTGCGGAAAGCATCAGTTCGGGACCTAACAACTCTTGCTAGAGTGGAATCCTAAGGAAGGGCTCCTCACACCTGGCCCAGCTGAGGCAGATTTCGCTCCCTGTGATCAGCACTGGCACAGCAACTCCTGTGCATTGGATAGGGAGAAGCTTCACATTTGACCAGCCCAGGTGCTGGATATCTTGCCCTGCTGGGCTAGATTTCACTGGGGGAAGGGAGAGAGGCTTGGGACATGGACATTTAAAGTATGAGTCCCTGTGAGCCTATTGTAGAATCTGGTCAAGGGGCTTAGCCACTTTCTGGGAGGGGGGGCACAGTCAGCCTCAGCAGAGAATTCTCTCTCTCTCAGTCTTCATCCCTGAGACCAGGGTTTCACCAGCTAAAAAATTCTGCAGAGGGGACTGTTGGCCCATGTTGATTTGAACCTGCTGCTCACCTTGTTGGGGAGAAATAAAATTTGAGTATCCAGCAGTGGCTCAGAGATTAAGCTCTGGAGTAGGGGCCACATTTCCCATACTGAGCTCCTGACCAAGAGACCCCTGAAGTAGGGGGTCCCACTAACGTTGTATTCCCTACCTCAGCTGCCCTAACCCAACAAGCTTGCAACCTGCAGAGGGTTGGTTGGGTGAGGTCAGTCTGGGCCCACACTATAGTCTTACTACAGAAGACTGTGGGAAGATCAGGCAGCTACAAAAGAGGAGGAGCAGCTGAAAAGTAGAAGCAAATCTTACGGAGCTTGGGGCTTTTACAGAGTTGCTGTCATCTCTAAGCAGGAGGAAGCTGATCCTTATACAAAGGTTGGCCCTTCCCACACTACCCAGGCACAGAATACGCAGATACAAACAGCGAAAATGCAGTAGCTGCAGACAGATATCCCACAGTGAGTTACAAAAACAGCTGATGGCAACCCAGGAAGATCTAGAGCCAACAAAACTGGTAATGGGTGGCAGAGAGCACCAACCCTAAATTCAGCTAGCTTCACAAGCAGCACACCCAAAGGAAGTGTCTAGCAGCACCAGACACTGTGGAGAATAAATACACCCAACAAGACAGACATTGCACAGTGTGTAATACACATGATCAAGGTTGACTCTTAGAGCCAGCCAGCCTGAAGGGGTAACCATACCCACAAAAGGACCAATTACATTCAATACTCACATACAACAAGAGGGAAAACAGTATCCTCAAGAAGCATTCCTAGAACAAGGAAAACAGGCAGTCTGGAGGTCAGTACCACCAAGCCTATCTTCTTTATAAAGATGACACAAAAATTTCAAAGTCAGACAGTGCTACCTAATACACAGACAAAATGGGCAGAAAGAGAAATACGACCCAAATGAATCAACAAGAGATATCCCCAGAAAAAGAACTAAATGGAATGGAAGTAACCAAAATACCAGATGCAGAGTTTAAAATAATGATTTTTAGGATGCTCAAGGATCTTAGAGCAACAATAAATGGACATAATGAGCACTTAAATAAAAAGATAGCATCAAAAAGGACATTGAAATCATAAAAAAGAACCAGCCAGAAATGACAAATACAATATCTGAAATGAAAACTGCACTAGAAGGAATCAACAGCTGGCTGTGTGGAGCAGAGGATCGAATCAGCGATTTAAAGGACAAGATAAATGAAGTCATGGAAGCAGAGCAGCAGAAAGAAAAGAGACTCAAAAAGACTGAGGAAACTCGGAAACTCTAAGAGACCTCTGTGACAACATGAAGAGAAACAACATCTGCATCATAGCGGTTCTTGAAGAAGAAAACAAACAAGGGATAGAGAACCTGTTTGAAAAAATCATAGCTGAAAATTTCCCTAAATTGATGAAGAAAGAATTCACACAAGTTCAAGAAGCACAGAGAGTCCCACTAAAGAGGAACCCAAGGAGGCTTACACCAAGACACAGCATAATTAAAGTGCCAAAGTTAAGAGACAAAGAAAGAATGCTAAAAGCTGCAAGAGAAAGGCAGTTAGTTAATTAGAGAGGAGCCCTTATAAGGATGATACCTAACTTCTCAACAGAAACACTTGAGGCCAGATGAGATTGGCAAGAAATATTCAAAGTGATGAAAAACAAGAAGCTACAACCAAGATAACTTTATCCAACAAGGCTATCATTTAAAATTGAAGAAGAAATAAAAAGTTTCCCAAAGAAAAATTCAAGGAATTCATTACAACCAAACCAGTACTGCAAGAAATGTTAAGGGGCCTGCTATAAAAAGAGCAAAGGAAAAAAAAAAAAAGAAATTGAGAAAAAGAGGAATGTAGATTTAAAGAATAAAATGGCAATAAATAAGTACATATCAATAATAACCTTAAATGTAAATGGATTAAATGCTCCACCCAAAAAAACATAGGGTAGCTGAATGGATAAGAAAACAGGACCAGTACATATGCTGTCTACAAGAGATCCACCTCAGAAAGAAGATACACACTGACTGAAAGTGAAGGGATGGAAAAGTATTCCATGCAAATGGAAATGAAAAAAAAGCTGGGGTAGCAATACTTATATCTGACAATATAGCCTTTAAAACGAAGGCTATAGTAAAGGATAAAGAAGGCCACTATATAATGATAAACAGAACAATCTAACAGGAGGATATAAACACTGTAAATATTTATGCACCTAATATAGGAGCACCTAAATATATAGAGTGGATTTTGATGGACATAAAGGGCAAGATCGACAGCAATACTATAATAGTAGGAGATTTTAATACCCCACTAACATCAATGGATAGACTCTCCAGATAGAAAATTAACAAAAAAAACAGCGGTCTTAAATGACACGCTAGATCTGCAATCGGAACCATTCTAGCACCTGAGACAGAGGCCATGGAGTCACCTCAGTGCCCAGGCTGACTTTGCTCCAATGGACTCTTGGCTGTGGGAGGGGAAGAGAGAGATAAAGGAGAAGAGAAAGGGCGGAGAAGCAGATGAGCACTGCTCCTGTGTGCCCTGGCTGGGAATCAAACCCAGGACTTCCACACACCAGGCTGATGCTCTACCACTGAGCAACCCAGCCAGGACCCAGAACTGTTTTTGTTTGTTTGTTTTAAATCTGATAATCACATACACTACCAAATAATATGTAATATTTTACAACCTAGCTATGTGTTTTTCCCCTAAAAAGAACAGTTTGTGACATGGTCAGAAAATCATTAGCATTCACTACAAGTACTCCCTCACAGCTAAGTTTTGCACCTCACCCCAATTCCCATCTACATAAATAAAAATGTTGAATGTTTGTTTGTTCAAAATTTTAAATCTCCAAAAGTTCTTCACTGATTGCTTTGAACGAACAACGTTGCGTTCGAATACGTGCTTTTTTTTATATACCTACTATTATACAGATATAGATGTCACACCTGTGACAGGTAAAAACATGCTTTTTCTTGAAAAACAATGCCATCTGTTAGACGTAAAAGCAACACATGCTAAACTAAATATTTTACGATTCCATTTCAATGTTTCCAATTTACAATCCATTGACGTGCAGCCAGACTTGAGGATGCATGGTTTCGAGCATGGGTTACCACGTTCTGTAGCTTCAGATCTGCTTTGTTCTCAACAGAATGAATGCGACAGGCTAAGAGTGGCTGAAAGACGTCAACGAGAAACAGCAGATCAGCGTCAAACACGACTCTGTGCTCAGCAATCACACGATTACAATCCGATAGGTTGTACCGATTGCATTCCAGTACAACCTAGCTGATGATTATATTGATAGTTTGAGCTGGCATGTTCTCATTGGCACTATGACTGAAGTGTGTCCTTATTGCAAGGCTCTGATATTTAACAGAGAAACAAAAGGAATGTGTTGCGCCACCGGAAAACTTAAACTGCCTCAACTTGGAGAACCACCAGAGCCATTAAAAACCTTGCTTGCCGATATACCGCCGAATCAAAGCATTTTCTATCGAACATCAGGAAATAGAACTCATGCTTCCAAATGACGTCGTTCGGGACAGAAATCATAACAGCTCAATTCATGCCAACTTTCAAAGTGAAAGAACAAATTTATTATAAAGCCAGCTCCCTGCTTTTGTTCCCAGATAGTCAACATAAATTCCTACGAAAGTATCTCATCAGTGATGGCAATGATGAATTGAATGCACGCTGTGGAATTTCTACCGGCATATAAAGGTCCATCGTTTCCCAACTGCAAGAGCTTCTTCACGAAAAAAACAATCTAGTGCATTTGTTCAAACCAGCAATTGACATGATGCCATCTGACACACACAAGATTGTTATTCATGCTGACAAAACGGCTGCTGGAGAACATGTGCGAAGATTCAATGCTCCAACTATAGACAAAGTGGCAATTGTTATAGTCGGAGATCAATTCCAACCTAGAAATATTGTTCTTCATTGGAGAAACAATCAATTGACAAAACTTGCAGAAACTCATCGATGCTATGCCCTGCAATATCCAATCATTTCTTGGGATGGTGCTGATGTATATCACTTCAACATTAAGATGATAAATCCAGTCAGTGGTGAAGAAACAAATACGAAATGCAGCACAATGAACTATTATTCATACCGATTAATGATTTGAAAGAATGAAGACAATCACATTTTGAAATGCCGTCAACTGTTTCACCAATACATCGTAGATATGTATGCAAAAATCAAAACAGAACATTTGATATTCACCCGTTTGAATCAGACCAAGCTTCGCTCTGAAGAATACGTTCATTTGCGAGATGCAGCTGTAAATGACGGTAATACAAGGAAGACTAATGATTTTGCCATCTTCATATACAGGCAGTTCATGTCATATGCATGAGTATGCTCAAGATGCAGTTGCATATGTTCGTCACTACGAGCATCAAGACCTATTCATTACATTCACATGCAATCCAGCTTGGGACGATATACAACAGCTCTTACTTCCTGGCCAATCACCAGTGGATAGGCATGACATCACAGCACGTGTTTTCAGACAGAAGCTAAAATCGCTGATGGATTTCATTGTAAAACATAAGAGTGTTTTGGTCTGTGCGCTGTAAAAAATTAATGGGCAACATTGTAGAAGCAACAATCTTGACAGGACCTTTCAAAGGTGAAGATGTCCTCATTCCTTGCATTCCTATGATTCCAACGGATATGCCATTTCAATTTAAGAGACTGCAATTCCCAATTCGATTGGCATTTGCAATCACCATCAACAAACATCAGGGTCAATCTTTATAACTGTGCGCTTTAGATCTACACACGGATTGCTTCTCACATGGACAAATTATATGTTGTGTGTTCTAGACTCAGCAAACCAGACAATATCTATATCTGCACAATGAAACAACAAAAAATATTGTATACCCGCAAGCATTGTGAAATTAAACATTAGAAACGTGCACTTTCTCTTTTCTTTCTTTTCCATTTAACCAGACTGAGCCACAGCAATGCGTGTCCAGGTAGAGCTAATTCCTTTATAAAATAGTACAGTGGTTGGCAAACTCATTTGTCAACAGAGCCAAATATCAACAGTACAACAATTGAAATTTCTTTTGAGAGCCAAATTTTTTAAACTTAAACTATATAGGTAGGTACATTCCTTATCAAGGTAGTGCCCACACATGGTATTTTGTGGAAGAACCACAATCAAGGGGCCAAAGAGCCGCATGCGGCTCGCGAGCTGCGGTTTGCTGACCACCGCACTAGATCAACTGGATTTAATTGATATCTTCAGAACCTTTCACCCCAAAGTAGCAGAATATACATTCTTTTCAAGTGCTCATTCATGGTACATTCTCTAGGATAGACCACATATTAGAACACAAAACAAGTCTCAATAAATTTAAGACGATTAAAAGCATATCAAGCATCTTCTCTGATCACAACGGCATGAAACTAGAAATCAACTACAATAGAAAAATTGAAAAACATTGAAACAGAGGCTAAATAGGATGTTATTAAATAATGAATGGGTTAACAATGAGATCAAGGAAGAAATCAAAAATTTCCTTGAAGTAAATGAAAATGAACATTCAACTACTCAAAATTTATTGGATATAGCAAAAGCAGTCCTGAGAGGGAAGTTCAGAGCATTACAGGCTTACCTTAAGAAGCAAGAAAAAGCTCAAATAAACAACTTAACCCTGCATCTAAAAGAACTAGAAAAAGAACAACAAATAAAGCATAGAGGAAGTATAGGAAGGAAATAATAAAGATCAGAGGAGAAATAGATGACATAGAGGCTAAAAAGCAATACAAAAGATCAATGAAACCAAGAGCTGATTCTTTGAAAAGGTAAACAAGATTGACGAATCTTTTACCAGACTCATCAAGAAAAAAAGAGAGAGGAATCAAATAAATAAAATTAGAAATGAAAGAGGACAAGTAACAACTGACACCGCAGAAATACTACAAAGGATTCTAAGAGAATACTACGAAGATCTGTATGCCAAAATATTGGACAACCGAGGCGAAATGGATAAATTTCTAGATATATACAATCATTCAAATCTCAATCTGGAAGAATCAGAAAATCTAAACAGACTGATTACAACAAATGAAATTGAAACAGTTATCAAAAAAAATTCCAGCAAACAAAAGTCCTGGACCAGATGGTTTCACAGGCCAATTTAACCAAATATTCAAAGCACTAACACCTATCCTTCTCAAGCTATTTCAAAAAATTCAAGAGGAGGGAAGACTTCCAAGCTCCTTTTATGAAGCAAGCATTATCCTCATTCCTAAACCAGGCAAAGACATTACAAAGAAAGAAAACTATAGGCCAATATCCCTGATGAATTTAGACGCTGAAATTTTCAACAAACTATTAGCAAACCGGATCCAGCAATACATGAAAAAAGTCATACATCATGATCAAGTGAGATTTATATTGGGGAGGCAAGGCTGGTACAATATTTGCCAATCATGTGATTCATCACATAAACAAAAGTAAGGAGAAAAATCACATGATAATATCAACAGATGCAGAAAAAGCATTTGATAAATCCAGCACTCATTTTTGATCAAAACTCTCAGCAAAGTGGGAGTACAGGGAACATACCTCAACATGATAAAGGCCATCTATGACAAACCCACAGCCAACATCATACTCAATGGGCAAAAATGAAAAGAAATCTCCTTTTAAGATTAGGAACAGGGCAGGGGTGCCCACTTTCATTACTCTTATTCAGTACAGTTCTGGAAGTCCTAACCATAGCAATCAGACAAGATGATGAAATAACAGGCATTCAAATTGGAAAAGAAGAAGTAAAACTATTGTTATTTGCTGATGACATGATATTGTACATAGAAAACCCTAAATTCTCAGTCAAAAAACTACTAGACCTGATAAATGATTTTGGCAAGGTGGCAGGATATAAAATTAATATTCAGAAATCGATAGCATTTTTATATACCAACAATAAACTGTCTGAAAAAGAAATTAAGGAAACAATCCCCTTCACTATTGCAACAAAAAAAAATAAAGTACCTAGGAGTAAATTTAACCATGGAGATAAAAGACTTGTACTCAGAAAATTATAAAACATTGAAAAAAGAAATCAAGAAAGATACAAACAAGTGGAAACATATACCGTGTGCATGGATAGGAACAATAAACATCATTAAAATGTCTTTATTACCCAAAGCAATCAATAAATTCAATGCAATTCCTGTTAAAACACCAATGGCATGCTTCGAAGATATAGAACAAATATTCCAAAAATTAATATGGAACCAAAAAGAACATGAATAGCCTCAGCAATCTTTAAAAGGAAGAATAAAGGGGGAGGTATTACACTTTCTGATATCAAGTTATACTACAAGGTCATTGTATTCAAAACAGCTTGGTACTGGCATAAGAACAGGCATATAGACAATGGAATAGAACCCAGAACCCAGAAATAAACTCATGCCTTTATGGTCAATTGATATTTGACAAAAGGAGGTAAGAGCATACAGTGGAGTAAAGATAGTCTCTTTAATAAATGGTGTTGGGAAAATTGGACAGGTACATGCAAAAAAGTGAAACTAGTCAAACAACTTACACCATTCACAAAAATAAACTCAAGTGGATAAAAGACTTAAATGTAAGTCGTGAAACCATAAACATCTTGGAAGAAAACATAGGCAGTAAAGTTTCCAATATGTTTCGTAGCATTATTTTTGCAGATTTATCTCCATGGGTAAGTGAAATAAAAGGACAGGATAAACAAATGGAACTATATCAAACTGAAAAGCTTTTGCCAGCAAAAGACACCACGAACAAAATAAAATGACAACCCACACAATGGGAGAACATATTTGCCAATACATCTGATAAGGGGTTAATAACCAAAATTTATAAAGAACTTCTAAAACTCAACACCAGGAAGGGAAATGATCCAATTAAAAAATGGGCAAAAGAATTGAATAGACACTTCTCCAAAGAGGACATACAGATGGCCAACAGACATATGAAAAAATGTTCAAAGGCACTAATCATCAGAGAAATAGAAATTAAAACCACAATGATATACCAACTCACACCCATCAGAATGGCGCTCATTAACAAAACAACACATAATAAGTGCTGGCAAGGCTGTGGAGAAAAGGGAACCCTACTGCACTGCTGGTGAGAATTCAGAGTTGTGCAGCGACTGTGGGAAAGAGTATGGAGTTTCTTCAAAAAATTAAAAACTGCCTTTTGATCCAACTATCCCACTTTTAGGAATATATCCTAAGAATACCAAACACCGATTCAAAAGAAAATATGCACCTCCATGTTTATTGCAGCATTGTTTATAATGGCCAAGACCTGGAAACAGCCCAAGTGTCTGTCAGTGGATGAGTGGATTAAAAAGTTATGGTGCGTGTACACAATGAAATACTATGCAGCTGTGAAATAGAGGAAACCTTACCTTTTGCGACAGCATGGATGGACCTGGAGATTATTATGCTAAGTGAAATAAGCCAAACAGAGAAAGACAAATATCTTATGATCTCACTTATATGTGGGATCTAATGAACAAAGTAAACTGAGGAACAGAATAGAGGCAGAGGAGGGGTCACAGGGACCAGAGAGACAGCTGTCAGAGGGAAGGGGGATAAAGGGAATGGGATCAGAAAAGGTAACAGGATTAGTGAAATTATATATATATACACATAACACAGAGATACAGATAACAGGACAGTAAATCCCAGAGGGAAGGTGGGAGGGAGTTAGGGGGAGGGGAGCAAAGGAGGTATATATAAATAGGGACATGGGGCTTGGGGGTGAGGGTGTTATATTCAGTGGGACACTTGAATCCATGTAAACACAATAAATTAAAATTAATACAAATTAAAAATAAATTAATTTAAAAAACTCTTAAAAAAAAAAAAAAAGAAGAAATACTTCCTGCTCATATAGACAAGGAAAACATGAATTCTATTGGTGGTTGTCATGAGCTCATCATGTGTTCTGCATTTCCTTTTAAACTGCCATAATTCCATGATTGAAAAACAAATCCAGAAACAGGGGCACTGTGGATCCTGAGTCTCAAAAGCCATATAATAGACAACACTGAATGAAGCCTGCTGAAGTTAAAGAGCAATCAAATGAAAAGCTGTTGCTTTTAGGAAGTACACCAGGAATCTAAGCACGTTTCTGCACTCTAGGTCGTGTGGTGATGCTACTGCTCCCTCTGCATGCTGTAGATAAGAGAGTCATTCTGCATGTAGTAAAGTAATGTCCGCACAGTCCAAGAATCTCTCTCCAGGACTGTTTCCTCGTTATAAATTTGAACGTGAATACTATGATTTTTCTCCACATTCTTTTATGTTGCTTGAATATTTTCTTTGAATTGTATAAACATTTGTAAATTAGATTTTCTTCTATAATAAAATAACACTTGTACAAGTTTTAAAAAGTCTATATACAAAATTTATTAAACGGAAAACAAAGAAACATACTTGTGGTAAATACTCATTAAAAAGATTAAAAAAAAAAAATTTAGGCCCTGGCCGGTTGGCTCAGCAGTAGAGCATCGGCCTGGCGTGCGGGGGGCCCAGGTTCGATTCCCAGCCAGGGCACATAGGAGAAGTGCCCATTTGCTTCTCCACCCCCCCCTCCTTCCTCTCTGTCTCTCTCTTCCCCTCCCGCAGCCAGGGCTCCATTGGCGCAAAGATGGCCCAGGCGCTGGGGATGGCTCCTTGGCCTCTGCCCCAGGCGCTAGAGTGGCTCTGGTCGCGGCAGAGCATCGCCCCTGGTGGGCGTGCTGGGTGGATTCCGGTCGGGCGCATGCGGGAGTCTGTCTGACTGTCTCTCCCCGTTTCCAGCTTCAGAAAAATACAAAAAAAAAAAATTAAAATAGCAGTTGCATCAGGGTTGGGGAAAGACAGGAACATGGGGTACAGGGGCACTCACGGTAACTCTTTAACTGTGTTGGTATTGACCTAGTTGTTAAGTCACATGGTTAGTTTCCAAATGTTTGTTTTTATTAACTTCCATTTGTTACATATAAACAGCAATGTTAAAATTACAGAACTTTAAATAATTTAAAGAATGCAGAGAAGGCAAAGAAGATCCTGGGAAGTGCAGATCGGTGACTCATCAGGTGTGATGGGAAGGGGTCTGTCTGCAGCATGGCAGGGCAGCAGGTAAGACATAGCTTTCATGTGTACTTAACCTGCCAAGGAAGCAACACACCTTCCTCTGAGCAGTGCATGAGGATCAAAGGATAGGTGAAGATGTAGATTAAAAGAAAACTGAGGGACTTGATTAGTGAATTAGACAGAAAGGTAACTGGGAATAAAGGAGACAGGCACAGGACTGATTATCTGAGAAGCACTGTGAAGTTTAGAGCACTGTGCAGGCTGGGGAACAGTGCACCAGTGAGGTAGAAGACTTCACTCTGTTCCAGGTCTGCCCCCCCCCCCCCCGCAAGCTACTTCTCCCTTTGTTCTGTCAACCAATCCTCCCACTCAAGAATGCATGCAACTGCTGTTTAAACTGCAAAACATAACACAGATGGTTCAAAAATGGTACCATCTTGCCTTAAAAGGGAAGATACACAGCAAATAAAATGATTAATTTCAACAAACAGTTCCCACACTTTATTTAATATAAAGTTGTGTGGCACTTAATGTAATGTGCTATTATATAATTCTTTAATCTGAGCATTACAATAACTCTGTGTAAGTAGGGAAGTACTATTTCATCTTACCCATGAGGAAACTGAGCCTCAGAAGTATTAAAAGTCTACAGCCCTATTTTTTATGACAATGTTATTACCAGGTGTACATAGGCATAATTAATTATCAATATGTATAGAGCTTAATGGTTAAACATAGTCTTAGTTTAAAAGAATTGTTAATCACTTACTCTGTACGAGGAACTGTACTGGGCTCTGGGGATATAAAGATGAGTAAGAAACGATTCCTTCTTTCAAGGAACTCATAGTCTAGTGAGGAGATAAACCTGTAAACAAATAAAGAGCTTTCAGTGTGACAGTTACTGAAACAGATGAACATAAAGTGACACATGGGGACACCCCAAAGGAAGCAGCTAATCCAACCTTCAGGAATGAGAAGTTTCACAGAGAAAACCTTTGAATGAACTACATCGGGAATTACTGAGTATGGAGCAATCAGAGAACTCTGGAATAGCAGACAATGGGATGGCAGGACAGGGTGAAGTGACAAGGCTGATGGCACCCGGATAATCCAAATTGTATAGGATCCCACAAAATAGTTTATGTAGCACTCAAAGTATACCAACTATGGTAATTTACAGTTTATCCTGAAGGTAACAGATAGACAACTGACGAAGTTCAATAACAGCAGCATTTTAGAAAAATAACTTTGGCAGCAGTGGGGTTGGATTTCAAATGAATTTATCTGAACCAGAGCACTGATAGTAGTGTGAAAAAACCCCCGAGGATTTGTGCAAGATCTCTCACTAGTGCTTGTCACAGAATAATTAAAAGCCTTGCTGAATTTAACCTTATGTCTCCTTACATTATCGTGGCTTATCACACCCTTACAACCCCTACCCACTAATTTCCTGCAACTTACTTCCCCACTGTTCCTCCACCTAATTCCTAATCACCCTTCAAGACTCAGTGCGTCACCTTTCCAGTTCTGCATTTGTTAGCTGCTGATTCATAGCACCGAAACCTTATTTCTCTATCTCCCTATTAAACTGTAAATTTCTGTATTATGATGCATCTTTAATAATTTTTATTTTTCAATTAGTTAACATAAAATATTATACCAGTTTTAGGTGTACAACATAGTGATTACATATTTATATAACTTACAAAGTGATCACCTGGTAAGTCTAGTACCCATCTGGCACCACACACAGTTATTAGTTTATTGACTTTATTCCCTATGCTATACTTTACAACCCTGTGACTCTTCCGTAACTACCAATTTGTACTTCTTAATCCCTTCACCTTTTACACCAAGTCTCCCAAACCCTCTCTCATCTGGCAACCATCCAAATGGTATCTACCTACAAATTTGTTTCTGCTTTGTTTTTTCATTTATTTTGTTTTTTAGATTCCACATATCAGTGAAATCAGATGGCTGTTGTCTTTCTCTGTCTGACCCATTTCACTTAGCATAACACCCTAGGTACATCCCTGTCGTTGCAAATTGCAAGTTTTCATTCTTTTTTTATGGCTGAGTCATATTCCATTATTGTGTGTGTGTGTGTGTGTATATCACCTCTTCGATTCTCTATCTTGGCTACTGTAAAAAACAAACAAACACAGGGATATATTTATCTTTTTGAATTATAATGTTTTGGGTTTCTTCAGATAAGTTACCCAGACGTGGAATATCTGGATCCTTTTTGGTCCCTTGTTATAGCCTTTGTTATAAAGTCTATTTTGTCTGATATAAGTATTGCTACACCTTCTATTTTTCTAAATTTCCATTTGCATGAAATATCTTTTTTCATCCCTTTACTTTCAGTCTGTATATGTCTTTTGATAAAAAGTGGGTCTCTTGTAGACAGCATATGTAAGGGTCTTTCTTATTTTCTTATCCATTCAACTACCATATATCTTTTGACTGGAACTTTCAATCTATTTACTATTCTAAATGCTGGTAGGTATATATATTTGTTATTTTATTATTCATGTTGATTGTATTTTTCTTCTTGTTAAAGAAGACCCTTTAACTTTTCTTGTAATACTGGTTTGATAGTGAAGTGAAGAGCTCCTATAGGTTTTTCTTGTCTGGGAAGTTTTTTATCTCGCCTTTGATTCTATAGGATAGTCTTGCTGGACATAGTAGTATTGGTTGTAGGCCATTGCTTTTCATCCCTTTGAATATCTTGTGCCAATCCTTTCTGGCCTGCAAAGTTTCTGTTGAGAAATCAGTTGACAGTCTATGAGAGCTCCCTTATGGTAATTACTTCTAAGATTCTTTTTTTTTTTGTCTCTAACCTTTGGGGATTATAGCATAATGCTCTCCAAGTCCATTCATGCTGTTGCAAAGGTAAGATTTCCTTCTTTTTTATGGCTGCATAGTACTCCATTGTATAAATGTACCATAGCTTTTTTATCCACTCATCTACTAATGGGCACTTGGGCTGCTTCCAGATCTTGCTATTGTAAATAGCAATGCAATAAATGTAGGGGTACATATAGTCTTTTGAATTAGTGTTTTGAGATTCTTAGTACATATTCTCAGAAGTGGGGTTCTAGCTCAAAAGGCATTTCCATTTTTAATTTTTTGACCTAACTCCATACTGTTTTCCATAATGGCTATACCAATCTGCATTCTCACCAAAAGTGCATAAAGCTTCCTTTTCCACACCTTTGCTAGCACTTGTTGATTTGACAGACATATGACAGGTGTGAGGTGCTATCTTATTGTGGTTTAATTTGCATTTCTCTGATGTCAATGACATTGATTATCTTTTCATACGTCTATTGGCCATTTGTGTATTCCCTTTAGAACGTGTCTGGTCAAGTCCTATGCCCATTTTTTAATTAAATTGTTTGTTTTTTGGTACTGAGTTTTATAAGTTCTTTATAAATTTTGGATACTAATCCCTTAGCAGACGTATCAGTAAATACCATACATTCTACCATACAGGGATTGTCTTTTCATTTTGTTGATAATTTCCTTTGTTGTCCAAAAACTTTTTATTTTGATGTAGTCTCATTTGTTTATCATAATTATGATGTGTTTTTGTGTGGGCCTCTTTAGGTTCACCTTGTTTGGGACTTTCTGCACTTTCTGGACTTGTATGTCTTCTTTCTTTGCCAGGTTAGGTATGTTTTCAATCATATTTTTTCAACCAGGTTCTCAATCCCTTGCTCTCTCTCTCTTCTAGTATTCCTATGATATGTTGGTACACTTGATATTGTCCCAGAGGCCGCTTAAACTATCCTCAGTTTGTTAGATTTTTTTTTTAATCGAGAGACAGACAGGGACAGACAGGAAGGAAGAGAGATGAGAAGCATCAACTCAGAGTTGCGACACTTTAGTCATTCATCAATTGCTTTCTCATATGTGCCTTGACCAAGGAGGCTCCAGCTGAACCCGTGACTCCTTGCTCAAGCCAGCAACCTTTGGGCTCAAGCCAGAGACCATGGTGTCATGTCTATGATCTCACACTCAAGACAGCAACCCCGTGCTAAAGCTGATGCACCCTTGCTCAAGCTGGATGAGCCTGTGTTCAAGCCAGCAACCTCAGGGTTTCAAACCTGGGTCGGTCCTTAGTGTCCCAGGTCGACACTCTATCCACTGCACCACCACCTGGTAAGGCTGATTCTTTTTTCTTTTCAATGCTCTGCTTGGGCACTAACTGTTATCTTGTCCTCTAAATCACTGGTTCGATCCTCTACTTCACCTAATATACTCTTTATTCCCTTTAGTATATTCTTCATTTCAGTTATTATATCCTTCATCTCTGTCTGATTGTTTTATGTTTCCTCTCTCTTTGTTGAAGTTGTTACTGAGATCATTGAGCATCCTCATAACAAGTGTTTTTGACTAATAGATTGCTTGTCTCAATTTTTAGTTCTCGTTTTTTTATTTTGGTGTTCTTTCATTTGGGACATGTTTGTCTCCTCATTTTGGCTGCCTTCCTGTTTGTTTCTATGTATTAGGAAGATCTGTTACATCTCCCAGTCTTGGCAGAGTGGCCTTACATAGGTATCTTGTGGGACCCAGTGGTGCAGTCTCCCTGGTTACCTGAGCTGGGTGCTCCAGGTGTCCCTTGTGTGGGTTGTGTGTACCCCCCTGTTGTAGCTGAGCCTTGATTACTGTTGGTACCTCAGTGAAATGGACTGACCTTCAGGCTGACCTGCTCTGAGGGATGGCTGTGAGTACAGCAGAGGAGCCAATGCTAGGGCGCAGATTCGCTTTATTGGGGCTCTGGTGCATCTGAGTCTATCTCTGGGTGTACAACCCATCTTTATAATTCCATCCCCTATCCCAATTTTCAGTCTTTACTAACTATTCAGTAAATACGTATTAAATGAAGATTCACAATTAATAAGACAATAAATCCTGTGAAATTAGGGTAGTTCCATTTTTTAAAATGTACCTACATAGCATAGAACTAAAACTTTAATAAAATTAAAATATGATAAAACCGCGTACAGGTGGGACTATGAACCACCTCACCCACCTCTAACCTGCTAATACTGAGCTCAAGTCCCATCTGACTAGCCAGTGATTTCATCTCTACAACTCAAAATAAATGCTCAATTAAAAAAGTCCAATAAAAAAGTAAAAGATGTTACCTAAAATGCTCATTGACTTATTAAATATTCAAATGGCCTAAAGTATATAAATAAGAAATCAGCTCACTATATTTGAATATTCTCTAGCCCTAATATTCAAAAATACTCAAAATTCATATACTATTCCCAAAATTTTATCAATGAGACTTTTCTACAAGTCTGGGGGTACAACGGCTGCTAAGAACACAGTAAAAGTTTTCCCATGGAAACACTAGAAATGGTGGTGAGCTATTAAGACCAAGCCACAGAAGCCTCGTGAACACAGACAGCTGAACCACTTGAATGGTACAAGGAAGCCTATTGCTCCAGAGACATTTCAGGACTGCTACAAATACTTACTTGTGTGCATAGGTATTGCTCCCACAAAATCAAAGCAAAAATCAAACAAATTCCTGAACTGAGAAAAAGCACTTTACATGGTGCCTTGTACATAGTGAAGACTCAATAAATTATTTCTATCTTAATCCAGAATCCTTGATTTCAAACTTTTGCATTCATCAAAATAACTTTATCTTCCTCACTGTGTACTAACCATGAATTCTGAAAGTGCAGGACAAATCCTCGCCACAATCCCCACGTGCCTCCCTCACAGCCTGGTGCCCAGGAGTTTCTGAGTTATCTGCTAAAAAAGGACCTCAGGGCCAACTGAGTCTCCAAACAAGCAGGCTTAAAACCAAAGAGCCTTATTCAGTTTCAGGTGCTTTGTTAAATGAACTACCACACCTCTCAAATTGATAATTTTGTTCAAAATGAAAAAACAAAGTACAAAAATTCATGCAGAAAATACTCCTCCAAGAGCTACCAACTTAGACAACTGTCCTAGACAAAAGCAGCCTGGTTAAGTGGCTGGTGAGATAAGGCCTCTGAATTTTCTAGCCTGGGTATCTTATTAAGAACTAGGGCAGACACATTACACTTTCTAGCTGAGTGTCACTTGACTAAAATCACTGCATATTTCATGAAAACATGAAACAGCAGCAATTATCCATAATCACACCGACCTAACTCACAACTGTTTGCATTTTTATACCATTTTCTTCCAGTACACATTTTTATAAAGCTGCAATCCTAGTATACAAACAATTTTATTTCCTAGTCCTTACCCTGCACCCTGCATTTAAAATAAGAACTGCCCATTACAAACCTGATTGATCCCCTGGCCAACATCAGAACAATTTAGGCTTTACAACTGTAGAACACAGGTTTGGCAACAATATTCTAGAAGGCCACAAGATGGTGATGTTGCGCAATAAAAAAAAAATGCACCTTTAACAATAATATAATTAAATACATCATACTAACTTTCAAAAAACCCAGAACAGATTGCCTTCATTCTAAGTAAGGGTTGTCAAAAATGTTTGTACTTTACTAGAAACCATTAGTGAGGAGGAAAATACTTTCATCAAATTTAGCAGTAACTATTATAATTTTAAAGTTAAACAGTGATGGTCCCTAAAAACAAAACAAAAACACAGGGCTTTGGCACCATTGTCTTTTTATCACATTGATCTTTCCTTCTCTCCCTGCTCTGTCCCCCTTCCTATTCAGGTCATAATAGAAACTTGTCATGCACAATAGAAACGTCATAATTACTGTTAATTTAGGGAGATGATTCCTATTTGTTTCAAAAGGATACAAAATTAATTTACCTCAACAAAGGAGAAGAATGCCAAGATCATATCAGCAATGAGAATCAGATAATTCCTTTCTAATTTGCTATAATTTCCTCAATTTCTTATAATATGCAACCTTATGTTTACAATGGCAAAATATCAAAACTTTTCAAATATTTCTGCATTTGGTAAAATTTCCCCACACCTTAATGATTACCAGTAAACACAGGTTTGCCACTCCTGTGCTGCATATTAATTATGAAATAAGATTCAAACAACACTGAGCATCTTAAAACTTAAATTCCAAACTTATAGAATCAATTTTATAGGAAGAGCTATGTAAATACCCCTAGCAAAAGAATAGACAACAGAGCATGTCTGAGACCACCTGCACTTTACATGGGTGTCTAAGTGATGCAGAAACATAGCGGGTTTTAAACCTGCAATCTGACCCAGGTCTCTGACTCTCAAAAGACAGGGGCTGGTAAAACTAGGTTTACAGTGTGCGTATGCAAAACACAGAGTTTAACTTTGTATTACTGTATTTTCCGTACAAACAACTGTAAACCTACTTTTGCCTGACCTTGTCATAAGAATAACAGTGACCATATTATTGGGCTCCTATCATTTGTCAATCACCTTACAAAAAAACTATCTTTAATGTTAACAATTACCCTTCAGAGTCTTTCTTGTTTATACTAACAAATGACGAAAGTTATGTTTCAGGAATTGAAAGTGCCTAGGGCCACAAAACTAGTGAGTCAGGATTTTGAACTCAGAATTCCTGGGCTCAGAGCCAGTGCTCTTTTCACTGCATCTGCACTGCAACAACAGAACGGAAAACAAGAAATGGTGAGCTAAACCCATGCCTTAAAAATAAGCGGTTTGCCACATCAATCAGATGTTACTATTCTCTTATTTTTTTTCTCTTAAAGATTCACAGTCGGGTGATTTTGTGGGGCTTTTAAGCTAGTCATTGAAAATGCTATTTCTTAAGGTTGAGAGAAAAAGAACAAGTAATCTTACAAAAGATAATGTGTAAAAATGTAAGCACATAAACGGAGGTAAGCTGTAGGCACTGTTTAGCAATCCTTTCCATGTGTTCTGGGAAAAACATGCGGGGCTACACAACACTCTTACTTCGCAAAGATCAAGCTTCACATAATTATTACAATCTCATATTTTAAAACGACACAAATATTTCCATAAATAATTGGTCATCTGTATCAAAGTTTGGTATTTCAATAACATAATACTTTGCTTACCAGACTTTTTTCCTTCGAATCCAAAATGTTTTAATGTTTTGGTATTCTTCAAATACCCAGTATTTGCTACCTGCTCTCATGAAGCAGCAGAAAGCAGAGAGCTGTGACACCCAGGGCTAAGGCTGAGAGGTGAGACACCATTTCAGAGACACAAGCGTCTGTGTCAGGCTTGCTGGCGAAGCTCGCTGTCCTCTGCACTGCACTGGTCACGAGGGTAGCACGACATTCACCCCGAAACACTTCCTGGGTGTTTCCAAATACATTAAAGATTCTAATTTGCCAGTACTTAAGTAGTCATGGAGATTCACTAACTCTTCAATTCCAAAGTACCAATTTCAAGTTTGAGAGAGCATGTTGGGGTAATGTGATTGATAAGAGAGGACCTAGGTCCAAGTGTCAACTCTATTGTCTGCACTCTGCTTTTAATCTGTAAAGAGAGGGTCCTATGATGAGGGACTAGCATTGTTCTAGCATCTGGACCAGTGCCATTTCCTCCATGCTCCAGCACACTGCCACCCTAGCCACATCTTCAGTGCCTGCAGCAGGGCCAGCCACTGCTGACCCCCCAATGCCACAACACAGAGAGCAACAGGCATGACCACTCTGCAAACACATCTGCAGCAGCATCAGATCAAAAGTAAAACAAAAAAGAAGTACAGCGAGGATACCTGAGATGAATACAATACTGCTAGTTTCTGTTATAAATATAAAATTTCAAGATATTTTAAGCTACTCAAGTAATAGACACATAGTGTTGACTATTTACAAATACTCTTCCTAAGAATTGCAAAGCATGCTGCTAAGTATAACCTTTCATCAAATATCCTCAATCTTGGAGGCAAACTGACAATTCAAAACACAAAACTTCCCAAAATGAGATAATCACTTAAACAGCTAAAATTTTACTCCTAGAATAATGCATTTTTTCTCATTTAAAATATAGTAGAAATACAGAAACACAATCCTTTATCCTTTATCCACAAATCCGAAACCCAAAAAGCTATAAAAACTTCAAGTTCCTTTGTAACTCATTTGATGGCAAAATCTGACCAGACAAGTAGCTATTTTATGTCCCTACTTATCTATACTTAAACACTAACCAAAGGAAGTACAGGATGCTACTGAGACCGCATTGGGGTTTTATGTAACATAGTATATTTCTAAAATTAAGAAATAACAATTCTGAAACAATTCTGACATCACTGACAAGCTATCCTAGAGCTAGTATTTACTGAACACTAAGTGCCAGGTTTAAGCCACACACAGATCTAGGAATTCAGTAGTAGTATTATTACTTCCACTTTACATATGACTCCTGTTTACACGTGCTGAAACTCGGGCTTTTTCTAAAGTGAACCTGACCAAGCTCACTTGGCCAATAAATGAATGCCAGAACTCGTCGAAGTTTGTCTTACTTTAAGGCCTAAACCCCTTTAATAGCAAACACTTTAAAGAAAAATCACAAAATTTTAAAAAGTTCTAATTACCAAAAATTTTACCCTAGGAAAATGAAATTCTTGAGAACAATGTTTACTTTCCACTCTGGGTATTCATATCTAAAGAGCAACACCATATTTCACAGCTCAGAGGACAAGAGATGGGTTTACTCTTTTTCTCCCCAAACTACCGTCCTCAGAGTCAGTGAAAACACACAAGACAACAGGCTCCTCAAACAAATGCCAACTAATCCTTTTCACTCAAATTTAGACAGAATCAGGTGTTTGGCATGTTTGTTTTTGGTTTTTTATAAAAAAATGTACTCAGATGATAAAAATATGGTTGATATAAACCTAGGTTAAGTTCTTCCAGTAACAGGCCCAGTTGCAAGATCAGCCATTCCAATGACAGCTATGGTCAAAGGACTGAAGAGGGTTTAAGTGACACAGACTGTGTAAGCAAGACTGAGAGAAAAGTTTCAAATTTTGAGGTTTTTCTATTAATTAATTTAAATTTAAACTGTTTCTTCACAAGTTCAATGCCCCCTGCCGAGCAATGGCTTTCCCCCACAACAGACAGATAGAGCATGGCATCCTACCTCCTTCTACTCTGAAGATCAAATTCTAAATTAGACACACTTCATTCAGAATCTCTATTTCTGAGTAGCTTCTCCTGGCAAAGCGAAAGTAGGTTATCCGATAACTAGTCACCATATCTAATTTAACTGTATCCACAGGCATTTCTAAAAAATAAATGTCTTCATTCAGAAGAGTCTCTTCTTTTGTAGAGTATGGGGAAATTGTCTGGACAAGGGAGCTTAAGTGCTACCTCCTGCAGGACCCCTTCCCCTCTCCATACTGAAACTACCCTGTAGTAGTAGTACAGGCTCTGCAGTTTCTTCGGGTATGCCCTGGGCAATTACCTTAAGCCTCTTTAAATATCTGAAAGGTTCAGATGTTAAGCTCTCATGTATTTACATTTATACACATGTGCTTCATGAGCTGTGGCTTCAAAAGTGGTTTCAGGGAGCACCAAAACCCCAATTAAAGATTCGGTTTCTACCAGACCTTTTCAAACTAACGTGTATCTCAGTTGTTAAACATAAAATTCTTGGGCCCTACTATTAAGGACCATACCATAGATCTTGAAGAGTACTCAACAATTCACATATTTAACAAACATGACTGTGACGATGGTGTTAACAGTATCTCCTTCCCAGACTGTACAGCCAGAACCAAACAGGCTCAGCCACGTTGGGTCAGTCTCTTAGATTCATTTTAGCAACTTATTTTGTAAGAGGTGAGATTTAATATGCAGCTCTGCTCATGCCAAAACATCTGTCCTTAAGTTACGTGTGGCTCCCAAAAAAGTGAACTTACTTATATTTTAAACTTATTAATAATAAGGAATTATAAGTATAAAAATGGTTTAAGGGGTGCTTACATCACAGGGATCACAATTTTGCTTTACAAACATTATTGTGATTAATCCTTATAAATTCCAGCAAGAAAATATTCTTTATATTTTAAAGAAGCAAAAATGAACCAACACTGCTATTAGGCAGTATTGACAGACATTAATAGTAGAGTCATTCGTTTACTTATTTTAAAGTAAAGTATATCCTTATTTATACAGAGTAAGTTTATTTAATGAACCCTCCCACCCACCCTAACCAAGCACAAACAAAGAGCAGGACACCATGGTACGAGGGGGCGCAAGTCAGGACTCGGCAGTTTGCTCCTACCCAGCCACTTTAATCATAATTACAGGCCCAGCCTGACCAGGTGGTGGCGCAGTGGATAGAGCGTCGGACTGGGATGCGGAAGGACCCAGGTTCGAGACCCCGAGGTCGCCAGCTTGGGCGCTGGCTCATCTGGCTTGAGCAAAGAGTTCACCAGCTTGGACCCAAGGTCGCTGGCCCCAGCAGGGGGTTACTCGGTCTGCTGAAGGCCCATGGTCAAGGCACATGTGAGAAAGCAATCAATGAACAACTAAGAAGTCACAACACGCAACGAGAAACTGATGATTGATGCTTCTCATCTCTCTCCGTTCCTGTCTGTCTGTCCCTGTCTATCCCTCTCTCTGACTCACTCTCTGTCTCTGTAAAATAAATAAATAAATAAAACTTATTTTTAAAAAAAAATAATAATTACAGGCCCACGAAACAGCTATCAAAAGACCTTGTTTTCCTTAGTTAAGCAAAAAGCGATTACACCTACAATTCTGTCATTGCTGGTTCATTTCTTAACTACCCAAGTAATTTAAAGCAGGGAGGAGAGCCATCAAGAAACACCTCCACGTAATTCTATCTGTCCCCTCCTCAGCCCTTGCCCTCCCCATTTATACGATCATGTTTCTCAGTCCAGTCCAGCACCAAACTTCTCCCCACAGCCAGGGCTCTAGCTTCAGAAATTTGCAGAGATTTGCACTGGGATACAGGAGCCCATTTTTTGAGTGTACATGAAATGCTTCAAAACTGCTCCAAAGAGACACCTAAATTCTTCAAATGAGGTGTTGATTCATTATTCCACGCAGAAGCTATAAATGTAATAACAAAACACTTATTTCATTCATCCAGTTAGCTATAACATGACTTAGATAATCTAAACTTAAAAAATAAATAAGCTACAACTGAGACCAAAAGAAAATGATAGTGACATAAAGACAAGTGATGAGATAAAGTGAGAAAAACTCAACTGGTAGTCTGGAAGTCTACCTGGTTCTGGATGAGATGAGCATTACCTTATTTATTCCTTTTGTTTCCCTCAGGAAGGCCCAGATTCCAAGCACAAAGAGTACTAGGCAGCTTAAGTTTCAGCTCTTAAGAATTTTCCAGAAGCCCCATTAACGTAATAATTGTAATAATATGTGTCTGTGTAATCCTGAGATTCACGCTCCTGTCTGGTCCCTTCCCTTAAATCTGGGCTGACCTGTGACTCGCTGTAAGGGACAGAATACGGCAGAGATGATGCTATGCTAGTTCCACTCCTATGGCTTAAGGAGACATGGCTGCTTCTGTTCCTGCACTCCTGTGAGCCCTAAACAACCATGTGAGGCCAGCAATCCTTCTGGAAAGACCATCTGAGGAGCAGGGGGCCCTTGAAACAAGACTACATGTACGAAAGAAAGATAGAGATGGAGAAAGAGAAAGACAGAGACCAACCAGATAAAAGTGGCCATTTGAGTAACCATGAGCAAGCCAGTAGAGCCGCTCACATGAACTGAGCCCAACCCAGCCCAACCCAGCCCAGCCGCCTGGGACAGCAAAACTGTGCGAGAGAAGGAAAAAAAGAGGGCTGTGTTATGTCACTTAGTTTTAGGGTTGTTTGTTATACAGCAGTAAATAACCAAAACAAGCCCACTTGATTCCTTGTGTTTTTGCATAATTTGCTCAAAACCCAGAAAAAAGGAGTGCAGTTACAGGCATACCAAGCTTTATCACACTTCACAGGTATTGTGTTTTTTATAAATTGAAGACTCTCCAGCAAAAAGATGACTTGCTTTGCTATAGTGTCTGGAACCAAACCCACAGCATCTATGACATGTGTCTTTAATTATGATTCCAAATAGTCACACAATCCCAGAAGGTAAGTCTATGCCCTTATACCCTTCTTTACAGTGACTCTACTAAACAACTTCCAGGAGGACAGGCTTCCTGTGTCACCTTAGCACTTGACCCTAGCACCTCGCGTGTCTGCATAAAGTAAAGCAGGCACCCCAGTATGTACTGGGAACAAGTAATAGGTTTTAGGAATGTTGAGACTAATGCTGGTTTTCCTTATAAATTAGGAACTATCTGACATGGTTTTACAAAATTTATTTCCCCAAAGTTGTTGAAACACAAACTTGAAATGTCTACTAACAGCTTTTTAATGGTAAATCCTTTTTTTAATGAAAAGGCTTTTTATGTAATGATAAAAATCATGAAATATCATAATACAGACTTTTGGAAATCAGATCCTGGTTTATTTGCTCCAAAAATACAAATATTTATAGACCAGACTTTTATAAAAGCACAAGCTTTATCTGCAAAAGCAATTGAATTAAAATCCACAAGTTTTCAAAAGGAAACTACCATATTTCCCCATGTATAAGATGCACCTTAATTTTGGGGCCCCAAATTTTTTTTAAAAATGCATTACATAAAGTTACTGAACTCAAGTTTTATGCATCATAAAACTGATACAATCCTCATCACTGTCAAAACTCCCACCCATTAGCTTGTCCTCATCTGTGTCTGATGACAAATCACTGTCTTCATATATTGCCTCGTCCTCAGTTCCATCTATGGCATTAGAAATGCCACCCTTCTACAACCACTGTATAAGACACACCCAGTTTTTAGACCTAAACTTTTCAAACAAAATGTGCATCTTATACATGGGGATATATGGTAATACCTATATCTCACCAATGTATTTTTTCAAATGAGAAATCAACTTTTGCTTTTTCCTTGACAGGAATATAACTATTTTCCAATAAATTCTTATAAATTTCAAAATTACCTTCAAAAGCCACTGCAATGAGGTTACCATTTTAACACAAAGGAGGAAACAGACATGTTCAACTCTAACAGTACTTAACTGTAACAGACTTCAAACAGGTAACTTCAGACTCCTAACCCGTAGCTTTAGGTTATATTTACAGTCGAAGAGTCAGTGGAAAAGGAAAGAATACTGACCCAGGAACAAAAATATAGGTTATAGCTCCAGTTCTATTTTAGCCACTGACTAGCCACATACCCTGGACATTTAACTTATTTGAGCTTCAGTGTCCTCATCCAAAAAGCAATGACTATCTCCTGACACACATTGCTCAGCTGCCATGAGAACCAAACGATAAGGTATATACCACATTATGAAAAAATGTAAAATGTTATACTAATATCACTCTTCTTCATGCCAGCAGAGTAGAAAATCATCCATGGAGTGCTTTTATCAGATACTTTTCCTCTCCTAAGTGTTAGCAACTAGTTAGTTCAAAATATTTATCACCTAGATAGGCCAATTTACTGATTTTTCCACTGCTTGTTATAACAACATATTTTTACAGAAAGAGTAACAAAGACCCCAGTCTTTCTAATAATTATGGAATCAAAGTTTCTACAGCTATAAAAGTTACTAGGTAATAACGTTCTCTGGTTCCCTACCAGGAAGATAATCCTATAGGTGCAGAAAAGTCAACTGTTTACTAATCAAATTATACTATAACCATACTAGAGAGAGTTAGCTACTTAATCTAATGAGAAAATTCACTGACTAGATCCCAGCACTTCATTTATGAATGGAGAACAGGAGTATTCTTATGGAGAGCATACATAAATAGAGAAAATAAAGTTCCTAAAGTCTTATTTCACTTATTTCCCTCCCCACCAGCCTGAGGTACATGGGAAATAAATGAGTGGCCTGATACCACTGCTTACTCTCCATACACCCAAATCATCCCTCAGCCTCACCAGAGCTCTGACGCATGGAGACCAGAAGGGTCCACACTGACAAGTCCAATGAAAACCTAAGAGCCAAGACTCACGAATTGTTAACAATTAAAAGGATCTTCCAGGATCATCTCGTCCTCACTGAAGAGGTCACATAAAGGTAGTAACTATATCTAATGATGGTAAATCAGTTGCATACACATCCTCATAAAAAAGGAAAATCAACTCCCGATTCCACTTTACCCACTTGCTAATTGAAATGCTTAGGACAAATCATGCCACCTTTGGGCTAGTTTGTTCTGTACTATAGTAGCAAATAACATAAGTTAGTCAAAGAAGTCATTGTAAAACACAACACAAGTATAAGGAGTTAGTGTTCCTAGGTGTATATACAATGTGTCTCTATAGTAGGGGTTCTTAGCAGTAAAGGGAAGAATTTGAAGGTTCTTTTGTATTCAAAGCCCCCAGTAATTGTGAGAGCTGCTTCTAGGCCAGCCCACTGGACCACTGGCTCCATGGATAAGTTTCTGGTGGGTCCACAGACACTCTAAAATTATAACCAGAAAACACAGGTGCACAGATACATTTCCCAGCCCAAATTTCCTTAATTTCAATAAGGATTACTAATCCCCAAAAGATCGAGAATTTCTGCTGCAAAATAACACATATGCTGAAGACGAAGCTTCCACAGATGTACTCAAAACGATACCACTATTCTCCTAAATAATCTGATCAGAACCCTACTTATTTTTACTCTCTTAATTTTCTCTCAGCAATTGTCTAATCTACTTCCTTCTTTCCATTCCTATAATTATAGCCACAGCTCAACCCCTCACTACCTATGACCACAGCAATCACAGGTTTTTCTGCTTCCAAGTTCTACTTCAATCCATACTGCTTGGCTGCCAGATTAAGCCTCTGAAAACAGCTCTAATCAGTTACATTCCAACTCAAAGTCATCTGTAAAACCCCCTCTGTCTACCAAATCCAATCATAAACTTTTCCAATTTTACTTCAAGCTTTATCACCTTTACTACTGGCACAAATAATTTATGTTCCAAACATAATTGGGTCTCCCCAAATGTATGAACTCTGTGCTCTTAGGCCCTTCTCTCTGCTTGGAATATCTTTCCCAGCCTGTCAAGATTCTTAATCATCCTCAAAACAAAGATTTCAGAAGCCAGAAAAACGCCACTTTCCCAAAGGAGATGTGAGCTCTGCCCCCTCTAAATTTAAATGCTGCAGGTACCTTATGTATTAAAAAACAAATGAGGCACATGTGTACAGTCCTACCAGCTTAACTAGTCCATGAAAACAAAAACCGTCCTCATCCTCATCTTTACATCCCCCAATACCCCATACGGTCATGCAGTAGATGCTTAATAACTGTGCAAAGTCATAAAAGAAATTATAGACTTTGTGGGGTGAACTCACTTTTTGAAAGCAGAGACTATCTGTGACATCCTCTATCATGCCAGGCTTCTAAAATACAGTCCTTACTTTCTGCTTTCAACACTCAGGAAGAACTGTTTGAAATGTCAATAGGCCAACACTGAAAGAACTATTCTACATACTCCACACTTCAAGAATAGCACCCAACACTTAGCCACTGAGTTTTCAATCTGGATATTAACTATTTGTGAAAAATGATCTTTTCCAGGAGTAGCTAATTTACTGTTTCACGGCTAAAAACAAATCACATATATAAAAGAACGCCTTTCTTTTTTTTAAAGGTGCCTTCTGCTTGCATAATACACAAAAACTCAGTGTGGCAGATAGGTGGATTTCTACATAAGAATGAACTCTCTCATACAACTGCTCACCAGGTGTTTCAGGTGAAAGCATCAAAGAGGAGAGAAACTTTAGACATCATTCTCTTCCACCACTATTACCAAGAGTATGTCAAAGCACAAATTCAAATCTTTTTTGCACATTAATCTGCACAAAAAGATACAAAACTTATCCAACAGAAAAAGAAAGCCATGTCAAGCCCCTAAAAGAGTAAAATGTAAACATAACAGACTGTGGTCTTGTCTGGTCACAAAGGTGTCCTGTCATCAGGAGCCAAAGCAGGTCCACCCCCAGCCGACAGGGTCAAGGAAGGAGCGGGCACAGACTGATCCCTCAAAGGCGGTGAAGCGATGGGGCTAACCACAAAACTGACGTACTGTAAAGGGCGGCAGAAGGTCCGAGCCAGAGACGAGGACGAGCAAAAACTGCAAGGTCACTGGGACCTGGCGGGTTACCGGGTGGAGGTAGGGTGCGCTGGGGCTGCAGTCGGTGGCTTGGGGAGACAGCGGCAGCGCCCGGGGTCCGGGACGCGCCGCGGGGCGTCGGGCGCGGGCAGGAAGTGTACCGTGCCTCCGGGCGGCTGGGGGACAAGGTGAGCAGCTGGACTGCCGCGCTGCGCAGTCACCGGCACTCTTCGCTTGGCCTGTGCCAGGGCCACCCGGCGAACCTGCGACCCCACCCCGCCGAGTCCGCCCGGGCAGGGAGCGCGGCCTCGGGGTCCCGCCCGCGCCCCCCGCTCGCGCCCCTCCGTCCTCACCGGCTCCCGGCCTCGCAGCGGCGCGTGCCCGCGGCAGCAGCTCAGCCCGCAGCGCCCAAGACCGCCATCTCGCCGCAGGCGCGGCCCCGCATCCAGGCCGCCCGCAGCCGCTCGGAAGCGCTGCCGCCACCCGGCCCTCGGCCCTCCCCCCACCCGCCCGCCTCGCCCGCCCCCGCCGGCCCACACCTCCCTCCCTGGGAGCGCGCCACCCCGCCCGCCGATCCCGACCGAACCCGCTTCCCCGAGCATGCGCAGCCAGGGCGCCGGCGACGCCGCTGGGAAAGTCCGCTCCTCCGGGTCTTCGAGGCGCTCGAGAACATGGACGGCCAGCCAGTGGCAGAGGGGGGCGTGGCCCGGGGCAGTGGAGAGGCGGGCCCCAGGTCGTGTTGGGCGGGGCCCTGGCTTTGGGGCGGGGCCAGAACCCGAAAGGGTGGAGATTGGGTCAGCCTCAGCGGGCAGAATGTGCGCACCGCTGATCCGACCTTCTGGCTGAGGTTGGACAGTGTGTCACGTCCAGGAAGGACCTTGGGCACCTGTGTTCCTCTGCAACGCATCAAAGCAAAGGTAGGCTCTACATCAGGGGTCGGGAACCTATGGCTCGTGAGCCAGATGTGGCTCTTTCCATGGCTGCATCTGGCTCGCAGACAAATCTTTAATAAAAAAAATGTTAAAAATATAAAACTCTCATGTATTACAATCCATTCATTTCCTACCGCTCATGTTCATGGTTGCAGGTGGCTGGAGCCGATTACAGCTGTCCTCCGGGACACCACCAAATTTTTATTGTAAAATGCATTACGTACACAGGTCGTTGTATGGCTCTCACGGAATTACATTTTAAAATATGTGGCGTTCATGGCTCTCTCAGCCAAAAAGGTTCCTGACCCCTGCTCTAAATAAAAACCGCTTGACCTGACTGGACGCTTTAGAACACCTCACAAGAATAAATAAGTGCATGAGCCCAAACTTTGTTTCCCACCCCCATGAGTAAGATGACAGAAACAGGTACACTGTCAGTCCAATGAGGCAGGGCCTGCCATCCCCATTTATCCGAAACACAGGTGCTGTTCTTTCCATGTTGCTTATAAAAGAAAAACCAACCTGCAGATGAAGTCCCTGGTGATCACATTACTCACCAGATGACCTTATCAACAAAAGGTAGCTGCCACCCAGGCAATGCCAACAGGAGTTCCCAATCTGGGGTACAGTACAAGGAGAGACTTTAACCGTTTACCAACTTGTGAAACATAGCCTCTGGAGGAAACCAAAGGCTTGCTGTGGGAAGAACAAGAGGAGGGTCCTTATATAGAGGAAATTTCTGCCCTGGTCCCTGATTAGCCCATTTTTATGCAAATGAGGAATCCAAATTTGCACAGCTTGATTGGTCCAAATTGCACTCTCCTGATTGGTCAGAACCATGTGTTCTGATTGATAGATATGGAGCTGCTCTTGACTGGTTTGTAAAGATGCAAATAAGGATGTAGCTATGCAGCTCCCATTGGACAGGGCAGGTTTCAGCCCACTGGCTGAAATACAATACCAGGAGCTTCTTTACAAGAGTGGACAAAGCAGGAGCCCAGTGCGGGAGGAGTTAACCCAGTCTGCAACTTTTCCCTGATGCTTAAACATGCAGGAGACGCCTCTGTTAGCAATGGCTGCTAGACTCAGGTTGTTTGAACCCAATTAACTAGAGCCCTTCTTGAGGTCCACACTGTCTTCAGAGACATAATAAAGGCCATCAAGCATGGCTATCTACAATTTTGGCCCAACTGCTTCACTCAGACCCAACAAATTGCCTACATCCTCACTCAAGCTGACTAGCATTTCTTCTGTCTTGAGCTTGGGTGGCCCTGCTCCTCCCCAAAGTGACACTCTTCACTGTCTGCTCTCTCCTTTGGCCCCCTCCTTGGCATATCTGTAACCCTATTTTTTATTGGCTACAACTCCTCAGAAGGGTGGCTGTTTAAGTCTTTTCTGTTTAAAATTTTCCCTTGACATTAAAACTTCTTTCTAGTTCTCTCTCTTCTCCCATCATAACTAAGCTTGTGAGAGAATCATGTACCAAGAACAGCAATGACACTCTGTGACTAGTTCTAGGATTCAGTAAACCTCTCTTGATTGAATGAATGCATATTCCCTGCCTCTCCTTTGAATCCTCTGATGCCCCTGGATGCTGGGCACATTGTATCCACAATAATTACTCTAAAATACACATCTGAGTATGTTACTCCACTGCTTAAAATCTTTCATTGGCCTTTCAGAGCTTTCAAGACAAAGATGAACATGATGTTCAAGGCCTCTGTGCTCAAATGCCCAGTCACCTCATTGTGAAAATGCTTCAGGCTTCCTCACTGTGCTCACTGATCTCTGCTTAACCAAGCACTGTTTCCTCTAACTTTTCCCTCATCTTTTCCTCACCTGTCCAGTCTCTTTAAAAATAAGTTCAAGAACATGCTTACAGCTGCCCTCTCAGATATTACATGCACATGCCCAGCAGAGATCTGCAGTACATCCCCTGGATGCTTACAGGTTTCCTTCCATTCCCTGCTCTACTCACCCTGCTAAACTCTCAGCTCTACCAAGTCCTCAGTTTTCCCCTCTGTTCTGCTCCATTCAGAAGCTCCTAGTACTCACCTAGGCCCCTAAGGTGACAGCCAAAATTGAACCAGCCTTTTATTCTTACATATTTCCTGGTTTCAAATGAACACTTATAAATAAATGTCTTTTTTCATAAATCGTTGTCCATGTCCTTACTATCATAATTTAAATTCTTAAAAACTAATCAAAGGTGTGAACAATTTTAGCTCTTATGAAACATATTGGCAAGTTGCCTTCCACAAAGAATCTAGACTTAGATGTCACATTGCTCGGGATCAAAACACAGCTCTGCCACATGGGGCTACATTCAGACACTTGTGGGACCTCAATGCTTTTACCTTTGTGGGCCTCTTCTCCATAAAATAACATTAAAAATTATATTTATAACTACATTGATACGAAGATGACCATATTGCTATTATACATTAAAATGTTTTGTCAGCCTAAACATTAACTTGTCTTCCTTCTCATTTTAAAAGAAATTAAAACATTTTTATGGTCCCTAACTGTACAGTAGCAACAATTTGAAACAACTTCTGGTGAAAGTGAAAGAATATGCCAAAGCTGGACTACATTTGAACATCGAGAAGATAGAAATCATGACCACAGAAGAAATACACAATTCTTACATAAACATTGAAAACATCAAAATTGTTAAGATTCTGCTGACCTTGGCTCAGTCATCGGTTTGAACGGAGACTGCAGACAAGAAACCAAGGGAAGGCTGAGACTTGGAAGGGCAACAAGGGAAGAATTAGGAAAGGTTACCAAGAGTGCAGACATGTCTGTCATTAGAAAAGGCTAAGATTACCCACACCCTCATGTTTCCAGTTACTATGTACAGATGCAAAAGTTGAACAGTGACTACGCTTGATAGGAAGAAAATTCATTCATCTTCATATGGTCTTGGAGGAGCATTCCATGGATACCCTGGGCCGCCAGGAATATGAACAGGTGGGTCCAAGAGCAAATCAAGCCTGAAACATCATGGGAGGAAAAAATGAAAAAACTAAAGTTGTCCTACTTCAGGCACATCTTGAAAAGACAGGGTTCTCTGGAAAGACAGCAATGCTGGGAAAAAGAGAAGGCAGAAGAAAAAGAGGAAGACCAAATATGAAATGGATTGATTCCATAAAAGAAGACATAGGTTGAGTCAACAGGAGCTGAGCAGGACCACTGAGGACAGGACGCTGTGAACATCACTTATTCATAGTTTCACCATGAGTCACAGATAACTCAAAACACATAACACCCAAAACTATGATGAGCCTTGTGCCTCCTGTGACAATTGGATAAGTCAGCCCTGCTGCCTCCTTAGAGCCATGAAATTTGGCCAAATTTCTAAACCTGACTGTGCCTTAAGCATAAAACTAGTATAATGTGACCATATGATGTGGTAGTAAAAAGTCAATGAATTACTACAAATAAAATACATAGAATTACCTGGCACATAATAAATTAGTGTTGTTCTATTGTTATTCTCAAACTTCCATAGCACTTTATGAGACTATGTGGTTGTCCACTGTGCTGAAGTTGTCAAACAAACTCAAAAAGATTCCTGGAGGCTTTGCTAGGAATAAATGATAGAGATTTATTCAAGGGTCTTGGAGTTTGAAACCTGGAAGCACAGGTAGGCAAACACCCAGAAGAATTCCAAAGAAGAAAGAAAAGTTAAAAGCTCTTACAGCAACAAATTCTGTTGAGAATTCTCAGTCCTGCATCCTTAGCTCTAGCGTTGGTCCTGAATGATTGACAGTCAGGTGACAGGCCATCAGGGTGATGGAAGCCAGGTCTGATCAGTCCCCATGCTCTGGATAATGAATGTTGGGTGGATGTAATTGTGGGTCTCTCTGGGGGTGACCAGGTGACCTGGAAACGTGAGCCCTTCAGGGGGAATTAGAGGACTACCTGGAGGTTCAGGTGTATATCTAAGCATTGACCACAGGACTAGAAAGTTAAAAAAAGTTTCCAAGCTAGCTCGACAAGAATTGTCTTTCTTCATACCTCAACTTTCATCATGTTTATAATTTTAGCAGCTTGGTAAAGTGACTTCATTTTGTGTGCTCCCTGTCTTTACTCTTAAAGTCATCATGGTCTATTTTCTTATGGAAAAATATGAAATCCTATTGTGGGTTCATTGCTCATTTTCTTACTGAGGTATTCACAAAAGACAATTTATATACAATGCAAATATCAATCCTGGATATAACTGTTGATGTTCTCCATTTTTGTTTTCTTCTATAATTTTTTTTTTTGCATCACAAGTTATTTCTAGCAGAGATCATATCCTTTATCTGCCTTATTTTTTCTATTTGTTTGATAATTTCATTTCTGACCTGCTCTATTTCCAACCTGGGCTGGTTCACCCTTCCTTGGGCAACCTGGTGGTCCCCCGCTCCCGGGAGGTCACCATATTGATGCCAAACTTAGTGTAGACACCCAATCGGCATAGCACACTACAGCCCAGAACTTCTGGGCTCAAGCAATCCTCCTACCTCAGCCTCCCGAGTAGCTGGGGCGCTCCTGGATCATTTTTTTTTTTTTTTACTAAATAGTTTAATCCTTTTGGCGCAGCCTCCATTTTGTGGGTCCCAATATATGAATTAATTTTATCATTACTAAACATTTACTAAAAGGATTAACAATGGTGTTAGGACCGGACATGATGTCACATAGAAGGAAGCCAGGAAGTGGGAATTACATTCCCTAGACCAAAGGGACATCCCCCCATCTCATTCCTTCCTTGTGAGGCTTTGCAGGTTGTCTGGGCTGACTTAGGTTTTAACTAAGCTAACCTCCATGAAATGGACAAGTGACTTAAATAAAATCACCACAAAGAAATAGAGATGAAATTAATAACGTAAGCATAATTAGACAAAAAAGAAAGTCTTAGCTGTGATACTTGTCTTAGTGAGCAAACTTTTTGGCAGTCACATTGTTTAAAAAAAGACCTAATCAAATCTAATAAAAAGTCCCCTCCCCCCACCCAGGTTCAAAGCTATGATGAAACTATTTGAAATGTGAATTTTTCTGTTATCATTAGCGGAGAACCTCAGCTACATGTATTGCACATAGAGGAGTAATCACGACTAAGAAGACATTAAAAACTATGCACTCAAAACATAAGGATAATATTTTACAGTTTTTTTCAGAAGTTTTAGAAGTCAAGAGTTACTCAATCTGGCATTGAATGAAACTTGGCTAAACTTTTTTTTAATATGTGTGTGACAGAGATAGAGAGAGGGACAGATAGGGACAGACAGACAGGAATGGAGAGAGATGAGAAGCATTAAGTCTTTGTTGGTGGTATCTTAGTTGTTCATTGATTGCTTTGTCATATGTGCCTTGACGGGGGTGGGGGGGCTTCAGCAGACCGAGTGACTCCTTGCTCAAGCCAGCGACCTTGAACTCAAGCCAGCGACATTTGGGCTCAAACCAGAGACCATGGGGTCATGTCTGATCCCACAGTGACCCCGCATTCAAGCTGGTGAGCCTGCACTCAAGCCGATGAGCCTGTACTCAAGCTGGCGACCTCAGAATTTTGAACCTGGGTCCTCTGCGTCCCAGTCCAACGCTCTGCACCACTACTGGGTCAGGAGAAACTTTGCTAAACTTAATAACACATGTTTAGAAGCTTACTTACCGTATTTCCCCATTATAAGACTCACTTTTTGAGGGGGGTCTAAAAACTGGGTGCATCTTATACAGTAGTAGTGGCATTTCCAATGCCATAGATGGAACTGCGGATAAGGCAATATATGAAACAATGATTTGTCATCAGACACAGATGGGGACAAGCTAATGGATGGGAGTTTTGACAGTGATGTGGATTTATATGAATTTTATGATGAATAAAACTTGAGTTCAATAACTTTATGTAATACATTTTTTTTTTCAAGTTTCAGGCCCCCAAATTAAAGTGTGTCTAATACATGGGGGAATGCGGTACAAATAAAGGGCCCGTTGAAGGAAAACTTTTTCTAAAGTGTGAATAGGACTGAATTAATACATGAAGCCGTGAATAACAAACTCATTTGTATTCCTTTGTCACCAGTGAAGGGAGATGCACAGAAAACATTGCTGAAGACTGAGAAACAGTTATTAGAATGTGAGGTATATTAGAGTGTATGAATGGTTAGAGTTGGGTGGTCATATCAGCATTTCTACTGTCTCAAATTATCTTTGCTAGATTGCATTTCGAAAGATAAATTCTTAGCAGTAAGAAAGTCCTTACTGGATTAAAAAAATGTTTTGTGAAAAATATATGCTATGATGGAGCTACTGCTTATAGTAGCAAACTTTAAAACTTTTGAAATAGGAGAATTTTCTCCCCTATCTAAACATCTCTCAAGTGAAGCATTCTGAATCCTTTTTGTTCATCTTTTTTTAAAAAATTAATCCAATGACTACATCAAAGTGAACTGAATTTCAACAAAACATTTGACATAATTGTTTTCTGGGAATTAAAAATAAGCCCTGGCCGGTTGGCTCAGCGGTAGAGCGTCGGCCTAGTGTGCGGAGGACCCGGGTTCGATTCCCGGCCAGGGCACACAGGAGAAGTGCCCATTTGCTTCTCCACCCCTCCGCCGCACTTTCCTCTCTGTCTCTCTCTTCCCCTCCCGCAGCCAAGGCTCCATTGGAGCAAAGATGGCCCCCGCGCTGGGGATGGCTCTGTGGCCTCTGCCTCAGGCGCTAGAGTGGCTCTGGTCGCAACATGGCGACGCCCAGGATGGGCAGAGCACCGCCCCCTGGTGGGCAGAACGTCGCCCCTGGTGGGCGTGCCGGGTGGATCCCGGTGGGGCGCATGCGGGAGTCTGTCTGACTGTCTCTCCCTATTTCCAGCTTCAGAAAAATGAAAAAAAAAAAAAGTAATATATTTTAATAACTAAAGACAATGATCTACGTTTTTCACTTGTATTGACATATTTTTGACATGTATTTTTTTTTATCTATGATACCTATTAAAAGTAAGTATTAAATAAATTCAACTTAGAATTTAAATACTCAACATATTATATACTGGCCCTGGCTGGTTTTCTCAGTGGGTAGAGTGTCAGCCCGGCATGTGGATATCCCAGGTTTGATCCCCAGTTTAGGGCTCACAGAAGAAGTGACCATCTCCTTCTCTTCCTTTACCTCTCCTCCTTCTTTCCCTTTTCCCCTCTCACAAACAGTGGCTCAGTTGGTTCAAGCATCAGCCCTGGGGTTGCCAGGTGGATCCCAGTCAGGACGAATGCAGGAGTCTCTGTTTCTCTATCTCCCCTCCTGTTACTTTAAAATAAATTTTATATATATATATATATATAGAGAGAGAGAGAGAGAGAGAGAGGGAATATACTATAATATCAAGGTTAAAATAAGATGATCTCACAAAAAGCAAAAGAATTTATATTATTAATAAATATAATAGAACATCATTTTATTTTATCATTATCTAACCTTTCCTTTGCTAATTTTTTTCTTATGGCTAAGAGCGTGCATACAATGTTAGTACAATAATAGGTGTATGTAATTTATAAATAAATGTGTATAAATTTATATATGCAAATTGACAAATTGATTCTCCCTTGTTCAGTGAAAGTGTGGGTTCAGATATTTTCTACTGATCAAGATATGTGACCAAAAATGTTTGGAAATCATTGGATTGGTAAAAGGGATGGAGAGGGCTTTCTAGAGATAGTTAATCTGATAGAATAACATGATATAATTGGAGGAAGAAAACAGAAGCAATATTAAAAAAATAATACTATAAAACTGAAATAAACTGGGAATAACTTAGTATAGAGACTGACAGTTCCACACATTTCAAAACCCTCTCTCATCATTATATATTCACGTCAAGTCAACAGTGGTTGGGCACCTGCGGAGCTCTGCTTGTCCCTGGCAGAAAAGATGAATGAGATTTGGTTTCCTGTCCAGAGCCCCCCACTGGGGAAAACAGAGCATGTGTGACCACGTGCATAAACAGATCATTTCTGTAAAATATAATAAGCATGGTACAAGAGGGTTCTGTGAATAATGTGAGATGGTGTCCAGTGACATCTGATGGGATAGGGTTAGGGAAAGCTTCCTGGTGGAGGTGGTGTCTGAAATAAGCTTTCTTGAGACCATACTAGACAACAGTATAATTGATTTATAATGAGGAATTAGAATAAACTGGAAAGTACTCATTACAGTTGTTTCATTTTGTTCAATGAGGCAGAAAAAATCTATAAGATAATTTGTAAAGATTTCTATCTTCATAACCTTCATAAAATGCCTTAAAAGTGTTGGTTGCTGAAGGCGTGAGCTTCAATTATCTGGAACATTCCTCAGACTACACTTGTGTCCAATCAATAATACACTGTCTTTTACTCTCCCCCATTCAGTCAACACTTCTTGAACACAAGCTCTGGTCCAGGCATTGAACTGAGTGCCAGGAATATAGTTAGAAAAGACTCTCTTTCTGATCTCGAGGGACTTTAAGTGTAGAGCAACAGAGAAGCTAGTGTGAGAACTGCTGAAATACACTGGGTGGCCACTGCAGTGTTGAAGGCAGGAAAGGGGGCCACGTCAGAGAAGCTATTGAGAAGCTAATCTAGGTCTTGAAGAATGAAGATCACTCAATGAAGAAGGTGGTGGAAAGAAAGCATTCTAGGGAGAAGGAACAGCATGTGTACAAAGAAGCCTGCCACCGTTTTCTAGCTTCTCATAACCTTATTCATATCCTTGATCATTACTCCAGGCATTCTTGCTTACCTAGGCTAGTTCTGTTAGATCGTGATGTACAAAATGTCTACTTGAAGCATGTCTACAGTCTGATTTGCCCTTGGGAAGTGGACAAATTTAGAGCTACACTCTATACCCACAATGGCCGAGTCAAGCATGCATACAAGTCGGAGGCTTCTGTTCTTCGTGACCATTGGCCTAGAAAATATGATATCACTGGTAGTTGTGGGTAGTGACTGGACTTCCAGCTTCCCTGGACCTGCATGCCAATCATCACCTCCCTCACACTGTCTTCCATCTAAGAAAATCTCTCCCCTGACCACACCTAGTTGTTTACCACCACTGACTGAAGAGAACAACCCAAAGCCCAGCTGGGCCAATCAGATTCTAATTCTGAGAGAATCTGAGGTTAAAATATTAGGCTTTGGGCCTGACCAGGCGGTGGCACAGAGGATAGAGCGTCAGACTGGGATGTGGAGGACCCAGGCTCAAAACCCCGAGGTCACTGGCTTGAGCACAGGCTCATCTGGTTTGAGCACAGCTCACCAGCTTGGACCCAAGGTCGCTGGCTTGAGCAAGGGGTCACTCACTCTTCTGTACCCCACCCATCAAGGTACACATGAGAACATATTAGAAAGAAATCAATGAACAACTAAGGTGCCGCAACAAAGAATTGATGCGTTTCATCTCTCTCCCTTCCTGTCTGTCTGTCCATCTCTATCTGTCTCTCGTTTGGTCTCTGTCACACACACACACACAAAAGATGTTAGGCTTTGAACCCTTGGTGGTAAAGGCCCCGAAGAAGATATGTACACCCCAGGCCTGCTAGATGGCAGAGGGGAACATCGATACCCAAAACAGCAGTTGTCTGAGAGGCATACCTACGGGCACAGATGGAAGAAATGTAGGGATCACCTGCCCAAGACATAATGAGTCAGGGTCCTGGTCTCCATCAGAGTTTGAGGTACCCCAAAATAGCTTCTCTCTCCAAAGTCACTTGCCTGTGGATTCTCCAATAGACCAGGTGTAAAGGGGGTTTTTGAAGGATACAGGCATATATCACAGAATCCAATGGCAGGCCATACCAGCAGGCTTCACAGATGCTGGAACCTCTTCAGACAAGCTACTTCTCCCTCTTCATTCTGTTTGGAGAGCAGCATTTCTCCTCTTGGAACCCTTCTGTTCCCCCTCCATCTTGGTCTTCTTTATATAAACATCCTTCTTTTACACGAGCCTCCTCCAGGTTCTGGAGTCACAATAGCTCAAGCTTGACCTGATATCACGGCTGAGTCACCACCCCCGCTCACAAAGTCAGCCCTTCTGTCCCTTAGTCTGAGTTCGTGTGCCCGTAGGTACTGATGGGCAAAGTTCTCTGCCAACTAGCAGGCTGGAAGTTTAGGCATCTCATCTGGGACCCACCAAGAGTTCAAAGTATAACATCTTAACCTTAGTTGGCTAAATATTCTGGATGGAACCGTTGCTGGAGAATTTGTAAGAATAGGCAAGTACCAGTACAGGGAAAGCAGAGGCTGGGTTCCACCAGGGCATTGTCACTGTGGGGCATCGGCAGCCTGTTGCAGCCATATTACAACCAGATGGAGGTAGGCGAGACAGGACCAGGCAAGCTTGCCTTGCAGCAGAAGTGAGTAGCAGAGGCAAAATGAAATAAAATGTCATACCTCATAAACTTACCTGAGTGTCAACATCTATCACAGACCTCCCACCCCATCCACACCCAAATTCTGTCCTCAGCTCTGATGTTGCCAATGTTCCAAGACGATCAATGTGACTGTGTCCTCCTAGTGAGAGGAATATGTAGCTACTTGTTTGTGCTGAACAAACCCTCAGCCACAAATGTTTTCTCTTCTCCAGCCTGCTTCTGAGATGACTCCCCACCACCTGCCTCCTCCACCTCCCCAGAGCCTGCAGGTAACAAAACTTCTCCCGGGGAAGTGCTGCTTGAGCATATTTTCAGGAAACAGCTGACAGTTGAAATTTCTCCATCTTTTTTGCTTTTTTTTTTCTTAAAAGCAGCCCCATGGCTCAGTGTGCAGGTAGAGCCTAAGTTTACTAATTAGCACACAACCTCCCACTGAGTCAGCCTCCCTGCCTACTTCCTCTTCCATTCTTAGAAACTGGTTTGAATGAGTACAGACTTGCTTGGCTCAGCACTTCTGGAAAGGTAGTGTGACAACATTTCTTAGCATGGGCACCACCATCATTGCAATACACGTTCCTCTGGATGGTGTAATCAGAGTGAAAATAGCATTCTGTTTTGTCGACACTGAGAGGACGTCGACTTTCTATGATGCCTTTGCATACAACATCCTTTGAGAGCAAGGAGCCAGAATGAATTTTATTGAGATGTGTAATGAAATAACCCACTTTAAAATCCAGTAGTGATATTTGCATGAGTATTAAGTTAGTCAGCAGGAAGTTTTTCAAAACCTATTATATAAAATGATCTGAGAGAGTTAACTATATATATATAGTTAATATATATATTAACTATATATATATAGTTGTGATGAAATATTTATAACCTATATATAGTTAATATATATATATGATACAGACAAATCTGTTCTAGATTTGAAGATCTGTTTGGTAAGATAGGCTGGATATTCATTTAGTAAAAAGCAAGCAAAGTATTAAAAAAAAAGAGTTTGTAGGAAGGAAAGAGGGCTTGTATCGGAAGTGCTCACTCAGGGATTTGGGGAGCAGACAGTATTTAGGGCAGGCTTTGGATGGACATTTAGTAACAGGAAAGCATAGCAGGGACTTTTAGGTGATTCTGGGAAAAAGAATGATATGGCTGATTTCTGTGTTATCAATGACTGGAACTTGGCAGGTTTGGAGTCTGAGTTGGGAGGGTTATTTTGCATTTAAGATCCTTTAAAAATTGTCACATCATAAACATTTCTAATCTTTTCTCTTTAGAGGTCTAATCCTTCCCATGATGTTTCAGTGCCGTTAAACAAATTGCACCAGCATTCAGTAGCTCAGAACCACCATTTTATTCTGGGCAGGGGTGCCTTAGGTCAGAAACAGGAACAGGACTCAGCAGAACATGGGTCTGGAGCTTCAGATAAGGAGACTTCAAAGCCAAGATTGACCTGAAGGCTGTGAGCAAAGATCAGCAGGACACATGCTCATGCCCGTGTCTGGTGGCTAATGCTGGCTTGTGGCTGGGCCTTCAGCTGGAACTGTTAGGTCAGGGCACTGTGAGTGCTTCTCCCTGTGGCCTAGGTTTCCTCACATCACAACAGCCCAGACTTGTCTCATGGTGGCTCAGGCTCCAGAGATGTGTGTCTTGGCCAACAAGACAGAAGGAGCTCTACTTTCCTTTTTCTGACCTAGAAGTCAACCTGCGTCCCTTCCACCCTTTTCTTCTGGTTATGAAGAATCCCAAAGCCTACAACAGGTTCTTCTCAAAGCACCACTGACACCACCCTCATCCTGGTAAACTTCGACCTTCGTTGTGATAAAATATTTACACACTTAGTTTTTAATTTACATGAGCTCTGTTATACATTCTCGGCAAGCTTCTTTGTACCTTCCTATTTTTCTTGGGTTCTGTGATATTCTGTCCTGTTTTACTTCGTGTCTCCTTTTAACCTCCTCTTTGATGGAACCCCCTTTTTTCAGACTAACCCTGTGGTGTTGATGATCCTCAGGGCCTTGTTTCCATTCTTTTCCCCTATATTCAGTGATGGGATTCAGCTGGTTTGCTCTGGTTCGGCAGAACCAATACCCAATATTTTGTTGAGTTTGGCAAACTGTAAATGACACTTGTAATCAGGGTTCCTTACAGGTTACCTTACAGAAGTAAGGTGGGTGCCTGGGCAGCCACCCAATGCGGAAATCACAAATTTATATTCCTTACTCTTTTTTAATGTTCATCTGTGCAACAGGGTATTCTAAGCAACCTAAGTGATGTTCATTCTGTCCATAGGTGAAAAAAACTGCAAGTGAGGACACCAGTCAAGAAACAATATAGAAATATCTTAAATAACAGTTTTATTGTGTTTTGTCAGGCATTAATATTTTTAAACTTTCTTATAATCTAGTGTTGTGTACCTCTTTTATTGTTCTTTTTTAAGTATTAAACGCATGAAATAATAAAATACCTTTCGGTATATCTTTTTTTATACTTAAAATACTCATTAGGGTAGAGAACTGGTTGTTAAATTATTTGAATTCCACCACTGCCTATATGCCCTTTAAAGCTTTAATTCTCTCCTTCCTAGAACCCCTTTCCTGACAAGCTGGTTTAATGTATTTGCTTCCATGATCATCATTAGCAATAGTCTAACTTTTTTTTTTAATTTTTTTAAATTCATTATAGAGAGGAGAGAGAAAGGGAGAGAGAGAGACAGAGAGGAGAGAGAGACAGAGAGAGAAGGTGAGGAGGAGCTGGAAGCATCAACTCCCATATGTGCCTTGACCAGGCAAGCCCAGGGTTTTGAACCGGTGACCTCAGCATTTCCAGGTCGACGCTTTATCCACTGCGCCACCACAGGTCAGCGCGATAGTCTAACAATATGCCTGCCACTGAAGATGAGACGCTCAGGGTTTATCTACAGCTTTCTAACCTCTCTGTTCACTTTCTCTCCTCTAACTATCCTTACAGCCAGAATAAGCTCTCTGTATGCAACTCTGACCATTCACTCTTCTCCTCCTCTTTCACCCTTTCTCCATATTTTCTCTCTAATATCCAGACTGATGTATCTAGTTCTTTTTTAATATCTGTACTTGAATACCTCATAGGCAGATTCAGAGCTGAACCGCCCACATCCCCATTAGCATCTTTCTTAGTGCTTCTTATTTCAATAAGTGGTTCAGAGCCTAGTGAAAAAAGTAGATGAAAATCAACATTTCTGCAACAGTTTTCGTGCTTTAATAACCTTAGGCATATGACGGTATATGCACCTACAGGAGATGTATTCAATACAGCTAAATGCAGTGGGATGTAGAATTCAATAAGCTGTGAGTAGTGGTGACTTATGTCAATTCCAAACAAAACCATTCAGAGACATCCCCATGACTCTCCTTGAACCCCTTTCACTCTACCACTGATTGACCTGTCCCAGAGAAGGGCTGCTGTTGAGCCTGTGTCCAGGAAGGGAGATGACCTGGTGCAGAGTCAAAGCAAAACAGCATGGAGCAGGTACCATGACCAAGAAATGAGCCTTTGTTGTTGTTGTTTTCTTTTTGAAAGCCAGTGACAGCTTGTGGGAAGTGACTGTACTCATCTGCCAATTCTGTATGTGGTGATGTCACCTGAATAGCTGAAAACTGGCTGAGGTGGAAGTGTTTACTATGGAAACTGCCAGATTCTCACCTACCGGGGCTTTTATTCCTGGAGAGCTTGCTGTTAAAAATGCATCAGTACTCCAATGTTTACAGTCACTAATGTTTGACTTTAACATCAGATGGCTTAGCCTACACTATTCTGAAGCAATGTACAATCTGTGATAAAGATTAATGGGCCCAAACAGAACACCATTGTAGTATGTGCTCCACTGAGGCCAGAACGAGACTTCATGGGTATCAGGAACTCCAAAGGATCTGAGATCTTTTGTGCCCTACTTGCATCTCAAGTTAGCCTGCCAGTTCCAAGCATGCTAGTAGAAGACATGAGACTCCTAGATCAGAGACCAAAACTTTTATTACAGCACAAAAAAGCAGCACAGGCTTCATGTTCATTTCTACGCCTGCTGTCCCCAAAGTCACAAAGTGGGTAGAATGGCCCAGGTAAAGGCCGCACGTGCAGTGAATTTGGGTCACTGTTAGAAGCTTCAAGTTTAGGACAACTGAATCTTTCTTAATGCACCGCAAGCAGAATTCTGCATTTGCCCTGGAGAGTCATTATCTTTATTACCTTTGACAGTAAACAAACCTGCCTTTTCCTGTAGAAAGATGATCATCTCTATCTTCCAAAGCTGTTTGTTGTACAAACATTCTTGAAAAGCAGTCCTGAACATCAATGGCTCTGCTCACAAGTGAAGACATTTGAGAGACCTCTGCAGAATTATCTCCCCAAATGGGTCCAGTCCTTGGAGGGCAACCAGCCTGGACAGGAAGGCTTCCAGTCAAGGGTTTTCCATTTACCATCTACCTAGAGTTTCTCCTCAAGGATGACATGTGATAGAGTTCTTTTTTTTTTTATTCCCCCTATTTTCTTAGTTGTCTGTGTCCTAGATCTTTGGACTTAACCAAATAGGGAACTTAATGGAATGGTTTTGTTGTTCCTCTGAATGACAGTATAAACAGGGAAAGTATGGGCTGAGACTCTACAGTTGGTCCCCTGGAGGAACATCCCAGGCTTTTCACTCACCAGCCCTTTAGCCTTGGACAAGTTACAAAAGATAACACACCTGCAGGGGAAGAGTCCCTGTGAGGTTGTAAGGCCAGGGGCCGCCATCGTGGCCACTCACATGCAGTTTCTTATTGAATTCGAGCAGACATAAAGAAACCATGGAGTCAGAGAATGGTGGGCCATTCTTGTTTATTGGTGTCTCACCAAGACAAGCAAGCCTCAAGAAAAGCCAAGGGGAAAGCAGAACACCTACTTTTCCCATGGAGGGCAAGGGATCAGGGAGGAGAGAAAAAGAAATCCTCCCACAACTCTCAGTGGTAGGGCAGAATCTCCCTTCCAGTAAACATTAGCAAGACAATGGCCCTTCCCAAGCAGGAAGGTAATTAACCTTTCACCTGGAAAGTGGCCATTTTTAACAATAAAAGTGAGCAAAACCATAAAATACAGATTTTACAAACTTATTTGCCCAACAGGGGTGTTCGCAGAGGCATTCTTTATCTCTGGGGTTTCCCGGAATTTCAGTACTTGCCCTGGACTTCCACTCTTAGAATCAATGTAGAGATAGAAGATTTAGTCTAGCATGAAAGTTATTGCTTATCTTTAATTTTCCAAATAGAAAGTTAAAGTCTTTAAAAGGGTCAATAACCTGAATGCCTGACTACCAGGCTGGAGAAACCACACTTCGGCAGTGGAGGCCTCTGAGCACCAGAGGCAGATATGGGGTTGGACGCATCCTTATCTCACCGCTCCCCCTCCACTCGGAGAAAAGATGAGATCTACGGAAAGGTGGAAAGTTTGCATTAAGTGAGACTGAATTCTGAATTTACTTAAAATGCCTGGAATCACCTTAGATGAGTTTATATTTTTCCTTAATTAGTGGACATAGGTTCTGATGAACTAATTTGTGTTCTGTTCTGGAGAAATGAAGGCAGCGTTAGAGTGGCTGAGAGCCTTTTGCCTGATAATTTCAAGTCTACTCCCTGCATGAGGGGGTTGGGACACCAACACAGAGATGATTTCGACTGGCTTTATTTATTCTTACTGACAGTATGATGTGCATACATTTACAAAGTCACCTGGGAAGTGTAGGAAGTCTGTCTCAGGTGTACCCTGTTTAGTGCTTTTCCTTTTTTATGTTGCTTCAGATCCCTCACTCCATGATTTAGTCACTAATTTTCTCTAAAGTGTGAATTGTATAGATTTACTGTTCCCAGGAATATTTTCAGTTCCATACGACTAACAGAGAAGATCTTTAAGGCCCAGAAAGAATGCACATCTAATTATCAGGTACAAAATCCGAGACCATTGGGGAAGATTTTTGGGGTAGAGGGGAAGGCTTGCTTCTCTCAAATTACATGTCAGAAGTTTCTGCTGACTTTATTTTTTCCGAGCTGCGTGATTTAGTGCTGGGTTCTCAAAGTGCCAAGCCAAAGGGGAGCATAATATTGGAAATGTGTGTGTCTCCTGGTCAACTTCAAGGAGAATTATTTTGGCTAAGTATTCAAATTCTCTATTTTTTGTTGTTGATCTTTTCCACCCATGAATAACAACATACGCGAAGCTATTACTTGTATGTTTTATGGTTGGTGTGTTTCTGTCCTGAGATTTGTCCTGTGAGACAGAGTGGTTATGCGGGCTGCTCTGGAGACTCAGCAAATGTTTTGTGCTGGTCAGCAGAATGCTTAGCCTATGGCCACCACTCCAGAAGATGCACACTGCTTCATCAGTCTCACTGTCTCTGAAAATCAGTGTTAGTGAACAACTTAATATTAGCCCATCCTCCCATTAACTCATCTGTTTCCTATCTATAGAAAGATATATAAAAAATGTATTTGAATTTTTATGGATAACATTTTTTTAAAAAGGTCATTTTATTGGTCAGAAAGACAAATTCTGCTAAACTCTGATCCCAATGATTGAGCCTTCATGGATCCTTTAGTGACACTTTAGTTGTTCATTGATTGCTTTCTCATATGTGCCTTGACCATGGGGCTACAGCAGACCGAGTAACCCCTTGCTCAAGCCAGCAACCTTGGGTTCAAGCTGGTGAGCTTTGCTCAAACCAGATGAGCCTGCGCTAAAGCTGGCAACCTCGGGGTCTCAAACCTGGGTCTTCTGCATCCTAGTCCAACACTCTATCCACTGCGCCACCGCCTGGTCATGTATGGATCCTTTTTTATATGTGTTTTTCTCCTCTAGAAGAAATTTTATTATAATGGACTTAAATGTGCTAACAGTTTTATTTTATTTAGTTAGAAACAATCACTTAATATTTAAAATTACCATTGTACATACACTTTCCTCCACTGACATGTCCAGAAACAGATTCTCCAAATTCTACAGAAAGAGAGACCCTAGTAAAGCCATTGGTGTAAAAGTTGTATAGACCTTTTAAAACATTTTTTTAATTTAAAGAGTGAGATCGTGTATCTACATAGAGTGTCTAGATATACAGTGTCTAGCATGTGGTAGGTAACAGGTACATTTTAAAAACTGCACAGAATTCAACCTGGAAAAGCATTTTCTTTTATTGAAATGAAAATCAGATGCCTTCCTTTGTAGGCTGCTTCTTTGGGACGTGCAGGTGGGTAGGGCTGCAATCTGCCTGCTGACCCCTCGTGCTCTGGGGCCCTGATGAAGTTTGCTTTATCTGTGGTACAGACTCATCCTTGTCCCACATTCATAAAATCACCTGTGTCTCCCACTTACCCGTTCTTTCTCTATTTAAATCTATACTACACTTAACCAAAGTTAATAAAAATAAAATTTTTCCCTATTTCCTAATACCTATTTTGGGCCCTGATTTCAAGTTAAGAAGACTTTGTTTGCTCTGTTGGGCTTTTTAAATGTCTCATGCCACCACCTGAAACTTCATCTGTTTTATTCTGTGCACATTTCCGGGTATTGTAAATGCCATAGGAAAACATGCCTGTGTTTTTATTTTTATTTTTTCAATTGTATACTTTATTGATTTTAATTTATTGTGTTTACATAGATTCAAGTGTCCCACTGAATACATCCCCCTTACCCCCGTGTTCCCCTCAACATACCCCTTGCCCTTTCCCCCAATGCCCTTCCCCCTTCCCTCCAGGATTTGCTGTGTGTTATGTGTATATAATTATGTTATATATGTTATGTATATATAACTTCACTAATCTCTTTTCCTTCCCTGATCCCGTTCTGTCATCCCCTTTCCCTCTGTCTGCTTTCCCTCTGGTCCTTTTGATCTCACTTCTGTCTCAATTCCGTTCCTCAGTTCACATTAGTTCACATTATTCATTGGATTCCTCAAATGAGTGAGGTCATATGATATTTTTCTTTCTCTGCCTGGCTTATTTCACTTAGCATAATAGTCTCCATGTCCATCTATGTTGTCACAAAAGGTAAGATTTCGGATTTTTTTTATGGCCGCTAGTATTCCATTGTGTATATGTACCACAGCTTTTTAATCCACTCGTCCACTGACAGACACTTGGGCTGTTTTCAGATCTTGGCTATTGTAAATAATACTGCAATAAACATGGGGGTACAACATGCCTATGTTTTTATACACTGCAAATAAGATACATGCTTAGATCTATTTTGTCCTAATAGATTATTAAATTTAAGCCCCAAATTACTGTGTATTGGTATAGATTGCATAGCTACTCCTCTTAACTCAACATCGGTTTCTGATTCAGACATGGAAGCTATTTAAATAACACATAAGAAGACCTGGAGAGTAAAAGCAGCTCAGAACTAGGAGGATGCTCCCAGGTCTACACCATGCCCAGCTTGTATAGTCCCAGTGATGGGGAACTCTCTACCTTCAGAAAAGTGTGAAAGCCTGGACCATTCACAAACTGGTGATAAATTTGTGTGGTCTAATAATTCTGGCAGTTAGACACTTAAAGGCCATTGTTGCCCTTCCCTTAGTCCACATTTCTCTGTAGGTTAATCATTGCAAATTTCTCTGCAAAGTGCCTCCTTTTGATCTGCTTTATCAACCTGGTCAGTGCGCTCTACTCTCTACACTCTCTGACTCTGCCATGCCCAAGAATGAATAAATACCGTCTGAGTAAGGAGCTGATGTGCATGCACAATATCTTTCCTCGGTCCAGATATTAATTGTTTTTACTGTAGTCACGTGTCAGTTCATGGATTTCATAAATCTTTTATAAAAGCCAAAGCCTGATTATAACAAAGATAATACATAAGGACTTCCAGGGAACACCTTCTTCCAGAGAAGTTAAAAAGAAATTAGATAATGGTATCAGAAAGGAGAAATAGAAAATGCCCTGGAGGAGAGTAAATATCTTGGCAACATGAATTGCGGGTTGTGTTTTAAAATAAGACCTTATAGAAAATTTGTTCAGTGAATTTGCAGTCTTCAAGTTCCTTGTGTACACATACCGAATGTTCCTGTTTATCCTGGGAGCCATGGTGATGTTGTGCGGTGTGAGATTTAAAGCCAGGCTTTTAAAATGTGTATCCCCTTGAGGACCTCAGGGAAAAGATTTAATTGCTGTACTTTCCAAAATGGGGCTAATAACATTTCCAGCAATGCCCATGTTTGTCTGTTTTGTACATATTGCACCAACGTGTACACCACACTTAGGAGATAAAATGTCACAGACACCCTGACTCTCGGGTAAAGTACTAAGTATATCTCTAATGACTGGTTTGTCAACTTGTAATCAGAAGCAACGCTGGCATCTTGTGATCTTACTGTTCAGGACTGATTCAAAACAGCCAAGGTAGAGCAGCACTGGGCTTTTCCAGTTTTTCAATTAAATTCTTAATTTGTGGCAGGGGTGCCCTGGTGCTGCCGAAGCTGGTCCCACCAGCAGGAACGCACCGACACAGGCAAGTGCGGCTGTAAGACAAGGATTCCAGTGTAAGGAGTGTGATTAGACCCTGCATCTGTTAGCGTGATCTGCTTGCATTCACCAGGAGGTAACCCCAGCTAACGTAGCAAAGTCAATCTAGTGGAAAGATGTGGGTCATTATTTTCAAGGCCTGGGCTGGAGAGAAGGCAAGGACTGAAGAAGCTCAGACACACAGCAGTGGGCTCGTGGCAGGACCTGCCTGGTCAGGATGCTAGGGACCCAACGGGGTGCAGTCCTTTCATTTTCAGAGTTACCGATCCTCTGGTCTAGGTTGTTCCATTCAGCTTGTTCGTGGGAAAAGAGGGCCCTGATTACTGTCCACTGTCAAGCTTTTGGTCTCAAGAACTCTTTACATTCTTAAAGATGATTGAGAATCCCAAGAGCTTTCATTCATGTGGGTCATATCTATTTATCCTTATTATATTGTGTGAGAAAATGAGACATTGAAAAGCATTCATTTATTAATTTATTTTAAAATATCAATAATAAACTCATCAGATGTTATATGCCATACAATTGTGAACAGTAACTATATCTTTCAAAAACAAACAAACAAAATATAGTACAAAGAGTACAAAAACATTGTTGCAAATATCTTTAATGTCGGGCTGGATAGTAAACAGAAGAATTCTCACCTTTACTGTTTGCATCTAGTCCTTTTGTAGCATACTGTTTCAGTTGAAGTATAGGAAGACAATTTGGTCCCAGACATGTATAATTACAAAATAGAGGAATTACTTGGCCTATGGTGGCTCAGTGGATAAAGCATTGACCTGTAATGCTGAGGTCACTGGTTTGAAACCCTGGGCTTGCCGGGTCAAGACAGACAACAATTAAGCAATGAACAAGTAAAGTGAAGCAACTATGTGTTGATATTTTTCTATCCCCCATCTCCTCTCTCTGTAAAATCAATAAATAAAAGCTTTAGAAAACAATAACAACACCAAAAGAAAATAGAGGAGTGTTTTAAAAGGCTTTTTCAGTTCATTGTGCATAAATTATGTTAGGCTGCATAAGAAAGAATAATCTGAAAGCCTGTAGACTAGGGTAGTGGAGTGCTACCCTAGTGGAGGCCTTTGGGGGCCAGAGCATGGAGTTGGGAGGGACGCCTGCTCCTCACACCAGGAAGTTATTGAAAGCCTGCCTTCCCCCATTGTCATCTTCCTCACACCATTACTGGGGACAAGGTGACATCAAGGGGAATGCTGACGGTCTGGCACTGGCTGAGATTAAATTCTAAATTTACTTTCCTGAAAATCATAACTCAAACATGGTCACATTTATTGCCCTACCTAAGCAGACCCAGCCCCTCTCCAGCTTGGCTATGTGCAGATTTGACCCTAATTATGTGTCTGCAGCCAGGGACGTGGGAACAGATCTCGAGGAGGGCGGTAGTCTTGTAAGGCTATTGGGATCTCCACAAGGGCTTCGAGCAAGGAAATGAAGGTGGATCTATCTTCCTTTAGAAGAAAGTAGGCCAGCCCTTCAGATCCAGAGGGTTCAGGGGACTCCAGGGGTCCAAGGTTCTGTAGTACGTCTAACCCAGCTATCCCCATCCCAAATCTCTGACTTGCTCCTTCCCCATGAGAACGCTGTCTTTGCTTCAGGAGACTCGTCAGAATCAGGTTTGACCCTCTTCTGTGGTTCTGCCTCTTTACAATCAAACCCTGTTCCTCATCTTTAGATCTTCAACTACAGCCAATGAGAGGCTCTTCAAAGGCAGCCAAGAAGGTCCTCGACTTCCACGTTTTGCTTTAAGTTGTTGAGTAGTAAGTCTGCAACTGTTTTTTCTCTGCAAGAAGTCAGTGACACTCAGCAGCTCCTTCTAATCTGTCAGCTATTTCTCAAACGCCCAAAGCACAGCTCCAGCTTTTGTATGACCTTACAGATCTTTGTATTTTGCCAGAAGTGAGAGTCTAAATCCACATAGCAACCATGGCACAGCTGGGATGCTCATGTCCTCATCGCCACTTGGCCAGCGAGTGATCCAAGTCCAGAGGTTCATACTCGAAGGCTGCTTCTTAGGGCCACCTCCCAGAACCCATAGCCTGAGAATAGGGGTCTCACTGAAGTGATTTATGGCACAAATATGCTCAGGATAAGGGGATGGAAGGAAGCAGGATAGGGCAGGGGATGAAAATGGGGTGTCTCCTAGAGTCCAGCTTTGGTCTCCTTAGGGAGCTCTAGAGCAGAAATGATGCCATACTCAATGTCCCCTTTATTCGTACCTTTCTAGGCAAAGAAACTCTTATTTGGCTGGGGCAATTTTCTGGAGAAGGGGACAGCCACAAGATGTTTTCAGCCAGTAATGAGAATGAAAACAGTTATTGATAACAACATGTAAAACGTTTGGGAGGTTCAATACCACTGACACCAGTTACTGAGAGGAAAAGCCTCTCTCTGTTTTTTCTGTGCACTGCAATTTTTAAAAGGCCATTGTGTTGAAAACTCCATCTGCTTCTCCATTTATTGGTTTTCCCCCACTTATCTTTGCTTTTATGTGACCACTGCGAAACACTGATCATACCAAATGTGCTATTTTATAACATTCACAGCGCTATTTTTTTTTTTTAACACGTTAGCCGTTTTCTGCAAAACATTGTTATCAACCCACGCAAACACTTCCATTCTGGAAGAACTCCATGAGCTGTTCTTAGCACATGAAACAAAGTTGAAACATGATTTGATAACCTTTCTTTCTCTCCCCCTCCCAGTCTGCTTCTCCCCCACCCTTTCCTTTTCCCTTCTCTCTCTTCTTCCTTCCCTTCCTTTCTCCCTTCTCTCATTCTTCTGTTTCCACATCTAACTTTCAGTCTCCCTTTTGCTTGATGCCGTGTATGACATATTGTGGCTTTTTTCCATATTTTTTTTTTCTGGCACCATCAGACAGGAATTTCCCTCCTGAATCTAGGTGTTCTGGTCAACAAGCTCTGGAGCAGATTCAACAGCGGGAGGCTTTCCAGTCTGTCCACATTTAACTACTGTCTCTGACTGTCTCTTCTGGAGAAACTGAATTTCAATTTGGAGCATGTGCAGACTACCACAGTTGTCAATTTTTAGTCTGTGTCAAAAGGAAGGGAAAAGAAAAAATAAGATAGCTAACTTTTATCATGAAGAAAGTATTTTTCCCCATGATTAAATAATATCTGTACCTTCTATGGGAATGTTATGGTTCTTTATCGGTTTACTGGGGTGGCCATAACAAAGTGCCATGAACTGGGGGGCTTATATAACACAAATTTATTTTCTCACAGTGCTAGAGGTTAGAAAAGCCAGGTGTTGGCAGGTCTGGTTTTTTTTTTTACTAAGGTCTCTCTCTTTGGTGTGTAGATAGCAGTCTATTCCCTGTATCTTCATCTGGTCTTTCCTCTGTGCATTGATTTGTGTCCAAATTTACCTTTCTTATGTATAAGGACACCAGTTATACTAGGTTAGGGCCATCTTAATAATCACACTTTAGCTTAATTACCTTTTTAAAGGCCCTATCTTCAGATATATTCACATATGGTAGTATTAGGGATTAAGACTTCAGCATATGAATTTTTAGGGGGACAATTCAGCCCTAACACATACTTACCAACTATTTAAGAAGCCCTCATTTTCTGGAGACAGGGAAAGTCTAAGTATAGTATTACTTAGTAATTCATAGCTTACAATGTTTTAAAAATTGCTACAGGGAGGCCTTAGTTTGGTCTGGTATAACAAAATAACATAGATTGGATGGTTTGTGAACAACAGAAATTCTCACAGTTCTAGAAACTAGGAAGTCCAAAGTCAAGATTTCTGTAGATTGTGTGTCTGGTGGGAGCCCAGTTTCCGGTTCATAGATAATTGTTTTTTTACATTAGCCTCACATGATGGAGGAGGCACTGTAAACTGTAAAATATTAATGAAAAAAATTAATGAAGTCCTGTGGGATAGCTCAGTTGGTTGGAGCATCGTCTCAATGCACAGAGGTTGCCAGTTCAGTGCCCAATCAGAGCATGTACAGGAGCAGCTGGATGTTTCTCTCTCTCTCTCTCTCTCTCTCTCTCTCTCTCTTTTCCTCTCTGTTAAAATAAAATTTAAAAATATTTTAAAAGGAAGTTAAAGAAGACACACATAAATGGAAAGGTATTTTGTGCACTGTTGGTGAGAATGAATCGATGCAGCCACTATGGAAAACAGTATGGAATTTCCTAAAAATATTAAAAATAGGACTGCCATATGATCCAGTTATCCTGCTTCTGAGTATATATCCAAAGGAAGTGAAACCGTTATCTAGAAGAAATATATGCACCTCCACATTCATGGGAGCATAGTCACAGTAGCCAACATATGAAAACAACCTACATGTCCATTGGTGAATGAATGGATATAGAACATGTGGTGTATCCATACAATGTAATACTATTTAGTGTTAACAAAGAAGGAAGTCCCTCTATGTATGACAACATGGGTGAAACTGGAGGGCATTGTCCTAAGTCATATAAGCCAGTCAGAGACAGACAAATATCATATGGTATCACTTATGTGAAATCTTTAACAACCCCCATACCAAAATATGTTCACAAAATCAAAGAGTAGGACAAATAACAGCTGATGCCAACCCAAGAAGACCTAGAAATAACACAACTGAAAACTGGAGGCAGACAACACCAAGCCTAGACTCAACCAGCTCTACAAACAATACACCCAAACACACAGACATAATGAGAAGACAGAAGTGCAATACAAATGAAACCACAAGAGAAACCTCCAGGAAATGAACTGAGTGATATGGAAATAACCAAACTTCCAGATGTAGAGTTTAAAATAATGATTGTAAGGACGCTTAGGGATCTTAAAACAACAATGGATGGTCATTATGAACACCTAAATAAAGAAATAGCAAGTATAAAAAAGGACATTGAAATATTAAAAGAGAATCAGTTGGAGATGACAAATACAATATCAGAAATAAAGACCACAATGGAAGGGATAAAAAACAGGATGGATGAGGCTGAGGATCGAATCAGTGAGTTGGAGGACAAGTTGAATGAAGGCATGGGGGCAGAGCAGAAAAAAGAAAAGAGACTCAAAAAAGTATGAGGAAACTCTTAGAGAGCTCTGTGACAACATGAAGAGAAATAATATCCATATCATAGGGGTTCCTGAAGAAGAAGAGAAAGAACAAGGAATAGAGACTTTGTTCAATCATATCACAGCTGAAAACTTCCCTCAATTAATGCAGGAAAAACTCTCACAAGTTCAAGAAGCACAGAGAACTCCATTAAGGAAAAACCCAAAGAAATCTACACCAAGACACATCATAATTAAAATACCAAAGCTTTATCTTTTGATAAAGAGAAAATATTAAAAGCTGCTAGAGAAAAACAGGCTATCACCTCCAAAGGAGCTCCCATAAGGATGACATCCAACTTCTCAACAAAAACACTTGAGGCCAGAAGGGAATGGCAAGAAATATTCAAAGTAATGCAAAACAGGAGCCTACAACCAAGACTACTGTATCCAGCAAGGTTATCATTTAAAATGAAAGGAAAAATAAAAAGCTTCCCAGACAAAAAAAACCTCAAGGAATTTATTACAGCCAACCCAATGCTGCAGGAAATGTTAAGGGGCCTGTTGTAAACAGATTAAAGTGGGAAAAGACTATAGCAAAAGAGAAATACAGCTTTAAAGAGTAAAATGGCAATAAACAACTACATATCAATAATAACCTTAAATATAAATGGATTAAATGATCCAATCAAAAGACACAGGGTGGTTGCATGGATAAGAAACCAGGACCTGTATATATGTTGTCTACAAGAGACACACCTTAAAACAAAACATGCACATAGACTGAAGATAAAAGGATGGAAAAAAATATTTCATGCAAATGGAAATGAAAAAAAAAACTGGGGTAGCAATACTTATATAAGACAAAATGGACTTTAAAACAAAGGCTATAGTAAGAGATAAAGAAGGTCACTACATAATGATAAAGGGAGCAATTTAACAGGAAGATATAACTGTTATAAATATCTATGCACTTAATATATGAGCACCTAAATTTAAATATATAAAGCAGACTTTGATGGATATAAAAGGTGAGATCAACAGCAATACTATAATAGTAGGGGATTTCAATACCCCACTAACATTGCTAGATAGATCTTCAAGAAAGAAAATTAACAAAGAAACAGCAGACTTAAAGGACACACTAGATCAACTGAATTTAATAGATATCTTCAGAACCTTTCACCCTAAAGCAGCAGAATATACATTCTTTTCAAGTGCTCATGGTACATTCTCAAGGATAGACCACATGTTAGGGCACAAAAGCGGCCTCAACAAATTTAAGAAGATTGAAATCATATCAAGCACTTTCTCTTATCACATGGCATGAAACAAGAAATCAACCACAACAAAAAAAACTAAAAAATACTCAAACTCATGGAAACTAAATAGCAGGTTGTTAAATAATAAATGGATTAACAATGACATCAAAAAAGAAATAAAAAAATTTTTAGAAATGAATGATAATGAGCATACAACAACTCAAAATTTATGGGACACAGCAAAAGCAGTACTGAGAGGGAAGCATAGCACTACAAGCATACTTTAAGAAGCTAAAAAAGCTCAAATAAAGAATTTAATCTTGCTTCTAAAAGAACTAGAAAGCCTGACTGGGTGGTGGCACAGTGGATAGAGCATTGGACTGGGATGCCAAGGACCCAGGTTGGAGACCCCGAGGTCACCAGCTTGAGCCTGGGCTCATCTGGTTTGAGCAAAAAGCAAGGGGTTACTTGGTCTGCTGAAGGCCCGTGGTCAAGGCACATATAAGAAAGCAATCAATGAACAACTAAGGTGTCGCAATGTGGAACAAAAAACTAATGATTGATGCTTCTCATCTCTCCACTCCTGTCTGTCTGTCCATGTCTGTCCCTCTCTCTGGCTCTCTCTCTGTCTCTGTCAAAAAAAAAATAAAAAAATAAAATTAAAGAACTAGAAAAAGAACAGCAAGTAAAGCCCAGAGGTAGTAGAAGGAAGGAAATAATAAGGATCAGAGTGGAAATAAATGACATAGAGGCTAAAGAAACAATACAGAGGATCAATGAAACCAGGAGCTGGTTCTCTGAAAAGGTAAACAAGATCGATGAACCTTTAACTAGACTCACCAAGAAAAAAAAGAGAGAGGACTCAAATAAATAAAATTAGAAATGAGAGTGGAGAAATAACAGCTGACATAACAGAAATACAAAATATTGTAAGAAAATACTGTGAAGAACTGTATGCCAAAAAACTAGACAATCTAGATGAAATGGACAAATTCCTTGAAACATACAATCTTCAAAAAATCAATCTGGAAGAATCAGAAAACCTAAACAGACTGATTACAACAAATGAGATCGAAATTGTTATCAAAAAACTCCCAACAGGACTCAGACAAGATGGCGCTGGAGTAGGCGGATGTACCAACATCTACCTCCCAGAACCAAAGTGGATTACAAACTAATTGTAAGAAATATCATCTGGAAAAATCAACTTTGGACTAAACTAAGAGGACTCTTCAACCAAGGAACACTGAAGAAGCCACACAGAGACTGCTTAGTGTATCCCAAGGTTCTCTTTACCATGCCACAGTCGCAGAGCTCCAGGGAAAAGCAACCTGGTCTCATCTCTCCAGGCAGAGGAGAACAGAAGCTCCCTATCCACGCATGCTGCAAATGGCTTTTCCAGTCTACCTGAACCATTACCAGCTAGAAGCAGCGGTCATTGGGACTTGGATATGAGCTGCAAAGTATAGAATGGTGACAATAATTCCAGTGCCATGCAGACTTTTCCTGGACTCCTGCTCCCTGTGACAGTTCCTAACAGACTGAACTGTGGTTGGGTTGCATTTCTCAGGGATTTGACATGGTGATGGGGCCAACTTGGACTTGGTGAACATGTTGAGGACACTACTCTTTTATGGATTCTTGCTGTATTGGCCAAGAGTTTGCTTAAAGGCTTTTAATCACTGTAAAAAAAAAATAGAAGGCTGGATAAAAAAGATAGGACACATATACACCATGGTATACTATTTAGCTAGAAGAAATGATGACATCGGAGCCCTTACAGCAGAATGGTGGAATCTTGATAACATTATGCCGAGTGAAATAAGTGAATCAGAAAAAAAACAAGAACTGCAGGATTCCATACATTGGTGGGACATAAAAGCGAGACTAAGAGACATAGACAGGAGTGTGGTGGTTACAGGGGGTGGGGGGAGGGAAGGAGGGAGATGGGGAGGGGAGGGGGAGGGGTACAAAAAAAACCAGATAGAGGGTGACGGAAGACGATCTCTCTTTGGGTGATGGGTATGCAACAGAACTAAATGACAAGATAACCTGGAAATGTTTTCTTTGAATATATATACCCTTATTTATTGATGTCACCCCATTAAAATAAAAATTTATTTATATTAAAAAAAAACCTCCCAACAAAGAAAAGTCCTGAGCCTGATGGCTTCACAAGTAAATTCTACCAAATATTCAAAGAAGAACTAACTCCTATCCTTCTCAAGCTATTTCAAAAAATTCAAGAGGAAGGAAGACTTCCAAGCTCCTTTTAAGAGGCGAGCATAATTCTGATTCCAAAACCAGGCAAAGACAACACAAAGAAAGAAAATTATAGGCCAATATCCCTGATGAATATAGATACTAAAATTCTCAATAAAATATTGTATATTAGCAAACCAGATACAGCAATATATGGAAAAAATCATACACCATGATCAAGTGGGATTTATTCTTGAGAGGCAAGGCTGGTACAATATTTGCAAATCAATCAATGTGATTCATTACATAAACAAAAGGACGGAGAAAAACCACATGATAATTTCAATAGATGCAGAAAAAGCATTTGATAAAAGCAGCACCCATTCATGATCAAAACTCTCAGCAAAGTGGGAATACAGGGAACGTACCATAACATGATAAAGGCCATCTATGACAAACCCACAGGCAACATCATAATCAATGGGCAAAATTTAAAAGCAATCCCCTTAAGATCAGGATCAAGGCAGGGGTGCCCCCTTTCACCACTCTTATTCAACATAGTCCTGGAAGTCCTAGCCATAGCAATCAGACAAGAAGAAGAAATAAAAGGCATCCAAATTGGAAAAGAAGAAGTAAAACTATCATTATTTGCAGATGATATGATATTGTATATAGAAAAACTAAATTCTCAGTCAAAAAACTCCTGGACCTGATAAATGAATTCAGCAAGGTGGCAGGATATAAAATTGATACTCAGAAATCATAGTTATTTTTATACACCAACAATGAACTGTCTGAAAGAGAAATTAAGGAAACAATCTCCTTCACTATTGCAACCAAAAAAAATAAAGTACCTAGAAGTAAATTTATTTTTTATTATTTTTTTATTTTTTGTATTTTTCTGAAGCTGGAAACAGGGAGAGACAGTCAGACAGACTCCCGCATGCGCCCGACCGGGATCCACCCGGCACTCCCACCAGGGGCGATGCTCTGCCCACCAGGGGGTGATGCTCTGCCCATCCTTGGCGTCACTATGTTGCAACCAGAGCCACTCTAGCGCCTGAGGCAGAGGCCACAGAGCCATCCCCAGCGCCCAGGCCATCTTTGCTCCAATGGAGCCTCGGCTGCGGGAGGGGAAGAGAGAGACAGAGAGGAAGGAGAGGGGGAGGGGTGGAGAAGCAGATGGGCGCTTCTTCTGTGTGCCCTGGCTGGGAATCGAACCCGGGACTTCTGCACGCCAGGCTGACGCTCTACCACTGAGCCAACCGGCCAGGGCCTCCTAGGAGTAAATTTAACCAAGGAGATTAAAGACTTGTACTCAGAAAATTATAAAACATTGATAAAAGAAATCAAGGAAGATACAAACAAGTGGAATCATATACCATGCTCATGGTTAGGAAGGATAAACATCATTAAAATGTCCATATTACCCAAAGCAAATTATAAAGTCAATGTAATACCAATTAAAATACCAATGACATACTTCAAAGATATAGAACACATATTCCAAAAATTTATATGGAACCAATAAAGAACACAAAAGCCTCAGCAATCTTGAAATTTAAGAATAAAGCGGGAGGTATCACACTTCGCGACATCAAGCTATAGTACAAGGCCACTGTACTCAAAACTGCCTGGTACTGGCATAAGAACAGGCATATAGATCAATGGAACGGAACAGAGAACCCAGAAATAAACCCACACCTTTATGGGCAACTGATATTTGATAAAGGAGGTAAGAGCATACAATGGAGTAAAGACAGCCTCTTTAATAAATGGTGTTGGGAAACTTGGACATCCACCTGCAAAAAAATGAAACTAGACCACCAACTTACACCATTTACAACAATAAACTCAAAATAGATAAAAGACTTAAATGTAAGCCACAAAACTATAAGCATCTTAGAAGAAAACATAGGCAGTAAGCTCTCTGACATCTCTTGCAGTAATATATTTGCCGATTTATCTCCACAGGCAAGTGAAATATAATATAAAAGACAGGATAAACAAATGGGACTATATCAAACTAAAAAGTTTTTGCACAGCTAAAAACAATAAGAACAGAATAAAAAGACAAACTACATAATGGGAGAACATATTTGACAACACGTCTGATAAGTGGTTAATAACCTAGATTTATAATGAACTTGTAAAACTCAACACCAGGAAGACAAACAAATACAATAAAAAAATGTGAAAAAGAAATGAATAGACACTTCTTCAAAGAGGACATACAGATGGCCAATAGGCATATGAAAAAATGCTCAATATCACTAATCATTAGAGAAATGCAAATTAAAACCACAATGAGATATCACCTCACACCAGTTAGAATGGCGCTCATCAACAAAACAACACAGAATAAGTGCTGGCGAGGATGTGGAGAAAAGGGGACACTCCTGCACTGCTGGTGGGAATGCAGACTGGTGCAGCCACTGTAGAAAACAGTATGGAGATTCCTCAAGAAATTAAAAATCGAACTGCCTTTTGACCCAGCTATCCCACTTTTAGGAATATATCCCAAGAACACCATAGCACTGTTTCAAAAGGAGAAATGCACCCCCTCATGTTTATGGCAGCATTGTTCACAATAGTGAAGATCTGGAAACAGCCCAAGTGTCCGTCAGTGGACGAGTGGATTAAAAAGCTTTGGTACATATATACTATGGAATACTACTCAGCCATAAGAAATGATGACATCGGATCATTTACAATAACATGATGGACCTTGATAACATTATACAGAGTGAAATAAGTAAATCAAAAAAAAAGTAAGAACTATATGATTCCATACATAGATGGGACATAAAAATGAGACTCAGAGACATGGACAAGAATGTGGTGATGGTAACGGGGGGGGGGGGAGGAGTGAGGGGGGGAGGGAGGGGGGATGGGCACCAAGAAGACAATTTAACTTCGGGTGAGGGGTATGCAACATAATCAATTGTCAAAATAATCTGGAGATGTTTTCTCTGAACATATGTACCCCGATTTATCAATGTCACCTCATTAAAATTAATTTTAAAAAATCAAAGGGTAGAATGAGGGTAGCAGGGGCTTGAGGTGGAAAACATAGGGAGGGGGTGGTGAAAGGGTACAAACTTTTAGTTAGAAGTGAATAAGGTCGAGGATCTGGTATATAACGGAGGGAGCATAGTTGATAATACTGTATGTATAACTGAAATTTGCTAAAAAAAAAAAAAAGAAAAAAAAAAGTAGGGCTTGTGTTTCTAACCAAAAGAAGAGTGAAAAGATTACTATGGACTCTCACAGAAAGTACTGCTCACTTCAATTTGGAGGAGGCTGCATGGCGAAGGTGGCAATTTGAGCTGAGTCTTGAAAAACATCGTCTTGAAGAGCTCATTTTAGCCACAGAGCAACCAATAGAAGAAAGCTGTGGGGACAGCAAAGAACAGGCTGTGCACTGAAATGGGCACTTACCCCATGGTGGCTGTTAGTCAGGGTGTCCGTAATGCCACAAAAATGAAAGGAGTGTGTGATTAAGAAGATAAAAGAGAAGATGACAGAGGTGAGGGAAGGCCTACTCTTCGGAGGCAAGTGACAGAAGAGGATCCGTTGAAGACACCAGAATGTCATATTTAGAGAGAACCAGGTTAGTGAGTCACATGCTATGGGAAAATTACAGAGGTCCAACGGGAGGAGGACTTTGATGGGCTGTTTTGAGATTTCTAGTGATGTCTGAGAAAGGAAGCCATGTTGCATGGAGTACGTGGCAGGAAGAGAGTGTTATTTTTGTGGCCTTTGTGATGAAAGAAAGGCATGGCATGATCATAATTTGAGGGCGAGCTGAGTGAAGAGAACTTTGTAATGATGGTCTATCTTCCTGGCTACAGTAGGGTGAGGTTAGCATTACTTTCCCTAAAGACCATCTTAGAAGATTTATTCATGGCCAGTTACTTTCCCCACTACTGCACTTTCCGGAGAAATGAATCTGACACAGAGCATGCAGATGGGAAAGTCCCAGTGTTCACGGTGGCCTGGGTGGCCAAGTTGTTAGCTTGAAATAAAATGTTCCCTGGACAAGGATAATTTTGGAGGCAGTGTGGATTGAGATTTGTAAAAAGCATTTATTGTACTGTCCCTTAGTTCCAAGGATAGATGATGATGATATTTTTTCTTTACTGATATCAGTTCTAAGTCTTATTTTTTCTTACAAGTTTGACTGCATGTGAGTACAAAAGGAGGGCACAGATAATCCAAACAGGTGTCCTTCTTGCTACCAAGTCTTTGTACTATTAGTATTATTATTATTTTTTTTTTAAAAAAGCCATCCTCGTTTCTTTTTTTTTTTTTTTTTAATTTTATTTATTCATTTTTAGAGAGGAGAGAGAGAGGGAGAGAGAGAGAGAGAGGAGAGAGAGAGGGGGGAGGAGCTGGAAGCATCAACTCCCATATGTGCCTTGACCAGGCAAGCCCAGGGTTTCGAACCGGCGACCTCAGCATTTCCAGGTCGACGCTTTATCCACTGCGCCACCACAGGTCAGGCCTATTAGTATTATTAATAGTAAAAATGATTTGTTGAATACTTACTGTTTCCAGGGACATCAATTATATTATATCTAATCCTCATAATAACTGTAAGGTAGGTAGTATCACTCCCATTTCACATTAAGGAAATTGAGGATTAGAGAGTTCAATTAAATTACCCTATTTCACATTGCTAGTAAGATAGAAACCAGAATTTCCTATCCTCATTGTCTCTATTGACCATATTTTTTATAGTATAGGTATAATAATTCTATTCTTTTAATTAATGTCATTAATCTCTTACTGTTGTCCATTTATAAATTAAAATTTATCATAGGTATGTATGTACAGGGAAGCTATCTGTGGTTTTAGGTCTCCAAGGGGTTCTTGGAATGTATTCCATCTAATCTACTGTTTAAATCATTCACAGAGTTTTCAATTTTAATGAATATACTTTTCATATCTGGACACAATGTTTAGTTCTTTTACAAACCTATGTTATCTTTTTAATCACATATCATTTCATGTTTTTGATTCTACTTTGTATACCTTTAATAATTTTAAATGCTTATAGTTTTTAATGATAACTCTTCCTAAGTTCTTGGGGGTCTAATTCCATAATATTTTTTATCCTTGTTTATGTTAGATGTTTTTCATATTCTGTGTAATTCTGGGATGTGCTTTTATAATTGGTGGATTTATCTGTGGGAATCCTCTGTGAGTTGGTTAGAATGTGTGAATTCAGAAATGGTTTGCATTTGTTTCTGTTAAATTCTCCCAGGGAGTTGCCTCTCACCCCGCCCTCCATCCCCAGCTTCTTTCTTATTTATTTCTTTAGTTACTGAATTGGATTTTCCTGAACTGAACAGGTAACATAGATTAGAACTTTAAGTCTTCCCTGACCAGGCAGTGGCACAGTGGATAGAGCGTCGGACCCGGACGCAGAGGACCCAGGCTCCAAACCCAGAGGTCGCCAGCCTGGGCATGAGCTCATCCGATTTGAGCAAGGCTCACCAGCCCGAGCTCAAGGGATCACCCGGCCCGCTGCAAGGGATCACCCGGCCCGCTGCAGCCTCCTGGTCAAGGAAATACAAGAAAGCAATCAATGAACAACCCAGGTGCAGCAAAGAAGGATTGATGCCTCTCATCTCTCCCTTCTTATCTGTTCCCATCTGTCCCTCTCTCTGCCTCTCTCCATCTCTGTCACACACACATACACACACACACAAACACAAAACTTCAGGTCTTGGTCAAGGCATATTTTTAAAACCAAGAATTGGGACCCATAGGGTGACAACACAATGTAATATTTGAAACTGGGTTTCTGTTTTCATAAAATTTGCAATATTATGAAAAATCTTTGATATGTCTATAGCATTATTATTTTCTTTGCATTGCAGAGCATATTTTTCATAAATCATAAATAATAAACAATACTTAATTTTTTTCATGATTACCAAATTCTTTTGTTATTTAGGAAAACTAAAGAATCCCTGATGATTCCAAAATATATTATTAATGACATATCCTCTAGTGCCTGTAGTGTCTTCTCTGGTTCCATTTTCAGACCTCTGGGAAGTAACTCTCATTCAGTTTGACAGCAAATAACTAAGAGGAAAATGAACTTATTTCTCATGCAATGAGTGCATAAGTGCCACCAAACTGTAAAGGAATTTTGTTTGTTGTAGAGGACCATTGTATTTATATAATTTATATGATTATATTTACACATAGATATGAATTTAGCTATTAGAAGGGAAGAGCCATATCTGTTTTGGTATAAGAAAGTCTTTTATTCTTGACTTGTTTTTTGATGATATCGCAATTCATTTCAAATACTATCCTAGAGATTGCATAGTAAAGACTTGACTGAAGTTTCTGGTTTCTTTTTCGTAATCCATTTTCCTCAGGCTTTTCCCAAGCATCATATGAACAATGTTATCTCCTGTTATTCTCCTGTGGAAGGATTTGTTTCACAGTTTTAATTAGACACAGAGTGTTTACTCTTGTTTATTTAACTGTTCTTGTTGCTACTTTAAAATTTGTGGTCAAGTATATATAACTCAAAGCTTTTCATTCTAAGCATTTGTGAGTGCACAATTCATTGGCAATAAGCACATTCACATTGTTGTGCAACCATCACAACCATCCATCTCCAGAACTTTCCCGTCTTCCCACGTTCATTAACATTAACTTCCTAATGTCCCCTCACCCCAACCCTTGGCAACCACCATTCTACAACGTGTCTCTATCAGTTGGGCTAGTCTAGGTCCCTCGTATAAATGAAATCTTCCAATGCCTACATACACCTCATTTAGTTTATCCATTCATTTTGTTGGTGGGCATACATTGCCTTCGCCTTTTGGCTAGTGTAAATAGTGCTGCTGTGAACATGTGGACAATCAGACCTTAATTTCTTGCTTTCACTTCTTTTGTGTAGATGCCCAGAAGTAAAACTGCTGAATCACATGGTGATTTTAGGTTTAATGTTTTTGAGAACTCTCCATACCATCTTCCACAGTTTTTACATTTTACACCATTCCACATTCAACTAGTAATGCACTCAGGTTCTAATTTCTCTGTATTGTCATCAACGCTTGTTATTATCTGTATTTTTTAAAAATAATAATCCTCCTCATGAGTCTGAAAAACTGCTCTTAAAAGAGTATGTACTGATAATTAAAAGAAACATGTCAAAACCTCAACAATTTATAATATTCTTATGGGTGTTTATTGCGAAGTCAGTTTTAAATTGGATAAAGCAATATTTTAGAATCCCTGTTGAAGTACAGAAATGGGAAAAGAATAAGAATATGTACCACACCACAAAATTTCAAAGACAGAAGCATGTATTAAATAGGAGTAACATAGTCAGGAAAATGAGAAAATTTAAAAAAGAAGGAGAACTAGGGAAGGAGGAAATTAGTAATTTCCTACATAAATCACTAAGCCATATTTACTTATCTACTATGAACACTGAAAGCAAATTCCTTTTGAGTGCATGACTGTTACATCTTTAGTGAATGTTTGAGGTTTGAGAAAGTTGATGGGATAATGGTTTTTTTAAATAATGTTTTTTTGGTGTTATCTTTGTCCTTAAATTATGCCAAGAGTAGAAACTTGTGGGTTTTAATGATCTAACCATCCTTGGGACTTGTTCATTAGACAAAAACAAAACTGATTTTTAGGGTAACAGATTTTTAAAGCATTTGCATATAAATGATGATCAATTAACATTCCAGAAGTATGAGTGCATTGTGAATATGCTAATTTCTATAGAGTACAAAGGTTTTACTTAGACATGAAAATGACATAAAATGTACTGAATAAAATGTGACCTGCTTGACTTTGATGTAAAATGCCTTCCTTTACACTAATTTTGACCATAATTTAATTTTTGAAAGTTAAGGTATAGCTTTTGATTCTGCTTCTAGATATTTGTTAATTCATAACTCTCGCTGAATATCTGTTGTGTTGACACTTCTGTAGGACTGGGGATGTTTTAAGTGAAAAAAAAAAAGATTAAAATCTTTTACACTTTAGCCGAAGAAGAAATATAATAAATATTAAATGTAGCAAATGAGTAAGTGATTTAGGCTGTTGGAAGATGTTAAGTGTTATGAAAAAGAACAAGATAAGGTTGTGGGGGGAAGGACAAGGCCTCAGGTGGTCAAAAGAGCCTTGATTGAGAAGGGGACACTTGGGAAGAGGCTTCAAGAAGTAAGAAAGGCAGTCATGTGGGGTCTCTGGAAGAAGGGAATTCCAAGCAGAGGGAAGAGCCAGTGCAAAGCCCGTGCGGCAGGAATTTGTCTGGCATTTCTGAGGAACACCTAGGAGGCAAGTTGGCTGGACCAGAGAGAGTGAGGAATGAGAAAGCAATAGAGGGGGAAAAAAATCACAGGTGCACAAAGATTTATGCACATTGATGCCTATTAATCGGTATTACTGGATAAATTAGGTGTCAACATGGAATCTCATACAGCCCATATTTATGAAGAATATTTGATGACCTGATGATGTAATGGTAACTGAGACATGTGCAGTAAAATATAATATATAAACAAAGATTTAAATTTATTTATTATTCATACATTATTTTCTTATTTTGGAAAAGGTATCTCCAAACAAGAAAGTTTTCCTTAAATTAAAAATAAAAAAGAGGAAGTGAATGTTTTCAAACATCAATGACATCAAAGTTGGGAAGTGTCTTCTATATATAATTGCGAGTGAAAGAGTCAGTTGTTGAGTGACTATTCGTTCCCCTCCCCTCACAGTGTGGGTGGAATCTACATCACCAACCTCAGAGTATTGGGCTTTGGCCAATGACATGTTCGTCACTGTGTGAGCAGAAGCTTTAAATGTGCTTGGTTCTTAACTCGGTGGGTCCTGGCATTCCATTTACATGCCCTGGGGAGAGCATGCCTCAGGTAGAACTCACCTGCACTTGACCCATTGCCTGGACCCAAGTCAGAAGCAGAGCCACTCCCATGCTGAGCCCGGTTTATACCTGGTGATCTGTGGTGGCCTTGCCAATGAGACCCCCCTGAGCATGAGAATACATGTTTATTTTTGTCAGCCATTGATCTGTTATGCAGTGTTATTACAGCCATAACTCAGACACAGAGAGTATTTTTTTCCTGATCAACTTTCAAACACTTGTCCAAAGCTATAACAAATCAACAGAAGACTGAAAAGATACAAGGTCATTGTTCTTGAGGATTTTTCTACTTGGTCTGGGCTCTGAACTCTGACCTCTTTGTTCAGACATGGCTTCATTAGAGGAGCTGAATATTGACTTAATTTGTAAGTAAATTCCAGTTGCAAGAATAGGGAAAGAAAACAAAAACAAACAAAAAAATGAATGGTGTAGGTTAGGTAAGGATAAAACTCAGTAGAATCATTGTGGTTGATGAGAGAGGCCTGGCTACCAATGCTGTCAGCATCACAGTTCAGCCTCTCCCTCTGCTCAGGCTGTTTCCTCTATTCTCCCATGGTGACATTCCTGAGATCCTTCCCCTGTAAGCCTTCTGCATGCAAACCTCCATCCCAGACTCTGTTTTCCAGAAAACAAGGTGTGCTGCATTATCTTATATGTGCAAAAATTAGTGACTAGGGCCCTGCCGGTTGGCTCAGGGGTAGAGTGTCAGCCTGGATTATGGAAGTCCTGGGTTTGATTCCCGACCAAGGCACATAGGAGAAGCGCCCATCTGCTTCTCTACCCTTCCCCCTCTCCTTTCTCTCTTTCTCTCTCTTCCCCTCCCCAGCCAAGGCTCCATTGGTGCAAGTTGGCCCCGGGCACTAAGGATGGCTCCATGGCCTCTGCCTCAGGTGCTAGAATGGTTCTGGTTGCAATAGAGCAACTCCCCAGATGGGCAAAGTATTGCCCCCTGGTGGACTTGCTTGGTGGATCCTGGTTGGGTGCATGTGGGAGTGTCTTTCTGCCTCCCTGCTTCTCACTTCAGAAAAAAATAAAACAAAACAAAAAATTTAGTGTATAGACACTTTCTCAATGTACATGTGTGCACACTTAAATGCCTAGAAAAATGATATACATAGTTGTAGGGTTTACTTTTCTCAACACCTATTTTTCTTTGAAACTTTCTAAGTTTACATTGCTTTTCTAATAAAAAACTTTAAAAAATATTTTTAGAAGACAAAACCTAATGTTATAAAAATCCGCTGCAGGCTCTACTAGGGGTAGAGAGCTGAACCAAAGATCTATTAACTATATACCAACCAGTTTTGCCAAGGGCATGGTGTTTGGTTGTATAAAAATTCTTTAATATTTCAACAGTAAATATACATAACCCCAAACAGCTGAAGATACATTATCCAAGGAATGCAAGAAACAACTTTTTGTTCTAATATCATTATTACTTTTATAACATAGAATCAACCTTAAAAAGTTAGATAATGCAAAAACGTAAAAAAAAAAAAAAAAAGGTTTAATAAATTACTAGCAACCCCACTATATAAAAATAAGTCCAGATGCCTTTCTGTTCATATATACAGATGACAGCAAGGGTGTATAAATCGGTGGAAGTGATTTCTTTTCTTTCTTTCTTTCTTTTTTTTTTTGACAAAGACAGAGAGATAGTGAGAGGAACAGATAGGGACAGACAGATAGATAGAAGAGAGAGAGATGAGAAGCATCAATTCTTCCTTGAAGTGCTTAGTTGTTCATTGATTGCTTTTTCATATTTACCTTGACTGGGGGGCTTTAGCAGAGCAAGTGGCCCCTTGCTTGAGCCAGCAACCCTGGGCTCAAGCCAGCGACCTTGGGCTCAAACCAGCAACTATGAGGTCATGTCTATGATCCCACACTCAAGCCAGCGACCCTGCACTCAAGCTGGTGAGCCCGCGCTCAAGCCAGATGAGCCCGTACTCAAGCCGGTGACCTCGGGGTTTCGAACCTGGGTCTATCCACTGTGCCACTGCCTAGTCAGGCGGTGGAAGTAATTTCTTAATGAGATCATGGTATGAATAAAAAAATGTTAAATTTAAATTTGAATTTAAGATAGGTAACATTGGTGGTATATTATATTCTGAAAGGTTTCTCTAAGCTTAAGAAAAGAGATAGCAAAACACATTAAGGAGTTGGAATCATTCTTAAAGATCACTTATTTCCATGTTTAACAGTGTCTGTGGGAAATGAGGATGTAATAGCCAATAAACACTGAACTCAGAGCTGGGTCCAGAGCCCCAGTCCCTCCTGCCAGCCGCCTGTTTACACATTGTGCTTAGTATGTGCTTTTTGACCACACTGACTTGATATGTATTCCATATCTAGGTGGATTTCACCTAATTCCAAGTTCTTGTACATGGATTTTCTATTTCAGACATTTGTTTGTGTGGTTTTTTTTTTTTTCTCCCAGCAAGAACCCTGCTGAATTCTGTATTCCTGGAGTTCTTTAAAACTTTGAAGGTCTATTTGATGTTCTGATATCTTAGTTGAGTATATTCTCCTTGGGACTATATGGATTTTTTGTTTGTTTGTTTTTTTGTTTAGAAATTTTCTTCAGACATTTCTCCAGTAGATTTTGGCTTGGATCATACTGTCCCTCAATTTTTTTTTTCCTTTTCAGGGGATTATTTTTCTGCATGATACCTACAGAATTTCTTCTTCTCTCGGCCTTGCCTTTCCTTATCCCTCTCTCTCCCTCTCTCTTTCTTTCTCCTGTTAGTTTTCTTATCTTGTTGTTAGCTCTTGTTTTATTTATTAACAGAGTGGATCATCTTCCATCCCTTTTCCTCTTGTTCTGGTGTGGGTAGTATTTTTAGAATGTATCTTTGCTCTGATGTATTTAATTCTTGATTCTCTTTCCATTGTGCCTACAAGGAGTTGACTTTCTTCTCTATGGTACAACTTAAAGACATTTTCTGCAGCACAAGGCATAGCAGGAGGACAGGGCCACTCAGAGGACATGGTGTCTAGTGTTTTGTAACAATTTTGAGCTCTGCTTCCATATCTCAAGACTTCTTAATGTTCTGTGCTGAGTTATTTGTTAGGGCAAGCTATCTGCTGTGACAAGCAATTCTCAAACTTTGCAAGTTTAACACAGAACATGTTTATTATGGTTCACTTATGCCCTGGTCCAATGAGAATATTTGTGGGGAAGGGGACCTTAGTCATTCAGGGACCAATTTTATCTTGTGTGACTGCCCTCTTCAACCTGCATCTTCCAGGATCATTGTGGAAAGGGAAGAGAAAGTGAAGGAGCTCAAATGGGATTGGAAGTGGCATTTGTAGGTTTTGCCCATTGACTGAAACTCAATTTCATGGACCCAGGGGAGCTGCAGTGGAGTGTGTGCTCAGGGGGACACTGGATGGGTTTGTTGAGCACAGACATGGTCTCTGCTACCAGTACCCTCTCTGCTTTGGTTCTGAGAAACTAATTATGAAGTGAGTGCACCGGCAGTGAACTGGCTCTCTAGGTCTGTGGGACTCGGTGCAAGTTGGTCTTATCACTAGCTGCTTCTGTGGAACCAGCACTTCCCACCTTTCACGTCTCTGGCAAAAATAAAGATGATTCACTTGGTTCAGCTCCAAAAGCTGCGTATGGAGTATTAGCGAGGATTCTCAGGAATCTGCTGACTCAACAGTACAGAGAGGTAAGACATATAAAACGTCAAGCACTGCCATGATGTCCCTGAGCCCAGAGACCTCCTGTGAGCTCTCCTGCCCTCCAGGTATACTCCTACCTACAGGAGGGGCTCCACCTGGCTGGTCCCATCTCAGCTGGGCCACCTGCACCATACTTACTGCTCAACTTCATGGCTGTTCCTTCTGTGTCTGCCTGCAAAATTGCCCCCACAAGCCCATCAAACCCTCCAAGGGGAAACCGGAAACACCGCCCATGGGGTACTGCAGAGCCTATGCTCAAAGCGGCTGGTCCCCCTGCTTCCTAGGGCAGTCTTTGTGTGGCCCTGCATGGCCTACGATGGCCTCCTCCCCTGGTCCGTGTGTAATGTCACTAATAAATGGCTGTCCCCCCCAGCTGTCCAGGTTTGGCTGCCCTAGTTCAGCCATCTCATACTACTCAGGGTGAAGGATCCTGCCTTCACCAGCAAGGTGAATTGGAAGTTGTCGGCACAGGAGACTTCAGAGGCTAACCACACCATTTGGCCCAGTTCTGCCTCAGCAGCTTGTGACTTTTCCCTTCTCATCACCTTTGTTAAGAATGCTGTATTAGATGACACCTGCTTCATTGTTTGGCTTAGCTGTCTTTTTTTTTTTTTCTTTTTGATGGGTGCGGTGTTCAATTGCTTGGAAACAGACAGCTTTTTATTGTTGTGTGTGTGTTTGTTTGTTTGGTTTTTTTTTACAGAGTCAGAGATAGATAGATAGGGACAGACAGACAGAAACGGAGAGAGATGAGAAGCATCAATCATTAGTTTTTCGTTGCGAGTTGTTCATTGATTGCTTTCTCATATGTGCCTTGACCATGGGCCTTCAGCAGACCAAGTAACCCCTTGCTCGAACCAGCGACCTTGGATCCAAGCTGGTGAGCTTTGCTCAAACCAGATGAGCCCACGCTCAAGCTGGTGACCTTGGGGTCTCAAACCTGGGTCCTCCGCATCCCATTCTGATGCTCTATCCACTGCGCCACCGCCTGGTCAAGCGAGAGACAGTTTTGAAACAACTTGCTTTTATTTCAAAATTCTTCATAGCCCATGCTTGTAGACAGGGCTAGAAGGAAGGGGATCCAGGATCAGACAGCATCAGTATAGTTATTGGACATGCACAGCAAAGTAGACGGGCAGAAACCCTACATAAGGATGAGACTGTTTGCATACTGGCATAGGAAGGAAACTGAAATAACAAGCAAGCTCTTAAATTATGAGCTTAGAGAAGCTGTTAAGGTGTGTGACCCATTTGATGTCATTTTCCTTGCATCATGCTGACAATTCTTATCTAATGACAAGCCAGTTGCATGTTGATGCTACACATCCCTCAGTTTTTGCGCATCAGGGCAACACTCTAACCAACTGATCATCCATCCAGGGCTGAGATAGGTTTCATTTACTTGTCGTATTCTTTAAGTTACATTTTATTTTGATGAAAATCACTGATTTATCATTGCTACCACATGCTTCTTTACCTGATAGAGCTGATGACTAGCGTCAGAAATTATTAAAAAAAAAAAAATCACAACTTTGGGAGGATGCTCCGAATCCCAAATAAAGATTATGTATCTGCTAAATCAGTAGTGATGAAATACTCTTATCCGTTTATTTCTGAAATGAGATACTATGTGAATAAGCCTGGATGCATACCTCATCTCGTGTAGTTTCATATTGTTTTAGACAACATGTTACTCTTTAAAATAGATCTACATGATTGTTTCATTAAGTAACAGAGTTGCTCATATTAGATTCTTCCTTCCTGTACTTTCTATATTGAATTGGTAAGTTATACTCAATTAAAAGGAAATAATTGCAATAAAATAAAATACTCTGTTTAGTTTTGTGGGTTTTTTTTTAATGTTTGTACTGATAATGATGAGAGTAATACCATTTATCCCAATCAATATACTTTCCCTAGTGTTTTACTCCTGGGGATAGGCTGATAGATTGGGATATTTATCTCTATTTTTCCCTGCACATTAGAAAATATCCTCAAGTGCCTTAGAGAAACAATGTGTGTATGTTCAATTTGAAATAAGACATACCAACTTTCTTTTCCAATACCATATTATATGGCAAGCCTTGATTCTTGTGGTTTAAGATTTGTTGTTCTAATCCCCAATTTTGCAGATTCAGTCGTACATCTTAAATTCACAATAACTGGAAGCTATTTAAATTATAAATGAAATCATCATGGATCAGGATTATCGCCTCTTTAATTCTAGGCATCCAGCTTCCCTTGATTGCTTTGGAAGTCACATCAACCACTGAGTTACATGTAACATTGATCTACATGTGAACCATGTTAGTCTTTTCCATAAAACTGTGACTGTTAAGCCACATTCCTGTTCCTGGCATGTGATGGCGACAGGACAGCTTGTTGGCTGGTCTCTCACACAGGGCTAATTGCAATCACTGACCTGCACAGATATTTTTGGAGATTGTTCCGTTAGTGTCTGGACTCTATTTGAAAGGTGACCAGCATGAGGTGTCCTGGCCGTGGGCCGTGGAGCACCGGGGCTTTAAGGGCTGGCTTGTAAACATGTAATCAGAAGATCTGATGCTGCCTGAGAATTTAGAGCAGGTTTTAAATAGCTCGTGGAAAGCTAAGCTGGTGTTTCCAAGTCCAAGTTATCAAAAATAGGTTGCTGGTGTGTGCATCTGACCTTTCCCGGCCTCAGACCCAGAGCCAGGACGGCAATTCTCCTTCTCCTGTCTCCCGAGGTGGAGCAAATGAATGACTTTTGTTTTCAGATAGGAACTATGATTATAAATCTAAGAAACCTCAAACGGTGCTAGCATATAGCCCTGTGAGGGAGGCCTGTGGTGTCCCCGAAGTCAGTGCAATCACTCTTTCAATCAAACGCCTGTCAGATAGGAAACCAGGCTCCGGGTGACCTGGTCTTGTCTCTATCACAACATTCAGCCAGGGGCAACCACAAAGAGGAGTCTCCAGAGACAAACCTGTTTTACCGAACTTGTCCAATAATGTACTCACGGCTTTTCTCGCTTCCCTTTGTGAGGCCTAGAAGGTGGGCTCCAGCATTCCTAACCATATTTTGTGAAACCCTCCTACCCCACACACACACGGCTCGAGGACATGTTAACCAAGCCAGAAGAAGAAAGGTGACTGACACGCTGAGATTCTTTCTGAAATGCGCCTCAAGTGGAAATCTTGTAAAATATGAAAAATACACTAAATCATTCTAGATGATAAACCATTCAAGGTGCTTAGGCAGCTACATTTTGCCGTAGTACTCCACTTAAAAAACAAAACAAAACAAAACAAAACCTGCTGCTTTGGTCCAGGAAAAAAAAGATTAAGTTTCAATCTTTTTTCCATAAAGGGTTTTCTAAGTTGCCACCTGATAGAACTTGTTACAGTGGGTCCTGATCTCCAAATGCCATTGTCCACCCACAAAGGACTCGGTTTAATTGTCTAGCAGAGGTGGTTGCACTTTAACATTGTGTATTTGTTGATTTGTAATTGTAAGTCAAGATTTTTTCAGAAAACATAATGGCATTTTATTCTCTTTATTTATAAAGTCGATAGATATATTTTTGAAACTTTGTACTACATGTTTTCTACTTCTCTTTCTTTCTTTCTTTCTTTCTTTCTTTCTTTCTTTCTTTCTTTCTTTCTTTCTTTCTTTCTTTCTTTCTGTTTGTGTTTTTCTAAAGTGAGAAGTGGGGAGGCAGAGTGAGAGACTCCCATATGTGCCTGACCAGGATCTACCTGGCATGCCCACTAGGGGGTGATGCCCATCTGGGCTGTGGCTCCATTGCAACCAGAGCCATTCTAGCGCTTGAGGCAAAGGCCATGGTGCCATCCTCTGCGCTCAGGCCAACTTTGCTCCAGTGGAGCCTTGGCTGTGGGAGGGAAAGAGAGAGATAGAGAGAAAGAAGAGGGGGAAGGGTGGAGAAGCAGACAGTCACTTCTCCTGTGTGCCCTGGCCAGGAATTGAATCCGGGACTTCCACATGGCGGCTGACACTCTACCACTGAGCCAACTGGCCAGGGTCTGTTTTCCACTTCTTAATGTGGGTTACTTAATAGGCCTGTTGTTTTTACTTGACTGGTTCTTGAATTGTGTATAAACACACACACACACACACACACACACACACACACACACACACACCAGTGCCTCCTGGGCCTTCAGCATTTGCTCTGTTAACTCATGGTGCCATATCCTTTCTTCCACACAAATGTACTTGCCATGGGTCCACCTAGCCTTGTGGAACCCTTTGATGTTCACAACCACCACTGTTTTTGCCTGTTTTTCAGTTCTAGTTTCTGAAGATAGAAATCTGACTGGCCCAGCTTGTCTGTTTGATTGGATCACAGAGCCCACACCTAGGTCACTCACCTCAGATACTCTGGGTGCCCTGGACAAACTGCCTGCCTGTAGACACAGGTGGGAGGGCAAGCGAGTTCTCATAGAAAGAGGTGTGCAATGCCAGGCACCATTGGCATTTGGATGTGTTACAAACTAGAAATCAAAGGTTAACCTGCTTCCTAGAACATTTAGCTCTTTTGAAATAAAGTCCTTACAATCAATTATGGAGCTATTGAATTTGATTTATTTCATAATAAGGATTTTAGGACAAAGAATTAAAAACAGATCAGCTGAACTGACAGCTTTCCTAACACCTCTGGCTGGAGAATCTCCAGAAATAATCTGGTAAAAGACATACATGAGATGGCACCACCTCACCCCACTCTAGTCCTTGAGTCCTGGATGGTGATGCTCTCTGCCCAAACTCTGGCAGCTGTTTGTTTTTTTTTCTGAAGCTGGAAACGGGGAGAGACAGTCAGACAGACTCCCGCATGCGCCCAACCGGGATCCACCCGGCACGCCCACCAGGGGCAACGCTCTGCCCACCAGGGGGCGATGCTCTGCCCCTCCGGGGTGTCGCTCTGCCGTGACCAGAGCCACTCTAGCGCCTGGGGCAGAGGCCAAGGAGCCATCCCCAGTGCCCGGGCCATCTTTGCTCCAATGGAGCCTTGGCTACAGGAGGGGAAGAGAGAGACAGAGAGGAAGGAGGGGGGTGGAGAAGCAACTGGGCGCTTCTCCTATGTGCCCTGGCCGGGAATCAAACCCGGGTCCCCTGCACGCCAGGCCAATGCTCTACCGCTGAGCCAACCGGCCAGGGCCTCTGGCAGCTGTTTTGTGATCGTTAGGGACCTGACATGGGGAAGCCACTGAACTGACGGCAACCTCAGTTTTCCTCTTGCGCAAGAAAAAAAAGATGGCCATATTTTAAAAAGTCGCTCTGAGTTCCTGTAACTTGATCTGCTCGTGATCCTAACTGACACAATAAAACAGGGCTGCACTTAACACCCTCATGCCAGACACATGGAGGACTTACGATCCTGAAGCCAAACTGGACATGGTCTCATTTTTCACTGCAGTGAAAAACTTCAAGACCAAGTACAAAACTGAAACATGTAGCCTGACTAGGCAGTGGCACAGTGGATAGAGCGTTGGACTGGGATACTGAGGACTCAGGTTTTGCACCCCGCGGTTGCTACTTTGAGCACGGGCTCATCAGCTTGAGTGCAGGGTCGCTGGCTTGTGCGTGGGATCCTAGACATGAACATATGGTCGCTGGCTTGAGCCCAAGGTCATTGGCTTGCGCAAGGGGTCACTTGCCCTGCTGTAGCCCGTTGGTCAAGAAACATATGAGAAACCAATCAACGAACAAATAAGGTGCCACAACGAAGAATTGATGATTCTCATCTCTCTCCCTTCCTGTCTGTCGGTTCCTATCTGTCCTTCTCTCTGTCTCCCTCTCTGTCTCTGTCACAAACACAACAACAACAACAAAACCTGAAATGTGCATTTACTGGTTTGCTGTCTTCTCATCTGTTTAGTGTCTTTCTCCTTGTGAAGCCCGCCTCAAGCCCACCTCTTACGCACTGGGCAATGTGCTGTTTTATAAGCAGCGTGTGTTCTAAATTGGCCATTCCCTTCAAAGCACTATTATAAATCAATATATAAACCTCTCCCTGGAGGAACTCCTGAATTTGAATAGTTCAATTTAATTAGCAGCAGAGGATGAATTCAGTCTCATTTCTTTTCTTCTTCATTGCTCTCTCTCCTCCGCTTTTCTCCGTCTCTGTGTCTGTCTTTATCCAGTCTTCCCCATTTCCTATCTTTCTTATGGTTGGTTCTTTTATCCATATAACATGACACATTCTCCATAAAGAATATAGGTGTCATTCTTAGTATTGATATACCTTTGTGGCAGACATCTTTTCTTTACAAAGTCTGTGGGAGCTTCCTTTTTTTTTTTTTTTTTTTGTATTTTTCTGAAGCTGGAAACGGGGAGAGACAGTCAGACAGACTCCCGCATGCGCCCAACCGGGATCCACCCAGCACGCCCACCAGGGGCAACGCTCTGCCCACCAGGGGGCGATGCTCTGCCCCTCCGGGGCGTCACTCTGCTGCGACCAGAGCCACTCTAGCGCCTGGGGCAGAGGCCAAGGAGCCATCCCCAGCGCCCGGGCCATCTTTGCTCCAATGGAACCTTGGCTGTGGGAGGGGAAGAGAGAGACAGAGAGGAAGGAGGGGGTGGGGGTGGAGAAGCAACTGGGCGCTTCTCCTATGTGCCCTGGCCGGGAATCGATCCCGGGTCCCCCGCACGCCCGGCCGACGCTCTACCGCTGAGCCAACCGGCCAGGGCCTGGAGCTTCCTTATTATTGTTGTTTTTTTCTGTGCAATCACATTTCTTGTTTGATGTACAGGCTGTGATGTCACAGCTGTGGATGTTTGATCCAAGCCAAAATACAAGATCAGAAATGATAATTACATTTGATTATTTACCAGTATTTTTCCACTCAGATGTATAAAAAACTACTGTACATTTTGATGTTATAGCTACAAGCTAAATCATATAGCTCTATCAGTGCCTGAGAAATAAGGTAGGATTAGATAACATAGTTTGGTGCTTGAAGCTGAACAGATCAGAAAAACATGCTTAAAGTTGAGCAAAACCTATCGAACGCCAACCTATGCCATTTCCATGCTAAGAAGGACCATTTAGCATGTACATGAGAGAAACAAAATAGAACAAAATTTCCAGTTTTCACTCAAATCAACAAAATTTAAAATTATGCATTGAAACCAGATTTCCCTGCCCATCTTAGTGTGAAAAATCCAAACAAATGTTATTTAACCAGAATCCAAAGTTCAGAGGAAAGCTTGTTGAAAGATCTCTTAATTTTAAAATTGCTGTTTGTAGAAGTTAAACCTTTGTTCTCTGTCTGTAAATTATTAAAATAAGTAAGCAACGAGTTCCCAGGTCTTCCCGTCCACACAGCGGGGTGTTCGCTCTGGCTCCTCGCTCTCAGCAGCTGGGACTACGGGGGATGCCATGACTTGTACGTTTGCCTTGACTGCCAGCCCAGGTCCCCAGGCAAACTGCAGGCCTACGTTCCTGCCACCTTCTCTGCAAGTTCAAGTTCGAGAACCTCAGGCAGGGTAAAATTCTGGTGTGAGATTCGTCTCCAATGCCCATTCCGTTATTTTCTGTGGAATTCACTTGGATTTCTGTCGCTGAGTTTTTATTTTGCCTGAAGGAGAAATCATAGTCTAGTCATTTCTAAGTGAAAATGAACTCACTTGTTTTTCAGTCATTTGAATTTGAAATTTAATTGTATTCAGAATATTTCCCGTCCCACTCCCCCGCCCACAGACACATACACACATACTGTTTTCTTGCCTTCCTCTTTCCTGGGTTGGATTTTCACATGTTTGGGGCTTATGCAACGACCACGAGGAGTAATGGAGAGGGGCCCTATCCCATCCAGGTGTTGGTTTGTTCAGTCCTAAGCTGGATCCTTATTTTTCATAGAATTGATCTACCAGATCTATTTTTTCCCTTCACCTTCGAAATCACATGAGAAGATAACTCCTTTTCAACCCCATTTTGTTATATTTGGAGGATCGATAAAAAAAACCAGGAGAAATCAGAGAGAATCCCAATGAATACTTCACATACCATGTTACTACTTTAAAACTTTGTTGAGGTATATTGAGCTTATCATAAAATCCACCCATTTTGAGTGTACAATGCAACCATTTTTAGTAAATTTACCACCATTTCAGGACACTTTCCTTCTCCCCAGTGAGATCCCTCATGCCTATTTGCCATTCATTCTTGGCACCGCACCCAATCCAGGCAACCACAAATCCATTCTCTATCTCTAAACTTGTCATTTCTAGACATTTTGTATAAATAAAATCATACAATCATATGTGGTCTCTTCTCTTTGGCTTCTTTCATTTAATATGATCTTTTTGCAGCTCGTTTATGGTGCCCATGTCTCAGCAGATTGCTCTATTTTTTGCTAACTAGTATTTCATTGTATGGGTATTCCATATCCCTCTTCCCATCTGTTCATCAGTTGATGGATAATTAGATTGTTTCCAGTTTGGGGTTATTATAAATAATGTTGCTACAAACATTTTCGTGCAAGTCTTTGTCATTTCTCTAGTGCTTAAGAGTGGAAGAGCTGGGTGATATGGTCGTTTAATTTTGACATTTTGAGAAATGACCAAAGTGTTTTCTAAATGGCTGCACCGTGTTACATTCCTGCCAGCAATGCAGGAGGTCTCTTGTTTGTCCACATTCTTGTCACACCCGTCACTGCCTGATTTTTTAGAGCCCATCTGATGGGTGGGAACTAGTATCTCATTGTGATTTCAATTTGTATTTCTCTAGTGACTTATATTGTTGATCATCTTTTCAAGGACCACTTTTTAAAATTAATTTTAGAGAGAGGAGAGAGAGAGAGAAAGACAGGAGGGGGAGTTGGAAGCATCAACTCATAATTGCTTCCTGTATGTGCCTTGACTGGATAAGTCCAGGATTTTGAACCAGCAACCTCAGCATTCCAGGTCAGTGCTTTATCCACTGCACCACAAAGGTCAGGCCCATTTTGCTATTTGTTTTCTATATACCTTTTTATTCTTCTGTTCCTTCATTGCTTCCTTCTGTGGTATTAAGTAGGCATTTTCTCATGTGCCACTTAAATTTACTTACTGTTTCTTTTACTCTTTATTTTTTTTAACAGTTATTTATTTATTTATTTATTTTAATTTTTTTGTATTTTTCTGAAGCTGGAAACGGGGAGAGACAGTCAGACAGACTCCCGCATGCGCCCGACCAGGATCCACCCGGCACGCCCACCAGGGGCGACGCTCTGCCCACCAGGGGGCGATGCTCTGCCCCTCCGGGGTGTCGCTCTGCCGCGACCAGAGCCACTCTAGTGCCTGGGGCAGAGGCCAAGGAGCCATCCTCAGCGCCCGGGCCATCTTTGCTCCAATGGAGCCTTGGCTGCGGGAGGGGAAGAGAGAGACAGAGAGGAAGGAGGGAGGGTGGGGGGTGGAGAAGCAACTGGGCGCTTCTCCTATGTGCCCTGGCCGGGAATCGAACCCAGGTACCCCGCACGCCAGGCCGACGCTCTACTGCTGAGCCAACCGGCCAGGGCTTAACAGTTATTTTTTAATGGTTGCTCTAGAGATCACAACTGGTATCTTAACTTAAAGTAATCTAGTTTAGGTTAATATTAACTTAATTTTAATAGTTTATAGAAACAGTGTTCTTTATATTGCTCAGAGCAGCAGAACCACTAGGAAAATCTGTACTTACATTTTTGTCTGGTTATCTATGTCTATATCTATATCTATTTATCTTTATGTTGTTGCCTATCTGTATCTGAATTTCTAACATGTATCTACATACATTTTTTACTTTTCCATCCTTACATTTCTGCAAAAATGGCTTCATGGGAAACTTTCTAATTCTTTAAGTGTTTGAGTGTGAAGATAATTTCTTATTTGAGAGGATTTCAATTTCACAGCTTATTTCTTTTTTTTTAAAGAAAAATTGTTTTACAATGAATCTATATTTATACCTTCTCCTAGGAGACATAAAGTCATTAAAAAATTAATTGGACTCTTACTTTATACCAAAAGTGAATACATGGTCATCTATAACATGATAGAATTTGGACACTGCTTCTATGACCAGACCTGCACAAATTAAAAGGATTTGTTTATTATAGAGATTTGACCTTATTGTGATTGTGTGAGCTGGTTAAGAGTATCTATTAAGGTGGTTGTTCCCAGCCCTGATGCTGGGAAGATGAAGTTCAGGTCATTCTGAAGGGATGTAAAAGTGGGGAGAACAAAAACCAGCTGGAACCCGTAGACGTGAATTGGAGCCCCAAAGGATGAACTGAAATCCATGTTGGTTCTCATGATTACTAACCTCAAATACGTGGCTGTCTTGCAGAAGCTGGGGCCCTTCATCACAGAACTAAACACACTCTTGGCCCAGAAGTCAGGGAAGCAGAAGGAGGATCTCGGTGAGGACGAAGTGGGGGCAGTCTTTGTCACTGCTTCACGCCAATGAGGTAGGCCCGCATGTACGTGGCCATTACAGCAACAAGATAAGACGATGTCTGTTATAAAAGAAATATTGCGTGGAACACTTGTGAAAAATGGCAAGGCACGTTTTATTCAAGCTACTGCCATAAGGGAGAGAGAATTCGGTCTAAAACTGAGCCCAACTCCAAATGGCCAGGGGTTTACAGCCAAAGGTATGAGTTAAGGGCTCAGTGGGTGGAAAATTGCTAAGAGGAACTTGGTCAGTTCTCGAGGGAGTGGGCATTGTTGCTAAACGCTGCACTGCGCAGGCCAAGGAGGAGGCTGAGTTGAGAGGAGTGTTCAAAGGACCTTGACTAAAGTTTGGTTGAGATGGGAGGTGGTGGTTCCTTGTCAGTGTGAACTCTCAGAATAACTGTTGTGTCATTTCTGCTCTATAAATCTCACACAAGAATCTTTCATAGGGTCCATTCTACCTGAGAAATTTGGGAAATGTAAATTCAGTCTAGACAAAGAGACATACTCCAAAGCTACCACACTCCTGTTTGGGGGCCATGGCTCTTCCTCTGGTCTTACACACCTGCTGTGAGATCCAGGGTGTGGGTCTCCCTCTGTGTGAGACTGATTAGAAAAAAGCTGGCTAAATCTTCCCCTGTGTCTACTTTGTTTCTATCTATTTTTTTTCATGAGTTAAATTATATTTTACTGTCTCTTAAAGCATTTTATTGTGATGAGAACAGCAAACATGAGTTTGGTCCTCTTAGCAAATTTTCAGATTGCAGTATTGCTGACTAAAGGCACAGGTTGTACAGCCCGTCATTGAGGAATATCCATCTCGCTTCGCTGAAACTTTAAGACTGTTGATTAATAACTGCCCATTTCTCCATCCCTCCCAGCCGCTGGTAATCACCATTCGCTCTTTGGTTTTATGAGTTCGACTATTTTAGATACCTCATACGAGAGGAATTGTGCAATCCTTGTCTTTCTGTGTCTGGCTTAGTTCACTTTGTTTCTGTCTTCAGGTGATCTTTCTGGTTTCCTCCTCTTGCTCTCTGGGATGGGAGGGGAGGCACAGTTTCACTGGGGATGTGGACCTGGCCATGTTTATTGAGATTTACACAGCGTTATTAGTGGAGATTTTGGGAGACAGTCTGCCAGAAAATGGCCAGATGACACACAACCAAAGCAAAAACATAAGTGTTTTCATCTACTGTTAGAGGATAACTCAGAAGTGATTTATTTCCAAGCCTGGGGGTGTGCTCCAAACTTATGAGGCTGTGGAGGTACTCAGAGCAGAGCTTTGTATGGTAAAGTCGTCTACGTAAGAGCCCCAGACTTGCTCAGGTGCTGAGCGCCCTCCCTCTGTCCAGCGCTCTTGTCCCTCTGCTCACGTCTGTCTGCCCATGGCCCAGGCCACTGGAATGATGAAGGGACAGGCTGACATTACAGAGCTTTCCTCCCTGACCTTGTTCATTGGTTCAAAGAGCGTGATGAAAGGCAAACACTTTGTTCATCGAAATTTGATGATAAAAAATGGGAGGAAGGGGGAAATCTGAAAGTAAGTTCACAGCCACTGGCTAAAGTTGACATAATTCAGAATCGGTCTTATGTTATTTAGAGTTACTATTTGGAGTTATGGAAGCAACCATACATGTTATAAAGCAATGGTCTCCATAAAAGAGAACTGGAAATGGATTTGAGAAGGAGTGAAGGCAGGAGGTAGGAAAGGTCTAAAGAAGAAACCAGAGACAATTCAGAGATGCAGGAAGGAAGACCACCCCATGTTTCTATAAGAGGGTGTGATCGATACACCAGAGTACATATCAGAAGCTGTTGCACTAACCATTGCACCAGTCAGAGGTCACTGGTGAACTTGAAACATGAGAAGAAAGTTAGTTTGCCCTGAGTTAAAAAGTGAGGCATTGACAGAAGAAAGCTAAGGAGGAGGTTACTCTTTTACATGGTTTGTGATTAAATGGTCCATGGCAGTTTTGAGAGCCTAGCAATTCTAGTGAACCTTGCTTTCTCTGAAGGGGAAAACAGTGTGACATGTGCGATGATATTGGAGAAGAAGACTGTCCTGGGAAATCTATTGTACAAGAAGCCAAATCATGACCTCTTTTTTTCTTCTTTGCACTTACTTTTGGCTAGTGGGGAGTTGGAGCGCCTATAGGGAGAGGAAATTTATGACTGACTTTTTCATGTACGCAATGAGACCCTATAACAGGACAGACAATTTTGCTAGCCAGGGAAAGGTTCCTCTCCTATTTCCCCAGAAATTATGATTTTGCTGAGCTCTGAGAAAGAGTAAAAGTTAACTAGGAAACCAGAAAAGAGAGAATGGATCCTGTGGCCACAGGTGGCTGTGTGGACCACAGAGAACAAAAGGGACCACTAGGCTATCATGTCATATATTCTCACAGCATGCAGGCTCTGCTCACGGGGACCCACGCCACAGTCAGTCACTATGTCAACTTCTCTGAGACTATCCTTCTTACTCAGTTCCCCTTCTTGCTTCAGTAGAACTTTGTGTTTGTTTCTGCTACCTGGACACACCACCCCCCAAACTCAGTGCCTCAGACCTAGGAGAGGAGGCCGCAGACACAGACTGGCTCCAGACCCTACAGGGTCCTGTGGGCTCAGATATCATGTTTGTTCTTGTGTTTTTCTTCAGTAAATTTACCATCTATGGGGAAAACGAAGACATGCTCCCACCCCCCTTCTTCATTTAGCGCCGAGATCAGGAAGGAGGTGAGTGGGTAGCCATTCACCAATGTGGGCGTTGGGCACCTATGTGTAGGTGTGTGTTTATGGGGGAGTGGCTGGGGTGGAAGATGTTGTCAACACTTGATACATGGTTCAATGCTAAAGATAAATTGAAAAGATAATTTTTACCAACTTCACTTTTATGGGTTAATTTTACTTTAACTTCACATAATTTCACTTTTATGGGTTATAGGGGAACTGACTTGGCCCTACTGCCTTGCCTCTGGTGACTGCCATTTATTTACCAGTTAACATTTCCTATCTAGCTGTTCTGACCCCCAGGGAAATTCTCTCTTCAGGTTTGTGTGCAAATAGCCAAGGCAATCAATACTAATAAAGACGGTTCTGGTCCTTTTAGGATACCTAAGTGTCACTTTCTGAGCCTGGACCGCTGTTTGCTTTTCTTTATTTTATTTAAAGAGTCAACTTGTAATTTTCAGAAATAACAAAGGGGCCAAAGAGTAAGATTTGGCTTAGAAAAGAGTCTCATATTTAAGCGTGGTCACATGTTTTCTGATGATGCGGCAGAGTATATGTAATGCTGAACTGTGACGAAGATGGACTTTGTTTCATGATCTCTTCTGATCAGTGTGGCACTGCTTATATCTTCTAAAACTTTCACAACTTTGATTTTCTAAATGTTCTCTTGGGTGGCACAAAGAATGATAAACTCGAAAGGTAGAACGTTAGCAATTAAAAAAGTGGATGCTAATGACCAACTGATGCATTTCATTCATATTATTAATTTGTAATATAATATGAATGAAACGCATCAGTTGTTTACCATTAATAACTCTAAAATTTATGGTGACAAAGGGCCCTGAATGTATTAAAAATTTGACACAATGACAACTGTTTTAGGGCCTTAGTTATAGAATAAAGAATGAAAAACAAGAAAATCTTAAAGAAATAAACATATATTTAAAAAACGACGAACGGATTTAAGGAATAGAGGAAATTTGGAAAGAAATGAGGAGCAGGAAACATGGAAGAACAGCATTCAACCTTCTGAGATTTTTCATATTCCAGTAGCTTTTGGACTCATCTCTTTCAAGTAGCTGTCACTGGCTTGGTGAATCTTTGAGGGGCTGGAGGGCAATATAAGGGAGCCTTAACATGAGAGTCCCAACACTGGGCAGGGGGGAGAGGTTTGATTCTTGTGTCACTCCCATACAGGCAGTGCCATGAGCATGGCACCAGTGTTGATTGGGAATGGTCTATACTTGTAGACACCTGCAACCCAGATGTAGTCAAGATTCTGTGTACTTGTGGGAGCAAACCAAATACTAAACTGGATGAGGTCAAGTAGCGATCTATTTAACTACTTTGGTTGTGGAGAGAATGAATTTACAGAGGTAATTTTAGGTCCTGGTTGCTGGTCAGCTGGCCTGGTGGTCATGGTTCCTTGAAGTTGACATCTGTTGTGCCAGCCAGGGCTCTGGCTGCCGATGGTTAATAAGTCCTCTGGTGTGTTCTAATGGTTGCAGCTGCTCTGTGGGTGGCACAGTGGTTTTGAATGTGTGCAACACCATTGAAGTATGTTGATTATGATTGCTTGTGTGCTTACCCTTCTGGGCACATAATCCTTAGACCTTGTTTGAATTCTAAAATAGTTTTTTCTTTTTTTTTTCTTTTTTTTTTTTTTTCTTTTTTTTTTTATAATTTTATTTTTTTAATGGGGTGACATCAATAAATCAGGATACATATATTCAAAGATAACAAGTCCAGGTTATCTTGTCGTTCAATTATGTTGCATACCCACCACCCAAAGTCAGATTGTCCTCTGTCACCTTCTATCTTGTTTTCTTTGTGCCCCTCCCACCCCCTATCCCTCTCCCATTCCCCCCTCCCCCCCGTAACCACCACACTCTTATCAATGTCTCTTAGTTTCACTATTATGTCCCACCTACGTATGGAATAATACAGTTCCTGTTTTTTTCTGATTTACTTATTTCGCTTCGTATCATGTTATCAAGATCCCACCATTTTGCTGTAAATGTTCCGATGTCATCATTTCTTATGGCTGAGTAGTATTCCATAGTGTATATGTGCCACATCTTCTTTATCCAGTCATCTATTGATGGGCTTTTTGGTTGTTTCCATGTCCTGGCCACTGTGAACAATGCTGCAATAAACATGGGGCTGCATGTGTCTTTACGTATCAATGTTTCTGAGTTTTGGGGATATATACCCAGTAGAGGGATTGCTGGGTCATAAGGTAGTTCTATTTTCAGTTTTTTGAGGAACCACCATACTTTCTTCCATAATGGTTGTACTACTTTACATTCCCACCAACAGTGTATGAGGGTTCCTTTTTCTCCACAGCCTCTCCAACATTTGCTATTACCTGACTTGCTAATAACAGCTAATCGAACAGGTGTGAGGTGGTATCTCATTGCCGTTTTGATTTGCATTTCTCTAATAGCTAAAGAAGATGAGCATCTTTTCATATATCTGTTGGCCATTTGTTAAAATAGTTTTTTCTAATTCAAATGGCTACCTGTTATTGTATTAGGAATGTAAATGAATAAAATAATCAGGGCTATACATATAAAATGTGTGTATAGAGACAATCATCATAGCATTACACATGGGAGCAGAAAATTAAAGATCGCCCAAATATCCAACAAGTTTGAAATAAATAATTTGTGGGAATTCATGTAATAAACCACTATGGGCTTTTTCAAAGACCATATTTTTAATGACTATTTAAAGGGACAATGTTTATAATGTAATATGAAGGGGAAAGGCAGGATCTGTTATGATGTAAAACAGAAAATAAATAGTTAAGAATGGAGGGCTGTTGGATGTTGTAGGTGGCTTTGCTTTATTCTTTACTGAATTTTCTTTAATTAACTGCATAATTTATATGAGAGAAAAAAATTATAAGCAATAGAAACAAATTTAAAAATTAAGGGATTTTAAGAATTAAGGGGTGTACCTAACCTGTGATGGTACAGTGGATAAAGCATCGACCTGGAACACTGAGGTCATTGGTTTGAAACCCTGGCTTGCCTGGTCAAGGTGCATACGGGAGTTGATGCTTCCTATTCCCCCCTTCTCTCTCTCCTCTCCCTAAAATCAATAAGTAAAATCTTTTTTTTTCAAGTTGAAGTTTTATTTAAAATGTAAAAGAAATGGTTCTTGAAATGCTGATGAATAAAGCAAAAGGATACAGTGCTCTCTTCCTACTAGTCTGCCAGCCTATCCAAGTACAGGGCCATATTCAGTACGTAAGTGCGGTAGAATTTCACAGTAGTTTTTTTTTTTTTTTAATTTTTTTATTAAAGATTTTATTTATTAATTTTAGAGAGAAGAGACTGAGAGAGAGAAGGAGAGAGGAGCAGGAAGCATCAACTCCCACATGTCCCTTGACCAGGCGAGCCCAGGGTCTTGAACTGGCCACCTCGGTGTTCCAGGTCCACGCTTTATCCACTGTGCCACCACAGGGGAATTCTTTTGTTTTTTTTAATTAATTTATTTATTTTTAACAGAGACAGAGAGAGAGTCAGAGAGAGGGATAGACAGGGACAGACAGACAGGAATGGAGAGATGAGAAGCATCAATCATTAGTTTTTCGTTGCACATTGCGATACCTTAGTTGTTCATTGATTGCTTTCTCATATGTGCCTTGACCGTGGGCCTTCAGCAGACCAAGCAACCCTGGGTCCAAGCTGGTGAGCTTTTGCTCAAACCAGATGAGGCCACGCTCAAGCTGGCAACCTCGGGGTCTCGAACCTGGGTCCTCGGCATCCCAGTCCGACGCTCTATCCACTGCGCCACTGCCTGGTCAGGCCACAGTAGTTTAATGGTAGAGTATCTGTGCCTAGATGATGGAGAGATTCTTGGTGCGTAACCTCAGTTCTGGGTTTACACTTTCACTGAGCGTGAACAAGGGCTCCCGCTCCTTGGCTGTAGCCAAATCCCTTGGGCCCAAAGTTCTTTGCATGGCATCCTTTACAATAGATTTCACCTTCTTTCTCAGTCAGAGTTGTTGATTCAAGACTCTTTCTGCACCAGGCACATGGGAAACAGTTTTTGTGCCAGGGCTTCCTGGCTCCGGTTATCTTTTCCACAGCATACACTGAGTCCCCACATCTGGAGCACTTGTCAGTGCCTCTGTATTTCTGAGCAAATAGAGAAGTGTTTGGATTTGTTGTAGGCCTGTGAGGTTGAACACTCTCTGGCTTGATGCCCAGCCTCTTGCCGCAGTCCATGTTAAGCGTGCCAGTGCCCTGGCCATAACCATAGCCTTTTGGCCCATACTTCTTTTTGTAGCATGTCTTCATCATGAATTGCCACTTTTGTGCTATCTAATTTTTTTCCTGCAAACCATGGGCAGAAAGCAGCAGTGGTGGAAACTTCTCCCATCATGTTGCACCTCTTCTGCGTGGTACACGGTCCTGCTGCAGGCCCCACACGTGTTTCCACTTCCCTAGACGGGCATTTCGAGTTGGATGCAGGACTACGCACCGCAAGCAGAGCGAGCAAAGCGGAGCTGGAGTGGGCTTGCAGAATGTCTGAGAGCCAATCAGTAAATAAAATATTAAAAAAAAATTAATGGGTGAATATTTTCATTCAAATGGGACTGCTGAAAAAACTTGAAAAGTTCCAAAGGAATATAGAGTATTTATGAAGCAGTGGGAATTGAACACTCTATTTTATGTCATGGACATTGAAAAATTTCTTTCAATCTGTGATCCATATTAGATTCTGTGGTTTATATAGGAAAAAAAAACCCAGTGACATTAGTCACAGGTTTTTTCTGTGTCAGTATCAGCTCTGACCTGTTGCTGCACGGATCGTTGAAATAAAAAAATACGTAGCCTTCAATGAGAGTAAGTTCTGCAACAGAGGGGGAGATGTTCCTAGAATGAAGAAATGTCACAGATGGACCTGACCCTGGCATTTTCAGCCTGAGGACTTCAATGTCACTGCCGCCCTGCGAACACACTGCTGACAGGTCCTCCCATTAGGTGTTCCTAAGGGTTCCATGTTACAGTTAAAATCAGAGAGTGTGGGCATAGCACAAGATCATCTACAACAGTAAGTAAATTGTGTGGGAGAGCACCAGGATGGTTCCCCTGACTGGAAGCCGGCAGCTGGCAAACCAGATGTGGACATATTAGGATCACTTACTGGCAAATGAGCTCAACCATTTTGGAGGGTGATTTTGTGATGTCTCACTTATAAAAAAAATGTACATACCTTTTAAGTCACCAGTCCACTTGTAAGAATTTATGTTAAAAGGAACATTGCAAAACTACTTGGGTTGGGAGGCACAACTGTGTTCATGAAAACATCTCTCTGTGAGCAAAAAGCGAAAACAAGCTAAAAACCCATCAATATGAAGTTGTAAATAATTTCATTTATAGTTCTATAATAGAATACTGAGAATCTTTTTAAAAAAGGGGAAGTCCTTGTGGGCAGAGATCAAGGTCCCTGCAGCACAGCTGAGCTCAAACCTCCTCTGCTTGCGACCAGCCAGGTTTCCAACCCATGTGATGGGAGTCAAGGGGGAACAACTTCACTCCTGGCAAGAAGCATTCTGGAATGTGCCGGAACATGAAACGTGTGGGCGGCCCGGGTATCCAGGAGGAACACCAACAATACCTAATTTGAGGGGAACAGACAGGAGAGCTCTTCAAGCAAGACCCTGCATTATGGATGAGAACTGAAGAGAAATGTGAAAGAGGGTGTCTGAGGTTAGTTCAAAATGGGCTCAGAAGTAAAGAGTTGTAAGAGCGAGGACCATTGATGACATTCTGACTTTTGTTGTGTTGGAAGAGTTGTACTGATTGTCACCAGCCGGTGTGTTGTTTTCCTGTGACTCCCCTGGAAATCAGCCTTGGCACCAGAGCATAACCCAAGGGGACACCTTCCCCCAGGGGGTTACCCCACTGAGAAACTGAGCACTGATTCTCTGGGTCCGAACAAGCTGTCCTCACTTATATCTATGTCATATGAATCGTATTTAAATAGATTCTAATAAGTAATGGATGCTTTTCCTCCATGGCACTTTTTATAGATACTGACTTACTTCAAATTCGTGTTTGTAAGACCTCTTCACCTTTGAGTAGCGAACTCAGAATGTTCTCTCAGTGTTGATGGACAGCAGGTCTCTCAGCCTCAGCACTACACAATATTTTGTGGTGGAATCTGCCCTGCACACTGTGAGATGGTATTTTAATCGGTATTGCTTTGACTTTATAAATTGCTTTGAGTAATATAGACATTTTATTTATTTATTTATTTATTTATTTATTTTTAATATTTATTTTTTAAGTATATTTTATTTTTTAAATTATTTTTATTTATTTATTCATTCATTTTAGAGAAGAGAGACAGAGAGAGAGATAGAGATAGAGAGAGAGAGAGACAGAGAGAGAGAGAGAGAGAGAGAAGGGGGGAGGAACAGGAAGCATCAACTCCCACATGTGCCCCGACCAGGCAAGCCCAGGGTTTCGAACCGGCGACCTCAGCATTTCCAGGTCGACGCTTTATCCACATCGCCACCACAGGTCAATATAGACATTTTAATGATGTTTATTCTTCCTAACCATGAGCACGGTATATGCTTCCACTTGTTTGTATCTTCCCTGATTTCTTTTATCAATGTTTTATAATTTTCCGAATACAAGTCTTTAATTAGGTACTTTAGAGTACCTAATAAAGTACTTAGGTACTTTATTTTTTTTGGTACAATGGTGAAGGGAATTGCTTCCTTAATTTCTCTTTTAGACACTTCATTGTTGATGTATAAAAATGCCTCTGATTTCTGAGTATTAATTTTATATCCTGCCACCTTGCTGAGTTCATTTATCAGGTCCAGTAGTTTTTTGACTGAGACTTTAGGGATTTTTATATATAATATTATATCATCTGCAAATAATGATAGTTTTACTTCTTCTTTTCCAATTTGGATGCCTTTTATTTCTTTTTCTTGTCTGATTGCTGTGGCTAAGACTTCCAGAACTATGTTGAATAAAAGTGGTGAAAGGGGGCACCCCTGCCTTGTTCCCGATCATAAGGGGATTGCTTTTAATTTTTGCCCATTGAGTATGATGTTGGCTGTGGGTTTCTCATAGATGGCCTTTATCATGTTGAGGTATGTTCCCTGTATTCCCACTGCTGAGAGTTTTGATCATGAATGAGTGCTGGATTTTATCAAATGCTTTTTCTGCATCTATTGAGATTATCATGTGGTTTTTCTTCTTCCTTTTGTTTATGTGATGAATCACATTGATTGATTTGCAAATATTGTACCTGCTTTGCCTCCCAAGAATAAATCCCACTTGATCATGGTGTATGATTTTTTTCATATATTGTTGGATCTGGTTTGCTAATATTTTGTTGAGGATTTTAGTATCTAAATTCATCAGGGATATTGGCCTATAATTTTCTTTCTTTGTGTTGTCTTTGCCTGGTTTTGGAATCAGAATTATGCTCACCTCATAAAAGGAGCTTGGAAGTCTTCCTTCCTCTTGAATTTTTTGAAATAGCTTGAGAAGGATAGGAGTTAGTTCTTCTTTGAATATTTGGTAGAATTCACTTGTGAAGCCATCAGGCCCAAAACTTTTTTTGTTGGGAGTTTTTTGATAACTCTTTCAATCTAATTTGTTGTAATCAGTCTGTTTAAGTTTTCTGCTTCTTCCAAATTAATTTTGGAAGATTATATGTTTCAGAGAATTTGTCCATTTCCTCTAGGTTGTCTAGTTTTTGGCATACAGTTCTTCACAGTATTTTCTTACAATATTTTGTATTTCTGTTGTGTCAGTTATTGCTGCACTCTCATTTCTAAGTTTATTTATTTGAGTCCTCTCTCTTTTTTTCTTGGTGAGTCTGGGAAAAGGTTTGCCGATCTTGTTTATTTTTCAAAGAACCAGCTCCTGGTTTCATTGATTCTCTGTATTGTTTCTTTAGCCTCTATGTCATTTATTTCTGCTCTGATCTTTATTATTTCCTTCCTTCTACTACCTCTGGGCTTTAGTTGCTGTTCTTTTTCTAGTTCTTTTAGATGCAGGGTCAAGTTCTTTATTTGAGCTTTTTCTAGCTTTTTAAGGTATGCCTGTAATGCTATGAACTTCCCTCTCAGGACTGCTTTTGCTGTGTCTCATAAATTTTGAGTTGATGTATGCTCATTATTGTTCATTTCTAGGATTTTTTTTTATTTCTTCTTTAATCTTATTGTTAACCCATTTGTTATTTAATAACATGCTATTTAGTTTCCAACTGTTTGAATATTTTTCATTTTTTCTGTTGTGGTTGATTTCTTGTTTCATGCCATTGTGATCAGAGAAAGTACACGAGAAAGATTGAAAGTATAATTTCAATCTTCTTAAATTTGTTGAGGCCACTTTTGTGCCCTAATACGTGGTCTATCCTAGAGAATGTACCATGAGCACTTGAAAAGAATGTATATTCTGCTGCTTTAGGGTGAAAGGTTCTGAAGATGTCTAATAAAGTGAGTTGATCTAGAGTGTCTTTAAGTCTGCTGTTTTTTGTTAATTTTCTTTCTTGAGGATATATCTAGTGATGTTAGTGTGGTATTGAAATCTCCTACTATTATAATATTGCTATTGATCCCGCTTTTTAAATCCATCAAAGTCTGCTTTATATATTTAGGTGCTCCTATAGTAGGTGTAGGTGAGTAGATATTTATAATGGTTTTATCTTCCTGTTGGACTGCTCCCTTTATCATTATGTAGTGACTTTCTTTATCTCTTACTATAGCCTTTGTTTTAAAGTCCATTTTGTCTGATATAAGTATTGCTACCCCAGCTTTTTTTCATTTTCATTTGTGTGAAATATTTTCTTCCATCCTTTTATCTTCAGTCTATGTGCATCTTTTGTTTTAAGGTATGTCTCTTGTAGATAGTATATGTATGGGTCCTGTTTTCTTATTCATGCAGCTACCTTATGTCTTTTGATTGAATCATTTAATCTACTTACATTTAAAGTTATTATTGATATGTAGTTGTTTATTGCCATTTTATTCTTTAAAACTGTATTCCTCTTTTGCTATATTCTTTTTCTCCTTTGATCTGTTTACAACAGGCCCCTTAGCATTTCTTGCAGCATTGGTTTGGTTGTACTGAATTCCTTGAGTTTTTTTTTGTCTGGAAAGCTTTTTATTTCTCCTTCAATTTTAAATGATAACCTTGCTGGATACAGTAGTCTTGGTTGTAAGCTCCTGTTTTGCATTACTTTAAATATTTCTTGCCATTCCCTTCTGGCCTCAAGTGTTTCTGTTGAGAAGTTGGAAGTCATCCTTATGGGGGCTCCTTTGTAGGTGATAGCCTGTTTTTCTCTAGCAGCTTTTAATATTTTCTCTTTATCACTTAGCTTTGTTATTTTAATTATGATGTGTCTTAGTGTAGATTTCTTTGGGTTTCTCTTAATGGAATTCTCTGTGCTTCTTGAACTTGTGAGATATTTTCCTGCCTTAATTGAGGGAAGTTTTCAGCTATGATACATTTGAACAAAGTCTCTATCCCTTGTTCTTTCTCTTCTTCTCATCCCTATGTTGTGGATGTTATTTCTCTTCATGTTGTCACAGAGCTCTCTTAGAGTTTTCTCAGACTTTTGAGTCTCTTTTGTTTTTTCTGCTCCACTTCCATGCCTTCATTTATCTTGTCCTCTAACTCGCAGATTCAATCCTCAGCTTCATCCATCCTGCTTTTAATTCCTTCCATTATGTTCTTCATTTCTGATATTGTGTTTGTCATTTCTGACTGGTTCTTTTTTATTATTTCAATGTCCTTTTTTATATTTGCTATCTTTTTATTTAGGTGTTCGTAATGACCATCTATTGTTGTTCTAAGATCTTTGAGCATCCTAACAATCATTATTTTAAACTGCATCTGGTAATTTGGTTATATCTGATTCATTCAGGTCCTTTTCTGGGGATTTCTCTTGAGTCATTTGTGTTGCATTTCTCTGCCTTCTCATTTTGTCTGTGTAAAAGAAGGTTTTGGCTACTGGAGTCCACTGGTGTGGCCTCTCTGTTCCCTAGGTGTGGTCTGTGTGCAGGACCACCGCCCTCTCTGCTGCTGCTGCCTAGGGTGTTCGGGTATGGGTGTTGCTGTTGTAGTCCACTGGGGAAGTTGCTGTAGTTTCTGCCTCTACATCGTGGGAGGGTCTGCTATCACATGCTCGGGTGTACAAGCCTCGGTGGCATCGGCCTTCTCCCTGCCCCTGCTGGTGGGGTTATGCTTGGCCCTGAGGGTAGGGGTGAGCAGGTTTGCTCAGCTGTGGGTCTCCAACTGATTCCAGGCTTTCATCCTTCCCCTGCAGGAGGAGCCCACTTGTGAGACAGCTGCAAGCCTTGGCTACACAGGCCGGGTTGGGCTTTGTGACCATGCTCAGTCATGGGACTCCACCTCTTCTGGGTTTTTTCTCTATCCCTATGGGAGGAGCTGGCTCCTGCATCAGACCACAAGCCTGGGTTCTGTGGGTGGGGCAAGGTTGCACTCCTGTGCCCTTGCTTAAGGGCAGGTCTCCACCCCTTCCAGGGCTCCTGCCCTTCCCCTGCAGGCTGAATTGCAGGCAGCCTGTAGCTGGGCTTGACCACTTTCCTGCATCCCCTCCTCCCCAGCCCAGCAAGGCCAAGCTCACACTTGGGCTTCAGTTGTGGTCAGCCAGCTTCTACCCTTGCTGACAGAACCTTGTTTCTGTGTCCCGCCACCACCTGCCCTTGGGTGAGCCCTCAGCCGTGTGGGTGGGGGTGCTGCAGCTCAGACCCTAAGACTCACTACTGTAGTCCCGAATGCTCCCTCTTTCTAAGCAACTTTGCTCTAAGTATTGTGGGAGAGTTTGTTTTTGCTGGTGTCCTGCTTTATTTTGCTAGTATTGCTGTTTCCAGGGGAAATATTCACTTCAGATTTGGGGAGTGACTCGTCCCAGGGTTAGAGTGGCTGTCTCTCAAAGTGTTTCTCCCTGTGCCTCCTAGATTACACTCTCTTCCCGCTGCTCCAGTCCTCTCCTCTCTCCCCATCCCCTGGAGCCCCGGGTGAGTGGTTGTGAGAGAGGTTTTCTGTGCTGTCCCTTTAAGAAGAATCCTGGGTCTGAGAAATCAGTCTCTTTCTCACAAACAGTATCCTGACTTGTTTATAACTAAATCCTGTCCATACACCTCTTCTAGGCTCTGGGGTTGCAGGCTGGGGCTTTTTTGCTGGGGCTCAGGACTCTCCCTTCTCTTCTAAACTCACTTCCAGCCACGTGAGTCTCACCAGGCTGCCGCTCGCTCCAGGGAGCTGGGCAGCCCTCTCCGCATTTCTGCTTTTCCTACCAGTCTCAGTATGGCTTCTTCAGTGTTCCTTGGTTGAAGAGTCCTCTTAGTTTAGTCCAAATTTGGTTTTTCTAGATGATGATTCTTAAAATTAAGTTGTAATCCACTTTGGTCCTGGGAGGTGGAAGTTGGTACGTCCGCCTACTCCATTGCCATCTTGTCACCTCCCTAAGATGATAATTCTTTATGATAACTGTGACAAGTTAAAATGGACACATGCATATGGTGTTAAGGATGTGTGAAATAAAGACACAGACAGTGATATTAAACAACATTCAATTTTCTTAATTACTTCTTAAGTTTTCTGCATTCTCTTTGAAATAAAAGGTTTGCCATTAGCTTCCCTTTTTTCCACACATTTCCTTGTGTGTTCTTGTGTTTCCACACATGCTGTGGCTATCACACAGACTAATAAGAGTTATCCTCTCTCACTAGCATGGATTGGTCCTTTTGGGATTTTTTGATCATTATTTAGCAACCTCCTGATGAACATGTTTCAGTTATTGAGAGTAACACATATTGCAGGCTGAGTGGGTCAGCTGCCTCTGCTGCTCCATATGCTAATAGTCACTCCTCCCATTTGTATCTTGCTGGAGCTTGTCACCATGGTGTCTAGAGCAGTGGTCTCAACAATCCTAACTGACTTGATCAACTATCTTTATTTTGCAGTTTCTATTTGGTCTGTACTATCTATGATAGGGATACTAGAATTGAGATACCAGGATCCCAATCTGCCTATACCAGGGATCCCCAAACTATGGCCCGCGGCCCACATGTGGCCCCCTGAGGCCATTTATCCAGCCTCTGCTGCACTTCTGGAAGGGGCACCTCTTTCACTGGTGGTCAGTGAGTTCACTGCAAAGCGTGGCATCACTCATGTACAGTACTACTTCCGATGACGTGAGATGCATGCATCACGGCTCCGGAAGCTTGTCATATCACTTGTTATGGCTAGCAGTGACAAATATGGAACTTGACATTGACCATCTCATTAGCCAAAAGCAGGCCCATAGTTCCCATTGAAATTTTGGTCAGTTTGTTGATTTAAATTTACTTGTTCTTTATTTTAAATATTGTATTTGTTCCCATTTTGTTTTTTTACTTTAAAATAAGATATGTGCAGTGTGCATAGGGATTTTTTTCATAGTATTTTTATAGTCTGGCCCTCCAATGGTCTGAGGGACAGTGAACTGACACCCTGTATAAAAAGTTTGGGGACCCCTGGCCTAGACCTTACAAAGTAAAAGTGAGTTCTCTATTTTTTTTTCTGTGTAAAATAAAATGTATTGAGTAGAACTTTATTTGAAGAGTCTGTTCAGAAAACCCATAAGTAGATCTTTTTACTACTAACAAACTGTGAAATGTAATGATAATCAGGTAAGAGTTTTAATGTTCATTTTTACTGGGTAGATTTTTCTCGATATAAAATTACTTAGGTTCTGTTAGGTTTATGAGACGGGAAAGAGTTCTCAGTGTGGTCAAGACCTATCAAGTACCAGCAAATCTTATCTTTTTAACTTCACTTACTTCTAACCTTCCTTTTAACCTGGATGAGGATGAGTCTCCCTGGAAAGCCTTTTAATCATAGAAAAGGAAATGAGCAAAAACTTGGCAGCACAGGATACTTTTAGAGTAAGGCGACCATGAGACTCTGATTATCCAAATGGTAAACTAGTCTGGTTGGTTAGGCATGGCGTTAATGGATTATCACATTATCACATTATCTTCTCAGCGTTACAAAATACAGGATACTGCCATTATCACCATTTTATAGACGAGGACACAGATTTAGAAAAGTTAAGTCACCTGCCCAAGTTCACAGAGCATTCAGTGGAGCCATGGTCCAAAACTAGGAGGTCTCTCTGGAGTGTCTGCCTGTCGCTAAGTACTAGTATGGGAAAGAGTCTTCATGGAGAGAAAACAGCACTTTAATCTCAACTTTGGTTGATTGATACTCATCCTTCTTCTCAGTCCAGCTCTACTTCTTCCATCTGGCCACCCCTATATGTTGTATATTCAAGTATCAATTATTGAGAAGCAACTACATTTAAGTACCTTGTTAGGTGTTCTGGTACAGAGGAAATAAGGCTTAACCATCTGCCTTTAAGCATGGAATCCTCTGTCTGGACAATCAGGTGAACTCAAACTGTAGTGTGATCATTGCCACAGGGGTTGCCCACAGTATCCATGGCCTCTGACCCTAGTTTTTTCAGATCTAAAATGGGAATAAGTAATGCCTACTTTCTAGAAACGTGGGTTGTATTTAAAGAGCTTAAACATTAAGGTGTTTTTTGGACAAGGTTAACATTTAAATCAGTGAACTTTATGTAAAGCAGATTGCTCTCCCTAATGTGGGCGGGCCTAATCCAATCAGTTGAAAGTCCTACTAGAAAGACGGACCTCCTCTAAGCAAGAAGAAATTCCTTCAGTAAATGGCCTTTGGACTTGAACTAAAACACCAACTCTATAGCCTGCCAGCCTACACTGTGGATTTTGGACTTGCTAGCTCCATAATTGTGTAAGCCAATTCCTTAAAATAAACCTCTCTCTCTCTCTGTATATACACATACTATTGGTTATATTTCTCTATAGACCACTGGTTTTCTTGGCCAACTTAGATATCCTATTCTTGTTCCCTAAGAACAACCCAGCCATTTTCACATACTACATCCTTTTCAGCATATCACTAAACATTACTCAAACATAAACAATAATGTGTTCAAGTTAGTAGGGTTGATACATCTATTTATGTTATATTACTTATTTCCTGAGACTGTTGCCCAAGTAGGCCTTATGGTCCAGCATTCCCCTCACACACACAACATTTAGACAGCTACCTCACTTTCCTGTTCCTTGGGGCTTCCTACATAGAATATGGCAAAATAACTCCTGGTCTTTGGTTCTATAGAAGTCGTTTGCATTTTGTAGATTCAGGACCACCAGATCTTCAGATTCTGAAGACCTTGGAGATATTAAGTTATAAGTGAAAAGAACCACAGATTTGAGTAATATTAAAATTAGAATAAAGCTTAAATGTCTATAACCACCCCCCCAAAACTAACTCACCCAACTATGCTTGTACATACTCTGGGTAGGGGGTCACTACCTGTCAAAGGTGCTGGTCTTGTCTTTGATAGTTTTGCCTTTCCACACTGTCTGAGTATAAAAAAGACACACAGTACTTTTGTGAAGAAACATTTCAGGATCATATTTCTAAATAAGGGACTTCCATTATTTTAACATAAGGGGCAAAATTGTGTGTGTGTGTGTGTGTGTGTGTGTGTTTATCATAATTTATTAAGGCATCCCTTAATTATTGGGCACTTACTTTAAATAATATAATTTAATATAATTAACTTATGAGCATATCCAATCTAATAAGTAATCTTATTTAAAACAATCTTTGCTATTTTAATGGGTGAAAAATGATGTGTATATATACCCACCCAATCTTGAACTCTTGCCTTCACAGATGCAAGGTATTATTGTTTTCTTCTCTTTACACTCAGGAAATCCCTGTCTCTCTATACTTTTTTCTGTGTGAAGACCAGGAAGAAGTGATCTGTGAGGTCATAACAGGAAGGATTTACAGCACGATCACCACCAGCATGTCAGACCTAACAAAAATGTGAGTTGCAGTTCTTTGGATTTATTGTACCAGCAGTTCCACAGTCACACTTAATTTCCCATTATTGCCATATTATTGAACTCTGTGAAGTGAGCACCTTTCTTCTTGCCAGCCACTGGGAGGAAAGAATACAAAGAATACCCCCAGCAAGGAAGCCAGGCATGTCAACATGAGGGGGGAAATGAAACATCTCTTCATTAAGTTATGAAAATGGGGTGGGTAATTTCTCAGTTCCCTCCCAGGGGTCACAGAGTACAAACCTATGCTTTCTTGATCCTGCACTGCCAAGTAAAACGTCAGGGGAGTTCAGTTCAGTTCTTTTAGGCCAGGGGTCGGGAACCTATGGCTCGCGAGCCAGATGTGGCTCTTTTGATGGCTGCATCTGGCTCACAGACAAATCTTTAATAAAAAAAATAATAACGTTAAAAATATAAAACATTCTTATGTATTACAATCCATTCATTTTCTACCGCTCATGTTCATGGCTGCGAGTGGCTGGAGCCAATCACAGCTTTCCTCCAGGACAACACCAAATTTTTATTGGATAATGCCTAATGTACACAAGTTGTTGTGAGGTCAGGAAGTAAATTTTCCTCCTTTTAATCAAGTAGTTAGCTAGCTAATTGCAGAAACCCTTTTGACAAACAAGATGGCTAAAAGAAAAAAAGATGAGGAGTATCGTACTTTTCAGCAGGAATGGACAGAGAAATTTGCCTTTGTGGAGAGAGCAGGTTCTGCAGTGTGTCTAATATGCAATGATAAAATTGCATAGATGAAACGGTCAAATATAAAACGGCACTTCGACAAACGCCATACTACATTTGCATTGAAATATCCAGCGGGGTACAGCAAGAAGAAAGCATGTCAAGAGCTACTGTGTAGAGTGCAAGCCAGTCAGCAGCAACTCCGTGTTTGAACCCAACAAAGTTACTGGACTTCAGCTAGCTTTGCTGGTGCTTTAGCAATTGTGAGAAACAGAAAGCCATTCACAGATGGGGAGTATGCCAAAACATTCATGCTTGATGTTGCGAATGAACTTTTTGATGAATTTTCGAATAAAGACAAGATAATCAAATGAATAAAAGACATGCCTCTGTCGGGAAGAACTGTTCACGATCGTACCACCGTGATGGCAAATCAAATTGAGGAAACACAAGTGAAGGACATAAATGCAGCACCATTCTTTTCTCTCACTTTGAATGAGTCAACAGACGTAAGCCATTTATCCCAGTTCAGCGTGATTGCAAGGTATACTGTCGGTGACACACTATGTGAGGAAAGTCTTGCTGTTTTGCCTATGACAGAGACATCAAGAGGGAAGGATTTATTCAAGTCTTTCACTGAGTTCGCTAAAGAAAAAAATCTACCGATGGATAAACTTATTTCGGTGTGTAATGATGGTGCTCCATGCATGGTGGGGAAAAACAGAGGATTCGTAAGCGCTTCTTCATAAACATGAAAAGAGACCCATCCTAAGTTTTCACTGCATCCTACCTACATCAGGAGGTGCTTTGTACTCAGATGTGTGGTGAGCAGCTTGGTGAGGTGATGTCGCTGGTCATTCGGGTGGTCAACTTTATTGTTGCCTGAGCTTTAAATGATCTCCAGTTTAAAACACTGCTGGATGAAGTTGGGAATAATTATCTGGGTCTGCTTCTGCACAACAATGTGCGTTGGTTGTCAAGAGGGAAGGTGCTCAGCCGTTTCGCGGCTTGTCTGAGCGAAATCCGGACTTTTCTTAAAATGAAAACGTCGAGCATCCTGAGTTAGCTAACACTGAGTGGCTTCTGAAGTTCTACTATCTCGTGGACATGACTGAACATCTGAACCAGCTCAATGTGAAAATGTAAGTGTTGGAAATACAGTCTTGTCCCTTCAACAAACAGTGTTTGCATTTGAAAACAAGCTGGAATTCTTCATCGCTGACATTGAAACAGGTCTTTACTACACTTTGAAAAACTGGGAGAGTTTAAAAATGCATGCACAGCAAGTGACCCTGCTCAACATCTTGATCTCTAGCAGCTAGCGGGCTTCACATCTAATCTCCTGCAGTCATTCAAAGCACGCTTTGGAGAATTTCGTGAGTGCACTCATCTTTTTAAGTTCATCACTCATCCACACGAGTGTTCAGTGGACAGTGCTGACATGAGTAACATCCCTGGTGTTTCCATCAGAGATTTTGAGCTATAAGCTGCTGACCTGAGGGCCTCAGACATGTGGATGAATAAGTTCAAGTCACTGAATGAAGATTTGGAAAGACTTGCATGACAGCATGCAGAGTTGGTGAGCAAACACAAGTGGGGAGAAATGAACAAACTTCAACCCGCGGACCAGCTGATTGTCAAAACTTGGAACGTGCTTCCCGTCACATACCACACACTGCAGCGTGTGAGTATTGCTGTACTGACAATGTTTGGCTCTACGTATGCATGTGAGCAGTCTTTCTCACATCTAAAGAATGTTAAGACCAACCTATGATCATGTTTAATGGATGGAAGTCTCAACGCCTGCATGAAACTTAACCTTACCACGTATCAACCAGACTACAAAGCCATCAACAAAACCATGCAGCACCAGAAGTCGCATTAATGGTAAGAAATACTTTACTAATCATTGGTTAGCAACAGCATAACAGCGTTATTAAAAAGAATTCAGAGACTTATTGTACTTTAAAAGTGTTGGTCTTACATAAAATGCACACATTTACTTGTATTTAGTGTTAAACATATTGTATGGCTCTCACGGAATTACATTTTAAAATATGTGGCTCTCTCAGCCAGAAAGGTTCCTGACCCCTGTTTTAGGCCATTGGAAGGGCCATTATGCTCATCCATACTGTCTATTACTAATATCAGATAATATTAAATTAATATATATTTACTGAGTGACTGTGTAAATGAGCTCTTTTTTCCAGCCTGTTAAGTCAATAAGAATCTTTCCCCCATTTATTTTCACTTCTACTGCTCCAGTATTGATTAGACAACCCTCATTTCTCACTCATCTTGCTAATATAATAGTCTCCTAACCCAGTGTCTGGAACCTGACCTATTGTGAGGGTCATGAAAGGAGGAGGCTGGGAGAACATGGATTCGAGGCGCTTGGAAGATTTGATTCAGTCGGATGAACCCGCTGAACTTACTGTGTTTTTTTAAAAGATATATAAACTTACTAGAAAAGTAATATATTCTTACTGTAAGGATCCAGCTACCCAGTAATGTCTATAACAAAATGAGTAAGCAAGGACTTGTGAAGTTCTATTCAAAGGTAACTTGGTACAACTGGGGTGTATAAACTCACAGTTCTGTTTCTATAAAGTTAGGCATGCATGCACACTTGGGCACATATATTCTAGTTTCTAAGTAAATAGAATCTTATCATTTGCAATGCTTTGAAACTATTTTCTTTTTCTTTCTTTCTTTCTCTTTTTTTTTTTTTTTTGTATATTTCTGAAGTTGGAAACGGGGAGGCAGTCAGACAGACTCCCGCATGCACCAGACCGAGATCCACCCGGCATGCCCACCAGGGGGCAATGCTCTGCCCATCTGGGGCATCGCTCTGCCACAATCAGAGCCATTCTAGCGCCTGTAGCAGAGGCCACAGAGCCATCCTCAGCACCTGGGCCAACTTTGCTCCAATGGAGCCTTGGCTGTGGGAGGGGAAGAAAGAGACAGAGAGGAAGGAGAGGGGGAGGGATGGAGAAGCAGATGGGCGCTTCTCCTGTGTGCCCTGGCTGGGAATCGATGAAACTATTTTCTTTTTTTTTTTTTTTTTTTTTAATAAATTTTTATTAATGGTAATGGGATGACATTAATAAATCAGGGTACATATATTCAAAGAAAACATGTCTAGGTTATTTTGTCATCAAATTATGTTGCAAACCCCTCGCCCAAAGTCAGATTGTCCTCCGTCACCCTCTATCTAGTTCTCTGTGCCCCTCCCCCTCCCCCTAACTCTCTCCCTCCCTCCCTCCCATGTCCTCCCTCCCCCCCCACCCTTGGTAACCACCACACTCTTGTCCATGTCTCTTAGTCTCATTTTTATGTTCCACCAATGTATGGAATCATGTAGTTCTTGTTTTTTTCTGATTTGCTTATTTCACTCCTTATAATGTTATCAAGATCCCACCATTTTGTTGTAAATGATCTGATGTCATCATTTCTTATGGCTGAGTAGTATTCCATAGTGTATATGTGCCACATCTTCTTTATCCAGTCTTCTATTGAAGGGCTTTTTGGAAACTATTTTCTAATCTAACATTATACATCACAACATAGACATTATTTACTGGCTGTTTCCTCAACCTAACACTCTATTTTGGAGAACTTTTCACACCTCAATTCTTTCTAGTGGCTGTTTAGAATTTTAAACTTTATTTTTTTAAGTATATTTCTATAAAAATAATGCTAAACTCAATAGCCTTGTACATATAACCCTGTACATGAATATTAATGATTATTTGAAAAAGGTAGATTTTTAGAAGTGATGTTTGTTGCTCAAAGTAATAATTTTGAGATCCTGCCTAATCACCTGCCAATAAGACTTCACTGCCCCCTTAAGTCTCAATGCTAATGGGCAGGTGTCGTTTTTCCTCTGTAACTAGCTACTTTGGAAATAACAAATTATCTGAATCTTACCAAACTAATAGCTCATCTGTATCTTGTGTTTGTTTGCTTCTCAGTTTTTTACTCTGGGGTTGGACTTCCAGGGTGGGTCTTCTGATTTTCTTACCTATTCTTTCCTATTTTATTTATTTATTTATTTATTTATTTATTTATTTATTTATTACAGAGACAGGGAGAGAGTCAGAGAGAGGGATAGACAGGTAGGAACAGAGAGAGATGAGAAGCATCAATCATCAGTTTTTCGTTGCAACATCTTAGTTGTTCATTGATTGCTTTCTCATATGTGCCTTGACTGAGGGGCAACAACAGACTGAGAAACCCCTTGCTCAAGCCAGCAACCTTGGGTCCAAGCTGGTGAGCTTTGCTCAAACCAGATGAACCCGTGCTCAAGCTGGCGACCTCAGGGTCTCGAACCTGAGTCCTCTGCATCCCAGTCTGACACTCTATCCACTGTGCCACTGCCTGGTCACTTCTTTCCTATTTTTAATCTTTAGGTACTTTTTTGTTTGTTTGTTTGTTTGTTTGTTTTAACTCTTAATCTCAGGAGATTTCCTTTTGCTTGTTCCCCTTCCCATTTTATTTATCATGTTTTTGATTTCCAAAGTCTCACTTGTATGACTTTTCAATAGTACATTGTTTTGGCTCATGTGCAATATCTTCACTTTTGTTCTATTTTCCATGTTGCATTAGAGGCTTTCCTCTGCTGTCTCATCAGCCTTGACCTTCTGCTCGTTATTAATAGTAAGGGACCAGAGAGCTGATGGGAACCTGAACGAACACGTGAATGAGACTTAGAAATTTTCAAACTGACTGGATGGTGATTTTGGTGGGCCAGCTGTTAGAGGACCCCAAAGTCAGAATCTATAGGTCCATTAACCTGGTTGGTCAGGTTTTCCAAGAAGCCTTGCTCACCTCCTTCCTGAAGGGCTGGGCCCTGACTCCTGGGGGCTGAGTGTTGAGCTGGGCTGGGCCTGGGGAGGGCAGGCCCAGCTTTTAGGAGTCAGTACTGGCTGACTCCTACTGATTTTTTTTTAATTAAATGAGAGCAGAGGAGTCAGAGAGACAGAGTCCCACATGTTCCCCGACTGGGACCCACCCAGCAGCCCCCCATCTGGGGCTGATGCTCTACCCGCAGAGCCCTCTCAGGTCATTCTACTTTAAGCCCAATACATTTTAAGTGGCAAAATGATTCAATGCAGGGTTCTTTAGTGGTCACTTAGTGATGACAGATGGTCATCACTTGCTTTAAACCTGTTTTATCATCTACATGCTGGAGTTAACACCTACCACTTAGGTTTTTAAAATATGAGAATTAAACTAGAATTTATCTATTAAAATGAGATAAAAATGTTTTTTCTCAACACCTCACACAAGGTAAACTCTAAATAAACAGCAGTTACATAATTTTATTTATTTATTTATTATGTTTATTCTATTGATTTTAGAGATAGAGGAAGGGAGAGAGAAAGAGACAAGAACATCAATCTGTTTCTGTATGTGCCCTGACCAGGGTTCAAACCAGCAACCTCTGAGCTTCAGGATGATGCTCTAACCAACCAAGCTATCCAGTCAGAGTACAGTTAACATTATTTTAAATTAAGACCTTTACCTTCTTTTATTTTAACAAATGTCTTAATAATATTCAGGATTTGTCCTAATGGGATTATTAAAATTGGAGGCAGGCACAGCCTTACTGTATTTCCTCATGTATAAGATACACAGTTTTTAAAAAAATTTGGGGTCTAAAAACTAGGTGCATCTTATACAGCAGTTATAGATTTTTTTTTTATTTCCTGCTTTTTCTTTTCTTTTTTTTTGTATTTTTCTGAAGCTGGAAACGGGGAAAGACAGTCAGATTCCCACATGCGCCCAACCGGGATCCACCCGTCACGCCCACCAGGGGAGATGCTCTGCCCACTAGGGGGCGATGTTCTGCCCCTCCGGGGCGTCGCTCTGCCACAACCAGAGCCACTCTAGTGCCTGGGGCAGAGCGCCCGGGCCATCTTTGCTCCAATGGAGCCTTGGCTGCAGGAGGGGAAGAGAGAGACAGAGAGGAAGGAGGGAGGTGGGGTGGAGAAGCAAATGGGCGCTTCTTCTACGTACCCTGGCTGTGAATCGAACCCCGGTCCCCCACACGCCAGGCTGATGCTCCACCGCTGAGCCAACCGGCCAGGGCCTATTTCTTGCTTTTTCACACTTGTTTTTGTGCACATTGCTGAAGACAGGATTTCGTCATCAGACACAGATGAAGACAAGCTAATGGATGGGAATTTTGACAGTGATCGGGAATTGTATGAATTTTATGATGAATAAAACTTGAATTCAATAACTTTATGTAATACATTTTTTTTTTCAAATTTCGAGCCTCAAAATTAAGGTGCATCTTATACATGGGAGCATCTTATACATTGGGAAATACAGTATATATATTTTTTCATGTCCAGTATGTGAAACATCTTAAATGCTCCATTAAATCTATGAAACAAGTGAACAAGGTATGTAGCCCAGTTTTATTAAATGACTAAATAAAGGAATAAATGAGTGTCAATGTTTAGTGACTATTGGTTTCTTGAAATTGTCAGAAGAAACAGTGACAAGATATCTGAAAACATTCTGTGAGGAATTTAATAGCTATAGTTCTCCTAGAGAACCGAGGACAGTATGATAAATGGCGAAATATGAAATCTACCTCATCAAACATTGCATCATGCCACTGATTACTGATAACATATTCCGTTGCATCATGGGGAATAATCTGGGAGCCCCTTGTGGGAAATCTCTCTGAATTGTGTTAAGAACAGACTGTCTCTCAGCTTATTTGGGATTTTATTTGAGCATCTTATACAGGATAATGTATCACCAAATTTCAATTTCTGTAATACATTTAGCATGGTTCCATCAACAGAACTCATTAAAACAAACAGAACACTTCAGAACAAGATGTTCCTCACAAAAGCCATGGCTTCTAAAATTCTCTTCCCCTCTGACCTGACCAGATTATTTTGGGCACCGAGCAGGGTTCCAGCCTGAATTCCATCATCTGTTGGTTCTAATCTTATCACAACAGTTTGTATTTTAAAAAGAAATACCTTACAGAAAATTGACAGATAATATTTTTTGTTGTTGTTCACAGGAAACACATATTGTAGTTTTCCCTGAAAAATATTCTGGCTCGCATAACTCTTGACGTCAGACCTGAACTCAAAGCCCATTCTTGTTCTGGTCAAAGCCCATTCTTGCTCTGTAATTTTTCTAAAAGGCCGATGGCAAGTTCTGCAGGAATCATAGTTGGAATAGCTCAAGCTCGAGACTTTGTGATGTTTTTGATGCTGTTTCAATAAACTCCAGGTTATCTCTGGCCAGTAGAAAGGAAATGACTTTAATGATTAAATTTGTGTAAAGCCCTCTGGAAAGAAGTCAGCAATTCCTGTCTATATTTTTTACGAGCCTAAAGGCTGAATCGGAGAGAGACGGTTTAGAGAAGCCAAAACCTTCACTGAAAGCTGGTTTCTTCAGTAACTGTTCTGGAAGGCCATTGAGAAATGGTGTGCACATGTCTGGGGTTGGAGAAAAAAACCACCAGTGGGACAGTGTCACAGCTTTCTTCATCTTGTGTACAAATTGAAAATGGCCTTGCTGAGTCTCCAGGGATTAGCAGTCATCCAGCCCCATCAATGGAAACCACCATCAGTGGTCCTGTGAGAACAACATCATGAACCAGGAATGACAGAAAGAACAGTCAGCCGATGTAGGTAGAACCTGATGGCATGTTCAGCTGTAGCAACACCAGTAAAATGAGAGCTCAGACTCTGGGCTGAGAGAATATTCAGCCCAAGAGCTTCTAAATTAAGGGGTGCAGACAGTTTGAGAACAAGAGCAATCACTGTATTGAGGTGGAGATCCCACTTTGCAGGGTCACCATGGTGATGGACATTTGGGTGACCATGTCCGTCCTCTTGGGATCGCTGTTAGGCTTACACGAAAAACGCACATGAATTGCTGAGCCTGTCATAGGGCTCAGCCACTGTAATGGTCCATGCGGTAGAAATAGCTATTCTACACAGGTGATTAAGTAGATTGTCTTTAGATGCTGCTCTAAGTCAGGCAACTATGAAACGAGCAAGTCTGCATTTAGTCTCAGGCGTCTGTGCTTTCCTGATTTTTATTTTTATAATAAGATAGAGTGGATGAAAGTATTTCTGATATTTTAAGAATTACCTTGCATTCCACAAATATCAAGCCTCCTTCAAACGCACTAGAGAACGTTCAGTGAAGTTGAAAACAATCATGCTGGTTATTAGAGTCAGAGCTCATTGCCAAACAGTGAGTCTGAGATAGCACAGAGGTTAACTGCTTGCCTGGTCTGCTGCACAATCACCCCCCCCCCCCCCACCCCTCTCTCCGCTACTTCTTGCCAACCTCCTGGTGCACCCTTTCAGTATTCCCAACAAGTATTAAACACGGTTGTCTACTTGAAAGAAAGTTGACTGCTTTAGAGGGTAGAGCTAAGCTATGTATTAGTTTCAGACTCTGAAAGGGTACATTTCAGAATTCAGAAAAATGAAAAGGAGTGAAACCTCTCAAGGCTACATAGAGAAGCAAAGGAAGATAAGAACCCATCTTGAGACTGAAGAATGTGATTAGCATAAGACACAGACAAAAGCCTCTCTGGCCCCTAACTCAGTAATAGAACATTTTGCATTTCTTTTAAAAGTTATCTCTCTGATAGCGAAGATAAAATGTCAACATGCCCCAAAGTTTTGTGTGGGTTGATCCAATCTCAGAGAAGCAATTCTTTCAAGCTGAGATTTAATGGATCTGAATCTCCCGCTCCTGAACAGCACACAGGTGGACCCACCTGAAGGCAGGTGTAAAGCCAGTATCCAAGGCCAGGGCCACTATCACAGCAGCCCGACCCATGCAGGTTCGCATTGGATTCGGACAGTCGGTAAAGAAACAGCGGAGCCAAAAACTGGTGGGCCATAGTCTTTAATCCTAGCTTGCACCCGGCGGCCAAGTAAAAATACACACTGGGCTCCAAAACCCAGTCACATTCAGTGCTCACAAAGCCACTGACTTATCTGAGTTTCCTAGAATCAAAGGTTTCTAGCTCACCAGCCTTATTCTCCTCAGTTCCCCATCTCCTTCCTTATCCCAGATACAAACTGTACAAACTGGCTTCTCACTCAGCACTCCGCCATCTTGGCTGCTTTTCCTGGCCTCCTCCACGTGGCCTCCTTCCGCTGCTGGCTCTACTCTCTTTGCTCTCTCATGCTAACCTCAGGAACCAAGAGCGCCAGCTCCCGTTCTACCCCTATTGTATAGTGTAGATTCAAAACCCTTAATCCAATATACAAAATAAGGAAGTCTCTAATACAAAGTCACTTCTCTGAGGCATGATTGGATTGTACCACCCCACATCAAAAAGGGTGGGAAAGGCTTAATCCCAAAACCAAGCCCCAGGCTACAAGGATTCTCAACACACATTAATATCACCTGGGCAACGGCCTCCATCTTTAACAAAGTGAGCATAATACATTTTATCTGCCCAACAGCAGGTCTTGGTCCACAGCACTGGGACTCAGGTCCTCAGCCGTCCTACCTCTGTCTCTGGGACAGTGCTTCTCTTCTCATCCCTGACTGGCTTCCTCAGTTTCCGCCTGCAGCCCCAACTCTTTCTGAGCTCGATCTCTACACCCCCGAACTCCAAACCCATGGAAGCATCCAATGGACCAGCTTAGCTGGGATACGGAAGGATGGTAACAGACTTCTTGAGATCCAGATGGCTGCAGCCAGGATAGGAGGGATCTGGGGCAGGGTTGGGCACACACAGAAACAGGATGGCCGTCTGGGACATGCTCTCAAGTTCATGGTCTTTTTGTACTTTCAACCTTTCTTCTGGCTCTCTTTCCTAAGCATGCTCCTCTCAGTAGTAATGGTCCACTTCGGATGGTAAATGACAAACTCAGCTAAAATCTATGTAAGCAGGCAGAGGGGTTTTCTCAGCTGTCTCAGTGGCCTCTTCTTATTCACTCTCCTCCCACCCGACTGCCAGAATGGTTCTTCTGAAACCAGCCTTGACTGGATCACTTCCCCAAATCATAACCCTTTTACTGACTGAAAGACTGGGTCACTTCCCCAAATCATAACCCTTTTACTGACTGAAAGATCTGGTCCATCCACCTCAATGTTGCCTCAGAGAAACCAGGAATTAACCTCTCTCCAGACTCATCCTCACCAACTTCCTCTGATTACAGAGCTGGAGGCATGCGGAGCTAGTTACAACTCCCAAGGGAGCCATGCGGTGCCATGCGGCCTCATCCGTCCACCCTCGGGAGACAGTGCCGTCTGCGAGAGCACACTTTCTACGGGGCACGCCTCTCTTCCTCTGTCACATAACACATTCCACGGAGCCTTCCAGATTCAGTGTACCTGTTCTTTCCTCTGTAAAGCTTCCCCTGACAGCTTCAGGTGTATGTAGATTGACATTTCCCTTCTGAGCTTTTAATGACTCCCCTAACAGGTACAGCCTGAGTTATAGCTGTTACGGTGCAAAGCACACTATTTATATGTCTGAGTCTCTCTCTTGAGGGAGAATTTAGTTTTTTATACCCAGAGTTTCATCTTCTCCCTGGCATACCATACATAGGTACTTAATAAAGCGTGGAGATTATTCATTAATTTAAAAAGATAAAACTAGAGGGAAACCAATGATCTGTGTACAGCTACGTGAGTCTGGAGGCTGAGGGCAAACTTCCCATAACAGCACAAGCAGACTGGGGTCATTGCCCAGTGACCTTCACGCAGCTCTGACTGGTCTACCTTCCCGGTCCCGCTCCACCCCTAATCCTTGGCATTGACTGCTAATCTAAGGGCAGAGATGCTAAGTCTGGCTGGGCCAATAATAGCCCCTCCTCCGGACATTTGGAAATGAACTGAGATGTGCAGAAATGGAAGGTTCTCCCCTGAGTCAGCCACCCTGAGTGTCCCAGAGGAGGCTCATGGGCACTGGCCCCGTGATTTCTCACCCTCCTCACGTGAGCATCCTGCCCTTCCTGTGCATTTGGGAGCAGCTCTTTGAATGCACTCTCCTATGTCATTCAGATTAGCTGGAGTCCTTTTCTTCCACTTGAAAATAAAAAAATTTTAACCGAAACATACCCCTTGTGAGAGAATGGAAGGAATGCAGACATCACTGGCAGATTCTCTGTGGCTTAATGATTAGGTTTTTGTAAACGTACACAGGGAAGCTCTCTGAGCGCGCAGATCTTACAGCCCTCGAAGACATCAGATTGAGCAGAGACAGTGGTAGACAGGCACAAAATGATCTTTCTGTTTTTGTTTTTATTTTTCTGAAACTGGAAACGGGGAGAGATAGTCAGACAGACCCCCGCATGCGCCCGACAGGGATCCACACAGCACGCCCACCAGGGGGCGACACTCTGCCCCTCCGGGGTGTCGCTCTGCCGCGACCAGAGCCACTCTAGCGCCTGGGGCAGAGGCCAAGGAACCATTTCCAGCGCCTGGGCCATCTTTGCTCCAATGGAGCCTTGGCTGCGGGAGGGGAAGAGAGAGACAGAGAGGAAGGAGAGGGGGAGGGGTGGAGAAGCAGATGGGCGCCTCTCCTGTGTGCCCTGGCCGGGAATCAAACCCGGGACTTCTACACGCCAGGCCGACGCTCTACCACTGAGCCAACCGGCCAGGGCACAAAATGATCTTTTCTACAAAGCATATCAACATAATTTAAATCAGTTTTTTTTTCTTTGTGGGTATCCTATTTTCATAAAAAAAATACATCTTTCTCCCCTTCAGGACAAACGATTTTTCACTTCACATTTAAAATGCTGTGTCTAGCTAGTAAAGGGTTCTGGTTCATGTTGCTTCTAGAGATTAGGTCTACTTTCCCTCGATGCCAATTAGAACGACATGGTCCACACAGTGTAGTGTCTGATGTTGCCATGGGAGCTCCAATGAGCAGCTCTCCTTACTAATCAGCCTGACTGTACACTGTGAACTTGCTACCACCAGCAGATGACAGGTTAGGAAATAACGGGCTTTTTGTAAACATCGCCTTATATGTCAGGAAACCCAAAGGCAGAATTTATCCAGCTGAAACAGGGGGAGGAAAGTGCGCGGCTACCCGGAGTGCTAGATTTCAGCGGAGAACTGGCAGAGTTCAGGGGAAAAGACCCTGCTGCTGTGTTCCCACACGGACATTAAAACTTGGTGTGCTCATGCCGCTTGGCCGGTGGCATCCCCACCTCCCAGGGTCCTTGAGGATCCTCGCAAGACATGATTGCAAACTGGTGCGGAGGCCGTAGCAGCGAGCTCATTCAGCTCCAGCACTTACTGTTCACCAGAATGCTCGCATTATTGCAAGTCTTCCGGGACCAGCAGGGGTTGAACCAAGCCATCTCGGCCCTCAGGAAACAAGAAATAATGGATGGAGCCCAAGGGTGCCCGGAGAATTCCAGGCGGCATCTCAGGCCCAGGTGCTCACGCGAGCCCTGTGTACGCTTTCACTGCCGAGTCCAGCCAGCGGCAAGTCCACTCCTACTGATCCCAGGGGGTGAGCAACACATCAGACTCCATAAGGAAGGCCAGAAAACAGCCATGAGAGAAACCTCTATTACACCGATGGCAAGGACGCTACAGAAAACGCCACGCAGAATGACGGGGACGCTGTCTTTTCAAAGGACAGGTGGGCTTGTTTGGCCTAGTATTCTCCGAGCAACACTGTGTTTTTATTATTTTTTGTCTTTTTTTTGTGACTTTTTATATTCTGAAATGATCATGAAAGATAATTTCTAATAGTAGTGTTTATAAAATGGCAGCTATAAATTTAATTCCACAAGTATATATTGTGCATTATAAAAGATACTTGACACTCACACACACACACACACACACACACACACACACGGCACCCAAAGGAAGGGTTGTGGAGAGCGTGCTTGCATTTTGGTGGCTGCTGGTAGGGACTTCCCTGTAAGTGGCAGAGGAGGCTCAGAAAGCAAGGGCTCATCCAAATGCGGACTGCTCTCTGGGTGCCCTCCCCACTACTGTTACAGGGAGGCACCTGTGTCCTTGAAAACTAGGCAGGGACAGGGTTCCAGGTGTCCAGGTCCACTGGAACTGCTCTTCAACTCAGACATTTTGGTCCCACATAGACTTTATAAAAATGGTAAAACATGAACATATAAATTATGTAAACAGAGATAAAAATAAACAGAAACAGAGTATGGGGTGGAGGGAAGTATCTTGGGCCACCAGGGAGAGTTTTCACCCAATGTGGAGGCTTCTGTTTAAGAAGGTGGGAACATATTTATCTAACTTTCTATGGGAATTTATTATAAGACTGAGTTGAGCAAGGGAGAGAGAGGAGACCCAGTAAGGAAAGGTGATGAATCCCAGGAAACTGAGGAGGAGGCCATACTTGGGGCTGAGTGGAGTTGGCAGACAGACAGTATGATGCCACACTTGGAGGGGAAGGGGCAAAAGATGGGGAGGAGGAATGGGATGGCAGGAATTGGGGAGGGGAGGCTGTGGGTTAGAAGAAGAAGAAACGGCTGTACACAAGAGACCAGACAGTGTTGTGCAGGTCACGATGGAAGTGGGTGGGCCTCATTTATTAGAATTGAGTCATCTTCAGACAACTGTGATCTGGGAATAAAGTAAAATTATTTTAGTGATCTATTTATATATGTCAATATCCAGTAGCAAGGTATGTGTAACTTATTGGAAGCAAACATGGTGTTCTGAACTAACAGAGAAACAAAGGCAATCAGGAGATGGCCTTCACTTTCCAGGTGCTTTCCGTGCAGTGCCTGAGATGGTCACGTGCACAAGTCACTCTTACACGAGTCTGTCCAAGGGAGATATGAATGGAACATTTATTAAGCTCTTTCGGTGTGTAGGCTGTGTATGAAGTGTTGAAACATAGTATGTCATCTAAATCCTATAGCAATCTGAAGAAGTAGATGTGATTATCTCACTTTCACAGATGGGAGAACGATCTTAAAAGTTTAGTAACTTGTCTACATCCATGAAATTCTGGGAATCAGGGAAGATGGATTCAAAGTCCTGACTTTCCTCAAAGGCTCTTTCTCTCTCAGCAGTTAATTCTGAGCATGTACATGTGTGTCCGTCTGACACCTAGTGAGATCTGAAGGACTTATTTATGAGGGCTCCATCTGCGGAATTTGCCCAGCAGAGGAAAGGAACCTGACCTGGAGGTCCAGGCAGTAGTCGGTGAGGAGGGAAGGACCCTATGGAGGTAAGTGCCTGTCTATTGCCCCGAAGATGTAAAGGACACTCACCTCTGAAATCATTTAACACTGACTTTTTTTTGTCCTGGACTCCCACATACTGCCAAAGCAAACCCTGTCTTTGAGGAAGCCCTGAAATAGTTCTCCTTGACTATGAAACAGGTTCTGGAGAAAGGACTACAGACAGATGGTCAGAAAAAAAACAACCAAGTCTTAACTAGGATATCCAAAATATCTTCATCTCTAATGACTTTTCTTTTACCCAGCTGCATATGACACACATCTTCCTTAGCTGCAATATATTCAAGGATTAGGACTATTGACCTGGCAAATTTGGGCAGTGTCTCCTGGGAAGCTCTCATCTGGAATGATGCATTTGGGAAACTTTGGGCAGGTTTATTGTTGAGGTGCCCAGGAGGGAACACAATGCCTTCCACGGTGAGTGCATTTTCAGCATCCCTCACCTGGAAGAAAATCTCGTTACTGCAGAGGTTTTGTGAGTCTCCATACATCATGTGGCTTTCAGTCTGTGTTTGGGCACCGTAGATTCAACATTAGCCTGAGCCTGAGGGTGCTGGTTATGGACGGCCCCCCCTCTCTCCCCAAGGCTTTCATGTTCCAGTAAAGAAGATTATTATTATTATTATTATTATTATTATTATTTTCTGAAGCTGGAAACAGGGAGAGACAGTCAGACAGACTCCCGCATGTGCCCGACCGGGATCCACCAGGCACGCCCACCAGGGGGCGACGCTCTGCCCACCAGGGGGCAATGCTCTGCCCCTCCGGGGTGTCGCTGTGCTGCGACCAGAGCCACTCTAGCGCCTGGGGCAGAGGCCAAGGAGCCATCCCCAGCGCCCGGGCCATCTTTGCTCCAATGGAGCCTCGCTACGGGAGGGGAAGAGAGAGACAGAGAGGAAGGAGAGGGGGAGGGGTGGAGAAGCAGATGGGCGCCTCTCCTGTGTGCCCTGGCTGGGAATCGAACCCGGGACCCCTTGCACGCCAGGCCGATGCTCTACCACTGCGCCATCCGGCCAGGGCCTAGATTATTTGTTTTGAACAGATGCCTATGTGCTACTTAATATCAGGAGAGCATGCTTACCAGTGTGTAGTAATAAATGTAACTTGCCCTCCTCCCCCTCGACCCCAAACAATTATTTCAGACAATCTGAGATCCTCCTCTAACTTGGAGCGGTGCCCCGTGTGTCCTGTTGTTGACTGGTGGGCAGACACAACTCCAGTGATGGCGGGGACTTTGGAGGGGACCTTACATGCCATTTGCAATTATTTGAAGTGATTTTTATCTTTCTCCTTTTTCTAAACATCATTTATCACATTCCCTCTTAACACACTCATTAATTTTCATTGCCCAAGTCGAATACTCTGGGCTTGCTTTTGTCTCCATTCCCTAAATGCTTTGAAGGAGAGAGATAATGCCATTAGTTGAATAAACAAATAGTGTATGGCAGCGTTTAGGTGGTATGATTTTTTCTCTCCTTTAATATACTCCACAAACAAGGGATTAATCAGCTCTCGATGGATACCCTAGATGCCTGTGAATTTCCAGGTGGATGTTAAGTGTTTGGGCAGCGAGAGTCATTACTCAGGTCTATCTTACTGTGCAGGGGACACTATGGAGCAATTCTGGTGAGTTTACATGTCCCTTAGGCCATCTTCTGTGGAAATCTGTGTGAGTGGACCACGGGAGGTTGGCTCTGGTTGGTTCAGTGGTTCTTGGCTGACGTATATTCCTGCAATGGAACTGGCCTGGCTTGGACTGTGAGCACAGAGCCAAGGCTGACTGCAGGAAGAGCACAGGACCTGACTGTCCCCCGCGTCCCAGCAGAAGCTGTGCAGGGTGAAAGGTCACTGTTTCCCCTCTGCTCTGAGGGCTAGGTGTTGGTGCTAAAACGCTCCTTGCCTTACACCTGAGTGTTTCATTCCGCCAACATGTGTTGCACACCCGTGATGTGCAGATACTGTTGGGATGCTGGGGGTTCAGGAGTCAGGAACTAGTAGCATCCCTGACTTCCAAATGTTTTTGTGTTTTCACTGAGTGAGGCAGCAACAACCATTCAGACTCATTGCTTTTACCTTTTCTAGCTTCCTGGGTGCTGAAAACATCTGTATCTGGGGAGGGGGGGATTGATGGCCCCTGCTTAGTTATGTTTTGGCCTTTCCCCTGCTATGTGAGCCAAGCAAGGTGGCTCTCAGACCATGGTGGCTCTGATACCTTAGCAGCCCAAGGAAGTGAGCCCAAACCCTGGCCTTGTGAGTGCCTCAAGGTCAGGAAATCAGAACTCAAGAACGAACTGTCATGCTATGGCCTGTTGAATTCTCTTGTTTTGCTTCTGCTTTTTCTCTGGCACTGTTTTTCCCCCTGGCTCTCATCAGTGGGGCACTTCTGACCACTTACTGCTGGAGCTGCCTAGTTGGAATGGTGTTTTGTCTGAATAAACTCTTTAATTGTTTAATATGCCCCAGTTTCTCTTTTAGCAGTTATGTGATTGGCGTCATGGACTCTCCCAGGTGGAGGGTGCTCCTGCATTTCACGAGACAGAGGCAGGCTCTGTGCTATCCTGATCAGAGTAGTGCACCGCATACTCTCACAGAACTTAGCTGGATGGGGAAAACCAATGTTACCAAGCCAACACACACACTCACGGTCGCACACTGTGGTAAGAATGATGAGGTAAAGAATAGGGTGGTCTGAGAGGGATCAGTACAAGGTACCGCCTTTCCTCTAGAAGACCTCTGTGAGGAGGTGAGTAAGCATTATTGCTGCATGCTGGTGATTTGCACAGTTCAAAGGATAGGACAGACAGGTGCCACCTGGAGTGGGGCACCGTGGCAACACCATGACATTGAAACCCAAAGGTAAAGAGCCTGCCATGTGAGAATCCACCCACGTAGAGAGAAGGGCATGATGTGACCCAGGGGAAATCTGTAAGGGACTGGTGAGAGCAGGGCGGTGGCCGGGGGACACCAGCAGGAGAGAACAGAAAGGCAGCAATGGTTGGACCACATTGCCGGGTCACAGGGGATACCCTGATGTTATTTCAAAAGCAATGGGAGGCGGTGGAAGAGGATGAAATGAAGGGTGAGAAGGTCTTAGGTTTTTCAAAGCAATCTCAGCTGCAGTCAGGGTAATGACAGCACAGAGATCAGTTAAATGTATGGCCCCAATCTAGCAAAAGATGACCAAGGACTAACTGGATTTAGGTGGTGGGTCACAGACATTCTCTTTGTTAGGAGAAGTGAGAAACGTTATTGATGGGTTGTATATGATGGGTAATTAAAAATGTCATCATAGAACTTGGCTTTTAATGTTTTACATTTTAAAATCTTAATGAACCAAAGCTATGATAACTGGCATTCCCGGTGACTTTGGCATTGTGTTGGGCACTGGCCAACATATTTCCAGCTGGAAGTCCCAGTGACACTGAACATGATGTGGCCTGGGACCCGGAAATGCTCAAGGACATATGAATTCATTAAATAAAGCAGGCAGTGTTTCTACTGTTCTAACAATTTATAAAAGTAAAGTAACATATTCTTATAGTTCTCCCTCATTTCTCAAATACTAGTAGGATAGTAAATATTATCATTGCAAAGGTTTACATGAAATGCTTTGGCAGACTAGTCACCATCAAATCAGAACATTTTTGTTGCTGATGGGGACATTGCAGAGCAGAGTGGTGGGCCGTGACCTTGGGCGCTGCCCATTGTCTCCGACCCCATGTGGGAAGACAGACAACTTAAAAGGAAATCTTAGAAGCCCTGGGTCTGGTTCCACCAGCTCTTCACATTCCCAGACATGAGACAATATCTTTCCTTTTTGTGTTCCAAGCTAGTTTGATAGAATTTCTGTCATTTTTCACTGAAGGTATTTGGGCCGAAGGACCTCAGTCTTGCACTGGAGGCTGTAATGTAAGCAGCTCCATTCAGTACACACAAGTATGAACACCTCCACTTGCAAAACTGAAAATGACTCCAAAGGAATGAGATAAATCCAACTGGGGAGAATTTTATTTACTCCTGAAGCTGATACAAAATGGAGTAAAAAATGTGACTGTATCTTTCTTTCCCTTATCTGTTTTATCTGTGACACCTGACATTATTGACAGTGTCTTCTAAGTGGTAGACCTAAGAGTCATTACTAGTGAAACCCATGTGCAGGTTCAGAATGAGCCACCCCACGATGTGCCTGTGCTGGGGTTGTTTGGAGCTAAAGGCAACTTTAGCTTCAAGCTCAAGAGAAACTTCTGCCCCTCCCTTTAACTACCTGGAGTTTGACTTAGGAGCCTTGCCCATAGATTACCAGCCATAATCTCTTTTTGACCTTCACCTACATTATATGGCAGGGCAAACTTTTATTTACTAAACATCTGTTCTTAGCATCTTGCAATGAGCCTTTGAAGCCCCCTGAGCTGCCTTACTTCACCCCTGGCTCAGGATGGCTAGACCTAGATCCCCTTTCTACCTCTGATTCTCTCATGTATGCAGGGTCCTGCCCCACATATATCCAATATACTGTTGTTGGTCTCTCTCCTGTCTGTTTGGTTATTAGGGCCAGCCAGACGAGCCCTGAGGTAGAGGAACGTTTCTTCCTTCCTCACAACAGCAAGTCCAAGCTGTCCATTCAGAAACCTCTTAATTTTGGAAGAAAGGACTCAGCAGGGTGTATGGCCTTCCTCTGTCTGGGGCAGCTCTGCACGCATTCTGTTGTTTTACTGAGAACTTGCAGGCTGCAGACTGACCCTGTGACTTGCTTCTCAAGGTGTACAAGACAGTAAGTGAGGTAGGTGGTTTTCCTTTCAGACAAAGCATGAAGGGCCTTAAGAAAAGAGAATTATATCTTTTGTTCAGAGAAAGCTATGCAAGTCATAAGTGATGGCTTTAACACCACACTTGATACTCCTTGTATCCAGGGGCTGGTTCACAACTGGACAGCTGTCCCAAGCTTCCCAAATCAAAGTGCATTAGGACAAAGGCGGTCTTTCCCATCACAGGTAGTCCATGTGTAGCTCTGGGTTTTTAGGACCTATGGAAGGAACAGACAGTTAAAAAGTGAAACAGACACTCAGAATCTGGGCCTGTGGAGAGCCATGAAGACCAGGGGCAAAGCACTTTTATTAGATTTGATTTTTAATGCAACAGAAGAAGATAGGGAATGTACCAAAGGGTTAGTTACAATGAACGCCTAAGGCTGGGTGAAGAGTGAGTGAGTCACAAACATGGAAACAAGATTTCAGGCTGTGGGGAGATCTTGTTTTTCCTGATTTGTTGTGTTTCTACTGGGTTCTCTGTACACCAGGGGGCCGTGTGACTTCCTCCTGTGGAACCCAGATAATCGAACATAGTTCCTTTTATTTTTCTCAGTAGCCTCCTCTTCCCATTTATGACTCTCCGCCTCCGAGGCCCTGGGCTGGGTCACAGAATCGGAATGTAGCTGTTGATTTTGGTGCGGTGCCTTTGGGAGATGCACTCGGAGATCCACACGACGTTCCTCATCTCTTGCTCCTTCAGCTTCGTGTATGCATAGAACACGCCGCAGTGGAACTGCCTATTGAATGCCAGCACATTCATCTTCACCTGAGCAAGGAGGAAATAAAAAAAATAATAACGCAGGCCATCAGCTGACCCAGAGCACAGTCTGTGCATGAAGTGACATGCTCCCGACTGGCTTGTGCTAGAGCCGGAACATTGGACAGCGGTGGTTTTAAAAGGAAGTTTGCAGAGCCATAAGGCAGATTGTTGCGAACCAGCGCGACTCGTAATTTTGCAGGTCTTGGGTGGAAATGGTGGAGGATTAGAAAATAAACACAGAAAGAAAAAGGATGGGATCTGGAGGTCTTATGGTGGCTGATGGCCTACCAAAAAGTGCCTGCACTCCTAAAAGCTTTATTTTTATAGTAAAGCAAAGTCATTTGCAAATCAAAGAGAGCTCAGAAACAAAGTCACATTTCCAAGGAAAACCAAGAATTCCGCCAAGTGCAGAAAACCCCTACCATGCATAACATCATATCTTCACAAAACAGAGGATAAAAAGAAAACTGCCTCCAGTCTCTTCTTCAAGGGACATGGGGATGGGAAGAGTGGAAACACAGCTAACACGGAGGTGTGGGGGAAGGCATAGCCTTTAGCAACTTAATCAAACAATCAGAGATTTGTGGGGAAGAGCTTATCCTTTTGGTTTATAGCAAATACCCACATCTTAGCAGCACTGTGAGCACAGATGCTCAAGACCTTGGAGTGTGTGTGAGTTTGGAGTTGCATTTCCTTGGTTTCCAGCTAGTGGGCTTGTCTCCATTAGGGCAAGCAGTTTTCCTTGGCCACAGTTTTAACACTTTATCAAGGTTGTTAGGCCGTCTCACTCCTCTGCAGGGCAATGTCACAGACCCTGGGGTTTACCCTCAGAGACGTTACTAGCTTTCTTAGGATGCTCTGTAGCTACCTGACTTATGGTTCAATTGCTTTTTTTATTTTTCTGTAAACTATCGATAAGGAAAAAAAAAGTTTAAACTGGGGTAAAGTCTGAAATGGAACGACTCCTGTATTCTATTCCATTTCAATGAAAGAAGGAGAGGTACCAAGTCCCTCACACAGCTCTGAACACCTCATGTGCAGTTGCAGGGAGTGGAGGCCCGCACTCAGGGCAGACACCCACTTTCTGGCCCATGCGGCCTCCCTAACAGCCTCCTCAGCAGCAGTAGGGGCCAGAGGGGTCCCTACTTGATGATCCATGAACTGTTTCTACTCCTTTTTTACAACAGACACTCGAGAGTGGTGGGAAACGTTCAGAGCAGGACTGACAGCCCCCCCCCCCCCCCACCACTATTCTGCTACTGAGGCCTGTGCAGCCCCATGGTTTGGGTCAATTTCAAGGTTCAATCAATTGAATCTGTTGGTTTCAATTAATTGAAATGGAAGGGCCAGTGGTTTGGAGAGATGAATAGATTACACTAGAAAAATTTTCTAGATTTGGGGGAACTTACCTGGTACAAAATTAAAATACCATAAAAAATGAAGTCCTTTTGTGAACAGCTCAATACCCAGAAACGGACTAAAGATGAATTAAGCACCCTTCAACCTTTTTAGAGAAAAAACTATCTGGATTCTGTGGATTTTCACTGAAACCATCCTAAATATTACAACTGTGCCCTGAGTTGTGTTATGAACCTTGACAAACCCACAAAGAGGTGGACGAGGAGGTGCCCCTACCAAGATGTGCCCTGTGAGGACTATCTATGATCATGTCAGCGCTTGGCTTTCTATCTCTCGTTCATTATGGAAGAGCTGCATTCTTTCCAGAAGCCACTGTGTGTGCTTCTGTCTGGATGGGACAGTTCCACATGAAGTCACCAGATGTGAGCCTCAGGGCCCTCGAGGCAGAGATCTAACTATAATCCACGGAAGACGATATTTAACACCAAGAACAAGAAAGGCACGAATCAGTGGATAGCATTTCCCTGTCTCCCATACCTCACGCTCGAAAAACACATCCTCCAATGACTTTCCTCCACTGCTGTCACCCACAGCCTCGAATAGAGGTTTGTATACCTTAAAAAAAAGAGAGACAAGCGACTATTTTTAATACATTCTCATTTCTTATACATATATGTGATGATTATTTCCCCAGCAATAGAGATTATGTATCTACTTAAAACTCCTATGCAGAAGGATTTGTTTTTGTATGTCTTGGGCCTTAGGAGGAAATAACAAATTTCCATCACAATGAGTGGGTGAGATTGCAGCCCATTGGTGTAGGCAGACCCACAAGGCGAGAGGGCGAGGCGTCCTCCTCCGCGTGCAGTGGGAGTTCATTTCCACATTCAGGTCTCAGGGCTCGTCAGTCACATTACAGGGGCTCAATGAATGCTGCATCAGTATAAGCTCCTGGGCTCTGAGATGACAACTGATCAAATTGACATGGAATTTCGAGGGTGGGAGAGGCAGACATTGGGGAGAGGCTTGTGTTTTAAGATTAGACTACGGAACAGAGCCTCTTGCAGCGACATGGGGGCTGTTTGTTACAAAGGTCAGAGCATTGTTTGCTAACTTGGATCTTTCCCAGAGGTCTCAGGAATTCACAGGGAAAGAGGAGAGGATGGTCCCCTCAGCTCTAGAAAGTGACCCTCAGGGTCTGCATGTTACTGTCCCTAAGTTAGAAGGAATGGGCCGGAGGACGGAGGGTAACCTGAGCCAAGGAGCTTCAGGCTGGGTGCCTCTTCCTGTTCCTTGTTCCTGGTACATAAACCAACATACCCATAACCTCCCTTGTATTTCAAGCAGACTTTCTGCACCTCAGCCTGTTTACCCACTGGGTGCTTCAAAGGACTGCCGGGTCAGGCTATTTTACACAACTCTGACATCTCTTGGGGAATTTGCTTTCTCAAGCACGGCAGAAGCAGTGCCAAGGACCGCTCCTTGGAGACTTAGACGAATGGTTGCTTGGCAGGAAGCTTACAGAGCACCCACTTGGGTTAGAAACCTGAAGTATTTCCCTAGGAGAGACATCATACACAGCAAGAGAGATGCCTCTCCACCTTACAAACACTGAAACTGCTGTGGATAAGAAGAGTCAACGTGATGTGTGACTTCTAAGGCACACATGATAACAGTCATGCAGATGTTTGGGGCACGGGGTTGGGGCTCACATACTGCGTAGTGGTCCGCTACCCTCTTCATCTGTTCGAAGTCTTCTGCTTGGGCCAGCAGGCGCAGCCCCTCGGGGTAGAGCTTGCCGCAGGTTGGATAGAGAGCCTCCCGGTCCTCCTTGCTCAGTTCCGTGCCAAAGGAGTTAAGAGTGATGATAAAAGCACGTCTGTCGGCCTCAAACTGAATTCGCAGGAGATATCAATACAATCAGTGCGATCTGACCGTCTACTCGATGCTAGCCAGAGCCTCTAAGTGACAAACCATTTGCAAAGTGATGTGCTTTCCTTTCGGATCTATGTCTAATTAAAATACAGACATGTGTTATTAACGGCCCATGAGCCTCTTCTCACAATGGAGCAACCTGTCAGCCAGAGGGCCACACAGCCATGCCGATGGCCTGTACGGCTCCTGAGACCTTGCTCACCTTCAGTTTCTAGGCACTCAGTTACTCACGTATCTGGCACGTAGGCCACTAGTCTCCAATGTCTCTTCCATACAAACTGGAATAATGCCTACGTGTGGGGGCCCATTCAGGGACAGAATAAGATGACCTAAGTTCAGAAGAAAAAGTACATGCTGTGCGTGTTCATATCCTTTTCTGATCATTGGTGTCAGGAGGATTTTTTTTTAATATAATGAAAATTTTTGTTACTACCATTTGGACTTGCTTGTATGTGTGTTTTTAAGTCCTAGATTAAATATCAATAAATCTAACTGTAGCTAAGAATGATGTGACTCAGACAAGTTGTGTTTCTCTCAGGGCCTCAGTTTCCCTGTTTGTAAGGTGCGGGGGGCTTTGGCAGCTGAAGTGTCAGGCGGGTGGCATATGCTCACAGCCCCTCTTCCCTGTGCTGAGCCGAGAGCCCCACGCCAGGCCTCTCAGTCTGCCTTTCCATTCCTTTGGTCTCTGTGTTTCTCCTACTCTGACCACCGCGTCTCAGCCTGGCCTCCACAGGCCTCTCTGCCTACCTGGCTGTTTGCCAGGGTGCCCTTGAGCTAAAAAATCTCCTCTATACCCAAGGCAAACTGCACTTCATATATTATTCTAAAGTCTGCATGGAGTTTTCTTCCTACTATACTCTAAAATCAGTATGGTCATGTCTTTGTTGTTCATGGATCATTTCTGAATATCCAGTAGCTGGCACGCAGGGAGATCTTAGGTCTTTCATGTTTCCTGAACCCAACAGAACGGTCTCGGACTGTGCCACGCTAGATGTTCTTTAATCAGCTTCCGTTTGACTAACATAACAAATCCAGACCTGCTGTGGATTTCACCAGAACTCTCCTGTGAGAACAGGTGTTTCCTATGCTGAGTGAGTTAATTCCTTCTGATCCTTCCGGGCACTCTCACAAAAGAAAGTTACGGGTGAGCCAGAGGAGGGGGCTGCCTTGTTTGTAATTTGAGACCTCTCAGGGGTAAGAGAAGATGGGCAAGAGGGAGATTCAGGCAAAAGAAACCTTCAAACAAAAATCAGGGTGGGGAGGGAACACACAGTGGAGCTCGTTGTCCCCGAGTTCTGCAGCGCACTTCCTTGTGGTCAGATGGTAGACTTTATGGAGAGGAACAGGGCCTCCAATGCACAGTCACAGCTCAAAGCTGGGGAAGTGGTGGAGACATGGGGCGGAGGAGGGGTAGGGAGGAACAGGGAGATGGGCACAGAGCTTGTCAGGCCTCACGGGCCACACCAAAAGGTGAGGACCAGGACCGAGGCAGGGGCCTACTGAACAGTCCACATGCAAAGTTCCCGCCTTGAGAGCGCGGGTTCCCTCTGCCTACAGTGCACGCCCTGCCTTCCATAACTCAACTTGAAGTCCTGCCTGCATTTGAGGGTCCAACCAGAAACCACCTCTTTCAGAAAAAGCCCTTCTTTCCCCCCACTAACTGGTTATGATTTCCTTTGACCCCTATTAAACTGCAGTTTCCCTTTTATTCTGACTGTGTATCGACCTCCCCACCTCCCTCCAGTCCAGAGGCTCTGAGTGTGTGTGTGTATCTGTGTTCCCAGAAAAGACCTATAATCAGGAATTGTGAAAACACTACCCCGCCCTTGCCCATCCCTGACCAGATGTTTGGCACACATCTGACTGTGGAGGAGACTACACGGGACAGAACGCGTTCCTCTGAAGCCCTGTACCATGGCAGGGGGCTGGCATCCTGTCTTTTCCTTCACACTCCCCTACAAACACTATTTCATTATGAAGCCACAACTTTGTATCTGTTGTTGTTGAAGAAGATGATGTACTGTTGACTTATTCAAAATCTCTGTCAGTTGCACCCAGCAGAGCTGGGCTGTCAGCTCACACCTGAAGGGAGGGAGCAGAAAACGGGGCCCGGTGGCTGTGCAGGTAGAGGACAGGAACGTGAGCTGGAAGCAAGCCAGTCTTGTCAGCCTGTGCGCTGACTGGGGAGACAAGGCGGACCTACTCTGCGCTCATTTTTTACTGTTCCATTAACCTGTCTGAAGAGCAGGACTCAGAGGTGGCACGTGTGCCCTGAATGTGAGTTAACTTTTTTAATGCAAAGGTACAATCCTGTAACTAGGTCAGATGTTGGCACGCAAGCCCAGGTAGCACTCTTCCACACAGTGTGAGCGTGCGTCTGTCTCCTGTCACACCAAAACGTGTGTGGGAGAACTCTACAGACTGTTAAGTGTGGTTGCACAAATAAAGGTGGAGGAAATTATATGATCTAATATATTTATGTAAATCTGACAAAGCTGATCCTTTCAGGAAATGTTGTAATTGCAGGCCACGTGTCACGGACGTTTCTATATAAAGATGGTTAAATGGATTTTTATTTTTAATGCAGCTTGAAAAAAAAATCTAATCTAACGTTAGTATTAAGGGCATCAGAAAGAGCCTGTGAGACCACTGGGTACACAGCGGTTTGGTCAAACCTTTTCAGTGACAAGTCTTCTTTTAATGCTAGGCTGTCCTTTTTATAGACTTCAGTCTAATTGAGTTCTGATGTTTTATAGCACATGCATTGTGGTCTTGCTTATAACTCAGCCCTTCCTTGTATATAAGAATTGTAAATTTAATGTAGAGATAATATAGTGAATAAACATGTAGGAATTAAAGCCAGGGACCAGGATCCCTAAGTTCAAATCTTGATGCTACCACTAACAGTGTGACCTCAGACAAGGTATAGCCTTCTCTGTTCCCCAGTTGGGCCTTTTTGAAAAATAGATACTGGCCCTGGCTGGCTGGCTCAGCGGTAGAGCGTCAGCCTGGAGTGTAGAAGTCCTAGGTTTGATTCCCGGCCAGGGCACACAGGAGAAGTGCCCATTTGCTTCTCCACCCTTCCCCCTTTCCTTTCTCTCTATCTTTTTCTTCCCCTCCTGCAGCCAAGGCTCCACTGGAGCAAAGTTGGCCTGGGCACTGAAGATGGCTCCATGGCCTCCGCCTCAAGCAGCAGAGCAATGCCCCAGATGGGCAAAGCATTGCTCCCTGGTGAGCATGCCAAGTGGATCCCGGTCGGGCGCATGCGGGAGTCTGCCTGACTGCTTCCCTGCTTCTAACTCAGGAAATATACAAAAAAAAAAAAAAAAAAAAAAGGATACTCTCTGTGTTATTTTGAAGTTGAAGTAAATTCATGTATATAAAGCGCTTAGGATAATATCTAGCACACAATAAGTGTTAGCTAGTAACAGTGCCATGTAGAAACTATATTTTGAGCCATGAATAATGGAGCTTCTTCTGGTATGGTTACCAGTTAAGTTTATGAAAAGAAAGGGAGACAGTTTCATAGGGTCACCAGGTCACTTATGTTATGTAACCAGCACATCTGAAAAAGACTTACGCACTTTCTGACATTTAGTGTACCTTGAGAAAAAATGTTCTATATTTATCAATGTCTACCTTCTGTGTGATATAGATAAAGACGAAAAAATCTTTTGGAGTTCTCCAGTGATAAACTTTTCACTTCAAGGACTGCTTTGGCTTTTTTTTTTTTTACACAGAGACAGAGAGAGAGTCAAAGAGAGGGATAGATAGAGACAGACAAACAGGAATGGAGAGAGATGAGAAGCATTAATCATTAGTTTTTTGTTGCGACACCTTAGTTGTTCATTGATTGCTTTCTCATATGTGCCTTGACTGTGGGGCTACAGCGGAAAGAGTAACCCCTTGCTCAAGCCAGTGACCTTGGGTCCAAGCTGGTGAGCTTTCTCAAACCAGATGAACTCACGCTCAAGCTGGCAACCTCAGGGTCTCGAACCTGGGTCCTCCACATCCCAGTCAGACGCTATATCCAGTGTGCCACCGCCTGGTCAGGCTGTTGTGGCTTTAACAGTTTCAAGAGAAGATAGCAAAGCATCTTTTTTTTATTTTTATTTTTATTTTTGTATTTTTCTAAAGTTGGAAACGGGGAGGCAGTCAGACAGACTCCCGCATGCGCCCGACTGGGATCCACCCAGCATGCCCACCAGGGGGCGATGCTCTGCCCATCTGGGGCATTGCTCTGTTGCAACCAGAGCCATTCTAGCGCCTGAGGCAGAGGCCATGGAGCCATCCTCAGCGCCCGGGCCAACTTTGCTCCAATGGAGCCTTGGCTGTGGGAGGGGAAGAGAGAGACAGAGAGGAAGGAGAGGTGGAGGGGTGGAGAAACAGATGGGCACTTCTCCTGTGTGCCCTGGCCAGGAATCAAACCTGGGACTTCTGCATGCCAGACCGAAGCTCTACCACTGAGCCAACCGGCCAGGGCCGCAAAACATCTTTAACTGTAAAATTTAAACGATGAACTGTTTTGCGGGGAACTAATTTGACCACAAGCAGTTTCAGAATAGATTACAATATATGCAGATGAAGCTGTTCAGGTCCCCCCCCCCTTTTTTTTTGCCTTTAGGGTAGTTCTTTTCAGGATTTTCTTGAAATTAGAGGTCACTGAACTACTTATGGATTTATCTACCATTGGAGTCACTGTAGCAGATAATCTCATGATTGAAGATATTCTTTGGACAAACTTGGTTTCACAGGGCTTTTCTAAGCCCAGAAAAAAAAAGAAAAAAATATATATATACTGTATTATCCCATGTTATTTAAAAATATATATATATATACATATATATATATTAATTTTTAAGTCTAGGTGTCTGAGGAAGGCAGCAAGAGAGATTTAGAGATTCAGACAATGTCAAATGCCAATTGTGCCCAGATGCCTGAGATCCTTCTGAGGCCTGGATTTCTTGTGCATTTGCAGAAAATATTCAAAACAAGAGGCCTCTGGGCACAGATAAAATCTCTGATGGTAAAGGGGAATTAAAGATTAAAATAATATCAGTTAGAGGGGTAGAAGCCAGTGGTGAGCCCTTAACTGGAGTCATTCTACCCAGTGCTGGGGTGCACAAGGGCCAACCTCTATGTTAGGATTTCAATAGGGGATGATACCCCCTGTGGACTTTGGTGCCAGCTTGTGAGGTCTCAGTGGCCCAATGTGCCCTCATTGGGGGAAGCTGGGAGATTCTTACGAGTTCCTATAATACACTAACAGTGCACTAATTGCCACCCACAGTTTGCTAAATTTTTAACTAATTATGATCTCTCTTCATACTACACAGCAGAATGAATTATAAACAAACTTTTATAAGTATTCTTTTCAAATTCCAAAATAACCCTTCAATGTAGAAAATTTGGAAAATACTGTTTTTTTTTTTGTTGCAACACCTTAGTGGTTCATTGATTGCTTTCTCATATGTGCCTTGACCACGGGCCTTCACCAGACCGAGTAATCCCTTGCTTGAGCCAGTGACCTTGGGTCTAAGCTGATGAGCATTTTTTATTTTTCTCAAGCCAGATGAGCCCGCACTCAAGCTGGCAACCTCGGGGTCTCGAACCTGGGTCCTCAGCATCCCAGTTCAATGCTTTATCCACTGCGCCTCCACCTGGTCAGGCGGAAAATACTGCTTTTAACTGAAGACATCAAGTGACATACATATAATAAAATGTTATATTTATATTTAACAATATATCATTATAAAACATATTTATATCAAGGAGCCTCTAAGATAAAGAAGTATCAGTAAAATTATATACATGGAAGTTGTATATGCACATTATTTGGCACAAAAACTTAAAAGATTCTTACCTCAAGAATGGGACACATAACTTCTGCTGTTACATCACCATAATTCTTACAGAATTTATAGAAGGCCTCCAGGTAAGACTTAAAAAGAAGAAATCAGAAAACAATAAGATGAATATATGCTCCTTTTGGAAAATTCTATATCAGCTTTTCATAGCTTATTAAATGCTTTAATGGAAGTTGAATCATGTCTCCCATAGAGACATATTTTGTAATAAGTTTGGAAGAAATTTTCATATTAAAGCATGTTGCACAGTCTGAAAAAGAGAACTCCATGCAAGAACAACACTGTACACATCATACCTTATAATTACTCACAAGCACTTTTCTGCATGGATCTTGGATGATCTCACATCATTGGTTCTTGCTACTTTAACAAGAATGCCAAATTCTTTTACAAGCTCAATAAATAACTTTCAATTTGGTCCTGTGCTGACGTTTCAGCTCCCAAGAGATACATTTGGGGGGATTTGAACACTGAGGGTTCGATGGGAAGGCAGCGTCTGGGCTGCCTGTGCCTGTGTCGAACACTGTTACTCACTAGTGAACTGACCTCAGACAAGTAACCTCGCCTCCACACCTCTGTTTTCTCATCTGAGGGATGGAGAGAGCATGGTTGCTGTATGGATAAAGTGACTTAATGCTTATAAATTGCTCCAAACAGTGCCTTCTGTTAGCTGTGTTCAGAGATGCCTCCTGCAAGCCCGTAAGTCTCTATAACAAAGAAAATGACCTGCAATGCAGTGCTTTCAAGAGGACCATATGTTTCAGCATACTGTGTATATATGTGGAATGGTATTCTACTCAGTTGCTCTATGAGAATGTCCGTAGGCGCTATGGTCACACAAGGGAAAAGGCAGAGTTCGCGCAGCCATTCCACAGAGATACCCAGACAGTGGTTCAGTCAGTGGCCAGATTATGCAAAGTGGTACATCTGATTTCATGCACACAGTTGGGCAACCTGGTATGCTGTCCACTGTCAGTAGATTAAAACTGTGTGGACAGGTTAGCTGTGAAATTCAGATGAACTCTGCGTAGCAGCAGGTTCACGATAAATGCTGGACCATCCATCAATCAACACCTTTTATGTTCCAGGTGAAGAGCTGGGCTACAGAGAAGGATGAGGAGTTTTCTCCTCTCAAGCATCTTCTGGCTGGGGAAGCGGACATGCAGGTATCTTCCAAATATGTCCCACTTCATAGTTGCAGGAGTTGGCTGATGGCCAAAGTCACTTCTAATAAAGAACTCTGGCCTGACCTGTGCTGCCGCAGTGGATAAAGTGTTGACCTGGAATGCTGAGGTCACAGGTTCAAAACCCTGAGCTTGCTGGTAAAAGCACATTCGAGAAGCAACCATTATGCTTCCTGCTCCTCACCTCGTCCCCCCAAAACAATAAATAAAATCTTAAAAAAATACCACAATAAAAATTCTGGCTATGATATGAATTTACAATAAAAAAAACATGCTATTTGGGGAAACAGTTACCTTGTAGAGTTTATTGCGCAGCATTTCAATATTCAGTTCATCTAGTGCATTTTCAGACATGCAGTCTTGAAAGAATGGAGCTGAGAATGGAAGCCATCACACGAAATAAGTTCATCTAAAGCAAGATTATAAAATGTAGAAAATGTCTCCTGAATGCCCTGGCCCCTGCTCACCCAACCAGGACACTGGAGTTTCAGTTCACGGATACCACAACCAACCTAATAGCAATGACGGTAGAAGGAGAGGCTGTTTGTGAAGCCTTTGCTATGTGCGCGCCCTGCACGGCGCGCGCGCGCGCACACACACACACACACACACACACTTTAGTTTATCCTCACAATGCTTGGAGCTGTTCACATCAAGGCTTCCTTTTTGAAGTCCTCCCCCACCCCCCATTATCTATTAGCAATACTTACTGTCTGTGGCCTTACTATGTGCCACATACTGAGTTGTACTTATTTAGTGTCTGATTTAGTTTTCAAAGCTCTAAAATGGGGAGACAGAGGGGAACGGAATTGCCCTGTGCCACCTAGTTGGGACCAGGCAGAGCCTGGCTTCGTGTCCCCAGATGTCTGACTCCAGGCCCACCTTCCTTCCTCTGGGACCTGCACTCTCAGCATCTAACACTTGATGACACAATTTCTTTTTCTAAAACTTTTGTTCAAAGTGACAAGTATTTTGACAAATGATCAACAGGGCATTGCTACTACCCAGGCTTCCTGACTATAATGTGTGCAGAATTGGCATTTTGAATACTGCTTTAGGTCATTCGACAGACGTTCCTCAGAAAAAAATGGCATTCCTGAACTTCCTGAAACAAAACGCTTCTGATCTGAAGCCTTATTTAGAGATAACTTCAAATGAAAGGATAAGGCACTACTACCAAACAAACAAATAAACCTCTAGAAAAGTCATGTTTTGAACTATTACAAGTCCTATCATCTGTTTGCTGTGGTCTAGTACAGAGGAAAAGGGTTGGGAGGTGAGCCTCAGCTCCTTCTGAGTCACTGGTGACCCCGGCAGGTGACTTCATTTGTCCTGACCTGAGAAATGAGGGGGGTGGACTTGGCGTTGCCCTTCATGTCCCTTCCACTCCCGGTCTCCTCGACAGACTGACGCTGAGTCATGGGGAAAACTGTGACTCGGATGGCCACATGCAAGGGCAGCTGTAGCATCCCGTCCACGCTCATACCTAAGGGCGTTTCCACCAGGACAGCATTGAAGAGGTCGGAGGGCGTCTCTGCAATGTTCACTGCTTCCATTTCCGTGAACCGGCCCAGCGGGTGGCACTTCCCCAGGATTTCCCTCACAGATTTTTTCTGCAGCGCGCCGTTCATCAGCAGGATCACGTTGTCAATCATGTAGCTGCAGCTGGTTGTTAGGAGGGGCTTGGCCATTAGGAACACCACCACCACCACCACCACCACCACTCCCAGTCAGAGTGAAACACACCCCACCTGCAAACACCCGTCATTGGGCCCGACACTCTCATTAGGGAAGGGGGTCCCTGCATTTTGAACTCTGGGGTTTAAGAGATGTGGGTGGAGAATATTTGACTCTCTGTGGTTGCAGAGTTGAAAAGAAAACTATATTCAATGTTATAATAAAAAATTAACAGTAGGAGAAGACGACCCTTGCACAGTGACTGCCCCATGGTGGGGTGGGGGAGAGGGTGTTACATGTCTGCTTTATCAGGATGGATCGACTACAGCTTAAAAATCTGAGAAACAGAAACCCAGGGCGTATTATCCAAACTTTGAAAACTGACCTCTTTGATCTGCGATGAAGCCCATCATCAAGGATTCAAAATTTAAACTATTTAAAAGTGAGTTTTAAAATGTAAACACATTTAATTTTTTTTATCTTTATTAAAAAGATTCTGTATGTATCTCTCCTTGGAGGCTGGATTCCTATTTTATGTGACTTCTTCACCCATGTAAGCTTGCCAGGATGTTCTGGGTGCCTGTTCCTTCATGGGCTGGGCAGCTGGGACCACCCGAGCACTGAGGTTGGGAAGTGACAGTGACACAGACCCTTCTCCACAGAGGGCCCAGTTTGAGGGAGGAACTAGGCACAGAATCCACTAGAATTGTGGCAATGTGCACACACTCTGCCAAAGAATTTACAGAGTGATTTGAGGGAGCACTCAGACCATCTGGGACTGCACTTCTCAGGGAGGGATGGTTGAGCTGAAACGGGCAGAGCGAGTAGCCATTCAGGCAGGCAGTTAGGTGGTGGGAAGTGTCGCCAGGCAAGAGGACATCTGTCTGGGGCTGTGCATGGTTGGGGAGGGATCGAGACTGAGCACAGGGTCCTGGCAGCCAAGACACAGAGTGTGGGGATTAAGGGTGATGGGAGATGCAATGGCTGTAAGCAGAGGAGACATCGGGATTAAATAGAAGAGGTGAGTGCTTACCTAGGAAGGTATTTTACCCGAGTTATTTTTATTTAATCACGACAACACCACCATGGTGATACTAGGTACTATTATTATTATTATTATTATTTTCAAGCTGGAAATGGGGAGAGACAGTCAGACAGACTCCCGCATGCGCCGGACCGGGATCCACCCGGCACGCCCACCAGGGGCGACGCTCTGCCCCTCTGGGGCTTCGCTCTGTCATGACCAGAGCCACTCTAGCGCCTGGGGCAGAGGCCAAGGAGCCATCCCCAGCGCCCGGGCCATCTTTGCTCCAATGGAGCCTTGGCTGCGGGAGGGGAAGAGAGAGACAGAGAGGAAGGAGGGGGGGTGGTGGAGAAGCAAATGGGCGCTTCTCCTATGTGCCCTGACCGGGAATCAAACCCGGGTCCCCTGCAAGCCAGGCCGATGCTCTACCGCTGAGCCAACTGGCCAGGGCCTTAGGTACTATTATTAATCCAGAGGTAGAAACCTTATCCATGACATGGCTACCAAGTGAGGGAGCTGAGGACCACCCTCTGGAAATTTCTCCCAATCCTCGTCTACACTGTTTAGTGGTCAAGGACAATAGAGGTTTGGGCTGTGGAGCTGTTAACTGGGAGGAAGTGTTGGAGGGCAACCAGCTTGCGGTGGGAGCAGGTTTGGACAGAATGAGTTCAAGGTGCCTGGGAGCTATCTAGATGAGGAGCCAGGTAGCCCCCCAAGCCCGCGTCCTGAAGATAGCAGAGGTCAGAGACACTGGAGGTCCAGGAGTGGTGGCATCTAGTCGGGAATGAAGGGATCACAGCCCAGTGAGTAGAGTTCTGTCCCGAGACCTCTGAGGAATATCAACTGAGAACTCTGGGGAATTCCAACATGTAAGGACCTCGATGGATTCCAAGAAGGACTGACAGACTGTGGGAGGGAAGCCAGCACAGAACATTCTGGGAAGTTTTAGAGAATTCTAGGAAGGGGGTGAAGTACCAGTGGCCACAGGGAAGTCCAGTCACAGATGCAGTGTTCACAGGACACAACCACTAAGAGATCACCTGGGGATGCAGGGAGGACACTTTGCGTGGACTTCATGGAAGTGGGTGGGTGGAGGCAGAACCCTGGTGCCTACGTGTTTAAAATGAGTGGAAGTAAAGAGGTTTAACAGATAAAGTTCAAACTACAACTTGGATGTAAAGGAAGAAGAAGATAACGATGTGGAGACCCAGCAGCCAACAGGGTGACTCACTTCCAGTTTGGGTTTTTAAGACCAGAGGCAAATGGCCTGGCCAGATAGCTCGGTTGGTTAGAACACTGACCCGAAGTGAAGAGGTTGCTGGTTCAATCCCCAGTCAAGGAACATACAGGAATAGCTTGATGTTTCTGTTTCTCTCTCTCTCCCTTCCTCACTTACTAAAATGAATAATAATAATAATAATAATAATAATAATAATAAAAAGACCAGAGAGAACTGGAGATGTTTAAACAAGAGGGCGAGGTTGCCCGTTAGAACAAAGGGACAGCAGATGGGTGAGTCGAGGTCCTCTAGTGATGAGACTCAGCCACGGCTGCAGTCCAGGATTAGAAATCACACCTTTCACTGAGTGTCCTGGAGCTGGGCTGCATTTCCTGATGGAAAACTCTCCTTCACAGTGGTGGTGCTCTGCAGTTCGCCCCAATGAAACATCCAGGGAAGGAAGGCCTGGAGTAGGCAGTGATCTCTTTATAAAAAACACACATGACCATAAGGTCTCTACACCTCCCAACCAGCAGAACCAAATGTAGACATTATGGAACTTTAGAATCCTCCTTCTCCCTTGAAGATGATACTAGAATGGAAGTGCTTACATAAATGTCCCTGTACGACTCAAAAGCTATTACCCGAGAAGGCAGCCACTGGCACTGAATCCTAGCAGACGTTTAATTGTTTCCTGTGATGTAAGCATGTGAGCTGCTAACAGTCCCAATCTGTAGATGACTGCAGCACCCGTGGTGACGGCCAACCGACATCAATGGTGTAAAGATTTAGCCCACACAGAACACTCAAACTTATGCTTGTGAGTGTGTGTGTCTGTGCGTATGTGTGTACTGAGTCTTGTTATTGTATACAACAAAAGCAAAGGCGATAGAGATCAGATTCTGGTTGATTTCAACTCATTACTTAGTGGCTTTGTTTCTAACGTGGGCCAGTAGCACTGGTTCTCACAGCGTCGTTCAGGAAATGAAGTGAGAACCCAGGCTTAGCCCACGGCAGGGTCAGGACGGGGAGTCTCTCTCCTGTGCCCTACCTCATCCCTGTCCATCACACATATGCAACCAGGTATATAATATGGCTCTTGGGGTGGCAGGGGGATAATGTGCCAGGAAGATAGTTTACTGTCTCCAGACTAATCTTTATAGACTTCCAGGGTCATGCATACGGTGGTTAGCAATGAAATCACTGCTGATGGAGCCCAAGTAATTTTTGAGCCTAATGACACCTAGGAACTCCCCTGGTGCAAAACCCTCGTGTTTTGGGTACTTGTGCTGGTAGGTACTCTTTGCATGGACTTCATGGAAGTAGGTGGGTGGAGGCAGAACCCTGGTGCCTACGTGTTTAAAATGAGTGAAAGTAAAGAGGTTTTACAAATAGAGTTCAAACTACAACCTGGACGTAAAGGAAGAAGAAGGTAATGATGTGGAGACCCAGCAGCCAACAGGGCGACTCACTTCCAGTTTGGGTTTTTAAGACCAGAGACAAATGGTCTGGCCAGATAGCTCGGTTGGTTAGAACATTGACCCAAAGTGAAGAGGTTGCTGGTGTCAGACCCAGGATTAGTGTCTATTCAGTCAGATGAATTTCTCTCCCACTCACTGTCTAGACAAACATCCTCATGTACAGCCCCTCCTAAACATTTTTGTTCTGTAACTGTTATGGCACCTGCAGAAATCATTACGGAGGAAGTGACTCAGTTTCAAAAATTTCAGGTTGTAAGAATAATTTTTCAAAATGACAACCCTTTGTAAGGATTTTACTATGTGCCAGGCATAATGTGTGTTTTCTCACTCAACCTCACGATTCAGCGCTTTGTGGACCATGATTGTCACCACTTCACAGGTGAGAAACAGGCTCAGCAGTATTCACAGCTCATCCCAGGTCACTGTGAGGAAAGAGGCAAAGTCGGGACCCAGAGGCCAAACTCTGGCTCCCTGTCAGATAAGGCAGCTAAGGCCAGACAACATTTTGGCATTTCCTTTTGGTCTTAGAGCTCCTCTCTCTCCTTTGCTCCCATTCCTGTTTCAGGGTCTTCAGAGGAACTGAAATACCAGTCCTGTTGATAACTTTCAGATTGTGGGCCGAGGGGACAGTTGTGAAAACGGCAAATGATGGTGAGACGTGAACACGGCGAGTTAGAGCAACTGTTGCACGGATAAAACTAAGTACTCAAGGGTCATTCCCCGCAGCTGAGAAATGGCTGTCATTTACTGAGCACTCTGGCATGAGACAGAAGAAGAGAAACATCTTTTGAGAACACAGGACAGTGAAACTCAAGTCTAGAAGGAACGTGGCAGATCCCTTCTGAAGACATAGCTACTGTGACTGGAGGGTGTTTATATTATACATCCTTTCAGGCTTCTGTGGTCAGACCTTGAGCTGAGCATGAGCCTGCATTATCTAACTTCCCCAAACCTTAGAGGTGTTCAAGGTATGCAGAGAGGAAGACATTTGTCAACAGAAGGACATGAGGGCACCAGAGATTTCAATAAATTTCTAGAACATTTGAAACAGATAAAATCTTATTGATGGAACAGAGCAAAAAGAAAAAAAAAGCCACAGGTTGGAATGTACACATGATAAAGCAGTGGCCGTGTTGGGAAATGTCCAGGGACATGTCCAGCTTGGCTCGGCTCAAGGTGAACAGAGACCAGGCTGGGGTGTGGTGAGACAAGGAGTCGGGACAATGAACTTGGAAAGGGTTGACTGCCGCCATCTTCACCCGGTCCTGTGCAAATGAAACCCCGCAAATGGCAAACACGTGTAAATCCCAAGTTTCCCTTTTTTAAAATAGGGCGTAGAGAAGATTAAAATAATTGTAAAAAGCAATTAATTTTGCTCTCACAGTCATTTCTTCTTCCAACAAAATAAAATACTGAAAAATTGCTTGGCAGTCAGTACTGCCTGTAATGACGTATTTCAGAACAAGAACAAGAACACCGACTACTATGCATTTTCCAAACTCTTAGCAGTTCTGGAACCTTTAGAGGACTTTCCTCTGGTGCTTAAGTTTCTCTACAATCTTGCTCTCTAACCCGGCTGTTCAGATTAAAAATCCCCCACTCACTGGTCCTTTTCTACATCAGTGTCTTTGTTCCTACTTTCTCTACAGGAGAGCTTCCCTTCCCTGGTGACTGCTAAAAATTGAAGTCTTTCCCATCCTTTAAGGTTATATTCAAATGCCACATTTTTCATTAAGCTTTGAAAATGGCTCCAGCTAGAAGTGATGTTTTTGCTTTCTCTAAATTTTTTGTATTTATATTTATCTCGGGATAAAATTAATGTTCAATACACATTGGCATTAACAATGGTAAGCTTGAGAATAGTTAGCTTATTCATTCATGAATATTTATTATATATTTAAGGAGGTAAGACTTGGATGCTAGCACTAATTCTGCTACTGTTTGATCAGGTCACTTTACATGTTCGTCGTAAACACAGTTCTACCCATCTCTATTAGTGATAACATCCTTAAAGACGGGGACTCTGTTCAGCACATTTTTACAGTCTCTGAGAGGCCAGAACCATGTGTGCCCAGAACACAAACACAACGATAATTTTTTTAAAACAATTAATAAACTTTCCTCTCTGTTCATACACTTAGGTTAACTCTGATCCCCACCAGGTAAATGGAGGTGAGAGAGGTAACTGCTACCTGGTACCTTACCCTGAGCTCCTTTTCTAGGGTCACAGATGCCTATTTCTTGCTTTTTCTATACTTTTCCATTGAGGAGAATTTTACATTAGAGAGATTGCTCCAATGTCACCCTACTCTATCAATGTTTGTGGACATTATGCAACTCACAGGAAAACGCCCACGAGTGCCTCTTCCGGACAGTTAGATGGGTAAACATGTTGAGTGTTTATCCTTCTCTGCTCCGCACTCAGTCAAGAACAGTGGTGACCAGGTCTCACCTTTATCATACTCAAAATACCAGTCATAACAGGTTTGGGAAAATCTGATTTCTTACGTCAAGAAGAGAAAAAAACAGCCAAAGGGACAGGAGAGAAACAAGGATGAGAGAACAAACTGCTCATATCTATCATAATCTAAAATCTGCATATCCGTTGACAAAGCAATTTTACTTCTGGGAATCTATCCTAAAGAAATTCTGGCCTGAGAAAGCCAGATAGATGTACAATGAAGTCTGTGGCAGCATTAAATTAAGTAGCAGAGAAACGAAACCACTCAGGTGGACCAAGGGGAAAAGGAACACCCAACACAATGGAGCACAATACGTGCTTTAAATAAGATAGTTCTATATGTCTATGTAGAAAATTCTTAATAGATTACAAATAATATGAACACTGACTACTATGCATTTCCCAAACTCTTGTTCTAAAACAAACAAACAAACAAACAATAAAACCACCTATGTAAGTATAATTGTATGTGTGTTTGTTTACACACATATATAACTTTTTTTTTTACAAAAAGGTTTGGAAATATAATGCAACAAATTTATGAGTGGTTACCTCTGGTCTCTGGGAAATAGATACTGAAGTACAGTCTTTATCTGCTTCCTTATTTCTAAAATGACATTAATATTAGTAACACCTGATAGGGTTGCTGTCAATAGTAAATAAATTTGATATACATGAAGTGATTATAAGAGTCTGGCTTGTAGTGAGCACTATATAAACCAAGGGATTAAGCAAAAATTCAAAAAAGGAAGATAAAACAACTCATAAACACAGACAATAGCCTAGTGATGACAAGAAAGGGGACTAGGTGGAAGTAGAAAAGGAATAAATGGTGTTGGAAGAAGTCGTGAGCTAAGGTGGTGAACACACAATACAATATACAGATGATGTATTACAGAATGTAAACCTGAAACCTATGTAATTTTATTAACTGACATCGCCCCAATAAAATCAATACATTAAAAAAAAAACTTTTAAAAACACACATGCTCTTCCATTGAAAAAATAAAGCAAACAGGTAAAGTAAGATGAGAGCCTTGGCTCTGTGGCTTAGCGGCGGGGTGGATTCCAGGACAGCCTCAGATCTCTTTCATAACAATTGCTGGGGGCGGTGCAATAGAACTCGGGAGAGCCGGTTCCTGGGACCAGCCACGCCCCCTGGTGGTTGACCTACACCTAACCAGGAAGTGGATGGAAAGCAGAGGAAGAGATCTTGCAGAGGGGAACTGTCGTGTGGATGGCAGCCTAAACACATCCACATCCACGACTTTAAATTAACATCCTTAACCCTCAGACACAAACTTCGCTGATGTCGCGTGGCATTGGCCACCCGTCAGCAGTGCTGTCTGCCAGATCTGCCTCTGGTTTTCACCCCTAACACATTGACTAACAAATCACCAATATCCAAGTGCTTTATAAACTATAAAATTCTGAATTGTCTGGGAGGATTTTTCTAGCACTCTGTAAGGTGTTAATTACAGGACTACATATTGATTTAACAAATATCCAGTGGTCATGATATACTATTGAATCCAGGTAGAACCACAAATAGAAATAAAGTTTATAGCCAAGAGAGACTGTACTCTCCTAACGGTTTCTCTCCTATCCTCACAGCTGTCAGAGGAAATCAGATTTTCTAAATTAAAACACGTCCATTGCGAACAGCCCTGGTGTTACTACTACTGCTACCCAAACTACCTCCCCACTTCCAACTTTGCATTAGCATTGTACCCAGTGTTTTGTGACGAACTTGTATTCTTTTTTTTTTTTTTTTGAAGCTGGAAACGGGGAGAGACAGTCAGACAGACTCCCGCATGCGCCCGACCGGGATCCACCCGGCACGCCCACCAGGGGCGACGCTCTGCCCACCAGGGGGCGATGCTCTGCCCCTCCTGAAGGTCGCTCTGCCGAGACCAGAGCCACTCTAGCGCCTGGGGCAGAGGCCAAGGAGCCATCCCCAGCGCCCGGGCCATCTTTGCTCCAATGGAGCCTCGGCTGCGGGAGGGGAAGAGAGAGACAGAGAGGAAGGGGGGGTGGAGAAGCAAATGGGCGCTTCTCCTATGTGCCCTGGCCGGGAATCGAACCCGGGTCCCCTGCACGCCAGGCCGACGCTCTACCGCTGAGCCAACCGGCCAGGGCCGACCACTTGTATTCTTATATACAGCTTTTAAACATCGCTAATGGCTAGTTATATTTGAAATTTTAAGCATTTTTTTTTTTTTTTTTTTTTTAGAAACAGAGTATATTTTAACTAGGTCAACTCGGTAGTTTGTTGTGAAATGACCATGCTCGCTTAATTAACACTAAGACTTTTTCCATATTCAAAATTCTAATATTAGCAAACAATCAGAGGCGGATTAAGGTCAGTTGCGCCCCGAGCACAGAAGAAAATATTAGGCTGCTTAAAAAAAGAGAGACAGAGAAAATAAAAATACATGTTAACCATATTTTTAAATAAATAAAAAATATTATGTACTATTAATGTTAAAATTGCTCATATGAAACCAAACTTGGTATAACTAGAAAGAAATATAAAGTTAGGGTTTTGTGGGGCCCTTCAGAAGTCAGGGCCCAGGGCGCCTGCCATTAAATCTGCCTCTGCAAACAATACATTGTGGAATCATCACATAAGAGGAATGGTTGATCGACTGAGTCAGTCATTGTAGATACACAGCATTTCCACATATATTTGGGGAATATTTCCATCATGTGACACCTGTCCCTCAATCCAAAGTTTATAAAACCTGGCAGCTTCCTGACTCAGTTAAAATCAGACTGTCCTCTGTCATCATCAATGGTCAGATTTTCTGAATTCATCTAAAATCTGAGCCAACTAATTTTACAAAGTCTAGCCTATTGTTAACAGTTATTTCAAACCATGATCCCTATTCTCTTTAGATCTGTGGCTCCGGCAAGTTACTGCTCTTAGGTTTTAGTTTTTTCATCCATAAAATGGGGCTAGGAACCGAGTAAAGCTCATCAGGACGATTAAATGGGATGGGGTGTAGGGCCCCGGAGTAGGGCAATATGCTACAAATGCTGCCCAGTGCTCTGACCGTCATTTCTACTCCCACATACAGGGCCACCCTGTCTCTCAGCTCAGGGATCTTTGATGTCTTTGTAATGTCCCATGACAGACATCTGTCCAGGAGGCATCGTAGGCGACATTGATGATCAGATAAGAAGTTGTATCTGAGGTCGCCCTAAACCCAAGCACTGGGAAGGGGGAACCGTGTGAGCACACCTGGCCTCATCTCCATCTCCTTATATTGTGAGTTTTTGCTAAAGATTTTTATATTTAAGAGAGAGTCTTGCAGATACCAACACACTTCCTTAGCCTGCTATTGGAGACTGTCCATATTCTGGCCTGAATTTACTTCTCTAGCCTCCTTTCCCCGTGTCTCCCCCTCCCTCTCTGCACCCCCAGTCCAGCCAGACTGACCGGTTGCTCACTGAGCACAAGCCTTCAGCCCGGAGTCTCAGCCTTCTCTGGTCCCCAAACTCTGCCCATCTCTAGGCACGGAAGCAATGACACCCTGAGGGGAAGGCTTTCCAGAATCCTCTCAAAGAAACTAAGTCAGTCCCAGGTTCATATCTAGTCTTTATCTCCGAATCACTGTATCTGTTGGCAGCGGTATCCTGCCTATCAGTGAAGTCCTGAGCTGGAGCACTGACTGGAGGCTGGACGGAATGGGCTGGGAACCGCGCACTGACCAGGCCTTCAGCGCACCCGCCCGCTGCCTCCTCATACTGCGGCCACTGTCGTAGGAATAGAACAGTGTCGTAACCCTAAGGACCCCCCTCTTGCTTAGTTAAAGACAGCAACTTCAGCTGCCACTCTAGTCTCAGTCCTGACGCCAAAATACATTCTAGAGGAACCAAAGTTTTAGATGGAAAAAATGAAACATCAACAGTAAATGAATGGAAGAAGAGACCCGTGGATTTATGAATTTGAAATGGGGAAGGCCTTTCTACGCAGGATACAATAATCAGAAGTCAGTAAATGAAAAGAATGATGATTAGAGCTAATTAAAAATTTTCAATGTTTCTACAATAAAAAATATAAAAGTTAAATTATATCAAACTGAGAAAATAATTTTGCAAGACAGGGAGTCCTCGGGTTACAGGAGCGAGCTAGTTTGGTTGCATGGCGGAACACTAGGCAGTACAGTGTACGCTCAGTTACTTATGTCCTTCTCCTTTTTCTGTGGCTTAGTTGTGTTTTTATCTTCTAGATTGTGATTTTACAACTGTGTTAGGATAGTTAAGCAACTTAGACTACGGTATGTTTTGACTTACACCAAAATTTGAGTTACGTCACTGTCGTAGGAATGAAACTGTGTCCTAACCCTAAGGACCCTTCTATATAATATATCATGAAGGGTTAACTTTCTTAATTACAAGGAGCCCTTACATATCAACCAAAATATAGATATTCCAACAAAAAATAAGTAAAGTATCTGTCAGGTAGCAAATACAGATGACTAGCTAATTAAGGGATATAAATTAAAGCAAAGAGATACAGTTGTAGTTTTTTTAAACCTATTGAATGGGCATTTAAAAAGAATGTCTGATATTCTTAATGGTGTTAAGGACACAGGCTTTCTCATGCACTCCTTTGGGATTGCAAATCCCAAAAAGTAACTCCTTTGGGGTTACTTTTGTTAAGTACAACTGAGGAAAAAAAAAAAGACATTCCTTTAATTCACTACTTCCACTGCTAGAAATTTAGCCTGGAAATAAATTCAAGACTTGCACAGTAATAAGCTAATTGTGCAGCTTTTTATAATGGAAAAAGATGGACATAGATGACTGGTCAATTGAGTCATGAGACGTGCCATGTACAGAATTCTATGTAGTTATTAAGAAGGAATGATGCTGACGAATAGTTCTAAGAAATATTAAGTGGAAAAAAAGTGCAGAAGGTACATGACCATGTCCATATGAACTTGAAGTGTGGGGGAGGGGAGGGTTGAGTGTGTATCAATATAAATCCCCAATTGTACATATTTTTCTGGGAAAGTACATAAGAAACAGAGAAGTGTTACTTTTGGGGAGAGGAACTGAGCGAGGAAGCAGGGGACATGTGGAATAGAGGAATATTTTCCTTTTATGCCTTTATGAACCATTCTAGGGCTAGGGCCTCTTGTGCATAACTTCGTATGGTACCTCTAGATCTAACGTTCAGCTACTGCTGACCCCTGTTCCTAGGCTCAGGGGTCCCAAGATTCTAGTGCTGGGTATAATGTACTAACTGGGTAAATAAAAGGACCAGTACGACCGTGTGCAAGTTCAACGTTTTTTAGAATGAAGGGTCTTCACAATGAAAGACTGTGAAGGGTGAACCCAGCACACCATGGTCATGACAGGGACTCCTTATCCTGTCGCAAGGGGGTTCAGGAAAGGGCAAAACAACTCGTGATATTTTATTCCCACCCTGATAGGTGATCCATCCAAAAATGTCACATAGTACCTACCATCCATCCCCACGCTGGCCCGAACACTTTAACCATCAGCACCACTTGTTTTAAAACTGAAAATTGAGCCAGGCCAGGTGATAGCACAGTGAATAGAGTGTCAGACTGGGATGCAGAGAACCCAGGTTCGAAACCCCGAGGTTGCCGGCTTGAGCATGGGCTCATCCATCACTGGCTTGAGCCCAAAGGTCGCTAGCTTGAAGCTCAAGGTCACTGGCTTGAGCCCAAGGTTGTTGGCTTAAGCAAGGGATCACTCGCTCTGCTGTAGCCCCCTGGTCAAGGCAGGTATGAGAAAGCAATCAATGAAAAACTAAGGTGCTGCAATGAAGAATTGATGCTTCTCATTTCTCTCCCTTCCTGCCTGCCTGTCCCTATCTCTCCCTATCTCTGTCTCTATCATAAAAAAAGTCCAACAACTGAAAACAGGGCTTTTTCCAGAGGCTCCTACCGCCTACACAATCAGGTAGATAAGTCAGAGACATCTCTTTTCTAACAATGGAAGTGCGACTCCCCAAGCTTGTCCGTTGCTGAGGTTTGCATGTATCCAAACATACAAACAATAGGAAAGGTCTTCAGCCAAAACTCCACCTAAGACCCCAACTGCATCTGCAGGCAGGATCCCACACCAGGACATTCTGCTGTCACTCACGTCATGTAGGTGAAAAACGTGCTCAGGGGCTCCAGGGAATGATTTCGGAAATACTCAAGCTCTCCGCACAGCTTTTTCCTCATCTCGGTGTCGATTTTGGAAACAGTAAGGGGGTTTGTCTGGTTAGCCAGGAAGTTGCCATAGTCAGTGGTCTGGAGATGAACCTTCAGGTCTGAAATTGAATGAACCCCAAAGCAGGTCAAGTTTGGAGCATGCAGTAACAGCCTTTGCAACAGTACTGATTCTATGTTATCTTCATGATAAATGCATACTCGATTATTATTACTTATTATTAGATCTTAATATAAGGTCTCTGTATAGATTTAGACAAGTGTATTTCTCTAAAGCAATAAACAACTCAAGGTTAATAGGAATAGCCTAGGACAATATACAGTTTTTCAGTTTCCTAAAAAATGTAGAATTGTCTAGCACAGCTGAAAAGAACATTAACAGCCACCTAGTGCAGAGATGAAGCATGGGGTTCACCAGCATTAGTCATAAGAAACAGTTGCTTGTAAAACAAGTTGAGGAGGACTGGGTAGGACATCTTTTATCCTGAAGACAACAGGAGCCGCTGGGGGACCAGGGAGTCTTCAACATCTGAGATTCAGTAGCCAGGTCTTCTTCCTTAGGATCTGGAATAGCTAGATTATATTGTACATTGGAAATACTGTTTACCTGAATGCAGAATTTACTTGCTTGGTTACCTATTTAATTAACTTAAAATTTTTTTAATTTACTTTTTTTTTTTGGTTGCCACATCTTGTTTGTCCTTTGTTTTTGCAGTTCAGAATTTCACACTATTCAACAGTTTGCATTCTCGGTGCTGAGGACTATTTGCCAACAGAAGGGACACAAATGGTATTTCTTTCAGAACCATGATATTTAGCTCATGGGACATATGTTTCGTTTAAACAAAACAACTGTCAAACCTTTCTGATGCCAAGGAGACCCTGAAATTAAATGTCTCTTAGCGATGTTGTCACGCTGTACCCGATGTGTGGGCAAAAGGGAGATGCAGTGGATGGGACTTTTCATCCCAGCACCAAAAGGATCCAGGAGACACTTGAATTGAGATCCTAAGAACATCTTAGGATCTGCAATGCTCGCTCCCAGACAGCGATGGATCACCAACAACAATGCTTACACATAGATTTATACTTTTCAAATGGGTTTAGTCTTTCTTCCTTGCCTTTTCTGAAGTGCTTATCTAAGTAGGTGTGTGATAAATAGGGCTCTGTGGTCAAATACATTTGGAACAAACAGGCTCCCACACTGCAGGAAGGGGAAGGCTTTGACGCATTAATTTGAACGCTCTTTGGTATAGCACCTCCCCAGCCACTGGGGAACAAGGGAGCTGCGCGCATGGCACACTTTGGAAAATTACACTGCTTTTTCATCCAGAGCTGTTGTGTGGCGAGTGGTAGGGTGGCAAGTGGTAGGTTTTATTATTATTATTATTATTATTTCAAATGAGGAAATGAAATGTTTCCCAAACTATGGGGTCACTACCAACTCAATCAGATTATTAGGTCCCAAACAGCAATGGAAAGAAAATTAAAAGGCCTGCATTAGGCTCTTATCATTATACAGAGGCGTATGTGTGTGTGTGTGTGTGTGTGTGTGTGTGCGCGCACACACACACACACAAGGTCATGGTGGCAAAAGGGTCTCCTGTGGGCTCAGTTACTGGACTCAGGGATTTTTAACTTGGATCACTTGGCTAAAGAGGCAGGACAGGGACCTGGACATCGTGGTTATTTCTATTTATGTGTCGGGCAGATAGGTTATAGACAATGATGACTGTTTTGGTGTTTATTTTCTGGCTGCTTCCTGCTTGGAACTCTCTATGAAAAGGAGCGTGCAGATCTTCCAATCTCTAGAGATCCCTGTGAAGGGGCTACCCTTGCCCAGGCCCTGCGGTTCTCCACACTCTGCAGTTTCCTGTCTACAGAGCAGGGGCGGAACCTAGGCTTCAGGTTGCTGTGGGGGTTAAACAGGACGGGCGTGAGGATCCGCATGGAGAAGCCACCCCATCTTATTATTCCTTTCTCTCCTCTCTTGCGCCCATCGTGTCTAGAATAATTTGATTCTGTTGGCTAAGGACTGTGGTGTTTACTTTCTAAACTGGCAGTTTTTCAATCAATGGGTTGGGAATGACCATCACATCTTATTATTACTCTGATTTTAATAAATATATCACTATTATATAAACCAGAATTCTTCCTCCACGTTTGCTAACTCTTCCATCTTATATCAACAAAAATCAAGTCCTCATTGGTGCTTCACCACCCCACAGAGCCTACATTTCCATAATGACCTCTGAGTCCCACCCCTGAAGCAGCTGGTTTCCAACTCCTGGCTGCCCCTCAAGTCACCGTGGCCATCTCCTCATTGACTGCATAGACAGAATGGTTTTACTATACATTGTCACTTAATAGTAACCCCCATCTCCCTGGATGGAGACACAGAGGCCCAGAAAAAGCCTGAGTACTTGACTGAAGACCAGCCACACCTGTTCTCATTCAGCATCTCAAAGCTCTACAGCCCCACCTTCAAGGTCCTTCAACATTCTTTTGAAGCCTGAATTCCAGCCTTATCTCCAGGCATGCTAGACTGCAGCCAAACTGGCTCAGTTCCCCATCCATTCACCTTTATGTTTTTCTTATCAGAAATCTATTACTTTTCCCCATGGGCCTAGAATATCTCACCAGCTCAACTCCCTTCTCCTCCCCACCTACCCCATCTCATTGGCATTTCCTAGCTTACTATCCTCCAAAATTTGGAATCCTATCCCAAATACCATTAACCATAACCATGAAGCTGGAAGAATTATTTCAGGAATTCAAGAGCCCTAGCAGAAAGGGGAAACAAATTCTCATTGTAAACATACCAAAGTTCAGAAATACTTAAGAGTTCTCAGGAGTTCTCAGAACTTAAAAACATCTTCAGAAATCTCTGCTTGCCCCAGAAATGGGGAGGTAGACCAGGGAGACATCATCTAAGCAGGGGTCCCCAAACTTTTTACACAGAGGGCCAGTTCACTGTCCCTCATACCGTTGGAGGGCTGCCACATACAGTGCTCCTCTCACTGACCACCAATGAAAGAGGTGGCCCTTCCGGAAGTGCGGTGGGGGGCCGGATAAATGGCCTCAGGGGGCTGCATGCGGCCCGTGGGCCGTAGTTTGGGGACGCCTGATCTAAGGGGTCTTATTTTTCTTCTCTAACGTGGAAGCCCTTTTGGGGCAGGGACTATATCTTTTTTATCTACACTTCTTTGGCTGTGGCTAGAAAGGGCTTACTATACAGTTGCTGAATTAACCCCCACTTGGAGGCACAGTGGGAAAGGAATGAAGGTCGTGTTCCTGCACAGGGACGGCATTGTCGGTGAGATATAATCTGCTCTTCTCCCTCCCTTCCAAAGAAAGATGACAGGGAGGACATGGGAAAGGCTTGCCCCTGAGACCCCGAGTCCTCTCACCACAGCTGAAAGCCATGGACACTTCCACCATATATTTTCAAAGATGATCATTACTAAATTCCAGAGCTCTGAAGTGTCCGCTGTACTGCTTTGTTTTTTTTTGCAGGTGAAAGAATATTTACAACTGTCTTGGTCTGTATTTGTAAAAACCTGGTGAAAATAGCACCATTGCCTTAAGAAGGCATGAAGGAACCTCACTGCATGTTAGTCAGGGGGAGCAGTGATCTGCCAACTCTCTGATGTTCTGGAAAGGGCAACACTATGGAGACAGTGGAGAGACCAGAGGTCTCAGGTGGAGGTTGGGGATGGGTTCAGGGCAGTGAAACTGACTAAAAGTGCTCTAAAAAAAAACATCTTGGCCCTGGCTGGTTGGCTCAGTGGTAGAGCATGTGGAAGTCCTGGGTTTGATTCCCGGTTAGGGCACACAGGAGAAGCATCCATCTGCTTCTCCACCCTTCTCCTTCTCCTTTCTCTCTGTATCTTTCTTCCCCTCCTGCAGCCAAGGCTCCATTGGAGCAAAGTTGGCCCAGGCGCTGAGGATGGCTCCATGGCCTCTGCCTCAGGTGCTAAGAAGAACTTGGTTGCCGAACAACAGCTCAGATGGTCAGAGCATCGCCCCCTAGTGGGCTTGCTGTGTGAACCTCAGTCGGGGTGCACGCGGGAGTCTGTCTCTGCCTCCCTTACTCTCACTGAATAAAATAATAATAATAAAAGTCTTTATACAAATATGGAGGTGTTAATGCTTTTAAAGAATACCTTATGCCCCTTTACCATTATTATTTTGGTTCAAGTTTCTTGTAAAGAACTTGAAGGTTTCTGTGTAGACACAGCCTTCAAATTGTACCCATGCACTGGCCATGTGAGAGCTTCCCTCTCTTGCCCCTGGGAGGGATTGCATCAGAGTGTCCCTGCGATGACTCAGCTCACTCTCAGTCCATGATAGGCCTGGGAACAGGTGAAGACCTCTCACCACACTTGCACAATTTTGCACAAACATGAATACTAGGATTCTTCAAAGCTTGTCTGGACAGTCTTTTCATTTTCTCCCTTCCAAAGCCAGTGGGAACTTCATATACTCCTTGCAAGTGGCTCTAAAATAATTTGTTGACATCAGGACACCTTTCTTTTTCAGATTAGAAAACTTATCTTTGCCGAGTTGGCTTTTCTGTTAAAGCAGCCATCTGCTTCCACACACCGTAAGTATGCTCCAGACGCTGTGACCACTCTGATGGTACAAAGGGGAGGTGGCTGGCTTCTCTCGGTGCGTTCTTGGAGGCAAAGGTGCACTGCCATCCACAAGTTCCTTACTATCCACCACCCTGTGAAATAATCAGGCAGGGCAGGCATGACTTTCTCTGTCACAATGGAGCTGTCCACAACCAGGATCTATTCATGGACCTTCAATTCATGCTCTGACAGGCATTTTCGTGAACAATAGACACATATCTGTTACTGAAAGCCAAATAGAACTTATTCAAAAGACTTCTCTCAGAAGCACTCATTCTGCCCTGTGCTCATTAATTTATTATTTTACCTCAATTTATGCATATTTCTTATAGATGATAAAGACGCCACAGTCCCCAAACTTCTAATATAATATGCTGACGGGACGTAGGAGTTGGAATTATGTTGTGATTATTTGTAGCCAGCAGAAGAATTAGGAAACATCCAAAAACTTTTTCTGGCTGTTTCCATGGCCAATGAAAGGAGACGGTGCTTCGGCTGGGCAGCTCGCCTCAGCTCCGGCTGTAGCTGGTCAGCATACAGACAAGTGACCCACGACCCTCAGCCCACGTCAGAAGCCTGCAAAGTCACCTTCACATTCTCCCACTTTGTTTTTTTGCTCTCTACGACTCTTCCAGGAGGGTTTATCCTTACTGCTTTTTTGCTTTTTCTAGAATAAGTTGGAATTTTTTAAAAGAAACTTATTACGGCCATATATATACAATACTATTGTATGTTTCCAAATTGAGTGCACATAGATGTTTTCAAGAACAAAAATATGTACTGTACCATAGCTGTGACGTCTCTGGTAAGGTTTTGAAAACACTGTAACTTAAAGATAGTTTTCAGAGATGGGGAAAAAGGGAAATGTCAAAGGATAGAAAGGTTTGGTTTTACAACACAAGTCCGTAGCCTACAGTTAACTCCCACTCCCCCACCCCCACCCAAATAATAATGAAGCGGGAGGAAACATTTGAAGAGGATGGGCAGTTTTACAGGAGAGACTGTGGTGATGGTTTCCCGGCTGAGTACTGATCGTACCTCAATAAACTGATTTAAAAAAAAGAAAAAAAAGATGCTCTTCATTTGCAGAGAGCATCACAGTGGCAACACCCTCCCAGGCATAACCTCACTTTCTTATCCAAACGACTTGACAAAGCAGGCATTACTATTGCATTTTACAAGTGAGAGCTCTGGGCTCAGTGGCTGCAGCCCCAGGTTACCTGTCTACACACCCAGCAGGGGTCAAAGTCAGGACCTTTGCCTCCAGCACTGGCCTCACCACACATCCTTCTGTGGATTTTTTTTTTTAAACTTTCAGTTGAAGACAAACGTCAAATAAACTCTCATGGCAACAGATACTGAGGAAATGGGGTAGAGTAAAATTTTCTCAACCAAAGTTCTTAGTATTTTTTTAAAATTTTAACCATAGACCTCTGGGCAATTTGGTGATGTCCTTCTTCAAATAATATTTATAGACATGTAAAATGAAAGTATATATAGGATTTCAAAGGAAACCAAATATATTACTATATAGATATCAAGATATTTCAAAGAATATAATACTGTGCTCCTTTACTATTAAGACATTAAACATCACAATTAAAGGATGACAGCAGTATCTACCATAATTTTGAAAGTGATCACAAAGCATCTACCAAAAACTGTATAAGGATCTAAAAATATTGACTTTCTATTGGTGACAAAGTACTTACATTCAAAAAGAAATGCAAATTTTCACTTAGACAATACAGAACTTTGAGATATAATGGTTTTTCTGGTGGAAGTTTGTGGACCCCCTGAGGTCCGGGCCCTGGGAACGAGAACCCGCTCTGGGCTCTCAGGCCCTGGGACCAGCCCCTCCCCTGCGGCATCATTTTCTGTCTAACCTGTGAGAAGACCAGCTTACCCTCCAGGGTCTCGCACTGGACCAGGTTGATGTAGTCCTGCTGGGTCAGGAGGCCGGCCTTGCACCCTCGCACCAGGCCCTCCAGGTAGCCGTGGTCCACATTGAAGAACAGCTCAGCACTTTCCATCATGGGGACAGCTTAGGGCAGGTCAGGCTGGGACAGCTGGAACAGCGGGGTCTCGGGCAGCTCTGGAAAACTTGCGTTGGTCTGGGGAAGTGTTGGCTGGCAGGCAAGGGAGTTCTCAGGACTCATCTATCAGCTGATAGTCAGGGGATTTGTGACTGGTTTCCTCTGGTTTCAGTGACTTTGAAGGGAGTGCTCAGCCTTGTTTATAGCCAACAGTGAATAAGCTTGATGACCCATCAACCCCCAAAGCCACTGCTGCAGGGAGGAGGGCAGAGAGAGGGGGAGGGGTCAGGGCTGGTTCTGTCCTGCACAACCCCTGGGCCATTCCCAGCTTTGTTATTGGAAAGGGGGAAACACATTAATATTTTGTAAATATTTCCCCCCCCCCAGCTGAGCTTTCAAATGTAAATTACATTTGTCCTTAATTTCTTCAGGAATATTAATATAAAGAGAAGGCTGTTCCTTCCTTCTTTCTTTTTTTAAATTAAGTTATGTAAACACATCAGTTGCAAGCAGGCAGATTGGAAAACCCCAAGAAGTTAACTTAGCATTTTTTATTTTGTTTTAAACTTTGAAACTTTTTGTTATGAGACATTTCAAACATACACCAAAGGAAACAATACCACAACTAACCCCCACAGGTCCATCACCCAGCTTCAGTAATTATCCGCTGAAGGCCAGTGTTGGGTCTGCTTTACCAGAGGTCAGCAGGCTTTCTGTGTAAAGGGCCAGAGAAAGAGTAAATATTTCAGGTACTGTGGGCTCCTAGAGTCTTTGTTCCAGCCACTCAACTCAGCCACTGTAGAAAAAGCAGCCACAGACCACACATAAATGAACGAGCACGACTGTGTTGCAATGAAATTTTAGTTACAGAAACAGGTGATGGGCCAGACTTGGCTTCGGAGTTCTACTTTGCCAACCTCTCATCTCTTTTACTGTGCCCCCTTCCTCCCCACCCTGAATCATTGTCAAGTAAATTCAAGATAGCCTATCATCTTATTCATAAAGATTTCAGTAAGTATTTCTAAAAGATAAAGATCCTTTCACAAGTGTAAGGCCAGTGGCCACTACCATCGTGGCCATGCAGGTTCTCACTGGATTTGGGCAGACAATAAAGAAACAGTGGAGCCAAAAAATGGTGGCCCACTGGCCGGTTGGCTCAGCGGTAGAGCGTCAGCCTGGCGTGCAGGAGTCCAGGGTTCGATTCCCGGCCGGGGCACACAGGAGAGGCGCCCATTTGCTTCTCCACCCCTCCCCCTCTCCTTCCTCTCTGTCTCTCTCTTCCCCTCCCGCAGCGAGGCTCCATTGGAGCAAAGATGGCCTGGGCACTGGGGATGGCTCTGTGGCCTCTGCCTCAGGCACTAGAATGGCTCTGGACGCAACAGAGCGATGCCCAGAGGGGCAAAGCATCGCCCCCTGGTGGGCATGCCAGGTGGATCCTGGTCGGGCGCATGCAGGAGTCTGACTGCCTCTCCGTTTCCAGCTTAGGAAAACTGAAAAAAAAAATGGTGGGCCATTCCTTTGTTAAAGTCTCGTACTGGCAGATGAGCAAACTGGCAGGGAAGATTGCTTCCCTCTCGTGCAAAACTCCTAAAACCCTGACACATTCTCCGGTTCCACAACCTGGAAAATCTTCTCTGGTTCCTCCTGGAATCAAAGGCCCCACCAGCCTAAATGGAGCTCCCAAAGCCCTTCAGCTCCGGTTCCACATCTGCACTCTTTCTCTTCCTGCAAAACCCAGGCTGGAGAAAAAAATCCCTTTTCCAGAAAATATTAGCAATACCATGGCCCCTTTCAATCAGGAAGGTAATCCACAATTTGCAATCTGCCACCCTGAGGGCAAGCACCGCAGCCTTCCACAGACTTCATACACATGGCGTGGCCCAGGTTAATGCAAAATATAAGTGAGCAAACCTAAAAAATACACTTTACAAACTTATTTGCTCAACAAGAAGGCAACCACAATTCTATCATTATAAAGTTATTCCTTAATATTACATAAGTTGTCAATGATCAAGTTTTCTCAGCATGAATTTTTAATTTTTCACACTTGGTTTGTTTGCATGAGACACAACATTTGCTTTATGTGTGAGTGTTGGTCAAATAAGTTTATAAATATAATATATATGTTTGCTCACTTATAGTTTGCATTGGGTGTGGGAGACAGGCTGTAAACTGTAAACTGGCAAGGTCCTTATAGCCCAGTGGTCAGCAAACTGCAGCTTGTGAGCCACATGCGGCTCTTTGGCCCCTTGAGTGAGGCTCTTTGGCCAACTTAGGAGTACCCTAATTAAGTTAATAATAATGTACCTACCTATATAGTTTAAGTTTAAAAAATTTGGCTCTCAAAAGAAATTTCAGTCGTGGCTACTGGCTTTACAGTGAGACAGGCTAGTAAGCCAGGATCGTTAGAATAGGGAAACTGAGACAGACAGTTGACTAGGCAGGTGTATGGCCGGTAGCCATGGCCACCATCACAGCTACCTGGCTTGTGCAGGTTTGCATTTGGTTCAGGCAGATGGTAATGAAACAATGGAGCCAAGAACTGGTGGGCCATTACCTTTAATCCTAGTTTGCACTTGGTGGGTGAGAAATACAGACAGTGGGAAAACACTTCCCTTTCCATTCAGGACTCCCAAAGCCACTGACTCATCCAAGTTGACTAGAATCAAAGGCCCCACTAGCCTTATTTACCTATGTTCCCCATCTCCTTCTCTCTGCACAAACTCTGCACAAACTGGCTTCTCCTTCAGCACTCCGCCATTTTGGCTGCCTCTCCTCTGCAATGCTGATGGCAGGACCTGAGATAGCGTGCCCCCCGGTCTGCCTCATTTTATAGTGTAGAAATTAAAGCCTTTAAGCCAGTATACAAATAAGGAAGTTTCTGATACAAAGCCACTTATCTGAGGCAGAAATGGGATTCCTCATAAGAGTACACCACCTCACATCATGCAACAGTCAAGGGTGTGGGGAAAAGCTTAGTTTTGAAAAGATCTTGGTATTAAAAAGGTGAGAAAAGTTTAGTCTTAAAACTAAACCTTAGGCTATAATGACTTAGCCAGCTTATAGCCTGTCTCCCACACCCAGTGCAAACTATAAATGAGCAAACATATATATCATATTTACAAACTTATTTGACCTACACCAGGAGTAAACGATTTCTACTTCTTTTCCCCAGCTAGAGGGTAAATAGCTTAAGTCACCCTCCTCAAAGAGATAGAGAGCAGAAGTCCAGTTAGGACCATTTGTGCTAAAGACATGAAGCCATGGGACTAAATCTCATTTTGTTGCATCAGCATAAAACTGATGAATATTCTATTGAGATCCTACCCTAAGACCTCTCCTAAATGCCCAGCCTTTAAAGCCCCTCGAACCCAATGTCCCAGCACGCCTTCTCCCTCCAGGCAGCACACCTGAGCCTTTCCCTCTCCCCTTCCCATCTTCTTTCCCCACAGGCATGCATCTCCTAAACCCTAAGGGTCCTCATAAGAATGGCAACCAGGGGAGTAGTGGTACCCAGCAGCTTGTCCAGGCAAACCCCCTGAACTTGTGTCCAGACCTCCTTTTCTCTGACTTTCCAATGTGGGCTCGTTTCTTCCCCATAAAGTTTCTAGAGCGCCAGGGCAGCCCGGCCTAGTCTCTCTCCTGCTGCATCTTCTATTCTAGGCCTTTTCTTGTTTCACTGTCCCCAGCTTTAATAAATGTACTCTCAAAACCACCTGGATTCGTGTTATAAAATCTTTCCTGCATGAAGTCTAGAATCCACATAGTACCGGTGAGATACCCCTCCCCCCAACTAAGAGGCTTCAAGGGCATTTTATGATTTAAGCCAGGGGTCCCCAAACTTTTTACACAGGGGTCCAGTTCACTGTCCCTCAGACCATTGGAGGGCCGGACTATAAAAAAAACTATGAACAAATTCCTATGCACACTGCACATATCTTATTTTAAAGTAAAAAAACAAAACAGGAACAAACACAATATTTAAAATAAAGAACAAGTAAATTTAAATCAACAAACTGACCAATATTTCAATGGGAACTATGCTCCTCTCACTGACCACCAATGAAAGAGGTACCCTTCCAGAAGTGCGGCGGGGGCCGGATAAATGGCCTAAGGGGGCCGTATGTGGCCCGCGGACCGTAGTTTGCGGACCCCTGATTTAAGCCAAGGGTTCAGAGACATTTTGTAAATATGATTTTTATACTTGTGTGTAATTTATGATGAGAATTAGGCAACACCAGTTCAAGATGGCCAATTGCAATCCTGCTTAGGAAGGGCTATTACATTGCAAATGAGGAGGTTTTCAGTACTAGAAGGTTTGAAATGAAGGGGGAAGGAGATGTGGAACCTGCTCCCCCCTTCTCCACAGTTGTGAGGAGGAAGATAAACAAGTAAGGAATGCAGGGGGGAGGGACGATCTGAGGAGCCCCTTCCTTTCCCCTTTTCTTTCAGTTTCTGAGACCTTAATGGGTGATTTACAAAAGCTTACCCTTTGATATCATCTAAACCCCCTCCCATCCTGAAATCATGTGATTGACGTATGTACCTCTAGTCTAGACCAATGTTCTGCAAACTCATTAGTCAACAGAGCCAAATATCAACAGTAAAACAATTGAAATTTCCTTTGAGAGCCAAAGTTTTTAAACTTAAACTATATAGGTAGGTACATTTCTTATCGAGGTAGCGCCTGCATGTGGTATTTTGTGGAAGAGCCACACTCAAGAGGCCAAAGAGCCACATATGGCTTGCGAGCTGCAGGTTGCCGACCAGGGCTCTAGACCAGGGGTAGTCAACCTTTTTATACCTACCGCCCACTTTTGTATCTCTGTTAGTAGTAAAATTTTCTAACTGCCCACCAGTTCCACAGTAATGGTGGTTTGCAAAGTAGGGAAGTAACTTTACTTTATAAAATTTATAAAGCAGAGCTATAGCAAGTTAAAGCATATAATAATAATTACTTACCAAGTACTTTATGTCAGATTTCGCTAAGTTTGGCAGAATAAATCTTTATAAAACAACTTACTATAGTTAAATCTCTTTTTATTTATACTTTGGTTGCTCCACTACTGCCCACCATGAAAGCTGGAACACCCACTACTGGGCGGTAGGGACCAGGTTGACTACCACTGCTCTAGACCAGTGGTCCCCAACCTTTTTTGGGCCACGGATTGGTTTAATGTCAGAAAATATTTTCACGGACCAGCCTATAGGGTAGGACGAATAAATGTATCACGTGACCAAGACAAGTGTCAAGAGTGAGTCTTAGACAGATGTAACAGAGGGAATCTGGTCATTTTTTAAAAATAAAACATCATTCAGACTTAAATATAAATAAAATGGAAATAATGTAAGTTATTTATTCTTTCTCTGCGGACCGGTACCAAATGGCCCATGGACCGGTACTGGTCCGTGGCCCAGGAGTTGGGGACCACTGCTCTAGACAAAGGAATCACGAGATCCATGTATGTGAATTTATGTTCTTTAAAGGGTATATAAGATGTAAGAAATCTAATTTCGGAGAGCACGTGTCTTTGGAGCTGCTAGCCCTATGTGCTCCGCTGGCTTTTTTGATAAAAATTCTCTTTTTCTCTTATACAGTTATCTGAGTATCTATCTCTGTTGATTCACTTTCCAGCAACACCAGTCGGCCCAAGGAAGACCCAAAGGGCCCAGTCCCCTTCCCCTTTCCAGTAATAAATCTCTTCAGTTTCTTAGAGCTTCACCTCCCCTTTTCTCCTACTTTTTGTTTAAGAAATGGGGTCACATGTTCCACAGTTTTCTATGGTTTGGAATTTGCTAATTCTTTTGTGTGTGTGTGTGTGTGTGTGTGTGTGTGTGTGTGTGTGTGTGTGGCAGAGACAGAGAGAGTCAGAGAGAGGGACAGATAGGGACAGACAGACAGGAAGGGAGAGAGATGAGAAACATCAGTTCTCGTTGTGGCACCTTAGTTGTTCATTGATTGCTTTCTCATATGTACCTTGAGGGGGGCTACAGCAGACCGAGTGACCCCTTACTCGAGCCAGTGACCTTGGGTTCAAACTGGTGAGCTTTGCTCAAATCAGATGAGCTCGTGCTCAAGCTGGCGACCTTGGGGTCTCAAACCTGGGACCTCCACATCCCAGTCTGACGCTCTATCCACTGCGCCACTGCCTGGTCAGGCAGAATTTGCTAATTCCATCTTTAGGTGTCACATAACTTACTGCTTTGTCTTGTCTAACTCCTATAAATCGGTAGTTATATCTGGATGCTAGATTATGTTAGATTTTTTTTTTTTCAAGGACATTTCACATCTGTTTTGGGTCCTTCTTTTGGGACACATATGACTTCCTGTTTTTTCTTTTTCTGTTTTTAATGTCATCAACCATGTATGACCACTACTTAGATCCAGTTTCATTTAGAGTGACAAAAGGATTCACTTTTAGCTTATCACTCCTTCTTCTTCACATATTAGGTGGAATATGTCCATAAAAAGAAACTTTTCAATATCAACTTACTTGTAGTTACTCTAGTTCAGCGTTCACACAAGAAAGGCAGGGTAAATGCTTTACAAGTTCCGTTTACTCACCAGTTTCCAGATAATGAGTTGGTGCCTTTGTATCCTCCAAAGGTGACCAGTAATGGTTTTAAATAAAAGCAATTGTTACTACATTCTGCATTTATCCAGTAGTTAGCATGTTCTTTGGCTATAACCCTGGTAGTCTTTGTTCCACGTTTGTTGTGTACAATTTTTCCCAGACCTGGAATTAGCCACTTCTCTGCCATTCTTCACACATGTTGAGAAAAAGGACAAGATTCTGTGGTGCAGTATGGTAAGCAGTGTGATGGTGTGATGCCCCACACTGCACACTGGGAGCTGAGGTCACCGCACATGGGCGTGAGGCAGGTGCCAGGAGCAGCTGTGCTCAGCACAGGAGGTGCTTTTTTTTTCTTTTCTGTATTTTTCTGAAGCTGGAAACGGGGAGATACAGTCAGACTCCCGCATGCGTCCGACCGGGATCCACCCGGCACGCCCACCAGGGGGTGACGCTCTGCCCCTCCGGGGTGTCGCTCTGTTGTGACCAGAGCCACTCCAGCGCCTGGGGCAGAGGCCAAGGAGCCATCCCCAGTGCCCGGGCCATCTTTAATCCAGTGGAGCCTCAGCTGCGGGAGGGGAAGAGAGAGACAGAGAGGAAGGAGAGGGGGAGGGGTGGAGAAGCAGATGGGTGCTTCTCCTGTGTGCCCTGGCTGGGAATCGAACCCAGGACTTCTGCATGCCAGGCCGACGCTCTACCATTGAGCCAACCGGCCAGGGCCAGGAGGTGCTTTTGTGGACAGGGCCAAGGTCACCTTTCCTTAACCTCTCCCTCCAAGGCTTAACTTCTAATTAGAACGTATCAACAAAACAAGCCTCCTTATGGGAGGGTATAGGTAAAACAGTGTATACCATGTATCAAAGAACGGAGTGTTTAAGCCACACGAACTTAACCACTGTGTGTTCTCCAAGAAATCCTAGCCTGGTTCAAATGAATTTCAGTGAGAAAAACCAGAAAGCATGCTCAAGACTCCAGGCAGACTCGGGTTGCCTCTGACCCTGAATCAGAGCTGTCATGACATCCCAGGATTTAACCTGCATCTCACCCACCAAGGAGTCTGCTAATCATCATCAGAACCACAGACTTCCTGGGTCTTTAGCCTGAAGAGTCTTATGTTTGAGGTTAGGGTTGGGATTCTTGACACTTTGTGGATTTGGTTTCATTCTAAGTTTTAAGGGTAGATTGGCATTTTCTTCTTCCTGAGGAGAAGACAAAGTATTTCAGGTGTTGGCTGGCTATAAAACCTGTCTCATCAGTGATGTGCAATGTGCAGTTTGCTTTTATATGGTATTAATTAAACCTGGGCCTGGTGTATAGTATGTGTTCTCTTTTGAATGTCTCATTGTTCTTCAATGACCCTGTGTCATTTCTGATGATAAAGTCTGTTAAATGGCAAGAGTTCTCCATCCCATTAGGAAAGCATCAATCATCACTCATTACTCATAATATTTAGACACAACATTTACGTAGGTATTACGATAAAGCAAAGGTAGGAAATTCAAAATCCTGGAATGGCTGTTTATTCCAAAAACTTAAGGTCATTACTTAGTATTTGTATCCAAATTTTATATTCTGCGTTGCAGAGAAATGCGTAACAGCCTGAGCAAGATGACTGTCCCCCCTATATTTTATATACTGTTCTGTCTTTCTTGTTTTCTTTTCTGCTCACCAAAGCAAGGCATACTTTTTGCAAAATTCCAACCATTACACAGGAATACATGTGATGGGAATTCCTCTAATACCAATCTGGAGAGATAACACTAATAACAGTTTAGGTGAACACTGAAAAAGGTTATTTTAGCTCCAAAGTATTTGTAGCTCATGGTGCCAGAATTAATTTTTCAAAGGGTCATTTTGGTTTTGAACCACAAGAGGTCACCATAACATCACAGAAGTGTCTTTCCATTTGCTTTCCCTTACCTGTCCATTTTTTTTTCATTTGGAAAGTGGCTTCCAGTTGTTGATGTGAAGAGGATTTTTTTTAGACGTCTCCGTCAGCGTCTTGCAGCCTGTTATTCCCATCCCCCAAACATTGTTGGTCTCATCATTAAGGCAAACCAACCCTTCTTGTCTTCGTCCTAAACAGCGAATTACTTATTTTGTCTTTTCACCTATTATTTCACTGCCTGGTTTTATTTACCCTATTTATTCACAGAAACTTTTCCCATCGAGAGGTGGGCTATAAAACAGGGTGCAGGTGGCTGTCGAAAGCTCTGTGAACAAACAGGTCTGAGAAATGCAATGGGGTAGGTAGTAGGTCCCATCTTGGACCGTTGAAGTGCCTATTACCATAGTGAAATCTCTGAGTAGTCTTTTGCTTAACCTTGGGACAGCTTTTCCCAAACAGTTGATTGAACAATGGGTCCCTCTCTTTGGACACTTCATGCCTTTCATAACCTGAAGAAGTAATAGTCTTTGGAACATTCTTTGGGAAATTCTGATTTATAACGTTATATTTTAAAATGTTACAAAACTCATATATCATGCTATTATATAAATATTCAATTCATTTTTTAACTTGAAGAAATGATATATTTTTGAAATCATATGTATTTTAAAACTTAATAACTTCACACTGCTTTCTCCCCTCCAAATATTCCCATTTTTAAATATTTTTCTCTCTTGATGGCAGAAATCCCAGGACCTGTTCTGCTACAGTAGTGTTTTGTATGGTAATTACATGACCTAACGATGAAAAATTCACCTCTGTAGAAATGATAAATGATGTTATTATGCTGAGCATACAATTTTTTTTGAGAAAGTATGAAGAAAGAAAGATGAATTATTATGGGTAGGAAAGTCATTATTTTATGTTATTATATATCTAGAAAAATCTCACAGAAGAAAGATTTGTAATCAGAAAAGGTTTCCTACTAACAAAATTTACAATCTTAGAAAAAGAACAGACCTCAGGTGTCATTTGATATAATGTCACACCACCTGCAGAGATAAGAAGGAACTCATGGCTTTTTAAGGCTAATCATTACATTTCCAGATATCTCTAAGTATTGGAAATATCTCTTTTTTAGTAAAGAAAAGCGTGTCCCCATACAACTCTAATTAATTAGTTCTATTTTTGCAACATATAAGAATTTATTTTAAAGATTATTTTCTTTGGTTTTCTAATTTCTCTTTAATTGTTTCAAAATAGCTTTTAAATATTTTAAATGATTTTTTTTTCCTGAAAATTTCTTGATGTAAGAGTGTTTCAAATGCCACATACAATAGAATTATAAAACATATTGGAAATAACAAAGAACTTAGAAACATCAAAAACAGCTTCATTACCTTTGGGAAAGGGAAATCCAACTTCTGAAAGAAAGGCTAAGAAATTTTTTACTTTTTAAACAGAATCATAACTCAGTGGAAGAACTGGGGAATAAAACAAAGATATTCTGACTCCTGGCTTATGACTCACTCCACTAAAAACAGATTTATAAACTATTCATAATTTTATGCAAATGTGCTCTTATTATTATGCATTAACCTTACAGCAATATTCTCAAATGTGTGGGGTTTTCTTCTGTTTGTTTTCTTGGAGAGAAAAGCTTCTGCAGGAAAGTACTTCTCTATTTCCATCACTAGATGGCAGGCTACTGAGTACACTTAGTATGGGACCTCTCCTAAGGTCTAGAGCGGTGAATAGGGTCAGTTACATAATCACAAACCATAGGAGGAAAGAGTGGCTGTTGCTGTCTAGTGTGAAGTGTGCAGGGTTGACAAGCAGGCTAGAAACTCCAGCAGAATTTCTCTGCTACAATTTTGAGGGAGAATACCTTCTCTGAGAAATCTCAGAGTTTGCTCTCCAGGCCTTCATCTAATTGGACGAGGCCCACCACACTGAAGAGCAATCTTCTTTTTCTTAAACAAACAAACAAACTAACAAACAACCTTTTTGGATCTTGAGGAAGTCAGAACTAAGTTGCAATGTTGTCCAAACTAGAAAGAACTGTAGGGCAAATGAATTTGTAAAATCTGTATTTTCTGGATTTTCTCACTTTTATTGTTAAAAATGGCTGCCCAGATATGTGATCTGTGGGACTGCTAATCACCTTCCTGCTTGGGAAGGGGCTTTGTTATGCTAATGTGTGCTAGAGGAGGGGTTTTTACGCCAAAATGTTTTAAGAGAAAGGAAGAAGAAGGAGGCCATATTTTTGCGGAGAAGGCAGCCAAGATGGCAGGGTGCTGAAGGAGAAGAGAGTTTGTGCAGAGAGGAGGAGATGGGGAACCAGAGGGGCTGAGGCTGGTGGGGGCCTTTGATTCTAGGAAAAACCAGAAAATATTCTCCTGGTTGTGGAACCGGAGAATGTGTGAGTGGGTTTTGGTGCCCCATGTGTTTGTGTTTACTTGCCAGCTGGTTGTGAGGCTAGAATAAAGGAATGGCCCACCAGTTTTCAGCTCCGCAGTTTCTTTACCATCTGACCAAATCTAATGTTAACCTGCATGTGCCTGGCTGTGATGGCCACGGCTGCTGGCCCTACAAAACACACACACACACACACACACACACACACACACACACACACACACACGCGCGCGCGCGCATGCACACACATGGGCAGTTAGTGTAAATGTTTAACTTGCAGATGACTCCAGATGTCCATATGACTTGTTGAGGAAGAGGAGATAGAAGTACAGGCAGTGACTTCCCTGAGGCTATGGGACAGGGCACAGATCATTGTCAGGGGACAGCTTCTAGTCCCGACCATGCCGCAGGGTCCTGCCTGGGTCCATCCCTGCACCAGCCTCACGGAGCTGACTCAGGTCCAGGCGCTCATTCAGACCTTCGCAGAGATGTCACTGATCAACCGCTATCCTCATTATATCACTTTGGCCTTAGGTTTTCATCGCACTTAGTGATGGGCATCTAATTTTGACCTATTCTATTCTCTAGGAACGAACCTAATTATTTGAAATTCAGTTCAAAAACCTACGTTAATAACAATGAGGGAATATCGGTTGCAAGTCAACGCCCTGGTCCATTCCACCCATCACAGAGACCCTAGAACTCTCAGAGACAGAGGTCTTCTCCCTCCCTTTCCAGGGAGGTAAGAAAACAGAGTCAGGTTGGGGCTTTGAGTACTTTCAGAAGGAAACCATTCAGTGTGGAGGGACCTTCGGGGCAGCTTTGTTCTTCCCATCGCAATTGTCTTCTGGAAGCGGCCTCGGCCTAGGGCTGTTAACCACGCTTCATGTGCTGGAGGTCTCTCCATGGCTGTCACTCTGGATGGAGTGTGTCTTAGCTAGCATAATTTCGGACACATCTCAGTGCCCTTAGAGTGCTGGTGGCTCTCAGAATCACTCTTGGGCTGGGAGGCTGTCCTGAGGAAGCGTCCCCTTTGCATACCGTCAGCTCCAAAGCACCCCATGGCCATGTTCTCTGCCTCTGCATTTTCCAGCGGCTTAAATATGCAAAAGTGCCAAGGAAATGCAGGCAGAGGGCTTCGGAAAAGCCAACATTGACACAAAAATGAAGCTTTTCGGTTTCCTCTCCATCCCTGGCTACCGTTCTTAGAAAGGTCATTCCTTTGCTGAATGATGGTGGGCTGGGGCCTCAGGGCTCCACCATCTAGTCACAGGCCTTGGTCATGTTTCCCCTGAATTCTAAACCTGGTGGGCATGGTCTCAAACCATGTGTGTGTTCATGGCATTTGCCTGAAAGAGCCTGTTCTGCTCCTCAGTTCAGGTAATTAGTCGGATCTTCCTTTATGTGGGAAGGCCCGCAGGGCATCCTGTTAGGATCTGGTCCCAGTGTTTCTGAGACTGAAGTTGGAGGTGTTAGTGTGTGAGTGCTGCATTTCTAGCACCTAACATTGCTGCCTTTGGCCTCTCCTGTTGAGCATGTTCCCCCTCTGTTCTGAGCCAGCAGGTGGTATCTATTCTCACATGGCACCTGCCCAGGGGGCGGGGCAGGGGCATACAGGAAGGGGGCATTGAGCGTTGGTTGCAGGCTGTGTGGATAATAACCGAGATGGTGGCCAGCAGAGAAGTGTTCCTGTCCCACATCCACAGGGTCTTTGCTTCCTTGTGGGACAGTGTCGGGGGAAGGGACACTGTCCCTTCACTGGGCCTGCCTGTCTGAGTCAACATCTGGCTTCTGGGGAGGAAAGAACCAGAACTATCATTGTATGTGCTGAATTTCCCCCTCAGGTGCCCGTGTCCCCAGCTCTCTCCACTCTAGGAACGGGTCCGGTGGGGGACTTGCTTCTTACCGTGACCAGATGCTCTTGTGCTGGGCAGAGAAACAAGGGAATTAGGTCTTTTTCTAGATTTGTCCTCTAGTGGCCTTTTTGCCCAGAGTGGATAAGACTGTAGGCTTCTGCATCAGACTGCTTGGCTTCAAATCCCCATTTGGTTTAATATTTGACTTTCATCTGTAACATAGGAATAATTCTTGCCACCTACAGGTTGTTGTTAGAATTAGATAACTACGTATAAATAATTTATAGCAGGACCTGACATAACACCTGCAAAAGCTTTTTGATCTTATAATTCTTTATTATAGTTTTGTTACATTTGTCTTGCCATCAAAACAAAGATTAAAATTTGTTTGAGATGCTGATAAATCTTTATACTACTTTTAAAAAGACTCCACAATCCCTACAACATTGTTGAGTCTATTATGCACATAGACTCAACACACTGGAGGGAAGTGGAAAGGTCTTGATGCTGGGTTAATCTCACCTGACCTAGGTCTCAGGCACACCATTTACTCTCTGATGTTGAAGACAATGATTAATTCACACACAACAGAGCAGTTGGGGAAATTAAACTGCGCATATGTGCACAGACATCATAAGTACTCAGTAAATAGCGGTTACTTCTGGGTATAGCAAGATTACATTTACAATATTTCTCCAAGTCTGAGATCAAGAGAGGATTAGTATGAAGCAACGGCTAAACATTTAGCTCTTTGAGTATGATTTTTAGCTGAAAGAGTTGAGATCAGTTCTGCCGGAGACCGTCAATAAACAATTTTCATCACCGTACTGTGGAAGCGGACACTCCTGTTCAAAGCGCCGTGTCGGCCGTAGGCCAAGCTCTCGTGCTGATTATAGGTACATTTTTAGGTGAAGAGCTTGCAAAGCAAGCTTTATCTCACCATTGAAAGCCTATTGGTGTCAGTCATTTAATTTCCAACTCTTTGAGCCTCATTAAATTATATCATTTAGCGAGAAGTGTGATGCTAACTAAAATACGTTGTGAGGATAAATTGCAGACAGTGATTTGGCACTGATAAATTTTACAGTACATAATGTCATGTTTTTCTTTTTTTTGGTAAAGTTTGGGTCTACATTTTGGATTCCGTTTGGAATCGCCTATATAACATCCACATGGTACCTCACTGATTGAATTGAATAAAACCTTTAATATGTGTTTATAACAACATAAAATTTTTGATTTACTTTTTGATAATTATATTTTCACAGGTAGTTGCAAGTGAAAAGTGCTGATTCAAAAAGAGATGTTAGAAATGAGTCATTTATTTGTTGCGTTTCTCTCTCCATTAGAATGTGAGGTCCATACAGAAGGCACTTTCATCTGTGTTGTGCACTGATGAACTTCCAGGGTTTAGTAAGTGCCTGACACCTAGTAAGGGCTTCATAACAATTTTTAAAACATGAATGAGTGTTGACTTAAAACAACAATGAGCAAGCTGAGTCCCTTTTACTTGAAAGCACATGATGGGGAGCGAATGTGTTGAAGAAGCAGGTGCAAATTGTTGGTGGCTTTCGTGCAACCAACACTTGGACTTATTTGGGGCCAACAAGGACTCCCTGCAGGGACAAGTGATCATGTTGCTGAGTTAGATGTCTGTCTTGGTCTGTTTTCGAAGATCGTGCCCAAGAGTACAGTGACTTCTGCTTGGTGTATTAAGTTTTCTCCCACGTATAGATGAGAGCTTGGGGTCTCACTGACATCGAAGCTCATTAATACTCCGATGTGATAATCATAGTGGTTTATAAAATGGCGTTCTGAAGAAATCAGGCTCAAGTTCTGGCCATTGGTGTTGAAAAATGGGATGAAGAACCTGACAGCGACCAGATACCCACATAATTCACCTTAATGTGTCTGTAAACATTGGGAATCCTTTTTATAATATTTTTGGGAGGGTTATTATTATTCACTTCAGAATAAGAGATGACATTCATGACTTTGAATTATATATATATATATTAATTTTAATTATATATATATATTTTTTGGTACTTTTCCGAAGCTGGAAACGGGGAGGCAGTCAGACAGACTCCCGCATGCGCCCGACCGGGATCCACCCGGCACGCCCACCAGGGGCGATGCTCTGCCCCTCCGGGGCGTCGCTCTGTCGCGACCAGAGCCATTCTAGCGCCTGAGGCAGAGACCACGGAGCCATCCCCAGCGCCCGGGCCATCTTTGCTCCAATGGAGCCTTGGCTGCGGGAGGGGAAGAGAGAGACAGAGAGGAAGGAGAGGGGGATGGGTGGAGAAGCAGATGGGTGCTTCTCCCGTGTGCCCTGGCCGGGAATCGAACTTGGGACTTCTGCATGCCAGGCCGACGCTCTACCACTGAGCCAACCGGCCAGGGCCCATGACTTTGAATTTTAAATCCTAGCAACCCATAAGTATGAAAAAAAATCCAGTGCAAGATCAATGAAAGAAACTCAGAAACATAGTAGGAAATCACGCCTGTTTCAACTCTCTGTGTCATTACGTATATTTTCATTTAATTATGTAAACACACAGTCAAATAATTTGTCTTTATTACCCAGGGTAGGAAATCAGTTTGGACGATATTCTTTCACAGTCAGAAAACATAATTTTAGTTCAAAAACTTACTGAGATACCAAGGAGCTGGTCATCTTGGGTCAGTATCTTCTAATCTGCTGAAATCACAATGGGAGGTTTGTTTTCACACGTCAATACTTTCTATAGACAATGTGGATGGATGCTGAATTATGCACCAGGAGGAACTCTGTCAGACTGAGTGTGGAGAGCAGAGAGGTTTCCAGCCGATGTAGGGAGTCCAGGGTCAGGGACGGTCCCCACACTCTGTTTCCCAGCCAGTGGTTCCCTTGTAGTCAAGGCTAACTACGGTGATGTACTCTGAGGCCAGAGAGAAATGCAACCCCAACCCCTGAGGTTGATGGAGAGAATATAGGTTTGTAGAACACAAATTAGCCTCTCACGTGGTTGGTGATGCTTCAACAGCTTTGAAGTTTCTGCAATCCTGAACCCAAACCCAAATCAGCCTATTGTTTCTGGCCAAACTGCTTTCTCTTTCAACAGGTACTCATGTAAGAACAGGTCTCTAAATATTCACTCAGAGTTTAAGGGTTTCCCACTATGTTTCCTCCAGGGGAAGGGTGCAAGGGAAAGTACAGTTTCCAGAATACAAAAAGTGATGGATACGTTTCTACCCTGATTGATCTCACCGGGAAATCATTTCTAAAACAGGCTGCCAAAGGAGATGAGATCAGACTAGGAGGAGTAACAGTTGGGTAAGTATTTTGTTTCTATGAACTGAAGAGAAGAACTGTAAGGAATATTTCTGTAAATATTTAATTTAAAACTAGCCAGCAGTCCTTTTCACTGGGTGAGAGATATAACCTTAAATTGATCTTAGTAACGTTACTTGTCTCCACATACCACCTGGGAACATCCTTTACTGAAAACAAAGTACTGTTACTGCTGTCAAAGAAAATTGTACAGAAGTGTTCCAGAATACTCCATTCCTCTTTGTTTTGATTGAACACACACACACACACACACACACATACACACACACACATACGAACGCAATGCACAGGAATCTGTAAGAAATGGGTTGACTACAGAAACACTATTTGGGGTTGGCAGGGGAGACGGAAGGTGCTCAGGAAGATCATGAAGAAGAAGGAAGAACAAATGAGGGCTGCTCACAGAGCGGCAAACAGATTAGCTAATTAACCAGCAGGTTCACAGTTTCCACCCAAGGGAGAAGGTCTCTGCTCCTAATGCACGAGCAGGTTGACTTTCTTCTGGAGACCCAGACGTGAACGGGAACTCTAGCGACACTGACTTTTGTCAGTAAACAATCTCTGTGAGTGTGGTTGTTAGTCTCCACTGATGAGTTGAGTGTGTGGCTTTTTGGCAAACACCAAGTGTTTCATGATGAAAAAGAAACACACATCTTTTCAGTTAAAGGCTTTTTAGCTGAGCATGGTCTCTAAGAGAAAGGTTGGGAAGGTAGGATAGAGGTGAGAAATTATGTCCAAGGGGTTCTGTCAACACTGGACAGTCTGTAGTTGGTTGTACTTTGCTGTTCTATGTGTGCTATAATATCCATAGGATTCACTGTTAAGAAGATGATCAAAAATTATTTTAATAATAATACTGCAGATGCAAATAAAGATTTCCCCAGATGTCATGAGCAAAATAGGAGTTGAATTGCTGTGATTTCAACTATTTTTTCCAAATTCCTTCTCTTCTATAAAACCATTAGGATTCAGTGTACTTTCTTTTTTAATTTTCATACAGAAAAGTTCTGTTTTGGGACGTGCAGTTCTATGACTTTTGATGAATGCAGTCTTGAGGCTAGCACCATCATCAAGACACAGAACAGCCTCATTTCTACCCCACCCCCAAATTCCCTCCTGGGACAAGTTGTAGTCACACCCTCAGTGAACCCCTAGGGCCATGGGTCTGTTTTTTTGTTTGTTTGTTTGTTTTTGTTTTTTGTTTTTGTATTTTTCTGAAGCTGGAAATGGGGAGAGACAGTCAGACAGACTCCTGCATGTGCCCGACTGGGATCCACCCGGCATGCCCACCAGGGGGCGATGCTCTGCCCCTCCGGGGCGTCACTCTGTTGCAACCAGAGCCACTCTAGCGCCTGGGGCAGAGGCCGAGGAGCCATCCCCAGCGCCCGGGCCATCTTTGCTCCAATGGAGCCTCAGCTGTGGGAGGGGAAGAGAGAGACAGAGAGGAAGGAGAGGGGGAGGGGTGGAGAGGCAGATGGGCGCCTCTCCTGTGTGCCCTGGCCGGGAATTGAACCTGGGACTTCTGCACGCCAGGCCGACGCTCTACCACTGAGCCAACCGGCCAGGGCCCATGGGTCTGTTTTTTGTTCCTCTCGTTTGCTATTTCTAGAATGTCCTACAAATATAATCATTCATATATTATTTATTTATTTTTTTGCCAGTATCTCCAAAATCCCAAGCTCTATGAACTCTTTAAAAAGAGGAAAGATTAAAAATCTCATAGCTGCCAGTTGTAGTAGAGTTGTTATAGTAGCACTTAATTATAGCATTATAAAAATATATGTGAGAGAAGACTGGATCAGGATTTCTAGACTCTGAACCTCACGTTGGCCCTGAAAGATTAGGCAAGCTGAAGACATCGGGTGAAAGTGCAGGGATCTTTGGCTGAAGGGGGTGTTGCCAGGAGGCTCCTTCTGAAACACGGAGGGCAGTTCGTCTGTGATGGGAAGCACCCTGTTGGCTCTGCATGAGCTGGTCATAGACAGGGCTCTGGAAGAATGAATGGGCCATCTCTGAAACTTGCAAATAGGCAGTGAGGGCACATCTGTAGGTGAATTAGGTCACCGATGTGGCTTTAGTGATGGGGTTACAGGACCTGTAGGCCTTTGGTACCATGGTCTCAGTGAAACATAAGATCTCAGGGTAGATGGAACCCTCCACAAGTAAGAGACCCTGGAGAGCCACACTCCCTTCTGAAAACCTTACACCAGTCTGGTTCAAAGTTTCCTGGTTTTTCTTGAACATCAGGCATTTCTCTGCAGAGGGTGGCTCTCCTGTTCTCTGTCCAGCTGTTTGCTTTGTGGGAAAGTAATGGTATTAAAGTGTCCTCAGGGCCTCAGGGAGGTCAGTTGTGGCTCAAAATAGCACGGTAATACATTTATTTGGTAAATGGTTTTGGATAATGATGATAGCAAAAAATTCTTTTTTTTCATTTCAGATTTTTTGTCTAAAGGGCTGCAAAGTGCTCTTTCAGTTCAACTACAGGCTTTCTGGGCTCAAAAAGCATAGCTTAGTGAGTAAATGTTACTGTTGTACAATTATCTTAGACTTGGAAATATTTTACTAAATTTCATTAAAAAATGTCTCTGAACCCATTAATATGAGGGATTGCAAGTGCATATAAATGATTTAATTACACATAGTAAGATGCCATCTTGAAATATTCATGTTGCATTTTATTTCCCTCCACTTACATGTGACCTTTCTTCCACATTAACTGAAGAAGTAGGGTTGTTTTCCTGGAAACAAAAGATCAAGAAATAGCTTGTCTGTCTCTCTCTCTCTCTCTTTTTTTAAGTTATGCAAGTCTCACTCCTGATGAATGTCAGAAAGAAAGCTCCGAGTGCACATGCCCCAGGTGTGAGGAATTAACAAGAGGTTTGGAAAGACACGGGGAACCCTTGCTGTGCCCACCCGGTCCTCCCCTCCCTGGGGGAGGGGTTAGGGAAGGTAAGCAGGAGTTAGAAAATTCTTACAAGAGACTGGAGGGAGGGGGCAGGAGAGAAGGGGACCCGATGGGACCCTGTGGGAGGAACTGGGCGAAGCAGGAGGCTGCCTGGAACAACCGTGCTGAGCGGGGCTGGCAGGCCCTGCAGAGAAGCCCAGCGTGCTGGACCATTTGTCCCTTCACTGTCGGAGGCTCTGATGACTCTAGTGGATCTCGGGATACATTGATGCTCCTGCAACAGAGGGTGGGCACCCTCTGCACTCAAAGGGGAAGGGGGACTGGAAGAGAAAATGTCAACCCTACACTTACCACAGGAATGAAAGAGAGCTATTCGGCTATTGAAAATACATGACCCAATTAGAGCATCCATGTGAGCTAGATGACTCTGGGCATCACCAAAGCAAAAGCAAAAAAAAAAAAAAAAAAAAAAAAAAGAATGTAAAGGTCACCTCTGGTGCCTCTTGCTTTGCTTCCCAGTCAGGGCTCATATTCTTTTTTAAAAAGAATTTTCAAGTGAATTTATTGGGGTGCTACCCTCCTCCCCCTTCCCTCTGGTACCCACCATACTGTTTTCTGTGTCTATGAGTTTTTATTTGTTTGTTTGTTCATTTGTTGCTTTCAGTTTTATCCCACATATGAGTGAAATAATATGGTTCTTGATTTTTTTCTGACTGGCTTATTTCACTTAGCAAAATATTCTCAAAGTCCACCCACATTGTCCCAAATGGCAGTATGTCATCTTTTCTTATGGCTGAGCAGTATTCTGTTGTATAGACATAACACATACTCTTTAGCCAATCACCTGTTGAAGGACACTTCTGTTGTTTCCATGTCTAGGACACTGTGAATAATGTTGCAATGAACATAGGGGTACATGTATCTTTGTGAATAAATATTCTCAAATTTTTTTAGTAAGTACCCAGAAAAGGAATCTAAGTCCTAATACAATTGTCAGCGGACAGACACATCTGGGGACAGATTTGTATTTTTAAGAGTGAGAAGTTAAAAATCAAAATCTTTTCTTGACTCAAACAGAACAAACTCTTGATACGTGACACAGTATGGATGAATCAAAATAGTTATGCTGAGGGAAAGATGTTAGACAAAAAAGTATATACTGGAATGATACAATTTATACAAAACTTTAGAAAATGAAAACTACTTCATAGTAACAGCTCACAGATCAGTAGTTGCTTGGGGACCCAAGGGCGCAGGAAGGGACGGAAGAGAGAGAGCAAAGGGCTGAGGAACCCTGGGTGGAGGGGATGGATGTGTCCAGTATCCTGACTGCTTATGGTTTCACTGTTGCACGTGTCTGTCAAACATAGCAAAGTAAATGCTTAAAATATGTGCTGTGTACTTTATGCAAATTACTCTCATTAAAACTATGATAAAAGGAACAAATGAACAAACAATACAGGATGGGTAAAAAGTTGCCTTCCTGGAACTGGAGCAGACAACTGCCTACTGCACCTGCTCGGAAAGTCACCTTGAGAACAGTCATCACTTTTCGTTGGAGCATATGAAGCTACAGGATCAGGAGGTGAAGTGACTCATTAAGGACGCAGAGTTTGAGCTGCCCCCTCTACTGTGGCACCCATGAAGCCATAGCGCTGGGTGCCCCTGGTGGGAAGTGTCTCAGAGAAGCACATTTTCCTCGCTGCAAGCTGTACTGTGTCCACGGTACCTCGCGTTGGCCCCGCAGCCTGCAGGCGTGTCTGGCTGCTTGCCTCCTGGGAAACCACCTCAGCTAGGGCGTGAGACTTGGTGCCTGCAGCTGAATGAGCAGGGTCTTGTGTTTTGTTATCTGCATGGCTGCTTCTCGTACTGTTCTCTGAGCAGCTCATGAGCATCCGTCACTCAGCCTTGAAGAGAGAACAGTTTCCTAACCATCCTTTGTGTTAGGATTTATTCACCCCAAGACTGGGAACCTTCTTTAGACCTATTTGGGGTTATAGTGATGCCACTCAGCTTAACATGTCTGGATTTCAGAGCTCTTGAACCACAACAACCCCTCTGGCTTCTCATGCTTCCTCCCCATCCTGTGATGTAGGTCACAGGCTGATGAGAGATACCAGGAGAGGATTTAGGCTGCCTGACCCCTGCCCAGCCTCTCCCTCCCCCTCTTCCCCCAGCAGCTGTCCTACCTGGACTGCAGGTGTCTGTCTGGGAAGGGGAAGCTCCTCCACCATGACCTCCACCTCTCCCTAGCCTCTCAAGAATAGGAATCTGCTTTATGTCTAAGCAAATCCGCATCCCAATTATGCAGTGTCTCAGTGTTTCCCTGCAACTGAACATTCTCTCCTTCCGTGTGTACACTGTAAAACCGGGCTGCTTAGACTATTCTCAAGCGATGCCTCCAGTAAACATTGACTGGTTCAACCTTCTATCATCTTTAAGAGATTAATTATTGATGTCCTGAAGTGAAGTCACACTGGACATCTACCCCTTCCTAACAATGAGCTGAAGAGGGATAATCTGGGCAGAGAGTCTTTATGGAAATAGGATTTAAATAATTAAAATGCACCCCATGGTCTTTTCTTTCTAGAAGAGATTCATGAGTTGTTTTTCTACTTACCTTCACATATCCGTCAAAAAAAAAAAAAGTCAGCGTCTGAGATGCCCTGTGGATTGAAGCCCTTACCCCATGCCTTCCTCCCACCCAGAAAATTAAATCACTCCCCACCTGAAAGCCGAGCCCTGTCTCCTTGGCTTCCTTTGATGCAGAGCCAGTCTAAACTCTCCCTGTTCATCTCTCCTGTGATCCTGCTCATGGACCACACACCCTGGGGTCACGCTGGGTTGCGGGACAAAAACTGTGTCCTGAGGTAATGCGCCAACTAAGGGTCCTATGCATTTTTAATATATTTTGAGGTATCTCCTCACTTTTATTTTTCCTCTCCTGATCTCTCTCTTCTGGGAAGACAGCAGCAAAGCAAACACTCAAGAAATCAATGATTCACTTCCCAGAAGTCCCAGAGACCAGGGTTTGGTGGCGGTGTCTCAGCAGTGTGTCTGGGTTCTACCCTGGAGGACACGGATGCTGTTCAGGATCGTGTGTCACTGCCCTGAAAGGGGTGACAAGCAATTGCTGGGTTTCGGCCGCAGGTTCCTATCCAGGAATCTTTGCAGCAGCATTGCAAATGGGATGCCAAGGAGTATTAGAACTGAGAGAGGGGGCGGTGATTGGAGCGATTTAGCTGGGACGTGCCTTCTCTGTGTAACTGACATTATGGTCTCAATAATACTCAATAGTACAGGCTGTGGTGACTGTTGCAGAGTCCTAGGCTAACTCAGCTCACTGCCAACAGTTCCAGGACTCTCGGTCATGTGGCTCCGTGGTACCTGCAGTGCACCCCTCCACCCACGCTCCTGACCTTGTTCAAGGCCATTGAGTCCATAGGAGATATTAAGAGTCCTAGTAGTGCCGTCCTGGAAGAGCCAGGCTTCGGCAGGATGGTCTACTTAGGGCATCTCTGTGTTTACTCATTCCTACTGCACCAGGCACAGGGATGGGCTAGGGCCATATTCACCATCATGGATGGTTCATGGTCAGCGCCTGACTGTTCAGAGCCCCTCCCACATGGTTCAACATTTTCAGTATCATCCCTGGATGTGAAGATAAATAAGATGCAGTTCCTGCTCCCAAGAATCTCATGGTTTGGTAGGAGGGACGAACCCATAAGCAAATGACAGCAATGTAATATAATGCTTTTCTTCTTCTGATCATTTGTTATTATTTTTTCTTAGTTCGGTCTGTTTAAGGCTTCTGGACTTGTTTTCAACTTTCCTTCTGCACTGTAAAAATAAAATCCATCCAGTAGCAGAGTAAAAGTGAACTACATTAACAACCCGGGCATTGCTGCGGCTCTCTGAGCCTCCCTCAGCCCTGAGGCAAAGTCTCTTGTTCTAATAACTTCTTGGACATAATCGATCTTCCTGGGCTTGGATGTTCATGCAGGTGTAGCTAACAGAGCAGCACTTGCACAAAGCAGCAAGTGAGCAGCCATGCTCCTCCTCTCTCCCGAGCTGTGGCCATGGTGGATTTTCCTATCACTCCAGAAACAAATGTCTGCTGTGGACCTACTAAGTGCCAGGCTGGACTGGGGTGTGTGGGGCTTTGGGCGTATAACTGCTTAACGGATGTGGCTGCTTCAAGAAACTGCATATAGTTCAGTGTGGCTACATGCAGAGTGTGTGTGCATTGGGAATCTGGAGCCCGAGGGAAGTCCACTCCTCGGCTCAGGTTGTCTGACTCTCTGCCTCTTCGCTTATCCCTGAGCAATCATTCACCGCCTACACTTCTGTGGACTATTTTGTAAAATAGTCGAGCAGTGCTGAAGTTCACTTCCTAGAAAAGTTCCCTTTACTTGCCCCCGTTCTACTTCCCCAACCCATTTTTCATTTTTTTGAGAATGAAAAATTGCAAGCACAGATAAATGGAGAGGAAATTCCATAGTGTATGTACACCAGGACACCATTATGTCGCCTCAGGCAATGACGAGGTGTCCCAGGCTCATCGGGCGTGTTTCTCATTCTAGACCTGAAACCAGGCACTTTGCAAGGAACTCTCTGTCCTGTTACTGGAATATCGTGCTTAGAGGCTGAGAAATATCCCTCAGCTTCCTTTTACATAGAGGAGGGTGTGGTCTCTTCCATCATTCCATTAGGGGCTACATCACCGTACTTGGTTAGATCGATTTTCACTGATTATATTATTGTGGTCATGTAATGTGATTCATATCAGGGTTCTATTTCTATTTCGGTGCAACTTTTCTGACTACCCCCTGAGCTAACTATTTTTTTGTTTGCTTGTTTATTCAGTTTTCTATGTACCTTATTCTATCTACTTATTCTTCTCAAATCCTTTAGTGGTTTCTTACTGGAGTTTTCCTCACAAGTACATCAGAAAACTTCTCACCTGCATTTTTTTTTTGGACTGTTTGCTTTCTTCTGGACATTTCCCAGGCATTCTCTTCCAGCCTAGACTGGTGGCTTTCCTGGCTGCCTGCCAAGCGGGGGCCCTGGCACTCCGACTTCTCTGTTAAACCTCTTTTGTTTTCTTCCCGGACCTCAGGTCTTCCTCTACCTTCACGAAATCCTTCCTTTGGGTGGAGAGTGTGCTCCAGAGATTCCTGAGAACTCCAGAATTGAGGCGCAGGCACCTTGGTAAAGTGTCAGATACCTTGGATGTCTAGAAAGGTATTTATTTCACCGTTTCTCTTGATTAGCTGCTTGGCTGAGTACGGAATGCATGACCGAAAATCTTTCTCTCAAAGAAGTTGATGACTTGCTCTTTTCCTGCCAGGTTTCTGGTGTTGTTTTAGGATCACAGAGTTAATCTGCTACCTGGTCCTTAGTCATGACCGTTCTGTTCTCTCTGGAAGCTTTGGGATCTTCTCCATATTCTCAGGTTGAAAAATTTCCTGATCATCATTTTTTATCCTTTTTGTCTGATCTCAAGTCCCTCAGTTTTGTGAAATATTCTTGATTTTTGTCTTTTACAGTTTTTTCTCTCCAGCATTCTTTCTTCCTTTGGGAACTTCAATTATTAGATATATACTTTTAAGCCATTTTGTTGAAATTTTTTTTTTGCTATAATATATTTTTATTTTTCAAGGGCTTCTACATACTGCATTCCTTTTTTTTTAATTTTTATTTTATTTTATTTTATTTATTTATTCATTCATTTTAGAAAGGAGAGAGAGAGGGAAAGAGAGAGAGGAGAGAGACAGAGAGAGAAGGGAGGGAGGAGCAGGAAGCATCAACTCCCATATGTGTCTTGACCAGGCAAGCCCAGGGTTTCGAACCGGCGACCTCAGCATTTCCAGGTCGACACTTTATCCACTACGCCACCACAGGTCAGGCCTGCATTCCTTTTTTAAAAAACTGAATACCTGTTGTCTCTTGATTCAATATTTGATTTCTCTGTAAGGATACAGAAATATATGTTCTACATGCATATATATTTATCCGAATGTGCATGATTTACATGGTTTCTGTGTGTGACATATGCCTGATGAGTAGAGTAGAAGCCAAATTATTTCACTATTGACAACTGTTTAAAAAGTATTATCAAACATTTCTGACTGGGAAAAGCAGAACTCTCCCAAAGCCAAAGAAATTGGTTAACATATCCAAGGAAGGATTTGCTATCCCTGAAGGAAGCTTTGTTGTTTTAGTGAATTGTGGTTCCATTGGGCCGTGATGAAAGTGACAATGTCATGACCAGGCATACTTTCTTTCAGAAGAAGAGGTGTGGATGCACAGACATGCAGTGGTTCGTGAGTCCCGGGGTGCTGACACAAGCAGGTGAAGCCTGCCTGCATTGGCATGTATAGTTACAGTCAGTCTTTAATCTGGAGATCACTGAGACAACACAGCCTCCTACTCTTTGTAAACTTACCCAGGAGCTCACATCACAGGGAAGGGTGTGGTATGGTCACTAAAAAATGTCTGTTGGCTTAGAGCAGGGGTTGGGAAACTTTTTGGCTGAGAGAGCCATGAACGCCACATATTTTAAAATGTAATTCTGTGAGAGCCATACAATGACCTGTGTACATTATGCATTATCTAATAAAAATTTGGTGTTGTCCCGGAGGACAGCTGTGATTGGCTCCAGCCACCCGCAACCATGAACATGAGCGGTAGGGATTGAATGGATTGTAATACATGAGAATGTTTTATATTTTTAATGTTATTTTTTTTTATTAAAGATTTGTCTGTGAGCCAGATGCAGCCATCAAAAGAGCCACATCTGGCTCATGAGCCATAGGTTCCCAACCCCTGGCTTAGAGGTAACAAATAATAGAATATTCCCTGTGCTGCTGTTGGTTTTTTTTTCTTTTGAATTTCTCCTTTGTCTCCTCAGACATCTGGAGGCTCTAAGAGGCCCCATCTGTGTCCACAACATACTTACTGTTCCAGACGAGGTCACATTCAAAATGGCAGATTCGTTTTAAAATTTTCCACAAAGTTTAGTGAAATGACTCATTCTGTATGAATAACATAAAGCTCTCCCTTCACGGCCATTGTTCAATGTCCCTGTTCACACGCGGGTATCTCTGCTTCCTCATCTAACATGTAAGCCCTGATGCCCAGATAATTTTTTAATCGAGCAAGACAGCAATTTAGTTTTCATTTCTTTCTAGAGGACAATTTTTTTGAGATGACATTTAAAAATGACATTTCTATTTCTAATGGATAATTTTCTTTGCCCATTTTGCACATCCAAAAGCATTTTCTTCTTCTTTTCATACATTTTTAAAAGAAACTTCTGAGTCCCCAATTTTCTAAACAAAGCATGTACTCTTTATCTAGCATTGTCGGCATTATGGGCTACCACCCATCAGAAAGAAGAAGGGTTTAGACACCTGGAGTTTTCAATGTCTATATGTGTGTACATGTGTGCATGAGTGTGTGTATGTGTGCGTGCACGTGTGTGTTGGTCTCAGGTGCACTGCTGGAGACCCCCGCTGTCTCTCAGTCACCTGTACAGTACCCAGAGGTGGGATCCTGCTTCTCAGTAGATTGATGGGGCTCTTGCTCGTGCGTCTATCCTTTTAAGGAGCCCCCAGGGAAACCTGGGTTAGAGCCTCAGCTTTGCCACTGGAGAGCTGTGTGCCTAGTTTACTTACCTATAAAATAGAGACACTACTTCTTCCCTTATCATAAGAGTGCTGTGAAGACTACGTATCATGCATGTAAGGTGTCCTGCACAGAATGAAGACATTAAACCCTCATCAGTTGGTAAAAGAAACATTTTCTAGATTATTTTTCTGGAAATAGAGCAATATCAAGAAGGACCTACTCCAACTCTTTTTAGTGACATTTTCAGAATCTGTCGCCAGAGTTGGCTAGCTGCCAACCCGGCTTCTCCTGGAGAACTCGCTGGGAATCCCGAGAGAGACGTGGAGAGTTCTCACCAGGGAAGCTGTCTCAGCGAGCCAGGCTGGCTTCTCTCTTTCTCACTGGCTGTTTCTTTGGCTGGAAGGATGTTCGTGTGGCAGCTGTTTGTAAGACTGTCTCCTCTTGTCAGATCTTAGATTAAATTTGAATTCCACAGAAAAAGTTTGTTCCTGACCCCACAATTCAAAGCAGTCCTTCTTACAATCGTTTGCTGTTGTTTATTTTACATGTCGTTTCATCTGTCTCTCTCCCCGACTGGCCGCTTCCCAAGAGCTGGCATCTTTCCATCGAACCACTGAATCCCAACGGATCACACACATGTGCTTCTCACATGGCGGATATTCAAAAATATCTGTCGAATGAATGTTTGAACGGGTAGACCATGTTCAAACACTGAGAAAGCAGAGCACGGAAGTGAGTTGTTGACATAGTACTGGTAACTCACTATGATATGGACCACGCTTAATAGGGGTCTTAAAGCACTGCTCAGTACATCATCATGCACAGAGCCGCTTTAGTCTGTTGTTGGCGGTAGAGCCACAGCCACTGAGAATATGTTTTCAAAACAATATATCGATGGCCAGCCCCAGGCTGAGGGAAAATATAATGAATGTAAGATGTCACAGTGTTTCACATCCCAGCAGTCGGTACTCAAATGCTGCCCCATCACTGCCTGGGCACCTCCCCCTGGGACACCTGTCTTTAAGCAGGACCTGCATTCAGCTTCTCTACACTTCTGTCAATCAAAACTCATCTGCCAGACGCCTCGTTCCCAAACGTACATGGTTTCCACACACTCGCTTGACACTAGTTCTGCGCATAGTGCTCTCAACAGTGATGGAAACTCCTCTCCCATCGTGTAACCAGGATAATAAAATAAATTAGAATGTATTGTGATGTTACTCTCCCTGTAACGGACAGTGGGTGGCTCAAAAACAACCAGCAGAAAGCAGAAAAATAGTCAAGTAAATAAATAATTCATGAATGGGCCAAAAGACTGGTAGAAGAGCCTGTTTGGTACCTCTCCACTGAGACAGACATTCCATTTGCCACATCCCCGTCCCCTTCCCTTGTTTGAAGCACACACTGGTGTTGAGTTACTAAGTGGGCTCTTGTGGCCCCTCTTGGGCCTCTGAAATGCCCATGGTAGTTTGTAAATTCTGTCTTTTCTGCGAGCAACCAACCAACCTTGTCATGTTCTCGGAAAAGCTTTAGCTGTTGCTCTTGCTTTGATTGGAGAACTGGGTAGAGGTGAACTTGTGACCTATTTTTCTGAGTTTCACAATCATGAACAATACCCAATCTTACTGAATAGTGAAGTTGCCTTGAGCATGCTTGTAAGGGGTTAACATGAGTTTCTTCATTTTATCTGCTTTTTACAGGAACTGGTTACAGAAAGCCAAAGAGGTTAAGTAATTTTGCCAAAGGTTGTTCAGGTAGTGGAAAACAAAGCCAGAAATTTGATCTGAGCAACTTCGACCTCACGGTTGGAGCACTTAACTCCTGAATTACTCTTGCTCTGGTAAGTGCAACTGAGCAGCGATCACAGCAGACCTAAAACACAACAGAAACTGTCTGTGGTGAGTTTCAACACGTGCAATCCAGAAACACTCCTGCCCCTTGACAGAGACAACCCACTCGGTGAGTTCAGCTGAATCACAGACCATTTGACTTGTTTCATTCTTTATAAGAAATGGCATATCTAATTAAGTAGAATTCCAAAGGTGAAGTACTTCCTGTGTCAGCTGTTCTATGAAGAGCTCCCGGGCTTTATGTCTCGGGGTGGATTTTCCCACTAGTGACCACTAGATGACGCATGGGTTATGCAAACAGCCCCAATCCCTTCTTGAGAGGAATTAAGTAGCCCAAAACGAAAGGAAGGAAAACTCAGCAGAGAAAGATAACGGTGGAATTTGGATGCAATTGAGTAGTGACACCCTACACACTAGCTCTCTAATGGTGAGATCCTGGGTTTCTAGTTCTTTCCCTTTTCCTTTCAGAATAAACGTTAATAGCTACTTAGTCTGAGTTCAAGAAGATCTGAATAAAAGCCAAACACTGTCCCAGTTTGCTTTCTCAGTAAACTGTATGCCCATAATTGCAGCCAGGGTTGGCCTTTGGCAAAAGACATTGAAGAACACATTCCAACAAACTGAACACCTGCTTCTGGAATCGTAACACGAACACGTGTTTTCTGATACCAACTGAAAGCCACAAAAAGTTATTTCTTCCTCATTTTCTTCTATTAGTCCATAATAAAAATGGCCATGATGAGCCAGCTACCAGTTTTTAGCCACCAGTGGTGGCTACCATCCGAGCCATAACAATGTTATGGTATTTTTAAATTCAGAATCTTTCCGTGAACAGGACCAGAACATTCTTGGAAATCTTGCGAGCATACATTTTAAAAGCCATAGGGACATCACTTATCCTTGTTGAGCATTTGTTTCTTCCTGTACGAAGTGGAAATGTTAATCAGGGCAGCTCTGTGGTGCCTCAGGAGACAGAAGAGTGTGGGTGTTAGTGGCCACAGACACATGTGCCGACACACTGCTATTTGCTTCTGGGTTGTGTCCTGTATCCACATCCAAGGGCACATGACCATGCTGTGTTTGCTGAAGGGGTGAGGGCACTAATCTCAGTTATGCAGGTGTGGTGGCTGGAATTAGGAATTGTGTGAGGGAGTCATAGCATGTGTCCTATTTTTACACGCCATGCAGGTCCCGCTTGTGAAGAAAGGATGGTGACAGCGTGACAGGTACTAATTACACACCTAGATCAATATATTACTGTTCACCATATGAGCAGTCCTTGTCTCTAACCCCTTTGGTAAATACAGTCAATTACCTGTTAGCTGTTAAACCAGTTGTCATTTTTATTTTAGCTGAGGTCTAAGTTTTTGGATTTAAAACAAAATTGGAAATGACCCAATAGCACACACATGGATGAAATAAAGATATTATAACAATAGTCTTGTTGTGACACTGATCCCATTTAGATAAAATGTGCTGACCTCACGTGTCTTCCTTTGATGGGCTCAGAGTTGTGACTGCTTCACTCAGGCTGCGTTCTCAGTCCAGAGTAGTAGGGCACCAGGGTGGCCTAGGTGAGTGGCGTGGCTGCAGTAGGGGGGGGGCGCCTCTCTCTCCTAGGGTTATCCGAATGTGGGGTGCTCTCCAAACACATGGCATTCGTTTTTGAGGGATAACCTGCAAAACCAATATTGGCCTGATCTTAATTGCATTTACTTTGCTGAATTTTATAGGCAATTGTTACATTTACTATTTTATTGTCACATTAGCTGTTCATCCTTAGGCTTATAGGCCACAGCTAGCGCATTCAGGCCCACGGTGGGTGCCTAGGATCCCACTGAAAACTGAGCAGCCTTCTCAGCAACGTGGGCCTGGGAGGATGTGATTTGTCCTGGATAGGGAAAGGGGACAGGAGAGCCTTCCCTCTGAAGACTTCTGACGTCACCCCATTCTGCATTCTGCATTCATGATGTCTAATAATCTGGTGGAGGTGATACTCCCTATAAGCCTAGGACCCACTTGGCCCCACATATAGTTATTACAATATTATTGACTTTGTTCCCTGTGCTGTATTTTATATCCTGTGACTTTTCTGTAACTACCAATTTGTACTTCTCAATCCCTTCATCTTTTCATCCAGCCCCCCAACCCCCCTCCCATCTGGCAACCATCAGTCTGTTCTCTGTATTTGTGAGTAAATAGACTGTGCTTTGAGTTAAAACCTATAGTTAAACATCATAGTTCTGCTCGGTACCAGAATCTGTGGAGATCATTGTAGTATTGCCATTGTCATTATAAAAAAAAAAAAGTTGGCCCTGGCCGGTTGGCTCAGTGGTAGAGCGTCGGCCTGGCGTGCAGAAGTCCCGGGTTCAATTCCCGGCCAGGGCACACAGGAGAAGCGCCCATCTGCTTCTCCACCCCTCCCCCTCTTCTTCCTCTCTGTCTCTCTCTTCCCCTCCCGCAGCCGAGGCTCCATTGGAGCGAAGATGGCCCGGGCGCTGGGGATGGCTCCTTGACCTCTGCCCCAGGCGTCTGGTCGCAACAGAGCGACGCCCCGGAGGGGCAGAGCATCGCCCTCTGGTGGGCGTGCCGGGTGGATCCCAGTCGGGCGCATGCGGGAGTCTATCTCTCCCCGTTTCCAGCTTCAGAAAAGAAAAAAAAAAAAAAAATAAGATTGTTACTGCATGTGACGTCACTGTACGAATCACATAAATCCTTTCCCTTTCAGAAATTCCTTCTCTAAGAGGTTTGCAGAGTAAGACGGGTGGGGAGCATTTTCATTGGTCAGAATCATCAATAGCAAGGGTTTTACTCCTATGAGCACGGTGTTTGGTAATGTATGTATTATTAGTATACTTTAGATTATTTGTTTGGTAATTTATTTAGGTTTACATAAACAAACTGGAGCTTGGAGAGTGAAGGGAGTTTGCTTAACGTCTCCAGACAGCTGGCGGGACAGCCAGACGCAGAGTGGGCTTGTCCACATTGCACGTGCCGCACGTTGAGGTCTGCAGAATAGATGCAGCACACTGTCCTGCCTGTACAGAACCCGCAGTTCAGTCTGACCTGTGGTGGCGCAGTGGATGAAGCGTTCACCTGGAACGCTGAAGTCGCAGACTCGAAACCCTAGGCTTGCCCCGTCAGGGCACATATGGGAGCTGATGCTTCCTGCTCTCACCTCTACCCCACTTCTCTCTTCTTTCTCACTCTAAAATGAATTAAAAAAAAAAAAGAACCTCCAGTTTATCTTTGAAAATGGTTGATGTTGTGAACACAACTGGGACGGGTGGTAGATGGAAATGGTCCCGGGACCAGATAGGGAGACTTTGCAGCTGATAGAAACCTGCATCTGTGAATCGAATTAAGTTCCACATCAAGTACAAACCAGAACATCTTTTGAGTGATAAAAGGTGCCGTCACAGGCATCTGTTCTCCAAGGATCTCAGAGACAACTTGAGATGGTCTAAGTGCCTAACTTTCCCTCCACGCAAACGTGCAGCATCCTCATTGGCACGTGCCTCCTGACAGCCACGCAGCACACAATTGTTACCACTCTGGGAGGCCAGGTTGTGTCTCTGAGAAAGGCATCCGTGTTGGGTCCCAACAAGACCTCTGCAAGGACCCATATAGCTCAGGGCATGTCAGGCACCTCCACCAAACATGCCACTCCAGATGACCTGGGGCTCAATCCTCTGTGGAACCACTAGCTGGAGGTTAATGTTCAGCTGGGCTGTTCACTGGGGCACAAACATAGGAGAAGATTTGCAATCTGTTAATGTTTCCTAAAGTCCTGTTGAGTAAGAGCTAAATTCGTCATTAACAGGGGGAATGTAAATTAGGTGCAGTTTTTAGCAGTCCAAATGTGCCCCTTTGTCAAGGTTATCTTTCAGGTCTTTTTTCTCATTAACATAATTGTGTGTTTTGGATAATCACAGCCGAAGGGGCCCTGGGTGCGCCAAAGTTCTCTTGCTCAGTCAAACAATAAGGCATCCGCTCACCCTGTCGCCAAGGAGAACAGCGTTGGGGAAGTTCAGATTTTTGGAGAGAAAAGAGATAATTTAAAATCGGCTCATATTTTTCCAAAAAGTCATATTTAATATCTTGCCTTGTTGGAGATGGTGAATACAAAGCAGAGGCACAGAATCAGGCACATAGTAGGTGTTCACAAACCTGCTAACTCTTTGGACGTTCGTGTGTGTGATGATCAGGGAATGTAAGTCCTCTATTGCAGACTGACTCTGGCTTGTCGGTACCCAGAGCCTTTCATGCCTCTCCCATCCTGTGCCAGTGACGTGGACCTGGATGGTCCCACTCCTCAGACTGGCAGCTTTCTCAGGACAAGGGCCGTGTGTTCCTCGCCTTTTTTCTCCCTGGCAGCTGCCATATTGCCTGGCTGAGGGTAGGTACCAACTCAGTGTTTCTCAAAGTAATGGCTCTAATCTGGCTTCTGTCTGGTCACTATTTCACATTGACTATTCAATCAAAAAGACTCAGACTGCATTCAGTGGACTCTAGACATCTTCCCTTGCCTATGACCGCGACAGCCACTTGCTTATCTACATGCTACAACTCTCGTCCCTCATCATCATTAGGTCTCACGATGCTGTCAGCAGATCTTATAAAACAAAGATGATTATATCCTTCCCCTACTCAAAATTTTGATGCTTTCCCAAGTCCTTGGGAGTAAATTACACAAATTTTCGCATGCAACACAAGGCCTTTCTGGGGGTAAACACGCATACCCTCTCCAGGTCCCCGTTTTGTTTGACACTCCAAACACACACAGCTTCACCCCACTCTTTCCCCACTGCCTGGAATGCTCCCCACAACTTCAGCTTCCTTTATGAAGTCTCCAGTTCACAGCCAGACAAGTATCTCTCTTGTGACTCTTTCCCTGGTTCCCAAGCAGACTCGGGCTCCTTTCCTTTGCTCCCGCCCCCACCCACACTTACACATACCTTTATTAACTCAAACGTCTTGTTGCACTGAAATTGTGGGTTTGCCTGTCTCCCTTCCCTTGAGACTCTGGGCTCCAGGGGGTAAGTAGGATGCTGCCTGGCAAATCATCATCAGAAGAAATGAATGCATGAATGAGGAAACGGAGTTGACAGGTGGGACTGCAGAATTGTCTTTATAAACTCAGAAATTCAAAAAGAAAAAGAATACCCCCCCCTCCCCATAATCTGGAGACTGGCGGTAGTGACTCATATGGCAAAGGCAGAAACGGAGGGACAAAGGGGCTGAGCGCTGGGCCCCTGTTTCCCACAGGCACAATGTCCTGATATCACCCCTCTCCCCCAGCCTCTTTTAGTTAAGAGAAAGAGACAGCACAGCACGTCCTTGGGGAAATTTCCATGATGTGGAAGAATATCATGAAAGTGGCCTTACAGCCGGGGAGCTGAGTGGAAGTCAGCACAGTGATTTAATAGAAACTGTCACTTGCTCCTAAAGAAAAGAGACGCAAGTCTTTCCTGAGATGCTGCAGCTGGGCGGGGCCACGTTGGCTCCTGGGGACAGGATCTGCACCTGAGTCCTCTTTGCTCTCCTGAGGATGCCCCACAGAGGCTGCAGATGCACCAGGAGCTTGCTAAGTGCGTGTGGAAAGGAACAATATGACCTTTTTCTTTAGAGACATCAGACAAGTCATTTAAAGAGTACTGGGTCCTGACCAGTGATGGTACGGTCGATAGAGAGTCAACCTGGGATGTTGAGGTCCAAGGTTCGAAACCCTGAGGTCGCTGGCTTAAGCGCGGGCTCATCAGCTTGAACTGAGGATCGCTGGCTTGAATGTGGGATAATAGACATGACCTCATGGTCACTGTCTTGAGCCCAAGGTCACTGGCTTGAGAAAGGAGTCACTGGCTCGGCTGGAGCTCCCCCCCACCATGTCAAGACACGTATGAGAAGCAATCAGTTAACAACTAAAGAGTATTAAGAGAATTGGGTATTGTCTTTATCTCTGGATTATGGTACCTAAGTGATAGGAACGATGTGGGAGCCTTTCTACTGAAAACATATTAAGTGGTTGTATGGCCAGTAGTCACAGCCATCACAGCTGCCAGGCACGTGCAGGTTCCCATTAGACTCGGTCAGATGTAAATAGAACTGCGGAGCCAAAAACTGGTGGGCCATTCCTTTATTCTAGCCTCTCACCGGCAGGCAAGTAAATAAACACACGGGGCACCAAAACCCACCCACACATTCTCCAGTTCCACAACCAGGAGAATCTTTTTCGGTTTTTCCTAGAATCGAAGGCCCCCACCAGCTCAGTCACCTCTGGTTCCCCATCTACACACCTTCTCCCTTCTCATCTCTGCATAAACTCTCTTCTCCTTCAGCACCTTGCCTGCTTCTTCTCCCTCTCTTCTCTGCAAAAACATGGGCTCCTCCTTCCTCCTGCCTCTTCTCTTCTTAAAACTTTTTGGCACAAAAAACCCTCCTCAAATATACATTAGCATAACAATGGCCCTTCCCAAGCAAGAAAGTAATTAGCAGTTTCACAGATCACATATCTGGGCAGGGCCCATTTGTAACAATAAAAAATGAGCAAAATCAAATAACACAAATTTTACAAACTTATTTGCCCAACTGTGGCAATAATGAAAATGAACAGATTACATCTGCCAATGTCATCGGCACGAGAAGGGAAAATGAATCAAACGTATTTTGAAAACGAGGTCTCTGTGTGTTTAGGAGCCGCGTGTCCCTCTGCCACGTGTCTGCTGCTTGTGAGTCTTGCTAGCTTTGGCCTGAAACATGACACTTGGGGCAGAGGGTTGGGAATCACTGAAGGTTTATCTGGTGTGTTCCACCAAGAGCAGGTCTGTTCAGTCCCAAAAGCAGGTGGTTTTCTTGTTTCTTTTTACCTAACTCTTTCTCTCATCTGGCTTGGCTGGGTGGTCTGGCCCTGCATTCAGGCAGCTGTGGACAGTGGCTGAGCTGGACAATCAGAGGCAGCAGTGGCTGGAGGCTTTCTTCAGAAGTGCTGGACATCTCTGGGTGTCCCAGGTGGTTACACTGGGCTTCCTCCCAGCATGGCCACCTGGGGCAGTTGGGTGCCCCCCAGGGCTCTGGTGGGAGTGTCCCAGTTCACAGGGAAAGGTGACCTGGCCTCAGAGGGCACGTGACATTCTTCTGCTCATTCTAGTGCTTCACCAGTGCCCCATGGTCAGAATGGAGGGGAGGTGCGAGGGGCTAGGGAAACACTGAGGTGGGAGTTGGTGTCGGCAGCCGTGCTGGGGAAACACGCCCACCATGGCCTCAGGTGGCAGGAGCAGCCTGTTCGTGGGACACCCATGTCCTGATAGTATGACAACATGGCCTCTGGCATTTGTGACGGGACACCAGGTGAGAGGTCTGAAGGTCTTAAACCAAGTCAGCTAAGCTCTCCAGAGAAAAGGCAACTTTTCTCTATTGAGATGAAAACTCTGTGTTTATGTTTTACAAAATAAAAATGTGATTTTTTCCATTTACAACTGCCATGTATTATTCTATGATGAAAAATAATGATCCCAGATCTCTCTCATAACCTCATCATTTCAAACTCTAACGGTAGACCTGGTGGTGGTGGGGGATGTTGACTCTGATAAGTTTTATCCTTCTGCCTGAAAGAAAAAGAAAAAGAAACCTGAGACGTGATATCTCACAGTCCCAGAAGGAAGTGAGGCCACTGGACACGCGTCATGGGGAGCTGGAGCTGAAGCTGGGACTCCAGTCCCCATTTGCAGTGGGAACTCTGCTCGGTTGGAACCAGTTCAGTTCTGGTAGGTGGGCCGGCGGGGCTGATTGGAAGCTACACATTCCTGATTGATGGATTCAGATGCACCAACTGTGAGACGTGGGATTCTGTCCACTGAGCAATGCGTTGTCTTTCAGAATTACGCATTTCTGTGTCACCTTGTGTGGCAGGTTAGCCCCCTCGCAATTCCATTCCAGACGATGTAGAACAAGGCGCTGCCTAATTCAGCTGTATCAGCCGGTGGCCATTAACAATGGCCTTGACTGGAGAGGAACTCCTGTCTGTCATCTAGTTCATTCTGCAGTGGCTCTGAATGAGAGCACTATTTTACGAGTTCCCAGGACACCCAAGCTTTCCCTGCAGGTGAGCCACATAGACTTGTCTCAGCACAACTTGCTTTTGAGGTCAGCATAACACCTACCTCCAAGTTCTCAGGCCCTGCTTCCAATATGCTCTTAAATTCTCACTCTCTCTTTCTATCTAATGAAGGAAAATATCTCAAGTGGGCACAGAAATACGTAAGAATAGCCTCTGCATTTTCATCCTACTTGCTGAACTTCAATCTTCTGCTTTGCATCTCTAGAAAGACACTGTGGGCAGGACCAGAGAGAAAGAACACACCCACGAGGGCAAGAGCTGGTCCTTGGTGGTGGGATAAATGTCCTTGGGCTGAGAACTCTGACTCACGGAGGGTCACCGTCTCCAGGATCTTCAAGCTCCTGCAGCGAATGCTTCAGGCGGGAACTGTGATCTGCGAGAAAAGGACCATTCGTGCAATGAGCAGTGCACTCCCCAACTCTCCCACCATCCTGTAAACACAAAAGCTCAGGGTTTCTGCGGTGGTTCTGCCCCTGACAGGGGCCACGTGGAATTGCACAGCGAGTTTGGGTGTGCACAGATGGTTTGTGGGATCTTTCTTCCTGAAGCCAATATGGTCAGACATTTCCTCAAAGGAAAGTGAGAATGTCAACAGCAGTAATTTTTTTCCTTTCATGTTATTTAAACCCCGCTGTGTGTAGGCACACACATCTTTTCTTTTTTCTTTTTTATTTCAGATCTGTCTACAGTTAGAGTTAGAGTGTCAAGGCAGGCTGGGAGCAATTTGTTCTTCCTTCCCAGGTGGTTAGATAAATGCTGCTCTTTGGTTATCACTGAGTGACTTGAGGGTCAGTGGCTTCCTGCGTTAGACTGTCTGGATTGGACTGATATGTCACAACATCGTCAAGTGGAACTTAAGGATTCTAGTTCATCAAATGCCACTGACGACTTTGAGACCAGAGACTACTTGCAGGGTCCCCTTCCTCCACACCCCTCCGCCCTCATGCACCCAGGATAGAAGCCAGCTTCTGGTAACTGTTTCTCAAACCTCACAAGCACAGAAAATCAGCCAGCTAAAAACAAACTAGCAGGAGCATAGCAAGTTTTATCTCCAGTGAGCAGAGGTGGGCTGGCAGGAACTGGGGTTTGCACAAGGTTAGGGCCCCAATAGCAGAGTGAAGAGTGGGAAGTGACATGAGGGGTGTTTCTGTCTGACTTTAGAAGCTTCAGCTGCATAGACATCCAAGATGTTAGGGTGGTTGCACATTTCCCTGGAGAATAAGCTAAGTTAGAACACTGGAGTCAGAGGATCTAAAACCCAATGACTCACTCTCTCTCTTTCACTTAAATAAAAGCTCTGAACACAAAACGGTGGCCTCGACACCTCCAAACAAGGCACTAGGGAGACAGTAGGCTATCAAATGAAGTAACAAGACAGAGGTGAGTGGTAATTAGCAACTTCTTAAAAACCTTCGTGCCTAGGACAGGTGCTGTGGGGGGAGATAGAGAATAACCACTACAAGTCCAGGCTCAGGAGTCGGAGGGCTGTGCTCAGCGTAGGGACTGCATCACTTAGCGGCGGTCTGCCTTTTTGGGCAGGTCACTTTATTTTTGTTCACTTCAGTTTCTTCATCTGTAAAATAGAAATACTAATAGTATCTGTCTCTTGGGAAGATGATCTTTGGAAGAGTGGGTTGATTAAGATAATATGTAGGCAGCACTTAACACAATGCCTGAGCCTTGGTGACTACTCAGTATATGCAAAGAGTTATGGTGATAATGAAGATGATGAATACCATTGAGAAAGTAAGGTTATTAAGGTCTGAGTACATATAATCTTGGGAGATTCCAAATAGTCTGTGTAATGATATATAGAGGTTTACTTTTGGTGTTTTTTGATTTTGAAACAACTTCCGGAACTAAATAGGCTTGCTTTATCTTTTAAATGAATAGGGCCGCTATGTAAAGTTTGTCAAAAGATTAACCTTATGCGAAAACTCCAGGCAATAGCTCAAAGTCACAGTCAGAAAATATTGTAGGTCAGTGACGTCACGGAAATGGCGCCGTGAGCAGCGCGTCCGACAGCTCTCCCCTAAATCACAACAAATTTATCAACTAGAAACAGAAAAATTTATCCTCGGAGCATTCCGGAGTTCCACACAAACTGATAGTGAAAGGACTGTTATCACTTGAATCTGAGAGACGAGGGTGTGGAGGAATTTACCGCAGGGACGTTCATTCAAGCCGCGAGGAAGTGCGCCTGTGGTGAGTCAGCCCACACTTGGGAGCCACGAGCCGCCGCCGCGAGCTGCCGCGAGCAGCCGCGCGCGCGCCCGGTCCGGTTGGGCACCGCTAACGTTCCCAGCGTCCCGCACACTGCGAGTGAGAGTCGCCAGCCACCGGTGCCCAGAGCACCCCATTCGCGCGCGTGCCTTGGGCATTCCACATGCCCAGAGCGCCCTACTGGCCCGCACACCCAGGGTGCTCCATTATCCTGCACCTGGTGCGATCCAGCCGCCAGCGGCAGGGCGAGCAGGAGAGGCTTGGGAGATTCTCTCCATGGGCGGGGCACCTCACCCAGCCATTCAAGCTAACAATCAAGCATTGGGGGAGGGGCGCGCGCAGGCAGCCTAAAATACCTTCGGAAGCACAGCTGCGACCCAATCACTGAAACTAGCTTAACCCATGAAATCTGCGCACCCTCGGTTCTAATTGATAAGATCTCTCTCAGTTCAGCGATCCAAGACAAGAGGCATGATATTTTTTAGTGCCTCTCGCTAAAGGGGCGGGGGCAACTTCTGATTGATAGAGCCTCCATATTCAGGGATAAATGCTAACAAGAAGGACTTGGCAGATAATAAGATCTATACTACACTAGTCGCAAGCAGAGACTAGTGCCTCTTCTTCCCTGCAAAAACAGGCTACAAAGTGTGGAAAGCCTGGGTTGAGAGGTCCAACTAAATGATAGGCGCTGAACAGTCACCTTGACAACAATTGACTCCCACCCCCGCCTGATTAAACTGGAGGCCCTGACTCTCAGAGCCTTTCCCAAAGCCTTGCACTGAGTGGGGATAGAGTGGGGATTTCCCAGCTCTTTGAGCCTCTTACTCCCCAGGCAGAAGCAGTTGCAGCCTTATAGCTGGATCACCAGGCTGCTAATTCAGAAAGGGGGGACTAGGAGAGAGAATCCAGGAAAGCAAACTCTCTCATCGTTGGACCCTGCGAACGCCAACAAGCCTTGACTACCAACAAGACTAAAGCCAATTATATGACATTGCCATAGAATCCCATCAACTGCAATCCCTACCTAAGTGTGACACAGGGGCAGAGCCTGGGGTACAGAGTCACCGACCAGGAAGAGGGAGAGAAAAGAAAAAGGAAGAAGTTAACCTCTCAAAATCAAGAAAAATCCACAGACTTTACAACTTGATCCACTAATTTTTTTTTTGTTGTTGTTTGTTTCTTCTATCTTATTGCCTTTATTTCCTCCACCTCGGTCCTTCTATTCTCTGCCCATCTTATGCTTCCCCTTTCTTGAACTACACTACCCATGAGTGTTGCACTTTATTTCTCTTCTTCATCCTCACCCTCCTTTAAGGTTATACTCCAAAACACTTAACTCTCACTCTCTCCTCTTTTGTTTTTTTTTTTTGTCTTGCTTTATTTTGTTTTTTTCTCTTCCTATTTTATTTCTTCCTTCGTTTTTCTCTTTTTCTTATTTTTTCCTTTCTATTCGTTTTTTCTTTTCTCATTTTACTTTCCTCCCATATAATCCTCAATCACGAACAAATTAGTTAATTTGGGACTCAAGGCTTTTTTTTGGCTTTATTTCTCTTTTTTGCTTTTGTTTTTATTTTTTTTCTTGTTTATTTATTTTTGTGGCATTTTGGGTCCTCCCAACCCAAGGTCTCCATTGTATTTAATCTTCGCTCCACTTAATACAACAGATTTTTACTTATTATTTTTATTTATTTTTCTTCTTTATTATTCTTTTTTGTTCCTTTTTTCTGGTTCCCTCTTATCCCTCTCATTATTTCTCTTAGTTGACCATCACTTACAAGCAAATCATCTTATGCTTGTCTAAGATTTTCTTCCTTTTTTTTTTTTTTTGGATTTAGTAGGTCCCTACTCCCTTTTTTTGCCCCTTGAACTCTTCACCCCAAATCAGGCCCTCCATTATAGGCACGATATTTCCCTGAGGAGGGAAGAGGAGGGAAAGAGAAGAAAGAAAAAAAGGGGAAAATAATAAATTATTACTGTTTTTTTTTGTGGGGTGTTTTACCTTTTTTTTTTTTTTTTTTACTTTTTACTCATTATTAATTCTAATTAGTGCTATCAACAAGACCACCCTCAGATGCCGATAAGAAAGAGGAAATCGAATATTATGGATACAAAAGAAAGAGAGGTAACACAAATAGATGTGGAAAAATCTATGGAGAAAAGACTTAACATATTGGAAGCCTTGGAGCTAAATGACAGAGAATTTAAAATAGAAATCTTAAAAATACTCAGAGATATACAAGAAAACACAGAAAGGCAATATAGGGAGATCAGAAAACAACTCAATGAACACAAAGAATATATTACCAAGGAAATTGAAACTATAAAAACAAATCAAACAGAAATGAAAAACTCAATTCACGAGCTGAAAAACGAGGTAACAAGCTTAGCTAACAGAACAGCCCAGATTGAAGATAGGATTAGTGAAATAGAAGACAAACAACTTGAGGCACAACAGAGAGAAGAAAAAAGAGACTCAAAAATAATAAAAAACGAGAAAGCTCTACAGGAATTGTCTGACTCCATCAGAAAGAATAACATAAGAATAATAGGTATATCAGAGGGAGAAGAGAAAGAAAATGGAATGGAGAATATACTCAAACAAATAATAGACGAGAACTTCCCAAGCCTGTGGAAAGAACTAAAGCCTCAAATTCAAGAAGCAAACAGAACACCGAGTTTTCTTAACCCCAACAAACCCACTCCAAGGCACATCATAATAAAGATGACACAAACCAATGACAAAGACAAAATTCTCAAGGCAGCCAGGGAAAAGAAGAGTACAACATATAAAGGAAGGCCTATTAGATTATCATCAGATTTCTCAGCAGAAACTCTACAAGCTAGAAGAGAGTGGACCCCAATATTTAAAGCCCTGAAAGAGAGGAACTTTCAGCCAAGAATACTATACCCATCAAAGCTATCCTTCAAGTATGAAGGAGATATAAAAACATTCACAAATACAGAAAAGATGAGAGAATTTATCAACAGAAAGCCCCCACTCCAGGAAATACTAAAGGGGGTTTTCCAACCAGATTCAAAGAACAAAAGAAAACAACACCACAAGTAACAGCTCCACCAAGAACACAATAAAACCAAACTTAAACTGTGACAACAAAGGAAAAAAAGGGGGGAGAGGATGGAGATTAACAGTAGCAAAGGACGATGAAGTGCAGAAATACTTATAAGATAGGGTACTACAATGAATATGGTAGGTACCCTTTTCATTACTTAATGGTAACCACCCTTGAAAAAACCACCACAAAAACACTGGACTTAAAAAAGGTAGCAACAGAGGAAAGAAGTATGGAACACAAACAAACAAAAACAAATGATAGAAAAACAAAAGAGAAGAATCAAACTAGATACAAAACTAACAGAAAGCAATTTATAAAATGGCAGTAGGGAACCCACAAGTGTCAATAATTACACTAAATGTAAATGGATTAAACTTACCAATAAAAAGACACAGAGTAGCAGAATGGATTAAAAGAGAAAATCCAACTATATGCTGCCTACAAGAAACACATCTAAGCAACAAGGATAAAAACAAATTCAAAGTGAAAGGCTGGAAAACAATACTCCAAGCAAATAACACCCAAAAAAAGGCAGGTGTAGCAATTCTCATATCTAATAATGCTGACTACAAGACAGAAAAAGTACTCAGAGACAAAAATGGTCATTTCATAATGATTAAGGGGAAGTTGAATCAAGAAGACATAACAATCCTTAATATATATGCACCAAACCAAGGAGCACCAAAATATATAAGACAGCTACTTATTGACCTTAAAACAAAAACTAACAAATATACAATCATACTTGGAGACCTCAATACACCGTTGACGGCTCTAGATCGGTCATCCAAACAGAGAATCAACAAAGACATAGTGGCCTTAAACGAAATACTAGAACACCTGGATATGATAGACATCTACAGGACACTTCATCCCAAAGCGACAGAGTATACATTTTTCTCTAGTGTACATGGAACATTCTCAAGAATTGACCATATGTTGGGCCACAAAGACAATATCAGCAAATTTAGAAAAATTGAAATTGTACCAAGCATATTTTCTGATCATAAAGCCTTGAAACTAGAATTCAACTGCAAAAAAGAGGGGGAAAAACCCACAAAAATGTGGAAACTAAACAACATACTTCTAAAAAATGAATGGGTCAAAGAAGAAATAAGCACAGAGATCAAAAAATATATACAGACAAATGAAAATGAAAATACGACATATCAGAATCTCTGGGATGCAGCAAAAGCAGTAATAAGAGGAAAGTTCATATCACTTCAGGCCTATATGAACAAACAAGAGAGAGCCGAAGTAAACCACTTAACTTCACACCTTAAGGAACTAGAAAAAGAAGAACAAAGACAACCCAAAACCAGCCGAAGAAAGGAGATAATAAAAATCAGAGCAGAAATAAATGAAATAGAGAACAGAAAAACTATAGAAAAAATCAATAAAACAAGGAGCTGGTTCTTTGAAAAGATCAACAAAATTGACAAACCCTTGGCAAGACTCACCAAGGAAAAAAGGCACAGGACTCAAATAAATAAAATCCAAAATGAAAGAGGAGAGATCACCACAGACATCATAGATATACAAAGAATTATTGTAGAATACTATGAAAAATTATATGCCACCAAATACAATAATCTAGAAGAAATGGATAAATTCCTAGAACAATACAACCTTCCTAGACTGAGTCATGAAGAAGCAGAAAGCCTAAACAGACCAATCAGCAGGGAGGAAATAGAAAAAACTATTAAAAACCTCCCCAAAAATAAAAGTCCAGGCCCAGACGGTTATACTAGTGAATTCTATCAAACATTCAAAGAAGACTTGGTTCCTATTCTACTCAAAGTCTTCCAAAAAATTGAAGAAGAAGCAATACTTCCAAACACATTCTATGAGGCCAACATAACCCTCATACCAAAACCTGGCAAGGATGGCACAAAGAAAGAAAACTACAGACCAATATCTCTAATGAATACAGATGCTAAAATACTAAACAAAATACTGGCAAACCGAATACAACAACATATTAAAAAAATAATACATCATGATCAAGTGGGATTCATCCCAGAATCTCAAGAATGATTCAACATACGCAAAACGGTTAACGTAATACACCATATCAACAAAACAAAGAACAAAAACCACATGATCTTATCAATAGATGCAGAAAAGGCTTTTGATAAAATACAACACAATTTTATGTTTACGACTCTCAACAAAATGGGTATAGAAGGAAAATATCTCAACATGATAAAGGCCATATATGATAAACCATCAGCCAACATCCTATTAAACGGCATAAAACTGAGGACTTTCTACCTTAAATCAGGAACAAGACAGGGTTGTCCACTCTCTCCACTCTTATTTAACGTGGTGCTAGAAGTTCTGGCCAGAGCAATCAGACAAGACAAAGAAATAAAAGGCATCCATATCGGAAAAGAAGAAGTAAAGCTATCACTTTTTGCTGATGATATGATCCTATACATCGAAAACCCGAAGGACTCCACAAAAAGATTATTAGAAACAATAAACCAATACAGTAAGGTCGCAGGATACAAAATTAACATACAAAAGTCCATAGCCTTTCTATATGCCAACAATGAAATATTAGAAAACGAACTCAAAAAAATAATCCCCTTCACGATTGCAACAAAAAAAATAAAATACCTAGGAATAAACATAACAAAGAACGTAAAGGACCTATATAATGAAAATTACAAAGCATTGTTAAGGGAAATCGAAAAAGATACAATGAGATGGAAAAATATTCCTTGTTCTTGGATAGGAAGAATAAATATAATCAAAATGGCCATATTACCCAAAGCAATATACAAATTTAATGCAATTCCCATCAAAATCCCTATGAGATTTTTTAAAGAAATGGAACAAAAAATCATCAGATTTATATGGAACTATAAAAAACCCCGAATAGCCAAAACAATCCTAAGGAAAAAGAATGAAGCTGGGGGCATTACAATACCTGACTTTAAACTATATTATAGGGCCACGATAATCAAAACAGCATGGTATTGGCAGAAAAATAGACACTCAGACCAATGGAACAGAATAGAAAGCCCAGAAATAAAACCACATATATATGGTCAAATAATCTTTGATAAAGGGGCCAACAACACACAATGGAGAAAAGAAAGCCTCTTCAACAAATGGTGTTGGGAAAACTGGAAAGCCACATGCAAAAGAATGAAACTCGACTACAGCCTGTCCCCGTGTACTAAAATTAATTCAAAAGGGATCAAAGACCTAAATATAAGACCTGAAACAATAAAGTACATAGAAGAAGACATAGGTACTAAAATTATGGACCTGGGTTTTAAAGAACATTTTATGAACTTGACTCCAATGGCAAGAGAAGTGAAGGCAAAGATAAATGAATGGGACTACATCAGAATAAAAAGTTTTTGCTCAGCAAGAGAAACTGATATCAAAATAAACAGACAGCCAACTAAATGGGAAATGATATTTTCAAACAACAGCTCAGATAAGGGCCTAATATCCAAAATTTACAAAGAACTCATAAAACTCAACAACAAACAAACAAACAATCCAATTAAAAAATGGGAAGAGGACATGAACAGATACTTCTCCCAGGAAGAGATACAAATGGCCAACAGATATATGAAAAGATGCTCAGCTTCATTAGTTATTAGAGAAATGCAAATCAAAACTACAATGAGATACCACCTCACTCCTGTTAGATTAGCTATTATCAACAAGACGGGTAATAGCAAATGTTGGAGAGGCTGTGGAGAAAAAGGAACCCTCATTCACTGTTGGTGGGACTGTAAAGTAGTACAACCATTATGGAGGAAAGTATGGTGGTTCCTCAAAAAACTGCAAATAGAACTACCTTATGACCCAGCAATCCCTCTACTGGGTATATACCCCAAAACCTCAGAAACATTGATACGTGAAGACACATGTAGCCCCATGTTCATTGCAGCACTGTTCACAGTGGCCAAGACATGGAAACAACCAAAAAGCCCTTCAATAGAAGACTGGATAAAGAAGATGTGGCACATATACACTATGGAATACTACTCAGCCATAAGAAATGATGACATCAGATCATTTACAGCAAAATGGTGGGATCTTGATAACATTATAAGGAGTGAAATAAGTAAATCAGAAAAAAACAAGAACTACATGATTCCATACATTGGTGGAACATAAAAATGAGACTAAGAGACATGGACAAGAGTGTGGTGGTTACCAAGGGTGGGGGGAGGGAGGACATGGGAGGGAGGGAGGGAGAGAGTTAGGGGGAGGGGGAGGGGCACAGAGAACTAGATAGAGGGTGGCGGAAGACAATCTGACTTTGGGCGAGGGGTTTGCAACATAATTTAATGACAAAATAACCTAGACATGTTTTCTTTGAATATATGTACCCTGATTTATTAATGTCATCCCATTACCATTAATAAAAATTTATTATAAAAAAAAAAAAAAAGAAAATATTGTAGTACAACACCATCAGGCACACCTGAACACCATTAGGCAAATTTTACAACACATAAAATTTATTGTATATTCAAAGATATACAAACCAAGTAAAGGATAGGAATCATCATTTCTGATCTTGAAGACCTTCTGTCCCAAGTAGAGACCCAAGGACAGAAAAGACAAAGGACTCCACTGTAAGGCTCAGAGCCCGGATTACTTGGCAAGGCTGTGATTATAGCCCATTGCTTCTCTGAGAATAGGACACACTCATCTTTTCCCTCCATTTTCCCTGGCACTATCCCAGCCAAGTCCTCATCGCCTCACGGCCAGATTCCTGCCATCATCTAACCTGAGACTCTCTTTCATAACCCTAATTCCAACTTTACCTTTGCTCTTAGGACACTTCTGAAGCAATTAGCAAAGGCTTTTTAAAAGCAAATCTTTCTTCTTATCCTTCCATTTATAAAGGTACCTTATTACTTCACACAACAACATATTATCTGATTTTCAAGACTGCAAAAGAAGATAGTATGTTTTTTCTTTGAAGATGATGCTATCTTGTTGCTTTCAACATCTAGCTGAAAAATTATATACTGTAAAAATGTGGTAGGTAGCTACACATTGAAAGTAATGTAAATAAAAATTCCAATGACGTGTTGTAAAATTGGACAGGCTAAGTATAAATTTTATCTAAAAAATAAAACACACAAGATTAAGAAATTATTATTTAAGAATTGAGGGGGAATTTAATCTTCCATATAGTGAAGCCTATTCTTAAGTTATAGTAACTAAAACAGCCTGGTATTCATGCAAAATTGGAATAATAGATCTATTGAACCTAATAGAGAGTTAAGAAACTGAACAATATGTACATTAAAGTTTAGTAAATAATATAGGTACTATTTTACATCAGAAAGGGGAGTAGTAGCTCTTCAGTAAATGACTTTGTGGCTATTTATTTGGGGGAAAAAGTAAGTTATCAAAATTACAATATACACAAAAAATGAACTCCCAGTGGATTGAAGAATTAAATAAATATAAAACTATTAAAGAATTAGGAGAAAACATAAGGGAATATGTTTAAAAATCTGGAGTGGACATATGCTTTTAATCAAGAATCAAAGTATAAATGTCATGAAAAATTCATAAATTAACTCTGTACAAATTACAAAGTTCCTGTGCTCTAAAAATGTTAATTGTCAAGGAACAGATAAGAAGGAAACATTTGTAGCAAATACTCTTTAAAGATTGGCGATTAAGTGTTATATGAAAATGTGGAAAAGTTAAGGGTACAGTATGCAAATTAGTTAAGAATTTTGTAGAAATTTGGCAGTTTTTAATAAAATAATTGTGTATACTAGAAAAATACTTTCATATATATATGTGTATATATATATATATATACATATATATATATGAAAAGAGACGTTTAGAAGAATATTCCTTTCAGCATTGTTGGGGAAAGTGAGAATTGCTAAGCCCCTAAATGGACTGCTGATGACATTATGTTCTATTCACATGAAATAACTATGCAGCAGTTTTAAAAAGGAGATCTGTGAACTTAAAACATGTTGCCAAACTAAGTGAACAACAGTACAATTCCATTTCTGTGAGCAAAACCAAACAAAATTTTGCCAACCAAAATGGCTTTGCTTATATAGTTATATCTACATATTTAAATATAGAGACAATGGTTTGAGAAGATACAATCCAAATTGCCAAAGTAGTTTTTCTGTAGCAGGTTAAGATAAGGGAGGGGAGTTGATGAGAACTGAGAAGTGGGCTTTCTCTGTATTTTTATAATCCTCACGTTTTCATGCAGAGCTTGTGAATTAAATAAATTTATTTTATTTTTTAAACTAAGTATCTTCTATTTTTTTTTAAATTTCTTCATTTTAGAGAGGAGAGAGAGTGAGAGAGAGAGAGAGAGAAAGGGGGGAGGAGCAGGAAGCATCAACTCCCATATGTGCCTTGACCAGACAAGTGCAGGGTTTTAAACCGGCGACCTCAGCGTTCCAGGTCGACGCTTTATCCACTGTGCCACCACAGGTCAGTCCAACAAATACATTTTTTAAAGGTTTAAAAAATATGTGATGAGCTAACCCTGGGGAGCTGACTTCACTCTGGCTGCTGGGCTATTGGGCAGCACCTGGGTGAGCAGGTAAGGTGATAAACTGAATAGGAGGTGAGAGAAAGGTGGTCTAGGGTCAGCATCTCTGGTCATAACAGGAGCTTACACCTGTAGTTCCTTCATACTCCTTAGCGTACTTTGCCTATCCTGCCTCACTGAACAAAACGCTAATGAGCTCTCGACAGGAAGAGCACAATGAGCTGGCTCTGGTGGGACCCCAGGCTTTGTGAACTCAGAGAGAGGCATCTGTTGGTGGCAGTGGAGGGGGAGGGGACTAGCTGGAAGTTCAGGGGTCATTGCAGTGCGGTGCCCTGGCTGGCTGGTACTTCTGTTCTGTCCACGTGCTGGGAGCAGCAGGTGTGGCAACTCAGCCCAACCTGCACTGCTGGCCTGTGAGAAGATCCGATTTAAAAACAAATGCAGCTGGACAGACAGCAGTAGCTGTAACATGTGTGTGCTGGTTGATTTATAGCACCTTGGCTTGAAATTTCAGCACCACCTTAAAACTTTGGCCTCTGTTTTTATGGCAATGGGGTGGGAGATGGGCCTGAGACATTATCCACCTTGATCTAGCAGGAGGGTCCGTGGTCCAGGTGACAGGAGTGGATCCCAGTACACCTTTGGTTTTGGGGAGCACAGCTTCTTTCTCTCTAAGAGCTGTCTCCTTCCTCCTTGACACTTGACCTTGGATCCCAAGTAGGAAGCTGATGAGATGAGGACCATTGCATGCGGAGGGGCGGAAGGCTTGGGACTCTAGTTACCCCAGCCTGTGCCCGTCTCAGCCCAGCCAGCCCAGCAAACAGCAGTGGAGGGAGAGTGTGTCATTGAAAGACCTTTGAGTTCCCTCTCTCCACATGCAGGATCCAAGCCAAATCCTCCATGCTTCCTCTGACTTGATCGACTTCAAATCCTTCTGGGTTATTACTCAACACTCCTGCAGGGAGAGGGCAATGTGAAGGCAACACCTGGCTAAGGACAGACTCCACACTGAAAATGATGATGACTGATGGATTTAAGAGGACACAGGCAAATGTAGCTTGTTAGTTACTCCTTGAGACCAGAGCCAAGAGCCAGCACTTGCTAAGTATTTAATAAGTAGATGGGTGAATGAATGGACAAAGCACTCTGAGGTTCAAAATGAGGCCTTAGGGTAGGAGACAAAGCTGCCTCTGCAGGTTTTGGAAACAAGAGGAGCAGGTCCTTCAGAGGTCTTGACTGATTCTACTTAAGGAGAATCCCCTCCCCTCTCCATATTTTCCCTTTCCCTCCTGTTCTGATAGGAATGCGTTCCAGGGCCAGAGGGAGGCTTCCCAGCTTTGGCCCGTGCCTGGTGGAGGCTTCCTGCATTTATAAACAACTGAGAGTTTGTTAAGGTAGTACCTTTGCTCTTCTGCTAATGAGGCTGGGGCAGATAATAGCGAATTACCTTAAAGGCTGCGTATAAGTAGATAAGACATTTGAATGTTTAAGGTCTTAGAAAAAAATTAAATCAAGAGACTGTTTCTATTCCTGTTTGAAGTTGTTCAAACGCCATTGACTGTATTAACCCTACCTGTGGTTAGATTCTTTTTTTTTTTTTTTTTTACTTTTTTTTTTTTTTTGTATTTTTCTGAAGCTAGAAACGGGGAGAGACAGACAGACTCCCGCATGCGCCCGACCAGGATTCACCTGGCACGCCTGCCAGGGGCGATGCTCTGCCCACCAGGGGGCAATGCTCTGCCACTACCAGAGCCACTCCAGCGCCTAGGGCAGAGGCCAAGGAACCATCCCAGCGCCCGGGCCATCCCCGCTCCAATGGAGCCTTGGCTGCGGGAGGGGAAGAGAGAGACAGAGAGGAAGGAGGGGGTGGGGGTGGAGAAGCAAATGGGTGCTTCTCCTATGTGCCCTGGCCGGGAATCAAACCCGGGTCCCTCGCATGCCAGGCCGACGCTCTACCGCTGAGCCAACCGGCCAGGGCCTGTGGTTAGATTCTTATAGGATGCAATGTTCTTGACATGTTGTCAAAGTATTCCAAATGATGGACAAAATCTGGAAGATGAGGCCGTGAAATAAGAGGTCATTCAAGGTGCTTGTGCAGGAGGTCTGGAAAGTTGTGAGAGTCAACTCCAAGGTGGCATTTGAGAGGATGCAGTGAAGGCAGGAAATGGGACTGGTTTCTAGCCAGAGGGACAGAAAGAGAAGACTGAGACATAGTTATCAGCCTCCAAAAACCCTTTGATCTATGGATCAAAAAGGAGGCAGATGAACAGGCAGAGAGGGGAGAAAATAAACAGATATGTAAGGGTAATGGGAGAGATTGATGGAGGAAATAAACCAGATGAGCATCAGAAGGAGAGAATGTTGGTAACAGAGTCAACAAGATAGAGTCTTAAATGAGTACTAGTTGTGAAATTACCTGTACTATTGAATCAGTGATATAAATTCTTACCTATAACTAGGGTTTGATTCTTTTTTTTTTACAGATGAGAGGAGGGGAGATAGTGAGACAGACTCCCACATGCGCCCCAACCGAGATCTACCTGGCAACCCCATCTGGGGCTGATGCTTGAGTATCAAGCTTTTTTTTAGCTCCTGAAGCTGATATTCTCTGACCAACTGAGCTGTCCTCAGCACCTTGGGCTATGCTTGAACTAATCAATCCACTGGCTGCGGGAGGGGAAGAGGGACAGAAGGGAAGAGAAACAGATGGTCGCTTCTCATGTGTGCCCTGACAGGGAATCAAACCCGGGATGTCCATACACTGGTCCAATGCTCTATCCACTGAGCCACCAGCCTAGGCCAGGGCCTAGGGTTTGCTTTTTTTTTTTTTTTTTTTTTTTTTTTTTTGGTATTTTCCTGAAGTGAGAAGCAGGGAGGCAGAGAGACAGATTCCCGCATGCACCCTACCGGGTTCCACCCAGCATGCCCACTAGGGGGCAAAGCTCGCCCCATCTAGGGTGTTGCTCCATTGCAACCGGAGCTGTTCTAGTGCCTGAGGCGGCCATGGAGCCATCCTTAGCACCCCGGCCAACTTTGCTCCAATGGAGCCTTGGCTGCAGGAAGGAAAGAGAGAGACAGAGAGAAAGGAGAGGGGGAGGGGTGGAGAAGCAGATGGGTGCTTCTCCTGTGTGCCTTGACTGGGAATCGAATCTGGAACTTCCACATGCTGGGCTGACGCTCTACCACTAAGCCTACCAGACAGGGCCTAGGATTTGATTCTTAACAGTGCACTTTATCCTACTCACTGGTGTTCCAATATGTTTTAACATCATGCAGATGGTCAGTTACTTGCCTATAACCAAAGTGATACATTTTATAGGTTGACCTTTTAATAGGGTATTTGGTCCTTAAATAATGAGATTGTGAATTTGGATTTGGACTGAATACTTCCTAGAGTGACTCTGTCAGAGGTAATGCAAAGACATCATGTTTATCTTTGGGGAAATGCACTGATTTAAAATCGACCATTTTAAAAGCATATGTTCTATAGTTTCCTTTAAAATTACAAAAAGATTGTAAATTCTGTAAAAAGCATGAAATAAATTTAAGTGTAGTTACATTGTTCCTTGAACTTTTCAATTCATAAGTAATGTAAAATATATTTTAATTTAGCTGCTGTCTTAATACTGGGGACATAAATGCAAAATATAAACACAAATATTGTAAAAGGTACCTTGCTTATGCAATTCTCAAATTTTCTGTATAATCTGACTCCTACAGTTGATTGACACTTTCAAATTAACACACAACCTTAGGTTACATGCCTCTGTCTTAAGAGACATTAGCAAGTCCATATTCATTGGGCCTTTACTAAATTTATTTCAAAAAGAATTTTGATCTAATAGAGAAATGAGTAAAGGAGAAAGAGAATCTGCAGTTTACTGTGCAAAATAGCATTTTGAAGATTCAATTGTTCTACGCATGGATTTTTTTGGTGTAAAAATATCAATTTCTTATGTCTCTGGCTGTGTTTGCATGGGACAATGGGATCAAATTAAAATAAAAAATTGATTTCCATCATCTATATGAAGCTGTTGATTTTCAAGTGAGAAATCTCAGTGTCTGAAAATATCTTATACAACTTCTTATGTTTTTGATTTAAAAATATTTTATAGTTCTTGCTCATCAAAATCACTGTTGTATACACAGTGGTCAGCTCTGGTCCTCCAAGATGCTAAGACAGGTTTAGAAGAGCAAGAGGTATAACAGGGTAAAGTCCTGTGGAAGATAAAGTGGACAGGGGGCAGAAGCAGGGGGACTACAGACAGAGGGAGGTTGGAGCTGGGAGCAGGGAGGATCCGGGAGGGAGAGCCCCCCAGTGTTGTGCAGCACAGGAGGTCTTGGCTGAGCCCTGGTTGGAGGAGTCTCCTGTCAGACAGAGATGTACTCCTCCCCTCCCCCAGGCTCAGCATTGGCTGGATCAGCCTAGGGCCATATGACACAGAAAGTCCTGACCATGAGGTCATTGGACATATCGGCCACCTACACCCCCTGAAGAAGGACCTGAGTGCCACAGCTTCCTGACTGTCCAGTGGGGAAAGGCCGTCAGGCAAGACAGAAACAGATACATCGGAGTCTTTGGTTCAAGTCATTTATTAACAACAACAATAATAGTAATAATATCATTGCCTGGGGTGATAGCACGGTGCAAATTACAAAGTGCTGTAATATACCTTTTCTGGTTTTACCACACTCACTTCCCAAGTGACAGGGGCGAGAAGGTCGGCAACACTACCCACATTCCTTATCATCAGAGCTGGGACCTTTTCCACTAAACCACAACTATATCAGTGTCATGCAGATCTAGTTTCAGAGACTTTATCTTGATTTTTCTTCCTTTCTGATGAACTCGAACATATTGACAAAAGAGCTACCTGTAACATGTGTGTACACTCTAGGGAGTGATTGCTAAACACATACCTGGGTCGCCCCAGTAGAACTTTGCCGACACGCTGCGTGTCCTGTACACCTCTTCTCTATCACAACTCCACCCATTTAGGGAAAGGAAACTTTTGAGGGAGCAGTGAACTGAAAATACCTCCAATGTCTATCAAGAGGGAAATGAGCAAACACATCATGTTACTCACATGAAAACAAATAATCTCTTAGCAATAGAAAATGACCTACTGACAAACACAACCGCAGAGGTGACACTTAAAATCACCATGCTGAGTGAAAAGAGCCAGACAAAACAGTGCAGACTGTATTGAGTTGTGTAAGTCCTAGAAAAAGCAAACTGATCTACAGTGGAGAAAAAAATCCAAAAAGAACCCAGCACATTAGTGGTTGCCCAAGACCAGGAGTCAAGAAAGGGTGGGCTGTTAAGGGCAGCAGAAAATGGGGAGATAAAAATGTCCTATATCCATCAGTCAAACTCTTTGAATTGTACACTATACCGGAAACAGTTTATTGTATTAAAAGTATACATGCGTGGTATTGGGGGAAACCCGTTCAATGACCACGACAAACGTCTACCGTGGTTGTACATTTATCTACTTCCTTGTGTTTCTGGTAAGTTTCAATCTTTGTATTTTGAGGCTATTTTATTAATTGCTCACCAATTTAACACTGTGGCATTGTTGTGAAAAATTAAATCTTCTATTGGTGTGAAGTGATTTTGGTCATGATTTTTTCCTCAAGAGCAAATTTTGTGTAATACTAAAATGGCTACATCCACCATGTTGTTAGCTAGCATTGCACAGTGTAGACCTCTTTTCTAGACTTCTCTTTGAATTCGTGAATGTGAAGTTGAAAGCAAAGTATGTTTGAATTTGCGTGGCAGTGAGGACCTTTTGGAATCTGGTTGTGAAGAGTGGTGAAGCAAGATGAAGCATTAACACTCAGGAATGCGGCATTGATCTGGGCAGCCTAGCACCTGTTTCCTGCTGAGAAGAACATTTTAGACATTGTTTTTGGTGTGGAGAAAGACAATACACACAAAAGTCACTAACTGCAAGTGACCCACTTTTTAAGGTCCTCCTGCCACTTTTTTTGTGTGTGTATTTTTAAAATTATTTGCAAGAATATTGATAGAGCATTGCCTGAATTTCGGCAGCCATGTGTACTGGCGTTTTCAGCTGTATATGACAGAAAAGTCAATGTGTCAGCATGAAATTCTCTAACAGGATGCCCACAGGTCAATGGGAAACTGTGTCTTCCAAACATCAGCCTTCATTAGTATTAACCACATCAATCTTTGGGAGGTAATTTGGAAAGGCCCCTATCATAGTAAATTTCTAGCTTTAACTCATTACAGATTACAGTGAATGGAAAATGGTGGCGTGATCATTCGGTTCTGGCTGCCCAGAAAACTGGCACAGAGCTGGCTAATGTGACCATCTTGCTACAATAGCAGCTGTGTATGTGTTGATTAGTGAAAACTTAGGAGTATATTTAGTTATGTTAGGCCTCAATTCTTTTCACAGAAATCCCTGCTTCAACAGGTCCTGACTCTCCCTTCAGGATCTCACAAATCTGCCTGCTGGCTTCATGGGCGAGTTCGTCTGACAGAATCGGCTCACACCTTTTCTTAATCTGAGATGATGTTGTTGTTTTTTTTTTTTCACTGAGCACATTTAGTAGAGAGAGTTTTCTTTTACATACCCATCAACTAGTGATAAGGGTGTTGAGGTATCAGGTAAGACCCCAGAGATGCTAGGTCCCCTGCTTGAGCACTGACTGGGATGACAAAGGGCTAAAGATCTATTGTCTCAAACAATCTGGTCACTATCACGCATTGATTCTTAATTCCATCATTGTGTGCATCTAAAAATAGGCTCACGCTCTTCCCCAGCAGGCTCTCCTTTATTTTCCCCCTATTTTCTTTCTTGTCTATCTTCCTCCTGCCTTTTCCTGACAATGAATGAGCCTGGGCTCTTCAGCTGCCGGCAGCCCCCATCCTGACCCGCAGGTGAGCTCAGTCACAGCCTCAGGTGTTCTGTGGTGCAGGGGTGGACGTGGGCACATGGAACCTTTCTCAGTCTCTCACCAGGAACTTACCAGACTGCCCACTCGGTTACCCTGGTTACAGCCCACACACTTGCACATTCATCAATAAAATAAAGTTCATTATTACCCAAAGAAATACGTTTTGCTTCTTTCTGGCAAGGAACAAATTATTCTGGCATTGAATGTGCTGCCCACTCACGCCTATCTTTTTTGGTGCCTCCTGTCTCCAGCCCCACTTTCTGCGCTCTCTCTCCCTCTCTGCTGCTGTACTTCACCGACTCCCATCTGTGGAGCAGTAAACCGAGGCCCAGCAGCAGCACTGCAGACCTGCCCCAGGGATGCAGAGCAAGGCGTCTGGCTTCTCTCCTGGCTGCTGGGAGCTTCGCTCCTTCACGGCCCCCACAGAGTTCCAGGGCTGCCAGAGCATGTACATTTTAAAAGGTTATTGATGGAACAACAGAACGCCATCGAAGCCCAATGTCTTCTGGCTAGGAGGAATTTGTGATGCTATGCATGAATGAAAACGGTATCTAAGTTTCACAAACATTAATTATTTTGAGTCTGGACTGCAATGTCACCAGGTGACACTGATAGGTAGCAGACAATAGGGTTGGGGAAGACTGTGAGAAAAACCGGGTCTCCACCTAGTGCCACCTAACAAGGATCAATGTACATTTGAAATGGCTAAGACAAATTCTACAACAGACCAGATTCTACCTCTAAAGCAGGCGGTTTGCAAAACATTTGACTATTTCTGTGAGATCCACAGAAAGGAAAGCTCTCATAGTCTGTGCTAAGTACATATGCGCATCTGTAATGCACGCCCAGGAAACAGGTGTTGTGCTAATGTCCCATCCACAAGGACTACAGTCAGATTAACTGCGAGTAAAGATGCTACTGCCTGCAGGCCCGAGCTGGGTTTCTCTCTGCTTTCCCTAAGTGAAGCAAACAAGCCGACCGTGGTCATCCACAACATTACCAGCGGAACTGAGGTCCTTACGCAGGTCTGTGGCCTCCCCACGGTCAGTGCTGTCCTTTGGTGTGATGGTCTCCTAGGTGTCCAGAGAAGGTGACTCAAAGTGCTGTCACCTGAAAGAAGCTGACAGGTCAGGAATGCTGCCGGACCCCAGGAGGAAGGGCCCCTTCCTGTTCCACCTCTTCAAGAAGTACTGAGCATGCTCTGTCTTTAGGGTCGAGAAACAAGTTGAGATTTTAGGCACATAATCAGAACAAAACGATACAGCTCCAGCTATCTCTTTTGGATTCCAGAAGTGAGTTCCTGAAACCAAGGCAGCGCATCGTTGCTGGAACAACACCCCCAAGCCTCCGCAAGCACTGTGCGTCCTGAACACTCTGGCTTTGTAATAAAAGAGACGGATCAGATAAAGAAGGATCCTTGGAAATAGAAAGAAAAAAAAAAAGGAGAAATAGTTTTAGAAAGCAAATAACCTAACTCAAGGGTTCATGATTTCCATTTTACTCTTTCCCATTCATTCAAGGAATTTGACTGTCCATGTAAGGACATTTGTTTGTACAAGAAAGAGTGGCCCTACATGCCTCAGCCAGCGTCTTCTCTCTGTTCAGGGAAGGACGGTGGCTGAGTGGAACACTGTCCTGTCCTTTTCTTTTTTTTTTGACTGTTTTGCCTGATTCTGTGATGGCCCAGTAACCCAGGCCTGTTGCCCACTGGGTTTCCTTTCTATTGGGTCCAGTCCAGGCCTGTCCTTCCATTGCCCACACAGACACATCCTGAGCCCTGGCCACTGCATGCCCTCACTTTGCAGATGCAAAAGGTCTTAAATATTTGTGGAAAGGGGGGAGTCATAAATCCATTTTGAGCAATTTTTGTGCTATAAGCACTCTCTGCAGAAAAACACATGTGCAAATACACATCATATTTGCATCTAGTTTCATGCAGTAAATGCACTTTGAACTAAATAAAGATCTGGTGGCCTTGCTGGTAGTTGTGGAGGGGGGAGGTTAGGCATGGGGGAGTGGAGCAGCCAGGAGGACCAGCACCATGGTGGGCACCAGTTGCCACCTGACTGCACAGAAAAAGGATTAGAGTCTTCAGTTGGTGATGGAGGACTGCTGGCTCTGGGCTGGAGGATGGGGGGCAATTTTTCAGTATAACAGGCCCTTTCTCATGGTTGATTTTTTAAAAATATGTGTACACGTCTTCTCAAAAATCGTCTCTAAAATGGTTTCAATAAAATGATGACCGAACAAGAAAAAGGAGTCTGTTCTGTTGGCAGGAGAGCATGGCCACCTTCTGCTTAACGACTCCCATGTTGAAAGGAGCATGGGCTCAGTGAGAACCCCACAGTCTAGGCTGTAAAACCTGCATCGATAATCACTCATTGTTCATGCAGAGTGGGAGGAGGCAGCTCAATGACTTTGATCAGAGACTGCGTCAGATTTTTTCCCCCTGTCAGTTTTGCAAGCGATTGTGAAGAGTGAGTTAGGAAATAGAGCAAAATGCGAAAGAATGTTTGGGTTTCCTTGCTGTTGAAAGGAGGAAAGAAGGATCTTGTGGAAATTTGAGCTCAAGTTTTCCAAATCACTTTTTGTCACGCAGAGATCGGTCGGCCTTGGGCAGACGGTTCTGAGGGGACTTCGGTGAGGGCTTGTCGATATTTTGTGCATCAGTGAGGAGCACTCAGCCTGCAGAGCACATTTTACAGGCGTTTGCCAATGTTACATATAGATTTTCTCAGTCTGCAAACTATTGCTGCGGTATTAGTCAGACTGCAGGACAATGACACAAAGCATCACAGGCCATCAACACAAAATGCTCACTGAAGAGCTGACCTCCTAAACAGCTGCAGACAATGCAGAGGAACCTGATTCACCCTGAGAAACATTTTCATCTGGAAAGGAACCGGTTCTTTTTTTTTTTTTGGTACTATAATAAGGAAAATAATGGCAAACTTATATTTACTGTGATAACTAGGTAAAAGCTATTCTTAGATGAATTTTTGAGTTGTTATCCCCATTGTATTGACATAAGATCATTATACAAGATGATTGGAAGATAATTTAAAATTTTTTATATATTTTAAGAATCCAGAGAGCTCAATTACAGTTGTTTCTCTTTCTTTAAGTAATGTGAAAGCAAGTGAATAAATATTATTTTCTTGTCCATTTCTGCCTTCCTTGCTTAACAGTTCTCACCATCCGGTTCAGAGGCGAACTTAATACTCCTTTCAATTCCCCCAGTAATTCTGTTTTTGCTTTCATCAGCATACATAGGAGAGGTTCTTCAGAAAGCAGTTGAGAACGTGGTAGATTGTATCACTGTTCACCAACATCCGATGCCCCTGTTCTTCCAGGTATAGGGAGGACCACACTTTCCAATCCCCCGGCATCTGCATGGGTCCTGTGACCCATTTCAGCCAGCAGACTGTGGGTCAACCCATAGCTAAACATCTAACTGCCGGTGTCAGGCCTTCCAGAGGGATCTTGTGTCACCATGGTAACAATGGAAGCATGTGCAAGAGGAATCCGCCATCAGGTGGCTCCTTGGGTCATTGTGATGACCAGAGCGATGAGCACAGTCCCTGCCAACCCAGCTGGTCATGGTACATCCTCATTGTTTTAACCATTAAAATTCTAGGAGTGTTAGCACCATAAAACCTAAGCTATTCTAGTGGATACAGAGAGAAAAATTAATGATAATCAGTACTAACAATTCTAATAAGACCACTAATAAGAATTCTAATAAAAGCTGCTATGGATTTGATGTAGACAATAGTCTGTTCTTACCTGTAGTTTCAGTTGTACAAAGTTTCACTGACCTGTGGCACACCGTGGTCCAAAAGCGTTGAATAGGAACTTCCAGAAATAAACAATACATAAGTTTTAAACTGTGCGTCATTCAGAGTAGTACTGTGATGAAATCTTGAGCCCTCCCAGTCCATCCTGATGTGAATGGAAACATTCTCTTTGCCCAGGGTCTCTAGGTTGTACATGCTCCCCACCTGTCAATCACTTAGCAGCTGTCTGGGTTCTCAGGTGGACGGCTATGCTATTAAAGGGCCTATGTTCAAGTCACATTTTTTTTTTTTACTTAATATTGGCCCAAAGTGCTGGAGTTTAAACTTTACCATAGGTGTGTAGCAATAGGAGTAAACATAATATATATATATATATATATATATATATATATATATATATATATATAGTTGGCACAATTTGCACTTTCAGGCATCCAATGGGGGTCTTGGAGTGTATCTGCTGCAGATAAGGGGGAATGACTATACTATGTGTCAGTCACTTAAAACTACCTTATGAGATGGTGATTATTAATATGATTCCTATTTTATAGATGAGGCAACTGAGTCACAGTGACAACTAAGTAACAGGATTACCTAATTAAGAGTCACTAGAATGAGAATCAGAGTGACCTCCTAATAATGCTATAACTGTCCCTTCTAAGCCTTCAGCCCCAGGGAAAATGGTGTTCTTGGCTAGAACCCCAGGAGTTCCATCCTTTAGTTCATATTATAGATGAGAAACATTTAGCTCAAGTCAGTATTCTTCTTTCTTAGTAGAACTTTACAGAAAGCTCTAAGTTGAACAAACATTTAAGGGATATCTATTATGGTTTAGACATTCTACTTAGTGACTTTTACATAGTTTTTTTAACTTATTTCTCCTTGAAATCCTTTCAATTCGTATCACCCTCAGTTTATAGGGGGAAAAAATGAAGGACCAGGGCAGATAAGCAATAGGCCCATGCTTGCCCCACTTATAGATAGCAGAAGAGGAGTTCACATATCCTGGCTGACCTAAAACCCCACTCTTTCTCTATTAGGAAAGAACTCATGCACACACACGTAGTAAATGAAGCAAACCTCTGTTGAGTTGAATCTTATAGGATGGCCTGGGCCTGGGACAAAGTTTGCTTAGGGACCATGAGAACTACTTCCAGCTCTGGACTCTCGGCAGTCAGAGTGTGTCTTCTTCCACCGGCTCAGAGCATGAGCTATGTTCAGGCTGGGAACCCACAGCCTTGGACAGGGAACCATTCTGCCTGCCGTGCTCGAAGGGAATGTGCATCACGGACTTCCAAATATGCCCCAACCACACAGCAAAAGCCACACACACAGCATCTATAGAGGCTCTGGGCTATCCCCAAAAGTCTCCCTTGACACCCTAACTCTCTCCCTACAGCAAAGGCTCACATGAGTACCAGGGTTGGGTCCACGACTCTTCACTGGCTTCCATACGGCTCTCATAAAAGCGTCAGCATGCGACATAGGCCCTTCACTGTGGACCCTCTGCCTGTCCATTTTCAAATCCCAAGTCTGAAAAAAAGCATTTGTGAACATCTTCATACTCTGCCCCTTAACAATGGTACCAACTTATCCATAAAATCAGCATCATTACCGAATCCTCTCGACAATCCCATTTCACACAGATTGCTGCAGGAGCAACTGTCAGACAAGTAGGACTGTCGGACCCCTGCTCTCTCGAATCTCAAACATGTGATTCGTCAGAACTCCTCCAGCAGGCAGCGCCTTGCTCTAGGTGTGATAACAGTGGGTTTTATCTTAATGCAAACAAGCACAGAGCCATGCCCTTTCCTTATCTTGGACTTGGAAGTTTCTTCGCAGAATGTTCTAAGTCCCTGACACCTCGCTCCCTGTGCAAACAAACCTCACCTCAACTTCTTCCAACAGTGCTTGTCAAAGATGGAGACTAGTTATAACCGGTTCTCTGTTTTTGGAATAAAATCCAGCCCAAAGGAGGAGTGTCTTTAAGATTCTGTCTCCTCACTAGAATCTATGTAAACACAATAAATTAAAAAATGTAAATAAAGTGACAACACAAAAAAAAGTGTAAAAGAAAAAGATGAATGCAATAATCAAGAAGCTAATAAAGTAAACAGGGCGATAAAAAAAAAAAAAAAGATTCTGCCCTGGAGGTAGCTTTTAGAGTCTCGCTGGGTGTTTCCAGTTCACAGTGCTGAGTTTTCCTTGTGTGTGTGTGTGTGTGTGTGTGTGTGTGTGTGGTCCTGAGCACTGCAGACACAGAGATGAATGTCAAAATCTGTGTCTTCTCTGTGTCTCCAAAGCCAGGTATGGGGTTGGCAGAGGCAGCCTTTCCTGTCAGCATGCAAGTGTTTATGCCAGCAGGAAGGTGTTTATGCCATCCACAGTGAAGAAAGCCACTTTCATACCAGATACGGCATTACTGAGTCATGGTTTTAGATAGTAATTACAAAAGTAGTTAAATAAAGACATAAAGATATTATTTACAACAGACTTGATATGGAAACAATCCAAGAGTCCATAGATACAGGGAGAAGAAAGTGCTACATATATGCAATGGGATACGACTTGGCCATAAAAGGGAATGAAATCTTGCCATTTGCGACAGCGTGGGTGAACCTAGAAGGTATTGTGTTCAGTGAAATAAGTCAGTCAGAGAAAGACAAGTACCACCTGATTTCACAGATATGTGGAATCTAAAGAACAAAAGAAACAAACCAGCAAAATAGAAAGGTGTAAGGCCAGTAGCCGCGGCACCATCACAGTCGCCTGGCCCATGCAGGTTCGCATTTGATTCGGACAGGCGGTAATGAAACAACGGAGCCAAGAACTGGTGGGCCATCAGCTTTAATCCTAGCTTGCACCCGGTGGGCAGGAAATACACACAGTGGGAAAACACTTCCCTTTCCATTCAGGGCTCCCAAAGCCACTGACTTATCCGAGTTTCTTAGAATCAGAGATTTGTACCTCACCAGCCTTATTAACCTCTGTTCCCCATCTCCTCTCTGCACAAACTGCACAAACTGGCTTCTCCTTTAGCACTCTGCCATCTTGGCTGCTTTTCCTCTCCTCCACGTGGCCTTTTTCTGTTCTCCTCTCTAATGCTAATCTCAGGAACCAAGAGAGAACAAGCTTCCGGTCTGCCCCATTTTATAGTGTAGAAATCAAAACCTTTAATCCAATATACAAACAAGGAAGTCCCTGATACAAAGTCACTTATCTGGGGTCTAATGGGATTCCTCATGAGAGTGCACCACCCCACATCATCATGCAATCAGTCAAGGGTGTGGGGAAAAGCTTAGTCTTAAGACTAAGCCTTAGGCTATAACGACCCTGCCTGCTTACAGCCTGTCCCCCACACCCAATGCAAACTATAAGCGAGCAAACATATATATCATATTTGCAAACTTATTTGACCCACAAAAGGGATTCATGGATAGAGAACTGACTGATTATTGCCAGGTGGGAGAAGGGGTGGAGCCTGGTGGAAAAGGTGAAGGGACTGAGAAGTATAGATTGGTAGTTACAGAATACTCATGGGATGTAAAGTACAGCACAGGGAATGGAATCAATACTATTGTAGGAACTATGTATGGTGTCAGATGGGTACTAGACTTATGGGGTGAACACTGTGTCAAGTATATGATTGTCTAATCACTGTGCTGTACACCTGAAACTAATATAAAAGAGTATTGAATGTAATTTTAAAAATTTTGGCTCTGACTGAGTTGCTCAGTTCGTTGGAGCATTGTCCTGACACACCAAGGTTGAGGGTCAGGGCCCATGCAGGAATCACCCAATGTATGCATGGATAAGTGGAACAACAAATCGATGTTTCTTTTTCTCTCTCCCCTTTCCTCTCTCTCTCTCAAATTAAAAAAAAAATTTAAGAAAAAAAAAATTCAGTTTCTAAGACTTACATGGCCCGGGTATTCCATCATCTGGGCCGATGTCAGGAGCCAGGGGTTGGCAGCGCTGTCGCTGTGGGAACACTGCTCATTGTTGGGGCTTGCAGCGGCTTCCAGGGGCTCGTGTCAGCCACTTAAAAAAAAACATAGATGCACTCCTTTTTAAAAAACTTAGAAATAATTGACATAATAGTTTCATCTATACAACACAATGATTCAACTTTTATGTATATTGTGAAATGATCACCATGATGTCTAGTTAACATCTATCACCACACAGTTATAAATATATTTTCTCGAGATGAGAACTTTTAATATCTACAAACAGCCTTTCAAAAATGCAATACATTTTTATAGTGTTATTAACTACAGTCACCATGCTGTCCATTATACACACATGACTTATTAAATTTATAACTGGAAGTTTGTACTTGTTCACTTCTTCACTCTTTCATTCCCCTTCCCCCACCTGCCAGCTACCACCTCAATCTATGAGCTTGTTTGTTTGTTTTTTAAGATCCCACATATAGATGAGATCATATGGTATGTGTCTTTCTCTGTCTGAGTTGTATCACTTAGTATAATGTCTTCAAGCTCCATCCAGGTTGTTGCAAATAGCAAGATTTCCATCTTTTTTCTTTTTCTTTTTTTTCTTTTTATGGCTGAGTAATGTCTTGGCTCTTGTGACTAATGCTGCAATGAACACGAGGGTCATGTATCTTTTTGAATTAGTGTTTTCTTTTTCTTCAAATGAATACCAAGAAGTGGAATTGCTGGGTCATAAAGCGCCTCCATGCTCTTTTCCACAGTGGCTGCACCAATCTGCGTTCGCAGCAGCAGAGCATGAGGGTTCCCGTTTCTCCACATCCTTAACAGCACTTGGGATTTCTTGTCTTTTGGATGATAGCCACCCAAACAGGTGTTAGAATGAGATAATTTCTCACTGTAGTTTTGATTTGTATTTTGCTGATGATTAATGATGTTGAGCATCATTTTCATGCATCTGTTGGCCATCTGTATGTCTTCTTTGAGAAAATCTCTCTTAAAGCTCTCTGTCCTTTTTTAAAAAAATCAGATTTATTTTTCTGCTTTTTGCTTTTTTTTTAATTTTTTTATATTTTTTTTTGCATTTTTCTGAAGCTGGAAACAGGGAGAGACAGTCAGACAGACTCCCGCATGCGCCTGACCGGGATCCACCCGGCACGCCCACCAGGGGGCGACGCTCTGCCCACCAGGGGGCGATGCTCTGCCCATCCTGGGCGTCGCCATGTTGCGACCCTCCTGGGCGTCGCCATGTTGCGACCAGAGCCACTCTAGCGCCTGGGGCAGAGGCCACAGAGCCATCCCCAGCGCCCGGGCCATCTTTGCTCCAGTGGAGCCTTGGCTGCGGGAGGGGAAGAGAGAGACAGAGAGGAAGGCGCGGCGGAGGGGTGGAGAAGCAAATGGGCGCTTCTCCTATGTGCCCTGGCCGGGAATCGAACCCGGGTCCTCCGCACGCCAGGCCGACGCTCTACCGCTGAGCTAACCGGCCAGGGCCTCTGCTTTTTGCTTTGAGTTGTATGAGTTCCTTATGTATTTTGGATATTAGCCCCTTATCTTATGTGCTTTGCAAATATTTTCTCCCATTCCATAGTTGCCTTTTCATTTGTTGATGGTTTCTATTCCTGTGCAGAAGCTTTTCAGTTTGATGTCATCAGGTAGGCTGCATGATGAACAATTCATTTCATTAGTTATTGGCATTCCATCTTAACATTGCTTGCAATTACTGTTAAATATGTGGATTTCTAAACTATGTGAACTAGTGGTCGGCAAACTCATTAGTCAACAGAGTCAAATAGCAACAGTACAACGATTGACATTTCTTTTGAGTGCCAAATTTTTTAAACTTAAGCTATATAGGTAGGTACATTCCTTATCGATGTAGAGCCTGCATGTGGTATTTTGTGGAAGAGTCACACTCAAGGGGCCAAAGAGCCATATGTGGCTGGCAAGCTGCAGTTTGCCGACCACTGATTAGGAAGTTGGAGGAGAGAGTACAAAGAACTGTGATTTATGCCTAGAGGGGGTTCAGAAAGCATTCAGTCAGCTGGGAGCAAGAGCACTGCTGTTTTGTGCAGACCCGAGACCATACCTGCTGGAACTCCTGAAACTAGTCAGTGTGGTGCCTGAATGACACCCACCCCTGCCCCAGGACAGGGATCTGGGTCCCTCTCCCTGTGGCTGCCTGCACCCCAATCTGAACTTTCTCCTCAGCTGCTCTGGTAGGTCTTCTGATAACCTTTCCTTCATAATATCTTAAATTTTCTTTCAAGTCGAGTCACGTTTCAATGCAGTCTGAGGTTTAGTAAGAACACTGTTGACGCTCTGTTCCCATGGCGATGCCTGAGAACAGTATGCTTTTGCGTACAGGCCGGGCAGTGGTCAGCATGGAAGGGGGCCTTTGTTTTGTTTTTAGAATGAAGCTCCTGGCTGGTTTCAGAGACTGCATTCCTGAGGAGGCAGCTTGCAGGGTTTTTACACAATCCTCTCTGATAACCTTCCCGACCCTGGGTTCTGTGTGCCCCAGCCCCACAGCAGACTCGCTTGCCGGAGGAGTTTGGGTTCCAGAGGCATTCTTTTGACAATTCAGGCAGCTGATAAGGGCTAAACCTGCATTTTTAAATTTTGGGAATCTGGAAGGTGACATCATTTCTATACGGAAACACCTGCAGCAAGCAGGAACCAACAAGGAAATGAAAAGCATGCTAAGTTCTCTGTTCCCCTCTTTAGACCTCTTGTATTCCTATTCTATAGATAATGTGGAAAGCTAAATTTGAGTCCTATTCCTCCATTACCAGTGATGTTATCTTGGGCTTGTTTATTTTCCTCTTTGAACCTTGGTTTCTTCATCCAAAAAAATGGAAATAATAACTTACCTACCTCATTGGATTAGTAAGAAGATTAAATAAGATAATGTTTATAAAGCACCTAACACCATATACCAGTGGTTCTCAAACTTTTTGAAGTCAGGGCACATTTAAAATCCTACAAATAATTGTAGGCACATGATATACAAATTTCTGAGAAATATGTTATAATAATTAAGTCAAATATTAAAAAAATATATATAAAGTCCAAGAGTGCTTTTATGATAATTAAACAAAATAAATATGACAAAATTAAATTTATTCTGACATTAAAAAACATTTTATGTTACATATTTTGAGTTATACTTTTTAGAATTCATAAAAAAGAGGGGTTAAAAAATAAAATAATGACAAAAAGGTTATCTTTTTTAAATATATAGATACATTCTTAGTAAGATTTAGTAAATTCAGCAGGTCCCGGAGCAAATGTGTTAAGTTTTTTCATTCTTGTGTTTATGAGAAACATGAGCCTGATGTGTCCTAGCGATTTCTTCAATGTTTAGGCACATATTTGAAAGGCAAACTCTCATTTCCTCATCAATACATTGAAGAATTCCTCTCTTCTTACTCTTAATTGTGTTGAAGGTAGAAAATCCTAATTCACATAAATAGGATGTTGAAAATTGTAGTAAAATGTTCAAAGCTTTTTTAGATATCGCTACATATTCTTCTTTTTTAGAAATCCAAAAGGCTTCAAGAGACAATTCCTTATGTTTAATCATCAATCCAAAACCCCACCATACATAGCATCTTAACTTTACACCAAACAAAGGATAGAAGAAACTTGCCTCCAGTCTTTCCAGGGAACATGGGGGGTAGTGTAAACAATCCAGCACCACAGCTTAACAGCCTTTTGCAACCTAATCAGGCAAGTGAGGTGGGGGGTTGAGCAGACTGTCAGTTTACAGCCAATTCCCCACATCTCTGTTCCCCAAAATCTAAACTCCAAAAACCCTGTTGGTTTTTTGGTCCCCACCAGGTATGTATTTCTCTGGAATACCATAGGGCACATCTGGAAATCTTCTAGGGTACACCAGTGCACCCTGGAGCACACTTTGAGAGCCACTGCCATATACTATTAATAACATCATATATATTAATAATCATATATCAAGACTGGTCCATAGTGGATACTCAATATCTGATTATTAAAGGGACAAAGGGTAGCAATTGCTACGTTATCTGATGTTTAAACAAATGATTGCTTTGCTCCCTACTGAAATGTGGTTGCTTTCTCTCCCAGAACAACTCACAAGGATTTCATCAAAGCTAGAGATTTTTGTTTTTATTTTTTAATCTTCTTGAAGTGTTTAATGCGGAAGCAAGAGGAAATGCTGGATGAAGAGCAAGACTGGATTGCTTTCAGATGTACCAATCTAAAATGTATGAGCCTTGTGGAATAAATGAATTCTTTTTTAACTTTGTACTATATAAGCAAAAGCTGTCTTTTTCCATTTTGGTTTTCCCCTGCTTAGTATGGGAAGATTATTAATGATTCATAGTCAAGACATTAAATAACTGTGAATCATAGAGTGAGAAAAGTCTTCCTTCTCAACTATTTTTCATTCCTTCTGATTATGTCAAGGCAAGGTGCTTAGTTACAAATTAATAAGACCTTGTCATCTTACTAATCTTTGTTAACAAAGAGAGAGAACAAAGACCAAGCTGCAGTTTTAGAGGATTAAATAATACTGTATTGCTTTCATTGTACATATTTTTCTGTGTAACTTCTATTTTTGCTAAGTTAAACTGAATAGTAAAATACTATTTCTTATTTTAAAAAAAAGTTTGAATTAAATAAAATGAGCTATTTAAAGAAATATATGTAACTAGTAGTACAATTTATACCCATGTACATAGAGTGTGATGGTGGCAACTGAATAGCTTCACATTAGGAGAAGACCGGACTTAGTGGCCTTCCCTTCTTCCTTCAGCCCTTGGGGACCCTGGGTGGCATAGTGACTCACTTGTCAGTGCTGGGGGTCTGGTCTGCAGGGCAGGGGGCTAGTTGAAGTGAGTACTCTCCCCACCTCCCATTGGGCCACCGCTTCTCCTTGAGCTGCAAAGAACTAGGAGGAAAGGAACTAGAAGAGAAAATGAGAAGAAGTAGGAGTAAGATTACTGTATTCATTCCCAGATTGTCTGGATATGCAGATGTTTTCTTTTCTTTTCTTTTTTTTTTTTTTTTTACAGAGGCAGAGATAGACAGGGACAGACAGGAACGGAGGGAGATGAGAAGCATCAATCATCAGATTCTCGTTGCGCTTTGCGACTTCTTAGTTGTTCATTGATTGCTTTCTCACATGTGCCTTGACCGCGGGCCTTCAGCAGACCGAGTAACCCCCTGCTGGAGCCAGTGACCTTGGGTCTAAGCTGGCGAGCTCTTTGCTCAAGCCAGATGAGCCCGCGCTCAAGCTGGCGACCTCGGGGTCTCGAACCTGGGTCCTTCCGCATCCCAGTCCGACGCTCTATCCACTGCGCCACCACCTGGTCAGGCTGCAGATGTTTTCTTAAAGAGAAAAAAGAAAAGAGTCACTTGTCAAAAGAAAGACAGCTGTAGTCTGAGCACAAATATGTCCAGTGATCAAAAATACCTCAGTAGTCGAAGCCATTGGCTTGTTCGCCACAGTTTTTGTTTTTGTTTCTGTTTTTTTCTTCTCCCTGATAGATGCAGGCTACTCTCCAGTATCTACAGGAGACAATGTTACTTTACAAATTATTTCTCCCTTCCTCTTTTTCTTTCTCTCCCTTTTGCTGCTCTAGGCTGTTCTGAGATATTTTTCCATTACCTCAAAACTATTGGCCTAGAAGATATGAAATAATTCCTTTACCAAGTTTAATGAAACATTTGACAGGCAGAAGCCTATGAATGCATTAATGAAAATGTTGTAATCTGATAGAAACTATTCTCAGAATCTACAACTGCATAGTGTTTATGCTAATATGAAAAGGTGACTGAAACTTGATTTTTTGTTCCCTTTATATGCTGATCCCCAACAATGTCCACTGAATAATATGCCTATGACTGTACTCAACTCTTAATACTCATTTTACTTTTTATTTATTTTTTATTCAGTGAGTGGAAGGGAGGCGGAGAGACAGATTCCCACATGCACCCCAACTGGGATCCACTCGGCAAACCCACTAGGGTGCGATGCTCTGCCCATCTGGGACATTGCTCCATTTCTCAGCAACTGAGCTCCTCTTACCGCCTGAGTCGGAGGCCATGGAGCCATCCTCAGTGCCCAGGGCCAACTCACTCCAATTGAGCTATGGCTGCAGGAGGAGGGGAGAGAGAAAGAGAGGGACAGAGAGAGAAATGAGGGGGGAGCAGTGGAGAAGCAGATGGCTGCTTCTCCTGTGTACCCTGACCAGGAATTGAATCCACATCTGCATGCTGAGCCAGTGCCAGGATTGAGCCAACCAGCCAGGACCTATTATTATTATTATTATTATTATTATTTAATAAACTGTTTTTATCGAGATTAAAATTTAGCAGATGCTTACTTGAGTGTGAGTATTGCTTAGTTCTTAGGAACGGTTGGTTGTGGGCAGAAAGTATCTCAGAGGTGACCTAGCTGATCCCACACTTTCTTAGAAGGCCACTGAGGCCCAGACAGATGAATAACCTTGTGGAGGCGACACTCCATGGCTGCCCAGAGCTAGAGCAAGGAGCCAACGCAGCCTCCCAGGTGAAGCTCCCCCATAGCTTCTGTTTCTAGGCCCACAGGGCTGGGAACATGGAATCCCCTGTGATACATCAATCTTAACAATTTCCTCAGTTACTTTAAAAAGAGAGACCATTCTCCCCTAATTACCAGTACAGAGCCATCAATTGTTCTGCACCCGGCTTGTTACCAAGCCCTCTGTGTATACCTTTTGAATCCTAAACTTAAACACTTACTTCCCTGAAGAACTTCCTGTAATTGAGATCAAACCGGGTCCTGGAGCTTTATCAAGAATTGAGTTTCTCTCATTTCCTTTTTCAGGAGAAACTTGAAGAAACAACCTCTCAAGCTGTGGTTTGCCAGGGTCTGTCTGTCTCCTCTTCAAAGAAGGGTGTTTTTTCTTTCTGATCCGTTCCTTCAGTAAACAGCACAGTGGCATTTATTGCTCAAGGGAAGGGAGAAAAAAGAAATGATCAACTAGACAGAAAAGGCAATATTTTGAGACATACTAAATAGTCTTTTAATTTGATGGGTGGTTTTGCATAGAGATATGGGACATTGTTTTCCAAGATAATTTATGTCTGCTCTGGATAATTTATATCTATAAATATAAACTCACCTTATATGTTATATATGTGATAATTTATCTATTAAAATATATACTTTATATATATGTAATATGTACATACATATAGATATCTCATTAATATAGTATCCCTCACCCTCAAAATACATGCACACACACACACAAATGTAGGTATAAAAATGAAAAAAAACCAAGATCACCTTTCCATTAAATAAGGGAGCAAAGCTGGCTCCACCGTGTGCAGTCCCCGGAGAAGGTTAGGAAGACCCACTCCCGGTGTGGTCCATGCCTGTGGTGAGCACAGCCCTGCAGAGCTTGGCGTCCCTCTTGCCTTTCCAGATCTGATGTGATGATTAGATGAAGGTTCTCTGACCAGGTATTAAGCAATGACAAAACCTTTAAGATAAAGTAAATTCTTTCCTCTGAAAGCTCTAAGGTTATATGCAGAATTTTGTGGGCGTGTAGATTAGGGTTTTGTTTTGTTTTGTTTCTGGGAAGGTGGCCCACAGAAGCTATCAGGTTCTCCAGGGGGCTATGGGGGAGCCAAGGGTGCTGGTGGCTGAGCTCAGGCACCTGGCAGCTCTTGGGAAGGCACTCTGGGTGGGTCTCCTCCTCCCCTCACACGAGGACACACTGTGTGTGTGACTCCACTTATAGAAAATTCAAACTATACTGGAGTGACAGGAAGTAGGTGACTGTTTGTCTGGGTCCGGGTTGCAGGGGACAAGGTAGGAGGACAATAGTAGATATTTTGAAGCTTTTTTTCTTTTGAAACCTTGGACCTGAGCATTGAATGAGTCCTCATTTTAAGGTGATGAATCATTCCTGGTGTTCTTTCCCAGAGAGAGGCATGGGGGTGGAGGGGAAGACCTCTGAGTGTCCCTCTTAGTTTTGCCTCAGACATGTGATCATCTGTCAGTCCAGCAGCTTCCTCATGAACAGTGCCAGCTGTCATTGCTCATGGCTGACATCTGCGCTCAGCTCTCCCACTCTGCTTCTGGGCACAGACACTGGGCACAGCTGTAGGCTTCTTCCCGAAGCAGCTCTGCATCTTCACAAAGGGGCCCAGCACAGTGAGCACTGACATCATCATCATCCTCCTCCTCCTCATCATCATCAATGTGTCCACTTATTATATAAGGTCTACCGGAAAGTTCTGTCCGTTTCTATCACAACAACTTTCGACACGTAAGCACATGTTTATTTGGCTCATGTGTGCCTCTCTAATTTTATCACTTAATGTATACATACTGACGTAGCAAATTAACTAAAACAAAGTTGTTTCACGTTAGTCTTATGTGGGAAGCCATAGTGTACCCATGGCTACTGAGAAAGTTCATTTACGCCACTGTAATTTTTTACGAATTTCAACAAGGAAGAAATGCTACAGAAGCATGTCTGTTGCATCCACCATATTCCCCGGACTTAGCACCCTCTGACTATCACTTGATTTTGTCCTTACAAAATTTTTTGAAGGGCAAAAAATTCAAAAATGAAGAAGATATTAAACAAGCACTGGTTCAATTTTTCATATCAAAAGATAAAAACATTTTTCAAAAATGGGATATACAAATTGCCCTCAAGCTGGCAAGAAATCATTAATAATAATGGCAGTTATATTATTTAATAAAGTTTATTGACGGTAAGAAAAATTTGTATTTTGTTTTATTCCAAAAATGGACAGAACTTTCCGGTAGACCTTATATTTCTATTATGTACCAGGGCCTGTGCTTAAAAAATTATCTACATTATTTCTCCCCAAAATTCTATAATAGATATTATTCTACGTATGACACAGATTTTAAAAGTAGGCATAGCAAAACTGAGCAAATTGCCCAAGGTTGCTCAATTCCTAGGCAGAAAGGGAGGAATTTGGACAAGTTAGGGAGATGCCCCTGAGAAAGAACTGCTCTCACCCCAGCTAGCCGAGTCCATAGACGAGAGCGGGTGTTTGACACTCTCACTAATTGCAGGGTGGTTTTTCACGTTTAGGTTGAAAAATTACCTGACTTGAATTTCATCTCTCCTTTACTCCCATGATGTAATCATGTGCCCAAGGGCATGATGAGAGGCAGCAAGAGCTAGAATGGTCCATCCAAATGGTGTGGTGAAGGGTTATTTTATTATTATTGACAGTCACCCAAATAAAGCCAAGTTAAAAATGGATTCTTCAAAGAACATGATCTGCACTTTTTGGCCAAGAGCAGTCATGATCCAAGTCCTCTTAAAATTTATTATATGTGTGTCATGTCCACGTCTGCTTTGCCCACACACTTTCTCCAAGGGCAAGTGCCACCTGGTGGGCAGGAGCCCATTTCAGGGAAACACAAACCACACTATATCTAAGTGGCTGTCTTTAGTCACGTGGCACTGTGGGAGACTCCTATTCCTTCTTCTCGGCATGTGCCAGGATGAAGTCCTATGACGTTCACTTTCATGTGAAGCCATTTCTACTCTCAGTCAGTTTTATAGAATGAGAGGATTTGCTGTTCACATTTTGAATGCTGTTGATCCATAATATATATTATTTTTATTTTTATGTGTTTATGTGCATAAATCAGAATATAGTAGGTTTTCTTTTTCCTGGACTCTCATTCTTTCTCCTGCTTTTTCTTCGTCTCCTGCTCAGTCCACAGATTCGGACAACAGACGTGGTCAGAATTTACTAGTATCCCCTGAGTAATGCTGGGCTAGCGTGATGTTTGGTTTGTAATATTTATAAATTCACAAGGGCGAGAGCATGGGCCAAGGCCCTTCTTTTCAAACCTAATGTCTCTTCCTGTTAGAACAACACTTGACTCAAACATTCTTTCTTCCTGGTGTGCTCTTGAGTTTATCTCAAAGGACCTGTGGAAATTCACTCAGAAGAGAGGCAGTCTAAGACTTTAATCCCTTCAACAGAAAGTCAAACTGAATTTCTGTAATTCAAGGGGAATTGTTCTTCCCACCACTAGCAAATAGTCAGTGTATGTGGAGCTGGGATTAAGTATGGTAAGGTTTTAATAAGTAGGAACACTTACGGTCTGCTGTGTCTGTTTTTAGGAGAAAAATAATCTTCTATTGTCTATAGCCTTAGATTTCTGCGTAGCCTTTCCCACCTAGATTTGGAGGAGTTGGCAGTATTTCCGGACTTACCGCAACTGTAGACATCATTCTATTGCCGTTACTCACCAACCTCACAATTGCCTTTGATTTGACTAATCACTTAGTATTATTACCCTTCATCACAGCTGCTTCAGTAAGTTCTGCTGAAAGAAAGGGTATCTGAGGGAATGACTGAAGCGGGAACCCCAGCCGCTCTGAAACACTCGCCCTTAACTGTTGCTACGTGCCCACCTTGCTGGCTCGTGTCTACTGTAACCTCACAAGTACCCGCAGAGATATTTTTTTGCAGATTTATGGAGCAATTACTGACTTACAACGAAGTGCACTTGTTTAAAATGCACAGTTTGATAAAGTTTCATTGCATCTATGAAACCATGTGGCTGAGTTAGTGTCAATGTGTTGGTAGTCACATGATTTTTAATCAAAGCAATTTTTTAAAGAGAATTTTTTAAAATTAAAATTACAGTTTAGGGGGTCAACTTCCAATTTGGTTCATTTTCTTTACCCAGTATAAACACTCAAAGTAATAAATTTGGGGTGGTAGATGAACTAGAATTAACTTCATAATAATTCTAAAATGAGAAATATCTTAATTTGCTTGGTTTTAACCTAACATTTTCTTAATGATATTTTTGAATTTAATTTTTAGGGTGACACACTGGTTAACAAAATTATGCAGCTTTCAGGTGCCCGATTCTTCATAGAACGCATCTCTGTCCACCGTATTGTGTGTTCACCTCCCCCTCAAGTCAAGGCTTCGTTCATCACCCTTTTTAATGATATTCTATTTTTTTTCAAAGCTTTATTGTCTTGATATTCTATTTTTTTTATGGGACATCATTGTAGTCCAAATTTGGAAAGGCTTGTTTTTCTAAATTTTGTGTGAAATTTATTTGACTCTGTTTATTCTGGTTGCTATTATTTGTTTGACCTGATTATCACATAGGTGACTTTCAATGCAAAATAAGGTTATTTGAACAATTAGGTCTCATTATAAAATAACTTATGACCCCCAAGATGTATTAGTCTGCACCTTAGTTGAACATTTCCATAAAAAAAAAAACAAGAAAGAAAGGGTGTGTGGTGAGCAGCCCCCACACTGCTGCGGTCCCAGCAGTCTAGAGGGCATGTGCATTGTCACCCTTCTGCTCAGACTGGTGTCTGCGTCCAGAGATAGCAGCTAGGTCCTGCCCAGCCACGAGGAGCCCGTCCCCTGGCCTTACATAGGTTTCATGTCAATGCCTCTCACTCTCTTCCTCCTCCTGTGACTCCACCACGGGGAGAGCAGATAGCAACTCTCCTTTTTCAGAGTTCTGACGTGGCTTCTTTATCCTGATATTCTGATGCCTGGAGGTCTGGCTTTTCTGAGCTCAGAAAAGTCATCTATTTCTGAACTGTAGAAATTTGTTCTTTATGCCAACAGAATAATGATGTTATAATACCTTTATTTCTCCTGGCATCCTTCCTTTGAAGATGCCTCTGCTATTTTTAGGCCTCTGACATCCAGATAACGTAAGAGGGATGACATAATGTCTTTTGCCGTGTCTTCTTACCATAGCCTCAACATAAGCAATTATGTTTAAAAAGTTCTGAAACAACAGGGATAGTCTCAGGAAGTGGATGGAACCCAGGTCTTGTTTTGTTTGTTTGTTGTTTTAAGACTGAGAGAGAGAGAGAGACAGGAAGGGAGAGAGATGAGAAGCATCAGCTTGTAGTTGCAGCACTTTAGTTGTTCATTGATTGCTTCTCATATGTGCCTTGATGGCAGGGGGTAAGGGGTGGACTCAAGCTGAGCCAGTGACACCTTGTTCAAGCCAGTGACCTTGGGATCATGTTGATGATCCCACACTCAAGCCAGCAACCCCACACTCAAGTCGGCAAACTCGGGGTCTTGAACCTGGAATCTCAGCATCCCAGCTCTACACTCTATCCACTGTGCCACCATTAATCAGACCCAGGTCTTGTATATTAATTACACTGTAAATCCCTTAAGGGAAATTTATTTTTGCATCTTCCTTGAGCTGGCAGAGTACCCACATGCAGCCAGTATTTAACAGTCATCTGCGAAGCGACTATCTCTTTGGCCAGGAAGTGAGGAAACACCTGTATAATCATGTCAGGCTAGAAGCAGCAGGGGGTGAGCATCAGAGAAATGCAGCTCAGTGCCATTCTGAAAAATTAATTTCTGGCCTCAACATTATTTAATATGTATTTTAGTGGAGATTTTTAAAGGTGAGCCGCTGTTGCTTAGACCTTCAAATATGAGTGTTGAATGCAATGTCTGCCTTAGGGTTAATTGTGAGTTTTGTGTGGGGGAGGAACATACAGCTTAGATGGGTCTGTAAACTCCAGGAAGGTCAGGACCTTCACCCTGGCCCCGTGGAATGAATCCTCTCTATGACGGGAAACACTGGGCATGTGAGCTGCAGAGAGGACTGGTTTTACAAGTCTGTCTTGTTCTCCTAGCATTCCAGGCAAAGACTGTAAGAGATTCCTACTGTCCTTGAGATTCTTGGAAAGTCTGAGGAAGTGTAAGAAGAAGGAAAACATCTAGTTGTATTTTACTGACAAAATATTATGGACTTTTTAAAAAATTTTATTTTAATTAATTTTACTAGGGTGACATCAATAAATCAGGGTACATATGTTCAAAGAAAACATGTCCAGGTTATCTTATCAATCAATTATGTTGCATACCCATCACCCAAAGTCAAATAATCCTCCGTCACCTTCTATCTAGTTTTCTTTGTGCCGCCCCTCCCCCTCCCCCTTTTCCTCCCCACCCCCAACCACCACACTCTTATCAATGTCTCTTAGTCTCGTTTTTATGTCTCACCTACGTATGGAATAATACAGTTCTTGTTTTTTTCTGATTTACTTATTTCACTTCGTATAATGTTATCAAGATCCCACCATTTTGTTGTAAATGATCCGATGTCATCATTTCTTATGGCTGAATAGTATTCCATAGTGTATATGTGCCACATCTTCTTTATCTAGTCTTCTATTGAAGGGCTTTTTGATTGTTTCCATGTCTTGGCCACTGTGAACAATGCTGCAATGAACATGGGGCTTCATGTGTCTTTACGTATCAATGTTTCTGAGTTTTTGGGGTATATACCCAGTAGAGGGATTGCTGGGTCATAAGGTAGTTCTATTTTCAGTTTTTTGAGGAACCACCATACTTTCTTCCATAATGGTTGTACTCCTTTACATTCCCACCAACAGTGAATGAGGGTTCCTTTTTCTCCACAGCCTCTCCAACATTTGCTATTACCTGTCTTGTTAATAATTAATCTAACAGGTGTGAGGTGTTATCTCATTGCAGTTTTGATTTGCATTTCTCTAATAGCTAATGAAGATGAACATCCTTTCATATATCTGTTGGCCATTTGTAGTTCTTCCTGAGAGAAGTGTCTGATCATGTCCTCTTCTCATTTTTTTATTGGATTGTTTATTTGTTTGTTGTTGAGTTTTATGAGTTCTTTGTATATTTTGGATATTAGGCCCTTATCTGAGTATGGGCTTTTTTTTACATAGTCCTTGTTAAAAAGCTTTTAAAACATGCTGGTCCACATCTCTACCTCAAAAAATACATTATGGTAATGTCTACTGAGTGCACTTGAATCTTTAGAATTCCATACTATTTTGGTGTTATGGACTGTGGTTGTCTCCATCATGTTAATCAGATTTTTGATGAATTTTTAAAATACAGGGGTGAGCAAAAGTAGGTTCACAGTTTATATGGAAAATAATTCAGTAATTAATAAATAATAATACAAGAAAAAACTTTGTATTCACAATTATAAACCTATTTTTGCCCACTCCTGTATAATATAATATAAATATAATAAATCCTAAAATAAAATATAATATTCTAGTGGTTTAGGGGTACAATTAAGGAAGGATAAGACAGGCCCCCTACCCCTCGTCCCTGAAGAGGAAGAAACAAGCAGAATGCAAGGGAATGGAGCCTGCAGGGGCAACTGAGTCAGCCAGTTAGAGATTAACTACTTCTTACAGTTCTCTAAAAGAGTGACTGGGGCCACTTGCTAACAGAGCAAAGAAGATAGAACTTCTCTGAAAACCCCTTCCCCTTGTCTTTTCTTAAAAGCTTTTAAGAAACAATGTTTACATACCTTAATTTAAAACAGGGGTCCCCAAACTACGGCCCCGCGGGCCGCATGCGGCCCCCTGAGGCCATTTATCCGGCCCCCGCCGCACTTCCAGAAGGGGCACCTCTTTCATTGGTGGTCAGTGAGATGAGCATAGTTCCATTAAAATACTGGTCAGTTTGTTGATTTAAATTTACTTGTTCTTTATTTTAAATATTGTATTTGTTCCTTTTTTTTTTTTTACTTTAAAATAAGATATGTGCAGTGTGCATAGGGATTTGTTCATAGTTTTTTTTTTATAGTCTGGCCCTCCAATGGCCTGAGGGACAGTGAACTGGCCCCCTATGTAAAAGGTTTGGGGACCCCTGATTTAAAAATTCCAACACGTATCCTCCTAAACTCACCCTCCCATTCTAAAGTCATGAGCGTGATGTATACAGACAAAGGGATCACGAGCCCCTTGCGTGAAAACCTGTGTTCTGTAAAGGTATATAAGATATAAGACATCTAACTTCGGGGAGCATATGTTTGGTTGCCTCTTTTGGGGTCACTCTGCTCTGCTGGCTAAATAAATCCTACTTTCTTCATCAAGTTGTCTGGGTGTTTTTGTCCTCCTTTGATTCCTGCAATACAATAATATGAAAATGTAATCTCACCTACAAGTTGAGGAAGTAAAATAAACAGCTATGGTTGTTGAGTAAGATGGTATTTCTCATACTACCAAGACTACTTTTCATTGACCGTGAGATGCCATAGATTAGGAGATAGATGCACTATTACCTTTCGTGCCACAGAACAAGCAAAGCATAATTATATTTGCCATAGGTCATCAATGAAGATGTTTCCTGGTTTGAGAGATGATAAAATAGAAAAAGAGAGTGCATCTTAGAACTAATGACATCACATAGAGGATAAACTGAAGTCAGTAGAAGAGTGCATGTCCTAGTGTTCATGACATCATCATGAAACAGTAGGTCATAACCAGAACCATAGGTTTACTTTTTAGGTTCCAGTCAGGTCATACAGATAAGTTTGTCTTTGGATCAACTAGGAATTCCAGAAGGCAGAATATATCTTCTGGTTTCTATCTGATAGCCAGGATTAAATGTTCTAAACTGCATGTCAATTTTATGTCTGCATACTTAATTCTGGGCAGTTTGATTGATAAGGAGCATTGCTACGTTAGATGTTCTACTAATAGTCTTTTTAATAAAGCAGCCATTTATTGTGGTGTACTGTTACCTCACTGTGTGGAAACAGTGACCAAATATACAGCTTCTCATGGGACCCTGACTTGGTGTGACAGTTGCTTGCTCCCTGCATTACAGTCCCTCTCCCGGTTCTGTCCACCTTCAGCCATGATCCCTCCAGTCAAAACATGTTGCTGCTGCTCTGGGCTCCTGAACTGCCGTGACTTGGGGCAACAGAGCTCAGTGTGTGGTAAGCAGTGGAGATAAGATCAAAGTCCCAACAAAAACAGAATTAGAATGGCCAGCCTTTTGCGTCAGGCAGGCGCTGCCCACACACCAACCTGGTGTCTCTAGCCTTCAGCACAACTCAAGGGAGATGTGGGGACAGGAAAACAGGACAAGATGTTCAAGGTCATACTTTAGGTTTTCAAAGCCAACTATCTATCTTAGAATCTTTTGATTGCTTTCTTTACTCTGCTCCCTCAATCAGACCTGTTGAACCAGTTGAAATATTCCTTTTGTGAAGTTAAGGATATGCTCAACTGATTTTTTAAAAAGTGCAATGGATAACTTACAAGTTAATAATTTAAAGTGCCTGATTTAGAAAAGAAGAACAATCAGAACCATACAGGCTTAAGAATTTATAGACCTGTCATTCTATTTTGAGGTTAAAGACCAAAATTTAAAATATAGCCCTCCCTTATTAATAATATTCTCTTCAGCTGAATTCTAAGAGCTACTAATCCTTTCGCTGAAGTTGTGGCCTGAGCTTTTCTTTTTAATGAAACTGTAGTAATAAATGAACATATTATTGTAAAGGAGAGTTTCTTATAACAGAATCCCTCAGCTCTTCTAGATTTAACTAATTTAAAAATAATTAATAAATATACTGCTCACAAAAATTAGGGGATATTCTACAGCTTCATATTAATTTTGAAATACCCCTAAGTTTTGTGAGCAGTATATATATTGATTCAAATGGAATAGTCACGTGAGCTTTTGATATTAGCTTTGTCATTAGAAATCTGTGATTTTTAAAAATATTTTTAATATATTCATTTTAGAGAGAGGAGAGAAAGAGAGAGAGAGAGAGGGAGGGAGGAAGGAGTGGAAAGCATCAACTTGTAGTGCTTTCCATATGTACTTTGACCAGGCAAGTTCAGAGTTTCGAACCGGCAACCTGTGAGTTCCAGGTCTATGCTTTCCACTGCACCACCACAGATCAGGCATGGAATCTGTGATGTTTTTACTGACAACTGGTAACATAGGAGGGCCCAGGTTTTAGAAGGAGAGAGTTGACCTAATTCTAATATATATATATATATAGAGAGAGAGAGAGAGAGAGAGAGAGAGAGAGATATCTTTAAAATATTTATTTATTTATTTATATTTTGTGTGACAGAGACAGAGAGAGATAGAGAGAGGGACAGATAGGGACAGACAGACAGGAAGGGAGAGAGATGAGAAGCATCAATTGTTTGTTTCAGCTCCTCAGTCTCCTTAGTTATTCATTGATTGCTTTCTCATATGTGACTTGACCCGGGGGCTATAGCAGAGTGAGTGACCCCTTGCTCAAGCCAGCGACCTTGGGCTCAAGCCTGTGACTTTGGGCTTCAAGCCAGAGACCTTTGGGCTCAATCTAGCGACCATGGAGTCATGTCTATGATGCCACACTCAAACCAGCGACCCCACGCTCAAGCTGGTGAGCCTGTGCTCAAGCTGGCAACCTCGGGGTTTCGGACCTGGATCCTCTGCATCCCAGTCCAATGCTCTAACCATTGCGCCACCACCTGGTCAGGTTAATTCTAATATATATTAAAGCTCATTTTATTAGGAAACGTGGAGCTTACTACTATGGAATTCAAGATATTTTGTTTATTTGTGTAAAAATAATTTTGCTAATTCTTGAGCTTTAATGTTTCTGTCAAAATGCTTTTGCAGACCTTACATGAATGTTCAGAGTTCTTAGGAATTGTTCATTGACAAGAGTGATTTTGAAGAAGCCAAAGACACACAAGTAATGAATTATTCATAAAAACCATGAAACCGGGCCCTGGCCGGTTGGCTCAGCGGTAGAGCGTCGGCCTAGCGTGCGGAGGACCCGGGTTCGATTCCAGCCAGGGCACACAGGAGAAGCGCCCATTTGCTTCTCCACCCCTCCACCGCGCTTTCCTCTCTGTCTCTCTCTTCCCCTTCCGCAGCCAAGGCTCCATTGGAGCAAAGATGGCCCGGGCGCTGGGGATGGCTCTGTGGCCTCTGCCCCAGGCGCTAGAGTGGCTCTGGTCGCAACATGGCGATGCCCAGGATGGGCAGAGCATCGCCCCCTGGTGGGCAGAGCGTCGCCCCTGGTGGGCGTGCCGGGTGGATCCCGGTCGGGCGCATGCGGGAGTCTGTCTGACTGTCTCTCCCTGTTTCCAGCTTCAGAAAAATGAAAAACAAAACAAAAAAAACCCATGAAACCGGAGGAGAAAATAGAGACTCGGATGTTTTTGCCTGGAATCCCAGGGAACATAGGTTTTCCCAAGACCATGAAAATTTGTGAAGATTTTATGGCTCCTTTCTTTAGCTTCTGAAAGGCAAACCAAAAAACAAAACAAAAACAAAAATTTCAAAAATTCATGGTCTAAAACGCCTCACAGCTCTAAAAGTAATCGATCTTATTTTCACTATTAGCTTAGTAGCCAGTTAACCAACAGGCACGCTACTGCTCCCTTGGAGTGACCTAGGATTATTTTTACATGCAGAAGGTGTGTGTGCAGAAGTGCAGTTTGTGTGTGTGTGTGTGTGTGTGCATGCGTGCCCACGTGAGTGCACCATGAAAGCTGTGGTCCTGACTCATGCCCCTTTCCCCAGTGACTCTGTTCCCTCGGACAGCCACAAGACGCTCGGTTGTACTCCCTGTGAATCAGAGCTAAAAATGGTTCCTGGAGAAAAAAAAATAGATTGATGGTCATTCCTTATTCCTGAAATGTGTTATTATTAGTTTGAGCCAGTTGCATATGAAATGAAACAGGCATATTTAACTACCAAACGCCGTTTTATAATCCAGCAGTACAGTTCCATCCTCACCGTTATCCTCTGTCACAGATAGTTCTGTGTATTCACCATGCCCAAGGCCCAGCTGTACTTCCAGTGCCTTCATTGTGTGGATCACTGCCTTCCCAGCTTTGCTAGAAAACAAGGTCTTTTGAAAGACTCTAGGCTATAGCTTCCCTAAAGACATTAAATTCAATAAACTTTTATGGAGTTCTTGCCACGTACAAGGTACATGGAAATGAGGCAAAGATAAAACTGAAACAATGGGGTCTTAGACCAATACTTTGCAAAGGAGCTCATAGACTTGTGTAATTGATGTACGCAGTATAATTTACATAAATTACTTTGGACAACTGTCCTGTGTGTCATCTTGTGTGTGTGTGTCGTCTCTCTCTCTCTCTCTCTCTCTCTCTCTCTCTCTCCGTGTGTGTATGTGTGTGTGTGTATGTGTGTGTGTGTGTGAGGGGGAGATAAGCTGTGGTGGGAGAGGGACATCTTTATAAAATGGGTGACTTTGGGTCAAGGTCTTAAGGACTTGGTGGCATACATGATGTTTATCAGTCCCCTGAAACACAGCAGAAACTGGGCTGAAAGGATATGTGGGTACACGACTTGTCCAGAGAATGGCCAGTTGTTCCAGGGCAGGGTGGAGAAGCCATGGGAGGCAGTGGGAAGAGACGCAGGAACGGCGGGCTGTGGCTGTCCTCACAAGACACGCGCAGCAATTTAGACGCCTACAAAGCAGAGTGAGCAAGGACTATTAGGGTTCTGTTTATAACTCTCTTTTTGTTTCTCTCTCTTTAAATGTCTATTTTCTTTTTTCAATGTACCTATTAGTAAAACAGTGAGCACATATCTAATGTCAATGAATACACATCTCCTGAGAATTCCTGTCTAACCATTTCTAGACAGACAGCACAGTCAGAACCTGTGGATGATGGAGTGAAAAACCATATCCTCTCCAGTTTCAAATAGGAGATAAAAGCAGACAGCCTTCTGAATTAGGTGAAGATGGGTAGATCCCGAAGGGCCTTGGAGATGATATAATTCAATCAGACTGCTGAGGGCCTGGGGCTCACCGCACTGAAAGCTCCACGGCATGCGGGTGGAAGGGCTGGGTCTGCATTACCCATCTGCACGTCTATCAGGACCTCACATGCTTTCTCTTAACCAAAGACACTCTCGCCTTTTAACAATATCTTATCAGCAAACTGAATGTGTGTCCTGTGTTTGGGGTGCTGACAGATAAAACCCCAGCACCGTTAGCTGAAGCACACTGAAAACAAGATACGGAAAAGCTCACCTAATGGCGGGCAGTACTTTAGTAGGAAAAAGTAATCTTCATTTATAAAAGAGCATTCAAGGTGAAAGCTTGTTATCTGCAAGACTGTCCTGTTCTCTGACCCCCACTCTCCAGACTGTCCTTGATAACAGAGAGCTTGGGCCAGCCAATAATCTGACTCATAAGGCCCCTGACAACCGTCAAGGCTTTGATCCTAAACTGAAATTCTTACAACACAACATTGTCTTCTTTTGAAAAATTTCCCCTCTGTCCTTTTTTAAAAATTATTTTTTGACAGAGGCAGAGAGAGAGAGAGAGAGAGAGAGAGAGAGAGTCAGAGAGAGGGACAGATAGGGACAGACAGACAGACAGGAAGGGAGAGAGACGAGAAGCATCAGTTCTTCGTTGAGGCACCTTAGTTGTTCACTGATTGCTTTCTCATATGTGCCTTGACCAGGCGGCTACAGCAGAGCAAGTGACCCCTTGCTTGAGCCAGCGCTCTTGGGCTTCAAGCCAGCGACCTTTGGGCTCAAGCTAGTGACCATGCGGGTGGAAGGGCTGGGTCAGCGTTACCCATCTGCACGTCTATCAGGACCTCACATGCTTTTTCTTAACCAAAGACACTCTCGCCTTTTAACAATATCTTACAGAGCTTTTCCGTATCTTGTTTACACTGTGCTTCAGCTAACGGTGCTGGGGTTTTATCTGTCAGCACCCCAAACACATAGATCAATGTCTATGATCCCATGCTCAAGCCAGCGACCTAGGAGTTCTGAACCTGGTTCTCCGTGTCCCAGTCTGACGCTCTATCTACTGTACCACTGCCTGATCAGGCTCCCCTCTTTTATTTTTAAATGAATTTTAGAAAGAATTCACATCCAGGCATCACTGCATAGACCCACTCTTAAGGTGAAAGGCTTCAAAGCTTTCTCTTTTTGTTGATTCGGGTTTCACTGCAATTTTGTGGGGTTTTGTTTTCTTGTTTGACCTATTTCCTTCACCATCTCAGGCAAGTCAAATTATATTTTAAATCAGAGGCCACAGACAGGACACTCGTGGGTAGAATCTGACTGACAGACTGCTTTTGTCTTTGTTTCCATCTCACCTAATTTCTTTTATAATTTTTAAATTTTGAAAAATACTGTTTAATCTAGAAAATGCGAACAAAGAACATCTATATATGTTTCATGCAGACTCAACACATTTGACACATTTTGTCATGTTTGTTTGATCATTCTCTCTCCACACATGCATACACACACACATACACACACACACACAGTTTTCTTCATACAGTTTTATTTTTTAATTTTTATTTTTTTGTATTTTTCTGAAGTTAGAAACAGGGAGGCAGTCAGACAGACTCTTGCATGCGCCCAACTGGGATCCACCCAGCACGCCCACCAGGGGGCGATGCTCTGCCTATCTGGGGTGTTGCTCTGTGGCAACCAGAGCCATTCTAGTGCCTGAGGCAGAGGCCATAGAGCCATCCTCAGCGCCCCGAGCCAACTTTGCTCCAATGGAGCCTTGGCTGCGGGAGGGGAAGAGAGATACAGAGAGGAAGGAGAGGGGGAGGGGTGGAGAAGCAGATGGGCACTTCTCCTGTGTGCCCTGGCTGGGAATCGATCTTCATACAGTTTTAAAAGTTTTTGACAATAGACTGCATATACTGTTCCCTTTTACTCCTTAATACTTCAAGGTGTATTTTCTAAGAACAATGATAACTCCAGTATAAGGATAATTTCCATAACTCTGGGATAGTAATCAAATTTAGAGAATTTAGCGTTGGTACATTTCTCTGACCTTTCCGAACTCCCCTTTAGTCCCTTGTCCCCTGACGCCTCTAGAGCAGGATGCAGGACATCAGTGCGGCCCCCCATTTGGTATTTAGTTGTGTCTGCTCAGTTAGGACCAGTTCCTCAGTCTTTCTTTGGTTTTGCTTGTTTGTTAGAACAGCTGCAATGTATTTGAAGAATTCAGGCTGCTTATTCCATAGCATGTCACTCCTTTTGGGTTTTTAAATGTTTCCTTGTGCTTTAGATTTAGTTTATGCATTTTGGATTAGAATACTACAAAACAGATGTAAGCTGTTGAAAAAGTATTTCAAATTGTTTTCACAAAGAAGCTGATGTAAATGGTTTTGGTATGGAAAAAAATTATTTATAATGCAAATGTCATCCCAATATAGTTGTTTTACAAATTTATTTTTATATGCATAAGTTCTTTTTTTCAATAAGTACACTGACCTCATAATTAATTAATTTTCATGTAAGGCATACATTTGGCCCCCTGGTACTGCCCACACACTAAGCAATGGGTCTTTACAAATAATTTGAGAATGCCTGACCAGGCAGTAGTGCAGTGGATGGAGCATCGGACCGGGAAGCAGAGGACCGAGGTTCGAGACCCCGAGCTCGCCAGCTTGAGCGCGGGCTCATCTGGTTTGAGCAAAATCCCACCAGCTTGAACCCAAGATGGCTGGCTCCAGCAAGGGGTTACTCAGTCTGCTGAAGGCCTGCAGTCAAGGCACGTTTGAGAGGGCAATTGATGAACAATTAAGGTGTTGCAATGCGCAACGAAAAACTAATAATTGATGCTTCTCATCTCTCTTCGTTCCTGTCTGTCTTTCCCTGTCTATCCCTCTCTCTGACTCACTCTCTGTCTCTGTAAAAAAAAAACCCAAAAAACAAAAAAAATAATTTGAGAAAATGCTCTCAGCTAGTGCAATGATAATTACATTTTGCATGTGTATTAAATAAGAACTATTACCATAAACCATATAAAATGTCTTTATGCTGCTTGGCATTTACAAATTCAGTGGCCTTTAAGAAAGAACGTCACATCAGAATTTCCGACCTGTCCCACTTGTCAGTCATTTAAAAAGTGAGCAAAAGTCAGCCCTTGAATACAAAAGGCAAATATAATAAATAACCTTGAAAACTTAAAAAAAAATAAGTATGGCCTTAATTATCACAGGCAGTTCATCCAGGAAACATAAGCTCATATAGAATAAAAATATTCCTCTCTTAGCATGTCTTACCTTAATTTCTGCTATAATTACATTGCATCATTTTTAAAACATTCTTCTTCTCGATATAATCATCATGCCCCTGATAGAACAGACAGAGAAAATGCTGGGACTTTGTCATTTATTAACGCATTGCTCTCCACCTTAACCATCAGACCTATTCTTTACTTTCCTGGGGCTGCACTGACCTCAAAAAAATTACTTTGTTTGTTCTTGATATATTTTTACAAGCCTTGGTTCATTCCCAATGTTAACCTTTGTGACTCTTCTTATAGCAAGCCCATTTTACATTATGTGTTCTCCTTAACTGTGTCATGATGTAATCTGGCATGGACTGAGCTTTCAACATTGAGGTTTCACCAGCCCTTCTGAAAACATTCTTCTAAAGTTTAAAATTAACCTGATATTGAAAACATAGCATTTGGGGAAATATGCAATGGCCAATGTCTAATGAAAGTGATAGGGTATCAATATAGTATACAACCAATAATATACAATATATGATCGCTAGTGCACCATATGTAACTTATTTCTTAGATTTTCTTTAGCACCCCCACCCGGGAATGTGGGAGAATTACTAAAGCAGGAGGTTCCCATACCCCTGAGGACATGACTGGTACCCAAGAAGTAATAAAGACTGTGATTAGATTGGAATGCCACAGAGAAGAAATTATGATTCCAGGAACCAGTCATCCTGCCTGATGACTCTTACCATGCTAGGGACCAGCTATCCTACTTTATGACTAACTGCATGCCCTCCATTGCACTAACCTCACCTGAATAAAAGTATAATCAGCCCTCACAACTGAGATTGAAAGGCAGGCTTTGGGCTAGTTAGGATATGCCCCCGTCTTCTCAAGTTACTGGGCAATCCTGATTCAAGACACCTGTTTACCTCAAACCCAGTTTTAGCTTATTGGCTTTTGTGGCAGCGGGTGACCCAAACCCCAGACCAGTTGTGGTCTGGTAAAAAAATGAAGTGCAGACAAGTTCAGATCATGTTAGTAGGTGACACTCGCACGAAGCACACCTGAATGGAAAATTACCCAGGGACCCAGCTGATGCTGTGGCGACCTGAAATACTTGCAACTTCTGAGTCACACAGCCCTGGCTTTCCTTCCTCAGATGCTGGATTTCTTCTCTGTCACACTCTGGCTTTTGGTTTCCACTGACCTGTGTAAATGACGTTGGGGGGAGGGGCTACTGAATTCTTTGTTCTGTCTAGATCTCCTCAGTAGGCACACCTGGAAGTACTTGTCATAACACAGTGAAAATGAACCAGCCGCTCTTTGGCTTCATTCTTCTGGTTGTTCAGGGATCAACTTTGTTCGTCTGAACTTGCTTATTCATTTTCTAAGGTAGAAAGTGCTTCTCCCTCCATTTGAAGAAAAGAATAGTGAAGCAAGAGCAGCAGGATGTGTTGGTATTCAGCTTAATGAAAGGGAGACCTGGGCTTAAGTAAAATCAATAATGCATACAATGAAAGGCCAGGATCATCTGGCAATAGGAGATACTTGTCAAATACAATCCTGAACTGACACTCAGGAAGAGGCCAAAGTGTATCTTAACTACATAGGAGGAAAAATACAGCCTTGAATTAAGAGACCAGGCAAACTTTTCCCAGAGAAGTTATCCTACAAATTCAGTTTTGTTTTTGTTTTTTTTTAAGGTGAAAGGAGAGGAGACAGTGAGGCAGAATCCTGCATGTGCCCTGACTGGGATCCACCCTAGACAGATGCTTGAGTACAGAGTTATTTTTAATGCCTGAGGCTGATGTGCTCCAACCAAGCTATCTTCAGCACCTGGGTCCATGCTTGAACCAATTAAGCCACTGGCTGTGGGAGGGGAAGAGAGAGAGAAGGGGGAGGAGGGGAAGAAACAGATGCTCGCTTCTCCTGTGTGCCCTTACTGGGAATTGAATTTGGGACATCCATATGCCTGGCCAATGCTCTATCCACTGGGCCACTGGCCAGGGCCCCCACAAATTCAGTTTTGATGGGAAGTAGAAATCAAACTAATCCTTACTCTAATTAGCTCTCACCCATGTGTTGAGGTTGAAAGTAGGCCCAGTAATGAGAAATCTTGGGAAACCGCATAAAATCTCAGTCTTAATTCCCCTACATCACTTAGAAACACCCCTAGACTTCATCTGATTTTGAAAAAAAAAATAACTTCAGGATGATTAAACCAATTGTTATACCTTACATGGTATGGCAACTGTTAGATGAGTGAAGAATTTAAATTTTAATTTGTACACAATCACTCTAAGCTCTTACCGTTTTCCCAATAGCTTATCACCGTTGGTAAGAGAAAATTTTGGCCAAACATCATCATCTGGTGTGCCCCGGCCTCTGCCACCTGGCCTTCCGCTACTCCCTCAGCTGGGGACGCATTCTGGTTCTTTTTTAGGTGGTCACTGTCTTAAAATTCTGAGATTAGAAACGAACACTGTGCATGTTTTGATGATGCCATCCTCATTCACAGAAGCAATGCGGTAACTGAAGATTCCAATATTTTCCAGAACAAAGGTTCTTTTCAGTAAATGGTCACTCGATAATTGCTCTGTGACCACTTAAACACTGTGATTACAGTCCTTCAAATGGTCTGAGTCCTTACTGAAAAGTGTCCTTCTTACAGTCACTGGGTCATGTGCTCTCTCTCTTGTGCTTCTCTGGTTCAACTCTTATTTGAAAAGAAAATAAGCTTTGTGTCAGCAAGGAAAAAAATTACTGTCTTCTCTGGTAATCTCAAACTTGAGAACTTGATTATCTTTATCCAATCGAGCACATGGAGATATGTATTAGGAGTACTGTATTTCTAATATGTTCCTGAACATTCATTATGTGCCAAGTTTAACATGGTCACATGGATCATCTCATATAATTTTATCTGGGCATCACCCCCTCTGAGGTGGACACTATAACTCAATTTTGAAGGAAAGAAATAGTTTAATAGAAATGCCTGTGTCACCCAAAGTTACATAATAAGTGAAGCTATTGAAGTCATTCTTGAGAGAGAGAATGGAAGTCCCAACAGTAGCGGTGAGAGTGGAGAGGAGGAGGCTGGCTATCTGAGAGGAAGAAAGAACTGAGTGACAGCTGGGGACACCTTTGCAGCTGTCCCAGGGAAGACACCAGAGAACCAGAGGGAACTCGAGCCATCTCTAACTTCCCCAAAGCCAGCCTTCACACACCAATAGTCATGTTCCACCTCAGGGCTCCTGGGTATGGATTTAAGATTCTTTGGGGCTTCAAAGGTATTATGGTAGGCTCAGTGCTGATATCTCCAGCAAATCTTTCTCTCCAAATCTCCAACTTAACTCTGAGGCTCTTGCTGCTCACTTCCCCCGAGAAGAACCAAATGGAGGAGACGGCCCTAGAAAAAGGCATGAAACTCCCACAGGACGGTTGAGAGATGGGTTATGGGGAGCAGAAAGTTCAGAGGTAGACTGGGGATCTCAAAATTGGAAGTCAGTCTCTGCTGACTTCACAGGATCATCTCCATAAGCTCTGGTCCAGAGTTCGGACTCTCTTTGTCTGGGAAGAAAGGGAACCAAACCAACCATCTAACTAGTTTCCTGGGTTGCGTTTTTCTCACAACCCTGAACTCCGTGAGGACTAGAGTCCTGTAAGCTGCCATGCTGTACTGTGTTCCTCAAACTGAAACCACAATAGATATGCTGTCTGTTGTTCTATGTCAGTCGTCTGACTTGAGTCTGTACACTACAGTTAATCTCATGTCAAGAAACTTTCTATATCTGGTTACAAAAGCTCGGACTGTGTATGTACAAGCCAAACAAAAGCCAGAGAAGGACAGAAGTGCACTCATGAGTCTGTGGCAGAGCTGCAGCAGAATAGGAACCTTTATTTTCCTTTTAAATGGGGGTGAAACACCAACCAGAGATGATTCTCATTGTGCCATCACAAGGGTCGTTGGTGACAATCACTGGTCATAATTCTCGCCTTCATTCCTACTCACAGACATCAGTTCAGACCATTCAGGGGGAGGTGGAAATATTTCACTGGACACAGATGTTTACACAGGGGATCAAATATTCTGGCTTGATTTTTGGAACTGGTTCCATTTAAAAGTCAATCATTTCTGAGTTGCCTTTTAATATTTAATATTAATATTAAAAGAATAAATTAATAATATAACATCAGCAACACATTAATTGAATTAATGTTTATTATTAAAGTTGGATTTTGATAGTATTAATATGATAAGAATATAAAAAAAGATTTTATATAAAACTTATAAACATACAGTCAAAAGAGGCAACAGGCCCATTCTGATATAATGGTGAATAATTTAAATTCTCAGCAACTGGAGTCTAGTAACCAGTAAGGGTTTAGTTGTATGAAAGAGAATGCCTGTTAAAAATATTCAACATTCTGGTAAAAGACCAGATCTTCCTGCCTCAAAATGCCATTGACCTATTTCCTCAATTTTATCACCATTTCTCAAATATAATTCTGACCTTAAGTCACTTCTGCAAACTGAATGATGGTAACAAATTCAGCCTTTAAGAATCCATTCACTTATTTATCTACGACACTTCCTGAGCATCTCGTCTGAGCCTGGACCTCTCGTCTGAGGCTAGGGGCTGAGGGTGGAGATGACCAAGTCATTCTCTCTAACCTAAAAAACTCATAACCTAAAAAAATATTTTGGCAAAGTCAGTAATGGAGGTAACATGGAAGTAGCTGACATTAATTGAACATTTGCTATGTGCCGGACAGTTTTCTAGGAACCTTATGTGGATAAGCTCTTTTAATCTATGACAGTGTACTTTTAGAGATAGACACATGATTATTTCTACTTCACAGGTGTGGAGAACATTAAGTGGTTTGCCCAAGACCACAAGACAATACAAGGCAGAAACAGAATTCAAATGTAGGAAACTAGGCCAGACATCATGGTCTCAAAATCTATGCAGTGATAAGAGGAGGCACCATGGGAACCACAGAGAGTGACATACAACATGTGAAGGGAGGGGCATGTGCCCTGTTGCTGGTGCTGGGTGGGGTATCCAGGAATTAGGTGGGAGGTGGCAGGAGAGGGGCTGGCGTGAGGCTGAGCCAGTCGGTAGGACCCCATCAGGCTGGGCCTGGTGACCTCCTGAGGGACCTTGGATCTCACCCTATTTCTGATGCTCAACTCCATTTTGTGTTCTTGTTTGAGTGTTTGTTTCCATCGTTCTGAGCGACAATTTTTGAACTGGTGCGCATGACACCACTTCTCAGGGGGCTTCCGTTTCCTCAATAGACTTCAAGGAGTTTGGTTCTGATGATGCGTGAATCCCTTCCAGGATTGAGATTTGTTTCTGTCTTACCCTTTGGGCTCTCATTTGTGTGGTTAAGTGCTTTCTAAAGCTAACGTTTCTATCTCTCCGCCTCAGCTCTGTATAGGAGCAAAGTCTGGTAAGCCTGAGTAATTACAGTCTATAGGAGTAATGCTCCTTCTCCCATGTCCATGGAGGAGGGGGTCGCAATGTTAAGGAATGACCCAGCTAGAGGAAAATTACAGGTTGGGTGCACGCAGGAGTAAAACCAAATTACACCCTAGCAAGGCCTCATTCTTAGGGAGCTCAATTCCCGCAGCATGTCCGGAGCCGCTGGTCTCCGGCCCTCCCGTCAGAGTGAACTCGGATTCAGAGGCAGCTTGGGCCTGTCTGTCCTCACTCAGACACCTCACCACCACTTCGTGTTCTGCCAAAACAATGTTGCCTTGCAACCCAGCCAGCTCTCCCTCCAGTCTCTTGCTCACATTCAGGACCCTCCTCTCCTGGGGAACTGGCTGCTGCATTTGCGTGTGTGCACCCTGCAGGCCTCTCTTTTCTCTCTTAGGACAGCCAGTGAGCCTCGCTTCCCACCTCTCCAGATGTGCCTGAAGCCCCTTCATGCTCATTGGTGAAACTGGAAGTGATTCCCTTTCAGTGGCCAGAAGTTTCTTGAAAATGACTTGTTTATAAAAACTTCTTTGTCGTTTTTACTTTGAGATTTTGGTTCTCTGTAGGAAGGGGAACCGGCGAGGCGCACAGGCACATAGAAGGATGGGTTTTTCCTTCTTTTTTTCTCTCTCTTGGCCCTCCTCTCCGAAGCCCTTCCCAGCCAGGTAGGACAGGAACCAGTGTAAAAGACACAATTGCTACAGCACGACCAGATCGAATGACAGGAACGTATGTGAATGGGGAAGTGGGAAGGAAGTCAGGGATGAGGTTAATTTCCAGACAAGTGAGAGTCCTCTGCACATGTTTGTAATAGAGACAAGACACAGGCTTGGCTCTGGCCAGGTTAGGGCTGATGCTTAGGGGAAAACCTGACTGCCGCCAAGAGAGAAGCAAGCGGACACTAGAGGACAGGCAATGGGTCTCCCCTGAACCCTCCTGAGAAAGACCCACTCAGTACAGTGCAAGACAGCCCCTTCCAGAAACGAGCTCACAGAGAAGACTTTAATGAACTGCACTTTGGGCTTCTGGCACGACAAAGCCAGTTCAGGTTAAGCCACTGTAGAGGCTGTGCTGTGGTCCTATGTGCTGCTCTGTGCTGGGAGGGTTTATCCAGGAGAGGTTAGAGGCTGAAGACCGCTGTGTGCATCTGCCCTGGGCTTCATTATTTAGGAGATGGTCAGGCAGGAGAAAGACTTCCACAGCCAAAGACATTGGGATTTGCAAGTGCTCTTTGAAAATTGAAAATGCACATTAACACACAAGGGCTCTGAGAAGCCAAGAAAGAAACATTCTCACCTTTGTTTAACCCACTTTTTCGCCCAAATGTGTATCAACACAGAACTAGTGCTTATTGTCTTTGTGTTGCATTCAAGGTACAGATCAGTAGTTAGCAAAATTAACTGGTTTAATTAAACACAAATGTTTATTTTATTTTATAATATATTAGAAATTATACCAGCTTCTATATTGTTATAAAATAATGGTGAGAATTTGGTGAAATTGAATGAAACCTTGCTTTAAATGTCAATGACATCATACTTTGGGCCAAACAAAAACTCTTTCCTTTGTAATCCAAGAAAATGTCCACATTGATATTTATAAAATGATTTACTTAAACTACTCTCAGCATCAATTTAACCATAGTCATTTATAATTTTTCCAATATACTGAACATTAACTCAAAAAGACTTTCAAGAGCTGGTGGTTGAGGGTTTTTTTGAGCAAAGATAATTTTTTTTTCAGTTTCAACTGAACTCATTAATCATTTTATATATGACAGGCTACCCATGATTCAACTTATAAGACAAACATTTCTTAGATAAGCACTGTTGGCAAATGAGTTTGTAAAATTCATATTTTTTGAGTTTGCTCACTTTTATTGTTAAAAAATGGCACTGGGCAGCCAAGTGTGTGCTTGCCCTCAGAGCAGGGCAGTGGATTGCAAGTTGCGGACTGCATTTCTGCTTGGGAGGGGCCACTGTTTTGCTAACTTTTGCTGGAGGAGGGGTCTTTGTGGGCCCAGGTAGTTTTGCAGGGAGAGCAGATAGAATGCAGAGTGCTGAAGAAGAAGGCAGTTTGCAGAGGAAGAAAAGGTGTGCAGATGGGGAACCAGAGCTGAGGGGCTTTTGTGAGATCTGCTGAGACTGGTGGGGCCTTTGATTCTAGGAAGAACCAGAGAAGATTCTCCTGGTTGTGGAACCAAAGAATACATCAGGGCTTTGGGAGCCACTGAATGAAAGGGAACTGTTTTCCCTGTGTGTTGCTCGTCAGCTGGTGCAAGACTTTAATAAAGGAATGGCCCACCATATTTTGGCTCCACTACTATTTCTTTACTGTCTGCCCGAATCCAATGTGAACCTGCATGTAAATGGCCATGACGGTGGCAGCCCCTGGCTTTACAGGCACTAAACTCTCTTGCAGTGAGCCTTGTGTGTTTAACAGTATAAATGAACAATTAACAATATTCTATCTTAGGTTCCTTTTTCGGTATTAAAGGGACAGGAAATTAATAAAAGATAGTTAAAGAACTACTGTGGCAGCCTTCTGGCTCTATGATTAGATGTGAAAAATTCTCCCCAGCACTGTTTGCCCCCAGCAAGCAAACAAACAAACAAGCATCAGTGAGTGAATTGTGCATGAGTCAGACGTCCTCTCCAAAATATTTTCCAAGCAGCACCTTTACAGTAGTTAAGTTCACTCCTGTTCTCTGTCCGTTCTCTGCCCTTTCATTGTACAAACCTTCTATTTTGGGATCATCGTTTATCTGGGGTATAATGCAGATTTTAAGTCTGTCTTCATTTTTAGAACCCACATCATAATTACATTCTCTTACTGAGAAAATTACTAGGCAGAGAGAAGAATCCCCCTCTCCCCCCTTTACTACATCAGGCTTTGCTGGTTAAGAGTTCTTCACACTGCACATTTTTGGAGAGTCATAAATCATCAGGTGAAACCCTTCAATGAGAGATATACTTCCCTTTTGAAAGTTGGAGACAATACAAAATATCACAGTCAGACAGGGTGCTGCCCGGGGATTTTACAGATGCAGACACTGAAGGTCAGGGATGGAAAGGAGTTTTCCCATGATCACATATGAGTTAGTGCAAAAAGAAGAACACAACCTGGATGGTCTTGTTCCTAGGCAAGTGGTTTCCCATGACAACAGGCTAATCACTTAGAGACATCGCTGTAGATGAATCATGTGTTCCTTCTGTTGATCAAAGAGGTTTATGGAAGGATGAAGTCATAGAGTTTATAGGTATTTATTAAGCACTGACCATATTGGTAAATAGCACAGTAACATACGGAGTCAGAACATCCAAGGATGTGAAGTGATTCTGGGGTTTGAAGGAAGTTCATCTGCACTCAGGTTACTTATTGGATGAGGAAACATACAATGCATATTACTATCTCATTGACCATCCTTGGTCCTCTTATAAAATCCAATTGGCATCTCTATGCTGGTAACGCTGAGGTGCACATCTCTAGCCCAGACATCTGTCCTGAAGTCTAGCATCATAATTCAACTGTCTGTGGGTCATCATGTTTCCCAAGTTCCTCAGCCTGGTGAAATGTAACTTCATCATTTTGAGCCCTCAATCTTGTTTTGGCCCTGAGTTCCTGTCTCAGAAATACCCTCACCAACCCTACAGCTTCCCAACCTGAACACGTGGACACCGACCTGGGTGCCTCCCTCTCCTCCAGACCTCACATGTGATCACTCACCCAGCCCTGGAGCCTTACCCCCTGAGCATCTTTCTCATCCATGACCTCCTCTTTGCCTCCCCGCACAGCTTCATGCCAGATCTTGCCATTTCTGCGGAAAGGCAACAACCTTCGAGTAAATTTCCTGCACTCTCTTCTTATTTTCATATAGTCTTACTTGTTTATTTTGCTTTTGGTGTCAAATCTGAAAAATCACTGCTGTGACTGATTTGGTCAAGGATTTTATCAGCTATGTTTTCTTCTAGGAGTTTTATGGTTTCAGATCTTACGTTTAAGTCTTTAATCCATATATGAGTTGAGTTTTGTGTCTGGTGTATGATAGTGGTCTTTTTTTGTTTGTTTTATTTTTGCATGTGGCTGTCCATCTCTCCTATCACAGTTTTTTGAAGAGACTGTCCTTTCTGCATTGTATATTCTTGGCTCATTTAATGTAAATTAATAGACCACTATTTTTCTTTTTAAAACTGAGGCAGAGTAGGGACCTCTACGGGGGTGAGGAGCAATGGGGAGAGAGAGGCACGGCAAAGCAGAGAAGACGCTGTCCCCACTTCTCACACCTGAGTTATATGACAAGTAAAATTCGGAAAGGTGAGTCCCTCCAAGCACTGGTCTCAGGTAGGCAGGGATGCTGAGGAGGCTGAGAATATAAGGCCGTACGTCATCATATCCCAGAAGCACAAAAAGCAGTAAGGCTTGGTGTTCAAACAGACTGGAGATGTCAGGTTGCTTTAACAAAGAAGCTTCTTCATGAGTAGTAGCTGGTGAAACCAGGGACAAGTGAGAGAAAAGCTGAGTCCCTCTTGGGGGACGGTCAGTGCTCGTTGCAGGGGTAGCACCATGGTTGTGCTGCAGAACCGGGGCTCATGTCCCTGAGCCCCTCTCCTCCAGGGAGATGTGGGGAGGGCGGCATATGGGGCTGGGGGAGCAGTACAGGGGTCCTGCCTGGGCAAGGTGGTGAGTCACGTGACCCCCTGCCCCCTCACTGAGGAGAGGAAGGCCATGGCTATGGCCAGGTTCCCAGATCCCTCGGCCTTCTCAAGATGAGTGTTGAGTGGACCTCTAAGTGAAAGGGACTGTGGGAAATTCTAAGTATTCTCATGTCTCCTTATGTGTTACAGTGTCCTGTCTGACCCTTTGTCCTTGTTGATGTAAATAAAAAAAGGATGAGCAAATCATCTAGAATCATTGATTCTAGAATGTTCCATTTCCAGAGAGACGAAGGAAACCCCTTTTGAAACCTACATCATTCTTTCTGGTTCTCAGGGATTTAACTGGAGTTTTTCAACATTTTTGGCTTCCACAGTGTCTTCAGATAAACCCTTTATGGTGGGGCTCTTACCTAGGCTTTGATTTTTGGTTTTCTACTTCCAGCCCCATGGTTTTCAACCATTGTGCCATTAGGATTTTTAAAACACACAACAACTGACTATTTAGTCAGGGGCACTGACCTCTTTTCCCTTAGACCAGGGGTCCCCAAACTACGGCCCACAGGCTGCATGCGGCCCCCTGAGGCCATTTATCCAGTCCCCGCCCCACTTCCAGAAGGGGCACCACCATCTCATTAGCCAAAAGCGGGCCCATAGTTCCCATTGAAATACTGGTCAGTTTGTTGATTTAAATTTACTTGTTCTTTATTTTATTTTATTATTATTTTTTGTTCTTTATTTTAAATATTGTATTTGTTCCCGTTTTGTTTTTTTTACTTTAAAATAAGATATGTGCAGTGTGCATAGGGATTTGTTCATAGTTTTTTTTATAGTCCGGCCCTCCAACGGTCTGAGGGACAGTGAACTGGCCCCCTGTGTAAAAAGTTTGTCAAATAAAAAAATGACAACACCCAAAACAACAATAGCTGTCTGGTGTGAATGAATCAAAATTATACCTTTTTTTTTGTCACATCAGCAAAAAATATAATATTTCTTTTGGTGTGCTGCAGAATTTTAGTTCTCGTGTGCCATGAGATGAAAAAGGTGTAAAATCGCGGCTCTTGCCTAACATCCAGCAACTGCTCTCTTGCAGTGGTTGCAGTGTGACAAATTCTGTTCTGCTAGGTGGTAACCATGGTGCATTATTTATCCAGCTTCATGCTACCCATCTACTTCCTCCAATATCAGCCTGATATTCAGACATGCTTGTTTCCCTAGCTGAGTATATTGGGTCGCGAATGATAACACTGGTGTGGGGGTCACCTGGCACTTTACCATCTCCCCATTTAACCCTCTGGCAACCTCACTGCTTGTGAAAGGCTACCTTCCAGAGTTTTCCTGGTGCATGACCTGGGAGGGAACCAACGAACACTAGTGTGCCAAGAGTCAAAGATGACCTCTGACATTTCTGTCAGCTCCTTTCTTCCTCCTGCAACACGGCAGTCACAGACTGCTTGCTGTTGTTGGATAGCCATGGCGTGTAGAAATCTTGAGAGTATGTTGGGTTTTAGCCAAGGACACAGACGCTAAAGGGAGGAAATAAAAGGCTGTGGGTTTGAGCTTTCCTACTCTCTGCCATCATTCTCAGTCACCGTGTTTACCCCCGAGGGTGAAATGGTTCAGCTCTATCAGCTGAGAGAGTCTAAGCCCAAATCCTTCCTGACTTTTGTTTATGTAATACTCTCTCCTTGACCTCATCACAAAGAGGTCAGAGGGCTGAAATTCTTGTCTGGAAAGCACACCAAGGGTTTCTTGCTTACTCCACTTACTGTGGGTCTTCAAAGAAGCTGGCCAGGCTTCTATTAGAATGACCTCTGGGCAGTCCACGCCATCTCCTTCCTGTGCTCCTCTGCGATCCTGAGAAGGAGGCCTGGCAGAGTTTTCCTCATGGATGAGGCCTGACTCCTCATTGTTTGATTTATAGATATTTGATTTTGTGTATTTGTTGATTTTGTAATTTGTTGTGAATTATTGTTGTGCATGCGGTCATTAAACCACAGGCCCCATACTCTGTTGGCTATATTAAATGCATACAAGGGATACTATTAGCGCTGCATACTCCCAGGGAAGATAAGGCCTGGGCCCCAGGACCAGCTTCTCGACCTTGCCGTGATCCCACTTGGTCCCAGGTAAATGCCCCCCCCCCCCCACACAACAGTCTTCAAGAGACGACATGTGTCTCTCTGCCAGAGGCTGACACTGCTCAGAAAAAGTCAGAACCAGCCTCCCAGAACTGTATGCATGGCCACCTTCCAAGCTACTCAAGAAAATGTGGTTCATTACCTCAAAGTCAGTCTTCAATTTTGTTCAAAACAAAACGAACAGCACGAACCCCTAGGATCCTGTATGGTCCCTCACCTTCTTTATAGTAACTAGTTCTTAATAAAGTTCCTGTGTTTCCAAAATACCAAGTCCTCTCACAAAGGCTCTATTGAAGCTACTGGTATATTAACTTAAAACAAAAATAAATACAAAACATAAAATAACGAATTGGGGGGTCAGAGAGTGAGAGTCTGGGTAGGTTCTTACAGGTAGGCTGTTTACCCTTTGCAAGTCACTCACTTCTCCAAGCATCCATGCCTTTCAGTGGATGAGGTGAATGCTGACCTCCAGGTCCCCACTGAGCCCCTGTTAGACAAGCCCCCCATTCACTGTGGTGGCTCCTGTTGTTACCAGGGTTGGATCGGACAAGGTAGGGCATTGGCCCTGTGGATGGAAGGTGTTAGATAACTAATACATATCAGCCCCTGAAAACAAATGAACAAGAAAGTTTGAAAATGTTTTGATCATTGGCAGCTTCACTTGAGTAAATATTTGGCTCACCAGGGTGCCTGGAACGCGGTAACTATTTATCAAATGGATAAATTTACTGAGCATGTGGACCTCAGGAGAAGTCAACAGCCTGGTTTGGGAGGAAGTGAATGGATTTTACTTCCTCCCGAACATTTCACCAGAGGTTTCTGACTTTGCTCGACTTGCACATTTTACCTTAAAAAAGGTTATACATGAGGATGGATTGCTAAGCAACAGAAATTCTGATTACCATTCTCAAGGAAATAACAGAATATGTCAATGCTTGGCTTTCCTAGCCTGATCACAGACTCTGGGCTTCATTTGAGAATACAAAGTTCTTTCTTCATTTACTGTGTTGTTAATCACTGTGTCAAGTGTGCTGAGTGCTGGATGCTGGGCACTTTCTGGAGGGGATGTTCTCCCAGCCTTTGCAAGGCTCACATGGGTACCTTGTAACTTGCCTGGATCGCAAGGCCCCTGGGGGCAGATAATCACAGCCCAGGGTAGCAGGTATCTTCACATCAATGACCTCTGCAGGAATTGAAGCATCTCACTGTCATTTCCGGCTGGCACTGGTCCAGGGAGGTAAGGGTTGCCTGTGGGGGCTCGGTGAGTCAGTTTTTTTCATGAGCAAACTTGTCTTGGCTGCCCTAAAAACTGACAGGCCCCTGGGCACGTAGCCACCCGGTGAAACAGGAGAGACAGGTGGAAGGGGTTCCCTGTAGGTTGGCCAGAGGGAGCCAGATCCGGGTTTCAACTTGACCTTTGCACAGGGGAGGCCAAGTGCATAATGGAGAGTTAGCAATGAATTAAAATGTGTCATTTCTTTTTTCTTATCTCTTTTAAAAATGCTTTCCAAGCTTAAAAAAATCTATTTAGTGCCTGACCAGGCGGTGGCGCAGTGGATAGAGCATCGGACTGGGATGCAGAGGACCCAGGTTCGAAACCCCGAGGTCGCCAGCTTGAGTGTGGGCTCATCTGGTTTGAGGAAAAGCCCACCAGCTTGAACCCAAGGTCACTGGCTCCAGCAAGGGTTTTCTCAGTCTGCTGAAGGCCTGCGGTTAAAGCATATATGAGAAAGCAATCAATGAACAACTAAGGTGTTGCAATTGCCAATGAAAAACTAATGATTGATGCTTCTCATCTCTCTCCATTCCTATCTATCCCTCTCTCTGATTCACTCTCTGTCTCTGTAAAAAATAAAAAAAATAAAAAATAAAAAATCTATTTAGCTCATTTAATAGCACTTAGAATTTTTTTATTGTTTGGTGTTTTTTTATTCATTTTTCCGAAGCTGGAAACAGGGAGGCAGTCAGACGGACTCCCGCATGCGCCCGACTGGGATCCACCCGGCATGCCCACCAGGGGGTGATGCTTTGCCCCTCTGGGGCATTGCTCTGTTGCATCCAGAGCCATTCTAGCACCTGAGGCAGAGGCCACAGAGCCATCCTCAGTGCCCGGGCCATCTTTAATCCAATGGAGCCTCGGCTGCGGGAGGGGAAGAGAGAGACAGAGAGGAAGGAGAGGGGGAGGGGTGGAGAAGCAAATGAGCACCTCTTCTGTGTGCCCTGCTGGGAATCGAACCCGGGACTTCCACACGCCAGGCTGACGCTCTACTGCTGAGCCAACCGGCCAGGGCTAGAATTTCTTTAAATGAATATTTATTTATTTGCATTGCACCTTTTCTCCAAAACAACTTAAAATAGGTTACTACTCCACTTTTAAACTCCTACCTCAAAATTTTTTAAATGTTAAATCTTGATAGTTTGCACTTTAAAGCATTTAATGACCCCATCTTTTTTTTTTTTTTTTTTTTTTTTGTATTTTTCTGAAGCTGGAAATGGGGAGGCAGTCAGACTCCCGCATGCGCCTGACCGGGATCCACCTGGCACGCCCACCAGGGGCGACGCTCTGCCCACCAGGGGGCAATGCTCTGCCGCGACCAGAGCCACTCTAGCGCCTGGGGCAGAGGCCAAGGAGCCATCCCCAGTGTCCGGGCCATCTTTGCTCCAATGGAGCCTTGGCTGCGGGAGGGGAAGAGAGAGACAGAGAGGAAGGAGGGGGGCAGGGGGTGGAGAAGCAAATGGGTGCTTCTCCTATGTGCCCTGGCCGGGAATCAAACCCGGGTCCCCCGCATGCCAGGCTGACGCTCTACCTCTGAGCCAACCGGCCAGGGCCTAATGACTCCATCTTTATTTTTATTGTTTCCCAGGAAAAGTTTAACTTTTAAGCATGCCCTTGGATAATAATATCACCATTAAGGTCTCATAAAGGGCTTTTCTGTCATCTTCTATCTAGTTTTCTTTGTGCCCCTCCCCCTCGCCCTTTTCCTCTCCTCCCCCTCTCCCCCGTAACCACCACACCCTTATCAATGTCTCTTAGTCTCGTTTTTATGTCCCACCTACGTATGGAATAATACAGTTCTTGGTTTTTTTTTTTATTTACTTATTTCACTTCGTATAATGTTATCAAGATCCCACCATTTTGTTGTAAATGATCTGATGTCATCATTTCTTATGGCTGAATAGTATTCCATAGTGTATATGTGCCACATCTTCTTTATCCAGGTTTCTATTGAAGGGCTTTTTGGTTGTTTCCATGTCTTGGCCACTGTGAACAATGCTGCAATGAACATGGGGCTGCATGTGTCTTTACGTAACAATGTTTCTGAGTCTTTGGGGTATATACCCAGTAGAGGTATTGCTGGGTCATAAGGTAGTTCTATTTGCAGTTTTTTGAGGAACCACCATACTTTCTTCCATAATGGTTGTACTACTTTACATTCCCACCAACAGTGGATGAGGGTTCCTTTTTCTCCACAGCCTCTCCAACATTTGCTATTACCTGTCTTGTTGATAATAGCTAATCTAACAGGTGTGAGGTGGTATCTCATTGCAGTTTTGATTTGCATTTCTCTAATAACTAATGAAGATGAACATCTTTTCATATATCTGTTGGCCATTTGTATTTCTTCCTGGGAGAAGTGTCTGTTTGTGTCCTCTTCCCATTTTTTTATTGGATTGTTTGTTTGTTTGTTGTTGAGTTTTATGAGTTCTTTGTATATTTTGGATATTAGGCCCTTATCTGAGCTGTTGTTTGAAAATATCATTTCCCATTTAGTTGGCTGTCTGTTTATTTTGTTGTCACTTTCTCTTGCTGAGCAAAAACTTCTTAGTCTGATGTAGTCCCATTCATTTATTTTTGCCTTCACTTCCCTTGCCTTTGGAATCAAATTCATAAAATGCTCTTTAAAACCAAGGTCCATGAGTTTAGACCTATGTCTTCTTCTATGTACTTTATTGTTTCAGGTCTTATATTTAGGTCTTTAGGTCTTTGATCCATTTTGAATTAATTTTAGTACAAGGGGACAAACTGTAGTCGAGTTTTATTCTTTTGCATGTGGCTTTCCAATTTTCCCAGCACCATTTATTGAAGAGGCTTTCTTTTCTTCATTGTGTGTTGTTGGCCCCTTTATCAAAAATTATTTGATCATATATATGTGGTTTTATTTCTGGACTTTCTATTCTGTTCCATTGGTCTGAGTGTCTATTTTTCTGCCAATACCATGCTGTTTTGATTGTTGTGGCCCTATAATATAGTTTGAAGTCAGGTATTGTAATGTCCCCAGCTTCATTCTGTTTCTTTAGGATTGCTTTGGCTATTCGAGGTTTTTTATAGTTCCATATAAACCTGATGATTTTTTGTTCCATTTCTTTAAAAAATGTCATTGGAATTTTGATGGGAATTGCATTAAATTTGTATATTGCTTTTGGTAATATGGCCATCTTGATTATATTTATTCTTCCTATCCAAGAGCAAGGAATATTCTTTCATTTCAATGTATCTTTTTTGATTTCCCTTAACAATTGTTTGTAGTTTTTATTATATAGGTCCTTTACATTCTTTGTTATGTTTATTCCTAGGTATTTTATTTTTTTTTGTTGCAATCGTGAAGGGGATTATTTTTTTGAGTTCATTCTCAAATGTTTCATTGTTGGCATATAGAAAGGCTATGGACTTCTGTATGTTAATTTTGTATCCTTTGACCTTACTGTATTGGCTTATTGTTTCTAGTATTCTTTTTGTGGATTCTTTGGGGGTTTCGATATATAGGATCATATCATCTGCAAAAAGTGATACCTTTACTTCTTCTTTTCCGATATGGATGCCTTTTATTTCTTTGTCTTGTCTGATTGCTCTGGCTAGAACCTCTGGCACCACATTAAATAAGAGTGGAGAGAGTGGACAACCCTGTCTTGTTCCTGATTTAAGGGGGAAAGCCTTCAGTTTAGTGCCATTTAATATGATGTTAGCTGATGGTTTATCATATGTGGCCTTTATCATGTTGAGATATTTTCCTTCTATACCCATTTTGTTGAGAGTTTTAAACATAAAATTGTATTGTATTTTATCGAATGCCTTTTCTGCATCTATTGATAAGATCATGTGGTTTTTGTTCTTTGTTTTGTTGATATGGTATATTACGTTAACCGTTTTATGTATGTTGAACCATCCTTGAGATTCTGGGATGAATCCCACTTGATCATGATGTATTATTTTTTTAATATGTTGTTGTATTTGATTTACTAATATATTTTTTAATATTTTAGCATCTGTATTCATTAGAGATATTGGTCTGTAGTTTTCTTTTTTTGTGCCATCCTTGCCTGGTTTCGGTATGAGGGTTATGTTGGCCTCATAAAATGTGTTTGGAAGTATTGCTTCTTTTTCAATTTTTTGGAAGACTTTGAGTAGAATAGGAACCAAGTGTTCCTTGAATGTTTGGTAGAATTCACTAGTATAACCGTCTGGGACTGGACTTTTATTTTTGGGGAGGTTTTTAATAGTTTTTTCTATATCTTCCCTACTAATTTGTCTGTTTAGGCTTTCTGCTTCTTCTTGACTCAGTCTAGGAAGGTTGTATTGTTCTAGGAATTTATCCATTTCTTCTAGATTGTTGAATTTAGTGGCATAAAGTTTTTCATAGTATTCTACAATAATTTGTATATCTATGATGTCCATGGTGATTTCTCCTCTTTCATTTTGGATTTTGTTTATATGAGTTCTTTCTCTTTTTTCCTTGGTAAGTGTTGCCTAGGGTTTGTCAATTTTGTTGATCTTTACAAAGAACCAGCTCCTTGGTCTATTAATTTTTTTATAGTTTTTCTGTTCTCTATTTCATTTATTTCTGCTCTGATTTTTATTATCTCCTTTCTTCGGCTGGGTTTGGGTTGTCTTTGTTCTTCTTTTTCTAGTTCCTTAAGGTGTGAATTTAAGTGGTTCACTTGGGCTCTCTTTTGTTTGTTCATATATGTCTGAAATGATATGAACTTCCCTCTTATCACTGCTTTTGCTGCATCCCATAGATTCTGATATATGCTTTTTTTTGGATGTTATTTGCTTGGAGTATTGTTTTCCAGCCTTTCACTTTGTATTTGTTTTTATCCTTGTTGCTTAGATGAGTTTCTTGTAGGCAGCATACAGAAATTTGGATTTTCTTTTTTAATCCATTCTGCTACTCTGTGCCTTTTTATTGGTGAGTTTAATCCATTTACATTTAGTGTAATTATTGACACTTGTGAGTTCCCTATTGCCATTTTATAGATTGCTTTCTGTTAGTTTTGTGTCTTGTTTGATTCTTCTCTTTCATTTTTCTATCTTTTGTTTTTGTTTAGTTATATTCCATACATCTTTCCTCTGTTGCTATCTTTTTTAAATCATGTGCTTCTGTGGTGGTTTTTTCAATGGTGGTTACCATTAAGTAATGAACAGGGTTCCTACCCTGTTCATTGTAGTGCACTATCTTGTGAGTACTTTTGCACTCCATCGTCCGTCCTTTGCTACTGTTAATTTCCGTCCTCTCCCCATTTTTGTTGTTGTTGTCACAGTTTAAATTTGGTTTTATTGTGTTCTTGGTGGAGCTTTTACTTGTGGTTTTGTTTTATTTTGTTCTTTGTAACTGGTTGGAAAACCTCCTTTAGTAATTCCTGGAGTGGGGGTTTTCTGATGATATATTTTCTCATCTTTTCTGTATCTGTGAATGTTTTTATTTCTCCTTCATATTTGAAGGATAGCTTTGATGGGTATAGTATTCATGGCTGAAAGTTCCTCTCTTTCAGGACTTTAAATATCGGGGTCCACTCTCTTCTAGCTTGTAGAGTTTCTGTTGAGAAATCTGATGATAATCTAATGGGCCTTCCTTTATATGTTGTATTCTTTTCCCTGGCTGCCTTGAGAATTTTTTCTTTGCCATTGGTTTGTGCCAATTTCAGTATGATATGCCTTGGAGTAGGTTTGTTGGGGTTAAGAAAACTCAAAATTCTGTTTGCTTCTTGAATTTGAGGCTTTAGTTCTTTCCACAGGCTTGGGAAGTTCTCATCTATTATTTGTTTGAATATGTTCTCCATTCCATTTTCTCTCTATTCTCCCTCTGATATACCTATTATTCTTATGTTATTCTTTTTGATGGAGTCAGACAATTCCTGTAGGGCTTTCTCATTTTTTTTAATTTTTGAGTCTTTTCTTCTTCTCTCTGTTGTGCCTCAAGTTGCTTGTCTTCTATTTCACTAATCCCACCTTCTATCTGGCCTGTTCTATTAGCTAAGCTTGTTACCTCGTTTTTCAGCTTGTGAATTGAGTTTTTCATCTCTGTTTGATTTGTTTTTATAGTTTCAATTTCCTAGGTAATATATTCTTTGTGTTCATTGAATTGTTTTCTGAGCTCCCTAAATTGCATAAAGGGCTTTTCATTTTTATCTTTCGAGCACTTCCCTGACAAGCATATTTTCTGCATATTGGGTCCCTTAGCTACCCCAGGTAGAGGTTGGAGAAGTTGAATGAATCCAGAACACTTTGGCATTTCTAGTCCTCTTCCCAGAAAAATCAAGACCTGTGGCAATCATTTAGTGCTTTTCCCATTTTTACATTGGTTTTCTCACTGTGTCCACCTGGCATGCCTTCCTGTTCCAGGGCTCAGCACAGATTAAAGAGCAAGCCAGTGGAGTGATCTAGTGAACATAGAGATGACAGCTCGTAGGGACCTCTTGGTCCAGAACCCCGAGGGAGAGTGAGCCTGGTCAAGGGAGAAGAGACCTCAGTGAATCGGGAAATGGAAAACAGAGCCTAGCACCGCAGCTTTCTAAACGTGGGATGGCAAAGAGAAAACTTTCCGAACCATCTAAGGACTCATCAACATGGTCCTTATACTGAGTAGACAAAGACATGACACTCATGTAGGTCACTCCAGCAGGTATATTCCCAAATCCAGACTGCTTCCATTATTGTGAGACACATGTGTTCCCTAAAGTGTGTGGCAAAGTAATCGACCACAATTGTTTTTTGGGTTTTTTTTTAAGCGAGAGAGAGAAAGAAAGGGGGACATACAGAAAAGGAGAGAGATGAGAAGTATCAACTCATTATTCATTAATGAGCACCTTAGTTGTTCATTGATTGCTTTCTCATATGTGCCTTGACTGGGGGGCTCCAGCTGAGCCAATGACCTCTTGCTCAAGCCAGCAAAACTTTGGGCTCAAGCCAGTGCCATGGGGTCATGTCTATAATCCCACACTCAAGCCAGCAACCCCGTGTTCAAGCTGGTGAGCCTGCACTCAAGCAGGTGATCTCAAGGTTTCAAACTTGGGTCCTCAGTGTCTTAGGCCAATGGTCCATCCACTGCACCACCACCTGGTCAGAGAGGTCACAATTGTTTTTAACACATCCACTAATTCTTACTTGTTTAAGATTAATTAAATTAATTAGTCTTTGGGTTTTAAAATATGATTCATCAAAAAAGCATATAGAGATGCTTTGTAAGCAAACAAAAAAGAAAAGATATGTCACCTGCTTCAGGCTTAATCTTGGCTATAGCCCTGAGAGCTTCTTGTAGCCATGGGCCTGGGTTGGGACCTATACTCTCTGGCTTTGTAGACAGTTAATCGGTGATCAAGATTCTTGGGTATCTAATCTAGCTGTTCTAGATTTCTTTTTCCATTTACAAAATTCAACGCTGCCTGCGTATGCTGACATCCCAGCGAGAAAAGGCTGATGCTATTTCGGACTGTCTCTGAGGACCGTCCTGGGCAGGGAGGTAGACACATCTGGGGTGCTATTTTCAGGCTCCTGGATTCCAGAAAGACTGGGAAGCTGGAAGGGGACCAGAAGTGTGAAAGGAAATGATTAATGTGTGAAACAGGCAGAGCTGAGGGATGGCTCTTCAAAAAGAGAGCCAAGAACTCAGAAGGGGGTACCAGGAAGGAAAGCGGGAAGGGAGGCCTTACCTGGATCCACCCACAGGGAGACCGTAAGTTTTAAATGAAACAGTAAAATTACATTTGCTTGTGTTTTTTGTTTTTTTGTTTTGAAAGTCACACAAGACACACTAAATCCTGCCAAGACTGTGAGATTTGAGAATCAGGTTCTCTGGACACAGAGCACTCTCACTCCACCAACCAGCTTCCCCAGAACGGTGGAGAAAACACACCCACGCCTCCACTTCACTTCCCACGTTGGGGAGACCTGTGAAAACACTTTTTTTTAAAAGCTAATATTCAAGTCACAGCTTCTTTTAAATAGCAGCATAATGTTATACATTACTGTAAGGCAGTGGTCCCCAACCCCTGGGCCGCAGACCAGTACCAGTCCATGGGCCATTTGGTACCGGTCCACAGAGAAAGAATAAATAACTTACATTATTTCCATTTTATTTATATTTAAGTCTGAAGGATGTTTTATTTTTAAAAAAAGACCAGATTCCCTCTGTTACATCCGTCTAAGACTCACTCTTGACTCTTATCTCGTAAGTTCGACAATTATATTTAAAAATACCACAGTTTTTACGCCAGTCGCATAATTTTATTTTGTGCATTTATCCATCTCACCCTACAAGCTGGTCCATGAAAATATTTTCTGACATTAAATTAGTCCGTGGCCCAAAAAAGGTTGGGGACCACTGCTGTAATAAGGAAAATCTGAGAGCTCATTTAACATGGAAACTTAATTTTAGTTTGAAGAATGGTACTAGTCACAAAACAGTTTATTATGATGTCTTACAACAACGATTATTTAAACAAAATTTTGGAGACTGTTGTGCTCAATAGATTGGTGCTTCTCAAATGTTAAGGTGTGTGTGAACACCTGTGGGTTTCATTCTGATCTGATAGGTCTGAGTGAGTGGGGCCTGGGAACCTGTTTTTCTGGAGTTCTCCGGAGAGGCTGAACCACTGGCCCAAGCACCTACATGGAACGGTGGGGCGGTAGTATCTTAAATGGCCTCTTGCCACATTTTCAGACCTGGAAAACCTCCTGAGAAGATTTCTACATACAATTTAGCACCTTTATTTTCAGCCCAGGATGGCAGACTTGGAGGAAAAAAAGAGTTTTTTCCTTAATGCATCATGAATGATTCAGTATTTATCTAAAAAACATATAGGTCATGGACAGAGACCTTTTAGATAAGTAAATTCTCCTTCTACTGTTTCCAAGAAAAGAGTCAATCCACGCACTCCAAAATGATGTCTTAGAGGTAAAATGTTAAATGTCATTAATAAACTATGAGCGCAAACATGCCCACAAAAGCTGCGATTTCTTTCTTGCTCACAAAATAACTTGCTTTGATGAGTCTGGCTGGTTTTTGTTTGTTTGTTTGTTTGTTTGTTTGTTTGTTTTTTGCCATAAATGCAGTGCTAGTCCACACTCACTACCCATGTAAGGTGGCATGTGTGTGGCCAACAAGTTCAAGGTGCCACTGGGAGGGCAGAAGGAGGCCAAGAAACAAACCTGCTTGGAATTAATGCCTTAATAATTGTCTCTGACCATACTTAACACCCAGGGAGTGAAAAGTTTGATGCGGGTGAAGCCATTCTAGCATGGACCAGAGCTGCCATTCCGGACAGGCTGCCTGTATGTCCCACTCCCTGACAGTTTGGACTGGATTGAACCAACAGAGTCTTCCAAACAGATTTTCTCTAAAGCCAACAAGCAAAGCAAACATCCTCACCAACCACAAAGACAGAAAATTATGGATTCTATCTAAAGACAGAATGAATGACCAGCCGGGTACAGCTAAAAAGTAACTCAGCTTATTAGCATCAATAGAAATGTCTTTTCTCTTTTCACATAATTACTCCTCCCTTTTCTCATGAAAACTCCTTGCCCTCACCCTGTAATCGGGACACTATTAGGGGTTTCTGCCTGAATTTGTGCTTTTCAAGTGCAATTCTATGATTACAAATAAACATGGGTTGCATCTCATTATAGCTTTTTAATTTTAGGTTAACAGGGTATTTGCCCATATTCTTTCGGAATTTTTTTTTCTTGACACAATGAACGAACCCTTTGAGTAGTACAAACATTCACATACGTCCTTGTGCTTCCTGATCGCCCAGAGTACGATTGTACAAAAAATTTTATTTTAAGAATGTGTAAGGCAACATTAAAAAAAAAGGCAAACATATATTCTTCTTGTTTCTATAAATTAGTTATCAAACAAACATAATTTTAAGTTAATAAAACTGGAACTGAAACTAATTTCATTTTTTGAAAAAAAAAAAAACACCTCACTCCTGGGGGTAAGCAAGCATGAAAATAACTCACTACTCAAAGGGTTAAGTAAATTAAACAAATACAAACTCTCACCTTTTCAATAAGAAACATACTACCACAGGCCCAATATCTTTTTAGGAATTTGACTCTAAACAAGACCTTCTTTACAATGATAATTTCTTGCCAACTTTTAGTTTACTTGGATTTTTTTTCCCCTTTCAGTTTAAATGCTTTGAGTCCTTAGAATATCTACAAAGTATCTGAGCATTATGCTCTCAAATGCTCATCGATTTTTAGTGCAGGGAATAAACTAATTGAAACCTGAAAGTATTTCAAATCCATGGCTACTGTGCTTATAAGTAACATTAAGATGTCCTTAGCATGCAAAAGAATAAGTGAGTGAGCAAATAGTGTTTGATAAACTGGTAGAAAGTAAAAAAGCAATGTACTTTTTCTAATGGGTATTTTTTTCCTAAATGTGTTCCCAAAAATTCAGAGCCTTTCCTATTTCAATGGCCATAGGAGGGTTACTTAAACAATAGAAGAAACAGCCCTGGGTTTGGGGTTCTGATCCTTCCACAATTTCCCTACAGAAAGGGTTAGAAAATGACTTCTTGTCCCTAACGCCTGTTCCAGTGGCCCTCACCCACGATGATCATATCTATGTGATCCTAGATGGTAGCCACCGGCCACTTGGGTCTACTGAGTACTTGAAATGTGGCGTATTCAAATTGAGGCATCCTGTAAGTATGGAAACGGTATAATATCCCATTAGTCATTTTTACATTGATTTCATGTTGAAATGACATATCGGATATATTGGGTTAAGTAAAATTATTAAAATTATTTCACCTTTGGTTTTTCCTTTTTAAAAAAGTGACTGTTAGAAAACTTTATATCATGTAATGTGGTTTACATGCAATTTCTACTGGACAGTGCTACTGCACAGTAATTATCTAGATAACTCATTTTGTTGTGGAATAATATTCTATTTACAGAGTATTTGCTAACCCTAGGCTAAGCACTTTGCCTCTATGAACACCATTAATTTAATTATCTCCACTTGACAGATGAGGATACTGAGCTCACAGAGGTCAGGTGACTTGCTCTAGTTACACTTAGAGAAAGTGAGACAGCTGGTTCAAACCCCCATTGGTCAGAGTTCGAAGCCCACAGTTCGGTCAGGGTGTTCCCAGGCCAGGACCAGGGTGAGGTGGGAGAGGCCTTCACCTTGGGTGCAAAATTTATGCCACTAGAAAACTAAGTAATCAAAATATATAGTATTCCAATGGGATATGTATTTTTTTAAAAAGTGAAAAGTAGTGCAAGAATCCATAATGAACAGAGTATCAAATTTTTAAATAAAGACACAATTGGATCTGGGATTTGTGTGAAGCAGCTTTACCTGCCTCCCCTCACTCTTGGTATTGACCTTCCTCCTCCCCGATGAATGAATGCTCACTTCCATGTGTGTTATCTTGTCAGACACATGTCAGCTCTTGGAGAGGTGACCAGACTGCACATTTCAAAACTGCTCCCTAAAGCGCCCAGCTGAGGAAAGGGCTGAGCATGTGGGAGGTCCTAATAAACGCAGGAACAACAGGGAGGTGGAGGGAGACAGACCATATGTTCAGAGAGGTTTTCTCTCTGCGTAAAGTGGGACCAGGGTGATTTCCCCATCCATTACATGATATATAACATTTTCGCAATTAACAACAAAAGTTTAAAACTTTGCTGAATAAGCTCTGACCTTGATTTGAAGCCATAGAGTGAGCCCATTAATCTGAGAAAGGTACTTAAAACAACAGACTTACAAAAGGAAGGAGAGTCATGACTTTCACAGTCTCAGATTCAACAAATGAAGTACTGTAAGCTGATAGGAGATCCCATCCTGTCCACTTAATCACAGGTAGACCTTTTATAACCGGCCTTTCCAGACACCGACTGTAGGCTATGGGCTGTAATCAGGGCTAGAGGAACCCAATTAGTGGTTATGTTATAGCTTCTCAATGGGGAGCACACAGCATTTCCTGGGGAACATCCCGCCTCCTCCTCGCCCTCCCCCACCATGTGCACACTGCCTTCCTTGACTTTCTAGTCCCTTTCCCAGCTGAGCTGTTTCAAAACAACCTCCTTCCGCTGGTCAGCTCACTCTCCCTGACCCAACTCTCTCTCTTTGTGGAAACCACTCTTGTCACGGTTCCCATGGGCCTCCTGGAGGTCAAATTTAATGGACAATTTACAGTTTGCCTCCTTCTTGACCTCTCAGCTGCTTTTGATGCAATTAGCCATTCATTGCCTCCTTTAAATACTCATTTGTTAGCTTCTGTGATTCTGTATTCCCCTGGTTTTCATCCACAATCTCAGATAGCCCTTCTGAATTTTCCTCAAAAGACTTTCCTAGTGGAAGCAGCCCCCCTCCTCACCCCTACCTCCCCTGTTGGATATCCCCCCATCACAATGTTCCCCCATCCCCAAATCCTCATCACATGTGTTTTCTTCACCTTTAGAAACCTCAACTCCTACTCTGGGTTTAAATTGCTCCCCCAGGGTCCATCCCATCCCCTACGTTCAAATCATTCAATCACCAGAAGCACAGACACCAGGAGAACCTGGCGCATACAGGTGTTCTTCAGTATGCTTTGGGCTGAAAGTAATAGAAATTCTAACTCAAAATGACCTAAACAATAAAAAAGAAATATAGTCTGTCATATACCTGGAAGTCTAGCGCACACTCGTGGTTCCCTGGTCTAGCAGGAGCTAAGGTCCTTCCCATCTCACCCCTTAGTTACCCTCCAGGTCATTCTCCTCCTATGGCTGGTCCCTTCACCAACAGGGAGGCCAGGAGATGCAAGGGGCCTGCCCATCCCCTTGGTCAGAAGGCTGATAGGAGGCAGTCGACACCAGTAATTGGGCCAGCCATCTTACCAGCAGAAGGCAGGATGGAATTACACCCACTGGGAACATTTTACCCAGATGTGGAAATTCTCAGGAAGGATTAAAGTCTACAGCCAATTGGATGTCATATATATCCCATAACTACAGACACCAAACTTGCTCAGTGCAAGAAAACAAAATCTTTGCAATGTACCCAAGTGTGACTATCTGTCCACATTCCCCTAAGCCAGTCAAGCCTTTCTAGGGGCAAGTTTTCAATCTGCTCAACAGGCGTGCTTTACTCAGAAATTCCCTTCGGCTCGTCCATGCCCCAGTTCCTGGGGCTGTCTGTCCGCTGCCCAGTCCCTGAGGACTCAGGCTCTTTTCTGTGTGGCCCTTCAATGCTTGGCCTCGGTCTCAGGGGAAAAATATAACTTCAGAGGCACCGAGAGAACTCCACATTCTGACGGGCTCACCCTCCTAAGCAGCCAGAGACTCCCCGGCCCCGCAGCCTCCCCTCCTGCTCTGCTTCCCATCCCGGCTTCCTTTCCCTCGGCTTATCTGCTATTTTTAGCCCAATGCCTGTCCTTTCAATTCACCCGTCACATTTATCCCAGATTAAACCCTCAGCATTTTCTCAAAGCTTTGCCTGCGCTCTGCCCCAACGGGCCCTGCTCGTGGCCTCTGTCACCCTGCTCAGGAAGGCTTTCTCACTCTCTCGGGCCCTGCCCTCCCTTTATGTTGAAACTCCTTCTTTATCCATGTTTATCAATGCTAGGTAGTCTAAATGTCAAAACTCACCCATTGCAGCAGAATCCCCTGCTCAAGGAGGCATTTGCTTTTACAGAATATTCACCGCCCTTGGCTGTCCCAGCAGGAAGGACAGGCTGGGCTGGGCTGGAATGTGTAGTCCACTCCAGTGGGCCAGGACCCTGTCTGCTTCCCCTGCAGCTGCATGAGTCTGGCCAAGTGAGGATCACCCTCCTGCCCCTTAGAAATCAGGATCAGAGTGAGGACCAGTGGGTCCTAAGAGAGTCAGGCTTGCTTGATTGGTAACATCTGAAGGGCCTTTTTACATAAAGTTGGGAGACATCAATTATTAAAAAAAAACCCAAGAATTTAGACCTGAGTTGGGCAAACTGTGTCTGCAAGGAGCCAGACAGCAAACTTTTAGGCTCTGGGGTTCTTATAGTCTCTGCTGCAACTACTCAGCTCTGCCATTGGAGGTGCAAGCGGCCACAGACAATACTCAGGGAGTGACAGGGCTGTGTCCAACCAGATGTTTGTTTACAGATACAAGTGGGAGTACCTAGCCCCAGGTGGTGTCTTGCCAACCCACTGATCTATAGATGATCAAACCACTGCCTGACTGAAGGGCTTGCAGGCCACCAGGTGCTTCAGGAGAATGAGGAAGTAGATCTCTCTTCATGGAAGTTACCCAGAGAGTTTATGGAACAAAAGACAATATTGGGCCTTGTTGAACAGCCTCTCGAGACCACATTTTTTGACTCTCTTCTGTTATTAGAGGCACTTTGGTGGGAAAGTCTTAGAAATGCTGATGGGTGACACTTATATACCCAGTGTGTGGTCTGTGTGATCACAGGGCCTTGATTTTTCTGTGAAGTCTGGAACGTGGCTAATGCTGGACCTGTCCCACAGCCTTGAGACTAACAAGCATTGTATTCTTTGGGGAACTCACCCTGGTCCCTGCCCACTGGCCAGTGAGACTCTCAGACCCTCTGAAGTCCCCAGAAGTGTCCAAATATTTGAGCATAGGGTCCTGATATTTTCATATCTGAATATTACAGTCATTCCTCATGACAATTTATGGGCTACCCTCAATCAATACCCATGACATTTCCACTCCCAGTAGCAGCCTTGTGCTGAGGGGCAAGCGCCTAGGTGGCCTGATCCCCAAGTTCTCCACTGAGGTCAAACAAGAATTGCTCAGCCCCCTCCCCAGCTCAGCTCTCAGACTGTCACATGGGTCTTTTATGACACACTTCTCGCATTTTTGCTTTTTCTTGGTGTTGCTGTTTATAACAACCTTGCCACTGTTTTGACGTACTGTCTGCTGTCCCAGGTGCAGGAAGGCTGTGACATGCCTCACAGAGAAAATCCCTGTGTCACAGCTCCATGCAGGTGTGCACTGGAGTGCTGAAAGCCGTGAGCTCCATGCTAATGAGTAACCATGCATACAGCGCCTCTATACCGAAACAGGTAACACGGGTTATGTGTTGACGGTTTGTGACCCGGGGCTCCCAGGAGGCCAGCTCTGTCTCCCTGCAGTGTTTGCTGATTCCAGGTTCAGTGACTTTACCGAACAAACCAGCACAAGCCACAGGAACCCCTGCTGTCCCGCAGCGGGGCCCCCGCTTTGTGCCCGCCTGCAGCCGCTCTCCATCCAGGTCGACCCAGCACTTTGACATCTGCTTCTCTAAGACAGGCCCTGCAGGCCTTGCCACTCAGACATGGGCCAGCAGCAATCCCTGGGGGCTGTTAGAAATGCAGAGTGCCAGGCCCCGCTCATGCAATGTATTAGAATCTGCTGATTCATTTGCATGCTAACTTTGAGAAGCACTGCTGTGATCCATCATGGGAACAGTGACCTCATGGGTCACTTCTCTCTTGGCTGCACTAGAAGCCCCTCCAGTTTTTTCACACCAACACCAGCCTTTGTGGTCACTTACACCTTTCTGGCCCAGTACCATCCACACATCCACTCATTAATTCCCTAATCCAATCTGTGAACCTTTCTTTTAAGTACCATGTTACACATGCAATGCTGATAGTGAAATTATGGGGAGGGGAAAAAGGTCCTCATGAACCTCCAAGCAGACACAGGGATAGACTTGAGAAGGCAGAGAGGGAGAGACATGGGGTGGACGCAGTCTATGAAGGCTTCCTGGAGGAGGCGTATAAACATAAAACCATCTAATTCTGTCAACGTGATTTGATTCAGCAAAGGTAAAGGTGTTGTCAGATGTTCATTAAGTCTAACCTGGAACCCTCTCAGCCATCTTCATGATCATTAGATCATCATGGATTCCTGACTAGGGACAAAGGAATCAGCCACAGCAAGGGAAGAACTGAATCTAAGAAATTCCAGAGAATGTCCATGAGAGGAATCAAGTTTCACACACATACACCTCCAGCGCCTGTTGATCCCAGCACAATGCTTCCCCTTCCCTTCACTGTCCTCCCGGACTTTGGAGGGTCCTGCCAAATGTGACGGTTCTGCTCATTTTTCTGGTCTGCTTTTACCTAATTTTCCTGTTATTAAATTAATTGATAGGATTATAAAACAGAAATGTAAGAAACATCGGCTCCGACAAGCTATAATGATCCACTGGGCTGGGGTGTCACTCAGACCCCGGAGAAAGAACAAGCAGCTTCGGTTCAGCCTGCTATCATTTTTCAAGGCTTTTAGCAGAAATGCCTCAACGCGGTCCTTAGGAGCCACTGTGGTTTCCAAATGAGAAACCCGAGGCAGGGACGCTGAAGTGAATTTTTTTTTTTTTTTTTTTTTTGTCATGAGTCAGCAGAGCCCCGGAAAGCCTCGAAGAAATCTGAGCTGCTGGCAATTTGGGGCAAGACAGTTCTGAAGTCAGCGCTGACCTTAGGCAGAGGTAGGTTTGAAATTAAAAGCTATAATTAACTCTCTAAGCCACAGCTTTGTTCTGGTCTATTCCTTTTAGGATAATGAAGACATTCTCATAAGACTTCAGTCCAGAGAGGCTGAGTATAAATGTGGAACCTCAGTGGGCCACGCCTGCGAAGGTCTCTGTGGGTGGTGGTGCCGTGATGAGATGTACAAACAGGAATGAGTGAATTTATTTATTCAAGGGTGAGTGTCCTCGTGGATAAAGGAGTCTCAGTCAGTCATCCAGAAAGGTGACAATGAATAAACACAACTCCCCCTTGGTGCTATAGGGAGCCAGCACATGGATAAGTAGTGGATTTTGAAGTGTGGACCAAGAATAATGACCAAGGTGGCCATTCAAGAAGACAGAGAGTTTGAGAAAGATGCGGGGAGGTTGGAGGGTTCAGGCGCTGGGTCTGCTCTGCCTCTGTCATCCATCCTTTGTCTTTCTGGGCGCTCTTTTCCTGTCCTGTCTGCTTCTTCTTCTGCAGCAGGGAGGGGACTGGAACCAGTGGTCTCCAGCATTCCTTATAGCGCAGGGGCTTCTGACCTGCTCCCACCAGAGTCCCAAGGGAGACCCCCTGCAGACACCACCCACAGAGGCATCTCCAGGCAAACTCGAGATGCCAGTAGCACGTGTGGGAGGAGCAAGGAGTCTGAAGTCTGGCGGAGCAGGGTTCAGATCAGTTCCCTGATTGCTGACCGTGCTGGTGATGGCTCCAGGCTAACTAGCTGTGTAGCCTCGGTTACTTCATCCATGAAATGGGGAGAATCATATCTATTTCACAGTTTTCTTGTCTGAATTAAACACATAAGCTTATGCTCAGGGACTGTGCCCGAAGAATCCTAGGCACATAATAGGTTTCAGAAACCTGAGACCCGTACAGCTTCCCCAACATGCTGCTGTTCATTAGCAGTTAGGGACCGAGGAAGAGTCAAACGGCAGACAGCATTCAGTGATGAAGGGTAGATCCGGCCTCTCTCCTCGAGACCCCATTGTGTAGGCGATTACATATTCTGTTGAGCTAGCAGGTCCAGGCCATTGCATTCACCACTAAGTCTCTTTCTAAATGGGTAGGGAATTCAGGGCCTAAGACAACCACCCGCTGAAGACCACGTGAACATTAACAGCAGCTTGTGGGTACTTCGGACAAGCTGACATCCCATATTGGCACCACAGCGGTGGGGCAGGAGAGGGAACACAGAACATAGGACCCCCTGCTGTGGACTGTCGGTGTCACTGACATGCTGTTGGTGGAATGCAACCAGACAGACAGCCCCCGAGAAAGAAGAAGGACTGGGCAGGATCACGGCTGGGAGTTGGGGTTTGGGTGTGGTGATGCTGACTCGGCAATTTATTTATTTATTTATTTATTTATTTATTTATTTATTTATTTATTTATTTTTAGAGAGAGAGAATGGAGGAGCAGGAAGCGTCAATTCCCATATATGCCGTGACCTGGCAAGCCCAGGGTTTCAAACCGGGGACCTCAGCATTTCAGGTTGATCAGTAATTTTTTTGTGTCTATTTAAAGCCAGCCACAGCAAGGAGGAGGTAAGATGTTCACTCTCTGAACCCAGACATTCTGCGTAGACATGAAGGTTTCTAACGGTCCATTAACCCCAACGATGACGCAAAGAACACAAGACAAGCTGCAGATCTGAGCGATGAGTCTTTGGACAGTATGTCCATGAACCTGGCGTAGAAAGAGAGTGCCCTACAGTCAGCCAGCTGGCCCTGCCACAGCCTTCGAGGTTCTTTCCTGCCCCCTCTGCCTACCCCACCACCACCCCAGCACTGCTGCATTTTTTCTGCTCTTAGCTTAAACTCTAAGAAATCATGCTCAGACATGAAAAGAAAAGTATGTAAAATGCTTTCGACAGCACTTAATCTGAGCTCTCCTTTCCAGAGAAAAATCAGAGGCACACAATGATTGAAGGGCCGGAAGCCACACACTCTTACGGGCACTGGAGAGGGACACTGAGCCCCCATCGAAGAATCCAGGAGGGTTCTGAAGGTGCGGCCAGTTTCTTCTGTGCCAGGCACTCAGCTGGGGTTGAAAAATGTGGAAATTGAGAAAGTCTGGCCTCTGACCTTTGCAGTTAGCCACGTGGGAACTCTGCTACTGTTTGCTAACGCAGGTCCCCAAGGAACTCAGTGGCCAAGATGTTTCAGATGGTGTGAGGAAAAGCCACAGACAGTAATGGAGGAATGAGGACTTTCTCATGAAGGTAAACATTTGAGAGCCAGACGCTGGAGGTGTTCCGGCGACATTCAGTGACTCAGGATTGAGCTTTCTGACTCCCACCACTTCATCTGTCGGGCATTCTTTTCAAATTGGCTGAGTTTCTATAAAGGAAGAGAGTAGAGCTCCTTCCACTGTGCATGCTCCTTCACTCCACAAATCCTATAGACAAGTACAGGAGGGTTTGTGAAAAGAGAGCAAGGACCTTGAAGGCTGTTAGAGGTGAGGGCCCCCCACCCCGCACCCCAGTCCAGCCCCACTCCTACAGGCAGTGTTGGAGCTTGGAAAGTTCCTATACCTTGGGAAATTTTAGATTTTATTTTTAAATTTTATTTATTGATTTTTGGGGGGAGGGAGAGAGAAACATTGATTTGCTGTTATTCATGCATTCATTGGTTGATTCTTTTATGTGCCCTGATTGGGGATCAAACCTGCAACCTTGGCGTATCAGGATGATGCTCTAACCAACTGAGCTACCCAACCCTGGTATGACAGACATTGTAAAGCTTAATATTGAATAAAACATAAAACATATCTAAAGAAGGACTGCCTGGCTTGTGGTGGCGCAGTGGATAAAGCATCAACCTGAAATTCTGAGGTCACCGGTTCGAAACCCTGGGATTGCTGGGCCAAGGCACATAATTGAAAGCAGCTATGAATTGATGCTTCCCACTCCTCCCCCTTCCTTCCTCTAATATCAATAAATAAAATCTTGAAATTAAAAAACCAAAAAAAAAAGAAAGAAAGGGGCTATTTGAGGAGGTCCTGGTCGTGCCGAGGAGGAGCACCTCACTGTGCAGATGGACAGAGAGGTCGTAACTTTGGTCTGCATATGGAGACCAACTCATAAAGGCTGGACTTCTGCAGAACCAGGAAGAAGAAATAACAGTTGCCTGGGGGTTGTACAGGATGGACTTGCAAATTTTAGGCGTCTGTGATAGGTCCCACCAGGTGGTCTGAGCCCTATCTTGGAGATATCGTCTCAGGACAAAGGGGAATTGTAACCTAAAGAAAGGCTGACGAGGCTTGTACATTATGGGCTGATGGCCAGGTTGGGAGGCGTCAGGGTAGAAGTGAGGAGCATGGGACGATGACCGAGTTTAACTCCTACCATCTGGAAGGAACCTTGGATTCTTAGCAGCAGATCCCCCCTGGCTGGTGCTAAATATGGGAAGCCTTCTCTCTGAGACTATTGACCCTTCACCAGGATTCAGGATACTACGTGATAATAATCTTGATTCCTTGGCGGAAACTTAAGAGACAAGGGTAAAACAATGCCTTTTTGGAAGAGCATTTCACAATTAATTAGCGAGTCTGTGTGATGATTATGAGAACCCAAGAATCAGTTCATCCCACTCATCCTCCTGAGGTATTCCTGTAATCTACAGCTCAGGAGGTACTGCTGACCCTGTGACTTACATTGAACGCCAAGACATGTGATGTTCCGATAGTCTTTCCAAATAAATACCTGGCGAGCGCTGACCTTTACCGCGGGCGTACCACCCACACGGCAGCAATGCCTGGGAAGATGAGGCATTTCACTCGATCGAGGGCATGTGAGGTATGTCCTCAATTTAAAGTCTCTTGACATTTAAGAGTTGGCTCTAAAATCTCTTCAAAAGTAGGAATTAGTTCATTACACAGTCTCTGAGTCTCTGAGTCCCTGTCACATGTCCCGTTCCTGCCCTGGACCTCGTCTTGCCCTGGCATTCGGCGCTGACCGTCCACAGGAGCTAGGTGAGCTGAAAATAGCAGCAGCACAGGTGGCCCAGGCTCCCTGCTGCCCTGAGGATGCTGTTGCTTTTTCTTTCTTTCTTGTTTTTGTTTGTTTGTTTGTTTTGTGTTGTTTTATGGTACAACGAAACCTTATTGCAAGTCTAAAAACTGAATGTTCATATGAAATACACTCCTGAGCGTGCACATGTCAGAGTGCTCCCTACCTCACTTTCATCTCCTTTGTTTAAAGATATACACATGTACAATCAATCCCCAGCATTAAAAGTGCATTTCTCTGGCTCCCTACCCTGAGCCCTCAGCATGAATTCTGCACTCGATCAAATGTTATTAGTCACCCACGGCTCTAGAGCAATTACTCTCTTATCACAACTGTGTGCACCCCAATGGCTTGCCACACGCTCATTATTTCATAAATGGCAAATAAACTCATCAGTGAGTGTGTGTTGTGTCAGCCAGGATGGCCTAGGTCCCGCTGCAGTAACCAATGACTCCAAATATTTATTTCAGCTTATCAAAATCGGCCATGGCTCTGTTCATGTCATCACTGTCACTGGTCCACGAAAGTCACATGTCCAAGCCTGACGCCCATGGTTTCAGATAGTATCATCTGCTTTCAGAAATGGACATCAAATATCACAGACATTCACATCTGTCATCTGCCCCAAGGAGAACATCTGTGCCCACTCCCACAAGAGATCATCCCATGAGTCATGGCTCGGGCTAGCAGCCTAGGTGCTCCCTGGTCTGGAGCAGGAAGAAGTTATCAACCCTACATGCATCCACTGCAAAGGGCTGAGTGAGAGCAGGACACCTGAGTAAGTGGTCTCCTTCTGGGGAGGGGTGATTGGGAGCCGCGGCCAGCACTGGCACCCATGTCTGAGATCACACCGGGAAGTTGTTGTACGGAGCTGCTAGCCTGGGGGTGGGGATGCACCTGTATCACACCCTGGGAATGGCTCTGGAGCAACCCATTGTCCTGGGACTCTCACCTCTGACAAGTCCCCCATCTTCATACCCTTCTTGTGACATCTGGAGAGGACACTAGAGGTCATGCCCTAATGAGGGGATGAGTTGCTCTCCTGTTGGCTTTGTACCCTTGGAAGTTTAGGGATCCGAGCCTCAGAAGTCAGTCTCCCTTAGTTCATGGATAACATGAGATATATTTTTGACAGTATAGTTGGCTCCTTATCCATTTGACTCCAACAACTCTTCTAGACCTCAGACAGGCCTCCCTACGCGCTTAAGTTACCTGTCTTGAGGTTCCCTCACTCCCTTGAAGATGCCACACCCACCAGTCCTTCCCCAAGACATTAGTTCAGTGCAAGACAAACGAGGTGTCGCATGGACCAACTCAAGGGTTTTAACAAAAAATAGAATAGCCATGCTTAACTTGGACTTGGCAGAATTTTATTTGGTTCCCTTTGTCACCCAAAGGCCATCTCCGTTTTATGATTCTGGGGTTACATTTGAGGACGGAGTGTCTCTTCCAACCCTGGAAGTTCTTGAATGTCTTGACTTTTCCTATTGCCTTTTATTCCTTCTTACACACTGGCCAGTACTTTCTGAGTGCTTCTCTGTCCGACGAACCTTGTCAAATGCGGTCGACCACAACCAAGACCAAATTCTCGGCCTAGAGCAGCGAGTTCATAAGCTGCTCATTATTTGCTCTCTAGGGTATTAGAGGCTACAATTGTATGAAATATTACACCATTGTATAACATGAATTGCCACAAGACCAATCTCAAAGGGCTGCTCCTTGCTCCCCACAGTCTGACTTTGAAGCCATTGCCACGTATTTTAGGGTTTTTGTTTAGGCACCAGTGTCTGTAAGTGTCCGTGGAGGCTAGGCTATAAGACAACAATAAACAACCCTATATCTCGGAATCTCAGTGACTATAACCACAAACACGTATCATTACAGCTTGTGCAGCGTGTGCATTGTGTCTTGATCCCATTGTGCTCCAGGACCCTGTCGGAGATGGATCAGTTCTTCCCAGAGCCACTGCTGGGAAGCGGGACATTTCATGGACCCCCAAAAACCACATGGCCATACCTGACATCAGTGATGCCAGAAAATCCTACCTTTCCTCTGAGAGTGGCACTGAATACTTAGGGACAATAATACGATCTACTTTAATTGTACAAGGATGTTTTCATGATATTTTCTACAATTGAAAAACAGAGGGACGATTAGAGTGTGGGCCCTGGAGTCAGATTCCCTTTCACATCACTACAAGCTGAGCACTTAACCTCTTATGCTCAGCTCCCACTTCATAAAATTAGGATAAAAATACACCTACTTTACGAAGCTGTGTAGAGTTGAAATGAGACAGTGTGCGTAATCTTTAGAAGGCTGTCTGTGGCACAGTAAAGGCTTATTCAATACGACCTATCCTTGTAATTTCGCATGGTGTCCCAAGTGCTATATACTTATCCACATGACCATCTGATAAATCAATAATGCTTGTCCCCTCATTTTACCTACAGCTTGGGTCACTTTCACAACCGTGAAAGCAGTGAAAGGACAATCCTAAAGTTAAGGAGCTCCCCCCAAAATCTGAAACACGGGAGAGGAATAGTCAATAATTCTTTAAAGTACAATCTCATTTTCACCATGCTTTTCCGATTAGAAAATGTGAAGTTCAATGAAAGCATTTTAAAATCTCATCATTGAATTCTGTAGTCACAGATAGCTGTACACAGAGCACACACATAAAATTGATTAGAGAAACCAATTACACTTACAATTCCAAGTGGGGAGACTATCTCAGTGCTATATTGTACAAAGATAGATGAAAACTTAATTAACTGTGTAGCCAAAAATTTTCCCTCCAGCATTTAACCTTTCTCTTTGAGGTAAAATGTAACACTATTGATGAAGAATTTGCCACATTTGTAGAAAGACAAAGATAATGTTTTCCATTTACTTCATGCTATAGCCAGGCATAGCAAAGACAATCTAAATGAGTTTTAAGATGGAATAAAGCATACTACTTAGCTTGGATTTCCTTACAGAGCCCAGTCTGGGTGAGTACTCTGGAATGATGGCATGTAGTCACACATGTGTCTCACATTTGTAGCTAACCAGTTTTTGGAACAGCACTGCTTTAGAAAGTGGTGTAAACTTCTTACACAGTATGTTTCAAAGTACCTTTCCTTTTCCTTTTACTTTTTTTACCCCCTAAAAGCTGTGAAGCTATATAAATGTGCCCATTAACAACTGCAGGAAACTTACGGGGTATTGACACATCAGCAAAGTCTTTTTTATTGAGCGCTTGCTGTGAAAGAATTTGTATCTAGCTAAGTGATCTTGTGAAGTTTTCTGACCACTGTGGAATTTTACTGCTGCCTGAATAAAATTTAAGTGCCTTCAAAAAGGGTCAAGCTTAGCTTTCTATCTTTATTACTTCCATGGTTCTCAAATGTAATGGGCAATAGCTAGTGAACTACCTAGATCTCCTAGTCGAGGATGAAAGAGACATGATTGTCCTTAAAACGTAGACCTGCCATTGTTTGAAAACAGTTTATTTACAGCCCTTTGCCCCCATCTCCAGCACTCTTGCCACAGATTTTAATTTTTTTTTTTTAAAAATAAGAATATGTGGTCCCTAGCTATGTATTGTTTAATTGACATAATAGCTACTCAACTCGATACAAGACTTCAAGAGCTAAATACAATTGCTAAATTTGTACTATTTCTTTTACTTCAACAAATTAATTTAAAAAGATTAAATTCCGTTGTGAAAAAGGAGAAAATACAGTTATAAGCAATTTATGAGATTATTGTGTATACATAAAATCATTTAAAAGTAAAGTGAAAAATGCAAATCTAGTCTTTTCTGTCATTGTTTTAATAAACTCCTGGGACATCAACACACTTACTCAGAAATATTTTTTTACAAGAAAATTCGTATATTTATAACTAAATTATTTTTTCAAATTAAAATAAATTGGAGAACATCATTTTTTGGCTGAAAAGAATTACTCCACATAGATGCTGTAGCAGTTGACAAATTGGCTATAGTAATGCCAAGCCACAGGAGAGAACATTTCAAAGTTTGTGTTTTTTCTGGACTGGTTTTATTTTGGTAAAAAAATTTTTATGTGAGAGAACTGCCTTTTAAAAGTTGATGCTAACAGTTTCTCTTTTGAGAGATGTAGAAATTGAATTACTTTTTTCCCCATAGATTTTATTTGTTTAGTGATAGTCAACAATGGTTCTTTTAATTAAAAAAATAAGCAAGGCAAAATATCTTAAAGGCCAGCTTTGTAAGAACCTGGGATGTAAATATTGGTGGTGGGTGAGATTAGGTACATTCTACAAACATTCTTTAGAACTTTGGCTTTATCTTTGGGTGCAAGATCCATTTCATAGGAAGGGGTATTGTTTCAGGAGCCTTTCCTTGAAGGCTCAGAGAAGTCTGAGAGTATTTGGTGAACTGCTTTATTCCTGACAGGTTAGCAGGACCCCCTAGAAGAAACTTATCACAAGAAAAGGGCTTGCCTGGGTCCAGTGGAGTTCATTGTCAAGCCCGTGGGTGCCGGAAGGGAGGATGAACAGAGCAATGTGGCTGCACCTGAACAGAGCACTAAAAACACTTTTACTTGGAAGCGTTAACCCATTTTATCACGACATACCACGGTTCTAGGGATGGAGGATCCCTCTGTGCCCTGAGAAAGTATTGCAACATTAGAAGCAGATTTTGGCTGGTAGGCTGACCATACTTTCTTGTTTCCTATCCTTTGAGACTGTTGAATTGGACTTTCCAGTCTAAGTAAGCACTTTGGAAAGAGAGGAGATGCAGGTGGCTGCTCAGAGAGATGCCTGAGTCTTAGCCTAAACCAGTTAGGTCTAATTTCCAGGAGATGGGGATGTAAACTCATTCGTTTTTCAAACTACCTCTGATGCAGCCAAGGTTGAAAAACAACTTAGTTCATCATAAACTAAGACAACATCATATTCTTTCCTCCCTTGCCATTTCTCTACAAGCCTCAACTCCTTTTCAGGCATTCGATGAACTGTGAGCTTTGCCAGTGAACATGGACTGAGACCATAGCTCCCTTCTTTATATGTTTATAGTCCTTGACACTTTTGTGCAACATTCCATAAACATTATAAACACTTATCCTATACAGCCCACTTATCCAGTGGGCCCCAGTATGTAGTCCCGTGTCCTACAGGACCAAGAAGGTTGTGTCCACTTATCACAAATGCTAGATGGAACCTTGTCCTGTCCACCCACCTCAAACAGATGGAATTGGTTATCTCAGCACTGTAATTCTAGGAAACAAATATCAATTGGTCTAAACTTTACTCCCAAATGTTTTTTTCTTTCTTCAGAAAATGATCACTAATTTCTCATGAGATTTCCTGTTTCAGCCAAGTTTGAAGTAACATGAACTCAGATGGTCCTTGTGTCCCAGTGGGTTTTCACCCTGTCTCCATGCAGAATAACCAGGAAGAAAACAAGAGGAAAATCAGGGTGTCTAGTCACATCTAAAGAAGTACCGAGGGTGGTCGTCTTTATTCAAGAACACTTCACTGCTTTCTATTAGGGAACTGAATCATATTAATCGTGCTTAGGACCTGAAAGGGGAGAGAACAATAGTTTCCAGAGCTTTCGGGTTGGAGGCAATAGTTGAAGGTGATTTTTAGAATGCATTTTAAAAGTCCCATTCTATTTCACTAAGGACAGTTTGCACAGTTGCCATAATGTTATTCAAAACGAGCGTAGGTGCCATCAAAGAGGGCGATTACATTAATAGGTGGTTTAGCATTTCTGTTGAATTTGAAGGTTGCCCAACATTTTAGTATAATTGAGCTGTCTTCAAGTCCTCATTCCTTAATGGATGCATTTAGCACCGGGTTGTCTCCTCATGAAATGAGCAATCAAGCCCACTCTGCTTCACATTTCAAATACTTTCAAAGATGCTGAAAGTTTTGTTCTGGCCTTATCTTGTTTTATAAAGAGCGTATGAATAACTAATTGGGGCCATTACTCAGAAAGCACTTTTTAAATAACTGTTCAATGCCATGTGATGAGGAGGAGTGGGGAGGACACATGGGACATGTGTGAGCAGAGACAGCGTGAGCAGACACATGCCCTCAAGGAGCTCACGTCCTTTTCGGTCTGTTGATGTACTGTGGCCTGTGGTTTGGTTTGGAATTTAATTTTCACTATGGTAACAACCAAAGTCAACGTTTATGCACCTAATGACACAGGGGGTAAAAAATAGTACCATGTTTTTATGACATTATTTTCTATGTTTAGTTAGATCAGTTTAGAGACATGAATACTTAACCAGTGTGCTACATTTGCCTGCCGTATTCACGACAGTAGCCTGCTGAACAGGTCTCTAACCCAGGAGCAATAGGTACCCAATGCAACCTGGGAATGCAGTACCCACTAGGTTGTGGAAGTGTACTCTCTGATGTCCGCACAACAAAATCGCCTCATGATGTTATTAAGCAATGCATGGCTGTCATAAATGATCAAAAATTAGAAAAATTTCAGGTTTATTCCTGTGACATTATTCCTACTAAAATTCATTAGTATATGTGGCTTTGTCAGCTCCAGTTGCTATGCCAAATGCCATTGACTGGGGGGCTTAAATGACAGATGTTAATTTCTCACTATCTGGAGGCTGGAAAGTCCAAGATCAAGGAGTCAGCAGATCGAGTGCCTGGTGAGGACCATGTCCAGGCCTGTTCAGAGCTGTCTTCTAGCTGTGACCTTCTGTGGCCAAGAATGAGGTCATCTCTCTCCTGTCTTTTCCTATAAGGACAGTAAATCCTCTTCACTATTTACCCTCATGACCCAGTTATTTCCCCAAAGCTCCATCTCTTAATCCTCCTAATTTGGAGGATTAGGGCTGCAACATATGAATTTTGGGGAACACAAACACTCAATCCATAGCATATACGCTCTTCTTAAAGAGAGGAAAATGGTGCTATCTTTTTGGTTTTACCTTGAGAATTGTACATAATCATCAGTACTATGTGAATATGTTCCACATTGGACTATCACTCATCATAAACGTTGAGGTAGAGAAGGAAAAAGAATTGCTGAATGAGCCCAGCTAATAAAGTCTCTGTTAGGTCACAAAAAAGCTGTCAAAGCAAAATTACTTGGAACCAAATCAGAGAACATAATCAAAGGATTAAAGAAAACCTAGAGTCAAGATCTGTTGACTTTCACACGAGGACGATGGTGAGAGCCCATTAGATCCCAGGCCCAGACTTGTACAAGGGATCTTTATAAAATCAACTCTGCCCTTTTAGTTGCTTTTGTGTTCTATGGGAATCATTCTGAAAACTCCATCTAGCAAATTTGCCAGTGGCATCAAAAATCTTTCAGGGTAATATGAATCAAACAGAATTATATTTCTTAAATTAATATTTTCTTTGCTTCACACCTGACCATCTTAAATAGATTTCTAGGTTCCTTCTTTGAGTGAGGAAAGACCACAATGATTTTAGCTGTCTAGTGCAGAAGTATGAACACTAAATAAGCCTTATATCTGAGCAAGAATTTGGTAAAATTGATTCTCAGAAGAAACCGCCAACCCTTTCCACTCCATGGCATCTTCTCTTCATTCAAAAGCAAATCTAGTAAGTGCCTACTGTGTACTAAGCATTGTTTTAGGTGTTTGGGATGCATAACTGGCGTATCACATGGTCAGTGCTGAGAACTCTGGAGCCAGAGAGACAGGATTCTATTTCTGCCTCTGTACTTACTGTAGTGCCTGTTTCCTCATTTATAAAATAGAAATAATAATAGTAGTTACCCCTTAAGTTTGTTAAAAAATAAATGAGCTACTAAATATCAAGAGCTTGGTGTCTATCTATGCCTAGCACACAGTGAGCACACAGTAAACATGAACTCTTACAATATTCTTGGCCACGATCAACACAGAGCCTTCGTAACCGGAGCAGCAGAGATGTAAGCAGGACCGCCAGGGTCAGGCCACCTGGGTTCACAGCTCAGGTGTACTGCATCCCAGCTTCCTTCTTAGACTCAAGCAAATGAATGTCTCATCATTAAATTATCCTTATCAGCAAAATGGCAACACCAACAGTATCCACATTGAAGGGCTTTATGAGGTTTACATTAAATAACTGATCTGAAATGTAAAACAGAATCTGGCAGAGATGAACACTCATAAGTATGGGGCTTTCCTGTTGTGAAGAAATGCATAGCTCGCCTGACCTGTGGTGGCGCAGTGGATAAAGCGACCTGGAATGCTGAGGTTGCCGGTTCAAAACCCTGGGCTTGCCCGGTCAAAGCACATATGGGAGTTGAAGCTTCCTGCTCTTCCCCCCTTCTCACTCTCTCTCTCTCTCTCTCTCTCAATCTCTCTCTCTCTCTCTCCTCTAAAATAAATAAATAAATAAAAATAATTAAAAAAAAAAAAAAAGAAATGCATAGCTCAAGGTGTTCATACCTAGTAGGGGAGGGAGTCAGGGAGACCTAACACATCATCACAACATACATGGTGAGTGCAGCTGGATATAAGGACCATGAACAGACTTGTTTCTGTGGACAGTTAACTCAATCGCCACCTAATTCTCAGAGTTAGCAAAATGTATTTACTTGGGCATATTATAGCCACTTAATAACCTGATTAGGTTAACAAATACTGGCAAAGAAGAGGAAACCCTGCCTGAGAGAATAAGCGTTCTCTTAGTAAGATGGTTCTGTTTTGATCATAAATGACCGAGATGAATTTCATTGACTCTAGGTTTCCTACAAGATTGTTCAACTGTGGTGATGACAGTGTGTCTGGCTCTTCATAGAGACAGAAAATAGGCTTCAGTAGGACTGCCAATCACAATGGCCTAGGTCCCTGGGCCATTCTTACAGCTTGCTCCACACCTCCTCTGCCCACATCTGCTAATTCTTTGTGTATTTTTGTACTCCCGAGTAAATCACAGCCATTGTCTCTGGTTGTGTCTGAAGAGATTGCCTGTGCCCAAGAATTCTATGCTCTTTCTTCACACTGGTCACCTCATGCAGGTATCTGCCCTGGTCCTTTTGTTCTTTTCATTTTGATTTTTCCACACGACTATGCTGAGGAAGATCAAAGCACAGATAGCCACTTTGATTATACTACAGAATGTAAATCCAGCATGTTCAAACTGGAGTCATCTGAGCCAAGGTCACCTGATCTATGTTGAGGTCTCACCATAGTGGTTCAGGATGGTCCTTACACAAGGTAATAATTCCTGCACCTGGTTCTGCAGAATGTTGATTAGCAGAATGTTCTAGTGAATGCAATTCCACATACTTGGAAATAGAAAAAGCTCTATTTGATTTTTCTATTGTTCTGCTAGCTCCTTGGCTTTTTGTTGGTTTTCTGTTCAGACTTGGCTTGAAAAATTTTTTCATTATTTTTCTTCTTCTTAGAGAGGAATGTAAAAATTTTTAGTTACTGTCCAGGTGACTAATAAAAGGTATACAATCCAGCCAAACCACACAGAACCTTCTCTCTGTGGGAGATGACAGACCAGTTTAAATGTGTTATGTCCCAGAAGCATCTCACTGGAACTGAGGGACTATTCTCAGGGAAGACACGCTTACTTTCTTAAAAAGCTTAACATCAGTCAATTTGGCTCATTCATGAAAAGAGGCTTTGAGAACATGAAAGAGAAGTCAAATGGTAGTAATTTTAGTGTTGTGTTAGTGGCTCTTTTTCCATCTCTCTGCCCTTCTTTCTCCACTAGTTTTAATAACAGAGTCATAACCACCTGCTCACAGTACAGCCCTAGTTCAAATGTAGTGGACGTTTGAGGCTTCTCACTGACCCAACTTGGCCATGTGGTCAGGTTGGTAAGAATGTCCCACTGGCCTGACCTGTGGTGGCACAGTGGATAAAGTGTCAACCTGGAAATGCTGAGGTTGCTGGTTCGAAACCCTGGGCTTGCCTGGCCAAGGCACATATGGGAGTTGATGCTTCCAGCTCCTCCCCCCTGTCTCTCTCTCCTCTCTCTGTCTCTCTCTCTCTCCCTCTCTCTCTCCTCTCTAAAATGAATAAATAAAAAAAAATTAAAAAAAAGAATGTCCCACTGGACTTAGACAGGGATGACCTGCTCTCCCCTAAGTGTTAGGACTGAACACTGGGGAAGGATGGCTTACATGGTGGGTCTTATTGACACATAGCAAAAACCATGAAATGGAATAGGCACTTGTAACACAACCAATGTCATCTATTGATAAATGATATCATGTCGCTTAACCTTTTAACATGTATTGAGCACTAGTTGCCAAGCAAAGTTTATAAGTGCAGTAGCTATCAAAAAAAGGATAATTTCCTGTGTTTTTCTCTGTTACAATAATCAGTAGAATTAGATAAAATTTTGTTTTTTCTCCTGCCTTTAATTCAGACCTATACTTAAAAAATTCAGAACACTTGACAAGAAATTAAGGTCATAGGATATTAGAACTGAAAAGAGTCTGAAATTTTATTATAGAAATAAGAAACAGTAGTGGTGGTAAAACTTAGTGCAGGATTCTCCAGACTATTTTGATTGAAGTCTTCTCTAAATAAGAAATTGTGGAATACATGTGCATATTAATAATGAACTATATTCCTCTATTGTTCTATTATATATTGCACATATTATAAAATGTATGCCAAAATAACATTAGGAAACATTTAAAAGATGAAATAGGTGATACTTTATAAGGCCTTGCTAACCATGATGGCTTCCTATTATCATTTGCACAATCACTTCTCAAGATTCATCACTAACAATGGTGGGTGAAACTGTATGGTCCAGATATTCTTTTGATAATTTTAAATATTTTGGCCAACTTATTTCCAAGATTGCTTAAGTAGATTTCCAAAAAGATTATATAACATTGCTAATAAAATGCTATTAATCTTTGTGGTTGTATGAGATAATTTAGAAATCCTTTCTGAAGGGAAATTAAGATGTATTTTCTTTTTTAAAGATTTTATGTATTGATTTTACAGAAAGGGACGGGAGCAATAACTATCAACTTATAGTTGCTTCACTTTAGTTGTTCATTGATTGGTTGCTTGTTGTATGTGCCTTGGTCGAGCAAGCCCAGGGTTTTGAACCAGCGGCTTCAGCATTCCAGGTCAATGCTCTATCCACTGCACCACCACAGGCCAGGCAAGATGTCTTAAGTGACATCCTGTGTGGTTTGAATTCAGACTGCCTAAACTCAAAGGCCAAGTTTACTGTCTTCCACTGGTGTGACTGACCTTGGGCAAGTTACTTATGCTCTCCAAGGGCAGTCTCCTCACTTATAAATGGTTCAGTAACACTGTGGAATATCTTCTAGGGTTGTTTTGAGGATCAAATGAAATAACATTTGCAAAACCCTTAGGACAAGAGGTCCTGTTTTCATGGTTATTCTAAGAACTGGTACAGAAAAAAAAAAAAAACCCTTTACAAACAGCCACTTTTCATTCAAAATGAATGTAACCACGGACATGGACAACAGTGTGGTGATGGCCAGGGAAGGGTGGAGGTGGAAGAGGGTTTGGGGGGATAAACGGTGATGAATGAAGATTCGACATGGGAGGAAAACACACAATTGGGCACCTGAAATCTGTATAATTATGTTAACCAGTGTCACCCCAATAAAATTCAATAAAAATGAATGCAACTCTATAACACTTTAATATTTATATGTAAGTATGTATATATATAATATAAAAATATATGCAAAATATATTTTTACAATGTAGACTAACTACTCCATCATATAGAACAGCTGTTACAGAGCAAAGTTTGGGACTCCCGGGTCCCACCAAAACCCTGCCCACGCTCTGAGAGGTCAAAGGCACTTGCATAGTGATACTAAGAAGTTATTTTCCTTTTCCACTCTCCCTGTTCCATGAGTTTACTGTGAGGTTTCCCAGAGGCTACATTTGTGATATGGCAACAGACCAGGTGAAGAAGCAAATATGAGGATCCGTGGTCGACTATTGAACCAGACATGCCAGACATTCATCTAAACTCTCCAGAGAGTTGTAAGGAAAAAAGAAAGAAAGAAGGAAAACCAACACTCTTCTCACTAGATAATTTTAATTGGAAACCAATTTTTCATTAAAAGTATATCACTTATATAACAGACTTCCAAAAAGAAATTAAAAATGAATAAATATATAATTTTTAAAATTCTCAGTTTTAACTTTCAATAAGGTAAATTTTGATAGCTGTTACCCACACAACAGATTTTTGTAGTCTAATAATTTTTGTAAAAATAGTCATAAAAACCCCCCAAAAGTTTGGGAATTGCTGATATGGATCGGATCGTTGATGAAAAGAGTTAACATCATTTTTAGCCACTAAAATTAGTGGTTGAAGAGGGACTCAGAAATGCTACATGTCTCATCTCAGGTCACAGCCCATTAGTGACAGAGTGGGATTACCTAATGGGACCTTCCTTCTTTAGATATTTATTTGAGGTGAGATTTCAGATAAGAAGATTCCAGAGCTTCTCAACATTCTCTTCTGCCTCCCAATTACCCTGAAATGTAGTAGAAATAAAAAGGGGGGAAAATCACTGTCACTATGAAACATCTGCTTATTAAATCATAATTCCATTTGAATAAGGTGACCAACTTTTTTACAATGAAAAGGACAAAAATATATTGCAGAAAACAATATCATAAATAAAAGAAACATTTTATTCATTGCAACAATACACCATAATATGATAAATGCATAATAAAAACATTTGTAATATTTTTATATTGTAATTATGCTTACATGCCTATTAATTTTTAATAATATTGTAAGAAAACAGTACTCATTTAGTAAAACTAAATATCAAACAAAACCACTAATTTGGAGTGATATTGGGGTGTATTTATCATTTTCAAATTAAAAAATGTCTATTTTATGCAACTATTTAATCAAAATGCATTATTAATAGATATGGTTTGAGGTTAGATTTCTACTTTAAAACTCAAATTTTGGGAAAATACTTGTAAATAAAATTGTACATATTTGGAAATTCTTAAATAGATAATAAATTAATAAAACATGAATTGTGCTTACCTGTTTGTTGGCAGATAAAATATATTATACTCATTTTGTTAAAGATGGCACTGCCCATGTGGAAGCCTGTCACCCAGGTGATAATATTAGTTGCCCTTCTTGTTTGGGATGGGCATGATTATATTAATGTGTGTTGGGGGACAGGCTGTAGGCAGGTGGGGTCATTATAGCCGTTATAGCATGGGGCTTAGTTTTGAGACTAAGCCTTTCCTACCCTAAGTGACTTTGTATTGGAGACTTCTTAGTTTGCATATTGGATTAAAGGTTTTGATTTCTACACTATAAAATGGGGCAGACCTGGAGCTTGCTCTCTCTCGGTTCCTGAGATTAGCATTACAGTGGAGAGCAGAGAAAGGCCACGTGGAGGAGGCCAGGAGAAGCAGCCAAGATGGCAGAGTGCTGAAGGAGAAGCCAGTTTGTGCAGAGTTTGTGCAGAGAGAAGGAGATGGGGAACAGAGGTGAATGAGACTGGTGAGCTAGAAACTTTGATTCTAGGAAACTTGGATAAGTCAGTGGCTTTGGGAGCCCTGAATGGAAAGGGAAGTGTTTTTTCACTATGTATATTTCTTGCCTACCGGGTGCAAGCTAAGATAAAGCTAATGGCCAGTTCTTGGCTCTGTTGTTTCATTACTGTCTGTCTGAATCTAATGTGAACCTGCATGAGTCAGGTGGCTGTGGCTACTGGCTTTATTTTACACTATCTATGATTGAATATTCACTAAGAAAGAAATAATCATGAGTCTACAATGTCATGTGTGCCGTGTGGTGTTTCAGTAAGAAGTACACAAAGCCATTTGCATGTTTGGTATATCGCGCATGTAGGTCAAATAAGTTTGTAAATATGATGTATTTGTTTGCTCGCTTATAGTTTGCATTGGGTGTAGGGGACAGGCTGTACACAGGCAAGATCCTTATAGCCTAAAGTTTAGTTTTAAGACTAAGCCTTTCCCACCCTTTTAATACTAAGATCTTCTCAACACTAAGCTTTTCCCCACACCCTCGACTGTTGCATGATGGGGGGTGTGCACTCTTATGAAGAATCCCATTTATGCCTCAGATAAGTGGCTTTGTATCAGAGACTTCCTTATTTGTATACTGGCTTAAAGGCTTTAATTTCTACACTATAAAATAAGGGAGACCAGGGGCTCTCTCTCTCTTAGTTCCTGAAATTAGTATTGCAGAGGAGAGGCAGCCAAGATGGCAGAGTGCTGAAGGAGAAGCCAGTTTGTGCAGTTTGTGCAGAGAGAAGGAGATGGGAAACAGAGGTGAATAAGGCTGGTGAGGTAGAAACCTTTGATTCTAGGAAACTTGGATAAGTCAGTGGCTTTGGGAGCGCTTAATGGAAAGGGAAGTGTTTTCCCATTGTGTGTATTCCTCGCCCACCAGGTGCAAGCTAGGATTAAAGGTAATGGCCCACCAGTTCTTGGCTCTGTTGTTTCATTACCATCTGTCTGAATCAAATGAGAACCTGCATGGGCCAGGTGGCTGTGATGGTGGCCGTGGCTACTGGCTTTACAGTGCGCTCTCTCAAGGTCTCCCATGAGGAGTGCATGCGTCTCATAATTGCGTCTCACTGCACTGTACTGTACTGATCCTTGACGAATTGTCATGTCAAATACAAATACATCACATCACATGCAATGGATCAAATTTGCGTTGATGGAATACAGACATTTAAAGATTAGTCTTCCAATATCAAAAAGGAGGACATGTAGGAGGACACTTTTCGAGGGAGGATGGAACTTACAAAAGAAGGACTGTCCTCCTTAGAAGAAGACGATTGATCACCTTAATCTGAATCTCACCATGAATCTCATCTAACCAGTGTCCACTTTAACTAGCTCTCAGAAGATCTACCAAACAGCACATTCACTTTTTTCTAGGTGTAAGCTGTATAGCTTAAGAACATCATTTTTTGTCAGATTTTGTAGGTCCCTTACAGAATTACTCAGCCAAGAATCTGGATTTTACCCCACAAAATGTGTTATATAAATGTCACATTGCTCTATTACCTCTACACTGTCAACCTAAATCAAGAGACAAACTGAGGCAAACTCAAATGACAAAAAATTGAGTTTATTTGGGAACAGACAGAAGAATTGCAATTTGGGAAACTCCAAGTGTAGCAAGCAGCGGCAAGTCCATTGAGGGTTGGGGGCGGCTGTATCTACAGGGGTGGGTGTTTTGCCAAGAGGGGGTCCAACCAGAGTTTCAGCAGGAAGCTCACTGGCTTAAAGATGAGGGGGATTCTTAGTGGATTTTCACTGGTCAGGAGATAAGTTCTGGTTTCCTGTAAGTCAGGCATTGACTGGGAACCAACATCCCCCTTCTTAAATTTTGTTGTTTTGAAGGCACATGTGTGAGTCTTCACTTCATGCCCTCTGGTTCCATTTGCATTGAAATCTTTATACAATGTCTGCTATTTATCCCCCACCTCCCTTTTCTTTCTTTTTGAGAGAGAATGTTAAATACACCTCATGGTAGCGTGGAGGACAAAGGGGCCACATGCTAAGTGTTGGGCAGATAAAATATATTATGCTCACTTTGTTAAAGATGGCGCTGCCCACGTGGAGGCTGTTACCCAGGTGATATTAATGTGTGTTGGGGGCAGGGTGTGGGCAGGCAGGATTCTTGTAGCCTGGGGCTTGGTTTTGGGATTAAGCCTTTCCCACCCCTTCTGATGTGGGGTGGTACAATCCTATCATGCCTCAGAAAGTGACTTTGTATTAGAGACTTCCCTATTTTGTATATTGGATTAAAGGTTTGGATTGCTACACTATAAAATAGGGGCAGAACAGGAGCTTGCGCTCTTGGTTCCTGGCATGATTAGCATGAGAGGAGAGAGCAGAGCAGAGAGCAGAGAAAGGCCACGTGGAGGAGGCCAGGAGAAGCAGCCAAGATGGCGGAGTGTTGAGTGAGAAGCCAGTTAGTGCAGAGTTTGTGAAGAGAGAAGGAAGGAGATGGGGAACAGAGATGAATAAGTCTGGTGAGCTAGAAACCTTTGATTCTAGGAAACTTGGATAAGTCAGTAGCTTTGTGAACACTGAATGTGAGTGGGTTTTGGAGCCCAGTGTGTGTTTTATACTTGCCCGCCGGGTGCAAGCTAGAATTAAAGACTATGGCCCACCAGTTTTTGGCTCCGTTGTTTCTTTACCGACTGTCCGAATCCAATGCGAACCTGCATGAGCTGGGCTGCTGTGGTGGTAGCCCTGCCTGCTGGCTTTACACTAAGCCTAACAAGCTCAGGGGATGAGGGCATGGAGGGCCCTACAGACTTAGGAGCCAAATGTAACTACAAAAGGTGGGATAAACATAAAACTTCCTAACTAGAGGTGAGCCATGGCGGGTAGTCACGTCCTATGCCTGCAGCTTCCTTGATGAAGGTCAATCTTTACCTTAACTCAGCCTGCCTATGGTGGTTTTATATCTAGTATAACTCATCTTTGGAATGTCACAGTATCTCCTTCTCCAGACTCCTCAGGGCAACGCCTCCCACACAGCAGAGAACCATAAACCCCTCCTTGTTATCTTGTGCCCTGCATACCATCTCTGTGCTGTGAACGTGGATTATTACCTACCCTGCCCTGACCAAGGTAAAAGAGATATCTGTCTTTCCATTTCACTTTTTTATCCGATCCCAGAGGTCTCATTTCACCTTCTCCTGACTCTCTACCACCAATGGATTTCATGTGTGAATGAGAAAATGGCGGGACGACAGACCTACCCTGACAAGCTCAGGTGAACCCTGCAGAGTGGCCTTGCAAACTCAGAGACCTGAAGCACTGTATTTCCCATGTATAAGACTTACCTTAATTTGGGGGCCTGTATGGCCAGTAGCCATGACCACCATCACAGCCGCCTGGCCTGTGCATGTGTGCATTTGATTTGAACAGATGGTAATGAAACAACGGAGCCAAGAACTGGTGGGCCATTAGCTTTAATCCTAGCTTGCACCTGGCGGGCAAGAAATACACATAGTGGGAAAACACTTCTCTTTCCATTCAGGGCTCCCAAAGCCACTGACTTATCCGAGTTTCCTAGAATCAAAGGTTTCTACCTCACCAGCCTATTCACCTCTGTTCCCCATCTCCTTCTCTCTGCACAAACTGGCTTCTCCTTCAGCACTCTGCCATCTTGGCTGCTTCTCCTCTCCTCTACATGGCCTTTCTCTGCTCTCCTCCAGCATGGGCTCCTCTGCCCCATTTTATAGTGTAGAAATCAAAACATTTAATCTAATATACAAACAAGGAAGTCTCTGATACAAAGTCACTTAGGATGGGAAAGGCTTAGTCTTAAAACTAAGCCTTAGGCTATAAGGACCCTGCCTGCTTATAGCCTGTCCCCCACACCCAATGCAAACTATAAGTGAGCAAACATATACATTATATTTACAAACTTATTTAACCAACAGGGCCCAAAATTTGAAGAAAAAATGTATTACATAAAGTTATTGAACTCAAGTATTATTCATCATATAATTCATACAACTCCTCATCACTGTCAAAATTCCCATCCATTAGCTTGTCCTCATCTGTGTCTGATGATGAATCACTGTCTTCAACAATGAGCACAAAACAAGCATGACAAAGCGGGAAATGCAAGTAAAAAAAAACTATAACCGCTGTGTAAGACACACCCAATTTTTAGACCCCATAGTTTTTGAAAAAGGGTGCATCTTGTACATGGGGAAATATGGTAACCACACAGATGATTTGAAATTAAAAATTTCTAAGTAAAAGCAGTTCGTGGTGGGTAGTCATGTCCTAGGGAGGTATCTTTCTCTAAACAAAGGTCAATGCTTACCTTAAAGGAGACTGCCTATTGTGTTTTGCACCTACAAGAAAGTATCTGGAACGTGCTTTTGAAATATAAGGGGAATCTTCTTGTCCTGCCCTCCCAGGGCAGCCATCACGCCAGAGTAGGAACCAACAAACCCCTCGTTGTTATTGCTATCCTGTCAGTTGGTAACTGTTATTCCTGCCTACGTGAAAGAAGTTTCAGTATTTACATGTTTACTTTTTACCCAAACCCAGAGATCTCCCCATTCTGCTTTCTCCCGCCTCCCTAATCCATCACCAATCAATTTTATGTGACCCCCTTACATCTTCCCCTTTGCTTCTGATCTATAAAATAAGTGGTAAAACAGCCATTTTCTGGAGCATTTTCTCAACCCGTTGAGATTTTGTTTCCCAGGGATTGTCGACAGCTTGGCTCAAATAAACTCATTAAAAAACTCTTCTAGGTTTGGGAGTTTCCTATGTTGACACGTGTAATCTTCTTATGCCTGCTCCTTTTGATTCTAAAGTATAAAATAAGGTGCAAAACTGCCATTTTCCTAGTCTGCTGAGACTTTTCTTCCTGGCAATTGTTGACACTTTGGCTCGTATAAACTTATAAAAATTCTCTGTAGGTTTGGACGTGTCTCACAGTGACAGTGGCAACGGCCTAGCTCTTCCCCTCTTTCCTCCTGAAGCTGGATGTAACACATCCACTAGCTGAAATGAACAACAAAGGAGTCTTCATTATGATTGGCAATCCCTAGACGTTAAAAAAAAAAAAAATGTGTGCTGGGACTTGCGTCACTCATGTCTGTTTGAAAGAAACTTCTCAAGGTGAAGGGTGGCTGAGTTTTACTTCAAGCTGGTGGTGGATGGGGAGGGACGATTAGTGGATTTGGGAAGCTTTTCTCTCAAGACACAGAAACCCAAGTTTGAGCCTCTCCTACCTTCCTGTGTAGCGTTCATGAATTCTAATGCTACTTAAATAATAACAGCTGTCAGAGTCCTCTAGGAAGCCTTGAGGCAGCTTAATCTTGCCTGGTACAGGCAGTTCCAAAGCAGCTAATAATCTGATCATGTTTCTATCTTGCAAACAAAAAAACCTCAATGGTCTGTAGCAGGGGTCCCCAAACTTTTTACACAGGGGGCCAGTTCACTGTACCTCAGACCATTGGAGGGCCAAACTATATAAAAAAAACTATGAACACTGCACACTGCACATATCTTATTTTAAAGTAAAAAAAACAAAACAAAACAAAAAAAAAAACAATAAAAAAAACCCCAGGAACAAATATAATATTTAAAATAAAGAACAAGTAAATTTAAATCAACAAACTGACCAGTATTTCAATGGGAACTATGCTCCTCTCACTGACCACCAATGAAAGAGGTGCCCCTTCCAGAAGTGCGGTGGGGGCCGGATAAATGGCCTCCGGGGGCTGTTTGCGGACCCCTGGTCTGTAGGCTTCTCTGGCTTGCAGCCACAGCACTAGCTCAATGTTTTTGCTGGTCCTTCAGGTTATCATTGTTGCCACGATTTCTGGAAACTACTTTTGAGCAGGTAGGTTCCATATGCCATAGCTTTGTGCAGAAAGTCTTAGAAACAAGGGTTATTTGTTGTAAGGGAGGGAAAAAAAATGTTCCCTCTCCTTTTCGCAGTTCTTGGCTGAGATACCCTTGAAATAAAAGGCAGATTAACAGGAAGAAAAAAATTAATTATAGATGGAGCCCCACAAAGACCTGAGACTCAAAAGGCAGCCAGACAGTGGAGGCTCCTGTACCCTCCTGAGCTAAGGATGAGGGTGGGGTTTTGGGGATTCAGGGCGGAGGAGGGCAGATCACCTGGAAAGTGAGAGGAGTCCAGCTTGGAGAACAGAGATTGCCCTGGATGGCACACAAGTCTCTGCAGGGCAAAAGTGATAACTGCTCTCGTCCCTGTCAGGCCCCCTTTCCAATGTAAGTTTCCTCCAGGAATGTAGATTCCTTTACAAAAGGGTCACTTTTACTCAGTTTTTAGAGTGTCTGTGTCTGTGGTATCTTAAAAACAATCAGCAGAAAAGAACCCTTTTGCCCAGAGGCAGATTTGGGGCTGACATCTGACCTTCGCCATACACTCTGCCCCATTGCCCTCAAAAGACAAACTGTGAATCCTCCCTTCACAGTGCCTATATGCTTTGCTGGGCAAATTAAATAAGGGCAGGTTTGGTAACACCCAGTAGTACAGTTTTTAACACCTAATTCGTATGACATACAGTTTAGCCAATTTTTTTTTATTTTTTTCATAGGCTGGGGAGCGGGCGGGGGGGGGGAGCTGAGGACTGAGAGAGAGAAAAATGTAAAAAAACAGAGTTTAACGTGACAAGATCTTTAAACAAATTCTTTAAAGAGATAGTTTGATAAACATAAGAACAGAAAAGAGGGATGTTTGTGACAACGGAGGGGAAAAAATTAATAAAGAGACAAATCAGTTACCAGAATGTATATTAGGTTCAGACCAAAATCAAGACAGTATTGTTTGGGCAAGCACTAAGATTATTTAGATCTGTATCTTTTTTGTATAGTCTAGAAACGTCTGTTGTTTCTGGAGAGTTGGGTTTCTTTGGAGGTTGGGAGGCTGGAGCCTCTCCTGGAAGCCTCCTAGAGCCCTGGCTCCTGGGAATCTCTCTGTCCAGCTTGGAACTGTCTGGGCCCAGCTGGTTCAAAGACACGGTAGCTATTTCACAGTTATTGTAATGATGTTGTAACTGATCCATTCCCTTGATCGCTGCCCAGAAAAGAGTATAACTTCCAGGAGCCTCGGCGAGCAATCATAATCTAAGCCATGTTCCTTCCATCACCACCTCCCAAAACGTGACTTTAAGAGTTAAGAAGTTTTTCAGAGTCTTGCTAAATACCAGGGCATTCACTGTGCCTCAGAAGGGAGGCAAAAGAAAATTGTTCTCCTGCATGATTTGGTGGGTTGGTCTTGAATAGCATGGGGAGCAAGACCATGCAGAAGTTTGTTTTGTGTTTGGATTATACTCCTGGGGTTTTAGACAGGCTGCAAATAAAATCTAAAACAAATAAATGATAAATGGCAGCAAGTCTGCCTGCCTGTCTTACCCGGGGACATTGGGGAAGCGAAGGAAGCCACTACCACAGGGCATGCACGATGTACCCTTTGTGACATTATACACCCTGGTTCCTATTGAAACTCTAGCTGAGTGCGCTGGGGAACTTCCCCGTATTTAACTTCCTCCTTGTACAGTGGCGTTGGCCTTATTTTCTTTCCCCTGTTAAATAATGCATTAGGTTGGGAGCTCTCCACCAGGCACTGTGGTGCAATCAGAGAAGCTGGCTTTTCACGGTCAGCCGGGGCCTGAAAGCTAAAACAGCTGACACAAGGAAGGCCTTGTCTTGTCTGAGCTTAGAAAATCCTGCAGGAGAACTTGTTTCTTCGGGAAGAGACTAGTAAAGGAATCAACACGTGAAAACCATTAGTGAATCAGTACGCACTTTCCAATGAGGAATAAACAAGGTCACTTTAGCCATTTTTAGGAAAAGTTGGTCAGAAAACACTCATCTGTTGCTCTTTGGTGAACCACTGACTTTTTTTGGGTAGAACTATTGCACTCTTTGGCACAAACTGCAGAAGAGTCATTTTAAGGTCAGAAAGATACGGTGCCTAAGCCAGCTCTGGGATAGGAGTCTCCCAGGAACATGCCGGCGCTCCTAGTGGAACATGTCTGTACTCCCAGGCTCAGTCCTGCCCGTGATGAGGGTTGACAGGGCCAGATTCCATTTCAATTTAGGCTTAATAAGGCTTTTAAATTTTCTTTGTCTGTGGTTTTCTACATCTACTCATTCATTCAACAAAAATATTTCTTGAGGGCCCGAAGCTGTTCTAGGTGTATTGAATGCTGGTTCCCAAATATCACCAACCCAAGCTATGGACAAGACCACGTTGGTTGTTGGGTTTCTTGGTGAGGGGCATCACCGCCTAGCCAGGCAGTGTCTGGTGAGGAAGGCAGGCGCAGCATCTACAGAGGACTGGTGGTTCGGTTTCAGGCAGGTATTGCAACGGGAGGGGTTTGATTGGGACTGGTAAAGGTACTCATTACATCTCAGCGTAATGATTTAGAATTGGTGGAAGGAGCAAGGGGAGGATTTTTGAGGCAATGGATTCAAAGAATCTTCTTATGTTAATTTTCTGGTGTTTTATTATTATTATTTTTTCTATTAAAGAGTTAATGGGTCTTTCTGGAAGTTAATGTAATAAACACCCAAGTCACCACGTTTCCTAGAAGGGGAAAGTTATGCTAATGAAGACAGGATAGTCATGGTTCAAGTATTGTCAGGAAGCTGTGTGCAGGATTTAAGACCTACCAGTGCACAAAATGTTAGGATTCCTTGCATTTGTGGAGTTTGCCTTCCAGAAAGTTACATCAGCTTCAGACTGTGATGAGACACGAGTAGTTTAAATTATGTTCCAGTCGCTGCTTTATTTTCTCATAGTTCAAATTCAGACTAGCCAGACACCTCTTCTTCATCAGGGCACTCAGCAAGGGTGTATGGGTACCTCCCAGTGCCTGGCCTTGAACTCGGTGTGTTGGCAAGATGCTCATCTCAAGAATGTCACTGTTCAGTGGGTGACACCAACTTGTAGATAGATGCCCATAAAAATGAGCTACTAAGTGATTTCCGAGAAAGACTCATTTACCTGCTAAAATTAGTATTTATTCTATTAGAGTGCTTGCTCTCTTTCAAGGAGCAGCAGCTTTCCAATGTCTGTACCTGAAAAGGAAGGGGGAGTGGGTGGAAGGTTAACCCACAGGCTGCTGTGTAACCTGATCCAAGAGAGTTAAACGTGTCAAAGGGACTATGCGTTTGAATAGGACCCAAGGTTGTTGCATTTATTTGTTCTTTTACTAAGCAAGAAACTGCTGCCAGGTCTCCTCCGCTTCCCCACCCTGCTAGGAGTCACCAATCCGCAGGACTCAGACAGCCCACCCTGCTAGGAGTCACCAATCCGCAGGACTCAGCCAGCCCGGCAGGCAGGCAGGTACCTGTAGAGCTGTGACCACAGGGCAACTGGGAGGTGGGAGCTGAGTGGTCTGGAGAAGCCTGTCTGCCCCGTCTAGGTTCACACTGCCCCGGGGGACCAGAGCAGACCGCAAAGGTCTGCAGTCCTGACTAAGCTTCCTCTGACCAGCTTCTTAGCTCTGATTAAAATAAGAACATATCATAAACCAGGGCTTCGCTCTCAGCGGCATGCTGGGACCTCCTGGCAGACTCGGGAGCCTGTCCGGAAGAGTGGAAAGCTGCCAGGCACTCCCTCATCCACACCAAACTTCTCTTCCAACCCTTCTTCCTTTCCAGAAGTTTCACCCCTACAGGGGGAATCTCTAAACGTAAGTCCAGTAAACATATTATGGGCTTTGATTTTACATAAATGTTAATTCAGTCATCATTTAACTAAGAACAATCTTTATTTAGAGGAGGGAGCCAGGCCAACCTTTCAGTTAAGGGAATGTGTGGATGGACAAAAGGAGAAAAGGTCATGTTAAACTAAGCAAATGAAGTTTCTGCACGGTTACATTAACTTTTTCATAGGTTGTGCAGATTGAACAGAGCAACAAAAGTCTTAGGAGCATTTTCTACATGTAAAACTCACTAGCCATGTTAGCTTTCTAAGATTATAATTAACTTTGCATGCTTTTATACCATTGTTAATGTAGTTTTAATACTTTAATAATAATATTATTAACAATGCATTAATGATACTATTATTTGATATAATTACCTAACTCTTCATTTTTTCTATTAGATATCCATCACTGCATAACAAATTACTCCCAAATCTAGTGGTTTAAAACAATAACATTTACTATCTCAACTTCTGTAGGTCAGGACCCTGGGTATGGTTTAGCTGCTGTTCTGTCTTAGGGTCTCTCTCAAGGCTGAAATCAAGGTCATCGCAAGGTTCCCCTGGGGTAAGAGCTACTTTCAAGCTCTCTCATGTGGTTGTTGGTCCAATCCAGTTCCTTGTAGGCTGTGGCTGAAAGGCTGCCCTTATTTCTTGTAACACAGAGTTTCCAACATGGCAGCTTGATGAGATGGCAAGAAGAAGGGAGCACCAGGGAGACAGATGTCTGAGCTTTTAGGCTTTAATCTCAAAACTAACATCACTTCCCTCTGACACATTCTATTGGTTAGAAAGGAGGGGCTAGGCCCAGCCCACACAGAAGGGGAGGGATTACCCAGGAGTGAATGCTGTCTGGGTGTCATTGCAGAAGCAACCTTGCACAACAGCTATCCCCATGCTCCATGGTTTGGAGACCAAGATAAGCTAGAGCTATTTACATTCAATGTCAAACTGAGCTAAAGACCAAACTGGTTATAGATCATGTTATGGTTTGAAAAGAAGATAAATATCCTGCCTGCCTAATACTTTTTAGAGTAAAATAGTAAAGTTCAGGACAATACTATATCTGAGCAAATTTGAAATGGATGCAGACATGGATGGATGGAGACCGAGGTAGACATCAGCTTAGCTTAAATGACAATATGAGTGACTTCCGTTCTCAAGAGCCCTATGAATTGATTAATTGCCAGCATGATGGAAGTAGACCAGTGCTGGGAGAGAAAAGAAAATATTTTATTAAAAGCCAAAAATGCTTTCAATCTGGGTCAATAAATGACAGCATTGTTCCTGACAAGTTTGGGTTCTTGTCTCCTGCTATGAAAGAATTTAGAGCAGGGACACTGATAAAGTGGGGGCAGATTTACAGAGGCTCTGCCGTGGGTGGGAACTCTGACACAGGGTCCTGGGTTCTGTGCCCTGAATGGGAGGCTGGGAGGGGGGGTTCATGGCTTGAGGACATGGGGGTTGCTGTAGTTAACTAATCAGGGAGTAGGTTAGCAAGCTTCTCCTTTATTGGAACAACGATGTCCAGTTATACAAACATTGATGTCCAGGGATACGTCAGTGAAGCGAAGCATTCTGGAATTGTGCAGCACTTATTATAGTATGCAGAAAGAGACTTTCCCAAGCAGGTTTTGAGTTTTTTTTTTCTGTGATTTGTGGTGTGGCTTTTTTTTTTTTTTTTTTTTTTTTTTCTGAAGCAGGAAACAGGGAGAGACAGACAGACTCCCGCATATGCCCGACCGGGATCCACCCGGAACGCCCACCAGGGGCGAAGCTCTGCCCACCAGGGGGCGATGCTCTGCCCATCCTGGGCGTCACCATGTTGCGACCAGAGCCACTCTAGCGCCTGAGGCAGAGGCCACAGAACCATCCCCAGCGCCCGGGCCATCTTTGCTCCAATGGAGCCTTGGCTGCGGGAGGGGAAGAGAGAGACAGAGAGGAAGGCGCGGCGGAGGGGTGGAGAAGCAAATGGGCGCTTCTCCTGTGTGCCCTGGCCGGGAATCGAACCCCGGTCCTCCGCACGCTAGGCCGACGCTCTACCGCTGAGCCAACCGGCCAGGGCTGTGGTGTGGCTTTAAATCTGGAAAACAAACTTAAAAGGACACAGGCTAGTTCCTGGGCCATTGTTTTATTGCTACTTATTGAGAACCGCCATAGTTCTGGTAGGGCTTGACTCAGTGGAGCAATTGTCAGGAACATTTTATTCTGTTTCAACATGATGACATCAACTTCAGTTGATTCCTCGGCACTTTTGCTTTCTGGAGATCTACTAAGGAGATAGCACCCATTTATTCAGTGGGGTGGGGGTGGGTGGGGAGAATCAATGAGTGGTTCCAGTGAAGACTCCTGGAAACAATAAAATTCTTACTTTGTTTTTACATAAAAACGAGATTTTCAAATGGTTCTAACATTTGAATGAAGACAAATAAATTCACCAATGTACAAGGAAAAATGGTTTTCTAGCGTTACAATAGAGAATGTATTTTCTGTTCATGAACCAAACTCAGAATTATAAAGATCGAGTTGAAACAAATACATGCAATGTATGTATAATCTTGAGAGAGAAAAATATTTTCCCTCTCCCCCACCCCCCACACCTCCAGGTTTCCCTGTGTCCCTTGTGCCACGTGTGGCTGCCATCTCACTGCAAGCTCAGGCCGGCTGATCGGGGCGTGAATGGGCTTGAAGTCCTGGAGACTGAGGAGCAGGATTTGAGGTCAGGGCGGAAGAATGACCTCTCAGTGGTTACTGACTCAGACAAAACACAGGGTTGGAGGTTGACTCATCCTTTTAGCAAGTGACGATGAGGTCTTCTAGGACCTAGGAGCTCCGAGGGATTAGGACAAAAATATGAAAAATGAAATAGAAGACTGTTTTGTGATTTTGATGGTATGTTAACTAATTTGGGAGAGAAAAGTGTGCACATGAAGTGACTCAAGAATTAAATACAGAACGCTGTGGTCCAGTTCCACTTCAAGTAAATGCAACCTGGCTCACCAGAATCCTATTATTAACATTCTTTCTCCTTTTCAGTCTCCCCTCATATGAGAACGACAGATAACAAGAAAGAAGATGGGAGAGTTGCGGGGTGTGTGGAGAAGTCAGAAGTTGGCAGACTGCTGCCCCTGCATCTCCAAGCGTGGTCCTGTCCCCACTCCCTGCCAGCCGCCCCTGTGAAGCTCCACCCATCCCAGGCTGCTCCGGGAGGTTCGCGTCTGGTGACTTCCATGCTGCTCCCTTCTCCTGAGTCGCTCTTCCCTCTCTCACGGTCCTTCCTTCTCAGGGCAGATCTCTGCTCCAATGACACTATCCCCAAGGCGTCCCTGGGCACCGTAGCCCCAGGGTTCCTACTTCTCATCCTCTGCTCTACTTTTCTGTGTAGATCTTACCACCCTTTCCCTCACTGAGCATGAGGCATGTTTGTTTACTGTTTCTAGAAAGAGAAGCTATGAGAGGGGAGCACTGCTTTTGTCTGCTGTCCCTTGGTGAGGGCCCAGTGACGGCTGGACGAGTGGGCACACACACTTCATTGGCTACCCCAGTATTCTCCTGCCTCTGTAATTCCCGCCCTTGGAGAAATCACCTGTTTCTCTATGAAGGCTTGTTTGCATTCTTCTCCATGACCGTTGCTTCACGTTTTCTGTTCCCTTGTTGGATTCTCAGGTATCTTATGACCGAGTCCAGTCACCATCCAAGCCTGGTACACAGTGAACGCTGAAAGAATGGGTAAATTTGACCTTCATAATCCAGTGCCTGAAGCATGGCAAGAACCAGAATCCCCAAAGAGTCAATTCATTTGTTATATTTTGTTTACTAAGGCAAAACACACACACACACACACACACAACAAAACCGATTACATCCTAGAAGTGTTTCTACAAGGGGATGACTCAAAGGGAGCTTTGTAGAGCCCTGATTTCACTATGAAATCCAATTAGCCGGTACAGTGCCTTTTTTGAACATTCTGACTTAGCCAAGATAAAAAAGCTCATTGGGAAATACAAATGAATCTCACTTTCATGAAAGTGGAGAGTTGAAACAAAACATACAAATGAGTGCTAAGCACAGTAACGCTCTTCTGTGGAAAATAAGGACCGAGTCCTCCAGGTCCGGAGAAGTGCCTCGGGCCTGGTCGTGTGGGTAAGCTGTATGACTTTTAGAGTCCTGCAAAGCATGTGACTGTAATTTCACTGACTTATGTTAGTCCTGATCTCCCATTATTCAGCGGGAGTGTGACAGGTACAGTGATCCAGCTGCCTGAACCAGGCCATTGTGGGCCCAGCAGGACAGAGCATGGAGAGTCAGACCGAGCTTGGAATGGCCAGGAGGGAACGTGTAAACAGGCAGACGGGGCTCATGGAGTCCCACGGAGGGCGGACTAAGAAGGGTGACATGTGGAGGGGAGTGTCAGGGGTCCACGTGGAAAGGTGTAGCCACCTCCGCTAAGAGAAGCACGTTCACTTCAACTTCATTCATGTCAGCACTCAACGGTAAGACTCTTAACTACAGAAGCTTGTTTTCAAATGTAGACTTTATAGCACGACAACTCATTAGTCAAAGAAAGATTTCGTCTGTATCTTGTCAATGCCCCAGTGGCCCAAAGCAAGAGGAGAAAGCAGGTGGAAATCTGGCCAGGGAGAGAAACAGAGAAAAAACCCGGTTTCTAGTCATTGTACCTGAGATTAGACTTGACTCAGTGACCCCAGGGAGGAGGAACTGGCTAGGTGGATAGAAAAGCTTTACTTCCACATGAGGGCTGGATGCCCCAGCTGGGGCAAGGTGAGTGGTGTGGAGCTGGGAGCCTGCCCTCTATGAAGAGAATATGGGAACTCCTCATCCTCACAGATGACATCTCTCTCAGCACAGGGATGAGTTTGGGCTCACGGAGGTCTCACTTATCCTGTACATTAAGGACCTTTGTGACCATCTCGGGGAGAAACAATACAGGCTATCAGCCTGGACACTGGGATTCTCTTTTCTGGCATTTGGTGTCTTCATTCTTAATTGGCAGGCCTTGGCAATAATATGGAGAGCCCACCAATTCAGGAAATGAAAGATTTTTAGGTGGAATTATTTTGACAGATGGTACACTTAGATAATTACACAAGGTTTTACTTTACTTAAATGTTGCCCACACAGACTTTGCAATGTCATCTGTCATGAGAAAAAGGCCCCTGCCCCCAAAGCAGAGTGATGACAGAGCTCTGGAGATGAATGCTCCCAACGTGAGGGTCTAGGAAGAAGGGGACCTGAGGTACTAGGATCAAGGGAAATATCAGATCTTAGGTATGGTTTTTGGTTGTTTTTTTTTTTTTTTTTAAATACAGGAACTACTATAAGGACATCATCAGCTCTGTCCAGGGTAAACATAGCTGGAATCCTGCTTGGATTCAGAAGCAATTAAAACATAAGCACTAGGGTATGTCGAGACTAAAAATTCAAGAATAGAACCAAAGTGAGGGTGGAGGAAAATATGGAAAAAATAACTACTCATCTTTCCTCTACTTTCCTCCCCCACCCAAAAAAAGGAAGCCAGGAAAGCAAGTTTAAGGAATGAGATGGGGTGATCCCAGGAGACGGGGCTAAGGGGCCAAGTCCAAGACCAAACGGACAGCTGAGGCTTTGACACCAGCCAGGACGAGGCTAAGTGATGGGTAGACTGCTCAGAGCAGGAACGTCTGGGGCCTGAGCTCAACCCTTACGGAACAAGATGTGATAAAACTCACGCGTGATCCAAACCCCAGCCTGAGGATTGTCCAAAAGCCCCTCACGTTGCTGCCTCCCTAAATCGTGTGGGAAACTGTTTCTGGGCACTGGGTCACAGTGGACCAAAACTGAGGGTAGTGATTATGTACCCTAGTCCTGAAATAAAGACTTCATAGTAGACATTTCCTGCACAAATTATAAGCAAGATGACTTTATTAAAATGATTTCCGAGGAGAGACAAGATGGCGCTGGAGTGGGCGGACATACCAACAGCTACCTCCCAGAACCAAAGTGGATTACAAACTAATTTTAAGAACTATCATCTGGAAAAACCAACTTTGGACTAAACTAAGAGGACTCTTCAACCAAGGAACACTGAAGAAGCCACACCGAGACTGGCAGAGGAGAACAGAAGCTCCATATCCACGCATGCTGCAAATGGCTTTTCCAGTCTACCTGAATCATTACCAGCTAGAAGCAGCGGTCATTGGGACTTGGACATGAGCTGCAAAGTATAGAATGGTGACAACAATTCCAGTGCCATGCGGACTTTTCCTGGATATGGACTTTTCCTGGACTCCTGCTCCCTGTGACAGCTCCTAACAGACTGAACTGTGGTTGGGTTGCATTTTTTAGGGATTTGGCATGGTGATGGGGCCAACTTGGACTTGGTGAACATGTTAAGGACACTACTCTTTTATGGATTCTTGCTGTATTGGCCAAAAGTTTGCTTAAAGGCTTTTAATCACTGTAAAAAAAATAGAAGACTGGATAAAGAAGATGGGGCACATATACACCATGGTATACTATTCAGCTAGAAGAAATGATGACATTGGATCACTTACAGCAGAATGGTGGAATCTTGATAACATTATGCGGAGTGAAATAAGCGAATCATAAAAAAACAAGAACTGCAGGATTCCATACATTGGTAGGACATAAAAGCGAGACTAAGAGACATGGACAGGAGTGTGGTGGTTACGGGGGGCGGGGGTAGGGGGAGGGAAGGAGGGAGAGGGGGAGGGGGAGAGGTACAAAGAAAACTGGATAAAGGGTGATGGAGGACGATCTCTCTTTGGGTGATGGGTATGCAACAGAACTAAATGACAAGATAACCTGGAAATGTTTTCTTTGAATATATGTACCCTGATTTATTGATGTCACCCCATTAAAATAAAAATTTATTTTTTAAAAAATGATTTCCAATTGTTTCCTTTTGTTATTTATAATGTCGGATTTTTTTGTCTTTTTCAAAGTTCATTGGAGGAAATAAAGCACAAGAAATTATTCATAGAAAATCAGCCATATTAGTAAGTTTCTTGAGGTAAAAATCTGTATTTTTTTTCTCATTTCTTTTTTTTTTTTACAAAGTGAGCATAATATATTTTATCTGCCCAACAATCCACCCCTATGCTCACTTTACTACCCACAATTTACATCACCTGCATCCTTGTGCAAGGAAATTAGGCACATTACACAAATTACAACAGCACAAATCATATAGTTTCAACAATCACAAAGGTACACTTCACCAGTCTCTGAGCACTTTGCCCAAAGTGCAAAATGTCCTCGGCCTTCTTTCTAGCCATGGGAAAAACTTCCCGGGGCAGGGGAGTGCTTCCAGCAAAGCCACCCCCACCCCCATCAGGGTATTTCACACTGTCCAAAATCCATAATCCCTAAATCCATCCAACAAAGGAGTCAGTGCCCACTCCGGTTGTAGTCCAGGAAATCAGTCCACGCACACGGGGCGTCAGCCACCCCCCTCATTCCTGCCGTCCTGGCAGGTCTTCCACTGTCTCGAAGAGGAGCACGTGGCAATGGCAGTCAGCATTTCCATCCCTGCTCTGGCAAGCATGTCCAGCCCTATGTCCCAAAATCGCAGACCTACCAGGGCCTTAGTAGGTGCTCCCTCCAGCTGCGCTTTCACTGTCTGGAGACTGCGGATTACAACTCCAGCTCGATTCTCCTTATCCTTCAAAGAGGAACTGAAAACACCAGCTCCCACTGCTAGGCTCGAGTCCTGGGCCGCTGCCGGGCTCGAGTCCCAGGCCGCTGTCGCCTTCTGCTCCGCAGACCTTGGAGCTCCAGCCCTGGCCTCAGCCCCGGCCTCCCGCCGCTGCTGTCTCTCCACAACGTCCAGGGCAATCTGCAACTCACAAACTTGTGAATCCTCCTCCAGCAGCTGCTCCATTTCCAGGCGAATCTTGTGAACCTGGTCGGCCTCCTCCTCCAGCACTTCCTCCAGCTCCAGGGTCAGCATCTGTTTCTCCCACGTTTGCTCCAGCTCCTTCTGCTGCTCGGTAGGCAGGTCCCGGGTAGCCTCTTCCACAGAGCTCTCAGCTTCCTCACGCATGGCTGTAAAAGTCAGCCAGCTCAGCACTCCGCCATCTTGGCTGCTTCTCCTGGCCTAGTCCATGTGGCCTTTCTCTGCTCTCCTCTCTAATGATAATCTCAGGAACCAAGAGCTTCTCATTTCTTTCATATATTGCCATGTCTACTTCAGTGCTAGGCATACAGGGGACTTTAAACATTACTGATGAATTGCTTTTCATTCAGGAACTGAAATTGTGTTGTGTCCAAGTTGTCCAAGCTGTGATGTCCTCTGGGTCAGTTATGGGAACCATTCACATCCCCTAACTAAATTCAAATCACTGGGTCCACACCCTTCTTGGGAGCCTGGTTCATTACTATTCCAATTTGCAAAGCTTTCTTCTATGGTTTTAAATGAATAGATCAGTTCTAGAATTTGAATTATTTTATAATTACAGTTTTCTTTTTGGCTTCTCCTGTTCCTATTAAGGAAGAGAACTAAATGCTAGTGCTCAAATAATTTTCAAAACTATACTGCTAAAATCGTAAGACATTTGTTCTTGTAGTTTTTAAGGTTTTTGTCTTATTCTTCCTCCCGTCTTAAGCAGATATTGTGGTTATTTTGTCTTCTGCACCAATTGCCTGACTCTTGGACCCATATTTTTCATTCAAATATTTCTTTTTCTAATATTTTATATTCATACAACTTTTTCTGATAATCCTGATAATCACCATGTGCTTTCTCTCTCTCTTTTCTGTACTATCCTTTTTCCTTCCCCAAATTAGCCCTTGGTGCTTCAATTAGTCATTATTTTTCATTGTTATGTTTCAGAAACAAACCCTGATCTTCTCAAAGTTCTGGCACACTCACAGTGTGACCATGGATTCCCTGATTTACGGAGCTATGTTTCACGTTCTGTTTCTTAAAAAGGATGAACATATTCTGTGACCGTAGCTCCCTGGAAGCTTTCTTTGTAAGGAAGATAAACGCTTGCCTTGTGCCTTGACCTGGACCTGACTGATCAAGTTCACTCACTGATCGAGTCAGTATCATCCTCATTCTGAAACCATCTGTGTTTCCACTTTAAACGATAAAAATTAATCCTTGAAAACAGCAAGTAGAAACCATGCTTTGATTTATCGGTGCAAATGGAGCTCAATAAGTGAGAAGAAGAAATGGTGCATTACACATTCCTTGTTCTCAGAAAAACACTTATTTTTAAAAGCATTTTTCTTTTCTTTCTTTTTTTAAAAATGTTTTTATTTTATTCAATTTAAAGAGAGGGAGAGAGAGAGAGAGAGAGGAACAGCAACCTGTTCCTGTATGTGCCCTGACCGGGGACCAAATCGGCAACCTCTCCACTTCCGGATGATGCTACAACCAGTGGATGAGTTTTAATAAAATAACGAAAGCCAGAAACTTTTCCCAGATGTGTGTTCCAGTTCTCTGGAGGTACAGTCCTGACTAACCTTCCCTCCCATTTTACAAGCTGTATGACCTTATAGATGCTGTTTAACCTCTCTGTGACTTCTTTCCTCATTTTTCTTTTTAAATATTTTTTTATTTATTCATTTTAGAGAGGAGAGAGAGAATGAGAGAAAGAGGAGAGAGAGAGAAGAGGGGAGGAGCAGAAAGCATCAACTCCCATATGTGCCTTGACCAGGCAACCCAGGGTTTCAAACCGGCGACCTCAGCATTCCAGGTCAACACTTTACCCACTGTGCCACCACAGGTCAGGCCTCCTTTCCTCCTTTCTAAAACAAGCAGATGACAATCATCCGACCTCACTGTGTTAGTGGGGATGTTGGTGGTGAGTAGGTTGGTAATTGTCCTGCAATTCTGAAATACAAGAGCCCCCATGTGACTGGGAAAGGGTCTCTGTCCCTTCTAAACCAGCAGGCTTTCTGTTACGAGTCCTAACAAACATTCAGTCACCAAAAAACAGCCTTTACGTCTCATCCCTTGGAAAAACTCTCAGGCGTTCCTTCTGAACTTTACTGCCAAAGTCTTCCTTGAGCTTTCAAACACTGACTTACCGGATTTCCGAGAGCATGTTACTAGTTTTCATTTTTTTTTCTTTACAGAGACAGATAGAGTCAGAGAGAGGAATAGACAGGGACAGACAGACAGGAATGGAGAGAGATGAGAAGCATCAATCATCAGTTTTTTGTTGTGACACCTTAGTTGTTCATTGATTGCTTTCTCATATGTGCCTTGATCGTGGGCCTTCAGCAGACCGAGTAACCCCTTGCTCAAGCTAGCGACCTTGGGTTTAAGCTGGTGAGCTTTGCTCAAACCAGATGAGCCTGTGTTCAAGCTGGCGACCTCGGGGTCTCGAACCTGGGTCCTCCGCATCCCAGTCTGATGCTCCATCCACTGCACCACTGCCTGGTCAGGCAGTTTTCACTTTAAAACCCATTTCCTTAGGAGCATGAGGTGCTTCCTCTCCCAGAAATGACTGAACTTATTCCCGTAAAGTGACTCCTGTCCAAACACATGCGTTGATTGGAGGGGGAGGGGGTGCCTGTGGGCACTCTGGTGTAAAGACGGCTGTGCCTCTCAAATATTAGGGGTAGGGTGGAGTGACTCCCAGCTCCCTCCTGGGGCGCACACTCCTTCTTCCTTCCTGAAATACCATTCTCATAAACAGCAACAATTTGACTTTTAAAACTTTAAGTCTGTGATCTTACTTTCCTTCCCACAATGTTAGCTGTGAAGGCAAACATATATATAGATATACATTTTAATAAAGGGTTTCTTTACTTGAAAGTATTTGAAAATTTAATGAAAACTTTTACGGAATCCAAAGACAGCTCTGGACACGCACAGATTTTTTCCCAGGGTTCATTCTCCACTTCCGTAATTAAATGGAGCCAAGGCAAGGTCCAGTTAACCCTGAACTTGAATTTCCCCTTTCTTGAAAGGGCAGTGGGTTAAGTTAGAGGCCCCACAATTAGGTTTTGTGAAAGGGAAAAGGAATCTACAGAATCCATGATTGGTGGAGCAGAAGTTTTATTTCTCCTTTAGATAATCGGGAAATTCCTCTTGGAAGACAACGGTTTCCAGCGTTGGGTGTCTGTAACAATGGACATCAAGAAAAGAGATTCTTTCATTTTTCCCCCTTGAAGAAGCAGGTATGCTCACAGACTCCCTGGGTCGGGAGCTCAGCGTGGGAGGTGGAAAAGTCTTTCCCGTGTGAAGCCCCAGCCAGGAAGGTAGCACCGCACACAGATGGGGACCCGGGAGCACTGGGCCCAAGTGTTCTTTAGGCCTCAGTCAATATTGAGTAATGTATAAAAGAAAAAAATCTTAAAAGTTCTCAGTCCCTAAACCTTGAGTAAGCAAATATTAACACCTCTTAAATGACACCTGAAATGTAACTCTTGCAAATGGACATTTCAGGTTCTGAAAATAAAAATGCACCAATATGTACTTCTGCATGTATAGCACTGTCTGAAGAACAAGCATTAGTTTACTGTAGACCAGGCCTCCAGCCTGGTTGCAGCCACAGGAGGAGTCAATAGAGAGGTAATTTATGTGCGCACTTATAGAGTCTGGGATAAACAAACTTCACATTTTGAAGAGTAGGTCTATTCTCGCCTCATCCTCAGAATCATTATTAACCAGGCACAAGCAATAAACTGTCATTCCTAAAGACAGAAATACCTCGTCTGTCTCCTGACCTCATTAGCCTGTGGATTCAAATGAGGTCACTGTGTTGTTTATACCCAGCCTTCAGCTCAATAACACCGTTCAGCCAAATTCTGAGGGTCCCTCCCCTGTCCCTTGCTGTGAGAGTCCCCAGGGATTGTGTGCGTGCTCATCACTCAGTGTGGCCCCATCCTCCCCGTGGTGTCCGAAACTAGGGCTCACGGTGCTCTACTTAGGCAGGCAGAATTGCATCCTGGCAATAACCTCAGGACCACTGCTACTCCCTGCAAGTCACCACTTAATGGTTTGATTACAAACCTCCTCTGAAAAATGAGGCAGCAGCCTCTTTGTTCTCTGGATTAGCTGTGTCAGTGTAGTTGGTCAGCAGAGCTGTGTGTGACCCACGCATGAGAGAGCTCATCACAACTAAACACAAACCTTCCGGCATGACGGTGGGTTCCAGCGACAGCCCCCCTCCCCGCATGCAGGGCTCCTCCTCCCACTGGTGAAGAGGACCCTTCTTATAATATGTCGTCTCTCACATTCTCTTTTCAGTGACCCAGGCACAAAGTCATAGTGGATCCCGATGGCAGGCAAGGTTCTTGTTCTCACAGGTGGTTCCTCTCCTTGTGAAGCCAGCAATTAGACACTAGAGGACAGAGGGTGTCACTGGCCCCACACCCCACACATACAGAGGGACTCTCATCCTGAGACTTCATTCTGAAATGTCTGGGTTCCGAAAGCATTTTTCTCAGTCTGTAGAGATCTTGCTCTTAGGCACATCATCAAGTTGGCCCAAACAGAATCTTACAAAAATTTTTTAAAAATCTGAAGTTTCTAGGTTCTAATTTTAGGACCGCCACTTGCTAGAGCTGTAACCTCGGGCATCACTTAACCTTGATGCAGTTTCATTTTCTCAACCCCACAATCAGAACAATTATACTTAGCAGATGCGGCTACTTTGAAGTTAGAAAGAGGTAATGTAAAGGGAAGCTCTGTGTAAGAATTTCCCGATGTAAGGTATTTTCTATGTGGCAGGAGCCCTCGCTGGGCTTGTGGCCAGGGTTCGGGGGTATTTGGATGTGTCTGGGGAATTTGCCATGGAGGCAGCTAAAATCCGTCATGCTGACTGGAGGGTTCAGAAGAGGCACTTGAGTCATTGGGGACACGTTGGTGTTCAGGAAGAAGGGCTGATGTTCAGTTTAGCACAATGACATATCTCTCCCTGAGCTCCACTCTCAGCTGGGCTCAGGTCTCTCTGAACACCTAGTGAGGAGGCTGACTGTTTCTTGACTGGGGCACGCTCTAAGAAGCCAGAAGAATTTGAATTGTTTCTACTAAGTAACTAAGGGGACTCCCTTTGTACTGTAAGGGGGTGAGACTTGGGAAAACTAATTCCATATATATCTGCATATGTAATATTCACATTATATCTGTGTATAATATGTACTGTAACACATGGATATAATATATCCATAGTAGATATGTTTGAATTACGTACTAAATATATTCTATATTTGCCAGCCAGCCTAACAAATATGGAAGGTAAACACTTTCTGAGAAATGATCCTGTGTACTTCATGACTGTGGTGTACTGTTGCTGCTGAGGCTAATGGGAATGACAGGTTCCATTTCTTTACCTTTGATCTACAAAAGCATAGAAAAGTAGTGGTCACCAGAAGATGGGTTGGGCAGTTACAATGAACAATGAGTTACTACTTTGAAGTAGATCTTGAATAATGAAAATGTCCTCTTTTTTGGGAAGCTGGTTATCAACAGAGATGAATCACGAGTCATGTTTATTTCATTGTGAGTTAGCAGGAAAACCATAAATAGCCTCAGAGGAGACTGATGAATGAGGTCTCAGAGGCATCACGGCTCTTGTCTGAAACCCGGAGCAACTCAAAGCCTAAAAATACAGAAAATTCAGAATTTTGTTTCTTCTCATTGTGAGAGGACAAATGGGGAAGAAACCAGGATATTAGTCTGACTGTTCACAAAACAACTTAAGACAGTAATATAACAAAATCGTGAAAATAAAATTAACTTTTCAAAAATAAAAGTGATAGTCCCTGTTATAGGCTGAAAGGTGTGCCCCCCCAATTCATATGTTGAATCCTAGCATCCATATCTCAGAACAGACTGTATTTGGAGACAGAGTCTTTAGAGAAGTGACTGAGGTCAGTGAGTTCGTTGGGGTGGTCTCAGATCTACTATGACTGGAGTCCTTAGAAGAAGAGAACGGAGACACGCATAGAGGGATAGCCATGGGAGGACGTAGGGAGGGAGGTGGCATCTGCAAGCCGTGGAGAGAGGCTCACAGTGAAACCAACCAGCTGGCACTTTTGCTTTGGACTTCCAGCCTCCAGAACTGTGAAGAAATACATTTCTGTCATGTAAGTCACTCCGTTTGAGATTGTTGTAACAGACCCAGGAGACTGACACAGTCCTCAAACCGGCCCACAACTTCACCCAATGCAGGGAGAACATAACTCTTTCTCTTGGATCCATGGGGGTTCTTTTATTTGGATTGTGCTTGGAATTTTCAAAGCAGCTTCACCAGTGGGGCAGCAGCTGAGGTTTAGTGAGGACAGGTCTTCATGAGTTCGCATTGCCGATGAGGAGAGAGTGAGGCCCAGGGGATGGGTGACCTGCTCAGAGCCCGCCCAGTAGGAAGCAGCAGGGCCAGGCCTGAAGCCAGGTCTCAGGGAGGTCCTGCTGCTCCAGAGAGGCAGGCACTTCCTCTGCAGTCAGGATGAGTCTGAGCTCCTTCCCCCACCCTCCTTCCTCTCCCTTTGCCAAGGAGCTGCCTGCTCTCAGGACAACCGGAAGATGCCCAGTGGGGCTTGTACTTTATGACTTGGGCAGGAAATCTGCAACTCCACAGAGACAAATTTGCATTTCCGTACTTAACTTTTGTTCCTAAAGAAAAAGGAAAGGCATGACAAAAAACAAAAATAAGTAATTATATCCTCTCCACCGACACTCACGCTATTGTACCTTCTTTTTTTTTTTTTCTTTCTATTGCACCTTCTTAGGGAGGGAAAGGAGTGCTCTCCATAGAGGAGGGTCCTCTGAACAGACAGGCTAATCCCAGGGCTGAGGGTGTGCATAGATTTGCATAACCACAGAGAAGTGGGGGGCAGGAAGGGGAGTCTCTGGAGGGATTGTAGGAATTTGAGATTATAATGTACTATATAAACCCCGCTGTCTAACTCCCAGGAGGGCATCTTCAAGAGCTGTCCAGTAGAGGTCTGCATTACTTCGCAGTGATTTTTGAGCTATTGTGTTTTCTCTTTCTTTCTTTCTCACATATACTCTCCCTCTTCCTTCCTTCCTTCCTTCCTTCCTTCCTTCCTTCCTTCCTTCCTTCCTTCCTTCCTTCCTTCCTTCTTTCCTTCCTTTCTTCCTTCCTTTCTTCCTTTTTTCCTTCCTTCCCTCTTTCCTTTCTTTCTTCTTTCCTTCTTTTCCTCTTTTTTTTCTCTTTGCAAGAGAAAAGACTGGGACAGGTCTTAAAGTGGGCCAATTTTATTTGAATTACAAATATTTCCCCTTAGGTTTACTGAGAATTGAACTAGAGTAAGGAATCAATCATGAAACTACTGGGAACCAGTCAGAAAGACCCAGAACTCTCCAGATCTCAAACTATGACTCCCATACAAAGTTGTCTAGATCAGCTAATACTTCTTAACAAGAATCACTCTTAGGACTACAAAGAAATCGGTCTCTCCCTCATTTCATTCTTTCTATTTTTATTTTACCACTTATCTTTCCACTCATCATCCATCCATCCATTCATCCATCCATCCATCCATTCATCCATTTATCTGTCTATTTATGTATCTGTCTATATATTCTACTGAGAAGTTTCTATACATTGATTTCTGGTTTACAAATATTCCTGTATGAAGGATCTGAGTGAGAAAACCACCCATAATTAAAGTAAGGCAGTGTGAACATTAGAGCACCTGTATAAAGCTTAACTTCCTCACAGGCTGGGTGACTCATTGTCTTCATCTTCAGGACATACGAAGCCTAAGAATGAAGGAGCAAAAATGACACAACCTTCAACCAGAGAAGGGTCTCCCCTGTTGTCTCTGCTACATATGTGCCAGTCTGAGCTTTTTCTTAGCATGGTGGCCTTGGGTCACCAGACTCCTCACTGGGAAGCTCAGGACTCCAGAGGCACGTATCAGGAGAACAAGGCAGAAGTGTATGACATTTCCATGACCCAGCTCAGAAGTCACAGGGTGTCATTCTTCCTACACTCTCCTGGTTGAGGCAGTCACAGGGTCCTGCCAAGGTTCAAGGGGAGAGGACATGGACCCACCTGACCTCTCAGTGAGAGGGATGTCGATGTCTCGTTGTGAGAACAGCATATCAGTGGGAGACGCGGCTTGGCTGTCTCTTGAAGGTACAGCCCACTGCAGAGAGAACTGTAGGATTGTAGACCCTCCGGTAAGTTTTGTGACCTCTGAGGGTAGAGAACTTTCCCTGACCCTGAGAGGTCCAGGCCCCTCACAGCTCTCTCCCCATCACAGTGCCTGCAGGAGCGGCTGGGAGAGAAGATGGGTGTAGTTCCCAGAAGAGAGGGGTCCGAGGCAGCTCTGTCAGTAATAGGGATAAGGGCTGAATTTCTCCCAGTGATGAAGAAATATGCCAAGATAGAAAACATGGTGCAAAGGAGCCTGCCTGTTATGAAGGACATCTTCGTGAAGGATTGGTGTTCGCCACAGGAAAGTGGTGCCAATTTTGAACCTGAAGCAGATGGAGTCACAGCCATCTCAGGGAAGGTTGGTATGCTGGGGGTCCAGGCAGGGGTAAAGTCTAAGGGCGGGTACATCAGGTGTCTATGTCTTGAGAATGGTATCACCCCTCCAGTAGCTACCAGTGTGGCTAACATCAAGCAATGTCACCACATCTGAGCCTGAAGCTCCCTAAGTACCTGAGGGCGTATGTAACCTCCTGAGTTGGTGGGGGGAGAAAAGAGTCGTGAATTGGCCAAATTTGTCTGGAAGTGAGCAGACTAAATTGGACTTCAACATATACTCTTTATCTTGAGTTATAGAAAAATAAGGAACGTGGCCCATTTTGCACTCATATCTGGGGTCTTGACTTGCGACAGTTACAGCCACTGTCTAACTATTCCCTCCTTGATGAGGATTGAGCTGGCTTCCACTTTTTCCCTGTAGAAATTATGCTGCCTGAGAACTTATACATACTGATTTGTACACATGACTACTTCTCTAGAAAAGACACCTGGAAGTAAAAATTCAACCGATTCTTTGTGCTTTTCTACTCCCGGCCGTTTGCCTGGGACAACCTTTATCGTTTCCTAGAATGTGGGCCACTCAAAGGCGGGGTTTTTTGCATGTTCTGTGTCCTTGTTTGCACTATTAATGTTTGCCCAACCAGGAATTCACATTTATGTATCAGGAAACTCTACGCTGTCTTTTCAGACGTTTGTCTTTGAGTTGATTTCATGAGCTACTTATCGTGAAGGCGGTTCCTTGTTCCTGAATGAAATAAATTCCTGACACAGTCACGCCAGCTGAGGAAGTCCAGGTGGGAGGGTGGGGGTGGGGCGGGGAGTGGGCGGAGGGTGGGTGGGGATTCAAGTCAGTTCCATGGCCAGTAAAGCGGGATGTTTACATCCTACCTGCTGGGGTCTACAGGAGTTTGGTTTTCTAACAAATGCTCTCAGTAGGTATCACCTCTGCTTCGCCTCCCCCCCATCCCCACTGATATGTTTCACCGAGGTTCTCACTGAGAATTTAAACACGGATGGGCAGGAAGAAATTTGATTGAACTGAATTGAGATTTAGAGGTGTTAGAGGCCAGAAGGGGAGAAGGACACCTGGAACATAGCTGCCAGAACTACGTTTGGCATCATCAGATTGCCTGGAGATGACAGAGGTCCCACTTACAGAACCCAGTGACGTGTCAGTTGCTCCACTTCTCAGGTTTTTGTTGGCCAACCTGTCAGTCAGGTGCAGGAAGTTCAGTGGACAAGGGCTCTGCCCGCTTCCCCTTGATGCAGAAAGCCTGCTGCCTTGTTAGATGGCAGTGAGAGTTATGAATGCCATGATGTTGTCACTGAGATGTCTGGGGTCACAGCTTCTTCAGTTCAGGCTGGCTCCCTTGAGTAGAACAGTCACAGGGGGCATCTCTGTGGAAACTGACTTCTAAAAATCTCTAGCAAATGACTGTAACAACACACGGAAAATGCTGACCAGGATTTTCTCTTGAAGGGATAGTAAAACCCAACATGAATTTTTCAGTGAGCTTGGGATTTAAACCTTGAACTAAATGTAGCTGGTACACAGGCCTTTGGAGGGAAACACAGATTGTTCCTGAGACTTTTAGGAGAACAGAACCCTTTGTTCCACTTCCCTAAATCAATAAACACAGCCAAGGTCTCAGGCAGACTCTCGGAGGGAAACAATGTGGGACGGATGGAATAATACAAGGAAAATCTATATGAAAACTTAAATTGCTTTTCATTCTATATTTACTTCTCGTAGTCGATTGGTCAACTGACAGACTCATAATTTAATTTTCTTCTGGGTTTGGGTGACGTGTGTGTCTCTACAGGGGAGGCCCGAGTGTCTCAGAGAAGCATTAGCAGTGCGAGACCTCGTCACTCTGGACCGATCCCACCGTCCCTGGTGTCACGGGCTCGTTCTCAGTCTCTCCAGGTCCCCATTTGCGTGCCTTTCGGCAGTGACTGTATTCCAGTGTGTGGTGGGCCCTTGCTACGTGCCATGTGCCCTGAAGCTTACGGTGCGCTGCCATGGTTAATCCCCATAATGACTTTATGACTTGGGAAGCCGTACTCAGTCCATTTTAGAGAGAAAGAAGTCAAGGCCCAGTGTGCTAAAGCCACGTGACCTCTGCTGTTACACTGCATGTGTGAAATTAAAATCCAGGTAGCCTGAGTCCAAGGCCTTCCACTTCATCGGGGTGCCGTCCACCTTGTTCAGTTACAGGCCTTCCTCTGTGCCTCATGCCCCCCCCCCACATCCTGGCCCCTTTAAAACTGCCCTACGGCTGTTGTTGGATTCCTGTGTCTCCTATACTGCAAACAGCTTGAAGGCCTGGATAGATTTTAGTCCCTGTGGTCTCCCTCTAATACATTGCTGGCCATACAGTACATGAGCACTAAACACTTCTGAGCCAATGATTTTTCTTCCCGTGAAGATAATAGACAAGAACCTTCACAGTGAGACCATCTGGGTGCCATTCTGGGCGCCGGACCTTGCTGTGTGACCATAGACAAATCATGAAGCTCCTGGCACCTGTTTGCTCAGCGAGGGTTAAAGCACCCGCCCCCTACGGTTGTCATAGAGTCTGCCATGAGCGGTGGAGAGCTTCAGCAGGCCTGGTACACCAGGGACGTGTCACAAGGGCTCCCACTCACACATGTATTTCTTGAACAGGGAAAGGCAACCCACCAACATAAACGAAGCTTAAAACCCTGTTACCCAAGGTCAAGTAAGATTCAAAGAAAGATCACATGTAAACAAACGACGTCTTACCTGACAGGTGACTGTTCTTCACAACCTAGCTGCAGGCAGAAGTTTCCATCTTTGACAAATAGGTTTGTCTGCCACTGCTTTGGAGCCGTGATTAATGCTCTCTGAAAATTCTACCTGTAAACCTTGAAGGATAGCGCCCAACAGGGGCTCCTCTAAGTGGCTGAGCTGAAAGACCCTCCAGCAGCTTTATACAAGTGCAGGCATGCTGGCCTCACTCCTGGGCACTCGTGCCTCAGGTCTGCGGGGAGCCAGGCAGTGGCGTGTGTGTGGTGGGGGGTTCATGAGTTGCTTTTTTTTTTTTTTTTTTAATCTGGGAGTTACTCATTTAAGAGGGTTCTGTGTCACCCAGTTACATTATGTTTCTGTCCCTCTCTGTTTTTTGAGGAATGCCAGGGAAGGTCAGGGCCAGCTGAAAGATCACCCTGACACCAGGCCCTTCCCTGGCCTTCACTTCAAAGCCACTGTCCACCGCCCGGACTTCCCACCAACCACACTCTGTCCCTTCTGCTAGGGATGAATAAGTATTAATATTTAATCTTGTTGGTGATAAAAACCGTGGTTGAGTTTATTGACTAAAAAAAAAAAGCTTTGGTAAACAGTGTAGCTTTTTAAGCAATCAAAGCAGGTAAATTATTCATTTCTACTACATGATGGAGACACTAACATCACTGAGTTAGTCTCAGACACAAGCTCACTTATTTTTTTCTTACTTGAATTTACCGTATTTCCCCATGTATAAGATGCACCTTTTTCCAAAAAATTTGGGATCTAAAAACTTGATGAGTCTTATACAGTGGTTGTCGATGTTTTTTACTTGCATTTCCTGCTTTTTCACGCTTGTTTTTGTGCTCATTGTTGAAGACAGTGATTTGTCATCAGACACAGATGAGGACAAGCTAATGGATGGGAGTTTTGACAGTGATGAGGAGTTGTATGAATTTTATGATGAATAAAACTTGAGTTCAATAACTTTATGTAATACATTTTTTTTTTCAAATTTCAGGCTCCAAAATTAAAGTACATCTTATACATGGGGAAATATGGTACTTACACATTCTTACCACCTGGGAGGTCACATCGTTTTACATGTTGTTGGTTAGGAAACAGACGTTGGCTTGGAGCAGCTGAATGCGTTCGTTGTACAGTGTACAAGATCCTGGCCAGTCAAAGGCAGAGGCGCTCTGGTCCAAGTCCAGTTTTTGACTCTACGTCCAGAGCTGTGTTCCCTTCACTAGACCAATGGGGGAGGGGGGGTGTTTCTCTCTTCTACAATGAAAAATGTATTAGTCGGGTTTTGTGCATTATCCTTTATTTTCCCACACAGCATTTTAAACAAACTTACTTTTCAGTAGACAAAGTCTTTGTTGTCAGAATTACTGGTCAGCCCCATGCTGAGTGGCCGTGAACACTGGCCGTACAGTTGACATCCGAGTGACTCAAACATCAGTCCACTTGGAACAGTCCTTGGAAGAGAAACAATGTCTTGAGCACCATGCCAAGCTGTGCAGTGGGGGCTGGCTGGGAGGCCACCGGCTTTTCCCTTTGGTGCGGGCACGCCCCCTCACAGCTTTCCACCACAGCGCTGCTTTCTAAGGCGTAGCTGCCTCTTTTCCCTCGTTAGAGCATTTTCAATACATGTGGAGATGAATTCTTCCCCATGAGACATGGAACAATCGGCGTAGCCTTCTGGGTGGCCCTCAGCAACTTGTGACCTGCCCTTTCGGGTCAGGAGGCCACCTCACCAGGCTCCATGTGGAGAAAAAAAATCCTCAAAATACATGACCAAGCATTTCTGACCCATTTTGTAAAATCTAGGTGGGATGAGGTGTCTTAGCGACGGAGGCCGTTCCCCAGCTTCCCATTCCCATTTTCACCCATTCACTTACTCATTCACTCACTCATTCATCCCATGTGTGTGCTATGAGGGGAAGCTGTGTGCCAAGCTCTCTGTTAAGCACTGGGAATGATTAAGTAGATGCTGTCTGCCCTTGAGGAGCTGACCAAGACGTGATTTATAAAAGCCGGATGAATCCAGTCTCAGCCCTTGTGCAGGGCTGTCTGGGGGCCCAGCAGGGCCAAGGGCACAGGGGTATGAGGCACGGGAATAAACTTCCTGGGGAGCATACCCCTTCATTCATTCTTTTTATTCAAGCTCTACATCCTGCTCCCGTAATTGTGGACCATTCTGAAGTGGTTAACCAAATCTGAGCACGGCACCTCGTGCATTGTGAGTATTCAGAACAGTGTGGAGATGACGTGTGTGTCAGATTGGACTCTGTCCTCTCCCCCCCAAAAGATACGTTCTAACAGAATATGGCTTTATTTGAAAATAGGGTCTTTACACAGGCAATCAAGTTAAAGTGAGGTCCTTAGAGTAGGCTCTCATCCAATATGACTGGTGTCATTATAAAAAGAGAACTTTTGGACACAAAACAGACACGTACACATAGGAAAGGTGATGTGAAGACAGAAGGAGAAAGCAACGTGAAGGTGGCAGGGCAGGGGATGCATCTGCAAACCAGAGACTCTAAAGATGCTGGCCAACCAGCAGAGCTAGTAAGAGGCAGGAAGAATGCTCCCCTTCACGTGTCAGAGGGAGAATGGCCCTGCCTTGATGTTGAACTTCTAGCCTCCAGGGCTATGAGACAGTGTGTTCCTGTTGTTTTAAGCTACCCATTTGTGGTGGTGCTTGGCCGGCTATCCACGAATACAACGTGTCATGATGTGATGTCTTTTATCTAGTGGGTTCTTATGAGTGATCTAATGCCAACACTTTATTACTTGCTCGGAATGTTTTTAAACACAGAAGAAATGTGTAGAAAGGGAGAGTTAAAATACATCTATTTATTTGGTACAGAACGCAGTCAGTTGTCCAGTTCTAAATGTTTTCTTTGAACTACAATGTACAACACAAACAAAAGCAGCCCTCAATAAGCCCTTACCTCATGCACTGTGCCAAGACCTTTACCTAACAGTGCATTTACAGTGACATCGCAGTAGCTGTCGTCTCCATTTTGCAGAAGAGGCAGAGCTGGCATGTGACCGCTTTAATCTCAGAGTGAATCCCCTTTATCTTCACAGTACAGTGACCTTATCAGGGAGCTTTGTGCTTACATTGTGTTGCTTTGGACCTTGATGAACGATTTTTACTTAAACACACCTTGGCCTGACTTTACAGGATGGCATTGCAAAAGGTTTCCCTGAATAGGCACAGAAAACTGGCCACGTTGATGACAAGGGCCCCTCAGAAATTACTCCCTAATCTCTGGGTCACAAAGGTCAAGACTCTTCCAAGTAACCGTTTTGTTTGTCTCAAGGACACTTGATGCCATGTAGCCGATCCTGCCTCCTTCTCTGCTTTGGCTGCTAGCAGTACAGAGACAATTGTCGCAGCCTCCAGTTATTGTACATTTGTGTTTCTGTGTAACTGTTTTACCACGGATTTGTTATTTTCCTATCCATACTTTCCTTTTGCCCTAATGCTCTCATTTATTTATTTTAGTTTGTTTTCATTTTAAGTATTTTAAAAACCTACTCTAATCTTTGAGGAAAATAGGCAGAGTGTATTAAGTAAGCAAACACAATATATTCAATGTGATTCTAATTAATGGATTTAGCAAGACTTTATCAAGGGGGTTTATTAGATTACCAGAACTATGCTAGGCAATGTGGATATACTGAAACCTCCAAATTAAGAACAAAAACATAACCCGTATATTATTCTGATGCCTGAAATACAATTTTAAATTCTATTTCATATTTTACTAGCCATGCAGTGTCTAACCAGAAATATAAAACTAAGACTCACAGTAATATACTGACTCTGGTACTCTGCTTTCTTATCTGGCAACACACATTCACCTTTACATCTATTTATTTTTTTTACTGTATTGAGTATTGTCAGTTTGCACCGTTTAATGTCTGAGGCCTGAAGATCACCTATAACTCACACTCGTTCATGAACTTAATTAGCTATGGTAAGGCATCAACAGAGTTTCTTCAACACCTTCAGAGACATCCATCCATCCTCAAAACTGCTTTTTCACATTGGAGTAGTATACCAGAAACTCTAGGACAGACAAGGGGAATAAATCATACTTTATACAACCCTTTTCATGAGACAAAAATGAAATGTAATAACGAAGCTGGAGTTACCTGTGAGGACGACTAATCCAATTCTATGGAGAAAAAGAAGGACGGAACGGCGAGATGCATCAGACGTGTAATTCAGTTTTTTTATTTCCTGGTGGTGTCTCTCATTCGCTGAGTGCTCTGGTCTGTTTTTGAGAAGGTGAATTAATTATTAAGCAATTTCTGTAAAGTTACTTAAGTCAGCTTTTTCTTCCACCCTAACAGCAATGGTGATGTAAATGTTGCATTCACAGAGTAGGATGCAATTAAAGCGTCAATCGATTCCATTATTGACAATGTACCAGCTAAATTAGGGATTTAGGATTTGTTCCCACATCTAGCTTTTATTTCCTTCAAAAGGGAGAGAGGATAGATGTTTTAAGCTTTTTGACTGTTTATTTGAAAAATTGTATTTTAATGCTTTTTTTCCCCACTATAGCAATTGTTATCCACAGTTCTAATGGAGACCTTCCAATTAATAAGCTTGTTGTTTTTTAAAAAAATAATTATATATAGAGAAGATTGATACTGAATTTTTTCAAGGCAAAACAAAGTCCTAAAAGCTCTTGAGAAAGGACGGGGGAAATAATAAGCTAATCTTAGAATTGTTGATTTCTGTAAACATTTTCAACCATTTTGGAAATGGTGTGCCTGTATCTCTGGTTGTAATGATTTTAATATTAGATAAACTGCATTTTTATATTAAAAAGCTTGAGGCATACTTACAAGAGGAACCCAATTAAAATCATTCTAGTGATGGGTGGATTTCTGTGTCAAAGTCACAGAGTTTGACCCTGATTAGGTCCTGGTCAAGGCAGAGCTTATCTTTCAAACCAAACAATTTCTTTGCATGAATCATTTGTGCAGCTCCTTCTAATCAATATTAATGACAAGTGAGAATTAAAAGAAGTCTTGTAATCACAGTGAATGCCATTAAGAGTGTTTTCTGTTGTGCGTCACTGGTAACCCTTCCTGAACCAGCTTGAATGGGACAGGAGGTTGATCAGCTCTTGTAACTGGGTGCTTAGGTGCCACTGGCTCAGAGTGGCACTCCATTTTCACATTTCCAGCTGTACTTGGCTTTGTCTTCAGAGGAATCACCCCCACTCATGGAGACAGAATGGCTCAGACTGTCTGGAGGTCATACTCATGCATGCATTGTCCAGGAAGAGATCATTGGTTTGAGTAACTCTCTAAAAAGCAAGCCACCCCCTTCCTCAACAAAAGCATACAACTCACTGGTTGAAATCGAGCCACGCTCCCATTCCAGAACCAATCCCTGGCCCAGAGACATACCAGCCCTTCTGGGTTCTTCCCTGGGCCCCTTACACCAATTATCATGGCAGAGAGTGGGCTTGCCCTGATCTTGGACTACTCAGTGCTTTCACCAGACAAGAGAAAGGCTAAACTGGCCATCTCCTCCTCCCCTAAACCAGAGGCAGGACACCAAGCAGGAACAGAAGGGTGCTAGGGAGACAGCTCAGTGACCCCTTCAATTCCCGAACTCCTTCCGGTGTTCTTTTGTTCAACTGTCTTCACAGAAAGTGGGTGGGCACACAATGTGGAGCCCAAATATACACAAAAGCGGTTAAAAATAACTGTTGCAGGCACAAGCTTAAAAGTGATGGTGAGTCCCTACTTCCCATTTCCGGGATTCTACCAAAGACTCAAATGCTGGAGTTTGCTGGAAGTCTAGATCAAAGAAATGTGGCTTTTTACTATTTTCTCACTGTTTTTAAGAGAAACTTTGCTCAAAAGACATTACTGCAATGGGCTCCCAGGCTGCCTGTTATTCAAGAAAATTAAATCCAGTGGAGTTAAGGATTTGTACCTTCCAGCTCCTTGGCAATTTCACTGTGTGAAAATCCGAGGGCAGAGAGGGTCAGAGTTGGGTGATAGTCGTGGTGACCCGTGTGGAGACAGGCCAGCTGTCCCAGCAACTCCAATGTGGCTGGGAGTCAGAACAAGTATGGTGGAAAGTTATCCAAACAAATCAGCAAGTTGAACCTCATGAGTCCTCATGTTGAATCATTTCTCATCAGAAGCAGAGTCAACGCTGCTACTGACCATCTTCCCTGAAGCTTCTTTCTCTTGGTTATTCATACACACACACACACACACACACACACACATACACACACACACACACACACTAAACCAGGGGGTAAGAGGGGGATAGACAGACAAGGACAGACAGACAGGAAGGGAGAGAGATAAGAAGTATGAACTTATAGTTGTGTCACTTTAGTTGTTCATTGATTGCTTTCTCACACATGCCTTGATGGGGGGTGGGGGCTCCAGCTGAGCCAGTAACCTCTTGTTCAAGCCAGCAACCTTAGCGATTTGAGCCTGGGTCCTCAGTGTCCCAGGCCAACACTCTATCCTCTGTGCCACCACCTGGTCAGGTTCCTTGATTATTCTTTAGAGAGACAGTAACAGTATCTAAGAATCTAAGGAAGGACTTCAAGCACCTCTCCTGATAGAAAGAAGATGAGCAAACTTAACCAACATGGTAAATGTAGGGTTTCGTCCACAAGTGTACTTACTCCTTATTTGGTGTGAGAAGTTTTTCCTTTAAAACAAAACCATTCACAGTGTTTTCTACTTGAAGCTTTTTATTTTTAAGTCTCTTTGAATTGAGTCTCTAAGAGATCCTGCCAGCCTCACGAGAAGTCACCACAGCCACCAAGCAAGCTCATGTTGGGGCTGAGTGCCTGTTTCTGGGAGCCCGGGCAAGGCAGAGGCAGAGAGAGGCAAGGCTTCAGGCTCCATGTTGTTATGTGTCCTTGGCATGTGCAGTGATGACCTGCTTCCTCAAGCTTCACTGGCTGGAGAAGGGACTCTTTCAATTCATTCACTCACTTCATTTAGTCGATCCCAAGCAATCCCGGGCACTTCCTCGAGCTGGGCTCAGTGGTAGGCACCATCCTCACTTCCAACTCCACCACCTGGTAGGTGATCTGCGTCTTCAGATAGTATCACTTGTTGTTACCAAATCCACATTAACAACAAGCCTCAGTGGGATTTCAACGGTACCTTATTACTGTGAGCTGATGAGAGTCCTCCCTTCCCCTCTGGCTCAAACAGCTCTGGTTGGTTCCCTGAGAGACCCCAAGGCCATGGGGACAGAGAAGGGGCTGCAAGTCTACCTTCCCCCAGGAGGACAAGCCAACTTTCCCAGGAACCATAAGCATGCATTACTTGGGTCTTTGATGGGTCCACCGACTTACTTGTGTCCAGTGTCTTGTTGCGACAATCAATCTTGTGTGGTCTATACTTTCAACCCCTTGTGCTTGTCTGCTCAGAAGCAGCTGGAACATAAACTTAAAATAAATAAAGCTACAATCTAATCATCGTAGAGTAACTACAGAATTTCCTGCACTTAGGCCACATAATATAAATATGTTGATATATTTGTTCACATTTTATGAGATTAAATTGATCGACTTTGTTACTTACCTTATGAATGCATGGCTTTACTGTTTTTATAGGGGATTTAACCCTTATAACCCTAAGCAGGGAATGTGGCTGGACGCTTAATTTAAATAGCTCTCACTTAACTCAGAGCAATGTGGAATAAAGAAAAACTATATTTAAAAATGTGCCCCTCCTATGTTCCTGGGAAATCTAGACAATAGTTTCAAATACATTTAAGAATAATTTGTCTAAAGTGTTATCATTCAAGCTACAATTTATTTTTATTTTCAAATTAAACGATTCATATTCAGGCGCTGTGACAAGGGTTTTCCCATGAAGCCTCACTTGGTCTTTAAAACAGTGTGATGAAGAAGATATTACTGCCATCCCTGCTTTACTGACGGACAACTGAAATCCCGGGGGATTGAGTCACTTCTTGTCACACAAGTAGAGTGGAAAATGCTTAAGAAACAGGAGCACCAATGGGAAGCATTCAGTCAAGGCTTGTCAACCCAAAAAATATAAAGCCTTTTTAAGACAAATACAGCTTCTTTCCTACATCCTTAGGCCCCTGCCCTCAATGAATGAACACGAGGCCTGGCTTATTCATGTATTTGTCTTTGTAAGTAATCTATTATTTTATCTGAACAGAATGTTATACTGTCTACCATGGTTTTTGTTGTTGTTGTTTATTTGTTTTTAACTCTTTAAGCATGATTGAGGTCAACCTTCTCCAAATATGTTGTAACATTCTCCTAACACATTTCTCTCCTTTATTGTTTTATTGCTGTATTGAAGGGAAATGTTTTTAGCCAAAGTAGTTTGAGATTCTTTTACTCAAATCGGAAAAACACATCCATATTTAATTGACGCTTAAATGTTCTACCGTTGATGTTTGGTGGGGGGTGTTAAAATGGCAAATTGCATTAAGGTCAAGCTTTACTTTTTACTAATCTAACGACCACCCCTGCCCCCCACCTGCCCAACATGTAGCACAGTGCCTAATACATCATAAATATCCATTAAGTTTCAGATGAATAAAATGATGAGTGAACCATTTCTTTATTGAATGGAAAACACACACACACTCATTCACTGAGTGTGCTGGGACCTAAGAATACGGAGAAGAAGCAGTGTTTGTCTTACAAGCTATCCTGTCAGGGTCAACAGCATTAGCTGAGTGCCTGCCAGGCGTCCCACTGATTCACGAGTGTTCTCCATTCTACATGCATGACAGTGACTTGCTCAATCTCCATGGGTCTCAGTTGCCCATCTGTAAAATGGGGATGTCAATCATACCTTCCTCGTTACAGTGTTGTGAAGATCCAGTGAGGTGGTATCGCGAGAAAGCATGCAGTTTATTGATAATGAGGACTGGAAAGGAGGTGGGAGGAAGGAAGAAAAGAAACTAACAATTATTGATCAGACATGGCCTAGGCACTTCTCTGCCCCATCCTTGAAAATGCATTGGCTTTTGTGGCTCTCACACAAGGTCTCCTAAGGTTTTTATCTACATTTCTTTTTTTAAGATGGAAAAATTGAGGCTCAGGGAAGTTAATTTCCTTACATGGCACATCTGGAGTCAGTGCCTGGTCTAACCAAGTTCTGACTCTAACAGTTAAATATAATATCATCATCAGTGCTGGAAAAAGCAAATAAACCAAAAAAAAAAAAACAAAAAAAAACCCGTTGTCACAAAGCTGTGACATATAGTTTTGTTTCTTGCTTACATTTATTTTGAAGAAGAAAAATAATGATGCTATGTAAAAATTCGTAGAACTCTACCTAGACACTGTTACCTCTTAGCTGTTGACATGTCACATGTGATTCACATGAGCAATGCACAGGAAGAAATTCTGCTCCTGTAATGCAAAAACAGATTTATAATCTGTCTACAAACTCTATGAGGAATACAGAAGTAGAAATTAAACGTTTTTGCCTGATCTGAGGTGGCACAGTGGATAAAGCATCAACCTGGAATGCTGAGGTCACCAGTTCGAAACCATGGGTTTGCCTGGTCAAGGCACATATGAGAGTTGATGCTTCCTGCTTCTTCCCCCTTCTCTCTCACTTTCCCTCCCTCTCTCTAAAAATGAATAAATAAAATCTAAAAACAAAAAAAGAACTAAATGCTTTTGCCACTATCATGATGTTGAAGAGATGCATTTAGATAGTGTCCTGTTTATAAGAATTCCTAAGACTGGAGTCTAACTCAGAGCCTTGTGTGGAGGAAGGGTCAGTAATCATCATGGAAGTGCAGTGACCTCTGATTCTGTGTGTGGTAAGCACTTTGGATTATCAGGAGGAAAGAATAAATCAGACCGCCTTAGGAAAAGGGAGGATGAGAATTTCTAAACAGGGACAGAAGCAGAGTGGACGGAGACCCCACACCTCTGGCCCTGGTTTCTCCTCCTTTCTCTGGGCTCCAGGTCTCTGTGTCACAGGCTCTGTGTGTTGTGCACTCCTCCTCTGACTGCTAGACAGTCCTTTTTGTGGTCTCTGGTCTACTTTCTAAGGACAGTCTGTTTCATAAGTGGACTAGGCAACATGATGGTGACCAGTGCATTCGCTCCTGGGGTCTTTTACCTCACGATCTGTTTGGTTTTTGTTTGTTTGTTTGTTTTATTGTGACAGAGACAGAAAGAGGGATGGCTAGGGACAGACAGACAGGAAGGGAGAGAGATGAGAAGCATCAATTCTTTGTTACGGCTCCTTAGTCTCCTTAGTTGTTCATTGATTGCTTTCTCAAATGTGCCTTGACCGGGGGGCTACAGCAGACCCAGTGACCCCTTGCTTAAGCCAGCGACCTTGGGCTTCAAGGTTTTAATTGGCATCAGGCATGAAGTTTGGCTAACGCACTGTTCATGTCATTTCAATACAAGCCTGTGGCTTTGCTTCCTGTCCCTGAAGAGCAAAGGAAGATTGTATGAAGAGTTGATTCAGAATTCTGTTTAAAAGAAACACATTTGAAATACAAACGTGCCAGCATTCATGACATGCGAGAAGTTCGAAAGTGAGTCGTTTCTCCTCAATGATTCAGTAAGTTGAAGCAGAGCCAAATTCACGCACTACTTACTTGACACAAAAGGTGTCTTTGTCAACCACAGGGCTGCTGGAGCTTGATTTTATCAGAAGAGGGCAGAAACGCGGCATACTTGTAGCAGGTCACATTCACCCGTGTAGAGATAGCTCTGTCCTCATGGGGACTGAGGCTCTAGTATAACACAGCATCTGGTGAAATGCAGGATGTGGGCAGCAGGCTTCATTGCTTCCCCCTCAACATGAAAGTTTCTAACAGAATACATTTTAAGGCAGCAGGGATGTGAGTATAGATTGATAACTGTCTATTCTGTTTAGTTTGGCAATGACACAAATATTCTGCAGAAACGGCCTCTTGTGAAGGCATAACTTGATCTACGCTCTAAACACACAGGAACCTTGGATTGCACTTTTTTTTTTTCAAATTTCTATTGAAGTTCTGTGGCAGTCATTAAAACTTGCCATATATATATGTGTATATATATATATATATATATATATATATATATATATATATATATTCCCCCACCCCCATAAATGATTTAAAGCACAGTGGCATTCTCTGAAAACATGTAACCTCATGGCTAGAGTACTATTTTGTTTTTATTTTATTTTATTTTATTTTTTTAATAATTTTATTTTTTTAATGGGGTGACATCAATAAATCAGGATACATATATTCAAAGATAACAAGTCCAGGGTATCTTGTCGTTCAATTATGTTGCATACCCATCACCCAAAGTCAGATTGTCCTCTGTCACCTTCTATCTTGTTTTCTTTGTGTCCCTCCCCCTCCCCCTTTCCCTCTCCCATTCCCCCCTCCCTCCCGTAACCACCACACTCTTATCAATGTCTCTTAGTTTCACTTTTATGTCCCACCTACGTATGGAATAATGCAGTTCCTGGTTTTTTCTGATTTACTTATTTCGCTTCGTATCATGTTATCAAGATCCCACCATTTTGCTGTAAATGTTCCGATGTCATCATTTCTTATGGCTGAGTAGTATTCCATAGTGTATATGTGCCACATCTTCTTTATCCAGTCATCTATTGACGGGCTTTTTGGTTGTTTCCATGTCCTGGCCACTGTGAACAATGCTGCAATAAACATGGGGCTGCATGTGTCTTTACGTATCAATGTTTCTGAGTTTTTGGGGTATATACCCAGTAGAGGGATTGCTGGGTCATAAGGTAGTTCTTTTTTCAGTTTTTTGAGGAACCACCATACTTTCTTCCATAATGGTTGTACTACTTTACATTCCCACCAACAGTGTATGAGGGTTCCTTTTTCTCCACAGCCTCTCCAACATTTGCTATTACCTGTCTTGCTAATAATAGCTAATCGAACAGGTGTGAGGTGGTATCTCATTGCCGTTTTGATTTGCATTTCTCTAATAGCTAAAGAAGATGAGCATCTTTTCATATATCTGTTGGCCATTTGTATTTCTTCCTGGGAGAAGTGTCTGTTCATATCCTCTTCCCATTTTTTTATGGGATTGTTTGTTTGTTTGTTGTTGAGTTTTATGAGTTCTTTGTATATTTTGGATATTAGGCCCTTATCTGAGCTGTTGTTTGAAAATATCATTTCCCATTTAGTTGGCTTTCTGTTTATTTTGTTATCAGTTTCTCTGGCTGAGCAAAAACTTCTTAGTCTGATGTAGTCCCATTCATTAATTTTTGCCTTCACTTTAGAGTACTATTTTGTAGCTGACCGATTTACCTGAGAGGTAGGCAAAATAAACTCAGCAAATTCACTGAAGGCGTGGTCATGGGCATAGTAGGAAAGACTGTGGGAATGCTTGGGAATGTACCCCCCCCCCACACACACACACACAAGACAGCTCACTGAACTCAGCAAGGTCAGCGGAAAAACCAATGGGGGTGCCTGTCAGCCCGACAGCCCTCTCTCTCTGTCCCATGCATGTGTCCCCACATTCACTCCAAGGTTGTCATCCCATGACTAATGAACCATCTGTGTCCACTGAACGGCATCCAGACTTGGTGACGATGTGGTTGGTGTTCCTTCAGTTATGCTCCGAAGAGCCGGGACTCACAGGGCTTGTGGCAGGACTGACTGCTCTGAAGTGAAGGCCTCAGTGTGGCTGTGGGAGGCACACACACACTCACCTGTTTGGTTACGCATTTCCGCGAACCTGGAGAAAATCCAACTGCCACGTCCTGGTATGTGTCTCTCCGCAAGGCTGAGTCCATACAGTCTCAATCTTCTTAGCTAACATTTATTGAGCACTTGCTGTGAACAAGGGATGGTGTTGAGAGTTTTGTCTCTTTAAATTCTCAAAACAGCCCCCACAAGTAGGTACCCTAATTAACTCCATTGAGTGATGAGGAAATTACAGCCCGGCTAGTTCTGTGTCTCACCTGTCATCTCACAGTGAGGGACAGCAGAAGCCAATGTTTTAACTGGGGAGCCAGGCCGACCTCATTCCCTGAACCTCTTCCTTACTCTACCTGAAACAGCCAGGTGGAGGCTGCTATAACCCTCAGGTGAGGACATGGCCTTGGTTTTCTTTGATGAGAAAACAGATTTTTTTTTAAGTGACAGGAGGGGTGTTAGAGAGGTAGACTCCCACATGCCCCCTAACCAGAATCTACTCAGCAAACTCATCTAGGACTGATGCTTGAGTACTGAGCTATTTTTAGCACCTGAGGCTGACACACTGGGAGCAGCTGAGCTATCCTTAGCACTGATGCTCAAACAAATCAACCTACTGGCTGGGGGATGGGAAGAGGGAGAGAAGGTGGGAAAGGAAGGAGAGAGAAGCAGATGGTTGCTTCTCATGTGTACCATGACTTGAATTGAACTCAGGATATCCATATGCTGGGCCAATGTTCAATCCACTGAGCCAACTGAGGGCTGGAAACAGATCTTCCTTTGAGTTAAGAATGACTACCTACTGAGCACTTCCAGTGCACCAGACTGCACTTCTCTTTGCCCGTAGCTCACGTGGTGGTCATCAGCAGTCACCTATATTACGATCCCCACCTTATAGGGGAAGAAGCAGGTCAGGATCATTAAGGAGCATGTCCAAGGTCGCACAATTGGAATAGCCTTCTCTATCAGCAGGACTCTTAATGACTGTACTTCTTGCTCTAAACTTCCTTCTTTTATTCAAAACATTCTCAGTTTTATGTGTTTTTGACACCTTACCTCTGAACCCCTGCCAGGGAGCTGCAGACTTGTTCTGCTGGCCCTGCTGGGAGGAACTCCAGGGTGGTGTCCTTGACTAGTAAAAGTCTTAAAGTATACCCTTCAATGTAGGGTGCAGAAGGCCATGCAATAAGGAAGCAATTGGATTGTAATTCCTGGTTACATAAGTGCTTTCTTGGAAGCAAAGGGGGGAAATGCTTCTTTTACACCCATCTGGTATTTGAGGTCCCTATAAAACAGGGGTTGGGAACCTATGGCTCTCAAGCCAGATGTGGCTCTTTTGATGGCTGCATCTGGCTCGCAGACAAATCTTTAATTTAAAAAATGTTAAAAATATAAAACATTCTCATGTATTACAATCCATTTATTTCCTACCACTCATGTTCATGGTTGCGGTAGCTGGAGCCAATCACAGCTGTCCTCTGGGACACCACCAAATTTTTATTGGATAATGCTTAATGTACACGGGTCGTTGTATGGCTCTCACGGAATTATATTTTAAAATATATGGCGTTCATGGCTCTCTCAGCCAAAAAGTTTCCCGACACCTGCTATAAAATAAAAAGACTTCACAGAGCGGTCAGGGCATGCATAGATCCTGGGACCATCACCCAAGAAAGGAGACAGGGTGTCCAGAGAGCCAGAAATGATGGAGGAAGATGACATGTGAAGTCATCCACAGCTGTGGGCGCAGCAGTGGCCTGGTCTGCATTGGACTGACACTGAACGGTTTTTCTATTTTATTTTATTTTTTTACTTTTACTGGATCCTGGCCCATAGTTTTTTGGGCTGGTCATAGCTGATCTTTTTCAGTGCTTTCTAAGCATGCAAGTCTGTCTTTTACATGGATTAGCTCACAAGAATGTGATGTGATCACTAGTATTAAAATCCTCATGTTACCAAGGAGGAAAAGCAGATTTGAAGAGCTTAAGAAACGCCCCAGTTTGGGCCGTGCAGAGATGAAAAGCCAGGTGTTGAATCCACCCATTGAACTGCTGAACCCGGCATGACCGCATGCGGCATTTGTCACCCCCGAGTCCCCTCATGTTGGTGCCAAGGGCTTGTTCAAAGCCATGCCCATCTTTTAAGTGAAATTTAGAAATACCTGTTTGTTTTGTGTGGAATGTGCCTTTATTTAACTGGCAGAAGTGAGGGACAAAGCACAAGATAATATAAAAGTAATTTCCATTAGACTTTAAAAAAAGATTGTGATAGAAATGACCATATTTTAGTGCTTAGTTTGTATTAAGTACATTCACATTGTTTCGTAACCATTACTGATGTCCCTTCTTGTGTCCCTTATGCTCTGTTCCCTAGGTCAGGATAAGGGTGTACAGACTTTGCAATTAAAGGTGATGGTGGGGATAAGTTCTAAGACCAGATGAGACAGATATCAGCACCCGCCTATGCCAGCCTCCCCACCTCGAAAGTCAACAAGGACATCTTTCAAATCCAGACCCGGTCACCTGGGCACCATCGCATGGGGCCGTGTAGAAGTAGAGATAAGAGATCCAAAAAACCTGCCTGAACCAGAATAGACTGACATGTCATTTATTTTATTTTCAAGGGGCATCTGTTTATTCAGTATGTTTTGCCTTGTCCCCCTTGATGCAAAGAGGAAATGACCTTCAAGGTTTTTTCTTGTGTGGAGACGCTTTCCATGATGAGTAAGTTGACTATGATGGCTTGTTATCACCAATGAATTCATCGGAATTATACAAATACACATTTGCTCCTCCATTATTACCCACCGCCAAGCATAAAATACACTCAGCCGAAACAGAATTCCTGATTTTATTAGAGAATGATTTTTATCTAAAATACAACATTTCTTAACTTAGGATATATTTATTATCTGGATTGAAATATACTCTGTATCACAACTATAATTATAACAGCTTTGATAGATAACCCCTTCATTTACACCTCTGTGATTCAAAAGTCACTAAATTACAGCAGACCTCGTATTTAAGATAACTTTGCTACAAATATACAAGAAAATTAAAATTTCTCTTTCGTACAACATCTTGGAGATGGGCCATTTTTGTCTGAATTATGTCACACAGCATCGTGAGTATTTTACCAGATTTACATCACATAGCTCAGTTTATCTCACAATACAGGTGTGAGCCCAACCTGCTCTCCCTGCTCATTAAAAATAGCATTTCAATGTGAGCGCTCATCACCCACATGCTGGAAACAAAGTCAAGGTACCTCTGCCTATCCCTCTAATTATATTCTCTGTAACAGAAAGGCCACCATTGTAAGGAAAGTGTCCGGCACAGTGATTCTGCCCAAGCATGACACCTGGTCTGGCTCTTCCCACTTTAATAGAAATCACAACAGGGGAGAGATGAAAGATCTAGAAAACCAGATGCTAACCAGCCAAGGTCTAATTCACCCAACAGATGTGTGCTCAGCTGCTGGGAAACCCAGACCCCTGCTGCCGGGAGGACACAGGCCCTGGGGCTGTCTCACTTGAAGGATGACCGGACTTGCCGCCCGTACAGGGGCTGCACCGGGCGCCAGTTATCCACCATGAGTTCTTCTTTTTCCCCCTCCTTATTGAAGTTCAGCTGCCGGAATTTTATCATCTAAAAGACACAATAAAAGTTTAAACAATTAAAAATAAAAGTTTCACCTGGCCCTGGCTGGTTGGCTCAGTGGTAGAGCGTTGGCCTGGCGTGCTGGAGTCCCGGGTTTGATTCCTGGCCAGGGCACACAGGAGAAGCGCCCATCTGCTTCTCCACCCCTCCCCCTCTCCTTCCTCTCTGTCTCTCTCTTCCCCTCCCACAGCCAAGGCTCCATTGGAGCAAAGTTGGCCCGGGTGCTGAGGATGGCTCCATGGCCTCTGCCTCAGGCACTAGAATGGCTCTAGTTACAACAGAGCGACGCCCCAGATGGGCAGAGCATTGCCCCCTGGTGGGCATGCCGGGTGGATCCCAGTCAGGCGCATGCGGGAGTCTGTCTGACTCCCCGTTTCCAACTTCAGAAAAATACAAAAAAAAATAGTAAATAAATAAAAAAGTAAAAGTTTCACGACAGCACTAGCCTCGGTGCTGTGTTACATGGTGAAATATAGTACAGGCAGTTCCCGGGTTATGGACGAGATAGGCTCTGTAGATTTGAAAGTGTTTAAGTATATATTTATAAACACAGAAAGGTAAAAATAAATACAATGTTAAGACGAACATCTGTCTAAGTTGTATTTAACAGGTAAATGTACCTGTTCCAACTTACATGCCAGTTCAACTTAAGAACAAACTCACAGAACCCATCTCATTCATATATTCCCCAATATTCACAGCACTACGTATCCACGTTCAAATTAAATTTGAACTCTAGTAGATATATAATTGCATATAGATTAGACACATATGCTTTTATAGAATGAATGCATTTCTACAGAATACACACAAAACTGTTGCCGTTGTTTGAAAGGACATTTTCAGTTGACTTTCCATTTTCCTTTTGATCTTATGATCAAAAACTTGTAAGATACCTCTGAGATGTAAAATAATACCAACGATTCTAGGTGCAAGTTAAAGTTTTGTCTTCTGCCCCAGGGAAGATACACTACCACCCATGCACAGGGTCTGCAAGCCCAGTGGCCGAAAGATGGGCCCCTGTCTCTGCTTAAATGCACAGAAACATAGGGGTAAGTGTGCCCATGCTGGGACGTAAGTCCTTGATTTGGTTGAGTTTTATTCCCTTTTTAATTTGTTCTCTGGCCACATGATGGACACCGGCACCCCCCAACCCATCTCCTGTGTCTCGGAGGTTGTTTTGCAAAGTGGTCCTTTCTTTTCCCTAAGCGAGACATGATCTAAGGAAGAAGGAGGCCAGTGGCCACGAGTCTGTAGCCTTTCGCCTGATCTCTCTGGTTCAGTAATATTCCCACACTCACCCCCCCGAAGTCATTGTCGATCTAAGTTGATGGTAGGGACCTGCGTCACCACTGTGACTGTAACGCATTCATCACCTGACCGTCACTGACCACATCGCATAGGAAGGCAGCATGTCTGTCTCTGCTGCTCCAGCTATGTGTCCTAAGTTTTATTAATATTTAGTTAGTTATTTAAAAATATTTATATTGATTGATTTTAGAGAGAGAATAAGGGGGAGAGAGAGAGAGAGAGAGAGAGAGAGAGAGAGAGAGAGAGAAGCATTAGTCTGTTTCTGCGCCTCCCAGTCCGACACTCTATCCACTGCGCCACCACCTGGTCTTAGTCTGTTTCTGTATGTGCCCTGACCAGGGATCAAACTGGCAACCTCTGCATATTGTGATGATACGCTAACCAACTGAGCTATTCAGCCATGGCCATGGACTGAATTTTAATAGATACCTTTTCTACAGGCCTGACTCCCTCCTTGGTGAGAATTCAGGAACGCTCAGACATAAGCTGCATAAGCAGTAAGCTGGATGTGGGGAGCAGGAGACTGAAGACTACCCCGATACTCTGTAACCTTGAGCATGAAATCTCATTGCCCTGAGCCTCTGTTTTCTCAGCATTCACAAAAATGCATATATTAGGTGACAGACACTTCTCTCACCCTATTCTCAATTTTGTCCAGGCTAAGGTTGTAGTTATATGGCATGTTTATTTGTTCAGCATCGTGCACAGTGATTGCACAGCCAGAAGTACTCGAAGGATAACGCCAGGTCTGCCTGAGCCCACAGCCCTTGCGCCCAGACCACACACCCCATCTGCAGAAAACCCACCTGCTCACTGCTCACAGAGATGGGCTCCCTGAGCACAATCCAGGTCACACACTCCAGCAGAGGAGGGGTAGTCAGGGAGCCTGGGTAGGTCCAGTAGTCCAAGCTCGCAGGAAGGAGCCCGCGAGGGTCAAAGTCAGTGAAGGTGGCGTTCTTACCCTGGTACAAGGCAAACGCTCTGGTTAAAAGTGTCGTGTGGTCAGAATAGGAGGCAGGCATAAATAATAGCTACAAAACTATCTTTTCTTTTCTTTTCTTTTTTTTAAAGAGAGGTCCATGTTCACCAGAAAACAAAAAAGAAATTAACAGAAGAAGTTTCACTTGGGAATACAGATTGGCAGACATGAGCACAGGAACCTGACTTACCTCCCTGAGCCTAACACCCTCAAGGTCCAGCTGTGCTATCACACATGGCAAGATTTCCTTCTTTTTATGGCTGAATAATATGTCATTTTATTAATCTCTATCGATACACATATATAACACATTTTTTATCTCTTCTTCTGTTGGTGGACACTGGGGTTGTTTGCATGTCCTGGCCATTGTAAATAGTGCCGCAATGAACACACCACAACGGCCTTTCTGAGCCAGGGTTTCCAGCTCAGTTTATTCAGCACAGTTCAAGGGGGCCAAGCTAGAAGTAGAAGTAGCAGGTGAGCACCTCAGAAGACAGAAGCCGCTCAGTCTGAAGGGGAGCTTTAGGAAGCCATGGCTGCCGTGGCTGGCTGCCATATTTAATACAAGCAAATGCCCGATGACCTAAACACAATTGTGCTCAAAAGGTTTCCAACCTGGGATGAATCAGTTCAAGGATGTCACAAAATCTACACCTCCACAGAGCCAGGCCTTACTCGCTGTGCTCAGCATTGTAGTACAGTAAGTGACTGGCGTGCGGGGAGTACTCAGGAAAGCACCTGCTGTCTGAATGTGTGAACAATCTGACCAGATGATCTTTCAGCCTCCTGTCAATCATGAGTCTCTGACTCTTGTATATGGATGTTCAAATGAAGGGAAGCAAGATTATGTAAATACAAGTCTAAATATTAGACTAGGCATACGGATCAACTTTTGGATAAAAAAAAAAGAGTTAAACAAATAAGCAACATTTGACCTTTATTAATCTCTCACCTATTCACCATTTGTTACACTTAAACTATTCAATCTGATCAAAATACTTCTTCAAAACCAGCGGATTATGGAAGACAGACCCCTCCCGTGGAGGTGGCAGAAATTCAACAGTACCTTTGTTTTAATGGAACCCAGTGCATCGACAACCTTCTGCAGGCCTGGTTTGGCAGCGCCAACCTGTAGAAAGACACAAAGGACAAGATACAGTATTCCAGGTGGTATCACACCGGTTTGGATTCCAGCAGCTCTATGACAAAATTTTTCCAAATAGTGAACCCAAACCCCGCCCTTGCTACTGGCACCTGTCAGTCTTAGTGAGATCACACAACTGCCTTTAACTTCTGCCCTTACAGTTCCCCTGAAAAGGCGCTTCTGACCCTCCCCGGTGTCAACGGTGCCCTCCAACTACAAAAAGAAGGACACTGGTCAACTGTTCACCTTACTCTTCTCGCGGAAGTTTACCTATGGTCCTTCCTACCTTTTACTGTTCTCCCTCCGCTGGCTTTCCTTCGCTCTGCTGCCTCCTGAATGTCCCCTTGATGCCCTGTTCCTTTTGTCATCTAATCAGCATCTTTCCCACGGTCCTAAAGGCCTTATCCTCTCCCTCTTCCTGTTTTCCCTGGTTAATTTCATATAGTTTTCACCTTAACACAGTTCAGGGCCCATGACTCACCAGCCCAGATGGCTCCCCGCTGGCTTTACAACTGTCTAGAGGGCAGTTCAACCTGTTTGTCCACTGTTGCCCAAAATTCTCCAATATGGAGCCACTGCTCCTCACCCTTGCAAAACCTGGTCTTCATTTAGCATTAGGTGGGGGTCCAAGTGAGTTGCCCCAAGATGTGTCTCTATGGTCTGCAGTTTTGAGCTGAAGTCAACTTTAGCCAGAGGCTCAAGAGAAACTCCCCACCCCCTTTAACTACACAGAACAGTTTGAATTAGAGGCCTTACCCATAGGAGATTATTTTGAACAAGTTTCTATTTACTAAGCATCTGTTGTTCTTATCATTCTGCATGACTGTCAGAAGCCCCCAAGGCACCTCGCCTCATCCCTTGCTCAGGATGTCTTACCTGAGCATGGTCCCTTTCTGTCTTCAAATCTCTCTTGCCTGTGGGTCCCTGACTCTCATGTTTGTGGAGTTCCTATACTTATGCATGTATTAAATTTGATTATTTTCTCTTCTCTCATGTCTATTTGATTATTAAACTAGCTAGAAGAACTTTGGGCGTAGAGGAAAATTTCTTCTTCCCCCACAATTACCTACCATGAAACAGGACTCACTACCCAGCTTAAAGTTGAATTATAAAAACAAACAAACAACAACAAAAAAAACAACTAGTAGATGTGGGCAGTATTCCTCTTTCTCACTTCACATTTCACAGGTATGCATCTTTCCATTTACATCTAAATAGTACCTAGAAACACCTCTCTCTCCAGTCATCTTAGTTCCCACGGAGGGGAAAGTCAGCCCCCAAATACCTCAGAACCAAAGGCTCTCTGTAGAATGTCCTATTTGCTAGCAATTTCCCGTCTGGTTAATCTTTCCTGAAAACAGGGGAAAAGAGAATTGGGCCATCCACTGACCTTCAGAAAAACACCCAAAACAGCCAGTCCGTCGGGGTGCTGCACAGCTTTCCCGAAATCCCCATACTTGGTGTTCCAGTGAACCAGGTGAAGCTGCAGCCGGAGACAAACCACACGGAGCAATGAGCCCAAGGCCTCTGCTGCAGGGCCAGGGCCAGGGGCTGCAGGGCCAGGGGCTGCAGGGCCGGGGGCTTCCAACGTGGTGGGACGAGGGTCAGGGATAAACCTGTTTCCTCTCACTACCGATTACCCACTGTGGGGCATTCTAGCAAGCGATTCCAACAACCCAGGGAGTCGCGTAGTCTGAGGGAAGACACAAATTCTGTTTCTGGATTTATGTGAAAGCAGGGTCCTCTGTTTGAATGTGTCCACTTTGTGCAAAGGCCTCCCAAGGGGCTGTGGAGATGCTTTTATAGCACAACTTGTGACGTCACAAAGAACGAAGGTGAACCAACGTGAGGGTCGTTTATTAGAGAAGGGGTTCCCCTGGTTTGAGTCAAATCTACGAAAGCGCAGATGGTGTTCTGTTGGGTTGTACACTCGAAACCAGTATGGTTTGGCGAACCATGTCATCCCCATAAATAAAATTTAAAATAGACTAAAAAAAGCTTTTGAAATGAATGCTAACTAAATAATCACTTTGCATTTTTTCCAGAAAGAAAATAAACATCCATTACCTCTGCAGAGTATTGCTTTTTATCCACTGTGTGCTCGGAGCCCTGCCCGTCAGAGGAGCCCCAGTGAAAGTGGAACTGAACCAGTCTGTAGGTGTCAGCGAGGGGTCCGTCCTTCAGCACTGAAATTTAAATACATATATGTGTGTGTGTGCACACGTGTGTGTATACAGGTACATTCACGCATGTGCTTATAAAACATGCTAAAAACGTTACATTTTAAGCCCGTTTATAGTATTACATTTGGAACATCATTAATTCTACCAAGTGGCAAAGTAAGTTAAATAAAATCATCTGGAATAACTGATCTTTCTAAATGTATCTTCCCTTCCCTGTGAAGAACCACATCAGTGTCCTAAAATTTAAAAATAATAAAGCTCAGTGCTACTCCCTATTTACTCCTTTGTGGAGCTTAAGATTCCATCCTAATATATTTATTTCAGAAACCCTTTAGAATTAGGCAAGAGTACATACAAGTATTTATTAAACAAGACTTACTAATACTAAAAAAAAAAAAAAAAAAAAGAAGTGCACTGGGTTCAATGATTAAACACACTCAGTGTTAACCTGTTACTACCAGATCCCTGTTTTGGCTCCTATTAAAATAAAACTATGTTGCTATGTAAGTTGAAAGTCTATTGTAATTAGAGAGGATTATTATTTGATATTTTTTATTAAAATTTTTTTTCTTCCTAATCACTTTATTACACTGAATATAAACCACAGCCAAATAACAAACTAAAGACCTCAGTGGATAATCTCTCTTAGATCCAAAATACAAATAAACTAACCCAATAATCTTTGGTTTAAAATGAAAATTTAAGGGGTTTCCTATGAATGAAGTAAATAAATAAGTCCACTAAAAGCAGAGCATTTCCAGCAGGTGAACAGTCTTGCCCACGAATAATTGGAACATTACTAAATCACGCATTCCCAGCAGCAGCCGCTAACCCTCGGCCTACTGACAAGAGTTAAGAACACGAATATCAACGTAGAAAAATGTGAGAAAGAAAACCGCCCACGTTCTATTTCTTCTGAAGGAATGAAATGTTTACCTGTCACTCTTGACTACAGTGAACACAATTAAAATTCAAGAGAACAGAAGTTTTTAGATTTTGGTATATGGCAATTGCACAAGAATTTAAAAGAGAGAGAGAGAGAGAGAGAGAGAGAGAGAGAGAGAGAGAGAGAGAGAGACTCTTGACATGAACATAATTCAGTCCAGTGCTGGTCACTTGTGTTAGGTAGGTCCTGAGCGCAGTGCTCACACCATTGACAGTTTTCACAACAAGCACTTCTGTTTGCTGGGATCATGTTTCCCTTCAACAAGATGGTTTGTGGAAGGGGCATTTTGAAGCTCTGAAAGCAAATCCCTGGAAAGCGAGCAGGACTCCGGTAGGAGAGCCGCGTGTCACCCAGATCACGGCCGTCTTGTGCTGAGCCCGGAGAACTCAGCTGTCCCCCTCCTTCTTTCTTGAATTAATAAAAACAGATAAAAAAAACATTCCAATTTCTAAGAAAACAGAACTGACGAGAGTTTTATATGCCCAACTATTCAGACATTGACCTTTCAGTGAAATTTGCCTCTAGCTTTTCGATAAAACAGGAGAGTTTTAAACTCATTGGTAAGAGTTAATAAATTAGCAGGGATTAATAATTTTGACTGCTATTCTGTTCTGTCAGATAAAGCTGGTAATAAAAGATCTCAAACAGGGAAAGGCATTTTTTTAATAACTAAAAAAGAAAAACAACAGTCCTAACAGGATTAATGATTTTCCATTAATGTAAGGTGGCTTATTTTTAAAGGAATTTAGAAGCTAGATGAGCATTTTAACCCAAGCTTCTAGCTCCAGCCTATTAACCCCACATGTGAAAGAAATTCCCTCAGGCTTAATCAGAGGGATAATTCTGCTTGCCCGGGTCCTGATTCTCAAGTCTTTAAGTTTGGGTGTAAGATAACATTAGGATATACTTGAAAATCTGAATCGAAGTTCTACAAGACTGAAATCTCCCTTAGGGAGGGGGAAGAGGAAATTAACTTGAGGATTTAAAAGTACAAAGTAAGCGGCAAAGGATATAAAAAGAAATTTTAACACCATAATAATAGCTCTCGACAAAAAAGAGATGTTATACTGTTGACTTAAAAAATGTGAGTGACCCAAAGGATAAATTATTTTTGAGACTTAAGCGCTCAGCAAAGCATATTGGTTTTTTGAAACACGATATGTACATGCCAAATCTTAACTATGATTACTTTTCAAAGATTTTTTAAAAATTCCATTTCTATAATATTTCTAAGTGATTGCCATTTAGTCTCACAGCAACAAACTGAGGAGGCGATGAGCAGCGGGCTCCTTACGCTCTGGAGTCTGTTTCTTCATGATTATTTTAAGTGGTTTCGGCTAGAGGATCTCTGCTGTTTCTTCTACCCTGAGAATCTAGGATCTTTAGAAGAAAAAAAAAATCTAAAGAGTGTTTCTCTGCATGGTATGATTGCTCTGGTTTTGTGTTTTAATCCTGTAGATGTGTTTTCCCTTAACATCAATATTTGATACGTTCTGCATTCTAGAAAAAGAAAACGTTTCCTCGTTGAACCAAAGCAGCTGAAGATGTTACAGTGTTCAGGCAGAGTGACACAGGAGTCTTTCACATTGTAAGGAGAGCAGGTCTTTCTTTTCTTTTCTTTTTTTTTTTTTTTTTGTACTTTTCTGAAGCTGGAACCGGGGAGAAACAGTCAGACAGACTCCCGCATGCGCCCGACCGGGATCCACCCGGCACGCCCACCAGGGGCTACGCTCTGCCCACCAGGGGGCGATGCTCTGCCCCTCCGGGGCGTCGCTCTGCCGCGACCAGAGCCACTCCAGCGCCTGGGGTAGAGGCCAAGGAGCCATCCCCAGCGCCCGGGCCATCTTTGCTCCAATGGAGCCTTGGCTGCGGGAGGGGAAGAGAGAGACAGAGAGGAAGGAGGGGGTGGGGGTGGAGAAGCAAATGGGTGCTTCTCCTATGTGCCCTGGCCGGGAATCGAACCTGGGTCCCCCGCACACCAGGCTGACGCTCTACCGCTGAGCCAACCGGCCAGGGCTAGAGCAGGTTTTTCTACTGTGCATCTGTCCCGTTTCAGCCGCCTCCTTGCTCGTCCAGGGCAGGCACTGTGCTCTCCTGAGTAGCTGTGTCCTGCCTACTTCCTTTACCTGGAGTTTCCGCCAAGCCTCAATAGAAGCCTTACTTACCCTGCGAGCCTTCCCTGAAAGACTCAGGCCAGCTCCCAATCCTCCTTATGTCTCCATAGTCCCTAAAATACTTCCTTGTTGCATTTAACCAAAGTGACTATCGGAGCTTATGCCTTCCCCCAGCCTGGGCTCTGGCTATAGGATAGGGACTGGACCTCTGTCCTGACCTCGGGGTGCCTGACTTGCCTTGCACTTCATTGTGTTAGTAAGAATTTTAAAAATAAGAATTAAGTGAAGGATACTTGTGACTCTATAGCCGTGGGTTTGAGTCCCCACCCAAACCACTTGGTTTTCGTGTTTCACAGTTTAAACAGAACCACCACTTTAATATTGAATAATATGGGTTCCTCACAAGGGAAGTAGAAAGCTCTCTTCAGTTACTGCTCATGTAGAAATGCATCAGAACTTGACAGATTCGTGTAGGACATATAACTATATAATAATGTCATATATGAAATCAGTACATGCTTTTATATAATAGGTGGGGAGTTCAGTCATTGAAAAATAAAATGTTCAAACACTATCAAGTGGCCTGGCCTATGGTGGTGCAATGGACAAAGCATTGACCTGGATCACTGGGGTCGCCAGCTGGAAGTTCTGGGCTTGCCCGGTCAAGGCACATACGACAAGCAAGCGATGAACAGCTAGAGTGAAACAACTATGGGTTGCTACTTCTCGCTCCCCCGTCTCTCCCTGTAAAAATTAATAAATAAAATCTTAAAAAATATAAAAACACTATCAAGTAATGGGAGCTAATCTTAGAGCTCAGTAAAAACCATCTTTGTTTTGAGGTGGATAATACCTTACTCTAGTGTTATAATTAAGAAAACCAAATTTAGAGAGGCCAGGTTATTGCCATTCCCAGGGCCATTAGTGGCAGAGCTGGAACTTAAACCCAAATCTGTCTGACCCCAGATGAGGGTCACAGTTGCCAGACTAAAAGCTGAATTCCACTTTCCAAGAATACAAATGACTAAAACAGTTCATTTCTGTTCTATTTGATTTTTCTCCTTGTTCCAAATAAGACCTTAAGCAGGCAGCTGGCATATTATTTTATATTGGATTCTATATAGCATCCAGTGAGGTATGTAACTGGTACAATCACTGAAAACAATGATTTCATTGGCAACACTGAGCATACATTGTGTCTCTTTAAAAAAAAAAAAAAAAGCTGACAGCTACAGACTAAAGTAGCTGACTTCTTTTGGTTTTTAAGTAACCAAACAAAGTTTTACAGCATCCTTTCTGTATGTACAATAGCATCAAGACCTTTGGCCTTGTCCTGTTATAAGCTCAACATACCGTATTCTTTTATGTGAAGGAAAGAAATTGTTTCCCTTCCATTTAATCTGATCATTGGAGCAATTGTTTCTTTGGAGTGGGAGACGTGTTTGGGAAGGCAACACAGCAGAAACCCCAAAGGAGTGTCTCCACTGAACACCCACCACTAAATCTAATACTCAATATCCCGTGTCTGTGTGTGTATGTGTGTATGTGTGTATGTGTGTGAACCTGTGCACAAGAGGGTGTGTGTATTCTGGGTGAGGTGGCCCAGGGCACAGGTTAAAAACATTTCTCATATTATCGCTGCATTACCTTCAATTAAATTGTCTTCCCAAAAGAGAGCCAAGTGTCAAAAAACTTTAAAAAGGGTAAAGGGTAGTGAACAAGAATTTTTTCCCCCCCAAAACTGTACTGAATGCATTGGAAAGCTACCGAAAAGGAACAGTCACCTTGGCTTTAATGGCTGTGATAACATTTATAATAACACATTAGTACAATAGGTCATTACTATGCAGTTTAGACCATTTTTTTCCCCTCATTTGGTCCCAGCACTCCCCTGACTCCCACAGCGCCAACCCTCATGTGCATGCGGCGGCATTAAATGACCTTTAGAGGACAGCACTCAGGAAACCAGGGCACTGGCAATAAAATCAACCAGTGGGCAAAGAAGGCTGCTGTGTCTGAATGGAGTGTTCTATTTCTCAGCAAGAAAAAACAACAACAAAGCATTCAATGGGCACCCTGTACACAGCTCATTGCAAACAAACTATGGTCATTGGTTTTTGTCAGTAATGAGCCAAGTATATCCACCCATTCTAAACCATCCTCATCTGTGGAATGAATTTCTGGGTAGATAGACTGCCTCATTTATCACACTAGCCCAATGCCCAGGTAATACTCAGACAGAGATTGTTCCCAAGAATTTCGGTGTTTTCCTCTCTCTCCTCACTGCCACCTTGAAGATCACACCCAAATGAACTTTTTATTGGACAGGCATCCCTCCTGGAAAGCACATATTTCAGACAGAGACTCTTAAAAGTTCTAATTTTATAAAACTCATCCTTGCTGGTCTTTCTTGCCAGGAATCTTGCCTTTGGTGACTTTTCAAAGGCACGTCTCAGTTTTTCCGTGCCTTGCACGACAACCAGGACTGCTTCAGGGAAAGAGAGCCCCAGGTCATGTCAAGGTCATCAGCCTGCCTCAGTGAGCCTGGCATGTGGGATGGTCCCCAGAGTGACTCTCCCAGGGCTGAGAAGGGTCCCCCTATTCAGCTGGAAAAACAGCTTCTGGGTAAAAGGTACCAGTTGTTTTTATTATTATTATTATTATAATTATAACACTGACCAGCTTTGTCCTGGCTGTCATCAAACTCCACATTGAAGGCATGCCCATTGTTGATGATCCTCTTGGATGTTGCTTGCTCGTAGGAAACATGCAGAGGTTTCAGCGCAGGGTCATAGACAGCTGCTTTGGTGTCAATATCAACAGGGGACTGGCGTTTGCCATTGGCAATGGGGAAGTCCTTGTACCAGTGCTGGGGTCCTAGGTTGAAAAGGGACCTTTAAGCTCCTAGTGAGGGGACAGGCACACTACACCCCTAGGAAAGGGCAGTGATGCTCTGCTCCCATTTTGGTGGCACCCCTGAGCTGAATAACCTCTGGGGGTGGGAAAAAAACACATCACTCCGTGCCTCAGTCTCCCCATTTTTTAATGGGTTAATAATGACCTCCATCCACCGTTACAGACTGTTGTGAGTATTGGCACCCGTGCATGAAAAGCTCTTAGAACAAACAGTGAGAGCCATGCAAGTAGTAGCTATTTGCATGCACGTTTTACTGAAATGGGCAGACACCAAGGCAGGCTGGTGTCTGGGACTTGGCACTTGAGAGCTCACTTCAGATACCCCAGCAGCTCGGGGCTGGGCTTCGCGTCCTGGTGCCAAATGGAGGGCAGTCACGGCTTAGGCCGGTCCCTCCCTTCACCGCCAGAATCCCCAACGCCCGGGAAGTCCCAAACCCCCAAAGACGCATCTTGCTGTAGCGTGTGGAGGTTTCCAGAACCCAGATCCGTAGCGGATAAAGCTGAGCTCCTGAAGATCCCCTAACATCAGGTTTCAGAGACGAAGGGGAAACTCAGAGATGAGCCCAATGTATTCTAACCTGCGCACCAAATGCCCCGGGAAAGTCGGTCCCAGAATCTTAGCCACAGGTGCTCCTGAGGATGGGTTGTGTGTGTGTGTGAGTGAGGGTCCCTAATTTCTCTGTCATCTTCCTCGCTTCCTCTAGGTACAGGTAGGACGGTGTCCGGCTCGAGGGCCGGAAAGAGACTGTCTTCGCGTCCCGCGCCCAGGCTGCGCTCCCTTTCGGGCCCTGTGCGTACCAGCGGCGGGGATTCCTGGCAGGTGCCTGGCCGGGGCATGAAAAGTCGGCGCCCCGCGCATGAGGCCGGGGCTGGGGCGGCGGGCACCGCGCACCGGGACACCTGGGCCGTGCGACCTGGCGTCCACAGCCAGGGCAGATGCTGGGCCGGGCCGGGCCGGGCCGGGCCCCGGCGCACTCACCGTTTTCCGGGCCGTATCCCCAGTGGTGGGACATGGTGGTGCGGCGCGTCGGGCAGGGCAGGAGTTGGCACGGGTCCAACGGCGGCTTCTAGGGGCCGGCAGCGTGTGTCATCGGTGGCGCTGGCTCCGGTTTTTATAGGCTCCCGCCAACTTGGTGCTGGGGGCGGCCAGGGAGGGGGCCCAGGCGGACCTTGTGGCGGGGAGGTGAGGGCGGAGGTGCTGTCCCCGCGCGCAGGGCGGGCCGGGCAGGGACAGCGCCCTCTCGGCTGCTCCCGCTGCGCTGGGAGCGCCTCTCCCGTAGCCGCGCCCGGGTCCCTGGGCGGAACCGGCTCCGCGCTCCGGGTCGCGCGGGGCTGCGGGGCATCTACGCGCGCCCCCCCCTGACGGGCGCGGAGTCCTCCCGCAGCGCCCACCGTGCGGCCCGGGCGCCGCGCCCCGCGCCTTCCCTCCCGGGTTCATTGTGACCGCACCCCTGGCCGCGAGCCTGGCGGCCCCACCCGTGCCAGGGTCCCAACCCCGAGGGCCACCCCCTGCGTCCCCGCCTCGGCCGGCGCTAGCGAGCTCGTTTCGGAGCTGTGACCTTGGGGCAAACAGGGATGCGGTCCCGGAGACTGGATGCGGAGAACCCCGCGCCCCCCGCTGGCCGGCTGCGGAATGGAGCCCGGAGCTAAGGAGCTGGGGGTGACGGGCAGCCACGCGTCAGGATGATGAACCATGCTCCGAGCGGCGGCCCGAACAACTTCCCGCGCGCTTCTAGTGGTTCCTATCGCACTCCCACCCCGAACCACGTAAGTGGCCTTAGGTAGCACTAACTCCACATCCAGCACCTGGAAAAGGCCACCTGCCCTTAGTAAACTGCTTTTCAGACTTTTAATAATTATCTGAGGAGTCTTTCTCTAAAGGTGTCTTTATTTTGTTTTCACGTTAACTAGGAACATTTAAACTTTTTGTAAGTAATTCGATGCTCTGAGTTTTTATAGAGTAACTGAGGAATTGAAACATTGTTACCAATTTTCAAGTTCAACCAGAACAGGATAATGGGGTAATGACACTCTCAAAAATGCAAATTATACATTTTAAATACTTTATGTTCCATGAAGCTGCCACATGTGGCGCCAAGAAGGGCTCAGTTGAATAGAATAGAAGTCCTCCTGGTCTGACAGAGTCGGGTCTCCACTGGGGGAGGGGGCAGTTTTTCCTCACAGAGGATGCTGCCCGTGTCTGCAGATGGGTTTGTTGTCACAACTAGGGGTGTGTGTGTGCTTCTGGCCTCCAGGGATGCCGCTTGGCACCTTGTAGTGCACAGGACAGCCCCTCAAACAAAAAGTATTCAATCCAGAATCATGACACCAAGAGCACAAAACCCTGCCTATGAGCATCTATCTGTACAGATGCTTTTGTGAAGAGTCTGAGAAAGTTACATGTCTGCTGGGCCACATGTGAACCCTAGGACAGTGCTGTGCCCAGAACATGTCCTCACTCATCTTTGGTTGGTTGGATTGGATAGAAAATAAAATCGTGCCCCTGCCCCTTAACATTTCTGTCTATATTTACTTTCCTCGGGCATCCTTCCTTCGCTGGCCTTCCCGCCCGATCACAACAGTGTACTTTGGTTAAGAGCAGCTTTGTCATGTGTAGAAACTTCTCTTTTTGCTTATAAATCACCACTATGTATGGGGAATTTTTTTTTACTTCCTTTCAGAAGAAAAGAACAACCGAGCTTTTTTTCCATGCAAGGGGAAATGTGGGCCTTACAAGTAAGCGCTTCCTCCTGATCAAGGACAAGAGTCAGGGTTCACCAATGTCACACACGAGATGCGAACCACCTTCGCCTCCTCCAATTTTCCTCTTCTGTGTCCACTGTCAGCGAATCCCCACTTGGTGAGACAGTGATTGAACCATGAAGCAGGACCAAGCCCCCCTGGTGCAGGGGACCACATAGCCTGGTCTTGTTAGCAGAAGGTTCACACCTTGGGGTGCAAGCGAGGGCCACTCCCTGGCAGGAAGGGGATGGGCGGCACTTCTACTTATAGTTTTGTTTTACCCTCTAAACATGTCCACTTGCTTGTATTATATTATCTGCATACTTGTATAACCATGTGTGTCTGTTATTATTTTTTAATCCTGTGCTAGCAGTTCACACTCTAACACGGTGCCCTGGTGGCCTGCGTTATCCACGGGGTCTGGACTCATTGCTGGCTGAGGGGCACAGAGGACTGGAGCCGTGTTTTGCAGGTCACTTGTGCCCTTGGCTCGCAGTCTGTCCCTTATTTCACATGGTGCTGCTATCACACTTACCGTGGGTGGCATGCCCAGTGTGCCGGGCACCATGGTCCTGCCTGATAAGCTCCCCCTTGGGTTGTTCCTGCCATGCTGTCTACAACTTCTCTGGGGTGATGTTTAGAGGTCAGCTTTTTCTCTCTTCTCCTTCTCCTTGATAGTTCTAGAAAGTGCCTTGACTTCATTTTCTTTTTTTCATACTGTATACATACACATGTTTGAAAAACATGAAATACGTTCAAAAAGGAGGTTTTTTAAGTCATTTGTATATGCTTCTAAAGTTACATATCAAATACCCGGGTAAGAGCTCTTTTAGGAAGCTGCAGATTTTCTTCCTGATGCCTTGTACTTATATCGCAATCCCTGTGGAATGGCTACCTCTCTCGGGGCTTAATCAAAGTTTCATATCAATTAAGCTGCTCAGGACAAGAGGCTTAGTATGCCTCACTGTCTTGACAACAGGCTCTTTGTTAGAGAATGCAAGTAAAAAAAAGAAAAGAAAAGAAAAGAAAAGAAAAGAAATTAGAGCTTGTCTGATGAAATATTAAAATACTTATTTAAATAAAAAAATTATAGCAAGCAGGCAGTTTATATAATTAAGGTCCTGAGCTGAGCCACGAAATACCACTCCCACCACCACCATCACCAAAATAGACCCTGAGTTTGATTTCTGGTAAATTCACTGTCTGAGTAAACCTCCCTCCCCCCAGGAATTCTCAGCTATATGATACGTGAGCTCCAGGTAGTAATTACAAGTGCATGAGTACATATGAGGTGTGTAGTCTATGTGGTTTGTGTGGACAGGAACCTACCTGCATTGACCCTCTGGTTGGTTGTGGTGGGGGTAGGAGGATGGAATGTATTAGGGGAAAATGCTTACTGAATTTTCACAATTGTCCTACCTGGCTCGTCTCTGGCCATGGGCCGTGGTAATACTCTGAGTCACGAAGACTTATCTTTATTCCTTATGAATAGTGACTGCAGGCGTCATCACACAAAGCTGGACAAGAGTCACGAGAGAGAAAACGAAGGTGAACACTTGGGAGGTCAGGCGCGGGGACCCATAGCCAGTGACTGCTGCTGGCACCGGTGCCATGGGCTCACTGCCAGCCCGCCTCTTCCATTTGCCTGTAGAAGCACAGGTGCTGAAGGAGATAAGTGTTTGGGCAGCGAGTGTCCTTTATAGCTCTTAAACGGGTCTCTTTTACGCTCAAGTTAAATGCATGTTTAAAATTTAGATTGGCAAATGCTAAGGTTTGGATTGACGTTGAGCTGCTTCTCTTCTCTCATCCACAGTCTCTTGACAGAGAAGCCGGATGGTCACAGTAGAAACCCCTGCCCTCCTCCAAGGACTCCTGGGATAGGGACTTAGTTCACATCAGCTCATAGTCTTAGAATGTCATTCAGTGTTTTAGGATTCACATTGCTCCATCCATCCATCCATCCATCCATCCATCCATCCATCCATCCATCTTTTCTTCCTTCCTTCCTTCCATCCACCCATCTGTCAATCTTCCCATTCCTTCCTCTATTCACAAATACCCTTTGAGCACTGGTTGGGTCTCAGGCGCTTAAGCTTTCTGGCACCCGTTACTCATCAGACACACACACACACACACACACACACACACACACACACACCCCTTAGACACATATAGGATGAAAAGTATTCTTGTTACTTCTAAAATTGGTTTCCTGTGCAAAAACCTAACTCCATCTCTTCACTAAAGAGCACCTCTTCATGGCTAACTTCTGCCAGCATATTTCCTGCTTAATTCTTTGTTCTTTCCAGGATGGGCCCTGCTTTCTGCCTGCTCTGCTTGGCTTGCACTATCTCCTTACCTAGTCAAGCCTTCGCCTTGGGTCCCAATCTATCCCCATGCTCTATTGCCTGTCTCAGGTCTTCTGTGAAGCCAGTCACACACAGGAGCACAAGTGTGAATTCTATGAGCCTAGGTTGCATAGTATATTTTTCCTTTCTTCCTTCATTTTTTCTTTCTTTCTTCTTTCTTTCTTTCTTTCTTTCTTTCTTTCTTTCTTTCTTTCTTTCTCCTCCTCCTCTTCCTCTTCTCCTTCTCCTTTTTCTATTGATTGATGAGAGAGAGAGAGAAGCATTCATTTATTGTTCCACTTAGCTGTGCATGCATTGATTCCTTCCTGTATGTGTCCTAACCTGGGATCAAACTAGCAATCTTGCCTTTTTGGGACGATGCTCTAACTGACTGAGCTAATTGACCAAGGCCTGCATAGTATTTTCAAACACTGCATTTCTAATATCTTGTCATGGGAGTTAAGTGTTCTTGGGGGAAAGGAGTCCCGTGAATAAATGTGTTAGGAACTATTCAAATTTTAAATGAGTATGATAGAAATTTATGGACACGTTGAAACAAAGAACATGAACATTTAATGGCCAAAATATTTTCCTTGAGCTTCCAAGCCCCTGCTCTACTTGGGGATGATTAGAATAGAGAGAGTCTGATTCTGTTTACTGCACAGAGTCAATTCTCACTGGCTAAAATTAGTTCTTAAATCACTGGGTTTTACGCTGCTGCAGAGTACTTGGTCCCCTGTGACTGCGCTGTTAGACTTACTCTCACCCCTGCTGATTACCTGTGATTATTACCTGGTTAAGTTATCAGGTGGCTGTCAGTAAGTATTTTCAAATCCAAAGTGGCTCATGAGCTCCTGGGTCATCCCCTTGGTCCTAGACTTCATGCCTTGCCTCTTTTATTACTTTTTTTTGTGCACATCGGGGATCGAGTCACCTCCAAATGTATAAACTCATCTCCCAGGCTGACATGTGTGCCTCATCCAGGATTCTGACTCTGCAACATGCTAAACACGCCCCAAATTAATTTCACAGCAGGAGACTTTCCTTCATGCAGTGTACCAAAGCTCTGACCGGCCATCCTTGGGAAGTCAGTAAAACAGAGGGCACCCCAGTCATCCCCACTCTCATCTCTGGCTTATTCTCTGGGTGTTCTGTCCACTGTACACATCCTTAGGTACAGTGCTGAGCTCTGGAGCAGGATCTACCCCAGGAAAATCCTCCGATCTCCGCCAGGTCACCTCTCTGGCCTTGTGCTGGTTTCTGATGTGCCCACATCGTATGGGACAAGAGTCATTGGCTTGTTTTTAAATTTCTTTTTTTTTAAATTTTTATTTATTCATTTTAGAGAAGAGAGAGAGAGAAAGAAGGGGAGGAGGAGCAGGAAGCATTAACTCCCATATGTGCTTTGACCGGGCAGGCCCAGGGTTTTGAACTGGCAACCTCAGCATTCCAGGTCGACGCTTTATCCACTGCGCCATCACAAGTCAGGCGTGTTTAAATTTCATTTCCACCAATGCCACACACAGAGGGGAGCTCATGAGGGAAGCCTGTTACAATAACTCCAGTAGTATTAACTGAATTGATAACATGTGGGCTCATGATGTTACATAAAGAAAGAAACATAAAAAAAGAAACATTATTTTAGGTATTGAATAAACCATTAGAACTTTTCAATTTATAGAAGATACTTGTTAACTCTTACTGAGTTTATTACATGCTAGAGTAATTAATCTAAGAAGTTTGTACTAACTCACTTAAAACAACACTCTGGAGCCTGGGATGGTGGGTTGGTGGTGGTGGTGGGGGGAGCACATCCTGAAAGTGTTTTTTTTTTATACTTTATGCTTGTATATGGTTACAATTACACCAATAAAACCTCAACTGGGGGAAAAAACCCCACTCTGGACAAGACTATTTCATTCTTCTCACAGATGGGGAAACTGAGGCATAGAGAAATGAACTTGCCTAAGGCCACACATCCAGCAAGTGTTATGTGACTTGAACCCAGGCCTCTGGACAAGGCTGTAGAATGTTTCTTTCTCATTTATTTAAGTTTTAGATCAATAATTACTATCCTCTAATCCCTCAGTTCTCATTTTTGGCTATTCAAATACTCAAAAACATGTAACAACGCTGTTTCACCATCTTTTCTTTGTAGATAGATATTAATGGTTAAACTTTTGAGGAGAGGAGATAGGGTGTTCAGGAATAAAACAACAGACCTCATAGCTCAAACTAACCAGAGTAAAACACGACGTTATTATTTTTTTAAAGTTCAGGCATTTTTTAAATTTTGCTGCCATCTAGTGGCCAAAATGAAAACAACATGCAAAACATAGTTTTGCCTTCTGATTTGATTTTATCTGAGTGTGGCAAATATAATCATTAAATTTGCACACATTAAACCTGAAAAAAATTTAAATCTGACATTTACAGTTATAAATTTTTTTCTTATTTTCCTCACTTATGCTTATGTCTAGAATTCCTCTTTAATATCAAATAAGAAGACATTGGAAGAGAAACTGACATCCGATGAATGTTACTTATTCTGAACCAACATTCTGTTGAATGTTGATGTGCGGTCTTTGATGTGGTTTTAAACCCTAGGAATTTCTTTTAGGCCAGTTTTTTGCCGATTCTTGCTTGAGTAACTGACATACTGATTTTTCACCCACGACCCTGCTTGTTTATGGTTAATCCCAACCGGATTTGTTTAGGTAGATAAGTGATCACAGGTAGATGCTGAAAGCTGTAGTCTCCCACATCCTGTGTAGAACACGTCTTGCTCGTCGGCACAAACACTGGCTGACTCATAAAGAATTTGGAGTCGCCTGACCTGTGGTGGCACAGTGGATAAAGCCTCGACCTGGAAATGCTGAGGTCGCCGGTTCGAAACCCTGGGCTTGCCTGGTCAAGGCACATATGGGAGTTGATGCTTCCAGCTCCTCCCCCCTTCTCTCTCTCTGTCTCTCCTCTCTCTGTCTCTCCCTCGCCTCTCTAAAATGAATTTAAAAAAATTATTTAAAAAAAAAGAATTTGGGGTCAGTGGTTCTTGGAGAGAACCATTTATAGCTTTGTAAATATTAATACAAGGCCTCCTCATTAAAAAGGATTATAATACACTTGCACCCTCCAGGCAGTGCTCCAACCCAGCAAATTCTTGATTCTTCTGGCCTACATGTAGGCTTCTAAGGATATAAGTCTCTGCATATTATGGCACAGCTCAATCTAGTTTCTGCCCTACATATTTGAAATTTAAAAATACCTGTGATGATTCTACCTGTGGAACAGAAGGTGACTGATGCTGACACATCATCATCCCAGCAGCTCCTTGCCCTGTCCCCTCTGTAGGCTGTGTGTGCCTGAAGGCAGTTGTTTGGGAGCCTTTGCCACACCAGGAAAATGACCCCCACTCAATGAATAAGGACACAGCGTGGTTTCAATATCTGAATAGACATTTATTTATTAAAAACTCAGCACTTGGAGCCCAGGGAAAAGTTGGGAAGAAGTTTTAAGTTGGATGATAATTGTGAGCACAGTGACCAGTCAGGGCATGGCAGCAGGGATGTTTTACTGGAAAGCTATCATCTGAAGCTAAAGACATCGTTTCCCAAGGGGATCTAAACTAACTGAGATGAGCAAAAACCAGAACTAGTTGTCATCACATCGAACAATGGATTACTCAAGAAGCTGAGTGCTTGTTCTGGGATCGTCACTGCTTCACCGAATATTTATTAAACACGTGTTAGGTGCCAGTCAGGGTACTAAGAATAAGAGCAATGTCAGGGTCCATACTTATATCCATGACTGATGGAGCTCGTGGTCAGGTTCTTTTAATACAGTTCTAGCCCATGGAGCCTGTGTACTTGAACCCTTGCAGCTGGCACTGTCACGTTTGTCTTGTGTGGGGGTGTTCCCTGGACGCAGTGTACAGCACTCCAGTGTGACCTCGGAGTGACTTGCAGAAAGAATCAGTGGTGCATCACCATCACCACTAATTAATGAAGGCTCCACACCTCCTAATTCCCAGGGGTTTAATGAACACATCCAGTCCGCGCTGACTAGCTTGGTTTCATTTCACTCAAGTGGCCATCTATTACATTACTTTTGCCTCCCAGGGCTCTGTCACCTGACTTCCGGCCTCACAGGGCTCTCTTGATCCAACACCACTCTCGTTCTGCAGGGTAACAAATCGCTGCCGCTTTCTAGAGTGAGTTAATATATTAGCCAGGAAGGCAATATATTGCCCACAGCAAAGCCACCAACTGCAAATTTGGACGTTCTGTCTAAAGACAGGAGATATTTTGTAGGTCTAAGTAGATGGATTTTTTTAAGTGTTGGACCAGGGTCATTCCATGTCCCTGAGGAGCACCTGTGGTATGAGCCCCAAACCCCAGGCCTCTGGAAGCGACTCCGCACTCTTAAAGTCAAAGTCGTGGCCACGCATCACTCTTTACATCAGCATCCTCCTCTGAAGGCTCTCGCTAATCGCCTTTGCCATTCTGAGGGAAATGCAGCATCCAGTCCAACGCAAAACTTGGGTTCATTATCCCTGTCCCTCAGTGAGGAAATCAGATGTGCCTTGTTTGCTGTTCTTACCCCTTTTCATTAAAACAAAACACAACACTGAATTCTTTGTGTCCGTGTCTTTATTAGTTTGGTGATCAGCTCACCTGCCTTAACTGTTAAGTTTGAGCGTTTGCCCGTGTGTGCTGGGAACTGTTAATCCCACTTTCAACTTGGAAAGACAGCAGAGGCAGCTTTATTTTAACAAGCATGCAAAAAAAAAACCCACCAAAAAAACCCCAAAAACCAAAGTAGTAAAATGAAAAATAAATGGCCCTCCTTCAGGTAAAGAAAAATATTAGGATAAAGTGATGAGCTATCTTCAGGAAGAAGAAATTCAAATACTGGGTCATATGTTTTTAGAACTCCTGGTTGAATGTGTTTTCTTTTCACTGATAATCAATAACCAGGTCATCATTTATAGGAGCTAATATTTTAATATAGCATGGACCTCTTGCTGGTTTTCTCTTAAGTGTTAGACCACATTCTCATCCCAATTCTTGGCATCCATAGTCATTTTATCTCTGCTTGTGTTTAACTGCCACATGACTTACACCGCTATACCTACAGATGGTCACAGAGTTGTTAATGTGGGCAAAGCATAAAATGAAAATAGTGAAACTACAGTTCTGTGAGATTTATGATGACAGAAAAAAATGGTAATAGCCCCTTTTTCTGTATCTCTACTCTTTTATCTCTGTTTCTTCTTCTTTGAATCTTTATTCTGAAGGCTACTGGTATAGGAAAGTGATTATTACAAAGGCCAAGGCTCCCCTAATCGATCCTGTCATCAGTAACTGTGGTTTCTTCCTGATTGCATCTGTCATTCATTGCTCAATATGGAAACTGAAATACACCTGGAGGACAGAGCACCGAAAGGAGGCCAGGCACCAAACTCTCCGGAGCAGGTTTCCCTTCCTGTGAGGACTCATTTGAAGGAGGCTCTCACCACCCTGCCCTTGATGGGCTGTGGTGGGCGCCAGTTCCCCACCAGGGGCACCGGGGGCTCGTTCTCCGCGCTGGACAGGAGACTGCGCAGCTTGGCCATCTGCGAGAGGCAAGGGAAGGTGGTCAGCTCCACATCGGACCAAGCAGACACAAGATGCGTGCAACAGAGTTAGAAACGATGGTTTTTAAATAAGACAAGTGAACCACAATACCTGCCTCCCACATTCCATCCAGAGTTATCTGGTGACCAGTTCCTGGTAATACAGGCCTTTTCTTTATGAGTGAAAACAACTTATTTTATACAGGACTGCCGTGCCCTCCAGGCAAGTCCTTTTCTGCCTGAATTCTGAAATAATTCTTTTAATTTAAGGGTCAGTAAGGAGCACAGACTGCATGTAGGAGAGGGTACAATGTTGGTGGGAGTAATAGATGTAAGTGGTCCTCATTGGATAGGTTTACCGAGTCTTTTTTTTTTTTAAAGGAAAGAAATAAATGACCGTCATGCTTCATTTAAAATTTTCAGAACTGATTTTTTTTTTAAGGGAGGAGATTTAGGAGATTCTTACCAGTAAAGCTATATTTCTACATGATCACATGTTTAGCTTTTCTCCTTAAGAAAATTTCATTCCTCTTTCAACATATTTATACCAGTGAACCTGATGGTCAGATCTGCCCTTTTTGATGGAAACGACTGTGCGTACTTGACCCCACACCAGCGGAAACAGAAAAGCTACTGTGTAAGACCTGACGATTAGACGCTCCTCACTGAGGGCCGTGTCTCTGTGCTGTCCACCTGCTTTGATCTGATCTTCTCTGTGTCCCTGCCCACTGTTTTCCTCCAAGTCTTTCCTGGAGAGTCTCCTTAATAAACTTGCCAGGACTTTCTTTAGATGAATATTAAGATTGAGCAGAGAGGTCCGAGGTACTGGAAGCAGACAGAGTGGAGGTAGAATCGTAGTTTCTGTACTTGGCTGTGTGATCATGAGCAAATCACTTACCTTTTCTGAGCCTCAACTTACCTGTAAGACCTGAGAAACCGAATATACCTCAGGGGATGACAAATCCCTCCCGTGAGCACCCTTCTCCCAAGCCTGGGGTTACCCTCCTGCCTCCTAACCAGCGTTTCTGTACTTGGCTGCCTCCAAATTAACAAAGACTAACTGGTGTCAATTGAAACCCTTAAGTGTTTCTAGAGTGTCAACTCGGTCATTGTTCAGCACTGTCTACAACCCCCTTGAAACGATATGCATTCCTCCGGCCCCCTGGGGGAGTCACATTGCAGGACGTTGAACAGGCTGACTGTAGTGAACAGTATGAAACCCGTGAGCTTCCATGAAGCTGCTGTCCAGTTCAGCTCAGCGTCTCACTCCACAGAGCCAGCCCGCGCTGAGTCCCATGCAGTGGCTCACCTGCTCAGAGCTCACAGTTATGGGCTCCTTGAGCAGGAGCCACACAATGCACTCCTCGCAGGGTGGCGTGGTGAAGGAGCCATGGTAGGACCAGTAGTCGCGGCAGGCGGGGAACAGGCAGGATGGGTCAAAGTTTGTGAAGGGGGCCTCCTTGCCCTGCAGAGTGGGAGAGCGTAGTGAGCAGGTGAGGTGGGCAGGCGCGCTGAATGTGCACACCGCTGTCCCCGAGGCCCTCGCCCCTGTATTGGTCAGAATACATTCGGAAGCAGCAGAAAACACAGAACTCGTAGATGAAAGGCATGCCTTTCAGAAATAAAGGGTAAAGGGGGAAGCGGCCTGCGCTATTGGCTTTGTCTGGCCGGGTCACTGTAATATTTATTCCTCATTAACTGTCAGGATGACTGCATGCTATCACTTCTCAACAAGGAGGAGAAGCGTATCTGAACTGCAACAGGAATAATAGGAATAATTCCTATCAGTCGGTGCTTTGGGTCTTAATTATAAAAAACAGGTTTGCATTTTTGTTGAATTACTGAATATTTACTTTTATGGTGATAAAGTGTACTAGCATTTGATTAGAATAGTTCCTCAAGTAATTAATATGACTCCATTAATTAGAAGAGTCTATTGTTAAACAACAAAATATGTAGCTGCTGCCCAGAAAGAAGGGGCAACAGCAAGAGCCAAGCACGATACTGCTACAAATGTGTGTGTTCACATGTGTATGCATATATGTGCATGCAGTTTGTATGTGTGTGCATATGGGGTGTGCATGTGCTGTGTGCACACATGTGGTGTATGCACATGTGGGTATTGCATGCGGTATATGTGCATGTGATGTGTGTTCTAGTGTGTGCGTGGTGTGTGTGCATGTGGTATGTATGCATAGGTGTACATATGGTGTATGTGCAGTGTGCATGTGTGGTGTGTGTTCTAGTGTGTGTGCATATGTATATGTTGTGTGTGCATGTGGTATGTATGCATAGGTATGCATATGGTGTATGTGCTGTGTGCATGTGCGTGCACATGTGGTATATATGCCTCTGTGTGCATGTGTGTGGTGTATTATGCACATGGTATGTGTTCATGTGTGGGTGCATGTAGTGTGTGTATGTGTGGTGTGTACCTGTGCGTGTGTGTATTCATGTGGTGTGCATGGCACATGGTGTATATGTGTGTATGCTGTGTATATGTGTAGTGTTTGTGTGTGCATATGGTGCATATGCATGTGGTGTGTTTTTGTATGTGTGCGAATGTGCATACATATGGTGCGTGAGTGTACATATGGTATGCATGCATGTATGTGGTATGTATGCATATGGTGTATGTAAGTGTGGTGTGCGTCTGTGTGTGCATACAGTGTGTGCATGTGTATGCATGTGCATGTGTGTGCACATGGTATGTATGTGTGTGCACAGTGTGTGTGTGTGTGTGTATGGGGTGTATGTGTTTGTTGAGGGGTGACCGCTCTTGTCCACTTCATTGAGAAAGTATCTGACAGACTGACAGTGAGCATTAAATTAGCTGATGTGTGTGAGATTGCTTTAAAAACTATAAATCATATAGATATAATGGCATTTATTTGTATATATGTGCTTAGCATATTCATCAAACTTACTACAAGACTTTAGGTGAAAGAAATGTACTTGAAATAGAAAAAGAAAAAAATGGCCAGAACTTGCTTTCTATTTTCAGAGGGAAAAATGAGCATTTTTTTTTTACCTTTGTCTTAATCTTGTCCAGAGCATCCAACAGCAGCTGGAACTCCCCTTTCTCACGTCCAATCTGTAAGAAACAGAAAACCAGCCATTACCCTTTCCCCTTCCCCATAATTTAGGGTTGCCTTAAAAACCAATTTGGATCCATTTATCTGCACCCAGTGTTTATACATCTGAAAGGAAATTGTGGACTAAGCAAAAACACAAGTTTATTTCTCTCCCCAAATTTTAGGGTACATATTTTCTGAGCTAAACTTGGACCCCAGGCCTCTGAAGTACAGAACCACAAAATTGCATGCTGATCTGCTTCTATGTCCTTGACCGTCCCTGCAAAGTCATTCCATGTTTGTTTGTTTTTAAACAGAATTAGAGCTAAGATAGACTCAAAGTATCTAAAACTAAATCCATGGTCTTTCTGCTCGAACCTACTCCACTTCCTGTTGTGCTGTGTTCAAGCAGGGAAGTGACCCAGTGAATTGAGAAATAAGGCAAATTAGGTCATTCGAAAAGAAAGAAGGTAGATTTTCACCCCCGGCTAAAAATCTAGATTATGTTGCCATTGAATTCTTGTGTTAATGACAGTAAGTCCTCCTTAAACCGAATCTGGCTCAACAACATACACATTCCCCGGGCTGTCTTAGCCAGGATCATGAGCATGGTGGCTGCCCTAAGCCATGGGGACGTGCAGCCAAGCCCCGGGCATGGACGCATCCCCAACACCGGCTCTGCTGGTTTCCAGGCCGAGGGAGATGAACAGTGGAACAGGATAATGGGCCATGATGCCCTGCCCTCGCCACCACCCTGATGAGCATCTTCAAAGACTGGTCCCCAGCCCTCCCGGCACCAGGCACACTCATCTCCAGAGCCACAGCTGGAGAAATACAGCAAAAGGGACACTTTTAAGGGAAAGCGAACATGTTGAGATGATCTTAGCAGAGATGTCTTCATTGGTTGAATGAATACTGAAATTCATCCCCCCCCCCCTTTAAGCAAAAGGAGGGAGGGAAACACATACCATCCTTAGCTTGGGCAAGGAGGTCAACTTGGAAATGAAACACACGGTCAGTTTTCACCTTACCTTCAGGAAAATGCCCACCACGGCTATGCCGTCAGGCTGCTTCAGAGCTTCCCCGAATGTGTTGTACTTCGGATTCCAGTGGACCAAGTGCAGCTGAAAAGACAGAATGCGGGCGGTGAGGCAGATTCCCCGCGTGGGGAAGCAGGCATCATGTTATTCACAGGAAACCCAGGGGTTACCCAGTCTGATGTTGCTGAATGTTCTCGTAGAAGTTGACGGAATTCTAAATGTTAACGTGTAGTATTTGGGATGACATTTTTAAAGGTTCAAAGGTGTGTAAAATTAGGATACACAGACTTAGGACTTTGCCATAAACAAAAAAATAAAGATTGAACCTTTAATGCCAAGATTTGTTTTAGTTTTGCACAACATGACTCCTTTTCCTGACCGAGTGCAGCAGAGAGCTATACACAGGAACCTGCTAACATCCGTAAGTCACAATTAATTGAGAAATGAGAAAAAAAGACGAGAATATGATCATTTTCATATCTCCCTCCTTTTTGCAGCTGGTAGTAACCTCGTCCTAATTTAGAAAGTAAGTACAAGTTTAATTAGTTCAAGGCCCATACTGAGCTACACAGAAAGGTGAGAGAACTCATAGCAGTTAAGACTATTTTATTGAAAATCAAACATGAGATAACCCTATGCACAGAGGTCACACTGCAAACCTTGCCCACATTTTTAGGAAACACCCCAAACTGCCCCGCGGTGGGGGAAGACGGCCAATGGCATTGGCAGCCGTTAATCTCTCCTGCCCGTGGCTCTGCACATGGGCTCGGAGGAAACGGGATGACCACAGGGAAGTATTTTGAGTCTTTCAGAATTAGTTTATCCAACAATTCCACTGCCTAAGAGAGTGTCCACGGTGCCCCTAGGTTCCTAGGCTGACCAGAGCCTGCCCGGGGAAAGAGAGAGGTGGAGAAAATGACATGATGTTCTGTTCCTGGACACCTGTCACCTCTTATAGACTTGGCTTTAAGGAGAGAACATGCAGGGGCTTGTCCTAGTTCATGGTAATTTGGAGCCTTGAGCTGAGCTATAGGGTATGCATTTTTTAAATGGGTTAACTGAGACAAAGGAAAATATTTGCACCTATTAAATGTGTATGTATCTGATCACACACACACACACACACACACCCTCTCCATTAAAAGACAGGAACATGGACATTAGGCAGAATTACAGAATGCTATTTTTAAAGCACTGTGGTCTTTTATAAAAAAGTGGCCACTTAGGGCTCTGGACAGATTATGAACTCAGACACTGGTCTGCGCGAGGCAGAGCCCCAGGCTCGGCACTCCTCGGCTGGGTGACTTGCTACGGAACTTGTCTGTGCCTTAGTTTCCTCCTCTGTAACCTGCCTTGCAGAGTTGCTGAACACTTGTAAGCACTTAGTAAAAGTTAATTGCCTTTATCTTTTCAGTCTCATTCAGGGCCCTAGTCTTTTTTTTTTTTTTAATTATTATTACTCAGCTGCTATCTAAGTTCTTAATATCACCTCAAAAGTCTTCCCTCATGGTTAAGTCCCCTGTCACCCCTTCACTGTCTAGCCTAGAATGTTCAGCAGCTTCAGCTTAGGCTCCAACGACTGCAGCTCTTTTTGCAACTACAGGCTGGACGCAGAAGCGGTGGGTGCGGCTTTGTGTGTTTTCCGTTCTCGCTGTGTGAGCCCCAGATCGGATGGCAGCCCTGCCTCCCACCTACCTCGGCTGCGTACTTGACTCCATCCACGGTGTGCTCTGAGCCATGGTCATCCGAGGAGCCCCAGTGCAGGTGGAACTGGCGGAGCCGGTAGGGTCCGCTGAGAGGACCACCCCTCAGCACTGCAAGTCAGAGACGCCGGGTCAGCAGTGAACTCAGGCCCCTACCCTGGCCCTGCTTTGAACATCTGCCCTGATGGCCAAGGCGTGAAGGGCAACCGGGCGGGCCACACGGTGGCCCCTGTCTCACAAAATAAAATCTTGGGATTCTTCAAAGTCCATGGTTTCTCCCTGCTGCCTTATTTGTTGGGACATTTTATTATTATTATTTTAAATGTCAATTTAACATATATGAAAATAAATGTAAAACAACAGGTGGGCAGTAAGGATCCAGATAACCAAAGTGGGGGCTGGTCGTTTGGGTGCAGTGGGAAGACGTGCCTGACAGCTGAGAGCCAGACAGACCCAGGTTCCAGATCTGGTCCACCCCTCTCTAGCTGCTAGCTGTGTATCCTCAGGAGGGTTGCTAAACTTCTATGAACGGGTTTCTGTACCTCCATGAAGGTGATAATCATTCCACCCTTTCTGAACAGCTGTGAGGATTAGTGAGATTAAGGACTCTAACTGTCCATCACAGTGCCCAGCCTGGCAATCACTAAACAAATGTAAATTCTTTCTCCACATCTTGCCTCCAACTACACTTTTCTTTAAGGCTCCAAGTGAGAGCTTTCACTCACGTCTAATTCAGACTATGTCTGTCCAAATGGGGTAAAACAGGAGAGCTGGAAGTTTCCCAGAGAATCAATCCATGGGGACTTCTCGGTGGCATGATTTTGAGCATGTTGTTCAAATGCCTCAGCCCTGTTGCTTAAATTTGATTTTATGTCACTCAGCCTAGAGAGTGATTTAGAGGTTGAAATATTTCTTAAAGGATATTGGAAATTGCCCAGAAACATTAAAGTCAATATTTAGCAGGACAAGCCAGATCAAAATAGAACTCAGTTCTAGAAAGAACTGACCACCTGTCCGTGCTGAAGTGGGATCGCTAAAACCACAGAATGTGTCTGAGACGACAGAGTGAGGCTCAAATCAGCTTCGACACGTAGAAATGAGTGGTTTGATTTATTGCATTTTTCTGTCCAACCACTAGGAATAGTCATTATCTGGACATATGAGTCCAATTTATTACAATGAACCATTTGAGACTGTCACAATAGTCAACCATTTTTGCTTACAAAAGAAAAAGGCATTGTCATGTGGTCCAACTTAATACTGTTTAATTTTGATGTTTATCCTTCAAAATGGAACTTGATTTAAATAGAAAAGGGAGAAAAAAGTAACAGAGAGCAACATGAGATTATTGTTTAAGAAAATACAGATTTCTATGATATTCCTAACTTGGAACCTCCCAGAGGGTAGAAACTATGGTTCTATTACTCTTTATGACAACATTCACTGAGAATATTCATTTATGTACAGCAACAGGGATAATTTTAACTTTTTTATACAAACATGGTTATAAGAAGATGTATTACATAGTACATCCAGCACCAAAATATTTAAGGAAGACTCTTACCTCAGTAACAGTGAAACAGAGCATTTCCAATTAGCCTCCCTTTTTAAAAATTTCACTGATATGCTTAATAGTACAGGTAAAAAAAAAAAAAAGGTTTTTTTAAAGTTATGATTTTTCATTTTCACATACCCACAAATCATACCCAAGAAGAAACTATCAGGTACTACAAAGACACCCACCAAAAAGACTAATCACATAAACCCCATGAAGCATTAAGGGCGAGTCTTCTTGATCCAATGGCCCTGTTCTCTCCCCAGGGGTGGCCCTCACCCGCACACCAGGGGAGGGACCATTCACTTTGTTTGTTTGTTTGTTTGTTTGTTTGTTATGTTCCTTGCCTTGTAGAATAGGATCTCTGCCAAACTTGGGATAAAGAAGCATGCTTACTTGAGCGATCAAAGGTGTCATCAAACACAACCCTGCAGGTCTTCCCATTGTTGAGGATGGTCTTGCAAGAGCCAGGGTCGTAAGAAGCTGTCCATGGCAGCAGGGAAGGGTCGTGCTTAATGTCCTTAGTGTGCAGCTCAATGGGAGACTGGTTGTCTCCCTTGGCAATTGGGTAAATTTCATGCCAGTGGTCAGGACCTAGGAAGTCAAGTGGAGGGAATTTATTAATTTGGTGGCACAAGCAAACCCGCTTTTTAGTTGACTAAACCGGCAGTGATGGTGGAAGGTCTGGGGTTTCACACTGGGCAATCCAAGGCTCAGTGTGTGAGACCAGGGTATTAAGGGTGTACCTGGAGGCTCCATTTAACTCCATGCCTTCCCTCTGCTTGCTCAAGAATACAGCTCCCAACGGTTCTTTTTGAAAGGGACTTCATAGCCTTTTGGACTAAAACCATTTTCTGACATCCAGCTGGAATATGAGCACTGACTACAGGTGGTTTTCAAAGCATGTCCTTGCCCTGGGGCAGAGCAGGGGGTACTATACCAATATCCAGCTCAAAGAGATGACTGCCAGCCCAGTGTCAGGGATTTAGGGACCTTCAGAACTGGATCTCTGAGATCTGATTCCTCAGAGACAGGGGGGGGTCTCGGGTAAGTCACCCCGACTCTCTGAACCCTGTTCCACACTGGAACCACCCAGATGAAGGGAGAGGGTCAGCAGCTGGCACTTGGTGAGTGCCCTGTGAATGTCTGCATCCCACCCCCATTCCCCCACATCCACGTTTGCTGGAGTTGCCCACGTTCTGTGCAATGCAGGGCCCTCAGGCACGTCGGGGACTCACCGTTGTTGCTGGCGTAGCCCCACTCCTTGGCCATGGTCGTCCTCACGCTGGGTGGCTCCTGCCGGTGTCTGCGCAGAGTACCCGCAAGCCCTTGCCTTTTATCCAGGTCCCCACAACCTGCATGGCCTTATTAGGTCAGCGCAGGGGCGGGGGGCTAGCTGGCTGGGGTGGCATTCAGGAGGCGGGGTGGGGGGAGCCAATGAATGCCAAGGGCTGGACAGCTGTCGGGCGGGGTGGGCGGAGGTCTCTCATGCCACCCCCTTCGTGTCCAGTCCCTTGGAGCTGCAGGACTATCCCACCCGCGGCGCGCCGGGCACACACGCGGTGCCTTTTGCCTGGTCCCCCTTGCTCCCGCCCCATGCATTATTTGCGGGGGCGGGGGGGGGGTGACAGGGCGTCGCAGTTGTGCTCAGCCGCCACCTAAGACCCCCTCCCTAATCCCACCCCCACCCCTCGCAGGCGCCACTGGCGGCCGCGCGGAAGCGGCTGTGCGCTCCCGCGACCCGGTGACGCCGGCTGGAAGGAACGCGCTCGCTTGCTTGGCGGGAGTGAAACTCCTTTGCAGGCGACTTGGAAAGTTCCAGGAGCACGGATAGGAGGCAGGGCTGGGAGGGCAGGTTCCTAACTCCTTTATCCTTGCAGTCTGAGGGCAGCGGCCCGTCCTGCAGCCGCAGCGGGCGGCGTCCTCGTGCAGAGCCGCGGTCCCCCCTGGCTGGACCCGGCCACCCGGGTGGACACAGAGTAGGACCCCCACCCCCTCCCCGAGCTGCGTCTCTGCTCACGAGTCAGAGTCAGAATAGTCTGCAGTGTTGAGAGGCAGGGACACAAAGTGAGCCTGTTGTTTAGAACGAATGACCTCACTCTCCAAAGCAAACTGGAAAATTGGGAGAAAAGGTTGAGGGGAAGGTTTCCAGAATTGCTTTGAGTTTTCCTCTGTCTCCCAAGTTGTTGTTGTTGTTTTAACAGGAACCAGGGGAAAGGAGAGGAGAACTGGCCTATGCAGGGTGCACACACTAGAGATGTACTTCCAAATGTCTGTTTGTGGTGCACATGGAAGTCTGTGTAGTAGACAGATACTTATATTCTAAATTTCTTCTTAGTTTTAGGCCAGTGATAATTTTAAAAAGACAGCAAGGTTCATTTTTAAAGGTTCAAACCTACGTTCAGTGCTCTCCGAACAAGGTTTCAGTCTGCAGACCCTTGTTTACTCTGACTTTTATTGGTGTCGGTACTCTGCATTTGAGGATTACAAAGCTTGAAAAGGAACTATCACATCATGGTGAAGCTAGCTCATCCCCAAGGCATGTGGAATGACAGCCCGCTCATAACCTGGAAGCCACCGGAGTCACTCCCTGGGGTATTTTTGTGACCGGGGATTATTTGATCCAAACAATAGCCATGTGGGAACCAAGAACAGATAGTTTGGAAAATTCAAGCAAACACAGCAAAGCAATTGCCCTTCGACTCTGAGCTCTTGGGTGGATGTCAGGGTTGGATCAGAAAGTCTACCAAGTTGGGCTTTCTGGGCATGTGTTCTGCCTTTGCGGTGATAGTGTGTGATGTATTGTCTGTGGTTAATGAAGGTGTTTCATATTTCTTATTGAGGGGGCACTTACTTGCATTAGCAAATTGTGATCTTGTTTCAATTCATTAAAATGTTAAACTCTCTCTTTTTCTGCTATGTGTGGTTAGAAGATTGGTAGCTGAATTTCATGTTATTTGATACTGTTGATACAGTGTTTAATTCTTTTTATACTGAGCCAACAATCTAGGAATTCACCATAGAGTTACTGTTTAGGCATAGAAAGAGTTTTAAAAATGGACTTTCATCAATTAAAATAAAAAAAACTGCAAAATGAATACACAGTAAATTAAAAACTTGCACAATAGTACACAATTTTAAATAAACCGTAGGTAAATTTGCAAATACTTAATAGTTTTAGGTACGCCATCTTGAAAAATGATAATTGGTGCTTTCATTGTACACCTTATAAGAAAGTTAATAAAATTTAAACTTTCAAGAAAATTTAGATTAAATCATATCATTGCAGATCTCAATAAACTTTTCAGAAACCACAGATAAATCATCTGCATCTTAATTGATTTACTCCAGCATGTTTGTCTATAAATTTCAACATTCCCTGTCAACAGAGCAAAGAGATAATTCTAAATTGTATCCAAGACGTTGATATTTCTCAAATGGCTTAAAAGAGAAAACTGTTAAGTACACACGCAGTGAGATAAATAATGCCAGCAGCAGAGCAAGGAATGATCTTCTAGCATCCTGACGGAGTTTCTCCCAGCACTGTCACTGGAAAGTTGATGTATTGGGCAATTTGTAGGATTTCCTTCGCCCCCAAAATGAATATGATCATACAGAGGCAAAGAGAGAGAGAGAGAGAACATAAACAGAGCAACCCAGGAGGATAATTTGGGTAAATAGAAATTTTTTTTTGGAGGGGGCAGGGTTGTCTGATTACAAAAGTTCCAACTAGGTTGTATATTAAAATTATGAACTTAAAAGTTCTAAGGTGATAAAATCTAAACATATATTTACTCTTGATGTGGCATTTTCTTTTGCAAGATACCAGGCAATATAACTAAGTTAAATCTTCTGCAGGTTGATACCATTCGCTGCTTCTAATGCATCAGAAAAAAAAAAAGGTGCAGAGAAATTGCCTCCTTGTTCACTTCTGCGATCAAAGCAAAGATTAGGATTTGAAGTAATTGCATAATTGTGCTCAAATACTTTATATGCTATAGGGGCATATGTTTTCTACTACATTTCTATTTTATAGAACAAATTCTGTATTAGAACTATAAAAATAAATATAAAAACTCAATAATAATAAAATAAAAAAATTAAAATCAAAGACATTTAATAAAAATAAAATTAATCCAATAAAAAATAAATCTAATACATCTAAAACATCAAATATAATAAAGCCCAAAATTTAAATTAATCTATTTAACTGTCATTATATAACATAACTTTTTCTTTCCTCCCTGAAAAAGTCTTGTTTTTTCTTTTTTTGTTGTTTTTATTTTTTTGCTTGGTTTTGTTTTGTTTTTTCCAAAAATATTGTCAGGAAGCTTGGCTCACCATCTTATATATGAACATGACAGGTCCAGTTCTTGAGTTTGACACCAGTGACAGCTGCCACTTGGATGGGATCTTAAATTTTGGCTCTTATTCATGGAAAATTTGTCGGCCGGCAGCCTTGTCCAACTGGTATCCCTCACTAAATGCACCTGTCCATCCAAGATAGTCACTCTGAGGGTGAGAGCCCCCAATAGATGCAGTTAGATTTGATCATCAGGGCTCATACATACAAACTCTCTTCTTCCAAATATAAACTCTTCTTTGCAACTATAGTAATTGCATGTTACATGGAAGAAAACTCATTACCATATTTTCGCTCCATGAGACACACTTTTTTCCCCCAAAAGTAGAAAAAAAAATACCTGTGCATCTTATGGAGTGAAAAATACAGTATTTTATTAAATATTTTAACATACCATTTGGTTCAGAATTTTTTTTTCTTATTTTCTTCCTTAAAACGCTAGTTGTGTCTTAGGTCAGGTGCGTCTTATGGACTGAAAAATACGGTAATTAAACTTGAATGATACCTTGGCTCAGAGCAAATTTAGATGACCAAGTCTTCTCCCAATAGTGAAGGATAGTTTCTGCTTATAAGATTAACAAGTGGGTCTGTGTTTTGTTTTGAGGACATTTTCGTAGCACTTAGATGGCCACTTGCCCAAGGTTTTCTTTGGCCTTAGGCACACCCTCTGAGAAACGAGGTGGGAGGGGGAGGGACAGATGCCTGCCTCCCTCCCCAGGGTCTGCGCGCTTACCTGAGATGATGCCTTAATGCCCTCAGCATATGCACATTGTGGATTTGCCATTCAGCAAACTTAGTACCTTCTCTGGCTTTGTTTGTTTTCTCCAGCGTCTCCCCGGGACACTAGTTTATTATTTGATAAATAAGTTATGAAAAATGAAATTAAAACTTCTCTAGATGGCATTCGGGGGTCGTTAGATGACTTCCCCACCCGCTCTCCAGCCGTAACCCCAGATGTCCAGTCCAGACTCACCCACTCTCTGCTGCAGGGGCAGGGTGCCTTTCACTCTCCCCGCAGCCCACGTAGGCTGTATTCTGCCCCTCTATGCCTTCACACGTGTGTTCTCTGTGCTCAATTAGCCTTTCCGTTGCGGATACCCCTTAAGGCTAACCTGTTTATATCAACGGGTGTGTAGCCAGTGTGTCGAGTGTTCCTGTGGGGTTGCAGACCAAACGGCATTCCTGCATCTTTAAGATCAGTTCTCTGTGAAGCTTGCTTTCTCTTCCCTGAAGATGTTTTTAATTCATGGCCAAGCCACTGTCTGAGTTGCACTGACTTTTTGTGGGTGTTATTTTAACTTTTTTTTTTTTCATTGGGGATACTGTTTCCAATGTGATGTGAATTATTTTGCTTCCCTGGAAAAGATCAAGCACCAACCTTACTTCTATTGAAGCTAGAAAGACCTCAAGCCCACTTCTCCTTATAAAGTATTGTGATCTTGGGCTGGTCAGGTGATTTCTCAGAATAATGGTGACTGCCTGGACATTTTACTCAGTTATAAGCACCCAACGAAGTAAAGTAATGAGTGGGAAAAACTCCTAGTTCTCACTTATCACTATTCTGACTTTACAAATTTATAGAGAAATGTAAGAGCTGGGAGTTTTCATAACATGGTTTTAAAAATTATAAGAGCTATTTTGCAAAGCACAAATCTATTGAATCTAAAATTATGGTTTCTTAAAGATATTAATAGACAATAGAGATGGCTTTCCACCAACTTTCTGAATAACACAGCAGAAAAATTTGTAGTTTGAATTTTTATAGCCTTCAATGACATTGAGTATTTCTTTTTAAAATTTTTATTTTTTAAATTAATTTTAATTTATTGTGTTGAGCATTTCTTTATGGTTCCAAAATTAAGTGATCAAGACTACTGGAAATATTAGAATTAGTGAAATACACTATACAGATATTTTATCCTAGTTATTCCAAATAAATTACAAAGTTGCAGTAATCTATTCTTAAAATATTTTCTGTGGATATAATTGCACAATTTTCATATTTTTTTTTACTTAATTCAGGTGTGATTGACAAACAAAATTGTAAGGTACTGGAAGTGTACATTGTTTGTTTTTGTGTAAATTTATTAAAATATGAATGTTATTAAAAAATAAAGTATGCACCATGATGATTTGCTATACATACACATTGTGAAAGGATTCCTCCCAGTTAGCTAACACATCTACCCCCTTGCCTATTCATCTTTATGTGTGTGTAAAACCATGTAAGTACCACTCTTAGCAGATTTAAGTTAGACAATACAGTGTTATATCAGATCCTCAGATCTTATTCACCTCCTAGCAGCTAATTTGTACCCTTTTACCATACTCTTTCTATTTCTGATTTTCATTATTTTAAATGTAATTTTTTTCTATAAAATGCTACTTAGTATCTTTATTTCCTAAGTGCTATCAATCCTGGGATAAACTATTACTTTATGTCCCACTGAGAAAATAGAATACTATCAATTAAACTACCATGCATTATGTTTGAAAAGTTTTTAAAATCCCATTGGCCCTGGCTGGTTAACTCAGTAGGTTAGAGCGTGGCTCCAAAACATGAATGTTGTGAGTTCGATCCCCAGTCAGGGCACACACAGGAAGAGACCAACGAGTGTACCACTAAGTGGGACAACAAATGAATGTTCCTCTCTTTATCGTACTCTCTCCCTTTCTCTCTCTGTCTCTCTAAAGTCAATCGATAAATAATGAAAATCCCATCAACAGTGTTTCAGCCTGCCCCATAACCTAAGACCAAGATATGATTCATCATTATCTGTTGTCTTTAGAAAAAGTTATTTGGATACTTCTGATTTTGCCATCAGTAATAAAGGTTATCTTACCAATGTAAAAAAAAAAGAAGTAATTTCTGTTCAGTTCAGTTATGGTTCTATAATATTGTTTGTTACTTTGTTTTACTCGACCTAATACATACTCTTGATTTGTAATGTTTTGTGTAAAAAATTAGTTAGTGTGATGAAATATTAATTTCCCTTATACATTACAGTCAATGGAAATTCCTGGCCTATGGTTTGGTCTTTGGTATTTAAAGCACTGAAAATTAGTATGAATTTTGTGGCAAATTTTCTCAAACCAGAAACATTCTTAGCTGACAGTTATCACCATAAAAACACAAGAACACAATATGGGGAATTCCCTGGTTTTCAAGGGGGTATGATGTGCTCTCCTCTGTAGGAAACATGAAGTCAGGAGGGGAATTCCACTGAAAGAGTCAGCAGCTGTTCCAAGCTGTGATTTACGTGATGGGCGGTATGTGGAGCCATCCATTTTGTTTTATTTGAGGAACGTTTAAGATAAAATGTTTAATATATCATCTCTGAAATGCCAGCTCACCAAATCTCAAAAAACGAGGTACTGTATTCATTCTCCATGACCCCTTGAAAAGCAGAAGGCAATATACATGCTGTTCATGTAAAACCCTGTGGAACTAATGGTGTTGACGAGGACAGCGTGAGGACTGATGTCTAGAACACACGTGTTTTTTTACATGCTAGCATAGATGTTCTCAGGGGGTTTACTCAGTGTGTAAGTGGGATTGAAGCTTTTGGAATCACGGTTTCATATTGGAATTCATTGAGTTACAGGTGCTTTTCCAAATTGTATGAATTCAAAAGACTTTAAGGGATTTATATTCATCAGGATAGCAAATTCTTTTGCAAGACCTTCAAAGAAAATATTACTGGAAAGAAGCCAGAGCAAGTCTCTGTAATTTGAATTTTCCCGGCCATCCTCTAGATCAGGGGTCCCCAAACTTTTTACACAGGGGGCCAGTTCACTGTCCCTCAGACTGTTGGAGGGCTGGACTATAAAAAAAACTATGAACAAATCCCTATGCACACTGCACATATCTTATTTTAAAGTAAAAAAACAAAACGGGAACAAATACAATATTTAAAATACAGAACAAGTAAATTTAAATCAACAAACTGACCAGTATTTCAATGGGAACTATGCTCCTCTCACTGACCACCAATGAAAGAAGTGCTCCTTCTGGAAGTGTGGTGGGGGCCGGATAAATGGCCTCAGGGGGCTGCATGCAGCCCGCGGGCCGTAGTTTGGGGACCCCTGCTCTAGATAATGGGGTGTACGTGGATCAGAAGTACTCACATGCTATGTGGAAGTGGGTTGCAATCTGAGGAAGAGTCAGAGCTTTTTTCCCAGGGCAACAAAAGCTTTCATGCCTCACTCTTTAGACCACAGAACCTAGCCATTGTTGGCTAGGCAACATGGAGAAATTGGAAAGCACATTCACATTTAAGGCCAATGAAGTTTCAATCTGGACTTGATACACAAGGACAGACAAGAGCTGGTGGGGCAACAGTGGGCAGGATGGGGAGTCACACGACCAGGGACCAGAGTGTCCTGCTCCTGCTCGGAGAAAATCTGTCCGGCCGCCTCCCCTGTTAATCCCTCGTTAAACTCCCAAGTTTTACTGACAGTTTATCCCTCTGTCCGGTCACAGCTTGAATCCTCAAGGATGCCACGTGGACTAGATCTCTGGTTCTCAGTTTCACGTATGATAGTAATCATTTATGATTGACTTTAAAGACATTCTTCTTTTCAGAAGGTGCCAAAGAGGCTTAGAAAAGACAAACAGTCCACACAGAGAAGTCTCCATGGGAGGGGGTGGGTCGACCTCGCTGTATATCCTGGATAGGAGGACACATGAATACCTTGCTCACAGCCAGACTGAAGCACGGCCCTTCCCAAAATAAACAGGCTTTGGTTCAGCGCTTGGCAACCACTGTATTCAGACTCACAATTTCTTTTCTAAGGTGTGTTTCTTCCACACAGGGGTCAGAACTGAGCCGAGGGGGAGGAGCTGGTCAGACCCTTTCACCTTTGGCCCAAGTCACACATTTCCCAGATGGAGATTGGAGTGATGTTCTCAGGGGGCTTACTCAGTGTGTAAGTGGGATTGAAGGAATGAGCATTGTTGTTCGGGGTTCAGTGCTCCTCCGACTGTAACCAGCAGCACCTCACCCTCGGGGATGGGTGAAGAGAGACACGAGGGACAGCCACCCGTGGCTGACAGGGCACAAATGTTCCTTTGCTGTAAGAAGGGGCCCAGGCCCCAAACTGAATTAACAAAATGATTCCATTGGTTGCGATTCAGGAACTGCCCTGTCTTCACACTTCCCATCGCTGACATGTTGTGTCACTTAAAAATCCCCTTTGATATTTTTTTAAGGTACATTATTTAAGGAAACAAAAAAAGAATCTCTCTTTAGCTGTGATGAACTAAAAAGAGTTTGTTATTACTTCCTGTAAATAGTTTTATTATTCTTTTACTGAGGATAGAGTAATAAAAAAAATTCAAAAATAAAAGTATTGAGTTTCATGGAAAATATACATAATAATTTATTTCATAAATTTAATATACTTTGACTTGAGCATATATATTTCCATTTAGATTTGACTACAGATATCAATAAATAGCATATCACTGATTACAGCACAAATTTTGTCTCTCAGAGATGGTTTCTGTGCCAACCAATGGAAAGAAACTTCCAAGGTCACTACCATGGCATACTTTTTCAGTCATTATAGTGCAAAAGCATACTTCCTGTTATTCTGGGACTGACACTATTCTCCAGCCTGACAGTGAGTGACCACTGATCCTAGTCATCACTCTTGAAGCCCTGGGACTACATGGGATTCACCAAAGTCAATGATTTCCAAATGGAATCATATTTTTAGCAAAATCCAATAGGTTTTACAAACATACCATATTTTTCACTCCATAAGACACACTTTTTCCCCCCAAAAGTGGAGGGGAAAATACCCGTGCGTCTTATGGAACAAAAAATATGGTATTTTATTAAATATATTTTTTAATTAAAAAAAAATTTTTTTATTTATTTAATTGTGTTTACATAGATTCTAGGGTCACCCCGAATGCATCTCCCCTCCCCCCTTTCCCCTCAACATCTCCCTTGCCCCCCTCCCTGCAGCGCCCTCCCCCCTTCCCTTCAGGTTTATCCCATCCTATCATCCCCCTTCCCTCTGTCCTCTTTCCCTCTGGTCCCTTTGATCCCTCCTCTGTCCCAATTCCGTTCCTCAGTTCTCATTATTCCTTGGATTCCTCAAATGAGTGAGGTCATATGATATTTTTCTTTCCCTGCCTGGCTTATTTCACTCAACATAATAGTTTCCAGGTCCCTCCATATTGTTGCAAAAGGTAATATTTCCTTTTTCATAGCCCCATAGTATTCCATAGTATATATGTACCACAGCTTTTTAATCCACTCCTCCACTGACGGGCACTTGAGCTGTTTCCAGATCTTCGCTATTGTGAACAATGCTGCCATAAACATGGAGGTGCATTTCTTTTTTTCAGTCAGTGATATGGTGTTCTTGGGATATATTTCTATAAGTGGGATGGCTGGGTCAAAGGGCAGTTCCATTTCTAATTTTTTAAGGAATCTCCATACTGTTTTCCACAGTGGCTGCTCCAGTCTGCATTCCCACCAGCAGTGCAGGAGGGTTCCCCTTTCTCCACATCCTCATCAGTACCTATCCTGTGTTGTTTTGTTGATGAGCGCCATTCTGACTGCTGTGAGGTGGTATTTTTTTTTTTCTTATTTTCCTCCTTACAACGCTAGGTGCGTCTTATGGTCAGGTGCATCTTATGGAGCAAAAAATATAGTATTACTGAATGTGATACAAGTGAAAGAATATCACTTCTTCATGCATCTGACCCTGTTATTTAATGCTTCCTGTGTGCCAAGCTCTGTTCTGGGCCCTGGAGAGGTTGGGAGCAAGAGAATCCTCCATGCTGAACTCACACTCCAGGTGAATAGAATGACTAAAAGCAAGTCAACAAAATGTCCATTGTGGCTGAGAAGGAAGTGTCCCTGGAGGAGGCTGGAAAAGAGGGGTCTTAGAGATGATCATTATGGAAGAGTTTCTCAAGGAGTTAAATAAAATAACTAAAGCATAGAACGGTGTCAACCGTTGAAAGAGTTCAAGGAAGAGCATTTGAGGTGAGGGAACCCCAAGAACACCAGGATGAGGGGGGCGGAGTCCAGGGAGAGGGAAGCTTGGAAAGGAGGGTGTGAGCCAGGCCAGGGAGGTCACTGTAGGTCACGGCAAAGAGGTGGTCTTTGATCTGGGCCAATGACAAGTGGTGGGAAAGAGTAATGTGGACAAGAAACATCCCGGATTCACCATTGAGATCTCTCTGACCACCACATGGGAAATAGAGTGGGTAGGAGGGAAGGTAGGAAGCCAGCAGGGAATGAGACTTTGCATTATTATGATTCTAGGCAGGCAGTTTCTTCATGTGATGAAGCTGCAGATCTCAAATAATTTTTAATTAAGTTAGAACAGGGAGGCAGAGAGACAGAACCCTGGAAGTGCTCCCACCAGGATCCACTGGACAAGCCCCCTATGGAGCGATGCTGTGCCCATCTGGGGCAATTTCTGTTGCTGGCAACTGAACTATTTTTAGTGTATGAGGCAGAGGCCATGGAGCTATCCTCAGCACTGGGCCAACTTGTTCAAATCAACTAAGCCATGGCTTCAGGAGGGAAAGACAGAGAGAGAAAGAGAGAGAGAGAGAGAGAGGGAGAGGGAGGGAGGGAAAAAGGGAAGGGGAGGGGTGGAGAAACAGATGGTCACTTCTCCTGTGTGCCCTAACCAGAAATCAAACCCGGGACATCCACATGCTGGGTGGATACTCCATCACTGAGCCAAAGGGCCAGGGCTCAAATAATTTTTATAGTTCCATGAGTGGCATTTGTACGGCTTCACATGGAGAAAGAAATAAAGACACAGCTCACTTCTGCATTCACTGAGAGAAGAGAATGGAACTATAGGCAAACACCTCTTTTCCACAGTAGCAGATTGAATAGTTATCACTTAGAGATTTAGGGTAACTAATGGGTTATGATATTGCCCCTGGTGGTCTTTATTTCATGCTCAGAATTGGAGAGGCCACGAAAAATTGTGATTAAGAGCTGGGGCTCAGACTTCCAGGACCTGGGCACCATCCTCAGCTCAGCCACGTACATAGGGCCCTAGTCACTTCCCTAAGTGTCAGCTCTCTCCCTGGGGAAGTGGCCGTGTTTAAGGATTAAGTTAACAAATACAAGGTGATTAGAATACTAGCTGCATTTATAAGCATTTAGTCAGTCCTGGCCTAAAAACCATGGAAATGTAAAATAGATTTTTTTTGGTTGTTGTTCTGGGTTAATCAGCTCCCAATTAAATGAATGCTTCTGAAGGCAGAAACCAGGACTGTCTTGCTCCTCACTGTATGCCCAATACATAGCTCAGGGCTTGACACCATGTAACTAATAGTGTTGAAGGCAGGCAGGCAAGAGGAAAGAATGCAAGAAAGGACAGAGACAGAGAGAGAGAGAACAAGAGAGAGTTTCTAACCAACAGAAAGTGAATCGTCAAAGACAAGTTGCTTCTCTTGAATTAAGGAAAATGAATTGCTTTTGTTCAAAAGATCTGAATACTCCCTAAGCTGCACATTACATCCCCATGGCTTCTTTATACTATAACTGGTAGTTTGTATCAAATCACTATGCTGTGCTCTGGAAACTAATAGGATAGAGTATGTCAATCATATGTCAACAAAAATAATCACAGTAATAATGTTTGACAAAAGCTGAGATGTCTTAAAGACTTCGGGAGATTATGGAGAACCAGAACGAGGAGTCTGTATGTGTGTGCATGGTGTACCTGGGATATTGCGTATGTGTATAGAGTTTATTGTTGTGTCTAATTTCAGCTCCCAAGATATGCTTCCAGGTGATCCACTCTCTCCTCTTCCACTGCTGTCATCCCAGTGCAAGCCATAGTGACCCCTCATCTGGACTCTTGCCTAGAACCTACAGATCTTTCCGTCTCTGTGTCTTCCACCTAGAGAGCCCCTACCCTGGGTTGCGCTCATGGCAGGTTTTCCCCATCATTCAGGTTTTTTTTTAACAGTCACTGACTCACAGTGGCTTCGTGTTAGGCAAACCAATGTGTTTCAAGTGTGAAACAAATATGTTTAGGTTTGCTGGCTTGTATTTTGCATTGTATTGGGGCAGCGCCACGTGTGTATAGTCTGTGAAGGCTGTGGGTGCTTGCCCTCAGGGCGGCAGATTGCAAATTGCAGATTGCCTACCTCCGTGGAAGGAGTGATTGTTTGCTATTGTTTGCTGGAGAAGGGTTCTTCCCCTCAGCCTGTTTTGCTGGTGAGTGTAGAGAGAGCGGGAGTGCCGAGGTTTGGGAGCCCTGAGATTTCTGCCAGGCCTGTATTGCTGGGGAGTGCTGAGACTGGTAGGAGTCTGTGAGGAGAAAGGGAAGCGGTCTTCCCTGCCTGTTTGCTCATCCACCATTATGAGACTTTAATAAACAAAATGGCCCACCATTTTCTGGCTCCACAGTTCCTTTACCGTCTGCCCAAATCCAATGGGAACCTGCACCTGCACGGCCACGACCACGGGAACCGGTCTTACACCCTGGTCGGCCACTCCATCTAAGTATAGACCCTCCTGCTTAGGTTTTATGAGAGCAACAAATGTATATTCTTTCTTCTAGTCATCAAAATGTGTAGTTACTTCACTTTTCTGGTTATGTCCTACCACGCATACCACGTGTAAATGAATGAAGGAAGAATTCATTTCTGATGTGATGTCCCAAAGTTAATCTAATCTATCACAAGAACTCATTAAAGCAAGACATGACTGCTCGTCTTCTTTTCCAAAGACTTAGTTCTGTCTGGGAGTGGGGTGTGTGTGTGGGGGGGGGTTTCCACACTGAAGTTAAATACAGATTTTTTCCAAACCACAAAGCAGAGAGCACCTGTCAGTCACCGGTTCGCTATTTTTAGGAAAATAAAATTCTCATCCAAGTGGAAGGAAAGTTCTCTGCCTCACACAGGAGTCAATACGGTAGTTTCCATCCCCGGGCCCTCCCAGCCTTTGGAAGGCATCTGCTCGCATGACATGGCTACTGAAATCCCAATTCAGGAATGAAAACCTGAAGCCCAGCTATCTGCTCTGTGTCCTCTGGCAACGCCTCATTCAAAATAATTCAAGAATGAAAATGTGAGCTTAGCTGCCTGCTTTTTTAAACACTGAGAGTGTTGGTCTAGAAATTCTGCCAGACAGGCATTTATTCCCCACAAAGGTGAGGGTTCCTATTGACCTTGACTTGTTCAGATATCTGACAATACAATAGCCACTGAGATGTGTTCGCTCCAAACAGATGGAATTGGAGCTAAGTTATCTCACAACTGCGGCAACCTGGGATCACATATTTAATAACGTTAGAGACTGAAAGAGCATTTAAGGAGAGCGTCTCAGATCCGAGGCCCTGAGATCACAGTGACCTGAGTTTGAGGGCTGGTTCTGCAAATGCATGTCATGTGTCCTTGGGTGAGCCACCCTATCTGTGGCCCCAATGTATTTGGTCTATAAAATGGGGAATAAGATACTTCATTAGTTCTCAAGAGAGCTAAATATGATATTGCAGGTAGAACGTTCACTATAACAACTTCCTCAGTACATATTAACTGATATAATAGGCTAGCATTAAAACTGTGATTGGCTCTTTGAATTCAAATGGATCTTATAGGCCCTTGAACTCAACCTTCAATGGAGTTCCAGAAATCTCCTCTAGATTATTTACAGATGATCATCCTGACTCTCATTCTCAAATGATCCCCATGGACAACTGCTCTCCAAACGACAAAGGAGGTGATTCCGTTCTACACAACTCCGATTTCTTTAAAATAATTTTGTGAGCATAAACCTGTCTTCCTGTCTCAGCTGGGTCCTGGTTTTGTCCATTAAACAGAATTGCATTAAACCATCAGCCATAAGATATCCCTTCAAATCTTTGCAAATAGCATGTCGTCTCCCTTCCCTATCGCCCACTGTGCTGTCTGCCTTTTCTTATTGAGCTAAATACCCCCAGGTCTTTGTCTGACTCAGTTCACATTCCTGATCAGTCTTCCCCTTGGACAATAGCTGAACACAACTGAACGAGGCAGTTCAGAATTATATGACGAGAGCTGTGACCAGAAGTGCAATGACCTTGCTTTTCCTGGACTCTGCATCTCTTTTAAATTCAGGATAAGAAGCCTCAGCTTTCTGGCTCACACATTTGGATTATACTGAGTTTGCTGTCAATTAAAACATCCCAGTCTTTTTCATGTGAATGCCCACTAAGCCAGGTTCCTTGGCATCCTGTATTACTGTCAGCTCAGAGTTCCAGTCTGATGAAATTCTTTTGAATCCTGGCTTTTTCTTTGAGCATATTAATGATCCTGTTCAGCTTTGTGTCAACAACAAATGTGGCCAGCCTGCCCTGTGTCTTCATTTAAGCTGTTGGTAAGACTATTAAATAAGATCTGGCTGTGGGCAGGAGCCTATGACCACTCTGGGGCTGTCTCTTGGGGTTGAGAAGAGTCCATGAGTTAACATTCTCTGCCTACAGTTCTTCAAGTCTTCGTGAGTCTCCCTATGTGGTCACCTCATTCCTATTCTCCACTGCAACTGTGTTACTGTTGGAAGTGGGGCGTAATACACAGTCGTAGGCTTTCAAGACAAACATAACTGGTTTCAAATTCTTCCTTTGTCGCTTACTGTCTGCGTGGTGTTGGGCCAGTTATCTAAACTCTCTGAGCTCCTCTTCCCTAATTTACAAGATATTTTTTTGATTAGTAAGCTAGTTTCTTGAAGAAGTGTGTCCTATTGATCTATGTATCTTCAATAGGCCTCATATATCCTAAATAGGCCTCATATATCCTAGTCAAGTTGCAACAACAATAAATGAATTACTGCATAAATAAATGAACAATGATGGGCCAAACTACTTATTTAAATCAGAGACATTGTCCATGCCTATATCATTTCTCTGATTCATTTTTCTAGTCCACTTACAAAAAAAATGGTAGTAAATGAGATTAGGAGAGTACTATTTATTCAATGATTCATTGCTAGCTATTAACAATTACTGTATTTATCCAACTTTTTTTTTTACTGAGATATGATTCACATTTCATAAAAGTCACCCTTTTGAAGTATGCAGTCTCGTGGCTCTTATATTCACAGAGTTGTGAAAACATCACCAGACTCTATTTTAGAACATTTTCTTCACCCAGAAAAGAAATCCTGTATCCATCAGTGTTGATGAGTGTTTTCAGTTCTCTTGGATGTGCACCTATAAGTTGAATTAGTCAGTCACATGATTTCTCTGTATTAAACCTCACGGGGGATTGTTTTCAAAGCAATCGCACCATTTTACAGTCCCACCAGCAGTGGAAAGGGCTGTTAATATTTATTGTTTGATTTTTTTTATAACAATCATCCTAGAGATTATTGTAGTGGATGTCACTGTGGCTTTGATTTATATTTCCATAATGCTGTTAAGCATCTTTTCTTGTGTTTATTGGACATTTGTATACCTTCTTTAAAGAAATGTCCGTCCATGGTATTTGCCCATTTTTTTATTGCACTATTTGCTTTTTTATTTTTGAGTTTCAAGAGGTCTTTTATATTCTAAATAGTAGTTCCTTACAGATACATGATTTAAAAATGTTTTTCTTCCATTCTGTGGGTTATCTTTTTAATTTTCTTGATAGTGTCTTTTAAGTTTTATGACGTTCTTTCTATTTTTTATATTTATTTTGGTGTCGTTTGTTAGAAACCGTTGCCTAATCCAAGGTCACAAAAGCTTATGTCTATGGGTTCTTCTAAGAGTTTTATAGTTTTTGCTCTTAAATGTAGGTCTTTGATCCATTTGCAGCTCATTTTCTGTATGCAGCATGAGATGAGGGCGCTCCTTCATTCTTGTGCGTCCAGTTGTCCCTGCACCATTGGTTGAAAGGGCTATTCTTTCTGCATTGAATACCCTTGGACTTGTTGCTGAAAATCAATGGCCTGTAAGTGCAAGGGTTATTTCTGTGCTCTCAGTTCTCTTCTAGGGCTCTGAATGACTCTACTGACACCAGTACTGCCTCATTCTAAATTTTTAGCTTTGTGGCTAAGTTTTGTTATTGCTTGATGCAACCCCTCCCACTTTGTTCTTTCTCGTGTCTGTTTAGGCTAGCTGAGTCCCTTATGTTTCAATATGAATTTCAAGGTCAGCTTGCCCATTTATGCAAATTTTAAAAAAGGCAGCCTGGATTTTGCTAGGAATTCCATTTATTATCTAGATCACTTTGGGGACCATTGCCATCTTAACCATATCCGGTCTTTCCATTTATTTAGATCATGAATTTCTTTAAATGATGTTTTGTCGTTTTTCACAGTGCAAGTCTTGGACTCTTTCTGCTAATTTTCTTTGCAACTATTTTATTCTTTTTGATGTTATTGTAAAAGGAATTTGAAAAAATAATTCTTTCAGATGGTTCATGACTAGTGTAGGGAAATGTTACTGATTTTTGCATCATCTTGTATCCTGAAACTTCATTGAACTTGTTTATGAGCTTGAATAGTTTTTCTCATCTTCCCTAATAGTTTTTGATTTATAAAATCAGGTCATCTACAAATAAAGATAGTTTTACTCTTCTTTTCCAATCTGGATAGTTTTATTTCTATTTCTTGAGTAATTGCATTGGCTAAATCCCTAGTACAATGCTGAACTGAACGTTGCATGCTGAAGTGGTCAGAGCAAATGTCCTCACCCTGTCCCTGATGTGAGGGGGAAGCTTCCAGTCCTTAACCTTTCAATATCATGTCAGCTGTGGGTCTTTGTTGATGCCCTCTATCAAGTTGAGGACGTTTTCCTCTATTCCAGCTGATTTTGAAAGCTCTATTTAAGCTAATTAACTAAGGTTAAATTCAACATTTTATCTGTAAAAATAGATAATGGTCTATTCATTTTTTAATTTCATTACCACAGACACCTTCATTTGAATTAGCAGAGGAGTCTTCCAAACCAGAAGCCCAGAGAAGCATCCATGGCATTCTTCCAAGGATATGTATTTTGTCGAAAGATGTTTATAGTCCAAAATTTTTTTTTTATTACAGCATGTATCATGGGGGTGAGATAAAGTCCCTAAAATTGTGGAGCAGTGTTCCAAAGGTTGGGGGTGATGTTTTCTGTAATAGAATGGAAAGAGTGAGAAATGAAGATTTGTTGAGCATCTACCTGACAAGAAAGCCCTGTCATGGTCCTTAAGTCAACAGAAAGAAACAGGCCTATTCTCCCTGTGCCACAAGGGGTGCAATGGTGCCACACAGCTCCAGACGGCAGAGCTCAGGCCCCAAGCTGTCCTGAGGACCGGGATTCGACTTCCCAGCCATTCATGTAATAACAGAATTCAATCTAGACTGGTCCCCAATAGTAATGACTGCAGAACTGCAGCCGGTAAGAGCTGACCAGCCAAGCAAAGAATGGTCGCATCATGACCAATTTGTTAAGTACTCAAGGACAGTTAATTGTGGAATTATCAATTTATATGAAAAAAATCGATGTTCTGTTTGTGACAGGAAAAGAGAACAGAGCCACAGATCCCTGTCCCCCCTCCCCCCCATGCAACACAGAAGAGCTTTTATCCTAGGACCTTACACAGTTCTTTTAAAACTTTAATTTGTGGCGTATTTTAGGAAGCATGACATGCAGTTAACAAATATTCACATATGAAATAACATACTGATTGAAAATTCAAGATGGGTGTGTGAAAATCTTTGTTCAGGTGCAAAGTGTACCCCACATCCTTTGCCCTTTTGCAAGGCTGCAGACCTCAGCCAGGGGCCCAGTCCCTCTGGTTAGAGTGGTGCAATGGGTCCCCAGGGCTGGATCTCCACACAGAGCGGTCACTTCTGCCCTGAGGAAAACTGCATTGCACAACCACAAACAACACAGACTCAGCCAGACATGGGGAAGGTTCGCCCCCTGGTCAGCACAGGGATTGTGCAAGGACTGGGGCTGGCCTGGAACCTGCCCAAAGCATCTCTACTGGGAACAACCTCTCAGTTGCCCGGTTTAACCGAGTAGCTGACATTAGTGTCAGCACAGTGACCATAGTATCATCCAAACCAGTATTCTCTGAGTGTGTTGTTCATAAACACTCTGGGATAACAGGCATGATGAACAAGGCTCACACCAGGAAGTGGAGGATTCACAGCCAGCATCACTTTTGTCATGAGAAGAAAAGTGTGTATACTGTCTACACCCACCATGCAGTGTTGCCAGGGCTCTGGGTCCATTTTGGATGGAGGGAGTCTGCGTGTCAGGACCAGCTAAAAGTGTAGCCCGTCATCTGTAATAGACGTCTGTGTGTGTAGCAAGCAAGGACACTGTTCTGTTTCGCCTCCTGTCCCCAGAACATGAGCTCTGAGACAAAGAGGCAGTGATAACCGAGACACAAAGGCTTTGTCCTCTTCCCTGTGGCCTCCCAGCCTTTTGTTCAGGTCCCGGCACTTAGTAAGATCTGTGACCTTTTGTCGGATCCTGTGTCTGCCTGTGAGCGACTCCAGAACAGAGGTCACTTCTGTGGCCCAGGATTCAGCCAAGAACTGCACAAGCATCTTTGGTAAATAAATGCACGTGAGTTGAATGCGAATGGTGGGGATGAGGCTCTTCGTTCTGCAACTACAGGGTTTACAGCAGTGGTCCCCAACCTTTTTTGGGCCATGGACCAGTTTAATGTCAGAAAATATTTTCACGGACCGGCCTTTAGGGTGGGATGGATAAATGTATCACGTGACCGAGACAAGCCTCAAGAGTGAGTCTTAGACGAATGTAACAGAGGGAATCTGGTCATTTTTAAAAAATAAAACATTGTTTAGACTGAAATATAAATAAAACAGAAATAATGTAAGTTATTTATTCTTTCTCTGCGGACCGGTAGCGGTTCGCGGCCCCGGGGTTGGAGACCACTGGTTTACAGCATGGAGTAAGACTGAATTTAAGAAAAGACTTGTCCCTCTTGGTTATCAATAACAAAGCCAACCGAGTTTCAGGGAGAACCTCCTTGGCAGTCTGAGAGCCTCTCGCCTCTCCTCCACCCCCACCCCCACTTATGGCCACTTTGCTTTCAAATGCAAATGTGAGAGTGAAGGCAAAATAGACATTGGGCTCCTCCCAACCCCAACAAGAGGCAAAAAAGCCGCTTCTCTTGGCAGCTACTTGCTACAAGGCTGCAGGGCTTTCTTGGTGGTGAGCTCCGTCCCACAGAGAACCACTGTTACCAGTCTATTTCTGAGTCTGCTGAGCAGAGAGAGCTAAAACACCCAGATGGTAAACATCCTTCTAGAACACACCCTCCGCCATGCCTTCCCTCCTCCCCAGCCACCACAGGGCCACGGCGCTAAATAAAGGGCTGATACATGTGTGTTCAAGCACCCCCTGAATTCACCTCTGTTTACTTCACCTGCAGGGAATTCTTTGACCGAGAGTTCAGGGCGCTCAGAGCTGGCAACCCAGCTGAGACAGACAAGCTGGACTTTTAAGACAGCCTTTGGGCAGAAGTCCACTAGGGCTGGGCCAGAGTCACTGCAGAAGCCGACGGACACACACACACACACGTGTGTTTTTGGTAACAGCTATGGAAGAGTTGCGGCATCCTATCTTTTTGGAATGAGGCAGGATATAAATAAGCAGGAAACAATGCAAGGTTCCATCTCAGATGTTTGTTTATGAGGATTGGGTCTGATCCCTTGCCCCGCCCTTTGCACTGTGGCCAGAGTCCTGTTCCCAAAGCGGGAAACTGAGCCCTTCGTGGCTCTGCCTCCAAGCTCCTTGGCCTGTCTGGACTCGCCAGTTCACGTTTCTTCTTTCCACTGACCAGGGCTGGTGTATGGAAAACAGCTGTGCTAGGCTTGCTCACTGGTTTCCCAGCTGCAAGCCCTTTGCATGATTAGCGTGTGAACACGTGGCAGAAAGCCATGTGTGTGTCTCTATGAAAAGCTATGGGTGCTTTCCCTCGGCAGTGATTCTCCCAGATCGCTTTCCCACCACTGCAAGGTGCGGCTCCCTGATTCCCTCAGCCGCCACTGTGAGAGGCAATCAATGTTCCTGATCCCTTGCCCTCCACTGCGAAAAGCAGTTTTCCTTTGTTTATTTGCTCGCCGGTTTGTGAGCCTCCAAAAAACAGGAATGCCCAAACACTTTCCTGCTCTGCAGTCCCTCTACTGCCTGTCCGAATCCAATGTGAACCTGCTCGGCCTCCAGCACGAGCATTACACCTGGCGACCGTAAACCTTCCTGCTCACCGCCCGTCGCCCTGTGCCGTGCCCCTTCCATTCCTACAGGGAGACAGGGACTGATGGCGGGCAGGCTCTGTTCCCTCCCTTGGGCACTCCGCTAGGTGACTGCAGCAGCTGCAGGTTTCCCTGCCCCCTCTGTCTGGCCTGGCCTGCGACTCACTGTGCTTCTCAATGCGATGGTGTGCTGGTCTCCTGGGTTGTCGTCAGGAGACCCACTACGTAATTCTGCTCTCTCTCAGAACCCTGTCTCTGCCACGGAAACACGCTCAGGCCACTCTGGTGGAAGATAAGCTTTCCCTCGGAGCAGAGATAAGTCATCCTGGGGAGGCCACCATGGAGCAGCCAGCCCCAGTTCCAGGAGGACCCCTGCTGACCCCAGACCCAGGAGTGAAACCTGCTTAGATGGGCAGAAAGCAGCAGACCCACGCACCCACCTAGCTACCTACCGATGCGTGATACGTGGTAAATGCTGGTTGTTTAAGTCACTGGATTTGGGGTGATTTGTGGCACTGTGTGACTTTAGTGTGGCCAATGACAACTGAGACACAATACAGCTGCCGTCGGTCTCTGCCCACAAGGGCTCATCCATCTCTCCAGGGTTCTTCAAGATGCTGCTTTCTGTGCTTAGAGTGAGTCTCAATTCATTAATATGTCACCATACTACCCAACAGTGAGCTGCCTGTCCTTGTCCCCCGCCCACTCCACGTGCCCCTGCCAAACTCAGCAATACTGCAGTGGACTGCAGTCTCCCTCAATCCTTCTCTCTCTTGCCTCAGAGGTACTCATGTTCTCCTCCCTGCTTCTTACCTCTCCCCACTTATCACCGTACATAGGATTTATTCTACTTTTCTGTCTCCCTAGACTGTCAGCTCCTCAGGAGGAAAGACCAGTTGAGAGTGGCTGGGGCCCTAAGACACAGCAACACATTCTAGTTGGCCAACTATATTAATTTTCTCCTAAGAGTTTGTCTCTTATCAACAAATCCCTATGCTCATAAAATAAAACCATGGTACCATGACACAGGACAAGTGAGAACAGTATGTTAGTGACGTTCCAGTCATGTGCTAGTACTAGGCCAGCCCGGAGGTAACAATAAGCAGGTGACAATTAAATCTATAAAAGAGATGTGCTGAGGTCATTTTAAAGATCTGTGGGTTGGGTCACCCCCAGGTTTTCAATACTCATCATTAGTTGAGATTTTTGTTTTCAAGAGAAGAACAGGACCAAATTTTGAGATCTGGATGGTTGACTTATTCAAAAGAGACTTTATTTTTCACAGCAGATTGAGGTTCACAGCGAAATTGAACGGAAAGTACAGGGAGTTCCCATGGACCCTCTGCTCCCATGAACACAGCCTCCCCCACGATCAATATCCCTCACTAGAGAGGACATTTGTTATAACCCTGAAACCACACTGGCACATCATTATCATCCAAAGCCCATGGTTTACATTAGGGTTCGCTCTCAGTGTTGGCCGATCTGTGGATTTTGACAAATGGATGATGAATGTTCACCATTATAGTATCAGACAGTATAGTTTCACGGCCCTGAAAATCCTCTGTGCTTTCTGCCTGATCTGCCCCATCCCCCCAACTCCTGACAACCACTCATTTTCTACTGTCTCCATAGTTTTGTATTTTCCAGAATGTCACAGGGTAGAATCATGCAGTATCTGGTCTTTTCAGATTGGCTTTCACTCAGCAATATGCATTTAGTGTTCCTTCCTATCTTTTTAGGGCTTGATTGCCCATTTCTTTTTAGCGTTTGATGATATTCCGTCATCTGGATGTATCACAGTTTATTTCTCTATTCACCTACTGAAGGACATCTTGGCTGCTTCCAAATTTTGGCAATTATAGATAAAGCTGCTATAAACATCCATGTGCAGGTTTTTGTGTGGACATCAGTTTTCAACTCAAGGAATGGCTGAGTCAAATGATAAGAGTGTGCTTAGTTCTGTAAGAAATTAACCAAATTGTCTTTCAATTGGTAGACCCTGAAACTCTGTGCTCTCAAAATCTTGATACTTTCTTCTCAGAAGCATGAAACTCCAAATAATGTGAAACGACTCTGCAGAAACCCTCTCCCAGGGCTTTCCTTGCAACAATCTCACGATCTCCAACCCACCCACTACCCATCTGCCACCTGAGACTGGGGTTTGAGACAGAATGAGGCGACTAGGCTAGACCTTCTTTGACTGCAAAGGCACCTGTCCCACTGCCATCCATGTTTGGTTGGAAGAGAGAGACAAAGATCTCTCTCTTCCAACCAAACATGGTCCTTTGCTGGATTCCAGACACTCTGCCCGTACTTCAAAACATGATCTTATTTCAGCCTTACAAGCACCCAGTGCTTTGATACTTATAACCACTTTCACAGGTAAGGAAGCTAAATCTGAGAAATGCTGTGAACTTCACCAGTGGCCATGGTGACTAATTCATGGTAGAACCCATCCCTCTGGCAGAGGACTTCCCGTCACACGGCAGGGTCCTAATAATTGATGCCTGCCTGCACGGTATCAGTGCATGCCTGTGAATAAACTAACCGTAAAATTGTGTCTACAGAAGAGGGACGTTGTTGGGAAAACATTTACCTTACTTTGTTTTTATTCATCATTTATATTCTAATAGGCCTGGCTGGTCTTTTATTCCCCACCTGTCTCTCTTTTGTCAGAAGCAAAGTGAGTGTTATATAAATATACCATCACATTTCCCGCAAGACAAGGTGTCAGGGAAAGCCAGCGACGATGACACTGCCGGGCTTTCTGGATACTGAAGTTTGGAGCCCAACTCAAGGTTCAGGTGGAGTCAGTTGTCCTCTGAGATGTCATCATTACCTATAAGGAATTTTAGAGGCTGGCTTTGGAGTCCTGGATCTTGAGTGGTAGTTCCAAATGTGCCGATGAAAATCTGGGATCAGAAGGCGCTTTGTCTGAATTCAACAGCCGTGGCACTGAACCTGAAATCAAGATTGATTGATTGGACATTGGCAGACGTGGCAGCTTCTGCAAAGCTGATGAGGGCAGCGGTTTGCAACCAGGTATGCCGCAAGACTTTTTAAATGTGCACTACCTGACTGTTGAGTCAGGGGCACTGATCTCTTTTCCCTGAAATTGTCAAATAAAAACAAACAAACGACAACAGCCAACACAATAGCTGGTATGAATGAATCAAAATTATATCTATTTTTTTTTCTCAGATTGACTAAAAATATATATTTTTTGGTGTGCCACAGAATTATGGTCATGATTTTATGTGTGGCGTTAGGTGAACCAGGTTGAGATTCACTGATTTAGATTGGTCAGCTTTCCTCTCTTCCTATCACTCAAGATTTATGAAGCTTTTGTTTCGAAGAAGTCTCTGACTTAAAGAGAGATGATGTTTAACTTCAGTGCCATTCTAACCTCAGGACTGATTCAGGAAGGCACACCAAAGTGTTTAATCTTTTCCCATAATAATCGTATTAAAAACATTAGAAACAGAAATGTAGAATCAGCAGCTCCTAAGGTATTCATAACCAATTCTAAACTCAAGTAAAATCTGAACACAGAATTTACAAATCGTCTGCCTCCCGTGTCTCTCCTATTGTTTTTACCTGGCTGCTGTCCAGTTACTAAAAGCTGCAGAGAGAAGGAGGAAGTCAGGAAACAACTGTCTGCTTTTTAAAAAGACAAGAACTAGACATTCATATGACTGTGTTTCAGTAAACTGTGGACTAAATTTTTCACCGTTTGGTTCCCTGCTCGCATTACCCTCTGGTAAAGAAGCCTAAAGAGGTTTGTCCTTTGAGCATATATGCAAGTCTGTGTTCTCAAATGTAAATAAAGTCACATACAAATGGATTTTTGTGGGCACATAGTTTCTCTTTAAGAAATAAAGATGGTGGACTCAAGAAAAAAAAATAGATAAAAGTCACTGGGATGATTCAGAGTTCTCCTTTTCATTTTTGGTGATAAGTGGGTTGGCAATCTAGTTGTTGTCACAAAGAAGATTTCAGTCTGTAGATGAGTTCAGTAAATCTGGAACTATATTTTTACCCCACTTCTGACGCCCAGCATCAGGGCCTGGGACTCTTTCCCTCTTTTTGAGTGTCTGCTTCAATTCTGGGTCCATGCACGGTGATGGCCATCACCCTGAGTACAGACAGCAGTTGTCTTTGACTTTGCAATATTGCCCAGAGTGAATTCTTTCCGCTCAACTCCACGTCCTCTCCAGTGACCTTCTGACAGCCTGGTCCTGGCGTTGACATGAACACAAGATACTAAAACATCCCTGTGTATGTTTGAGGTTGACACCCACTACCCATCTTTTAAAGTGTCTCCAGACAGGTGTCATGGATGGGCCATCCAAGAGCATCAGGAACCATCAAAGCCATCTTTGCGAAGTCAAAGTACCGTGCCATGGTGATGTTGGTGATGGAACACAGCCCCAGAGATAGCAGGGCATCTGGTCCTGCTCTCCCCTAATTCGAGAATTCTTTCTCCATCATTTGTGGTTGGAGGAATGATACGTAAGAGCATGGAATGCATGGAACCAGAAGTTTGGGGTCTGAATCCTGGCCCTGGCTCATCTAACTCAGATGTTACCCTTGATCTTGGGAAAATTCAAACAGCCTGAATCGTAATTGCACATGTGAGTACTGGGTAATTATTAGTATTAGTATTATTTTGTGACAGAGACAGAGAGAGAGACAGATAGGGGCAGACAGTCTGGAACAGAGGGAGATGAGAAGCATCAATTTTTCATTGCAGCTCCTTAGTTGTTCATTGATTGCTTTCTCATATGTACCTTGAGCGAGTGGCTACAGCAGAGTGAGTGACCCCTTGCTCAAGTCAGCGACCTTGGGCTCAAGCCAGTGATGATGGGGTCATGTTTATGATCCCACACTCAAGCCAGTGACCCCACACTCAAGCCTGATGAGCCTGCACTCAAGCCAGTGACCTTGGGGTTTTGAACCTAGGTCCTCTGTGTTCCAGTCCAATGTTCTATTCACAGCGCCAATGCCTGGTTAGGCAGTACTGGCTACATTATTAATAAATAACACCAAATGCATGACCGTGACACCCTCTCAGAGTCGTAGGTGCAGTTTTTCAAATCATACTCTTTGTCTCAGCTATGCCCTTGGACATTGGGTGCTTTGTCTGGGATTACCTTTGCTCTCTCTCTCACCATTTCCCCTAGTTAACTTGCACCTGTCAGAGGAAATCTCTTCGTGAGAGCCCCCGCCTGGCCACCTGCAGCCTAAGGGACCGTTTTTTAGGTGGCCTGTGCTTATGGCCATCATTAAACTAATCATGTAGCATGTCTTTACTTATGTCTACCTTCTAGGCTGTGACAACCCTGAGGACAGGGACTGTGTTTTACCCCTTTAGTTAGGTACTAAATTATGTGACTAATTATTCTATTGAGTCCTATTTTAAACAGTGGGATGCACCAGGCTGGAGTGACTTTGCTTGTCACATGACTCAGCTCTGCTTTGTTATATCTGTGAAACTCCAAGTTCTGCCCCCATGATTGTAATTCAGCTGTCTGCCATGTTAAGCACCTATGGGACCAAGTCCAATGTCTCCACATGCTTCCAAGATTCAGAATGTTGCTAATACTGTCACCTCTCTTGCCTAAAGGGTAACCTTACCAAAGTAACCATCTACCCTGTGTGCCCTCCTAGCGATGACAGGAGAATTCTGCTGACCTTGATCCTCTTCCCTTCCCTCTCCCCATTTTCAGCACCCACAACCCTACCTGTCTCTCTCATCCTCAGGTGTTCACCCTTCTTGCCTTCTAAAAGACTACAAGGCAGGTAAAATTGCCCCAGCCCCATGGATATGTAGACAGACATCTAACCTATATGTACATCGAACTGGAATGGCATCTCACTCATTGACTACCCACTACTGTTGGACTTGCCACCACCCTGCTTCCACATTGCCCACACCACACATTTATTCGGCTGATGTCTGGACAGAGAAGGAAAATATTAGGAAATTCACACCTATTCCAAATTGCCATCTCCCCCGGGCAAGTCGCCACGGCCTCGTGTTTCCTTTCTGTCCCCACAAGCAATGCACAAGGGTTCCAGTTCCTCCATATCACTGCCAACACATGTTATTTTGTTTGGATTTGTTTTGTTATGTTTTTAATAACAGTCAACTACTGGGTGTGAAATATATTTTTTCTCAAAGAGGGCTCCCCAAAAGCTGGGTCTTCCCCGAGTTCACAAGGTCCTTTGTGAAGCATTGAAAGCACCTCTCCAAGCTCTGCTGCTCTGTCACCCCTGGGTGCAGGTGAGTTTTTAACAATACTGTAAAAACCTCAGCCTGTGCTAGGCAAAGGGTGTCATTGTCTCATAAAGCTGCAGATCAAAGGACGTCTCTGGGCATGGCCTTAGACAAATATTTGTACTGAGTGGACTCTACCTGACTATTGCCACCCGGAACCTGGTGCTCCAAGGGCAGAAGGGCAGAACAGGCTCGATGGCACGTGTTTTAGGTGCTGACCTCGCCAGGCTGAATTCTGCCTGGGTGTGCTACAGGGAACACAAACACCTGCAATATTTGGGGATCCAATTCTGAGGCAGGCCTTGGGTTCATGAAAACCCTGGAATCGTGCCTGAGATGGAGGGGCGGTGTTTGAGAACACAGGGATGCAATAAACAGAGCATGGCATTCCATCGATAGAAACACGTTCCTGTGCTTATGGCCCTTTTAGTTTAAAATGATCACAAAGAACCCAATGTGGCCAAGAGAAGTGAACATGTTAAACCATTTCCTGCCATTTTTTAAAAAGATTTTATTTATTCATTTTAGAGGAGAGAAAGAGAGAGAGAGAGAGAGAGAGAGAGAGAAGAGAAGAGGAGCCAGAAGCATCAACTCCTATATGTACCTTGACCGGGGAAGCCCCAGGGTTTCATACTGGCGATCTCAGTGTTCCAGGTCAATGCTTTATCCACTGCACCACCACAGGTCAGGCCCATTCCCTGCCAGTAATGCACCAGTGTGAATTGTTTTCCAGAAGGTTAACCAGCCAATAGTAGACACGTTTGGATCCGTGGCCGCTGGCTCACTACTTCCTTGTTTTACACACAAAATCAGTTGCTCTGCACTTCACTTTGTACACTTAGAACACCACAAGTGCTGCTGACCCGTACCCTATTTTATCCGTTGGCCTTTAGGTTATTCTGAGATGCTTGGTCTTATCAACTCTGATTCAAAGCATCCTTGCACATGCATTTCAAATCACTCTTGTTAATTTTTTGGTAGCAATGTATCCTATTTTGGGACCCAACGCTATGTCCATTTGTAACTCAAGTAAATATTGAAAACTTGTGATGATGGCTCGTTGTATTTCCACAGATAGAATTGTCAATGTTGTGAACTGTGTCCCATCTCTACAGTTTTTCATTGGTTTGATTTTCATTTTCCCTACACAATGGTCCCACAGAACACATTTTCACACACTGCTGGCCACTGGTGAGCACAGGGGAAAAGATGACCGCTCTCAGTTCTAGGTCACATGGGGCACAGTGGGTTCTCCCCCCTCAACTGTGTGCATTAACAAGTTCTGCTCCAGGCTGCGTTCTGCCCCAGGCATGCCAGAAACTGGCTGCCCCCTGGACAGTGGCCCTGTCAACTCTGCTGGCTGAATCATGCCAGCGGGACTCTGGCCAGCAGAGGGGTCACGGTGTGCAATTGGACTGTCCACTTTCCCAATTCCTTGTGTTTTTTTTTGTCTGGTGCCCAGAGGTCATGGTCACAGTTGTTCTCCATGAACTTAAAAATAAATGAGCAAGCCCGGGCTATACTGAAGGTGAAGTGGAGAAAATTATTGAAATATCAAAAATGGATCAACCCTTTATACATTTATTTAGAATAAAACAAACAAAATCTACCAAGTGATCTACCAATCCTTCCGAGTGGTGATCTTCAAGTCTAGGTCGTGCGTGTATGTGGATGGGTCCAGAACCCTGTGGCGCGGGAACCATATTTGGCTTCCCGGCGTGCAATGTGAGAAATTCCTTTTACCGTAATCGTATTAGAGAGGCTGTGTCTAGCCAAGCAGGGTTCACTTTCTTAAGTCATAGAGGTTTATCGGGTCAGGTAAAGTTTCAGAATCATTTAATCTCACCTTTCATCGTTTGTTGTGGTAGAGCCGAAGCCATCCATGTCCAGATTAATGTGCCTGTGACTTTTTCACGCTGCTTCGAAATGCGGCACCTATGCATTTACTCCTCTGGTAGTCTTGGGCTCCCAGGAGGCAGAAGCGGTTCTTTGTCATAACTGATGTGATATCGTCTTTCATGCAGATATAACTCAGTGCAGACCCCTTCGCCGTTTTATAGGCTAACTGATGATCTAACTGAACTAACTCCCTGCTTCCTACAGCCCAGCTCATCTCTGACCCCGGACTCTTCCTCTGGACCCATCAGTACCCCACCATGTCCCCATCTCGTCTTGGGTTTCTGAGCTGTCGGGTTTTCTTTCTCATCTTTTGGCCGCAGAGAGAGGGCAGAGGGTGCCCTTGCTCCCAGTCCCGGAAGCAGAGAAAGCACCCCTCCCTAGCCTTCTCCCGCAGCTCTGTCCACCTGCCCCGCGGCTGGCACCGCAGATGGCTAGACCTCGGGCAAATCCAACACTCACAGCTCTGTCACAGCTTATGAGCTATTAAAAATTGAAATGTATTTAGTCTCTAGTTAGGAAGGTTCAGGTTGCTGGTGCTAAGATTAGACCAAGTCTTAGGTGAAGAGCTAGTATCTCCTGAGAACTGGTATACTAAGGTTCCAGCCATTTTCCAGAGATGAGATGTTTTCTAGCTTGGTGTCATTTTATCCATTTTACTTGACTGAAAATTCTGTTAATCCCTTTCCAGGGCAATCTTACTCTTGTGAGCTCAAATGACTGATTCATAATACCACAAGTTCCCATGGGAATAAATTAACAAGTTCAATTCACTTGTTTTCTATCTCAACATTTAACACGTGTTTATTATTTACTAAGAATAGTGAGAAATTCCTGGAATCTTATAATCTACCAAAGAGATAGGTATATGTATAAATATAACCAAGGTTTGAATGAGAAATATCTTGTTTTAAGAACTATCTTAAAACAAATTCTATGGCCATACAGAGATCTCTTCCAACTTGGGATAGTATGGCTTTCATGAAAGACTCACTAAGGAGATCCATTTCACTTGAGATGCACTTTGAACAATGGGTTAGATTTTCTAAGAAGATGTACGTGTTTGGGACAGGAAGCTGGGTGTTTCTCATGAAAGAGCAGCACAGGTCAGAGCCCCATGGTGGAGAGAGACACAGAATAAATTTGGGGATGACATGTAGTTCTGCTTCCCTTAAACATAAGTAGTATAAAGGGAACTAGTGAGATCTAAGCTGGAGAAGTAGATCTGAGTCCCTTAGGTACTAGGCAATGGTTTTTGCCTTTTACACAATACAGCAAGAAGCTGTTGAAAGTGAATGGACCAATGAGGTGGGGTTGAAGATGGTGGCATACAGAGACCCTCAAGCCCATGCCTCCCACAGGTGCAGCAAATGTGCAGATGCATACGGAGTAACTGTCCTCTGAGAACTAGATGAATATCACCTCTACAACCAAAGATAAAAGAGTCTCATGGAAATGGGCAAGAGAGCAGGGACAGGGTCAACACAGACGAGAAGGATCAAAATATTACAAAATTCTCCTCTGAGGAGTGAAGGGACTGTGCCCTACATCAAGCACTCTGACCCTTGGATTTGACTGTAGGAAGATGAACCCCCTATAATGTCTGGTTTTGAAAATCACTGGGAATTAAATCCAGGAGAAGCATAGACATGCAGGGAATGTAGAACCTGCCCTTAAAGGGCTCAGGCGCAGACCTGCTCCCCTTGAGATCCAGCACAAATGCAGTAGATGGACAGTGTCTGCACAATAAAGAAAGGAGACATACTTACTAAGCTTAAAGCCACTGCCAGGGAAAGGGGAACCCACTGGGACCTTGTCCAGGGACAATAATGCTGGTGGGGGCCCCTATCTGCAATCTCATTCTAACTTGCTGGTGACAGCTGGCTGGTGCCATTTTTAGTGACCTCCCTATAGGCTGCTAACCCTGGAGGACATGCTGCACCTTCCCCAAGCCCTGCCCACCGCATGGGTCAGCGGTGCCACAACTGGACTAGGTGAACACCCTGAGCCCTGCTAACTCCACAGGGCAGCTGCACTGCCACCAGGCCAGATGAGTACACCATGGCCACCTTCCCTGTGCCACACCAGGTCCTGTCCCCACGCAGCAGCCATTCCACGACCAAGCAGGGACAGCGCTTCAAGCTCACCAAAATAGAAAGATGTAAAATAAGTGATCAAAAATATAAAACTTAGCCCTGACTGGATAGCTTAGTTGATTAGAGTATCATCCTGATACATCAAGGTTGTAGGTTCAATTATTGGTCAGGGCACATACAAGAATAAACCATGAATGCATAAATAAGTGGAACAACAAATTGATGTTTATCTCTCTTTTTCTCTCTCCTTTCTTCTCTCTCTAAAAAATAATAAATAAATAAAATAAATAAAATAAATAAATTATAAAACTTAAGGAAGGAATAAAAGTGTAAAGCTTTGGAATGTGTTTAAGTTGCTTTCAAAAGAAAAAGAAAAAGGAATCTAAACATAACATGTACTAAAGATAATCACCAAACCACAAGGAAAGAGAGAAGGAGAAGGAAGGAACAGAGATGAATTATAAAAACAGCCAGAAAACAATGGCAATATGCATATACTTTCCATAATTACTTTTAAATGTAAATGGTCTAAATTTTCCAATCAAAAGAAAGAGAGTAACTGAATGGGTGAAAAAAACAAAAATAAAAACAACACCAAGATTTATATGCTTCTCACAAGAGACTCCCTTCAGAAGTAAGAACACACACAGACTAAAAGTGAAGAGATGGAGAAAGGTTTCCATGCACATGGACACAACAAGAAAGCTGGGGCTGCTATACTCATGTCAGACAAAATAGGCTTTGAAACAAAGATGGTCATAAAAGATGAAGAAAGGCACTAGATGGTGATAAAGGGGCCAATCCAGCAAGAAGATTGAACAGTTATAAACATATGTGCACCCAACATAGGAGCACCAAAATATAGAATGCAAATATCAGTGGAACTAAATGGAAACATTGAAAGCAGTACAATAATAGTAGAGTACTTTAACACCCCACTTACAGCAATGGCTAGAACATCCAGACAGAAAATCAATATGGAAACATGAGCAGAAAAAAACCCTGAGTTCATCTAGAGGCAAATCACTCAGTAGAGTGCTGACACTTTTGCAGAAGTACTGAGTAGATGAGTTTTTAGTAAAAGGAGTGATGCCTCAAAAGTGTGTAAATCTACATTTCTTAAATAATTAGCAGCCAGAGCACTGGGCAGCATTTCTCACCTGCAAGAACATAGATATTATTATGCTCTTCCCAGGACTATGAAGGAGTGGGCAAAGTTTAGTTTTAAAATGAACTGTCAAAAAATCTGGAGTTTCTCTCAGTTGTAGTATACACAACAACGGGTCACCTGAAGCAAAAGTGTTGAGAAGGAACAATGTTCCCTTTACCTGATTCTGAAATTGTCAGTGGGTGGATATGCCACAGGACATCAACCATGGCCAGTAAGCAAACCTGTGTAGACTTAGTGTCCACTGTACTTCAGACATTGTGCTAAATGCTTTCTTTCTATTCTTTACCTTTTTTGAATCTGAGATATACAGTGCTTGTCTTCTTAACTGGTGGTCTCTGATTTTGAGCTCATGTTTTGATCATTATGTGTGGGAGTCCTGAGTTCTAAATTGGACAGTCTTCCCCTCAGCGAGGTCCGTAGCTAGTAGTCACCACTAGCCACGAACCAGTCCAGTCCCAGAAGAGTCTTCACTGAGCAGGAGAGCCATGTGTTCAACTTCTAGTGGCCCAAGCCTCAGAATTGCTCCTGGTCTCCACTTTCAGCGGGATACCCCACCTGCCTCTAAGACCCACATCTCCATTTTGGGAGGATTCTGTTTTGGTTTTGCTGGGAGAGGATGATGATTTTCCTGGAGAGAGCAGCTGCTTTTTGAGTGACCATTTCCTCCAAAAGTCTGATTTCTCCAACACTGGTGGTTCCACAAAAGAGAAATGAAGGTGGAAGAGGATATTGCTATGAAACTGGGTAAAGCAGATACATTTAAAATAGGTTCTGAGAAAGAAACGATAACATTTGCCGGTGGGTTGATAACATAGATTTCATGGAAGGAAAACCTCAGAGGACTTCCAGCGCTCATCCCGAGAAGCAGGGATGGTGGCGGTGCCCTCGCAGTGAATGTCCTGGAGGAAGGGCGGTAGGGACAGAGATAACAGCTACATCTGGGACATGTTAAGTTGGCCAGATCCTGCTTTTATTCTCAAAGTGCTTTCATGTTGACTGCCCAGACCAATACTGAGATTTAATTTTCACCTTGCAGGCTGATGAGAAAATATCAGTCATGGCTCTAGAACACTTATCTGTCTGTTCTCAGGGAATGCTGGTATTTCATCTTATTAAGAAAACCTGGTTGGCTTAATTTCTTATTTAAGATATGAAATTAGGAAGTTTTAAAGCAAGGAGGGTTAAGGGAGAATAAAAAAGAATGTAATAAATCTCATATTTTTTATTTTTCTGGAAAGATTTATGGAAAAAACAGACTGTGGAATTTGTCCCCAAAGGCTGGTTGACAAGGATTTTAATGGGGCTTAAACTGTTCTGTGTCTTTATTTTTTGTTTTGTGTGTTTAATTTCTTTTTTTAACCAAATGCTGCAGCCAGGAAACATAATCTGTGGGGAGGATGAGCACATGCTCGGTCGTTCCCTCCCAGGAATTCGGACTCCCTGCTGGTGTATCGTATATGATACCAGTACACGGGCTTTGAGCCAGCGTGTTTGCTTTAGGACTTGGTTTTCAAAGAGCCCAAATGCCCCCGGGTGTGGAGAGGAGGTCCATGCTCGGAGATAGCGTGTGCCCACTTCATCACGGGTCCTGGTGGGATGAGCTGTGTTGGGAGCCCCACTCAGTTGTCATAAAATGTGAGGTGCGTTTGCAAGCCACTACCACTGGGTTCTCGCACAGAGGAAGAGAAACAATGACCTTTGACAAAATCAGTCTTTCCTTTCTGCCACTGTAGTGTGGGTTGGACATGGGAGGCTGTTCTACTGGTTTTCCCTGGGCTCACTCATGCAGCTTAGCGGGGCTGAGTCCATCTGGGACCTTTGAGCAATACAGCCTTGCTCTTTGAGGAGTAGTTCCTCTTAGAAGGGGGCAGAAACTAGGCCGGGCTTTCTCACGTGGCTCATCTGTGTTCTAAGCCTGTGCTTGTGTAATCTGCTGATGTCCCACTGGCCAAAGATGTTACGAGGTCCAGCACCCCATCAATATGGAGGCAGAACCCAGGAGGACATGGATTCCAAGAGGCAGTAGTGTGATCAAGGGCCTGATTCATTTCCCAGAATGCACCAAGCTCTTTTATGCCTCACGGTCTCCGCACACTTTCTTCCTCTATTCACTCAGCGTTCAGAAACCCACCACTACCAGAGAGAATGATCGGGGCGCTGGTGCTGCACTCCTTTTGAAGGGGGAGCACACAACTAGCAGGAGCAGAAATAAACCAGGTAACTTTAGATGGTGAGAAGAGCTCTGAAGAAATAAATCTTCAGGGTACACTCAGTGGGCAAGAAATGGGTAGGAAGTGCCTGGCAGAGTGGAGAAGAGGGGTGAAGTCAGGTCAGGAAGGCCTTCTGAGGGGACGGCCCTGAAGTCTGAGTGACGATAAGGAGCCAGCCATGTGGCCTCGGGGCAGCGTGTTCAGACAAGCCCAGCTCATGTCCCTGCCCTCAGCCCTCACGGACTGCCCCCACCTGTGTCCGCTCTGCACAGCTGGTGGCTTCCTGTCTTGGCTTCCCGATCTCAATCTCTTCCTTCCATAGGCTTTCTCTCTCCACCTGACCGAAAGTGACCCAGCCTGTCCTCACCTCTTCCCGCCTCATGTACTCCTTGGGAGAACCCACCACAATTCTCAGTGATTTGCTTCTTTTTTTTTTTTTTTTTTTCATTTTTCTGAAGCTGGAAACAGGGAGAGACAGTCAGACAGACTCCCGCATACGCCCGACCGGGATCCACCCGGCACGCCCACCAGGGGCGACGCTCTGCCCACCAGGGGGCGATGCTCTGCCCATCCTGGGCGTCGCCATGTTGCGACCAGAGCCACTCTAGCGCCTGAGGCAGAGGCCACAGAGCCATCCCCAGCGCTCGGGCCATCTTTGCTCCAACGGAGCCTCGGCTGCGGGAGGGGAAGAGAGAGACAGAGAGGAAAGCGTGGCGGAGGGGTGGAGAAGCAAATGGGCGCTTCTCCTGTGTGCCCTGGCCGGGAATCGAACCCGGGTCCTCTGCACGCTAGGCCGACGCTCTACCGCTGAGCCAACCGGCCAGGGCGCTTGTTTCTTGCTTAAGTCCTCAATCCGCTGTAACACCATGAAGATAGCATTGTATCTGGAGGTTTCTGGAATGGCTTCATAAAATTATGATTATTCAACATTCAAAAATAATTACGAAGTGACTGGCTTGGTGCACTTACAGAGTTACTGCATAGCTGGAGATGTGACCGCGGAGCCCTGGGGTACTGGCAGGAGCAGGTTCCTGTGTCTGGTTCCTGACGGATGACACTACTGTCACCCTTCTGTCTCCAGGCTGGGGTGGATTCTCTTGGGGACTTCACTGCAGGGGCTCTTTGGAACTTCCCTGTCTCCGCACTTCAGGTCAGTGCTGCCCAACAGATTTCGAGAAATTTAAATCCCAGTGAGAAAGCTGCAGGATTTTAGCTTTTTTTCCTTAGAGGACTCTCCTGGGATTCTTATGCAAACTTCCTATCTCTTTCTCCTGCTACTTTCAAATTCTTGATTAAAAAAAAAAAAAGACTGAGTACTGGTTTCATGAGACAGCACTTCCTGTGAACAAAGAGCAGTTCTCAGGCATGAAGCACTTGCCAGGTACCAGCTGCGTGAAGCATAGTACCACCTACTCTCACTCCAGTCCTGCAAGGTGGGATTCTCTGCTCCATCCATTTTTCGGGTGAGAAAGCAGAGGCTTACCGAGGTCAAGCAACTTGCACAATACCACCCAAGGACTGAAGGGTAGAGCAGGCCTTCAGACCCGCCTGGGTCTAGATATGACAGTCTTTCCACCAGTCTTCCCAACATCCCTACTGCTGGGTGTTGACCTACTCGGCACAGGAAATGAAAGTACAGGACCACTGGGCCTTGCTTCCAACTCTGAAATCCAAAACTCTCTGAAAACCAAACGTTTTCTGCAGAAACCTGACCTGACGTGACCTGAATTTCTTTGTCAGCAAAACCTGAGCGGATGCAAACCTCTCTATAGTCCTGGTTTATCACACAGAGTATGACGAGGCCCACCATTTGCCTCAAAAATATAATGTGTTATGTTACAGGGCGCTCTCCCAGGCCCCACCGAGGGCATTCCTTTATCATACTTGTTTTGTAGAGTGTTTGTATAATCAGACACATTCTTGATTCTGAAGCACAGGTGGCCTCGGGGTTCAGATGAGCAATCAGGAATCTGTAATAGTTACATTTGTGAGTGGCTTTAGAGTTCACAGGGTCTTAAGAAGCTGAAGGAATTTTATTTTCTTTTTGTCTACTGCACAAAAATAAAAAAATTATGGGTGTTTTTTTTTCATGTGCCTGTCTTTTTTTTCCTGTAAAACAGCCTCATTTCTTGATTTCAGGGTGTTTACTATACTTGGTGCAAAGGGAATTTTGGGTTATTTGTTCATGTCAAAAGACCTTCAGTTTAAAATTAAATAAAACAAAAAATAGAATTTTAACACTTGAGTGAATGTCCTAACTGCATTCAACTATTAAAATGCACACAAAGATGGTGATTAAATATTGGAAAACACAAGAAAACAATTATTATAAGCATAAGCTTACATTTCCAGAGCATTTAGTTTGTAAATTATTTTCATCTAACTGATATCATGAGTGCTATTATAAGACAATTACCATTTATCAAGTGCTTCCTTTTCATCAGGCACCTTATATACATTGTTAGTCATCCTCACAACTCTGTAAGGTTGACTTTATTATTTCTGCTCTACAAGTAAGAAAATTGAGCCTCAATGAGCTTAATTGTGCAAATAGAGGGTTAGAGTGAGTCAGTGAGGGGCTCGGTCCTGTCTGGGGCATCACAAGGGCTTCTCCTGAGACCAGCACTCTCATGGGAGAACTTCAGGAGAGCTGTTGGTCTTCCATTCTTGCTAACATTAGATGGTAAGATAAAATGTGTTTTTAATCTTGATGCACCTGAATGTGGTGGGAAGAGCCCTTGACTTGGAGGGATCAAATATTGACACGGCTACTCTGGAGTGTGAATTTTCAAGCAAGTGACAAAATATTTCCACCTCACTCTCTGCATCTGTGAAAATAAGATCACAATGTTCAGTCTGTACATTGCCATGGGAATTACATCAAATAAGAGAAAGACTGAATGCATGCACCACCTCTCCCTCCATGTAAGGGTCACTATTAGACTCTTAGTCACACGTGAGTAAATGAACATGGAAAAGAACACAAATCCACATTTTATAAGGTTTCAAATTATTTTATTTATTTATTTATTTATTTATTTATTTATTTATTTATTTTACAGAGACAGAGAGTCAGAGAGAGGGATAGATAGGGACAGACAGACAGAAATGGAGAGAGATAAGAAGCATCAATCATCAGTTTTTTGTTGCAACACCTTAGTTGTTCATTGATTGCTTTCTCATATGTGCCTTGACCGTGGGCCTTCAGAAGATCAAGTAACCCCTTGGGCCCAAGCTGGTGAGCTTTTGCTCAAACCAGATGAGCCTGCGCTCAAGCTGGCGACCTCGAGGTCTTGAACCTGGGTACTCTGCATCCCAATCCGACGCTCTATCCACTGCGTCACTACCTGGTCAGGCCAACATTTTATAAGGTTTTAATATTGTTACTCCTCCTTAACCCAGTACTGTTCCTCTCCATGCCCAGTGACACATGACACTAATTTCAACACTGTTTATAATGACTAGAAGTAGTCTACAGTCTACCAGTCAGGGATGGCTTAAATAGTGGCAGTTCACACAAGAGAATATTGTGAAGTCCCTAAAAAGAGCATCTTTAATGTAGTAATGTGGCCACCTTTCAACATGCCAAGGGGGAACGTAAGGGCCAAAAAGTGTTTGCAGTGTTTGTATTTTTAAAATGAGAAAGTGCATGCATTTATTGTCATGTTCGGCATCAAATATCTCCAGGAGAGTATGAAAGAGATAGATGGCTGGGTCTCTCTGGGATGGAGGAGGGGAGGGAGAGGTTTTTATTTAGTAGCTTTTTATTTCTTTCAGTTTAGAACACCATGAACATATTCCCCATTAAAAACTTAAAGCTATAAATAAAAATATCCGTGAATGACTTTTCATAATGTGGGGAACTCCAAGCTCAAAAGCTCAAGTGCACAGTGTCCTCTCATTAAGCGTGGCTCATAGTCAGCAGCTCCTGTTCTCAGTTTCACCATTCCCTCATTTAAGTGGGATGTTTTTCCTCACATTTTGACCACCGGCAAGCACGTGCTGTCATCTGCTCCTGGCTTGGGCTGACTTGCGCTGTCCCCCTGCTGCTTGGGTCCCCATGTAATAATCCTCCCCACCCTGAACTCTTAGCCTCTGGTCCAAGCAGTCATCTGAACCTAAACTCAACTAGTGGTCAATGTCAAGTCACAGAACAGAGGAGAAGAGGAGCCTGGACTAGAGGCTGGGCTGGGAGGACAGGCAGGAGCCCTAAGAGTCTATGCTGGAAGATCTGACCCCAAGTCAAAGGCAAAGTCAGAGTCTGGGGTGGTGGATGGGGAGAAAGGACTGGAGCTGAGGTCCAGAGAGCAAAGCTGCTTAGATGGCATTGGACAGGACTGAAATCCTGCACAAAGATACAGGTTTCCACTCAAGCTGGCACCAGGAACAGAGGTCAATTTCCAGAAAGGACAGGTTCACAGGTGTCTCCACCAGAATGGACTATGATGACCCTGCATGGGCTGAAACACTTCATGTGCTGAGGACAAACAGGAGACCCAGGATTCTGCAAGTGTGCTGGTTACATGTAGCAGGACCACATGATATCCTCTCCTCTCCCACATCCCGTGTGTTTGGCCCAGATATTATCCCCTAAGAAGCCACAGGTGATAATGATCCCACACACTTTCACCACTGGCTCCATGGGATTGGGTTGAATGACCCTGGGGCAGCCTTGACAGTTCAGGAGGCAGGCTGATGACTTCAGTGTCATTGTGTGACTGTGTCACAAAATAAAAGCCAGAGTTAATTTCCACAAGCAAGTGTTGCAGGGCCAAAGGCCGTGCCCAACTGCCATGGAGCCACATTCTGGTTTTTGTTCCTATCATGACGAAGAGATTCAGTTGTGCCCAACTTAGTACCATGCAGACACAAGTCCCCTGTTAGGGCTGCACTTCAGTCCTGGATTCAGCAGCCGTACTCGAAATCTCCAAGGTGCATCCCTCAATCATCGATCTCTGCATTGGTTCAACAGCAGCCTCCCCAGTGAGAACTACCGTATCAGGTCCCACTGGTAGGCTCTCTGCAGAGGTCGTGGAAAGGCCCCAGCTGTCAAGCTCAGGTTGAAGAGGCAAGTGGGAAGAAGACTGACCACAGGTGGTCATAAATCAGTTGCTTTAGGCAGGACACCTGTCCCATCCATCAGTCTCCCCGACATCCAAATGAAAAATTGGTGATCTAGGGTTACCCGCAGGCGATGCCAGGGGCCATGGCACTGAAGGGCCGTATCTATTACCTTTAGCATTTCTTTCCCCTCTGCTGTTTTCTGGTGGATGTCAGTCATACTTATCTCATGCAGAAGGCATGTTTATCATGTCTCAACATTGCTGCTCATATTTGGTCTGATAAAAGACACCCTATCTCTCTCGTCTTCAAACTTTGCTGGCTAGCTGCAGCTAAAAAAAATCACTCCTTCCTTCCTCACCATGCCAACTTTAGATTTTAAGGACCCGAATCCCTAAGCCAAGTTTTATTTGCTTCCTCTTGTTTTAAAGTTAAAAAACATTATAGTAACTGAAACATATGACACCATCAGCTCCATGCCCAAAAAGGACTGATGCTTTTCTCGAAGAAGTCACTGGCCTTTATTCATTGTCTCCTGTTCAGCAGCAAGCATTTTGGATCTATATGTAATATCAGAAAGTCAGGGGAGGGATCCAAACACAATCTTCACCAAAAAAACAAAATCAAGGCAGAAAACCATAGCAACCTCCGGTGCCAGCTGGGAGCACCACACAGCAGAATCCCTGCCCAGCTCCGTGGGGGCCTCTGGGAACAGGAGCCAGGCCCAGGCACAAAGGATACTCTGTGAGGACCTGGGACGGAAACCAGCTACACCCCCTGGAATGACCAACGGGAGGAATCGATAACTCTGCCCGGACTTCTCCTCCCCCAGATTAAGTCGCTGCAAAAAATCAACCCCTTTGTTCTGAGAAGCCCGAACCCCTAGCGTCATTCCAACTAAAGCTTGGTTCTCAGCCACTTGGGCCCTCGCAGACCCCTCTGGGCTCCATGGGTCTCTGCTTTAAAAGCATTATTGACATGGACCCGGGAGGTGTTTTTCCTGGAGCCTCTTTCTCACAAGACTGGTTCCGGCTGCCCCCCCAGTTGATGAAGGAAAAGCCGGGTGCTTGCCAACACGTCATTCCCTCACTTTGTAATCCTCGGGCAGCTGCACAAAGGTTATGTGGAACTTTACCAGCTGGTGAGAGGCAGAGTCGGGGACAGTCTCCAAGGATTTAGGAATATTACTGCAATGCCCAGTGGGGGCCTGTTGAGAAACTCCACCCCAGAGCCAGATAAACTAGGTGGAAGGGGATGTGGCAGGAGGCTTTCACTCAGTGCTTTTCACGCTAACCCTGGGACTGGAAAACCAAGGCCTTGCAACTCACAGTTGAGAACCGTTGCCCCAGCGGCCTCTCCAAAGCTCTGTGACTCCAGGAGCTAAAGAAGACCCTGTGTACTCTGTCAGAGATTGCTAAGAGTCCTTAAGATTCTTATGTTTTATTCATCAATTTGAGAGAGAAGAAGGGAGAGAGGAAGAGAGAGAGAGAGAGAGAGAGAGAAGCATCAATTGTTATTCCACTTAGTTGTGCACCCATTGATTGAGTCTCATGTGAACCCTGAGCAGAGCTTGAAACGGTGCCCTCAGTATCAAGCCAGCAACCTCAGCGCTTTGGGATGAGGCTCTGTCCATGGCTCCATAGGCCAGGGCTAACATTCTTCACTTGCTGCTCACAGCCAAACCTATCTCAGAGATCAGCTTAGAATAACTTAAATTTTTAAGTAGCTCTTACTTGCTTGGAGCAACTTAAAAAAAAATTTAAAAACAGAGCAAGCTCAGAATAAGACATGTGGCTGCTACTAAGTAACCTGCCTAAGTAATCTTTTGTATAAGTGAGACAAGATCAGGAAGCACTTTTCTTAAGTGTTGCTTTGTCTTTAGTTAAAAGGACAGGACTGTTTTCTGAAGTCTTGTTATGGGAAGTCTCATATAAATTTACTTCTTTTCTTCTAGCCCTAGAAATAGAGGGAAGGAGGATTATTATACTCTGTCCTCGTTCTGAGCTTTCACTCCTAGGCCTGGGAGAAATAAAGTGCATTTTTGTGGACATATGTATTCACTGGCTAGATTGGAAACAAGGAGCTTAAATCATGTACTGTTGGTTTCTCCACAGAAATGTTGGAGAAGCCCTGGTCAGTTGGTTCCGTGGTAGAGTGCTGACCCAGTGTGTGGAAGTCCTGGATTAGATTCCTAGTCAGGGCACACAGGAGAAGCGCCCATCAGTTTCTCCACCCCTCATCTCTCTCTCTCTCTTCCTCTCCCACAGCCACAGCTCAATTGATTGGAATGCATTGGCCCCAGGCACTGAGGATGAATGTCTTCATGAAGCCTCCACCACCTCAAGAGTTAAAAATAGCTCAGTTACAGATGAGCAGAAGATCAGCCCCAAACAGGGGTTGCTGGAAGGATACTGGTCAGGGTGTACACAGTAGTCTATCTCTCCCTCTCACTTAAATTAAAACAAACAAACAAAAGAAATGCTGGAGAACGTGTATGGTGCCCCACATGCCTGGACAGGCTGGTTGTGGACACACACCAGACCACCCATTCATTCAGGGGAGATGACGGCCCCCCCACATAACACCAAGCCCTGCCTATGTCAATGGTGTGGGGTCCATTATAGGGAGACTACACACAACTCTTGTGGGGTAACAGCTCCCCAGACCAATGAACTCTTTCAGTAATGAAGTAAAAAGTGATAGGGGGAAAACACCCCAAAACTATCATTATTTTGATTGTATAAGGTGTCGTAGTGGGAAGAACACTTGGCTACATTTGAAGACCTGATGTGCTCACACTTATATCTGGCCTTGAATAAGTGACTTCAGTTTGTCACCTAGGGAAGCCTCCTGCTTCATTCTGAAGTAGGGATGCTGATATTTATTCCACAGACTTCTCAAAAGCCATAAAAAATAAGGTCATATGAGCAAAAGTACAGTGAGCAGAAGCCCCCCTGCGATGGGCTGCTCTGCAACAGAATTTCCGTCTAGAGAGGTACCGCAGTCACCCCATTTGCTTCTTACTCATTTCATAGAAACAGCGCCGGGCAGGGTTCCTCCCGCGGTTTCAAGGCCACCTAGGCAATGGCTTCGTCCATCAGAGTCTTAAAAGGTCCGCCACAGCCCCATGTCCTGCTCAGCCCTCTCCCATCTACTTATCCAGAGCCCACGCAGCTTACCATTAGTTCCAGTATAGCCAATAAAAAAGAACAGCAATCTCTAATGGTACATGCACTGTGTGCCTTTATCTTATACCCTCATGAAACACTCTTTGAGGTGAATAATATTAGTAACCCAGTTCACAATAAAGAAACGGCATTACTCAAAGAATGGGGCAGCCAGATGAAAGGATTTTCTAGTAAATGCTAACACCTAAAATTAGTGGGGAAGCAAAGTCGGTCTTTAGAGGCAGCTAGGTGACTGTGGATACCACTCCATTTCTGGGATGGGTCTGTGTTCATTGTGTTAGATCAATAAAGAGGATATGGGTTTGATACTTTTCTGTGCCTGCCCTTGGATAACGGGACAGTCTGCAAACTCTGGGTTCAATGAGTGTGAGTGTTCTGGCCACTTTTCTTGGATAGACCTGCAAGGACAGGGACAGTTAAGACCACCTCCTTCAGGTAGCAATTGGTCTTTCCACTACGAAAGGCATTTGACTTTACTTAATCACAGACCTGACTTGAACATTTGATTCCCCAAAACTAAATGTAAAAAAGAGAATTACTTTTCTGGAGTTAGATACTACTAACAGCATTAATGGATTTAAGAAATATGATGGGGAAAAGATTACTTTGGTGAAACAGTATTTTTTGGAGTGGTGGCGAAGCTTCAGTGTGCTTCCTAAAGGAGAAGGCATTTGAGAAGATGACATCCAGGGTCTTTAAGATGTGTCTGAGGGAGAGCCCAAATGGGTTTTTAAAATATCATCTGAGATGTGAACAATACAGGTTCCCAGGCCTCCTATATAGAGATTTTGATACAAGAGCTGCAATATCTACACATTTACTTCAGTATAAATAATATTTTTCTTCATATAACCTAATGCATAATAGGAATGCATAATAGCATTCTAAGCAGGGCCTAACACCTTTCATAAGTGGCTATGTACCACATTTACCATCAAGTTAACACTGGAAGGTTTGTCATTTACGATAAAGGCTGTGAGAAATCATCTTCTACTCACTACATTAGTGGTATCAGGAGTAGTGACTGACTAGAACAAATCTGCTCTTGAATGAACAAGACATAGGAGTGAACAGGGCCAGCCCTTGAAGGCCACTGCTGTAGTGTGTCATCTCAGCCAGCAGCACCCAGCTGCCTCACCCAGCAATGAAAATCACCAGCCCTGATGACACTGAAGCATGTTTGGAGTGAATCCTTCATGTCACGTGCTGGTGGGTCAGCCTCACTTGCAGTCAGTCTTCCTGAGCCACAGACAAGTTGAATGACTATATTGCACCTGCTTGCTGAAAATGATAATATATTTGGGGAGGTTGATAAACTAGAGTTTGGTCTGCTTTCATTTAAACATATCTTTTGGAAATTAGATTGTGGAGGTAGATGCATATGGCCCCCAGATACGTCTAAAAAGGCTACCAATGCTTACTAACAGAGCTTGATAGTTGTTAGCTATCCAAGTTGGTTTAGGTCACTTCAAAAAAGCAAAGGAATGGATAAGACACACATGTGCATTCTAATTCACACACTAACCTAAACAGGGCTGCTTTCACTGGGAACTGAGAATATAGAAACTAAGGCAGGCAAAGGGGGTGAATAGATCCAGGCTGCGGCACAAACGGCTGAACCAGGCTGTGGCACGGAGATCCAAGCCGAGGAAAAACTGTGCCTGTGGCAACCCAGTCAATACAAGCTAAGAGTAATGCCAAACCTAGACAAAGAAAGACAAGCGGAGCAGCCATTTTCCCCAATCTCCGGGTTGGCGTGCGCAAATAGTAGGCGAGAGATTCCTCCGAAAGCCCCGGGAGTGGGCGCTCGTGTTACCCCACAGAGAGGCAGAATCAGGAGCCTTTGTGTGAGGAATCTCTGGGCCGCCCCAGCACCCTGAAAAAGCCGCGCATGGGGAGGGAGCGAGAGCCAATTCAACGCTGGAACTTTTCTGTGCGGGCGGGGTTTCACTCAGAAGGTGAGGCGGCTGGCCTAATATCCTGGTCGGCGCGCACAGAGAGTGGGCAAGAGATTCCTCCCAGCACCTCAGGAGTGGGTGCCCATGTTATCCCAAAGAGGGGCAGAGTCAGAGGCTTTTGTGTGGGCCAAAAGCAGAATCTCAGGCCGCCCCACCGCCCTGAAAAAGCTGCGAACGGGGAGGGAGCGAGAGCCAATTCCAACACTGGAACTTTTCCACGCGGGTGGGGGTTTCACTCAGAGGGTGAGGCGGCCGGCCTGATATCCTGGTCTGCGCACAGATAGTGAGCGAGAGTTTCCTCAGAGTGCCTCGGCAGTGCGTGCCCGTGTTATTCCACAGAGGGGCAGAGTCAGGGGCCTCTTTGTGGTCCAAAAGCGGAATCTCCAGGCTGCCCCAGCGCCCTAAAAAAGCCGCACATGGGGAGGGAGCAAGAGCCAATTCAAATGCTGGAACTTTTCCGTGCGAGAGGAAGTTTCACTCACAGTGTGAGACTACCGGCCTGATATCCTGGTCGGCGCACAGATAGTGAGCGAGAGTTTCCTCCAAGCGCCCTGGGAGTGGGTGCTCACCCGTGTTACTGGACAGAGTGGCAGAGCAAGAGGTCTTTGAGTGGGCGGAAGCCCCGCCTGATTATGCTAGCAGCTCTGACTGACTGAGCCTTACCCAGAGCCCTGTGCTGAGTGGGAACAGAGTGGGGAGTTGCCAGCTCTTTGAGCCTCTTACTATCTAGGCAGAGGCAGCAGCAACCCCATAGCTGGATTATCAGGCTACTAATTGAGGAAGGAAAGACTAGGAGAGAGGCTACAGGAACACGGACTCTCTCACTGTTGGAGCCTATAAATGCTAATGAGTCTCGATTGCCAACGAGACTGAAGCACAATACATGACATCACCTTAGAGACTTATCAACTGCAAACCTCTACCTGAGCGTGCCAAAGGGGCAGAACCCGGGGTACAGAGTCACTGACCAGGAAGAGGGAGAGAAAAGAAAAAGCAAGAAGATAACCTCTCAAAATCAAGAATAATCCGCAGACTTTATAACCTATCCCATTTTATTATATTTGTTCGTTTGTTTCTCTTATCTTCATTCTTGATTTTTTTTTTCCCCCTGCTCCAATTTGGTCATTTAACTCTCTGCCGGTCTTACTCTCTCCTCTCCTTGAACTACATTACCCATAAGTGTTACATCTCCTATTGTCTTTTCTTTCCTCTTCCTTTCTCTATGAGGGTTGCACTCCAAAACCCTTAACTCTCTCTCTCTCTTTTTTTCTTTTTTCTTCTTTAGGGGTTCCCTCTTTTTCTCTCTCTCTCTCTCTTTCTTTTCTCCCGCTATATTAGTTTCTTCCTTTCTCCTTTATGTCTCCTCTCATTCAAACCTCAATAATGAACAAATTATCTTATCTGGGACTCAAACTTATGTTTGTGGCATTTTGGGGTTTTTTTTATTTCACCTTTTTAACTCACTAGCAGTGCTCCCATCCCTGGCTCTCCATTTTATCTAGTTCTTGTTCCACTAAATACAATAGTAATTTTTTAATTTGTCCCCCCATTTTCCTGTTTCCCTCTAATTCCTCTCATCATAACTCTTAGTCAACCAACACCTAAAAGCAAATCATTTTACTCTTGACCCAATTTTTTTCCTTATTTTCTTATTGTCCAAACCCCCCTTTTTTGTTTGTTTGTTTGTTTATTTTTTGTTTTTTGCCTCTTTATTACTTTTCCCCAATTCAGGTCCTCCATTACAGGCATTGTTTGTTCTATTTAGTACAATATAATTCACAGTTCACCAAAAGATTTTCTCAAGAAAAAGGGGAGAGGAGAGAAGAGGAAAAAAGGAGGGGGGGGAATAATTTCCTTTTTTTAAATTTTTATTTAATTTTATTTTTCTTTATTTAATTATTAATTTTTCAAAAAAAACAATTCTTTTCGATTTTTTATTTTTATTTTTTTTAACTTTTTATTCTTTATTAAATCTCATTAATACTATCAACAAAACCACCCTCAGATGCCATTAAGGAAGAGAAAATCGAATATCATGGATACAAAAGAAAGAGGTAACACAGATAGATGAGGAAAAATCTATGGAGAAAAAAATTTAATAAATTGAAAACCTTGGAGTTAAACGACAGAGAATTTAAAATAGAAATCCTAAAAATCCTCCGAGATATACAAGAAAACACAGAAAGGCAATTTAGGGAGCTCAGAAAACAACTCAATAAACACAAAGAATATATTTCCAAGGAAATTGAAACTATAAAAACAAATCAAACAGAGGTGAAAAACTCAATTCACGAGCTGAAAAATGAGGTAACAAGCTTAGCTAATAGAACAGGCCAGATAGAAGGTAGGATTAGTGAAATAGAAGACAAGCAACTTGAGGCACAACAGAGAGAAGAAGAAAGAGACTCAAAATTTAAAAAAAATGAGATAGCCCTACAGGAATTATCTGACTCCATCAAAAAGAATAACATAAGAATAATAGGTATATCAAAGGGAGAAGAGAGAGAAAATGGAATGGGGAACATACTCAAACAAATAATAGATGAGAACTTCCCAAGCCTGTGAAAAGAACAAAAGCCTCAAATTCAAGAATCAAACAGAACTCCGAGTGTTCTTAACCCCAACAAACCTACTCCAAGGCACATCATAATGAAATTGGCACAAACCAATGACAAAGAAAAAATTCTCAAGGCAGCCAGAGAAAAGAAGAATACAACATATAAAGCAGGTGTTCCCAAACTACAGCCCGTGGGCCGCAATGCGGCCCCCTGAGGCCATTTATCCAGCCCCCCCTGCACTTCTGGAAGGGGCACCTCTTTCATTGGTGGTCAGTGAGAGGATCACTGTATTTGGCAGCCCTCCAATGGTCTGAGGGACAGTGAACTGGCTCCCTGTGTAAAAATTTTGGAGACCCCTGATATAAAGGAAGGCCCATTAGATTATCATCCGATTTCTCAATAGAAACTCTACAAGCTAGAAGACAGTGGACCCCAATATTTAAAGTCCTGCAAGAGAGGAACTTTCAGCCACAAATACTATACCCATCAAAGCTATCCTTCAAATATGAAGGAGAAATAAAAACATTCACAGATACAGAAAAGATGAGGGAATTTATCATCAGAAAACCCCCACTCCAGGAATTACTAAAGGAGGTTCTCCAATCAGATACAAAGAACAACAACAACAAAAAACCCCAAAGCCACAAGTAAAAGCTCCAAGAAGAACACAATAAAACCAAATTTATACTGTGACAACAACAAAAAGAAAGGGGGGGGAGAGGATGGAGATTAACAGTAGCAAAGGACGATGGAGTGCAAAAGTACTCACAAAATAGTGCGCTACAATGAACAGGGTAGGAACCCTTTTCATTACTTAAAGATAACCACCATTGAAACAACCACCACAGAAGCATATGATTTAAAAAAGATAGCAACAGAGGAAAAATGTATGGAATACAACCAAATAAAAACAAAAGATAGAAAAATGAAAGAGAAGGATCAAACAAGACACAAAACTAACAGAAAGCCATCTATAAAATGGCAATAGGGAACTCACAAGTGTCAATAATTACACTAAATGTAAACGGATTAAACTCACCAATAAAAAGGCACAGAGTAGCAGAATGGATTAAAAAAGAAAATCCAACTGTATGCTGCTTACAAGAAACTCATCTAAGTAACAAGGACAAAAACAAATTCCAAGTAAAAGGCTGGAAAACAATACTCCAAGCAAATAACATCCAAAAAAAGGAGGCGTAGCAATACTCATATCTGATAATGCTGACTACAAGACAGCAAAAGTATCAGAGACAAAAATGGCCATTTCATAATGGCTAAGGGGACACTGAATCAAGAAGACATAACAATTCTTAATATATATGCATCAAACAAAGGAGCACCAAAATATATTAGATAGCTACTTATTGACCTTAAAACAAAAACTGACGAAAATACAATCATACTTGGAGACCTCAATACACCACTGACGGCTCTAGATCAGTCATCCAAACAGAGAATCAGCAAAGATATATTGGCCTTAAACAAAACACTAGAGCACCTGGATATGATAGACATCTACAGGACATTTCATCCCAAAGTGACTGAGTATACATTTTTCTCCAGTGTACATGGATCATTCTCAAGAATTGACCATATGTTGGGCCACAAAAACAACATCAGCAAATTCAGAAAAATCAAAGTTGTACCAAGCATATTTTCTGATCATAAAGCCTTGAAACTAGAATTCAACTGCAAAAAAGAGGAAAAAATCCCACAAAAATGTGGAAACTAAACAACATACTTTTTTAAAAAAAATGGGTCAAAGAAGAAATAAGTGCAGAGATCAAAAGATATATACAGACAAATAAAAATGACAATACGACATATCAGAATCTATGGATGCAGCAAAAGCAGTGATAAGAGGGAAGTTCATATCACTTCAGACATATATGAACAAACAAGAGAGAGCCCAAGTGAACCACTTAACTTCACACCTTAAGGAACTAGAAAAAGAAGAACAAAGACAACCCAAAACCAGCCGAAGAAAGGAGATAATAAAAATCAGAACAGAAATAAATGAATTAGAGAACAGAAAAACCATAGAAAAAATTAATGGAACAAGGAGCTGTTTCTCTGAAAAGATCAACAAAATTGACAAACCCTTGGCAAGACTTACCAAGGAAAAAAGAGAAAGAACTCATATAAACAAAATCCAAAATGAAAGAGGAGAAATCACCATGGACACCGTAGATATACAAAGAATTATTGTAGAATACTATGAAAAACTTTATGCCACTAAATTCAACAACCTAGAAGAAATGGATGAATTCCTAGAACAATACAACCTTCCTAGACTGAGTCAAGAAGAAGCAGAAAGCCTAAACAGACCTATTAGTAGAGAAGAAATAGAAAAAACCATTAAAAACCTCCCCCAAAATAAAAGTCCAGGCCCAGACGGCTATACCAGCGAATTTTATCAAACATTCAAAGAAGACTTGGTTCCTATTCTACTGAAAGTCTTCCAGAAAATTGAAGAAGAAGCAATACTTCCAAACACATTTTATGAGGCCAACATAACCCTCATACCAAAACCAGGCAAGGATGGCACAAAAAAAGAAAACTACAGACCAATATCTCTAATGAATACAGATGCTAAAATACTAAACAAAATACTAGCAAATCGAATACAACAACATATTAAAAAAATAATACATCATGATCAAGTGGGATTCATCCCAGAATCTCAAGGATGGTTCAACATATGTAAAACGGCTAATGTAATACACCATATCAACAAAACAAAGAACAAAAACCAAATGATCTTATCAATAGATGCAGAAAAGGCTTTTGATAAAATATAACACAATTTTATGTTTAAGACTCTCAACAAAATTGGTACAGAATGAAAATATCTCAACATGATAAAGGCCATATATGATAAACCATCAGCTAACATCATATTAAATGGCACAAAACTGAAGGCTTTCCCCCTTAAATCAGGAACAAGACAGGGTTGTCCACTCTCTCCACTGTTATTTAATGTGATACTAGAGGATCTAGCCAGAGCAATAAGACAAGACAAAGAAATATTAATAAAAGGCATCCATATCAGAAAAAAAGAAGTAAAGGTATCACTTTTTGCAGATGATATGATCCTATACATCGAAAACCCCAAAGAATCCACAAAAAGACTACTAGAAACAATAAGCCAATACAGTAAGGTCGCAGGATACAAAATTAACATACAGAAGTCAATAGCCTTTCTATATGCCAACAATGAAACATTTGAGAACGAACTCAAAAGAATAATCTCCTTCACGATTGCAACAACAAAAAAATAAAATACCTAGGAATAAACATAACAAAGAATGTAAAGGACTTATATAATGAAAACTATAAATCATTGTTAAGAGAAATCGAAAAAGATATAATGAAATGGAAGCATATTCCTTGTTCTTGGTTAGGAAGAATAAATATAATCAAGATGGCCATATTACCCAAAGCAATATACAAATTTAATGCAATTCCCATCAAAATTCCAATGACATTTTTAAAAGAAATGGAGCAAAAAATAATCAGATTTATATGGAACTATAAAAAACCCCGAATAGCCAAAGCAATCCTAAAGAAAAAGAATGAAGCTGGGGGCATTACAATACCTGACTTCAAACTATATTATAGGGCCACGACAATCAAAACAGCATGGTACTGGCAGAAAAATAGACACTCAGACCAATGGAACAGAATAGAAAGTCCAGAAATAAAACCACATATATATAGTCAAATAATTTTTGATAAAGGGGCCAAGAACACACAATGGAGAAAAGAAAGCCTCTTCAATAAATGGTGCTGGGAAAACTGGAAAGCCACATGCAAAAGAATGAAACTGGACTACAGTCTCTCTCCCTGTACTAAAATTAACTCAAAATGGATCAAAAATTTAAACATAAGACCTGAAACAATAAAGTACATAGAAGAAGACATAGGTACTAAACTCATGGACCTGGGTTTTAAAGAGCATTTTATGAATTTGACTCCAAAGGCAAGAGAAGTGAAGGCAAAAATTAATGAATGGGACTACATCAGACTAAGAAGTTTTTGCTCAGCAAGAGAAACTGATAACAAAATAAACAGACAGCCAACTAAATGGGAAATGATATTTTCAAACAACAGCTCAGATAAGGGCCTAATATCTAAAATACACGAAGAACTCATAAAACTCAACAACAAACAAACAAACAATCCAATAAAAAAATGGGAAGAGGACATGAACAGACACTTCTCCCAGAAAGAAATACAAATGGCCAACAGATATATGAAAAGATGCTCATCTTCATTAGTTATTAGAAAAATGCAAATCAAAACTGCAATGAGATACCACCTCACACCTGTTAGATTAGCTATTATTAACAAGACAGGTAATAGCAAATGTTGGAGAGGCTGTGGAGAAAAAGGAACCCTCATACACTGTTGGTGGGAATGTAAAGTAATACAACCATTATGGAAGAAAGTATAGTGGTTCCTCAAAAAACTGAAAATAGAACTACCTTTTGACCCAGCAATCCCTCTACTGGGTATATACCCCAAAAACTCAGAAACATTGATACGTAAAGACACATGCAGCTCCATGTTCATTGCAGCATTGTTCACAGTGGCAAGGACATGGAAACAACCAAAAAGCCCATCAATAGATGACTGGATAAAGAAGATGTGGCACATATACACTATGGAATACTACTCAGCCATAAGAAATGATGACATCGGATCATTTACAGCAAAATGGTGGGATCTTGATAACATGATACGAAGTGAAATAAGTAAATCAGAAAAAAACAGGAACTGCATTATTCCATACATAGGTGGGACATAAAAGTGAGACTAAGAGACATTGATAAGAGTGTGGTGGTTACGGGGGGAGGAGGGAGAGGGAGAGGGAAAGGGGAGGGGGAGGGGCACAAAGAAAACTAGATAGAAGGTGATAGAGGACAATCTGACTTTGGATGATGGGTATGCAACATAATTGAACGACAAGATAACCTGGACATGTTATCTTTGAATATATGTATCCTGATTTATTGATGTTGCCCCATTAAAAAAATAAAATAAAATAATAAAAGAAAAGAAAAAAATGTTTTCAGTAACATTGGACCTCTCAAATTATTTTCCCTAAGGTAAGGGAAGAAATCTTTCTCTTTTCTTCCCCCTTCAGTCCATTAGTACATTTTAATCAAATTTAAAAATTAAACCAATATTATTATTAAAATCAAACCTCCTACACACCATTTTTTCAACATTTAACAATTGCTATTTACAGTGCTAAAATCTTTGTTTTCCCCAATTTTATTGAGATAACTTAACAGTTCTTCATGTTATTAATTAAGCAATTCATTATCAAATTTATGTGCCTTTGTGTTATTTTTAATATATATATATATTTCCAAATATATATATATTTCCAAACAGCTTAGTTGGTTCTGACTCAGTTTCAAGTACATATGGAATTATCTGGCATATTTTATCAGAAAAAACAAAAAGCCTTCTTTCCTCACCACATGCTCATATATTCACATATTTGAGGGTCTTCAAACAAACTGTTAGATCTGAAGAGAGGAGGATGGAGGCTCAACTCCTCAGTGTGCAAAATCTGTCTGAAGACTATAGACCAGGATAAGGACCCAGGAGGGGCCATTGTGAAGTGGAGTCAGTTCAACCCAGGACGTTCATATTTTGTATAGATTTTTAAGCTGAAAGAGGTCAAGTTCTTTAACAAAAAAAGAGGTATAAGAAGAAATTGGTGGGGTGTTAGGACTCCAACCCAAGGTGCTCATTACATCTTATATCCTCACTCTAAAGTTTTCTGTTTGTGGTGACACAGACACACCTTGAGTACATAATGCAATAAAGGTTGTTCAGGTTCAAAGTCATAGTGCCTCAAACTTTAAAGAAATCCCATATAAATGTGGTGAATCACCATGCCTTCTTCTAATCAAAATGGAGGTTGTCTTCCCCCCCCCCCCAAATATGTCAGTTAATATATTGGTTCAATTTAAAGTTGGTTTTACCCAAGTATCAAATGTTAGGAGACAAACCATCTGGTGGAGTATTGCCTGTTCCTGTCACTGCATGAACATTGGCCACCTGAGCCTGCAGGTCTGGTGTGACATGAATGTGTGGCTCAAACTTGACAACAGCTCCTTGAGAGGCAGACCGAAGCTGACCCGCTAATCCAGCCCTCAGAAAACAGTCAAGTGGAGGTCAGCAGGCACCTGTCAACAGTGGAAGGTGAAGAAAGAGCCTAAGCTTTGGAAAGAGACAGATCCAGCATTAAACGCCAGCCTCCTCATGGGATTTCAGCCACCATCGACATGCCTGGGAACCCCCATGTCCCACGAGGTGTCCTCACCACTGTAAAGCCTCAGTATCTTATGCGTGCTGCAAATTTAGAGGTTATATTGGGTTATTGTGAAACTTAAGTGAATTAAGGCATGTGAAATTTTTAGCATTTGAGACCTACTCATCCCTCAAAGAAGGGAACCTTTAAAAAAAAGTTGCCTTGCAAGTCTCATAGCCCCTCCTGCCTGCTGGCATGTAACAAGGAAGTTGGCTTCTCCCAGCTCTGTGAGTGAGTCTCAGTCACTCTGCATCTCAGAGAGTTGGCCATGATCAGCCAAAAAAGGACAAATGACGTGTCTGGTCAGCATGACTAAAGATTGCACCTGATCCCCGCCTCCTTCAGACAATTTCTTATTGGGCATAGAGGGCTGACCACTAGGGCATGCTGACCACCATGAGAACTGACTCTGGGTTGTGTCTTCTGAGCACCATTCGGGCCTTGGAAGTGTAGACCTAGCCAGGTTATATGCAGTCATAAAAAAAAGTACTGCTAGGTCCAATGTGGTTTAGAAACAAAAGATTCAGCACTTTAAAGAACAAAGAGAGCGTTCTGTATAATTACCATCTATTCAGAAAATTCAAAAAGGATTCCAAAAATTTCCCACTGGGCAAAGCAGACCAAGTCTCACCAAAGGCAGAGGCAAATTAAGGCCGGGTGAGGCCCCAGGCAGAAGAGAATATTGGGCCCCTTTAAAAAAAGAGAGACAGGGAAAATAAAAATACATGTTAATCATATTTTTAAATAAATAAAAAATATTATGTACTATTAATGTTAAAAGTGCACATATGAAGCCAAACTTGGTGTCATTAGAGAACAGTGTAAAGTTGGGGTTTTGCAGGGCCTTTCAGAAGTTGGGGCCCAGAGCATGTGCCCAGAGTGTGCCTGCCGTGAAATCTGCCGATGACCAAAGGGAATTGCAGGACAGTGTGGTCTGCCCAAATAACTCTTTGATAAACAGTAGACGCTGGGGCTCAGTTTTTTGTGGCCTGATGGACTCCCTCCGTTAAATGAAGGAGACAGCAGCCAAGAAGCCACTGGCACTTGGAATAGGCACAATTGTGCAACAATGTCAGACCAGTTGCCTGGGAAACTTCTTCATATGACTCTTACCAGTCTCTCCTTGCTAAGAACACACCCACTTTGCAATTTAAAGTATTAAAACAATACCTTCAAATTAATTCACATGGAAACAAAGGCATGTGATAGTCTCATTAAAATGCTGCAGGTACAATCTACTCAGACAAGCATTTACTAAACAACCACAATCATCACCCGCTCAGATGCCAGGAGCCCCTGTGTAGAGCCAGTATTTGTGGCCGCCATCAAAGCCGCCTGGCCAACACAGGTTCAGGTTTGATTCAGACAGACGGTAAGGAATCAACAGAGCCGAAAACTGGTGGTCCATTTTCCTTTATTCTAGACTCGCACTCGGCAAGTGAGTAAAAACACACACTGGGCTCCAAAACCCACTCATTCAGCACTCATAAAGCTCCTGACTCATCAAGTTTTCCTAGGATCAAAGGCTTCCACCTCACCAGTCTTATTCTTCTCTGTTCCCCATCTCCTTCTCCTCCATGAATTGGCTTCTCTTCCCCCATTCCGCCGTTTTGGCTGCCTCCTCCACGTGGCTTCCCTGCCCTGCTCCAGTCTGGGCTTCTCCTCCCTACAAGAACTGGCCACTCTCCCCAGATGGCCTCCTAGCTCCACCTTTTTGGTGCAAAAGCCCTTTCCCAACACACATTAGCATAACCACGCCCCTTCCCAAGCAAGAAGGCAATTAATATTATCACCTAGGTGACGCCCATTCACGTGGGCAGCGCCATCTTTAACAAAGTGAGCAAAATATATCTTTTCTGTCCAACACCCTGTAAGGCCAGTGTCTACCACTGTGGCCAAGCAGTTCTTATTGAATTTGGGCAGACGGTAAAGGAACTGTGGAGCCAGAGGATGGTGGGCCATTCCGTTTATTAAAGTCTTGTAATGGGGGACAAACAGGGAAGACTGCTTCCTTTTCTTTCTCCAGACTCTCCCAGACTCATAGACCCTCACCAGTCTCAGCAATCCCATGCCAAACAGGCCGGGCAGAAATCTCAGATCTCCCAAGCCCCTTAGCACTCCCTAGCAAAACAGGTTGGGCAGAAATACCCCTTCTTTGGCAAACAATAGCAAATAGTCACCCCTCCCCACAGTGGCAGGCAGTCTGCAATTTGTGATCCTCTACCCTGAGGGCAAGCACCTGCAGCCTTCCTAAACTATACACACATGGCACTGCCCCAATACAAGCGAACAAACCTAAAAAATACTTGCTTGTCCAATTGCTCCTGATCCTGTGATAGAGCTGCAAGTACCAGCCCAGGCAAGTACCCTCTCATGTCTGTTTCTTTGCTCAGATTTAAGGTTTCACAGCAGCTCACGGATCAGCAGGGGTTCACTAAACTTATACATGCGCAGCTAAGAGATGTTTTGAAACTTTAAACAAATCACCTGACACTTAAATCTGTATATAAATAGATATAGCGTGTGTGACTCATCAATACAATCAGCAACTACATGGACATTGGTTTCTAGAATTGGGAATCACTTTATTTTTATAAAAACATTTAATAAGGACATCAGAGAAATGGTGGCGTGAGACATACTCCCAATCTTTTCCCTTGAAATTTCAACAAACTCAACAACTATACCCAGAGAAAAAACCCCAGGAGCACCTGAAATATACACACACCAGATAAAGGTATAATTTGGTGAGAAGGCAGGACAAAGATAGAATCCACTCACGGAGGAAAAAAGCCAGAAGACAGAGTTTTTCTTGTTCCTCACTGATCTGAGGGAGAAAGACACTGTTAGCATGGGTCTTGTTTTGAAGCTGGGTGAAGTAGAGAGACTGAGGGGCAGAAGGGAAGGAGCTGAATTAAGAGGGGCGCAAACAAGAGCAGGAACACGACCATTCTGGGTGTCTGCCTGCATCACCAGGCTCCATCTGTGATTGCAGGTGCTGGGCACACACATAGTCTGTGGCACGCTTCTAAGATCATTACACAAATAGCTCATAAAGATCTGCCCATGGGGCCCTGGCCGGTTGGCTCAGTGGTAGAGCATTGGCCTGGCGTGCAGAAGTCCCGGGTTTGATTCCCAGCCAGGGCACACAGGAGAAGCACCCATCTGCTTCTCCACCCCTCCCCCTCTCCTTCCTCTCTGTCTCTCTCTTCCCCTCCCGCAGCCAAGGCTCCATTGGAGCAAAGATGGCCTGGGCGCTGGGGATGGCTCCTTGGCCTCTGCCCCAGGCGCTAGAGTGGCTCTGGTCTCAACAGAGTGACGCCCCGGAGGGGCAGAGCATCGCCCCCTGGTGGGCGTGCTGGGTGGATCCCGGTCGGGTGCATGTGGGAGTCTGTCTGACTGTCTCTCCCCGTTTCTAGCTTCGGAAAAATACAAAAGGAAAAAAGAAATTAAAAAAAAAAAAAAAAAAAAAAAAAAAAAGATCTGCCCATGGGGCACAGAGGCATGCTCATCTGCCCACGCAGCCCACGGAATTTGACCTGCATGACATGGAGGCGCGCTTAATCTGAGTAGCAGGGAGGGTGCACCCCACCCTCCCTGCTACTGAAGCTTGGGTGCAGGCTTTCAGCGCACAGCCCCTGCCCTTGCCCAGGACCTCGCTTTGAGTAGTATCAGAGGAGGGACCAGGTGTGTCTCCCCCAGTATCCTAAGTCCCTCATTGCTCCCTGATGTGTGAACAGTAGCAGTAGTGGATCTTGCACAGCTTACTCTCTGGGCTGCTCACTCCTGTAAAAGGCAGAGGTGCAGGGTGTTTGATCCCCTGCTCTGTTGGGATATGGGGAGAGGCGCCAGAAGACCTGAGATGCCATTGCTATAGCCATATAATTGCAAAGCCCTAAAAACAAACTCCTCCTACCAATGTGACTGTGGCCCTGACTACATCATTATGACAGCGACGCTTCAGCAGAACTCCACCCAAGAACCTCACAAAGGCAAAGCTTGCAGTACAATGCAATCTTCCGGATAAAGGGGAAAGTACCTCTTCAAACTGGAAAATATGTTTTGGTTTTTTTTTTTTTTGCTTTTACTCATTTTTTCTTCTTTTGCTTATTTCCATTTGAATTTTATTATCCTTAGTTGTTATGTTTTTGTTCTTGTTTTTTGTGAGTGTTTCATTTCTGACACTTTCTCTTTTACTTCTTTTTTTCTCTCTTCCCTTTCCTTCTTCCTTTTTATTTCTTTTTTTCCCTTTCATCTTAACACTAGTTTTTGTCAAATTATATTTTGGACTCATACATTTTTTTGTGGCACTTTGCTTGTTTTTTACTTCATTTTTTCTCTTTTTTCATTTTTCCTTAGTTCCTGCTCCTTATTCTCTGTAGTTTTTGTTCTACTTATCATTATTTATAGAATTTTCATTTTATTACTGTATTTTTTCAATTTTTATTTTTTTGAGTTATCTCTTGTTAGTATTATTAACAATACCACTTTCAAATGCCATCAAGAAAAAAAGAAATAAAATATCATGGATACACAAGACAGAGACATAGCTCAGCTAGATGATGAAAAAAATCTCCAGAAAAAAAATCTCAATTACATAAAAACCTTGTGGCTAAATGACAGAAAATTCAAAATTGAAGTTCTAAAAATACTCAATGAAATTCAAGAAAACACAAAAAGGCAATTTATTGAGCTCAAAAAACATTTTTTTTTTTTTACAGAGACAGAGAGAGAGTCAGAGAGAGGGATAAATAGAGACAGACAGGAATGGAGAGAGATGAGAAGCATCAATCATTAGTTTTTCATTGCGACACCTTAGTTGTTCATTGATTGCTTCCTCATATGTGCCTTGATCGTGTGGCTACAGTAGACCAAGTGACCCCTTGCTCGAGCCAGTGACCTTGGGTCCAAGCTGGTGAGTTTTGCTCAAACCAGGTGAGGCCGCGCTCAAGCTGGTGACCTCAGGGTCTCGAACCTGGGTCCTCCGCATCCCAGTCCAATGCTCTATCCACTGCGCCACCGCCTGGTCAGGCTCAAAAAACAATTTAATGAACAAAAAAGAGTACTTCACCAAGGAAATTGAAACTATAAAAAAAAACCAAACAGAGATGAAAAACTCAATACGTGAACTGAAAAATGAGATAACAAGCTTAGCTAATAGAACAGGCCAGATAGAGGAGAGAATTAGTGACATTGAAGATAGGCAGCTAGAGATACTACAGAGAGAAGAAGAGAGAGACCCACAAATTTAAAAAAATGAGAAAGCCTTACAAGAATTGTCTGACTCCATCAGGAAGAGCAATATAGGAATAATGAGTATATCAGAAGTAGAAGAGAGGGAAAAGAGAATGGAGAACATATTCAAACAAATATTCAATGAGAACTTCCCAAGCCTGTGGAAAGAGTTAGAGCCTCGAATCCAAGAAGCAAATAGAACACCAAGTTACCTCAACCCAAACAGATCTACCAAGGCACACCATAATGAAATTATCACAAATTAGTGACAAAGAAAAAATCCTCCAGGCAGCTAGGGAAAAGAAGAATATAACATATAAAGGAAGGCCCATTAGGCTATCATCAGATTTCTCAGCAGAAACTCTACAAGCCAGAAGAGAGTGGACCCCAACATTTAAAGTACTGAAAGAGAGGAACTGCTAGCCAAGAATACTATATCCATCAAAGTTATTCTTCAAGTATGAAGGAGAAATAAAAACATTTACAGACATACAGAAGCTGAGGGAATTTATCACCAGAAAACCCCTACTTTATGAAATACTAAAGGGCGTTATTCAACCAGATACAAAGAACAAAACAAAACAAAAGTACAAGTAAAAGCTCCAACAAGATCACAATATAAACAAGGATAATCTGTGACAACAATAACATAAAAGGGAAGAGGAAAAGTTCAGCAGTAGCAAAGGAGGATGGAGTGCAGAAGCACTCATAAGATAATGCACTCTAATAAATATGATAGTTTTTCTTTTAATAACCTAATGGTAACCACCCCTGAAAATGCCACTATTGAAATACATATTTTAAAAAAAGAAGAAATAGAGGAAAGAAATATGAAATACCACCAAACAAAAACAAATGACAGAAAAACAAAAGAAAAGAATCAAACAAGACACAGAACTATCAGCAAGCAATATATAAAATGGCAATAGAAAACCCTCAAGTGTTAATAATTACATTAAATGTAAATGTAATAAAGAGGCACAGAGTAGCAGATTGGATCAAGAAGCAAAACCCAACAGTATGCTGCCTTCAAGAGACACATCTAAGCTACAATGATAAAAATAGATTCAAAATGAAACATTGGAAAAATGATTCTCCAAGCCAATAATATACAAAGAAAAGCATGTGTAGCCATACTCATATCCAACAATGCTGACTACAGGACAACAAAGGTAACCAGAGACAAAGATGGTCTTTGAAAAGATCAACAAAATTGACAAACCCCTGGCAAGACTCACTAAGGAAAAAAGAGAAAGAACTCAAAAACCTGACATAAAAGAGGATAAATTACCCCAGATATCATAGATATACAAAAGATCATTGTAGAATATTATGAAAAACTATATGCTACCAAATTCAACAATCTAGAAGAAAATGAATAAATTCCTAGAACTCTACAATCTTCCTAGACTGAATCACAAAGAAGTGGAAAGCCTAAATAGACCCATAAGCAGGGAGGAAATAGAAACAACTATCAAAAACCTCCCCAAAAATTAAAGTCCGGGGCCAGACAGCTACACTAGTGAATTCTACCAAACATTCAAAGAAGATTTGGTTCTTATCCTTTATAAAGTCTTCCAAACAATTAAAGAAGAAGCAATACTTCCAAACACATTTTATGAGGCCAACATAACCCTCATACCAAAACCTGGCAAGGACAACACAAAAAAAGAAAACTATGGGTCAATATCATTTAATAAATACAGATGCAAAAATTCTAAACAAAATACTAGCAAATTGAATACAACAACACATTAAAAAAAATAATACGTCACGATCAAGTGGGATTCATCCCGGAAGCACAAGGATGGTTCAACATATGTAAAACGATTAATGTAATACACCATACCAACAAAACAAAGAACAAAAATCATATGATCCTATCAATAGATACAGAAAAGGCATTCAATAAAATACAACATCCTTTTACGTTTAAAACACTCAATAAAATGGGCATAGAAGGAAAATACCTCAACATAATAAAGGCCATATATAACAAGTCATCAGCTAACATCATACTAAATGGTAAAAAGCTGAAAACTTTTTCTCTGAAATCAAGAACAAGACAAGAATGCCCACTCTCTCCAGTCCTATTCAACATAGTGCTGGAAGTTCTAGCCAGAGCAATCAGACAAGAGAAAGAAATAAAAGGCATTCATATCAGGAAAGAAGAAGTAAATGTTTCACGTTTTGCAGAAGAAATGATGCTGTATATAGAAAGCCCCAAAGACTCCACAGAAAGACTATTAGAAACAATAAACCAATACAGTAAAGTTGCAGAATACAAAATTAATATACAAAAATCTATTGCTTTCATATATGCCAAAAATGAAACTTTGAAAAATGAACTCAAAAAAATAATTCCTTTTACAGTTCCATCAACAACAACAACAAAATACCTAGGAATAAACATGACAAAGAATGTAAAGGACCTATATACTGAAAACTACAAAGCACTGTTAAAGGAAATTGAAAAAGACACACACAATGAAATGGAAAAATATCCCATGTTCTTGGATAGGAAGAATAAATATACCTAAAATGGCCATATTACTCAAAGCAATATACAAATTTAATTCAATTCTCATCAAAATTCCAAGGTCATTTTTAAAATAAATTGAACAAAAAATCATCAGGTTTATATGGAAACATAAAAAATCCTGAATAAACAAAGTAATCCTGGGGGGGGAGGACTAAGTTGGAGGCATTACAATAACTGACTTCAAATTATACTATAGAGCCACGATAATCAAAACAGTGTTAGTATTGGCTGAAAAATAGACACATGGACCAATGGAACAAAATTGAGAGCCTAGAAATAAAACCACATATATATGAGCAAACCATCTTTGATAAAGGAGCCAACAACACACAATGGAGAAAAGAAAGCCTCTTCAATAAATGGTGCTGGGTAAATTTAAAAACCACATGCAAAAGAATGAAACTTGACTACAGTTTGTCCCCTTACACAAAAATTAATTCAGAATGGATCAAAGACCTAAATATAAGACCTGAAACAATAAATTACATAAAAGAAAACATAGGTATTAAACTCATGGACCTTGGCCTTAGAGAACATTTTATGAATTTGACCCCAAAAGCAAGGGAAGTAAGCGCATGGGACTGTATCAAATTAAGAAGCCTCTGCACACAAAAGAAACTGACAACAGAACAAACAGACAGCCAACTAAATGAGAGATGATATTTGCAAACAACAGCTCAGATAAAGGGTTAATATCCATAATATATAAAGAACTCACAAAACTCAGCAACAAACAAGCAAACAATCCAATAAAAAAATGGAGAGAAGACATGAATAGACACTTCTTCCAAGAAGAAATATAAATGGCTGATATATGAAAAAATGCTTACTTTCACTAGCTATTAGAGAAATGCAAATCAAAACTATGATGAGATACCACCTCACACCTGTTAGATTAACTATTATCAACAAGACAGATAATAACAAGTGTTGAAGAGGCTGTGGAGAAAAAGGAACCCTGATGGTGAGAATGTAAATTAGTACAGCCACTATGGAAGAAACTATGGTGGTTCCTAAAAAAATAAATAGAACTACCATATGACCTAGCAATCCCTCTACTGGGTATATACTCTCAAAACTTGAAAAAATTGGTACATGAAGACACATGCAGACCCATGTTCATTGCAGCATAATTCACAGTGGCCAAGACATGGAAACAACCAAAGTGTCCTTCAATAGAGGATTGGATAAAGAAGATGTGGTACATATATACAATGGAATATGTACTGGTCAGCCATAAGAAATGATAACAGCCTGACCTGTGGTGGTGCAGTGGATAAAGCCTCGACCTGGAAATGCTGAGGTTGCCGGTTCAAAACCCTGGGCTTGCCCGGTCAAGGCACATATGGGAGTTGAAGCTTCCTGCTCCTCCCCCTTCTCTCCCTCTCTCTCTCTCTCTCTCCTCTAAAATGAAAAAAAAAAAAAAAAAAAAAGAAATGAAAACATAGGATCATTTACAACACATGGATGGATCTTGACAACATTATACTGAGTGAAATAAGTAAATCAGAAAAAGCTAAGAACTGTATGATTCCATATATACGTGGGACATAAAATTGAGACTCAGGAACATAAATAGGAGTACAGTGGTTACCAAGGGGGAGGGAGGAGGAGAATGGGGATGGAGGAGGAACAGGGAGAGAAGGGGTAGGGAAAGCGAAGGAACATAAAGAGGGACAAATATAAGGTGACAGAGGATGATGCAACTTTGGGTGATGGGTATACAACATAATCGACTATCCAAATGATGTGGAGATATTTGCCCAAAGTCTATGTACTCTAATCGACCAATGTCACCCTGTTAAATTTAGTCATCTAAATAAAAAATAAAATAAAATTAAATTAAATTTTGATCCAGATTCTAAATAAAAAAATTTAATAAAATTAATTTAAATTTTAAAAAAACTAATTGAGAAATTTTAGTTTTAGCTAATTAAAAATTTTAATTAATAAGTCTTATTTTATATTTTATTTTTAATATATTACTTTGAATACTTTTCATGAAAAATAAATTTTTGAAAAATTATGAAAATAAATTTTGTGTACTTGTTTTAATTTACAATTTGATAACTATATGCTCAAATTCTATACACTTTAAAAAACACACATTTAGCTTTTTTATTGTTAATAGTATACAATTTTGTGAAAATTTGATTATAAAAGTATTAGTTACCTTGATAAAATTAAGGTCAGAAAAGTTATTTGTGAGATAAATAAATTTTATTTATGAATAATATGTCTTTTTATTTTATTACTCATTCAAACATTGCTCTTCAACAAACTATATCGCTATACCATGAATATTTAAATTCAGTTGTCTTTGATATTCTGGCAACTTTTAGTAGTAAAAAACTCATAGATTCACATATACTTTCAATTTTTGTCATTATGAAAGCAGGTTTGTGAAACTTGACTTACAACGTTTAAATGTTCAGACATACAGAATATGGGTCTTCATATTTACCCTTCCCAAGCCTGTCCCATGTTAAGAACGGGGCATGGTGCTTGTGTCTTCTACGGATGAACAACATTGGATTACTATAAATATTATTTGATCACAAATCTTTCTTCACCACTAAGTCAAAACTTTGTTTTTAGAAACCAAGTGCCTAGGACAATTCCTAACACATAGTGGCTGTTAAGTAAGTGGTTAAGTGAATACATAAGTAAAACAAGGCAGCAGCATCTAAGACCATGAATTCTTGAGTCTAATCACCCAGGTGGGAAGCCTGGCTCTGACTTTCTCTCTCAACTTGGGGTAGTTATCTTAACCTCTTGGCCCCTGTGTTTCCTCATCTATATAATAGGAATAAATATTGTTATTAGTTTGTTATTAGGATTGAAATATTAAAACAAAATAATAAGTTAATATTTGCAAAGACCTAAAGCTGTGGCTGCACATTTTTTACTGAACAAATGCATAAGTGAAGTCAGATAATACATACTTAGATTTCTTTAGAAACCTTCTTTAATTCTTCTTAAATTGTCAGAAAAAGATTTCAAAGGAAAAAAGTGTTTTGAGTCTAAACAACAAAACAATAAAAGTTTCGTAGGCAATAAGTAAGAAAAAATTTTATTGCTAAATGTGACTAAAAGCAATGAGCTTAAATATTCACCCATAGAAATAGAGCCTGCTCCTCAATGACCTCGGATACTGAACTATTTTATGAGTACTCGTGTCTTTATGGTATGGTAAAGGAAGTACGTGAGAATTACAAGTAGTTTCCTGGATTAGAAAATGGAATGGCAATTACTCCCTCCAGGTCATGTTTTGGGGCTTAGACATGGCTTCCATGCTCCGTCCCAGGACAGATTAGAATTATTCTGGTACCATGGATGTGTGGGACTCTGTGACTTCTCACTGTGTTCTTTACTGTTAAGTCCAACCTTGCATGAAACATTCTCTAACCCTCCAAGATTTCACAATCTAACAGGTCAATAAAATTGACAGGCATAGGTGTCATAAAATCTACCTGCTAACAGGGCCAGAATGTGGTGGAGGGGGTTCTGTTTACAAACCCGGGCTCACCATGCTATGTTCATAGTGAGAAGTGGAGAAGATAATGTCACTGGAGGAATCATGCGTGGAGGGGGAAGACCAGTCCCTTCCCTGCTAAAGCAAGAACACCACTCATGAGTAGAATTTGTCAAGGGGGTGATGCCATGCTAGGAATGCTGTAGCTTTTTGTATGAAATCCATGGACTGGTCAATCACCTACAGAATGAGGAGGGCTGCTGGAATGGAAGAATGACTCAGCAAAAGGAACAGAGAGAACCCCGAAAACACGTCATCCTAAAATGCAATTTATCTTCTGTGAGCACATGCTATCCTGTTCAGATATTCACTATATATTCTTTAAGAATCTCTTTGCCACATGTAGAGTCTAGATCCTAGACCACAGAGGCACAAGTAACAGTAACTTTGAATAGGCATCATAAATGTAAGAGAAAGAGCTCAAGCAATTGATGTCCCCAAGGATCCCCGTTTCCCAGCACTCACCACCACACTCGTCACCACGGACTGGGGCGCGTGACCTCCCTGAGGTCAGGGACCTTACTTCACTGCCACAGTCCAGCTGCCTGACCCATAGTAAGTGCTCCATAAATATTTATTCATTGACACCGACAACTCCTTTGTCAACAAGGTGAGTTTGTTTTGAGTAAAATTTTGTTGTTCTTGGGAAAGGAAAATAATATAAAGTAGGTTTGTGGAAATAAACAGAAAATGTCTGCCAGAATTCTCATGGGAGAGTGGCCAGGCTTACGTAGAAAACACACTGGCTTTCCTGATTAATGTCCAAAATCTTCCATTTCTAAAACTTCACAAATGGAACAAGTCCTCTTAAAGGAGCAGAACCAGCAAGAGAGGATGGGCTAGATGGAGTTAGAGAAGTCGGGAGGAGAGAAAATGGACTAGCAGACAGACTAGAACAGCTTACTGCACCTCATTCTCTCATGTGCAACCTAGGAATCATTTTTTTTTTTTTTTGAGATAAGAGTGATTTTTGAAAAATATTCTAAAGCAGTGTTTTTCAACCAGTGTGCCACAGCACACTAGTGTGTGCCATGGGGAAATTAAACATGGGTCCCCAAACTACAGCCCGTACGCCGGATATGGCCTGCGGAGGCTATTTATGCGGCCCACTGCCAGCCACCTCCATCCAAACATAAACATTCCCCTCACAATCCCTCCAGCTATCAGCGACAGGAAGAGTGGAGGCACAGGGAACGCTCACTGACCAATCACCTTCTAGGATTCATCCCGATCACTAGCGATGAACCAATAGTAGGCTGCCTCTCATCCACACCCAGGAAGGTCCCTGCTTGGGCTGCAGCACACTGTCATGTGTGGCCGCGGGGAGTATTTGAAGCTGCTACTCCTCCTCATGGTCCCGATTTCTACTCCTGGTCAGGATTGGAGGTTAAATGTTGCCACCACTAGATGAAGCCTCAGCCTCAGCTGGTTATGTCTATCCTGATGGTGTATATAGATATTTGACCTTTTTCTTTTTAAAAGAGGCCCCCCCGCAGAGGGTGATAGACAATGTATCACAATGTTATCTAACTTTAAAGCTAAAGTTTGCTGATCTTCCTTTGGACATTTTTTGGTTATCTGTTGCCAAGGAGTTCTCCATTCTGGCCAACAAAGCTATTTTGACATTGCTCCCGTTTTCAACCACATATCTATATGAGCTGAGCTTCTCAAGCTTGACTGCAATAAAAACTAAAAACAGAGAGAGACTGAGAACTGTTGAGGAAGAGCTTCGTGTGTGTCTTTCTACCATTCCTGCCAGGATATTCCTTTTGTGTTCATCGAAACAGGCCCAGGTTTCACACTAAGTGAGTATAAATACATTTAGTAACTATATTATTAACTATATAAGTATAATATGTACTGTGTTAGAGTGTCATTTTGGTAGGTGGTGTGCCCCAGGATTTTGTAAATGTAAAAATGTGCCGCGGCTCAAAAAAGGTTGAAAATCACTGTTCTAAAGGATTGCATATTAAAGAGATGCAGAGTCCACATTCAGTGCATGCTTGTTCAATCTACCGAGTAGAAATAGTCATTATCTTCTAGAAGAGATATTTCTTGAAGAAAAAGAGAAGGTTGATTTAAGTTTTGGTGAGAACTCAGGCATAAAAAACTGCAAGAGCCCACTGCAAAGACCTTGCTAAGGAATTCCCCAGGTAAGAGCTAGGTAAGTTTAGAGCAGTTGGTGCTATAAGTCTCCAAGATGCCTGACGTCTGTGAGAGCCAACTATGTGAAGTGTCAGTGTGGAAAAAGACTACCGGAAGAAGTTCTTCCATCAATTTCTAGTTTACTGGGGTGAAGACAGGCTTCCTTCCTTGAACACTCTAACCCCAAGTGAGGAAATAACCTAATCTTTGTCTGCATAGCTTCCGTTTTTTAACATCTGTCTCTGTGACCTGATGTTATTAGGGCTGTTGTATTTCTTTTCAGGGCCTGGTGATTGGGCGACTCTGGAAAAACAGACTTAGGGACCAAATGCCGGCTCAACCCAACCTGTTTTAGGGGACATTTCAGAAGTAGCTTCAAAATTAATTTTAAAAATGTCCACATTTTACTCTGTGGTGTAACATTTTAAAAATCAGTTTTAGTATTTACATTTTAAAAATGAATATACATGTATCCATGCCTCTGTCTCTATTTTGCTTTAGTTTATTTTGTTCATTAGACTTTTCCTATGAGTGAAATCATATGGTACTTGTCTTCCCCTGACTGGCTCATTTTACTTAGCATAATAATCTTCAGTCTATCTACTCTGTAGCAAAAGGTAAGATTTCCTTCTTTTTATGGCTGAGTAATATTCCACTGTGTAAATGTACCATAGCATTTTTTATCCACTCATTTACTGATGGGCACTTGGGCTGTTCCCAAAACTTGGCTATTGTAGATAATGCAGCAATGAACATAAGGGTGCATGCATATATTCTCTTCAATTAGTGTTTTGGATTTCATAAGATATAGTCCCAGAAGTGGAATCTCTGGGTCATAAGGCAGTTCCATTAATAATTTTCTAGGAAACTCCATACTGTTTTCTATGGTGGCTGCCCCGATCTGCATTTCCACCAACAGTTACACGAGGGTTCCCTTTTCTCCACACACTCACCAACACTTGTTGTTTGTTAATTTATTGATGATAGCCATTCTGACAGGTGTGAGGTGATATTTTATTATGATTTTAATTTTTATTTCTCTAATGATTAGTGACATTGAGCATCTTTTCAATGTCTATTGGCCATCTGTATGTTCTCTTTGTAGAAGTGTCTATTCAGGTCCTTTGAAGGGGGTGGGTTGGGGGACTGGATAAAAGAAGGTGAGGGGATTAACCACATATATATACATAACACATAGACACAGACAACAGCGTGGCAATAGCCAGAAGGGAATGGTATGGGCATGGGTGGGAGTGGGCAAAGGGGGCAAAATGAGAATGGAAAGAGACTTTGCTTGGGGTGACACGATGCAGTGTGCAGATGAGACTTTATTGAGTTGAACGCTTGAAACCTGTATGTTTTGCAAACCAATGTAACCCCAATAAACTCAATTAAAGCATGAATATGCAAATGAACTAAGGAACAGTGAGCTCAGTCCGTAGCACCTGTCCTTATTGACAGCCTGACTTCCATTAGAGCTGTTGGCGCTATAAGTCTCCAAGATGCCTGACATCTGTGAGAGCCAACTATGTGAAGTGTCAGTGTGGAAAAAGACTATTTGGACTTTTTATTAACAAAGCAAATGAATGATGATACTCTGCTGATATGAATTCCAAGCTGATGCCCATGTAGAGCGTTAAAGTCACAGAGCCCTGTCTGCTTACTTCCTGTACACATATACATCATGCTTAAGAACGGGATCCATTGGCAAGAGCTAAACTTACCTAGCAAAGTTTTTAAAAATGGGTAGCAATCGCACCAAGCTCTGCACTTGGGTAGATGTACCTCGTTGAATGCTGTGGCATGAAAACTTGGCCCAGATGATTTGAGCTTAAAAAAATAAAAGGATGCAGAATACAAAGGCATCGGACAGTGGGAACTGCCAGCACTCTCCTTTTCTGTGACTAAAGCAGGAGGATTCGTCATTGCTGAGCCATCTTCACTCCGAGCATTTGCTGACCTGTGGGATTGCGGGTTTCTGGTCTTCTCCAGGAAGAATACCGACCCCCCCCCCTTTTTAAAGGATATCTAGAATATCATACTCTCTTCTGAATAAGTGCAGACCAGGAGATATAATGTTGTAAATGCAAAGAAGCAGCCCTTTGTGAGCAGAGGTGTGAAGGTGCCATGGTCTGGGATGTTCCAGGCAGGATGTGTGCGTGCAGGATGTAGGGCTGTAACCAGGTTCACTTGATAAAATTAATGAAATATAAATAATCCTAATGAGTGAATAAAACTTCTCCATAATCCCACTACCTAAAGGCTACTACTAAGAGTTTGTTATGTACCCTTCCAGATATTTAAACCTGGAGAGAGAGAGAAACAGATTGATGGAGAGATAGAGATAAAGATAGATAAAGAGATAAACTACAAATTCTCATTTCATTTGTGTCAATAATTCATGATTATACTCCACATCAATTAACATATGTCTATGGGGTCCCCTTTATTTACTTTATTTTATTATTATTATATTTTTAGCAAGAGAGAGAAAGAGGAGACAAGGGGGACAGACAGACAGGAAGGGAGAGAAATGAGAAGCATCAACCCATAGTTACGGCACCTTAGTTGTTCATTGATTGCTTTCTCATATGTGCCTTGACGGTGGGGGCGAGGGGCTCCAGCAAGTCAATGACCCCTTGCTCAAGCCAGTGACCTTGGGCTTCAAGCCAGCAATCTTTGGGTTCAAGCCAGTGACCAAAGGGTCATGTCTATGATCCCACACTCAAGCTTGTGACCCCACTTTCAAGCTAGTGAGCCCATGCTCAAGCTGGTGACCTTGGGGTTTCAAACCTGAGTCTTCAGCATCCCAGGCTGATGCTTTATCCACTGCACCACCACCTGGTCAGACTACAGGATCCCCTTTAATGACATATTAGTATTTTAGTAATTGGGTAAACTATCATTTATTTGACAAATCCTTTATAGTTAGGCATTTGAGTTGTCATTAATTATATGCCAGGCAACTTTGAGCTGATCATCTTGCAAAACATGATCATAAATATTGGCACAATGCCTTTTTTTCTTGGCATAAATGATGGAAGGGTAATGTATATTTTTGAGGTCTGTGTAAATACTTTCCTCTAAAATACAGACCGGCTCTCACAGGGACAGTGAGGAGGGCAGTCAGTGCTGCCCAGAAATAATCAACCAAGTACGGGCCCTCGTATTTTGATAAAGACAATCTCCTTAGGAAAAAAGTAACAGAAGGTTTCTGCTTCCTTTGGAGGGATACTTTGGCTTTCCTAAATCTCGCAGACTAGCCTTAGCACCCATAGCAGGTCCAGGGACCCGTAGACCCAGGGCTTGTGTCTGACTATCTGTCATTTGAAGATGGCTTGGGGAAAATGATTTCCCGGCTTTCACAGTGTCTCAGGAGCTTCCTCCTGTCCTAAGGGGGGAGTGGGGGAGCACAGTCTTCTTTCTTCAGATGGGATTGAAGGAACCCAGATACATCTTCTCTCCTTCTACAATGCAGCCTCAAGTCACAGACATGACAGCTTTGAGCCATGGCTCTTCAAGTTATGGTTCATCATCACAGAGCAAAACAGCTTTGCCCTAATAATTTCGCCCATCACCTTGATTTCCACGAATGCACCTGTATTTTCTTTCTTACATAATTTTTATAAGCCTTTATAAAATATATACCTCCTTCCACATGCTCCTTTCTCTTTTTTATATACCACACACATCTCCCTGTTGTACAAAATTCCTCCATCTATGATTTTTTTTCTCTGTTCCTGGGACTCCTCGTTGATGACCTGAACCTTCTCAAGAAAGAGCTTGAGCTAGAACACTGGAGATATGGGCGAACCTGGGGACATCGAAGTAGGCATGATTTCGGGTGCACAAAACTGAAGGAAATGGAAAGAGAGAAAGTATCCAATCTTCACATTATGAAAAGACAGATTAAATGGTTTCCATTCACAGGAGTCAGAAATTTCAGCAACTGCTTGAAGTTGACAAGCTCACTGGAACAAACCCCAGTGAGATAGCACATCACACCCACCAGGATGGTGCCGGGAGAATATGGAGAAATTGAAACACTTGTGCATTGCTGGTGGGGATATACAATGGTGCAGCCACTGTGGAAAACAGTTATGCTAAATACAAAACTTCCATGTGGTCCAGCAACTCTACCCCTAGGTACAGATTCACCCAACAGAATTGACAGCAAGGACTAGAACAGTACTTGTAGATGTCTGTACATAGCTGCATCACTCCCAACAGCCAAAAGGTGGAAACAACCCAAGAGTCCACCAACAATGAACGGATAAACAAAATGTGGTCATTATTATTATTATTATTATTATATTATTCAGCCATAAAAAAGAATGAAGTTCTGATACATGTTATAACATGAATAAACCTTGAAAGCATTATAGTTAGTACACAAATCAGGCATAAAAAGGACAAATATTATATGACTCTTTTTATATGAATTATCTAACACAGATAAATTCAGGAAAACAGAAAGTAGATTAGAGGTTCCTGGGGCTGGTGGGAGGATCAAAATAGAGAATTATTGCTTAATGGGCACAGAGTTCCTATTTGGGGTAATGAAAATGTTTTGGAAATAGTGGTTATGGTTGCACAACACTGTAAATGTGATGAATGTCACTGAATTTTACCCGTAGAAATGATTCAAAACAGCAAATTTTGTAAGAGATATTTTATCATAATTTAAAAAATCAATTTTGCAATATACCAAAAAGCATTAAATTGTACATTTTCGGGGGGTGAATTATAGGACATGGGAATTATATTTCACTAAAGCTGTTTTTTTAAAAAAAACTTCCTTTAAAAAAATTCTCTCTGCATCTGAATTACTATGGTTGAAAGAAAACAAAAAAAGTTTGAAAACTATTACTTTTGGAATTATGTTTTAGTGGCTGATTTTCCTTTTCATGCTCGCAGTTCCTGGTAATATAAAAAAAAATGTCTTCCCTGCAATGTGCTAGATTTTGACCATATATTTTTTTATAAGCATGCACATTCCTATATGTAGCAGCTTAACTCATATTATTTGGATAAAACAATAGCTGATACGATTGGTTTCCATCAGCACTGGCTTCCTACTGTGAAAAGGGTAAAATCCACTGTCAATGAAGTTAAACAAAGATTAGCTAAGATGAGGCTGAGCCCACTCCAGCTTTTAGAAATATTTTAATATGTTCAAAAGCAGATTGGAGAAAATACTATGATATCTATTCATTTTTTGCCCCCTATGTGAAAACAAAATGCAGGTTTTAGGGAAATCTTTCTTGTGTTTCCACACTCAAGGACATGCAAAGCAATTAGGAAAGAGAATGAGGCATCTCAATGGCACAAGGCACCTGCTTTGTGGATGAGAGAGGATCTGCCTGGTGTTGAGGTGGCCCTGAGCCCTTCCTTTCCCCACCTGAGGCATGGACCATTCAACATGTTAACTGCAGTTTCTGTTAAATGTAAAATAGGAATAACACAAACCAGGGTATTTGTGAAAGTCAAATGCGATATTTTGCAAAGTGATCTGTAAATGTTAATTCTCAGCAGAGAACTAGGAACAGCGAGGGAGAACCAGTCATGAGGGCATGATTTTCTCCAGATTTCCAGGCAGGGGTTGAGGTTTTTATTCCTCCTTCTTCCAACAAAAAGAATGAATCCCTCCCACTGGCCACACGACGGAGTGGGAGCTGCCTGCCCACAGCCTCCATGAAGAACTAGCCAGACCTGTGGTGGCACAGTGGATAAAGCGTTGACCTGGAAATGCTGAGGTCGCTGGTTCGAAACCCTGGGCTTGCCTGGTCAAGGCACATATGGGAGTTGATGCTTCCAGCTCCTCCCCTCCTCTGTCTCTCCTCTGTCTCTCCCTCTCCTCTCTAAAATAAATTTTAAAAAAAATTAAAAAAAAAAAATCACAACGGACTGTCCATTGCATCCTTCTATGCATCAGACTCGACTCCCCTGGTCTGATATCATCAGTTATTATACATTCTTGTACATGTCCCCTGTGGCTGCAGTCATGAATTACCAACTCTTAGCAGCTTAAAACAGCACAGATGTATTACCTTACAGTTTTCTAGGTCAGACATTCTCCATGGCTCTCACTGAGCTAAAACCAAACCACTAGAAGAGCTGAGTTGTTTTTGTGGCAGCTCTAAGAGTTTATTTAACTTTTACAGCCTCCAAAGCTCACATGTATCCGGAGCTCACGTCCCTTCCAACCATCTTTAAAGCGCACAGACCTACAGATGACCAACAGGTACATGAAAGATGCTCAAGACCATTGTCAGGGAAACACAGATCCAAACCATAGTGAGCTATCATCTCACACCTGTCAGAATGGCTATCATCCAAAAGACAAGAGATAACAAGTGTTGGTGAGGGTGTGGAGAAAGTAGAACTTTTGTCCACGGTTGGGAGGAATGCACATTAGAAGAGTCACTGTGCTAAACAGTGTGGAAGTTTCTAAAAAATTAAAAATAGAGCTCCATACGGCCCCACAAACCCATGTATGGGAATATACCCATGGTAATGAAATCAGTATCTCAAAAAGATATCTGCACTCTCATGTTCATTGCCGAATTATTCATAATACCCAAGATATGGAAACAACTGAAATGTTAGGCAATGGATAACTAGATAACAAAAATTTGTACATATGGCAAGTGAATATGTATATATGATATATAATATGTATTATGAATATGAAGAGATAAAATATCCCCTAATTTTTGTGATAAGTATAGAATAACGTAATTTATTCAACCATAAAAAAAATATCCTGCCATTTGTGACAACATAGATGAACCTGAAGGACATTATGCTAAGTGAAACAAGCCAAACACAGAAAGACAAATGCTACATGATCTCACTTTTATCTGAAATCTTAAAAACATCAAACTCATAGAAGCAGAGTTGGGTAGTGGTTACCAGAGGCTAAGGTGTGGGGAAATCAGGGAGATGTTGGTCAAAGAGTTCAAACTTCTAGTTATAGATAAATAATTTCCAGGAGTCTAATATATGACAGCATGATTAATAATAGTTAACATAATTAATAATACTGTATTTCATACTTGAAATTTGATAAGAAAGTAGCAATGTTCTCACCCCCCCCCACACACAGATGTGTTAATTAACTTGATTGTGGTTGTCATTTCACAGTGTGTACATATAGTAAATCATCATGTTGTACAAGTTTAAAATATTTATATATACATATATATATATGATACCTCAATAAAGCTGGGGAAAAATAGTAAAAAAATTGTTTTATAATTAAAAAAAAATAAAGCATGCAATATAGCACAGCTCTGCTCTGGCCTCTGTATACACATCTTTCTCTCCCCCCAGCCAGGAATGGCTCTCTGCTTTCAATGATTTGTGTGGTTAGACTGGACCTACCAGGGTAACCGGGATGATTTTCCACCTTGAAGCCTGTGCCTTTATTCATCTCTGTGAAGTACCTGTTGCCACGTGAGGTAACTTAGTCACAGCTCCGGGGGGGTCAGGATGTGAGCCTCTGACTGGACCATTATTCTGCCTACCAATATTGTGAGCAATTCAAGGATTTTTTTTTTTTTTTGCATTTTTCTGAAGCTGGAAACAGGGAGAGACAGTCAGACAGACTCACGCATGCACCCGACTGGGATCCACCCAGCACGCCCACCAGGGGCGACGCTCTGCCCACCAAGGGGCGATGCTCTGCCCCTCCGGGGGGTCGCTCTGCCATGACCAGAGCCACTCTAGCGCCTGGGGCAGAGGCCAAGGAGCCATCCCCAACGCCCAGGCCATCTTTGCTCCAATGGAGCCTCGGCTGCGGGAGGGGAAGAGAGAGACAGAGAGGAAGGGGGGGGTGGAGAAGCAAATGGGCGCTTCTCCTATGTGCCCTGGCCGGGAATCGAACCCGGGACTTCTGCACGCCAGGCCAACGCTCTACCGCTGAGCCAACTGGCCAGGGCCAAGGATTTTTTTTTTAAATATAAATGAGCCTATACATCTATGTGCATTACCCACCAAACACGCATCTCCCTGCACCCATCCTATAGAGCAGGGGTCCCCAAACTACGGCCCGCAGGCCGCATGTGGCCCCCTGAGGCCATTTATCTGGCCCCTGCCGACTTCCAGAAGGGTCACCTCTTTCATTGATGGTCAGTGAGAGGAGCACATTGACCATCTCATTAGCCAAAAGCAGACCTATAGTTCCCATTGAAATACTGGTCAGTTTGTTGATTTAAATTTACTTGTTCTTTATTTTAAATATTGTATTTGTTCCTGATTTGTGTTTTTACTTTAAAATAAGATATGTGCAGTGTGCATAGGGATTTATTCATAGTTTTTTTTATAGTCTGGTCCTCCAATGGTCTGAGGGACAGTGAACTGGCCTCCTGTGTAAAAAGTTTGGGGACCCCTGCTATAGAGCCCTCCGATCTCACACCCAATATCTCATCCACGATGACCTTGGTGCAAGTCTCAGCCTAATGATCAAGCCTGAACCTGGTCCCCTGTCATTATCCAGGACAGTGTTATAGACTCTCATATCACAGGTTGACAGACTAAACCTCCAATATGCCTGTCACTCTTTTCTGGAAAGAGGTAGCAAAGGGTATCATATTTTTTCTTTCCCAAAATAACTATATTAGCTTTTGAAAAAGATGACAAGGAGAGAGACAATATGTTAAAAGAGTCGAAAATAATACTACAGAAGGACTGGTGATGGATAAATATTACTCACACTCTGTTGCTCTGCTAAAAACCTTCTTACAGCCTGACCAGGTGGTGGCGCAGTGGACAGAGCATCAGACTGGGATGCAGAGGGCCCAGGTTCAAAACCCTGAGGTCATAGGCTTGAGCATGGGCTCATTTGACTTGATCGCGGGTTTACCAGCTTGAGCGTGGGGTCTCTGGCTTGAGCATGGGATCATAGACATGACTTCATGGTTGCTGGCTTGAGCCCAAAGGTCACTGGCTTAAGCTCAAGGTCACTGGCTTCAACAAGAAGTCACTCACTCTGCTGTAGTCCCCTGGTCAAGGCACATATGAGAAATCAATCAATGAACAACTAAGATGCCGCAACAAAGAATTGATGCTTCTCATCTCTCTCCTTTCCTGTCTGTCTGTCCCCTCTCTCTGACTGTCTCTCTGTCTCTGTCATACAAACATACAAACAAACAAAACTCCTTACAACGCTAATCTGGTTCTGCAGTCCTTTCTGTGTTAGTGGGCTCTCACATCCACACGTTGGGCCAGCACATGCTCCCACGGCCGAAGGAGACCACTCCCCTCTGCTGTGGAGTTGACATTGGTGTCTCCAGTATCTTCAAGGGCACACCCCTCACAGGGTCATGCTGCCTCATACCATGATGTACTAGCTCCAACACTGGGTTATCTTCTATAACTTTAAAAGAGCTCACTCTCAAACAATGAGCAAAGGAACCTAACAATACAGGTAAGAACGCTGTGATCCATCTTGAGGGTTCCATGTTATTCTAGAACATCAGCTCACACTCCATGCAGGTGTTATTACCTGAGCCATTTGCTGGGAAAACATCTGGCTTCCAAAATAGGGTCCACTGGGTTCATTCTATTTGCGTTTTGTGAATGTCTGAATGTCCCCCTGTTCAGGGCAAGGGCTCCTGAGATCCCTGTTGTCTGTCCACCTGGATTGTCCTCCTTCTCTAGGGGTTGAATGATCACTGTCTCTGCACATGCTCCCTAGGGGCATCTCTGACCTTCACTAAGTGCCAGTTGGCTGTCCCAGGTTGTCTCTTTACCCGTCGTGGCTCATTTATAACTGGCATTCCTGTCTCACTTGGTCCTGCTCAAGGCACACCCTTGCTCTAAGCTTATGAGATGTGCTGACACAGAAATTGATGTGAGGCTCCTGTGCTTACTTGTTGAACTCTGCTCCATCCTTTTCCATCACTGGAAGATTCTGAGGACGTCCGTGGTGGTGTTGTACCTTGGCGTTGGGCTGTGGGTGACTGGGCCCACAGAGTCTGGGGGGCTGTGACCCTGGAGGAAGCTGCCTCTTTCGGTGCCCATCCCTAGTGCCCCTGCTGTCGTCCACAGTCCCGGCCGAGTGGGGTGGCTGCCGGACCTCTGAGAGGACAGAGACGCTCCAGTCCTCAGCACATCCAGTGGCAACACCAGAACTATCCTCGCTGGTAAAGGAAAGAAGAATTACTCATAAACACACCACTTCTAACCAGAAATTAGATGTCATTTATACACATTTGCTAGTTACGCTCTTAAAATGCCCCTATCCACTCTAATTTCCTGAAGGAAAACCACCCGAATTTAAGAACACTTTGCTATTGTAATAAATGAGTGACTATAATTCACACTCAGAGGTCCCTCATCCTCGCAGGACTGTGGCCCCTCTGGCTCAGGGGTCATGTCCTCTCATTCCTGCACCCTGGCACCCATCATAATGCCCCACACAGAGTGGGGCCTCCATAAAAGACAGCTTAATGTGTTAATGACAAATCCTGGTGGACAACCATCACTTACTGTTTAGGAATTTACCAGTGGCTACAAACTGCTTATAAATAAATGAGTTTGTTCAATAATATCACACAGCCTGACCAGGTGGTGGCACAGTGGATAGAGCATCGGACTGGGATGCGGAGGACCCAAGTTCGAGACCCTGAGGTCGCCAGCTTGAGCACGGGCTCATCTGGCTTGAGCAAAAAAGCTCACCAGCTTGGACCCAAGTTCGCTGGCTCAAGCAAGGGGTTACTTGGTCTGCTGAAGGCCCATGGTCAAGGCACATATGAGAAAGCAATCAATGAACAACTAAGGTCTCGCAACGAAAAACCGATGATTGATGCTTCCCATCTCTCGCCGTTCCTGTCTGTCCCTATCTATCCCTCTCTCTGACTCTCTCTCTGTCCCTGTTAAAAATAAAATAAATAAATAAATAAATAAATAATATCACACAAATGCCTACTATGTGCCTGACAGTGTGTAGGTTCTGGGAATGGAAATGTGATGTAGACGGAGGAGCAGCCACGGTGGGCAGTGCGGAGGCTGACACAGGGACGAGGTCAGCTGTGTGTCCACAGAGGACGTGGGGCTGAGATGAGCCAGTGGGCTCTGCCCCACAGAGACAGGGGGGCAGCCAGGGTTTTGAGGGGAGGCCGTGTTCGTGCTGTTTCCAGGACAAAGAAACAGAGGAAGGAAATTCAAAAGAAGAGAGGGATGCATGTGTGAGAAGCAGGAAGGGCAGGGCTGGGCGGAGAACAGCAGGGTGTCTGGACACAGAGCCCTGCAGGTGGGCCTCCTGAGGGTCTGGACTCTGCGCTGGGCCAGTGTAGCCCTCGCCAAGTGTGTGGCCAGGGAACACCACCAGACCCATGTCATAGAGAGATGATGAGTTCAGGGGTGAGGAAGCTGGGCTGAAGGCAAGAGAGTTGGGTGGCGACAGCCTGAACTGGGGTGGGGGGGTCGCAAGATGAGTCCCTGTTCTAGGGAGGCCCTCATGTGCACACGGTTCAGGGACTCGAGTAAATGCGTGAAGTTGGGGATTCTACGGCCCCATGGGTCCCATCCCAACTGTGCCCCACAGAGCCAAACTTAAAGTTTACTATGCGAAAAGACACATGACTCCCAGTTAAAACCCGGGCATCTCCTTGAATGTGTATTTAATAAAGACATTCTTTCCTTGTTTGTTCCATCCTGAATGTTGGCATGTGTGTGACACTGGAGACCAAAGGTCTCTGCTTTACGAGAAGAGAGATTAGCATCGCAGGGCAGTGTGTGACATTCCCCATCCATGTGCCACCACACTGCCTGGGCTGATGTCACCTGTGGGTGATGGAATGGCACAGCTGACCCGTTCCCTGCTGAGCTTGCAGTCACAAAGGCCAGTGGGAGGGTTTATGTGTTCGACAGGGGAAAATACACGGCTTCTGGAGAGAAAACTGCCATCGTCCTTCACCCTATCGAGTGCACTGGAAATTTCTGCAAAGGTGGGATACACAAGCATGGAGTCACACCTGGGCCTTTACTTCTCCACGCCGTTATTACTCAATGCATAAAAAGTAAAACAAATGGTCAAAACTTTACAAGAGCAAGATGCACAAGAGGTTCACTTTTTAATCCCTGAAGGGTAAAATGGTCAGAGTTGTTATGATGTGGAAGGGAGAATATAAGCTTTCCCCCCCTTACTGTCGGTGTGATGTTTTAAATCCACTGTCTGTGTGAATTACGCTAAATACATTAACATTTCCTGTGAGAGCCCTAATGCTTCAGGCATGAAGCCTGGCTTTGCTCTGCATTCCCATCTGTGAAATGGGAATAACAGTGCCTGTGTCCCGGACCTCCAGTGAGTTGATTTGTGTGCTCAGCAGGTTGTAGCTGTTATCAGTAATGTCATCACTCATTGTACTCCGTTGTGTTAGAAATGAGAAAAATTCCTTCTCTTTTGCTCAGGGCAGTAGGTGCCTTCCCAGCTCTACAGGATGGAGCTGAGACACCCCAGAACTCAGCAGTAGGGGTGCTTCCACAGCCACACCCCCTTTGAATGCTTGAGAAAATAGCGTTTCCCTCCTCAGACCTTCAAGGCAGTGAGCACAGTCAGAGCAGGGACTCACAGCTCTGTCCTGCACAGATCCTGAGCCCAGGAATTTTTACCTTAGGCTGTTGCTTTTCCTTTAACCGGATGTTGAATACACAGATCAGAGAAGGGTCTTAGAGCACGGCTTCAACGTGTAATGACCTTGACTAGGTATCTAGTGGGAAGACGATCATATTTAGCTAATGTTACCTGTCATAGCAACATGGTCACATGCCTCCTCCTAATGACATTTTGGTCAATGTCGGACCCCCACATACAAAATGGTGCACCCGGAGGATTGCAATGGAGTGAGGAGTTCCCACACCTATAGACGCAGGCATGCTGACATCATTCATAGCCGTGTTGCCATCACAGCCTGCTGATGTCCTAGGTCATTACGTGTGTGTAATGATGCTGGTGCAGGTAGACATTCTGTGCTGCCAGTCGTATAAAAGTACAGAACCTACAGTGATGCACAGTACATAACATTCAGTGATGATTGTAAACGACTATGCTACTGGTGGGTGTACTTACTATGACTTTGATCCTTATTTCAGAGGGTAAATTTGCTATAAAACAGTAGTCAGGTTACACCAGCGGAAGCCCCACACATCTGGAGCTCACCACTTCTTTTGATGGCTTTGTTTTCTCCTGTGCTTGATTAATCTTGTGTTGTAGTACACTAGCGATCGACACAAGTTTGTCGCCCAGGAGCAAGGACTATGCCACGTAGCCCTGGTGTGCAGCAGGCTAGCTAGGACATCTAGGTTTGTGTAAGAGCCTCTACGATGTTTGCACAACGATGAAGTCACCTAATGGTGTTTCTCTGAATGTGGCCACGTTGTTAAGACGTGTGTGACTTTCCTAAGGCTGATTCCCCTTCGGTGCAGGAGAGGAATGTTTCCAGGCCTTTGTCCTGAAGAAAGCAATCTCCTCTCCCCCCACCCTCTCCTCCCCCCCTTTTTTAAAATTTAGGACATTTGAAACCTCTCTTTGGGGAGTACCAAACATCAGCAGTGACACCTAGTGTCCGAGTCTAAAAGGCACCTGGAACTAGTCGATGGTTAGTGTGTCTCCCTTGTTGACAGGCTGTCTCACTCAGGAGATACCATCTGTTTAGGGAGCTGTGCCCTGTGCTAACGCCTTCAAGTGCCTCAGCTCCTCTAAGAGGCATGGCGCATTGGTTATGTCGACACAAATCTCCTCTTTTTATGGGTGAGGGAAGTGAGACAGGGAGCAGAGACTTGTCCCTGCTCACAGCCACTGCCCTTCTTTCTCCGTCCTCCTGATGAGAATTGTGACCTTCTTCATCGCCACTGCCCTTAACATCCTGTAGAAAGAAGAGCTGAGAGTTGGCCTTGCAGTGTCTCTGGGGCAGAGACAAGGCCTGGAGGAGTAGGGACACCCAGAGCAGGTGGCAGGTGTCCCTGCAGGGTGCGCCCAGCAGGGACAGTGGCCTCGAGACACACCTAGGGGAGGTGAGAATGAATTACAGGATGCCAAGTGTGAGCTGACTTCACTTAACCTTCAGCTTACATGAGACATGCCCTGGTAACACTTAGAAGTGAAGGAGGGAAGGACCCTTCATGGGGACTGGAACCCAACGCCAGCAGATGGGGGTAAAGCATGATCCCCTGTTAAAGGCCATGGAAGTCCAGCCCACTCCTGGGAGGGCAAACCAGCTTTTCTTTTATAGCAGCACCTCCTGGTGGTTAATTAAAAAGAACAATCCCCTGCTGCCTAACACCTAACACCTCCCCTTTTCACCCTTTAGGGGGGTCGTGTTCATTTTTCCTCTTCAGGTTTCTTTAATTCCTGTTAAAAAAAAATACCATTTTTCTTTTGCTGCATCATCTCCCTTTCAAATACTGACCAATTACTGCGAGCACACCCTCCTCCCCCCAATCCATCCTCTTCTGAGCTTCACCCTGGTAGTGCTATTCTAGAAGACAAGGGCTCCAGGACGCAGCCACCACCTGAGTTTGGAAACATGACATCCGGTGCATTGTGAGTGAGAGAAGAATTGTACCTTTGACCTTTGCACGGAAACATTTGGAAGCCTTACAAGGCACTAAAGCACTGTGGAAAAACAATTTTCAAACATCCATGTATGTGTACTGTTGCACTAACTCACATGTTACAAACTGCAATATCTCTCTACAGTATTTTACGAAATGCTGCGCACTCTATATAATACCAAGAGGTGATAATAGAATTATAAATTGATAACCAGCCTCCTACAGAAACACAAAATCAAACTATAAAATGAAAGATTAGGTTATGAATCTCTGTTATTTTATTTTTTTGTTGAGATGTAATTGGGGTGTGAGTTTAAGTGTGTAGTGTGTTGATTTGCTATCTTTACATATAGCCATGTGATTCCCACCTTGGGGTGAGTCTCCACCTCTATCACATCGTGTAATCATGTATCCTTTCCTTTTTGTGGTGAGAACATTTATGATCTGGTCTCTTAGCAACTTTGAAGTTTATATAATACAGTCTTGTTGACTGTTGTCACCAGGCTGGGCATTAGATTCTAGGACTTATTGGTCTGCTAGTTGCAACTTACCAATGTTATGTTAAATATGCATGTAAAATATTTATTTGCTCATTAAATATTTATTGATACCTATCACAGGCTGAACCCTGCTGGATGTCGGGAGCACTTGTTAACAAAATAAAATTCCTGTTCTTAAGATGTTCCATTGTGGTGGGAGAGACGGGTAACATTAGAAATCGATAAATAACAGTGTTCTGGTGTGTTAAGTGCCATGGAAGAACATAAAGCAAGGTCACGAGGAAGAGAAAAACAGTGTGATTTGAGTCAGAGAAAGCCTCTGTAAGGAGGTGATGCGGCAGGAACCACATGTCTCCACAGAGTAGAGAGGAGGTGAGACGCATACCCACATATGCATGTGTGTACAGTATGTGTGTACCCCGTCTGGTAAATCATTGAATTCACAATCGGGCACATGGTATTTCTCAGATGCTGTGCCAAGACTAAGGGGAGTAAAGGGTGGTGGGGAGGAGCATCAGAGACAACTTGGGCTCAGATTTACAACTTAGCTGCAGAGTGGTCACATGTAAGCTCACAGAACAGCAGCACATAGTTAAGGTTTTCCAAGTCATTGGAAAGATATCATCTGACCTGGTGGGAAACTGACACATTTACAATACACATTAATCACTTATAGGAATTAATTCAAGCAGTTATCTATTATTGAGCATTAGGAAGTAATAGAGATATCTCAGGTTCTTTCTTTTATTGAAAAATTCAAATGGAACAGGTGTTTGTAACCTTTTCATCTTGATAATTGTTAACAGGGATCTATTTTCATTACTCACAACAAGGAGATCTTGCTTGTCATAGGAAGTATATCCTGGTAATCAACAAAACAGAGCCTTCTGCTACACCTTTTTCTTTAATACTGGCCAGGAAGCCAGATTCAACTTTGCTTTTTCTTAATGGAATCCATTAACTAGAAGGATCACTGTGGCTTGAATTTCAGACTCTTGTGGTGAGTGAGCAAACTCAGTTAAACACGTGCGTTGGGGAGGCCAGCACAGCAGAAGCTTTCCTTGTTCAGGGAGGGGGCATTTCGAGCTAGTGTTTGTCCAGATTCGGTTTCTAAAGGGAAAAACTCAGACCGTGTCGCAACTACACAGCAAACAGAGGAGGAAGTAGAAGTGGGCTTGGGTATTGCTGTTTCGCTACTTGACTTCAGGGTGTCCCGGTGGCATGGTCCCCACACCGAGAGAAAGGGCTTGGTTAGGTGAACGATTATGGGGGGACCTTGGGGTGAGAGCTGCAGGAGTCTCATGGATCCTGAAGATTCTTATTACATAACAACCCTGCAAATTGTCTTTCTATACCTGCAGGACATCAGCTTGGTGACAAGACGGTGACTAGTCTGACTCATATTTATCAGACTGCCTCTCTTCTCGTCTGAATGCCTGCTTTTTATCTTACTGCTTTTTGTCTGCATCCAAAGCTAAGTTTTCCTGGAGGAAAATTCCCATGAAAATAAAACAGGGTGAAATGAAGAAACAGGCCATGTTGAATTCTTCTAGGTCTGCTGTGTCATTTGGTTTTCTTTTTTACCCATTCAATAAGTGGATATAAACAGATATAAACAGTACCATTGTGTACTTGGGGCTTCTATTGGGACTTTCCAGAAAAACCTTGAGAATAAGAAAAAGAAGTTGAAAATTCTATACATAAGCCAAAGAGCTCTAACTGTTGGGCTTCATAATCCGTGCCTTACAGATAAAAATCAGATATAAACACACCCCTTAAAGGGCAGAGTGGCCTTCAGATATGAAACCACTATTTGTGTAAATATAATAAGTAGACACGTCCAGATAACCAGGGACAATTTGATTTGTCACAGGAAAATAACATGCTGAAAAACACAGAAGTACACAGTAATGGAGTTTACCCAAACATGATCCAACATTGCGCAAACATTAGCCCACAGACCGAGTATTTTAGTCCACTTGGAAAAATTACCTGTGTTTTGGAGATTATGCTGAGGGTACAGCCAACAAAATTCTGTTTTTGTAAACTCACTTTGAAAATCACCCTTTTGGTGAGTTGGAGGTTTCAGACGATTCCAGGTCTAATAATACAAAGCACTTCTATCTGTGTCCTCTGTTCTGAGTACCACACTCCCCCAGCCAACTTCTTCTGATTTGACTTCTTGTCCATGGCGGCCTTCCCAATGGAAGGTATTAATATTCCTTGGATGAACGGGCATGCTGACTGGAGTACCCCAGCTCATGTAAGACTTGTATTATTCATTATACATGAATGACTGGACTTTTGTTCCATGCATCTGACTGGTGAGCTCAATTACGGTGAGTCTGCACCTGAGAAAGGATTTTACTGTGCTAACCACGAATTAGGTTTCTGACCTTGCCGAGCTAATGGCCTGACTAGAGATCTGAAGGACTTCACCAAGGTGTATCAGTTCATGAGACTCCTTAGGAAAACAGCTCCCTGGCCTGCACCGGGCCACACCTTCCCTTTTGCATGTCTATGATCTACAAGAAAGCTGAATTGTTACTCACCTATAAGATAGATCATTGTTCTTTCCTGGGAGAAGAAGCCAGAACTGGAAGTGCAGTAAGTCTAATACCCAGTACTTAGAATCCCCATCATTCACTCCTACCCCTCAGGAATAGCAACTTACCTTCTCCACGTGTAAAACACACTTCCTTCTTGGGATAGAGTGCTTCACAACCTGTGTTTGCAAACTAAAGCTATGCCTTCCCACTGATATTTGTAAAACCATTAGAACATCTGGTTACACCGGCAGATTTAGTAAGTATTCCTTTTAGAAGAAACACTTTCTAAAAGATAACTTACATTTTATTGTTGCATTGACTTAGAGAGTGCATCTGATCCCAAATAGTAAGAGAATTACCAAAGATAAAATAAAATTTAAAAAAACATTCGATTCATTAAATATTGAGTACACGTGAATCTCCTGCAAAGCCTTGAGCTGGACACTGTGAGGGAACCAGTGACCACGCAGTCACTTTCAGTCTCCAGGAGCCCACTTTCTGCAGCCCCACACATCAGTATCACACAGCACACTGAGACTCCTCACCCTGCCAAGAAGACTGTCACAAAATAATCTGTGATCAATCCATACCCTTGAAAGGTGTCCTAAACAGGTCATCAAAACAAAGGAAATTCCCCATTCTCCTTGCCAAAAAAAAAAAAAAAAAAAAAAAAAAACCAACCAACAACAAAAAAACAAAAATATACCAGAGTAGTAGGTGATAGTGAATATCAAGAGACACCTTACAAAATATCACTTAGAGACTGAGGGATATGGGCAAGGAGAGATGGGCTTTGCCCCAGAAATCAACAGGTGGGTGTGTGGGCAGCCCATACACTTTTTCCACCAGCTGGAAGAAGAATGAGACACACAGGACTGTGTGGGCCACGCTTCTCTGGGCCTCGGCAGCCCCGTCTCGCCATGCCTTGTGAGCTGTTTATTCATTTCAAAGGACCTCAACGCCCTGAGCTGGCCAGCACTGCAGCTGATCCATCAGGAACCAGCTTGTTAACAACATGACCAGTGAATGTGCTACATGGCACAACTCATTAAGGTTCAAATAGCCATTTATATGCTGAGGAATCCTCACCGAAACTGTGCAGAATAGACACAGTAAGTATATATACCCTCCTTTCATCCCCACCAACTCTGATAGTGTTCATTTTATCAAAGGTATCACAAATCTGTGACACAATCAAAACCAAAATTCACTTTAAAACTGGAAACATCGCCAACTCCTTATGAACTGGAACAACCTCGAGACCTTACACAGGATTGCTCGTGTAGAAAAAAGGCATCACAATTCTGTTATTCTAGAATTGGATATAAGTACTTCACCAAACATCACAGAAAGATGTGACCAATTTGGTCTCTATGCCAGCAAGAAATGTACCATACGTTCTGAGGCTGGCACTGCCAGCTACGTTTTCCCTCAGGGGCAGGCAGACGTATTTTGTGGGTTTTGACGTGGGGCATGGTGTTTCCGGCTTGAAGGCCCAGAAGTGCACATCTGAGACTGGGGAGTCAGATCCACGTGATTGAAGGGACTCGGTTTTCTGGGTGCTGCAGAGGATGACAGCAAGATGGTACCCACACTCTAGAACTTGAGGAAAGAACCGTCAGGAGGGATGTTTGGGTCCTGCTTGGTTCTCTTTTCTTTCCAGGGACAATGGCTCTCAGTGGAATGAGGCCCTCACTTGCCGGCCCTTCAGAGGCTGCGGGGGACGGTGATTGCTCAGCAGGAAGGCAGCGGCTTCGCCCTGGGCCGTGCATAGGAGGGTGCGGCAGGTGGCCAGCTGTGGGAGGGAAGAGAAGACTCAGTGTCACCCCACACTGGAACCAGCAAAGCTGGGAACCATATAACCTTTCCTCTGCCAGGAACGAAAACATTGCAATGAATATTTCCTAAGTTATGGGTAAGACCGAATAAAGCAACTCTTTTCCTAAATTCTCACCCTTCTATAGATACCTAAGCCTTCAAATACTCCCAGCATTCTGTATGGGAAGAGCAAAGTCGTGAGGAAACAACATTTGGAGTGTGGTTTAAAGAGTACATTTCCAGGAATCAGAGAGTGTCACCTCAAAGGCAGAATGGGACAGTGGAACGGGGTACAGGCTTTCCAGGTGAGGTTCCAGGCCCAGATCCGCCACACTGGGGAAACCCTGACTTTGGTTCCAGTGTGAAGTGCAGCCATGGGTGAGTTCACCTCCAGCTTTTGGAATCACACTGAACATATGCAATACCTCCCCGACATCACACGGCCGATTTTCACGGGAACCATGTTCCTCCTGCAGCACCCTGATCTCTGCAGTATTGTTTCCCTTTAATGACAAAATGTTGCTTGTTGTCACTTACTTGTGCTTTGTGAACAATTATCTATGGGAAAAGCCCAAGGCCCTTCAACCTCTGATAATGCTTACATGCAATTAAGTGACATGCATATTTCTTACCAAAAGGGCTTAATTTTTCTCATCACAAAAAAGCCTACCTATCTTCCAAACTTCAAGCAATGTCAAAGCATCAAGAAGAAAATAGCCGCCACATCAGAAGATGCAACACTGTCAACATGGTGGGGTATTTTTCTATGTATAAATGCACACACACACACTTGAGATGTTTTATTACAAAAATGAGCTGAACCTGAATGCTCTTTGGAAACTTAATTTTTTTTAATATACAGGATGGGGCAAAAGTAGGGTTACAGTGTGAGTACCTGAAACAGTTTATTCTAGTATTATTATTTATTAACCATTGTATTATTTTCCATACGAACAACTGTAAACCTACTTTTGCTCCACCCTGTATATATCCTGGACATCTTTGCATGTCAATAAATATAAATCATTGTCACTATTTTTAATTGCTGAAAAGTTTTGTATTATAAGCATGTTTTAAAAGTTAATTAACAATCCTTTGGTGGTAGAATATTCTTTTTTTTAAGACTTAGCATAGGTCTACAGCAGTAAAATGAAGCTAGTAAAATTAGTTCCTTGACTAATTCTACTGTCTCAAAAATGTTCACCAAACATATGCTGCCAGTTAAGTAAGTTAGTGTTGGATGTTTCTTTTGCTGTTTTGAGTGAGGAAAGATCATTGAAATTTTGGGACTGAGAGCCTGCATTTTCTAAGCTTTGTTAGTTACTCAATTGCTGCATCAAGGAAATTCAGACCAGGACATACCAGCCAAGTTACCACCATTATGGTGAACCTAAGACATTTCTGGCTGAGGTGGGGAGGGTTCTTCCCATGAACGGGCAGCATTTTATAACCACACTTTGGAGGTAGTCAGTGTCATGTACTGTGCCGGCAGCCATGTCTTTCCCCACGTGACATTTTGAGGTCTCTCTTAGGAGAGGGCAGATGTGAGAAGGGCAAGACAAGGACTCACAACTTGCTGTCACTCACTCAGATTACATTAGATAGATCTTGCAAGCTGAAGCCAAGTGAGACTCAGGTAATTCTTAGAAAAGTCAAGCAGCAAATGCTAATAAAATTCAGCCTCTGGGGCCACAGGGACGACCCCCAGCCCTGCGTGGACCCTGGTGACCCAGGCCTGCCTGGAATGGCCGCTCCATGTGGGTGGCTGAGCAGGGTCCTGGGTCCTCACTCAGGGCACTCCCCACCCTCACCAGCCTCACCAGCACGACTGAAAGATTCTCTCAAAACCTTTTTTATTTTTTAATCTCTCCCCCCCTTTTCTGACATCCCCTGCAAGCTGACCATGGTTCCCTACCTCTGTGACCTTAGCTCATGGTTTCAGGGCTGGAACTTAGTCTAGAACCTTCTCTGACCTGCTTGCTCATGTTGTTAAAAATTCCTGAACCTGTTCTGAAGTCCCATCAAACCCTTCCCCATTCCTGTGGCCCTCCTCCCTCCCAATCACTCACCCAGTGAACTGGGCCCACATCACGTGTCCCGGCTCAGAGTTGCTTCTCTTGGCTCTGGTGTCCTCCATCACTGCTCTGGCCTCCAAGTGCACACATTATCTGTGCCCCTCCCCCCATCTCATCCCCTCACTGTCCTGGCTTTGCTCGGGCAGAAGAAGCTGCCCCTTTGTCACTAAGGGCGACTCCACGCCCACCGGGCTCCTGGCAGGGTCTCCCCAGGTCAGCTTAGAAGCTCAGGTAGGTGTGATCTGTTTTGCTATCAATACTGAAAATTTTATTTCCTTGTCCAGTAACCCCAGTAAACAGAACTGCTCTTTTCTTATGTTTTGCAAACAATTTTATGTCACTCGGGGGCTCAAATGTCTTGCCTATTTCACTGCCTGCCAACATTGACTTGTTATAAAATTGAGCTCTCTTATGGAGCATGGTGGGCCCAGAATTATGCTAAGCCCTTTACATTATCTTATTCAATCGCCCAAACAGCCCTATCAGTAATATTACTTTGTCATCCCTACTTGAAGATGAAAAACTTCAGGGGAAGCTAGGAAGGCTTGTAGATAAGCCATCTGGTAAAGAAGCCATGAACTAACAACAGCCCTCAGTGCATCTCTAACTTTTGTCTTTTCTTTGCCTTTTTCCCCCCCAATCTCTTTTTACTTACTTTTTATTATGGAAACCTCCAAGCCTATGCAGATGTAGAATAACAAACCACCAGGAACCCACCATCAGATTCAACAACCATCGGCACGTGGCCAAGTTAACGTCATCCATACTCTCATCCATTCTCTTTCTCAACCTCTCTTCCTGCCCAGTTGAATTATTTTGGTGTAAATTCCAAATATCATATCACTTCAGGTGTGAACAGCTCAAAGTACATCTCTAAAATAAGCAACATCTCTAACCCGACCAAGGTCCCCGAAACAAATGTTAGAATAGCTTCTGAGCATCTCCACTACCCAATCCCAGCCTTCTAGATGACCTGCCATCACTTCCATGCACAGCTCCTTTGATAAATCACTTCTGTGACAGGGGGTCGCAGAGCACCTGAATGGGAAGACTTTGGGTGATTCTTACAAATCCTGGTTCCTGCATTCTCCCTCAGCTGAAGTTTGAGAACTTTGGGGACACAGTCACCACATACTCGCGGCCCCTCCCTTTCCTGCTGTTGCTTCTTGAAATTCCACTCTCTCCTAACTCTCCCCAACCAGTCATCACCTTCTGACCAGCCCACAGAGCAGCTTTTCCACGAAGTGTTCTCCTGATTTCTCCAAGGAAAAACTGTCTTTCCCCTTCTGGACTTCCCTTATATCTATGTTCTCTTCCAGTACCAAACACAGACACGGTGTTACAGTTCTTATGCATTTACTTTATCTGCTCTTTTAGATGAAAAACTACTGGAGAACAAGTGCCACTTTTAACACCTCTTTGTATCTTTTGCATGAAAAGCAATTATGAAACAATTCTAGAATTGACGTGCACTATCTCCTACAGTTTGGAATCTTAATTTCAAAGCTACTTATACAGTTTTATCTACTGAGTAAAAATTAATGTTCAAGTGAATGAATTCTTTCCTCATTTCAGAGTCTAAAAACGCAGAAGTAAAAAAAAAACTTAGATCTCTAATTATCACTAATACAAAACATTATTATTTAGAAAAGGACATTAGAGGTTTGCTTCCAGATGTGCTGGACCAAGACCCTGCAGACAGCCTTTATGTAGAAAACAACTCTAAAACTAGGCATAAAGCAAAAAAACTAGCTGCAGGTATTAGAGAGGGAACACAGCAGTGGGATTTGGGGGCAGCAGGCATTCACACTCAGGGGAAGGACAGGTGAAAGCTCTACAATGACTTGTCTCGCTAGTTGAAATCTGTAATGGGGATACCTGTCTTACCAGAAATGAGTGAGAGGGGGATCCTCCAACTCTATACTCACAAACCATGTGCGGCTAAAATCAGAGCTTCAGCACAAGAAAAAAAAAATTGCAGCTCAAGCCCAGCCAAGAATACCACCTTGGCAACAATACTCATCAGATAAAAATAACAGAACCCAGAATCTCCACAACTTAATGTTTATAATATCTAGAATACAATTTTAAAAATTACTCAACATACCAATGATCAATAAAGTGAAATACGGCCTGACCAGGTGGTGCAGTGGATAGAGTGTCAAACTGGGTTGTGGAGGACCCAGGTTCAAGACCCCAAGGTCGCCAGCTTGAGTGCGGGCTCATCTGGTTTGAGCAAAGCTCACTAGCTTGGACCCAAGGTCGCTAGCTTGAGCAAGGGGTTACTTGGTCCACTGAAGGCCCACAGTCAAGGCACATATGAGAAAGCAATCAATGAACAACTAAGGTGTTGCAATGTGCAACGAAAAACTAATGATTGATGCTTCTCATCTCTTCATTCCTGTCTGTCTGTCCCTGTCTGTCCCTCTCTCTGACTCTCTCTCTGTTTCTGAAAAAAAAAAGAAAGTAAATACATTCTCAGAGAAAAAAATCAACAGAGTCAGATCCAAGGTGAACCAGATTTATAACTTACAGAAATGTTAAATTGGCTACATAAAATTAAAATTAAACAAAGCATGTTTTTGAGTGCACGAGAAATCTCAGCAGAGCAATGGGAAGCCTCAGTAGAGAAAAAGAAATAATAAAAGAATCAAATAGGCCCTGGCCGGTTGGCTCAGTGGTAGAGCGTCAGCCTGGCGTGCAGAAGTCCTGGGTTCGATTCCCGGCCAGGGCACACAGGAGAAGTGCCCATCTGCTTCTCCACCCCTCCCCCTCTCCTTCCTCTCTGTCTCTCTCTTCCCCTCCTGCAGCCAAGGCTCCATTGGAGCAAAGATGGCCCAGGCGCTGGGGATGGCTCCTTGGCCTCTGCCCCAGGCACTAGAGTGGCTCTGGTTGTGACAGAGCGATGCCCCAGAGGGGCAGAGCATCACCCCCTGGTGGGCGTGCTGGGTGGATCCCGGTCGGGCGCATGCGGGAGTCTGTCTGACTATCTCTCTTTGTTTCCAGCTTCAGAAAAATACAAAAAAAAAAAAGAATCAAATAAAAATTTTAGAACTGGCCCTGGCCAGTTGGCTCAGTAGTAGAGCATCAGCCTGGCGTGCAGAAATCCTGGGTTCGATTCACAGCCAGGGCACACAGGAGAGGCACTCATCTGCTTCTCCACCCCTCCCCCTTTCCTTCCTCTCTGTCTCTCTCTCCCCCTCCCACAGCCAAGGCTCCATTGGAGCAAAAGATGGCCCAGGCGCTGGGGATGGCTCCTTGGCCTCTGCCCCAGGTGCTAGAGTGGCTCTGGTTGCGACAAAGCGACGCCCCAGATGGGCAGAGCATCACCCCCTGGTAGGCGTGCCAGGTGGATCCTGGTTGGGCGTATGCGGGAGTCTGTCTGACTGCCTCCCCGTTTCCAGCTTCAGAAAAATACAAAAAAAAAAACTTTTAGAACTAAAAATATAATTTTTAAGACAAAAAGTTCACTGGATAAACTTAACAGTCACATTGACATGACAGAAGAAGGAACAAGTGAACTTGAATACAGACAAAAAGAAACTATCCACATTGAAGTCAGAAGTGAAATATTTTTAATAGAGCTTCAGGGATGCTATTAAAAGGTCAAACATATGTGGAATTAGAATAGCATAAGGAAAAGAAAGAGAAATAAGGTACAACATCCATAAACTTTCATAAGTAATCAAAGACTTAACTGTAAGAGCTAAGCTATTACTTAAAATAGTTCTGTGGCATATAGTTAGGCAAAGATTTTATAAACAGATTTTGTTCACACAAACTTAAGAGATAAATTGATAAAATAGCTTTTATAAAAATTAAAAAATTTTCCTCTTCAAAAAATATAGTAAAAAAAAAAAAAAAAGCAAATCACAGACAATGAGAAAATTTCTGCAAAAACATGTACTGAAAAAGGGCTTTTATCCAGATTGTACAAAGAACTCTTGCAAATCAATAATGAAAAGACACACAGCCCAATTTAAATGGGCAAATATTTTGAATAGATACTTCACAAAAGATATATACATAGTCAATAAGCATATGAAAAAATGCTCAACATTACTAGTTATCAGATAAATGCACATTAACATCACACTAGATTTTAAAAAGCCATTAGAATGGCTAAAGTTAAAGATAGACAACAGTAAGTGCTTTCAAGGATGTGGACCAACTGGAAATCTTATTGCTCCTGAGAACAGAAAAAAGAACACCCTTTAGAAGACAATATAGCAGTACCTTATGAAATTAAACATGAGTGGACCACATGATCTGGCAACGGCAGTCTTAGGTATGGCCACAGAAATGAAAATGTATCCACAGAAAAGTGTATATGTCAATTATTCCTAACATCTGAATGTGGATAGTTACATTCATAACATCTTCAAACTAGAAGTAACCCAAATGTCCATCAACTGGTAAATAGATTTAAAACATAGTGGTATATAAATACTATTACTTAGTAACAAAAATAAATAAAGTGTGTGAATCTTTAAAACAATGCTGAGCAAAAGAAATCAAACACAGAAGTGTATGTCTGTATGATTCCATCTGAATAAAATTCTAGTGCCATCATGGTGGTGGCGTTCTGAGGCTGTGGGTGACCAGAGTGCCAAGGGGCATGAGGAAACCTGTTTGGCTAGGATTCATTCTCTATCTTGATGGTAGTGGTAGTGGGTTAATTCATTGCATGGTAATACATGATAACCAAAGCCATTAACCACATCTTGAAATTTCTGAATGTTATTGTGTGCAAGTAATAGCATAACAAAAAATAAGGATTAAAAAGAAAAAAAAAGAAGCAGCCTAGAATTCAAGCCAACCATCCTGCACATTGGATTTCAGCAGATGAGTAAACCAGTGTAGAAAATTTAGGATAATCCAAAGAGACATGGCTAGAAGTGCTAGCCTGCCAAAGAAAATGACAGATCTGTTACCCAAAGTATCAGAAAACAGACTGTGCCCCAGGCTGGCGTGACAGCAGGCATTTCAGTGCATGATTCTGGGGAGAAAAATGGACTGGAATCAAGAAAAAGAAAATGAAAACCATCAGCTTTGCCCTTGAGGTCAAACAGTGACTTGGCAAGATAGAGCATTGGAAAAAAACTGGCACCAGCGTACTATGAAGAGGACTTACAATAGGATCGGAAAATAAATAAGAACTATGTTTTCCAGCTGCCATCACTAAGATGAAAAACCATCTTCTGGACAATAACCCTAGGGTCTGTGCCACACACAAGACATTTTCATCTAACTTTATACAAAGGAGTAAGGCAACTGAATCATCTTATCAACCCTCTCATGGTTTGGATTTCTAAATCAACTTTTTATTTTACAACAGGTTTAGATCTACAGAATTATTACAAAGATAGTACAAAAAGCCCTGGCTGGGTAGTTTAGTTGTTTAGAGCTTTGTCTTGATACACCAAGGTTGTGGTTTCGATCCCCGGTCAGGGCATAAATCAACCAACGAGTGCATAAATAAGTAGAACAACAAATCAATGTCTCTCTAAAATCAATCAATAATGAAAAAGAAATAGTACAAATGGCTCCCCTATTTCCCCAGTCAATTTCCTCTATTATTAACATGTTACATTAGTAAGGTACATTTTCACAATAAGTGAGCCATTACTAATGTTATCCTTAACTGAAGTCCATTTGTTATTCAGATTCCCTTTGTTTTCACCTAATGTCTTTCTCTGCTCCAGGATCCCAACAAGACATGACATTACACTTAGCAGTCATGTCTCCTTTAGCATTTTTTGATTTAAATAAAGATTTTATTTATTGATTTTAGAGAGAGGAGAGAGAGAGAGAGAGATGGAGGTTGGGAAGGGAGGAGCAGGAAGCATCAACTAATAGTTGCTTCTCATATGTGCCTTGACCAGGCAAGACCAGGGTTTCAAACTGGCAACCTCAGTATTCCAGATTGACGCTTTATCCAATGTGCCACCACATGTCAGGCAGCATTTCTTGATTTTGACAATTTCTCAGCCTGGCCTGTGGTGGCGCAGTGGATAAAGCATCGACCTGGAAATGCTGAGGTCGCTGGTTCAAAACCCTGGGCTTGCCTGGTCAAGGCACATATGGGAGTTGATGCTTCCAGCTCCTCTCCCCTTCTCTCTCTCTGTCTCTCTCTCCCTCTCTGTCTCTCTCTCCTCTCTAAAAATGAATAAATAAGGTAAAAAAATTAAACAACGACAATTTCTCAGACCTCTCTCACTTTTTGATGACATTGACAGCTTTGAGGAGTACTTTTTGATCAGGTATTTGCAGAATGTTCCTTAATTGGGCTTTGTCTGATGTTTTTCTCATGTTTGAGACTAGGATTGGACTTTTAAAGTACCTTTTGCTTTATTCTTAAGCCTTAAGAATCACTATAACGTCATATTATAGTAATTTAAATTATTGCTCAGATAATCATTTCATTCTGGTTATAAGGAAACATGTCTGAAAGTGTTCCTGCTACAGTACATGTAAGGGAATGCTTCAAAATGAATTACCAATCACACTAAATATCTAAAATTTTGCTCTTAGTTTTATTCTGTATTGTACAAAAATACCAAGTTAGTAATTAACATTAATTAACTGAGCCTTAAATAAGATACAGTAGTGAATCCACAGCTAAGCAGTCATGATTCCAAAACTTGCAGAAAGTTATTCTTGATTAGGCTAACGTGAGACATTGTAAGGACCTAACATATATTCCGATATATTGTCTTCCAAATCACAGGTGGATTTTTAAAAAGTGCTTTAAGAAATAAAGACACTCTTGAAATATGAGAAAAACACGACCCCTTATTTTTATTGCCTTGATGTTATGTGTTAACTGTTATTCTTTCTCTAACTATTCAAATTTAACCATGAATTGTGAAAGTAAACACTTTGAAGGGGAGAAAATAAAATCCATTCGTAAGGCCACTGACTCTGTGACAGGTCATTATTCTCATGACACAACACACCTTATTCATATTGGAAAAAAAATCACTTTTCAATTCAATTTTCATGTCACTCATGCTCTAGATTTCTATCCAGACCTTTGTAGAATTTTTATTAAGTTAAGTGTGCCCTGGGTATGATTTGGCTTTCGTCCTAAAGACAAGGTCAACAGAAGTTGCACATGCTCCTCACAGCCTGGGAAAATGTTCCCTGACATGGCCTTGGTGAAGGTCAATCAGTTCTCGCCTTTGATTTGGAGAAGAAAATAATCAGCTAAGCAGGTGGGCCAGCCCAAATAGAAGTGATTCATTAGCTGCAAAATGATTAGACTATGCTTTTGCTAAGGTTTTGCATCACGTAATTCAAAAAGAAAAAAAAAATAACCCTACTCAGCACAGCACCTCAGGACACAGCATCCACCTGTCTGACAGGGTTCCTAGTCCCGAGCAGAGCTGCTGGGGAAGACCCCTTGAGCCTGCAAGTTTATCAGAAAAGTGGCAGGGGAAGGTCCTCACGAGAAGCACAGGGGCCACACACCACCTCTTAGTAAATGCCTGAAGCCCCTCAGGCAGCCCCACAAAAGCTTTGCCACCCAAAGCAGAAAGATCATAAAGGTTTCCTCTTCATAAACCCAGCAGGCACACACATCTGCAGCTGGTCTCACTGTCCGCTTTTTGAATGTGAAACCCACAGGGACTGAGGTCAGAAGGCAGAGGGCCACCTGTTTAAGAGCAGCCCCTCTCCTGATTTTCCATCTGTACCCCAACTCCTTTCTATCTCAGACCAGACAAAAGAAAACAGAAGCAAACAGTGACGCCTTCCAAGGGGCGCTTCACAGTCACCAGTGTCCATGCATGCAGCATTGCTAAGGAGTGGGGAAGAAGTCACCAGATAGTAGGAGGTCAAATAAGAAAGGGACAGAAATCTCTTCCGGTCCAGCCACTTATCTGACTAGTGGGGGAAAACACAGGTTTCATAGCTCAGCAGGAAGTAGGGTGGGGGCCTTAAAATAACCCAGCCCTGTTTCCTTCAAGGAATCAAACCAACCTCAGACCAACCTGGAGGAAGTGCCATACCTGTGCAGAGCTGATACTTATAGGCTGTTTTAGAATGATCCATGTGACACTCTCCAGAAGTGGTGGGACTGTGAGAGACCCTGGATATGTCCAGTAATCCCAGGATGGTGGAAGCAGAGATAATGGGTCAAAATTCGTGAATCGTGTTTGTTTACCCTGGGGCAGAAAAGATGGTGCCACATGTTACAACAGGAAAAGCTTTCCACAGACCTCAAAAGACATATGTTCAATAAAACACAGTTTCACTGGAATTTATTAACTCTTGGAATTATTTAGTACTTGCCTTTGCATCTTAAAAGGAGCATCTGCCTCAATCTAAAAAATTGAGAGGAAGTCAGGCATCACTTAGATTTATTTGAGAAGGACAGAGGTTTGTTTTCATATAAGTAGTCTTTAAAATGTGTTGTCGTGCCCTGGATGGCTGGCTCAGTGGTAGAGCACTGGCTCAGAGTGTGGAAGTCTGGATTCAATGCCAAGTCAGGATACACAGGAGAAGTGACCATCTGCTTCTCTTCCCCTCCGCTTCCCCCTTTTCTCTCTCTCTCTCTCTCTCTCTCTCTCTCTCTCTCTCTCTCTCTCTCCCTCTTCCCCTACTGCAGCCATGGCTCAATTGGTTCAAGTTCATGGCCCTGGGAGCCTCCAACTCAGGTGCTAAAAATACCTCAGTTGCGAGCATGGCCCCGAATGGGCAGAGTATAGGCTCCAGACAAGGGTTGCCGGGTGGATCCCTGTCAGGGCACATGTGAAAATCTGTCTCACTATCTTCCCTCCTCTTGCTTGGAAAAGAAGAAAAAAAAATGTGTAAATGTGTTGTAGCTAAAAGCTTATTCTATAAAACTCCATTAACAGAAGCTAATAATGCACAAATAGATTTATACAATTATTTTAGGTGATTGAAGATGTGTTCATAAATTGCAGGAGATAAGTGGTGATGGCTGCATCTGCTCTGTTGGTCCAGGATACTCCAACCTGCTTCGAAGAAGGTAACATACATGCTATGACTCAGGTCTATGTTTTTAAAAAATAATATGAGAATTCAATGGAAAACAAGGAATATATTAGTCATTAGTCAAGGGGAATTAATTTTACCTTTTCTTTAATAGAGTCCAAGATGTCAGTAATCTTTTGCAGTTGGGGATTAAATTCACCAATCTGAAAACATGAAATTTCATAAGAAATGGTTACTACCGCAAATCACTGCATTTCAGTCACTATTTTGAAATTCTTGTTAAAAAAAAACAAACAACAAAAAACCCTAAGCCAGCCCCAAACAAACAGCACTTGTTCTGTGATGAAGCTCCCTTTTATCTCTGGCCTTATCCTGCTTGAAGAATCTGAACAACAAGATAATATTACATGGCTCCTTGGCTGAACTATAAATTTGACCCTAAAACTGGCAGTAATAGTTTTAGGGTCTGAAGAAATCTATTTCTTCAGATTTCTGAATGTTTCGGGCAGGTGAACTAGAAACAAACCTGGCTTAGGAAACTTCCATCATACCTACACTACGGAACCAGGTGTGATTCTCAGACCCTCCATCCAAATGGACTATTGTGACATCAAAACATAAGAGGAGAAACACCTCCCACGCTCACGCTAAAATGACTGGAGGTCCTGAATCAAGGCATTACGTCACCTTGAGCAGAATCCCTCAGAAAAACATGTGCACCTCTTTCCCCATCAGAGTGGGTGTCAGAACAAAGGTGCACACCCTGCAAGAATGTGGTCCCCGTGGGAGTGGAGTAGCCCCACCCACCTGCAGGTATGACCGCAGTGGTGCCTGTCTGACTGCATGTGAATAGAACACAAAAAATACAACAGAAAATAGTCAGTGCATTTGGGACAACAAACCTTTGTGGTCAAACCAGTGCTTCAAGAACCAGGAAAATCAACTCCCCTCTGCCCGGTATCTCTAAATATTGTGCAATCACAAAGAACTTAGAATAAAGATGTCTCTCCAGGGTCTCACTTGTTGTTTCAGCTGCTGCTGAATTCATTATTACTGGTCAATAAATGATCAGTGGACCACAGAACAGATCCTAAGACAAAGCTCTCTGGGTAGTTCTGGACCCTGAGATGAACCATAAACATCTAAAATTCTAATATCCATTCCAAAAGGAGAACATTAAACCTAGAACTAGTCTGCTATTAGAAAATGAAGGAGCCTGACCAGGCAGTGGCATAGTGGATAGATAGCTAACCTAGGATGCTGAGGATTCAGGTTTGAAACCCCAGGGTTGCCGGCTTGAGTGTGGGCTCATCTGTCTTGAGCAAGGAATCACTGGCTTGGCTGGAGTCCCCCAGTCAAAGCACAAATGAGAAGCAATCAATGAACAACTAAAAATGCTGCAACTATGAGTTGATGCTTCTCATCTCTCTTCCTTCCTTCCTTCCTTCCTTCCTTCCTTCCTTCCTTCCTTCCTTCCTTCCTTCCTTCCTTCCTTCCTGTCTGCCTCTGTCTCTCTCTCTCTCAATAAAAAATGATGGAATGTCTTCTCTGTGACTGAAATTCTACCTAACATGGCAGATGAGTTATTTTGGGTGCAACCAGAGGGTTCTCACCTGTAAGAACACTCCCAGGACAGCTAGTCCGTCGGGCTTGTGAGCTGCCTCCACGAAGCTGGGGTATTTGTCCGAGTTCCAGTGGACGAAGTGGAGCTGACAAGGAGGAACACAGCACAACTCCAATGTTATTTTTTTTAAAAAAAACATCCTCAAGAACAAATATGCAGATGAAGCATTTACACAGCTGTTCTGGGGCTGTGCACTTAGGTGCATAATGTGTTACACACCTTCCTGTTCACAGTGCTACTTGGAGGGCTTCCCAGTGTGCTGTCATAGCCTCGGGCCTCAACAGCCTCCAGCCACTGTTCAAGTGACTGGGGGCTCCTGCCTCTCCCCAACTCGGGACCACAGTATGGCAGCCTGAGGTCAGATCCCAGATGGCAGCAGCGTCTCCCCGTGGGCACCCAGGGACATCCTGCCATGAGGACAGTGCCGGTGGTTCCCGGGGCCACCCAGTCAGATGTCCATCACTGTCCTGAAAGGCTTTTTATGGCTTGAATATACGAATTCTCCTTAAGAGTAACTATTTTAAGCAGTATTTGCACATACTTACAACCTTCAGATCCTTTTCTGAGGGCACGTTTTAATAGGGAAAACGAGGCTAAGGGTCTTGGAAGCAGAGGTGTCAGAGGATGAAAAGGAAAGTTCTTACTGAGGAGGGGAGGATGGGAGGCGGGGGAGTGGAGGCCCCGGAACCCTAGAAAGTCGCTTCCTCTCCCTCCCAACTCTGCCCGAATGCCGCTGGCCTTCTGCCAAACACAAAACTGTCCCAAGTGTCCCACCACCCTACACAGCACAGTATCTCAAATGTACGAACATATGGACAGACTAGAGCAACACACAAAAAGGCAGAAACCCACTCCTGGAAGGTCTTCATTCCTGGTTAAGGGAAGGACAACAGAGAGGGAAGCCACCGGGCACGGTGATCACCACCCGGCCTGCTGCCCAAGGACCCTGTGAGAAGGTCAGATAAGACCTCCAAGTGACCCTGCTGGCCCCAGGGAGGGAACGGGAAGGGTTTCACACAGAAACCACCTTTCTAGCTGACTGTTAGGGAGAAAATTTAGCATACTCAAATATAATACATGTTTTTAGCTCAGCTTTTACATGTAACTTTGTATCTTATGGGCAACTAACGTGGGGGATTTCTAGACAAAGAAGAATGACCTTAAGCACCCCCACCCCCTTAAACAAAGAAGGCAGACTGGTTATACAGACACAGGGACCACTGTGTCAGATGGTGGGGAGGAAGAAACTTGGAGACACTGAGTGTAACACAAACTGTTGGGATCGCAGGGGTGACACCCCGTCTGCTGGGTGGGGATGGGAACGTTCACGTTGTTCCCAATGTCCCGATGCCCACGCACTGGTGCACTTGGTAAGAGATGACACCACAGGCACAGAAACAGAGGAAGTGACTCCTCAGGGTTCACAACCACACTGATTAGAAGACAAATGGGTGACCGAGGAGAGACATCCTTCTACTGGCAAAAGAGTACCAATTGTTTGAAACATGGGGAAACTAGAGCAAGAAAAATCTCTTGTCTGTTTTAAACAAGTCCCCCTCTCTCCCACACACCTTGCTTAACCGGCTGCAACACCCTCCCAGCAGCGGGAGCTGGCATCGCTTCTTTTAGTGTTTGTGTTTGAACTGAGAAAGAGCAAACTCATGTTTGCTGACCAACAAGGACCAGGGCACAAACAAGAATCAACCAGTCAGTGTATAAATGAGTGGGACAACAAATCAATGTCTCTCTCCCTCCCTTTCTCTCTAAAATCAATGAATAAATAAAATTTAAAAAAAGTTATTGTAGGCCTGACCTGTGGTGGCACAGTGGATAAAGCGTCGACCTGGAAATGCTGAGGTCACCGGTTTGAAACCCTGGCCTTGCCTGGTCAAGGAACATATGGGAGTTGATGCTTCCAGCTCCTCCCCCCCTTCTCTCTCTCTGTCTCTCCCTCTCCAAAAAATGAATAAATAAAAAAAATTTGAAAAAACCCAAAACGTTTTCTAAAGAAGTTTAGTCAGGCCTGACCTGTGGTGGCGCAGTGGATAAAGCGTCGACCTAGAATTCTGAGGTCGCCGGTTCAAAACCCTGGGCTTGCCTGGTCAAAGCACATAAAAAAATAAAAATAAATAAATAAATAAAAAGTTATTGTAGCCACTGCAAAATAGAAATAAGATTCTCCCCTATGGAGAAAAACAATTCTGAATAATAGTATTACTGAACTTTAGTATTTTTAGACTGTGTACTATTGATACATAGAATATGCTTAGAATGTCATAGCTTTACAATCAACTACATATTTTGGCTGAGTCATACGATAATTCACTTCCATCTCATGGTAAAGCTGGGGGTCAGCAGTACTTAACTGTATTAAAAATTGAGCATGTCATGCTTTGTGCTTCTGCGAGAGAATTAGAAAGAGTGGAGTGTTCTTTATGAACATGACTGTAAAGAGAAGGAGTAACTTCTCAGGGAAAAAGAAGTCAGAGATACCTGACTGTTCCGCTTCACCAACAACAGAACAAGGACGGCGGTCCCGCTGCGTCCCTGTGAATGCAGGGGCTCTGCAGAGTTTGGGACAGTCTGCATCTGTTCCTTCCCCAGGAGAAACCCTGTCCTTCGTTGCCACCTCTGTAATGTGGAGTGTCTGTGATAGTAGCATATATCTGTGTCTGGACCAAATATGCACTCAGCTGGGCTTAAAACAAATGTGTCTTTCTCTCCCTTCTCCCTGGCCTCCCGGGAAACAGGACAGGCATTGTAGAAAGAGCCTGTAACGTGGTATCAGACAGACCCGATGCTTCCTGGAGCAGTTACTCTATCCCCCCAAGTGTCCAGTTTGCTCACTCTTACGATGCGCACCCTCACCCTAACTCTCAGTGTCACTCTGAGGCTCAGAAGGACCGTCTGCCACTCTTAAACAGATAAACTCTTATACTGATGGAATAAAGCAATTTCATGGACTGAGGTACCTAATAGGCTCAGAACCTATTTGGGGTCAGGGAAATCATCCCCATGTCCCTCACCTCCCACCAGAGAGGACAGCTGTGAGTCATGAAGTGTCAGGAAGCGTCATGGATGGCTCACCTCGGCAGCGTACCTGACTCCGTCCACCACGTGCTCGGAGCCGTGGTCATCGGCACACCCCCAGTGCAGGTGAAACTGTCGCAACCTGTACTTGCCAGTGAGTGGACCCCCACACAGAACTGAAAAAAACATCAACACATTTTAAATAGTTAGTGATTAAAAAAAGTGTTTCTGTGTGATGCCCTGGTCCACAATACCTCCCTGAATTGCTCAATGCATCCATGTTCTCTGAGGAATGTTCCACAAATGGGCTGAGTTTGCTAACAGGATCCAAGTTTTGGGTGTATGGGGAGTGAGAGCAAACATTTTAAAAGGTGAGAGAGCCCACGCTACGGATTGGTATGGAAAACGTGGGAAGTCACAGCAGACACTCTGGTTAGAAAGTGGAAGTCAGGTCACTCCAGGGAAGGAATCTCCCTATGTCCTGGAGGATGTCAGGCTCTGTGAAGGAAGGCGTGGTGTGCAGAGGTCTGTCCTGAACTCCATGGAGCTGCCTGGAAGATGGTCAGAGAAGAAGCTTCAGCTTCGGAAGATCTGGGCTCACAGTCGCTCGCTTCACTAAAGGTGACCTTGCACAATCTCTCTAATCTTGAAGCTCCAGAGTTCATGTCTGTAACCTCAAGCGAATCACGCCACTTCCTCCTAACGCTGTGGTGGAAACAGAAGAGAAACTGGATGAAAAGCCCTCATCCCTGCTCGGTGCACAGGTCACATGCTGGACTTGTCCACTACGGTTGCCACGTGATTGTTGTTACTTCTACAAAAATGGGCAAAGTGCTAGAATTCTATCCTCTTAGAGAAATATGACATACAGGACAGACTTAACTCTTTTTTTAAAAGACCCACCATATGTTGCCACTTGGGCAGAGTATATTTTTGTACTTTGTCTCAAGAAATATGATCTCTAAAACTATGGCAATTGAATCACATCTCAAACAGATAGAAAAGCTTCTTAATAGAATATATAGTCCTAAGGTGTCTCCTGCCAATAATCTCTATTGGGCAGGACATAGGAGGATCGGGAATCCCTGGACGCTGAACTCACCACACGCATGAGTAGCCGAACTAATTGCCCATCAGCACTCAATAGCGTGAAGTGTTGATGGGTGAGATGCAGCTTTAACAATAGTTTGATTTCAATCACCCTCCTCTTTAGATTTTTTTTTTTACAGAGACAGAGAGAGAGTCAGAGAGAGGGATAGACAGGGACAGACAGGAACGGAGAGAGATGAGAAGCATCAATTATTAGTTTTTCGTTGCGCATTGCGACACCTTAATTGTTCATTGATTGCTCTCCCACATGTGCCTTGACCGCGGGCCTTCAGCAGACCAAGTAACCCCTTGCTCGAGCCAGCGACCTTGGGTCCAAGCTGGTGAGCTTTTTTGTTCAAACCAGATGAGCCCGCGCTCAAGCTGGCAACCTCGGGGTCTCGAACCTGTGTCCTCGGCATCCCAGTCCAATGCTTTATCCACTGCGCTAACGCCTGGTCAGGCTAGATATTTTATATATACCTAATTACATATATAGTGACATACTTTGTCAAGAACGACCCACCTTACACAAAAAAGGAAAGGTGTTAAGAAGTTTCCTATGTAGTTTTCTACAAACAGCAAGAAATAAAAGGAAAAGATAATGTATTTGTCCATGTCACACCCCTTTAAGATGTGCTGTAGGAGAGGAAAGACCCAGACTGCTGTGTGTACTGACCAGCACTAGTGGACGTGTTTCTTCCTGAGCTAAAGCTGGACATTGGGGGTTAAGAGCTGAGGCAGTGGTTGGATCAGCAGACTTGGAAATAGTCCCCACTCAGCTACTAAATAATGTGACCTTCCAAAATGCACTCAAGTCTTTGTGGGCTTCAGCTTTCTTGTCCATATTTGTGTGTGTTTCTCTGTTTTTAGTTAGGAGATGGGACCGGATGCCCCTTCACCTCTACAATTCTCAAACCTGACCAAGAAAAAAATTGGGGAGTGCATGTAATGAAATGTTTGGAAGGTTGAATGGTGGAGGAGTCCTTCAGATTCCTTTAGATCCAATTTCTCTACAGGGAATGGAGACAGCTATTTTCAGAGCCCTCTGAAAAATCAAAGAGGAGAGAGTATCTCTTATAGCTTACTGTAAGGCCAATCTCTGCTTCTCTGTCACAGACAGTGATGTCTCTGGTTCTCCTTTCCCTGACAATGTCCCTGGGGCAGAGACTCTGCTTGGGCCTTTGATGTCCCCATCTCTGCACATGGGAGCTGTCACTGAGGAAATGCTGGACAGATAGTTGATGAAGGCACAAAGGAAATGTTTGACTTGGCTTTAAACCCTCTCTAAGATGTTTCACAGACAAATGAACTTGAAATGCATGCATCCCTAAGTGACGGCAAACAGCATGGCTGCAATGGCCATCAGGTAAATCAACACCCTCATTGTCTGGTGTTCTCTTTTCTGTGGCACCACAAGACCTGAACCCAGCCAGGATGTCATCCTGTCACAGGTAGAATGCAGATCGGGGGCCTCGAGGAATCAGCATGGAGTGGACTTTGGGAGAAGAGGCAAATGAGCTGGCTCGGGACAAAGACTATGATACTGAAAAATACACATAGTCAGGGTAGGGTCCTTTCCTCCCTCCCTCCCTCTCTCCCTCCCTTCCTCCCTCCCTCCCTCCCTTCCTCCCTCCCTCCCTCCCTCCCTTCTTTCTCTCTTTCCTTCTTTCATTAAGTGAGAGACTGGGAGTCAGAGACAGACTCCCGCATATGCCATGACCAGGATCTACCCAGCAAAGCCCACTAGGGGGTGATGCTCTGCTCACTTGGGGCCATTCCTCCATTGTACAGCAACCAAGCTATTTTAGCACCTGAGGCAGAGGCCACTGAGCTATCCTCAGCACCCAGGGCCAACTTGTTCAAACTGTTTGAGCCATGACTGCGAAAAGGAAGAGAGAGAGAGAAAGAAGGGGAAGGAGTGGAGAAGCAGATGGTTACTTCTCATGTGTGCCCTGACCGGGATTTGAACCCAGGACTTTCACATGCTGGGAATCAATCCCAGGACACACTACCCTGAGACAACCAGCTAGGGCTGAATCTGGAGTTTTAACTCAGATTAGCACAGCTCCACTTGGTTAAGTGGCTGAGCTTGCCTTACACTTCACATATCTGGACTCAACATTTGAGTGTTTCCTTGAAGACACCCAACCTGTGACCATGACCAGCAAATTTCTAATGTGAAGACTACCCTCTCGGAGCAGGGCTACAACCTGGGTGGGGAAAGCGAATCAAAACATCCAGGTGAAGCCCTGGTCAGTTGGTTCAGTGGTAGAGTGTCGGCCTGGCGTGCAAGAGTCCCGGGTTCGATTCCTGGCCAGGGCACACAGGAGAAGCGCCCATCTGCTTCTCCACCCCTCCCCCTCTCCTTCCTCTCTGTCTCTCTCTTCCCCTCCTGCAGCCAAGGCTCCATTGAAGCAAAGTTGGCCCAGGCGCTCCATGGCCTCTGCCTCAGGCGCTAGAATGGCTCTGGTTGCAACAGAGCGATGCTCCATATGGGCAGAGCATCGCCCCCTTGTGGGCATGCTGGGTGGATCCCAGTCGGGTGCATGCGGGAGTCTGTCTGACTGCTTCCCCGTTTCCAACTTCAGAAAAATACAAAAGAAAACCTAAAAAACCCCAAAAAACATCCAGGTGAATTTAGCACCGACTTTGAGATAGTCTGTAACAAAACAGTTAAACCATGATATAAAATCAATAGTGGTGGCAAAATTATTTATAATGAGAATGAATGAATATTTTCAAGTGTCTCCATCTTGAGTCTGATAACAAGTGATCTTTTTTTTTTAATATCGCACTTGGCATTCATATAGAGTCTATTGACCATTTCATTCAGAACTTTTTAACCATCTATTCCAAATAGTGCACACATATAGGAGGTCTTCAGAGGTTAAGAAACCAGAGGGAAATGCCATCAAAGTTTGGGGAGCATGTCATATCTTAGCAAAAGAGTCTTTATTATTTGCAATATGCTGCAAAGTTCAACAATGTTGTGAAATGAGAAACCTATGTCACTCTATTGCATTTGACTGTTAACATTGTTAGCAATTTGCCAACCCTACTCACTTTCTGAAACTGCATGATTGTCAGCTGCCTTGAACAATAAGCAAGGTCAGCAGAACAATCATAAAAGGATTAATGTAAAAATCAAAGTATTTGTCTCTTCACGCAATTATTGTCTCTCCCACTAGCATACAATTCCTTTCAGGTAGATCCATCTTGCTCCTTTGTGTCCTCAGGATCTAGGATAGTGCCTGACCAATAAGTATACTGACTTAAGTACAGGGGGACTGAAGTGACCTGGGAATCACCAAAGAGCGTTTGCTAGGACTAGTGAGTGTAATCACCTCCTATTCTAGAACTAGGAGTGTGCTCACAGTTATTCCTATTTTTTCTGCATTTGAGATATTATAAATGGTATTCAACTACAATTGTGGGTGGTGTAAACTTTGTATTTGGGAGCCTTGAATTAACTGCATGACCATATCTAGGTACCCATTACATCGACCATCTCTATAAACTCAGATTCACAGAACTGAGGGTGTGAAGAAAAGACAACTGAACATATATGAAAAGCGAGGCCTGTTCTCCCCCCAGAAGTTGAAAATATCACATATTAATTTTTTTGTGCACTTTTGACAATGTTCTGAATAATATAAATCACTTTTACAAATTTGACAATAAGCATTGGAAGAAATTTTAAGGGCTTATAATTTTTGTTAACAATATAGCATTATATAAACAGGAAATTATTAATAAACCAAAGCTGATCTTACATGAGTAAGTGAAAAGGTTTTTCCAACTAAAGCTTTTTTAAGTTTAACTATATTTATTATTAATAGAGCAAGTACAGCCTTATCTTAATATTAGACTAACAGCAAAAATAGTTTGTCAAAAGCTTTAAAATATGATTCTCTCTAATCTTCTCTCTCCTTTTACTTTTAAACTTGATACCATCTATTACTTGGGCCATAGCTGTGCTTAAAGATGAATTAAATTTTAAGGAAATACTCTTTTTTTACTTCATTTAGTTAATTTGTTATATATACATGATACTAAAGTTTTATCTGGTTGGTCCATTATTTATGACAATGTGATAGACACTGTCCTATGAACTAATCAAACAGAGTTACTATAGGTCCCTACAAAGTACTAATAGTGACATACTATGTGTAGGTGTTTCAAATATAAAAGAAAATAAAATACTATTCAATCACTCAAGCCCTTCATTACTCCCAGTTCCCCAAATAGTCAACCTGATCTGTCCTCCGTGTCATCAAAGTCAACGTTGAAGGAATGGCCGCTGTTGCTGATGATTTTCGCTGAGCTTGCGTCATACTTGATAAGAAGAGGTTGGAGGGAAGAATCATACTTCACTTCCTTGGTTTTGATCTCAATTGGGGATTGCTGATCCCCATCAGCAATCGGGAAAAATTCATTCCAGTGACCAGGACCTTGAACACACAAGATCAAAAGGCAAGGATTAGACAAGTGATTTCATTCAACAAACACTTGGCGAGTGCATGCGCTGTGGTTGAAATTGAAGGGAGAACAGAGTGATAAAATAAGGTCTACAGCCTGACCAGGCGGTGGCGCAGTGATAAAGCATCTGACTGGGATGCCGAGGACCCAGGTTCGAAACCCCGAGGTAGCCAGCTTGAGCGCGGGCTCATCTGGTTTGAGCAAAGCTCAGAAGCTTGAGCCCAAGGTCGCTGGCTTGAGCAAGGAGTCACTCAGTCTGCTGTAACCCATAGTCACAGCACATATGAGAAAGCAATCAATGAACAACTAAAGTGATGCAATGAAGAATTGATGCTTCTTATCTCTCTCCCTTCCTGTCTGTCCCTAACTGTCCCTCTCTCTGACTCTCTCTGTCTCTGTCACAAAAAATAAATAAATAAAATAAAATAAGATACATCCTCAGCACCTTCACATCTAATTGTGAGCTGTTGCTTTTATGAGACCAGTATCTCTTATCACAGGTATGGAAACTCCCTAGTTTTCCTTCATTCATTTTCAGAGTTAAACAAATCCTTGAAGGCAAAAGAGCATGTACATAGTATAAGGTACTTTCCAATGGTACCATTCTACCAAACTAAAAACAATAGCACAGTTCATTCCCAAGAACAATGAGATTCAGTCTCAGCTCCGAGAATGAACTGTGGTAACTGCAGAGCTCATCAAGTTTACGACGGCAAGAATCACAGATTTGGGTAAGCTTGCAGCACACAAAGGGTGTCATTTTTAAGAACACCTTCTTCTTCCTTTCATCACTTACTGGCATCTTTGGATATCACCCAGGCCTCACTCAAAGACCTGTGATGTGCAACAGGTACTATGTAAATTCTCACACGGGATAATCCTAATCTAATGGCTGGAAATGTAGTGTGGTGGATTATCTGTGGTGGAGTCAGGTGACAATTTATTTCTCTCTTTCTATATTTCTGTGGTTATTTTGCCCATGCTACATTTAAATTCCAAAGCAAGGGACAATTATCCTGATCCTCTAATCAAAAAGGCCAAACCTGCATCAAGTTCCCAAATCAGTCACCAATTTGGTAAATTGATGAGCACCAATAAGCCGGCAATTCCCTGTGTAGTCTCTGCATTTCTCGGGGAGACTCAGTTCGAGTTCTGCCTCTGAAAACTAATAGCAAAGTGGAGGTTCCAAGGAAGCATGACAGCCATCGACAGCCCCTAGTCTCTCACAGGTCAGAGGTGAGCATCTCCTCCACTGTTCCTGCCACTACACAGCCACCACCAGCTGAGGAGAGCTCAGAGCCACTGCCTAAGCTCTTCCCTAGCTCCCCAAGCAGCTTTCTCCAAAACTCAGATCTGTCTTACAAAAATCACACAGTATGACAACAAACTAAACTTTGGTAACAAACAACACAAGTATTTTTAAAAGATAAGCTTTAAAGTGAAATTTCAAGGTATGCAAATATGCCACAATTAGCAACAGCTCTCACCTCTAAACCTCATGACCACGATGGCTCCGCATTTTGGCCAAAAAAGAAAACATAAACGTCTTCCTTCATGTAAGCTTCACGTACAAAATGTCATGGCGTGAAAATACAGACACACACACACCTCAGAAGTTGTTCTCTCGTGAATCTAATGCTTTGGACTTCAAGGCAACCAGAAGATCAAAAGTTCTTGCTTACAACTTACTATAGAAAAAGTATTGCATTTTCTAATTTATTAAGTACTTTTTTACATAAAAAGTTTTCTATTTCATGGCCACCAAGGATGACTCAACCTAAAGAGAATGAGGTGTCAAATATGCCATGCGATACCACAACATGTGGACTTTTTCCAATCAGTACAGTTTCTGTCTTCTCCTAATTACTTTACTCTCTTATTTACAGTTCTTTATAACCAGAACCATTTTTGAGATACTCATTATTAAATATTAACTGTGAGGGTAGGCTCATTTCCTTGCCTCTTAAGAACCAACCCCTCTTTTAAATTTTTCAAAACCTCCACCTTTAAACCCATTTGAACATGATTCTTAAAGAGAGACATATGGTGTTTCACCCATTGGTTCAGGAACTTCTACATATCCATAGTGATAGGTAGTTTTTAGGGATTATCACAGTCTCTAATCTAAGCCAGTGCCTTGACTGAAAGCTAGCGGAAGAAACTGTAAGGTGTTTATGAAGGTGGTTCCCTCTTTGATGCCTCATGTCAGATGCTCATTCATTCATGGCCTTTGACATCTGAAGCAGAAAACAACAGAACCACCAGGAGGGATGCATCATTTTCGCAGGTACTTACAGGTGTCGCCCTCAGAGAGCTGTTGCTTCTAGAGCAGGGAACGGCCCTATAAAATCACTCCTTGCTGATGGCTTTCCAAAGAAGGATTTTTTTAAAAATTCTGAAGACAGCATCAATGTTTTCTAATACGTTAGAGAGTGATCAGTACTCACTGATCAAAAATACCATTCTTCCTAACCATAGTTCGGGTACTATCAGCACACGGTAATTGTTAATTTAACAACAATAAAAATTATGCCAGTAGAAAAGGGAAATAAGAAGAAATTGATTTTGTGGGTTTTTTCCCCTTTAATATAAATTGGTAATTAGCAAAAGGTAAAATTATAATTAGAGCCTCCATTAAAAGAAACTCACCCAAATAATTCATTTTTAAAGTCCTAATGTATGGCCAGTAGCCACGGCCACCATCACAGCCACCTGGCCCATGCAGGTTTGCATTAGATTCGGACAGACGGTAATGAAACAACGGAACCAAAAACTGGTGAGCCATCACCTCTAATCCTAGCTTGCACCTGGCGGGCAAGTAAAAACACACACTGAGCTCCAAATCCCACTCATTCAGTGCTCACAAAGCCACTGACTTATCTGGGTTTCCTAGAATCAAAGTTTCTACCTCACCAGCCTTATTCACCTCTGTTCCTCATCTCCTCTCTGCACAAACTCTGCACTAACTGGCTTCTCTTTCAGCACTCCACCATCTTGGCTGCCTTTCCCTGGCCTCCTCCATGTGGCCTTCCTCTGCTCTCCTCTCTAATGCTAATCTCAGGAACAGAGAGAGAGAGAGAGAGAGAGAGAGCAAGCTCCTGGGTCTGCCCCACTTTATAGTATAGAAATCAAAACCTTTAATTCAATATACAAACAAGGAAGCCTTTGAAACAAAGTCACTTATCTGAGGCATAATGGGATTCCTCATGAGAGTGCACCACCCCACATCAAAAAGGGTGGAAAGGCTTAGTCTTAAAACTAAGCTTTAGGCTACAAGAATCCTGCCTGCTTACAGCCTGTCCCCTACATCCAATGCAAACTATAAGAGAGCAAACATATATATCATTATTTACAAACTTATTTGACCAACACCTAAATTTTACCAGATGACTCCCCCACCCCTTGGCAAGTTAACCATAACTTCAAAAGGCTACAGTGAAAGTGAAACTTTTCTGTTCCATTGTAAAAGTAAACTTTCTATACAATTTGACTATACTCTATTGTTTGATGATAGACATGTTAATCCAAAAATTATCATCATTATTATTATTCACAGGCCCAATTCTGAGTGATTCACTATCAGGCTTTCTTGGTGTCACTTTGCAATCAGTGGAAATAATCAGTATTTGAAAGAGTAAGTTCAGTTCAATGTAAAAAATAAGAAAAAGGCTTACTTTTGATAGTTCAGAATAGACAAGAAGAAAAGTACTCATCACATCATTGTAGCTCCCATCAGTAAATGCACTTGGCCCACGTTTTAATTTTAATAACCCTTTGCTGATGCTAGCCTCTGCAGAGGGCGGGTGGGAGGAGGGGTGAGGCTGGGGAAGGAGCCTGAGCTCCACCTTCACCCTCAGAGAGAGCCTAAGGCGGGTCTGGGCGGTGCAGGGGCGGAGGGCGGCGGCAAGCGTCACTGTCACCGAGAAACCCTCAGTCTTTGGGTTGCCAGGAAGGCGACCTGAGTTTTCAGAGCTGGAATTCAAGCCAATCCAATTTCTTAACTATATTTCCCGATAGTTTCCATGATTTGTTTCGTTGGAGTGAATAATGAGCTTACAAGACTGCAAGGGAAGTTGTCCTCGAGTCATTGAACTGTGTCCTCACACCGCCTTTAACCGAGGAGTGCTGTCACCAGGGGAAGTCCTTCCACCCTCCCCGCTGTTTCCGAGGACAGTACCCGGACACGGACGTGAAGTCTGAGGTCTGGGCGACACTGGCTGTCAACTCTGTACCGACACCCCAAGGGCGGCCCCCGCACGCGGTCCCGACGGCCCAGGGCAGGGGACCAAGTGTCCTGGCGCCGGGTGCGCTTAGCTGAGACTCCCCCATCCCCCGGGTCCCCCCACCATCGTTCGCGGGGTGCTCACCGTTGTGCTCGGCGTACCCCCAGCTGAGCAGCGACATTGTCCCGAGGGCAGGAGGGACTGCGGGAGCACAAGGCGGGGCGGGGCGCGCTTGGGGCCCAGAGTTCGCGGGCGCTCGGCCGGCGCCAGGGGGCGCACGAGGGCCGGGCCGAGTCGGGGCGCGGGACCCCGGCTTCTCGAACCCAGAGATGGGTGAGTGGTGGGGAGGCACAGGAAAGGACGAGGGAGGTTCGAGGCGTCCGCCTGCTGTTCGAGTCCCGGAGAAAGAAGCGTGCCTGCGGGCTGTCCCGGGACGGTGAGTCACCGGCTGCAGAGGGCGGGGAGGGGGGGTGCGGCTTGGGGGGAGCTGGTGGAGATGGGGGTGGCCCTGGTGCGGGGACTGGCAAGCCCAGAACGATCCGAAGGCGCGCCCTGGCGGGGCCAGCACGTTTATCGCATTTTCCGCGAGGCCTTCCCAGCATGGCGCCGAGCAAGATGTTCCAAGTGCCCCAGAGTCAGAAAAAGGGGAAAGGGGCCTTCGGAAGGGCTCAGTGACCGCCCTGGCTGCACAGAGAGGGGGCTGCTGGTTCCTCCAACCCCTCATCCCGGTTGCTCTGTCACCCTGTTACTGTTGTGGGTCAGGAGAGGACCAAGCCTGGATACCTTCGTCCCCAAGTCCTGTCACCCTTTGCACCCTGGCTGGAGCAGGGTGCGCAGGCCTGTACTCCTGGATGCTCAGTGGCCTTGCTGCCTGGGAGCAAAGCGGACTGAATTTCTGTCCTGGAGGGATGGCTGCGCCGGGTTCCCAGTGAAAAACAGACATACGGGTCACCGGTCAGGATTGTAACTACTGTCCCAGATGACTAAGGCTTTCGGTTGGGTTCATTTGAAATCTCAAACTGACCTGTGCAGAGTTATGTGTGGACAAACTCGTGCAAAGAGCTTCCCGATGGCGCCGATCTCCCAAAATGATAGAGAAGTGGCCACTTAAACATCACCTTCCCTTCCCTGCCATCCACACAGCGCTGATCAATGTGAAACTGAGTCCCAGGTAGTCCCTCTTCAGGTGAGCACTGCGTTGTTTAGGGACCACTAAATAAGGATCAATTTCAATTTATTATTCTTTAGACCTCACCTGAACACCTGTAGTTCAACCTGACCTTCCTGTTTCTGTAGTTCTCACTGGGGTTGGAATGCAGCAGGTGATGAGTTCTCTTCCAGAACTAAGTACAGGACAGTACAGCGAACTTGACGTTCCTCTTCATCTAGGGAAAGCGGGGCTTCCACCATCCATGCTTTTGACACAAATAATATAACCAAACTTTTAGACTTCTAGGAATAGATTTAATCTATATTCACTTACATCGCAGAAGAATATATAAACTTATATTTATATTGAAATATACACACATAATAAAGGACTTATCCAAAATTACAAAAGAAAATTCTCTTAAAAAACAATAACAAACAACTGATTTAAAAATGGGTCAAAGGCCTTCACGGATACTTCACCAAAAAAGATACAAAGATGGCAAATAAGCATATAGAAATGCTTCACATATATGTCAGTAGTGGAATGCTATAAAACAATGAGATCCCATCTGTTAGAGTGGTTAAAATCCGGAACACTGACACCACCACGTGCTGACAAGGACACGGAGCAGCAGGAGCTCTCCCTCAGCGCTGGTGACAATGCCTTTGAAGGAAGCTTTGTATTTCTAGGAGCAGGGGGTAAATGGGAAATTTCTGTACTTTCCTCTCAATTTTCTGTGAACCTAAAGTTACTCTTAAAAAAGTCTTAAAAAAATAAAACCCAGAAAAAATTAACATCATGTAAAATACACAACACCCACACAGGCGCTAGCTTGTAGGAGGTCCTGTACCAAATTTGGGATAATTTGGGCATCAAAAAGAATAATGGTAATAGATTATAATCTCCTTCCCCCTGAAATATCCATGAGCCGAGAGAGAGAGAGAGAGAGAGAGAGAAAGAGAGAGAAAAGAACGCTTCTTTTTGAGAGAATGCCAGCTACTGAATACAGATGAAATGACAGAATTGTAAAACAATTGTTTTTGCAAGGCCAATGCAATATCTGATTCAGGCAAGGGTCAGTTGTGGGAGCTAACCATTCTGGACAAAAAGTTATGGAGGGGGGCAGTAGAAGATATTTACACAGTCTAGGATTCAGAGACAAAAGATACATAAAAACCAAACATAATGTGTGACTCTCAGATCCTACACTGGGGCAAAAAAAAAAAAAAAAAAAAAAAAAAAAAAAAAAAAAACTGAAACAGATGCTTTGGGTCAATTGAAGAACTGTTCAGCATGTAGGTGATTACATTGAATCAATGTTCATTTTCATAGGTGCAATGATGTGCTGGTAAGACTGTAGGATATGAAGGCTGAAGCCACTGGGCTGAAGTACTCAGTTGCCTGCAACTGACTCACATGTCTCAGGCAGTCATTGGTGGATCTAGCTGGAGGATGCTTGGGCGCTCATGAGTTTATTCTCACAATTTTTCTGTACATTATAATTTTTTTACATGAGTCAATAAACCCATTAACTTGCTAAATAATTAAGGTTTTATCCTTAATGAAGAGTCTCTATCTTCAGGTTCACAACCATCGGGTACAAACAAAAAGTTAACCCTGATCAGTGACCCCAGGAATCCTGACCAAGGAAGGCTATGGTCATCATCTCCACCTTACTCTTGAACCGACCGACTGGATCAAGACCAGCCTTGCCTGCAGCAAACGTGCTTAGTTGGCTGTATGTTGCAAGCAGCACTTGTGAGTTATAACCTTAGCCATAAAAAATATTTAATTAAGTATAGCAACATCTTAGAGGGAAAATCAAAGTGATTTTGTTGATACTGAATGAACTGATACTGTTTTATTAGAGCATAGGTACAGACTCTCTCTGGGATGCACATTTTTCCAAGTGTTCTTTTTAGAAAGCCTAAATGTGAACCCAAGTGGCTCTTTCCCTCTGATCTTACCGAGCAGGAAATCAAGGAGCGAGATTCCTCACTTATGCAGAGAGGCCAGCCACACCATGGACACACCTTAGTCCAAGGTGCTCTCCAGCAGTGCCCATTTTTTGCACGCATTGTGTCCTGTGATTTGTGCAGCTGGGACTTATTAACCACAGGAATGTCTTATCGTTTGCTATCTTCTGGAGAGTGTTGATTTTATGGAGCTGACACAATGTGGGGTTCCGATTTCTTTGCCTCCCCATTCCTAAGGTGGGGGGTTGCATAATGCAAGCTGCCCAGGAGAGATCTCCCCTGGAGATTGCACATGGAGGCCCAAGGGGCTAAAGGACTTGCTCAATGACCCAGGTTTCATGCCAGAAGAAGAATTCTCAAAGGGTAACGCCATTGAATCACAGATCAAGTCACTTCTCGAGTTTCAGCTTTCAGAAACTGGAGGCAAACATTTTGTCCTTCATTATCAGACAAGAATACATTGATAAAACCCTACATTCTCCATTCCTGCTCTTCCATTTCCTCTCATACAATTTTCCAATAATTTACCCACATCCTATTTTTACTTTTTCATATATTATTTGAGCATATCACAAAAGTATGAAAAGAAAAGAGAGCTAAGATGATTTAAAAGGAAATGAAGTTGTATAGACATCAGATCAATGTTGAAAAGTCAGGTAATCCAGGCCAAAATAATCCTGTTGTTAAAGAATTTAGTTAATTGTTCCTGGGCTTGTAATAAATAAGTCAATGCCATTTTATTACTGTATTGTAAGTGTTTAAAACCTTAGGTCTTGTTCCTAGGCATGCTCCCCAAGAAAATATTAGGAGATGCCCTCAGATTTATATAAAAGGATGGTCATCACAATGTATAACACAAGAAAAATCTAGAAACAGAGATGCTAATGATAAGAAACTTCAAGTAATTTATTGTATAACAAAAACATGTAATTTTAGAAAGGCATTAAATATTTCACTTAAAAACATAACCATTATGTATGTTTAGATTATAAATCATTATCTAGAGACATACTCTGTATTTTAATTAACGACTTAATGTATTTGCTTGGGAAAAAAAAGACTGCAAAGAAATATATTTTTAGGCCCTGGCCAGTGGATAGAGTGTTTGTTGACCTTGCATATGGATGTCCTGGGCTTCATTCCCAGTCAGGGCACAACACACAAAAGCAACCATCTGCTTCTCTCTCCCTCCCTCTCTCCTGCAGCCAGTAACTCAACTGGTTTGAACTTGGCCCTGAGCACCGAGGATAGTTCAGTTGGTCCGAGTGTGTCAGCCTCAGGTGCTAAAAATAGCTCAGTACTCAAGCATTGGTCCCAGACAAGGTTGCCAAGTAGATCCTGGTCTAGGCAGAAGTCTGTCTCACTATCTGCCCATCTCTCTCTCTCTCTCTCTCTCTCTCTCTCTCTCACACACACACACACACACATTTTAAATCTGAGTGGTGGAATTTATTCATTGTTCAAAAATATGTGTTGAGTTCCCTCTATGTCAGCATTGTGCCTGGCGCAGGGAACAGAACAGCTGCATGAGCTATCCCCTCCTGGTCTCCTTCCTCCCTGAATCAAACTGGCAAAGTGACAGTGTGTCCCTTGTGAGTCCAGGTTACAAGAGACATTGCAGTGTCTCCCTTTCTCTCTTGGATTCCTCAGTCTGGGGGCTGTCAGCTTCCGCATCATGGGGACACTCAGCTCTGCAGAAAAGTCCTCCAGGAGAGGACTCGGGGTACCTGGCAGTGGCCAGTACCAGCTGCAGCCCGTGAGCGAAGTGCTTGGCAAGCAGACCCCCAGCCAAGCCTTCAGGTGAGTGCAACCCAGCCAAACTGAAACCTCATGAGAGATCTGAGCCAGACCCTTCCAGCCAAGCCCCTCCCAAAGTCCATCCTCACTGGAATCATGAGATAGTAAATGACGACTGCTGTTTGAACAACTAAATTTTGGGGTGATTTGTTACACTGTAGAAAACAAATGTAGGAGCAAACAAACCCAGATAAAAAGTTCTGCCTTTAGGGAGAAGAGAGATTATAAGCAAAATAAGTAAACTATATAGTATATGGTGATAATGGCATAGCAAAGAAGGGCGCTAAAAGGGCCCCCAATTTTACAGAAGTAGTCATGAAGCCATCCTTGCAAAGAAGCCCTTTAAAATAAGACCTGAGCCTGACTTGTGGTGGCGCAGTGGATAAAGCATTGACCTGGAATGCTGAGGTTGCTGGTTCGAAACCTTGGGCTTGCCCAGTCAAGGCACATACGGGAGTTGATGCTTCCTGCTCCTCCCCCTCCTCTCCCCCCCCTTCTCTAGGATAAATAAATAAAATCTTAAAAAAAAAAAAAAAGACCTGAGGGCGAGGGAGGAGTGAGTGCTCCAGGAGCAGGAGCATACCTGCTATGATTACAGAACAGTGAGAAAGCCACAGAAAGGGCTGCAGAGGGGGCCGTAGGCCCTTGTAAGGGCTTTGGCTTTTATTCCGACTGATGTGGGAAAATTGAAGTTTAGAGCTGACGATTGGCATGATCTGGTTACCATTTCAGCAGCATTCCTCTGGCTGCTGGGCTGGGAAGAGATGAAAGCAGGGGGACCAGTAAGGAAGCTGTTACAATACTCCAGGTGAGATAAATAGGATGGTGAATGAGGCAGAACCCAATCCTCACTGGTGGTACATTTCTTCTCTATGCTCTTCTGAATTTTCCAAATATTGACAATGACTCTTCATGACCTTTCTAATCCAAAAGGAGAAAAGGAAGTTTTTAAGTAGCCAAATGTTTCTTTTTGGTTGCATTCATCACAGTATAGATGCCCATGTAATTCTTAGCAAAATTTTAAAAACTGTCACCTTTGGTCTGTGCAGACATAACAATTTCAACTGAAAAAATCACTGTGGAGCTTTAGACGAGAGCTTGAGTGTTTACTTATCAACTAAACTTGATAATTACAAAGCACAGCATCCTTTCATTTTTTTTTCTTTAAACACTGCTGAAATTTAGTGTCAAACCTAATTTAATAACACATGTCCTCCTTTGCCCCTGCCAGTTTCCTGAGTTTTAAACATGTACCTGCTGTTTCACATTTTTAACCATTTCTTGCATTTTAACCAAACCATAAAAAACATGGAAGGACTTCATGTACCCTTTGAATATTTTTATGGCTTTCGTGATATGTATTGATATTTGACCGTTGTCAGCCTTTAGCTATTTCATATGTCCTTGGTGACTGTCATTATTTCAGTTTCGGAATTTCTGGGCATTTTGCCAGATTACTCTGGATAAAATCTGCTTCCTTAAATTGAGCACCCGTCACTTCAAGGAGCAGAGATAAAAAGAAGTGTTTCTTTAGGTACTTCGTCGTCATGATGACAAGAGCGTTAGAGTCGTTTTCCGTAGACTAGTTGCAATCACCACCTCCGCGATCCCTACACTCAAGGGGATTTAATGTCACTGAGCAAATGTTAATATCACAGCGGCTATGCACTGGAAGTACGAGACCCTGGTTGGGACACAGGTGACAGAGGAAGGGACCCGGCAGAGTGCCTGGCCGAGTCGCCGACGAGCAGACACACCGGTCTGAAATGAGGAGTCAATGCTAAAGAAAATGCAGAGTCAATGCTAAAGCCTGCAGCCGCCGTCCTGCGGAAGGGAGGCATTTCCCTTCACTGCAAAAGGTCAACCGTTTTCTATTTAAATGATACAGAAACGTCACTACCTGTACCGGCGTTTGAAACCTGGCTTCTCCTATGACATCAGCAAAGGACGCAAAGAAACACGTGCACACTTAAAGTGGAGATGCATTTGAAAGTATAGGGCCCCTTTCCCAGGAGAGTCAGCCGGGAGGCTTTAACCGGAACATGTGGAGACACAAACCGGCAGGCAGGCGCGTTTCCTCCGCGTGCCTGAAGGTCCCCAACACTCGGGGGACATATGCATGTGGCCCTGTGCCCCTGCCCTGTCCCACTCGCTGCTTTGAAGCAAGTAAACCACCCTGTCCAAGGCGCTGCGGCTCCTGGCGCGGACGCCGCCCAGGGTGCAAGCGCCTCCTCTCGGGAGCGAGGGTACAGCCGGAGCAGCGGCAGAGGAAGACCGCGCGGGTGACTTCCTCCTGGCCCCATGACAGAACAGCGTCTCTAACATGCAACCCCTTGAGAGCAGGCTCTGTGGGCGGGACTTCGATCTGCGGGCGGGGCGCGCTGTGCTCAGTTACAGTCCCCTGAAGTGGGAGGGGGCTCTATGGGAGGGACTATGTCAGGGGGCGGAAACCTGCTGGGGGTGGGGGGGGAATTACGTCCATTACGTTCCGTGGACCGGGTTTTGTTTTGGGTACCACCACCTCCGCGAGTGGGACTCCGCCCAGTGAGTGAGGGTTACAATCGGTGGGCGGGGCTTGTCTTTGTCTTTGGGCTGAGTGACGAATGGAACTTTAGCTTGTGGGCGGGGCTCCACTCAGTGGGCGGAATCACTCATGGTAGAGGAAGTGCTTCTCCCGGAACTTCGTAGTCCTGCGCGTGCCTGTGGTGTAACCTGGGCTGGAGGTCTGTCTGGTGAGAGGTTGGTGGGAGTTTTGGGGACTGGGGCCGGGCTGGCGAGCCTCGCGCCACTGCAGCCGGTGGTCTGTATCTGCCGCGCGCTTTCTGGGCGTCCTCTCCGGTGGTGGGCCGGCGGGTGGTTCTCAGCCCTGGGCCTGGACCAGTTTTTGGTTGTTTCTGTCGTCACGGTTCCCATGTGGTTTTCATGGATATTCCCTGTGACCCCATCTTGGGTATTACCTCCTCCACGAATCTACCTGTGATAGCACCTGCTCTTATACATCTTACGGCTCACGTATATGTCACTTGTGTGCCACACCTGGTACGTAGTAGCAGCTGATCAGTGAGTACTGAATAAGTGGTTGGATTTTGGTTACTATTGGAAGGACTGTAGGTCATTTAATTTGGGGAAATTTATTATGTGCATGTTCTGTTTCTTCTATAATGGTGTATTTCCTATCATGTTCATTATTTTTAAGTGTGAAGTACAATTGGGGTCAAAAGCGTTGCTGTCTGTCACGTGGTTGTCTGAGGTCAGACGTGGAGGATGTAGCCTTCAGTCGAGATGCAGTATGAGCAAAGGGAAGGAAGCAGGAATGTGCAGGTGTGTTCGTAGAACAATGTGCAGAGCAGGCAGGTATGTACGTAGCAGGAGAGTGTTACAGGTGGATGCTGGGTCCTGGGTGCCAGCACGTTGCTCCTTGTGCCTTTAAGGCGCCGTCACAGGTTTTTAACATTGGAAAGTACATTTCATAGACCCTGCAGCAGGGGTCCCCAAACCTTTTACACAGGGGGCCAGTTCACTGTCCTTCAGACGTTGGAGGGCCGGACTATAAAAAAAACTATGAACAAATCTCTATGCACACTGCACTTATTTTAAAGTAAAAAAACAAAATGGGAATACAATATTTAAAATAAAGAACAAGTAAATTTAAATCAAACTGACCAGTATTTCAGTGGGAACTATGCTCCTCTTACTGACCACCAATGAAAGAGGTGCCCCTTCCGGAAGTGCGGGGCCGGATAAATGGCCTCAGGGGGCTGCATGCGGCCCACAGGCGGTAGTTTGGGGACCCCTGCCCTGCAGGATAGGCTTGAATGCATGAGAGCCATGCCAGGGGTGGCAATCTTTCTGCAAAGGGCCACATAGTAAATACTTTGTGGGCCACAGTTGTAGCAGCAAAGCATCCATAGACAATACATAATCGAATTGACGTATCAGTATGCTAGTAAAACTTTATTTACAAAGACAGATGTCTGACCTGATACAGTCCATGTGTCTAGTTTGCCTAGCCCACGGTCGAACCAAATAGTCCTAGGGAACTATAGCAGTAACCCAGTAAATATTACATCGTGTTTTTGTATTGCATTTTTATTTATACAGAGCCAGCAAAAGTAGGTTTACATTTGCCTGTATGGACAATAATTAATAAATAATAATATAAGAATAAAGTGTTTCTTGTACTCATTACTGTAAACCTACCTTTGGCCCACACTGTACAGGAGGGGTCACATCACACAATTAGATCTAGCTTTGAATCTTGGCATTCCTTGATTACTACCAGTGTGATAATGGGCAGATTAACTTCCCTTTGCATCAGTTTCTTTTTCTTTAATCTGTAAAATGGGGATAAGTAGTATCTTCCACAAGTGTTGTGAGAAGTTAGTCAAAGCACATTTAAAGTAAGCATAGTACTTGGACACATAGTAAAAGCTCAATAAATATCTCAACTATTAATATTGTTAGGCCCTGGCCAGTTGACTCGGTGGATAGAGGACTGGCCTGGCATATAGATGTCCTGGGTTCGATTCCCAGTCAGGGCACACGAGAAGCTACAATCTGCATCTCTTCGCCTCCCTTTCCCTTTCTCTCCCTCTTCCCCTCCTACAGCCAGTGGCTCGATTGATTTCAGCATTGGTCCCACGTGCTGAGGATGGCTCCTGTGGGTCTGAGCACTGGCCTTAGGCACTAAAAATATCTCAGTTGATTTACACTGACCCCAGACAGGTGTTGCTAGGTGGATCCCAGCCAGGGTGTATGCAGGAATCTCACTATCTCCCCTCCTCTCTCTTAATATATATATAGTGTGTGTGTATATATGTGTGTGTATATATATATATATATATATATATATTTATATATGTATATGTATGTAATATATACATATATGAATATTTTTTGAATTGTACAATGTTAAAGACATTGGAGAGATGTGTCCAAGGTAGAATTTATAGGCTTAGTGTGCATTTAGCTATAGAACAAAGGGGATATCTGAAGTTTCAAGGCAAGAGCCTTTCCCAGGTGACATGCAAGTCAGAAGTCATTTAAGGGAAGTAGTAGGAAGTGCTGGGTTATGGACTGATTTTGATGAGGGGCGCACAGGAGAGGAAGTGGGTGAGTAGACAGGAATGGAAAGAAGGAAGGAGGCAGTCCTAGGATATGATGGGCACCAGAGTGGTACTTGTCCTATGAACTAGCAGGATGGATGGCAATGGTTAACATGGTGGAGGGAGCTGAAAAAAACAATGTCAATATAAATAATTCAACCCCCTAGTAGTGCATGTGGTGCCTCCTATGGGCCAGGTGCCGGAGTTGCAGAAAAGAATTAGAGAACCTACTCTGCAGTCCCACAGTAGAAAATCTAAAGGTGGCCGAAGACACGGAAATAATTTTCTGCATGCAGCAACTTCAAAAATAATCAGCAGTAAGACGGAACTTACTAGATTTAATTGGTACCTTTACTTTAAAAATTGTAATTGATTTACAGTCATAAACTTGAGTTTCTTTCTTTTCTTTTCTAGACAATGGCCAAGAGCAAACGAAAAGGACAGAAGCCCAGGAGTGTGTTTCAAATAGCCAGCCAGAAAAACTTTAAGGGTAAAAGTAAAGCAAAACCAGTTACCACTAAGCTTAAGAAGGTGAGTATTAACCACCCTTTGTTGTTTACAAGCAGAGCATAATAGTAAAGCTACTGAGAAATGGAATGCTTTCATTTAAAACAAGTTTTTAGCCTTTCCTACAAGGGCAAGAGGACTTTAAACACTTGTTTTAAAAAATGGAGAAAATAGCATCCCTTTCTTGAATCCAAATGTACAGAGAAAAATGTTAACTGCAAATGTGTGAAGTTCCAAATAACAGTAAGAGCTTTATCAGAGCAGAGAAATAAAAACTCTGGTATCAAAACCAGTTCTTTTTGAACTCAAACATATTAAAAAACCTGTCAAATTAAGAAAACATACATGAGGTCTTCAGGGTACCACACAGTTTCGTTCCTACGACAGTGACGTAATCTGAATTTTGGTTTAAGTTGAGACACACCCTAGCCTACATCACTTACCTATCCTAACACAGTCGTAAAGTCATAATCTAGAGCAGTGGTCGGCAAACTCATTAGTCAACAGAGCCAAATATCAACAGTACAACGATTGAAATTTCTTTTGACAGCTAGATATTTTAAACGTAAACTATATAGGTAGGTACATTGTTATTAACTTAATTAGGGTACTCCTAAGCTGGCCTTTGCACCTGCATGTGGTATTTTGTGGAAGAGCCACACCCAAGGGGCCAATAAGCCGCATGTGGCTCACAAGCTGTGGTTTGCTGACCACTGATCTAGAACATAAACAACTAAGCCACAGAAAACGGAAAAGGACATAATATACTGTACAGCACACTATACTGTAGTAACAGAAAAAGTGACAAAAAATGGGTACCACCAACTCCCTCACTCATACGCTGCAATACTGCGTATTCTCCCACCCACCGCACACCCAAACTAGTTCGCCCACGTAGTCCGTAAGTACAATGGTAACAGTGTGAGCCGAAACACTCACATCTAATTTTTTAGTTTTTATGGGAATGAGTGTCATAAACTTGAAATGTCGTATGTTGAGACTGTCGTAACCCAAGAGGACCCCCTGTATTCTATTTTTTAAAATGCAAAATTTGAAAACGAGTTTATCTTCTGTTTTTACTTCAGAATATTTGGGAAGTGGAAACTTCTTCAAGATATAGATCCTTCAAGAAAATGTTTTCACGTTAAAGTATATGGCATCAACCCTCCAGGACTCAGTCATTATCCTAATGGTCCACAGAAATGGAACATTTCAGTTTTCATGAACTAGCATAGTTCAGCTTTTTGATCAAGCAGTTTTGTGACTTTGGAAATATACTTAAGGAAATAAAGCTGGGCGATAGGACAGGGGTTTGAGGTGACAGTTTTACATGGAATTGTCTTCAGAGTCGACAGTGAAGCAAAGACCTGAGCGATTGGGAGCTGGGGATGCACAGAGCGGGAGGCACTGGGGCAGCAGAGAACAGCAAAGGCCCCAAATATTATCTCAGTAGAGGGAATTCCGGGGGAAGCCTCATGTGTGCTAGCAGGAAATGGCGAAGGGAGTGAAACTGTGTTGTGGGCAGCCTGGTTATACCGTTTGCTCACTGAGTAGCCTAATCTATGAGGGGAAGGTATAAGGTTACCAGGAACCATATAATTGGGAATTTGAAGTTTGTGGCCACTCACCCAGTTAGGGTTTTCTACGGCTTCAGTTTTGGGCTCAGGAAAGTCTGACAGTCAGGTTTAACTAGGTGGCCAAGCAAATATGATTAGGGAGGGAAGGTAAGAGAGTGTAAGAAAAGTGATCGATGAAATAACGATCACAGGGTAGTTGCTGGCTAAAGGATAAAGTGAAGGGAGGGAGGTGAAGAGTGATGGCATCAGAGGCTGCAGGGAGATTTGAGAACTGTGACTAAATGAGATGACAGGTGAGGACCTGGAGAGATGACAAGGCCATCGGACCACATTGTTGTTGAATCCACTAAGCAGTGATGCCAGACCTGAGGTCAGTGAGCCGAGGGCCGAGATCTTTCATGAAGGAGCAAGGAATCTTGGTGTTGGCATGTGACAGCAGAGCTGGAGGAGCTAACAGGGTGTCCCAGGGCATAAGGTCAACAGGAGCTGAGTTTGGAATGAGAAATGGCTTGGGAGCAGCAGGATGAACAGGATGACCACCCTTCCAGTGGCCATCCTCAGATTATCAGGGACTTCCATCAGGGCAAGGAGGTCAGAGGGCTGCAAGGCGCTGTCAGCAGGGCACTAGCACAGAGGACCCAGGCTCATCTCACAGGGGAGCTGACGGCTCTGCTGTCTAAAAGTGTGGTCCGCACTGTGGCCAGTGAAGTCAAGGTATAGGGGATTGCACATAATTTTTTTTTAAAATAAAACCTTTTGTCTAAAATTTCCCAGTGAGACCAAGAGTTTTAGTGTGAGTCATCCACATGAATTGGTATGGTTAAGTGTTTTTAGATTTTAGGTTGAATAAGGTTAAATTAAGGTTGAATATATTTTATCCTTAATGGTTATGAGATCCTGGTAATGTTCTTTTCTCTTTTTAAAAGATAAACATTGTGAATGAGGAAAAGCTTCGCCGAATGAACCAAGCGTTCATAGATATACAGAAGGAGCTCGCCCACTTCTCCACAGGCCTTTCCCTGGAGCCTCGGCAGAAACCGCTGGTGGGTGCAGACCACTTCCTCGCAGTGAACTAAGGCTAAGACATATGTATGTCATTTTTGTCCACTACTGCTGTCTAAAGTTTTAAACGCTGTGTAATGCTCTCCTCCCTGCAGAGTCCTCAGCAGTGTCAGGAAAACAGATCAGTGAATGTTGACGAAGCTACAAGATTAATGGCTCAGTTGTGATGCGCTGGTGATTCCCCCTAAAACCAGATTCCCCCCAAAGACCAATAAAGTCCATGTCTTATACAACTTTATTTTTAAAAATCTTGTTAATGTACAGGTATTGGCACATTTAAAAAAACAAACTACATAAACAGATCTTTCCTAATCTAGGAAAGTGGAATGTCAGAAGTCAACCAAATGCCATAACTTAAAGTGCTGAAACAGAAGGCACTTCACAAACTGTTCTTGGAAACAGTGAGACATCTTGCTAACCCTTCACTCTGCGACAGTGAGGGGCCGTGCAGATGGGAGCGCACCGACATGCGGCCGCTCCACGGCAGTAAAAGCAGAACTCCAGTAAGGGACGTGCCCTTGGCTGACATTCTTGTTTCTGATGACCTTAAGGCTGTTTTTAACTTTCCTCTCAGAAGAGTGTAGAACAGGAGTCAGGATTGAAAGAAAAGTTGAAGCCCCTTAATGCAGTGACTCCAGGGTGGGGTGAGGGAGGTATTAAATCACTATTCCCCTGAGGCAGCCAGCCCTTTGTTTTCAGGGATGAAGTTTTGTGAAGTAAGAGAGACTATTAGGGAGAAATCTGCAAAATCAGTGAACTAAACAGGTGTTACGTTCATTATAAATACTTAGTTATTAGGAAGTCTACAATGTTACAGTTAGAGGTAGATAACAGTCCCAGGCTTCCACAGAATCTAATAATTTAGTATCTGGACATCAAACAGGTCACACACTCCTTCATTATCATCTAAGTTAAAGTTGTAGTCGTCAGCCGGGGTGGGGGAGAGCCGCAGCAGGGGGAACACTGGAAGGGAAGCACAGGTCTGGGTTAGGCTGGCTTCTGCACACAGGGTGATGCGTCCCACAACACACACCCAGCTTAGTCATGGCTTCTGTGTTGTAGAGGGAATTAAAATGTACACGAGAAAAAGCAGCAGTCGAGTTCAGTGTGTACTTTGAAAGATTCTCGTTAAAGACAGTTTATGCATTGATTATGGGTATAAGCTTAAGAAATATTTTATTGGTTAAACTTATCACTAAAATACATGATTCAAAGACATGAGTCCAGTTGTTTTCTCTGATTGGCTAAGTGAACTACTACTTTAAAATGAGAATAAGAAACTAGACTTAGGTTAATAAATGTGCTGGTGTTCTCTGTTTCTTCAGAAAAATTGAACAAATCTAAGTGGTTACGGTTCCGTTTGCCTACTTCACAGCTGCTCCTGCCCAGGTCTCTGCTGTGCTTGTCAGGAGCAGGACTCTGAATCTGAGAACTCAGAGCAAGGTGAAGCCAAGACCGCTACACTGAAGTAATCACAATACTGTAGCTGTTGATTTTAAGAAAGGTTTCAGATTAGATGATGGCATGGCCACCATCAGGAACAGTGCAGACTTCCCGCTGGCTGCAGCGAGGTACCTTACAAAACTGGTTTCAGACTGATTACCTGTGGACTCACATTATCTTACTGTTCTTGGCCAGATTCTTCAGGAAAGAAAGGGCTAGTGCCCCTCCCAAGTCTCCCCTCGGAACACAGGCAAAGGCAAATGCAGAAGGATGCCTGTGATTTTCTCTGAAGTGTTAGTAAAGGAGAAGTTTCATGACTCCTCATAGTTCATTAAGTAGTCAAACAATAAATCATGTGCCACTTATAAATTTCAGAAAAGGACAGTCGGAGGCCATACAATTAAGGCAGATTGTGCCAAAGAAAACAAACAAACCCTTCCAGAAAAGTGTCATTGATTATAAGGCAGTAAAATTTTAAAGTACTTACCATCAGAAGACATCAATTCATCAATGATATCGCCACTAATCGGTCCTGCTGGAAAGAGAAACAGGACAAAGGTTTATGGCAGTTCTATGACAGAGCAGTTAGTTGTCTTTCAACACAGTACATGTTAGACACAGCTGTGTTCACACAACACAGTACATATTAAACAGCTGTTCAAACAGCAGCAGCTTGGTTAACAGCACAAAGTTAAGAACTAGAACTTAATGGAAAGGTATTTTCTCTTTGCACCTGTTTGCTTTTAAGCTTCCAAACTCAAGATGGAGACCAAAAGCCTCATCTTCTTCCCACAAGGGACTCCTGGGCTTCCCAGTCAGTGGTGCTGTAATTCTGTCACCCGACCTCATAAGGTAGCCTCTTTCCATCCCTCCTGCCAGCTCTTTTCCGGATCTTACACCTCAGATGGTACTCACTTTGTTGACACAGTATTTGTCACATGTTCTTTACTTCCCTTTCTATGCCCTGTCATCTCCCCACTTTGGCTTAAACATCCTCACCGCTGCACAAGCACTCTGCCCTCTGCTCCCCAGGGCCCTTCTCCCATCACGCCCCTCCAGTGCTCAGCACACTACAGTCCCACATGAGCCACTTCCCTGGTCACAACCCTCTCCAGCCATCCACTAGTCCTCACTTCGTCTGATATTCAAGGTCCCAAATTACTTTCCTTACTATTTCCAAATATTGAATTGCATATAGAAACTAATTGCTCAGAATTTTTTTAATGCTTGTGGAAGCTGAAGTACTAACTGCCTGAGTTATGCCTTATAAAGCTTGCCTGCCTTCTTCACCACCATCATACTTACAGGACTGGCTCTTTAAGGACCAGACTTAGTTGCGCATCCCCATGGATAAGGGTGCAGATCCTTACAGGGAGAGGCAGAGGGAGGGGTGCAGGGACACAAGTTCATGCGTATGCATCAGACCTAACCAGCCTCACCCTGCACTGCCGTGAGCTATCAGGATAGCAGACTCCCCCACGTCCCAGGTCACATCCCAAAGGCAAAATGAAACTACTGGGCACAGCACAGCTGTGATTAATCTGTAGCACTCTCTCCAGACATGCGGGACTGTCATCACTGAGCAGCTACACTTTCCTGATGAGTACAGCAGTGAGCCCGGAGCGGGGCGGGCACGCTGAGTGTGCAGCAGTGAGCCAGGAGCAGGGCGGGCACACTGAGTGTGCAGCAGTGATCCTGGAGGGGGGCGGGCAACCTGAGTGTGCAGCAGTGAGCCCTGGAGGGGGGCGGGCACGCTGAGTGTGCAGCAGTGATCCTGGAGGGGGGCGGGCAACCTGAGTGTGCAGCAGTGAGCCAGGAGCAGGGCGGGCACGCTGAGTGTGCAGCAGTGAGCCAAGAGGGGGGCGGGCACGCTGAGTGTGCAGCAGTGAGCCCGGAGGGGGGCGGGCACGCTGAGTGTGCAGCAGTGAGCCCAGAGGGGGGCGGGCACGCTGAGTGTGCAGCAGTGAGTCCAGAGGGGGCGGGCACCCTGAGAGCACAGCAGTGAGCCCAGAGGGGGGCGGGCACGCTGAGTGTGCAGCAGTGAGCCCAGAGGGGGGCGGGCACGCTGAGTGTGCAGCAGTGAGCCCAGAGGGGGGCGGGTGAGTGTGCAGCAGTGAGCCCAGAGGGGGGCGGGCACGCTGAGTGTGCAGCAGTGAGCCCAGAGGGGGGCGGGCACCCTGAGAGCGCAGCAGTGAGCCCAGAGGGGGGCGGGCATGCTGAGTGTGCAGCAGTGAGCCAGGAGCAGGGTGGGCACGCTGAGTGTGCAGCAGTGAGCCCAGAGGGGGGCGGGCACCCTGAGAGCGCAGCAATGAGCCTGGGGAAGGGAAGGGAGCAGGCATGTGTCGTTGCACTCTGCAGCCTGGCTGTTTAGAGCACGTCAATAATCTGTCCTGGAGCTGCTAAGATAACCTTACAGAGTAACCTCAGATAAAAGCAGACGTGTGTAGGTAACAGGGACTAAAGCAACCAATCTGGCTACTTCTGAAAGATAGAATACTAGAGAAAACTGCACTATGAAACATCACTCCCTTGCTGAGTACTCAGAGTTCTACATAGTTTTCACTGCATGATATTCTAGCCCATGGTATGTTTCTGAATAGACAATCACATCGCGTGTGTAAAAAATACTTATCTTAAACAAATCTGCAGTTAACAGGATTAAAATCTTCATATGATAACACATACAGTTACAAACATTAATAATAAATAATATAAAAAGGCAGGATCTTCTTAAAATTTTCCTCAAAAAACATGTCCCCTTGCTGGACAAAGATACACTAACACAGGCTGATTAAACGAAGCTTCCTGTTTTCCTCCTGTATCAGATAATAAGAGTCACATGCCAACTGACAGATTCAGAAATGCTCGACTTGCTAACATGAAGGCTCTGCCCACCTGATGCCAGGTCTGTGGCTGGCATGTGCTGCAGGCCCTGACCCCTTTCGGAGGAGGGCTGCCCAGGTGGGCTCTGAGTGGACGGGCTGGGCTTCTGTGGAGTCCGGGGAGTCGAGGGCTGAGAGGAGGGCTGTGTGAGGTCGTCTGGTGGGGGGACAGGAAAGGCCACCGGCTGGGACGAACTGGACTCTTTATTTATAAGCAGCACATGGATGGGGCCGGAACGGCTCTTCAGGTTGATCTGGTATTTCTTCTGTCCATTCTGACCCTTTGAAGTGGTTGGAAATAAATCAAAGAATAAACATTAACATTAAAAATCAGAAAGAGCTCCTAGGGACTAACTGAATCCACACAACAGAGAAAGGAGGTAAGTCAGACATGAGAGCAGAGACCAAGAACGGGATGGGACACAGAGGCTCTAGCCGTACTGCCCAGCCCCCAAGGGAAACTTTTCTCAAAATCTGAGCATCAAATACTCTCAGTTGTAGAATTCTGGAACCATCCGTGTTCAATGTAATGATCACTCCTCATGTTGCCTATGTGCAGGGACACCTCCCAGGTGCAGGCCCTATGATGTGGTAGCTCCGTGTGCTGTTTTAAACGGCAGCTATCACACGTCAAATTCCCTTCTGTTCCGCAAGCACAAACAACCGAGTGTGACGTCCCTGCATTTCCAATGGTTATTTGTCTCTCGACGCGTCAGAATCCAGTCAAACCAACGCTTGCATACACCCCTCTAGAGTGGCTGTGGCAGGAGGCAGGTGGCAGAGACGGCCTTCTTTTACCCCCACTTTGGCTGGTACAGTGTTCAAATCAATTTGTTTTAGTAAACTCTGACTCCAAAGCTACAATCATGACACTTACATACAGCAGAGTCACTATATATGTTTGACTTAATGAGCAAAAAAATGATTTTAAAAGTACGCAATTTAAAGCAATATATTCAATATTACTGGTGATATTTACTTTTTATTTTTAAAATTTTTTTCTTAAGTGAGACGTGGGGAGGCAGACACGTGTGCTCCCACATGTGCTCGACTGGGATCCACCCGGCCTACCCACCAGGAGGCGATGCTCTGCCCATCTGGGGCGTTGCTCCACTGCAACCGGAGCCATTCTAGCACTTGAGGTGGAGGCCATGGAGCCATCCTCAGTGCTTGGGCAAACTTTGCTCCAGTGGAGCCTTGGCTGCAGGAGGGGGAGAAAAAGGAGAGGGGGAAGAGTGGAGAAGCAAATGGGTGCTTCCCCTGTGTGCCCTGGCCAGGAACTGAATCCGGGCCTTCCATACACTGGGCCGACACTACCAATAAGCCAACCAGCCAGGGCCTACTGGTGATATTTAAATTGAAAATCTTCCTCAGTCAAGATTGGAGCATCAGTTCTGGATATAGTCAAAGTGGTGTTTTAAGATTACTGACTATATCATGACTCATCTTGATAATAAAAAAAAAAATGTCACATAATTCATTCAGTCCCAGCTACAATTTCACTATAGTATTGAAGACATCCACATACAGTATCAATACCCTCAAACAGACAACTTTAGTGTCTACACACACAGAATCAGCTCCTGTTCCATGAGAGAACACACAGCGCCTCCCCAAACAGCGGATACACTTTCCCCGAGTTGCCCACGTACCATTTCTGGGATGGGCACCTCCAGCTGTGTGCCAGAAGGGGCCTGGATGGCCAAAAGTGTGTCACCTGTCATAAAAAATATTTTTAAGTTTTAGAAAATAGCATTGATCCAGGAATAGAGTGCCAAGAGGACGTACCCTGGAGACAGAAGCTCGGGTTGGAGTCCCAGGCGGGGTGGAGCAAGGGTTCTCACTTCTGTTGAGCAGGGACTCTTAACTCACTGCACAGTGATGTTCTGAGGATAAGTGAGGTCACAGGTGTACTGGCTCTTTCGTCAGGGTCAGCACTCAGTGTTAGAGCTACTATTCTCGTGAACAAGTTCAGCTCAAGCTAATTTTGCTTTTTCTTGGTCTCATGTTAAGGCTGATATTCTGGAAACCTTTTTTTTTGTATTTTTCTGAAGCTGAAAACGGGGAGAGTCAGACAGACTCCCGCATGCGCCCGACCGGGATCCACCTGGCACGCCCACCACGGGCGATGCTCTGCCCACCAGGGGGCGATGCTCTGCCGCGACCAGAGCCACTCTAGCGCCAGGGGCAGAGGCCAAGGAGCCATCCCCAGCGCCTGGGCCATCTTTGCTCCAATGGAGCCTTGGCTGCAGGAGGGGAAGAGAGAGACAGAGAGGAAGGAGGGGAGGGGGGTGGAGAAGCAAATGGGCGCTTCTCCTATGTGCCCTGGCCGGGAATTGAACCCAGGTCCCCCCGCAAGCCAGGCTGACACTCTACCGCTGAGCCAACTGGCCAGGGCCTCTGGAAACCTTTTAACCTCAACTAAGACACACTGTTTACTTGGAATATTTAAACTATTAAAATGGTGACACAAGAGATGAGGTGTGACACTAAAATCTTGAGCTTAAGTGAGCCTGCTTGTGAAGCCAAATCCTACAGCCATCTCTGCGGAAGACTAGGAAGATGTCCCACATGGAGGCCAAGTACAGCGGCAGCCACACGTCCACCTGGAGAGTCAGTGACAGGCGTGATAAAACTACAGCGTGGGCACAATCTCACATACTTGTGTTAGGTATAATCACGGGCACATGGCCCTGCCCTCCTAGTTACCAATCCACCATGATGTCATTTCAGGGGTGAACCGAGGTGGCTGGACTGGGGCGAGGAACAACTGTCTTGTTATAAACAGATTCCCTAACTGTCCTCATGCTTTCTCCACATTCCATCTGTGACCAGCACATGCGCTAGTTTCATGAACAGAGCTGATGAGCACCATGTTCATGTTCAAGTTCGGTGTCTGACTGTGAATCCTGCTCTGTGCAGCTGCCCCTCCCACCAAGTTTACTGCCACCAACAGACAGTGATGTGAGCTATGGAAAAAAGTTACTGCCACGGGAACAGAAATGTGAGTGTGCCTTGAATGCAGCTCACTGCAGGGGGATAAGCCCACTCCTGACCATAACAAGCTGGTGAGCACAGGGGACTTTGAATCACTGCAGTAAAGAGCTGATCTGAGGGAGGACATACTCACCGTTAAAGCAGCTGCAGATGTCCTCATGAGTTACATAGGAAAACGTACTGTCATAAGAATTAAGGAACATCTGCATCAAGGTCTAGGTATTTCCATTAAGATAACAAATCTGAGTACAAATAAACAAGACACCCAAATGCTTGCAGGGTTCACACATGGTGAGATAAGAAATAACAGAAGTCTTCAGTCTGAAAAAGCAAAGACAGCGGTTCCCAAGAGGAGGGTCTGCTTATGCTCTGATAAAAGCTACTTTAGATTTCTGTGACATCTGAGGACCCTTGGGAGACAGATGGAACACATATTCCTCACAGAGACAGGCCTCTGGGGGGGGGGGTACTGATGGGAAACAAATACCAGAACCACAGGAGCCTCCACATCCAGAACCTTCTTGGGCTGTGGCTTGGGGCCCTGGGAGTGGTCAGAACCTTGGAAAGCAGTGCAGCCAAGTCCAGGATCAGCTAGTTCAGTAGGTTTTGAATCTTGGGGCTCCACAAGGCATAGCTTGAAAATCCCAGAGCTTACGGAGCTCTCACCCATGGGAAAAACACAGTAAGACCATGGACATGTGCAACGAGGATAAGACAACAGGAAACACAACTGTGTACCTTCATCAGAAGCTCACAAGGGTACAAGATCGATGCAGGTAAAATGCTCCAGAAAGCACAGGTACGCTCAGAAATCTAGAGCATCAGACACACCCAGAACAGAGACTGTAAGAAACAGAGTGCATCACTCATCTTAATGGGACAGACATACCAGCTGGGGACCCCGCCCTCCAGGAGGCACCATATTTGAGTTAATATCTGGCAGAAAGTATCCTGGATTGATTTCAGGCCTAATTTCATTTTCATACCAAAATTAATTTTTCAACACTTTTGAGAGTTGCTGAATGTCTGCCACTTCAGAGCACAGAACATAATGACATACAATAACCTACACACTTCACAATGATGTCTACAGCTCACAGACCAAGCACAGTGGCTGGTACGGCGCCTCCTGTCAGTGGGCAGCCCAAAGGGAGACATCACAGGACTGATATTATTTGATAAACTATATAACTTAAAAAGGTAAAAACAAATTATTAGAAACAAAATGTTACATATTTACTTCCTATACTTATATCTCTAGACACAGCAGAACCACCTGCTGACCCTCAGCCTGAAGGATGTCAGCAGCACGCCCTCCCTGGCTGTGCACACGTGTAGCTGTGGAAAAGGATATCTGCTGTTAATAGAGTCGTCCATCACGTTTTTGATACTTTGCTGCAGCCACAACTTCTGCTGGTCAAGTTCTCTCTCCTTCACTTCCAGGTCCTCAATCTCGGCTTTAAGGTCCCTCAGACGCTCTAGGACCTCCTTAGTGTTGCAGCCAGCACCCACACCTCTTAAAGACAGGTCAGAATTAACATTCCCAGATCAGACCCAGGCTAACGTCACTTGATTCCTAAATAAAACTGACTTAACTGGCAATACATTCAAGATGAAAATCTCTACTCTTCTAAAAATCAAAGATTAAAAAATTTAAGTACCACACTTCTGAACATGTTTGCTTAGAATATTTTTGTCAAGAACAATGAAATTACAAAAATTTTTAATATGTTTTAGAGTGGCTCTTGTCATCTGGAAGGTCAGGCTGATAACAAATGCACCAAAAATGATGTCGCAACCAAACAGTCACACTTGGACATCTCGTGTAGACTGAGAGACAGGTAAAATAAATTATAGTCTTTAAATATCTTGGTGGGATTTTGACTAAAGGGAAAAAAGAAAACTAAGGCCAGAGGAGACAAATTTACAAAACAGAAAGTATTTGTCAATTTCAAACATACAACCATGGCACAGTTAACAGAGGACAATGTGCACGTCATTAACTGTTTATAAGGTGCAAATTCTTCTGTATAAGATGTAGTTTCTGCTCTCACTTTTTATTTATTAAAAAAATTTTTTTTTTGTAGGGGGAGGATACGGAGAGAGAGACAGGAATAGGCAGGGGGAGAGAGATGAGAAGCATCAACTCGTGGTTGTGGCACTTTAGCTGTTCACTGATTGCTTCTCATAAGTGCCTTGACCAGGGGCTCCAGCCAAGCCAATAATCCCTAGCTCAAGCCAGCGACTATGGGGTCATGTCTATGATCTCATGCTCAAGCTGGCGACCTCGGGTTTCGAACATAGGCCTCAGCATCCCAGGTCAATGCTCTCTCTATCCACTGCACTACCACCTGGTCAGACAGTTCCTGCTCTCAAGGCATTTATGTTAGTCAATCAGCTGACGAACACTTGGGTGGAAAGGGATTGGTAACACAAAGCAGTGTGCAGGGTGTGCCAAATGCAGACCTGAGGTAGAACATACAGTTTTAATTTTAAGAGTGTAAATTAAGCAGCAGAGAGCAAGGGAACAGCCTAACCCAGAAGCAGTAAACGGGGACATGCACAGAAGCCCTGAGAGGCAGGAGCAGAGGGACCTGAGAACAGCTGACACAGAAGACTCAGGAGAGACGGCTGGTGGGGAGGCCGATGTCAGACTGGGAAGAAGAGGTGAGGCTGCAGAATGGAGCCCTGGTGTGTAACTTACTTCCACTGGATGCTGTTTTTTGACTTTTTTTCAATCAGGTCAATTCCTTCCAAGACATTGGTGATATCATAAATTCTTCTTTTTTGCCTCACAGCCAAAGTATCTGCAGCCTGTTAAAAAAAAAATGGGGGAAACAAAGAACAACCACACAAATTACAAATCATATTTTAAAGTCGAAAAGGGTTGGTTATTAAGCTCACAGCATGAGAGCCCAGTCCCATATCTGGCCCGGGCAGCTTTGGAACAATGCTGGGTGTGTTCAAAGCAGCTCTCACACCCTGGGAAGACCGAAGAAATTATTCCATTTATAAGCCAGCAGATGTTGAAATAGAAGGACACGACACAAAGCCCACAAAAATAAAGAACAGTGAGACTAACCTCATGTCACCTCACGGACTAATCCTAAGGGCTGCAAACTGCCAACCCTGTTCCGTCCTATCTCATTTCTCTGTTTGTAAACAGTCTTGCCTAAAGACAGCTTCAACTCTTCTTGAAGGCTTTGAAAAATTGTATCTCGGCAACTTTTAAAATAATTCAGTCAACATATTTGGGGGTGAATTCTGAAGGATACACACATATGAAGACCCTAAAATACACTATCATCTTTTTCAAACTCACAGTAAAAACCAACACAGCATGAAATCAACAAGTAGTCACGCGCTAGCCTGAGGTGGCATGGGCAACAGTGCACAGGGGTTTGGTGCTCTGACTCACGTTCGACAAGATCAACAAAAATGTCCAAGTTTTGACTGAATTCAGGGATGCTGACAGTTCCTCTATGTATCTAGTTCCCACTCACATTTCTGACATTTGTTCCCCAATAAAAGGCATGCAAACTCAAAGAACGGAGGGCCCCACAGCTCTTTCTCAGAGTGAGTAGGCAAAGCTTACCTGAACGGGAGTCACATTCTCAGACTCGTGGTAGTCATAAAAGGACACCTTTGTGTCCTTACCGAGAACAGCATATTATCTATATTAGTGAACAGCACTGAACATTTCATAACTGGTAACCAGCTGTCTCAGGGCATTGCTACTTTTTGATTCCATAAAAAAGTAGCTCCTACAAAACCCTTTGTTTTGCAAGCTGGACCCTCCTTCCATGGGACAAGTGTGATCAACAGCTCACTTGACAGGCACTGGAACCTGTTAAGTGCAAAACTGGTTCTAGCCATTCATTTATTGTGTACCAAAATGGCTAGGCTACTCCTGACTAGTTACTGCTTAGGTCTTCAGTGAGACACTGTGCCTCGAACAGTGGGTGGGAGAGTCAGTGGGACATGGCAGAGACAAGGGAGAACCAGGAGTGAGGCTCTCTGCCCAGGTCTGGCCTGGTCTCTCTTCCCTTGTGCGCAGCAACCCTCCGGTTTATGTACCCTCAGCTTCTATTGGGAGCGCGAGGCTGTTTTCCTGGGGAGCAGTAGTCAATACAAAGTTAACTGTAGAAATCGGAGTTGTGGTACGTTTCTCACTTTCCTTTGACCTGGACTGCTGGGTCCCCAATCAAGTGCTCAGACACAATGGTGCTTACGGCCACCCAACCACTCACTGGTGAGCTCGGGACATGTCTGCATGACCCGTTAGGTGAAGAACCATCACAGCTCACTTCTAGCTGGATTTAAAAAATTTCTTACCGCTTAACAACTACCAAATTTAACCCTGGATTTCCAAAAGTCACCATTATTTCCTAAATACTCTTCTCTTTATGCACACGACCTCATAAACAGCCAACATGTACAGAGTGCATACTGGGACAGCACTTTCTGGAGAACAGCATGTTAGCAGCCACATCAGCCTTAGGAAGCCAGGCTGGAGTGGGGCACGCCAGGGGATCCACGAGCAGACTGGAGGGAGTCAGAGAAGGAGAGAGGTGGGTGCTGGAAGCCAAGGAGAGTGAGAAAGGGTAACCACGTCAAGAACTGCTGTCAGGCCTGACCAGGTGGTGGCGCAGTGGATAGAGCGTCGGACTGGGATGCGGAAGGACCCAGGTTCGAGACCCCGAGGTCGTCAGCTTGAGCACGGGCTCATCTGGTTTGAGCAAAGAGCTCACCAGCTTGGACCCAAGGTCCCTGGCTCCAGCAGGGGGTTACTCGGTCTGCTGAAGGCCCGCGGTCAAGGCACATGTGAGAAAGCAATCAATGAACAACTAAGAAGTCGCAACGTGCAACGAGAAACTGATGATTGATGCTTCCATCTCTCTCCGTTCCTGTCTGTCTGTCTCCCTATCTCTGCCTCTGTAAAAAAAAAAAAAAAAAAAAAAAAAGAACTGCTGTCAGGCCTGACCAAGTGGTGGCGCAGTGGATAGAGCATCGGACTGGGATGTGGAAGGACCCAGGTTCGAGATCCCGAGGTCACCAGCTTGAGAGCGGGCTCATCTGGCTTGAGCAAAAAGCTCACCAGCTTGGACCCAAGGTCGCTGGCTCCAGCAAGGGGTTACTCGGTCTGCTGAAGGCCCGCGGTCAAGGCACATATGAGAAAGCAATCAATGAACAACTAAGAAGTCGCAACGCGCAACGAAAAACTAATGATTGATATTTCTCATCTCTCTCTCCGGTCCTGTCTGTCTGTCCTTGTCTATCTCTGCCTATGTAAAAAAAAAAAAAAAAAAAAGAAAGAAAATACTGTAATACTTAAAAAAAAAAAAAAGAACTGCTGTCAGGGGAGTCAGAGAAGCACAGACACCCATGGAGATGACTATAGGACAACTGGGGACCACATCACCGCTGTCTGGGCAAAGCGATAATGGAGAAGAGATGTCAGGAAAATTGGGGGAAAGCCGGGCAACGCCAGGGGCTCAACCATGGGGTCTCTCCAGGAAGTGTTTTCTTTTCTTTCCAAGATGCAGGTACAAAGCAGACAAGTAGGGAGGAGTGAGACTTCTCCTTATGGAGGCTTTTTATTCTCCCATCAGTAGGGTGTGCAGTGAAGGGGGAGGGGAGCCAGGGCTGAGGACAGGAGACAGTGAAACCCTCCAGGAGGAGAGCGAGCACCAGAAGTGCTGGACCAGTGAGCATGGGGAGCTGCACTGCGAGCCAGCACCACTGATTTCCGCAGCCCTGGAGCCCACACAGCGTAGTGACGGGCACACACAGGGCAGAGCGGCACGTCCTCTCCCATTTGGCCACTGCCACTGCTGGATATATGCAGTCACATGCGTCAGGTCTCCTTACAAAGGTTGTACCTGCTGTTACAGGATGTGACCCTACAGGGCCCTGAAAGACACATTTAATTTTTCTGTAAAATACACAAGCAAACAACCCTCAGAGGGGAATAGGTCTTCCTTCCCAACATTAAACCCTCTTCTGACATCACCAATGGTGAGTAAAGTGACGCCTGAAGGTGGAACAAAGTTCAAGCCGGGGAGCTGCCAAGAGGTGGACAGACAATGAATTAGAAGATGAGATACCTCACGCGTGTGGAAGAGGCTCCAGCCCACCTGGGCTTTCCCAGGAGAGTCCTGGAGCCCCCGTGTGCGCTCTGGGGCAGGGACAGATCCCCGGCAGCTTTGCTTGCTCTGGGTGAGTTGCAGCCCGTTTACCCAAGGATGTTCTGATGGGACACGAGGTCCTGAGCACAACACAGTAACCAGAGAAACCTAGTCTCCCAGGTTCTCCACCTGCAGAGCAGGTGTCGCTGTCTCTTCGGGACCATGGCTCTCAGAACACGTGCACTCAATGTTTGGGCTTCACAAATGAATGTGACTGCACGGACGGCTGGCATCCAAACCACAAACGTGCAAGAGACGTTACATATAATTCGTCACACACATGCACACACACAGTGACAGTCCCAAAAGTAAGGTAGTCGGATCCCAAGTGACACAGCAAGATAGGTGATGAAATATTTTAATAAGAATTTTTAAAAATATGAGGCAACTCACTTTAAACTGTGCCCCACAATGGACTATGCCAATCTCAAGATTTTAGCTAATTTCTAACACTGTTGAGATCATTAATATAGATTCTTCACAAGCCAGTAACAGGATAATTGTGTTTTCTAATTTCACAGACGTTATCTAATTCAATGCTCACAACTGTTATGTAAAGTAGTGATCATTCTGTTTCATAGGAAGCAGATTCAGAGAGTTCATGACTACTCAGGTGGAATTTGGCATTAATTATAAATCCAGAAAATATATTTGAGGCAAAACATTTCAAAAGGTTTGCATACTTTTAAAAGAGTTAAATATATGGTGTGCAGTCAACAGCTCTCAGGCTTCACAACTGTCCTGAAGAAACAGTTCCGGTACCGCTGGTCCACAGGTGGTTTAGTCTAGAATGTATGAAATGGTCTGAAAGCAGGAAGATCTTCATTTCCATTTATTTGTTTATTCAAAAATAATAAAAACAAAAAAATTGTATATACGTCTAAGGCTTGGGACTGTGGCTGACTTGTTGTAGAATAAGGTTTAAAAAAATGAAATAGTTCCGTAGAAAAAAGAGATCACTTAGGTGGCTGCCAAGGGGCAAGTTCCCAGAGAAGGCTGATGTGTGTCCTCACCCAGACTATAGGGGACATTAATCAGTGAGGAAATTAAAACCCAAGGAACAAGTAACTTACTTCAAGGGCACAAAGGCTCCCCCAGAAGCAGCACCTAAGTGCTTTAGTTCTAACTCAGCACTTGGCACAACAGGAGTCTGTCCTGGAAACACCTACAGGGCATTTCCTACCTCAGGACTCAGGATATTTCCATGTGTATATTCTTTAAATTTGTTCCGATTCTTTTTTTTTTTTTTTCTTTATTTTATTTATTCATTTTTAGAGAGGAGAGAGACAGAGGGAGGAGCTGGAAGCATCAACTCCCATATGTGCCTTGACCAGGCAAGCCCAGGGTTTCGAACCGGCGACCTCAGCATTTCCAGGTCAGCGCTTTATCCACTGCGCCACCACAGGTCAGGCTGTTCCGATTCTTATTTTTTGATTTTTAATAAACTGCATAAGCTTTTACTGTGGAACTTCATTTTTATTGTCTTACTCAAGAAATGCATTGCTAAGATCCAGCACCATGTTCTCATTCTTCAGTAGTGAAGTCAGAAGTTAGAAACAACATCCATGTGGGCGTGGATGTTTTATGGTCCCCAGGATATGTGGGTGTGAAGGTTGGTATAATTTTTCATATTCATGATAATCACAAAAATGATGTTTAATGTTTAACTCTCAAAAAATAAGTGTATAACCCCAAAACATCAACTTATGATAGTTGTTAGAATATTAATAGATCTGCCAAAGTTAAGAATATAAGAAAAAAATGTGATTTTATAATTTCACATTAGAGAAAATGTATTGCCAAAAATGTGTTGACGAAAAACAACAAAAAAAGTGTTAATGATGTTTTACTATGGTGCAGAACATTGAAAAGACTTCAATGTAATATATATATATAAGATTTTATACATATATACATAAATAAGTGAAAAATATATGTAAGTGAATATTTTCTTCATATGTATGTAAAAAAGAATGATACTCAAAAAAACTGTTCTCTAGGAGTAAAAAATCATTAATAAGACAATGTTACTGCAGAAACTTCTGAACTTCTAGGAAATTGTGATTAAATATTAAATCCACTGCCCCTGTGACTCCAGGAGAGCAAGTTCATAAAACAGGAAGGAGCCAAAGACCCCAAGGGCAGGTAGGGCTCAGCTGTGTCATATTCCCTCACACTCTGAGGCAAGAGTAGGGAGAAGCCCTCAACGTCTGCCCTCAGAGTTCAGGTTTATTTCCCAAACTTGCCTTATTCCTATTTCTCGAGGCACAGGCTACAGTTGAATTTATAGATTTTCAACAGTAGTTTGCAAGCTGTTTTGTAACATCATCCTCATGACTACTTGGAAATTCTTTAAATAGAATGCGTTTTAGTTCATGACCACCTAAGTATTATGGTGAGTGTGCCATAAGGCAGGTTAGGGCGGAGGAGGGCCTGCGGGGAGATGAGAACAGGAGTTCGCACAGGTGGGACACTCCAGGAAACACTCGGGATGCAAACCACGCACAGCAGCAGGCCCCTCGTTCAAAGCTGGGCCACGAAGACAACCACGGCCATTCACTGAACCCCGACGACCTCGGTGTGCGAGAGCCTGCACACCCCACCCCGGGCCATCTCAGGTCCCAGAGGATGCTCCGGTGGCAGCGCCTGCGCCGTCCAGGCAGGTGTGAGGGGATAAGGCTCAGTGCGAGCCCGGGATCAGGACAGACTGAGCTGACTGCTTGGTACTTGGTGTCACCTGGGTTTACTTGGAGCTCCTTTTCAGTGGGCACCTGCGCCTGTCCCTGGGCTCTGTGTACCCTGGCACCGCTGGCTGGGGGTCAGATCCCCGTGTGGGCACGCCGTCCTTTGAAGGACTTGAGCTCGAGCCTAGGGCGGGGCGCGCCCCAGGACACAGGCGACTTCAGAGGGACTGAAAAGCCCTTCCCGTGACACGGCGAGCACCCTTGTCCGGTGCCGCCCAAAGTCACACACCAAACGTCCTCCTACCGCCGGCCGATGAAAAGCGGATGGGAAGGAGAGTTTTGTTACCCTTACTTTGGCTGGAAGAGGTGGGGTCAGTTTTTCCTTCTTTCACGCGGTGTGGGCGGCTAAATGCTTTGTTTGTTGTACACGGGCGCCTGCGGAGACCATCGCGCCCCACGAACCGGGGGGGTGGCCACGCGGACCACCGAGCCCCACTGCCCGGGCCGGACACGCAACGCTTTGTGGAGAGCGGCCGCCGGTGGCCACGCGGCATCCAGAGGCGTCCGGCCGGCCCCTCCCCCGCGGGCGGCCCCTCCCCCGCCGGCGCTTACCGCCTTGAGGTCTAGCACGCCGTCCTGCGCCTCCTGCAGCAGCGACACGAACTTGGCGGTGAGCAGCCCCAGACTCTTCTCGTGCCGGCTGCTCCCGCCCGCCGGGCCCCCAAGCTGCGATGGCGGCGAGGGGGACGCGGGGGGCGGCCGCTGGCCCTGCGCCTGGACCTGCGGCGCCGGCTGCCCACAACTCGCGGGATCGGCCGCCGCCATCCCCGAGTGAGCCCCGCCGACGCCGAGTTTAAATGGCAGGAAGTGACGTAAGCTGCCGTTGCCGGGAGACGTGCTTGCGGCGGGAGGGGCGTGGCCGGGAGGAGGGTCCAGCGTCCCCACCGCCCCGCCTCGGCTGCAGTTCCCCTGGGTCACAGGAGGGCGGCCTGCGCAGGCCACGGGGTTCGTTTCCAGGTTGTTGGGTCCCATTGACCAGCCCGTCCACTTTTGCGCCAGAAACGTAGTCTAGGTCACTGGTTGTTCAGCAAGTTTTGAAATCAGGAATGTACGTTTCCCAACTTTGTTTTACTTTTTCAACTTTGTTTTGGCTGTTCTAAGTCCCTTGAAATTATGAATTTTAGGATCTTTTTAGAAACTTCTGCAAACTAACAAGTTAACTGGGGTTTTGATAGGGATTGCACTGAATCAGGAGATTAAATTTCAACAATATTGGCTTCCCATACATGAGTATCTTTTTCTTTCAACAATGTTTTGTACTTGTCACAGTGTAAGATTCACACTTCTTTTGTTAAATTTAACCCAACAACTTTGTTCTTTTTGATGCCATTGCCAGTGGCATTTTCTTTTTATTGAGGTACAATTGACATGTAAAATATGTACATATTTATTTAATATGATAAGCGGGGATAAGTATAGACCATGAAATTATCAATACCCTAAAGTCCTCACCTCCCAGGTTCCTCCCATCCATTATTATTGTCCTTGCTTTTGTTCCTGATTGTAAGTAACTTGAGCCTTCTTGGCTCATGCTTGTGGAAAAGGCTGTCAGTCTGCCTACCCTGGTGACTGACATAGTTGATGAGACGGAAAGCCTGTCCTCCTGGCCAAAACCATCCCTGGTAGAATTACCAAGGGGCTAAGCATGTGATGGGAGATGGACAAGACTCAGCACTCCAAGCTTTTGCTGTTGACAGAGATTCAGTAAAGCTTCAATGAATGTCTTCATTTGCTGTGTGCTCTATGGACAATTTTCAGAGACTTTAAATGGGTGGGTATAAGGCCAGTGGCTGCCACCATCATGGCCGTACAGGCTCTCATTGGATTCAGGCAGACAATAAAGAAACAGTAGAGCCACAAAATGGTGGCCATTCCTTTATTGTCTTGTACTGACAAGCAAAGACAAAGGGAAGACCGCTTCCCCCTTTCTCAGAGCTCCCAAAGCCCTGACACATTCGCTGGTTCCACAACCAGAAGAATCTTCCCCGGTTTCTCCTAGAATCAAAGGCCCCACCAGTCTTAGTGGAGCTTGCAAAGTCCCTCAGCTCTGGTTCCCCATCTGCACACCTTCTCTCTCTGCAAAAACTTGCTTCTTCAGCAATCTGCATTCTCTCTGCTCTCTCTGCAAAACTGCCTGGGCCCACAAAAACTCCTCCTCCAGCAAAGGTAAGCAAAACAGTGGCCCCTCCCAAGCAGGAATGCAATCAGCAATTTGCAATCAACTGCCCTGCTCGGAGGGCAAGCACACACTTGGCTGCCCAGCGCCATTTTTTAACAATAAAAGTGAGCAAACTCAAAAAAACCAAATTTTACAAACTCATTTGCCCAACAGTGGTTTAAAAGCCTCTTTGCCAGCTGGGGTTGTTTTGCTGGGAAACAGGTCTGCAGAGTTCCTTGAGCTCTGTTGCAGAAGTGGAACCAGCTCTGTTCACTTTTGAACTATGATTACAGTATGCATTTTATCAGTTCTTTAGGTCAGTATTAACTTGACAAAATAAGCTATAATTTAGCTGTATTTCCCTCCTCCAAATTCATGCTTTTTGTCAGAATCATATCCATATATGCTATAAAACCAAGTGTTACCATTGCTTTACATGTCTTCTACAGAGGAAAAATAGATTTATAGTCTCATATAAAAATGTGCCCACACTCGTTTCCAGTAGTCTTTATTTCTTCCAACTGGTTATTGTCTGATATTATTTCCTTTCAGCCTTTATAATTCTTTTTTTTTTAAATAAAAGGTCATTAAATAAAAGATTTACTCATTTTTAAGAGAGAAAAGGGGGGGAGGAACAGGAAGCATCAACTCCCATATGTGCCTTGACCAGGCAAAGCCAGGGTTTCCAACTGGTGACCTCAGCATTCCGGGCCAACGCTTTATCCACTGTGCCACCACAGGCCAGGCCTAGCATTTCTTTTCAGTCTGTCTTTATTTTGAGGGATAGTTTTGCTGGAGGTAGCCTTCCTCATTGGACAGTTCCCTTTCTCCCCACACTTCAAATAATCTGCCACTGCCTCCTGGCCTCCACTGTTCCTGAAGTCAACTGTTAATTTCATTCTTCTTCAATGAGATAAACCGTATTTTCTTGTTGCTCTCAAGATTTCCCCTATAGTTTGACTCTAAGGTGTCTAGCTGTGGTTCTCGTCATTATCCTGGGTTTTATAGAAGTTCTGGGATCAACAGGTTAATCTTCATCAGGCTTAGTAAGTTTTCAGCTACTGTTCTCCCAAATAGCTCTTATGCCCTCCTCTCCCTGACCTCCATCACACACTGGCAGGCTCAGTGCTCACTGATGTCAGTGTGAAGTGTGCCCATAAAGAAACATGGTCCTCTCTTTTAGAAGCATTTACATTTTTCCCTAATTCCACTTAATTTTTAACATAGTACACTGTTTAAAAAAAGGTATTATATTCTTTCAAAACAGTTATCAGAATAGTAGTTAGGTTTTTTCCTGCATACAGAGAATGTGATGGCAGAAATGAGATAATAAATGACCAGATGAAAGGGAAGAAAACTGTTTCCAGCTGCAAAATAAGCATCCTCTCCACTTATACAGTGATTAACAGGGGAAAAGAGAAAATGAGGCTGGAACTGTAGTGTTCCTCCTGAGGAACAGACAATGCTTATGCCACCTTGAATGCAATCTTTAATGAAATCATATGCATGATAAAAAAGGGTCATGACAAGCGATGTGGAGATGGTGACTTACTCTAAAGAGGGCCGCGTCCTGCCGAGTGCAGACATCTGTGGCTCTACATGTGTATGACCATTTTGAAAGAATGGAGCTATGTCAACTAAAGAACCGATAAATATAATTTGTTTTTCATCAAAACAGGCAACAACCATTAAAATATTTTCCCTGATATAGTCAAAGGTTGATCTTAATTTTCATTTACATATGTATTATATATATCCTTTTAAATGTCTGTTATTTAGTTTTAAAATAAAAAATATTGAGTAAACTTAATTCAGTGTAAAATTGGTTTTTAGTGAGCTTTGGAATGTGACCTATCAGGAAGCAAAACTCGAGAAATCACTAGAAATAGCTGTTCCTTAAAAAAAAAAAAATTCAAGAGGCTAATTTTTAGGATCAGGTCCACGGTGGAGGCCCTGGGTTCATTTAAAAGGATGTTTTCAGCTGAGGCCTCACAGCCCTGGGGTCTCCACAGCTGTGGTCAGGCTCTAGCCTGGGCCAAAAGGACCCTGTGCAAGAAGTTCAGGCCAGAGGCCGGGAGCCGGGCAGGCATTGGCCTGGCCAGGCCCCTTTCTGAGCCCTCTTCCTTCCTGTTGGGTCAGGACACGGGTCTGTCCCTGGGCAGTAAGAAAGGGGTGGATGAGAGAGGTGTGTAGTGGCCAAGGTTTCAGAAGGGCCCATCTCCTTTCCAAGACTGAGAAGGCACAGCGGGCTCACTGAGTTCTCTGAGTAGTTTGACACACAACCTTCTTTCAGTTTCTGCCCATGTAAGGATCGTGGGAGAAGCAGACTTTTCTGTGAAAACTGCCAGGACATGGGGCTCACTTTCTCAGGACTCAGGAATAAGTAGCTGTAAACAGGGTTCACAGGAGCATACCAAGTGGATGCGTGAAGTGTGTAATAGCCAAGTGGTATACCAACCAATGTATAGCACAGAAACAAAAAAATAAGTGTCTTAAGTCTAGTTATTTTGATAGGTTTTTCTAATACACATAATTATCAACAATTTATTATAAAAAACCTACATATACAATATTTTTTAAAAATATAATCAGAATGAAATGTGTAGAAAGAGACATTTCAAAGTTGCCACAGTTACTACTGTTACAATATTTAATCATTTTTACAATAGTTCTGCTGGTCCATTTCAGTTAAATTCGTGCTCAGAATCGTCACAAGTCTTGTTGAAGTTCATTTAGAGCAAAAGCAAGTCGCTGAATTTTCACTCCCACTGATTTTTTGTTCTTGCAGGTTTCTTGCAGAAGTCCACGCATTTCTTCTTCAACGTGACGAACCTAAATCAAATATACATTTTACACTTAAATTTCTTACACAGAATTATTTTAAAAATGCATTCTGAAAGAAAAAAGTCAACATTTTATTCTTATGCATTTTGTAATTTGTGACATTTCTTTAAGGCAAAGAGGTTAGTAAGAGGTAACTAGTTTAAAAGATTGGGAACGCGAGCTTTCTGCTGCATACAAAGTACTTACATGTATACTGTTTCTCACCTTCCTGGTAATGAACATATGGTCATTACAGAAACTCCACTCTGGAGCTTAAAGTGCTGAAGGTTGTGCCGCTTCTCAGTAGCACATCTGGAGAGATGTAGTCTCTGGCTTCCACTTTGCCCTGTACTGTGCTGCCCCAAATTCTTTTTATAATTTTTTTTATTTTTAGAAGTGAGAAGCAGGGAGGCAGAGAGACAGACTCCCGCATGCACCCAACCAGGATCCACCCAGCATGCCCACCAGGGGCTGTTGCTACTCTGCTGCAACCTGAGCCACTCTAGCGCCTGAGGCAGAGGCCATGGAGCCATCCTCAATGCTCGGGCCAACTTTGCTCCAATGGAGACTTGGCTGCGGGAGAGGAAGAGACAGAGAGAAAGAAGTGGGGGGAGGGCAGAGAAGCAGATGGGCGCCTCTCCTGTGTGCCCTGGCCAGGAGTTGAACCCAGGACTTCCACACGCCGGGCCAATGCTCTACCACTGAGCCAACTGGCCAGTGCCTGCCTCGAATTCTTCAACACTAGACCCTTATGACATCCTACCCAACCTAACGTCCTTTTCCAAAGATACTCTTTACCATGGTCCCTACTGCATTTCACCCAGTTGCTGTTGTTGGTGATGAAGTGCCATCTTTTTGAAAGGTCATTGCAATCATTTATTCCTAACCTACACCCTCCTGAAATTCCTGTAACTGATACTATTAACTTCTGCTTGGAACACTCTTCTATGATATAGCTCCTCCAACAGGACTGTCACTGTGCCCATCCCTCTTCCTAATCTCCCATGCACACTTCCTATTCTTCCTCCCTCAGAAAGCTAGGCCTTCCCTTAAATTATCACCTCTACGTGATGCTCACATTTCCCCGCACTGATTGTCACATGTAAATTCGAGTCCCATTTCCCTAACTCCTGAACAGATACATCCTTTAATATGACATTGTACCAGCAGGAGGTCCAAAACTGAAGTCGGCATCTTCCTTTCAGCTAAGGGCCAAACACTTGGCAGATTTTAAATAAAACATCTGTTGGCTTAACATGAAAATTTTGAACAAATGTGATTATTTCTAAAGCCCTCATCTGTCTCTCTTCGCAGACTCCAGAGAGTGATGCCCACTAATCTCACACCTGTGATGACAGTGACAGTGTGTTCCTTTCCCTTCCTGGTGCTGGGCTCTCCCCCAGCTGCTGACTCCTGCATCTCCAGTCTCACAGAAGACAGTTCCCCCACTTGCTTGTGGGGCCACATTCTAAGACCCCGTGGCTGCCTGAAACTGCGGGTGGCACCCCACCCCACATATGCTACATTTTCTCCTACACAGACACACCTATGATAACGCTTAATTTAAAAAATAGGCACAGCAAAAGATTAACAATAAAATAGAACTAGGGCAATATACTACAATAAAAGTTATGTGATGTGATTCCACTCTCTCAAAACATCTTACTGTACTGTACTCACCCTTCTTATTCTTGAGATGATGTGAGCTGATATAATGCCAAACCTAGTCCTGAATCTGTGACATCCCTCACTCGCAGTACATGGCCAGGTGTCACTCGTTTCAGGGGGTCCTGGCTGAAGTCCTCACACAGGCTCAGTGCTTTGTGGCACAACGTGCTGCTGTCAGTTGGAACATGTTTTCTGTTCACATCTTCCACCCATAGTTTTAATGCCTTTGCCATCTTAACTGAGCCCTTATCACACCGTGGCCGTAACTTTTGCAGTTTGAGGTACAATAGCAAAACTAGCATGAATTTCTTTTTCCTTCGTCATAATTTCATGATAGAAGATTCGTTCTCAGTACAGATTTTAGCAACCTCAGCACTCGAATTTCCTCTCCCATTCCAGTCCAGCACGCTCCCCTTTCCACACGAAGGAAGCTCCTGCGCCTTCTCTCCGGCACGTCCAAGCTGCCCACATCGCTACTCCTGCGTTCTCGGGCCGTGGTTAAGTTAGGTGAATGTGACTCGCACACAAGCCCTGCGGCACTGCGACGGTCGGTCTGACCACCGAGGTGGCTGCTCAGTAGCTCACGGGAGGGGAGCACACACAGCATGGACACTAGACAGGGGTGACTCGCATTTGGGGTGGACAGGGCGGGGCGGATTTCATCATGTAACTCAGAATGGTGTGTTATTTAAAACATTATTTCTAGAATTTTCTGTTTAATATTTCAAATTACAACTAACCACAGGAAACCAAAATCTCAGAAAGTGAAATGGCAGATGGGGGTTGGGGGTGACTACTGTATCTGTTTCTTAAGGCCACTTCAAAATCAGGGAAAAAAGGAATTTCACAACTGTCCCCTCAGCTAGCTGATCTCAGCAGAGGAGTAACATCAGAATCACCTATTGAAAATTTCAGGGGAAGCTCATGTGTATATGAAAAGCTGCAGGAGACCATGATGGGTGCCCCTAACCTAATACCACTCTAAATGTGTGCATTTGTTAATGACAGTCCTGAGCCCTAACTGTTAATAACACTACTTACAACTTCCCCAAGGTAGTGATGGACTGTGTCTCACACATTCAGTTCTCACCCTGCCTATGTGCATGCAAGGTGGCTTCGCGCTGGGACTGGTTGGAGTGATGGCGATTTGTATCCAGGGATCGTGGAACAGGACACACCAGGATCAAACCGATAATTTCGGTTTCATCAGAATTATATTCTACAAACAATCTTAAGTTTTACCAACTTTTTGGCCCGGCTACACGATAGTTTTAGAAACATCCTTAATATTCATTTGGTCATTAAATCATGCTGCCTTTTCTCTTTATAACTCTCAATTTATTTAGCTGTAACAATTCAATACTGATCAAGGTGCATTTTATTTACAGTACCTTTAAATTTGCAGAATCAATACATTTCTGCTTTTCGTTCACCAGTTGTATTATTTCAGCCTGATGCGCTTCAACCATCGCCTCCACTTGTTTCTTAAAGGCGTCGTCCATGCTCTGAAGCTTTTCCATAGCATCCCTTAAAACAAAAACCAAAACCAAAACCACTGTGTGTAAAGGGTGTTTTTCTCCTGAGAGGGCAGCTGTTATGTTAACATTATAATGGAAGCATAACTGCATTTAACAGTCAAGGGCTGTCTATCCTGGGTGAGTCCAGGTATCACAGTTCAACGTCCAGAACAAGGTGGGTCACATCTGCATACTTTTGTTACCTTCTTACCCTCTGCAGGTCCGAGTGCTCTGGCTCTCATCTATTTGGGGTCTAAGAAAACCATTTATAAGTCCCTTCATAGACACTCCCCTCCGTCCTTCTTTCCTCCATGGATTTGCAGTGTGATGATTAACTTCAGAAGGTATACTATAGGCAGGTTTACATTTATAAGCAAGGACATCTGACCTCCCTGTGCTAATGCTTAACAGATAAAATCCTAGGCTAATAAACACATTATATAGTATTCATAAAATTTAGCACCAACACCCATTTCTTGATGTTAAATATGAATGGTTTTAGTTAAAAGTTAATTCCATAATGAACACATTTATGGGTCCTGGTATTGCCCACAGAAGTTATGACTGAACATAAGGACCAGGAATTGGAGCCTTTCTTCTGTTCCCAGCTGCAACATTGCCCATGTGACCAAGGGCGACTCAGACCCCACCCGAAGCTTCCAATATGAAACAGAACAGTCCCGCCTGCTCTGCCACCCTCACAGAATCACTGCTGCTGTGTTCAAAGAGAAGAAAAAAAATCAATTTAAACATTATAAAGCTACACAAATAAAATGTTATTAACAGTAACTTGCTTATTTTATTAAAACCCCATTGAATTAGAAATCATATAGACCACTCTCCGTAAGAAAGGCACTAACACATAAAGTCAGGTCTACGGTTTCACCACTGATGACATGTTGAACGGTGAAATATAGCAGCTTCTGAAACTTGCCAGGCTTTATGACTTTTATTGAGTTTAGGAAATGCTGTTTATAGGAAATGATTCTTTCTTATAGGATCTTAAGGACTATTGCCAATTGCAAAGCTGTGATGGACAGGAGAAAAAGTTATACAGGTTCCAAGCAAAGACCCTGGAGCAGCTGGCTAAAGCAAGTGCAACAGGGTGCATTAGCACCCCAACAGTGGTCCCCAACCTTTTTTGGGCCACGGACCGGTTTAATGTCAGAAAATATTTTCACAGACCAGCCTTTAGGGTGGGACGGATAAATGTATCACGTGACCGAGACAAGCGTCAAGATTGAGTCTTAGACAGATGTAATAGAGGGAATCGGGTTATTTTTTAAAAATAAAACATTGTTCAGACTTAAATATAAATAAAACGGAAATAATGTAAGTTATTTATTCTTTCTCTGCGGACTGGTACCAAATGACCCACAGACCAGTACCGGTCCGTGGTCCAGGGGTTGGGGACCACTGCATTAGCAGACACACCAGTCGCTGCTATCAATCAACCTTTCTGCAGCGTATAGTGCCACTTCTACTTCCCTGGAGTTTAACTATGGCGAGTCCAATCCAAGGCCTGAGACCTGCCGGGTGGGCACAGTGGCTGTGGCAGTCTATAGGCCATGCTATCTAGACCAGTGGTCCCCAACCTTTTTTGGGCCACGGACTGGTTTAATGTCAAAATATTTTCATGGACCGGCCTTTAGGGTAGGACGGATAAATGTATCACGTGACCGAGACAAGTGTCAAGAGTGAGTCTTGGATGTAACAGAGGGAATCTAGTCATTTTTAAAAAATAAAACATCGTTCAGACTTAAATATAAATAAAACGGAATAATGTAAGTTATTTATTCTTTCTCTGTGGACCAGTACCAAATGGCCCATGGACCGGTACTGGTCCGCAGCCTGGGGGTTGGGGACCACTGATCTAGACCACTCTATCATGACAAGACTGATCGTGAAACTACACTACCTATTTTCAAGGCAGTCAAGTTTGTAAATGATTTGAATAGGTCTGGTTACAGAGTGTACAAGGTGAACCTGCATTTCCTCTACAGCATTTATAAAACGCACATGATACCTAGGAACACGTCTTCCTGCCTCCATGAAATCAGCCCTTGCGTCTCTACCCCAGAGCCCTAGAGATCAAGCGACATACATTCTGAAGTCCACACACAACAGCCAAAAATACCACTGTCTGCTTCCAATCAAAAAGCATGAAAACAGTAAGCACAGTACTAAAAACGAGCATTCACACAGTTAAGTACGTGTGCCAGGCAATGCACTCCCACACAAACTCTCAGACACAGTGAAGCTCACACTACCAGAGGGGAGCCACCCCCTTCCCTCTGTGGAGGGATGTGGAACTGAAATGAAGCCTGTAGCGCACAGTGCATCCACAGGCTTTCGCTCCCTCCTTCTGTCTGCCCACCCCCGCCCCATTCCAGTGCAGTTTGTTCACAGAGGTCCTGGTCCCGGAGGGCTGAATGCTTACTTTTGCAGCTCAATACTTTTGTCTCTTTCTGCCTTCAGCTTCCTCTCCTTGTTTTCAAATTTCTCCTTGGCTTCTTTCACTTGCATTTCCAGGTTACAGAGCAGCTCCCCTTTATCATGCCACCTCTGATTGAGGGTACTGATGGGAGAAGAGACAGCTTCAGAAACAAAACTGGTCAATGCCCCTGGGCCGCTCAATCTCTCACCGGGAGGTACCATACCTGTAAGCTTTTCTAATTTCTTCAAGTTCTAATTCCTTTGCTTGCAACTGCTGTTTTAGCTTTTCTTTTCTTTCATTGTGTCTTTGTAGTTTCTCAAGTATGTCATCCAGCTGCAAAGACTTTTCTTCAAGTTGTTTCTGAGAACATTTCTGTATCTCTGTGATCCTTTCTTCTAATTTTTTTATTTGTTCCTCTCTTTCCTGTAAACACTTCAATAGAATAACCAGTACTTTATTAATCCTAGACGTCTCATTTCCTAATTAATTAGATGTGGTTTGAAATCGTTATAAAAACTACAAATTAAAAAAATTAAATATTCATTGAGGGTTTTAGAAAAGATATACAGAACACTGTTTATCACAAACATTACTACTACTTCCAATGCTGTTAAGAGAGAAAATTCCTGCCCTATTCACACTTTTTAGTTCGGGAAGTTAGTCATTATTAATCACACAGGGAGGAAGGGAAGAAGAGAGCAGCACAGTGAGCATGATCCTGCACCTGAAAGAACCTGCCCTCAGCACAGGAAGAGACAGGCTCCAGGTGGCTGGCAGCCAGCAATGCAGCCAGGACTGCTGCTCAGTGGGCACAGTGGCAGAAATGGAACTATTTCTGATGTGCAAGTACTTTTTTAATAAAGTGTGACTTCATCACTACTACCCTGTCATGTGCAAACAGGCTTTACACCCCAACCTCCCTTTAGTCAGTCTTCTGCATTGTGAGTCAGACAGGACAGACGGCGGACTGCCAGGGCACTCTGCAACGTCTGCAGGTTCTAGGCCTCACAGGGGCTGTTTATCCCAATGAAGCCGGTCTGTGTATAACATGGGGCTACCTGGGCGTCTGGCTGCAGTGAGGCCACAGAAGTGGTCTTATTTCTGTCCTGTTTCTCCCCTGACCCACTTGCCCATTTATGGATTATCTCATACAAAATGTGGTTCAGTCCTCAGTGAGTATTTATACAGCTAAATATTCTTTTTTTTTTTTTAGATTTTTTAAAATTGATTTTTGGAAAGAGGAGAGAGGGAATAAGGGAGAGAGACAGGGAGAGAGACAGAGGGAGAAAGAAGGAGAGATGCAGGAAGAATCTACTCCTAGTTCCTTTCCGAATGTGCCTTGATGAGGCAAGCCCAGGGATTCGAACTAGCAACCCCAGCATTCTAGGTTGATGCTTTATCTACTGCGCTACCACAAGTCAGACTACAGCTAAATATTTTAAGCAAAAATAGGAGTCTTGACCAACATTTGCACAAGTCAGGAATTGCTTATTTTCTTCCAAAACTCTCTCAAGTACTGAGGAGAAGGCAGTCCTGACACAGATACCAGGAACTCACAAAAGAAACAGAAGACTCTCATGAACCAACCCAATACTGCAGCACCAGTGTCATGATCTATATATACTGCAGTGTACCAACATAATACCCAGGAGGGAACAGAATTTCAAAATTTTTTTCTGACTTCCATAGTCAGATGCTAACTATAGAATCTACTTTGTTAACTCCCAATTTTGCAGATTAGACCATTATCCTAACTTTAAGTTATTAGCTATGATGATATTACTGCTGAGAGAAATTATGCCTAGCTGTCTCTGCATGATTTGTGATTATTGGGAAAGCACCATTAATGTTCATATCTTTGAGACTGATATAATGACCATTAAAATAAATGTATTAAATTGTGGGGGAAAAATATTGGGTTAAAAGCTAACAATGTTTCCTATTTTTTTACCAAAAATCGAAAACTAACATCTGATTTTTGGTTCTACTATGTCATTAATAGTCATTTCCATCCAAAACATGGCTCAGATTGATAAGGCATCAGTCCCACTGTGCGGTTAAGCCAAACAACGCATTGCATTAAATGTCTAATCTGCTTTGCCCAGTGAGATTTAAATGTAAATCACCAGCCTTCCTGTTTCATTTTTACCTTAATCCAAAACAAAATAAACTCAGCTAGGTTTTTAAAACAAGAAAAAGGGTTACTGCTAAAAAATTTCAGTAATTTTCAGTGCAGCTTGGCACGCATGACAGATACATTTGAAATACTGGCTATACTGAGGGCAAATTTTCAATTGTGTAAACACCAGTATAATTAATTGTTTGGGGTATTATAGTTCAAGCATTTCTAACCACATCTAGCTATGGATAAAGCAACATGAAGATAAATAGGTTTCTTTATTTTCTGTACTTGATAAAATTGAGTTCTCAAGGAGTTTCTTAAAAATAACTAAGGAAAAAAATCTAATCTTAGAGTTCCTAACTTTATGGGTGATACCCCATTTATAACTTTCTGTAAAAACTGCCTTTTCAGTTATTTTTATACTTTAAGAGAATCTCTCCAAGAAAATTTTGGAATTTAAGTTTGACTTAGTGCTCAAGATAAGTCTCAGAAAATTCCTCTGGAGAATTTTCATGTTCGATGCTTTGAAACAAGTGATCCTGTTCGCATTCTCTCAAGACAGGGCCGACTGGGGAAAGGGCATACGCGGTGGCCTTGGCACAAGCGCGGGACTGCAATGTTTTCACTCGCTGTTACGTGCACCAGAGTACGCATGTCTAACTTTGAGACGTCAGCTAGCAGTATGGAATGATGATGCCCAATGCTTTAAAAGGATATTTTAAACATATGAAACGTTAATGTTCCTGATTCCTACCCCTTCATGAACACAATTTCCAGTTATTTCAAAGGGCCATAATAACATTTTCCATAAAACTTTGAAGTAAAAGTAATTTCAAGTTAATAAATGAATGCATACTCCACTTTTAAACGCAAAGGGGCTGACATGCGAAGAGAAGCACATGTTCCTCTGTCCTATGTTCCACAACAGTTGGGATTTGCAGAGACGAGAATTTATTGGATACTCTGATACACAGGTCTTCAAACCTGCCACAGGCTCTCCTCCCCAAACAAAACGCCACACTTACACATTTTAACTTCCTGATGGTCTCTGTCTGGTCGTCTATGATTTTGCACTTGATTCTCAGTGCGTCGCTGTCCTGCTCGCTTGCCTTCCGCAGAGACTCGTTCTCACTGCGTAAACTTTCAATCTGCGCCTCTAGTTTACCACGGTCCTGGGCCAGACAGGATCCTGAGAAGCACCACAGCAACAAACGTTAACAGGACTGAGGAGGATGTGCGTTTTATGAACAACTAACTTAACAACGTGTGATATACTAAGTAAAAACAAAAACTGATTAAAGAAAGAAGATGTATAACAGCCCAATATGAAGAAGAAAGGACAAGAGCACAAAAAGGCCTTCTGAACACCTGTGGCTGTTTGGAAACCTAATACTACAAACCACGAACAAGTAACTGAGACAGGTACTATTTAACTGGTCATGTTATGGCAACAAACCACCAAAACCATGTAAAATATGTCATGGTGGAGTGGTAAGAACTGTGTGGCAATAAAGCCAACACCTGCAAAGTGCCTGGGAAGCTCTGACACCGGCCAGGGCTTGCTGCACAGCGACTGGAAAGGGGGAGGACCGGGCAAGTCTACCCAGGCGGATGGTGGTTGCTGTCCATGAGCTTTGCACATTTCTCTGTGTGTAACAGACTGAATGCTGCACCCATCACCATGTAAGAAATGGTCATTTTCAACAACTTACTCAGCTGTGGTCCTATAATGGTATACCTGCTCAGAAAAGGAACCCAATTACACAGGGAAGAGTCAGAGTGGGAACTTGTAACTGGTGTAACAGACTATCTCCCACTCTGGGAGGCACAGGACAGTGTGGCCACCCCATTGCGTTTTCTCTCAAAAACACAGATTTGTTTGTTTAGAAAAGTGGGCTCTTTGCCTTCTGAAAATCTGAGACTCTTACCCTGTTGTGCCAGCTCATGTCCCCACACTTTTCTCTCTGTCCTCAGACCGTAAATGAGGGACTCCTTGGCCGCCAGCTCGGAAATGAGCTGGACCTTCTCATTCTTGAGAACCTCGATCTGAATGCTCTTCTGCTTGTCGTCCTCAATCAGGACTTCTAGGGTGTTGACCTGATTCTGTATATTCCCCAGAACATTGAAAAAAAAACACCAAGTAATTGTTACATTTAAATGCTTCTTTATTTTCAACCTTTTTTCATTTTATAATAAGAAAAAAATATTATTTAAGTAAATACCAAGTAAATGTTCCTAAATTTTACATCAAAAAAAGTTTTAGTTTTATTAACTTTGATAAATGTAGGTCAGGAAATAAAAATTCATTACAAAAGGCTACTCCTTCAAACACTCTGAATTTTATTCTAAGACCCTAAGAGAGCAGTTACACCAGTAAAACTCAAACTTCCTCAGCATTTCTATCAATAGTCTAGAGGTCACTTGCAGGAAGAAAGTTCTCTTAGGCAAAATATCCCTCATGTTTAAAACAGTGACAACAGAAATTTATTTATATTTATGACAGTAGGTATATCTAAAACACCATCACTACCACAGAAGTATTATCAGTGACTCATGCAGTGTTTCCCAAATGTCAGCCATGTGAGAGTCACCAGCACAATTTGTTGGTCACTGCACTCACTGAGTTACTTATCACACTTCTTCCAGTTAGTTCTCCTATTTTATTTCAGTACTATTTTAGTGTAAGCAGTGCTCTGAAATCAGTTAACCTCTCTTAGCTCTATCACTTTCCCCATACATGTCAAATACGCAATCAGTATTATTTAAAAGTTTGACATCCTGCACTTCTTAAAATCATTGGAGGCACCTGAGAAAATGATGTAAAAAATTAAAAAGGAAATATAATGTTGTTGCAGTGTCTCACCTGCAAGCTTGCTGCTGTTTCATGTTTCAATTTGGAAACTTCTGAGAGCTTTGCCTTTTGCTCCTTCACCATGCAGGTCAGATCTTTAATTAGAGAGGAAGACTCGTTTTCTTTCCGTTGCGCCCAAACAAGAGCATGCTTGCTCTTTGCTAACTCAGTTGCAATACTTTCAAAACCATCTTTAACCTATATTTCAAAATTGTATTATAAATAGCAGTTCTCCAAATATTTAGAAAATATTTGTTTTTGGAAACAGCTTACTTCTTTCATGTTTAGAATCACAGAGGTTAAGAATAAAACTCATACATAGTGGCTTTGCGGGCCAGGCCCTGTGGTTTGTGGTCTACCGACACACAGAGGCTGCAGCCCGGGGTCGCTCTGCCAAGCCCTGCCCTATGGGTTTCCCAACTCTCGCTTCATCTGACCATGTACAATCTCACTGAGGGGTGAGGAAACCAGGGATCTGTCTTTAAGTGATCTTCTAAGGTCAGATAGCCAACACATCCACAGAGCTAGAACTCTACGCAAGTGTGGCCTCCCATCACACCATATCTCGCTGCTTCTGTTTTCAATAAAAAGCTAAATGCCAATTCTTACATCTTTAAACCTCCTAGCTTCGACAGTCAGAGCAATACGAAACTCGTTCTCCAGGTCCAGGTACTGCTGGTTGAGGGCGTCGATCTTGCCTTGATACACCTTTATCTCCTGCTCGTGCCTCATCTCCTCTTTAGCTACTTCCTTGGCCAAGGCTTCCTGGAACTCAGTGTCACTGAAAAACGCCCTTGTTTCAAGTTCTTTCCTGAAATGAAAAACAAACAGAAATCACAGGATGTTGTTCACCTGGAAAGAAAAACTTGAAAAGTCTTTAAATCTGCCATAGCCCCTCGTGTTCATTTAGGATCAAGCACAGAAATGACGGGCAGAGATGGAGCAGAGTTCTCCCTGACTCGGTTCAATGGCGTGGGGAGCAAGAGTGCCCCACACCTGGGTTCACCAGGCAGGCCAGGCTCCGGGTTCTGCAGATGCACCCACGAAGGTCCCCACCCTGTCCCTTCTGCTCTGGCTCAGTCTTTGACATACAACAAATACAACTTGACTGGTACTGGGAGTTAGTTACAGGAAAAAAAATCAGTGAAACTATGAAATTATTCACCAACTTTGACTTTGATGATTTTCCTCAATCTTCTGTAGCTGTCCTGCCCCCACACAGGATGTCAATTTTCCCCAGAGTGTCAATATTTATCGTCTACATGAACGCATAGTTCAGCTGGGAACAGTAAGAGGCAAGCCGCCGACGTGTCCCTTCACCGCGTAGGCACAGCCGCTCCTTGTGCCGCTGCTGCCACCAGCCTGCGCCCTTTCCAGAAACACACTATCATGTACACAGTGCTCCCGCTCGTTTACGGGCTGTCTATGGTAAGGCAGGAAAGGGAGGCCTGCAAAGCTGAAATGTGTCCTGCCTGGCCCTTCACAGAAACAGTCTGTTGACACCTGCTTCAGAGGAGTCCAGGACACTGATGACCTGAACATGCACACACTTGCAGTTTTCTGTCTGTGAGCTGCCAGCTGCACTGGAAGACAGACCCTGGTGCACACGCAGCATGTCAGCCCACGAGCTCCGTGGCTTGTGTTTGTGGAGGGGCTGGGAGACTATGCAGCTCCCTCCTTGTGCTTGAACAGCAGTGTTTGCGGCTGGTTCCATATACCTGTGCTCCTGTTCCTTCAGGGCAAGGAGGTCATGCAGCTGCTGCACCTGGTCCTTCTCCTGCTGAAGGGAGGTGCGGAGTAAGGTGATTTCTTGGTCGGCAGCCGCGGCTTTAAGCTCTACCTCCTGGATGAGCCGCATCTGAGGAAAGCACAGTCACAGAACGTAGGTAAGAGTTCCCCTGCTTCTGCTTCATTGCCATACTCCCAGAGAAAAGTGCCTTCTCAATATGGGAGCCTGATGCCTGATTTTCATAATCTCCTAGTCTAACAATGCTGAGGTCACATGGCATAGCCTTGGAAGCATCGAATACACTTGCGTATTGTAATGAGAATTTCCACAAGGGAAGTGTGCAAGTGAAATACCTTCAGCACAAAACAGAAAGAAACTCATAGATACAGCAAGCAGAATGAGCTGTCAGAGGGGAGGGGGGTTGGGGGCTGGGTGAAAAACAGTGAAGGGTTTCAGTGGCGGGGGGTGGGGAGGACACGGCAAAAATGACCCCCTCCCCATAGACAAAGACAACAGTATGGTGATTACCAGAGGGAAAACAGGTGAGGGCAGGTTAAAGAAGTAAATGGGAGATGAATGGTGATGGAAAGAGACTTGGGGTGGTGAGCATACAATACAGTATACAGATGATGTGTCATAGAACTGTTCATCACCTGAAACCTATATAATTTATTAACCAATGTCACCCCAATAAAGTCAATAAAAATATAAAAAGAAATACTTTCAGGTGCCCCAAAGAGGCTAAATCCTAGCTTTTGGAACAAACCTAACAACCTGAAATATGTCCACCACGTCCTCTGATTGCTTTGTGAGTGCTAGGGCCAGGGGTCCTCAAATTAACTTCAGCACAGACCTAACCCTGAGCCTACCCGGAGCAGGGCGTCCCAGGACAGAGCCAGCACGGTGCTCCCAGGGGCTACGGACGGAGCAGAGACCCACCTGGGCGGCCTGCTGCTGGCCTCTCTGTCTTTCCATCTTCTCCAGCGCCCGCTCCAGGGCTCCCATGTGTCTCAGGTGATCCTCCTGCTGGTCTCTCGCTTTAATTAATTCAATAGTTAGCTTTTTAATTTCATTCTGAAGTCTGTGAACCATATTTTCGAGTTGCACCTTGGAATTTCTCTCTTTAAAAATAACTTCCTTTAACCTAAAGCAGAAATAAGATGTGTGTATTACACATTAAAAAAGGTACCATCAAAGGTCACAGTCCAGAGGAAGATTTGAAGTATGCTCAAACTCCTACTAGGTTAAAAAAAAGGCTGAAAAACAGAGTAACATGCCTCTCTCTTATCCCTGAAACTGAGACAGTGCTGGAAGAAAAAGCATTCTACCTGAACTAACAGACCTTCACTCAACAGCAAAATTTTACTCACAACCTGCTTCAGGCACTGCACCTGGTACAGGCTGGGAGCCAGCAGGAGTCAGGCAGGCCAGAGCCTTCCAGGCCTCCCACTTGCCTCCCTCTGGTAGACTAGTCATCTGTCTGGCACCTCCAGCTGTGGGTCCCAAACATTGTGGCCTGAATTCTTTCTTTATGCCACAAGCTAATGACATATTAAACTTGCACTACAATTAGTTCAAATCAAACTAAAACCACATGCGCTATTCTGATCTCGTTACAGCTCGTTTAAACAATGGTGTCTGAACCTGACTACAAGTTCAGTGTTCCCTGTGTGTTGTCCTGGGTCCAATGTGGGCTCCCCTACCTGTCTGTGGTGAGCAGAGCCAGGCTGTGGATGTCCTCCTTCTCACTGGCGTGCTTGTGCAGCTCATCAATATAGTCCCTCAGCTTCTTTTCAGCCTGTTCCGCTTTCCATCTCTTCTCTCTCTCCTGGTCTAGCTGCTCAACAAGTATCTGAGAGAGGATAACAGCGTCTGTGACCTGGAAAAGTTACCTAACTCTCACCACCTCCGTTCTCTCATTTACGATATGGGAATAACAGCACCTCATCGAAGGGCAGGGGGGAGCACTAAGGAAATGGATGGAAGCAAAGAGCACAGGACAGCACCCGCTGTGGGTGCCTGCAGACCCCGCAGGATGTGTCCGCCGCCGCTGCTGTCCTAATGACAACTACTGTGATCGTTCTCGCTATTCAAGTCTCTGCCCTTGAGAATAAGAGGAGGAAACCAATACTATGAAAGGTGTGAAATAGTTTAAAAAGCAATTGTATTATTGGAAGAACAGTGCACATTACGATCAAAACCAGTACTTCACAAGTAAAATAGGCAAGTTAATAAAATGATAAATAAACCAGTGTACTAAAAATTCTTAACCCAAGAATGATTAAGGAAAATACTGAAGAATTTTTAAATCCTTAAATGCCTCTTACTATGGAATCCATGGGCCCAAAACTGGGTTTGGGAAGAGTCCCTGAAAACCCTGAATTTACACACATCTGTTGAGTGTGCATAAAAGTAGACTTCTCTGAGAAGACACACAGATGTCCTTAGATATTTAAAAGTGTCTGAGACCCAAAAGGAACCACTGCTAAAGAAATAAGAATTTGAAAATTTGGACCAGTTTCCTCCTCCACAAGTACTTAATACAGGTCTTCACTGAAATAAACACATAATTTCCATTCCTTTAAAAATTACAAAACTAGTAACATCACACAAAACCTGGAAACCAGAAAGGGAGATACAAACTAATTTCCATCACTCCAATAAGAATATACACAACCTTTTTTGCTTATAAAAACTTGCATCATTTTTTGGGGACCAATGTATTTAAAACTCAAAATGGTTCACATTCACTTCTGCTGAATCTCGTCAGTCTTACCAGGTAGGTGTTGTCCTCTGAGCAACGGTTGTCCACTTTAATTAGGTCAGTCTTCTGCTCTTCTGCTTCTTCTGATCTGTTAGAATTCACCAGAGATGACCTCACGTACAGTTCTTTAAAAAAAGGCTGTTTTATTTTACGATTACAACTGCAAATAAAACAGAAAATAGCCTGTGGAAATAGGCAGCATTTGTATTTTTCACAACAGAAAGGTGATCTGTTACAGACAACGGGATCCTTCTAAGTTTATATGAGTGTACAGACCAAATCAAAGCCAGCAAGGCGAGAAGTCACATCGCTGACTTTAGAAATGTAAAACTATTACCATGATCGCTTTAGGGTAGAAGCCGGCAGTATTAACCTGTGTGCCTATGTGAATTTCTAAAACTGAAACAAGTACCTTATAAAAGTGTTGCTGTTTTTATTGTGGTGCTTAATAGTCTGAATTGTTTTGGCATAATATGGGATTTTGGATCTCCGAGGAATTTTTCTATTACAATCTTTTTTGTTCCCATAGTCACTGTCAGATGTCATGTCTGTGTCTCTTTTCGGTAGCAGGTCTTTCTCAGGAACATTATCCATTAAAGAACTAGAAGTCTAGAACAGAGAAACCAACAAAGTTTGTTATAAAAGTTTGATTCGGTATAAAAGACTAAATTTGAAATCTCCTAATATATAATAACCTTTTATAAGATAAAGGGTTTATGAAGTGAGTATGTTTGGCATTAAATACAGGGACTCAGCCTCTGTTAAGGTCAAATGGGCTCCTGTGAGGTAACCCTCACGTAAAAACTATAAACTGGGAAAAACACAAATACAAACAACAAACAAACAATTTGGAGGCCTGAAAAGTGAACAGAAATAGGCTTTTTTTAGAGGGGAGTTTGTACGTGGGAAAATAACCAGATGGGGTGTTTCTGTTTGTGGTTTTAGCCTGAGAACATACCACAACAAGCACTATATAGTATAAAATGTGGATAGAAAAACCATGTTTGGGTTCTGAATAGTCAGAGGACAGCACAGAGATGGCAAAAAGTCCAGTAAAGACAAAAGTAAGCAGCCCCAAAGACAAAGTGAGAGTTTAAGTCAAAGCAACCTAAATGCTTGCTGCCATAGCATCGAGTTTCCACAACAGAGCACTCACAACACCAGAACAAAACCCAACAACACTCACCACAGGAAGAGCCAGGAAATATGACCTACACTGAGAGAAAAGGCCATTGAGTGGGACCTAACCCAGGAGAACCCAAATGCCCAAATAAGCAGACAAAAACTTTAAAACAGTGATCATAGCCGTGCTCAATGATATAAAAAAATATGCTTATCATGAATAAAGAGATAAATTCAGCAAATAGAAATTATTTTTTAAAAAGAGGCTGGCTTCACAGAAGAATGAGGTGACAAAAGAAAGAATAGTGAACTTGAAGAAGTACAGTAGAAATTATTCAATATAAAGAACACACAAGAAAAACGGTAGAATATTTAGAGTCTCAGGGAACTGTGGGACAATATCAAAAGATCAAGTGGAATTTGAATAAAGAGAGAAGAGAAAAAGTGGGACAGAAAAATATTTGAAGAAATAATGTCCACAATTTCCCTAAATGAGTAAGGACATAAATTTACAAATTTAAAATGCTTAGAGAAACAAACCTTAAGCAGGATATATATGAAGAAAACCATCCTTAAGCACAGTGTAGCCAAACTGGTGAAAACCCAGAGTAAATGTTAAGATAATTAAAGGGAGAAACAGACAAATCCACAATCATAGTTGGACATTTTAACACCTCACATACGGCTGATAAAATTGAAAAATACAATCAGTAAAGACACGAACCATGTGAAAATGCTACTGAGCACCCTGTCCTGATGTTACAGGTGTAAAACACACTTCCTGTCCTGCTCCAGTGCACAGTAACATCCATGAGGGGCTGTGCAGGGCGATAGGACAGGTCTCAGTACATTTAAAGGACAGAAATTACCTGGAATATATTCTCTGAGAAAAAGTAAATGAGACACTTTTAAATAATTCTTGGATGAAGAAAGAAATCACAACAGAAATTAGATAATATTCCTAGCTAAATAGTAATGAGAAGAAAATCTGTTACATGTGACTAAAGTAGTGCTTTAAAAGACCATTCATTGCTTTAAGTAATTACATAAATTAGAAGACATGTCTAAAGTAAAAAACCCTAATCACTTACATTAATAAGCTAGAAAATAAAGAATAAATTAAAAGTAAGTAGAAAAAAAAACAATAAAACGTAAAAATTGATATTGTGGAAAAAAGTAGATAAAACTAACAAAGTTGATCTCTATAGAAATCAATAAAGCCTTCAGCTAAATTGACCAAGACCCAAACAAAAAGTGTTGTCTTGGAATTATTAAAGATGGTGAATTCATTAGTAAGACCCTGCCAGTCCCAGGTGATTTCACTGGTAAACTCTACTAACCATTTAAGAAAAAAAAAAATTCCAGTCTCACAAATACTCTTAGAAAACAGGAGAAAACAGTCTCAACTCACATACACAGTCATCATTGATCGTAATGTTAAAACCAAAGACCCTAGAATACAGTATCTCTCATGAGCAAAGACATAAGAACCCCTATAAAGTACCAGCAAATTGAACCCAGGAATACAGAAAAGAGATAATATAGCATAGTTACTGAGGCTTATCCCAAGAATGCAATGTTTATCACCTAAAAATTAATCAATGTAATTCACCCTATTATATAAATAAAGAGGAAAACCATATGATCATGCCATTCAGTGCAAAAACATTTGATTAAAAAAAAGAATCCAACACCATCAGGAAACTCAGCAAACTGGGAACAGAAGTACACCTGATTTGATAAAGGACACCTCTGTACAAGGAGCGTCCCACTTCATGTGGCAAGATGCTCTGAAACCAGATAAGGCTCCCCTCACACTTCTCAGCACTGCCCTGGAGACCCCTGCTGTTGCAAGAAAGCAGAGTAACAGCAGAAAGGCCATCAAGAAGGAAAATGTCTCTATATAGGTGTTTCTGTAGAAAATCACCAGAAATATACAAAACAAGGACTAGAACAAATAAATCTAGCAAGGCCATAGGATACAAGTTATGTATGCAAAAATCAACCACATTTTTACATACAAGCAGCAATCCATAGGGACACAAAACAACAAAAGTTGTTCCATTTACGATCATGTCATGAAATAAAATTCTTAGGAACAAATTTAATAAAAGGTGTGCAAAACTTGTATGTTGAAAACTGCTGCTGAGAACAATGAAACAGATCTAAATAACAGTTCACGGGTTTAAGACTCAATATCAAGACATCATTTTTTAAGAAATAGGCAAGCTGATTCTAAAGCTTAAAGAAATTCAAAGAACCTATAATACCCAAAGTAATTTTGGAAAACACAAAAGGAAAAATTGAAAGAAAATACCAGCCATCAAAAATTACTATAAAGAAACAAAAACCAAAACAGGATGATTTTGGCACAGGATCAAAAAATACATGAAAAAAAACAGAGAAAAGGGACTAGAGCTAGATTCTATAATTTGTACAGTTATGTGATTTTCTGAGAGGCATCATAACCACCCAGTGGAGGAAGAGAAGCCTCTGCAACAAGCGGTGCTGGGAAGACCGAGTGCCCACACGGAGGGAGTGACCTCAGCCCTGCCTCCCACCACACACAGGCCTCGCTGCAAAAGGCAAAACTATCACTCTTTACGTAATAATGCAAGAGAATATCTCTGTGACTTGCAGATGCCCAACAGTTTGAAAATTTCCAGAAAGCAATAACCATAACAGTAAAAAATGATAAATGGGATTTCATCAAAATAAATGAACATGCAATCCACAACTTGGGAGAAAATATTCACAAATATTTGGCAAATATCTAACATTAGAATTCAGGACATATAATAATTTTTAAAACCCAGTAACAGACTAACAACTTAATAAAAATATAGGCAAAAAATGTGAGTAATCACTTCACAAAAGATTTATGAATACTCAATAAGCCCATGAAAAAGTGCTCAACATTGAGGAATAGTGACAGGCAAATTAAAGTCACCATACCAGAATGGCTAACACAAGTCAGTGCCGACCCACACTGGACAGTCATCGTGCACTGCTGGTGGGACTGAAATGCACCGATCATGCTGAGAAAGCAAGCTCTGGTATTTCCTATGCAACTAAACACACACCTGCCCTCCAGTCCAGAAATTCCACTTCTAGCTGTTTACTGAAGAATAATAAAGATCACAAAAAGACTTGTGCAATATGGTCATGAACCTGGAAATAGCCAGTGGAAGGAACCAAAAGAGAATAATGAAAAAGGAACTCTGGTATTTTCATATAATAGACCACTACATAGCAACAAAAACAAACTAGGGATAGATATAACCCATGCACTGATTTCAAGGTCACCAGGTTGAAGTTCAGTTCTGTCTTACTAACATGGGGCTCTGAGATAACTCCCAAGACTCTTTTCCAGGTAACAAGAACAGAGACATATTAGTTCCTACCTACCTGACTGGGTTTAGTGAGAATGGTGTGAAGCTGAAATCTAGGCTCTGACACCAGTTGAAGAGCCGACTGTTAGGGAAGACAGAGATGAACCCGAGGAAGTGGAGGTGTCGACGAGCTCATGGATGAGAGCCCCGGCTCTATCACTAGCCCTGCCTGAGCCCACAGAAAAGGAATCTGGGCTCTCTGGGACGCAGAGCCCTGGCACCTGTTACTCACTCACCTAAGGCAGGCTCGCTTATCTAGCATCGTGAAACCAGAGCAGGGTTATTAAAACCCACCAGACCATAAATGTCCCATAAGCATTCTTGGCTTCCACCCAGACCCCACTCTCAGGAGAAAAAAATTGAGTATCAAAATTAAAAATGTTGAGGTCTAACACACGTGACTAACTGGCCTACCCACAACCTTTCTGCCCACCTTCCAGGTAGGGGATAAAGTGGTAACAGTTGCACCCGGGAGGGGCGGGGTCAGGACAACACCTGCCTGCAGGTTAGAACAGGGCTGCAGTGTGTGTTGAGACCTGAGCAGCAGTAAATTCTAGCAACTGCAGTTTATCCATATGGTCAAAGATGCTAAAAACCAGGGTAAGAGGTAGAAAGAATGAGTATCTCAGGGAAGCAGAGACTAATTTGGGGAAGGTCAATTGTAAACAGAAGTTGAAACAGGAACTATATAAATTAACTTGAATTCAACTGAGTTCCAGAAGTGGTTCTGACCATCGAACAACTGAAGAGAAGACAGGAAAGGTCGAACATGACTCACAATCCCTAATGAGTCCAAAGGGTTTTGTTTCCTCAGTTTGAAATAACAGGTGGGCTGATGGGAATAAGGTGAAGTACAACAGAAATCACAACTGGAGGCTTGAGAGAGATGAAAAGGAAACAAGGGAAAGAGGTGTCACCCTTCCCACCACTGCCCTGAAAAAGACAGGGTTACACGCACACATGGACGCAGTGGAGGTGCTGCTTCTCACTGTCTGCTTGCATCCAATTTTACTACCGTTTCTTCAACAAACACATTACTTAGAAAAATAGGAAACATAGTTACTTCATTGATAAGCTGTAAAAACTGATCATCTAATTTCTGGAGTTTCATCTCATTCTGAAAATCGCTTTCATGATTAACCTTCTCTGGCTCAGAAGACGGACACATAGGCATAAAGGTCGGCAAACCCACGTCAGTTGGTGTGTGGGCAAACTTATCCAGGGGAGCCATCTCATCCACGGGCGCTGTCATCACAGGCATATTGTCAATGATCTAGGACAGACACAACCCATATCCTTACCACGTGCACTTATTAATTCAAAGCTGAAGGTATCTTTATATTAGGGGGGGAAAAACAATACTATACCTCATCCTCACTTATATTTAGGGGAGAATCGGACGAAACTAAATTATCTAAAAGACCTTCAAAGCACTGCAGACTCAAGGAATTTATGTCTGATGGATTCACTGGCTCACCAAATATGTTCTTGCAATCTAGCATTCGAAGCTGCGGCAAGGTCTGGAGCATGACGGCTCTGTACCCTTGGAAATAAACCATTCAGAATGAAATGCATGCACTCAAGAAAGGTCATTGCTTCTAAAATCAACAGATCCACCAACTACCAGATATATCACCTACGGCTGTATCGTGTTATACAATAAGAATATATTTCAATTAGATAATTTTATTTTGAGGCATTCACTTATCAAACATAAAACTGTCTAAATAGAATTACTAATTTATTCACTTTGTGTTCTTTTAACAATTTAGTTTAAATTACTTATCTGCTATTATGTTTTCCAAAATAGGTCAGAAGTTGTAAAGTTTAAGACAGACAAAAGCAGGTTACAGCAATGTTGCTTTCAGCATTGTTCCAAAAAGCATTACGAGTTGATCCTACCTGGCATGCGACAGACAGGATTGTCCTTCCCATCTTTTTCCAGAACAAGGTTAGTGAGGAAGTGCAAGCCCACCACGCACTGCAGTAAGTGGTGGATGCTGTCTATGCAGTTACTGTGCAGGTCAATGCACCTCAGCTTGTATTTGATTCCATGAAGGGGCATCAAACCTGCAAGACGAAAAGCCTGCTGACGCCAAAACAACTTCCCGACAGCTCACTGAACACTTACATAGATTCTGTTTCGAGAGGCAAAGGAGCCGCAAGAGCAAGGACTCACTAAGAAAGCTGTGTCTCATGAAGAGGGTTCAGCGAAGTCAGCTGCTGTTTTGAAGAACAGAGGATCCTGGCATCTCGAATGGGCCTCCCCAGGCCATGCTGGTATTCACAGAAGAGCATAACAATGGCTCTTCAATTGTTGGTTTGAGCAATAAAATACAAACAGCACATCTGATTGCGTTCCCTGGTAGAACCTGTGGCTCCAGCTTATCTTGGGGAGGCAATGTCAAGAACCCCACCTTAGCAGGCAGTGTCTGACTGGGCTCAGCCGCGGTGCCCTGGGGCCTCGCACCCCACCCTGCACCCCTGCAGCACTGGCTGCTCGCTTGCCTGCCTCAGAACCTGCTTCTGAGTGGAGCCTGCTGAGCAGAGCAGCGCCTGGCACTGAGGACCTTGACTGGCAGAGGCTCCCACAGTGCTGGAGAGGGGAAGCTGTCAATGGAAGAGTGCGCAGTCTCTCTTCTTTTGGAAGGGCCATTCTGAGGTGCAGCCTACAGCGTAAAGGTCCTGTTCCATGTCACTGGGTGTCCCCTTAGTGTCCGTTCTCCAGCCATAAGTTCTCCAAGACCTCCCGCAGTTTTAGGCTGCAGATACCATCACAGTGCTAGATCTCCAGCTCCAACCCAACCACACGTGCATGCATGCACACACGCGCAGGCATGCACATGAGTCTAGCAAGGTTTTCCAATTTTTAACAGAATCCTTGTTTCTCGTCCTCTAATCTCTACGTGTCCTCCCCAATGTCCCACATCAGGAAGTAGTGCTGTCATCAGTGTTCATTAGCTTGGATTCCTTTCTCCTCCATTCCCTCATCTCACTCATCAGCAAGTCCTATGACCTCTATCTGCAAAACACACCCGCCTCCACTGTCTCCACCCTCGTCCAAGGTCCAAGCCCCCATCATCTCTCCTCTATGCTACCAGAGCAGCTCCCGGTGGGATGCCTGACTTCCACCTAAAATCCATTCTTCCTCACTCAGCAGCCAAAGTGATCCTTTCAACACACACATTGCTTGTTTAAAGCCCTCCAATGCCTTCCTACTGCACCGACGACATGCCAATACACCTTTGGCCTACTTCCTCCCCTCTCTTCTTGCAGGTGAGCCCTGCACTCCTCACTCCTGAAGGCCTCCCTTCCTTCCCTCTGATCCTGTCCTGGCAAGCTTGAGGGAACACAGTGTCTCTGCACGTGCTATCGTGTAAACTGCCTTATCATTGAGGTGCTTCTGAACAAGTAAGACTACCAGAATTATCTATCATCTGAGAATTATCTATTAGAACTTCTGGGGTGCCTACTGCGTTTTCTTCATATTTTTCCTCATTCTCTAGTAGTCACTAAAATTCTCCTTTTAGGTGTGGAGTTCTATATGCTTTGACCAACACAGTTGTTTAACTACTGCTGTGATTGAGAAGTAGGACATTTCCACTGTCCCAATCAGTGTACTCCATGTTGTCAATTTTCTCTCCCCATCTTCAAGCTCAGGCAACTAAAGATCTGATTTCTGCCACTGTAGCTCTGCCTTTGTCAGGAAGTCACATAAATGGATTGATACATGTAGTCTTCTGTGTCTTTCACTCAGCACAATTCTTTTTAGTCTTATCCACATTGCTGCATGTATCAATAATAGTTCATTCCTTTTTATTGCCAAGTAGTATTCCCTTGTGTGGATGTATCACAATTTTATCTGTTTACCAGGTGACGGTCAGTGGATGGTTTCCAGTTTTTGGAGGTTATAAATAATCATAAAAACATGATTATATGAAAAGCTAAAAGTCATATAAACGTTCATGCACAGGTCTTTCGCTAGACATGTTTTCATTTCTTAGGTAGCATAGGGTAGAACCACATGATATCGTAAATGTATACTTAACATTCTAGAAACATTCAACCTGTCTTCCAAAGTACTTGTAGTGTTTTCAATTCTACCAGTAACATATGTAAGTTCTAGCTGCATCACAACTATTCTAGTAGGTGTGAAGTGAAGTGGGTCTCACTTGGTTTTAATATACATTTCTTTAGATGCTAAACATTTTTTTTTCATGTGCTTACTTGCCATTTGGAAATTCTCTTGGGAAAGCATCTACTCAAATATTTTGCCTATTTTGGGAGGCTGAGAAAATCTTATTTTTCTTCCTACTACTATGTAAGCCCTATAATAAGAACTTTATCTGTTCAATATGGTGATCTTTAATAAATATTTGTTAAGTAAGTGAACTATCTTATCCCAGACTCATTTTTCAGCTATGGAAATTGCATCCAAAAACAAAAGACTCTGCTCAACAGCACACGGCAGTTGACCTATAGCCAACACTCAATCCTAAAACTTTCACTTCTTTGGGGGAAATGTTTAAAAAATAGAAATTCTGCTGCTGCCTCAGCTTAAGGGCAGGAATTCGACTGCTTCATTTTTTGTATGTTAAACACCTGGTATAGGGTAGTATTTTTCTAGTAGGGGAGAAAAACAAATGAACAAGCTGTTTCAAATACTGACAAAGATTATGATGATAATTAGAGAAATTGTTAGTTCTAACCAATAATTCAAAGATTATGAAACTTGGTTCCTTTTATCAGCTTATCACTTTAATGAGTTATAAAGTAGGTAACAATTTTAAACCTTCTTAGACATGCTAAAGTAAAAAAGAAAGAGGTACATATTTGATACTCATTTGCCATAGCCTTTGGGATGCTATACATACACTGTCCAATATGGTAAGACGACCACAGGTAGCTTTGTAATTTTTTTTTTTTTCTGTATTTTCCTGAAGCCGGAAACGGGGAGAGACAGTCAGACAGACTCCTGCATGCACCCGACCAGGATCCACACGGCACACCCACCAGGGGGCGATGCTCTGCCCCTCCAGGGCGTCGCTCTGTTGAGACCAGAGCCACTCTAGCGCCTGGGGCAGAGGCCAAGGAGCCATCCCCAGTGCCCGGGCCATCCTTACTCCAATGGAGCCTTGGCTGCGGGAGGGGAAGAGAGAGACAGAGAGGAAGGAGAGGGGGAGGGGTGGAGAAGCAGATGGGCGCTTCTCCTGTGTGCCCTGGCCGGGAATCGAACCCGGGACCTCTGCACGCCAGGCCGACGCTCTACCACTGAGCCAACCGGCCAGGGCCTAGCTTTGTAATTTTAAGTTAAAATTTTATTAAAATTAAACAAAATGACAAATTCAGTTTCTCAGTGCACTAGGCACATCTCACGTTCGCAGAGGCCACACCTGGCTACTGGGAGCCGTCCCGATGGCACGGGTGCAGAATACTTTAATCACTGAAGCATCCTATTGGAACTCTTCCTCTCTGTGCAACAATATACTCACTGATTATCTAAAATTAAAGTATTATTTCTCCCAAAGTAGGTCTTACCTATACAAGTTTGTTCTGTTACGGATCACCCTACTTTTTATTCCTATCTTAAATGCAGCTGTCGCTTTGGCACCAATAGATTCTCCAGATAAATTTTTTTGGTCAAAAATTGGATTATTAATTTTTCTGACATGCTGAGCTCAGTGTAACTCACCACATATGGCAAACAATCAGCATTATAAAAAATCAAGCAAATCCACTTACCACTAAGATCATTTATGTGGTTATAAGATAAATTCAGTCTGGTCAGATTAATTAGTGTTTCAAGTCCTAAAATAAAATAAAACAAAGCTTTTACAAGATTCAAACAATCAATTAATTAGAGCTATAAAGTACTACACTGCTACTTCAGACTGTTTTAAAGCAAATATACAGTCTGAAAATAAGTAACAGTGAAATCAATTTCATTTTATAAAAATACTTTAAAAAGATGGATAAATTTTCTAGAAGAAAATTTTTATTTAATAAATTTTAGGGTCAGTTTTCAAAAGTTTAGTATTTATCTCATTCTTTTGGGAAGAAAAAAAGGACCTAAATTATCTTCTTTATTCAAGGCATTATGTGAGAAATACAGACCTTCTATTTTTGTGATCAAATTACAGGATAGATTCAAAGTGCACAGTTTTGTCAGTTTGCTAAGCCCTTCAATGTGACTTATTTGATTAGATGACAGATCTAAATGTTGTAAATTCCAAACATGATCAATAGCTTCGATCTTTGAGATGTTGTTGCAATGCAGATTGATGGCATGGAGAGTTGACTCTAAGGATAACTCTGATATGCTGTAAAAGAAAGTATGTATTATTAAGCACTAGTAAAATGGATTTTGAAATCATGACCAAATAACAAAAATTAACCCAATAGCCTGTAGGTAAGTGTGAGCTCTACTCATTCTATAGTGAAATCCTTCTTACATCTAGTGGCCTTGAAATGCTTCATAAGGTAGAGGGACTCTTACCACGAATCAGCATTTTGAACATTTTACATAAACAAGAAACCCACTCAGGAGAGGCAAGTGACCCTGGGCATTTCCAGCCACTATATGCAAAATCACCAGGACACAGCAAAGGCAGTCAGTACAGAGGCCCAGGGATCCTAATGCTCCAGCTCAAATCTGCACTCTACCACTTTTTTTGCTGTTACCCCAAATAAATGAGTTAATCTCTCTACGTTTCTGTTTCCTCATCTCATTCAACAGCCATATTCAAACAGTAGGTATCACCAGAAAACTGAAGTCTACAGAAATTACGGTAAATATTGATAACTTGTCCCGGTCCTTGTAGTTATTACCTGAGCTGGTACAAACCCAGATCTGACTTTGGAGTTCATAACCTTACTTTCTTCTTCATTGTCTGTCAATGGCTACTTAACCCAGAACATGGTTGATTTAAAAAGAAACCACTGGCTACTGATGTTTCTAGGGAAAAAGTGCCTGTCTTCCCTCCCTGACATTTGAAGTGCACCTCCCCTAAGTGGAACTCATCTCTTCAATTTCTCAATTAATTACTGTCTTTTAAATGGGAACCTCTCTGAGAACAGTAGTTCCAGAAATACAGGTAATGTGTATGATTCAGAGGAGCTGGATGGAAGAACAGTGGGACACTGGGACACACAATCCCAGGAGGAAAAGATGTAGCATTTCTACATTTGAAATTAGCAATCTCTACAGGTAGGTATGTTTGAGATATTTCCAAATTCTTTACCTTCTGTCATTTACTGAGCTATTGTTTAGTCCAGACCTTATGCCATACACATGCTGCTAATGACAACCATTTATGTTCTGAAACATTTCTACTTCTGTCAATTAATGTGCTGATCACGTGGCACAGCAGAAGCAACACACAACGAAATCAGCCAGAAATGAGTTTGGATTCTCACTCAATCGCTCATCACCTGCGTGAAACTGGGAAAGTTGTTTACATCCTCTGAGTCGCAGATCTGCCACTTGCGAAATTACCAGCTTGCAGAGCTGCTGTGAGGATGGGTGATGACAGGTGTAACAAGCACACAGAGGGAGTATTCGGTAAATGACAGCTACCGTTACGAATAAATATTCCCTTGAAAAACCATCTTCCAGGGGTCCTCTGGCCAACCAGAGAGTCGGTGGGGAACAGGGGAAACGGAGCTGACGCGGGGCAGGGGCCAGGTGCGCCCGCACACGTGTGGGCTGCTTACACGAGGGAAGCGGGAACCTCAGGACAGCGAAGCTTTGTTTCTGCAAAAAGTACATAAACGCCCGCACCGCGGGGACTTGCCAAGATCAGGCTGCACCCGGGACCGGGAGACGGGGACCCAGAGGAGTGTGGCGAAGAACGGGGCGTCCGGGGACGGAGGGAAGGAAAGCTGGCTCGCGCACCCCGCACCTCCGCGGGCAGTTTCGGGGCGCGTCTCAGGGAAATCGCCCGCAGCCCCGACCCCGGAGCGCCCTTCACCTCCGCAGGCCTTTGTCCATGCAGCACAGGTCCCCGTAGCTGCTGTCGCAGTCCTCATTCTCAACTTCCTCCTCCACCGGCGCCTCCATGGACACGGAGCTGGGTCTCAACCGGCGCCCGGCGCTGGGTCCGCCCGCCAGGAACACACCTCCCGGTGAGCGGACGTGCGACCTGACAGGGAGGGCCGGGGCTCCCCCCAACCGACGGCTGCTCCTTCCCGCCCGGCCGCGCCGCAACGCCGGAAGTGGCGGCCTCCGCGCCGGGACCTTCCCTGCCTTTTACGGCATCCGTGGCGCAAGGCCAGGCACTTGCCGTAAAGAGCAGCTTCTGGTGAGAGGTGTGAGAAATAATGGGTTCTGCCCGTGGGCACTCCGTGTCATTTTTTTGCGTGGCAGACACAGACTCCTGAATGCCGTTTCACAGCAGCTAGGCTTTACAGACCTATAGTCTTACGCACAAGCTGCTCCCCACCGGCCATGGCTGGGCCGCGTCGGCGGTGCCTCCCACTGCCCGCCGGCCTCTGCCGTGGTGCCTGGGGAGCCTAGGGCGTCCCAGAGCTCCCGCAGGTCGCCCCGCGGCCGGGAGAGCTAATGAGACAGTGGTGGTAACGCCGACTCCTTCGTCTCCCAGGCCTGACCGCCACTCCCTGCTTTGAGTAAAATAACGGTGTTGAAATGACCCGTATCCTTACAAGAAAGAATGCACAACAATGACATCCTTTCTTATTTATTTATTTATTTATTTATTTATTTATTCATTTTAGAGAGGAGAGGGAGAGACAGAGGGAGAGACAGAGAGGAGAGACAGAGAGAGAGAAGGGGGAGGAGCTGGAAGCATCAACTCCCATATGTGCCTTGACCAGGCAAGCCCAGGGTTTTGAACCGGCGACCTCAGCATTTCCAGGTCGACGCTTTATCCACTGCACCACCACAGGTGAGGCCGACATCCTTTCTTAACATCACGTCCTGCAAAATATTTGTTTTATTAAATGGTAACTATATGGGCAAGTGTTTATAGGCTTGTAAGAAACACCTCGTGACTCTGAGATCAACTACCACCGCCATGACGGTGGTGGGACGACTGACCTCAGCTTCATTTTCAACCCCCCCCCCCCCCCCCCCCCCGCCCCAGGCTCCTACATACACCATCCACATAAACCATTCGGAGCTCGACTTCTCTGCTGGTCCATTCCCTTGTGTCCAAGCTCTTTTCAATAAACTGTATCTGTTTGATTTTGTGCTGAGTTCGGTGCTCATTTTTATGACATTCAGACTCAGGAACCTGGCATTCCAGGTCTAGTAACACTAGGAAGAGCACGGGAGCATTGAAGCAGACTGTATAGTGCTATGGGCAATGGGGAAGCATCTAGAAAGGGAGATACCGATGACTACACAGGGTCCTGCTAGGTCCGGGGGACAATGCATGGCATTCCAGAAGGAAACAATACTCAAAGAAGGTCAACGAACCTCCTTCTTAGATGGCTTTCTGAGCCATGGGGATGTTTAAACACGGAGGTCAAGGGATAGCTTTACTCTGAACCTGTCACTGAACTAAAATCTGACGTGGGCCCTCATTACTTACCAAATAAAGGCCTAATTTAAAAAAAAATCTAATATTGAAGACTTAACTGTCATTAGTTTATTCTATACCTATCATATTCTAAAATTTGCAGCCACAATTTTCTTTTCCCTTTAACGACATGCTTTGCCATTGTCTCCAGATCCTTCCAACAAGAGGTGGAGGTAGAAACTCTACTGCCTTTTTGATTCTGGGCTTGTTTGTGACTTTTTTCTTTTTTTTGATCAGTAGAATTCATTGGAATTCTAGTCCTAGTCCCAAGACATCTAGTATTAAACCTCAAGACATCTTGCATTCTTCTTTTTTACAGAGACAGAGAGTCAGAGAGAGGGATAGATAGGGACAGACAGACAGGAACGGAGAGAGGTAAGAAGCATCAGTCATTAGTTTTTCGTTGCGACACCTTACAGTAGTTGTTCACTGATTGCTTTCTCATATGTGTCTTTACCGTGGGGATACAGCAGACCAAGTAACCCCTTGCTCAAGCCAGTGACCTTGGGTCCAAGCTGATGAGCTTTGCTCAAACCAGATGAGCCCACGATCAAGCTGGCAACCTTGGGGTCTCAAACCTGGGTCCTCTCCATCCCAGTCAGATGCACCGCCTGGTCAGGCCATCTTACATTCTTCTGCTCACTCTCTTGGAAAAATGTTCAAGCTTATTTTTACCCTCACCCCTCACTTCACATTTGGGTTTCTGACACTTCCCTTTTTGACCATCTTGGAAAATCCTTTTGCCTTTTCTCCTTGTTGGATATTGTGTCCTGGATACCATGTTTTCATTTTTTTTCCCTTGGTTTACACTCTGCTGGAGCATGTCTTCCTCTGGAGCTTCTTGAGAAGGGTTATAACTTTACTAGTGCCTTCGATTTTGAGATGCTCTGAAGGTCAACTTACTGGTTCCTCTCCACCGTCTTCTTTACTTTCTGCTTTCTCAAATGCCAATGTCAATTACCACTAACTCTCCTATCTTATTCTTTTTTCTTTATCACCATCTGTTTATGCATATTTGATTTCTTTCCTGTCACTTTATTGGGGTTTGAAAAGAGCGCAGGGAGCAGCACATACATCAACCAGAAAACTCTCATCATAATTTTAGTTGCTAGGATTCTAGAATGATTAATTGCAGCATTTATATGATGAAGGCCAGAGGGGAAAAAGTCATTTAAGTGGGCAGTTGATGCATTAAATTGCTGCTGCCACATGGAGACTATAACTTCCTTACTGTTGCACACATTATGTTTTGTTTTGGCCCATTTTAATTTTACTGTCACTAAACAAAATGAACACTAGATGCCTCTATGAAAGCATCTATATTCTGAACATGCCCTTTAGATCGAGAATGTGAAGACATCATATTATCTTCAATAACAAAAGAATATTTACGTATACTATACTTTTTTTATATAAGAAAGTGAGCATATGCCTGACCTGTGGTAGCACAGTGGATAAAGTGTCAACCTGGAATGCTGAAGTTGCAGGTTTGAAATCCCAGGCTTGCCCGGTCAAGGCACATATGGGAGTTGATGCTTCCTGCTCCTCCCCTTTCTCTCTCTCTCTCTTTTTTCTCTCTGTTAAAAAATGAATAAATAAAATCTTTTTTTAAAAAAAGAAAGTGAGCTTAAAAGCACTACTAGTCATCCAGGAATAAATTCAGAAATCTGTAAATTTTCTAAGTGTCCTTTATGGACAGTAAACAGTTACCGAGTATCTGCCAAGTGCCAGGTACTATGAGAGGTGCTGGAGTCACAGGGATAAGCAATACAGGTGCAGTCCTGTCCACATGCAATTTACTGGCAACAAGAATTCAGAAACAGTACAATGATTACTAATGGTAAGTGGAAACAGTTTCAAATACACAGTTTGTGAAAAGACATAAGATACTACTGAGTATTGATTGGGTCACGCACTGTAGACTGCATCGAGGAAGGTCTCTAAGGAAGTGAGGCCCACACGGAGTCCACAGGATGAGCAGTCTGTTAAAGTAGCTGGTTGAAAATGTGTCCTTCCTAGGTCGACAGATGGGAGAAGGCACAGAATGTTGACAAGGTCATGTTGCCACTTCAGGAGCAAACGTGGATAGGGGGAGAGTGGGACACAAGGTCCCCAAGGCCTCATCATGAAATGTCTTGAATTTCATAGTGAGTCTGGGGCAGGTGGGCAGCTCAGAAGTGTTTTAAGCACACTACTCCTGTGATTGCATTTACATTTTTAAGAGCTCTTTATTTGTTTGTTTGTTTTTTGTGACAGAGACAGACAGAGAGGGACAGATAGGAACAGACAGGAAAGGAGAGAGATGAGAAGCATCAATTCTTTGTTGTGGCACCTTAGTTGTTCACTGATTGCTTTCTCATACATGCCTTGACCAGGGGAGCTACAGCAGACTGAGGAACCTCTTGCTCAAGCCAGCGACCTTGGGCTCAAGCTGGTGAGCCTTGCTCAAACCAGATGATTCTGCGCTCAAGCCTGAGACCTCAGGGCTTCATACCTGGGTCCTCTATGTCACAGTCCGACGCTCTATCTACTGCTCCACCACCTGGTCAGGCAAGAGCTAACTCTTGTCACCCTTGCAGGATGCATTAGATTTTGTGAAGTTTCCAACTTTCCTCAGGTTGTTTTAATCATTGGATTAAAAATGGTCACCAAGGATCTGGGTACTGAGGATAGCTGGCTTAATTCGAGCATCAGCCCCAGACAGGGGTTGCTGGGTGGATCCTGGTTGAACAACATACAGGAGTATGTCTATCTCCCTTCTTCTCACTTAAAATAAATAAATAAATAGTCATCAAGAAATAACTGAAATCAGTGTATAGAAATATTGGCGTTGATGATCTAACTTAGATCTAGTGAGGGACAAAGCAGCTCCCCAAATGAAACAATCAAAGGAAAATTTGGAAGAGGTATATCTATGAATAGATAAATACACAGTGTAGTATATATGGTATGTATACATGTATGACTAGATAATGTATGAATACATATATCAAGCACCACAGCTAAATGTTCATGGTCAATGTAACCTTTATTATAATTATTTTATTTTTCTAATATTACTTTATCTGTAATTGCTATTTGGTTGGAATTTCCATATTTTTCACTCCATAAGATGCACTTTTTTCCCCCTCAAAAGTGGAGGGGAAATGCTCATGCATCTTTTGGAGTGAATTGTCCATTTTTCTTAGCAGCTGTGGGTTCCCAGACAACTAGAAGAGTATTTGAACATTAAAGTCTCTTCTCATTTGTTAATAACAGTGCTAATGGTTGTTAATACTGTTGTGTTTACATTGTTGAAATATTATTGTGGTATATTTTATTAAATATTTTAACACACCATTTGGTTCAGAATATTTTTTTTCTTATTTTCTTCCTTAAAACCCTAGGTGCATCTTATGGTCCGGTGCATCCTATGGAGTGAAAAATATCGTAGATCTTGAAATATAAAGGACTGAGAATGAGTCATGATGGCATAGCTTTGCTTACTCTTTTGTCATTTCTCTCATACAGGGGTGGGCAAAAGTGGGTTTACAGTTGTGGATGTGCAAAACTGTTTATTCTGGTACTATTATTTGTTAAGCATTGCATTATTTTTCATACAACCACTGTACACCTACTTTTGCCCACTTCTGCACTGTGGATAACATCATGCTCTCCTTTGCTGTGAGTTTGTACTAGTGGGGCCTTCGGCACTGGAGCCTTCCTTTGGTCTAGGTGAATAACCCAAGCAATAGGAACACATTGTAGAATTTCATAGAATTTTTAGAATTGTTGATCTTAGTGATCCTACATTTTGTAAATTTCACACTGCATTTTGTGGAATCTTAAGTAGTTCCTTGAGAGTGTCCCGGAGTTCACTGTAGGCAGAGGAGACTGCAACCCGCAGTGCTCTGTCCCCTCACGCCTGCCTGGGTTCACCTTTCATGCAACATTTTATTTAGAGACAGTTTCGTGCTGCTACAAAATTGGGAACACTCTGACCTTGCCCACATTCCCATTTTCATGGAGGACACTGAGGACAAAAGCTATAAAAGGACTTCCCAGGTCCTCACAAAAGAAGAAGCATTTCCCCCCCAGACGTCTAGTGTAAGCAGGTCCCTAATTTCATGCTTCATGGGTGTGCTGGTATGAAAGTGGTTTTATTGAGAAAGCCCAGTCATTTCAATAAGACACAGAGTTCCCAGAAGATGGGTGATGGGCCCATGAAAGAAAAAAAAATTTACTGCACCAGTGTGTGAGAAAATCATTTCCTTGTTCCAATGGTGCTGCTGTGTTTAGCTCTGTGTTTAGACAGAATAGCATTTACTGTAGTCCTTTACAGATACATACACAACCAATATCACTTTTATGGCTCTTTTTAGAAGTAGGTAGAAGGAAGCTGCACAGGTATTAGTAGAATAGAAGTAGTAAAATATTTTCCAGTTAAGGATTGGCAACAGAATCAACTGCAGTGCCCACTGAGTGCACTATCTCATTCTAAAGTCACTATGCAATTGTAAGGACAGGCATGACACTTTCAGCTTTATAAAACATAAATTCAAATGCTGAAATAACAGGACAAATACTCTTTTTTTTTTCTAAGATGAAATGTATTTCTTTCTGGTAATTATAAGGGTCTAGTTAAGAGCACCATGAAAGGTCAGTGGACGTATCCTATGAGCACAATTATTGACCACTGTATTTAACCACCAGTGGGGTGTGGGCTTACAGCAATCAGAAGAGACATGGGCTGTAGGGCTGGAAAGGGTTTGCGGGTCCTCTGCTGTGTCAGATATTATCCCTTCAGTCACCGGATGCTGGGCTGGGTGGGAGACAGGAATGGGGAACTTAGGAAAGTAATCATTTACCAAGTAGTATAAAAATATTTCAATGGACACATGTGTGCTGGCTGAGATCTAGCCCTTGTCACGAGAATAAAGACTCTCTTTGAGGATAGCAGTGCTGGACATTTACTAAGATCTCCCAGATTTGTTTCTTATCTCTTTGTTCTTGTCCATTTGTGTAGTCATGCAAAATCTTACCTGGATTTGCTCTTTGGATTAAGATAGCACTGTGGCCCATGATCTTCTCTCTGCCACTCCTCTCATTCAGGCTTTGGTGGATCTGCTGTCTCTGCCATTCCTAGCGATTAACATCAGTTTATGGCTTGATCACCTTGCTAGAATTTTGGTGGCACCTAGGGTGCTATCACACGATACAATATAACATGACGAAAGCACAGAGAAAGCCGAGGGCCCTTAGAGAGTTAAAAGGGAGGTGCTTCGGATGCAATTAATAGTTATACTCTGGAAAATACATGCCTCCGTGTATTTTCTAGGAGAGAATAAGTGTCATGAATTTAGACACTCTCCTAAAAAAAATTACTCGATTAGCTTCCTACTTAACTAAAAGTTTCATTAAGGATTGTTTAATTTAAGAGTACTCAAAACTATATTTGGTTGTATTGTTTCAGCCCTGCTTTAATTAAACATTTTCTAACTTGCCTGATCATAAAAATCATGTATGTTGCTTATTCAAAGATATTTATTTCCAGGTCCCTTTCCATACTGAATGAGAATTTCCAGGGAAATACCCAGAAATGTGAATGTTAAGAAGTACCCTCAACGCAATCTTATGAACAAACTTGGGAGACTCTGTTCTGCATTATAGATCATGTCATTATAAGGCAATGTTGAAGAATAATCAGAATATTTAGTTCAATACCCAGGAAAAATACTTGCAGATAAATTAATAGAAGAAATATTTTTATAGAAAATGCATGCGTGTTTTATATATCAATGCATTAGTGTGATAGTATCTGAAAAAAATTGTAAAAGATTTAGAAATGGACAAAAAAGATTTTTGGGTGCCCTCCATGAAAAAGTGGGCATTGTATCACACACACTTCCAGGTTGCATATTGTAAATTTAAGGTTATTTTACAACTTTAGAGGTAGTAGAATACTTGTAATGATGTGAATAATTTTTTCACAGAAAAAAATTATGTCCCTTGAAGATGCACTTTTTTTTTGTTTTTGTGACAGAGACAGAGAGAGGGACAGAGAGAGGGACAGAGAGGGACAGACAGGAAGGGAGAGACATGAGAAGTATCGATTCTTCATTGCAGTACCTTAGTTGTTCATTGATTGCTTTCTCATATGTGCCTTGTCCAGAGGGCTACAGCAGACCAAGTGACCCCTTGCTCAAGTCAGCGACCTAGGGTTCAAGCTGGTGAGCCTTGCTCAAACCAGATGAGCCCGTGTTCAAGCCGGCAACCTTGGGGTTTTGAACCTGGGTCCTCTGCATCCCAATCTGATGCTTTATCCACTGCATCACCACCTGGTCAGTCTGGAGATACACATTTTAAGCACATTCATTATTTTAACATTTATCTGTTTATCTATCTATCTATCTATTCATCCACTCATTTTCCTAGTATCTAACTATATCTACTTATTGTCTATCTACCTTTATCTTTCTATCTATCTATCTATCTATCTATCTATCTATCATCTATCTATCTATCAATCATATATTTGTCTATCAATTATCCATCTATCTCTGCTTTTTAGATTATCCTTCAAAAGGATTGTAACATCTTCCTGTTTTCCTCAAGAATTAATGAGTCAAATAATACCTTTGAGACACATTCATTTCATATTTATATGGCATTCATACTTATATTCTCTTTTAAAAATTACCAGTGAACAGCACTAGCCATATCATTTTTATCCACTGAGAGAAGAACAAGTTCCCAGGCATCATCCCTCTGATACTGCTTCCCTCAGGTGTCACATACCCAAAAGTACACCTAGCACCTTGTTGAAGTTCACCAACCACCCCACAGCGCACCTTAGAAAAAGCACATCTGATCGTAAGGAGGTGGGTGATTAAGAGACATCACGAAAACGTTTTGTAATTCCTTCTCTTTCCCTGCAATGTGAACAGATTGGTCGAGCTAATTCCTAGGACTCCTTCCAATCTTAAAAGGCTGCGTTTCTTTATAAATATCACGGTGATCCTGTGTGCTTGGAAAGAGTGTCACAGAGCCTGTGAGGCTACTCATTTCCATTTCAACTTAAGATGTGACAAATTTCTTCTCTCTTCATTTCTCTGGCACAACCCATATGCTTTTAACAAAGCATACACCACATTACACTGTAATTGCTTACAGAGGTGATATTAAAAATACTTTGTAACCTCTCTGGCGTGGGCAGTAACACAATAGGAGGGACCCAGATGTGAACAGGTGGGAAGGTGCCCCTCAGCCGAGTATCACTCTGACTGCTCCGTGTCCAACTGACCTCTAGGCTGTGCTGCAAGGGCAGGAATTGTGTCTTTCTCATTAATTTGTTTTTATTTTTAAATTATAGTTGACAAACAATATTAGTTTCAGGAGTACAACATAGTGATTAGACATTTTATATAACTTACAAAGTGATCACTGAGATATGTCTAGGGCCCATCTGACACTATGCAGGGTGGTTACAATGTTATTGACTCTATTCCTCATTTCTCATTTTGCATCAGGTCTGAAGGCATTGCTTGCCTGTCATTGGTGCCCAGTCAATATTTGTGAGATGAGCAGAGAGTTTCCAATGCCTCCTCTGTGTCTGACAGTTGTGTGTGCTCAATCAATGTATGAGCTTGCAATGAGAGGAAAGGTTGTCGGAACGGCTCTGCTTTTAGACAAAAGCTGCCGAACCTGGGACAAGTCGTCCCTGATGTACCTGAGATCCCAGGCACTCATTCATTTCCAGTGATCTTTTCTTCCTTCCTCATAGACTCAATGACTGCATAACATTTGAATTACTTAAATTTTATATATATATTTTTTCCATCAAAAGCAGTATATTTCAAGGGCAAAAAAAAAAAAAGAATACATTACTTCTTCAAACGCACTTGTAAGCTGTGGTATTTTCCAGTTACAGTGAAAAAAATAAATAAAATAAAAAAGGAATTGCCAATGTAAGTTTAAGTCTTATCATCATCTCAGGCTTTCCTTCTTTAATCTGTCCTGACAGTCTGTCCCTTCCCTGATTATCTAATCACGTTACACTGCAACCATAACTTCCGCAGCCCAGGATGGCTGAGGCATCATTCTGAATTTATCTTGGAAGCAGATGTAAGAAAAAGAAGAAGAAAAAACTTGGCCAAGACATATTGGTTTAAACTCCTCTTATTAATACCATGAATTGTATAATCTCCGGTCCCCCAGATTCCCCTGTTGAAGATGGGGAGCTCCAAACCAACGTATAGAAAATGTATCTTCAAAACTCTCCTGGCTTTACATGGTTCCCCCACCCTCGTTTTCAATTCTACGAAATCAGGTCACTTTGCCCATTTCTCTTCTGCATTACAATATTTAGATTTCCTCGCATGTAAATGCTTTGTGAATTTTTAAACAGATTTGATTGTCCTCCAATTGTGAATGTTAGTGTTATTATAGACTTTTCTCCAAATAGACTCAGGTCTTCCATGTTTTGAATTAATGGCATATTTGTGAGCTGAAATGCAGTGACTAGGAAACGGAAGCATACAGGGACGGCATTCAGAGTCTGGGCTCTGGCACTGTAGCCTGAATTCCAACACTGGCTCAGTCCCCCACCCCACGGGAGGTATATCGTCAAGCAGGTGACTTTACCTGAGGCTTGTGGTTCTGGTTCTTAACATGGGGAAGTAATGCTACCTGGCCACAGAGCACTTGTAGAGCACTCAGTACAGGACCTGGAACACTGTTAATCAAAATAAATGGTAGCTTGAAAAGTACACACATAAGGGAACTGTAAAGCTCACAGAGATACATATTAGATATAATATTAGTTCTACCCAGCAAAACAGCATGTTAGCTATTTCAAAACGCATTTGTTATGGGTAACCCTGGTGGTTGCATCTGATGACTGTCTCCTTCAGATGGTTCAGTGTTGAAGCGACTCCTCCTTCACTGTTTAAGTAATGATAATGTCTAGAATCCTGACCACCATGATATGATACTCAGCATTTCTCCCATGAAACCTTCCATGGTCCTCTCTTGCTTCTACAAATCCTTCTCAAGTTGCCAACCATACTCACCTCTTTGTCCTCAACTCCTGATCTTCTCCCCACTTAGATCAACCCCAAATGGTCACCATACTTTCCTTTCATTTGCTCAAAACACCACTCACAGAGGCATTTGCATGCTAGACTACTTCCTGAAGCATTTCCTGTATCTTGGAACAGTCAGAAGATCCTAAGTGGAATATTTCGTACCTTTCTTTGTCAGTGGCCCTCCTCCCACTACTGGATGCTGACTGTTTCCGAGTCTTCTTCCTCTTGCTGCGGGCTGCCTGCTCTCTCCAGAGGCCCCCACCCATTCACCTCCTCATCAGGGCCCAAGAGCTCTGCGTTTCTCCTGCTCTCTCATGTACAGTTCAGTTTACTGTCTATCTGTTTGTCTGTCTAGGCCATTGGGCCATTATCCTGGTGGATAATTCTTGGAAAGAAATCTGCTATCTACTTTAAATAATATTTCCTCAGCACCCTTAACTCAAAGATAACGAAGCCATAATTCCTGCGTTTGTAGCCACAGTTCATTCTCCACAGTCGTACTTAAAAACTGAGAGTCAGCTTTTACACACCCTCTACCACAGCTCTGTCGGCTGCCAACTCACGCAGGGCAAGAGTCGGGGTCTGGGCAATGTCTGCAGGGACCCAGCACCTTCTGGTCATCTTTCAGGCTCCATATTTATGTTGTATATGCCTTAGACCTGAAACATCATTTCTCTTGTTTCTATTTGTTTAGAAAAGAAAAAAAAAGCATAGCAAAAAGCACATTGTCACCAGGTGGCAGTGTGACAGAGCTGTTATTCTTGTAGAAATGACTCACTAGGACATTTTCTGCCCTGATCTATACAAAACCACAGAATCACAGCTACTAGCTTTGTAAGACATATGAAGAATGAAGTCCTTTCAGTCTTGTATTCTAGCTATTAAGATGAGGAGACTGTAGAAAGGATTTTCAAGGTCATTTCATTTTTTAAAGATAAAGAAAATGAAGCCATGACCAAAGAGCATTTTTCATTGTGTCATAAATTCAGCACAAGTTGATTTGTAAAATGAAAAAGGAGAATGGTTGTCAGCTGGAGTATCTGGAGGCTAGTGAGTATCTGGAGCCTAGTGCTAGATGATTTTGCTTCAGGCATGGCTGGATCTAGGCATCCAGCCTCTCTTCTGTCTCTCTGTTCTGCTTTCTTCAGTGGTGAATTTATTTCAGGTTTCGAAATAAAGAGCGGAGCTGGCCACTCTTGCCTTATGCTATCTTTATTCTGAAAACTATCTGCAAAGAAAATAATTTCTTTTTCTAACAGTTTCAACAAAGACCCTGGAACTGAGTCTCACTAGGTGGACTTTCAGCTGGGTCAAAGAGAGGAGTGGACCGCTTTCACCTTTCTGGGGGGATGAGGTTGAAAGTTTGAGGCAAGGTCAACGTACATAGTTTTTTATGTACATTTTCTCATTTCAGGATAGCGCCCAGCTGAGGCGGTAACGAGGGACTGAAATCCAGCCAGGGCCCCGCTTGCCCAGGTACGACCTGTCAGGGCTGCTTCTGCTTGGATGGAAAACTTTTCCTAGTTTTTCTCAGGGCACTGCGTGAATTAGCACCAGTTCAGTTTATTATCAGAAGGGTGAATGAACGCTGGGTAGATCTAAACAAAAAATGTCCTCTTCCAGTAGTAATTAAATAAGGATAATTATCAAATTTGATTTTCTTTTTATTTCTATTTTTAAAAGGGAGGCAGGATGGTGTTACACACACACACACACACACACACACAAATATGTGGGGATTTAGAGTCAGAATGTGTAGGTTGGAATCTTGTTCCACTATGTGCTAAGTGTATGAATTTGGGAAGAGTTTGAATACATCTCAGCCTCAGTTTACTTGTACAGAATAACCACATTTCAGGAAGTTTGGAGGATTGAATGAGACATATTCACCTGTCCACCTCCTGGGACATAGTAGCAGCTGAATTAATATTAATTAACTGTGGTAGTTTATACCCATGGGCCTCAAAGTCTTTGACAATCCTCTCCGAGACAGAAGGGGGTCTGTGTCCCCTTCCCCTGAGTTCAGGAGCACTTGTGACAGCAGCAACCAATAAAATGTAGAGAAGTGACACCATGTGGCCTCTCAACCTAGGTCATAAAATGTTATCTTGCTTCCTCCCAGAATGCAGCTTGTAATGCTGCCCAGAAGTTCCCTGTTGGGAACCCCTCTGAATGTAGCCATCATGCCATGAGAAACTCAAACCACACAGAGAGACAGGGTTTCCTGTAGCCTTTCAGTGGAAGAATGTCAAAGAATTTCAGGATCATGATTTTAAAATGCTTTATGTTGTGGAAGCACTCTGATGAATGTGATTTTCCTGCAAGTCATGATTTTCTTGGTTGTTATGAGGATGTCCATATTTATGTGTCAACTTGGCTGTGGTGTGCAGTTATGTGGCTATACACCAGTCTAGATGTTACTGTGAAGGTCTTTTTTAGATACAATTAATATTTAAATCAGTGGATTTTTTGTAAAGAAGATTGCCCTCCATAATATGGGTGTGCCTCATCCAATCAGTTGAAGGTCTTAAGATCAAAGACTCCTGAGATGAATTTGAACTCAGGACAACATCAGCTCTTACCCGAATTTCCTGTTGGCCTGCTCTGTGAATTTCAGACTTGCCAGCCCCAACTGCATGACCCAATTTTCAATCCCTCTCTCTCTTTCTCCTTCTTTCTCTTCTTGTGTCTGATATATCTGTATAGATATATAGATGGTATATATTTTCTCTGAGAACCTTGACTAAAACAATAACTAGTAATAATGAAGACACAGCAATCTTAACATAAAATAATTTCATTTCCATTATTAGATGATTTGGGTACATGCTATCTGAACGCCCCTTTAGAATTTAGAAATTATTTATGCAGTTCTTAAATGATTCTACATATGTTAAGCTTTGCAGCCCCAGTTAGGATGGAAGTCCCACATCTCATTATGCTAATCTTATTTCTGCAGTGACTCCCATGGTATAGAACTCAGCTCAGTAAGCCTCTGTGATGGTACATGACAAGTTTGCCACCAGGGGAGTAAAACTGTTATTGTGAGGACCATAACCCTGTTTAATCACCATCCTAACATTTGTTACACTGTTGCATTGAGTCATTATGTAAATGTCATTACTGGGCCGTTAGAATTGCAGGTAGGTAGGAAATAATAGTTTCCCCTGTTTACATAAAGAGTTGTGATCTGATGATTGGATATGTCTGGTGACTCATTTATAAGTGTTCTTTCGATGTGATGGGAGGTGGCGTGTATCAAAGAGGTAGCTTCGTGATTTAGTGACTTGACTCACACTGTCCACTCTTCCTCTTCTCACTGAGCTTTATGAATCCTGTGTCTACCATCTTCATTTGACTCATCTGAGCCTAGCTGATAGAATCTATTAATTCTTTCCCCAAATTCTTATGTAACCTTATTAACAGCACTCTGCATTTTGTTAAATTATACTGGACTTTTAAGATGAGACACATGTGGTGTATTGCCAAAACTAACTAAAAGACTTAGGTGCTAAGTATCAGCTCTTTAAATTAAGGGGGTGAGTGAGTGTCCCCGGACACACATCCCCACGGCCTTGGTGTTGATCCCCAAAATGACAGGTGTAAACATGTGGATTTTATTATTTGGTAACCACTAAATTTTTAATTGGGACTGTTTCTGAAGAAATCTTTTTGCCAAACTCCTATGGAGGGAGAGACATTGCTAAGATGTTGTGAAGGGAATGCAGCTGAGATGCATCTGGTTCATAATTTATTAAACAGAACCAGCTGCTGGGAGAGGAAAGAAGTATTAGGTGATGAGTGGGACAAAGAAATGAGTTTTGGAATGTACAAAAGGGTAAGATAACATCGTCTGGATGGAGAGGTACATTAACTGTGGGCTGGGAGAGAGACTGTAAGAACAAACATGAACTGTTGTAGGAGAAGAAAAGTGAGTTCTCTCTTAGGACTTTAAGGAGCCTCATGGACTGCCAGAAACTCTTTGATTGCTGAAAGAGGAGAAAAGAGTTGGTGGCATGAAGTCTATTTTACTAATGGAAGGGGGTTCTAGAGAAAGTGTTCTAGAGAAAGCACATGTCACATGTTCTGCCTGAATCTCTAGGATAAAAGTTGCCAGACTTCTTCAGATGAAGCTGGAACCACTCCCTGCCCAGCCCCTCTTCCCCCTAGACCATCCAGTGAGCCCATGGACCTGAGCCCGTTCTGAGTTCCTGGCTGTAATGCCGGTGGCTGAGGCCAGGCAGGTTCACATTCGATTCGGACAGATGGTAGAGAAACTGCAGAGCCAGAAAGTGTCGGGCTATACCCATTTATTGCTTGCAAAGACAGGTGAGCCAATAAACAACAAAAGGGAAAGAGCTGATAAACAAAAGAAAATCTGCTATTCACAGTAAGGGCAAGGGAGCAAGAAAAACCATATCCATGGTGGCGGGAGAGCGATCTGGGAGAATCACCCCCCAGGGAAGCACCCACAGCCTTATATAGGCTACGCACACGTGCTTTCCCACATGCTCATGCACTAATCCAGCAAAGTGCTTGCAGCTGGTAAACCCGTGCGCAAACCTAACACAGCTGCCCCACATTCCACCCCTTTAGGGTTGCTCACCTATGCGACGGGTTTCTTCTGCGATGGTCCCTGTGCGAGGCGTGAGATATGTTACAAAAACCAAAACAGTACAGTCAACAGCAACAGAATCACAAACACAGCTATGGGTGAAATGATGGAGTGGTCAGCAGCACCAAAAGAGACAAATCTTTCCCTTCTGGCAGAATACAGGCCAGAGTTCTGTCTGCAGACAGCACAGTACCTGGTACCACAGGCCGCCCTGGACAGGCATACCAAACCAAACCTTACTGGCCTGCACACCAGGGTCTGCTAGTTTGATGTGCAGCAAAATGGGAGAACTCATTATGGGCCATAAAGAAATTACAAAGGTGCCCTTCATAATGCTGCCTCCCTGAGCACTCAAGGGATAATACACTTCTACCTTAGGTGGCCAGGTGCTGGTTGCTCAGGGAGTTAACTGGAGGTTCACCTCTAGCCTCCTACCCCATGGTGCACACAAGACCACCCATCATAGGTGGGGGGCCCGTACAGTCCAGGGCCATGTCCACTGAAACCAAAAAGTGTCCTTGGTGCATCTCTGCAACTGGGTGAAAGCAGCCTCCTGGTGCAGGAAGGCTTCCATAGGTGCTGCGGCCTCCCCCATCCAGGTCTCTTCTAGTTGCAGTCCAAGATCAGTCCACGATAGACAGCCCAGCTGCCTGTGCAAATCACCAAAGTAAAGGTCCATTACAGGCAACTAGGTTCACATAGGGCCTCAGGCCTCCCCCCTCATCCCTGCCATCATGGCAGCTCTGAAGATGCTGCTCCAAAGAGAAGAGCATAGCAACAGTAGCCAACTGCTCCATCTCTGCTCCAGGAGCGTGATGCCATCGACCCCTATGCCCCACAATCGCAGCAAGCCTACCAGGGGCTCAGTAGGTCCTCTTTGCTGCTGGGTTTTTACCTTCTGAACAAGCACTGGCCAAGCTTTGAGTGTACAGACTGCAGCTTCAGCCCGAGCCTCCTCATCCTCAGAAGAGGAGTTGGAAATGCCTGCTCCAGCTGCTCAGGGTCACTCTGCCAGCACAGCTCCATCTTCAGCTCCTGTAGCTGCCGGCTCTCAGCTTGAAGCTGAACCCACAGTTGTTTTCGCTAACAACTGCTGCTGCCAACGTTCAACCTCAAAGGCAAACTACAACTCATGAACCCGTTTGGCCTCCTTCTCCAGCACTTGCTCCAATTCAAGCCATTGCTGCTGCTGGGTTTGCAGCTTTTAGTTCTTGACCTTGGGTGGCCTCTCGCAAGGCTGTAAAAAACAGCCCACCTATGGCCCCCAAAAGGAGAGCCACGGGGAACCATACACTGGAGAATAGCGACCACTCTTCTACCCCACTCATCACTCAGCTAGAAAGTGTCAGGCCATATCTGTTTATTGGAGGCTTGCAAAAACAGGCGAGCAAATAAACCACAAAAGGGAAAGAGCTGATAAACAAAGGGAAATCTGCTATTTGTAGTAAGGGCAAGGGAGCAAGGAAAAGCACACCTCATAGTGGTGGGAGAGCGATCTGGGAGAATCACTGCCCAGGGGAAACACCCACAGCCTTATATAGGCTACACACACGTGCCTCTGCCATGTACTCATGCACTAATCAAACAAAGTGCTTGCAGCTGGCAAACCCACGTGCAAGCCTAACACAGCTGCCCCACACTGGCCCATCGTGTTCATCAAGCCTTACTTTTTTGGCTTCAGCTTGCAGCCCTCCTGCAGGTTGTTGGCTTCTCAGTGAGCTGGAGTCTGGCATGGGTGGTCCAGTTTCCCCAACAGGGACAGATCACCCTGGCAAGATCCAGTTCTGTCCACCTGCATGTGTTTGGAAACGGGCAGTTTCCCAAGCCTGGTAACAGGAAATAATACACCTGTGCAGGTGACAGTCACAAATGCCACATATGGCTCTAGGTAGCAAATTTGCAATGGAAATATGAGATTTCTTTGTTAACCTGATGATAAATAGAGACTATGAGGTGCTTGCTTTTTACATGTATTTCCACACAGCTGCTCTGCAGGTATTTATTGTTACACCCATTCAACCAAAAGGGAACTGGAGTTCAGAGAGCCTGAAACGTCAGAGGTTAAAGGTAATGAAAGGCATCAGTGTTCCCCTTATCCTCCGCTGACATGTTATCCTATTCTGCGAAGCCTATGGGCTCTGAATGTCACTTAGTTTTCTGTGTCACTTTGCAAAGACCAAATTAGAAATTATAATGCTTAACCTCTGAGATTGTCATTTCTTTAATGAAATGTGTTTACCACGGGCTATAACCTCTAAAGCTAACATTTTGAAAGACTCCAAAACGTAGGACTGAAGATCAAGTACTTGGCCTAAAGAACAGCTTTTTAATAATTAATAAAAAAAAAGTCACTTTATGCCTCTGAGGCATTTCTTTATAAGGTACTTTTCGGTTTTAAATTAGAATGCGCCTGACAAACACATTGCCTTCTCTACCCTAATTCTGTACCATTTACTGTGAAGGGAACTCATTTATCTCATTCTCGAGTTTTCAGGAAGAAATCACGTCATTTCTGATTTTGACAAACAGTGTGAAACAATTGTCTCCAAAATGACAGTGGTTACATGTGCGGTCCCTTTTGAGCATTACTGACAACACAGAAAATCTCTCCCATTTGCTCTTTGTGGTCGACTGGGCTCCAAATGAATCTGTTTACTTGCGCGTTGAAAGAGGCGCCGCTGAAATGATGTGAGAAAAATCCCATTGTGGGATCTGTGTTGCCAGATGTCTTTCAGTGTCTCCCAGCGTGTTCATAAAATGCAGAGCTGGGACAAGGCATTTTTGTATTTGAGGCCATTTTCCCCCAGGGGACCCCTTTCCCTGAGCTTTGCTGTGTGTGCCACACACCCTCAGAAGCCGAAATCGTTTGCAGCAGGCACTGTTTCTCACTGATCCTTCTGTGAATGGGGGAAGTGGTCATCTGTCTTGCATAAGAGATCTTAAATGTGATCACCTTTTTGCTAGTAGTTGCTGCGGGTAGTTACTCTGCCAAACATACGTTGTGCATTATCAAAACCCCTCACCTAGCCAGGTTCATTGTTTTCCTCATCTTATAGAAAAGGATTGAAGAATTAGAGACATTGAGGACTGGCCCTATTTCATGCAGGGAGGAAGTGCAGGCTGGAGCTTGCCCCAGGTCTTTACTGGTCCACGTGGAGGTTCTTACCCTCGTGCTCTGCTGCCTCCCAAGGCCACACAGCCTGTGTTTCTTCACAGGTCTATTGACCCCTAGTTGGTCTTCCTGAGACCTGCAAGAATAATTTCAAACATTTTTTTGTAATATTTCCCATGTCTTTTTTTTGCTTGAAAAAATGGTGCTATTTTTTTTCTTTTTCTTTTTTTTTTTACCTGCTCCAGTCTGAAAGAGAGTTTTTAATGTTTGGAATTAATTTTAGGGTTTTCAAATATTTTTTATGAACTTTCACATGCTGTGTTTTTAGCTTGAGTATTTTGTCTTCTATGAATCTTTCTTATATGTTGGTCCATGACTCACGGAACAGGAAAATACAGTTACTGAATTGAAAAGTAATTCTAATGGCATAACACTTTCCTGAGTCAATTTAGGTATTTTGTTTACATATTTATTTATTTTTGGTTTTAAGCAAAAGCTTAGACATTTTTAGCTATGTCTGTGGAAAAAAATGTTCATATTACAAGAAGGGCTATTAAATAAAATGGGAAGTCTGAAGTTAGCCTTGGGCTGCCAACTGTATTTTTCTTTGCAGGTATTGTTATACTTATTTGACAACAACAATGAATTACTTCCTGTTCTGGGGTTAATCGTCAAAAAGGACAGCAGCAGCAACCATAGCAATATGATTGAATAATGGCCGTAGCTCAGATTGTACGAAAGGTACTCTGCACGCATTATCTTGTTTAATTACAAGAGCAGTGCACAATAGGCAGTGGTGGTATCTATGTATATTTTACAGAGGCAGCAGCAGCGGCCAGGAGGGCTGGGGGACAGAAGTCCATTCAGTGGCATGGCCTGAACGAGGACCCATGTCAGTTCAATGCCAGAGACGGTGTTCCTAACTGCCAAGCCCTTCCTCAGTGCTGTGATCATAGCCTAAGGGAACTCTGGTACATCCTCCAGTGAACCCCTTTCCTTTCTTGGGGCAACATGCGCATTGGGAGTGAAGGCTGAATACCAGAAGGTGGAAGCCTTGTAAGGTGTCAGAAATATGTTTTCTTGAAGAGCTCGATAATATGGGGAAATAGAAAAAGCATTCAACTACTTTGAATGAAAAATGTTGAGATTTTTTTTAACAAGGAAGAATGAAGACAGCCCTACACTTAAGGGCTTAGAGCGCCTCGTTTGGTATTTGGAGAACACTGAAGCTTGGAGAAAATTGGCATTTCTTGGTGGCTACTGGAAAAAAACCACAACCAGTCCCGTTTTCAGTTGAGAGCCCTGGTTCTCAATTTCAGAATAGGAGGAGGAGTCGGAGACTTAACAAAGGGAAGGGACCAGAGAAGGAATCCAGAGAACTTCATGTTTTCCTGATAGAGTCTCGTGCATCTTCCTTTTTCTACCTCAGGGGAGGGAAGCGCTCTCCCTCCTGGGGTGTCGTGTGTCACGCTAGCAACTCTGGTGAGTCTTTCTCAGGTGAATTCAAATTGGAATCTATAATTTCCACCCCATTGCTCCCCTTTCTTTCCTTTTCTACATGACAGCTAAACCTTCTCTTTTTCTGGCCCTTCTCCGCCCCCGCCCCCGTTTTTCTTACATAACATGATTCTGGGTCCTTTTGTAATTCTTACAGATTTTCACATTACCATATATCCTCTACTATTAAAAATGTTCATTCTTTTTTTTTTGTATTTTTCTGAAGCTGGAAACGGGGAGAGACAGTCAGACAGACTCCCGCTTGTGCCCGACCGGGATCCACCCAGCGCGCCCACCAGGGGCCACGCTCTGCCCACCAGGGGGCGATGCTCTGCCCCTCTGGGGCGTCGCTCTGCCGCGACCAGAGCCACTCTAGTGCCTGGGGCAGAGGCCAAGGAGCCATCCCCAGCGCCCGGGCCATCTTTGCTCCAATGGAGCCTGGCTGCGGGAGGGGAAGAGAGAGACAGAGAGGAAGGAGGGGGGGTGGAGAAGCAAATGGGCGCTTCTCCTATGTGCCCTGGCCGGGAATCGAACCCGGGTCCCCCGCACACCAGGCTGACGCTCTACCACTGAGCCAACCGGCCAGGGCCAAAAATGTTCATTCTTTTTTTTTTTTTTTTTTTTCATTTTTCTGAAGCTGGAAACGGGGAGAGACAGTCAGACAGACTCCCGCATGCGCCCGACCGGGATCCACCCGGCACACCCACCAGGGGCGGTGCTCTGCCCCCCAGGGGGCGATGCTCTGCCCATCCTGGGCGTCGCCATATTGCGACCAGAGCCACTCTAGCGCCTGAGGCAGAGGCCACAGAGCCATGCCCAGCGCCCGGGCCATCTTTGCTCCAATGGAGCCTTGGCTGCGGGAGGGGAAGAGAGAGACAGAGAGGAAAGCGCGGCGGAGGGGTGGAGAAGCAAATGGGCGCTTCTCCTATGTGCCCTGGCCGGGAATCGAACCCGGGTCCTCCGCACGCTAGGCCGATGCTCTACCGCTGAGCCAACTGGCCAGGGCCAAAAATGTTCATTCTTAAGTGTGTGTCCCCAAACTAAAGACAACACTCAAAGAACTGTTCATGAAATGAAGAATGATCCCTACACCATCTTCCTTGGCCCATTCACCATGTTTTGTGTGAATAATACATACAAAGACTCAATACATTAATTTCATGTAAACATTCAAAGGACTGCTTAAAAACTCTGAGTGTATATGAGGGATATTTTCTATTATAAGTAAATACAGATTAGGAATTTGGGACTGAAAAAGAGGTAGAAGAGGGTGACGGGGGGTTAAATGGTGATGGGAGAATTGGGTTGGGGTAGTGAACACAATACAATACACACTATATACGTGATGGATTATTTTACAACGTCCACCTGAAACCTATATAACTATAATTTTATTAAATATTTTCACCCCAATAAATTCAATTTAAAAAAGAAAAAAGTTATAGGAAAACCATTCCATCTGTAGTTTTTAAACAAAATAAGGAATGTAGGTTTTCTAATGGAATTTTTAGCATGTATTAAATAGATCATATGATTTATTTGATTTGTTGAGCCTATAGGTATGTTATACACACAGATTTTCCTATACTGAATTAGAAGAATAAACAGATCAATTTAAAATAACAATAAATAAATGAGAAGAAAACAACAACAAAAAAGGAAAGATAGCAGAATTGAGAAACACATTGTAAAGAAGTCTGAGGAGGAGGCTGTTGAGACAGAACAGGTCTCCCTCACACACCTGCTAAGTCTTGGAAAAATGTGTGTGACTGTGACATCACTTAATATTTCCCCATGGGGATTTGGAGATCTAAGAACACACTATTGCATATATTGTATATGTGTGCATAAAGATACTATATTTAGAACAAAATACACACACACACTCGTCTTCCTGAATGAGTAACAACACGTAGGGCATCTTGATTTTTTCCCTAGATGCACTGTGTGGTTAGATAATTAACAAATCAGCAAACTGGGACACTTGGGCAGCATGCTCTTCCAATCTGAGTTCTTCTTGTGCATCCCCTGACCCTGGGCCACCCCGTCCTTGCCTTGGCACCTGTGCCTGCACCTGCAGGCCCTGTCTGGTGACATGACAAGCCCCTGTAGTGATGATGGAGCGTGGGGAGTGGAACCCTGGCATAGAGGGAGGACAGCAAGGACTGTTCCAGAGAAAGAGAAGCCAGTTACAAGCATTTGCTGCATATGTCTGTGCAGAATTTGCTGAAGGAAATTATGGTTTAAATTATAAAATGAAAGGAACTCTCTAAAACATATGCCCTTTAATTCCAAAATTCAATTAATCAGTGACAGTGAAGTTTCCACAGCGGCCAAAGCAATTTTAAATCTAAGGCGCATGTAAATGACCTTTTGTTTAAAATACTGTGATTTCACATGGACTCTGAAAAGTCCCTGAGGTTCTTGGGATACAAAAATTAATCTCCAATGCCTTTCCCTTGACTGCTCTCTGCCGCTTTACTTATTATTAATGGCTTTAAAGGGGGGAAATCACTTTCACTGGAAACTGTTTTCCCTAAGTGGTTAAAAAAAATTGCACATTACTTTCAAATCATTCTGTGCCCACTCATCTCTATTTTTGCCAAATTGTCCGCTGTACTCAAAAATATTTTCCATAAAAAATCAATTAGAAAACACTATTATAGCTACTTAAAGATTATATGCTTAGTTTCATAAAGACTGTAGAAATGACACGAGTATTTTTAAAACATTCTCTTGTTACTCCTTAAAAACCAATCACAATCCAATATAACTTTTGAATTCTATGCCCAAAGCTACAAAATTATGTAATGGAAAGAAAAAAAGAGAAAGAAAAACTGAAAAGAAAAGAACTGAAGACTTTAGTGTAAGATGCAATAACCATGAAATGCGTAATAGGAAGCATCAACAAGCTTTTACTCAAACTAACTAGGGTGTAAAACTCCATTAATAATATAACACAGTTGCTCACCCCTACCAGTGCACTTTGCAAGCAATGTTTTTGGCGAATTGTAGATGAGAGATAGCGCTTAGTCATTGGAAACATTGGTATTTTCCACAACATCTATATACAGACCCGACTCTGATGCTTTCTGTCATGACTGCCTCTCCTCACCAATGCTCCTACTCTGACTCCTGTGCCCCCCTCACCTGGCTGGGTCACAGGACACCCTTCCCTAAATACTTCAGTGGTGGGGTGGTCTTCCTCCTTCTTCAGTTCTTACTGAAATTTCAAAGTGTGTCCAAAAAGTAGCACTTCATAATCTACCACTTAAATTCATTAATTAATTGCTTTGCATTTATTATATGTGTCCTTTATGCATAACCTCAAAATAACCATTTCTAGAAAAAAATCTAAACATTCATTATAAGAAAAGTATAAAACTCAACTCAATACTGCTTCACCAGGGTTTGACAATGCAAGCTATCATTGAATAGCACCAATAACTTGGATTAATTTTTAACACTTGGTCAATGCAGCACAACTTTGACCATAATAAGTGAAAAATTCTAACTATTAGGTATTCAATAATTGTTTGACTGGTAATAATGAGTTACATGTGATTGATTAGAGTTGGTTAGAGCTGTGATTTTCAATCGCATGGCACACATAAATAAATTACTAAAATTCTGCTGCCAGTGGTGAAATTAAATAATTTAACAACTGGTTCACCAAACTCAACAAAAAATTAGGTATTGGTTCTGCTGAACTGGTACAAATAGGCTGAATCCCACCACTGTCTACAGCATACCAGAAAATACATTACATATTTTGTCAATTTGACAAAAAAAAATAAGTAAAATTTTGATTAATTCACACTGGACAGTTATTGTTGTGTTGGCTGTTGTCATTTTTTTTGCTTGGCAATCTTAGAAAAAAGAGGTCAGTGCACTTGGCTAAATAGTCAGGTGTTGCAGGTTTTAAACATTGTGGCGGCATATGGATTGAAACTCAATGAATTAGAGCCATTGAACAATTCTCACAGATGAGCACATCAACACCTATGAGAACTGAGTTTTGAGTGTAAGTCAGTGAAAAGGCAGGCAGTGACTTTTTCATTTCTTTTAACTAATATGTTTATTCAATTCCTGCTAATAACATGGTAATTTCCCAGTACAGAGTCCCTGGATTATGACAGTCTTGACATACGATGTACGATGTTTCAAGTTTACGATGCTCCCTTCCATAAAAGCTTAGTACAGGTAGAACATCTCCAGCATCTCTTGCATATTCCTTAGGTAATCCTGATTCACTGGACCCAGTATCTCCAGCACCTTCTTCAGGTTCTCCTGCCTCTCCAGCTTCTTCCTCCTAATAGGTCACTCTCTCCTACTTCACAATGCCCCTTCCAGTGTGCAAGCCAACCACAGGAATAAAGGTAAGAAACTTTTTTACATTAATTTTTTGTCATTTTTTTCTGTTATTACAGTACAGTATATTTATGTCCATTTCCTTTTTCTGTGGCTTAGTTGTGTTTTTATGTTCTAGAGCAGGGGTCTCAAACTCGCGGCCCATGGGCCGCATGTGGCCCGCCGAACAATTTTGTGCAGCCCACAGACTAATCCACGAAGTTCAAAATATTTTGGATAAAATTAAATAAGCCTAGGGGCCTACTTGCATTTTTCATTTCTCTAGCATCTTGCTCTGCGGCCCACATGCTGAGTTGAGTTTGAGACCCCTGTTCTAGACTATGATTTTACAACTGTGTTAGGATAGGTAAGTGACTTAGGCTAGGGTGTATTTCAACTTACATAAAAATTTGAAGGCCCTGGCCGGTTGGTTCAGTGGTAGAGCGTCGGCCTGGCGTGCAGAGGTCCCGGGTTTGATTCCCGGCCAGGGCACACAGGAGAAGCGCCCATCTGTTTCTCCACTCCTCCCCCTCTCCTTCCTCTCTGTCTCTCTCTTCCCCTCCCACAGCGAGGCTCCATTGGAGCAAAGATGGCCCGGGCGCTGGGGATGGCTCCTTGGCCTCTGCTCCAGGCACTGGAGTGGCTCTGGACACAACAGAGCGACGCCCTGGAGGGGCAGAGCATCGCCCCCTGTTGGGCAGAACATTGCCCCCTGGTGGGTGTGCCGGGTGGATCCCGGTCGGGCGCATGCGGAGTCTGTCTGACTGTCTCTCCCCGTTTCTAGCTTCAGAAAAATACAAAAAAAAAAAAAAATTGAGTTATGTCACTGTCGTAGAAACGGAACTGTGTCATAACCCGAGGACCTCTGGTATTCTCCTTACAATTTTATTTTAGTCCTTAATATTTTTAACCTCCACACAATATATGCCCTTCACGTGAATTTCTACATCTTAGTGATCATCCTGTGTGAAGCATTTTAGTCTAGATTTCCTATGAGCATGGGGCCTGTCGCCCAGTGAGTCTGGAGGAATGTTCATCTTGAGTGTCCGTCTTGTTCCTACAAACACATAGTTTGTCTTTGACAGCTTATCTTCCTTATGAATATTTTTGGTTTTGATGAATCCAATTTCATCTGCTGTCACTGAACCACTCCAGACCTCGGTGTTTTCACCTATAAAATGAGAATAACAGTGATTCAGAGGGTGTTGTCAGCACTAAATGGGGTAATCCATAAAGCACTCTGAACAGAGCCTGGACACAGTGGACCAGGGCAGCCATCTTTACTACTGGCTGTGGTAGGAACACCCCCACAGAACAGTGCTGGCTGCAACTATGCTGATAATAGACTGCCTGGTTTTCTCTCCTGCAACATCTGTAGTAAGGTGTGGTCATCTGATGACATAGGATAACAATTTGGTACTTTCCTTACCCTCCCCTGCCCCATTCCATGAACACTCCTGGGATAACTAAAAATTCACCCTAGGTGTGCAAATGTATTCGAATTAAAGCAACAATAAGCAGGAAAAATTTGTCCAGCAGGTGGATAAAACAGAGAAATTATACAAATATATTTACATTTATTTTTATCATTTGTCATTAAAATTTTAGTTTTTCTCAACTCCATAGAATTATGCCTCCAATTATTTAACATCCTGGTCCATTGGCTGATGCCACTGAAGGACAAAATATTTTCTGGAGTTGTCAGCCGAAAACCAATCACAGAGGCTGAGCAATGATAACTCCAGGCTGAGTCAGTTAATGCACGAATTTATTTAGAAAGGAGTGAAGATTCACATAAACAAACAATCCATATTAGGCCCCAGAAACTTTCTATTTAGAATGAAAAGTCAAAACAATATCAGCATTTTTAAGAAAGGCTTATATTCATTAGGGCTGTTTCACATGGAGAGTACTTCTGTTTACTATGTGAAGGATCTAAGTACAATCCAATGACTGACTACAAACTACAATGAATGGGTGATTCACTTCTAAATGAAATAAAATTATATGCAGAGACACGACTATTTTCTCAACTTAGTCTGTCACATTCTTCGGAACTACTTTAAAATGCTTCAGGTCCTGTCTTAGGGAAGATTCACCAGAAAACTGTGGTATTGTTATTAGGTGTGTGAATTTAGGGAACGGTAATGGAGAAACTCCATGACTGGTCCCAGAAAGATCACCTGGCACCTCTCCTTCAGTGTTTCTGGGTGTCAGTGGGAATGGTGCTGGTACTCTCACCTCCAAGCTTGAGAACAGAAGTCAGGATACAAAATGCCTGTACATATGAATAGTTTTTACCACTCCATATTAATAAGACCATTAGAAGACCATGGAAAGAGTGAAACATTCCTAATGCACCCACCTTTCCACAGTTCATCAGTCTCACTTCACAGAAAAAAAGAACTCTCCCCACTAAAAAAACAAAACAAAACAAAACAAAACCCCATACCTCTCAGGGCTGGACTGGCATTCTTTTGAAGACGTAAGCAATTTTCTTAATTCCCAAGTTGAAATATACGTGACTCTGAGGAATAGACTTCTAAATAGAACTCAGTAGAATTCCCGGACTTACTAGACTTGAAAACAGATGACCTTTTTATTGTTCCAAAAATAAAAGGCTGCCAAAAGTATGAGCACTTGCCATCACCTCATTTGCTTACAAGGATGTGCACCGACTCAGAAAGGGGTACAGAAACAGCTTGAATCATAGAAGTGTCACAGGTATGTGTGTGGTGGGCTGACATCCACTTTTCACTTGATGCCTCCTGACTTCTGAAAGGTTTGAGAAAGGCTAACACTTACTTGGAAATACAGGTTCTGATATTAAAAAAAATAAGTCACATAACCTTATTACACTATGTTCACACCTATACCATAAGAATTTTTACCACTCCACATTAATAAGACAAATGCAACAAAATCATTGATATGTTCTTCTTTGTGTGTGTGTGTGTGTGTTTTAACAGAGTCAGAGAGAGGGATAGATAGGGACAGACAGACAGGAACGAAGAGAGATGAGAAGCATCAATCATCAGTGTTTTGTTGCGAAACCTTAGTTGTTCATTGATTGCTTTCTCATATGTGCCTTGATCGTGGGCCTTTAGCCGACCGAGTAACCCCTTGCTCGAGCCAGTGACCTTGGGTCCAAGCTGGTGAGCTTTTTGCTCAAGCCAGATGAGCCCGCGCTCAAGCTGGCGACCTCAAGGTCTCAAACCTGGGTCCTCCGCATCCCAGTCCGACGCTCTATCCACTGCGCCACTGCCTGGTCAGGCGTCTTTGTTTGCTTGTTTGTTTTTTTATGTACTTAAGGAAAAATCATTTATTAATACTTTTTATATGATTTTTTTTGGAGGGAGGTACATCAATGAAGTGATTCATCTTTTTATTTGCTTGCTTTCATCTAAAGTAAAACGATACATTCTCAGAAACATCACTTGTAAAAACCAAAGTATAACCCCTCTTAAGATATTGTTTACCATAGCTTTACTAATAAAATTTCTTAAAAAGACAACGCTTTGACAGAATCACACTGGACTTCAGTCATGACTAAAGAAGTTCTTTCAGGAAATTCAGGAACTGTGTTTTTATGAAAGAAGTTCTGTCACCCCACTTAGCAGCCCTGTTCCTAGTTTTCTGTAATCAGTTAGAAGCAGACCAGGACTAATGAGCTTCTCCTCCTGCTCTTTGTTTCATCTGTGACACAGAAGGAGTTCATTTTGCCAAGTTCTCCAGCCTCCCCAAGCTCAGTTATTAACAGACTAAATTTCTGTGACTGCTTCAAAGCAACTGAGGCAAATAAGAGTCATTAATTATCTGCCATTTTCCAGGTAATAATGTATAGTCATTGACCGGCACTAGTAGGACACTACTCTCTACTTACACTCTACTTACAGACTTCTCAAGCTTTTAAGGAATACAGATTCCTCAAAACAAACAAACAAACAAACAAAACAAAACAAAATAAACAAGGGTGTATACTCAAAAAACTCATTCGGAGAAGTCGAACAGCTGTCGAGTTTGGAGGCTATAACACATTGCTTAAGAGTGTGTTGCTTGTTTTATAACTTTATATATTTAGATATGCACTTGTGTGTTTAAGTTACCACTCTTCCTCAAGTTCCCCAAATTTGGGGAAGCCCGTTGGTCTTGTTGAGCAATTGATTCTTTTAGTCCAAATGAAGATAGGCTTTCTCATTTTCTTGGCCTTCTCATACACGATTCTGTTTCTTATTTAAAAAGAAAATTGAAATCCCAAAGTTGGCTTCACAAGTTTCCATCTGCCATCTGTTGTGATGGACTCGAAAGGGCTTCTCTCTTGTGATCCTAGAAAGCAAACGCCTAGCGACACAGGTTGTGTATTGAGCTAGTCATGGGACTTGCCTTCCTGACTGTTCTCTTTTTTTTTTTTTTAATTTATTCATTTTAGAGAGGAGAGGGAGAGACAGAGGGAGAGAGAAAGAGAGAGAGAGAGAGAGAGAGAGAGAGAGAGAGAGGAGAGACAGAGAGCGAGAAGGGGGGAGGAACTGGAAGCATCAACTCCCATATATGCCTTGACCAGGCAAGTCCAGGGTTTCGAACCGGCGACCTCAGCATTTCCAGGTCGACGCTTTATCCACTGCGCCACCACAGGTCAGGCCCTGACTGTTCTCAATTCCTAGGCTTTGGGAACAATCAACAGGACTACCTATCCTCAACAGTGTTGTTAACACCCAAAGACCTGGGGAAATAGCCTGGAGCTTACCTAGGTTTGTGGATCCGAGGCAGAGGATTTTAAATGTTTGGGGTTCAACATGATGGTATTTCTTATGTCGAGTCCCCAAATAAAAGAGAGAAGGAGAAAGGAGAGCATACAAAAGATTGAAGTACAGAGCAGGATTACTGGATAGCTTCATAGAGATGCTGAAAAGAATGATCAATTTCTATAAAACACCCTTGACACATTTGTTGCTTAATCATAGCATTGTTTTCCTGAGTGCGGGCATCTCTTTTGAAAATTTGGCACCCTGGAAGCTTACATGTCAGTGCTCATGATTTCCTAGGGACAGGAACAGTGGCATACATTTATACACTGCTTGTCATCTGAGACTCTCCAGATGGTCCACAGCTGACGTTAGGAGTACTGACCAAAAGGACAGCACATTCAAAACTTCATGGTTCACCTAAAGGATGCATCTTATTTGCTATTTACATGTTCTGAGCTTCATTTTTATAATCTTGGCAATTAAAAGGAAAGCTACGTTCTCTACCAATGGAGCTGTATTAGTAACCTTCATCTCCTTTACATAAAGAAAATATAAAGCCTTGACAAGGATAATGGTTGCTTGATATCCTGGAAATTATTTAGTTTCAGCAATGACATGTTACTACTATGAACCTGGGTCTTTTCTTTTTTTTTATTTTTTATCAGGCCCAGCATTGCTTACTTTGATCATGTGTTGATCTCTGAATGTAGAAGGAAAGGGACTCTTTATATTTTCCCCTCAGAAACAATAATAATCAGATAGACATCTCAAGAGCTGATCCAGTTTTCAAAATGAAAGTATTTTACTGGTAGAATGATGTGTTGTCATCTTCAGGGTTAGGGAGAAGAGATTTCTCTACCAAAAAGTAGAAATGGGAGGTGAGTGGGGTCAGGGGGCTGCCAGCAAATCTAAAATGATTAAGCAATAGCCTTTCACAGAGGATTTAAAAAAACCTTGACTCATTAAATTTATCTATGTTCACCTAGTATTATCTACTGGGTTATTGTGTGTGTGTGTGTGTGTGTGTGTGTGTGAATAATTTTTTTTCTTTTTATAAATGTCATAAAATGAGTAATTCAGGTTTTTAAATATCTAAGAACTGACATACTGTAAGAAATAAAAACAACTGATTGCTATTGCACTATACTATCCCAAAGCTCCTTTATCTATTGCCCACAACATAGGTTACCAGGTAGATTTTTTAAATAGTGTTTAGAAAGGAGGTGACTGTTACCAATGATATGACAGTAGGAAAAATCAAGCAAAGACATCAACAATTGTTATTGTAAATTCTTCCCTGCACAAAGGGATAAGGAATACTACTATAATCTAATTTTTCCAAAAACCAAATATGAAATAACATATAATAAGTAGAGTTGCCAGTGGGCTACAGAAAGGATGGTCATTTTCTTTTAAATCTAATGGACTAATATTCATGATATGTCAGCTACCTATACTTTGCCAGAGAATATAGTTTAGAATTGGAATGTAAATGGAAAATGAAAGTTTCCTCAGAAGTTCTGCACTTTCCCCTGGGGAGCTGAATCCTGTATTCCTGAGACTATGATTCCCTAGAATACAGCTTTAATGATGCCTTCTTACCCTCTTAAAATACTGAGGGCCCTAAAGAGCTTTCCTTGATGTGGGTTATATATATTGATATTTATTCTCCCAGGAATTGAGAGAAATATTTAGAATATTCATATATTAATTCATTGATAAGGAACAATAATAAACCCATTACACTTAACATTTTCATAACAACTATATTTTTCCAAAGAGAATTTTAGTGAGAAGGGTGGCTTCACACAGTTTCCATACATCTATTCAATGTCTGGTTGAATAGAAGACAGCGAATTCTCATTTCTGCCACTGCGTGCCAGCCGTTGCAATGTGGTGGTGTGGTTGAAGTGTGGGAACAAATTCTGGGTGGAGTTTACACGGTCTAGAAAGTATTCAAAGAAGATGATGATGCATGAGATCCCGGCCCCCTGAGAGGACTGTATCGGCACACACGCATTCCTGAAAGCAGTAGGCAATGTCATACCGCACTAGTCCAGCCACGGGGCTTAGATGAGAAGATGCGGGTCTAAGAAAAGGAGATGCGGGGTCTAACTTCAAAACTCAGTGACACGAAAAGCACCGGCTAGGAATCTCATGAAAACAGGCAGGACTTTGAGAAACATGGGAGCACTGTTGTCCTGTACACCTTCAACAGCTAAAAATGAATAAATACTACAAGAAATACAGTGTGTTGCCTTGAAAGAGGCCTGACATTTGTTTGTGGAGCTGGGTGCACCCCAGGCTCACCCACCCAGCTCCTAGCCCCATGTCCCATGGCTGAGAACAACAGACGGAGAAGAAGAAAGTGAGAACAGACACGAGGACAGAAAAGAGGACACAGAACACTGAGGAAAAACACCAGACAGGCTGAGAGGAAACAGGAGAATTAGGGAGGCGATGGGGCAGGTCCTTGGCAGCTGAAGGGCTCGCCCCCTGTGAGTTTCTGCGTAGTGGACGGGGAGGGTGATGTGCAGGGAAATGGCACGCTGTGACACGGGAGGTGGACGGGGTGTCTCAGTGTCCCTGGGACATGCCTTGTGTGTCCTACACTGCTCACTTCAGCTTGGTGCAGGGTCTGCCTTCAGCTAGTGTTTCTTGTTGGAATAGATTCTGACTTTCCAAGCAAGCATTCAAATAGATCTGAATGTATATTTTTTAGCCTTTTTAGATCATAGTGGATGCTTTTTGATTTTACACCAAAAATACAACAAGTGGTGGGCTCTTTAAGGTGACTTGAAATGTGTATGAATGCTAAACCCACATTAATGAAATTTTCTGTTCTTCCATGGAAACCCACAAAATAGATCACAGTTTTGTTTTGTTTTTTTTACCTATGTGTGATTTTGTAATGTCACCTTTTGGTTGTTCGGAAAATATTGGCTCACTGAGTTATGCAGGCCTTTCAAATGGTGATGCATTTTATCACACAATATGCAAAACAAGTCACATTTGTTAATAGGCACCACTGCAACTGAGTTCACCAGATAATCAGTGGAGAACCATATGCTGGCAGTACAAGTTTCCTCAAATTAGTTATTTTACAACATTGTCAAAGACATTTATATGTGAAACTGGCTTTTTTTTTTTTAAAGATTTTATTTATTGGTTTTCGGAGAGGAGAGAGACAGAGAGAGAAGCAGGGGTGTAGGAGCAGGAAGTAACAACTAGTAGTAGTTGCTTCTTGTATGTGACTTGACCAGCCAAGCTTGGGGTTTTAGACCCGCTACCTCAGCATTCCAGGTTGATGTTTTATCCACTGCGCCACCACAAGTCGGGCGAAAATGACATATTTTTTAAACTGAGGGTGTGTGAATGTGAAGAAAGGATGACAACTCATGTCACTGCCTTGATTTAGGCTGAGGCCTCCGAGTTCTCACCCACCACTGCTTTTTGTGGGTGCAAATGTCAACACAGTGAAAAGGATCCAGAATGTCTTTAGTAGTTTTATGAACATATTTGACCTTTCAGATCTCCAGAGAGTGTCTCAGAGTTTACAGAGTGGAATGTGAGAGCTGATGTCCTGTACTAAAGGGTCTCCTGCACTGTTGGCAGAAACTCTGAAGTTGCAGCATTTCCTAAGTAGCTTTAAGGACCCACAGGAATCTGTTAGGGTGGGTTCCAGGTCAATTCTGTCCAATCAACTTTCATGGAAACTGGAAAGGAGGATGATAGAATATTTTATCTTCCAATTAAAAAGTTCCAGGATTTAAAAAAATATGTAGGAAAAAATGTTACATGTGCATATCTTTTATTTGAACATTGAATTTTAATAATCTTTATTATTCTTTTTTAAAGGTGTAAGCAGGAGAAATAGTGAGGCAGACTCCTGCATATGCCACAACTGGAATCCACCTGGTAATTCCATCTGTGGCTGATGCTCAAGTACTGAGCTATTTTTAGTGTCTAAGACTGATGCACTCCAATGGAGCTATCCTCAGCAACTGGAGCTGTGATCCAACCAATCAAACCACTGGCCGTGGGAGGGGAAGAGGGAGAGAAAAGGGAGAGGAAGGCAGGAAGAAGCAGATGATCACTTCTCCTGTGTGCTCTGATCAGGAATCAAACCCAGGACGTCCATATATATGCCAGGCCAGTGCTCTATCTACTAAGCCATGGGCCAGAGCCAAATTTTAATAATCTAAAGAAAGTATTTGATTATACTAATGAGTTATCTGTTTTAGTCAATGTTTCAGAATGTCGGTTGGCTTACAGCAGGTGTCCCCAAACTACGGCCTGCTGGCCGCATGTGGCCCCCTGAGGCCATTTATCCAGCTCCTCCCCCGCCCCCGCCACACTTCCAGAAGGGGCACCTCTTTCACTGGTAGTCAGTGAGAGGAGCACTGTATGTGGCAGCCCTCCAATGGTCTGAGGGACAGTGAATTGGCCCCCTGTGTAAAAAGTTTGGGGATGCCTGGCTTACAGTATGACAAAGAGGGTACTGAATGGTGTCTTGAAATAGTGCTTTCTCACCTCCACCCCAAAACCTTGGCTGTCATAACAACGGACTTCCTGGAAACATTGTGTTGAAGCTGGAAAAAGTGGGAGGAAGTGGTTCAGGAAGAAGAAAGACAGACAAGCATGAGAGCTTTTTAGTAACCTTCACCCTCTGTTAACTGATAATTAGGAGTGAGACAGGAGGCCCACTACCCTATCCTGACTCATTTTGGCACATGTCTAACAACGGTGAGGCACAGTTGTCTCAGTTCCCACAGTCTGTATGAATCTTTGTTAAGAAGCCAAAGCTGAAATAAACATGACTTCTCTGTGGGCACAGGGCTGGTTGAGGCCTGAGACAGGGCCGCTATCAGGTAGGAGAAATATGAGTCTGCGGGTGTTGCAGAAATGCAGTGGGCAGCAACAGGCAATTCTATAGACTCCAGTGAGTAGAGCCTGGTGTCTTGGGTGGGGGCTTTACTCAGCTCACAACACCTAATGTTTTCAAGGTTGTGAGTATGTGTTTTTAATAGGCCAATAAAATAAGGCAGTGCCTAGCAAATGTGAACTATTTAGACTTTTGACCCAGTAGTTTCAGTTCTAGGAATTTATCTCAGAATAAAGGGTACAGATACAGTGTAGAAGGGTGGTTACATTTAGGAGGGAAAGAGAAAGGATTTGTTAGAAGCACAGAGTATGGAGTGAAGGATGCATCGGAGCCTGCTGGGGCTGTTGCGGCTGTGACCATGGTGAGGACTTCCACTCCAGCCTTCCAAAATGTGCCCAGGCTCCTCTTTCGGCTTGAAACATGCAGGGAGGAGAATCCTGGAAATGTAATTCTCCTCTTTCATGACGTGCCACAAGAGAAGGGCAGTGTTCTGCAGGGATGCACAGATTGACTGTGGAAATGAAGTGACATTTTATTATGCAATTAATAGAAGTGTGGGTGGGAGACCTAGCACGTGGCATTGGAGGGATGCAGTTGTTTTATTTCATAGGCAAGGAGAGTTGATAAAGGGATCTATATACATGTGAGGTTTATGGAGAAGAGTGTAAGCTCTGCTGGTGACCTGGGGATCATGACTAACTCCCTCTGGGAAACTGAATATAAGCCGTAGGAGAACCAATTTATGGCTTTCACATATTCAGCCCCTGATGAGCTCGGAATAATTCAACATGTATTTGTGCACCGAATTTTATATTTGACTAAAGATGTTTACCCAGGACTTCCTTGTCCTTTCCTAGCTTTTTCCCCTGCAAAAGACTAGGTCACTCTGTGTGTGTGTGTGTGCATATATATAAAAGATCAATATTACTGCTGTTAAGAAAGCTTGACCTATAATCCAGGAGAGATTTGAGTATTGGTCTCGGCCTACTGAAAGAGTCCTCTTTGTTCACTGAAAAAACAAAGAAGTTGAGAAAATAAATGATTTCAAGAGCTAACAGTGAAAATGAAAATAGGCCAGGCAGGACATTGGCCTCAAGTGGGAGTCCTGATAAAGACGACCAGAGGCAGTCAGTATTGTGAAAGGTCATTGTCCCCCCAAAGCTGGCTGCCTTCTGCGCTCAGCTGCTTTACCAGGTCTGTCATTGGTTTGCTGGCAGTGAGAGCCGACAGATTCCATCAGCCTCTGACAGGAGAGGCCCTTCTCCTGACCGGTGCTCTGGGGATGGGGACCCATTCACAGCAGTTGTCAGGCAGCTGGAGCATGTGACCAGCTTTCAGCAGTGATGATGGTCCACCATCTATGAGTGATGCTCTAACATCAAGCACATTCTAGCAAGGTGGTGCAACGCTTCTGTTTGAGGTCCACCAAATGGTTTCAAAGGAGAGGTGTTAGAACAATGACCACTTTAGAGGACTGGTGCTATTTCTGATGGCTTTTCTCAGGGCAGGTCTCATAGCAGGGTGTGCCGGGGTGACGCTGACACATTTCCAATCCTCATTCCAGTTCACCATTGCCTCTTCCACCACACACACACACACACACACACACACACACTCACACACTCACACACACTTACACACACACTCACACACACACTCACACTCACACACACACACGCATACGCACTGCAGTGCTTATATTGTGAATATCTAGTTCCATAACCAAAATAGAAAGAATACAGGAAAATGTAGTCCTTTATAGAATAATAAGATTTTTAAAAACTTTGTATGTTGAGAATGCATAGCGACTTCTCTTTCCTTTTAATGTAAGGAACTGGCTCATTAGAAAGCTGGCTAGCTCCCTTTGTATGGAGGCAGCTGGTGGACCTTGCCAATGTAGTTTTAAATTTTTTTATTTTTGTTGATTTTAATTTGTTGTGTTTACATAGTTACAAGTGTTCCCCCCAATATATCTCCCTCCCTCCCCACCATGTTCTCCTTGATATACCCCTTATCCCCCTCCCCCCGCTGTTTTCCCCCCTCCCTCCATGATTTACTATCCTGCCCTCTATCTCTCTGTGTTATGTGTATATACTTTCACTAATGTCTTTCCTTTCTTTGACCTCCTCCTCTCATCCGCTTTTCCTCTGACCACTTTCCTTCTGAACTCTGACCCTTCTCGGTCTCTCTACAGTTCCTCAGTTCACATTGTTCATTGGATTCCTCATATGAGTGAGGTCGTATAATATATTTTTTTTCTCTGCTTGGCTTATTTCACTTAGCATAATAGACTCCAGGTTCATCCATGTTGAGGCAAAGGGTAAGATTTCCTTCTTTTTCATGGCTTCATAGTATTTCACTGTGTATATGTACCACTGCTTTTTAATCCACTCGTCTACCGATGGACACTTGGGCTGTTTCCACATCTTGGCTATTGTAAACAATGCTGCAATAAACATGGGAGTGCATTTCTTCTTTTGAATCAGTGGTTTGGTATTCTTAGGATATATTCCTAGAAGTGGGATAGCTGGGTCAAAAGGCAGTTTGATTTTTAATTTTTTGAGGAATCTCCATATTGTTTTCCACAGTGGCTGCACCAGTCTGCATTCCCACTAGCAGTACAGGAGGGTTCCCTTTTCTCACCCTCGCCAGCTCTTGTTATGTGTTGTTTTGTTGATGAGCGCCATTCTGACAGGTGTGAGGTGGTATCTCATTGCGGTTTTAATTTACATTTCTCTAATGATTAGTGATGTTGAACATTTTTTTTATATGCCCATTGGTCATCTGTATGTTCTCTGGAGAATTATCTATTCAGTTTTTTTGCCTGATTTTTGGTAGGATTATTTACTTTCCTGTTTTTTTTTGTTTTTTTTTTTCATTTTTCTAAAGCTGGAAACAGGGAGAGACAGACAGACTCCCGCATGCGCCCGACCGGGATCCACCCGGCACACCCACCAGGGGCGACGCTCTGCCCACCAGGGGGCGATGCTCTGCCCATCCTGGGCGTCGCCATGTTGCCACCAGAGCCACTCTAGCGCCTGAGGCAGAGGCCACAGAGCCATCCCCAGCACTCGGGCCATCTTTGCTCCAATGGAGCCTCGGCTGCGGGAGGGGAAGAGAGAGACAGAGAGGAAAGCGCGGCGGAGGGGTGGAGAAGCAAATGGGCGCTTCTCCTGTGTGCCCTGGCCAGGAATCGAACCCGGGTCCTCCGCACGCTAGGCCGACGCTCTACCGCTGAGCCAACCGGCCAGGGCTTACTTTCCTGGTTTTGAGTTCTACAAAGTCCTTATAGATTTTGGTTATTAACCCCTTATCAGATGTGTTGGCCAATATATTCTCCCATTGTGTGGGTTGTCTTTTTATTTTGTTCACATTGTCTTTTGCTGTGCAAAAGCTTTGTAGTTTGATACAATCCCATTTGTTCATCCTGTTCTTTATTTCACTTGCCTATGGAGATAAATCAGCAAATATATTGCTGCGAGAGATGTTGGAGAGCTTACTGCCTATGTTTTCTTCCAAGATGATCATGGTTTCATGACTTACATTCAAGTCTTTTATCCATTTTGAGTTTATTTTTGTGAATGGTGTAAGTTGGTGGTCTAGTTTCTTTCTTTCTTTTTTCCATGTATTTGTCCAATTTTCCCAGCACCATTTGTTAAAGAGACTGTCTTTACTCCATTGAATGCTCTTACCTCCTTTGTCAAATATCAATTGTCCATATAGGTGTGGGTTTAGTTTTAGGTTCTCTGTTCTGTTCCATTGATCTGTATACTTGTTCTTATGCCAATACCAAGCTGTTTTGAGTACAATGGCCTTGTAGTATAATTTGATATCAGGAAGTATGATATACCCCACTTTATTTTACTTTTTCAAGATTGCTGAGGCTATTTGTGTTCTTTTTTGGTTCCATATAAATTTTTGGAATATTTGTTATGTAACTTTGAAGTATGACATTGGTATTTTAATAGGAATTGCATTGAATTTATATTTTTCTTTGGGTAGTATAGACATTTTAATAATATTTATTCTTCCTATTCATGAACACAGTATATGCTTCCACTTGTTTGTATCTTCCTTGATTTCTTTTATCAATGTTTTATAATTTTCTGAGTACAGATCTTTAAACTCCTTGGTTAAATTTACTCCTAGGTACTTTACTTTTTTGGTTGCAATAGTGAAGGGGATTGTTTCCTTAATTTCTCTTTCAGATAGTTCATTGTTGGTGTATGTAAATGCCACTGGTTTCTGAATATTGATTATATATCCTGCCACTTTGCTGAATTCATTTATCAGTTCCAGTAGTTTTTTCACTGAGACTTTAGGGTTTTCTCTAAAGACAGTATCATGTCATCAACAAATATTGAAAGTTTACTTATTCTTTCCAATTTGGATGCCTTTTATTTCTTCTTCTTGTCTGATTGCTGAAGCTAAGACTTCCAGAACTATGTTGAATAAGAGTGGTGAAAGGGGCACCCTGCCTTGTTCCTGTTCTTGAGGGTATTGCTTTTAATTTTTGCCCATTGATGTTGACTGTGGGTTTGTCATAGATGGCCTTTATCATGTTGAGGTATGTTCTCTGTATTCTCACTTTGCTGAGAGTTTTGATCATAAATGGGTCCTGGATTTTATCAAATGCTTTTTCTACATCTATTGATATTATCATGTGGTTTTTATCTTTCCTTTTGTTTATGTGATGAATCACGTTGATTGATTTGTGAATATTGTACCAGGCTTGCTTCCCCAGAATAAATTCCACTTGATCATGAGGTATGATTTTTTTAATGTATTGCTGGATATGATTTGTTAATATTTTGTTGAGAATATTAGCATCTATTTTCATCAGGGATATTGGCCTATAGTTTTCTTTCTTTGTAGTGTCTTTGCCTGGTTTTGGAATGAAAATTATGTTTGCCTCATAAAAGGAGTTTGGAAGTTTTTTCTCCTCTTGAATTTTTTGAAATAGCTTGAGAAGGATAAGAGTTAGTTCTTCTTTGAATATTTGGTAAAATTTGTCTGTGAAGCCATCAGGCCCAGGACTTTTGTTTGTTGGGAGTTTTTTGATAACTGTTTCAATCTCTTTTGTTGTAATCAGTCTGTTTAGGTTTTCTGATTCTTTGAGATTGATTTTTGAATGATTATATTTTTCAAGAAATTTATCCATTCCATCTAGGTTGTCCTGGTTTAGGGCATACAGTTCTTCATACTATGTTCTTACAATTCTCTGAATTTCTTCTGTGTCAGTTGTTACTTCTCCACTCACATTTCTAATTTTATTTATTTGAGCCCTCTCTCTTTTTTTTTCTTGATATTATATATATATATATATACATATAAAAAAATTTTTTTCCTATATGTCATTTATTTCTGCTTTTATCTTTATTATTTCCTTCCTTCTACTTCCTCTGGGCTTTATTTGCTGTTTTTTTTTTCTAATTCTTTTAGATGCATGGTTAAGTTGTTAATTTGACCTTTTTCTTGTTTCATAGGGTATGCCTGTAATGCTATGAACTTCTTTTTCAGGACTGCTTTTACTGTGTCCCATAAATTTTGAGTTGTATGTTCATTTTCATTTGTTTCAAGGAAGTTTTTGATTTCTTCCTTGATCTCAATGTTAACCCACTCATTATTTAATAGCATGCTATTTAGTCTCCAAGTGTTTGAATATTTTTCAGTTTTTCTATTATAGTTGATTTCTAGTTTCATGCCGTTGTGGTCAGAGAAGGTGCTTGATATGATTTCAATCTTCTTAAATTTATTAAGACTAATTTTGTGTCCTGACATGTGGTTTATCCTAGAGAATGTACCATGAGCACTTGAAAAGAATGTATATTCTGCTAATTTGGGATGAAAGGTTCTGTAGATATCTATTAAATCCAGTTGATCTAGTGTGTCATTTAAGGCTGCTATTTCTTTGTCAATTTTCTATCTGGAGTTTCTATCCATTGATGTTAGTAGGGAATTAAAATTCCCTACTATTATAGTACTGCTGTTGATCTCGCCCTTTTGGTCCATCAAAATCTACTTTATATATTTAGGTCCTCCTATATTAGGTGCATATATATTTATAATAGTTATATCTTCCTGTTTTAATGCTCCTTTTATCATTATGTAGTGACCTTCTTTATCACTTACTATAGCCTTTGTTTTAAAGTTTATTTTGTCAGATATTAGTATTGCTACCCCAGCTTTTTTTTCAGTTCCATTTGTGTGAAATATTTTTTTCCATCCATTTACTCTCAGTCTATGTGCATCTTTTGTTTTGAGTTGGGTCTCTTGTAGACAGCATATGCATGGGTCCTATTTTCTTATCCATGCAGCTACCCTATGTCTTTTGATTGGAGCATTTAATCCATTTACATGTAAGGTTATTATTGATATGTAATTGTTTATTGTCATTTTATTCTTTAAATCTATAATCCTCTTTTTGTCAATTTCTTTTTTTCTTTGCTCTTTTACAGCAAGCCTCAACATTTTGTGCTGTACTGGTTTGGTTGTATTGAATTCCTTGATTTTTATGGGTTTTTTTTTTTTTTTTTGTATAGGAAGCTTTTTATTTCTTTTTCAGTTTTAAATGATAATCTTGCTGGATAAAGAAGTCTTGGTCGTAGGCTCTTCTTTTGCATTACTTTGAATATTTCTTGCCATTCCCTTCTGGCCTCAAGTGTTTCTGTTGAAAAATTGGATGTCATCCTTATGCGGGCTCCTCTGTAGGTAATTGACTTATTTTCTCTTGCTGCTTTTAATATTTTTTTTTTATCTCTTAACTTTGGTATTTTAATTATGATGTGTCTTGATGTAGGCCTCATTGGGTTTCTCTTTACTGGGACTCTCTGTGCTTCTTGAACTTGTGTGACTTTTTCCTTTATCAATTTAGGGAAGATTTCAGCTCTGATTTCTTCAAACAGGTTCTCTATCCCTTGTTCTTTCTCTTCTCCTTCAGGAAACCCTATTATGCAGATATTGTTTCTCTTTATGTTGTCACAGAGCTCTCTTAGAGTTTCCTCAGACTTTTTGATCCTCTTTCCTTTTTGCTGTTCTGCTTCCATGCTTTCACTTATCTTGTCCTCTAAGTCACTGATTCGATCTTCTGCTTCATCCAGCCTGCTGTTGATTCTTTCTAGTGTAGTCTTCATTTCTGATACTGTAATTGTCATTTCTGATTGATCCTTTTTAATTATTTCAGTGTCCTTTTTGATGCTTGCAATTTCTTTATTTAGGTGCTCATTAAGTCCATCCATTGTAGCTCTGATATCCTTAAGCATCCTAACAGTCATTATTTTAAAATCTGCATCCAGTAATTTGGTTACTTCTGTCTCATTCAGTTTTTTTTTTCCCGGGTGATTTCTCTTGTTGATTCATATGAATTACATTTCTCTGTCTTCTCATTTTTTCTGTGTGTCGTTTTCCAGCTTCTTGGGGTTGTGCATCAAAGGTTGATATATGGAATGTGGCTCCTCCTTCAGGACTTTATCCCTCAGCCTCTGCTGGTTGCTCAGATTTTAATTCTTCTTGACAAGTTGAGCAATTTAAAAGCCTTAATTTCTCTGCTGTTTGTTCCCTGAGATCAGCAGGGAACTTCTGTGTTTAGAATGGGGGGGGAGTAGTGGGCTTAACTTCCTCTTTGGCCCCAGTTGAAACTCTATCCAGGAATGCGGTGGGTGTGATCTTTGAGAACCAGAAGGTGTGGTCTGCCCAGTTACTCTCTGGGGGGCAGGCGCATTCTCCATATCAAAAGAGGGAGGTGTAGCTCAGGTCTCCCTGGAAACCTGAGTCACTGCCCCTCCCCTTTACTTCCTCCTTTCTGAATGGCCTTTTATGCTGATAGGAGCTGGAGAGCTTTTTGAAAGTGGCTCAACTGGCTCCATGCTAGGCTTGTGCTGGACAAAAGGAGAAACACTCTCCCCCACAGCTATGGCTGCTTCAACACAGAAGAATAACTCAGCTCAGGTATTCTTCTCTCTGTCACCATTTATGTCCCTGTGCCTCGATCTCCCCACTTTACTCATGCAAGACCAGTCCTCTCAACCCTCCTTGCCCTTGGAGCTCCAGGAAAATGACTCTGAGCATTATTTTCTGCACTGGCTCTTTAAGGCTGTAACTTCTTTGCCAACCATTTCCCACAGACAGAAATCCTGCTCTTCTCTCCACCCAGTGCTGTCAGGCTGTCTCCTCCAGTCTCTGGGTTTCTAGGCTGGGACTCTGGTCATGGGACTGAGGACCCCCACCTTTCAGGGTCTCTCTCCCTGCAATGAGAAACCCTCTGGAGCCTCAGCTGCCCCTCCTGGGAGCAGGGGAGCCCCCACCATGTCCCTGCACTTCCTACCAGGCTCATTGTGTTTTCTTTTGTGCTCCTTGGTTTTTGAGTCCTGTTTTTTTAGTCCAAAGTTGGGTTTTCATGATGATTGTTCTTAAATTAATTTGTAATTCAGTTTGGTCCCATGAGGTGGCAGTTTATATGTCTGCCTACTCCACTGCCATCTTGAAATCTCCACCAATGTACAGGTTTTAATGAGCTAATTTGATAAATGGCATAGATAGCAAGATTACCATCTAAGTATTTTATTTGTGCTGATAAATGGCTCCTATTTTACATTTTAACTAAAATTGAAAGGTTTTATCCTTCTGCTTTGCCAGAACAGAGCCATTTCTGTTAGGCTTATTTGAGGAAATGGCTATATTGTAGATTTTTATTCTTGGAATTGGAAATATAGATAGGCAAGTCATAAAAATACTGAAGCATCTATTTCAGAAAATACCTTGAATATTGTTAATTGGTCATTAAAAAGATAAGGTTATAGGTCATTACAAACACCTAAATAAAGAGATACCAAATATAAAAAAGGACATTGAAATAATAAAAAAGAATCAGTCAGAAATGACAAATACAATATCTGAAATAAAGAACACAATGGAAGGAATAAAAAGCAGGATGGATGAAGCAGAGAATCGAATCAGCGAGTTAGAGGACACGATAAATAAAGGCACAGAAGCAGAGCAGAAAAAAGAAAAGAGACTCAAAAAGTCTGAGGAGACTATAAGAGAGCTCTGTGACAACATGAAGAGAAATAACATCCACATCATAGGGGTTCCTGAAGAAGAAGAGAAAGAACAAGGGATAGAGACTTTGGTCAAGCACATCATAGCTGAAAACATCCCTCAATTAAGGCAGGAAAACATCTCACATGTTCAGGAAGCACAGAGAACTCCATTAAGGAGAAACCCAAAGAAATCTACACCAAGACACATCATAATTAAAATAACAAAGCTAAGTGTTAAAGAGAAAATAGTAAAAGCTGCTAGAGAAAAAAAGACTATCACCTACAAAAGAGTCCTCATAAGGATGACTTCTGAGTTCTCAACAGAAACACTTGAGGCCAGAAAAGAATGGCAAGAAATATTCAAAGTAATGCAGATCAAGAGCCTACAACCAAGACTACTTTATCCAGCAAGGCTATCATTTAAAACTGAAGGAGAAATAAAAAGCTTTACAGACAAAAAAAACCTCAAGGAATTCACTATAACCAAACCAAGGCTGCAAGAAATGCTAAGGGACCTGTTGTAAACAGATCAAAGGAGAAAAAGAATATAGCAAAAGAAGAATATAGTTTTAAACAATAAAATGGCAATAAACAATTACATATGAATAATAACCTTAAATGTAAATGGATTAAATGGTCCGATCAAAAGACATAGGGTAGCTGCATGGATAAGAAAACAGGACCCATACATATGCTGTCTACAAGAGACACACCTTAAATCAAAAGATGCACATAGATTGAAGATAAAAGGATGGAAAAAAATATTTCACGCAAATGGAAATAAAAAAAAGCTGGGGTAGCAATACTTATATCAGACAAAATGGACTTTAAAACAAAGAATATAGTTAGAGATAAAGAATGTCACTACATAATGATAAAGGGAGCAATCCAACAGGAAGATATAACCATTATAAATATCTACACACCTAATATGGGAGCACCTAAATATATAAAGCAGACTTTGATGGATTTAAAGGGTGAGATCAACAGCAATATTATAATAATAGGGGATTTCAATACCCCATTAACATCATTAGATAGATCCTCAAGAAAGAAAATTAACAAAGAAACAGCAGACTTAAAGGACATATTAGATCAACTCGATTTAATAGATATCTTCAGAACCTTTTGCCCTAAAACAGCAGAATATACATTCTTTTCAAGTGCTCATGGTACATTCTCTAGAATAGACCACATATTAGGGCATAAAAGCGGTCTCAACAAATTTCAGAAGATTGAAATCATATCGAGCACTTTCTCTGATCACAATGGCATAAAACTAAAAATCAACCACAACAGAAAAATTGAAAAACACTCAAGCACTTGGAAACTAAATAGCATGTTATTAAATAATGAATGGGTAAACAATAAAATCAAAGAAGAAATTAAAAAATTCCAAGAAACAAACGATAATGAGCATACATCAACTCAAAATTTATGGGACACAGCAAAAGCAATCCTGATAGTGAAGATCATAGCATTACAGGCATACCTCAAGAAGCTATAAAAAGCTCCAATGAACAACTTGACCCTACATCTAAAAGAACTAGAAAAAGACAGCAAGTAAAGCCCAGAGCTAGTAGAAGGAAGGAAATAATAAAGATCGGAGCAGAAATGAATGACATAGAGGCTAAAGAAACAATACAGAGGATCAATGAAACCAGGAGCTGGTTCTTGAAGAGGTTAACAAGATTGATGAACCTTTAACCAGACTCACCAAGAAAAAAAGAGAGAGGACTCAAATAAATAAAATTAGGCCCTGGCCGGTTGGCTCAGTGGTAGAGCATCGGCCTGGCATGCAGAAGTCCCGGGTTCGATTCCCAGCCAGGGCACACAGGAGAAGTGCCCATCTGCTTCTCCACCCCTCCCCCTCTCCTTCCTCTCTGTCTCTCTCTTCCCCTCCCGCAGCTGAGGCTCCATTGGAGCAAAGATGGCCCGGGTGCTGGGGATGGCTCCTTGGCCCCTGCCCCAGGCGCTAGAGTGACTCTGGTCATGACAGAGCAATGCCCCGGAGAGGCAGAGCATCGCCCCCTGGTGGGCAGAGCGTCTCCCCTGGTGGGCATGCCAGGTGTATCCCAGTCGGGCACATGCGGGAGTCTGTATGACTGTCGCTCCCCGTTTCCAGCTTCAGAAAAATACAAAAAAATAAAAATAAACAAATAAATAAAATTAGAAATGAGAGTGGAGAAATAACAACTGACACAACAGAAATACAAAATATTGTAAGAAAATACTATGAAGAACTGTACGCCAAAAATCTAGACAACCTACATGAAATGGACAAATTCTTTGAAACATATAATCTTCCAAAAATTAATCTGGAAAAATTAGAAAACCTAAACAGACCAATTACAACAAATGAGATTGAAACAGTTATAAAAATAAAAACTCCTAAAAAAGAAAAGTCCTAGGCCTGATGGCTTCACAAGTGAATTCTACCAAATATTCAAAGAAGAACTAACTCCTATCCTTCTCAAGCTATTTCAAAAAATTCAAGAGGAAGGAAGAGTTCCAAGCTCCTTTTATGAGGTGAGCATAATTCTGATTCCAAAACCAGGCAAAGACAACACAAAGAAAGAAAATTATAGGCCAACATCCTGATGAATTTAGATGCAAAAATCCTCAACAAAATATTAGCAAACCAGATCCAGCAATATATGAAAAAAATCATACAGCATGTTCAAGTGGGATTTATTCTTGGGAGATAAGGCTGGTACAATATTTGCAAATCAATCAATGTGATTCATCACATAAACAAAACGAAGGAGAAAGACCACATGATAATTTCAATAGATGCAGAAAAAACATTTGATAAAATCCAGCACCCATTCATGATCAAAACTCTCAGCAAAGTGGAAATACAGGGAACATACCTCAACATGATAAAGGCCATCTATGACAAACCCATAGCCAACATCATACTCAATGGACAAAAATTAAAAGCAATCCCCTTAAAATCAGGAACAAGGCAGGGGTGCCCCCTTTCACCACTCTTATTCAACATAGTTCTGGAAGTCTTAGCCACAGCAATCAGACAAGCAAAAGAAATAAAAGGCGTCCAAATTAGAAAAGAAGAAATAAAACTATCATTATTTGCAGATGATATGATATTGTATATAGAAAACCCTAAAGTCTCAGTAAAAAAATACTAGACCTGATAAATGAATTCAGCAAGGTGGCAGGATATAAAATCAATACTCAGAAATCAGTGGCACTTTTATACACTAACAATGAACTGTCAGAAAGAGAAATTAAGGAATCAATCCCCTTTACCATTGCAACCAAAAAAATAAAGTACCTTGGAATAAATTTAACCAGGGAGATTAAAGACTTCTACTTGGAAAATTATAAAACATTGATAAAAGAAATCAGGGAAGATACAAACAAGTGGAGGCATATACCATGCTCATGATTAGGAAGAATAAACATCATTAAAATGTCTATATTACCCAAAGCAATTTATAAATTCAATGCAATACCAATTAAAATACCAATGACCTACTTCAAAAATATATAACACATATTCCAAAAATTATGTGGAACCAAAAGAGAACACGAATAGCCTCAGCAATCTTGAAAAGGAAGAATAAAGTGGGAGGTATCACACTTCCAGATATCAAGTTATATTATAAGGTCACTGTACTCAAAACAGCCTGGTACTGGCATAAGAACAGGCATATAGATCAATGGAACAGAACTGAGAACCCAGAAATAAACCCACACTTTTATGGACAACTGACATTTGACAAAGGAGGTAAGAGCATACATTGGAGTAAAGACAGCCTCTTCAACAAATGGTGTTGGGAAAATTGGACAGCTACTTGCAAAAAGTGAAACTAGACCACCAACTTACACCATTCAAAAAAATAAACTAAAAATGAATAAAAGATTTAAATGTAAGCCATAAAACCATAAGCATCTTAGAAGAAAACATAGGCAGTAAGCTCTATGACATCTCTCGCAGCAATATATTTGCCGATTTGTCTCCACAGGCAAGTGAAATAAAAGACAGGATAAACAAATGGGACTTTATCAAACTGAAAATCTTCTGCACAGCTAAAGACAATAAGAACAGAATAAAAAGACAAACTACACAATGGGAGGATATATTTGACAATGCGTCTGATAAAGGGTTAGTAACCAAAATTCATAAATAACTTATAAAACTTAATATCAGCAAGACAAACAATCCAATCAAAAAATGGGTAAAAGAAATGAACAGACACTTCTCCAAAGAGGACATACAAATGGCCAATAGGCATATGAAAAAATGCTCAACATCACTAATTATTAGAGAAATGCAAATTAAAACCACAATGAGATATCACCTCACACCAATTAGAATGGCGCTCATCAACAAAACAACACAGAATAAGTGCTGGCGAGGATGTGGAGAAAAGGGAACCCTCCTGCACTGCTGATGGGAATGCAGACTGGTGCAGCCACTGTGGAAAACAGTATGGAGATTCTTCAAAAAATTAAAAATTGAACTGCCTTTTGAGCCAGCTATACCACTTTTAGGAATGTACCCCAAGAACACCATAGCACTGTTTGAAAAGAAGAAATGCACCCCCATGTTTATGGCAGCATTGTTCACAATAGCAAAGATCAGGAAACAGCCCAAGTGTCCATCAGAGGATGAGTGGATTACAAAGCTTTGGTATATATATACCCTGGAATACTACTCAGCCATAAGAAATGATGACATCAGATCATTTACAACAACATGGATGGACCTTGATAACATTATACAGAGCGAAATAAGTAAATCAGAAAAAACTAAGAACTATATGATTCCATACATAGGTGGGACATAAAGATGAGACTCAGAGACATGGACAACAGTGTTGGGATTACAGGGTGGGGGGGAGGAGAGGGAGGGGTTTAGGGGAGGAGGAGCACAAAGAAAACCAGTTAGAAGGTGACGGAAGACAATTTTATCAATGTCGCCCCATTAAAATTAATCAAAAAAAAAAAAAAAGGATAAGGTTATAATTGAGGTTTTTCCAAGAAAAAAGATCCTGAGGATTTTATAGTGAGATCATTTCTTCTTCTATCCAACAGGCTTCATTTCTACAAATTCTATTTTAATGTATTTATGGGTTATTTTATTCTAAGTTATTTTATTTCTACTATCTATGGAAACATAGCCTTTCTTTCATCTAAGAAAGTGACTGTATAATATCCTGATAAATTTAATATTCTCTATATATTATGGCTTTAGCCATGCAGAAAAGCACATAAATAATTGAAATATTTTCTCTCTAAAAGAAGAGATTGGCCCTGGCCGGTTGGCTCAGCGGTAGAGCGTCGGCCTGGCGTGCGGGGGACCCGGGTTCGATTCCCAGCCAGGGCACATAGGAGAAGCGCCCATTTGCTTCTCCACCCCCACCCCCTCCTTCCTCTCTGTCTCTCTCTTCCCCCCCTGCAGCCAAGGCTCCATTGGAGCAAAGATGGCCCGGGCGCTGGGGATGGCTCCTTGGCCTCTGCCCCAGGCGCTAGAGTGGCTCTGGTCGCGGCAGAGCGACGCCCCAGAGGGGCAAAGCATCGCCCCCTGGTGGGCAGAGCATCGCCCCTGGTGGGCGTGCCAGGTGGATCCCGGTCGGGCGCATGCGGGAGTCTCTCTGACTGTCTCTCCCCGTTTCCAGCTTCAGAAAAATACAAAAAAAATAAATAAATAAAATAAAAGAAGAGATTGTATTCTAATTGGATCATTAACTGCAGTGAATTGGTCATATTTACAGGAGAAAAAAATAATTTATTTTTTTTCTTGATTGTGAATCCCTAATTTACATTTAGACAAAATAAATTGGACTTTCTAAATTTTTTTCTGACCATCTTGGTGAGAAATTTGGTTGTTCTCCATCTTCTTGTATCTTTATTTTACTTCAATGAATAAACATTAAACAGTTGTCTGTAGGTCACCTTTATGAGAGGTCAGGCATTTCATGATACATTTATTTTTTTAAAATTTATTTTAATTTATTTATAATTTCAAAAAATTTTTTTAGGTGAGAGGAGTGGAGATAGTAAGACAGACTCCCACATGCAACCCAACTGGGATCCACCTGGCAATCCTTGTCTGGGGCTGATGCTTGAATCAACCTATTTAGCCTTAGTGCCTGAGGTCAATGCTCGAACCAACTGAGGTATCCACAGCGTCTGGGGCTGATGCTCAAGCCAATCGAGCCATTGGCAGTGGGCAGGGAAGAAGGAAAGAAGGGGAAGAGGGAGAGAAGTAGATGGTTGCTTCTCCTGTGTGCCTTGACTGGGAATTGAACCTGGGATGTCCATACACCAAGCTCACATTCTATCCACTGAGCAAACCAGCCAGGACCTTCAAGATGTATTTTTCTCCCTGAATTACTTTACATTTTTGGGCTGAGTCAATGTAGAAGGCATTCATGTGACATTTTCCCCCACCCCAACATTATTTTCCTATTCTATAGTAGTTGTAGAGTGACAAGATTCACCTGGTGACAGCAACATGAAGAAAAACTTCATTTCCTGGATCCTTAAACCAACTATTTACAGTCACTTCTAAAGAGGCGCCGCCCCTTGACATCCCTCTGCTCTTTGCAGTTAGTATTACTGATTGCTGAAGGTCAGAGATTTCCCAGAGCCTTCTACGCACAACACTGTTACTGCTTTTCAAGGAGAGAAAGACTCCTTTCCTTGCTCTCTGGTTTGAAATGTCTGGCATCACTGTCCACAGACACTACATCTGTCAGCTGATAACATTACATGGCTGGATTTACATGTTAATGAAAAATGATGACTTGTCAAGTGGTCCCTGTTTCAACTGTAATGCATCTTTGTGCATTTTAAAGCTTAATTTACTTTTTTTCTTCAAAAAACTTTTTGACTGTTTAAAAGATGAACTTCACTTTTAACATGTCTCCTAAGGTTTTCCATGTTTGATATGAATTAGCTTTTACTCCTGAAATAATAGAAAGTCTGACGGGCACTCTAAACCAAGCTGTTTGAAGGTTTTCTAACAGCATGCAACAATGAGGGGCCCAAATCACTGCAAGTCTGAAGCTCCACTACATATTGAGTAATTATTCCCCATAGAAGTTTTCTAATTTCCACTTCAACCACAGTAGCTACTATTCACTCTCAGCATTAAGAAATTTGCTGTAACTTTAAACACTCTTTTTTTTACAGTACAATGAGTAAGAAGTAGCAATTCCAGATTGTTTAATTTGTATTTAAAAAAATGTATTTATTGACTATTCTGTTTTTTTTTCCATGAATAGCATGTTTTTATGATTTCACCTTTCTTAATAAATTGTTGATCTTCTCAATTTTGTTTTACAGTTTCTTTTTCCAATTATATGGATTACAAAAAATTCTCCTGTATCATCACTTGTCTTTAAATAGTTTTTCAACTCAGAAATAAAACCGCAAGTAGATGTGCAAATAATTTTTGATAAAGGAGCCAAAAATATACAATGGAGAAAAGAAAGCCTCTTCAATAAATGGTGCTGAGAAAATTGGGCTGAGTCAATGTAGAAGGCATTCATGTGACATTTTTTTCCTATTCTATAGTAGTTGTAGAATGACAAGATTCACCTGGTGACATGCAAAAAAATGACACTAGACAAAATACAGTTTGTTCCTATGTACAAAAATTAATTCAAAATGGATCAAAGACCTAAATATAAGATCTGAAGCAATAAATTACATAGAAGAAAACATAGGTACTAAAAATTCTCATGGACCTTGATCACAGAGAACATTTTATGAATTTGACCCCAAAGACAAAGGAAGTAAAGGCATAATTTAATAAATAGGACTATATTAAACTAAAAAGCTTCTGCACAGCAAAAGAAACACACAACAAAACAAAAAGGCAGCCAACGGAGTGGGAGGTGATAGTTGCAAACAACAGCTCCAACAAAGAATTAATATCCAAAATACATAAAGAACTCACACAACACCACACCAAGCAAGCCAATTAAAAATGGGCAGAGGACCTGCACAGATACTTCTTCTAAGAAGATATAAAAATGGCCAACAAATATGTGAAAAGATGCTCATCTTCACTAGCTATCAGGTAAATGCAAATCAAAACTATAATGAGATACCACAGCATACCTGTGAGAATGGCTGTTATCAACAAGACAAGTATGTATATAAATAAAAAGATAGATTTAACTATAGTAAGTTGTTTTATAAAGATTTATTCTGCCAAACTTAGCAAAAACTCAACATAAAGTACTTAGTAAGTAATTATTATTATATGCTTTAACTTGCTATAACTCTGCTTTATAAATTTTATAAAGTAAAGTTACATTCCTACTTTATAAATCACCATTCCTGTGGAACTGGTGGGCGGTTAGAAAATTTTACTACTAACAGAGATACAAAAGTGGGCAGTAGGTATAAAAAGGTTGACTACTCCTGGTCTAGATCAACAATTTTCAACCTTTTTCATCTCATAGCACACATAAACTAATTATCAAATTTCTGTGGTACACCAAAAGATACAATTTTTGCCAATCTGACAAAAAAAAATACATATACTTTTGATCTATTCACACTGGAAAGCTATTGTGTTGGGTATTGTCATTTTTTAATTTGATAATCTAAGGCAGTGATTTTCAACCTTTTTTGAGCCGTGGCACATTTTTTACATTTACAAAATCCTGGGGCACACCACCTACCAAAATAACACAAAATGACACTCTAACACAGTACATATTATACATATAGTTAATAATATAGTTTCTAAATGTATTTATACTCAGTGTGAAACCTGGGTCTGTTTCAATAAACACAAAAGGGATATCCTGGCAGGAATGGTAGAAAGACACACATGAAGCTCTTCCTCAACAGTTCTCAGTCTCTCTCTGTTTTTCGTTTTTATCGCAGTCAAGCTTGAGAAGCTCAGTTCACATAGATATGTGGTTGAAAACGGGAGCAATGTCAAATATCTTTGTTGGCCAGAATGGGGAACTCCTTGGCAACAGATAACCAAAAACTGTCCAAAGGAAGATCAGCAAACTTTAGCTTTAAAGTTAGATAACATTGTGATGTATTGTATATCACCTTCTGTGGGGGCCTCTTTTAAAAAGAAAAAGGTCAAATATCTATATATATACACCATCAGGATAGACATAACCAGCTGAGGCTGAGGCTTCAACTAGTGGTGGCAACATTTACCTCCAGTCCTGACCAGGATTAGAAATCGGGACCATGGGGAGGAGTAGCATCTTCAACTACTTGCAGCGGCCACACGATGACAAGTGCGCAGCAGCCCGAGAGGGGACCTTCCTGGGTGTGGATGAGAGGCGGCCTACTATTGGTTCATCACTAGTGATCGGGATGAATCCTAGAAGGTGATTGGTCAGTGAGCGTTCCCTGTGCCTCCACTCTTCCTGTCGCTGATAGCTGGAGGGATTGTGAGGGGAATGTTTATGTTCGGATGGAGGCGGCTGGTGGCAGGCCGGATAAATAGCCTCCGCGGGCCGTAGTTTGGGGACCCATGTTTAATTTCCCCACGGCACACCTGACCATGTCTCATGGCACACTAGTGTGCCACAGCACACTGTTTGAAAAACACTGATCTAAGGGAAAAGAGAGTTTGTGCCCTTGACCATATAGTCAAGTATGGCATGTTTTAAAAATTCTTGTGACTCAGCAGTTGAAAATCACTGGTCTAGATGCAAAAGACTCCTAAACCCTCAGGGATGTTTGAGCTCTGTGATGGAGGGCCTTCTGCTGACCAGTGGTCAGCCTCCAATGGAAGAAACTCTTCCTTTGCTAAGTTGCTGACATTTCAAAGTTTATGAGCAGTGAGCATTATGCAAAATAAATTTATCATTGCTAATTTATGTATCCCCCCCCTTTTAGTATTGAGCAACCATGGCAGAGATTTATTTGTTTTATTAATTATTTATTTATTTATTCATTTTAGAGAGGAGAGGGAGAGACAGAGAGAGAGAGAGATAGAGAGAGAGTTATTAATATTTTTAGGAAATATCTTCCGTGTTTGATACTACTATCATTTCTTTGCTTTCTATTTCATTAATTAACACTGCTTTCAATATTTCTTTCCTCTTGTTTGGGTTTAATCTTTCGTTCTTTCCCTAAGTCCTTGAATTGCTTGTATAGATTACAATTCATAATATGTTACATTTCAGTGTATGTATTCAGGCCTATAAATCAACCTTTAAGTATTAATTTAGCTGCATTTTACAAGTAGTTCTAATTATTTAGTAATATTCCTTATGATTTTTTTAACCCATGAATTATTTATGTGTGTTTGTTATTTTTCTCATGTGTGAATTTTAGGGGCCCAGTTTTATCAGAGCTTTCTAGTGGCACTACATTGTGTTATGAGGACGGAGAGTTTTAGTATTTTTATGGAGGTTTAGTGGCCTAAGCTCTAGCCAGCTTTATAAATGTTTCACAGTTGCTTCCAAAGCATGAATGTGTCCTGATTTCTTGGTGAAGACTTATATACATATTTCTTAAATCCTTTATCTCTGACCTAGGGTCTGTCAATATCAATAAAATAATAACAGGGTAACTTATGAGAATAAAATTTACTTTTCACAGTTCTGACTCATTTTCTCTCTAAGTCAATTCTTTAATAAGCTGTATTTTTATTAACATGAATTAGCATTTTTTGCTTTCAAAATGTGCTTTGAAGGCAGCATACTTTAGAATGCAAAGTCTATTGATCTCCTTACAGTTGCAGTTGAGAAGCAATATTAAATCTACTGTGAGTTTATTAACCAGATGCACACAGAGAAGCACTTGAGCTGGTGGAGCAGGTGGCAAGGACTCAGTGATATTCAAATTCTCTGGGCTGATCCAGTGAAATAAATTCCTCTGTCCCTTTTCTTCCCTCTGCCGTCACCCAAGGGACTGTGGATGATTCTAAGTCCACTTGGTAATTTAAAAGGAGAGATGTATGTCACTGTTGGATGGTACTGTTCTCCCCAGTGAACTGTTTGATTTTCTTTCTTTATTCATTCCAGAACTTCCTCTATATCTCCATTCTAAACACAGTTGCTTCTATATTATTTAAAATAAAAATAAATACTTTATTGGGGCATTCATCAATTCTATGGAGGCCTGTCGACAAAAATTGTTCTTTAAAAATTGATGTTTATGGGAAAGAAAATAACTACGGGAGTGGAGGATTTGAGGATGAAAGATATTCTATATTATATTTATAGTGACATACAGTCTTCCTTGTATCATTTTTTTGTTTTGTTTTTTGTTTTTGGAATAAATATTTAGTTCAAATCATAAGTATAATATTACTAATCAGCATAATTAATAAAATGAGGATTTTTTTTTTAGACCTCAGTGAGTCTATGTATAGGACTGAAATTAAGTTAATAACACACATTCATAGAGTGTTTACTATTTGCCTGACCTGCTGGACACTGGTGAGAGAATGAAGGTACAGAGAAGTTAAACATCTTGCTCAGGTCACACAGCTAGCAGATAGCCCGACTTCTGACCCTGGGGTCCACAGTTCTATCCCCCCCCACTGTGTTACCCCTTTCAAATGACCTTCAGTTTCCACACAAGGAATGCAGAAATGTAATCTATTTTTATCTTTCCATTACCCCACCTTAAATAATTTTCAGGTCATCACCTACTTCAATCTACTTCACTTCCCTCAAAAAAATTTTTTTGTGTGTATTTTTTTCAATTACGCAGTGTCTTAACCGAACTCAAAACTATGCAGGGTATATTCATGCAAGACTTTAAGAAAGATGAAGGCTAGGCTACAGCACAACAGAAGAAAGAGAACACAGGAAACATCAGAGGTGGTGGAATCCCCAGGCACAGGTCACAGGGCCCTTTCTCTACACAGGACAGGGCTTCTGAGCTGTAATCCACCAATGGAGGGCAAGGGTGCTCGGTCTCAGGGAGCCAGGGCATGTGCTCACTGTGGGGTCCTTGATCAGACCCTTGTCATGTATCCAAAGCCACTGGTCATGTAGCTAAAATCAGATTACAGAACTGAAATATTGCAAATAAAAATATATCTTTTTTATGTATGTCAATGTGGGAGAATTTTAATTGATATGCAATCAAATTCACTAATCTTTCCTCCTGCCATGCCTAATTTGCTGTTAATCCCATCAGTGTCTCTTTCATTTCAAGCATTGTGTTTTTACATTTTTAGAAGTTTGGGTATTTGAAAATATCTCTCAGGTCTCGGCACATTCAAATTTCTTCTAGCTTCTTGAACATAGGGAATAAAATATAACTATTATGATGTCTTTGCCCACCAATTCTATTTTCTACCATTTTTTGGTTCCATTTCATTTGATTTCTCTTTCTCCACTTATTTATGGGTCATATCTTCTTGCATTTCTTAAGGCTGATGATTTTGCACTTCATAATCAAAAACAGTTTGAGCTTTTAGTTCTTGTTTTAAGCTTTGTTAGGTGGCACCGAACCAGCATCGAGCCATGGGCTCATTTTTCCCACTGCTGAGGTAAGTCCCTCTGTAATACTGTAACCCATATCCAGCAGACTACAAAGTTACCCTCTGTTACTGTTGGGAATGGGCACTATTTCTGGCACTAGGAGACTTCCAGGTACTGTTCTGTTTTGGGGTAGTCCTTTTTTAAATTCAGGTAGTTTCCTCCTAAGCAGGTGCTGATCAGCAACCAACCCAGCACCCAAGGAAGAATCTCTGATGGTCTCCGGAGTCCTCTCTCTGTGTGGCTCTTGTCTCTTCTGCTCACAGCTCTGGAAACAACAGCTATCTTCATGTCCATGAACTTCTACCTACTGCCATCTCTGCAATTCAGGAAGTCTAGCTCAGAGTTCTTTCCTGGGTTCCTCTACTGCCACTACCTAGAGATTCTCTCCAAACAGTAGTAAGCTGGGGCAATTGTAGAACTCACTCCACTTGTTTCCTGTCTCCCAGTGGCCACTGTCCTTCGTTTAGCAACATCTAATGTCTTGAAAGCTATTGTTTCATATATTTGGTCAGAGTTTTAGTCCCCATTTCTGTTTCTCCATCATGGCAGAAAGCACAACTCTGTCCATTCTCAATAAACAGTGTGGACAAGCTAGTACAGAACGCTTCAAGGAGTTTCTGGTCAAACAGCAGGATAATCACTAGCTAGTACAACTTACTCCTTTCTTTTTTATTAAATTTATTGGGGTGTCATTGGTTAATAAGATTATATAGGCTTCAAGCATACAATTCTACAATATATCACCTGCACATTACATTGTGCACTCACCATCCAAAGTCTAGTCTTCCATCAGCATTTATCCTGTTGACCAAGAAAGGTCAGTACCATGGCTCTAGGCTTCCCAGGAGACAGTATAGAAATACCACAGGGACCAAATGCAAAGTACCTTTATTCTTGCACAGTTCCCTGAAAATGCCATTGTTGCAGACATCCATGTCTTTCCGCTGCTCATCATGATCTTTCTGCCTGGCTAGTCTTCTTTAATGGAACTAAGCTCATCTGAGCTTGTATTCCTACTATGCCGCATTCACTATTGTATCATTGTATTTGTCACAGTGTGCTATCATTATGTGTGTACACGCCAACCTCCCTATCAGACCACAGCATCCCCTCAGGCCTCTGTAGCCTCCGTGCCTGATACGCAGTGCTTCATAATAATACATCGGATGAATTCATGATTAGAACAAATGAACATTTGAATACAGGTTATTTTAACCAATTAGTTAACATTGAGATATTTGGAGATTAATCTTAGAATAGTTATATAGTAATTTTAAGTTGTTACATAAAATTATGCTTAAAATGGTTGTAGTGGATGGAAGTATAATTTTTATTCCCTGTAATTTTTCACTTTCTCACTAAATCATTTTATGGTTTCAAGAAATTGGTACTCTCTATTTCAGAGGCTGAAATGGTTGAATCTTCTCCGATTATTTAAAATTCTTGTATAAGAAGTGGATAGATTAGATAGGACTATCGTAGTCTATCTAGAATTTTATTTTATAACTGAACATTTTTTTATTGTTCTTGAGTTTCTAGTTCTTCTTAGCAGCAGAAAGTAATTTTCAACTCCTATTTAGTCCAAGCCAAAGGTTTCTGTGTGGGATTTATATATTATTGAAATCAGCTGGTGTCACAACTGTCAGCTGGGATTCCCCTCCCATTCTCCTCCTCTGAGTTTTCTTACATTCTAGGAAGAACACAGATAATAAGACAGAGGGTATAGATGAGCCTAAGATAAGTTAGGGTGAGACAGGGAATGAGGGAGGCATGCCCCTACTCTTGGACTTGCTTATCACTTGCTTCTGTGTGGCTCCAAATGTCCCTGCAATCTATATTCTTGGCATGGGCCACAGGTGACGCTGGCTGTATTTGGTGGCATCTGGATAACCGACTGATTGTGCAGCTTTGTAACATGGAAGATTCTATGAGGCTTTAGATACAAGAGACACTCCTCCTCTTGCTTAGTGAGCTTGTCTTTCAGCTATAATTTGACTCATGTCTCCCTCTCCTCCTCGCACACACCCCAACTGACATCTACAGCATTCTATGAATCAGAGGAATGCTGTGTAGATGCCATTCCCACTGGGAAAAGGTTTTAAAAGCTAGTAGAATGGAATTCTTTGCCTCTGATCACAGATACTCCTAAACTCCTAAGAAGAACTTACTGGAAATGGTGGGAGTTGGTTGAGAAAGGGGAAATAATCCAGCCTGCTTGGCTCTCAGGCTCACTAAGGACCCTCATTTTGTCATCTCCTTTCCAGACTTCATATTCCTACCAGTACTGATTCAGTTGTAACTGCACAAAACCGTCATTTTTTTAGTGTGTTTTTATAGCTTTAATATGACCTTCTCTCCTTTCTTTCCTCTTGATTCAAACTGGCCTTTCCCAGTCTAACAGCACCAGGACTTACCTCCTCCCTTTTTTCTTGCATATAGCTTCACTTCCCTAGTCATTAAGCCCTGAGGACCCCAGATTCTGGTGAGCATCAGAGAGTCTTAGGAGCAAAGCTTCAGGTCTGTTGACCATAGAAACAGGGTTTTGGTCAAGCTGGAGATAACAACTTGACCTTGGTTGTGTTTCAGACACAAGCCTGTAAAAACAAATGACCCTATGGTTTTATACGGGTGTATGTTTATATGGGTGTATATGTTTATACACCCGTATAAAACCAGACAGAACAACTTCATGCCTGACATCAGGACCTGATGCAATGATCAACTACTCCATCCCCTGCATCCAACCACAGGGGTTGGGAACCTTTTTGGCTGAGAGAGTCATGAATGCCACATATTTTAAAATGTAATTCCATGAGAGCCATACAACAACCCGTGTACGTTACTCATTATCCAATAAAAATTTGGTGTTGTCCCTGAGGACAGCTGTGATTGGCTTCAGCCACCTGCAACCATAAACATGAGCAGTAGGAAATGAATGGATTGTAATACATGAGAATGTTTTATATTTTCAACATTATTGTTTGTTTTTTTTTATTAAAGATTTGTCTGTGAGCCAGATGCAGCCATCAAAAGAGCCACATCTGGCTCGTGAGCCATAGGTTCCCGACCCCTGCAATAGAAAGAGCCCATGACCCCAACTCCCTTAGCCATGATGATTAATAATTTTTCCTGTGTAAACCCAGTGGCTAAGGTCAGGCAGGTTTACATTGGATTCAGGCAGACTGTAGAGAAACTGCGGGGCAGGAAAGCATTGGGCCTTTCCATTTAATAGAGTCTTACAATGGCAGACAAGCACACAGGCAGGGGAAAACTGCTTTTCAGGCACACAAACAGCAAGGCAAGCAGGCAATCTGCGTTCCACAATGCCCCTGAGGGCAAGCACCTGTAACCTTATATGGGCCATATACACATGGCGCAGCAGTGCGCTCACACACCGATCCGGCAAAGTGCTTGCAGCTGGTAAACCAGTGAGCAAGCTTAACACAGCTTCCCCACATTCCACTCTTTTAGGGTTGCTCGTCTCACAATAAGTACATTACATACATACCAAAAATGAAAATTACAAAGGTGCCCTTCACAAGGTCCCCCTGAGCACTCTGCCCAGGGAGTTAACTGGAGGCCAACCTCCAACTCCTCACCCCATGGTGTCAACAAGACCACCCATTGTAAGTGGGGGGCTGTACAGTTCAGGGCCATATCTATTGAAGGAAGTGACCTTGGTGCATCTCTGCAACTGAGTAAGAAGCAGTCCATGATAGACAGCAAGCTGTCTGTGCAAATCACCAAGGTAAAAAGTCCATTATAGGCAACGCCAACACCTGCTGCACATTAGAAAGGGACTAGTGGATTGCCAATTTCACATGGGGCCTCTGCCCTCCCCCCATCCCTGTTGGACATGTTCCTTGCCCTTCCCCCTATTCAAACTGGGACAACGGGTCTTGGGAATCCTGTAACCTGAAAGCCAGCCATTTTCCTGGCAGATGCCTGGGTCACATGCTTCCCCCACTTTTTCAGTGGCTGGAACCTTTGTTCTGACTCAAGTTGCCGCCAAAGCTTCAACAAGACTTTATTAGGCTTGCCATCTAATTTTTCCCTATCTGCCCCAGCCGCAATCAAATCTACTCACATCTGTGTGCGGGTAACCTTTATAGGCCCGTTTCTTTTGTTAATTGTTGGGGCAGCAATCCTCATAGCCTCACGGTCCATCTCTGTGCCAGAGAGCATGATGCCATCCACCCCTATGTCCTGAAGCTGCAGCCACCAGGTTCTTCCAAGGGCACCCCTAACTCCATCAGCTCTGCCTGGGTGTAGAGCCAGACCACAGAGTGCTCCCCTACCTGGGGAGGAGGTTGTGCCTGTCCCTGAGGGACTATTGGCTGCTGGGTCTTTATCTTCTTGACAACCACCAGTCAGGCTCTGAGTCTGTGGATGGCAGCTTCAGCCCAAGCCTCCTCGTTAGAAGAGGAGGAGTCTAAAACACCTGCTCCCACTGACTAAGAGCCACTCTGCTGGCAGAAATGCAGCAACATCTTCTGTGCCTGCTTTGGCTCCTGCGGCTGCTGACTCTGGGTCTGAAGCTTAGACTTGAGCTCTTGAACCTGCAGCTGATCCTCCAACAGCTGTCACTGCCAATGTTCAGCTTCCAGGGCAAACTGCAACTAATGAACCTGCAATTTCTTCTCCAGAGACTGCTCCAGTTCCAGGCACCGTTGGTGCTCAGCCTGCACCTCACACTGCAGCTCTTGAACCTGGTCAGCCTCCTTCTCCAGTGCTCGCTCCAGTTCACACCATGGTTGCCGCTCGGTCTGCAGCTCATCCGGGAGCTTTCAACCTTGCTCTGCTTCTCACACAGAGCTCCTGGTTTCTTCTCACAGGATTGTGAAAAACACCCAGCCCACAGTCCCCAACAAGAGAGCCACCAGGAAATGACACTTTTCTATTCCACCCCTCAAGGGTGTCAGTGGCTCCATATCAACCTGTTCTGAAGTCTGCTTACTATGCCAGATATAGTGCTGGTGGCTGAAGCCAGGCAGGTTCACACTGGATTTGGTTAAATGGTAGAGAAACTGTGGAGCCAGAAAGCATTCGGCTATTCTGTTTAATAGTCTTGCAATGGCAGACAAGCACACAGGCAGGGGAAAAGTGTTTTTCAGGCAAAGAAACAGCAAGAATGGCCCCTCATTGTGGCAGGCAGGCAATCCACCAATCGCAATCCCCCTGAGCACAAGCACCCATAGCCTTACATAGGCCATACACAAATCATGTAGCCATGTGCTCACCCTCCCGCCCATCAGACAAAGTGCTTGCAGCCCGTAAACCAGCAAGCGAGCTTAACACAGCTGCTCCATATCCTGTGTATAGTCTGTCCCCATGCAGGCCACCAGGAAGCTAGGTTTTAGAGCAGAAACTCACCTGTATCTCCAGGCTTGGCCTGTTTCCTTAAATAAACTTGTACTTTCTTTGCTGCAAACTCCTGTTGGTGTTTGACTGGGCTTTGAGGCATGCATGCAAACCAACCACTTGAGTTTGGTAACACTATGAGAACACCTACCTTTCAGGTCTCTCTGCTTTCTCTTCTCACATTGCCTGTCACACTGGTGTTGATACAGATGGATGGAGAAGCTGCTTTTTGAAACTAATTTTCAACCTAAGGAACATTCAAAGCTGTAGAGGATTTTTTTAATAAGAGTTTGAAACAAACTGACAAGCTCAAGCTCCAAGCAAGATCTGCAAAGCCCCAGAGAATAACACTTGGGCAGCAGCTTGTATGCGTTTGAAATTAAGGTGGAATTTACTTAAAGAAGATTGTATGGAGGTGGAGAAAGCAGAGCAGGGACGGGATTACAGGCTAGTTAATGAGATTATGTGCTCACCTGAGGGTGATTACAGTTTATTCCAAAGATGTGTAAACTGGATGCACAGAAACAATGTCTGCTTAAGACAAAGATGAGCCTTTTACTGAAAAGTTGTATGCCTGGGGCATGACTACCCACCATGACCTGTCCCTTTAGGACTTTATGTCAGATTATGTGGGTGGAGCGCAGAGTGCATTCCTAGCAGCTGTGGCTGATGCAATGCTGTGAGAACACTCCAGCACCTGAAACCCTCCTAGGCACACCCAGGAGGGAGCTCGTCCGCTGTAAGGAAGTAACTCAGCGCCAACCAAGCAGCTCCCTGACCTTTTCAGCCATTGGCTGTGAAGGACATGCTGTAACACCCTATAGGCTGAACCTGTGTATATAAGCTAGCTTACTTCCTGAATAAATCGGATCTGCGTCACTGAACGTGGTCCCCGGAGTTGGGTCTTTGCGTCTCCATCGTCCTCACCCTCAGCAGGACTTGTCCACAAGATTACCTTGTAAGGTAACTTTCCAGAGACCTCCCCTGCTTTTTTTTTTTTTGGTCAACATAATAACAGATGGTGGCTGAAGCCCAGTCACTACTCTCCGAACATATACTGGTCTGTGGCTTGGAGGTCTGACAGAGGTAGTTGCAATGAAGGTAAACAGAGCCTGTTGCATGATGACTCCTTTGTTAAGCCATCAAAAGTAAGCACCTCACATAGCACTTCACAGGTTGGTCCACTTCTCAGGTGGCGCCTCCCAGATCACCTGTATCCGAATCACCTGCCTCCACATGGAGACTTCTAAGGAGGCAGTTGGCATTTTACCACTATATGCTCTGACACCTGCTATACCTGTCACTCAGGAATCCTGAGAGGGAACCGAAGTGAGGAGAATGTTACCTACCTGAGCCATCCTCAGGCCTCCCACGCTATGAGGTCTTCCGTGCAGTTGTGGGTTTTCAGGAGCGAGCATTCAGATGGGTTCTTACCATTTTGGCTGCCCGTTTGCTTTGAGATAGCAACTGGACATATTTATTCTGGTCATCAAACCTTTATACCCTTGGCTTCTCTGCAGTTTAGTCCTAAGGGGAAGCCCTTTTTCTGGAAGCCAACCTGAAAACAGTCCTTGTTTTTTCTTTGAGGCTATAGCTTGAACTCTGCTTTGAACTGCTTTTTAGTATTGGTCTGTTAGGTAGAGATCTACATGTAACAGAATGCTCATGGAGACTAGCCTTGTTGCTCTGTTTAAATTACACAGAAAATAGAAAATGACAATTTGATTGGCTGATGACAAAGAGGAAATTGCCTGTTTCCCAGCTTTGCAAACTTGTAAGGAATCAACTTTTGTTGATCGTGTGATGAAATGAACCTAACCTCATTGACTGTATAATATATATGATCAGTGAGCTCTACTGATGACATTAAGACAATAAAATCTAGAGTTTGACACAACTGAGTGTTGGAGACATTTTTCATAATTACATTATTACAGTTATCGATGTTGGCTAATTTGTATCTTATTCATTGGATCTGCCTCTCTGTGATCTGCATCTCTGTGCATGTGGGATCAGGTGTGAAAGGCGCCCTCGGAGGGAAGCCTCCTATACAGGCTGTGCTTACACTCAATATAAAGGGGGGAGGAGCATGAATCCTAACAAGAGAGTTAAAACTGCATCCCCGGACCTGCTCCAAATCAGTGAGCACACACACACAAGCCCAAGCAGACGAGGACTGGTCCTGGGGAACCAAGCTGGCTGAATGAGTAAACAGTGATAAACAGTGTACACCTTAAGTCCTAATGAAGCGGGGTGTACACAAATGCATGGGCATACACATAGATTTATCAGAGAAAAATGAGCAGCGACAGCTGCTGGAGCAGGGCGAAGTTTTCCAGACAAGAGTATGCAAGTTGTAACGGCTATTATGTGAGCATTTAAAATATCAGTTGAATTCTGCTGAAATGGAGAGGCTAACCTGTGTTGGTCTTTGCTCACGACCTGGAGAAATGTAGAAAAAGAGAAGCCCGGGTGTGTATGTTGATTCCAGATTTTTCTGGACCTTAAAGGCCAGATTGAGGATTTAGGTATTGGCAAGCCATTCAGGTTTTAAATTGTAATTTTTTTTTTTAAACAAAGAAGGTGATGTCATCATGTGTGTGCATTAGAGGGATTCATGTGAGAGGAGTCTGTGTTCTATTCAACAGTGAAGGCTGCAGACTGACCAACTGTAAATGCACTGAAGTGATGTCCTCTTTAATGCCTGGGTGAGTAACCTGTGTGACGTTGCTGGTCAGCCGAGGTAAGAAAGTATCAAAAGGAATAATGGTCAGTACAAAATGCATTTGGTTTCTGGGAGTTTGTGATCACCATTTTATTATAGCACTCTTAGGAAGATAAAGCTTTTTATATTCACTACAATGCACTAATTTCATTTGAATTGCTTTGCATCCCACAGCTGCCAGGAAGGAATGTAACGTATTCATGAAAAATAATTCAGGAAAGTAAGGAGAACGCCTGGTCTTCACAGACTTAGGATGGATTGTCAGAAGAGGATGGCTCCCAGTTTATCTCATTTGTTCTTAGAGAGTAGATGCTTTCAGCCCTTGTGCTGAGCAAACAAAAATCCTCACAAAGTGAATGATATTTTTCTCCTGAGCGTCAAGCTGAAACTAAAAATTTTAAGATACCTGAAAACAAACAACACAGTGCATGAAGGGGAATTGTGACTGTAGGGGATTCTAATGTCGACACTCCTTTCCCTGGAACAGAAAATTGACGACCAAGGTCATCGCGGGGAGAGGCTTCCTCATTTGTGTTTGGAGGACATCGAGCAGGAGTGAAGTTGAAAGAACAGACAGGGTCTGAACGACCGGTTCTTCCTAAACTTTTAAAGTTCGTCCAGTAGTGGTAATGCTGTACAGAGAAGAATCAGAGGATTGAACCCCATATGTGTCCTTGGGTCACAACTTGGAAAGGAGCTGGGCATTAGCTTGCTGGGCATGGGGCAGAGTGTGGGCAGGACTGTGTTCAGAAGGCATATTTTGAGCAGATTCCAGCTTATCTGGAATCTCATTAATGACCAAAACCGGCAGGGAAAGTGCATCTCTCACTGGGCTAGTTTTACTTATAGACCTCTAGGAGGTCCATAACTGGTTATGCTAATAACCATAATCTGGGACGTTTTCTAATGGATGATCATAATAGACTTCTTTGACATAGGTGTGTGAGTGTGTGTGTGTGTGTGTGTGTGTGTATGTGTGTGTGTAGGAGAAGGTGAATGAAGGGGGAAGGATGTCTGGAGGTTGAACCCTCGTTTGAATCTTTCTTGAACAGACCAGGAGATCTGCATTATGGAAAGCCAACGCTCCTCTTGACTACTGGTGTGAGTGCATCATGTTCTCTTTTCAATAAAGTTCATGGTAAACATAACTTTACCTTTCTTCCATTTTTAATAAATCAACAGCATATTTTATGGACTTTTGCCTTATTCTTGTGATCTCTTTTTCTGCCCCTTAATTCAGCCCTGATCACCAGCGAGTAAAATCTTCTTTGTCCTTGTCAAGGTTACCCTAAGTGTTGAGTGATTCCCACAGAGAAAGAAGTTAGCAAGCAGGAATTGAGGCCAAGATCTGAGAGCCAAAGATGGGTGGTCTCAGAGAGGGTGTGAGCTGTCAGGAAGGTAGTGTATTATCTCCTATGCTCACTGCAAACACTGGTTGCCAGATCCCCAACCTGAGGAGGGCTTCATCTCAAATGTTTAGGATTACTTGCAACAATTTATAACAAGTGGTTGAAGTACACTGATTATTTTCTTGATAGATCACATACCCCAATTGCATGGATGTTATAAGATTACCAATACAACGGTTTTCAGTTCAGTTGAAACTAACTTGTCCTGTTAGTACATGTGGTAAAGGCACTGTGGGTACATGCTTGTATTTTGATCACTAACTTCTACCTTCTTCATTCTTGCCAGTAAGATTTCAAGAGGTTCTAGCCTCTTGGTCCTCTCTGTTCCCAATTATTGGTGTTTTGTTCATGCCTGCAGCTTTTCATGAGGTCTGTGTGGATCACTTCCAAAATGGCACTGTAAATTCAGGTCAGTTTTATGGTAGGTAGTACATTTAATGCTAAGAAATTTCATATTGGATGTGTTGATATTCTCTGAAACCCAACATGTCTAAAATAAAAAAAAAATTATCTCCCAATTTCTTCTTGATTCACCCATTTCTGTAGACAATACCACCTTCCAGTTACCAAAACCTGAATATAGTCAAAGTGAAGAAAGGTGCAAAGATGGAGAAAACAATTACATATAATTCTAGAATTCTTTTTCTTTATTAAAGTGAAGGAAACCCGTATACTTAACTTTTATTCTTCTTTAATCTTAAACTTTCCACCATATCATTTGTTCTACATAATTATAATTTTAATAGTTTCATAATGTGTTACTACTCTTGCAACATACTGTGATATACTGTTAAATTCATTTCCAGAAAGTTTGCCAGTTACTCCCATTAGCATTTTGTGGGAGTGCTCAAATATAAGAATTGAAGAATTTAACCCCCACTGCCTCCTAACCACAACTGTATATTATCATGCTTTAACATCCGCTATTTTTATAGTTGTAAAGTGAAATCTCAGTGCTACTTTAATTTGCAGTCTCATGTTTATTAGCTATTTAGTCATTGCAGAACTTCTGCCATGTCATGTTCATGTATTAGCTAGCAAAGATGACACAGACACATTGTCATAAAATCCCATTCTGGTCAAGGGTTCAGCATGTATTAGAAAAAGTGGCTACACAGAACGGAAGTAGATGCAATGGATGTCCATGCAAAAGACCCTAATGACCCTAATGTTTCTCAATGCCAAAACTATGTTACAGCCATGCTTGCCTATGGGAACTGGAAGGGGTTTTCAACTCAAAATGAAGAAGGCTAAGTACAAAGACCAAGATGGTGATTGGGCATCATCATGTGCAGAGGACTGTGAGCAAAAGGTCCCAGTGCAACAGGAGGATGACTGAGCATCTGAAAGAATTGAGTCACCATGGCCACAGCTTACGATGACAAAGGCTCCATCCAGCCAGGGAGAGGGTGCCCTGAGAGCATGAGCTCACCCTTCTCCATTTGATCTCCAACTTGATCAAAGGATAAAGTTGCTGCTCTGCTTTGCCAAACGCAGTCTTGTTCTATTGGCACCAATGACACTGGGCAGGGGGACCTTGGTTTGGGTCCCAGTTTAGAAGGGTTGTTAACACTTGTGGGCTGATGATCATAGGTTTTTTCCAAAGGAGAGAATTGTCATTCACCAGTTTCTGTTAGACTCAGGATTTCATCACCATTGCTAATGAATCATACTAGCAACACTTCTATGGGGTTATATAGACAGTATCAAAATTTCAAACCTCACCAAGGTGGAGAGTTTCATCTCTTTTGTTTGTTGATGTGTCCTAAAAACCTAGAGGAGTGCCTGACACACAACAGTGCTCCATCACTGTTTGACAGGTGCATGAACCTGTATAGTGTGGACGTTGGAAATGTCCAAACCTGTAGAAAATTTTTATAAGTTTATTTGAGCCAAACTGAAGACGATCACTGGGAAGCAAAATTTCAATGGAGTGGCAAAATGCTCTGGAAAATGGAAGTTTTACCACTTATTTTATACTCTATAATCAAAGGAGAAGACGTAAGGGGGTTACAGGAAATCCATTGGTGGTAGATGAGGGAGGCGGGAGAAAGCAAAGCAGGGAGATCTCTGGGATTGGATAAAGAGTGAAATAGAGAAACACATAGCTCTTTTATATTGGTGAGTACAGGGTAGTTACTAACTCACATTTATAGCAGAGATGGTATGCGGGGCCCGAGATAACAAGGAGGGTGTGGGCTCTGCTCTGGAGGGAGACTATGCTCAGAGGCGTCTGGAAAAAGGGGATTAGTCTGATTTCAAAAGTGTGTTATTACAGATGCAAAAAGATGACAGGCTCAGTTAAGGTAAAGATTGACCTTCATCAGGGAAGTTACCGGCCTAGGACAGGGCTGCCCATCATGACTCATTCTTAGTTAGGAAGTTTTAATTTCAGACCATCCCATGTGGTCACATTTGGTCTCTGAGTCTGTAAGGCCACCATGCAGACCTCTTCCGAGCTTGTCAGGTTTAGTGTGTGGCTCCTTTTCATCCACAACAGAATGAAGTTTGACATATTTCCTTTTCTTGTCCTCTCCTCAACAGTTGTGTTAACTCAATCTGAAGTTATAAAAGCAAATTGTTTAGCAGCAATTATATATATTTATATATAAATTATGGTTTTAAGATTTTTTTCAAAGGTTGTTTGATCCTTATTTTTTCCTCTTTTGATTGCATCATTAAGAATGTTTTTGTTGGCTATTTTTATATTCTATTTTATAAATATCATTGCAACAGTTACGTATATGCAACTCTTCAATTTATTGACTTCAGTGGCCATCATTAGATATTTTTCTATAAATGTTTCTTGCACTCTTTTTTAATCCTGTGGCATAATATTTCAGGTGAATTGTTCTAGAATGTCTTTTTTTGATGGATTTTTTGTATTTTTATTGATCAGTCATAGTCCACTGTATGACTATACCGCAATGTATCCATTTAGCTGTTGATGAACATTTAGTTTGTTTCCACTTTAGGATTGTGAATAAAACTGTTAGGAACATTCTTATACATGCCTTTTGGTGAACATATACATTGAATTCTCTTGGGTGCATAACTAAGAATAGGATTTCTGGGTCACGAGTATAGCATTAGTAGGTAATGCTCAGCAGTTGTCATGTTCTGCAATGTGTTTAGGAATTTAGTGAATAGGATACTATTCACTGAGTTCATATATATCTGGTGACTTTATACATTAGTGCTGGTTTGCTGAGTGTAGCACTTAGAATTTTCCTGTCAGAACTTCAGGCTCTGGGAATTTCCAATGTAGCCTATTCTTAGTTTTTATCAAACCTTAACATTTGCTATTTGTTTGATTCAAAATATTTGATTCAAATATTTCCCTAATAAATTAAATACTTAGGATGTTACTGATTACCCCTAGTCTACTCTTCTTTTTCTCACTGGAGATAATCCTGAATTTGCTGTCTCAGTAGTGTTAAGTTTACTCGTTAAGTTTTGCAGCTATTAAATCCTGCTTCTAAATCATAGATAAGGTTTCATTTACCTTTGGATTCACGTTAACACAAAACAAAGTAGGCAAGTACAATAGATCTTTTCATCGTAAACCCTGACATTGACCTTGTCTTGGGAAGTCAGAAGACCCAGCGGCCCGTTGAAGTCTGTGCTCCCGAGTCAGGCAGCCCCCAGAGCAACAGGTGGCGAGCTCCTCACCTGCACAGGTGCACAAAACATCCACTCACTCACTTCAGGCCCGTCTCTGGCATTTCTAGTTCTTATCAAGCCTCGACGGGCATCTGCATTTGTAATTCTTGCTTTCTGAACTTTAAGTCATTTAAAATACTCTCCTCTTTATCTTCTGCTTTACTTCCATCTACACTTATTGGGTATTTCTGCTGTGAAAACTATTCTTTAGTTGAAAATGATAGAAGCAAAATTGGTATTTTCCTACTGACGTTGTCACCAGTGACTGGTTTGTCTCACTTCTCAAACAGTGGCCCGTTTCCCCATATTGTCCCTGAACTGAATGCAGTGAGTACCATCCCATAGAATATTTTATGAGATGGATGTTATTTAGCGTTAGAAGTTCATGCTTCCTTCCTCCTCTCTTAACAGCCTCCTTTTAGTTTATTAAACCAAACCTTCAGGGATTACAATCTTAAATAATCTATACTTTGTTGCTCTGGTATATATTTTTTCCACTTTTGTCATCAAAATAATTCAGCTTTTGGTAATAACTTTTGTTAGAAATGGTTTAATTTTCATTATTTATATTCAAAAACAGAGAAAGATGAAAAATTGGCTTAAATAAATTAAAGTGAAAGATAAAACATATCAACGTGATCTTAGACTCAGTTTCTTCATAAAAAGGAGACCTCCAAACCACTAAGTGATTTGATGACAAGATAGGTTTTCTCTCTGCTCTTGATTGAGAAACTTGCAAATTCAGTGGTGTAGTTTGCATTGGGCATCAATACCTATGTGGACATAGTTTTGCTTTCTTTCCTCAAGAATTTTCTTAAAATTTCTATGTTTGGGTAAAAACACATCTCGTTAAAAATGTAAATCAGAGTGTGATTTCTGTCGGGGACCTAGGGCCACCTGGCTTTCTACCCCATGGCACAATCGTGTTCCCCCCATTGCTCCTTGAAGAGTGTGGGCACGTCGAACATGTAACGTGCATTTTAGCAATCCTATGCCACTTTCATTGTTGCCCTGAGTTGTGGCACAACAGGGACTTAAACATCCAAACTGAATGTCAAAACGAAGGGCAGCCCAAAGGAGAGACGCACACCACCTTTGTCTGAAAAGAAACAATTTATTAAGAAATTATATGCTGAATTCCCCTACAATCTGTGAAATTGGGGGAGGGGGGTCTTCCATTTCCACAGCACAAGACAACAGTGAAGAGCTTCTGGGCCGCGGGGGATACTCAGGAACGACGAGTTCCCAGTCACAGGGGATGAGTGAAGCGATGGACGGGCTAAGTGAAACGTTTGGCTCCAAGGACAAGACAACCCTTTCCTTGTTCTCACCTGCATGGCACGCAAACCTGTCTGTGGGCTGTCCCACCGCAACGGAAGCACTGGGTGAGAACTGGGTCATTTCAGCTCGGTACAGCAGGGAATGCTGACTTAATCACAGGTCAAATCATTCCTGTCACACTTAAATCACATCTGAAATAGTTGCATTCTTTATTAATAAAAACAGGTGCTTATAGAGGGCAGAAATATAACCTTTTCAAGTATTTTACCCTTATGATCTGAAGTACTTTAAATTATAAATTAAAAATAAATTACAAAAACTAGCATATGATGTGTCTTTTCATACATAGCATTGTTGGCAATAAGCTTTAAATGTAGAATTGCAATATCACCTTACTTTACATATGATCAATGGTAAGACATGCTAATCATAAAAATAGCTTTTACAAATATACATTTGTATATAGTGTCTCCCTTACCATTCATAATATCCTTCACATTTTAAGACTTTTAAGACAAAAAAAAAAAATCCCAAACATTAATTAGCAAAGGGAAACACACATTTACAATCAAAACCATAAAAACCTGACAATTATACACCTTAGAATATAGAAGAAATGGAATTTCTAAGATTGAACAATACTGTTCGTTTTGTCTGTTTGGGTTTTTATACAAATTGAACTGAAGATGCTGCTACCCAGTAAGAAACCTCCTTTCACATTTCTTCAGGTTGTCAGAGTTTTCTCTTTTCTGTTTCGTGGCTTCATTCATTTATTCAGATCACTTTATCTGTAGAAACTGAGAAAAGAAAACAAAAGTGTTTTTAATTTTTTTTTCTTTTTTCTGAAGCTGGAAACAGGGAGAGACAGTCAGACAGACTCTCGCATGCGCCCGACTGGGATCCACCTGGAACGCCCACCAGGGGGCGACGCTCTGCCCCTCCGGGGCATCACTCTGTTGTGACCAGAGCCACTCTAGCGCCTGGGGCAGAGGCCAAGGAGCCATCCCCAGCGCCCAGGCCATTTTTGCTCCAATGGAGCCTCGGCTGCGGGAGGGGAAGAGAGAGACAGAGAGGAAGGAGAGGGGGAGGGGTGGAGAAGCAGATGTGCGCTTCTCCTGTGTGCTCCGGCCGGGAATCGAACCCGGGACCTCTGCACGCCAGGCCGACACTCTACCACTGAGCCAACCGGCCAGGGCAACAAAAGTGTTTTTAAATAGAGAGATCTGTGTCTCATTGTTGATAGCATGCACATGTGTAGGTTAGAGTTTCAGCCTTCATTGGGAGGATGATAAAAGAAGAATTAAATCCTTAGAGAACTCTAGGTTCCCAGATCCTGGTGTTGAAGGCAACACTAAAATCATTCACATTTATAGCATGCTATGATTTTTTTTTAAGTCTGGCTAATTTGATGCCTGAGATGAACCATTATTTTTCATCCTGAGCCCTTACAGAAGCGAGAGCAAGAGCACTGGAAATTCTAGGGGAGGGAGAGAAGTGTGGGTTGCTCAGGAATCTTTGCTGTCTCTAACTGAAGTGACCACAGAGTACTCTTCCTGTAAGAAGCTCTGAACAGCACATTCCCAGACCTCTCCACCCGGGATAAGAGGCCAGTCTAGGTCTTTGGTTGAGTTCTACAGTCTCGGAGGCATACCAGGAAAGTCAGAAGCAGAAAGGGCCTGAAGGCCTCATGATGCCACCAAGAACCAGAAACACCGTATAGGAGACAAAATTCAATTGGTTGAAGAATTGAATTAAAAAATTGAGGATGAAAATGAAAATAAAATAAGGCAAGATTTCAGTACTGGAGAAAGGGACTAATTGCTCTTAGAATCCTATCAAGTTTCGGGTCTTTCTATTTAGGTTAAAAAACATGAGTACACCTATTATTCCATCAACTTCAAAGGGCTTTTGGAGTTTGATGGGAAATCTCTATATATGTCTTAAGAATCAAAGATACAAATCAAGGTATCAGTGGGGATAGGAGTTGCTGTGGAAATGAACATCATGCAGCAGTTAACAGTCTTGGGGAGCAAAATATGGTGCCTTGGTTGTCAGTCCCAGAGGAAGACCCCAGATATTGTATTTTGGTACCAGAATGGTCAAGGAAAACATAACAGGGTCAGGCACTGGGTGGAACAATGCTGACAGTCGCAACAGTATGTCCTCCTCCCACCCCAGCCATTCAGGGCATTTGTTCTTGCATAACCCCCTCTCATGTAGTAGAACCCTTTTCTCTCCCCCATGGAATATTTGAAATACTGCAAGTTGGGGGCATGTCTGAGGGCCACTGACAAACACATTTAAGCAGAATGAAGGAACACTCATTTAGCTCAAAACAGGGAAAGATACTTCCATACAAGGTGGTAAGACTAGCATAGGCCATGTGGGCTCTTCGTTTCTTGGAAGGACGTGTTCCAGGCCCTAGGCCCATTCTTATGGGTCTGAGTCAAGAGTGTATTCAAAGACTGCCTTTCTCAATCCTGTGAGTAGCCAGAGAATTTGTTAACTGGGCCTTTCATTACCCGTGATATAGAGACTATGGAAAATACCAATATGGTGGTAAGAATCATTCTGGATGTCTGTGGCTCCAGATCACATGCCTGGCCTTGGTGTCCAGTTGGAAGAAATACTGTGAAAATGGATGGTGCTGTCTTCACAGGTGTGCAACTTACATGCTTACAAGAATATATACACTCCAGTAATTTTAGTTCACTGAATTTGACTCCTTTAATTCTAGGAAAATTTAAGATTGAATATAAAATGTTTACAAAAAATGGAAACCAGAGTACTAATATTTGTGTGTTAAAAAAAAAATCTGTGAATATTTTATGTACTATAAATACTTGTATTATTTCAGAGAATTATCCTGTTAGTGTAGCAGATTTGTGATTTCAGTTTAGAATATGTAATTAAAATATTGATTGATTTGGCTACTCAGGGTCTTTGTGCTTTCATACAAATATGATGTTTTTTGTCCTATTTGTGATTTTGATGGAGATTGCATTAAATCTGTATACTGCTTTGTGAAGTATGGCTATTTTCACAATAAGTCTTCCAATCCATGAACACTGAATATGTTTCCATTTCCTTGTGTCTTCTTCAATTTCTTTAAATAATGTTTTGTAGTTTTCACTGTCTAGGTCTTTCACATCTGTTGTTAAGTTTATTCCTAGGTATTTTATTATTTTTCTTGCAATTGTAAAAAAAAATTGTTTTACTCATTTCTTTTTCTGAATTATTTTGTCAGTATATAGAAATGTAATGGATTTTTGTACATTGATTTTGTATCCTGAAACTTTACTGTATTTGTTTATTGTTTATAATAGTTTTTTTTTGTGTGGAGTCTGTAGAGTGTTATATAGAAAAAATCATGTTGTCTGAAAAAAGTGACAATTTTATTTCTTCATTCCCAATTTGGATGCCTTTATTTACTTCTCTTGCCTGATTGCTTTGGCTAGGACTTCCAGTACCATGTTGAATAAGAGTGGTGAGAGTGGACATTCTTGTCTTGTTCATCATCTTAGAGGAAAAACTCTCAGTTTTGAAACATTGTATATGATATCAGCTGAGGGTTTGTGATATATGGACTTTATTACGTTGAGGTACTTTCCTTCTATACTCATTTTCTTCAGTGTTAAAAAATGAACAAAGTGAGAGGTATCATATCCCCCTGACTTCATATTATACTTCAAAGTGACAATAATCAAAATAGCATAGTATTGACATAAAAAAACCTCATAGACCAAGGAAACAAAATGAGAGCCCAGAAATAAACACACATGAATATGTCAAATAATTTTTGACAAAGGAGCCAAAAACATACAATGGAGAAAAGAAAGCCTCTTAAATAAATGGTGCTTGGAAAATTGGAAAGCCACATGCAAAAGAGCAAAACTAGATTTCTATTTGTCACCACACATAGAAATCATCTCAAAATGAATTAAATACTTAAATATAAAACATAGAAAAAACATTGGTACTAAACTTATGGGTATTGGTCTTAGGATTTTATAAATTTCATTTCATAGGCAAAGGAAGTAAAAGAAAAAGTAAATGAATGAGATTATATCAAGCTAAAAAGCTTCTGCACAATAAAAGAACCATCAACAGAACAAAAAAACCAACTGAATGGGAGAAAATATTTTCAAAGAATATCTTAAGAAATTGTTATCCAAAATAATAAAGAACTCATATAACTCAACAATAACAAAAAACAATCTGATTAAAAAGATGGGCAGAGGACTTGAACAGACACTTCTCCAAAGAAGACATACAAATGGCCAACAGATAAAAGAATAGATGCTCAACTTCATTAGGTATTAGGAAAATGCAAATCAAATCTACAATAAAACACCACTTCACATCTCTAAGAATGGTTATTATCAACAAGAAAAGTAATAAGTGTTGGAGAGGTTGTGGAGAAAAAGAAAACATTCACTGTAGATGGGAATGTAGACTGGTATAGCCACTATTGAAAATATTATGGAGAGTCCTCAAAAAATTAACTGTAGAGTTACCATATGACCCAGCAACTCCTTTTCTGGTTATCTATTCATCAAATTTGAAAACATTTATTTGTAACAATATGTGTATCCCTATGTTTATTGCAGCATTTTTCACGATGGCCAAGACATGAGAAAAACCGAAGTGTCCTGCTATAGGTGATTGGATAAAGAAGATGTGTTATGTGTATAAAATGGAATACTATTCAGCCTTAAGAAATAATGAAATACTGCCATTTGTGATACTGGAACTTGAGAATATCATGCTAAGCAAAATAACAAAATAAATCAGATAGAAAAAGTCAAGAACCATATAATTTCACTCATGTGGGATATAAAACAGCAAGCAGAGAATGAACAAACAAGACAAACAGACAAACAAAAACTTATAGACACAGACAACAGTATGATGGTTACCAGAGGCATGGGGAGGGGACAAGAATGAAGAGGGTAAAGGGGGTCAAATATATAGTGACGTAAGGAGACTAGACGGTGGTGAACACACAGATGATATATTACAGAATTGTGCACCTGAAACATATACAATTTTATTACCAATATCACCCCAATATTAAATATATCAGAGCCCACCAAAGAGGCTTTAGAAGAAATATATTGATTGAGACATAGGATTTCAGTTTTATGATTTGAAGCCTATGTCCAAATCTTATGTTTTTGCATGAAATTGGAAAGTCTAAGAAAACTTTAGGTCATCATGTTGATACATTGAACTTATTATATTTTTAAGAATTGCTTCATTCTCAGAAAGATTTTCTTAAACCAGATATACGAAACACTTAAAAACACAATACAAAACAAATGCTATTTACAATGTTTGACTGCATTTGATGAACTAATCTGGGATAATCATTTTTCAAAGTACTCCCAGAAGTACTCTGTAAATGTGCTATTCTAATACACAGAATCCTAATAATAAATGCCAAATGATTTTGACTTTAAAATTTTCACAAATCAGGCAACTAAAAAGAAACAAAATATAGATCCTTCATAGTCTTTTCTCCAGTCACAAGCATTAACAAACGCATATCCCTGTGTAAGAAGCTTTCATGAGGGAGGCCAAGAACATTTAGGGATTCCGATATTCTCTCCATCGCTTCTTTCTTCTCCTCCCTCTCATCCTCCCCACCTCTATACTCTGCTATGTACTTCCTAATCTCGTGTATATTTAAAAAAATGAAACATTACTCAAATGTGTTCTCTGTGGAATTCCAGATACTGCCCACATACACGGGAAACATCAATTAGTCTTTTCTTTCTTTCTTTCTTTCTTTTTTAAGTGAGAGGCAGGGAGGCAGAAAGGCAGGGAGGCAGGGCAGCAGAGAGAAAGACTCCTGCATGTGCCCCTCCTGGGATCCACCTGGCAATCCCCTTACAGGACAATGCTCTGCCCATCTGAGGCCACTGCTCCGTTGCTCAGCAGCTGAGTTATTTCAATACTTGAGGTGAAGCCATGGTGCCATCCTCAGGGTCCAGGGCCCAACTGCTTGAACAATTTGAGCCATGGCTATGGGAGGGGAGGAGAGTGAGGGAGAGAAAGAAAAAGAGAGAGAGAACGGGAAGGGGGAGGAGTGCAGAAGCATATGGTTGCTTCTCCTGTGTGCCCTGACTGGGAGTTGAACACACATGCTAGGCCGATGCTCTACTGCTGAGCCAACTGGCCAGGGCCACAATTAGTCTTTACAGCACAAAGGTTCAAACTTACAGTACAAAGTAGATGTGCTACTTTTTTCATGGCATAAAGGAAGTTTTATTATACATTTCCTGTACATACAGACCCCAAATTATTCATGACCAAGGTGAAAAATGAATACATCAACAAATAAAATTAAACCTAACTTACAGAATGATGCAGACATGTCAGCATCAGGCATTGTGACTTTTGGGTTTTGACATTACACCTGTGTGCTGGACAGAACTAAGATTCCCTATCTGAATGTAAGGCCACTCTTTTCTCCGGAGCCCTGGTGGGTCACCTTCTTTACCAGTGGAAGATACTTACATTACTATGCCCACTGTGCAGGCAAAGCTTGCTAATCATTGTGTTTCTTCAGGTTAAATCATGGAAGGTGACCATTAAGGTAGCTCATTCTTCCGCAGTTCACAAGAGGTAATAAAAGGCTGTCCAGCAAGTAACCATTTTGTTAAGAAGAAAATAGCAGGCCACCATTTTTGTGCACATTCCATTACCCCAATATGATTTCTCTTGCCCCTTCCTTTGCTCCTTGATTGTGAATGGTTACATAAAATCACTCTCCTGGGGAGGAGAAAGAAAGGTCTGAACATAATTTATTGAATTCTTATTTCCTCACCTGAGGCATCCAAGCATTTGTGTGTCAGGAACACAAAGCAAGAGCTTCATGACCTTTGCCTTGTGAAGTGGGTGTCACCAACCACATGGATACACTTCATGAATAGAATCCCCCTTATCTAAAAACCGGCAAACATGTTCACCAAGCTTTCCAAAGAACTCCTTGCCTGAGAAACAGCTTGCTGTTTGCTACCAAGGCTCGAGCCAGAGGGGATGGCAATGATGACATTCTTACTGTCATTTTCTCAAGAGTGACAGTCACTTAAGGAGCTGATTGGCTTGGCATAATGTGAAGCTAATTGTGCCTTCCTTCTCCTGAATAGTGGGTAATTTATCTCCTGGCTGCAGAGGAGTTGGGAAGCTCTTAAAACAAATCCTCCTGATGATGAATGCTTATTCAACTCTCAATCTCCCCCATTTCCACAAAACAACAGGACCAGCCACTCAGATGAGCCTTGATTGTAATAATTTATTTCTATTTGAAAAAATGAAGCAGATAGTATTAATCTACAGGGAAAGCACATTTAATTTCAAACTTTATACGTTAATATGTTTGAAGTAAAGTATGTACAACTATGTGAGGAATGAACATACCTCTCCTACAGCTCTACCAAAAAATCATATTTTTGAAGAAGTCTTGTGACTTCTTTAATATCACGTGATGCTTCTGTTCTTCCCATCCCCGATTGTACTGTATAACTAATAAGTAATTTGAAAAGTATAGGTAATTCATATTTCTAGGTAGCATCTATTAAAACGAAAAAAGAAAGGTTAAGCAAAATACCTATATGTGGATAATAGAAGGTGTGGCACATTTTAGAGAGAAGTGGTCTTATCAGCAGGAATGATCTGTACTGGTTGTTACCACTGTTGACCTTAAACACACATACAGCCTGATATTTCTCCAGCAAAATAGGTTATTTTGGGAACAGCAAAGAATTGCAATTAGGGGCATGTGGTCTGATGGTGAACTAGGGCAGAAATCCAGAAAAACAGAAGGGAGGAAATTCTATATAGAGGGACAAAGGAAGTTGGGAGGGTTGTTACAACAGTTCTTCAGTTTGGCTCTGATCTGTGTAAGGTGTGACAGCTCCCCCTACAGGCCCTCCCAACTCCCACTTAAATGACTGTTCTGTTTGTTAATTATTACATGACTGTTCATGTTTACTGAGTAATAGTTGAGCTATTTACTTTTTATAAACAATGTGAATACATTTGGCTTTTATAAATCCCTCATTACAAATAAGATAAAATTCAATTCAAATTTCTAAATAACCTACATAGATTCCCAGCCGCTGCTGTGCATTACAAGTTAAAGCATACCTTCTATTAAAAAGCTCTTGGGACCAAAATTGCATTCTACTGTTGGACTAAAACAGTGGTCCCCAACCTTTTTTGGGCCACAGACTGGTTTAATGTCAAAATATATTTTCATGGACTGGCCTTTAGGGTGGGACGGATAAATGTATCATGTGACCGAGACAAGTGTCAAGAGTGAGTCTTAGACCTGAAGATGGCAGCGGAGTAGGCAGATGCACAGACGCCCAGCTCTCACCACCAAACTGGAATACAAATCAATTTAGGAAAAATCAGCATGAAAAACCAACTCCGGACTACAAGAACAGCTCTCAAAAACCAAGGAGCAAAGAAGAAGCCACAACAAACCTGGTAGGGAGTGCCTGAATCTCCCCTGCTTACAGGAACGGGGTGGGGGGGGGTGAGGCTGAGAGCCCAGAGGGGATCTCACTCCAGGGAAAAGAGCAGAAAATACTGCTCACAGCCACTTGCCTGGTGACCAGGGACTGAGGTGTGTTGAAAAGACCAGCTTATCTCTCAAGTGGAAAGCAGAGAGAGAGGGACAGACTGTGAGGGGCAAAGGAATGCAGGAGACGACCTAAAAAAGCTGACTCATCTGCACTGGAGGTGGCCATAGCTGGGGGAGGGACTGATCCTTCCACAAAACAGTACTGAATTGCTTCTGGATCAGAGATCTCCAGACATCTCTCCAGCTCCAATCAGCATAATAAGACACGCTGAAAACAAGAAATGGGGAGGAAGGGCAGTAACTCAGGTTTCCATGGAGATCTGAGATACACCTCCCCCTACTGAAGCTGAGAAAACACCCTGCCCCTGTTGTTGTGAGTCGGGGGCACAGACAGAGAGATCAGCAGATGGAATCATCAAGGACTAGCAAAGGACCACCGCTCGCTCAGGCAAATGGCCCCGAGTTCATGCAGTGTCCTAATTTTATTCACAAGACTTCAAAAAGCTTGTTTACTGAGAAATTGGCATAATATCAAGAGTAACTTTTGCTTAAAGATACATAGAGTGCACCTGCAAGATAGCTTAGTAACAACATAATATCAGAAGGCATTAATTGCTATTGCTTCTATGGATCCCACAACATTCCTCTCCTTATCTTAAGGCAGAGGTCTCCAAACTTTTTACACAGGGGGCCAGTTCACTGTCCCTCAGACCATTGGAGGGCTGCCAAATACAGTGGTCCTCTCACTGACCACCACTGAAAGACGTGCCCCTTCCAGAAGTGCAGTGGGGGCTGGATAAATGGCCTCAGGGGGCCACATTGCGGCCCGCAGGCTGTAGTTTGGGGATGCCTGTCCTAAGGGATAAGGAAAGTACAGAAATCTTATGAGAATGTTTTACTGAGAAAAGCCCAGCAACTGCCTTCAGTCACATAGACTTGTTTCAGTGACTTGCCTTCAAGTCACAAAACAACTTTCTTGGCAAAACATTCTTTTCTTGTTGGCTGTGTTCCCATCCAAGGCCATGCAATGGGTTATTCCACTACATGCCCCCAGAGAGATTAGTTGGTGGAAGAGGCTTTCAGAGTCTCAGGTTACACCCATTCCATTCCTGGATACAGTTTCAAAAAAGCCCCCTGCTGAGATCAGTAAACAAGACTATCACCTGTTAAGAAAACAAAGAAATCAAGACTTCAAAGCTGCCCAAATCCGAAAGTGGATTACAAATCATAGCTGATACCAACCCAAGAAGACCTAGAAATAACACAATTGAAAACTGGAGGCAGACAACACTAAGCCTAGACTCAACCAACTCTACAAACAAAACACCCAAACACAGATAATGAGAAGACAAAGAAGTGCAATCCAAATGAAACCACAAGAGAAACCTTCAGGAGATGAACTGAGTGATATGGAAATAATCAAACTTCCAGATGTGAAGTTCAAAATAATGATTGTAAGGATGCTTAGGAATCTTAGAACAACAATGGATGGTCATTATGAACACCTAAATAAAGAAATAGCAAGTATAAAAAAGGATATTGAAATATTAAAAAAGAATCAGTCAGGGATGACAAATACAATATCAGAAATAAAGACCACAATGGAAGGAGTTAAAAACAGGATGGATAGAGCTGAGGATCGAATCAGCGAGTTGGAGGACAACTTCAATGAAGGCAAGAAAGCAGAGAAGAAAAAGGAAAAGAGACTCAAAAAGTCTGAGGAAACTCTTAGAGAGCTCTGTGACAACATGAAGAGAAATAACATCCACATCATAGGGGTTCCTGAAGAGGAAGAGAAAGAACAAGGGATAGAGACTTTGTTCAATCATATCATAGCTGAAAACTTCCCTAAATTAATGCAGGAGAAACTCTTACAAGTTCAAGAAGCAGAGAACTCCATTAAAGAGAAACCCAAAGAAACCTACACCAAGACACATCATAATTAAAATACCAAAACTAAATGATAAAGAGAAAATATTAAAAGCTACAAGAGAAAAAAAAGCTATCACCTACAAAGGAGCCCCCATAAGGATGACATTTGACTTCTCAACAGAAACACTTGAGGCCAGAAGGGACTGGCAAGAAATATTCAAAGTAATGCAGAACAAGAACCTACAACCAAGACTACTTTATCCAGTAAGGCTATCATTTAAAATTGAAGGAGAAATAAAAAGCTTCCCAGACAAAAAAAAACAACTCAAGGAATTCATTACAACCAAACCAATGCTGCAGAAAATGTTAAGGGGCCTGTTGTAAACAGATCAAAGTAGGAAAAGAATATAGCAAAAAAGGAATACAGCTTTAAAGAATAAAATGGCAATAAACAACTACATATCAATAATAACCTTAAATGTAAATGGATTAAATGATCCAATCAAAAGACATAGGGTAGCTGCGTGGATAAGAAAACAGGACCTGTACATATGCTGTCTATAAGAGACACACCTTAGAACAAAAGATGCACATAGATTGAAGGTAAAAGGATGGAAAAAAACATTTCATGCAAATGGAAATGAAAAAAAAGCTGGGATAGCAATACTTATATCAGACAAAATGGACTTTAAAACAAAGGATATAGTAAGAGATAAAGAAGGCCACTACATAATGATAAAGGAAGTAATCCAACAGGAAGATATAACTATTATAAATATCTATGCACCTAATATAGGAGCATCTAAATATATAAAGCAGACTTTGATGGATTTAAAGGGCGAGATCAACAGCAATACTATAATAGCAGGGGATTTCAATACCCCACTAACAGTACTAGATAGATCCTCAAGAAAGAAAATTAACAAAGAAACAGCAGACTTATTGGACACATAAGATCAACTCGATTTAATAGATATCTTCAGAACCATTCACCCTAAAGCAGCAGAATATACATTCTTTTCAAGTGCTCATGGTACATTCTCTAGGATAGACCACATGTTAGGGCACAAAAATGGTCTCCACAAATTTAAGAAGATTGAAATCATATCAAGCACTTTCTCTGATCACAACGGCATGAAACTAGAAATGAACCACAATAGAAAAGCTCAAAAATTCTCAAACACATGGAAACTAAATAGCAGGTTGTTAAATAACGAATGGATTAAGAATGAGATCAAAGAAGAAATAAAAAAATTCCTAGAAACGAATGACAATGAGCATACAACAACTCAAAATTAATGGGACACAGCGAAAGCAGTACTGAGAGGGAAGTTCATAGCACTACAGGCACACTTTCAGAAGCTAGAAAAAGCTCAAATAAACAACTTAACCCTGCATCTAAAAGAACTAGAAAAAGAACAGCAAGTAAAGCCCAAATGTAGTAGAAGGAAGAAAATAATAAAGATCAGAGCAGAAATAAATGACATAGAGGCTAAAGAAACAATACAGAGGATCAATGAAACTAGGAGCTGGTTCTTTGAAAAGGTAAACAAGATCAATGAACCTTTAACTAGATTCACCAAGAAAAAGAGAGAGAGGACACAAATAAATAAAATTAGAAATGAGAGTGGAGAAATAACAACTGACACAACAGAAATACAAAATGTTGTAAGAAAATACTATGAAGAACTGTATGCCAAAAAACTAGACAACCTAGATGAAATGGAGAAATTCCTTGAAACATACAATCTTCTAAAAATCAACCTGGAAGAATCAGAAAACCTAAACAGACTGATTACACCAAATGAGATCGAAACAGTTATCAAAAAACTCCCAACAAAGAAAAGTCCGGGGCCCGATGGCTTCACAACGGAACTCTACCAAATATTCAAAGAAGAACTAACTCCTATCCTTCTCAAACTATTTCAAAAAATTCAAGAGGAAGAAAGACTTCCAAGCTCCTTTTATGAGGCGAGCATAATTCTCAAAACCAGGCAAAGACAACACAAAGAAAGAAAATTATAGGCCAATATCTCCGATGAATATAGATGCTAAAATCCTCAACAAAATATTAGCAAACCGGATCCAGCAATATATGGAAAAAATCATACACCATGATCAAGTGGGATTTATTCTGGGGAGGCAAGGCTGGTACAATATTCGTAAATCAATCAATGTGATTCATCACATAAACAAAAAGAAGGACAAAAACCATATGATAATTTCAATAGATGCAGAAAAAGCATTTGATAAAATCCAGCACCCATTCATGATCAAAATTCTCAGCAAAGTGGGAATACAGGGAACATACCTCAACATGATAAAAGCCATCTATGAGAAACCCACAGCCAACATCATACTCAATGGGCAAAAATTAAAAGCAATCCCCTTAAAATCAGGAACAAGGCAGGGGTGCCCCCTTTCACCACTCTTATTTAACATAGTCCTGGAAGTCCTAGCCACAGCAATCAGACAAGAAGAAGAAATAAAAGGCATTCAAGTTGGAAAAGAAGAAGTAAAACTATCATTATTTGCAGATGATATGATATTGTATATAGAAAACCCTAAAGTCTCAGTCAAAAAACTACTGGACCTGATAAATGAATTCAGTTAAATGGCAGGATATAAAATCAATACTCAGAAATAAGAGGCATTTTTATATGCCAACAATAAACAGTCAGAAAGAGAAATTAAAGAAACAATCCCCTTCACTATTACAACCAAAAAAATAAAGTACCTAGGAATAAACTTAACCAAGGAGACTAAAGATTTGTACTCGGAAAATTCTAAAGCATTGATAAAAGAAATCAAGGAAGATACAAACAAGTGAAAGCATATACTGTGCTCATGGTTAGGAAGAATAAACATCATTAAAATGTCTATATTACCCAAAGCAATCTATAAATTCAATGCAATACCAATTAAAATATCAATGACATACTTCAAAGATATAGATCACATATTCCAAAAATTTATATGGAGCCAAAAAAGAACACGAATAGCCTCAGCAATCTTAAAAAAGAAGAATAAAGTGGGAGGTATCACACTTCCTGATATCAAGTTATACTACAAAACCATTGTACTCAAAACAGCCTGGTACTGGCATAAGAACAGGCATATAGATCAATGGAACAGAACAGAGAACCCAGAAATAAACCTACAGCTCTATGGACAACTGATATTTGACAAAGGAGGTAAGGAAATACAATGGAGTAAAGACAGCCTCTTTAACAAATGGTGTTGGGAAAATTGGACAGCTACCTGGAAAAAAATGAAACTAGATCACCAGCATACACCACTCATAAAAATAAACTCAAAATGGATAAAAGACTTAAATGTAGGCCATGAAACCATAAGCATCTTAGAAGAAAACATAGGCAGTAAGCTCTCCGACATCTCTCAGAGCAATATATTTGCTGATTTATCTCCATGGGGAAGTGAAATAAAAGACAGGGTAAACAATGGGACTATATCAAACTAAAAAGCTTTTGCACAGCTAAAGACAATAAGAACAGAATAAAAAGACAAACTACACAATGGGAGAACATATTTGACAATACGTCTGATAAGGGATTAATAACCAAAATATATAAAGAACTTGTAAATCTCAACACCAGGAAGACAAACAATCCAATCAAAAATGGAAAAAAGAAATGAATAGACACTTCTCCAAAGAGGACATACAGATGGCCAGTAGGCATATGAAATAATGCTCAACATCACTAATCATTAGAGAAATGCAAATTAAAACCAGAATGAGATATCACCTCACACCAGCCAGAATGGCGCTCATCAACAAAACAACACAGAATAAGTGCTGTCGAGGATGTGGAGAAAAGGGAACCCTCCTGCACTGCTGGTGGGAATGCAGACTGGTACAGCCACTGTGGAAAACAGTATGGAGATTCCTCAAAATTTGAAAATCGAACTGCCTTTTGACCCAGCTATCCCACTTTTAGGAATATACCCCAAGAACACCATAGAACGGCTCCAAAAGGAGAAATGCACCCCCATGTTTGTGGCAGCATTGTTCACAATAGCGAAGATCTGGAAACAGCCCAAGTGTCTGTCAGAGGACGAGTGGATTAAAAAGCTTTGGTACATATATACTATGGAATACTACTCAGCCGTAAGAAATGATGACATCGGATCATTTACAATAACATGGATGGACCTTGATAACATTATACTGAGCGAAATAAGTAAATCAGAAAAAACTAAGAACTATATGAACCCATACATAGATGGGACATAAAAATAAGACTCAGAGACATGAACAAGAATGTGATGGTAACAGGGGTGGAGGGATGGGGGGAGGTGGGAGGGGGCGAGGAAGGAGAGAGGGGGTGGGGGAGGGGAGGGGCACAAAGAAAACCAGATAGAAGGTGACGGAAGACAATTTGACTATGAGTGAGGGGTATACAGCATAATCAAATGTCAAAATAATCTGGAGATGTTTTCTCTCAACATATGTACCCTGATTTATCAATGTCACTGCATTAAATTTAATAAAAAAAAAAAGAAAAAAAAAAGAGTGAGTCTTGGATGGATGTAACAGAGAATCTGGTCATTTTTAAAAAATAAAACACCGGCCCTGGCCGGTTGGCTCAGCAGTAGAGCGTCGGCCTAGCGTGCGGAGGACCCGGGTTCGATTCCCGGCCAGGGCACACAGGAGAAGCGCCCATTTGCTTCTCCACCCCTCCGCCGCGCTTTCCTCTCTGTCTCTCTCTTCCCCTCCCGCAGCCAAGGCTCCATTGGAGCAAAGATGGCCCGGGCGCTGGGGATGGCTCTGTGGCCTCTGCCTCAGGTGCTAGAGTGGCTCTGGTCGCAACATAGCGATGCCCAGGATGGGCAGAGCATCGCCCCCTGGTGGGCAGAGCGTCGCCCCTGGTGGGCGTGCCGGGTGGATCCCGGTCGGGCGCATGCGGGAGTCTGACTGTCTCTCCCTGTTTCCAGCTTCAGAAAAGTGAAAAAAAACAAAAAACAAAAAAAACATCGTTCAGACTTAAGTATAAATAAAACAAAAATAATGTAAGTTATTTATTCTTTCTCTGTGGACCAATACCAAATGGCCCACGGACCAGTACCGGTCTACGGCCTGAGGGTTGGGGGCCACTGGACTAAAAGAATGGATGGAAAGCCAAGATGGCCAGTGACTCCCTGGGATGGTGACAAATGAAAGCAACTGCTTCGTTGTATAGTTCTTGGTGGCTTAATAGTCTTCATTCTTTTTTTATTTTATTTTTAAAATTTTTTGTATTTTGCTTAAGTTGGAAATGGGGAGGCAGTCAGACAGACTCCCGCATGCACCCGACCGGGATCCACCGGGCATGCCCACCAGGGGGTGATGCTCTGCCCATCTGGGGCGTCGCTCTGCCACAATCAGAGCCATTCTAGCGCCTGAGGCAAAGGCCACAGAGCCAACCTCAGCACCCAGGCAAACTTTGCTCCAATGGAGCCTTGGCTGCGGGCGGGGAAGATAGAGACAGAGAGGAAGGAGGGGGGGAGGGGTGGAGAAGCAGATGGGTGCCCTGGCCGGGAAACGAACCCAGGACTCCCGCACACCAGGCCGACGCTCTACCACTGAGCCAACCGGCCAGGGCCAATAGTCTTCATTCTTGAGTTGATGGCCATTTAGGTAATGGAGGGAGGGGAAGGGGACAAAACACAGAAGAGAATAACAGTGTAGTAACTTGCCAGACACTTAGATAGAAGACCACCAGGTTTTCTTCTGAGACTTTAACTCTAAAATCAAGACATAAATGATCAGAGCAGAGAATGAGCCATGGCTTTTTGATGGCTGATGGTTTCTGATCTTGGAGATTTGAATAAAAGATGATGGCAACTTATTAAATCAGCCAATGAAAAATGTATCAATCTCAATGGAACATGTTTGGCACTCCAAGTCCAGAAAAACAGAAGAGTCTTGGAAGGCAAGTCAGTGAGCAGGTGACCTAGGATCATGGAGTGAGCTCATCTAGCCTCTCAGCTAAGAAGCAGTGCCCTCCATGGTGATCACGCTGGCAGCCGAGTGCCTGTGACTTGGTTATCTCAGGGACACACAGCTCGATCTCACAAGGCTACATCTGTAGCCAATATGGTTAGAAAAGAATTTGCTACCTTGAGTCTAAAAAAAATGGCTGAATCATATAAATCAAGCCAAAACCTAGAGAGTATGGAGACCAGCCAGGCAGCCTGGCAGGACTTGGGAGAAATGGTGCTACCAGAGATGTCCTGTGTTTGGGACATGGATTCAGCTCAAGAGCTCTTAAGATGGTGAGAGAGTGAAGGCAGACATCAAGTCCAGGAGACTGGACTGTAATGAGAACACTGGAGCAGGAATCGAAGAATAGACTTTCTCGTTGTGATTATTTTTATTTGTAATTTTTGGGGAAACTTCTGTTCCTACAAATAAAGCAGGTCCCAGTTATTAGAATAAATCTACAAATAGTTGTAATAATCTCACAACAAGAGAAACAGCAAGAATGTCTCAGACTCTGGGGCACCTGGATTGCTTAGCTGAGCCTCCCTTAACTGGCTCTACGTTGAGACTGGTTTGGGTTATTCTCGGACTCTGGGCAAAGGCTGTGGGTATGGGCCAGTCTTCACAATAACTCTTATTGGTATAGTGTGTGGAAATTTATAAAACACTTTATACATCCATTCTTGTTGATTTTCATTACAAACCAATGAGATAGGTGGTTGGGCAAGAATCATGCTCATATTACTCATCAATTTTTGGATCAGAGAGCATCATAGCTAAATCCAACCAAGGCTGCTTTATTTAAGACCAGTGCTTTTCCTGCCATTGTTTCTGCCCAGTAGGGGGGAAGGAGAGCAGCAGGGAGCCAGGCTGGTCCAGCAGTCATTCTGGCACAGGTGAGCTCACCTGGGATGCAAAATACACTGGTGCCTGAGGGTGAGTGGGAGAAAAAACATGGATGTATTGTCATGCATTGATTCACATGTGACCTGTCACCTGCCTTTCCCTGATTTTAGCGGCACTGCCTGGGTGTTTTTTAAAATTTTATTTTAAAGTTCTATTTTGAGTTAATTCAAATCATTTTAATTAAAAAACTTGTTTTAAGCATCTGTCTAAAGGAGACATTTTATGTTGTAAAACTGTATTTGATTAAGAAAAAAATTAACTTTAGAGTAAAATTATCTAACATGGGTCACAAAATTTTATTTAAAATTTCTGTATAAAAACTTAATTCATTTAATACCAAAGAAATTTAATCACATTGGTCAGTTATGTGATTACCAAAACTTTGATGTTCTGTTACACATCTACTAACATTTACTCCCCCCCCCCCAACCATTCCCTGATACTTTCTGGAGATAATTATGACTCTCTGTGTTTGAAGGTTTTGGGCTCACTGAGAATCACATTTGACTAGTTGAATTGACAAGTTATAGTAATTCTATTTGGTGTACAACTTGTGTTTTATCATGCATTCATTTATCGTGCTAATTATACAAGGGTGGGCAAAAGTAGGCTTATTATTGTGAGTAGGCAAAACAGTTGATTCTTGCATTATTATTCATTAATTATGGTATTATTTTCCACATGAGTGACTGTAAGCCAACTTTTACCCCACCATGTATAATGACTAGCAGTCCTTAGTTGCTCCCAATGCTAGGAGTGATCAAGATAGTTTTCAGATAATCCTCCAAATTGTTTCAGTTCATGCAAGTGCTAGAAGCCAAGTGATGATTAATACTAAGATGATTATGACCTTTGAAATTTCACACATTTGCTGCTTTTCAAAGTTCTTTGGGTAATTAGTTTTGGCAAAAAAAGAAGAAATAGTTTAAAAATCATTTCATATCTAACAAAAAAATGTGATCTAGAATTGAATAATTTAGTGGTTTAATTTAAAAAGCACTTGGAAATTGTACAGTTAATTAAAAAAATTATTTATTGATTTGAGAGAGAGAGGAAAGGAGAGAGTGAGAGACAAAAACATTGATCTGTTCCTGTATGTGCCCTGACCAGGGATAGAACCGGCAACCTCTGTGCTTCAGGACGTGCTCTAACCAACTGAGCTATCTGGCCAGGATTATACAGTTACTCTTTGATCATTCAGAATAGCGTGGGAAAGGTGGTCATGGCTATTTAATAAGTCTTATTTAATTTAATTTAATTAACTGTGTACATCAGTCAAAACATTAGAAAATAATAAAAGAGCTTTAATTTTAAAATTGAGTGAAATTAATCTCAGAGAACAAGTAAAACAGTCAAGTGAGGAAATGTGTTTATTATTATTCTATTAATAAACCCTTGTTTTTTTCAGTGTACTTGAGAAATATAGTTAATTTCAAAAATATTAAGACAATGTTTTTGACATATTTTCTAAAAGACTCTCAGCACACAAATTATGCTGGATATAATAGAATCCTGGATGATTCAAAAGAGATTTTAGAGTCTTGCAGTGCCTTGGATTTTCATGATTATAAAAGAATACCAGAATTGTAACAGATACCTAAGAAACTGGAAATTGGATGTTCTCTGTCTTAGATATGACTCATCATGTCATATCATCTGGTGATTATCATTTGAAATAAACATTTTGAAATATGTTTTGGGCAAAGTAGGAATAGAAGGAACATACCTCAACATAATAAAGGCCATCTATGACAAATAGCCAACATCATACTCAATGGGAAAAAACTAAAAAAGATCAAGAACAAGACAGGGATGTCTGTGGTCACCACTCATATTCAACATAATACTAGAAGTCTTAGCCACAGCAATCAGACAAGAAGAAGAAATAAAAGGCATCCAAATTGGAAAGGAAGGCCTAAAATTGTCATTATTTTCAGATAACATGATACTGTATATAGAAAACCTTAGAGACTAAAAAAAACTATTAGAACTTATAAAAGAATTCAGTAAAGTAGCAGGATACAAAATTAATATCAGAAATCTGTCATTTTTATGCACCAATAATGAACTATTAGAAGGAGAAACTAAAAAAACAATCCCACTTAAATTGTAATAATAAAAAAAAAGGTACCTAGGAATAAGTTTAACCAAGAAAGTAAAATATTTGTACTCAGAAAATTATAGGATATTGAAGAAAGAAATGAAGGTAGAATCAAATAAGTGGAAGCAAACATCATGTTTATGGACAGGAAAAATTAACATTAAAATGTCCATATCACCCAAAGCAATCTACAGATTCAATGCAATTCCTATTAAAATACCAATGGCATATCTCACAGATCTAGAACGAATATTCCAAAAGTTTATATGGAACCACAAAAGACCATGAATAGCCTCAGCAATCTCAAAAATGAAGAGCAAAGTTGGAAGTTATCAATGTATCTGATATCAAACTATACCACAAGGCCTTAGTTAAGAAAAAAGCATGGTATCGGTATTAAAATAGACATGTAGATAAGTGGAACAGAACAGAGAACCCAGAAATAAAACCATGACTTTATGGTCAATTAATATTTGAAAAAGGAGGCAAGAACATACAATGGGGTAAGGACAGTCTATTTAATGAATGGTGCTGGGAAAATTGGACAGACACATGCAAAAAATGAAACTAAACCACCTCCTTACACTATACACCAGAATAAACTCAAAATGGATTAAAGACTTAAATGTAAGTCTCGAGACCATAAAAATCCTAGAAGAAACCATAGGTTGTAAAATCTCAGACATTTCTTGTAGTAAAGGGAAACAAAAGAAAAAATAAACAAATGGAACTACATCAAACTAAATAAAAGTTTTTGCACGGCAAAGGAAACCATCAACAAAATGAAAAGACAACTCACAGATTTGCCAATATACATCTGATAAGGGGTTAATTTCCAAAATTTATAAATAACTCATACAACTAAACACCAAGAAAACAAGCAATTCACTTAAAAAATAGGCAAAGGACCTGAATAAAAAATTCTCCAAAGAGGACATACAGATGACCAATAGACATATGAAAAGATATTCAACCTTTGCTAATCATCAGAGAAATGTAAATTAAAAACTCAATGAGATACTACCTCACACTTGTCAGAATGGCGCTCATTAACAAAACAACATAAACAAGTGCTTGCAGGTGTGGAGAAAAGGGAACCTTCCTGAACTGCTGGTGGAAACGCAGACTGGTGCAGCCACTGTGGAGAACAGTACAGAGGGTCTACAACAGGGGTTGGGAAACTTTTTGGCTGAGAGAGCCATAAATGCCACATATTTTAAAATGTAATTCCATGAGAACCATACAATGACCCATGTACGTTACACATTATCCAATAAAAATTTGGTGTTGTCCCAGAGGACAGCTGTGATTGGCCCAGCCACTGCAACCATGAACTTGAGCGGTAGGAAATGAATGGATTGTAATTCATGGAATGTTTATATTTTTAACGTTATCTTTTTTAATTAAAGATTTGTCTGTGAGCCAGATGCAGCCATCAAAAGAGCCACATCTGGCTTGCAAGCCATAGGTTCCTGACCCCTGGTTTACAAAATATTAAAAATGGAACTGCCTTATGATCCAGTGATTCTACTTCTGGAAATATATCCTAAGAAATATAAAACACTAATGTACACCATTATGATCATTGCAGAGTTATTTACAATAGTCCAGATTTGGAAGCAGCCCAAGTGCCTATCAATAGATGAGTGGATAAAAAAAGCTGTGGTACACTTACACAACGGAATACTATGTGGCCATAAAAATGAAGGAAATTTTACCTTTTGCGATGGCATGAATGAACCTTAAGAGTATTATGCTAAGTGAAGTAAGCCAGTCAGGGAAATACCATACAATTTCACTTATATGTGGAATCTAATAAACGAGATTAACTGGTGAACAAAATAAAAACAGAGGCATGGGCACATGGAATGGATTGACAGCTGTCAAAGGGGCAGGGATCAGGGGCTGGGTGAAAAAGGTGAAAGGATTAAGCAAAAAAATATATACAGACACAGACAACAGTATGGTGCTTACCAGAGGAAAAGGGGAGTGGGGGAGGTGGAAGAAGGCAAAGGCGGGATAATTGGTGGCAGAAAGAGCCTTGACTTTGTGTGGTGAGCACATGCTATGTTATAGAGTTGCATGCTTGAAACCTGTATGGTTTTATTAACCAAAGTCACCCCAATAAAGTTAATAAAAAGATAACTGTTTTGGATACTAGCTCAATAACCCGTGTTTTCCTCTGTCTATGATAAAAGAAAATAGAATTTAGAAATGGTCTTAGTTAGATGATCATTCTCAAATTAATCACAATAATGAGAAGCCTGAGCATTTTAATTCAATGCATTGATGAAATGATTTAACATAAGCTGAGTTCTCTCGTAGAAGATTTCTTTGAACAAATCTGTCCTCAAATCAGAAAACAAACTTTTTATTTGAAGAGATTTTCTCTTTACAATCAGATTCTTCTAGTAAGTCATACTTTATGAAAACCTGAACAAAGTGATTGGTGAGCATCATCTGCTCATCAATGTGACTTTGTGGGTACTGTTTCTTCCTGGTGGGGTTTGTTAAGTAAACACCGTGTGGTGTTATTGGGTGTTATTGGTGTTATATGTCCTACATCTGCACAATACTTGTGAAATTATACATTATTTCTACAGCATTTTACACATACTCATCATAATGGAGAGAAGTCTATGGCACAAGGAAAGAGCCCCTTGCCCAGGGCCCTCTTGAAAGTGGTGACATAAGTCCAGTCCAGAGCCACACTCTCCTTCCCTGACTTGACCACATTAAAATAAGTGCTTGATGTGAAATAAACCCATCACAGAACAGATACTCAGGTCTGGAGGGAGGGGCCTTCGTGGGTAATAGTGTCTCTGAGAAAGGTTTGGACAGAACGTTGCCCTGGACTTTAGGCCTTTGAAGCTGCATTTGGTCTAAGGGGGTTTAGGTAGGCAGCTGTTGGGACACTGGCAGGGAGGGCACTGAGGACACTATTTTGAAGGTTCTATGTTGCTGCTAGCAATACAGACATCTGAAAGAGCACACAGAATTAGCTTAAAAAATTGAAAATATTTGCTTGTATCTGTGCACATAGTCTTAATAAATTTTAAATCAACTTTATTAACTTATTTTTAGGGGAGGATGGACAATGCTATTTTTAACTGGATTTCTATTTCATTTATTTTTTTACTTATAATTCTCTTTATTAATGCTTATAGACCAATAAAGCAATAACAATTGCTAACAGTTCTTGTATTTTTTAGCATGATCGTCTCATTGGCCAAACCTATTTCAGCTATAAAGGGGATAAACAATTTTATCATTTTATACACCATAAGAAAATACCGTATTCCACGTAAGGAAAAAAATCAGTTCTATGGCTGAAGTTTTTCAATTTAATTAACTTCTAGATACAGTTACCTAATTTTTGTTTACAGAACTAGTTTAAAGAAAAATGTCCTTGCTTAGCATCAGTACTGAAATTTTCTCCTGAATATATCAGACTTCTTTAAATAGCTTTGTCACTTTTTTTTTCCTCCACAGTAAAACTTACAGACTTGATGTATTTGTTTAAAAATTGACATGTAATAACGGTTTGGTGTATGCCGAGAACTCTTTTAAGTACTTTAAATGTTACATACACCCCCATGTTCATCCCAGCCAACATTATTCACAGTGGCCAAGACATGGAAACAACCAAAGTGTCCCTTGATAGAGAATTGGATAAAGAAAATGTGGTACATATATACAATGGAATGCTACTTAACCATAAGAAATGATGACATAGTGACATTTACGATAACATGGATGGACCTTGAGAACATTGTACTGAGTGAAATAAGTAAATCAGAAAAAGCTAAGAACTGAATGATTTCATACATAGGTGGGATATAAAACTGAGACTCATGGACATAGATAAAAGTGCAGTAGTTACCAGGGGGATGGAGATGTGGAGAAGGGGGAGGGAGGAGGGGGAGGGGGGAGGGGGAAAGGGTATAAACAGAGACAAATATAAAGTGATGGAAAATGATTTGACTTTGGGTGATGGGTATACAACATAATCAACAGTTCAAATGCTCTAGAAATGTATACCTGAAACCTATGTACTCTTATTGATCTATGTCACCCTGTTCAATTTAATTTTCTAAATTAAAAAATGTTTTATCTCATTTATTGTTCACACCAACACCAGGAGGAAAGTGCATTATCATCCCCATTGACGGACAAGGAAACTGAGGCAGGCAGGTAAATCACTTGCTAAGTCATGCTGCTCTTCACAAGTGGCTGATGCTAACCCAGGGCTCTGGTTGTACAGATCACTTGTTGACTGTGCTACGGACAACTTCTCCCACTTCCTTTAAAGCAATTCAGGTCAAGAGCCTCAGCATTTGTTTTGCCTGAATTGCATTATATTTTAACAGTGAAGGTTCATCTGCTCCTGTGCTATGTGTGGGGGAATTTATGCAAAATCAATCATCAATGTCAGTATTTACAGTTCTCTTTCCCTGTTCCCTGTGACATCCTTCGGAATGCTGAAGCTCCATATCTATGGAAAGGCAATGCTGACAGGCCCCTAAAGAAGGTATGTATAAAATCCAGGAGCTTCTGGGCACCGGGCTAGCGGCTTCTTTGTGGACAATGACCTGCTCTCCAGATACAAATGTGTATAAAATGTTTATATCCATCTCATTTCCAAGTGTCATTTTGGTTGTATCACAAACTGTCTGTATGGAACACAAGGAGGTCTCAGAAGGCAATGTCCTATTTTGAAGACTATTGTTTGACATTTCCTTACACACAAGTGCTAGGGAGAGGCCAGGGGAGAGCTTCCCACCTGCCAGTTGTGGACAGGGACCCAGAGGGCACCTACCTCCTGAGGGTCCCTGGGAATAAGAATGCACTTTCATACCTGTGAATTCTGAAGTCTCAAGTTCTATACAATTCAGGGCACTTTCCTAAAGGGAGTCAACCTGCATGAGGAGTCAGCCTTCAGAGAGGAAGCTATGCGAGGTGATGGCTCCAGAAGATGACGTACAATCAGAATGTCACTCGGAGTTATCACCACATTGAGCTGAGACATGCAGGTCAGCACGATGGGGGTCCGAGTTCCCAGAGGCGCACGCATCGCGGGAGGACCGGGGTGTGGTCGGGTGGCAGGTGCATCAGAACACCAGACAGTGAGAGAATGTTCCTTCTCTGGGGTTGAGGTGCATCAGAGAGTTTCTGCTCAGGCCAGTCCTGACATTTCTCAGGTATTGTCTTTTTATTTATTCATTTTTACAAATTTTTATTCATTGATTTTAGAGAGAGAGACAAAGTGGGGAGAGAGAGAGACAGAGAAACAGAAACATCGATGTGTTCCTGTATGTGCCCTGACCAGGGATAGAACGGGCGACCTCTGTGCTTCAGGACAAGGCTGTAATCAATCGAGCTTTTCAGTCAGGGCTACCAAGCTCAATTAAAAAAAAAGTTTTACCTTTTCATTATATTTATTTTAACTGTGGAAAGGAATACTTTTTTTTTTTTTATTTAATGGGATGAACTAAAGTTTAGTTCCAAAGATACATTTAAATTAAAAAAAAAGTGAATATAACTTAAAATTTTAAGTTAAAAGTACTACTAGTGGTGTATAGATATGGCAAAACTCATAAGAGCACAACATAAATTAAAACTAATGTAATTTGTAAACACTGAAATGAAAATATTTCAGGGTTCTGGAATCTCACAGACCCTGTTGAACCTTGGGTCTGCCTTTTAACAGCAGCATGACCTGGGGGATGTTATGTAACCTTGCTAAAATCAGTTATTCATAAAATACCTACTCCCAAAGGCTTCTGGGCAATACATACAATAATGTCTGTTGAGAAACTTCAGCATTATTCCTGAAAGGTAGTGGAAATGGAGGAAGCATTGTTTTCTTTTCCCCCTTTTAGTTTTGTCTTAAAGTGAAATCAGTCTCTGCCTCTCCGTGTGTGCGTGAGAGCATGTTTTTGCCTGTGTGTGTGATATCCTACTTTCTTGGCTCTCTGCCTTTCTAAAGATAAGCCATTCGCCACATTTCTGAGACAGCAAAGGCCTCAGTAACTCCATGTCCACTTTCCCCTCTTTAAATGGCAGGGAGAGCTGCTACTTCCAGCAGACAGACAACCCTGCAGACCCCAGGCTCTAGCTATGTCTACTTTTAGGAGGTGTTACTGATGTTACGAAAATAAATTCTGAAAAGCGTGGCAAGAGAGAAAATATCAAACACGCAACCAGGACCCAGAATCCTTATCTGGTTCCAGCTGATAAGAATTCTTATCAGCTGGAGCTGCCATTTTGTCTCAGGCTCTCGCGGAGCAGATGGTTTCCTCATATTCCGAGCCATTGTGATGATGGCCAAGGTTTATGAGGGAAGATCCTGAGCCGAGGATGGCTGGTGGGGCCTGGTGTGCACCTGTGTGAGGCTGAGCGCGGGGGAGCAGCAGGCGCAGCCCCTGGCTGTTCAGGACACAAAGGCACGGAGCAGTCTGGTGAATTAAGAAGCCTCTTTGCAGCTTAAACACTGCTTGGATAAAAACTTGGTGGCGTCCCACAAAAATGCATTCTTCTTTTTTTTTTTTTTTTTTTTTTTTAAAAAAAGGAATTAACTTCCAGAATATAGGGCAAGAATTGTAAAAGGTCAGCATCATTTCAACAATTATTCTCTTTTTACTGTGATCCCGTGGAGCTATGAATAAAATTGATAAAAAAAAAAAAGAAAGAAAAAGCAGCCACTTTTTTCTTTCTTTCCATTTCTGAATTAGTGAAACGCTTTCCTACCTCTTCCCATTTCCCCGTCACAGATTATTAGATTCAGTGCAGCCTGAGCAAGTGCGTCATTAGTTCCGTCAGAAGGACTGCTGGTAATGACCTCCTCAGCGTGCTCGGGGGCAGAGTTCTTTCACTGATATTTATCAAATGTAGAGAGTCTTTTCTTTTTTATTCTGAAGAGTTTTTAAAGTTCATCATGTTCAATATTTTAATTTAAAAGTAGCTAGAAAAAGAATCAATAAAGTTCTACACATATAACATTCTAGGTAATGGCTCAGCTGTATTTGAAACATTAAAAAAAAATAATTCCGAAACTTGAAAAAAAAATTGCTAGTAGTTTGGCAGATAACATGCTTAGTGAGGCTACTAAGTTTAATGACCTCTGGAGAAGGCAATTGGAAGGCCATTGTCTATAATTAATCTTTCCCTGAAAACTATTAATCTAGCCAGTCAATACAATGTTGGAAAATGGTCCTGTGCCATTTTAATACACTTTAACATGTCAGAGAAATGAACTGCCTGATAGAACTAAGAAACAGCTTTTAGAGCTCCACACTGAATATGGCTGGGCTCAGTGTTTCAGATGCAGACTAAAGAAAACGTGTAACCAAAGGTTCCAGAGTTTTTATAGATTCAGTATTACAGAAAACAGGAAGGATGACTGGTAATGTGCAGATCTAGAAGAATGAAATGATGATAATTTAAAAATAAATTTAGTATTCATATAATGCCCATGCCAAAACAATCAAGGACTATTCATTGCTGTATTAGGGATTTAACAGGATTAAGTGAATGACGTTGATGGGCATTCCTTGAATGGAAAGATAAGTAGGAAAGGTCTAAGACATGGATTTTCACCTGGTGAAATAGGCAGGGACCATGGTCACCTGACCTCTGTATCTGGAGTTTTCTCTGACACCCCATTGTCCATTTATTGTAGAAACAGTAAACAGGAGGAAGTACGAGAGAATTGAATGGAATAGCATGTAACAAGCCTCCATGCACAAAGGCAGCATTAGAAACCAGGAAGGAAATATAGACAAAATGTGGTTAAGGTTTTGTGATTCCAGATGTTATTTCCATGGTTACAGTGCCATTTTAAAAAATGCCCTTTTACCCAATGCAATCTGGAGAGTCTTTATGTTTCCCCATAAACTGGAGGTAATTCTAGTTAAAATGATCCTTTTAAAGTCAAATGAAGCAAATCGACTGCCACTAGGCAGTTGATGAATTATTTCTTACGAATGGCTGACAGAAAAATGGAAACATTTACAAAAATATGTGATGAGTTTTGCTAAGCATACCCATAAGCACACGCATTCACATATTTCAGAGTTATTTTCTTGTGAAAATAAAATTTCTTTCCTTTGGTTCTCCGGTGCTTTACATTATTCGCTCGAACTAGTTTTATTTCTTAAGAATATTGTGCAAATGCTAGCATTTTTAAACCTCACCTACTGTTTTGGCACTAGTTTCATTAAATCTAGAAATTTAGAAAGCAAAGATTAATGAGAGATGGTTAACAAAATTTACCTCATGCTTAAATACTTTTTAAAAATTTATTGACTTTATTGGGGTGATACTGGTTAGTAAAATTACATAGGTTTCAAGTGTAAAATTCTATACATCATCTGTAAACTGTACTGTGTGCTCACCACCCCAAGTCAAGTCTCCTTCCATCACTTTTATCCCCCCCTTTACGGTCTCCTAAACCCCCCTTCCCTCTAGTAATCAATCACCTTACTGTTGTCTGTGTCTATGAGTTCTTTTCTTTTCTTATATTCTTATCTACCCTTAGTAGGCTCTCTATTTAAAATATCCACCGTATATTTTTCTTCAGTGTATTCCAAACAGACCTTTTAATAGGCAAGTTTGAATTTAAGTAACAGCTTAACAAGGAACAACCAAGTAACGATGAAATTAATACCCAGTCTGGCCCTGGCCGGTTGGCTCAGCGGTAGAGTGTCGGCCTGGCCTGCAGGGGACCCGGGTTTGATTCCCGGCCAGGGCACATAGAAGAAGCGCCCATTTGCTTCTCCACCCCCACCCCCTCCTTCCTCTCTGTCTCTCTCTTCCCCTCCCGCAGCCAAGGCTTCATTGGAGCAAAGATGGCCCGGGCACTGGGTATGGCTCCTTGGCCTCTGCCCCAGGTGCTAGAGTGGCTCTGGTCATGGCAGAGCATCGCCCCCTGGTGGGCAGAGTGTCGCCCCTGGTGGGTGTGCCGGGTGGATCCCGGTCGGGCGCATGCGGGAATCTGTCTGACTGTCTCTCCCCGTTTCCAGCTTAAGAGAAATACAAAAAAAAAAACAAAAAAACAAAAAACAAAAAACGAAATTAATACCCAGTCATTATGCTAGTTTGATGGAATTTGTTTAGATGGAAGACCATGTTTTAGGACGTACGTCTCTAATTAGAATGGGAGCTTCCATTCAAGAATGAAGCACCCTCTACCCCTCAAAGAGGCTTTTTCTTTCTTCATCACTACCTTTTGCTACAGATCAGAATGATGTCTGAGCAGCAGCATCGTTTAAGAAGCATTTGCTGGCTGCCTGAATACAAATGGCATGCATGAAAAAACACACACCTTGGGTAAATTGTTTCTGTTGCATAAACATCTTCACATTACTAAGCCCTTCTTTCCAATAGTTTTTGCCCTTTGAGATTTGGGAACAATTTACAGAAAGATGTTTTTGCCTCTCAGCATCTGAGAAGAGTCTATTGATTTAATGTTGCTTGGCTAGACGACACCGGAACTAGGGCTGGGTTTCGGCCATCGGCGCAAAAAAATGGTTGTTCTGAACAAACCATATGTGCAGCCTGTTTTCAAGTCCATATGTTAAGGAGTGGCATCTAGCATCTTACTCTTTCTTAAGGAACAGTGGCAGTTACCTCTTAGGCAGCAAGAATATGACAGCTCTACCCCATTAAACTCCTTATGATTACATGTATATGTCTGAGCAGTTGAATGGAAATCCATCTCCATTAATAGTCTGGTTCTGATTAGAATGAGGGGACCAAGGCTTCAGTGGTGAGGGTTTGGATGTGAGGACTGAGTGAGATCCAAATACTAAACACAAAAAGCTAGACTTGGGTAAGTCTGATCACATATGGTGAAGTAAGTGTTAGACAGATCCTTCTCTCTAGACAGGATAATGATGCCTTTTTTGTTGTTGTTGTTCCAGAAACATGTGGTTGTTTATCATGTTTTAAAATTGTTTAGAAACTTAATTTTAACAGGTTAACATTAATCAATAAGAGTACAAAGGTTTCAAGTGAACATTTCCATAGCATTTCAACTGTTGATTATGTTGTATACCCATCACCCAACGTCTAATCATTTTCTGTCAACCTATATTTGTCCCTCTTTACACCCTTTCCCCTTCCTTTCCCCTTCCCCTTCCCCCATGTGCCCTTTCCTGTGGTAACTACTTCACTTTTATCTATATCTGTAAGTCTCAGTTTTATATCCCATCTATGTGTGAAATCATACAGTTCTTAGCTTTTTCTGATTCACTTATTTCACTCAGTATAATGTTCTCAAGGTCCATCTATGTTGTCATAAATGTCACTATGTCATCATTTCTTATGGCTGAGTAGTATTCCATGTGGTACATATATACAATGATGTCCCTTCTTTGACATCTTTTACATCTAGACCAGTGCATTTCTTCCTAGGGTCACCACACAAATTTCCCCATGTATGAAATCGCTGCAACTTTTCTCAGATGTTTCAAAGGGGGCTGTGTTCACCTACAAAATCCTGTGCCTCAGGTAAACGGGAATGATCACAGAAGAGTATGTTGAGGCATGAGATAATGTTGCTAATAGAATATGCTGGAATTTTAAGACAATGACTTTCACATGGGACATGTATAAATAGTGTAACCAAATCATTTACATTTTTTCTTTTCAAAGTTATTACAATTTCTGGCCCTGGCTGGGTAACTCAGTGAGTAGAGTATTATCCCAGAGCACTGAGGTTGTGGGTTCAATTCCTGTTCAGGGAACATATGAGAAGTAACCAATGAGTACAAAACTAAATGAATCAACAAAGTGGAATGAGTTGATGCTTCCTTTTCTCTCCCTCTCTTCTTTCCCTCCTTCATTCCCTCTCTTTTTCAAGTCAATGGAAAAAAATTTTAAGTTATTAAAATTTCTTTTTTTTATATAATTTTATTTTTTTAATGGGGCGACATCAATAAATCAGGATACATATATTCAAAGATAACAAGTCCAGGTTATCTTGTCGTGCAATTATGTTGCATACCCATCACCCAAAGTCAGATTGTCCTCTGTCACCTTCTATCTAGTTTTCTTTGTGCCCCTCCCCCTCCCCCTTTCCCTCTCCCTTTCCCCCCTCCCCCTGTAACCACCACACTCTTATCAATGTCTCTTAGTTTCACTTTTATGTCCCACCTACGTATGGAATAATGCAGTTCCTGTTTTTTTCTGATTTACTTATTTCACTTCGTATAATGTTATCAAGATCCCACCATTTTGCTGTAAATGATCCGATGTCATCATTTCTTATGGCTGAGAAGTATTCCATAGTGTATTTGTGCCACATCGGCATTTTTGCTAAATTTTGTTACTCAAGGGGATTAAGTTTACCATTCATAAAAATTCATAGCAGAGATTTTTTAAAAAAAATTTTCTGAAGTGACAAGCAGGGAGGAAGAGAGACAGACTCCCACATGCACTCAGCAGGGACCTACTTAGCTTGCCCACTAGGGGGCGATGCTCTTCCCATCTAGGCCCCTAGCTCTGTTGCAACTGGAGCCATTCCAGCACTTGAGCTGGAGGCCATAGTGTCCGGGCCAACTTTGCTCCAATGGAGCCTTGGCTGCAGAAGGGGAAGAGAGAGACAGAGAGAAAAGAGAGGGGGAGGGGTGGAGAAACAGATGGGCGCTTCTCCTGTGTGCCCTGGCCAAGAATCAAACCCAAGACTTCCACAGGCTGAGCCAATGCTCTACCACTGAGACAACCAGCCAGGACCCATAGTAGAGATTTTTATAAATATGATCTTATGTCATCCTCTTATAATAACATTGTAGTTATTTTGGCTGTACATGCATGTAAATCTGTGAATGTTTACTCAAAATATTGTATTTCTATTCTATATTAGTAGGAAAAGGTCTTTTTTTTTGTTTACAGAATTGCCTCATTTCTCCAACAACTTTCAGAACTAGCCTTTTGAAATCTGACGGCATTAATATTTCATTGTACTATTTTCCTCTAGTATTTTTAGAAAAGCTCTTTTTCTTTGTTTCTTTGTTTTTTGTTTTCTATATTTAAGACTTGTTTTTGGATTGCCTCTCCTTTGCAAAGACCTTCATAGCCTGACTGTTCTATCCTCTGCTGTTTCTCTCTGTGCAGAATCTGTACGATGGTGGAAATAGTTTATTTTGTTTGGATCTATACTGTAGATTTATTATCTACTTTTTCACATCATTAGAGGCAGTTTGGAAATTGCACGTCAACCACGGTACCTTTAACATTTCAGCTCTAGAGCCCATTTTCTAATGACCATGTAGCCCTCCTGCTGCAGTTGGGGTCATAGCCTCTGTCATACGTAACCAGGGGATGCTTCTGAATTCTCTGAAGTTTCTTTTCTGATGAACTTGTGACTTTCAGCTTTCTGCGTACTGCCTGGGCTTAAAAATGACAGCTTGGGAGTGAGACAAAGGCTGATTTTCTGGGTCGTTTTATAACACGGTGTTCTAGCTTGGCTAATGAAATTCAGGTTACTTCAGATTTACATTTTTATCACTCACGGGAGGTAATAATGCAGAACTGCTGGAACAGCAGCACAGCAGTCAGTACTGCTGGGTGGACTTTGATGTGCTGGCTCTAAGTCTCCTTCTGGTCCTCCTCAGCGCCTCCAGGGAGCAGCCTGTAGCCCAAGTGATGGGCAGATGTGACAGCGGAGCTCCATGCGCCTCTATTCTGTACAGTACCCATCTAAGCCCAGGGACACACATGCAGAGGTAGTAGCCAGAACACAGCCCGATGACGACACACAATAAAATGTGCTTACATGCGAGCAGGGGTTCAGAGTTTCAGTTAAGCTGAGGCCAGTTTCTTTTTAACAGACATTTATTAGCATGAGAAGTACCACACTAAGGAAAAAGACCAGCTCAAACAAGCCCTGAGAAAGTCACAAACCTGTGAGCCAGATAGAAGGGAAGTCACTAATTACAACAGAGCAAATTAAGTATGGTGAAATATATGCAGAATGCAGAGAGAGAGGCAACCCCAAAGTGTCCAGGACGGTATGGGGGCCTTCCTTGTTCAGGGATGGATTCATGGCAGGTGACAACGGTATCGAGGACACGGGATGTGTCGACCAGTCAGACAAAATACTGTATGGGAGAGGTTATTCAAGGCAGATGGAAGAACACAGGGTATAACAGACCACTGAGCAATCAGCACCCCTCCACCCCCATGTGCCCAACTGTGTGCTGGACACTGCTTCACAAGCATCCAGCACAATCAAGGCGCCATTGTGCCTGCAAGGGGGGTCTCAGTCTAGCTGCAGAAAGAGACATCATTTTCAGATGTGAAACTGAATTTCACATAGCATAGCATTCTCACCACCCAGTGTCTGCTCTCCTTCATCACTATATATCTGGCCCCTTTTACCCTTTTCATCCTCTCCCCACCCCCTTTTCTTTCTGGTAACCACCATTCTGTCGTCTGTGTCTATGAGTTTGCTCGTTTATTTGTTGTTTTCTATTTTATTTATTTTTTATTTCTTTTTAGCGAGAGAGATAGAGACAGAGACAGAAACAGATAGGAATAGACAGACAGAAAGGGAGAGCAATGAAAAGCATCAATTCTTTGTTGCAGCAGCTTAGCTGTTCATTGATTGTTTTTTCATATGTCCCTTGACCAGGGAGGCAGGGGGCTATAGCAGAGTGAGTAATCCCTTGGGCTCAAGCCAGTGACCTTGGGCTTCAAACCAGAGACCTTGGGGTCATGTCTATGATCCCATGCTCAAGCCAGTGACTCTGTAATCAAGCTGATGAGCCTGTGCTCAAGCCGGATAAGCCCATGTTCAAGCTGGCTCAAGCTGGCAATCTCGGGGCTCGAACCTGGGTCCTTTGCATCCCAGTCCCATGCTCTATCCACTGTGCCACCTCCTGGTTAGGTGTTGCTTTATGTTTTATATGGCTCTTGTGAGATCCAGTGGTGGGCAAACTCATTAATCAACAGAGACAAATATCAACAGTACAACGATTGACATTTCTTTTGAGAGCCAAATTTTTTAAACTTAAACTATATAGGTAGGTACATTCCTTATCGAGGTAGTGCCTGCATGTGGTATTCCGCAAGGCGCGGTTTGCCCACCAGGGAGATAGACCATATAAAGGCAACAGCAGAAAGGAAGTGAGTGTGCTAATGTGTGTGACTTGTGAGATTATCAGGGGGGTCTCTAGGAGGGCATGGTATTAGAGCTAAGCATTGAAATCAAAGTGGGTGTTCCCCAGGAGGAGAAACAAAACAAGATTTCAGAAAGTTTAATTCCCTGTCCTTAACCCTCACCCTCTAGGTCGCCTCTGTTCCTTTAGCTGCAAGGTTACAATGTTGTCCTCTTTTGTACCAGGCTTCTTCCATGAGCATGTTTTTGATTTCTGTCCACATCTGTTGCATAGCTCAATTGTGTATTCCCTTTTTCGGATGGGTAATGTCCTTTGTACGGATAGAACCATGTTCTGCATATCCATTCTCTGACTGGTGGATTGTTTTGCATTTTGGATGCTATGAGCAAGGCTGCAGAAGCATTCTTATACAAGTACTTTCTATATTTTTATTCCTCTTTAAGGTTCAGGAGTTGAAGAGCTGGCTAATTATGTCTAGTTTTATAAGAAATTGCTCACCAACTGTGTTGGAGAATTTCAGCACGCCACATCTTTGCCAACATTTGATTGTATTGGTCAGTTTTGGCCACGCTGGAGGATGTGCAGTGTTACATGATTGTATTTAAATTTGTATTTTCCTGGCCTGATCTGTGGTGGTGCAGTGGATAAAGCATTGACCTGGAACATTGAGGTCGCCAGTCTGAAAACCTGGGCTTGCCTGGTCAAGGCACATATGGGTGTTGATGCTTCTTCTCCTTCTCCCTTCTCTCTCTCTCCTTCTCTCTACCCTCTGCCTCTCTCTAAAATGAATATGTAAAATAAAAAAATAATAAGTAAATTTGTATTTTCCTGAAGACTAATTGTTTTGAGTGGGTTTTCCTGTGCTCACTTCTTCTTAGATGAAATATCCATTTGCCCTTCTTCCTCACAGACCATAAGCTCTATCTCCAGGGTTAGCAACACTGGCTACACATGAAAACATCTTTCAACATTTGCTCAGGCCCCCAGGACTCGTAAATTTATTGTTACAGCTTGAAAAACCTGTCCTTGGTATTTGTGAAAAAGCACCTTGGTGATTCCATGTGTGTCTGGGCTTGGAAGCTCTGCTACTGCATTGCATCAGTTTGCAAACTTCAGTGGGCACCAGAGTCGCCAGGACACAGGAACCCTGGGACAGCTTGTTATAATCTCAGAGTTTCTGTTTCAGTGGGTCTGGGTTAGAGCCTGAGAATTTGTCTTTTTCTGAGAATTTGTTTCTCGAACAAGTATCCACTGATAGGATGCTGCTGGTCTTAGGACCACCCTCTGAGGGCCATGGCTTCAGCCACACTGACCAGCCAGCTTCTCAACAGACACTGAGCTCCTTCAAGCCCTTTTTCCTGGTGTATTCAATTACCCATTGGCAATGCCATCTGATCATTCTTCATCCTTCAAGAACCAGCTTGAAGGTCACAACCTTGGAGAAATTTGTGCAGCTTCTGTCATTTCAGGTCCCACACACTGTTGTCACTATATTATTTTAAAAAAACTTTTGGTGGTTGTTTTCATGAATAAGTGGTGGAGTGACTATAGAAAATGTGATATATAAGGCTTCTTACATACTCATATTCTTGAGAGAGAGAGAGAGACAGGAAGAGAGAGAGAGAAGAGAAGCATCAATTCTTCATTGTGGCACCTTAGTTGTTTGTTGATTGCTTTTTTATATGTGCCTTGACCGGGAGGCTACAGCAGACTGAGTGACTCCTTGCTCAAGCCAGCAACCTTGGGCTTCAAGCCAGTGACCTTTGGGTTCAAGCCAGCAAACATGGGGTCATGTCTATGATCCCAAGCTGAAGCTGGCAACCCCGTGATCAAGTTAGTGAGCCTGTGCTCAAGCTGGATGAGCATGTGCTCAAGACGGCAACCTTGGGGTTTTGAGCCTGGGACCCCAGCGTCCCATGTCAATGCTCTATCCACTGCACCACACTGGTCAGGTGACATGCTTATATTCTTTAAAACCACAACTGACCATCTGTTACTAAGTTGGCAGTTAGATCGCATGAGCCAAAGAACTTATATATAGCAAAAACTTAAATAAAAGCTATATATCATCACAGGCTACAGTTAGCATTATCTTTTTTTTTTTTTAAAGAGAAACTCATAAAAAGGAAACTTGAAAAGGAATTCTTTTGAATTGAGAAAGCCAGCAAGCATAAAATGAAAGAAAAATTTAACAAGATGAAAGCGACGTATAATTCTTCTCAGAATATTACATTTGTTTCCTGAAGGCTTTCTTATCAAATAAGAAGTGCTTCTTAACAAACTCGAATCTCCAGAGACTTTGAAGACACAGAGTTCCATCTGAAGATTATGTTGCTGGAAACTTAATGCTTTATTGAGAGCTTCTGGCAAAATGAAGTGATGATAATCAGAACAATAACAATGGCTGCAAACCGCTTGCTCACAGTGTGTCAGAGTCTTTGTCAAGTGAAGTTCATTTACTCCTTCAGGACCTGTGAGATAAATATTTTTACTCCAATTTCACAGATGAGAACACAAAGGCTGGAAGACGTTAAAACATTTGTTCCAAGCCAGTATTCCAACCCATTTCTGTGGACGGTTGCCAGATATAGTGCAGGAAGTCCAAGTTGAATTTGAGTTTCAGAAAAACACAACCATTTTATTTTCTTAGAAGTGTGTCTCGTGTAATATTTGGGACATAAATATATTAGGAAATTATTCATTGTCCATCTGAAATTCACATTTCTTTGGATGTCGTACATTTTTATTTTACGCTAAATTTCATTTTATTGCTAAATCTGAAAACCCTGCCTTTTTCTTTTTAACTCTAGAAAAATCTGCCTCAGACCACTAAGTTGCCTTGTGTCCTCATTCTCTCTTATGTCCAGACACTTTCCAATGTTCTCACATGAAATGTATGGGATGAATGCCAATCATTTAGCAAAGCATCAAGGCCCTTTATGATGTGGACTCCACCGTCCTGCTCGAAACATTTAGGGCACAGCTAGTGCCAAGGCCCTGAGGCAGGAGCTGAGCTGTGAGCCTGGGAGCCAGTGGGGCTGCTCCTGGGTGAGTGAGAGAACTTGGAGCCAGACCAGAAAGGGAGCACAGGGGACCAGGGGGGGGGCAGAGGGGACCAGAGAGAGGGTGCAGCAGACCAGAGTGGGCATGGAAGGGGCAGATCTTAGAGACACCACTGTGAAAATACGCTTCTGTGAATGAGGCAGGCAGCTCTTGGAGAGTTTAGAACAAAATGGCATGGCCTGGCTTAAGGTTTAATGGGACCACACTGGCTGCTGTTTGGAGACCAGTGTGCAGAGGAACGGAGCAGAAGCAGGGAGGACTGGCAAATATTCAAGGCTGACCTCAGGCGGCTGCCTCTCCTGACTGCGCACATCGTGGGTTCCGGTTTTAGTCTGTGCTGCTCTGGGCTCTGGGTGCCACCTTCCAGCCTGGAGCTGGGGAGAGGGGCACTGTTCTAGCTCTCACCTGGACCTGGGTGTGGTTTCACACTGAGACCTGAAGGGACCTGAAGGAATGCCGCCTCAAGTGCACCTGGTGGGTGTTGTATTCTTGGGTGCAGGGGTTAGAGGCAGCCCTATAGGCCAAGGTTGTGGCAACACAGCACCCTCCAGGGGGCAGCAAGGGGCGGACAGGCAGAGAAGCCTGTGGTCAGCCCTGCTTCTGACTGAGCTGAGGCACTTTGTGGGAGAGACTGGGGGTGGGGACCAAGGTACTAAAACTATGCAGGGTCTACTGAACCTGGGAGACTTATTGTTAGTATAATTGTGACCTGGTTTACACAATACCTGGCCAAGCATAGAAATGTCAGGGCTAAGAAAGTTAAATGAATGATGTTAGAAAGGCCGATAAAATAAAACATAGAAAGGATGCAAATGCTGTCCAATGAAAGCACAAGCATAACGCAGAATTCCCACTGAATGTTTGCTCTGTGCCAGGCCGGTGCTCCCTGGACAGTCACGCCCACAGTGATCCCTGGTTAGGCACACATCATCACCCCCCTCAAACTGTCTCCTGCCTCTTCACCAAGCGCTCCCCCCACCAGCACCTTCCTTCCAGTGTCACCTCCATTCACGTTCATGCCCTGGCAGACTCTGTTTCTAAGTGTGATAGAAAGCACTGGAGGGTTTTAAGTGAGGGAGTAGCATCATCAGATGTATAGTTTATAAAGATTCTGATTCTTCTTGTGCAGAGAATGGATTGCATGGCTGAGGGGGGATGGGAATAGCTTTGGGCTGCGATTTGGAGGTAGAATTAATGGGGAGGGTGGAGAGAATCAGAGGTTATCCTAGTCTTTTTGGTTTTAATAATGGCATGGAAGATGATGATGATGATGATGGGACACATACACACACAGACACACACACATATACACACACACATATACATAAATATATTCCCCTTTCTTTCTTCTTTTTTTAATACTTGAGTCTAAAATTGCAGGTAGAGATCAGGAATAGGATATAGACTTAGGAATCTTTGGCCTAGAGATAATATTTAAAGCTCTGGTCTGGCACGTGATGAGGGCCCCCTGGGAGAGTGTGAGGAAGGAGGCGGTGGCCATGACAAAGCCCTAGGCTTCTCCAGCCTTTCCAGTGGGAACCTGGAGGGAAGCTTCTAGCAGAGGAGAGTGGGAATGAACAGCTGGTAACCCATTCTCAGCCACATTCTGCTGAGAAGTTAATTAATAAAAGAACAGAGAGGTGACCATTGGAAATGGCAACACGGAGGCCTGCAGATGTTTGGGTGAGAGCAGTCACAGCAGACATGACAACAAGAGTCTCATCAGAACAGGTTGAGGAAACCTACCTCGTTGAACATCATTCCTGCCTAAGGAGAAGCTGGGGAACCTAGTCTTTCATTCATTCCAGTCCCCACTCTACAGCTTCCTAGGATCGAAACATTCTGAGTCCTTCAAACTAATGTGGACGTTTATAGAAGGAAGGGTGGTTGTTAAAGGCTCATAACGGAAAAGTTTAAATGAAGGTGCCAGGTAATTTAAACAATACTGGAATGTTGAAAATCAACAAATTTATGTAAATGGAGCTACTGTTAGGGCAGTTATCATGACAAAGCAACAAACACCATGACAAAATTAGTAAGTGATGATAGCTATCATAACAAACTAGGATATGATTGTTCCCTGGGATAAGACAAGTTTAGTGATTATTCCATATATACTGTATTTGAGAGTTGGCAAAACACACACATACACACATACAGACGCACTTGCTCTCTCAGCATTGTTACCAGTCAGTCCCTTAAGATAGAATATTTAATTTCACGGTTGATAAAATATGAGAACTAGCATCCTCGTCAGCATGTATTTACCAAGTCCCTGGTGTATCTCATGGAAAAGGCCATCTGGAGACAGTCGGGATAATGGGGACAACGTGGGGAAGATAAAACAAGTAAAGAATAAGGTCTCGGCTAAGTCTCTGGTGCATAAACACTAGTCACGTAGCGGCACGGGCTCTGACGACAGTGACCTGGCCAGAAAGCTATGGATTGTCTCATGAGCAGAGTGCAGAGAGGATAGACAGTCACCCACAGCAAGTGACACTGTCAGATAAGAGGGGACACCAGGCACCTTCCTGTAAATGGCTGTGTTACCAGGACATCATATCATGTACAGTTTGTGTGTTCATTGCACAAACACGAGATTCCTTTCAGGAGGGAGTCTGTGGGAAAAAGAATCTTTCATTCGGACTTTAAGTATACCTATCCTCATGCACAGTAATCTCCACTTATTCTTTCCTCCCTGGTATTTTAATTTAGTAAGGATGTATTGAGCACTTATTATGTGCAAAGCAGTGTCTTGACGTTACCTTGAACAAATGCATAGAAGAAAGAAGTTAGGCCCAAATATATAATCTCATTCTAAAACGAATGAGTTGTGACATGCTGGTGCTGTTTCCAAAGGGTGTGAACAGCAAGGATTTGGTTCCTACCAGCTCATGACCCCCGTCTTCATCGAAGTCCTCCTCTATGCCATCGGTCAGCTCCCCGCCTTCCGCGTCTGGCCCTCCTTCAGTGGGCTCCTCTGCGGAGTGGTCTGCATTCTCCGACACACACTCATCCTGGGTCAGCTCTATACTCTCCTCCAGTTGTTTCTTCTGAGCTTCTGGGTGGGGGGAAGGGGGGAAGAAAGCAAATGACTGCTACCTCGGGTGCTCACGAGCCATCTGCGTAAACCATGAAACAACAGTCTACAAAAGGCTGAACTCTGGGGACCGCTGAGGGGGGGGAGGAACAGAACGTCACACTTTAGTTCAGTCTGATTTGTTCAGTCATGTATATTATGTCCACATATCTATCTGACATGTGGGCTTATTGATTTTTTAATGGAATTAGAAAAAATGGGGAATACTGATGACTGGCATCAGTAGATAAAGAACTGAGGATTTACATAAATAGATCGGTCTTTCTGGCCATACAGCATGGGGCAAAAGTAGCTTTGGTTTATTCTAGCATTAGTATTCATTAATTTTTGTATCATTTTCCACATGAACAACTGTAAACCTACTTTTGCCCTACCCTGTATACAGTCCTTCCTAATAAGGATGTTCCCTCTGAGGAGAAGAATCCGGACCTTGTTCATGTGAGGAAGGAGGGCAAGAAAGCTCATGAACAAGTTCAAACCCAAAAGAAAAGGACAAAAACTTGGAGGGAAAAAGCAGAAAAACACATGTGCTCTTTTAGGCAACATGTCCATGTGAACAAGCCCTTGAATGTTCAATCTAAATTCTGTTGGCCAATGTGGTTCACTGCCATGGCTGAGATGAACGTTCTGGCATGAGGTAGCCTGGGTTCAATCTGAGGCTTCCTCCCTTTCGGGCTCTGTGATGCTGGTCAGTGACTGTGAACCCTATGTGAGCCCCAGCTTTCTCCTCCTCACTGTTGGAATCACCACTGTGCAACTTTTGGGGGTTTGGACTGGTAAATCAATGTGTCTAGTACAGTGATTTGCAAACAATAAGTGCTCAAAAAATGAAGCAGAGAAAGTCTCTAGAGTGGTTATGTAAAACTTAACCAAGAATTTTTTTTCTAATTCTAGAGAATTATCATCAAAATTAAATAGGGAAATAGAAAGTTAAATAATAAAAAAAGGGTTTAATCTAGAGAATGACCCAAGTAGCTGTATTAAAAGGCAAAAGACATAGAAACCCAAACATCCCGAATTTTACTGCTATTGATCAGCACATTATGCTAAGTGAGATATGACAGAGAGAGAGACATAAGTATTAATATTATTTCTAGGCGGAATCTAAAAAGCCAACTTGTAAAAACAGAGAATAAAATGGCAGTTTCCAGGGACTAGTGGGGAGAAGATAGGACAGATGCTGTTTAAGGTACAAATTTGCAATGAGTAAGTAAATAAGCCTGCGAGACCCAATGAGCAGTATAGTAAATACGGACAACACAGTTGTGTTATAGTCATCAACTTTGTTAAGAGATGAGATCTTAATTATATTACCCACTAAAAAGAAAGAATCATTTGACAGAGCTGTTAACTAAGGCTGTAATAGCAATCATATTACAATGAATAAATGTATCTAATTTACATGTTGCCTATCTAAAATTTACACCATGTTATATACCAAATATATTTCAATTAAAAACAAACAAATACCCCCAAATAGACAAAATGGCTAAGTGACATTCATCTCATCTCCCTTCTATTCAATACATACCACTGCCCTCTATATTTGTAGACCTAGGCTGTGCGACTTACACACCCACCCAGGACAGGCACACACTGACAAAGAGCTGTGATGTGCAGACTGGTTGGAGCGCAGAAGACATTAGGATCCTCTGCCATGATTTACTCCTGTGCTCTACCCTGTTGCCTTCACCCTTGCTGGCCCTTTGGACTGTACAATGGATTTGGATGCTCTGGTTTTGACCCTCCACTCTCTTTCTTTCTCCTAGTTGTTCTTTTGCACTTATCACCTGACTCCTCACCTCCTGCCATGTTGGATGATCATGCTGCTTTTTCAAATGCTCTGGCTCTCAAGTCTTGGGGTTCATATTTTAAGAAAAAAGAGAGAGAGAAGTGGAGATTTGGAGTTGGACAACTATATATTATTCCATACAGTTGACTCTTGAGTAACATGGGTTTGAACTATGTGGGTCTACTTATAGGTGGATTTTTCTCAATAAACACATACAGTACTGTTAATGTATTTTATCTTCCTCATGATTTTCTTAATAGCATTTTCTTTTCTCTAGCTTATTTTATTGTAACAACACAGCATATACATAAAACATGCAAAATATTTGTTGATCAACTGTGTCCTCAGTAAGACTTCAGTCAACAGTAGGCTATTTATAGGTAAGGTTTTTTTTGTTTTGTTTTGTTTTTTATTTATTTATTTTATTTTTCTGAAGCTGGAAACGGGGAGAGACAGTCAGACAGACTCTCGCATGCGCCCGACCGGGATCAACCCAGCACGCCCACCAGGGGGCGATGCTCTGCCCCTCCGGGGCGTTGCTCTGTTGTGACCAGAGCCACTCCAGCACCTGGGGCAGAGGCCAAGGAACCATCCCCAGCGCCCGGGCCATCCTTGCTCTAATGGAGCCTCACCGTGGGAGGGGAAGAGAGAGACAGAGAGGAAGGAGAGGGGGAGGGGTGGAGAGGCAGATGGGCGCCTCTCCTGTGTGCCCTGGCCGGGAATCAAACCCGGGACTTCCACACGCCAGGCCGACGCTCTACCACTGAGCCAACTGGCCAGGGCCTATAGGTAAGTTTTTGAAAAATCAAAAGGTACACGTGGATTTTTGACTGTGCAGGGGTGGGGGTGGGGTTGGCGCCTCTAACCCCTGTGTTGTTCACAGGTTAACGGTACATTGAAAACTCTCCAAATCTTACAACTTTTCCTAAAGCAAAACTTTCTCAATTTTAAGTCACTGTATTTATTTTTTGTTAATAACATACAAATGGACTCTTGTTTAAAATTGATATTACATTGGAAATTCATTAGGTCTAGCATACCCATTTCTTCTCTAGTGGTATCAGAAATATTTGACAATCTAAGGAAAAAGAGCTCAGTCGCCTCTGACTAAGTTGTCAGGGATTGCACATTTTAAAAATACTTGTAGCATACCGGTTGAAAATCAGTGGTCTAGAAAAATCTCTAGCCAAAGTAGCATAGTGGAATTTCAGAGAATCTGTTATGACCAGACCTTAAAGATGCACAGTTCTCATTCGGCGTTGAGTGTGACTGATTTCAGTTATCTTTGCAGTTCAAGCTGATTCTACTGATCCTCCTCCTCTGATCCCTCCTCCTCTGATCACCTGAAGCCTGGATCAATGCTTTTATACTTAGCTCCACTGTGGTCTTTTGTTTTCTCATTATGGTTGAAGTTTCTTTGAAACTTGAACTATTGCCTTCAAAGGTCATTGTTATACTCAAAGGAGATAATAGAGGTGTTGATCTTCTGTGAAATAAAAGTCAATTTTCAAGACATATTTTCATGGGCTCTGTACCCTTCACTGAATGCCTTATACAGAGAAGAGATAATAATATAGGGTAGTGATTGCCAACCAGTGCGCTGCAAAAGATTTAAAAACATGTAGTACCTGACTATTTAGTCAGGGGCACTGACCTCTTTTCCCTTAGATTGTCAAATAAAAAAGTGACAACAATAGCCAATTGATGTGAATGAACCAAAATTATACCTATTTTATTTTTTGACAGATCGGCAATATATATATATATATAATTTTGGTGTGCTGCAGAATTTTAGTAATAAATTTATGTGTACCATGATATAAGAGAGGTTGAAAATCATTTATATAAAGCATTAGAAACAATATAGGATTTGTGATCCATAGTTTTGCTAATTACTAGTTGTATTAACAGCAATTTTCTTCTTTAAAAGATGAGCTGTATGGCCAAATGAAAAACAAAGGTGAGTTTTTTCTAAACTATAAAGGCCACACAGACATGTTACCATAAAAGTCTCTAAATAGTTCTTGAGTTGAATCTGTATTACTTGTCCAGATAAATTAATGTCCATGTCAAAATAATTCAATACTATTAATCAATAAGAATCATATATTCCAAAGACATTTTTGGCTTTGACATGACCCCTTAATTTCTGTTTAGACAAACATAGTGTTTTAAATTACTCTGTTTTTTTTTGTATTAATATACAACCTACATGTGATTTCTCTGATGGTCTATTTCAAAAGTAGTGGTGCTTTAATATAGTTCATTGCAAAAAAAAAACACCCCAAAACCCCCCCCTGTAACTTACGCTCATTCATCCATTTAATAACTTGAAAGCTGAATGTATGGAAGGTATTATCTGTATTGTGAATAAAAAACTTTAATTGCAATGGTCATTGATTTACAGAAACACAACCAGCCTGTGCTTCAGTAACTGTGGATTCGTAGATCTGTGTCAGCGCCATGATGGGAAACACTATAGTCACTGAGCAAATGGTCCTGTGGATAAAAGCATGCACGAAGGCACAGTTTGTTTATTTAACTGCTGGTTTAAGGTTTCATGGGTCGTTTTGACTCAGTAATTATCTCGTTGAACTAGAAAGAAAAATGCAGTTCGTTCTTTTTTTAATGGATAATTATTTAATTTTATGTGTATTAGAAATGAGTAACACATTTAGTTTATTCTTAACTTCATAACTGTTCGTTTATTTGCATAATCCTTGTCTTACTGTTGTTTACTTGTATTTTGTATGAGTGTGTGTTGGGTGTGTTGTGTGTGCATTCATTTGTCTCTACTAGTTAAAGCTTCTTTGAGGCAGAAACATTTTTATTTATCTTTGTATTCATGGTGGCTAACTTGAAGTCTTACATGCAGATTAAATATTTGCTGAACATATTCATGAATTGTCCTGGAACTAAAAAATCAATGTCCGGTTGTCGCATTATTTTCATAGGGTTGAGGTGACTGTTGGATTTGGCACTGTGGCGGCAAATGTGAATGCAGAGAGAAGTTGAAGGGAAGATCCTGTGACAGCCCACAGCATGGCCCCCATCACCAGGGTCAAAGTCAAACACTAAGTCTGAAAGTTTAAAGAAGAAAGTCGTAGATTACAGATTTCAACAGAAAAGAAGGTTTGTTATGGCTGCAAATTAGTAAGTACTCACAGAATGCTGACCATGCAAAATTCACTCACTTTTGTCCTTGCTACACCTGCAGGGTAGACTTGTGTGTCACATTACAGATGGAGAAACTGAGGCACACATGCATCCAGTGAGGTGTCCATAGTCACACATTTTATAAGTGTAATGGTTGAAATTCTCACTTAAGTTTTTCTGATTCCATAGCCTGGGCTGTTTCCTACTAGCTGTTGAGAAAAAAAGGCCTAATTTGCCACCCCGAGAATGCGTTGGCTCCTTTGAGTAGCTAGGCCAGTTTCAATTCAGAAGTGAATGAGTCTGTTTTGTTGGGGCACATGTTGGAGCTGAACAATGACTGTGCCAGCCGAAGAAGTAACAGGGGTGGGAAGTACTCTGTGGAAGAGAAGATGCCTCAGACACTAAAAAGTCGGGAATGGTGAGAAGGTAATGCTAAATTTCAGTCCTCAGGTTTGAATGTTTTCCCGGCATATCTCATTTCTATTTCAAAAGCTAGATATGATTCAGAAAACAAGATAGACTTGTTGGAATCTATGTTCAAAGCATTTTTATTAAATTCAGTTTGCTGCATAGCTATTATCATTATCATAGCTCTGAAAATTGGTTGTGTTGGCAATTAAGTTTTTTGACATGCTGGCTTAATTGCTAGCTAATTGCTAGCTGGATTGTGCTTCGCAGATGGTTGGAAGGAATGTTGATGCAAATATAGTCATATTATTTATCGGAGCCAAGCTTGTATTCTGGAACCACTGTTTTTGCATACCAGGATCAACTGTATTTAAAAAACCTCTACACTACAACACCTGTATGTAATCTGAATTTCACTCAATGATTCCAATAAATGCCATTTAGAAAGATGCACCTTATTATAATGAGAACCTATATGAGCAGCAGGGAAGTTACATAGATTAAAATATCAGTTATCTAAATACACTCCTGCAGAAAATGACCTCCAAGTTGTCCACACAAAGTGCCCTGGGTTGTTGAGGTCACCACAAATTCAATATAAATCAGTAAAAAGATTACTGAGATATTGTGTTTATTTAAATATATAATCAAAAATATAAAATGAGATATGTAAAATTATTGGTTTTAGTAATTTTAAACACTAGATATTAGTTTGTCCCCATTTTTAATAAATTTATAAGACCCTTCCTAAATTTTGTGTAACTGGTAAGTTGGGGACTAGTTTTCCAGTGGGCTGTGAGCCTGGTTCTATTTGGTCCCTATGTCTGGGCTTCAGACATGTTAGTGTGAGTCCATCAACCATGAGCAGTGAGCAGGGGACATACCTGTGATGCTTGGGGGTAAAAATGTCCTATCTTACTGGTGATGGTGGTCCCACCTGGGAAAATTACTGAAGAGTCACTGAATTGTACACTTGAAAGTGGTAACATCTATGTTGTATAAAATAGCCATCCATCAAGTTGTTTAAAAGAACAAAGTACAACAAAACCACTGAGAGATGATGACATTTGGGTCCTGGCAGGAGTGTCGGGAAGACAGAGGAGTGAAGAGAAACCACAGGCACAATGTTGTAACACCCGGCCACAGAAGGAATGGAAGGTGTTGAGGCTGACAATCTGACTTGCAGGATTTATGCCATACTGAGGTGACAGAGACAGAACACAGAAAGGACTAGGTTTAGATGAGAAAATGAGGAGAAAGTATCCAGTTCTGAAAGACTGTGATTGTGGGACTACCAAGGGCTTAATGTTCTCCTCAGCCTGGCTAAACATCAGACACTTTTCTTCCTGACTCTAGGTCCCCTGTGTCCTTTTTGTTAGAGCACTGACTTTAGAGAATTTGCCATGGTAAATTCTTTCTCTGCCCCTTTGAGATGTAAATCTTTTACAATTCAGACATGTCTTCTCAAGACCTAGAAACTATCTTTTTGAAATGTAACCATCAAGACAGACAGGACCCTGCCTCCTAGTGTAAGTGAGAGAGTAGACACTTAATTTCAATGAGTCAACCAGCAAACACAAATGCCCGAGTCCTATTGACCAACCTCCCCACTAATGTCCTCTAACCCTCTTCCATTGGCTTTCTCCAGCATTTAAAATTTTCTCCTGCCTTTGGTTTCACTGGACTGGAGTTCATTTTCCATCCCCATCACAATAGTCCTGACCCCTATTGCAATAGTCTTGGATGACATCTTCCCTGCCATTCTCCAACAGGACCAGATCAATTTTTCTCTTATAGTTATCCAAGGGATAGCCATAGGACACTCTCCATAGTGGTTGGAAAAGTTTTGATCCAATTGCTAAAAACAACTTAATTTACCCCTGCCACCCAAATTTAGCTTCTTTTAAACATTTAATTTTTGCAGTCCAGTATTTCCAGGAGACTTGCTATGAAAACAGCACTCTCCCGTGGCCATCTCCTCACCATTCTCAGCTCCTCAAAGTCTTGCCACTCACTTAGCTTACTCTTTTAGATACATGCCCTCATAAATTTGCATAGCTTGGTTATATTGCTACTTCTTGATCAGCTCTGTGCACTATCTGTTGATACCTAGGATGCTGAAAGTTCAGTTCTCTGTCACACAATCCCCACGCACTGGCTTCCTGTTTTCCCTCTCTGTTTTCTTCTACATTTTCTGGGAGGGTTTCTGCATTTTGTCTCCCAGTCCTGTGTTGAGTTATTCATTTGTGCCATCATGTGCTAATGTCTAAGGAGCTCTTCTCCCTCCCTCTGAATACTCGGTTTATGTTCCGTGTACTCATCTCATGAGTGCAATCTCTTCTCTCAGAGGGTATTTATCAGTGATTTTGTTTTTCTCCTTTTTGAAATTTTATTCTTCCTGCACTATCTCTGTGTCCTCCAATTTCTTTTCTTTTTTGGTATTTTCTTTTTATATTACATATTTTCACTTGTCTAGAACCCCAGTTCATCCATAGTAGCAGTGGGGTATTAGAGCATCAATAGGAGGTGTTGTAAGCACGGGGTGTCTTCAGCAGGGGGAGCTGGCTGACCATGTCCTGCGGTGGTGCCTAGGCCAGCATCCTTCAACCTTTCCTCTTGGGCTGCTCATATTCCCAGGCAAGACCTCTTCCAGTGCCTTCCTGGAGCCCGGCTCCCATGGAGGAGAGAGTGCTTGGCATTTCTACAATAATGGTGGAAGCTCTCCCTTCTCTCTGTTTTCAAATGCTCTCTAGTCTCTCTATCAGCCCTGAGAACTGCAGTTTTAGCTTTTCTACAAGAAACCGCTTCAGTCTTCTATGGGGTCAGGAATAGCTGGGAGGATAATATGGGAAGGAATCTGTTTCCTCAACAGACTTCCTGCCATTTTCATCCCCTTTTCTAGAGGAGAACAAAGCTTTCGATTCTGAGATTTTTGGGAGTTTAGTGATTAAAATTCATATTTCTCTGATGCGCTAAGTCAGGTCTACTTCTCCATCTACTGTCCAGCTTCTACAGCTTTAACCCCATTCTCCTTAAGGAGAGAGAGGTTTTCATTTTTAAAATCCCATTGTTATTGTAACACAGTGTCAGGAGGGAGCAGCTCAGTTCTCATGTGTACTCCAACACCATAACCAGAAGCATCAGCAATTTGATCCAAACCTTAATGACACTAAGGTATCAGAACAGACACAGAGTCATGTTAGAAGTGGTGGTGGCCAGATCGCACTGGAACAGTGTTCTTTCTTTGGAGGGCCACTGGCTGCAGTTGGCAAACTACAGGCCGGCCAGGTAAGAGAGGTAAAGTGGTTCAAAATGCAAAACCCAATCACTGAGCAGTGCTGAAGGAATCACTGAGATTTATCTGGAGAAAAGAAGGCTTTGAAGAGGCCGTGAATAAAATTTGAACGCAGCTAAGCTGAACATCTGTGGGCCAATTATACGGACTCTCTTGTTTGGAGGATTTGGAAGGGGCTAGGGTATTATAGCTCCTTTTAAATATTTAATTGGCTGTTACATTCACAAGGGATTAGACATTGAGCTTGGTTTCAGGGGACACAGAAGGGATAACAGAACCAAGTGAAAGAAAAATACATTTGGCTCAGAAAAGAAGAATCTACCATAGGAGTCTGAGACACAAAGAAGACAGGGACCTATAAATAACATCAATATGTCCACTGGAGGCATAAAGATATTAGCACATGGAAAGCGCACCTCGTGTATAAGGCAGACAGTGATATTGAAAGTCCAATGTTTCAGAAGAAGTCATATATTTTGACATTTATTCCATTCTTGGACATTAACATACTTCAAAAAAAATTCTGTATCTTTTACCAAGCATATGGGCAGGATTAATTTATCCAAGGGGACTTGGGTGTGTGACCTCTCTAATGCTCAAGTCTAACATTATCATTAACATGATCTATTTCCATTGGAATTGTCCATGAGAGACTGGCTGGCCATGTATTAGCCATACCCTTGAGAATAAAGTGGAACTAAAGAATGTCTAATTGCCTTTTCATAGCAAAGATTGTTGGCCTGAAATGTGATTTTTTTTTTAATGTGGTTGCCCATGGAGTAATTGTGCCTATTGTACAACACCAGCCTCTAGCTTTCTTTTTCTCTCTTTTCATCCTTTTGGGTCATTTAACATCACTGTAAAGCACATATAAATTGTGCTATTTATATGTGGTAATTTACATGTGGTTCTTTTAAAAAAATTTTCTAGGAATGAGGCATATTTATAGCCTAAACTGATGTTAAGTATTATTTGTTGTATTCCGTAAATACCATATCCTAAAGTTGTTACTTGAATCATTCAATGGAAAAAAAATAACACAACATGGTGGACTCATACTAACTATCATTAAAAAGTTGGAATGTGTTCAAGGCCATAACCCAGTCCTTTAATTTACATGGGAAGGGCTTGAGACCCTGCAAGAAGTCAAAGACTTGCTCAATCATATGCAGGATGGTAGGAGACAGTTGGGGAGATTTCGAAATGAAAAGGAATGACCTTGCTCTTTGGAAGTTTCCAATCCTAAAGGAAAAGACAGCATACCACACTAACACCTATTATAAGCAGTTTAAAGTACAGAGAATCCAAAATGTTGTACTCATACTTCATTACTTCATTACCATTATTCCTGATAGCTTAGGCATTCACTTTCAACAAAACAGATGGAAAGGAAGCATTATAAAACCTGAACCTGGGACTGGGCTCAGGTAAGGTGGCTTTCCCCATCGTCTCCTTCCTGCTACTGCTTTTATGATGGAAACTTTCATCATCAAACAGCTAAGAATAAATTGGGAATGAGAGGTGAACATAACACTCATGACAAAAGTTAATGTTCGCCCTGGCTGGTTGGCTAAGTGGTAGAGCGTTGGCCTGGCGTGCAGGAGTCCTGGGTTAGATTCCCAGCCAGGGCACACAGGAGAAGTGCCCATCTGCTTCTCTACCCCTCCCCCTCTCCTTCCTCTCTGTCTCTCTCTTCCCCTCCCACAGCCAAGGCTCCATTGGAGCAAAGTTGGCCTGGGCACTGAGGATGGCTCTATGGCCTCTGCCTCAGGCACTAGAATGACTCTGGTTGTAACAGAGCGATGCCCCAGATGGGTGGAGCATCGCCCTCTGGTAGGCATGCCGGGTGGATCCCAGTTGGGCACATGCGGGAGTCTGTGACTGCCTCCTTGTTTCCAACTTCAGAAAAATACAAAAAAAAAAAAGTTAATGTTCGCTAGCAAATGGTTAGCTTGCCAACAAATAAGCATTAAAATGAGTGCCCCCTTAAATTTAATAAGGAGATAGGAGTCTTTTCAAGAATTTTATTGTATTTTGACTTATATAATTGACAGTTAACTCTTTTCATACAAACCTGATTTCTTTTCATAAAATGTATATGTAGACAAAATGATTTATCTCCATAAATATGAATTCTATTCAGAAGGCAATTATTAAGAAAAATAAACTGCCAATTAAATAATTCCACTTTCTTTCTAACATGTGAAAGTAAAAAACAATGTAAATGTCAAAAGGATTAAGTCTGTCATTAAAAAAAAAAATAACTGGAACAGCTGATGCCAACCCAAGAAGACCTAGAAATAATACAACTGAAAATTGGAGGAAGACAACACCAAGCCTAGACTCAACCAGCTCTACAAATAATACACCCAAACACACAGACATAATGAGAAGACAGAGAAGTACAATCCAAATGAAACCAAAAGAGAAACCTCCAAGAAGTGAACTGAGTGATATGGAAATAATCAAACTTCCGGATGCAGAGTTTAAAAATATGATTGTTAGGATGCCTGGGATCTTAGAACAACAATGGATGGTCATTATGAATACCTAAATAAAGAGATAGAAAGTATAAAAAAGAACATTGAAATATTAAAAAAGAATCAGTCAGAGATGACAAATACAATATCAGAAATGAAGACCATAATGGAAGGAATTAAAAATAGGATGGATGAAACTGAGGATTGAATCAGCGAGTTGGAGGACAAGTTGAATGAAGGCATGGAAGCAGAGCAGAAAAAAGAAAAGAGACTCAAAAAGTCTGAGGAAACTCTAAGAGAGCTCTATGACAACATGAAGAGAAATAACATCCTCATCATAAGGGTTCCTGAAGAAGAAGAGAAAGAACAAGGGATAGAGACTTTGTTCAATCATATCATAGCTTAAAACTTCCCTAAATTAATGCAGAAAAAACTCTCACAAGTTCAAGAAGCACAGAGAACTCCATTAAAGAGAAACCAAAAATACCCTACACCAAGACACATCATAATTAAAATACCAAAGCTAAGTGATAAAGAGAAAATATTAAAAGCTACAAGAGAAAAAAAGGCTATCACCTACAAAGGAGCCCCCATAAAAATGACATCCGACTTCTCAACAGAAACACTTGAGGTCAGAAGGGAATCGCAAAAAATATTCAAAGTAATGCAGAACAAGAACCTACAACCAAGACTACTTTATCCAGCAAGGCTATCATTTAAAATTGAAGGAGAAATAAAAAGCTTCCCAGACAAAAAAACCCAAAAACAAAACTCAAGGAATTCATTACAATTAAACCAATGCTGCAGAAAATGTTAAGGGGACTGTTGTAAATAGTGGGGAAAGAATACAGCAAAAGAGAAATACAGCTTTAAAGATTAAAATGGCAATAAACAACTACATATCAATAATAACCTTAAGTGTAAATAGATTAAATGATCTAATCAAAAGACATAGGGTAGCTGCATGGATAAGAAAACAGGACCCGTACATATGCTGTCTACAAGAGACACACCTTAAAACAAAAGATGCACATAGACTGAAGGTAAAAGGATGGAAAAAATATTTCATGCAAATGGAAATGAAAAAAAAGCTGGGGTAGCAATACTTATATCAGAAAAAATGGACTTTAAAACAAAGGCTATAGTAAGAGATAAAGAAGGCCACTACATAATGATAAAGGGAGCAATCCAATAGGAAGATATAACCATTATAAATATCTATGCACCTAATATTGGAGCACCTAAATATATAAAGCAGATTTTTTTTTCTTTCTTTCTTTTTTGAAGCTGGAAACAGGGAGAGACAGTCAGACAGATTCCTGCATGTGCCCGACCAGGATCCACCCGGCACGCCCACCAGAGGCGATGCCCTGCCCACCAGGGGGTGATACTCTGCCCCTGCGGGGCCTCGCTCTGCCGTGACCAGAGCCACTCTAGCACCTGGGGCAGAGGCCAAGGAGCCATCCCCAGCGCCCGGGCCATCTTTGCTCCAATGGAGCCTCGGCTGCGGGAGGGGAAGAGAGAGACAGAGAGGAAGGAGGGGGGGTGGAGAAGCAAATGGGTACCTCCTCTATGTGCCCTGGCTGGGAATCGAACCCGGGTCCCCCACATGTCAGGCCGACGCTCTACCACTGAGCCAACCGGCCAGGGCTAAAGCAGATTTTGATGGATATAAAGGGCGAGATCAACAGCAATACTATAATAATAGGGGATTTTATACCCCACTAACATCACTAGATAGATCCTTAAGAAAGAAAATTAACAAAGAAACAGCAGACTTAAAGGACACACTAGATTAACTAGATTTAATAGATATCTTCAGAACATTTCACCCTAAAGCAGCAGAATATACATTCTTTTCAAGTGCTCATGGTACATTCTCTAGGATAGACCACATGTTAGGGTACAAAATCGATCTCAACAAATTTAAGAAGATTGAAATCATATCAAGCATTTTCTCTGATCACAATGGCATGAATCTAGAAGTCAACCACAACAGAAAAACTAAGAAATTCTCAAACACATGGAAACTAAATAGCAGGTTGTTAAATAACAAATGGATTAATGATGAGATCAAAGAAGAAATTTAAAAATTCCTAGAAACGAATGATAATGAGCATACAACAACTCAAAATTTATGGAACTCAGCAAAAGCAGTACTGAGAGGGAAGTTCATAGCATTACAGGCATACCTCAAAAAGCTAGAAAAAGCTCAAATAAATAACTTAAACCTGCATCTAAAAGAACTAGAAAAAGAACAGCAAGTAAAGCCCAGATGTAGTAGAAGGAAATAATAAAGATCAGAGCAGAAATAAATGACATAGAGGTTAAAGAAACAATACAGAGGATCAATGATACCAGGAGATGGTTCTTTGAAAAGGTAAACAGGATCAATGAACCTTTAATGAGACTCACCAAGAAAAAAAGAGAGAGGATTCAAATAAATAAAATTAGAAATGAGAGTGGAGAAATAACAACTGACACAACAGAAATACAAAATATTGTAAGAAAATACTATGAGGAACTGTATGCCAAAAAACTAGACATCCTTGATGAAATAGACAAACTCCTTGAAACATACAATCTTCCAAAAATCAATCTGGAAGAATCAGAAAACCTAAACAGACCAATTACAACAAATGAGATCGAAACAGTTATCAAAAAACTCTCAACAAAAAACGTCCTGGCCTGATAGCTTCACAAGTGAATTCTACCAAATATTCAAAGAAGAACTAACTACTATCCTTCTCAAGCTATTTAAAAAAATTCATGAGGAAGGATGACTTTCAAGCTCCTTTTATGAGGCGAGCATATTTCTGATTCCAAAACCAGGCAAAGACAACACAAAGAAAGAAAATTATAGGCCAATATCCCTGATGAATATAGATACTAAAATCCTCAACAAAATATTAGCAAACCAGATCCAGCAATATATGAAAAAATCATACACCATGATCAAGTGGGATTTATTCTTGGGAGGCAAGGCTGGTACAATATTTGCAAATCATCAATGTGATTCATCACATAAACAAAAGGAAGGAGAAAAACCACATGATAATTTCAATAGATGTAGAAAAAGCATTTGATAAAATCCAGCACCCATTCATGATCAAAACTCTCAACAAAGTGAGAATACAGGGAACATATCTCAACATGATAATGGCCATCTATGACAAACCCACAGCCAACATCATACTCAATGGGCAAAAATTAATTTTAAGGAATCCCCTTAAGATCAGGAACAAGGCAGAGGTGCCCCCTTTCACCACTCTTATTCAACATAGTCCTGGAAGTCCTAGCCACAGCAGTCAGACAAGAAGAAGAAATAAAAGACATCCAAATATGAAAAGAAGAAGTAAAACTATTATTATTTGCAGATGATATGATATTGTATATAGAAAACCCTAAAGTCTCACTCAAAAATGAATAATGATAAATAAATTCAGCAAGGTGGCAGGATAAAAAATTAATACTCAGAATTCAGACATTTTTATACACCAGCAATGAACTGTCAGAAAGAGAAATTAAGGAAACAATCCCCTTCACTATTGCAACCAAAAAAATAAAGTACCTAGGAGTAAATTTAACCAAGGAGATTAAAGATTTGTACCTGGAAAATTATAAAACATTGATAAAAGAAATCGAGGAAGATACAAACATGTGGAAGCATATACCATGTTCATGGTTAGGAAGAATAAACATCATTAAAATGTATATATCACCAAAAGCAATTTATAAATTCAATGCAATGCCAATGACATACTTCAAAGATATAAAACACATATTCCAAAAATTATTTGCAACCAAAAAAGAACACGAATAGTCTCAGCAATCTTGAAAAGAAAGAATCACATTTCCCGATATCAAGTTATACTACAAGGCCATTGTATTTAAGACAGCCTGGTACTAGCATAAGAACAGGCATATAGATCAATGGAACAGAACAGAGAACCCAGAAATAAACCCACACTTTTATGGACAACTGATATTTGACAAAGGAGGTAAGAGCATACAATGGAGTAAAGCAGCCTCTTTAATAAATGATGTTGGGAATACTGGACACCTGCAAAAAAATGAAACTAGACCACCAACTTACACCATTTACAAAAATAAACTCAAAATGGATAAAAGACTTAAATGTAAACTATGAAACCATAAGCATCTTAGAAGAAAACATAGGCAGTAAGCTCACCAACATCTCTCGCAGCAATATATTTGCCGATTTATCTTCACAGGCAAGTGAAATAAAAGGATAAACAAATGGGACTATATCAAACTAAAAAGCTTTTGCACAGCTAAAGATAATAGAACAGAATAAAAATACAAACTACACAATGGGAGAACATATTCGACAATAGGTCTGATAAAGGGTTAATAACCAAAATTTATAAAGAATATGTAAAACTCAACACTAGGAAGACAAACAATCCAATCAAAAAATGGGCAAAAGACATGAATAGACACTTCTCCTAAGAGGACATACAGATAGCCAATAGGCATATGAAAAAAATGCTTAACATCACTAATTATTTGAGAAATGCAAATTAAAATCACAATGAGATATCACCTCACACCAGTCAGAATGGCACTCATCAACAAAACAACACAGAATAAGCACTGGTGAGGATGTGGAGAAAAGGGAACCCTCCTGCACTGCTGGTGGGAATGCAGAGTGGTACAGCCTTTGTGGAAAACTGTATGGAGATTCCTCAAAAAATTAAAAATCGAACTGCCTTTTGACCCAGCCATTCCACTTTTAAGAATATACCCTAAGACACCATCGCACTGTTCCAAAAGGAGAAATGCACCCCCATGTTTATGGCAGCATTGTTCACAATAGCGAAGATCTGGAAACAGCCCAAGTGTCCATCAGTGGAGGAGTGGATTAAAAAGCTTTGGTACATATATACTATGGAATACTACTCAGCCATAAGAAATGATGACATCGGATCATTTACAATAACATGGATGGACCTTGATAACACTATACTGAGTGAAATATGTAAATCAGAAAAAAACTAAGAACTTTATGGTTCCATACATAGACAGGACATAAAAATGAGACTCAGAGACATGATCAAGAATGTGATGGTAATGGTGGGAGAGGGAGGTAGTGGAAGGAAAGAGAGGAATGTGAGGGAGGGGTGGGGGGAGTGGAGGTGCACAAATAAAACCAGATAGAAGGTGATGGAAGACAATTTGACTTTGGGTGAGGGGTATGCAACATAATCAAATGTCAAAATAACCTGGAGATGTTTTCTCTGAACATCTGTACCCTAATTTACCAATGTCACCCCATAAAAAAAGAAACAAAATAACTGTCTCATAATTAGGAGAGTTTGATATGTACGAAAATTGGGTGACAGCCCCTCACGAACAAGAAAGTCAAGCTCTGAATTATCGTGCTATGCTTACAGACAGTCTCCCAAGTAGAGACATGGATGATATTGCTTTTTGCAGGCCAGTGGATGGTCTAATGCAGTGGTAGTCAATCTGGTCCCTAACACCCACTAGTGGGCGTTCCAACTTTCATGGTGGGTGGTAGCGGAGCAACCGAAGTATAAATAAAAAGATAGATTTAACTATAGTAAGTTGTTTCATAAAAATTTATTCTGCCAAACTTAGCGAAAGTCTGACATAAAGTACTTGGTAAGTAATTATTATTATATGTTTTAACTTGCTGTAACTCTGCTTTATAAATTTTATAAAGTAAAGTTACTTTCCTACTTTATAAATCACCATTACTGTGGAACCGGTGGGCGGTTAGATAATTTTACTACTAACAGAGATACAAAAGTGGGCGGTAGGTATAAAAAGGTTGACTACCCCTGGTCTAATGTGATAAAGTATCACATTTTTCTCTTTGAGGTGATTTATATTTAAATGAGTTCTCCGCAACCCTTTTAACTGAAGTGGAAATTGGTTATCAAAGTCCTTTGCTGTAGGGGTTGTTTTACATAATAATGAATTTCACAGAAGTTCCTCAAAGGAAAATATTGATTCAGGCAACAGTCACAGGGTATTTCCGTTCCAGAAATGCATTAGGTTACTGCCACAGATGGCGCGTGAGAAACTCCCTAAATCCTATGTTCCTTTGGTTAGAAGTATGGACAGCACATCTTTGCCCTGCAGAAAGTATATTTAAAATAGAACTTTTTAATAAACACGGTTTTGTCTCCTTTATGATTTGTCATGCATGTGGACTTAACACAGATTAGGGAGACTGTGCCCGGTGCTGGGCAGACAGGTGCTGGCGCGTGGCAGGAGAGGCTCCCTTGCCCAGGTATGTCTGTGTTACCACCAACCCCAGGTTGCTCCGAGTTGGAGTTTCACCCCTGGCGAGTGACTATGGGACAGACATTCTCTAGGCCCCTTCTTGCCTCTCACTGTCCTTGCTGTGAGAAAACTGAGGCTCAGGTGGTGGTAGGGTGATTAAAACCCGCGTTTATTCCTGTCACCTGATGGCCCCATGTGTCATATCACAGAAGGTCTATTTGGTCCTTACCCCACCACACAGTTCCCATCGGGCTGGCCTCTGTGCTGTGGCTCAGGGCCCATGTCCCAGCAGGCTCTCCCCAGGGAGGAGACAAGGCTCTGGTGGCACCTGAGAGTGACACTACAAGCGGAAAAGGACAGCGGACTCACCCACAGACCTAAACGTGAGACCTGGTCTGCCGCTGACCAGTTATGTGGCCATGAAAATGCCTGTTGGCCTCTTGATCCCTGTTTTCTCTTGGGGAAGTGGGAAGGCTGGCTCAGAGCAATGGCTTTCAAAACTGTATTACTTATTTGTTTTTAAGTGAAACGCTTTGCAAACGAAGTCGTGTGTTGAATCACAGTGGATAAAACAGACAAAGGTGACACCATCCATCTGGGAACGGAGGCCGGGCCAGAGGAGGACGAGGTCACCACTTCCTGGGCCTTTCTAACCTGATCTTGTCTCCAAGGAGCCTTGGGGATCAGAGGCTACGCAGCCCAGTGTCAGCTTAGGCACCTGATCCCCTCCAGGTTCAGCCCAGTTCTCACATTCAGTGATTCTAAACTGTATCTGTAGCCACAGAAAAAGGGCATTAGACAGGAAGTAGGAACTGGGGTCGGGGCTGATAATTCAGAGGACAAAGGACATGATGTGGTGAAGTATGTAATTAGTGACCTGGCCAGGGGTGGCCAGGGACACCGTGAGTGATGAGATTCTGAACTGGGTCCTGAAATTTCACAGAGTTCCCACAATGCCAGAGTTGAGCTTTGTAATCACAGTTTTGAACTCTGTTAAGTTTTGTTGCCATTAATGTAATGACATATGGATTTTATTTTTAGCCTGATAGTATTATTCCATGAATTGATTTTGTTCTCTTAAAGGTTCTTTGCTATTGAGATATAAACTTCCAGTTATGATTCAACTATTACTTAGTAGCATCAATATACTTTTGTTTTTCCCCCCTTTTGTTACTGTATGAATTTCAGACAAATTGATTCATGTCCTCTGAAAAGTAAAAGATCAGCTCCCACTGTTACCACTCTAGGCTGACAGACACCGCGGTGCATTGAACTCTGTGATGCCCCCACCCCACCCCACCCTGGCCCGCCCGTCTCCCTGACTGACAGTGTCCCAGTTTCCCTGCCACTCATCTGCGGCCGCAGCCCCTCTTCACTTACCCGCCTCTGCCTTCTGCTGCTTCTCAATCTTCTCCAGGCGCCCTAGCAAGGAGTCGATCTTAGTTTTGATCTGCGTCAATTCCTTCTTGATTGTCTGTAACTCATCTGATTTCACTGGAAAGGAGAGAGGGGGCAGAAAACCGCAGAAAGTCAAAGGCACCACAACTCAGCTCACTCCTCATAGACAACCCTGTGTCCACTCCAGACGGGGTCCAATTACAGAGGATGCTCTTCAAGTCCTACTGGGTCCTTGTGACCGCTGGTTTACCCAGCAGCCCTGATGACTTGATTATACACAGTGATTCCCCATTCTGTGAGCTCTGATGCTGTGTCTTTTCACCAAAGGTTTGCAAAATGATGGAGGGAGCCAGAAATACTTTATCAAATAGCTGATACTACATTCAGTGTTGGCAAATAGTTGAGTAACTCTAGATCGACACAACTTGAGGGAGGGTTAAAGCATGACAGCTGTGTAAATGTCACTTTCAGGACTATGTTGTAACATGTATTTTAGCAGTCAGTGATATTTGTAATCCGGGTCTTTGGTGATTGATTGAAATCAGGATCTCATATTTATTCTACAAAATGTCTTAGATGCTACAGAAGTTTCTCCAATTTACAGAACTTTTGCTACTTGACCTCTTTATAACAACAACAACAACAACTACTACTACAACAAAACTAACCGAGGCCGTGGGTTCCACCTGCTTCTCGTTAAACCCTGACATTGGAGGCAAGAAAATTTCACTGAAGTTCCCATTCATATTTTCACTGTAATAGTTTGCATTCTGGATTTTTGTTGTTTACTATGGATTGAAAAATAAAAAAATGGGAGTACCATGAGATTGACAACTTCTCATTTTGCCAAGTAAGGATGTTAAACGACAGCAGCCACAACAGACACCCTCCTATCACCTAAAATTATAAAGAAAGGGGCTCAGGAAAAGGACATTCTCATATTTACCAAATGCTCCTTCCAACAAAATACGTCTGTGCTTATGAAAAATTCACTGCCCCACCCTTATTCTCTCATTTTGCTAAGAACCTTTGGAAATGTTGTCATGAACCCACACTAAGCAGAGCCTGAACATTTTCAAGTCATCACTGTGGACCAGCTACACCTGCCGGTGAGCATTGCTGGGTGAGTGTTGGGGTGCCTGTGCCTCCGCAGAGAGCTATGCTCAAGGTCTGGGGCACAGGTCCTGATGTCAGCGACTACTTTTCGGTCCCTTTTCCTTTCAAGTTATAATGATCTCAGCTTGGCTAGTCCCCAGAGGTTTCAGAAGAAACTGAGTGTTTAGCTTGATTCTTTGGTCTTCAGGAAATGTATTATAAATCATAAAAACTAAATGCAATTGATGTTTGCTTGAAGATAGAGTTATTTGTCAATGAAGACATATCATCTAATTTACATGATGAATTATGCATCAATACATGCTACTCGCTCAAAGAACAGATTTTTTTCCTAATATAAAAACAGAAAAACCTTTTCCATTATAAAATCACATTTTTTTCATAAGAAAACAAATTTCTATAATGTAAAGTAAAATAAAACTGGTAAGAATCAAGGACCTGTGGTGTTCCTATTCCAGAGACCCCCAACTGAAAGCAGAACCCAGCTTAAAGGGAAGACTTGCTCTTTATATTAATTATTTCATAGACATAAAAGGACCACTGTTGAATTGCAGCTAAATTTGAAAAACATCATCTGTCACAGCTGCAAATTGATTCTGCTTTCTGCTTTGAAGAATGATTTCCATTCCCTTTGATGAAAGCACATTGTGTAGTTTTACTTAAACCTGTCAAATTTAATATAAAATATTTTATTTTATAACTTTTGCTTTCAGGACGGGAGAATTGGGACTATGGCTGGAAAGTAAAAGAATAGATTTCTTAGAGAGGGGAGCCACTCCTCAGCGCAGGAGTGCAATGGACTCATTTTAATTTATCTCCTTAAAAAAACATAAATAAATAAACACTAATGCCCAGTTTTACAGAAACAACATTACAAACCAGCATGAAATCTGGACTCACCAAGTAGGAACTTCTAAGTGTGTAGGAGGTTAGGTTTCCTTAGTCTAGACTCATGTCCAGCACTGTAGGAGCACCTTTGATAGAAGGTAGATCACTAGGAAATTGGGGTCTAATTAGTTAATACTGTTTGAGCTTACAGACAACCAGCGTATAACCAGACAGGTTCTGCCTCTCTTTCCAGGCCCATACCAGGATATGGTAAATGGGTCTGCAGCCCTGTACAGGCTGCTTGGCCCCCTTCTTGGAATGACTGGCAGCAAGTGGTCAGATAGACTGGATGTTTCTGCTCTTGTGCCTGGATTCCTGAAGGGACCCTTGGGATGGGCCACTCTCTAATTCTTCTCTGCCGTTTTTCTACCTTTCTTTGGCCCCTGTTAACAATTTCTCTGCTGCTTGGTGGATGACATTAATTTCCTGTCTTTTTTTTTTTTTCTTGAGAGAGAGAGAGAGAGAGAGAGAGAGAGACAGAGAGAAGCATCAACTTGTAATTGCTTCATTTTAGTTGTGCATTCATTACTTCTCTTATGTGCCTTGACAGGGTGAGGGGGTGGCTCAAAAAGAGTCAGTGACCCTGTGCTCAAGACAGTGACCTTTGGGCTCAGGCCAGCGACCTTGGATCACATAGATCAGTGGTCCCCAACCTCGGGGCCGCAGACCGGTACTGGTCCGTGGGCCATTTGGTACCAGTCCACGGAGAAAGAATAAATAACTTACATTATTTATGTTTTATTTATACTTAAATCTGAACAATGTTTTATTTTTAAAAAATGACCAGATTCCCTCTGTTACACTCTTGACGCTTGTCTCAGTCACGTGATACATTTATCCATCCCACCCTAAAGGCCGGTCAGTGAAAATATTTTCTGACCGGTCCGTGGCCCAAAAAAGGTTGGGGACCACTGACATAGATGATCCTATGCTCAAGCCAGTGGCCCTGTGCTCAAGCTGACAACTTTGAGGTTTTGAACCAGTGACCTCAGCATTCTGGCTCCATGTTCTGTCCACTGAGCCACCACCAGTCAGGCAATTCCCCGTATGTTTTTATGTACTCCATCAAAATTGGTATACATGTTACAATGACAGATTTTTTTTTTTTTTTTTGTGAGAGGAGGGAAGAGAGTGAGGCATATTCCTGCATGCACCCTGATCGGGATCCACCTGGCTACCCCATCTGGGGCCAATGCTTGAGTACCAAGTTAGTTTTAGAGCCTGAGGCTGATGTACTCCAATGGAGCTATCCTCAGTGCCTCAGGTGCATCCTCTACTTCTGTCCTCTGTCAGAGAGGCTTCTTGTAAGAATTTACTGAGATAACGCACATGAAGCATGTAGCACCTGGCCCACAACCTCATCAGGCCCCATAAATGGTTGAAGTATAAGATATTTCAATTATAATAATAATTATTATTATTTATGTGTCTATTTTAGCAAAAATTTGCTCTTTTCCACAAAGGTTTCTATCAAAATCCTACACGCCTTTCAGGGAACATTTTACCTCTTTCCTGTCCTATGAATTCTTCCTTGACAAACCCACTGGAGGGAGTGTGTCTCACTCATCATCTGTTTAATGGCACCTCACATGTACTCCTGGCCTCGTCCTGCCATGGACTTCTCCTTCTGCATCTACTCTCCATGTCAAACAGCAGAGAGTGAAGATCTGACTCTACACTAGAGGAGCTGAAGGGTCAGGCTTTGGGATGTTTTCTGTGCGTGGGTAAACTCCCTCTCCTCTTTCTGACTGATGGGGCCTTGCAGTCGTGAGGTCCCAGGCTTTGAGGTCTGTCCTCCTTACTTAATAAATGATAGGAGCACGTACAATAAAAAACCGACATTCAGATTAATACCTACTGGAAATTTTCATTGTCTTTCTCATCATAAACCAGATCCGCGAAAAACAATTCAGATTCCTGATTAGTATAAATTTTGTGTGGTTGTCTGAAGTAAGACATCTTAATGGATTTAATGCCATCACAGGCTCTACATAACCAAACTTCCTGAATGGAGAGAGGGCATCCAGTGTCTTCTTTTCCCTCCCTCCCTCTCTCCCTCCCTTTCTTCCTTCCTCCCTCCTTCCTTCCTTTTCTTCCTGCCTTCCTTATTTCTTCTTTCCTTTCTTCCCTCCCTTCCCCACCTCCATTCTTAGTAGAACTTAGCATCTTAAACACAGTAAGAAATTAGCAAATAGAAGACAACCTGTAGGCATGTGTATGTCAGTATGGTCCCTGTATGCCAATTATGACCAGACCAACACATCTGATTACAGCTTTGGGTGTGTTCTGGGCACTACATTGGAGCTAATTTCCTAATGCAAAGATAGACGAGCAAACAGGAAGTGCAAAAAAGAAATTAGTGTGGAAATAGTCCTTTCCTTTCTCAGGAGCGCTATGATAAAAGAACAAGAAAAGAACACCTGCCTTTGGCAACCACCATTTTGCATTTCCCCCCAATTCCACCTCAATGCTTCAAAATCCATACTTCTTACACTAAAGACACATGTCATTGACTGTAACACCTTTATTTAATGTACAGTATTAGATAGCGAGACTCAGGAGTATCTCTCTTACTGAGAATACTTTTAATCAACTTGGCTGTTACACAACCATTGTGTCACAGTCCCTTGATGTAGACAAGCTGGGAGCTTGGGATAGTTAGATCTAATTATCAAAGATTATGAAGTTTCCAATTTAAAAATTGCAGATGAGAGAATCTGAAGAAACTGCTTTAGTTCTCTGTTGGCTACACATCCCCTCTGCTCACCTTCTCTTCTCTGTGTTTCTGTTGATCTGAGGCTTGGGTCCAACTGCTCATCCCCTGGAGTGTGTCTTGTGTTTTCAGACATCAAAACCTTTGTGTCTGTGGATTCCATGGGTCTGCCCCTCACTCTCACCTCCTCCAGCACATGCCTTTTAATCCTTAAACATTCAGCTCAGATGCTACCTATGCTATGACGGGCCCTCCACTCTGGTCTCCCTTTTCACCAGACTCATCCTCCTCACCCACATGTCCTTCAGGTGATATTCTGAGTGACCACATCTGTAATGGTCTCCCTCTGACAACATTAGAGCTGAGCCTCAGTTCCTTAGCAACACATCAGAACAGGAGGCGAAGGGAGAAAATTTAGAGCTGGCTAGGAAGCAAAGCTGTGCTCTCAGATGCTCACATTCATAATTTTTAAATTGCAAAATTCACAATCTTCAGTAATTAGATCTAATTGTCCTAAGATCCCAGCAGTTTTGTTTCAAACCTGTCAATTGTGAGATGTCTATTAGACCCAAATACTAGTGACAAACAGGCACTGGGTATATGAGTCTGGAGTTTACAGGCAAGAGCAAAGGTAGGAAAATCAATTTGTGGGCAACCAGTTAGAGATGGTATTTTAAGTTAACATATAAGATGAGTTTACCCTAGTAAACTCATGAGTATGCATATATAGCAGGTGTTTTAGCTAACATCAGTAATAATACCTTCAAGAGAAAAATGTCTTTTCCTCCTTTCCTTTAGATAAATTCTACAATAAAAGCTTTGAAAAAAAAATAGACGAAAGGAAACATATGAACTGTTAACTATGCAATTCTATTCACATATTAATAATATGTAAATTAAATAAACATACTGTCATAATAAAAATCTATGCCTGTCCAGTTGACTATAGAATTTATTTTTCTATAAGGGTTATAGGGCTTGAATTAAAAATTATCCTTCAGGATTAGCAAAATGATAAATGGAAAAAAAAAAACCCTACCAATGTTTCTAGGACAAATTAGGTTAGCTTGCTTTTAGACACCAGAGAAGCAAGGAGTCAGTTTATATCATACAAACAGTCTTAAAATATTTTTCCTAAACTGTCACTATAGTATTTTAGTTTGGAAAAAAAAAAGCCATATTAAATCATTGCAGATCTGCTCTCTCTAAATAGTTCATTGATTTGGTGATAAACGTTATATTCAGATGCAGTCAACAAAATGATGTTTGCTCCTTTTGCTGTAATATGAGATAGAATCCAAAGAGGAAATTAGGCATACAAGATGATGCTATCTGCCTAGGTTGAAAAACAGCTGCCTTTCTGATTTATGTGATTAGGAATATTGATTTATTTTAATCACCTGTGGGGCAAGTCTATTCAGGAACAAATAAAGAATCTTCAGCTGTCTCTATCAGTGATTCTCAACAGAGGGTAACATTGCCCTACAGGGGACTTTTGCAATGGCTGGGGGCATATTTGATTGTCATGGCTTGGTAGGGGTGGTATTCCTGGCATCTAGTGGGTTTTGGTCTGTTAAATGTACCACCACTGCCAGGACACTTAGCCCCCTCTACCACACCAAAGAGCTATCTGAAAAACTAAAACAAAATGTGAATAATGCCAAGTCTTAGAAACCATGGTCTAAATAATTACCCACCATTTATCACCAATACCATGATTCCTATGAGCTATTTAGAAAGTTTAAAAATGTTTATAATCATGTGACTTTAACAATAATTCACATTAATTTATGTTATACTATATATATATATATATTCCCTCCAACCTTTGATGAATTGTTTAATATCAAAAATAAAGGAATAAAGCTAACTTCCATAGACCTTGACTTATTGACCACTTTTACACACACTACTCATCAATAAGAAATCTGATAAATCCATCTGGTCTAACGTGTCATTTAAAGCCAATGTTCCCTCATTGATTTTCTGTCAGGAAGATCTATCTATTGATGTCAATGGGGTGCTAAAATCCCCTACTACAACTGCATTACTCTATCCCTCAGTATCTATTTAGGTGCGCCTCTGTTGGATGCATAGATGTTTACAAGGGTTATATCCTCTTGTTGAACTGATACCTTTATCATTACATAATGATCTTTTTCTTGTTATAATGTCTCTTGTTATAGTCTTTGTTTTAGAAGAAAAGATAGGCGTAGGCAGCAAAATCTTGGACATTTCTTTCAGCAATATATATTTTTTCTGACATATCTCCTTGGGTTAAGGGGAAAAAACAGACATAAAACAATTGGGACTACCTCAAATTAACAAGTTTTTGCACAGCAAGGAAAGCCATCAACAAAACAAAAAGACAATCTACTAAATGGGAGAAGATACTCACCAATGCTACAACCAATAAGAGGTTCATATCCAAAATTGAAAAAGAACTCAGACAAAATAACAAAAAATAAAAAAAATAAAAATAAAAGTGGGCAGATGACCTGAATAGACACTTCTCCAAAGAAGGTGTAAAGATGGCCATAGACACATGAAAAGGTGCCCAACATCACTAATCATCAGAGAAATGCAAATTAAAACCTCAATGAAATACCACCTCACACTTGTCAGAATAGCTATGATCAATAAATCACCAAACAAGTGCTGATGAGGATGTGGAGAAAAGAGAACCCTTGTGAGTTGTTGGTGAGAATGTAGATTGATGCAGCCACGGTGGAAAGCAGTATGGGATTATCTCAAAAAATTAAAAATGTAAACACCTTATGACCCAGAGATCCCACTTCTGGTTATATATCAAAAAAAAAATCCAAAACAATAATTTAAAAGACTATATGCATTCCCATGTTCATTGCAACATTATTTATAATAGCCAAGATATGGAAGCAACCCAAGTGCTCAACAACAGATAATTAGACAAAAAGGTGGTGGTACATATATGCAATGGAATGTTACTCAGCCATAAAATAGAATGTAATCTTACTATTTAGAACAGCATAGAAGGATCTAGAGGACATTATGCTAAATGAAGTAAATCACACAGAGAAAGGCAAATACCATGACTTCACTTATATGTGGAATCTATAAAACACTATAAACAAACAAAACAGAAACAGACTCATAGATACAAAGAACAGACTGATGGCTGCCAGAATTTGAGAGACTGGGTGAAAAAGGTGATGGGATCAAAATGTACAAATTGGCAGTTACAAAAGAGTCATGGGGATGTAAAGTACAGCATGGGGAATAGGGTCCGCGATATTGTAATAACTATGCATGGGGTCAGGTGGGCACTTGAATTAGTGGAGGGAATACTTTATAACCTATAGGAATGTCTACCTGCTGTTCTGTGTACCTGCAACTAATAGAGAATAGGGTTGAATGCAAACTGTAATAAAATAAAACAAAAAGAAATCTGAGAATTTATCAACTTACATTATATTCTCAAAGCCCTATAATGATGTTTTTATAAAATTAGTTTGTGAAATGCACTAATCTGAACAGGGAGAGTTCAGGTTCAAATGTAGATCTTCTTACTATAAATTTAAGATATTCTATAACTAATTTTCTCTTAGTTGTAGCATTTCTAAAAACGTTCATAGTCCACAGCAATAAGTGAAAAAGTAAAATGCAAAAAGCAAAAATAATACCAATGACATACATTCCATAAATATTTAACAGTATAGTCTGTGCAATGCAAAAGTAACTAAGAAGAAATTTATAATCCCAAATGGAGAGGGCAGATGTTCTTACAAATAAGTATAATATGATGCAGAGGGACTTTAATCCTATAATAGGAAGATAAACAACTGGTTAGCTTTAGAGGACAGATAATACCCTTGTAGCAGAGAAGAGTCCAAACTTGTAAGACTAGCATTACCTGAGATGGACCTTGAAAGACAGGTAAAATAATTAAGAATGCATATTTGTATATAAGATAGATAATACAGATGCTAACACATTTCTTGAGGTAAAGGAAAGGTCTGTTGGGTGTAGGTACACAAACATAAGCTTGGAAATACTTAAAAAAGTGTTCAATTAAGCCAGGAGAAGAGAAGGGGTAAAATTAAGACTAGAAATATCAAGCCACATATACCTTGAGAAGTATTATCAACTCAAGATATTCTATAACTCAGTGGTCTCCAACCCCTGGGCCGCGGACCAGTGCCAGTCTGTGGGCCATTTGGTACCGGTCCGCAGAGAAAGAGTAAATAACTTACATTATTTATGTCTTATTTATATTTAAGTCTGAATGATGTTTTATTTTTTAAAAATGACTGGATTCCCTCTGTTACATCTATCTAAGACTCACTCTTGACGCTTGTCTCGGTCACATGATACATTTATCCGTCCCACCCTAAAGGCCATTCTGTGAAAATATTTTCTGACATTAAACCGGTCCGTGGCCCAAAAAAGGTTGGGGACCACTGCTATAACTGATTTTCTCTTCATTGTAGCATGTCTAAAGATGTAGTTCATAGTCAGCTATAAAATGTATGAAAAAGAAGTAAAGGTTTTGGAATCTTTCTTGGTAAATGGTAGTCATTTTGAGTGCTGAGGGAGGAATTGAAAAGAAGCACTTGGTTTAGAATAATCCAATGGCTGGGCATGGGATTTATGGAGTAAGAGGTAGAGCCTACAGTCAAGAAAATGAGTTAAAATGAGACTATTAGAGAAGCCAAGGCTGTGTTTATTAGGTCCTGATCTCAGGAAAGAGCAGAGAGGATGAAGCCAAAATAAGAAATATTATTAAGATTTATCACCAAGACTCGCTGCTACGGGCGTTTTTCATCCTACAGTGCAAAGATTAGACCCTTCTGGAACTGCTAGAGTAACACAAGAAAAACAAGTTGTACAGAGCTGAGGAAACCATCCCCAGGGCACACAAGCTATACTGGCTAGACTCTGTTGAATATCTGATTGTTTGTCTTTCTTCTGTCAATTTTCAAATCTGGTTAAATTATGAAGCCACATTAAAGGTCTAGTGAGAAAACCCAAAAGAGAGGCTTACAATGTGCTCATTTATTATAGACACATTGTCATTACTTCAGTTGGACAGCTGTGTGCCTAAGGACAGGATGTGATTTTAGCATATCCTGTTAGGTGTACATCCTGGTACTAGTAGGGTGTACTACTCTCTATATACAGCACAGCCTGTCTGATCCACAGTCTCATAATTTCCATTTTCCAGATAGGAAACAGAGGGACCCAGGGGTTCAAGGATGTAGTGGAACATGAATACTCCCCAGGCTGCCTAATGGCAGAGCCTCTGCACTCCTGCCAGATTCTGTCTCCAGGAAGCAGAAATGAACCCTCTCTGACACCACCCTCTCAAACTCACCACCCTTCTCAGCTCCATTTAGCACCCTCTGTGAAGCCGCCTCTGACTCCCCAGGCAGCACGCACATTGTGCTCACATCCAGTGGGGACGTGGATGGCCAACGATCCTCAGCTGGCTAGGAGCACTGTTGCTCTGACTGACGCTTTAGCGCCATGTTTAAATCTTGAGCTTTTTATTGGGGGACAAATGCAACACAACAACATTTCCTTAGCATTGGGGACAAGTTCTCAGCAAGTATTTCTTAAATGTAATGAAATTGTCTTTAATTTCTTGTCAAGTGTCCAGCCATTCTGTCACCAGAAGGCATTGACAGGAGCCCCAAAGGCACCAAAACTTACTGAGATTGTTCTTGTTCAACATAAGAATTTAAATTAATTTATTTAATAGATTTTTTTTTCCAGAGGGAACTGAGCTTCCCAGTAAGAAACTATAGCTCACAGGTGCTCATGTCTTCTCTTCTGTAAAATGTTTATCAGTAACATCACATCTTTGTCTTATGATTCCATGATGTAGGGCAGGACAAGTGGATGTAGTTTTAGTTCAAGATGGTTTGAAAAGGGACAGAAAGTCTAATGGGAATCTCAATTCAAAAGCACACCATTTGAAACATTTATCAGCATTCCACTTTGGCAAATTGTCACGTTAATATATTTTTTCTTTACATGGTTTTTCTCCTCTGCAGAATTTAGTCATATTAAAGTTTCTGAAATAAGAAATGAAAATTGTTCAAGCTACAATATTAATTTCCTCTTCTGAATTTGTAAAGTTTATTAAACACTAAGAAACAGCTATTGATAAAAGAGCCAGATAATTATCTCAGTAAACATTCACTTAGATTAAAGCAATATTAACACAGTATATTTTCAACTTCACTCAAATTTTTCACTTGTGATTTGAATTAGAAAATTATTGTTACTCACAGGTACCAGGTTAATTATAAAAATATTAATAGGAGATGACATCAGAGTAATGGCGGAGTAGGAAGCAATACCGATAAATCTCCCCCAAAACTCAACAAGATCTTCAACCAGAAACAGAAAAACCTATACTTGGAGCCTCCAGATGCTTCACAATACACCCGAAGGTATGGTCGAGTGAAAAATTGGCTAAATATATAACCAAATCCTGAAGGAAATAGGGAGTAAGAAATGCTCCGCCTTCCTCACTAACCTAAACAGGGCGGCTTTCTCTGGTAACTGTGAATATAGAAACTGAGGCGGGCAAAGGGGGTGAATACATCCAGGCCGTGCACAAAAGGCCGAACCAGGCTGTGGCTCGGAGATCCTAGCGGAGGAAAAACTGTTCCTGTGGCAAGCCGGGCAATACAAGCTAACACTCGCGCCAAACCCAAACAAAGAAAGACAAGCGGAGCGGCCATTTTACCCGTTCTCCTGGTTGGTGCGCAGTTAGTGGGCAAGAGATCTCTTCCTAAGCCCCAGAAGTGGGTGTCCGTGTTGCCCCACAGAGAGGCAGGGTCAGAGGCCTTTCTGTGGGCCGAAAGCAGAATCTCTGGGCAGCCCCAGCGCCCTGGGAAAGCCGCGCACGGGAGGGAGCGAGAACTAATTCCAACGGTGGAAATTTTCCGTGCTGGTGAGGGTTTCACTCAGGGAAACGCGGCCGGCCTCATATCCTGGTGTGCGTGCGCAGATAGGTAGTGAGCGATTCCTCCGAGTGCCTCGGCAGTGCGCGCCCGTGTTATCGCACAGAGGGGCAGAGTCAGGGGCCTTTGTGTGGGCAAAAGCGGAATCTCGGGCCGCCCCAGCGCCTTGCAAAAGCCATGCACGGGGACGGAGCGAGAGCGAATTCCAGCGCTGCAACTTTTCCCTGCGGTTGGGGGTTTCACTCAGAGCGTGAGACTACTGGCCGGATATCCTGGTCTGCGCACGCAGATAGTGAATGAGAGTTTCCTCCAAGCACCCCGGAAGTGGGTGCCCGCCTGTGTTACCGGACAGAGTGGCAGAGCCAGAGGTCTTTGAGTGGGCGGAAAGCCCGCCTGATTATGCTAGCAGCTCTGACTGACTGAGCCTTACCCAGAGCCCTGTGCTGAGTGGGAATAGAGTGGGGAGTTGTCAGCTCTTTGAACCTCTTACTATCCAGGCAGAGGCAGCAACAACCCCATAGCTGGATTATCAGGCTACTAATTGAGGAAGGAAAGACTAGGAGAAAGGCTCCAGGAACACGGACTCTCTCACTGTCGGAGCCTATGAATGCTAATGAACCTTGACTCCCAACGAGACTAAAGCACAATACATGACATTGCCATAGAGACTTATCAACTACAAACCTCTACCTGAGCGTGCCAAAGGGGCAGAACCTGGGGTACAGAGTCACCGACCAGGAAGAGGGAGAGAAAAGAAAAAACAAGAAGATAACCTCTCAAAATCAAGAATAATCTGCAGACTTTATAACCTATCCCATTTTATTATATTTGTTCGTTTGTTTCTCTTATCTTCATTCTTGATACTTTTTTTCCTCCTCCAATTTGGCCGATTAACTCTCTGCCGGTCTTACTCTCTCCTCTCCTTGAACTACACTACCCATAAGTGTTACATCACCCATTATCTTTTTTCTCCTCTTCCTTTCTCTCTATGAGGGTTGCACTCCAAAACCCTTAACTCTCTCTCTCTCCTTTCTTTTTTCTTCTTTTACTGGTTCCCTCTTTTTTTCTCTCTCTCTCTTTATTTTCTCCCTCTATATTAGTTTCTTCCTTTCTCCTTTACATCTCCTCTCATTCAAACATCAATAACAAACAAATTATCTTATCTGGGACTCAAACTTATGTTTGTGGCATTTTGGGGGTTTTTACTTCACCTTTTTAACTCACTAGCAGTGCTCCCATCCCTGGCTCTCCATTTTATCTAGTTCTTGTTCCACTAAATACAATAGTATTTTTTTAATTTGTCCCCCCATTTTTCTGTTCTCCTCTTATTCCTCTCATCATAACTCTTAGACAACCAACACCTAAAAGCAAATCATTTTATTCTTGACCCAAATTTTTTCCTTATTTGCTTTTTGTGGGTCCATACCGCCCCCCTTTTTCTTTTTTTTTTTCTTTTTTTTTTTTGCCCCTTTATTACTTTTCCCCAATTCAGGACCTCCAACACAGGCATTATTTGTTAAAATTCACAGTTCACCACAAGATTTTCTCAAGAAAAAGGGGAGAGGAGAGGAAAAAAGGAGGGGGGGAATAATTTCCTTTTTTTAAAAATTATTATTTTATTTTTCTTTATTTCATTATTAATTTTTTTTAAAAAAAAACAATTCTTTTTGATTTTTTATTTTTTTTAACTTTTTATTCTTTATTAAATCTCATTAATACTATCAACAAAACCACCCTCAGATGCCATTAAGGAAGAGAAAATAGAATATCATGGATACAAAAGAAAGAGAGGTAACACAGCTAGATGAGGAAAAATCTATGGAGAAAAAATTTAATATATTGGAAACCTTGGAGCTAAATGACAGAGAATTCAAGATAGAAATACTAAAAATCCTCCGAGATATACAAGAAAACACAGAAAGGCAATTTAGGGAGCTCAGAAAACAACTCAATGAACACAAAGAATATATGTCCAAAGAAATTGAAACTATAAAAACAAATCAAACAGAGATGAAAAACTCAATTCCCGAGCTGAAAAACGAAGTAACAAGCTTAGCTAATAGAACAGGTCAGATAGAAGAGAGGATTAGTGAAATAGAAGACAAGCAACTTGAGGCACAACAGAGAGAAGAAGAAAGAGACTCAAAAATTAAAAAAAATGAGATAGCCCTACAAGAATTATCTGACTCCATCAAAAAGAATAACATAAGAATAATAGGTATATCAGAGGGAGAAGAGAGAGAAAATGGAATGGAGAACATACTCAAACAAATAATAGATGAGAACTTCCCAAGCCTGTGGAAAGAACTAAAGCCTCAAATTCAAGAAGCAAACAGAACATCGAGTTTTCTTAACCCCAACAAACCTACTCCAAGGCATATCATAATGAAATTGACACAAACCAACAGCAAAGAAAAAATTCTCAAGGCAGCCAGGGAAAAGAAGAATACAACATATAAAGGAAGGCCCATTAGATTATCATCAGATTTCTCAGCAGAAACTCTACAAGCTAGAAGAGAGTGGACCCCAATATTTAAAGTCTTGAAAGAGAGAAACTTTCAGCCACGAATACTATACCCATCAAAGCTATCCTTCAAATATGAAGGAGAAATAAAAACATTCACAGATACAGAAAAGATGAGGGAATTTATCATCAGAAAACCCCCACTCCAGAAATTACTAAAGGGGGTTCTCCAATCAGATACAAAGAACAAAAAAAAAACAGAGCCACAAGTAAAAGCTCCAAGAAGAACACAATAAAACCAAATTTAAACTGTGACAACAACAAAAAGAAAGAGGGGGAGAAGATGGAGATTAACAGTAGCAAAGGATGATGGAGTGCAAAAGTACTCACAAAATAGTTCGCTACAATGAACAGGGTAGGGACCCTTTTCATTACTCAAAAGTAACCACCATTGAAAAAAACACCACAGAAGCACATGAGATAAAAAAAGATAGCAACAGAGGAAAGATGTATGGAATACAACCAAATAAAAACAAAAGATAGAAAAACGAAAGAGAAGGATCAAACAAGACACAAAACTAACAGAAAGCAAGATATAAAATGTCAATAGGGAACTCACAAGTGTCAATAATTACACTAAATGTAAACGGATTAAACTCACCAATAAAAAGGCACAGAGTAGCAGAATGGATTAAAAAAGAAAATCCAACTATATGCTGCCTATAGGAAACTCATCTAAGTAACAAGGATAAAAACAAATTCAAAGTGAAAGGCTGGAAAACAATACTCCAAGCAAATAACATCCAAAAAAAAAGCAGGTGTAGCAATACTCATATCGGATAATGCTGACTACAAGACAGGAAAAGTACTCAGAGATAAAAATGGCCATTTCATAATGTCTAAGGGGACACTGAATCAAGAAGACATAACAATTCTTAATATATATGCACCAAACCAAGGAGCACCAAAATATATAAGACAGCTACTTATTGACCTTAAAACAAAAACTGACAAAAATACAATCATACTTGGAGACCTCAATACACCGCTGACGGCTCTAGATTGGTCATCCAGAGAATCAACAAAGACATAGTGGCCTTAAACAAAACACTAGAGCACCTGGATATGATAGACATCTACAGGACATTTCATCCCAAAGTGACTGAGTATACATTTTTCCCCAGTGTACATGGATCATTCTCAAGAATTGACCATATGTTGGGCCACAAAAACAACATCAGCAAATTCAGAAAAATTGAAGTTGTACCAAGCATATTTTCTGATCATAAAGCCTTGAAACTAGAATTCAACTGCAAAAAAGAGGAAAAAAATCCCACAAAAATGTGGAAACTAAACAACATACTTTTAAAAAATGAATGGGTCAAAGAAGAAATAAGTGCAGAGATCAAAAGATTTATACATACTAATGAAAATGACAATACGACATATCAGAATCTATGGGATGCAGCAAAAGCAGTGATAAGAGGGAAGTTCATATCACTTCAGGCATATATGAACAAACAAGAGAGAGCCCAAGTGAACCACTTAACTTCCCACCTTAAGGAACTAGAAAAAGAAGAACAAAGACAACCCAAAAGCAGCCGAAGAAAGGAGATAATAAAAATCAGAGCAGAAATAAATGAATTAGAGAACAGAAAAACTATAGAAAAAATTAATAGAACAAGGAGCTGGTTCTTTGAAAAGATCAATAAAATTGACAAACCCTTGGCAAGACTTACCAAGGAAAAAAGAGAAAGAACTCATATAAACAAAATCCAAAATGAAAGAGGAGAAATCACCACGAACACCGTAGATATACAAAGAATTATTGTAGAATACTATGAAAAACTTTATGCCACTAAATTCAACAACCTAGAAGAAATGGGTAAATTCCTAGAAAAATACAACCTTCCTAGACTGAGTCAAGAAGAAGCAGAAAGCCTAAACAGACCTATTAGTAGAGAAGAAATAGAAAAAACCATTAAAAACCTCCCCAAAAATAAAAGTCCAGGCCCTGACGGCTATACCAGTGAATTTTATCAAACATTCAAAGAAGACTTGGTTCCTATTCTACTCAAAGTCTTCCAAAAAATTGAAGAAGAAGCAATACTTCCAAACACATTTTATGAGGCCAACATAACCCTCATACCAAAACCAGGCAAGGATGGCACAAAAAAAGAAAACTACAGACCAATATCTCTAATGAATACTGATGCTAAAATACTAAACAAAATACTAGCAAATCGAATACAACAACATATTAAAAAAATAATACATCATGATCAAGTGGGATTCATCCCAGAATCTCAAGGATGGTTCAACATACGTAAAACGGTTAACGTAATACACCATATCAACAAAACAAAGAACAAAAACCACATGATCTTATCAATAGATGCAGAAAAGGCTTTTGATAAAATACAACACAATTTTATGTTTAAGACTCTCAACAAAATGGGTATAGAAGGAAAATATCTCAACATGATAAAGGCCATATATGATAAACCATCAGCTAACATCATATTAAATGGCACTAAACTGAAGGCTTTCCCCCTTAAATCAGGAACAAGACAGGGTTGTCCACTCTCTCCACTCTTATTTAATGTGGTACTAGAGGTTCTCGCCACAGCAATCAGACAACACAAAGAAATAAAAGGCATCCATATCGGAAAAGAAGAAGTAAAGGTATCACTTTTTGCAGATGATATGATCCTATACATCGAAAACCCCAAAGAATCCACAAAAAGACTACTAGAAACAATAAGCCAATACAGTAAGGTTGCAGGATACAAAATTAACATTCAGAAGTCAATAGCCTTTCTATATGCCAACAATGAAACAACTGAGAAGGAACTCAAAAGAATAATCCCCTTCACGATTGCAACAAAAAAAATAAAATACTTAGGAATAAACATAACAAAGAATGTAAAGGACTTACATAATGAAAACTATAAACCATTGTTAAGGGAAATTGAAAAAGATATAATGAGATGGAAGAATATACCTTGTTCTTGGCTAGGAAGAATAAATATAATCAAGATGGCTATATTACCCAAAGCAATATACAAATTCAATGCAATTCCCATCAAACTTCCAATGACGTTTTTTAAAGAAATGGAGCAAAAAATAATCAGATTTATATGGAACTATAAAAAACCCCGAATAGCCAAAGCAATCCTAAAGAAAAAGAATGAAGCTGGGGGCATAACAATACCTGACTTCAAACTCTATTATAGGGCCACGACAATCAAAACAGCATGGTATTGGCAGAAAAATAGACACTCAGACCAATGGAACAGAATAGAAAGTCCAGAAATAAAACCACATATATATAGTCAAATAATTTTTGATAAAGGGGCCAACAACACACAATGGAGAAAAGAAAGCCTCTTCAGTAAATGTTGCTGGGAAAACTGGAAAGCCACATGCAAAAGAATGAAACTGGACTACAGTCTCTCTCCCTGTACAAAAATTAACTCAAAATGGATCAAAGATCTAAACATAAGACCTGAAACAATTAAGTACATAAAAGAAGACATAGGTACTCAACTCATGGACCTGGGTTTTAAAGAGCATTTTATGAATTTGACTCCAATGGCAAGAGAAGTGAAGGCAAAAATTAATGAATGGGAGTACATCAGACTAAGAAGTTTTTTCTCAGCAAGAGAAACTGATAACAAAATAAACAGAACGCCAACTAAATGGGAAATGATATTTTCAAACAACAGCTCAGATAAGGGCCTAATATCCAAAATATACAAAGAACTCATAAAACTCAACAACAAACAAACAAACAATCCAATAAAAAAATGGGAAGAGGATATGAATAGACACTTCTCCCAGGAAGAAATACAAATGGCCAACAGATATATAAAAAGATGCTCATCTTCTTTAGCTATTAGAGAAATGCAAATCAAAACGGCAATGAGATACCACCTCACACCTGTTCGATTAGCTATTATTAGCAAGACAGGTAATAGGAAATGTTGGAGAGGCTGTGGAGAAAAAGGAACCCTCATACACTGTTGGTGGGAATGTAAAGTAGTACAACCATTATGGAAGAAAGTATAGTGGTTCCTCAAAAAAGTGAAAAAAGAACTACCTTATGACCCAGCAATCCCTCTACTGGGTATATACCCCAAAAACTCAGAAACATTGATACGTAAAGACACATGCAGCCCCATGTTTATTGCAGCATTGTTCACAGTGGCCAGGACATGGAAACAACCAAAAAGCCCGTCAATAGATGACTGGATAAAGAAGATGTGGCACATATACACTATGGAATACTACTCAGCCATAAGAAATGATGACATCAGATCATTTACAGCAAAATGGTGGGATCTTGATAACATTATATGAAGTGAAATAAGTAAATCAGAAAAAAACCAGGAACTGCATTATTTCATACATAGGTGGGACATAAAAGTGAGACTAAGAGACATTGATAAGAGTGTAGTGGTTACTGGGTGGGGGGGAGGGAGGGAAAAGGGAGGGGGAGGGGCACAAAGAAAACTAGATAGAAGGTGACAGAGGACAATCTGACTTTGGGTGATGGGAATGCAACATAATTGAACAAGGTAACCTGGACATGTTTTCTTTGAATATATGTATCCTGATTTATTGATGTCACCCCATTAAAAAAATAAAATTATTTTAAAAAAATATATTAATAGATAATGAGAGTATTTATATATATAATTATAATTATACACACATATATATCTATGTACACATGTATATATGGCTTTTCAAAGAATTATATATAGATCTTGTTTAGATTGGGAGCAGCAAAATGTTCACGGAGTAGGCGGACATTCCAACTCTCACCTCCCAGAACCAAAGTGGATTACAACTTAATTTTAAGAACAATCATCTTGAAAAACTAACTTTGAACTAAACTAGAGTATTCTATAACCAAGGATCACCAAAAACCACACTGAGACTGGTAGGGAAGGCAGAGACATGGAAAGGGCTTCCCTACTCTCAGGAGTGAGCAGCAGCCCAGAGGTACTCTTGCGGTTAGGGTTTCCCAGAGAGTTGTGGGTCCTCAGCCCCAGGACTAGAGCCTCAGCCTAGAGCCCCAGAGACTAGAAGAGATGTATGAACAGTATTTAGCTGAGAAAAGAGCTGGGATACTGTTTGAAAGTAAAAGACAGAACTCTCACACCCAGGCTATGACTTAAAGGGTCCGCGCCCAAAACCTTGCTCACAGCCACTTACCCAGGGTTCTAGGAGTAAGGAGTGCCAAGATGACTGGAGTTGCCAGGAGAGTTTAATTTCAGAGGCACAGGGAGAGACACTTAGAGAGACAGCCACCCTAACCCCTGGGCTGAGTCACTCCCCAAATCTAAAGTGACCATTTTTCCTGGGAGCAGCAACACCAGCAAAAGGAAGAAATTACCCTGCCAACCAGAGGCTCTTCTGCTCTAGTCAAAGCAAAGAGGTGCTTAGAAGCAGGGAGCACATTAGGGACACAGGTAGTGAGTGCTGAGGTCTGAGCTACACTGCCCACTGACGCTGCTGAGTACTCTCTGGAGGGCGGTCAGGCTGGCAGTGGCAGGGTTGGCAGATGGGGCCGGGATGGTCTGAGTGCGCATGCTTAAGACTGCCCAAAGTAGCAGAGGCCAGGGCTACCATGGTGGCAGCCCGAGATGGCAGCAAAAGCCTGCCTGCAGTGGTGGAAGCCACGGCGATGGGCTGGTACCAGCAGCGCCCGAACCTGAAAGTGTGAGTGGTGGTGGTGGGCCAGCAGAAAGACCACACGTTGGGGACACAGAGGCCACACTCACTGAAATCCTGTGGCCACACCCTTCTTAGAACTGAAAAAGAAGATAAATAAATAAATAAATAAATAAGTAAATAAATGTCTGGATAGAATGACTCTTGAGGCTAAGGGGTAAGCCAAATCCAATACCATACCTAGTCTCTGAATTATAGTACTGAGGCCAACAAGTAGCCAGCAATAAGAGGCAACAGAAAGTGAATCTCAGGGGAACTTGAAATTTTAAACGAACTTACCCCAGGCCAAGAATAGATAAAAACTAAATTATGAGTGCAGCTGATATTTACAATGGCACGTGGGCCCAGCAGAGGCAGCCATAAGATCTGGATCACCTGTAGCTCTAAAAAGGTTGACAAGGGCCAGTCATAAGCAGAGACCCCCACTGGTCTACACCAGGCTCTGGCCAGGGAGGTCCAGGGAATGCACATCCAGTGGCTAGATATGGCGAGCATCAGTTCAGAACCTAACCTAACAACTCTTGTTAGAGGGGTATCATAAGGAAGGGCTCCTCACACCAGACCTAGCTAGAACATAGAAAATGCTGACACAAATAGCAAAATGAAGAGTGACAGCAGACAAGTAGCCAGCAGTGGATTATAAACGACAGCTGATACTAACCCAAGAAGATCTAGAAACAACACAACTGAAAATTGGAGGCAGACTATACCAATCCTAGACTGAGCTACAAACTACACATCCAAAGGAGGAATCTACACACAGACAAAATGGGAAGACATAAAAATGCAATCCAAATGAATCAACAAGAAAAATCCTTAGAAAAAAAAACTGAATGAGATGGAAATAACCAAATTACCAGATGCAGAGTTTAAAATAATGATTTTAGGATGCTCAAGGATCTTAGAGCAACAATGGATGGACATAAAGAGCACCTAAATAAAGAGATAGTAAGCATCAAAAAGGACATTGAAATCATAAAAAAGAACCAGTCAGAAATGACAAATACAATATCAGAAATGAAGACTACACTAGAAGGAATTAAAAGTAGGCTGAATGAAGCAGAGGATTGAATCAGCAATTTAGAGGACAAGATAAAAAAAAAAGCATGAAAGCAGCGCAGCAAAAACAAAAGAGCCTCAAAAAGTCTGAGGAAGGAAGAATAAACATCATTAAAATGTCTATATTACCAAAAGCAATTTATAAATTCAATGCAATACCAATTAAAATACCAATGACATACTTCAAAGATATAGAACACATATTCCAAAAATTTATATGGAACCAAAAAAGAACATGAATAGCCTCAGCAATCTTGAAAAGGAAGACTAAAGTGGGAGGCATCACACTTCCTGATATCAAGTTATACTACAAGGTCATTGTACTCAGAACAGCTTGGTACTGGCATAAGAACAGGCATATAGATCAATGGAACAGAATAGAGAACCCAGAAATAACTTTATGGACAACTGATATTTGACAAAGGAGGTAAGAGCATACAATGGAGTAAAGACAGTCTCTTCAACAAATGGTGTTGGGAAAACTGGACAGCTACCTGAAAAAAAAGGAAACTAGACCACCAACTTACACCATTAGTAAAAATAAACTCAAAATAAATAAAAGACTTGAATGTAATCTGTGAAACCATGATTATCTTGGAAGAAAACATAGGCAGTAAGTTCTCTGACATCTCTCGCAGCAATATATTTGCTGATTTATCTCCACAGGCAAGTGAAATAAAAGACAGGATAAACAAATGGGACTATATAAAACTAAAAAGCTTTTCCACAGCTAAAGACAATAAAAACAGAATAAAAAAACAAACACACAATGGGAAAACATATTCAATAATACATCTGATATTGGGTTAATAACCAAAATGTATAAAGAACTTGTAAAAATCAACACGAGGAAGATAAACAATCCAATCAAAAATGGGCAAAAGAAATTAATAGACACTTCTCCAAAGAGGACATATAGATGGCTAATAGGCATATAAAAAATGCTCAACATCACTAATTATTAGAGAAATTCAAATTAAAACCACAATGAGATACCACCTCACACCAGTCAGAATGGCGCTCATCAACAAAACAACACAGAATAAGTGCTGGTGAGGATGTGAAGAAAAGGGAACCCTCCTGCACTGCTGGTGGGAATGCAGACTGGTGCAGCCACTGTGGAAAACAGTATGGAGATTCCTCAAAAAATTAAAAATTGAACTGCTTTTTGACCCAGCTATCCCACTTTTAGGAATATACCCCAAGCACACCATACCACTGTTTCAAAAGGAGAAATGCACCCCCATGTTTATGGCAGCATTGTTCACAATAGCAAAGATCTGGAAACAGCCCAAGTGTCCATCAGTGGACGAACGGATTAAAAAGCTTTCATACATATATAAAATGGAATATTATGGGGCCACGAAAAATAAGGAAATCTTACCTTTTGCGACAACATGAATGGACCTGAAAACTATTATGTTAAGTGAAATAAGCCAGGCAGAAAAAAAAAATATCATATGACCTCACTCATTTGAGGAATCCAATCAACAATGTAAACTGAAGAAAAAAATTGAGACAGAGGAGAGATCAAAGGAACCAGAATAAAAGAGGACAGAGGAAAAGGAGATGATAGGAGGGCATAAACCTGAAGGGAAGGGGGGAGGGTGCTATGAGGAGGGGGGCAAAGGAGATATTGAGGAGAATACGGGGGAGGGAGGATGCATTTGGGGCAACACTAGAATCTATGTAAACAAAATAAATTAAAATCAATTAAAAAAAGAGAAGAGTGAAAAGGAATAAAAAGACTGAGGAAACTCTAAGAGAGCTCTGTGACAACATGAAGAGAAACAACATCCTCATCATAGGGGTTCCTGAAGGAGAAGAGAAAGAACAAGGATAGAGAACTTGATTGAAAGAATAATAGCTGAAAATTTCTGTAACTGATGAAGGAAAAAGTCACACAAGTTCAAGAAGCACAGATAGTCCCATTAAAGAGGAACCCAAAGAGGCCTACACCAAGACACTTCATAATTAAAATGCCAAAATTAAAGAATAAAGAAATACTAAAAGCTGCAAAAAAAAAAAAAGCAGTCAATTACCTACAGAGGAGCCTCCATAAGGATGACATCTGACTTCTCAACAGAAACACTAGTGGCCATAAGGGAATGGCAAGAAATATTCAAAGTAATGCAAAAGAAAACTCTACAACCAAGACTTCTTTATCCAGCAAGGCTATCACTTAAAATTGAAGGAGATATAAAAAGCTTCCTAGACAAAAAAAATAAAACAAAAAAACACTCAAGAAATTCATTATAACCAAACCAATGTTGCAAGAAATGTTAAGGGACATGTTGTAAACAGAACAAAGGGAAAAAAATATAAAAAAGAAGAATGTAGATTTAAAGAATAAAATGGCAAGAAACAACTACATATCAATAATAACCTTAAATGTAAATGGATTAAATGCTCCAATCTAAAGACATAGATTAACTGCATGGATAAAAAAAACAGGAACTGTATATATACTGTCTACAAGAGACCCATCTCAAAACAAAAGAGACACACAGACTGAAAGTGAAGAAATGAAAAAAAAAATTTCATGCAAATGGAAATGAAAAAAAAGCTGGGGTAAAAATACTTATATCTGACAAAATAGACTTTAAAACAAAGGCTATAGTAAGGGGTAAAGTAGGTCACTACATAATGATAAAGGGAGCAATCCAATAGGGAGATATAACCATTTTAAATATCTATGTACCTAATATAGGAGCACCTAAATACATAAAACAGATTTAGATGGACATAAAGGGCGAGATCAACAGCAATACTATAATAGTAGGGGATTTTAATACCCCACTAACATCACTAGATAGATCCTCAAGAAAGAAAATTAACAAAGAAACAGCAACCTTGAAAGACACATTAGATCAACTGAATTTAATAGATATCTCAGAACCTTTTACACTAAAGCAGCAGAATATACATTCTTTTCAAGTGCTCATGGTACATTCTCTAGGATGGACCACATGCTAGGACACAAAATGAGTCTCAATAAATTTAAGAAGATTGAAATCATATCAAGCATCTTCTCTGATCACAATGGCATGAAACTAAAAATCAACTACAATAGAAACACTGAAAAACATTCAAACACTTGGAGATTAAATAGCATGTTATTAAATAATGAATGGATTAATGAGATAAAAGAGAAATAAATAATTTCCTTAAAACAAATGAAAATAAACATACAACAACTCAAAATTCATGGGACACAGCACAAGCAGTCCTGAGAAGGAAGTTCATACCATTACATGCGTACCTTAAGAAGCAAGAAAAGCCCAAATAAACAACCTAACTGTACATCTAAAAGAACTAGAAAAAGAACAACAAACAAAGCCCAGAGTAAGTAGAAGGAAGGAAATAATAAAGATCAGAGTGGAAATAAATGACATAGAGGCTAAAAAACAATACAGAAGATCAATGAAACCAAGAGCTGATTTTCTGAAAAGATAAACAAGATTGATGAACCTTAAACTAGATTCACCAAGAAAAAAAGAGAGAGGACTCAAATAAATAAAATTAGAAATGAGAGTAGAGAAATAACAACTGACAGCAGAAATACAAAAGATTGTAAGAAAATACTATGAAGAACTGTATGCCAAAAAGACTAGACAACCTAGGCAAAATGGACAAATTCCTAGAAACATATAATCTTTCAGAAATCAATATCAATATGGAAGAATCAGAAACACTAAATAGACTGATTTCATCAAATGAGATTGAAACAATTATCAAAAAACTCCCAACAAACAAAAGTCCTGGGCCAGATGTCTTCACAGGCGAATTTTACCAGATATTCAAAGAAGAACTAACTCCTATCCTTCTCAAGCTATTTCAAAAAATTCAAGAGGGAAGACTTCCAAGCTCCTTTTATGAGGCAAGCATAATCCTCATTCCAAAACCAGGCAAAGACACCAAAAAGAAAGAAAGTTATAGACCAGTGGTAGTCAACCTGGTCCCTACTGCCCACTAGTGGGCATTCTAGCTTTCATAGTGGGCGATAGCGGAGCAACCAAAGTTTAAATAAAAAGATAGATTTAACTATAGTAAGTTGTTTTATAAACATTTATTCTGCCAAACTTAGCAAAAATCCAACATAAAGTACTTGGTAAGTAATTATTATTATATGCTTTAACTTGCTGTAACTCTGCTTTATAAATTTTATAAAGTAAAGTTACTTTCCTACTTTATAAATCACCATTACTGTAGAACCGGTGGACGGTTAGAAAATTTTACTACAAAGAGAGATACAAAAGTGGGTGGTAGGTATAAAAGGGTTGACTACCCCTGCTATAGGCCAATATCCCTGATGAATTTAGATGCTAAAATTCTCAACAAAATATTAGCAAACAGAATCCAGCAATACATAAAAAAATCATACATAATGATCAAGTTGGATTTATTCTGGGGAGGCAAGGCTGGTGCAATATTTGTAAAACAATCAATGTGATTCATCACATAAACAAAAGGAAGGAGAAAAATCACATGATAGTATCAATAGACACAGAAAAAGCATTTGATAAAATCCAGCACCCATTTATGATCAACATTCTCAGCGAAGTGGGAATACAGGGAATGTATCTCAACATGATAAAGGACATCTATGACAAACCCACAGCCAACATCATACTCAATGGGCAAAAATTAAAAGCAATCCCCTTAAGATCAAGAACAAGTCAGGGGTGCCCCCTTTCACCACTCTTTTTCAACATAGTTCTAGAAGTCCTAGTTATAGCAATTAGACAAGAAGAAGAAATAAAAGGCATCCAAATTGGAAAAGAAGAAGTAAAACTAGCATTATTTGCTGATGACATGATACTGTACGTAGAAAATCCTAAAGTCTCAGTGAAAAAACTACTGGACCTGATAAATGAATTCAGTAGTGTGGCAAGATATAAAATTAATATTCAGAAATCAGTGGCATTTTTATACACCAACAATGAACTGTCTGAAAGAGAAATTAAGAAAACAATCCCCTTCACCATTGCAACAACAAAAAATTAAAGTAGCTAAGAGTAAATTTTACCAAGGAGTTTAAAGATTTGTACTCAGAAAATTATAAAACATTGATAAAAAAACATCAAAGAAGATACAAACAAGTGGAAGTATATACCATTTTCATGGATAGGAAGAGTAAAGATCATTAAAATGTTTATATTACCTAAAGCAATTTATAAATTCAATGCAATTCCTATTAAACTACCAATATCATATTTCAAAGGTATAGAACAAATATTCAAAAAAATTATATGGAACCAAAAAAAAAAAAGAACATGAATAACCTCAACAATCTTGAAAAAGAAGAATAAAGTGGGTGGTATCACACTTCCTGATATCAAGTTATACTACAAGGCCATTGTACTCAAAACAGCTTGGTACTGGCATAAGAACAGGCATACAGATCAATGGAACAGAAAAGAGAACCCAGAAATAAACCTACACCTATATGGACAATTGATACTTGACAAAGGACGTAAAAGCATACAATGGAATAAGGACAGTCTCTTTAACTAATGGTGTTGGGAATATTGGACAGGTACTTGCAAGAAAATGAAACTAGACCACCAACTTACACCATACAGAAAAATAAACTCAAAATGGATAAACTATTTAAATGTAAGTCATGAAACCATAATCATCTTGGAAGAAAACATAGGCAGTAAGCTCTCTGACATCTTTTGCAGCAATATATTTGCTGATTTATCTCCATGGGCAAGTGAAATAAAAGACAGGATAAACAAATGGGACTATATCAATCTAAAATGCTTTTGCACAGCTAAAGACAATAAGAACAGAATAAAAAGACAAAGCACACAATGAGAGAACATATTCGACAAAAAGTCTGATAAGGGGTTAATAACCAAAATTTATAAAGAATTTGTAAAACTCAACACCGAGAAAGTAAACAACCCAATTAAAGACTGGCCAAAAATAATGAATAAACACTTCTCCAAAGAGGACATACAGATGGCCAATAGCCATACGAAAAAATGTTCAACATCACTAATCACTAGAGAAAAGCAAATTAAAACCACAACGAGATACCACCTTACACCTGTCAGAATGGTGCATATTAACAAAACAACACATAAGAAGTGCTGGGAAGGATGTGAAGAAAAGGGAACCCTCCTGCACTGCTGGTGGGAATGTAGACTTGTGCAGCCACTGTGGAAAATAGTATGAAGTTTTCTCAAAAAATTTAAAATGGAACTGCCTTTTGATCCAGCTATTCCACTTTTAGGAATATATCCTAAGAATACCAAATCACTGATTCAAAACAAGGAATGCACCCCCATGTTTATCGCAGCATTGTATACAACAGCCAAGATCTGGAAAAAGCTCAACTGTCCATCAGTGGACAAATAGATTAAAAAACAGTGGTACATATATACAATGGAATACTATGGGGCCATGAAAAAGAAGGAAATCTTACCTTTTGCAACAACATGGATGGACATGGAGACTATTATGCTAAGTGAAAGAAGCCAGGCAGAGAAAGAAAAATATCACATGACCTCACTCATATGAGGAATCTAATGAACAGTGTGAACTGAGGAACAGAATAAAGGTAGAGGCAAGATCAAAGGGACCAGAGCGAAAGTGGTCAGAGGGAAAGGGGAGGAGAGGATGGGATCAGAGAAGGGAAAGAGATTAGTGAAATTACATATACATAACACAGCATTATAGAGAGCGGGACAGCAAATCCTGAAGGAAAGAGGCGTTCAGATAAGGGGTGAGGGCGTTGGGGAGAGGGGTCAAAGGGGGTCGGGGGGAGGGAGATATATTTGGTGGGACACTTGAATCTATGTAAATGCAATAAATTAAAATCAATAAAAAATTTAAAAAGAAAAAAATATAGTAAACTTGAAAGTGTGAGGTTTTATAAATGTATCAGGAGAAAGTGCCGGAAAACTATCTCTGTATATTTGGATCAAGAGAAAGTTGTTAAAAGTAACACCCAAACCAGAAACTCTAACAAAGATGGTAAATGGATTTGGTTAGGGAAGAGAAGTGAAGGAAGGAAGGAAGGAAGGAAGGAAGGAAGGAAGGAAGGAAGGAAGGAAGGAAGGAAGGGAGGGAGGGAGGGAGGGAGGGAAGGAGGAAGAGAGGAAGAGAGGGAGGGAGGGAGGAAGCACAAAAGAAGATATATCAGGAAATAACATTATATATATTATACATACCAAACAAGTTTACTATCCTTAATATAACAGACACTTACAAATGAGAAAAATGGGCTAAACATTGGTACAGATAATTCACTAAAGAAAAAAATGGGTAGTTAATACTTTTGTCATTAGATGAAAATAAAAAAGTGGTTTTCATTTTGGAAAAAAAAATTATTTAGATTTATGTTTCACTAAAATGACAATCATTTACAGTTAATTGAACCCCTCGATGTGTAAAACTATATGAAATCTATATAGCATCGATCACTCTATTGTCTTTCATACTAATACTTCTATTAAAATTAATACAATAGGAGAATTCATATATTCACTCCAAATTTCAATTAATTATTGTACTAGATGACCCTTAACAAATATTTTCACCCCATAATTAATCTAATATTTCTCCTTATTACTTATTTATATCTTCTCAGGTAACAAGGTAGTCTGGTGTGCACAGTTCCAAATGATTATTGCTAAGAAATGAAACACACAAAATTTATTTCATAGTGTTTCTGGTTCACTTTGGGAAGTCCAGGTCCAGGCTTGGCCTCCCCTGAGGACTATCACCCTGTCTGAAAAGCAGAAAGAGGTCAATTTAAACCACTGGTTCCACCAGCCCTAATAGGAATAGTGACAACAGACACTAGGAGGTGGCAAATCAGCACCAGGCACAGAATATTGGGAAACGGAAGATACATAGTATAGAAATATGGAACAGAAGCTGGGAATAGAAACTGTAACATTTATGGATAAAACCCAACTTTTTCTGGGGGAGGTAAGGTGCTCTATGCAGAGGCCAGGATGATATAAAAGCATTTTAAAGTTCATGTTTGGGATGGGAGTTAGAATGGTATTGTTTGATATATACAGATTTATTTTATAATGATTTACTATGTTAATAAAGCCACTAGTGGACTGTCTAAATTAAACTAGTTGTTGAAGAAGAAACAGGAATTAAAAGAAAATTCATTAAGGAAGCAAAAGTAAGAAAAGGAAAAGAGAAGAAATAACACATTGCCACCTGACACAAGGGTCAAAGGAATATAACACAATATATTACCTCATCAAACAAATGTAAAATATTTAAAATTCTCCATAGAGAACAAAGACTTTCATATTGCTTTCAAAAACAAATTCCAGGTATATGCTGTTTTTTTTGGAAATATACAAAAAAATATAGTGACATGGTTCTGTGTTGATATATGTTCCTCAGAAATATTTGTTGAAGTCCTTATCCCTGGTACTTGTAAATGTGACCTTATTTGGACACTGGTCTTAGCAGCTGTCGTCCTTAGCAGGATGAGGCCATTAGGTGAGCCCTGATTCAACGTGACCAGTGAAGTCCTAAGAAGAGGAGAGACGCAGACGCAGACAGACACGAGGACAGCACATGGCGGTGGAGGCAGAGACTGGAGGGCTGTGTCTGTAAACCGAGAGCATCTACGAATGCCAGTGCGGCAGAGACCGAGGCAAAGGCCTGGGGCAGCCTGGGCCCTAGAGCTTCCAGAGAAGGGGAGCACGGCTCCACTGACACCCTGATTTCAAATGTCCAGCCTCCAAACTTCTTGTTTTTAAATCATTCAGAGTGTGACCATTTATTTCAGTAACCCTAGGAAACTAATATACAAGGAAACGCTGAAACTAAATATATAGAAGAAAAATGCACCCCCCCAAAGCCACATTAACAAGGTCTCAAATGAAGTAAGTATACACAAGGAAAGGCTGAAACTAAATTAATATATAGTAGAAAAATGCAACCAAAAAAAAAGTCACATCAACAAGGGCTCAAATGAAGTGACAGAGTAGACTTCAAGGCTAAAAACAGTAAATGTAAGAATTATAATTCTGCACCTGTAACATAGGAATGATAATAATACCTCACTTATGGGGCAGTTATGAGGAACAAATAAGTCAATATCTGTCAAGAGCCTGAATCAATAACCATCACAAACACTAAAAAAATGTGAACTATGGTTCTTTTTCCTATTATTATTATAAACTATTGCATAAAAATCATCTAAGCAACAGGGGATATAAAAATAAAACCCAAGAAAAGAGAAATTTCATAAAATTACCATTGTGGTAGAGTTTTAACACTTTCAGAATCTGACATCAGTTTGCTCCAAAAGTGCAGGTCTATGGAGGGTTTGGGTAACACAGTCCACAAGGGACACACATATCCACCATCTTACACTAAAAGCAGAAAACATATTACAGAACCGACAGACATTCTTTTTTTGGGGTAATTTTCTGAAGTGAGAAGTGGGGAGGCAGAGAGCCAGACTCCCACATGTGTCTGACCAGGATCCACCCCACATGTCCACCAGGGGGCATTGCTCCAATGTGACCAGAGCCATTCTAGCACCTGAGGAGGAGGCCATGGAGCCATCCTCAGCACCTGGGCCAACTTTGCTCCAATGGAGCTGTGGCTGCAGGTGGGGAAGAGAATGACAGAGAGAAAGGAGAGAGAGTAGGATGGAGAAGCAGATGGGCGCTTCTCCTGTGTGTCCTGGCTGGGAATTGAACCCGGGACTTCCACATACTGGGCAGACGCTCTACCGCTGAGCCAACCAGCCAGGGTCCAACAGACATTCTTAATAAGATCCTCACAAAGATTTTCATCATCTTATTCTCTCTCTGTGATCCAATAAAAACTAGAAATAAAGAAATTTTAAAAGTTCAAAAACAACCACTTGAATACTAAGATATTTACTGTAAAATAACCTCTGGAGTCCACCAGTATTCTCTGAACTCTGGGTTGATGGTACAAGGTCACTATGTGGCTGAGTCTACACAGTTGAGCCACATTTGCAGAGAAAGCCACCAAAGCGGGAAGTACCATCTCCTTAGGGGACATTTCCATAGTACAAGGGTGTATCTAGTTGTCACAAAGGTTGAGGATGGCTATTGGCATTGGGGTGTGGGGATCAGGAATAATGAATGTTCTGCTCAGCCCAGAACACTCAGGCACAATGAAGAACTGCTGTGCCCAATAGGCCAATAATGTTGCCATTGATAAACTTGGTCTTAAAGGCGACTGCAGGGCCAAGAATCCACAGATTAAGTTAATATTGCCCTGGCAGATTAAAAAATTTTATATAAACCGAGCAGGTAATCCAGTGCTCAACTTTCCTCAGCAAGAACCGAGTTTAAGAACTTTCTTCGCTTTTGACAGTAATCTGCGAGCATTTTACACTCTGCCTAGAGAGTATTGCTGAAACCCATTTTCTTTTATTACTAAGACTCAGAAAGGGAATTCATATTTATCTACCCACAGAACAGATAGATATATGGGTGAAAAACTACATAGGAAGCTGTAAATCTATTTAATTAGCTATTAAGGGTGATATTAGCCAAGTCAAATTCTCAGTCACATTCGGAGCAAACCAAACTTTTATCAGAGTTACCAGACTCAGTGCCTTCCTGCTGTCTGAGCTAATTGTTTTGTATGTTTTCATGTAAAAACAAAGCATTTTGGCAATGACTCTGTCTTAGCACTCTGGTAGTACTACAAGGTGAAGGGCAGGGTTTTAGAGTAGATGTAGCGTCTGGTATGAGAACAAAGAGGCTGGTCCAGTCTTGGCTCCACCATTTACCAGCCCTGTGACTGCTCTGTGTTTGCTCATTAGTCACATTGGGATGACAGTATCCACCTGACTTATCTTAAAGAGTCGGGATGCAGAGGAACCACCAAGTCCCTAAAAGGGCCTCCCAAGCTGCATTGAATCTCACCTCCCTCTACCTCTCTGAACCACACTCTGAGCCATAATTCCCTTCCCTGGCTCTGCTGCACCTCACTGGCTCCCTTGTTGCTCCTTGACTTTCCCAATTTAACATGTGTGTGTCCATCATCCCCTCTGCCCGGAGCACTCTGCCCTGACAGGAGCAGTCTCCTACTCACACACTTTCTTGAGGTCTCTGTTCTCATGTCACCTTGTCTGAGAAGTTGTCATAGACCATCCTATGACAGAGTTCTCTTGATTTTCTCTGTTGCTTCATTTTATTTTTTGCTTTGATGTAGTGACGCTCTACCGTGTACTACCTCATATTTTAATTTGTTTGCTTATTGTCCTTCTCTTCTCCACTAGACTGTAATCTCAAAGAATGCAGGAATTTTGCTCTTTCTTCTTTAGGAATAATGTTCTAATAACAAAGTTGAGTTTTTCCTCAATCAGTCTATGTAAAAATTTAGACATATGTTTAGTTAGAAAGTTTGTGTTTTAACTTTTTATCAATGTAAAATGATGCGTACATTATTTTATTTTTATGACATTAAATATGTTCTCAGACACGTAACTCTTGAAATGATTTAGAATACCACACAAATCACGCATTTAACGTCTTTACCTTCTCATCTGCCTGCCTTCATTACCCTGGTGCCTTTACAAACACTCAAACATGTACTAATTTTGCATAATGTTCCTCTGAAAAGATTGTATATGTGCTCTATACAGAAGTGAACTTGTTTATTCACTGAAAGCAACACGTTCCATTTAAGGACTTTAATGTGCCACAAACTAAGTGGGCCAACACTTTGTTATTTGCTCAGACAAGACAGTTTTCAAACTGGTCCTGAGTTCTTGTCTATCATGGTTGTGGGTGTATCCCTCCTCTTGTCCCCCAAGACACCCTCCATGAATTGTGGTGGAAAGCAAATACCATTTCTTTTTTTTTTTTAATTAAAAAAAATTTTTTTTTTATAATTTTATTTTTTTAATGGGATGACATCAATAAATCAGGATACATATATTCAAAGAAAACATGTCCAGGTTATCTTGTTGTTCAATTATGTTGCATTCCCATCACCCAAAGTCAGATTGTCCTCTGTCACCTTCTATCTAGTTTTCTTTGTGCCCCTACCCCTCCCCTTTCCCTCCCTCCCCCCCACCCCGTAACCACCACACTCTTATCAATGTCTCTTAGTCTCACTTTTATGTCCCACCTATGTATGAAATAATGCAGTTCCTGGTTTTTTTCTGATTTACTTATTTCACTTCATATAATGTTATCAAGATTCCACCATTTTGCTGTAAATGATCCGATGTCATCATTTCTTATGGCTGAGTAGTAACAAATACCATTTCTTATCCATGTTATATTTCTCCAGTATGCTGTATACCAGTGATCCTCACCCCCCACGCCAGAGACCGATACCAGTCCATGGTCCATTTGGTACCAGTCCGCAGAGAAAGAATAAATAACTTACATTATTTCCATTTTATTTATATTTAAGTCTGAATGATGTTTTATTTTTTAAAAAAATGACCAGATTCCCTCTGTTACATCTGTCTGAGACTCACTCTTGACGCTTGTCTCGGTCACATGATACATTTATCCGTACCACCCTAAAGGCCAGTCCGTGAAAATATTTTCTGACATTAAACCGGTCCATGGCCCCAAAAAGGTTGGGGACCTCTGCTGTATACAGCAGACACTCCATAATGGTTCAGCTGACTATTGAAAACATGCCTTCATGTGGTGATGCTCAGCCCCACCCCTCCATAAAAGGAAACACAGGAGAGTCCTTACATTTGGAGCCTGAGGAGGAAGCCCCGCTGACAGTGGATCTTGATCCCCCTTTCATGGAAAAGACTCCCTTTCCCCTGCGAGTCGTCGTGACAGCCACCCTGGGGCGCTTCAGGGGGATGACTGCGCGGGGAGGTGGGGGCACACGGCCGTGGTAATCGAATAACCTGCACAAAACACAGACACAAAATACGGTGAGACTGGCTTTGCCTCAGCGTTCCATCAGACAGGGCGGGGGATGAGCAAGAGAATGGCCTCGTAGGAAATTCAATAAATGTGTTGGTTATCGTTCTTTAATATTTAAAAATATGTATTTACTGAAAGATTAATTTTTCCAAAGAAATAAAAACATAGTCTGTGCTTCCTGGACATTAGGATATGACTCTCTAGTATGAGCTCATCTGTCAGGTATGAGAGGATATATATATGCCATGAGATTTGTTGAAATTACACTGATCTTGATGCCCAAGTATATGTGTTTGTTTGGTGTAACAGATTTATCCTTCTTAGAAATCTGCCTTTTACACAGCAGACACCTGTTAGCACATGAGTGTGCAAAGAGGAAAAGGTCACATGAGAATCTGGAGCAAAGCAAAGAAGATTATTGCCTGGTCAGGAAGCAGCTCATAGGGCGAGAAAATGAGAAGATGAGCTGAAAGCAAACAGCTGGGAGGGGAGAATGGCTATGTGCTTGCCTCTGGCTAAGGACTTCCTAGCAAGGAGAGGCTCCCTTGTAGGAAAAGGGGGCTAGCTTTGATGGATATGGTGTTAGCATGAGACAAACCTGCTGACTGAAGTCCTGATAGGAGTATTCATCTGGAAACCTCTTTATTATTCTGACCATCTGTTAGATGTGCAAAGGGAGACTAGAAGTATTTGTATGTTCGGCTATTGAAAACTTCTCTAGTAAGAAAAAACCCACATAAAACTCTTAGAAGCTTTAGGTGAGTAGTGAAAAATGACACACACCACAACTGATGCATTCCAATTAAACAATGAAAGGAATAGATGATATTGACTCACTTGTATAAATAAATAAGTCATAGATTCAAATGTCTCCTATAGTTTATAATACAGACACCCAGACAACAAATTTTTGTGTGACTTAGTACATTTGGAAGCATAAAGGTCAGAAAAAATATGAAGATAAATTTACTCATTCATTCAAAACCATTTGGCAGTGAACCACATGTGTTATTACACTATAGATTATACAGAAAATAGAATGATTATTACATATTTACTGTGACATCATTATGCAGGTTACAGTCTCATAATTGCTTTAAAAGGGGCAATAAAATAGTATGAAAGATAGAATTAAGAAAACTACAACAGGAAGAAAAATCTTTAAAACCTTCCACAATAGGTTACTTTACAAAGTTACATCTTATTTACACATACAGATAAAAATGGGATCATTGTTTTTGGAAAATAAGACATGATAGATAATAACAATTAAGATTGGCTGGTTTCCAAATATTCATTCACTCAGTTGAAGGAAAAAAGGTCATACATGAACTACATTTAAAGCTGAACTCAGTGTTAGGACTGTCCAGCATTAGAAAGCCAAAGTGTTCAAAAACGTTTTGGAAAAAATACTGTGGACCAATGAAGATCCCTGGAAAGGAAGAGAAGTGCAGTGAGAGTTGAAGGGAGGCACTGTCCTCTGCGAATAGGCAAAGTCTAGAGCTGAGAAACTGCTCGCAAAGAACAGGTCACGGGTGTCCCTGCACATGGCTTGCGTGGCAGTGTATGCAGGGTGACTGACTACTATGGATGTCCTCCCTACCTCCTGGGGCTAGAGAATCAATCTTGCCCCCCATTTCTACCATGAACAAGAGCTACATTACTTCTTTATATAAGTTGAATACCCAGAGCACCTTAGGTCAGTGACCAAAGTACGAAGGCATTTTTCATGAGTGACAACATCCAAAGCTATTGAGGAAGAAGATAATGTGGCAATCAACTCACCTCTGCCAGGGCAGATGCTGCCTGGTGATGAAAGGCTAGCGCTTTGGAGGGACAGTTGCCCCAGGCCACGGAAGTGCAATCTAGCAGGTCATTAAATAATCTAATCCATAAACTTGGTAAAGTAAATTTCTAAAGTGGCCCTGGACAGTTGGCTCAGCAGTAGAGCACTGGCCTGGCATGTGGAAGTCCCAGGTTCAATTCCCAGTCAAGGTACACAAGAGAAGCAACCATCTGCTTCTCTACCTTTCCCCTCCTCCTTCTCTTTCTACTTCTCTCTCCTCCTTCCCCCTCCTTCTTCTCTCTCTGTCTCTCTCTATTCCCCTCCTGTAGCCATGGCTTGAATGGTTCAAGCAAGTTGGCCCTGGAGCACAGAGGATGGCTCCATGGTCTTGCCTCAGGCACTAAAATAGCTTGGTTGCTGAACAACAGAGCAAGCCCCAGATGGTCAGAGAATCACCCCATAGAGGGCTTGCTGGGTGGATTCTGATCAGGATATTAGCCGGAGTCTGTTTCTATGCCTCCTCATTTCCCATGTAATAAAAAAAAAGAAGAAGAAAATTTCTAAAGTCCAACTAAAATAGATAATGGTGCAAGAATGCTATAAGGAAAATTCAGGCTAAGTAAAGCCACTGTATTCACTGCTACTTCAGTGACAATGCAATCGAAGAACAGTTTATAGAGAACTGAAATGTCTGTCAACATCTCTACTGCTTACCCCACCAAGAATCACAAAGCCTCTGATGTTGGCCAGGCCTGATCCTGCACTGAGAAAAAAACAGCTGCACTTATGACATACAGTTAGTATGGGACATGCATTTGAGCAACAATCTCAGTATATGTGTGTCCTTTGTTGGTAATTTCTACCGAGTATAGCCCTGTTCCATTTTTCATGTGCCCATTTCTTATTTGGACTTCTGTTTGCTTTAATAATATTGGAGACATATAATTTTATTAAATAACAAAATCTAAAAATTGGTAAATAATTTTAATATTAACTTACTTGATAAAATAGACATACTGTCTCTAGGAAGAATAAGGACATTAGCTATTAAAAATAGCTGCTTTTTGGACAAAGGCAATTCAATGGCATATTGACATATAAAGTGAATATAATTTTGAATATTATTTTTATTTAAAATTTGTTATTATTAAACTTGAGCAAAATAGAGCAACAGTTTAGAAAAGAATACATGAAAAAAATCTCAACTCCCAGTCTCACATTCTTTTTTTCTTTTTTTTTTTTTTACAGGGACAGAGAGAGAGAGTCAGAGAGAGGGATAGATAGGGACAGACAGACAGGAACTGAGAGAGATGAGCATTAATCATCAGTTTTTCGTTGCAACACCTTAGTTGTTTCTTGATTGCTTTCTCATATGTGCCTTGACTGCAGGCCTTCAGCAGACCGAGTAACCACTTGCTTGAGCCAGCGACCTTGGGTCCAAGCTGGTGAGCTTTTTTCTTAAGCCAGATGAGCCTGCGCTCAAGCTGGCGACCTCGGGGTCTCGAACCTGGGTCCTTCCACATCCTAGTCCGATGCTCTATCCACTGTGCCACCGCCTGGTCAGGCCCAGTCTCACATTCTAAAACAACTATCATTCTCTAATCTTTTTTCTACACTAATCAATATTTTTCACATAATTAAAAATATAATATATGTATAGTCACATTTTCTGGCTAATTCTCTTTATAATAAACATTGTCCAGCATGCTCAATGGTCTTCTCATGTTTATTTTAATTGCCGTGATTAATTTTTGTGTGTTAGATGCAGCACATTCTAATAAATCATAGTCTGATGGAGTCTTCATTGAATGCCTATTTTTCACTGTCAGCTCATGTGATTTTAAACTTCAAGAGAAAAATATAACAGTTACATAGAGTTTTCTCACTGAACACTAAATTTTCATTTTAGATAAATAGTGAGTTCAAGAATTGGCAATTACCTATTACTTCTAAATTTCCTTCATGAGAAGACTTCATTTTCCTTACTTATGAACTAAAGCTTATAGTCACTATGTGCTTAATGCTAACAAAATATGTGGATTGGACAAGGGGCTAAATCAATGGGCTGCCCGCAGCCAAACCCCGAGAATAGGGTTGTGGCCATGTTCTCACTGGGCCCCTGGAGCAAATTAATGATCAGAAACCAAGGGACCAGAGAACTTCCTGGGACTTGATTCAACTTTGAACCCACCTCTTCAGCACTGCTTAACTTTTGACAGATGTACAGTCTATAAAACCAAATTAAAGTGCCTATTTATTTTAAAATAAGGATGTATATATTTGAAAACCACATAGTTATTTTTATAACCTTTTAGTATATCTCTTTTTCTCTACTGTTTGAACTACTCAAAATTCATTAATTCTTCCTATAATTTCCACCCTGACTTCAGATAAGTTTTTGGTTACAACTGATCAGAAGCTAATTTTTAAAGACTCGTTTCACTCGAGACCAGTAAATGAGTAATTTATATTTCTGTGGGTTTTTTTGTTGTTTGTTTGTTTTGTCATTAAACTTCTCTAAGATTATCAGTAAAGTCCTCCACTCCCCAAGTCTTGGGGAAATACATCTTGGAAAGGCCTTTAAGGTCAAGTGATTGAAATTTTGAATGATTTTTCTTGCAATATTTTGACCTTAACATAATTTTTGTATTTTGTACAACTTTGCTCTCTGCTATAGTTTGTACAGAGTTTTGGGTAATTAAAAAGGTAATACATTTGAGTGGTAATAAAATAAATCATCAAGTCTCATAATTCTGCAGTGTAGGTGTTTTTGAGCCATATTGCCCATGAGGAAAACTTACAAAAAATGGGAGGATGTAATTTGCCCAAATTTAAGCCGTCAACACAGGCACATCTAGGCTGGAAACTCAGGTCTTCTGTCTCCAAATCCTATACTCTGTCAATTATCCCGTGCTGCTTATTTCCAAATGTTTTTGGTAGAAGGCCACTCTTACCAGCGGGTGATTAAAATTTGCATAATGACATAGACATTGCCTCTTGCTAATATGCTTTTCCAATATTCATGAATATAGACTGTGTTCCACAATCAATGATCTGAAACAATTGCAACCTAGGGTGTTTTTGTTTTGTTTTGTTTGTTTGTTTGTTTTTATGAACTGCAACTCTAGCAGCTTCTCTTCTGTTAATTTATAGGAGGTCAGAAGGGCTCCAGAGTTGAGCGATGGCCACTGGATTCATTTACTGGGAATGTGTTTTCTCTGTGGTCAAGCGCCCGGGGCATTTCTTCTTCCCTGTTAACAGAAGTTCACTTGTTCCCAGCGTTTCAACTACTCAATGCTCTTCCAGATGCTAGAGAACAGAGGCTGCTTCAAACTGCTCACATCTCGGAAATTGAAAACATTTCCTGGGGGTGATTCAGTGTGATTTTGGCCACACATCTCCCTTTGCTTTACTTGGAAGAATGTCTATATTTATGTTTTGTTTTTAATAACATGTAAAGTCTTTGATGTAGAGCCATACTTGACCTTTCAGAAGAAAATACCATTGAAGGCTATAAATTCCTGCCCAGTGCTTTGTGTGATATAAAAAGATAGATGTTCAGAACAGCCACTTAAGCCTTCTTCAGTGATGCTCTTCATCAACCCTAAACTCATGGACAGACGTGAAATTAGTCTTTGGAAAAGTTACTGCTGGGCCCATGTATTAGAACAACCACAGTAAGATGGAACTTGCCATAAAGAAACTTTATAAACATTTAGAACTACCTAAGGGTTGGAAATTTCCAACTATGTGCATTAGAATTCTCAAATGAGGCAGGCATCATCAGGTGATGGTGCCATGGAAATGCATGTCAGTTCCCAAGCTATAATCCCCAGTTTAAGTCATGTCTTTAGTCACAGCTGGGTCAGGACTCTGCAAACCATACCCACAAGGGACCTGAGGGGACACAGCAAGACTGGGGCAGGAAGAGAGGACATGCTGCTTACTGCCCGCTTCCTGTCCTTGCTTTGGGGTCTTGTTCCTCTTACCATCTCTCTGGCCCTGTTTTTCTCTTGGCAGCACCTGTTTGTTCCAGCAGCAATGGCTGAACCCAGTTAGAGGGAGTTTGCCACACTGGCTGCGAGAACAGGACCTTCATGTCCCTGGAAGAGGGCAGGGTCCCCCTTTAGGCTGAGCAGAAGACCCCACTCACAGTGCCAACTCTAAAAGTCCCTTTTTCTTTTCTTTTCTTTTTTAGGTGAGAAGAGGGGGAGTAGTGAGGCAGACTCCTGCATGCACCCTAACCAGCAATCCCAGCTGGGGCTGATGCTTGAGTACTGAGCTATTTTTAACACCTGAGGATGATGTGCTTCAAGGGAGCTAGCCTCAGCGACTGGAGCCATGCTCAAACCAATTGAGCCACTGGCTGTGGGAGGGCAGGAGGTAGAGAAGAGGGAGAAGGAGGGGGGAGAAACAGACGGTTGCTTCCCCTGTGTGCCCTGTCCAGGAATTGAATCTGGGATGTCCATATGCTGGGCTGATGCTTTATCCACTGTGCCACCAGCCAGGGCCTGACCATTACTTTTTCTGCATTAAGTTTTGACCATTTCCCCAAGCCTAGAGGAGGAACCTGTTTCTCTCAGTTGCTAAATTCTTTCACAGTTTTCTCTTTGCTTTCTCAGTTCCTTAATATGTCATTAGGCAATTTTCACATACAATCATCCCTGTGAAATATAATGGTGCAATTTATGCTTTCCAGACCCAAAACAAAGCCACCTGGGGTTAAAGGAAATAGCTGAGATCTCTCTCCCTGCAGGTCAGTGTGGTCAACTGAACTGGAGTGCCCTGGGGCAGGGGCATTGCAGTGGACTGTTATGGAAGAACACCTGACCAACCAGCTTGTTTCTGCGTCACTGGGACTTTGCTGTGTGAACATCAGTATAAGAAATCCATTCTGCATCATCATCAGTGGTTACTGCTAACTGCCCTTAGTAGCTAACACTGATGAAGCACTAAAAATACATCAGGTGTAATGCTGATTGTGTATATACTTTCATTTAATCCTCAGCACAGCCCAATGAGGCAGGAATTAATTTCACGCTCACTTCATGGATGAGACAACAGGGTTTGTGGTATTAAATAACTTGTCCAAGTTTGCACCACAATAAAAATAGAAAAAAGAATTAACCAGAGTATCGCTTATGAGGAATCACTATGGCTAAAATTGTTAGCGTGGATTTTGGGAGCTATTTATCTTGTCTGACCTCTCTGTTCACAGGAGCCAGTGTTCACAGGGAACTTGTGACTCTCTCCACTGTGGCAGGCGCTTCTGTCTTTCTCAGCCAAGTGCGAAAAGTGGAAAAACATAGGAGCGCAGCTGCTTAGACAGCCTGCTGACAATACGACCACATTGAACTCCTCTTGCATGCTGACACGTCAAATTGTATATAAGACAAAATAAATTATTTGGAAATTGTTCCGAGTTAGCTATTTTTCTGTGTAGTGGAGAGTTATCTAAAAGCTTCAGACTCTATAATTGTTTGGCTGATAAAAGTTCTTGCTCTTTGGCAGGTAAGCTTTTCTAGCTTCTATCTATCTATCTATCTATCTATCTATCTATCTATCTATCTATCTATCTATCTATCATCTATCATCTATCTATCTCTACCTATTTGTCTAATGAGATCTAATCTAATTAGTGACTTTATTGAGCTATGATTTATACATAGCAAAACAATGCAGATTGTGGCTTCTTTGAAAGGTGAGGGAACTACAACCCTGACTGCTTGCTCAAAGCCTAGGCTACTGCCATCTAGACTGAACTCCACATTAGCTAGAAATTCTCAAAATGTGGAAGCAAGTCACATGTTATAACAGGGGTCGGGAACCTTTTTGGCTGAGAGAGCCATGAGTGCCACATATTTTAGAATGTAATCCTGTGAGAGCCATACAACGACCCGTGTACATTACGCATTATCCAATAAAAATTTGGTGTTGTCCCAGAAGACAGCTGTGATTGGCTCCAGCCATTTGCAACCAATGAACATGAGCGGTAGGAAATGAATGGATTGTAATACATGAGAATATTTTATATTTTTAACGTTATTATTATTTTTTATTAAAGATTTGTCTGCGAGCCAGATGCAGCTATCAAAAGAGCCACATCTGGCTTGCGAGCCATAGGTTCCTGACTCCTGTGTTATAAAATATTTAAGAGATTATACTACTCAAACAACATCATACTGACAGACTAACAGACGATATGCATTGATTGAAAACTTCACTTGTAGCAATTAGGACAATGTCCGCAACTCACAAAAAACGTTATGTTAGAAAATGTTTTTAAAATTGTCAAACACTAAAATTTTGCAATAGTTTGAAGACTCTAAATGTTATGTTTTCTTAATAGTAAATGGATTATTTTAATGCTGTCAGAACTTCACATCATTTTTAGGACAAATTATTATAAGCTTTTTGATACTTAAAATAATAAAGTTTACAGAAATAATTTGAGAAAATAATTCCTAAAAACTCATATATAGTCATAAAAGGATAACTAGTGAAATAACCTGTTTAAGTCAGTAGTTGCACACAGTTCCAAGTGTGGCCCCACACTGCAATGCAGAGCAAGTGAACAGTGTATTTTACTGAATCGAAACAATCTAGCATTTTCAATGTGTCATATGAAAACAGATGTATTTTAGAAGGTTGAAGTCATTCTCTGAGTCTATAAAACTGGGTCTTGAGAAATTCTAAGTCAACAACAGACCTGGAAAATAAAATTGGTTAATTAAATCTCTGAAATATTACCCAAATATCAGACACAGAATCTTAGGCTGAAGCACTTCTAAAGTCCTCAAAGTCCAAGCTGTTCTTCATATACCTCAGTAAGTGCAACGAAAACAGGAAACTATCTAAAATGTATTTTGGGGTGCTCAGTATTTTCTTTTATTTTTATGATAAAATACTATTGTAAATGTATCAGTCAAGAATGTCTGAATACAATGTACAAAATACTTAAAAGATAAATTAAAGGGAAGCAAAGATGAAACATTTACATACCGATTGTAGAAATCATCTCTGTAGTAGTCATAGTCTAAGACGTAACCACTAAGGGGAAAACAGAAAATTAGTTGACATTTGTTTCAAGCACACTGATTTTGGTACTAATTTATGATGCTCTAGAAAGCAACTTAGGTCATTTTTTAAGATACTTAATTTTCAACGTAATTATGTGTCTGAAGAGTTTTTCAAGGTAATGTGTCATTGGCTATCACGCCATGTCAACGTACTGTCACGTGTCTGACAATGTAGAGACTGATGATGGTTGAAACAGAGAAGAAGAGCAGGCAGCAAAATAAATCTTCAAAATACTTGCAATTAAATATAACTGTAGTCCGTTTTTTTCCTTTCTCGCCAATTGTGTAGGCGAGACACAATTGAGTTGTCCCTTCTTCCTAAAGTATGTACAGCAAAGCTAAACAATGAACAAAAGGTATAGAACTAGCTTAAAAAAATGAGAAGGGTTGGTGACCCATTCCCTCAGAGCATGGCAAATAGAAATGTGGTTTCCTCAGAAGTTCAGGTATATTTTTAATTCTAAAAACTATGATTTGATGCTTTACATAGAAGAAAAAAATATTTTAAAGCCACTTTGGCTACATCTTATCAGCAATAACAATATTATAGAGTATTTAAATAGGAATTACTAAATGCATTTTAGAGATGAGATTGGTATGACTAAGCACCTTAAAAGAATATATGATACAAATTGCACCCACACACTCATATAGTCATGGGAGTTTGCGAAACACTTTTTTTTTTTTATTTAGAAGATTAAATTTAATAGGGTGACATTGATCAATGAGGGTACATAGGTTTCAGGTAAACATCTCTATAGCATTTGAACTGTTGATTATGTTGTAATGAGATACTTTTTACGCATTATTTCCTTTTAATTTTGTCCTCAAAACAACTGCAACTGGAAGAAACTAAAACACAAAGGACCTCACTGACTTGTTCAAATTTCTGTCACTAGGAAATGACAGAGCTGAGACTAGAGGAAAACTCTTTAGAGTCCAAGTCTGGGGCTTTCTCACAACACTGTGCGACCCTCCCCAAGCCGGAAGGAATTTAATTGCATTGAGAATGGAGGATCTGTGCTACAAGGAAGTGATTATTTCTTTAATGTTCAGTCATTTATTTTAATTGCCCTAGAATTTACCATTTTAAGCTTTTTTTAAGTATACAGTTTAGTGCTATTAAGTACATTCACCATGTTGTGCAAGCATCACCACTACTCATATCCAGAACTTTTCATCATCCCAGACAGAAATTCTGTATTCCTTCCTCATAGCCTGTGGTAACCTCCACTCTACTTTTCGTCATGTGAGTTTCTCTATTCTAGGCTCCTCGTTTAAGTGGAATCATTTTGTCTTTTTAGTCTGGTTTACTTCAGTTATCATAATGTTTTCTTTTATTTTTAGCAAGAGAGACAGAGACAGAGAGAGGTACAGATAGGGACAGAGAGGAAGGGAGAGAGATAAGAAGCATCAATTCATAGTTGTGGCATATTAGTTGTTCACTGACTGTTTTCTCATATATGCCTTGACCCAAGGGTTCCAGCTGAGCCAGTGACTCCTGGCTCAAGCCAGTGACCTTGGGCTTCAAGTCAGTGACCATGGGGCCATTTATATGATCCCACTTTTAAGCCAGTGACCCACACTGAAGTCGGATGAACCTGTGCTCAAACTGGCAACCTTAGGGTTTCAAACCTGGGTCCTTTGCATCCTAGGCCGATGCTTTATCCACTGTGTTGCTGCCTTGTCTGGCCAGTTATCATAATGTTTTTAAGGTGTATACATGTTGTAGCACATCACGGAATTTCATTCCTTTTTATGACTGAATAAACTAACACAGTGTATCAATATATGTATATAGATATACACTCCATTTTCTTTAAAGTTATGCTACTTTTACTCAGTGATCATAAGTAATCATCATTTTATCTCATGTTTGATTATTTCAAGAATATGTTCATCTTATAATTGGAAGTGTGTCCCCTTTGAATAACATCTTTCCATCTCCCCTAGGTCTGCTGGCACCATTTGTCTGTTCCTGAGATTTGTTTTTCCAATTCCACGTGTAAGTGAGACTAAGCACTTGTCTCCCTCTGTCTGATTTATTTCACTTAGCATCATGTCCTTAAGATCCAGCCATGCTATTACTGATGGCAGAATGTTCTTTTTCATGGCTGTATAATATTCCATTGTGTAGGTATCACATCTTCTATACCCATTCCTCTGTTGACATACACTTGAGATATGGTAATTGTTTTATAATCTTTTTTTTTCCTGAGACTCTTTTTTTTTAATATTATAACCTCAAACAGCAGAGCTTAATAGCAAGAAGAAACTATGACACATGAACCAATTAATAAACATTCCTAAGGCGGATGATGGTGATAATCCAGTTAGGTATCTTTGACCTTCAGTAATTGAACAGCCTTCTGGAAATTTAAAAATGCATGAAAAATAAAACTCCCATTTTTATTTTTCTCAGTGACTGCTTAAATGATCTTGTCCAACCTGCTTCCGTGTGCCCCACCCTGACTGCTAAAGCATATTTACAAGAACAGGTGAGAGCTGAGCATCCAGAATTATTCAACCTCCAAGCTCCACCATCTGCCATCACAAACTCAATTTTACCTGTCAAGTTAATAATGACATGAAAGGCACAAACAGCCTTTGTCTTGGTAATCATGACAAGCCTGCTTTTGCCTTAATGGCTTGGGTTTTTAGCAGACGTGCTAAGGCTGTTGCTGGCTTGGGTCATAAGCTGTAACATCCAACAGGGTTTCCCAGGAAGGGAAAGGGATCCATGCAGACAAAGAGAGAACACCCCAGGGCAAGTCCGATGCATGTACATCATGTTTTCTTGGCGTTCCTGCCACCCAATTTAATTTCTTTCTTTTTTTGTCTTCTTTTTTCCCCTCTCGCAGTTTGCATTTCTCTCTCTTGTTTTTAAAATATTTTATTTATTCATTTCAGCAAGAGGAGAGAGAGAGAGAGAGAGAGAGAGAGAAAGGGAGAGAGAGAGAGAGAGAGAAGGGGGGAGCAGGAAACATCAGCTTGTACTTGCTTTCTGTATGTGCCTCGACAAGGCAAACCCAGGGTTTCAAACCAGGAACCTCAGTGCTCTAGGTCAGCAATTTATCCACTGCACCACCACTGATCAGGCTGTATCTCTTCTACAAAAATCCTCTTTTTTCTTTCTTTGTAAAACTCTACTGGACATTAGCTATCAAAGAATAGCATTTCTAGGAGTTGTATTTTAGTTTCTGAGGTATTTTATGTATCCTAGAATTTTACTGACAGAAAAAAACCAGACTGTATTTCACATTAGAAAAGATCCCCTTTCCCCCTCATGAACCAAGAATGCTGTTGTCATGCTTGGGGCTAATCTCTTTCAGCTTTTAAGGGGGGGACTTTTGCAAAGTTCATTGCAGTACTTTTGCATGACAGTCCGGTCCTTAGGCCACTAGAAACAAAATGATACAAAGTTAGACTGTTTGGGCATCATCCAGGAAGAAACTAAGTCTGGTAAACATCAATGTTTTTGTTGTCTGGGGGCAAGGTCAGTGGCAAGGGGCAGGGACTAGACTTTCCAGAAGAGCTTTGAATACTTAGCACAAAAAATACTTTGTATTTTCTTTTTTAAATCTGGTACACGTTTATGACTTCTATTCTACTATTCAATGTGCCTTTATTCTATTTGCTCAGATTCCTTCAAAATTTAATGAGAAATCAGAATTGGTAAAGCAACTGCGGACACACACACACACACACACACACTCTTTTTTTACTGAAGATTAAATGAGACCTAGTAGTGTTCCTGGAATTTCATTTAAACTCTTTCATTTCTAGAAGAAAAAAATCACAACTCATTGGGTTTTGCAATATGAGACCAATTTTCTCTAATTCCTGTGAATTCATAAAACCCCCTTCGTAGGAGCAGACAAATACACCAAAGTATTTCTTGTTCTTTTCCATCATTAAACTTCATTAAAGTATAATCTGAAGAATGTTAATAAACTCCTTAGCACAGGGAGGGAGCATTTTAATGGCTTCTTAACAGACATCCTGCCAATAATGACTATTGCTGGAGCCTTCTCAATGACTGCATCTGGCTCTCTAAAGTAAATTGAATAATCAATTGTTGAGTACTTATTACAAGCACAATACCGGGAGTTGTCGATAATAGCAGAACATGGCTTCTAACTTCAAGGAAAGTCATTCTAAGTGTAAGGGATCAGACAATCACACATCTGGCCATAATTCAAAGCAGAATCTCACAAGGGCCAAAATAAAAATAAGAATGACTAGGAGAGTTTATAGGATGTGGTTGGTGGGAAACAGAGATTCAAGGCGTCCTGAAAGAGATGGCACTTGAAATGGTCCTTCTGAACCTTAAACAGGTCGTCCTCCCAGCTAGGCAAGAATTAGCACTAGGAGAATGCAGAGTGAGTATGGAGAACGTGCTTTTAGGAAGTTTCTTCTCTCTTAGTCCAGCTGTTCTTCAGTACACTGTGGGAGTCATGAATGCAGAAGCCAGGACACGGGCTACCTGGACGATGGCCAGAGCCTACTTTATGGATCAGGAAGTGTCCTTAGAGGCACCTACAGATCCTGCTTCTAACTTGTCACAAAACTTGGTATAGGCTTCCAACTTCCCATATTTACCCATGTATAATACGCACCCTTTTTCGAAAAATTTGGGGTCTAAAAACTGGGTGTGTCTTATACAGTTGTAGATTATTTTACTTGCATTTCCCGCTTTTTTGCACTTATTGTCTTTGTGTTCTTTGGTTTGCACTTGTTACTGGTATTATATATTATGGTAGGTTACATTTTGCCACGGTCTACCCAGTAATGGCTCAGAAAAGATTTTCATATAGTGCCAAATTCAAGTTAAAAGTGATCCAGTTTGCAAAAGTGATTGGAAATTGTGCTGCTGAATGTAAGTTTGGTCCTCTTCCAGCTGAGAAATCAATCTGAGACTGGCTATGGGAAGAAGAAACCCTACTGAAAATGCCACAGCAGAAGAAGGCTATGTGACGCAAGTCAGCAAAATGGCCTGATTGAGAGAGAGAATTGAAGATATGGATTGAAGAGCAAAGGGCAATTGGAATTCCTGTGTCCACAAAGATGGTTCAGCATGAGGCAAGAAGAATTGCTGATGAAAAAGAAGTTACTGATTTCACAGGAGGACACCACTGGTGCTTCAGGTTCATGAAACAGAATGGACTAAGGATGCGTACATGCATCAGACTTGCCCAAAAGATGCCTGAAAGCTATGAGCAAAAAGGCCCTTGAATTTCATCATTGCTGTCATTCAATGTCGGAAGACACATCAGTTTGAGTTGGGACAGATTGCAAATATGAACAAAGTTCCCCTTCAATTTGATGTCCCAAGTACAGTGGTACCTTGAGATACAAATTTAATTCGTTCTGTAACTGAGCTCATAAATCAGTCAACTTGTATATCAAACTGCCGATACTGGACCCGTGTGCAAACGCACCAACTAGTGGCAGCTTCCTGAATCACGATTCATATCTTGGAATTTCGCTCGGATCTCAAACAAAAATATGGACCGAGTCGCAGCTCGTATCTTTAAAAAATTCGTATGTTGGTCTGTTCATATCTCAAGGTACCACTGTAACAGAACTGTTGATAAGAAAGGGGTGAAAACTGTAACAGTGAAGACAAGTGGACATGAAAAGAGTCATTCTACAGTTGTTCTACCTTGTTGTGCTGATGGAATTAAGCTGTTTTCTATGCTGATTTTCAAATGCAAAACAATGCCAAAAGAAGACATTCCTCAAGGAGTGATTGTCCATGTTCATGACAAGGGTGGGATGGATCAGGATGGGGTGAAGATCTGGTTTGAGAAAGTTTGGAGAAGGAGACCAGGTGGACTCTTACGCAAATCTGCCCTATTGGTGCTTGATCATTTCAAGGCACACATAACAAACAAAACAAAACAAAACAAAAAAAAGCCACAAAGGAGATGGCTACAGAGCAAAAAACAAAACTTGCTCTCATACCTGGAGGCTTGACACCTCAGTTCCAACCACTTGATGTCAGCATTAACAAACCTTTCAAAGCTGCCATGAGAGAAATGGGACCAATGGATGAAGTCTTCTGGGGACAATTTGACACCAGCAGGAAGAATGAAGAAACCAACTATAGGAGAAGTTTGTACCTGGGTGAAAAGATCCTGGGATAATATTGAGATCACTGTCAAGTCATTTAAGAAGTGTGGCATTTCAAATGCCATAGATGGAACTTGGGATGAGGCAATATATGAAGACAGTGATTCATCATCAGAGACAGATGAGGACAAGCTAATAAATGGAAGTTTTGACAGTGATGAGGAGTTGTATGAATTTTGTTATGAATAAAATTTGAGTTTAATAACTATGTAATACATATTTTTTTTCAAATTTTGGGCCTCAAAATTAAGGTGCATCTTATGCATGAAAACATCTTATATGTGGGGAAATATGGTATATACATACACTTGAACAAATTTAAAAACTCTGCCAAGATAATATGTGGGGAAAAAATCTGTCCATTTTCATATGTATAAATCTCTAAATTTATTTCATTTTTATCTTTTTTTATTCAGTGAGAGGAGTGGAGGCAGAGACAGACTCCTGCATGTGCCCCGACCAGGATCCACCTGGCAAGCCCACTAGGGGGAAATGCTTTACCCACCCACCTGGGGACCTTGCTCGGTTGCAACCAGAGCCATTTTTTAGCACCTAAGGTGGAGACCAAGGAGCCATCTTCAGCACCCAGAGCCAACTTACTCTAATAGAGCCATGGCTGCAGGAGGGGAGGAGAAGAGAGAGAGAGAGAGAGAGAGAGAGAAAGAAAGAGAGAGAGAGATGTGAGAGGGGGAGGGGTGGAGAAGCAGATGGGTGCTTTTCCTGTGTGCCCTGATTGGGAATCAAACCTGGAATATCTACACCAGTGGTTCTCAACCTTTCTAATGCCGTGACCCCGCAATACAGTTCCTCATGTTGCAGTGACCCCAAACCAAAAAATAATCTTGGTGGCTACTTCATAACTGTAATTTTGCTACAGTTATGATTCAGAATATAAATACCTGATATGCATTATGTATTTTCCGATGGCTTTAGGTGACCCCGCCGGGGTTGCGACCCACAGGTTGAGAACCGCTGATCTACACATTGGGCTGACCCTCTATCACTGAGTCAACTGGCTAGGGCCTCTAAATTTACTTCTGAGTGTGTGTGTGTATGTGTGTGCTATAGATATGCATATACACATAAATTCAAAAATAGTGAATTAAGTTATTTATTCTAAACATAAATGATAAAATACTTGACGTACTACCAAGGATTTCTTGGATTGGGGGAGGAGGCTAGCAAGAACCTAAAGGATTTATAGAAGTCCAGGCTTACTGTGGACCAGGACCTGGCAGCTGAAGAAGATAAAGTGACTAAGAAGTTCAAAAGATTAAAACAACTCACATAGCCCATGTAAGTGTTCTGGTCTCCTACTTGCTAAGAGTCAAGATTACCATTCCCCCCCCCCCATTTAAAGGATGATTACTTTAATTGAAAAATTTGTGAATTCTGGGATCAAGTGAGAAAGAGAAGAAAAAAAGAGAATTATTTTTCTCTCTCTGGCTGAGTTAACAGAGGGATTCTTAGTTTGGAAGCATCACCCTGGATGGGGTGCTGTTTACTCTTCTCTATGCTAAATTCTCTTAGAATGAATATTTACACATGCAATCCCAAAATTGGGTTTAGTTTTCACTTCTGACTTCTGGTCTAGAATAAATGAAAAAAATATTCATATATATGATCCTCTTCAATTCATGACTACTTTATAAAGCTACCATGAGAATGAAACTTTTTTTTTTTTATAAACACTTGGTACATTTGATGTGAGAGCTATAACTAGGAAAGCAGGTGACCCAAACATCCCAGCTACTGTGATGGCTGGGAAAGTGAGCTAGTAGTCTTGCCTGGACCAGTAAATGGGCTCCCAACTGGTATTCCTGGTCCCTAGTATGTCCTCTTCTCATACCCATCATCTACGTTGCTAACAACCTAAAAGCACTCTTTTTACGAAGTGTCAAAATAAGGAACAGCAACAACTCTCCAACTTCACACTTCATTCCTCTCCAAAAATGCAGCTGCTCCTTCCAATATTCTTCAACAATTTCTTAGCTTACTCTTCAGTCATTCAGCACCTCCTGTTTGGGTGCTCCAGAGATGCCTCTTCCTCTCAGAGAGAAAGATCTCATCTTGCTACACACTGTTTGCATTAGTTGGCCTAGCTGCTCAACAGACTTCCCTGTTAGGGTCTTTGCTCAAGGTGTCCATCTGTCAACGTGATGTATCTTCCTTGTGCTAAACATGCATCCATCCTTAAAAATCTAACTATTCTTCCTCAGTCAAAAAGTATGTTGAGTTAGACTAAATTCTACCTACTGTGCTGCTACTTGCTTTGTTATTTTGTCCTGACTGTATTATTGTTCAATGATTGTCTTTTTGTATCTGTACTGCACTCATGCTTACCAGCTCTCTGCTGTTCCTGTCACATAGCTAATCTATACAGATTTATTTCTGTTAGCCTTTCCCTTCACAAACCCATTCCATTAATCATTTCTGCCTCCCGTCTTTGAACATCATCTAATTTGTCTGAATTTCTTGACACCAAAGTTTGTGCAGTAAAATATTCCAGGAGGACTCATTGAAATATAGGAAAGAAAGGCTCTTAGCATAAAAATTTTTTGGCACAACTTACTGTCTCTAAAACAAAGAGACTTTTAGAAGAACTTACTTTTTTCTAAAAAGACTGCCTATTCCTGGCCTTGGGCTGGTATCCAGACTGTGGCCTTGGGCTAGCTTTGCAAGGTTGCAGGTGTTCTCCGAATGTTTCTCCCTGAATTAACCCTATAGATAAACATTGTAAGAAAGCTTGTTTCACTGCTTTGTTTTACTGCTATGCTTTCTCTCCTCCCCATTCCTCAGTCAGTATGTAATTTTGCCTTTAAAAGCTAGTCCCAGACTGTACTTGGGGCCACATTGATTTGAAAGGCTTCAATCTCTATGCAGTTGTGCAGATGGCTAATAAAGACTCCCTAATTTCTTTTCTTTTCTTTTTTTCTTTTTTTTTTTTTTGCATTTTTCTGAAGCTGGAAACGGGGAGGCAGTCAGACAGACTCCCGCATGCGCCCAACCGGGATCCACCCGGCATCCCCACCAGGGGGCAATGCTCTGCCCTTCTGGGGCATTGCTCTGTTGCATCCAGAGCCATTCTAGCACCTGAGGCAGAGGCCACAGAGCCATCCTCAGTACCCAGGCCATTTTTGCTCCAATGGAGCCTTGGCTGTGGGAGGGGAAGAGAGAGACAGAGAGGAAGGAGAGGAGGAGGGGTGGAGAAACAGATGGGTGCTTCTCCTGTGTGCCCTTGCCAGGAATCGAACCTGGGACTCCTGCACGCCAGGCTAACGCTCTACAACTGAGCCAACCGGCCAGGGCAACTCCCTAATTTCTTAATTTGGCTTCTTGATTGTGTGGCAGGATGTCTGTTTCTTGCTGTTCCAATACAACATCATGTCAAATCCTGCCACACATGATCTATCTTCTGTTTTAACTGAGTTTAGTTATAAATGCACAGGCTCATTCTTATCACTTCTCTTCTTAACATAAGACAGGTACTTGCCTGTGTGCACCTCTACCTCACTCAGTGGGGAGCCCTGAAAAGGTAGAGTGTGTGTTGTAACCCAGGGGATATTTTTTGAATTGAATGTTACATGTTTGTGGAACTATCTGCTATAACATTTATTATTATTACTTTTTGTAGAAAACAAAATCCTAAACACCTGAACATTGATATTAGAATTTTAGACCATTACAGTGGCCATTTTGGGTTAGACTTTTCTGCCAATAAATATCAATTTATTGTCTATCTGCTCTCAATCTTTCCTTTTTTTCTTTTGCTTTGTGATATTGGGGCTGGATCTTATAAACCCAGTTGGCTCTGTTTAGAGTCTGTCAGTAGGGGGCGCTCTGGAGGAAACTGAGAGGTTAAGAAAAAGAAGGCCTTCTTTTTCCAGGTTCCATGTGCTTTTCTTCTTGCTCCCCCAGCATGGGAGTCAGCAACATATGGGGGACCCATTGATGCTCACAGGCACCCAGGCAGGAGGGTGCCTACTCATTACCCCCCAGCCCATCAACACCCTAACAAACATCCTGCTTCAGTGGGTTACAGTCACACCTTCTGCAATGGACTGTGACTCTCAGCCAGGAGCAGAGGTGGGCACTCCTGGTCATGCCTTCCTTGTTCTTCCCCTCAGCCACTGGGACAGTACTGGTTCCTACATTTTCAATTCTGATTGTCTTCTGCTGTCTCTTCTACTCTTTGGAAGTAGCTAACTGTATGTTGCTAGTTAAGAATTCCTCATATTAAATTGTCCTACTAAAACGACTAGTGTGGGGTCTATCGCCAGACTCCTGACTGGACCTTGACCGATATAACCCAGTGTAGGCATTCCTGTGGTCTACGTATTTGAGAATGATCATAGGTGACATAGAACCAAAGGGTATGAGTGGTTTTTATTATTTAACTTATTGGATTGTAATAATTTTTCTTCAAGGGAAAGTCTATCACCTGACCATGTTCCTCATGGTGGAGACCAGATTATACATATATGAGAGTGATGTCAAAGGCATAATAATGATAACAACAGCAATGATAATAATGTTAACAGTGAACTTACTGAATGCTTTGCATCTATGCATCTATCACTCACTGTTCTAGGTGCTTTATATACATCAAATTATTTAACTGTCTCAAAAATCCCAAGTTTGCATTAATATTATTCTTTTCTAAATAAGAGAACCAAGGCATCAACAGGACCTATTCAGTTTCAGAGCACAACTTATATTGTCTGTATCTCACCAAACATTGGTGTAAGGAATATTTAGGGATTTTTGTCAATGTTCACTGTTAAGATTTTACCACCAAATGGCTGATGAAATCTTAGTAGGCCTTCAATTAATGGCAGCGTTTTTTTTTTTTGTTTTTTTTTTGTGACTGAGACAGAGAGGCAGAGAGAGGGACAGATAGAGTCAGACAGGAAGGGAAAGAGATGAGAAACATCAATTATTCGTTGTGGCTCCTTAGTCTCCTTTGTTGTTCATTGATTGCTCTATCATATGTGCCCTGACCAGGGGGCTACAGCAGAGTGAGTGACCCCCTGCTCAAGTCAGCCACCTTTGGGCTCAAACCAGTGACCATGGGGTCATATCTATGATCTCACACTCAAGCCAGCAACCCCATGCTCAAGCTGGTAAGCCTGCGCCTAAACTGGCGACCTCTGGGTTTTGAACCTGAGTCCTCTACGTGCCAATCTGATGCTCTATCCACTGTGCCACTGCCTGGTCAGGCTAGACGGCAGCATCTTTAAAAAATAAGATTAATAATTCCACTGGGCTTCCACTTTTGAGACACCCTTGGAAATATTTAGTTTAGCGCATTTCAGAGAGGTTTTAGAAGTGTTTTTAGCAACTGGGATGAATACAGATAAAGGAGTTTAGGATGGCAAGAAGTCTCAAAGCAATGACGCTAGTATACAGATGGTTGGATAATAAGGATGCTTGGTCTGGAGAAGAAAGGCTTCAGGAAGAAAGGCAGCCAATCATATAGGTATTTGAGAGGTTGTCTAGTGGAAAAGCCACTGAATTTGTTTGCTATGGCCCCAGAAGCAGAATGAGTATTAAAGAGCAGTAATGACAAGGATCTAAACATCACCAAGGCATATAAGAATGCTCTCCAAATACCTTGAGTTGCTCACAGTCTGGGAAGAAGACTAGAATCATTAGAGGGAAATACCAGCACAAAATCTTGTGTGATATAGGACAACCCTGGTGACAGGCATGCATGCCCCAACTCAAGCCTGCAAGCCATCTGTTAGGGATATTGTAGAGAAGGGAATTAATGCATTATGTAGTTCTGTGACATCTACCAAGTTGAAATTTCATGATCTTATAAAGATCAACTTCCAATGTCCACATGGACCATGGTGCTCCTCACATGTGGGGAGGGGGTGTCTGAATCTGGCTCTCTTTGTTCCGGGCACCAGTACCAGACTCTATGGCACCATTCAGATGGATGGAGGATTAAAGAAGTGGAATGGGACTTTTGCGTTATCTAGGAAGAAAGAACACTTTTTCCAAAACCAAAGAGAAACAGTGAGAACCTGACTCAGAAAAATTTATAGCTTTACAAGCTTTCCTTGTTAAAGAGAAAAGATGAAAAGGAAAGGAACTCAGTCGTAATCTCATCAGAAAAAAGAGCAACATCATAAGTCAGTATCAGCTAGAGAGAGGAAATTAATGTTGGGTTGAAGTCTGGAAATCTGTAAACATAATCTGGCATGAAAAGAAAGGAGAAAAAGTATGATTTTCATCAGTAGATGCTAAAGAGACACTTGATAAAATTTGAGGCATTCCTTATAATACATTCTAAGTAAAGAAAACTAAATAAAATACATATGGCCCACAAAATAGAAAAAACTTATTATCTTAACATAAAACAGTTAAATCATTCAAATAAAATAGGATGATAGCTTTTCTCACCACCGTTTTTCAAAAATATATTGATGGTTTTAGCAAATCTTTATATACTGTGTTTTTCATTGTACACGTGCCCTTGGTTCTTAAAAATTATTATTAAATTATTATTTGATGATTACGATTTTCTAAAGTTGAGAATTTTGATGTTACCCTGATTTGGAGACTTTGTATGTGGCTTTTATTTCTCTGTTTGAAGGTTTAAATTCTTCTCTACACTGAAAACTCCCATCTTTCAGTTAGGACATTTTCTTGCATTACTTATTTGATAATGTCCTCTGTTTTCTCTTTGTGAAACAACTATTTCTAGATATGGACCTTCTGGACTAAGCCTCTAATTGTTTTAAAAATCTTCTTTTTACTACTTTCCATGTCTTTTGACTTTTTGATCTTTTAAATTCCTGTTCTAAACTTTTTAATTTTTCATGTCTGTTATAATTTCAATTCATACAAATTTTTTTCTTATTCTCCATATCTTTCTTTTTAATAATATATTTTTCATAGAAAATTTTTTCTATCTTGAGGGATATAAATGATAGGTTTTTAGGTTCTTTAGGTTCAATTTTATATTCCCTATATTTTATCTATTTCTGTGGAATTCTGATTTTCTATGTTTTATTTTCTTTCATAGTAGAGTATTTTCTCAACTATCTATTGATCTTTTCCTGGTTGGTCATATTTCTGAGCAAGGCACCAAACACCTGACTGGGAGCTGTGTGTGTGTGTGTGTGTGTGTGTGTGTATGTGTGTATCTGTGTATGTGTGTGTGTGTATCCGTGTGCAGGGTTTGGTGACTGTTGGGTCTCATTGGAGTGTGATGAATCAGAGTTCTAGGGGGTTACTGGAATCTCCAGGTGGTGTGAGATGCTCAGTTCCTCACAGAGGGTAAACTTAAGGAAAAGTCTCCTTCTGGTTTAACATGGAAAAGTAATAGTATTTTGAGTTATCCTAATTTTTCTATCATCCATTAAGATGGTGACAGATTTTTTTTTCTTAAGTGTGAAACTAGGGGACAGATTGGAATGTATGTGACTGCTGGTATCCAGCGAACATGTCGCATACATTACCATTCTTCCTAATGGTGAAATCTATTGTAAAACAAAGGGAAGGCTAAGGACCAGTCCAAAGGGCATAAACTCCTTTGTGAAGGCATGCATTTTATGAAATGAAGAAAATAGAAGAAGGGAAAGGAGAATGGGTGGAGAGGGAAGGAAGAACAAAAGGAGGAAGTAGAAGAATTGAAGGAGAGACAGAAGGAAATGGGGAGAGAAGACGGGGAGAGGGCAGGTGAAGAAAAGGTGAAATGTAGTCAGGACTGTCCAGTGTCCCTTGATGTGGTCATTTTTAAATTTTTCAGCCATGTCATCTGGTACCTGGAACTTCTAGCTATCTCCAGAACAGAAACCAAACCTGCCTGACCATGTCCCATCATGCATTAATAGTCCTACAACTTTTTGTTTATAACTTGTCTTCTAAGAGTTATCAAGTAATGCCTTATATGACATACAGTAGCCTTTAAAATTTTTTCTTTAACACCATATGTAGAATTACCAAGCTATGTCTTATTTAATAGATGCCAGCTTCTTTCGTTTCTATCCTCTTCATTAGATGATAACATCCTTGAGGACAATGACTTGGTCATGTCCAGGTCTTCTCAGTTTATTGTGATGAAGGACCTGGTTTTTATTTTGAAAATGTTCCACGCATCTCAGAGTGATGATTTCATAAAATACAAAATGGCACATGTAGGTACCACAGCAGTACTACTGTGCTATAAAGTTTCTCCCTTCTGAAGTTACTAGTCACAAATGCTAAAATCCCACACATGGATTGGCACTGCGGTACAGGACCTGGGAGCAGCCCTGGCCCGGTCCACCTTTGTGCCTTGCCTTGCCTTTGAAATACAACTTGAACAGAATTCTGTACTGAATAAATCTCAAGCATGTACAATTGATAATTTGACATAAAGACAAAGACCCTGGAAACAAAGTCTTGATTAGAAAGAAATAGCACTGTAGCGTCCGCTTCCTGTTTTCAACCCCTGATTTATTTTTGAAAGTTTAAACATGAAGCAATTAACAGTGTTCTCAGAAATAACATGAATTGCAGATTTTTTTTTTCTCAGCAGAGTCGATTTTAAGTCTAAATACTCTGGCTCCACTCTTTATCTGTATTTATCAAAAATCAATGTCTATACCCTTTTTCCAACTCTCCAGCAAGGACCGTTGCTGTTGTGATGTCTGTAATGGGGAAGGGGCTCGCCATTCAACTGCAGTAATGGAACCATTCTTGCCTCGGACGCTGGCTTACAACAGCCACGGTCCTTGTCCTCACAACATGTTTGTGTACAACCTCATGGTGTCCTTCAAATGAAAAACTGATACACTTCATGAAACTGGACAAATAACAGCAATGCTCTCACACTTTTTCTCGAGAGCTTCAAACCAAGTCCAGGAGACTGAAGGAAGTTGGGAATGAATGCTTCGATTCATGGGACATTCCCCTGATCTGGGACTTGGTGGTCTTACACAGAATTTGAAGTCCTTAGCCTGCCACGGGCCTACTGACATGAAAGTGGACAAAAGCCCAGGATTAAGGGCTGCATTCTTAAAGTAACTTCCCTAGGGAGCCTCATTTTGTAAAAGGCATTTAAGATTTTTCCTCTCCAATCGGTCTATAAGACACCTTTATTGGATTATTGCCGGCATGCCATGATAATTTAGTTGATATCTGGGAGACATATCTCCTCGTGTTTCATCTTTTATTTGTTTCTCACTGTGGGGCTTCCTACCATTGAGTTCAGCCTGTCATGCCATCTTGAAGTTGAATGGGGCCTGCAGGATCTAATGGTGAGTTCTGAATGTGACCCAGTAAAAATTTTACCAAAGAAAACAATAGGGTTTCTAAAAACATGAAACATTCCAGGGTTGATTAAAAAAACAACTCAATAATCTCAATATTTATCGCAGCTGGTATGCCAAAATATCACTGCTGAAATACTATTTATCCACCCCACCCCCCAATAAGCCCTTGAAGTGGAAGCAATGCCTGGGTTTTGCTAATATTTGGCAGCTAGTGGTCATACTGTGCTAACTGATTTGTTCTGCAGAGTTAACTGGCAAATCTTTTGAATCAGGAAGTATTCTGTACTTTGAAAATGTTACTAAGAGTGTGGAAATGGTCACATTTTAAGATTAATGAAATAAAAAAATGAGTCATTCTTGGCCAGATGAACAGAATTTAATTTGGAAGCGAGGCCTTACAACTTTTGCCAGCCCTTTCATATGCAAACTGGAGTCACAATGCCTCTAAAAGCAACAAATAAATTTTTATGTATACTATTATTTTTTCTGAATAATTAAAGCTATTATTTAAGTGTCCATGATGACTGAAATAAATATGAAACTCTAAGGAGAGGATAAAGCAGAAGAAAGATGATGTCTGGGGTGTGGGACAGCGACTCGGCACACGGGTCCTGAGGCCGTCCCTCCACCTCTCTCCCCAGAGACACAATCGCCGCTCTCTCCTCAGTGGCTCTGGTTTTCTCTGCCCTCCCTCCATGGGAGCCATGTACTGAGCATGGAAGGGCCACATTTGGGAAGGAGCCTGGGTCTCTGAGTCACCCCGTCTAGGAACACTTGGGTTTGAACGGGAAGATGCTGGCTCCACACAATAGCTATGAACTTGTAAGACCTGCCAGTTGTGATTGGTTTCTCCTGAGTTCCAACAATTGACTCCAGGTCGCTTTGTCCATTCAGGGAAACTTTCTGGTCTTCTGTTTCTGCCCACACACTGACCAGACATGGCGACAAGAGGAGGGAGTCATGGAGAAGGGACCTCTGTAGATAGGCTCAGCCTCCTCCGTAGCAAAAGGAACCTTGAAATCAGGAGAGTGAGCCCCACCCAGGGGCAAGGGCCTCACTACTCTGCTCCAACATGCTCACGTGCAGAGAAGGGGATTGGCATGGCCACTTTGACCCTCTAGTTTGCTGTATGGTCTCATGACAGCTCCAGGCTGCAGTCTTCCCTGCCCCCTGCCCAAAGGTGCTGCACAGGTGATACCATTTCCTATGTGTGCCAGGAGCAGAATAGTTGGAGAACTCTGTTTTCTAGGCCTGGCTGGCTTCTTGCTCCTCCAGCTCTAATGATGGTTTGTCCTGGTTGCCTGGCACTGGTCTGTGTGTGAAACAGAACACTGTAGGGTTCCATGGGGTCAGTTATGGCCCAAATGACAGTGGCCATCAGAGACAGAGCTGTGTGGCCCCATGGAACCAGGGAGGCCTTGCTGCCCGCCACCGAGTGTCTTCCCCGCTGGAGAAAGGACAGGATGGTGAGCACCCTGGACCTTCATTCCAGGGACTGATGACTGCTCCCCTTCAACAAGGGGCACGGCCACTTGCAGAGACATCTGAATCCCACCAATTCTAAGTGAACGATGCAAAACACGTCTTAAAAATGGCTGAGAAAAATGTTCAGCACCGTCAGAAAACATCACGGATGGTCTGAATGAAATATTCACCTCCAGTGAGTCTAGGACTGCTGTCCCAGAACGTGAGGGTTGGAAGGAGGAGGCAGGTGCTCAGGGGCTGGAGCCCCCAACCTACGATGCTACAGGAACTGGACAGGGAACAGAGATACTTAAATTCCCTGGTTGAAACCGTGCTGGAGGCCGTCCAGGTGTTCCAGCTCCGGACAGACGGTCTCGTGGAGGCTGGCACCTTGAAAACACAGGGAAAGCGACATGTGGAAAGTGGACATCTTCGGTCTCCCTGACAATCGGAAGTGTCTAGTTTGGAAGTGTATGAAAAAGAAAAATAATTATGCAGGAAACTGAGAGAAGAAAATGAATGAGGTGCTGACGGGACAGAGAGACCATCTCCAATCCAACAGCGCATCCTTGCAGCGTGAAAGTCAGCAGCTCAGCAGGGGAGGCTCAGACGCCCTGGCTGCCACTTCAGATGCTGCTGGAATAGCATCCTGAGCACGTGAAGCAGCCTCTGAGAAAAGCAGTCCGGGAGCAAAGGTACTGCTGGAAAATGGAAAAGAGAAATCACCAGTTGTATGGTGATGTGAGCTATACTCATCAGAAGTACAGCCTGTTCTGGAAGATGCTGGAAGATATGGAAAAGGAACTGAAGAGAGCAGTCTTCTCCTCTCACAGTGAGATTCTCCTTTACAAGAAAAAAGCTCAAGAAAGTAGGGATGGCAACTCTGTTGGCCGACAGATGGCGTGGTGAGCTGAGATGGGGAAGTGGCCACATCGGACAGACACTGGCCAACATCAATTCAAGTCTAACCAAGCCTTTCCCAAGTGGACATTTTGCTCTTGATGTTTCTGTGGAGACCACATTGGTCCAGATGTGCCAGGGGATCCCCTTAGTCACTGGGTCCCTCAGGAAGGAGGAAGGTCATGCCAGGAGAGGTCAAGGATCGAGGGTCCCAAGCAGGTTTAATTCAGCTTTCAGAGCCACTGTGCCTGAACACCCATCACCATGACAAGACACATGCCTATTCTTTTCTCTGTAAAAGTAATTTTGATTTTTTTCCTTCCTAATCTAACTGCAGTTATTTAATTGATGCTAGAATGGTTCATATTTAAGTTGAACAGGATTATAATGCTTAGGCAGTAGTTTTTCAAATACGGATTTGTTTAATATAATTCTTAGATTGCATTATTTTCATGTCACTGGACCGTCTGAAATTAAATAGTATAAGTATCATATATTGATTTCAATAAAAGGTCTATTTCTACCAAAACCATCACTTAAGTTCAACATGCATAGGGACTTTAAACAATAAAGATAAATTTCTATAGGCTAAAATTCATGTGGCTAATTTACAGTTGTGTAGTTGTGTGATATGAAGTGATCATAAATCCCCCACAGTTTCAAAAGGAGTTCTCATAAGACTTGCTTTTTTTTTTTTTTGTAAGACAGAGAGAGGGACAGACAGACAGACAGGAAGAGAGAGAGATGAGAAACATCTCTCTTATAGTTGCGGCACCTTAGTTGTTATTGATTGATTTTTGATATGTACCTTGACCAGGGAGCTCTAGCCAAGCCAGTGACCTCTTGCTCAAGTCAGTGACCTTGGGCTCAAACCAGCAACCCTTGGGCTTCAAGCCAGTGGCCTTTGGGCTCAAGCCAATGACCACAGGGTCATGTCCATGGTCCTATGCTCAAGCCAGTGACCCCAAGCTCAAGCCAGTAACCTTGGTGTTTCGAACCTGGGTCCTCAGTGTCCCAGGCTGACACTCTATCGACTGTGCCACCACCAGATCAGGCTAGACTTGCCTTTTTAAAACAATTAAGGGGTGAGGATTGCTACAGCTAAGAGTTTGAAGGGTGTTGTTAAGTTATTTAGCCAATATTGCTTAAGTTATCATTTAAACACCATTTTATCTCAAATGCTTGGGGAGCCTATATGACGTTAGATCTGTTATTGGGTTGAATGGATTTAATGACTAAATAGCGTTTTTTTTCGCTCTCTTCCTCTCTCTCTCTCTCTCTCTCTCTATATATATATATATATCAAATGATAAATTGCTTTTTAAATATTTTAAGTTTTGATGATCACAGATGTGATCCACATTTTGAAGGGAGGCTGCCTATGATATGTAATGATACCAATACTCCTAGTAAAACTGCTATGGGTTGTGACATGTGGCTTAATGTGACACTCTTTTCACGAATGAATGAGATAGCAAGGGAAGTGTTGGGAACACTCTTTCCATACCTCATCCGTTACAAAGCTTCACACCACTGCTTTCTTTATAAGTAGAATTTAAATAAATTCACAGGGGGATCCCATGTATTCCCCCCCCACCACGCCCCCTGAGTAACACTCTTCCTGCCTGCTGCAATCAGCAAATACTTCCCTCTCCCCAAGAAGAACATTACACAGGAGAAATAAAAGTTGTTTCAGCCACAATCAGCCCTGCTGCTTCCCAGGACAAGTTTAAATCGGAAGGACCGAGAAAGGCTGTGTGTGATGACTCTACTGTATTTTATTACTGAGGAGCCGTGAATTCTTGCTTTTGAGAGATGGACATGTCCCTGGAACTCGCACGCTCAGGATGCCGCTACTGAAATGTACATGTACATGATCGATTACCCAATTTATTGGCGAGTATGCCGTCGAGTGCCGTTTAAATGATCTTGACAGATACAGGAGAGTACCAGCGACAGGTGCAGCAATAAACACCCAGTTGAAACTTTCTCGGGTTTGCACAGCGTTTGGCTGAGTGGCAGGTTGATAAATTAAAATGACAATTGTAGCTGGAGAAGCTGCCTGCAAGGCCTTGGAAAAATAACCCAAGCACAGTTGCTAAAGGAATCATTAATTCTGCGGTGGCACTGTCTGAGTCGAAAAAATAAGAAAATGGATTTTTAGAAGGGGTAAATTGGCTTTATCCCCTTATCCCTCTTTCCCTGGGGACTCAAAGGAAATTGAAACCACACCATCAAAAGATAGGCATTCAATTGGCCACTGAGGACTCCAGGGTGTGAGATGGGTGTTTAAAACTTAGGGTAGTTTTTTGTTACCCTTCCTTTTTTCTTTCTTTCTTTTCCTTCCTTCCTTCCTTCCTTCCTTCCTTCCTTCCTTCCTTCCTTCCTTCCTTCCTTCCTTCCTTCCTTCCTTCCTTCCTTCCTCCCTCCCTCCCTCCCTCCCTCCCTCCCTCCCTCCCTTCCCTCCCTTCCCTCCCTTCTCTTCCTTCCTTCCTTCCTTCCTTCCTTCCTTCCTTCCTTCCTTCCTTCCTTCCTTCCTTCCTTCCTTCCTTGTATAGTTTTGACACTACACCTGGATTTTAGCACATCCCACAGTTACCATGATCCCACAAAGTTCAGCTGAGAAACCTTTGGGACATCACCTCATCCATCACTCACTGATTCTGATGTTCTTAAAGAAAATGATATTTTCATCAAGCATTTTCTTTCTGTTTTTTGTTTGTTTTTTTTACCAATCTTATTATTTTTTTGACAAATGAAAGTTAAATATATGTAAGCTATACAATGTGATGTTTCCCTATACAAATATACTGTGAAGTAATTTCCAACAATTAAGCTAAAAAACCTATGCATCACCTCACATTGTTCCTCTTTAGGGGTGAGAACATTTCAGACCTACTTGTTTGAGAAGCATATTTCAAGAGTGCAGTGCGGTGCATTGCTGTGTTTGCGACAGTCCCTAGGCTGCACCTTAGCTCCCGGAACTCATTCACCCAGAGCCACTGAAGCTCTGTCTCCCAACCCCCCACATCCCTGGCATCCACTGTTCCACTTCCTGGTTCTGACCTCAGCTAGTTTTGCTTCCACGTACGAGTGAGATCGTGCACTCTTTGCCTGTCTGTGTCTGGTGTCTGACCTATTTCATGCACTGTAATGTCCTCTGGGCTCAGCCATGTCAGCACAATGGCAGAACTGCCTTCTATTTAAGGGCTAAATAATATTCCATTGCATATACACAGAGTCTAGACCCTCTTGTTTGGACTGAGTAGAACAGGTCTCGGGGGTCAGGGATCAGGGCATGGCTGGGCCAGGATAAACCCACGAAGCTGGTGCCTAAACACAGATCAATATCATAATCAGCATTTGTATCCTGAATATGTTTTTGAATGCCTCTCAGCCAAGCTTTTAAAAAAGAATATATTCTGAGCTATAGCAACATAATTTTTAAATTAGTCTGAGTTACTTAGATTATTCTAACAGAGTGAAAAACTCTGAGAAAGGATTTTACCCATGCAGTAAGCAATTACCCTCATAATAAATAAAACCACACATGCAAAAACTCATCAACTGAAAAACGGTGCGAATCAAAGTTCTAGTTCCAAATCACGACTAATCCTTAGGCAGAGTCTTCTTATAAGAAGGTCAACTTCACACTGAGGAGGTAAGAAGAAACCATTCACATGGAAGTTTCCATTTAGTGCCTTGCGTGTCTGCTCAAGCTGCTCAGTGTCTGCGAGGCGTTGACCTTTACCTGTCCCGGAAGAGGGGTCATGTACTGTCTCACTGTGTCCTTTTGCACTGTGACTCTCCAACGTCACACGAACAGGAACCTCTTTCTCCCCTCCTCTGTGTGGTCCATCACAAAGCTGTGGCAAGCGTTTTCAAGGCAACACTGGCTTTAAACCAGGATTTAGATCTTGGAATCAGAACGGTCACTCGGTTCTTGTTCCCTTTCCTAAATGCAGACGTGAGGCCTGTTTTCTTCCAGCTTAATTCCAACATCAGAATCTATCTGATGCCACATGAAAGAAGCATTGGCCGGAAAACTTCTTATAGTTACTTTACAAGGTAATGTTTTGGAGGATGAGAGGAGTATCAACCAGTGGGCCAGTCGATCTCTGCGCTGTTAATGAAGGCCGCTCAACTGGTCTCTCTTATTGTTAGGCAAGCAAGACGGGAAAAAGTTTTAATTTTTAAACCTTTGACTAAATGTATATTATTTATGTGAAGTATTTTATATTATATATTTATAATAAATTATATACGTAGTACGTATTACCTATAAATAATACATTTATATGAAATATACTTGAAATATAAAATAGAAAACATTGCTATTAATATTTAATAAAATTACTTATTACTTAAATTACATTATTTAATAATTTAACACTTACAATTCAGTGCGAGCGCCACCATAGGCCTGGGGGGGACATTAGAATGAGGTTTACGCTCCCGAGCATAGGCGGTGTGCTCCCTGCGCCCCACGCAAACTCCACAGCACACCTTCCGGTCTCTGTACTTGTTCTGGTCTCCTGTGTCCGAACTCCAAGACGGGTCTAGGTCAGTGTGTCTGCCTCTACCATGTGGGAGGTTAGGGTTCAAGGGTTTTCTGAAGTGATCCCAGAGACCACAAACGTCTGTGAGAACTACCTGTGACGCCTCGAAGAGGAGGGCGTGGAGGATGCTGGCGCGTTGTAGACAGTAGGCTTCAGGCCTGGCTGGTACCGAAACTGTTAGATAAGCCATGGAAAACACTGCATGTGTACTGACCCACCCAGGGAGATAGAACCCAACTGTAGGGTGAGCCTCAGGCCTCGTGCTGCGAAAAAGTTTATTTTTTACTTTTCTTAATGACATTATTTTATTAATCACTGACTTTGCACCGGAAAGATCTTACAGCAATGTAGAGTTGAAGGTCCGAGATCTGAGACGTCCTTCCACAATTCCCTGAACTTTTCCATAAGCAAAGATTTTCTTGTGTTTTAACTGTCTTTGACAAATTTCTCCCTTGGTACATTCAGATTGGGTTTATTGTGGTGACATTTAAAAATGTTATTTCATAATTCCTGTAGAACATTTGTTCAAGGAGAAATCTTCCTCCCTTATTGACATCAAGAAGAGAGGCACATCAACATTTATTGATATTTCTTTTCCTTTAAAGAGTTTTAAGAGACATGGACAAGACTGTGGTGGTTACCAAGGGTGGGGGGGGGAGGGAGGACATGGGAGGGAGGGAGGGAGAGAGTTAGGGGGAGGGGGAGGGGCACAGAGAACTAGATAGAGGGTGACAGAGGACAATCTGACTTTGGGCGAGGGGTTTGCAACATAATTTGATGACAAAATAACCTAGACATGTTTTCTTTGAATATATGTACCCTGATTTATTAATGTCATCCCATTACCATTAATAAAAATTTATTAAAAAAAAAGAGTTTAAATGCCAATTAATAGTGTTTATTCATTGAGATGTGAAACAGAATATCTGTGCTCATCTTGGTTGATAGCTCATTCCATTCACAATTAATTTTTTTCTCTGCTTTATAAAAACAACTTTTGGTTTCTACATGTAATTCAATGCATGACCTGCCAAAGTCGAGTTTTATTCTCTGACTGACTGTTTAGAACATAACCCATGAATATATCTCTAGAACCTTAATAATAGCTAACATTCATGAGTAATTCCTATGAGCCAAAAACAGTGCTAAATGCTTGATCTAAATGTTCTTATTTAATCTCTATTTCACAAATAAAGACCAGAAGCTGGGAGTTTAAGTAACTGCCTAAATAGTGCAGCTAGTGTGTCGGGGCAGAGCCGGTGAGGGTGAAAGCAATTTCTAAAAATACATATTAACATGTTTTTAAGACACTGGTAGGAAATGGACTGAAGTATGCAATGTTTATTATATTAATGAATAACCAAGTTATTCATTAATATAATTTTTTCTTCAACATAGAATTAAAACGAAGGTATGTGAGGTGTGCAGAGTCCTAGAGAAAATCCAAGTTATATATTCATATGTCCACTGATATCATAAACCACATACCACACATTTGTTCTCTTTGGCAAGTGACTGAAATAAAAGGCACAACTTTAAAAAATGTTTCCTGCAGTAGATTCCCTAATAACTGGTAGGCTCATATGTGTCCTTGATCGTTCACGTTACCCAGCCCTCTCACTGAACAGGGTTGGAAGAGAGATTCATATGTACTTTTGGATGAATTTATTTACAATCATTTTCATGGAGGGGAATGGAGAAATTTCACTGTGATATCAAGTGTCCAGGCAGCAGAACCACTTGGGTATATGTTTCATCCCACTTTTAAGGCCTACCTAAGTCCTACTTCAGCCATACCTAAGTCCAAACTAGTCATGCCTAAGTCCTACTTACACCCTACCTAAGTCCTACCTAATTCCCAGTGTCATCCTCCATGTCAGTTTTCCTATTTTGAGTATTTGCTGAGTTATATAAAACAGTCTTCTTTGGCAACTTCTTTTACTGAATTCTGAACTCCTGGTATTATGTTTAAAACAAAGATTACTAGAGGCATGCAATAAAAAATGACTTCTATCTCAGAGAAGTCAGAGGACAGGAAATGTTGCCGAGAAACCATGACAAGTGAGGCGTGAAGAGAAGCCATTTCAGCCCCCTTGCCTTGAGGGCAGGTCACATATGTATTCCAAACAAAATACTTCTTCAGGCTTAAAGAGTGTCAACAAGAGCAACGGAGGGCCAATGAAGGAAAGAGGCATGCTCTAGTGATTTATTTGGACTGGATCAATGCAACTTTTCATTTTTCACGAAGCCCTCCAATAAATCACCTGCTCCATTTTTCTTCCCGGGCATCCCAAACAATTATTTTGATTCCTGTGCTTCACAAAGTTTTATGAAATACTTTTATGAGGGATAGAAGGGAGGGAGGGAACCATAGTGTTCAATGAGTGACAGGAATATTCAAAGGGCATAAACAAAGTCATAAAAAAAATTGATGTGATTGTTCAAAAATCTAACCCCATTTGTGTTTCTGGTTATCAAGCATGATGAATACAATGGCTGCTTAGAATACCTTATGACTTCCTCAAAGCTAGGCATCACATCTCCCAACACTTCCTGAAACTGCAATATCAGCCACAAGGCTGAGCATACAGAAGTTCTTTAACTGGACATTTTAATACAGTAGTCATAAGATTATCTGTTAAAAACAATTTTGTTCATTCTTAATTAGTTCTAAGTGCATGAAAATCTTACTGTGTTTTTGTCAACCACACATTATTATTAGATGATGTATCATGACTCAGGATGATGCCATCAGCTCCGTGTGGGAGAAGGGGAGAAATAAAAGTGAAATGAGGAAAAAAGAGGAAAAAGAGAGATTTGGAGATAGATTTACAGAACACAAGGGAAGAAGCACTAAGTAGAGGAGACAAAGAAAACAGCTCAAAGATGAGTAACATGGAAAGGAGTAAAGCGGCCGTGCAGAGGAACTTTTAGCACCTGTTTACATGATGAGAACATAGACAGTTGGGGTCTGCCCTACTTGGTGTTTACTGAGGATACAGAATTTCACACACGTGCGTTAGCTGAATTTCTGAGGTCACAGAAAGCTCAGGGTGCATTTTACTGAAGTCTTGTAAAACACAGATAGCAATGTTACTGAAGAAATGGTGCACTCCGTGATAGGTTGTGACTCTGAATAGAGCTTTAAATAATTGAAATACCATTTCAGTAAACCTTGCTAATTTCAATTAAAAACTAACAATATGAGATTTATAATGTTTAGACATATACTCACCCAACAGAGAGGAAAGGCTCCTTTGACTCAAGCCTGTGAAAAGAAATATAAAAAAAATTATTTAAATGTAAAAATATGCTACTTATTTGCTACTTATTTTCTGTTTTTACAGTAATTTGTATAAGTTTCGATATATTTATTTGTGATTGTTGTAGTAAAAATGTATACATTATATATAATATTATTTGGTTAGATATTAACTGAATAATTTATTTTCAGTAAATCTTCCAGAACGAAGATCTAAACACCATGACATTCATGGTTACTTAGTGGCAACACCATCAGGGGCAGGGAAATCAGGTCACAGATGCGCAGACGAGGGTCTGCCGGCCTCCTGTGTCTCCTAAGGACCAGGTTCCTTCTGTAGCTCCTCATATGTTAAGGAGGAATCTAATTCTGAAGCATCTCTTTGGTTATGACATCTCGAGCAAGCCACTCAAAAAATGTTCCGGGGCTCACTTTTCTCATTATAAAATAGGCTAGGATTGTACCCAGTGACTCTCCTTCTAGTATAAATTAGCATATATTCCTTGCAAAAGATGAGTCAATCAAAAAAGTATCCTAATTAATAATTAATATTTCCTAATTAGTAACTAAGGAGATCAGTTGGTAGGTGTATACTGGCCACTTTATTTTCTTATGTTTCTTATCCTATGATTATAGGTTAAATGTAGGCAAAGACTGAAGACATTTCTACCTAAATCCTGGTGCTTAATATTTTTAAAAAACCCTGTTGTGCTAAAATATTTTATTTACATGTATGTCACCACCCCTCTTTACAATTTCAATGACCATAAGATGACGCCTACACTTCACCAACACCAGCTTCCCACGTTCTTCATCGCTTCTCTTACCAACTGTTTTATTGCAGGGAATTTGTCTACTTGTTGCCCAAACAAATTCAGTCTAGCTTTGCCTTGGTGTCTCTTACCATTCCAATTCTACACGAGTGCTGACTTCTCCTTCCTCCCTCTATGGATGATCTATTTACCTTTTGAGTTTCTGTAAAACCTTCATAAAGCCAGTCTTGACACAGTCATCCTACAGGGACAGTCCTGTCTCTGCTCCTATTACTTCTTATCTCCATCACTGTGACATAGTCTCAGGACAATAGTCCTGGGTTAAAAGACTGAAAGTTCCATTAAGACAGGTGGAGAACTACCACCAGGCCATCTATTTCGTGCCTTATCCTCAGAATGGTGACACACAGCAGAAGAAAGTGACAAGTGACCCACACTGAATGACACTCTGCCTTGTTAACCAACTGTTTAACCGTGTTTGTTTCCTAACAGGGAGTCGAATTCACCAGTGTTGAGATGATTCAGAGAGTCTTACACCCTTCTCATTAATTATATAGCAAACATTGTAGCCAACTCAAGAGGCTGTGGTGAAGAACATGAGATTAGGCATTTAGAACAATCTGCAGTGCTCCCGGCACACAGCAGACTGGGACAGCCATGACTATGCCAAACACCGTCGTCTCTCTAAAAGCCAAAATGGCTGGAATATAGGAAAAACTCACTTTTGTAATGTTGGTCCTGAAAAGTGAAAAAAAAAATAAGTAAAAGAAGAAAACTGCTGGGAGAAAGGTTCCTTTGGAGAAAAGCGTTCATCAATTTAAGCCGTAGAAACAAATGATTACATTGCAGCACACCCAAAGCCAACTTTCCTGAGCTTTCTTTCTTTCCTTTTAAAATAAGATAATTGTTTTGTGAAGAAAAGAATTGATTTTACCTTCCCTAAGATTGACTTTTAACAGGAAATGGGTAGGGAATTTAATAATACTTCATTCAGGACCTGCTAGAATTATGAGTAGCATAAGATAAACAAACCACAGTCTTCTTAAAAAAAAATAAGCACAGTAGAGAAATAAAGTACAACGTGAAATTAAGATCAATATTTGGGGCTAATACTCTGCATTTAACAACAACAAAAACCAAGCTATATTTACTGAGTGCCAGACATGATTCCAAATGTTTTGTGGATGTTGATTTGTTTAAGCATCATGACACCTTCTGAGGTGCATCTCATTTTACAGGTGAGGAAACTGATACAAAGATGCTAAGTGTCTTGTCCAAGGTCACAGATCCAAAAAGTGGTGGAAGTAGAATTTGAATTTAAGCATTCTGGTCCCAAAGTTCATAGGCTCACATCTTGCATGGTACATTGAGTCTCACAACTTGTTTTGTTTGTTTTTGTTTTGTTTACACATTCCCGAAGGCATTGCCACATGTCCTCTCTTTATTCTTCCTTAATTCTACTGAGAGATCTTATCTGATTTCAGATTCTGATCACATTCTGGTTGCTCCCAAATTTTCGTCTCTGGTGACACTCCACTTATGACACATGAATACCTCACCTTCCTCCCTCATTCTTTTTCTCTTTATCCCAAATCAATGGCATCATTAGCCACCCAGATAACCAAGCTAGAAAGAGTCGAATAGTTCTCATTCACTCCTGGCCAACAGCACTCCCTGCAGCAGGTTCTCCTGATTCTGTTGCTTTATCTTCACTCTGGTCGTACCTCTCAGTTCTTACCATCACAGTCCGTGTGACCATTAACTTCCATGTGGGCTGTGACAGTGATTCCCCCGGTGACCTTCCCTATGCACTGTCCCTTTGAAGCAGCCGTATATACCGGCAGAACCATGAGACAGGGTACCGGTCATGGCACGTGAACACTCAGCCAACCAAATGCTGGTTACCAAGGTAGTAATCTGACACGCTGTTTTGGAAATTTATATGACCATATTTTAATATAAAAAATTTTGTCTCTATTTCATCATCAACCCTTTATAGTCTAAACACATCCACATGATATTTTCATCATTCCAAGGCCTTCTAACTTACATAGCCCTTTTCCCCATGGTAAATGTGAGCAAAAGATGATAACTTTTTTTTTTTGTATTTTTCTGAAATGATAAGTGGAGAGGCAGAGAGACAGACTCCCACATGTGCCTGACCAGGATCCACCAGCATGCCCACTAAGGGGTGATGCTCTGCCCATCTGGGCCATTGCTCTGTTGCCACTGAAACCTATCTAGCACCTGAGGTGGAGGCCATGGAGCCACCCTCAGGCCAACTTGGCTCCAATGGAGCCTTGGCTGCGGGAAGGGAAGAGAGAGAGAGAGAGAGAGAGAAAGGAGAGCGGGAAGGGTGGAGAAGCAGATGGGCACTTCTCCTGTGTGCCCTGGCTGGGAATCGAACCTGGGACTTCCACACGCTGGGCCAACACTGGTCAGGGCAAAAGATGACAACTTTGATCAAAGATGAGCACTTGTGATTCTTTGGTGTCTCCCTTTACTGAACTCTTTTCATATGAAAATTTAACAATTCTATGAGTGTTCTTAAAAAGTCATCAATTGCTAAAAGATTAAAACAAGTAAGAGTCTTCCCTATGTAATAGGGACAGATTCAGGTAACCGCATATGCAGGTAACTGTAGGTGAAGTCTTTGACATCCAGTGAAAACCAGAACTGTCTCTCGACTGTCCTCCCCTCACCTGAAGACAAAATCCAGTGCAAAAACAGCCCAGGCTCCTGTGCTGGTTGCAGGGCCCGGAGCCCAGAGCCCCTGCTGTGGGGAGCACGGTGCTGTGAGAAAGACAAGCCTCCCTGGTGTTCGGTGTGCGGACGAGCCCTGGCCAGATGGGCACCTCACCCACATCGCCCAAGGAAGTCTGCGCATGAGTCAAGGACTATAGCATAGGGGATATTGTGAATAATATTGTAATAATTATGTATGGCACCAGGTGGGGACTAGAAATATCAGGGGGATCACTTTGTAAACTCCATGACTGCCTAACCACTGTGCTGTACACCTGAAACTAATAAAGAATAATATTGAATGTCAACTGTCATTGAAAATAAAAAAGATGCTTTGTCCACTACTTATAGCCCTTTTCCAGGTGTGACTTCCTATAAGGGCACACAGTTACAATAGATGCCCAAGGACTGCTCCTATTATATAGCCTTTTATGGCATCCTGTCAACCACATTGAGCAATCTGTGGCCACACAGAGCTTCGGGTGAGACCCTGGGAGCAATCATTTCCTTAAAAGCTTGTGTGCACTGGAGCTGAGAGGTCAAATGAGTTTTAATTTTTGTGTCAATTCTGGCTAATTGATGGTGGCTGCTGGGAATAACATGTTGACAAGAATTCTAAAGTCTACTCAGGGCTGTGGGTATGAGAGGGCTGTAATTAACCCGTGTCTGCCTCACAAACAGGAAAAGACAAGAGTGTACACTTCCCAGCTCTGGGCTGATGGCACTGTAGAAATTTGCTCAAACTTGCCAAGGGGACAGAGAGGGGGGATAACGTCGGCAGCAGAAGCTAGATTGCTAGGCATACAGTCCATCTGCCGATGCGTGCAAGTTAAATTGGATATTTAATGCCTCATCTAATAACCAATATTTGGGATTTGACATGCTAGTCTAAGCATTTTAGCACATTTAATCCTCAAAATCTCCTTGTGACGTTGGTGCCATTATCGTCTCTATTTTCCTACATAGGAAACTGAGGCTGAGAGGTATTGGGCAATTTTCCCAAGAACTTAAAGCTAGAAGGCCACAGAGGAGGACGATAATGCAGGCCGTCTGATTAAGACCTTGAATTCTCAATATTGTAGTATATTAGGACCATTTTCCTTGATGTTATTTTTTGGCCATTCAAAGAACATCAGCGTCACCTCAAAGCTGAGGGTTTGCCCACGCTGGATTCCGAGTCTCTGGAGAAGCAGCTGCATCCCCTCCACTTCCCGGGATGTCGGGCTGACATGTCTGCTTCCCGCTCTCATTTGGCCCCTGGGAAAGTTCCCTCCTGTCTCCACCCTCTACGCTCCTCACTCCAGTGACAGGTGAATAGTTGGCTGTGGGGTCTGCCAGGACGGTGGTGGGTGCTGACCCTCCCAGTCATGACTCTGCCACCTTGGAAGTGGAGGCTGCAGGACTCACCCCTGTGGACAGGCTGTGACGTTCTCTAACTCTCCCAGGGACTGAAATGCAGCAAGAGAAATGGCTTTGACAGAGAGAGAAGACTCTCTGGGCAAGAAAGATCGCTCTGCACCATCCTAGTCTCCTGTGGTCTAGGGACTCAGTCCGACAGCTCAGGGGCATGGCCAGGGCTAGGGGTGGCCAAAGCAGAGGAGAGGGTCATCCTTGTTGTGCAATGACACCAGAAGTGACCGCTCACACTGGAAGGACGCACACAGAACTCTGTGTGGACTTTTCCATGAAAATAAGAGAAATGGTTTTCTGAAAAAAGAAACTTTCAGACTCAATTATGTGCATGTTGGTAGATTTGCTCATCTCAGCTCCAAGCCTGTGTGGTGAAGGGAAGCACATTTAAGACACACTAGCCAGCAGCTGCTCAGCTGCCTCTCTCCATTGTCTCAGGCAGTTCCTGGCTGATAGCTGGCAAGCCCTGTGGAGACCTGGCACCTGCCGAGCATGCAGAGGGAGGAAGCAGATCATCGGTCTGTGATCCAGTTTTAGACCTGAGCCCGCAGGCCTGCTCTCTGCAGAATTCTGTAGCCATTTATCTTGCTTTCCTGCATGGTAAATGAAGGCATCAGAGTCAATGCAATTCTGCAAGGTCTTCTGATGGCCAGTGGCCATAAGTTGTTCACTGTGAATGGTGCTAAATGACATAACACACGTATTCACATGACAGTCTCAGTAAATTGAGGTGAACAGTAGACTTGTGCCCTCACCCGCCTTCCTCAACCCCCTATACGTATGCCCCACATTCACACCTGTTCAGGTTCTAGGTACACCACCCTCTCCTCCACCTTCTCTTAGTAGAACACGTAAAAACTATTCGCTGAGTGTAGCTAACGTCTGCTCCAGGCTTGGGGAGCCTCTCATTTCTGCATATGTCTTGCTTAACTGTACGGCTGCTCACTTCCCAGGGACACACGTGTCCGGCAGATTAATCTCCCGCCCGAGTTCCTGTCTCTGTAACCTCAGCCTCTTTCAGACCCAGTGTCTTACACCCCTCAGATCTCTGAAAAATTATATCCTAGAATTAAATGTCAGAATTTCATGACTCCAGCTGCCACATGCTGAAAAAATGGTGTGATGCCAATCACCTGCCTGAATGGTCACTATCGCCTCCCCTGGGGGTGTGTTGAGAACTCCACCTGACTGGCTGGGCTGCAGGGTGTGTCCTCTAACACCCCACAGCTAGTGTCTCACACGAGCGTGTCCCCTTCCCTTCTGGGCTGCTCCCTGAGTTAGTGGTGCTGATCACGCCATACCCCAAAACCTGACAGGTACGGTCTTGTCAAAGTCTCCAAACCTGAGAGTGAATTCACAAATCACACAACGCCGCAGTCAATTGCTGGTGAACATGAATGTTGAAGAACATGTGAATCAATTCCTTCCTTCTTCCTGCCAACACTTCACTGGGTTTCTTACTATCAGTCTAGCTGCCCTGCTAGTTGTCTTGAGTCACACCGTTTGCTAGTTCCTGACTTGGAACACCAGCCTGTTCTAGAGCTCAGCCCTTGGACTTCTTCCCTTTTCTGTCTTGAATTTACTTTGTTTGGATGGGCTGTCCTCCAGTCTCATGGCTGTGAGTGCCACCCACCAATAAGCACAGTCAGCCTGGCCCTGGGCCTGAACTCCAGGCTTGTCTTCACCTGTCGACGTCTCCACTCGGCTAACAGGCATCCCGAATTGAATATGTTTGGAAGCTGAGATCCTCATCTCCACCGCCCACCTGGCCTGCTCCTGCCCCCGCCACGAGGACTGCCCAGCCCATGTAACTGTAGCTTCGTGTGTTCAGGTGCTTGGTCCCCAGACCTTGGAGATACCTGGGTGGACAGTCCAGCTGTCATCAGTTCCTTCCTTCCATCCACCCAGAGGCGGGATCCCTGTGCCCTCCTCTTGTACACAGGCTGGCCTTGTAACTTGCTCTGGGATGTGACACTGTGGAACTTCCACTCGAGGTTCACAGAGCACAGGCAGCTTCTTCCTTCTTGAAGCCAGTCACTCTGTAAACTCTGATGACTCTGAGACGGCTGTGCCGGGACGGTGTCATAGCTCGGAGAGGCTGTGCGGAGGCAGATGCCAGCCCCACAGCCATTCCAGGCACCTGATGTGTGCCCAGGGGCCATGCTGGATACCCCACAGAGCAGAACTGCCCGAGCAACTCCAGCCTAGACTGCTGGACAGAACAAACACTAAGTTTTCCTCTTTTAAGCCAGTAGATTTCAGGGAGCAGTAAATAATGTCATCCTTAACTCTGTTCTTTCTCTCAGGGTCCCCATCCCATAATGAATTTTTTAAAAAAGGAGAGAAAAACAATCTTCAGCAATCAAGAAATTAGAAGTTATAATGTCACTGAAATCCTCCTATAACTTTCACTGTATTGCAATAATGTCTTCACTCTGACGTCATGGACAGTTTTAGTAAAAACAAGGACTTAAATGCCTCTGAGAAAGGCTCGGCTTTCCAACTCAGAATGCTATTTCACATACAACATCTGCATTTTGTGGGTCATTCTCTGTTTCCGATTCAAACTAAGCTCTTGGCTGGTGGATTGCTTTCTTAATATACACATTCTGATCCACTCACTGTACACAGACTTGTTCGCATGGCTTGTCCTGCAACCTTGGATTCTTGCTGCTGAGTCGGGGACACAGACCAGTTCGCCCTTCCTTGTCATGGGCATGCCCTGCACACTATGTCCTTCCAAAGCAGCAGTGACAAAGGACTGGAATGCGCAGCTTTTAGTGCCATGGGGGACAGTTGCCATCGGGCAGGTGGCCCTGTCGTATTCATGGCTCACTATCTGCCCTCAGACCTGTCTCTGCCCTGCTGTCCTGATTATTTACTTAATTGCACCACCTATAGGCTCAGACATTTTGACTTTTTCATTTTTGAAGATTAGATGACTTCAGCGGTTCCCTGCTCTGCCCTGAGCTCTTGAGCCTGTCCTGCGGTGGCTGATGAACACTCCCAGAAGGAACTGCTTCTCCTTGCGGGGCTGCGGGCCGCAGGGACCTGGGAGACTCATGTTAATGTAGTGGCCCTTTTGGAAAATTAACTTTTCTAATAACCATAGTGACTGAAGGAATGCAGTCCTGAAGGTGGAGGGCTATGTCTGCTGAGCTGGTCTGCGCGAAGAACCCCCGCGGTCACCTGCATGAGTGTGTTCCTGGGATGTTACCTGCTACCCCTGGGAAAATGTGGCTTTTAAATTGCTCACTCTCTCTCCTTTGTTATTCTTTTTTTTGGTTATAAAATTCTCATTAAAAAAATGTGTATGATTGGGTATTAACATTACAAAAGCTATCATTCATAGTGTCCCTGTCCAAAGACAAAGAGAGCTAATGTTCTGATTTCTATTTTTTTCCTCAGTATGTTTGTTTTATTTATTAAATAGTTTTGGTTGTCTGCTTATATAAAGTGTCCTGTTTATATAATTATATGCTGTTATATGTGCTGTTTATATAATTTTGTGGGGTTTTTTTTTCTATTCAAATCTTAAACCTTTTCCCATGTTATAATGAGCACTTTGTGAAATATTCCGCCTAGCCTGACCTGTGGTGGCAGGGTGTATCAAGTATCAGCCTGGAATGCTGAGGTTGCTGGGCTTGCCCCAACACCACACGTATGGAAAACAACTACTTTGAGTTGATGCTTCCCACTCTTCCCTTTCTCTCTCTCTCTCTCTCTCTCTCTCTCCTCTCTCTAAAATCAATAAATAAAATCTTTTAAAAACCTTATCTAATAGAAGTGTCATACCTACCACTGTATAATATTTTGGTTGGATCAGATTACTCAGTATTATAAATAAAACTGCAAAAACAAATGAAAATAAAACTGCAAAGAACATCTGGGGATAGAACATATCTAATTTTAAATATTTTTAATATACTTAGGATTTTTTTAGATACCCTTTCAAAAATGAAATTACTTAGCCAAATGATATCAGATATTGGGCAGAATTTGAAGAGGGAAAAAAAAGGAATAAACTCAATAAAGCTGCCACTGGTCTTCTGTTGCTTTCTGGATTAGAAAGTCAATAGCAGAACTCCTGAATGTTAGAAATGGGAATAAACTAAGCAGTGGTTGAGCTCAACTTCTCAGTGTTGTTATGATAACACTGGGTTTAAAAGAGGTTGGTTGCTCTGAATCAGCCAGCTGGTGTCCATGCTGTAGGTGCAGGTCCCTGACTCCCAGTCCAGCTCCTTCAGACGACCAATGATGTTTTCTGACACCAAGTGGTTCGAATACACAAGCAGACATTTTCTCAAGGAGGAGGTGTTCTAAACAAATACTCAAGAGCACACAATGTAGCGCCTTGTTTCACTCCAACTTCCCTGTGCCCTTAGCCAGTCTCCCAGACACCCGGGAGCTCCATGTCCATGCCAAGGTTTGGAAGATGAGCCATTACACTCTGAGTATTGTGACTTTTAACGATACCACCAAGGATGAATTACCAATCACACTGTCATTTTAGTAGAAAGGAATTTTGTAAGTTTAATAGACTTAATTAACTTCCAAAAGAACCCATTTTGGGGAGAACATTCATCACATGTGGCTGACATTACCTAGTGAGACTTGACTGCTTTTATCTCCCTCATCGGTCCAGACATTGAAAGACGAGGCATTTTGCTTCCCTTTTAGTACTTGTAACTAAACCAGAAAAATTATTCTTACAAAGACATTAACCAGTTCATGTAATTTTTATAAGAATTATGTAAACTGTTTTCAAATCAACACAGTTAAAGCCAACCTAAGCTAACTACCTCACAAACTTCGCTTTTTATACTTGCTCCAAATTAAAATTTAAAAAAAAAAATCTTTTTAGAACTCAATATTTTCTCTCTGCTTATAATTTGTGATTAATATTTTCACACTTGCATGGACTGGGGGAAATAGATTTTTCTTAAATGAAAATAACAGAACTAGTTCATTTTGTAAAATAACGTATATAGTTATAATAACATATATAGTTTTAAAAAATGTCGTTCACCTGTACAGGTGAGACAGGATGATGGAGAGGAGCCGTCTGGTTTCTCGTTAATCCAAGACATCCATCTATGTGACACATACTCATTCCTCTTTCCTCCTCTCTCATTTTTCACAGGCTCCAGCCATCTTATACATGATGATGTGGTTCTCATTACTATTTTTATCCAGTTGTGAGGAGAGAGGCAGTCAGTATGGTCACTGAGCATCCCTGAGCGTGTGTGATGGGAATGTGATGGGGAAGCTGGTGCTTTTGAGGAATGATCGGTGAGGTGGCCCGAAGCCTAGCCCTCCGGGAAGGAGTTTAGTGAAAGGGACACTCTGTCCATTGCACACAAGCCAGCCCTTGAACGTGACTTTCAATTGCATTTTTAAAATATTTGAGACAAAACCCTAAAATTTTTAAACTTAATACTCTCTCTTAGAAATAAGAGATTTCCCTCCTTTCCTTTTCCTTTGAATATTTACTTTCGAGAAAGAAAAATGTCATATGACCTCACTCATTTGAGGAATCCAATGAACAATGTGAACTGAGAAACAGAATAGAGACAGAGACGGGGTCAAAGGGACCAGAGGGAAAGTGGACAGAGGGAAAGGGGATGAGAGGATGGGATAATCCTGGAGGGAAGGGGGGAGGGCACCGTGGGGAGGTGGGCAATGGGGATGTTGAGGGAAACACGGGGGTGGGGGGATGCACTCGGGGGGACACTAGAATCTATGAAAACACAATAAATTAAAATCAATTAAAAATTTGTCATTATGAGGACTTTCTCCTTTTCTCTGAAAAACTAGAAATCCTTTTGAAAACTTGATAGGCCTTAATGACCCAGGCGTGTCCTCTCCTGAGGATCTGGGGGCCATCTCTAAATTGTGGGCATCGAGGAGGACAGTACCCAATCTCCCAGGCTCAGTGGGAGGGAGAGCAGGGCCCTGACACTGGTGGACATCTGGCTCCAAATTGCAAAATGACTATATGTCCTACAGATATATGAAGTTAACTCTCCTCTGGGTAGAGACAGCTGCCAACTGGTTAACACGGGTGGGTCCCAATTACCAGGTGAGCCTAGGACACATTGTGTGTGACAAAACAATGCTCTCCAGCCCTCTCACCTGAGGACTGGCTACTGTTTATCTTGAGGACATGTTTCACTGTGTCAGAAGGTGAGATTTCTTTCTGTTTTTATAATGTCCCAGTGACCTAGTGGGTTACCAATGATTGGCATAACATTCTGGGTTAGTCCTTATTCAGTAAGAGTGTCTTGCTTATCTACTCCTTTTGTGGAGAGGATTTCTGGGTTGGAAGATTTTGTTTTTAATTCTATTAGAAACAGTCTAAAGAGAGGGTACCATTCCCATACTTAAGGTTTTTTCTTATTTTGGTCTTTGGTTCATTTAAAAATAAGACTTTAGGACACATTTCAAATTTATATTTCATGCTCTCTTCCACGTTGCCTTGGACTGGGAGACGCATCCTGGAGTCTTGAACTTAATGTGTAGATGGCAAAGACAGAGGAAAATGAGCCCCTATGGGCAAAAGAAGGAATAAAGTAACTCTTCAAAGTGAAAAACAACCAACATACAAATATGTCTTAGGTTGGAGGCTCAAGGCCCTCAATTCTGTGCCAAGGGCTCTTCTAGAATAATTGATCACTGAATCTCAAGATAATGATCAGAAAGCTACAATGATGAAAAGGGACAAAATCAGCACTGACTCTACCTTGCGAGGGTTTAAAGTCCAGCAAGCACTTTCCTCCCAGGCTGCAGCCCTTCCCACTGCCCCCCTGACCCCCCACACAAGGACCCCCATCCCCTTTCACCCTGGAGGCAGGGGTGTGTTGGTACTGTTGGCACTCTTACTTTAATGCCCCCTCATGCAAAGCACCTGGAACACAGACCAAGTGAGACACAGAGAGCACGTGGCACAAGGGGCCAGCACCCTCCAGTCCTGCTAATGAGGAGCTCTGTCCAACAGAAAATCCTGTTGTCACAAATGAAAGAAAGCAAGTCTTTCATAATAGCAAAGTTAGCGATTAGAAGAAGAGTAACCCATCTTTGTGTATACCAGCCAACTGCCCGGAGGCAGTGGAATTTCAGCCCCTTCCCTCATGCTGACCATTCCTGTGCATTTCTCCTCAACCCAGGGGGGAGTACTAAGGGAAGGTCGTGAACACCCAAGTGTGGTCTCTTTTTCTAGCCATTGGGACTGGGAAGACAGACCAACCCGGGGTCAGCTCGCTCTTGCTCCCTCTATCTGCTGGTACACAGCTCTGTGGGTAATTTGAACCCAGCTGCTCTGTAGGTCTAGCCATCTTAGAATGTCACGCAAATTTTTGAGATCCCTCCGTTTGTCACAGGATGGTCAACTGCCTTGGGAGAAGCGAAAAGGAAAGCAGTGGCTTGTCCTACTGCAGTTTATCCTCGGCTTTTACTGACAGACTCACAAGGAGAGTTCCATTAGTTTAAAACATTTGGTGTGTGTAACTCTGTGTGTTATGACTGCTACTGAGGGTGGTATTTACTACTCTGGTTAGATGATTTCATATGTGATAGGTCCTCTCAGAAGAGAAAGTTAGGAAAATAAACAGTTTCTCATCCCATTAGAACACTCCCTTTTAATGGACAGTTACATAAATCCCCATGCATCCCCTTTTTGCTTGGGCTGCCAGGAGTCTCGAAACTAAGTCAGATGTTCACTTATAATACTTTATTATTGCATAGGTTTTCTAAGTATATTTTGCCTGATCCTACCTGCTCACCCCACCCCATGTCACCCCCTGCTTCTCCTGATTCCTGATTCTTATTAGTTACCTCTTCTTAAAATCAGTGCATGATTTTGTTCCCTTTGATTTTTATCATGAACTACCTCTAATCAAATAAATAAAACTGAAGTCTTTCAAAAAGCTTTAGAGAAGGATGCTTGGCATTAAGGAACTGTACAACCCAGCCTCCCTTTACAACACCCTGCTCTTTCCATATGCAAGAAGGTACGCATGGGTCTTTTTTTTTTTTTAATTTTATTTTTTTAATGGGGTGACATCAATAAATCAGGATACATATATTCAAAGATAACAAGTCCAGGTTATCTTGTCGTTCAATTATGTTGCATACCCACCACCCAAAGTCAGATTGTCCTCTGTCACCTTCTATCTTGTTTTCTTTGTGCCCCTCCCCACCCCTTATCCCTCTCCCATTCCCGCCTCCCCCCCGTAACCACCACACTCTTATCAATGTCTCTTAGTTTCACTATTATGTCCCACCTATGTATGGAATAATACAGTTCCTGTTTTTTTTCTGATTTACTTATTTCGCTTCGTATCATGTTATCAAGATCCCACCATTTTGCTGTAAATGTTCCGATGTCATCATTTCTTATGGCTGAGTAGTATTCCATAGTGTATATGTGCCACATCTTCTTTATCCAGTCATCTATTGATGGGCTTTTTGGTTGTTTCCATGTCCTGGCCACTGTGAACAATGCTGCAATAAACATGGGGCTGCATGTGTCTTTACGTATCAATGTTTCTGAGTTTTGGGGATATATACCCAGTAGAGGGATTGCTGGGTCATAAGGTAGTTCTATTTTCATTTTTTTGAGGAACCACCATACTTTCTTCCATAATGGTTGTACTACTTTACATTCCCACCAACAGTGTAAAGTAGTACAACCATTATGGAAGAAAGTATGGTGGTTCCTCAAAAAACTGAAAATAGAACTACCTTATGACGCATGGGTCTTTATGCAGAAAAACGTGACAGAAGACTGTGGGTCGGCCATTCTTTCACTTGCAGAGAAGTGCCTGCAGCAGGGCTGTTCCAGTGGGTGTGGTTTCAGCGCTTCTTCAAACGTTTTAAATTAAAAGGTTTATAAATGACATTTGCTTAGTGTAAAATATGAGTCACACACTTTAAATAAACATCCTGTTTAAGGAAATTTCTTCTTTAGGCAATTATGGGAAATGTTAACCTGCGTAGTTGACTGTGTTGAGTTTTAGTAACATTATCATAGCTCAAGGCTCACTTAAAATAACTTCTTTAAATATGTTATTATAGACCCTTTTCTTTAAATAATCATAACGAGGAGAATAACTAAGATTTGTAGAGCATTTGTAACAGATCCAGGCTCCTTAAATATATCACCATGGAGGAAACTTCTATTCTTCCTTTAGGAGACAGGACTGTCTAACACTCTTTCCACCAAACATACATATGTAAGACATTTGCATGATTATAACCATCCCAAATGGGAATGAGTGGGTCCTTTTCTGTTTCAACAGGTGGTCATGTTCTCTCGGGAAGTGTGAATTAAAGAGAACTCATTCTCAGTAACCCAGATGTGTGGCTATTCAGCTTTGAATGTTAGAAGTAGATATTTAGAATTTTCTTCTCTTATGGATATTGGCAATCACACTTTTCCATGACTGTAGTTTGGTTGGAAAGATTGGATCAGGAGCAAAAAGAGACTGTGGCTCTACACAGACCCTGCAACAACTTACTCTATTTTTTTTTCACTTTACATTCAAGCTTGAGAAAGAACAATGAACTTAGAGTATCAAGCTACCTGATATCAAATTATCCTATAAGGCCATAGTGATTAAAATAGCATGGTACTAGCATAAACACAGACACATAGATCAACGTAGAAAGCCCCAAAATAAAGCTACACATATATGGTCACCTGATCTATGACAAAGGAGGCAAGAATATACAACGAAGAATGGACAGTCTAGTCCAGGGGTAGTCAACCTTTTTATATCTACCACCCACTTTTGTATCTCTGTTAGTAGTAAAATTTTCTAACCACCCACCGGTTCCACAGTAATGGTGATTTATAAAGTAGGGAAGTAACTTTGCTTTATACAATTTATAAAGCAGAGTTACAGCAAGTTAAAGCATACAATAATAATTACTTACCAAGTACTTTATATCGATTTTTTGCTAAGTTTGGCAGAATAAATCTTTATAAAACAACTTACTATAGTTAAATCTATCTTTTTATTTATACTTTGGTTGCTCTGCTACCACCCACCATGAAAGCTGGAACGCCCACTAGTGGGCGGTAGGGACCAGGTTGACTACCACTGGTTTAGTCAATAAACAGTAAAAAAAAAAAAGAAAAAGAAACTAGACTATTTTTTTAAACCATATAGAAGAATAAACTCAAAATAGATTAAAGACTTAAATGTAAGAACTAAAACCATAAAACTCTTAGAAGAATATCCAGTAAACATTTTGATAACACTCTTAGTAATATATATATTGATATATCTGCTTGTGTAAGAGAAACAAATAAAAAAATGAAACACATGGGGCTATCAAACTAAAAAGTTTTTTCACAGCAAAGGGAATCATCAACAAAACAAAAAGACAGCCTACCAAATAGAAGATATTCACCAAAGATACACCCAATAAGGAGTTAATATACCATATACACAAAGAACTCAAACAACCTCCTTTCAAATTGACCCCGGGAGGCATGTCAGCACTGGGGCTTGTGTCCATTGCAGAAGGACAAGCGGCAGTGCAGGGACAGGAGCCACATTTCCCTGAGCTCCCAATGCTCCACGAACACCAGAGTTCACTCCTGGATGGCTTTCCGAGTGGGCCCACCTGATGGGGCAGGGGAAAGAAAGCCGTTCCCAGTGCAGAGGGAGACATCGATACCGTAAATATGAAGCTTCTGAAAGCGAATGTGTATTATCCTTGACGTTATAAAAGGGGACAGAAACTACATGCAATAATCAATCAGTAACTGGTCACCACCCAGAGCGAGCGGGTGCAGCAGAGATGTCCAGGAGACCTCCTCCAGGTTGATTTTTGTCCTTCAGTGTTAGCTGAAATTAGCTTCTAGTACTTTAGTTTCCGTTCAAGGTTCTAGGGGACATATTGGGTCCCCTGAGGGTCTCCTTTCTCATGATGTGACAGAGTCACCGGGCAGGATGACAACAGGACTCATGAAGACCAAATGTCAGATCACCAGACTTTGCGGCACAGTCACACAGTCACCTTGCTCGGCCCTTGTTCTGGAAGTTTTTGACCACCAAAGTTCCTGTAACATGGTCCACATCCACGGCTACCACCACCACTGTGGTGACCGTAAGTGAGATACTAGAGCTTATCCTGTGACCGTCTTAAGGAGTCTTGAAGTTACTTGCAGTGACAGTCTTGATTCCCATGGTGGGAAGGTTGATATGAAAGGCATCTGTGGAGCCTCACAGACCACATCTGGGAATGACACCTGGTACCATCTGTGCAATGAGGTGGGTAAAGCATTGTTTTCTGTGTCTTCCTGACCTGGGACAGCTGCCTCTCGGTTGTGAATGAAAACCTGTTCTTGGTCAGCTCTGATAAGTTGTCTGCTCTCTTCACATCAGAGAGGAAAGGTCTGTCTCATTCACAAGCAGAAGGGAAACCATCACACAATTCTTGTCACTTAGCCACTAGAACTAGAACTTGGCGTGCTGGGAAACTCACTGGGGAGAGAATCATTATTTGGTAATGCCACAGACATGGTGCAATGGACACAGCACATGTGAAGCATCAAGTTATTAAAAGTTACAATATTTTTCTCCAGAGAACACATTTGCTACCACCATTAGGATGAGGTCCCCTGTTTATGGAATGTTCACAAATGACTATTTTTCCTAGACAACCAGTCTCCAATGGGAGACATTTTTATTGCAAGTGATATTTTCATGAATTATCTACCTTTATGAACTCCTAAGGCAGAAATAATTTCTTTCTGCGTCCTTCCCCAACCCTAAACCCAAGCCAGCTACTTATCACGTTTTCCTTATTTCTTGTATCAGAGCCATGTGATCTCCCTCCCTCAGTGGCCTAAGTAGGAACCCTTGGACATGTCTTTCATGCTATACCCCATTTCCACTCACTCAAGACATTCACATGACCCCTGTTGTCTGCAGGATAACGGACGTATCTCCATCCGAGAAGCAGGCTGATAGGGATCCGGGCAGTCCTGGCCACTGGACCGTCCCTGTTATGCATTCCTTACAAGTGGCTCATCTCACCTCCCACCACGAGATGCTCTCCTTGGTCTCTGTGGCTGTGCCTGTGCCGCGGAGTCTGCTGAGTGACCATTTCATGTGCACACCTAACTCACTTAGGAAGGAAATACTGTGCAGGCTTGGCAATGTTTTAAAAAGTTTTTGTGAGTTCTCCGTATGCATGTTAATTTAGCATATGCTACTTGCTTAGAGCAGCCTGTCTGGCTAGATCAAAAACTCGGTTCCGAGAGGGAACAAGGCTCCATGGCTATTCCGTGTAGACACTGCTCTGTGGTGGACGGTGGAGAGGACAGGGACACAGATGGAGAGGAAGGTCGGATGGCAGGCCATTCCCACCCCTGACTGAGCAAACAGATACAGAGCGCAGCGCAGGGCACAAACGTATATCGGAGCTTTCCCTAGAACCACAAAAATGAGTTGCTTTTATATACTATGTTCTCTCCTCACCAAGCAGCCTTGGCATTTTTCCTGTATCATTTGCCAAGATCAGCTACCACAGTGCCCAGACTGTAGTGAACATACAATAAATGTGTCTTGTAGGAATGAATGAACGAACAAATGAAATGGTCCCAGCCCGTTCATTTTACAGAGAAGGAAACAGACCCAAAGCTGCAGAGGACAGTAAGAAAGGTGGAAATCGCTCCCTTGCAAGCTGCTGCCACATCTACCTTCCTGTGCCAGCTGGCTGCTTTTGCCGCAACTATTCAGCCCCACCCTATCAAGAAAATGGCAAGACCCATATGTTAGCTAAAGAGCCCGGTGCACACCTGTGCTTTCTGGTCATGCAAATAGGCGGTGATGCATGTCCTTATGTGACACACAGTGTACCCAGGGACAGAAACGTAACTGATTACTGGTTCTGGTAGGCAGGAATCTCTGCCTTTCGTAACCTGTGCCGCTTAGACAGTAGCAGGTGAGGAGACAGCTGGAAGCTAGTGTCAAGATCACCAGACCTGAAGGCTGCAAACCAGAGTTCAGTCCCTAATCTTGTTACCTGACTTCAGGCAAAGCCTTTATTGTCTCAGCAGCTGACCCTCCTCATCTATGAAGCCCAGCACACGACACCAACCTGGAGTTCAGTGGCAAACAGATGAATAATGACAGAAAAACATCGCTGTCCTCACAAAAGGGAGGTATCATTACTAAGCTTATGTAAGAACGAGACAGCGTGTGCATGAACGGCTTTCTCTGAGGCGCTCCGCTTTCTTTGTTCCCATAGTCACCAGTTGGCAATTTCACCGCATCCAACCTCCATTTGTGTAAACAGATGAAAACAGCATAAACACGCATTTTGCTGCTATTGTGGTTAGTGTACACTATGCCAGATTGAAATAAACTTCTGCTTCCAGCTCTTCTGAATTCACAATTCAACCTGCCTCCGTAATGGAGAAATAACAGTGACAAAGGCATTTGTTTCTTCTTATGGTACCTGTCTCTTACAAGAAAATCAAATCACTCCAAAAACAGGAAAAATGGGGGAAATTAACATTGTTGCACAGGCAGTGGGAACTCTTTGATAAGAAAGAAAGCCATTCATTGGCTGGCTTTTCAGCTGGAATGCTGGCTTTTCAAATGTTCTGCATTCCCTGCCTGCTCTGTGCATCTGCTTAAAAATGCATTTGATTGGAAAAATAATTTGCATTTCTCAGCTGTATAAACATTTTCTTGGGTGGGTGACTCTGCCTCCTACCTCTCACATAGATACTGCCTTAAGACCAAGTATCAACGTTTGTTAAGTTGTTTACCTTTCCATTTTTACATAAACATTTTCAGTTAAAATTAAATAAAATCACACAATAAAAATACTATCAATTAAGATACACTTCCCATATATATTTTAAGATCTTTGATGGTCTTTCTTTCATTAGAGAGCCCTGGGGCATCGGACATAAACGGGTCCTCAGAAGTCACCTAGCTCTGACCCTTTTATTTTCTAATAGTTTGGGAACCAACCGAGGCAGCAAGTGGCTAGGAGGAAAGGAATGCTGATCTTTGGAGAACAAAGACAAGGACAGAGCTCCAAGCTTTCTTCTGAGCAGGCTGCACTGTATCAGAACATAATCGGTGGTGACAGGATAACTCAGTTCTCCTTAATCCAAATGATATCAGGGGACAAGGGGGCCTGTCCAACACTCACAGGCGCTCGCTGGATGTGGACACTGATGGAGTGAAGATCTCAATCTGGGAGAGGCTGAATCAATTAAGATGATAGGAGATCTCAACAGACCGGGACAGCTGGCTGTGTCTAATGGGATTTAGCGAGAAGTCATACAAAGTCAGCACTCAAAGGCAAAGAAAGCAATAGAAAAAAATATGTGAAATGGGGCACACAGCTTAATAGCAGAACATGAGTTTTTTTCAAAGTAGCTAGTTTTAAAAAAACTGAAGTTCCGATAGTTTACTTCTGTTTTCTTCCCCCAAACGACTGAATTTTACTTAATCTCAGAAACACAGAACAATAGGAACTCTAAATGTAGCCTACTCTGTCTGCGGGGACTGAGATGACAGGTGTGGTCCTGGTAAACAGAAGCGTGAAGGAAAGGCCAGAATGTCAAAGGAACTCAAACCGAAGAATGTCAGGAAAGGTTCAAGGAATCAGAGACGTCTCTTTGGAGAAGAGAAAGACTGTATTGTTGTTTGGGGGAATGTGTACTTTGTCACAAAAGAGGCTGAATGATCAGCAGGATGGAATGGGGGTGTGGCATCGGAAGCATGAGTTGAAGTACCTGCGCCCTCATTTCCCAGGGGTGTGACCAGGGACACCGCTCAGAAACTGCACGTGGGGCTCCTGACCTGGAGAGGGGAGGAGGACTTCCTGCACTGCAGCACGCTGTGACAATTAGGTGAGAGCAAACACTGCAGTACTTGGCATGCGGTCGTCAACAAACATGGCCTTCCCACCACTTGCCAGGCAGGCATGAGAGATTCTCACTAGGTTCTATTAGAGAACTCTCTTGCAGCAGGTTGTCTGAGTTAGAAGAGAAGGTGAGGCATCCAGTATCCAGCCAGTGCTGTGCAACGTGCACAGGTGTTGAGAGCCCGCATTGTGTTGTACTCACTGCCGGTCAGCATTGCTCCTCGTGCACTTCCTTGCATGTTATGTGTGCTGCTTTTTAAAGCTGGCCATTCTCACTAGGACATATCGTAACCTGTGCATGCTTACTCACCTATAAAGTGCAGAAAGGGGCCTCTTATTTCCAGGTTTTGGTCTGTAGGGTTTGGGTTCTCCTGCCATGTTGATATCTGGAAACACAAAATAAAATACAATGGATTACGAAAATATGAAACCATCTGAGGAGAGTAAACCATTTTATTTATTTATTTACTTTTGCCATTTGTGCAAACATTATGCGTCATTCATTCATTCAACAATATTCGTTGAGCACTGACTCTGGGCCAGGCACTGTTAGAGGTATGTCAGGCAATGAGCAGGTTAGCTCCATGCCCTTGTGGAAACCAGCTTCTATGGGGGGAGCAGACTGGTGGCAACGGACACAGTAAGTAAAAATAATACATAATTCATTGGAAGATGATGAGTAGTATGGCAGAAGAAAATGTTGAACCTGTTGACCAGATAGGGGAATTAAGAATGCTAACTAAAAATAGAGACAGAAAGAGAGGAGAGTAGAGAGAGATACAGAAAGAAATATTAAGGAGAGAGCATATTCTTTGCTTCAGGAATCAAAACTCTGATAAAGTCACTAAGATAAAACAAGAGCATATGATTGATGAATCTCCATCTTTAAAATGAATGTGTAAAACATAAGAAATTAAAAAGTTGAGTGGCAAAGGTTTGGGAAATGACATAAACCACTAGATCAGATACCGTTAAAATTTCCAAAGAATGATAAAAAGGATAATCTCAAAGAGGCAAACATGAAGAAAAATTTGAAAGAAGTAAGGGACATTATTTTGCAAGAAAAGAAAGGAAAGATGTCTATTTCCCATATCAGGGATGGATGAGGCACCCTCAGTGAAGACAGCCAAAGTTCCCAGATAAAATATAATGTATCTCTTTTTAAGAAGCTAGCAAGAAATATCCTTATAGACACTGAATAGCGCATAATTTCCCTCTGAGTGTATAGAAATTTATTCTGAAATATGAAAATATATATTTACCATACTGCTTTAGGACGATCATCCAAAATCTGGTGGTAGTGGATAGGGATGAGGAAAGTGTTGGCTGTAATCAGGGGACAAGGGACAGTGGGCAGGGAGCCCAGATAATCAGTGAACATAAAGACTTGTCCAGGACCACACGAATGAGCATTTCCTTTGTACTGAACTTTATAAATACAAGGTTTAATTGTGTCTTCAGAAAGCTAGAGCTCAGGTTGTCATGTCTCAGGAGTTGTTGGCCTTGAAGGTACCATAAAGACCAGGCAATTGGCATCTTAACAGTACACTCCGTGGTTAGTGACAGAGACCTCTGCAGCTTTCTTCCCTGATTGTCCAGGCAGTGTACAGGTGACTCACAGCTAGGGCAAGAAGAATGAGCAAGGCTCCATCTTATGCCACTCTCATAAGATAGGGGCTTTGGAGCAAAACATTAAGATACAGAAAATAAAGTGTCATTTCTTAAATTGTTGAGTTTGCAAATGGATTCATACCAAATACTAACATTTAGAAATCTTATAGTATCCTCAAGGAAAGATATAAGTTTAATCATTTAATAAACTCTTTTGGGACAGTCCACAAAATCTTGGTTCATTCCTACTTGTTATGCAGACATACCTCTTTTTTTTTTTTTTTTTGTATTTTTCTGAAGCTGGAAACAGGGAGAGACAGTCAGACAGACTCCCGCATGCGCCTGACCGGGATCCACCCGGCACTCCCACCAGGGGCAAGGCTCTGCCCACCAGGGGGCGATGCTCTGCCCCTCCGGGGCATCGCTCTGGTGCAACCAGAGCCACTCTAGTGCCTGGGGCAGAGGCCAAGGAGCCATCCCCAGCACCTGGGCCATCTTTGCTCCAATGGAGCCTTGGCTGCGGGAGTGGAAGAGAGAGACAGAGAGGAAGGAGGGGGGTGTGGAGAAGCAAATGGGTGCTTCTCCTATGTGCCCTGGCCGGGAATCGAAGCTGGGTCCCCCGCACACCAGGCCGACGCTCTACCGCTGAGCCAACCGGCCAGGGCCAGACATACCTCTTGACATACCCACATACTAAGCTGGTAGACGCTAGCATCTGTGTATTAGAATTACATATTTGTAGAAAGGGTTAGTCAAACTAGATAAGCACACTTAGAAAACTGTCTCTTGATGAGTCTGTTTGGATTCACCTGTATGGAGGAACCCCTGTGACCCTTTTCCAGGCACAGGGACAGAGCAGAGGGAGCTAAAGCTTTGCCCGTGACCAGGAGACAACTGGACATGGCAGATCTCCCCCCAGAGGGAAGAGGGCCATGTGACATTATGAGCTCCCGTAAGGATCAACCGAGAGGCGTATAGAACAAAACCCATATTTATGTTGAGGTTTCAACATTTCAAGTTAGCATGAAAAAAACCCACATGGGGAAAATAAAAATTTACTCTAAAATTATCCTTTTAATATTAAACCTCAGATAAAAGAACTGAAAAACATTCTGTGGGGGGAGGTAGAAGAAGGTATGGGGGGACGAATGGTGATGGAAGGAAACTTGACTTGGGGTGGTGAACACACAGTACAATATACAGATGATAAGTGGTAAAGAATTCCACATCTGAAACCTATATAATTTTATTAACCAATGTCACCCCAATAAAGTCAATAAAAAGGTAAAAAATATTCTGTTGTGCTACTAACTATATCTTTTCACAGTGAATTACTTAAAATATGTTAAATAGCCTAAAAATGTAGTGAATTTCCTTTCCTTCTTTAGTTTTAAACCAAATAAGCAACGTCAACCTACTGTGACAGATATAACTAGAAAGTTACAGTACTGGGAAGAGTCAGTTTGCTGAAGCTCTTCAGATATAAGGTATATGCGATGTGGCCAAGAGAGACAGGTGCTGCTGCAAAGCGTCATCCTCAGAGGTGACAGGCTACTCGTAGAAATATATTTCCATGGCCAATTCTTGGTAATGGACTGTTTAAAATGATAGTAACAGTATCCTATTATTTTATGCTTTTACTCTTGGGAAGATACCTCTGACTCCACACCCACACAGGTCTGACTGTGCTCTCTGCTGCACCCTCTCACTTATTATATTGTCCCAATAGTGCTGACTACTGACCACTCCTTGGATGTGAGACTTCTGCAGGGCAGCCATCCTTCCACTCCACTTCTCATGCCCATCAGCCTTCCGCCCAGGGTTGTTTGTCTAGCCGGTGCTCAACGAGTCTATTGGTCAACTCAACTTACACAGGTAGTGGGTGTATCCCTACATGGCTGATGTGTCCAGCCAAACACTCTTGGTCAGCATTTGACTCACAGGGCGTTTATCGAAACGATGTTTGGGAAGATGCTCTTAGGTATGTTGCTAAACATATAAATCATGGTAAAGTAAGTGCTTAAAATGCCATATTATATATTCCTTTCTTAGGTATTTGTAATGGATATGAAAATATAAGATTCTGGACAAATGATCATTCAGTTACATTTCCCTCCAATGTTTTCATATGTGTGCGAACACAGAGGTATTTTGGATGGCACCCCTATTAATGTCCAGCCAAACATGGAGTCCCTAGAACACTGGGTTTATGAGACACCCTGACATATTTAGAAAAATATTTTATATTTATTTCTTTGCCATGTATTCAATCTGGAATATTGTTACTTAAAAAACATCAATTTAATCTTTTAAGTTATATATTATTTACACTGTTACAATAAATGAACACTTGCTCCCTACCTCTGCCACTCACGGTCCCTGTGGCATATCTAGAGATATGCCATATCTCTATCTAGAGAAACTTAACCTTGACATTAAAGTATATCTACCTAATAAAATAATAAGGCATCCACATTACCAATGTGATTTTTTTAGATGGAGAACAAAAATGCAAAAAACAATTTTTTTCCTAAATGAATTCATAAAAAGTAATATCATTACTCATGGGCTATTTTTGTTTTCCTTTCTTCCCCGGAATTAAATAAAGGCTTAAATAATTCAGCCGTGTCATGGAGACTGCCAGGAAAAGTCATTCAGAGTCTTTTATTGTTCACATTTGGAAGATTTAGGGGTTCATTCCTGTTCCACTGAATAAAAATTCAAGAGATAAAGAAAACAGTCTGTTGGTTTTGACAAGTGAATGCATAAAACCATCCATTACCCTAGTAGAAGCACCATACCATTAAAATGTGTTTTGCAGTTATTATTAGTTTAGATCATCAGAACAATTTTGTGAAGTAAGAAGAGTGGGGATTGTTATTCCCACATCAAGTGCATAGATGTCAGAGACAGGGAGAAGTTAAATGGCTCCCATAATAATGCTGTTAGCTTGGTTCATGACAAGTGTCTTTACTCTCAAGCCTGGCTCATTGCCAGGATCTGATCTGGAGGGACCAGGGATCTCTGCCCTAAGAGACAGGGGACAGTCTGAATGTCAGTGACAGCCCGGAACCACAACTCCACCAGACTAAGTCTAGAACTTTCCCTACTGTCTCATGGCTCTTAATGAGATTTGGACATCTCTGCCATTCAAACTCATCCCAGTTGCAGAAAGCAGTGTGTAATGCGATGTGCTCTGTGTCCCCAGGAGTTCTGACATCACAGGAGGGAGGCCAAGTGATTGATGTGGCACTGGTGGGGGGTGCTGTTTGGCAGTGATGGGGGAGACACATTTGAATCTCAGCCGAGCTGCCTGCCATTCCTTGGCCAGGTAGGTTCACAACCTGTGGCTAGATGGGGCTGCCCGGAAGGGCACCTCTTTCCAAGAAAGAATATACCAGCCCTGCAAACACAGGCTCAGCCTACCCCGTGCTTGCAAATGGGAACACTGGAGGCATTTCGAGCCCAACACTGAGTGAGCCAGGTTTGTACAGAAGTGAATGGCCTTCTAATCTTGTTGTTTTTCCCCTCCGCAGAATCAAAGCTAGTTTTAACGTCTGAAATATGTCCTTAATGGTATGTTAAAATATTCACTGTTACAGGACTGAAACCATAGTCTCATTTTACTGAGTGGTCACTGAATTGTGACCATTTTAATGAGCCTGTGAACCTACTTTCATAAATTAGTCCTGACACGCCACTGTGGCACGTTGGCCTCTGGTTATTAGAATGCTAATGCAAAGATCACTGGTTGGCCGGACTCCTATTTGTTAGCAGAAAATACTCTGCTCCTGGGCTCTGTCCGCAAGGACAAATAAAAGTGGAATCTTGAACTTCCTCCTAATTACCTCGTAAGCCGATCATCATCTGTGACTGCTTTCTCCCCAGCCGAAACTGAAGTGATGACAGTGTGCATGTATCCATACTGAGGTGCCCTTCTTTAAAAAAATTTTACTGTCTCTTGTGATCAACATTATAAGAAAAATAAATAAAAATGCCACAAATCATTTGTTTTCATTGATCAAATAATTACTGAACATATAGGAGGTGCCAGGAACCATGCTAATGATGCGGTGAGCAGTAGGACATAGTTTGTGTTCTCCATGACCTCAGAGGACAGACAGACTGACAGCTACCCACAGCACCTGTCATCAGTGTCACAGTAAAGGTGTAGGCTCCGAGCTTCAGGGCCGAGGTACCCGTCCTCTAGCTGAGCTGCCTGGGAGCGGTTCTACAGACTCAGATCCATCAGCCAACTCTGCAAATGCCTGAGCTCTGTCTGCTGAGCCACAGACACCCATTTCTTTTCTTCTGTTAGCTTTCTTTCTTTTTCCATCAAAACTCCCAGTAGTTAAGTGTCAAAATACCTGTGAATCGCCTGGAAGCGTAAGTGGCCATGAAACTTGACAACACTCTGCGGCTTTGGTTCAGGCTTCATTAACGTTGAGTGTAAAGGGATTTAGCAAAGAGCCCCGGCACACCTTACCCCAGGTACAAAGCAGACACCGAATGGGCATAATTATCAAATGTGCTCTTACTTAATTCCTAAAACTTTCAACTTGTATCATCCTCCCCCACCCCTGCCATCCGCTTTGTCTTATTTTGTCTGATGTCCTTTTTTTAAGGAATGTTTTTCTACATTCCATGAACATCTTTCAAATCCCTTACAAAGGTCAAAATGAAGAACATGCTTTGTTGAGATGAAACCTCTAGAAACCAAATGAGTCAAGCAAAATTCAAGTAAATGTTCACCAGCAGTGTCATGAACACATTTAGTAGCTTGCTTAACAATTTTACAGACATACTTAGTGATCCACTGACCTCCATGCTGAAGACAACTGTCATGATAATTAATCAAAATACCTAGTAAAAAGAAAACTTAGCCATACATTCATTATTAGTGCGTAGACTTAACATTATTAATTTCTTTGCATACCAAGGATCTATTCCGTTTCATACTTGAGGAAAGTGAAATTCAACCAACAAGGAATCTGGGTGACCAGTTTCCTTGAAACCCTCAGATTCCCATCAGTGAAGCAAAGCAGATCCTAAGATTAAAGGCTATCACGTCTACCTGTTACCTTCCATTTATTTCCAATTTCTCTCTTTTCATGTGCGTATATGTAGATTTCTCATGTCCTTTTTGGGGCATTTCGTTTGCAGGGCTTAAAACACCAAAGCTACGGATCCAGCCATTGTACAATTCATCAACATAATGGAATGTCAGTGTTAATGGCAGGCAGCTAAAGGCATTTAATGTGGAGAGTAGAATGCGGAGTAGTATATGGTAGACCACCCACGGTCTGCTTGGCACAGAGGCAGTGTCCGGATCATGCAGGAACCTGTTCGACATGCAGAGTCCAGGCTGCATGTCAGACCTAAGGAGCCAGAACCGGTAAGTTCACAAGGCACCCAGGGGACTGCTCTGCGCGTTCCAGTTTGAGAAGCATTGATACATAACACATTTGGCTTAAATCTCTCCCTTCAGTTATTTGTAAGAACTTTATTTTCTTGAACTGTTTTGAAAAGAAAGTGTGGAGTATTCTGAGCAGTAAAATAAAGCTTACTTTGGGAAGAAAGCCGAAAAGTTAAGTTTAAATTTAGTTTTAATTTAGTTTAAAGGCTTAGAATGAAACAGTTGCTTTCTTAACGTCACCTTTGACGATCGTAATAGTTGCTAGCATTTGTATGTCCTCTTTAGCACACACGAAGAAAATAATTTCCACAAGAATCTGGCGCTGATATCTTTCTAAGTCAACGTTTTTGTTTCCTTCCGATAAACACCCTGAAGTGGAACTTCTGGACTACACAGCAGGTTCTGCTTCCAGAATGAGTTTTTGATGCCTAGGCTAGGTGCCTGTCTGAAGGGCTCAGAACTACCAGTCGGTGGCAGGAGGTCAGGAATATGACTCTAAAGACATATGATTTATTAGTGACTTAGGGGCATTGGTGGAAAACAGTTAATATCACAGATATATATTAGGGTTGATGGTCACCATTTTACAAACATATACTAGGTTTTGGACAACAGAGAAGACTAAATAACTAATACATTTCTGAGTCATAAACTAACCCTCACATCCCTGCAATATCAGTATCACCTCCCTGATTTGTGGGTGTGAAACCTTGACAACAGAGACAGTCCCTTGCATAGGCTGCCCAGTCAGCACTCTGGCGGGATCCACATTCAAAGTAGATTCCTTCTGACTCTAGGGGTCATTCCTCCAACTACATCCACATACCTGTTCCTGTTTAAGGGCAGAAATAACTCTACTGCTCTTGGTAACAGGCACATGCCTGAGAAAGGAAAGGGAGGTGTGTTTGTTTCCGCTGAACACTGAATGGCTACTGCAGGCGATCTGCTTTGTTAGCTTCAGTATTCTGAAGGGGCAGGATCTTGAGTGTGTGTATTTAGGAAGAAGGCAGAATGCAGGAGCGTTACTTGATAGTCATTGATTACTGTGGTAGTTTACAGATAATGTTCACAAATTCTTTCACGCCTGTTGTGGGCAGAATAATAGTCCAAGGAAGACATGCATACCCTTATTCTGGAAAACTGTGAATATGTTATATTAGCAAAGGGGAATTAGCTGTTTTTAAAAGACAAAGATTATTCTAGATCCCTGGTCGGCAAACTGCAGCTCGCAAGCCACATGCGGCTCTTTGGCCCCTTCAATGTAGCTCTTCCACAAAATACCACATGTGGGTGCTACCTTGATAAGGAATGTACCTACCTATATAGTTTAAATTTAAAAAATTTGATTCTCAAAAGAAATTTCAATCATTGTACTGTTGATATTTGGCTCTGTTGACTAATGGGTTTGACCACCACAGTTCTAGATTATCTGGATGGGCCGGTGCAATAAGAATGCTCCTTTAATTTAGAAATGGCAGGAAGAAGAGAAGGTCACAGTGATGAAATGTGAGAAGGATTCAGCTCAGCTTTGACTTTGGAGATGAGAGAAAGGGGTCATGAGCAAAGGATGGTAGAAGCCTCTAGAAGATAGAAAAGGAAGCATCTCCACAGGAACCTCCAGAAAGAAACATGGACCTGCTGACACCATGACTGTGGCCCAGCGAGACCTGTGTTGGACTTCTGACCTACAGAACTCTAAGATGCCAAATTTAAATGATTTTACAGGCCACCGAGTTCATGGTGATTTGTCATAGCAGCAATGGAAAACCAGCCAATGCCACTTCCTCTGCTTTAGTGTGGGCAGACTTTGTGACTCACTCCCAGTGAATGCAAGGTACAAAAATGGGACATCACTTTCTGGATTGGGTTATAAAAAGGCTAGATCTTGCATCTGGGGTGAATTTTCACTTTCTCTTGGATTTGTTCCTCACTCTAAGGGAGCCACTGACACACCACCAGGGGCCCTCTGGAGAGGCCACATGGGGAGGAACAGCCCTGCTGGCACTTTGGGGTGACTTGAAAAGATACCCTCCCCTGTCGAACCTTTATCTGATCATGCACTGACTATCATACTGATGGTGTCCGCACAAGAGACTCTAAGCCACAACCAGCCAGGTAAGCTAGTCTTAGATCTCCAACTCAAGAAATGGTGAAACAATACATGCTGTTACTTTAGGCTATGAGGTTTTGGGATAACTTACTGTGTTGCCACAGATAACTAATACAATTACTCTAGATTTTATTAATCTACCAGAAGAGAGAAAATAACTAGGAAGAAAAATGATAATGAGAGTATTGCTACAAATAAACTCTGATGTGAATGTGCACATTCCACTGAAGGTTATGAGAAAACATTACAATATTTTCAGAGTAACAATGCACACATGTAAAAGCTGACACTTCTATAAATATAGTCAGCTTTTATTCAGATTATAAATGGAATAAAAACCTCAACATTGAGAATAAAATTTCTCAAAACATACCTCTTACTAAGAACACATTCATCCACTTTTACACATATTTTAATGGATCAGAGCTGTCAAAACCACTGTGAGTCATCAAAGGCAATTAACCTCTAATTTTTCCCTCTGTTCTTTCTTCTCATGTTTTTGCTTTTTCTGTGAAGTCTATACTTAGTGGAACAAAGCCTGACATAAAAGGAGATTAATTAATGGGTTTTCTACTTTGCCATATGAAAATATTTCCTAGACTGCAATTTACAAAGTTTAATGACTTTTATATATATATACATATCCACATATTTTCATATCTGCTAAAGAAAGAAAATAACCATTCACTTCATGCTACTTTTCTGTTGAATGTCAATGTGACAATGATTATTGAATTAGGGTATTCTTTTTTCCTTTATGAGTGTAATTTGTTTCGGCTAAGCATACATATGCAATAGCCACACTCTAGGATCTGACAATCTGGCAGGTCCTCTCCTCTCATCTTATTTAATCCCACTGGTGTTCAGATCACAGCTTCTTTTAAGCGGAAGTGTTAGTTGATCAGACCCATGGTTCCAGCATTGCTGAAATTTAATTCCCCAAATCAAGCTGAATGTTGACCAGTATCTAAATCATCTCCGTGGACGAATAGAGAAGAAATAGGCAAGTTACAGACTGTTTCTTCTCTCATTATATTAAATAAAATTTTCTTGCCTAAATATTGCAGCAGGGAAAACTGTCTTTTTATAAATTAGTGTTCATTATTATTTTCTCTGTGATATCAGAACTCATTTTACCCTTTAAAACTAAATGCTAAGGAAATTTCAAGTGGATAGAGGTTATGTGTTTTTATTTTGCAAGGGCCTCTGTTGCTATAGTGATATTTGATATCCCATCTGATCTGAGTCTAATTAACAACAGAGAGTCCAAAATTCCTAAGTTATCAAAAACATTTCTAAAGTTTATTCCCATTCTGCAATGACAATGTAGGTCCTTATTTCTACACAGAGGATATGGAACTTTCCTCATCAAAAGCCCTTTTTCTCCTTAACTTAAATTCTGCCTTGTTATCAGCATATGTCAATCTATATATCATCACGAGACATGGTACACCAGGAAATTCCAAACAAGCATGGTTCGCAGTTACTGTCCCTTAATCAAGTTAAGACATTGGTAAAGAAGAAGAATGATTTCTGCACATTCAAAAAAGGGAACGGTAATTGTGATTTGATTCACAGAGTAATCAAAACATGTATCCAATATGCAAAGACAGATGTACTCATCCTCACATCAGTTGGTTCTACTAATGACAAACCAGAACAGCCTTTTATAATATGTCTTTTATAATGTCACCGCCTTGCACAGAAAGCTTTGATAATAAATCATGACAAGCAAATGTCATCAGCAATATGAATATAAACACAGGAGTGTAATTAATTATGCACACTGCTCCTCTCCTCAGAATGGGGCTCCGGGATCAGCAAGCAACACTGCATAAATTCTGTTGTTAATAGTCCGACTGTTGGAGAGACTGGCTTGTATTACTAGGAGGTTGCTAAAATAGGTTCATCAAGTGGTGTGAGCCATCAACATTTATCCTCAGGAAGGTGAGAATTTTTTTTTTTTGGTGAGAGGCAAGGAGGCAGAGAGACAGACTCCCACATGTGCCCTGACCGGGATCCACCCACCAAACCCCCTATGGGGTGATGCTCTGCCCATCTGGGGCTGTTGCTCCATTGCTTGGCACTGAACTATTTTAGCACTTGAGATGAGGCCATGGAGCCATCCTCAGCATCCGGAGCCAACTTGCTCCAACTGAGCCATGGCTGTAGGAGGGGAAGAGAAAGAGAGAGGGAAGGAAGAAGGAGAGGGGTGAAGAAGCAGATGGTCACATCTCCTGTGTGCTCTGACAGGGAATCAAACCAGGGACATTCACACAATGGGCTGATGCTCTGTTGCTGAGCCAACTGGCTAGGGCCTAGAAAGGTGAGAACTCAAAGGTGGCAAAGCAAATGTTTTTCAATCATAGGCATGGTGTGTTACTAGGATTTAACTGTCATTTGAATATTTAGCATGTGTTAGCTTCTATCTATTGGAAAGGAAGGGGACCACCACTGAGGGGCTGTTTTGTGCCCTCACAAAACATGTTTCATGGCTCATGAAAGCTGTATGGGCAGTTTGGGGGGCTTTTCCTTTTGTATTGAGGGGCTCCTATCAATACATTTGTATCTCTCTACCTCAAACCTCTGTTATTTACCTTACCCTGTTTCTTTTCTTCTTTATTAGGAATTTGGCATCTAAAATACATATCTGAAACATTTTATCACTCCATATTTTAAATATCCCTACTGCTCTTTTCTAGGGAGGAGGGCTCTGTGTGCCATCAGGGTAACAAAATCCATAGAATAACGGTCCAAATAATGGGTGTCCCTTATGCTTTGTGGGCATGTTACTAATACGAAACATTCAGAAAAATTTAGCTTGCCCTGAAAAACATATTTGTTCATGGCAATAAATTATAACAAATTTCCTGTAAACCTTTTTGAAAAGTTCAGCTTAACCACAGCTCACACAATTTAAAATTCTGTCTTCAATACATTTAGCTTAATGATGTTGTCAAATATCAAGAATGCTTAGTTTTGGTTTCTTTCTTTCTTTTCCTCTTCTTCTTCTTTTTTTTTTTTTTTGCAATGTACCATGTTTTACCTTTTTTAAAAATTATAGCTCTCAGGTTAGAAAACATTTGCAGTAAAGAATGAGTAAACTACATACATTACAAATTGAGTATCAATATCATGGAGTTAGAATCATGTTGGGTTTTTACTATGGCCACATAATTCTACTATCTTTGTATTAATACTTAAAGTATGTGTGGTTTAAGATTCTAAAACAACCTAAGAGTGACAGATTAGTTACTATTTCTCAAAGAGGCAGCACTCACACATGTACTAATTCAACCATTTTGCAAAATGTACTAATTCCATACCCACAAGCATTGGCCAATTCTATCTAGAAAATGTTAAACCTTTAACTTGACATCTCAAGGCTGAAGTCCAGTTTGCTTATGGTGCCAGCAGAAGCAGATTTACGGCAGGTGCACGAGACGCGCGCCCTGGGCCCCGACTTCTGAAAGGCCCTGAAAATCCCCAACTTGACACTTTTTTCTAATGACACCAAGTTTGTCTTCATATGTGTAATTTTAACATTAATAGTATATAATATTTTTTATTTATTTAAAAATATGGCTAACATGTATTTTATTTTCCTTGTCTCTCTCTCTTTTTTTTAAGGGGCCCAATATTTTCTTCTGTATCCAGGACTTTAACCTACCTTAATCCGCCTCTCTAGGTGCCAGCATTGGTCAGAGTGGACATAGAGATGCAGTAAATATACAAGTGGGGGCTATTGAGATTTAAAGTACCTGTGATATGTCAGTATCCTCAATGCCTTGAGAAGGTGCATGTGACTCATGTTGTGACAGAGAAGACTGACATGGGGTCAACGAGGGTTTCCACGGCACGTCTATACAGAAAGACTGCCGCTCCAATTAGGAGACAGCATCTGTTTATAGGAGATGGGGCTGCTTCCACATCTGATGTCTCCTTCCCCTGTTTTATTCTGACCCTGCCTCTCTCATGGTTCCATAGCGTACTTATGTAGCTCCTCATTTTGCACATCTGCCTTCTCCCTATATCACCTCAACAGACATACTTCAATGTTCCATGGTGACTAAGCTCCAATGTATTCGTAGCTGCTTTTAGAACCAGGCTCAGGCACCAGACTGCCTGAGATAGAATTCTAGCTCCAGTACCTACTAGATTGGAACCTTGGGAAAATTACCTAACCTCGTCCCTCAAAAAAAAAAAATTGTACTACTTTATAATGCTTCAGGGAGGAATTAAATGAATTAATATGTGTAATACACTTAGATTCTGGCACAGATTGTACCCCATGATTAGCTGTGTGGTTAGTCTTATTCTCACGTCATCTACCTCCTCATGCCCACTGGGTGCCATTGAGCAGTCCTCTCCCCTCCTCATCTCGCTGTCCCCCGTTCAAGAAAGGAGAAGGTGTTGGGATGGGGAGAGCCACCTTTTGGGGGTGTGCAGCTCTTGTAAATGATTCTCTTTTTAAATTTATTGAATTTATTGGGGTACAGGTTTCAAGTGTGCAACTCAGTATAACATCATCTGCACACTGCGTCGTGTGAAGTGTTCTCTCCTTTCATGTTCACACTGAGAAAGGAGACTACTACTCAACTGGTGTGTGTCTCTGAATCCAAGGGCAGTAGACACCAGAAAACCAGTCATCGGGTGTGAGGATTTCAACATGAAAGGATGACTGATATTCAGATCCCCCACTTGGATGATGATATAATCACTCAGCCTGTCTCATTTTCTTGGTGCTACCTACAGAGCTGACAGGGAGGTGGGGAGGAGGCTGGTAAGACAGTCAAGTTGACAGATCCAAGAATCCCCTCTTTGGGATCATAATGCTGATCCAGATTATTCTTTGGCCCCAACAAGTATGAGTCATCCATGAAGAGTAGTCAGATTTGTAGCCATAGAACTGCTTAATAGTGTCTTTTTTTTATTTATTTATTTATTTATTTATTTTTTTATAATTTTATTTTTTTAATGGGGTGACATCAATAAATCAGGATACATATATTCAAAGATAACAAGTCCAGGTTATCTTGTCGTTCAATTATGTTGCATACCCACCACCCAAAGTCAGATTGTCCTCTGTCACCTTCTATCTTGTTTTCTTTGTGCCCCTCCCACCCCCTATCCCTCTCCCATTCCCCCCTCCCCCCCGTAACCACCACACTCTTATCAATGTCTCTTAGTTTCACTATTATGTCCCACCTACGTATGGAATAATACAGTTCCTGTTTTTTTCTGATTTACTTATTTCGCTTCGTATCATGTTATCAAGATCCCACCATTTTGCTGTAAATGTTCCGATGTCATCATTTCTTATGGCTGAGTAGTATTCCATAGTGTATATGTGCCACATCTTCTTTATCCAGTCATCTATTGATGGGCTTTTTGGTTGTTTCCATGTCCTGGCCACTGTGAACAATGCTGCAATAAACATGGGGCTGCATGTGTCTTTACGTATCAATGTTTCTGAGTTTTGGGGATATATACCCAGTAGAGGGATTGCTGGGTCATAAGGTAGTTCTATTTTCAGTTTTTTGAGGAACCACCATACTTTCTTCCATAATGGTTGTACTACTTTACATTCCCACCAACAGTGTATGAGGGTTCCTTTTTCTCCACAGCCTCTCCAACATTTGCTATTACCTGTCTTGTTGATAATAGCTAATCTAACAGGTGTGAGGTGGTATCTCATTGCAGTTTTGATTTGCATTTCTCTAATAGCTAAAGAAGATGAGCATCTTTTCATATATCTGTTGGCCATTTGTATTTCTTCCTGGGAGAAGTGTCTATTCATATCCTCTTCCCATTTTTTTATTGGATTGTTTGTTTGTTTGTTGTTGAGTTTTATGAGTTCTTTGTATATTTTGGATATTAGGCCCTTATCTGAGCTGTTGTTTGAAAATATCATTTCCCATTTAGTTGGCTTTCTGTTTATTTTGTTATCAGTTTCCCTTGCTGAGCAAAAACTTCTTAGTCTGATGTAGTCCCATTCATTAATTTTTGCCTTCACTTCTCTTGCCATTGGAGTCAAATTCATAAAATGCTCTTTAAAACCCAGGTCCATGAGTTGAGTACCTATGTCTTCTTCTATGTACTTAATTGTTTCAGGTCTTATGTTTAGATCTTTGATCCATTTTGAGTTAATTTTTGTACAGGGGGACAAACTGTAGTCCAGTTTCATTCTTTTGCATGTGGCTTTCCAGTTTTCCCAGCACCATTTATTGAAGAAGCTTTCTTTTCTCCATTGTGTGTTGTTGGCCCCTTTATCAAAAATTATTTGACTATATATATATGTGGTTTTATTTCTGGACTTTCTATTCTGTTCCATTGGTCTGAGTGTCTATTTTTCTGCCAATACCATGCTGTTTTGATTGTCGTGGCCCTATAATAGAGTTTGAAGTCAGGTATTGTTATGCCCCCAGCTTCATTCTTTTTCTTTAGGATTGCTTTGGCTATTCGGGGTTTTTTATAGTTCCATATAAATCTGATTATTTTTTGCTCTATTTCTTTAAAAAATGTCATTGGAATTTTGATGGGAATTGCATTAAATTTGTATATTGCTTTGGGTAATATAGCCATCTTGATTATATTTATTCTTCCTAGCCAAGAACAAGGTATATTCTTCCATCTCATTATATCTTTTTCGATTTCCCTTAACAATGGTTTATAGTTTTCATTATATAAGTCCTTTACATTCTTTGTTATGTTTATTCCTAAGTATTTTATTTTTTTTGTTGCAATCGTGAAGGGGATTATTCTTTTGAGTTCCTTCTCAGTTGTTTCATTGTTGGCATATAGAAAGGCTATTGACTTCTGTATGTTAATTTTGTATCCTGCGACCTTACTGTATTGGCTTATTGTTTCTAGTAGTCTTTTTGTGGATTCTTTGGGGTTTTCGATGTATAGGATCATATCATCTGCAAAAAGTGATATCTTTACTTCTTCTTTTCCGATATGGATGCCTTTTATTTCTTTGTCTTGTCTGATTGCTGTGGCGAGAACCTCTAGTACCACATTAAATAAGAGTGGAGAGAGTGGACAACCCTGTCTTGTTCCTGATTTAAGGGGGAAAGCCTTCAGTTTAGTGCCATTTAATATGATGTTAGCTGATGGTTTATCATATATGGCCTTTATCATGTTGAGATATTTTCCTTCTATACCCATTTTGTTGAGAGTCTTAAACATAAAATTGTGTTGTATTTTATCAAAAGCCTTTTCTGCGTCTATTGATAAGATCATGTGGTTTTTGTTCTTTGTTTTGTTGATATGGTGTATTACATTAACCGTTTTACGTATGTTGAACCATCCTTGAGATTCTGGGATGAATCCCACTTGATCATGATGTATTATTTTTTTAATATGTTGTTGTATTCGATTTGCTAATATTTTGTTTAGTATTTTAGCATCTGTATTCATTAGAGATATTGGTCTGTAGTTTTCTTTTTTTGTGCCATCCTTGCCTGGTTTTGGTATGAGGGTTATGTTGGCCTCATAAAATGTGTTTGGAAGTATTGCTTCTTCTTCAATTTTTTGGAAGACTTTGAGTAGAATAGGAGCCAAGTCTTCTTTGAATGTTTGATAAAATTCGCTGGTATAGCCGTCAGGGCCTGGACTTTTATTTTTGGGGAGGTTTTTAATGGTTTTTTCTATTTCTTCTCTACTGATAGGTCTGTTTAGGCTTTCTGCTTCTTCTTGACTCAGTCTAGGAAGGTTGTATTGTTCTAGGAATTTATCCATTTCTTCTAGGTTGTTGAATTTAGTGGCATAAAGTTTTTCATAGTATTCTACAATAATTCTTTGTATATCTACGGTGTCCGTGGTGATTTCTCCTCTTTCATTTTGTATTTTGTTTATATGAGTTCTTTCTCTTTTTTCCTTGGTAAGTCTTGCCAAGGGTTTGTCAATTTTGTTGATCTTTTCAAAGAACCAGCTCCTTGTTCTATTAATTTTTTCTATAGTTTTTCTGTTCTCTAATTCATTTATTTCTGCTCTGATTTTTATTATCTCCTTTCTTCGGCTGGTTTTGGGTTGTCTTTGTTCTTCTTTTTCTAGTTCCTTAAGGTGGGAAGTTAAGTGGTTCACTTGGGCTCTCTCTTGTTTGTTCATATATGCCTGAAGCGATATGAACTTCCCTCTTATCACTGCTTTTGCTGCATCCCATAGATTCTGATATGTCGTATTGTCATTTTCATTAGTCTGTATATATCTTTTGATCTCTGCACTTATTTCTTCTTTGACCCATTCATTTTTTAAAAGTATGTTGTTTAGTTTCCACATTTTTGTGGGATTTTTTTCCTCTTTTTTGCAGTTGAATTCTAGTTTCAAGGCTTTATGATCAGAAAATATGCTTGGTACAACTTCAATTTTTTTGAATTTGCTGATATTGTTTTTGTGGCCCAACATATGGTCAATTCTTGAGAATGATCCATGTACACTGGAGAAAAATGTATACTCAGTCACTTTGGGATGAAATGTCCTGTAGATGTCTATCATATCCAGGTGCTCTAGTGTTTTGTTTAAGGCCACTATGTCTTTGTTGATTCTCTGTTTGGATGACCGATCTAGAGCCGTCAGCGGTGTATTGAGGTCTCCAAGTATGATTGTATTTTTGTCAGTTTTTGTTTTAAGATCAATAAGTAGCTGTCTTATATATTTTGGTGCTCCTTGGTTTGGTGCATATATATTAAGAATTGTTATGTCTTCTTGATTCAGTGTCCCCTTAGCCATTATGAAATGGCCATTTTTGTCTCTAAGTACTTTTCCTGTCTTGTAGTCAGCATTATCTGATATGAGTATTGCTACACCTGCTTTTTTTTGGATGTTATTTGCTTGGAGTATTGTTTTCCAGCCTTTCACTTTGAATTTGTTTTTATCCTTGTTACTTAGATGAGTTTCCTGTAGGCAGCATACAGTTGGATTTTCTTTTTTAATCCATTCTGCTACTCTGTGCCTTTTTATTGGTGAGTTTAATCCATTTACATTTAGTGTAATTATTGATACTTGTGAGTTCCCTATTGCCATTTTATATCTTGCTTTCTGTTAGTTTTGTGTCTTGTTTGATCCTTCTCTTTCGTTTTTCTATCTTTTGTTTTTATTTGGTTGTATTCCATACATCTTTCCTCTGTTGCTATCTTTTTTATCTCATGTGCTTCTGTGGTGGTTTTTTCAATGGTGGTTACCTTTGAGTAATGAAAAGGGTCCCTACCCTGTTCATTGTAGTGAACTATTTTGTGAGTACTTTTGCACTTCATCGTCCTTTGCTACTGTTAATCTCCATCTTCTCCCCCTTTCTTTTTGTTGTTGTCACAGTTTAAATTTGGTTTTATTGTGTTCTTCTTGGAGCTTTTACTTGTGGCTCTGTTTTTTTTTGTTCTTTGTATCTGATTGGAGAACCCCCTTTAGTAATTCCTGGAGTGGGGGTTTTCTGATGATAAATTCCCTCATCTTTTCTGTATCTGTGAATGTTTTTATTTCTCCTTCGTATTTGAAGGATAGCTTTGATGGGTATAGTATTTGTGGCTGAAAGTTCCTCTCTTTCAGGACTTTAAATATTGGGGTCCACTCTCTTCTAGCTTGTAGAGTTTCTGCTGAGAAATCTGATGATAATCTAATGGGCCTTCCTTTATATGTTGTATTCTTCTTTTCCCTGGCTGCCTTGAGAATTTTTTCTTTGCTGTTGGTTTGTGTCAATTTCATTATGATATGCCTTGGAGTAGGTTTGTTGGGGTTAAGAAAACTTGGAGTTCTGTTTGCTTCTTGAACTTGAGGCTTTAGTTCTTTCCACAGGCTTGGGAAGTTCTCATCAATTATTTGTTTAAGTATGTTCTCCATTCCATTTTCTCTCTCTTCTCCCTCTGATATACCTATTATTCTTATGTTATTCTTTTTGATGGAGTCAGATAATTCTTGTAGGGCTATCTCATTTTTTTTTAATTTTTGAGTCTCTTTCTTCTTCTCTCTGTTGTGCCTCAAGTTGCTTGTCTTCTATTTCACTAATCCTCTCTTCTATCTGACCTGTTCTATTAGCTAAGCTTGTTACTTCGTTTTTCAGCTCGTGAATTGAGTTTTTCATCTCTGTTTGATTTGTTTTTATAGTTTCAATTTCCTTGGACATATATTCTTTGTGTTCATGGAGTTGTTTTCTGATTTCCCTATATTGCCTTTCTGTGTTTTCTTGTATATCTCGGAGGATTTTTAAGATTTCTATCTTGAATTCTCTGTCATTTAGCTCCAAGGTTTCCAATATATTAAATTTTTTCTCCATAGATTTTTCCTCATCTAGCTGTGTTACCTCTCTTTCTTTTGTATCCATGATATTCGATTTTCTCTTCCTTAATGGCATCTGAGGGTGGTTTTGTTGATAGTATTAATGAGATTTAATAAAGAATAAAAAGTTAAAAAAAAATAAAAAAATAACAAATCAAAAAAAGTTGTTTTTTTTTAAAAAAAATTAATAATGAAATAAAGAAAAATAAAATAAAATAAAAATTTTTAAAAAAGGAAATTATTCCCCCCCCTCTTTTTTTCCTCTCCTCTCCTCTCCCCTCTTTCTTGAGAAAATCTTGTGGTGGACTGTGAGTTATAACAAACAATGCCTGTGATGGAGGGCCTGAATTGGGGAAAAGTAATAAAGGGGCAAAAAAGAGAGAAAGAAAAAAAAAAAAAAAAAAAGGAAAAAAAAAAAAAGAGAAAAGAAAAAAAAAAGAGCGTATGGACCCACAAAAAGCAAATAAGGAAAAAATTTGGGTCAAGAATAAAATGATTTGCTTTTAGGTGTTGGTTTTCTAAGAGTTATGATGAGAGGAATAAGAGGAAAATGGAAAAATGGGGGGACAAATTAAAAACTTACTATTGTATTTAGTGGAACAAGAACTAGATAATATGGAGAGCCAGGGATGGGAGCACTGCTAGTGAGTTAAAAAGGTGAAGTAAAAACCCCCCAAAATGCCACAAACATAGGTTTGAGTCCCAGATAAGATAATTTGTTTGTTATTGAGGTTTGAATGAGAGGAGATGTAAAGGGGAAAGGAAGAAACTAATATAGAGGGAGAAAAGAAAGAGAGAGAGAGAAAAAAAGAGGGAACCACTAAAAGAAGAAAAAAGAAAGGAGAGAGAGAGAGAGAGTTAAGGGTTTTGGAGTGCAACCCTCATAGAGAGAAAGGAAGAGAAGAGAAATGATAATGGGAGATGTAACACTTATGGGTAGTGTAGTTCAAGGAGAGGAGAGAGTAAGACCGGTAGAGAGTTAATCGGCCATATTGGAGGAGGAAAAAAAAGTCTCAAGAATGAAGATAAGAGAAACAAACGAACAAATATAATAAAATGGGATAGGTTATAAAGTCTGCATATTATTCTTGATTTTGAGAGGTTATCTTCTTGCTTTTTCTTTTCTCTCCCTCTTCCTGGTCGGTGACTCTGTACCCCGGGTTCTGCCCCTTTGGCACGCTCAGGTAGAGGTTTGCAGTTGATAAGTCTCTATGGCAATGTCATGTATTGTGCTTTATTCTCGTTGGGAGTCGAGGCTCATTAGCATTTATAGGCTCCGACAGTGAGAGAGTCCGTGTTCCTGGAGCCTTTCTCCTAGTCTTTCCTTCCTCAATTAGTAGCCTGATAGTCCAGGTATGGGGTTGCTGCTGCCTCTGCCTGGATAGTAAGAGGCTCAAATTGCTGGCAACTCCCCACTCTATTTCCACTCAGCACAGGGCTCTGGGTAAGGCTCAGTCAGTCAGAGCTGCTAGCATAATCAGGCGGGCTTTCCGCCCACTCGAAGACCTCTTGCTCTGCCACTCTATCCGGTAACACAAGCGGGCGCCCACTTCCGGGGTGCTTGGAGGAAACTCTCACTCACTGTCTGCAACCAGGATATCCGGCCAGCAGTCTCACGCTCTGAGTGAAACCCCCAACCGCAGGGAAAAGTTGCAGCGTTGGAATTGAGTCTCGCTCCGTCCCCGTGTGCAGCTTTTGCAAGGCGCTGGGGCGGCCCGAGATTCCGCTTTGGCCCACACAAAGGCCCCTAACTCTGCCCCTCTCTGCGATAACACGGGCGCGCACTGCCGAGGCACTCGGAGGAATCGCTCACTCCTTATCTGCGCGCGCAAACCAGGATATGAGGCCGGCTGCGGTTCCCTCTGAGTGAAACAGCCTCCAGCACGGAAAATCTCCACCGTTGGGATTAGTTCTCACTCCCTCCCGTGCGTGGCTTTCCCAGGGTGCTGGGGCTGCCCAGAGACTCTGCCCTCAGCCCACAGAAAGGCCTCTGACCCTGCCTCTCCGTGGGGCAACACGGGCACCCACTTCCGCGGCTTAGGAAGAAATCTCTCTTCCACTAACTGCGCACCGACCAGGAGACCGGGTAAAATGGCCGCTCCGCTTGTCTTTCTTTGTTTGGGTTTGGCGCGAGTGTTAGCTTGTATTGCCCGGGTTGCCACAGGATCAGATTTTCCTCAGCTTGGATCTCTGAGCCACAGCCTGGTTCGGCCGTTTTTGCTGTGGGGGCCTGGATCTATTCACCCCCTTTGCCCGCCTCAGTTTCTATATTCACAGTTACCAGAGAAAGCCGCCCTGTTTAGGTTAGTGAGGAAGGCGGAGCATTTCTTACTCCCTATTTCCTTCGGGGTTTGGTTATATATTTAGCCAATTTTTCACTCAATCATACCTTTGGGTGTATTGCGAAGAATCTGGAAGCTCCAAGTATAGGTTTTTCTGTTTCTGGTTGAAGATCTTGTTGAGTTTTGGGGGAGATTTATCGGTATCGCTTCCTACTCCGCCATTACTCTGACGTCATCTCTTAATAGTGTCTTAACACGGAGTGATGCACCATGGGCATCCGCCCAAAGACTTGGCTTCACCAGGAACTGAACACCATGACAAGAGAGCTATTTTAGGCCATCTCTCATATTTATCACAATCACATAAAATGAGCTAAAAAGCAGGATGATGTAGTTACAAAACTAACAGTTTTCCAAGATTAGATAGATGAGAAGACAATGCCTATAAATCTGCTGTCTCCTCTCCTCTCCACAGTAGCAAAGTCAATGCAGGAAAGAAAGAGGAGACCCGAGAGCAGGTAGCCATGGCCCAGCCCGCTGGCTGGAATGGCTGGATGACCATCTTTGCCAGGAGCAGAAGGGTGACACTCTAGGGATAAAGTCATGGTAAGAAAGAGAGGGCCGTGTCCCCTTGAGTGACACATCCGTCCTGATAGCTGCACTGACTTTCCTGTGTGAAAGAATTTTTGTCTCATAAAAATCACAGCATTTTCTATAGTTGCCTAATCTCTATCTAGTATAGTATCAATGTGCCATTTTAAAAATGATTCTTCTCCTGAAGGATTTAACCAAAAACTGGCTCTGAGAATGTTAGGTTATAAGGTTTTTTTTTTTTTTTTTTTTTTTTTGTATTTTTCCGAAGCTGGAAATGGGGAGGCAGTCAGACAGACTCCCGCATGCGCCGCCCGACCGGGATCCACCCGGCACGCCCACCTGGGGGCGATGCTCTGTCCATCCAGGGCATCGCTCTGCCGCGACCAGAGCCACTCTAGCACCTGGGGCAGAGGCCAAGGAGCCATCCCCAGTGCCCGGGCCATCTTTTGCTCCAATGGAGCCTTGGCTATGGGAGGGGAAGAGAGAGACAGAGAGGAAGGAGAGGGGGAGGGGTAGAGAAGCAGATGGGCGCCTCTCCTCTATGCCCTGGCCGGGAATCGAACCCAGGACCTCTGCACGCCAGGCTGACACTCTACCACTGAGCCAACCGGCCAGGGCGTTAAAAGGTTTTTTACTGTATTGTGATGCTATGTAGGTATGCGAAGATGCTAGGTCTTTTCTTACTAATTGATGCCCTTTGATTTTTTTGCCTCACTAGTTCAAAACTCTTGTTTCGCTATAATTTCTTTTGGTCAATTTTTCCTAATTTCTTGGTAAAAGTTCTTTATCTACTAGGTTTGGATTTCCTCTTCTATTAGGTTAGAACATGATATTTACTAGTAACCTTCTCTAAGAGATAGAGCCTAACAGTTCCTCAGCGCATAATAGATGCTTAAAAATGATTTGTGAATAAAGTGAATACCTACCTGAAAGGAAGGTAAGAGATGCGAAATTGTGTTTAAGGTAAAGTGATACGGCCATACGACTGGATGGAAAGTGCTGTAAGCCATCCAATAGACAGAGACCTCAGCTAAGACACTACCAAAATAAGATGAAGGGAAATAAAAAAGGGTTTAAACAACGGTAATGTCTGGGGTAAGGAGTGTTGGAAAAGATCATGATGCTTATTTTTGTTCAACTTCCATGTCCTGCATCAAAGAATTCCCCTGTCTAGATTCCAATTTTCCTTTCTTGAACATTTGGCACATAAACTGTTTAACTTTGCTGCCTCCCTTGACTAGTTATTAGACAATGGGGAGATTGACTTCTTGTGCAGTTTAAGTCTCAGAGCCAGGCTGATGCCACTACAGAGAATTCTCATTTCAGAAAGCAGCAAAACCAGAAATGATCACGTTAATTGCAGGAAGGCAGATGTTTGGGTCGAGGAGGATTACCAAGGAAAGTGGAAGGCAGACGAAGGGTACACGGGATGTAGGAGAAGATGGGAAAAAACATCTATGCAAGGTCCTTTGCATTGAATCACACCTACATCAAAATATAATCCGTGGGTTAACTAGTGATGTCTTATATTAATAAGAGTATTTGGGACATTTTGATAATGGTTACATCATTCCATAGTACTAAATAAATACTAATTAAACATTTGTACTCAACCAGGAGTAGATTCCAGAGTCTGATCAAAAGACTAAATATTAGCATTGTCTAAAGTCAAGATGCAAAGTCATTCTACTTGAAGTTGTTCATTCATGTAGAATGATAACAGGAGACAGGTGTTTTGCTGCAAGGTATACTTTTTTGTTGTTGTTATAGTACCTACTGGTTTTGAACACTCAAGAAAATATATCACTTTCTTTGTGTTTTAAATAACTGATGGAATTTCAGCTCTAGGACCATGGAGCAGGATTATAGAGACCACCTTCTTCTTAGAGATTTTCCCAAATATTAAAAACCAGATGAAAACTAAATCTTCTCAAATTTCATCTGAGTTCATCCTCTCTTTTCTTACTCATCTTCCTTCCATAGTATCCAGATATTATTGAAGTTCCTACAATGATAACCAAACAGCTGCATATTTTTTTGACAAGTAGGTAAACTGTCCTTATCATTCCACTCCAGAGCTACCATTTCTTTCTACAAATATGTGCTCTTGTTCATCAACTGTTTGTTGGATCATGGTCAACAGGTAGAAGGTAAAAAAACTATGACGAGAAATCAGAATCATCCAGGAAGTAAGAAGATTAGATGAGTTCCTTCAAGTGGTTCAGGATTTACCTGGAACCTAAGTGGGATGACAGAATTGTGCTTCCCTTCCCCATCAGCTAAAAGCAGCCAGCCAAAGGAATGAAGATACAACAGGACAAAGTGATGCTCTAAGTCAGCAGCTCTCAACCTGTGGGTCGTGACCCCGGCGTTTTGGTCGTTTGACCCCCGCCGGGGTCGCGACCCACAGGTTGAGAACCGCTGCTCTAAGTTGTGAAACTAACTCCCTGCTGAAATGTGTGGACGTTGTCTTTGACCTAGCATACAGGAACTGACTCTAATAACATTTCAGGGTGTGTACTTGTCATTTGGTTAGAACCTGAGAGAATGTAGGGTCCAAGATTTCTCTTTGGGTTCAAATATGCAATTAAGAGGTGAATATCTGTATCATCATCTTGGATTCTGTCTACAATGGTAATTTAGTTCTCCTTATCTAAGTAATTATTTTTATCTAAAATTTTTTTATTGAATTTATTGGGGAGACATTGGTTAACAAAATTATATAGGTTTCAGGTGTACAATTCTTTAATACACCATCTTTATATTTTATTGTGCCTGTTCACAACCCCAAGTCAAGTAACTAGTTTTAAAATGCTGAAAGGATTAAAAAATAAGTAGAGAAATGACAAAGAAATCAAGCTGTAACTATTGTTTTTCTGTTAACTTTAAAATATTTAGTGTAATTTGTTTAATTTGTTATTTAAGGTATTTGAAATAATAATTATTAATATTTATGAGCACTACTTAGGAAAAACTTGCATGCTAGGTTTATAAGTCTTCTCTTCCAGATATTCAAAATCTTGAGAGAATAAGAGGTACTACAGTCATATATTTAATGTCAAAAATGATCAAGAAAATATAATCAACTCTTTGTAAATGATGTTAACCTTATAATGGAAATCGATCCCTTAAAAGACAATTAATTTGGGACCAGAAGATGGTGATGGAGTAGGCGGACATTTCAACTCCCACCTCCCAGAACCAAAGTAGATTATAACTTAATTTTAAAAACAATCATCTTGAAAAACCAACTTTGGACTAAACTAAGAGGAATCTATAACCAAGGATCACTGAAGAAACCACAATGAGACTGGCAGGAAGGGTGGAGATGCAGAAAGGGCTGCCCTGCTCCCAGGAGTGTGCAGAAGCCCAGACAGACTCTCATGGTGGGGTGGGTTACCCGGAAGGTTGAGAGCTGAGGTCTGGGCTATACCACCCCATGCTGCTTAGTACCCCTGAAGGGTGGGTGGACCCAGCTGTGGCAGTGGTGGCATGCTCGCAAAGGCAGCAGGGGCTATACCTGGCAAAGTGGCCTGCGGGCAGGTGGGGGGCAGTACATCAGGTGGCCTGCGTGGTGAAACACATGCCCACTTGCCAGAAGGTGCCCGAGCCTGAATGTCCAAGAAGGCGGCAGTGGTGGTGGCAGGCTGGCAGGCACACCACAACTTGGGAACACAGAGGCCACACCAACTGGCCAAGAGTAGATAAAAGCCAGCCTAAGAGTGCAGCTGATATTACAACAGCACCTGGGCCCAGCAGAGGCAGCCACAAATTCTGGATCACCTGTAATTCCAAGAAGGTTGTTAAGGGCCTGTCATAAGAATGACCCCCATGGGTCCATGCCAGGTTCCAGCCAGGGAAGTCCAGGGCTGGCACATCCAGCAGTCAGATACAGAGAGCATCAGCTCAGGACCTAACGTCTCTAGTTAGAGTGGTATTGTAAAGAAGGGCTCCTCACAGCTGACCCAGCTAAGGCATAGAAAACACCAACACGAATAGCAAAAAGAGCAGTAGTGGCAGACAAGTAGCCCACAGCAGATTACAAACAACAGCTGAAGCCAATCCAAGAAGATCTAGAAACAAACCAACTGAAAGCTGGAGGCAGACAATACCAAACCCATACTGAGCTATCTACACAAACAGCACACCCAAAGGAGCAGTCTATATATAGACAAAATGGGAAGACAGAGAAATGCAATCCAAATGAATCAAGAAGAGAAATCCCCAGAAAAAGAACTGAATGTAGAGGAAATAACCAAGATATTGGATGCAGAGTTTAAAATAATGATCGTTAGGATGCTCAAGACTCTTAGAGCAACAATAGATGGACATAATGAGCACCTAAACAAAGAGATGGCAAGCATCAAAAAAGACATTAAAATCTTAAAAAGAGGATCAGACAAAAATGATAAATACAATATCAGAAATGAAGACAACATTGGAAGGAATTAACAGGAGGCTGAATGAAGCAGAGGACGAATCAACAATTTAGAGGATAAGAGAAATGAAAGCAGATCAGCAAAAAAAAAAAAAAAAAAAAAAGAGCCTTAAAAAATCTGAAGAAACTCAAAGAGAGCTCTGTGACAACAATAAGAGAAACAACATCCACATTATAGGGGTTCCTGAAGGAGGCGGGAAAAAGCAAGGTGTAGAAGAACCTGATTGAAGAAATCATAGCTGAAAACATCCCTAAATTGAAGAAAAAGTCACACAAATTCAAGAAGCACAGAGTCCCATTAAAGAGGAACCCAAAGAGACCTACACTAAGACACATCATAATTAAAACACCAAAGTTAAGAGATAAAAAAAGAATACTAAAAGCTGCGAGAAAAGCAGTCAATCACCTACAAAGGAGCCCCCATAAGGATGACATCCGACTTTTCAACAGAAACACCTGAGACAAGAGGGAATGGCAAGAAATATTCAAAGTAATGTAAAACAAGAGCCTACAACCAAGACTTCATTATCCAGCAAGGCTTTCATTTAAAATTGAAGGAGATATAAAAAGCTTCCCAGACAAAAAAACAAACAAACAAAACAAAACAACAAAACCTCAAGGAATTCATTACAATCAAATCAATGCTGCAATAAATGTTAAGGGGCCTATTGTAGACAGAACAAAGGGGTAAAAATCTAGAAAAAGAGGAATGTAGATTTAAAGAATAAAATGGCCTTAAACAACTACATATCAATAGCAACCTTAAATGTAAATGGATTTAATACTCCAGTCAAAAGACATAGGGTAGCTGCGTGGATAAGAAAACAGGACCCATACATATGCTCTCTTACAGGAGATGCACCTCAAAACAAAAGAGACACACAGACTAAAAGTGAAGGGATGGGAAAAAATATTTCATGCAAATGGAAATGAAAAAAAAGCTGGGGTAGCAATACTAATATCTGACAAAATAAACATTAAAACAAAGCCTATAGTAAAGGATAAAGGAGGTCACTACATAATGATAAAGGGAGCAATCCAACAGGAAGATATAACCATTATAAATATCTATGCACCTAATATAGAAGCACCTAAATATATAAAGCTGATTTTGATGGACATAAAGGATGAGATCAACAGCAATACTATAATAGTAGGGGATTTTAAAATTCCACTAACATCAATGGATAGATCCTCAAGAAAGAAAATTAACAAAGAAACAGCAACCTTAAAGGACACACTAGATCAACTGAATTTAATAGATATCTTCAGAACCTTTCATCCTAAAGCAGCAGAATATATTGTATACATTCTTTTCAAGTGCCCCTGGTACATTCTCTAGGATAGACCACAAATTAGGACACATAACGGGTCTCAATAAATTTAAGAAGATTGAAATCATATCAAACATCTTCTCTAATAACAATGGCATGAAACTACAAATCAACTACAATAGAAAAACTGAAAAACACTCAAACACTTGGAGACTAAATAGCATGTTATTAAATAATGAATAGGTTAACAAGGATATCAAGGAAGAAATAAAAAACTTCCTTGAAACAAATGAAAATGAACATACAACAACTCAAAATTTATGGGACACAGCAAAAGCAGTCCTGAGAGGGAAGTTCATAGCATTACAGGCATACCTCAAGAAGCTAGAAAAAGCTCAAATAAACAACTTAATACTGCACCTATAAGAACTAGTAAAAGAGGAGCAAGTAAAGCCCAGAGGAAGTAACAGAAAGGAAATACAGATATTGATTGACTTACAACCTATGCAACTTATGACCATTTGACTTTATGACCACAATCGCTAGCCACCACTGCTCCACGTCTGGCAGTGCAAGCATTGCCCAGCTGGGTATATGACAGTGTGGACCAGATTCCGGCCATACTACCATCTCCGCATGCACCATTTCAACTGTTATCCCAGATTCGGTACAGCAATTTGTGTTTTGTGTCTTTGATATTTTTCATCAAACCCCTCCCAAGATGTATACCAAGAGGAAATTGTCTTTGTCTATGCCTCAGCCTGCCAAGAAGGAAAGAAAGGCCATTGATCTCAACACAAAAATGAGCGCAGGCTCATCTGATTTGAGCATGGGTACACCAGGTTGAGTGCAGGGGCGCTGGCTTGAGCATGGGATCATAGACATGACCCCATGGTTGCTTGTTTGAGCCCAAGGTCACTGGCTTGAGCAAAGGGCCACTCACTCTGCTGTAACCCCCTAGTCAAGGCACATATGAGAAAGCAATCAATGAACAAGTATGAAAGAGGAAAGAAAGTGAATGTGACCACACATATTTAAAAAAGACCAACTCCGGTAATCCCAACTACTGCCTCAAATGACAACATCAACAGTCCACAGCCAAGCACTAGCAGCCAATAAAATGTTTCATACATGTTTATATATTTTGATATGTTTTGCAATTGGGAAAATGTTTCCTATGGTATTTTTTACACCTGTATTTTGTATTTTTGTATGCATCTGTATTTTGTAATTTTTTATGTTTTGCAAATATTAAACCAGTTGTACTGGTAATGCAGTGTTTTCCTTAAACCTGATGAATGTAAAAATAAGAAACAAAATGGTGTATAGATGATACAAATGGCATAAAATGAACAAAGAAAATCATGATATAAACAATAATGAAAGAAAAATTTTTTTTCTTTTTTTTATAAATAAATTTTTATTTTAATGGGGTGACATCAATGAAAGAAAATTATAATAAAATATGACTTAAAGATTTTTATAAGATCATTTCACAGTACTGTACATATAGCCTACTCAACTTACGACAAAATTGTGTTACAACTGGTCTGTCGGAACCAATCATGGTCATAAGTCGAGCACTAGCTGTAATAAAAATCAGAGCAAAAATAAAAGACGTAGAGGCTAAAAAAATAATACAGAGGATCAATGAAACCAAGAGCTGGTTCTTTGAAAAGATAAACAAGATTAATGAACCTTTAACCAGACTCACCAAGAAAAAAAGATAGCTCAAATAAATAAAATTAGTAATGAGAGTGGAGAAGTAACAACTGACGCAGCAGAAATACAAAGAATTGTAAGAAAATACTATGAAGTTCTGTATGCCAAATAATTAGACAAACTAGGTAAATGGACAAATTCCTTGAAAATACATTCCTTTAAAAATCAATCTGGAAGAATTATAAAACCTAAATAGACTGATTACAACAAATAAGATTGAAACAATTATCAAAAAACTCCCAACAAACAAAAGTCCTGAGTCAGATGTCTTCACAGGCAAATTCTACCAAATATCAAAGAAGAACTAACACTTATCCTTCCCAAGCCATTTCAAAAAATTCAAGAGGAGGGAAGACTTCCAAGCTCTTTTTATGAGGCAAGCATTATCCTCATTCCAAAACCAGGCAAAGACACTACAAAGAAAGAAAACTATATGCCAATATCCCTGATGAACTTAGATGCTAAAATTTGCAACAAAATATTAGCAAACCAGATCCAGCAATACATGAAAAAAAAAATCATACTTCATGATCAAGTGGGACTTATTCCGGGGAGGCAAGTCTTGTACAATATTCACAAATCAATCAATGTGATTCATCACATAAACAAAAGGAAGGACAAAAATCACATAATAATATCAATAGATGCAGAAAAAGCATTTGGTAAAATCTAGCACTCATTCATGATCAAAATTCTCAACAAAGTGGGAATACAGGGGACATACCTCAACATAATAAAAATCATCTATGACAAACCCATGGCCAACATTATACTCAATGGGCAAAAATTAAAAGCAATCCCCTTAAGATCAGGAATAAGGCAGGGGTGGCCACTTTCACCACTCTTATTCAACATAGTTCTGGAAGTCCTAGCCACAGCAATCAGACAAGAAGAAGAAATAAAAGACATCCAAATTAGAAAAGAAGAAGTAAAACTAGCATTATTTGCTGATGACATGATACTGTACATAGAAAACCCTAAAGTCTCAGTCAAAAAACTACTGGACCTGATAAATGAATTCAGCAAGATGGCAGGATATAAAATTAATATTCATAAATCAGAGGCATTTTTATACACCAACAATGAACTTCCTGAATGAGAAATTAAGAAAATAATCCCCTTCACTATTGCAACAAAATAAATAAAGTAGCTAGGAGTAAATTTAACAAAGGAGGTTAAAGACATACTCAAAAAATTATAAAACATTGATAAAAGAAACCAAGGAAGATACTAACAAGTGGAAGCATATACTGTGTTCATGGATAGGAAGAATAAACATTATTTAAATGTCTATATTACCCAAAGCAATCTATAAATTCAATGTAATTTCTATTAAAATACCAATGGCATACTTCAAAGATATAGAACAAATATTCCAAAAATTTACATAGAACCAAAAAAGAACACGAATAGCTTCAGCAATCTTGAAAAAGAAGAATAAAGTGGGTGGTATCACACTTCCTGATATCAAGTTATACACAAAGGCCATTGCACTCAAAACAGCTTGGTACTGGCATAAGAACAGGCATATAGATCAATTGAACAGAGCAGAGAACCCAGAAATAAATGCACACGTACATGGACAATTGATATTTGACAAAGGAGGTAAGAGCATACAATGGATTAAAGACAGTTTCTTTAACAAATGGTGTTGGGAAAAATTGGACAGGTACTTGTAATAAAGTGAAACTAGACCACCAACTTACACCATTCACAAAAATAACTCAAAATGGATAAAAGACTTAAATGTAAGTTGTAAAAACCATAATCATCTTGGAAGAAAACATAGGCAGTAAGCTCTCTGACATCTCTCGCAGAAGTATATTTGCTGATTTATCTCAACAGGCAAGTGAAATAAAGGACAGGATGAACAAATGGGACTATATCAAACTTGCACAGCTAAAGACAATATGAAACAAAATAAAAAGACAAACCACACAATGGGAGAACATATTTGACAAAAAATCTGATAAGGGGTTTATAACCAAAATTTATAAAGAACTTATAAAACTCAACATCAGGAAGGCAAACAATCCAATCAAAAAATGGCCAAAAGTAATGTATAGACTATTCTCCAATTTGGGTATACAGATGGCCAATAGGCATATGAAAAAATGTTCCACATCACTAATCATTAGAGAAATGCAAATTAAAACCACAATGAGGTACCACCTTACACCTGTCAGAATGGCTCTCATTAACAAAACAACACAGAATAAGTGCTGGCAAGGCTGTGGAGAAAAGGGAACCCTCCTGCACTGCTGGTAAGAATGCAGACTGGTGCAGCCACTGTGCAAAACAGTATTGAGATTCCTCAAAAAATTAAAAGTGGAACTGCCTTTTGACCCAGCTATCCCAATTTTAGGAATATACCCCAAGAACACCAAATCACTGATTCAAAAGAAGAAATGCACCCCCATATTTATGGCAGCATTGTTCATAACAGCCAAGATCTGGAAACATCCAAGTGTCTGTCAGTGGACAAGTGGATTAAAAAGCAGTGGTACATATACAAATGGAATACTATATGGCTGTGAAAAGAGGGAAATCTTACCTTTTGCGACAACATGGATGGACCTAGAAACTATTTTGCTAAATGAAATAAGACAGGCAAGGAAAGGAAAATATCATATGACCTCACTCATTTGAGGAATCTAATGAACAATGTGAACTGAAGAACGGAATAGAGGCAGAGGCGAGATCAAAGGGACCAGAGGGTAAGCGGCCAGAGGGAAAGGGGATGACAGGATGGGATCAGAGAAGGGAAAGAGATTAGTGAAACTATATATATATATATATATATATTATATACATAACAGAGTGTTATAGAGAGTAGGACAGCAACTCCTGGAGGGAAGGGGGGAAGGCGTTGGGGGAAGGGGCATTGGGGGTGTTGAGGGGAACACGGGGGTTGGGGGTGAAATATTTGGTGGGACACTTGAATCTATGTAAACACAATAAATTAAAATTAATAAAAATTAAAGAAAAATAATTAATTTGAACATTAATCAAAAAACATGTAATCATTCTTATTTTAAATAGTTACCAAATGTATAAATTTAATTTAAAAATATATAAAATGAATGAACCTAAATTATTAAGAAAATTAAGATTTGATTGTGTAACATTAACAAACTAAATATTAATTTAAATAAAAATAATTTGAAAATTTCTTTTTGCAAAAGTCAAGTTAGACATTAAGTATCTTCAATAATAGCCTCTTCTTGGTTATTGTTTGCTAATTGCTTAAATGACTGTGTCGCCAGAGAGTGTCTGGCGATATCCTGGCAGATAGATTTCTTATCTTCCTTCAACTTTATGAGTGGAACTCATTTCCTGTTGAGTTATCTTGGGGAGAACACTAGACCATTTTTATGTCACTTTTTGTCAGGGAATAAATGGAATTTAATTCCCTAAAAACAGGTTGTAAGAAAGATTGTCTTGCAAGAGCTGTATTTGGTGTGTACTCAGATAAAACACAGGGATTTGGGACCTCCTTATGGACCAGTGCTGATGGCTTATTCTCTTTTCCAGAATGCCATGTTTGGGTTGTGGCTGGATGAGGAGCTACCGTGTCCTTCTTGGGGTAGAAAATGACCTCAGCAAATCTGTCTGATTGCAATCAGAATTCCAGAAAGATAAGATTTTTCTCAGTGTGCTCAAAGCATCACTAAAATTTCAGGGTCCTTTATGTTTTCTAATGCTTCTAATTTTTCTTTCCTTCCTGATAGAAAATACTATTCCTGGGCCACCCCAAAGAGAAAGTCATTGCCCTGTCTTAAAACTGGTATTTTTTGAAAGCATTAATATTAAAATTCTACATTGTCTTTTGTGTGATGTCCACCATCCTGTGAAAGATATCCAACTGCTTTTGGGGAGGATTCAGTGTGCTACTGCAGGATGTCAGGAGAAAAACAGGCCACGTTTACGTCTGGATATCTAGGGTAGGATTTTTGAAACTGCAGCCAGAAAATAATCTTCAATACCAGGCTTTATTGAGAGAGAAAAGGATTTCCTCTACTGCTTTCTTCTCAGTAAATACCAATATACACCTGCAGACTCCTTCTAGGTCCTTCCGTACCTGGAACGGCCATTGCCCTACGACTCTGCCTCAACCGTGAGGCGAGTGGCCAGTGAAAGAGGGGTAATAGTTAAGAAAAGTCCACACCAAAAAAAAAAATAGGAAAAATGCAAGTGGTATATCCCCAAGGGGTATAGGAAGGAGAACACAGGGACAGAAGTAGGATGTAGGCAGTGACAGACAGACATCGTAATCCAATAACTGGGTTATTGAAAGAAAAGACAAAATCACAGGGTTTCTGCCCTGTTTCATTTGGGATTCTTGAATGTTCGAGCCTGAGAGGGCATCACAGGCCTAACTGAGATGCATCATGAAAGCAGAAGTCTCAAGGAAATGTGAGCCTCATGAAGATGCCTGGAGAACTGTAAAGCAATCAAGTGTATTTTCTGTGCACAGCTGGGCATTGGGGAATGACCTCCTGAGGCCAGCTTCCACACCACAGTACCTGGCATAGCACCCTCGTCCCTAA